>NC_084838.1:89121967-91521967 GCF_033115175.1 Lepus europaeus | reverse complement strand
TCAAGTAGTGGCTTAACCTAATGTATTTGCAGCGCCCACCCCAAATGCCATCTAGATACAAGTCTCTTATCAGATATATGATTTACAAATATTTTCCCTATCAGTAGAAAGTAGTCTGAGAGTTACAGCTTTAACTCCTAGAGTTAGATCTTTTTTTTCATGAAGTGTTAATCTTGTATGAGATGTAAGGTAGACGGTCCAATTTCATTCTTTTACGTGCGCCTTGTTATTGAAAAACTGTTCTTTCTCATTGAATTGTCTTGGCAAAAATCAATTGATTGTAAATGTGGGCGTTTACAAAAAGAAAGAAGAAAAAGAATAAACCTGAGTTTATTTCTAGACTGTCAATTCTATTCCATTGTCTGTATGTCTGTCCTTAACATTAGTGCCACAGTGTTTTGACTACTGTAACTTATAACTTTGTAGTAGGTTTTGAAATTAGGAAGTGAGAATCCTCCAAGTTGGTCCTCTTGTTCAAGATTGTTTTGGCTATCCTAAATCCTTTGCATTTCCGTGTGAGCTTTAAGGTTACCTTGTCCATTTCTGCAAGGAAAGCAGCCAAGATTCTCATAAGGATTCAGCGAGGTTGAAGGATAGAACAACATACAGGAATCAATTATATTTCTGTATGGTGACAATGAGCAAATCTGTAGATCAATTTGGAGAATATTTATTTATTTTCATTTTATTTGAAAGAGAGAGAGAGCAATCTTCCATCTACTGATTTACTCCCCAGATGCCAAGCCAGGAGCTCCATCCTGGTCTCCCAGCTGGATGGCAGCGGTCCAAGCACCTGGACTATCATCTACTGCCTTCCCAGGGGCATCGGCAGGAAGCTAATGGATTGGAAATGGAGCAGCTGAGACTCAAACCAGCGCTCCGGGATGGGGTTCCAGCCTTGCAGGGGGCAGCTTCACCCTCTGTACCACACCAGCACCCCTAGTTGATTTTTGTATTTTGTTCTTCTATCCTACAACCTTGCTTAACGTCTCAGTCCCAGCAGGTTTTAGAGGATTCTAAGGCGTCTCTATATGTAAAATCATGTCGTCTAATAGAGATAGTTTTACTTTTCCTTTCAGATTTAGATGTCTTTTCTTGCCTAATTTCCCTGCCTCATGGTTTTTGAGCCGTTTGTTTTACTTTTCTAATTTTCTGTTTTTTGTTGTGATTTTTGTCATGTCATATAATTATAATAAGTGCTGTTGCTCCTCTCCCTCCCTCTCTCTCCTCCTCTCCCCTCCTCCTTTCTCTCCCTCTTCCCCCCTCCCCACTCCCTCCCCCCTTCCTGGCTCCCGTGATCCTTCATCTCCATGCACGCTGCCATGGCCGCATCTGCCACCCTCACCAGATGCCCAGACCACTGAGGCCACTTGAAAAAAAAGTTGTTTTTTTTTTTTTATTTTAATTTTTGACAGGCAGAGTGGACAGAGAGAGAGACAGAGAGAAAGGTCTTCCTTTGCCATTGGTTCACCCTCCAATGGCTGCCGCGGCCGGCGTATCGTGCTGATCCGAAGCCAGGAGCCAGGTGCTTCTCCTGGTCTCCCATGCGGGTGCAGGGCCCAAGCACCTGGGCCATCCTCCACTGCCTTCCCGGGCCATAGCAGAGAGCTGGCCTGGAGGAGGGGCAACCGGGATAAAATCCGGTGCCTCGACCAGGACTAGAACTTGGAGTGCTGGCGCCGCAAGGCAGAGGACTAGCCTGTTGAGCCACGGCACCGGCCTAAAAATTTTTTAAAAATTAAAAATAATTGGCCAGTGCCACAGCTCACTAGGCTAAGCCTCCGCCTGCAGCACCGGCACTCCAAGTTCTAGTCTCTGCCTGTCAAAAAATAATAATAATAATAATAATAATAGTAAGTGCTGTTTATCTAGAAGAGACTAGACCTTTGCTAGGTGTATCTGCTCTCTACTTCCTGTTCTGCCCTAAATTAGCAGTCTTCAAACCTAGGGCCAGTGCTCCTCCGTCAGTGGGCATTCGTGCAGGTCGGCCTCCTTCTCTGAGCCTCGGTTTCCCCCACTACAGTGATGGTGATTTCTTCCCTGCTCTTCTCTTGGCATGGTGATGAGTGTCACGGGAGTGAGGAACCTGGGTGGTGCTTGGCGGGGAGGGTGGGCGGGGTTTACCGTGCTGAAATGCCCAGGGGAGAGTGCCCAGCAGGAGCGGTCAGGGGGCCTGGCTGATGCCTGTCAATGCCCTGGGTCCTGAGAAGGCCAAGGCCGTAGTGGTTGGGGACAGGGAGGCCTGACACCTCGGAGCCTCAGCGTACCCTCTGGGTGGGCTGATGAGTTCAGCAGTGGGGTCAGAGGTGGGGAGCTGTGCCCCTGCACAGAGGCAGAGCCTGCTCGCAGCCCGCCCACCTCGTCACTCCTGGATGGCCATGAATAGATCTGGGGCGCTCTTCAGCCCTACCACAGACACTTTAGATATTTAGATCCCACAGCATCTGTGGGTCACTTGGTTGTGGATTTAGAGAGAGTCCAGGGAAGTTTGAAGATTTGGGCCCCAAGTAGCTGAATGACGGAGAACACAGGAATGAAAAAGTTGGAGCGGGGGATGCAATGCAGTGAGATTGAGGAACTTGAAAGCTTGACTGGCTCCGAGAGCGGCCAGACATCCATGCCTGGCACCTGGGGGACAGAGGACAGGATCACAGTGGGTCATAGTGGGCTGGAGTGGAACAACGGGGTCCATCAGACTGCATGCCCCAAGCCTCCATCTCCACCACCTTGTCTTTGCAGGCACAAAGCCAGCAGGTGCTCCTCTGAATGAGCTACCTGGCACTCGGTCTTTGCCTCAGCACACTTTGGGCACCAGCACAATCTGCTCTGCCTATGCAGTCAGTGCTCGAAAATCAGAAACACCAGGGGCCAGCTTTGTGGTGCAGCAGTTTAAGGTGCCACTTGCGACGCCGGCATCCTGTATCGGTGTGCGTGTTTGTGTCCCGGCTGCTCTGCTTCCAATCCATCTCTCTGCCAATGCACCTGGGAAGGCAGGAGAAGACAGTCCAAGTACCTGGGCCCCTGCCACCCACATGGGAGACTCAGATGGAGATCCTGGTTTCAGCCTGGCCCAGCCCCAGCCATGACAGCCATTTAGGGAGTGATTCAGTGGCTGGAAGATCTCTCTGTCTCTCTTCTTCCTACTCTGTTGCTCTGCCTTCTGAATAAATAAAATAAATACTTTTTAAAAAGGCAGAAATAGCAGGAAGGCAGAAGGAAAAACCCCTTGTACGCGGGCACCAGGAGATCTGCTGGGCTTAGCAGTGTCACGGTGCGCCCTGAACCACAGGATGCAACGCCAGTGCCCATCTCTGGGGACAGCAGAGCAAACTGGGGCCTCCCACTCAGCTGAGCTCTCAAGGAGCAGCTGCCGTGGTACACAGAGCCTGAGGAAGCTGAAGAGGAAAAGGTTATTTGGAGACTTGAGTCCAGGGTCCCTTTGGTTTGGCATCTGATGAGGCCGGAGAGGATGGCAGTGGTGGAGTGCGTTGAGGGTCACATGGCGAACCAGGGAGCACTCTGGCCAGGCTGGGCCCCACTCAGTCTTTAGATCCAGTCCTCTCACAAGGAGACGCCCCCAGTGACCTAAGGACCTCCCACCAGGCCCGCCTGCTAAACGACCTCAGTGCTTTAGTTTCCACCCTCTTGGGACCATTAACTTAAGACTGGCTTTGAAAGTCCTGCATGAATTCGGGAGACAGACCCTATTGAGTGTGTGGGAGGAAGTTACACTGATTCTGGATTTCTGCCCTGCCAGTGGATGAGCTGTGTGACCTCAGTAAGTGGCATCCCCCCTTCCCCAGCTTGCTTCTCCGTCTACTAGGGATATGGCCGGCGGGTTGATTGATGTGCAGACTGATGAGCTAGTGCTTCCGTGGCATCGACACACAGCAAGTCTCTTCTAAGTGCCAGCTGCTGTCATTATGGTGATTGGGGCAGGTGGTTAGCCTGGCTGTTAAGACTCCTCCACCTCACATCAGGGTACCTGGTTTGATACCCAGCTCTGGTTCCTGACTCCAACTTCATGCGAATGCAGAGCCTGGGAGGCAGTGGTAATAGCAGCAGTGATTGGGTTCCTGTGGCCCACATGGGAAACCCGGGTTGAGCTCCTGGCTTCAGGCTTCAGCCTGGCCCAGCTCTGGCCTTTGTGGGTATTTGGGGAGTGAACCTGCTGATGGGAGATCTCTTTCTGTCGAATGAATAATAAGAATCCATACGATTGCCACAGCATCCATCTGGAGCTCCTCTCTGTGTTAGTGAAGGAGAACAACCGCAGTGCAACCACTGTGGGCACTGTGTTTGGAGGCAGCTTGGTGAGAAATCGCTGCCTACTGCCAGAGCCATGGCAGTTCCCAGCCTTTCACTGCCGTGTGGCTGTGAGGCACGCGTCCTGTGTGGAAGTCTTGGAGGCAGGCTCTTATTTCCTTTGGCTAAAATCGCAGGTATGTGTGCAGCCTAAAGCCCCTAGCTTATCTTCTTTAGTCCTTGCCACAGGGATGAGGGCTTACTAGAATTACTGTTTCTTCATTACTATGCACTTTTCCATGTCAGCGATTTATGTCTTTTTTTTTTTTTAAAGATTTTATGTATTTTATTTGAGAGGTAGAGTTACAGACAGTGAGAGGGAAAGACAGAGAGAATGGTCTTCCGTCTGCTGGTTCACTCCCCAAATGGCTGCAACAGCAGGAGCTGTGGCAATCCGAAGCCAGGAGCCAGGTGTTTCCTCCCGGTCTCCCATGCAGGTGCAGGGGCCCAAGCACTTGGGCCATCTTCTATTGCTCTCCCAGGCGATAACAGAGAGCTGGATCAGAAGTGCAGCAGCCGGGACCAGAACCAGAGCCCATATGGGATGCCGGCGCCGCAGGCGGAGGATTAACCTACTGTGCCACGGCGCCAGCCCTGATCTGTGTCTCTTATGTGAATGACTCGTTCATATATCAGTCCATTTTTTTTCATTTTTATGTTTTATTTGGAAATGTTTGCACCAGAACAGTGAAACTGAAGTTTAGAGACAATAGGTATCATTCATTATTTTAGGCAGCATTAGTTTGTTGTAAGAGACATGGAGCCGGCGCCATGGTTCAACAGGCTAATCTTCCGCCTTGCGGTGCCGGCACACCGGGTTCTAGTCCCAGTCAGAGCGCCGGATGCTGTCCCAATTGCCCCTCTTCCAGGCCAGCTCTCTGCTATGGCCCGGGAAGGCAGTGGAGGATGGCCCAAGTGCTTGGGCCCTGCACCCCATGGGAGACCAGGAGAAGCACCTGGCTCCTGGCTTCGGATCAGCGGGATGTGCCGGCCGCAGTGCGCCAGCCACAGCAGCCATTGGAGGGTGAACCAACGGCAAAGGAAGACTTTTCTCTCTGTCTCTCTCTCACACTGTCCACTCTGCCTGTCAAAAAAAGAAAAGAGAGAGACAGAGACAGAGACATGGAAATGATTTAGGTGATGGAAGAATTCAGAACCTCAGTGGAACGGGCAGCTTCGTGAGATGCCACTCCAGTGGAGATTTCAGTCTACGACTTTTCCAGAATGTCACCATCTCTAAATAAAAAACAGTCCCTGTTGTCTGGAACCACTTTGGTGTCTCTGGATCCTGGAAGAACACTCTGTCCACCTTCCCCACCCACTGGTCAAATCTCTCCACCCTCTGCTTTAGAATCCGATCCCACAGCTCGCACTGTGCCTTGCTACGCTTGTCCTTGAGATTTTTCTGGGAGCGTAATGCCTCCTTGGGTTACGGTTTCCACGGCACTCCTCTCAGCCAATGCCTGGTCAAGCAGGGAAGAAACCTTCTAAGTGCTTGTCCGCTCAGCTCCTGCACAGCCACTTGGAGAGACCCACAGCGACCCTCGGGATGCGGGAAAGCCATGGTTTGGTTTGGTTTGGTTTGGTTTGGTTTTTAAGTGTGGATATCCAGCTCTTACTGGTGTGTAAGACCTCTTTATATGTCAAGGGCATATAAAGAAACTTTTCCATGCTTTCCACGTGGCTTTCTGCAGTTTTTATTTATTTATTTATTTTTCATTTGAGCCGATGTTTGCTTTTCAGTTACCAGGAGTAACGAGTTCTCACCTTTTACTTGAATGCAGTCAGATCTTCCTCCTAGATCTCTGCCTTTGGAACTGTGACTAATAATAACTCCACCTTTGCTCTCACTATCTTCTGCTGCGCTTCTTTCTCCAATGCTGCTATCCTCACGGGATCCAGATGTGCTGCGTCCCAGCATCTGGATGCCTCTGTGACCTTCGTCAGAGCCTCCTGTGGCTTTGGGTTGACCCCCTGCCTGCTCCGACGAGCAGCAGCCCCAAGCTGGGCCAGTACTCCCTGCACCCTGCACACCGTCCCACGTGCTCAGCTGCAACCACCCCTCGGGGCACCCTGCACAGCCACAAGCTGAGCCCGTATTTAGGGTCCTGCTCCCAGCGCAGTGGTCCCTGTGAGCTCCCCATCTGAATGTCCACTTGAATACTTGCTGCTGGATCCCAGGCCTGGCTCTGCCACTGTCGGGCCCCTCGCCTCCAACAGGTGATCGGTGCTGTTTGAGCTGGTACTTTATCATCTCTCTTTCTCTCTCTTAAGCTTTATTTGGAAGGCAGAGTTACACAGAAAGAGGGAGAGAGAGAGAGAGAGAGGTCTTCTATCTACTGATTCACTCCCCAAATGGCCTCGATGGTCAGGGCTGGGCCAGGCCAAAGCCAGGAATCATGAACTTCATCCGGTTCTCCTAAGTGGGTGGCAGGGGCCCAGGCCACTAACAGGGAGCTAGATTGGAATTGGAGCAGCTGGGATACAAACTGGTACCCACATGGAATTTTGGCATCGACAGATGGTGGCTGAACCTGCTGTGTCACAATGCTGCCCCCCTTTTAAAGATTTTGTTTGTTTGTTTTAATTTAAAGGGCAAAGTGCCATAGGAAGAGAGAAAGAGAGAGATCTTCCATCTGCCGGTTCACGTTAGAATGGCCAGGCTGAAGCAAGGAGCCTGAAAGTCCAGCTGGGTTTCCCATGCAGTTGCAGGAGGCCACGGACTTGATCAGTCTTCCACTGCTTTCCCAGGCCATAGCAGAGAACTGGGTCAGAAGTGGAGCAGCCAGGACTCCAACCAACCCGCGCTCATATGGGATGCTGGTGCCGCAGGTGGCGGCTTTACCAGCCAAGCCACACTGCCGGCCTCTTGTGCCAAGAATTCTAAGCACTGAGGACAGACGGCCCCAGTGTCCTTGACCTTGGAGCCCCCTGCCTGGGGGAAGAGACAGTTTTCTGGTTGAATTTGTCATGCAGGTTGTGGAAGGGTTGATGAGACAGCTCCTATTGAGTGCCGTGTGCAGCAGTTTCCAGAGGGAGACCTGTGTGTTTCGTTGCTATGATCTGTGCATGCACAGGGCCCCCGGTCTGAGCACTGTGGTGGTGCTGGGAGCCTGCAAAGTGCTGCCACCCTCAGGGAGTCTCTGAGAACAAGGGCGTCTGGTAGGATCAGGTCCCAGGGGGCACAGACTCCAAAGTGCAGCTGTCACCCTCAGGAGGGTCAGCCAGGCCCCACCCGGTATGGCCAAGGGTGGCGGCAGCTGTGTTCCAGGCAGTGGTGACGACGTGAGGGCCCAAGACCAGGCCTTGGTGCCCAAGGAGGGGGTCTCAGACACTTACTGCACTGCCCCTCGTGCACCATTGCCAGAGGTGGGCCTGTGGTCCCTGGGATATGCAGCTTTGTTCTGGATGCTGTGTCCAGCCAGGAAGCGGGGGCTGGGGCACAGGAGGCGTGTCCACTGTTGGGGGAGAATCCTCGGTGTTGCTCAGCTTGGAGTCCAGGGCCCTTTTTTCCCAGAACCTCCCTCAGCATCTGGATTTTAGCACGTGGCTGAGGTCACGTGGCAGATGCGTGCTGAGTGTGCATTGACCCCAGTGCAGGCATTTACCACCTTTTGCTCCTCCCTGGAACATGATCTGAGAAGGCGTTAGGCCCAAGAAGGGTTGTGCCAGCTTGGGGCCTTGGGAGAACCCAGGCAGCAGGCCTGGCAAGTCCTTACCAGCACTGTCCACCGTCATCTGCTCCCTAGTCCCTCCCTTCCACTCCCATTAGGGTTTCAGGGGGTGGGGGCCTGTGAATTCCTAACTCCAAACTCCCTGTCACAGCTTCTCCAATTTGCCACTCTGCCAGCTCCTACATACCCTACAAAACCCTGCTCAAAAGTTCCCTTCTTGGGGAGAGTCTTCCCAGATAGCCCCATCCCCAGATGCAGTTTGCACAGCCCTCTGCCTCAGCCACCAGTGCCCGGCAGCCCCCTCTAGGGAATGGGCTCCCCAAGGCCTGGCGGGTCTGGGCGAGCCGCACGCGGGAGCTGGTGGTGTCTCCTTCACAGCCATGCCGCTGCAGGAGACCCTAGGCTTCAAGGTGGCGGTGATCGCCTCCATCGTGAGCTGCGCCATCATCCTGCTCATGTCCGTGGCCTTCCTCACCTGCTGCCTCCTGAAGTGCATGAAGAGGAGCGAGCAGCGGCGCTCGGACAGGTACGTGGCCTCGCCCCAGGAGGGGCCTGCTCCTGCGTGGGCGGAGCGGGCAGAGGCTCCCCAGGAACCCCCAGCACTGCCCACAGGGCTCCCGCACCTGCCCCCGGCTGCCCTGGGCCTCCCCAGTTAGGGAGGGAGGTCAGCAAACGAAGCAGGGTGCTGCCAGTCAGGGCGAGGGGACAGGACCCAGGCTTCCGGGGCGCTTGGCCGGGCAGTGGGCGCGCTGAGGACTGCACGTGCGTGAGACTCTGCTGTGCCAGTGGACTTCGGGGTTATGCAGGTGCCCCCACGCCTCAAGGGGGCTCCACCTCCCTGTGGCCCCCAGCGTGGGTTAAATGCAGCCCCTGGGGGAATTCTGGCCCACATGGGACTTCGTCCCCACAGTGGCTTCAGCTTTTTGTTATTTGTTTTTTTAATCGTGGTAGAACACACACCCTTTAGCCATCCGCAGCGTGGCGCTCACTGTGCACAGTGTGGTGCAGCCGTCAGAGGTGAACTCGGTGGGAACACGACCCCGCTGCCACTGCAGACTTCAGGAGACACTGCGACCCCAGACCCGGCACACCCACCGGTGGCGCTCTCAGGGGTCTGGCAGCCACCCGCGCCGGGGAACACACAGGTGCCTCCACGCCTGCGGCTAGGGACGCGTGCGTGCGTGCGTGCGTGCTCAGGGCCCTCCCTCCTACTCCCCTCAGGACGGCCCAGCTGTGGCACCAGCTGAGAGGCGAGGACCTGGAGACGGTGCAGGCCGCCTATCTCGGCCTCAAGGGCCTCAACTTCAACAACAGCAGCAGCGGCCCCGGGAGCCGGCGCGCTCAGGCGCACGACAACCACAGCTTCACCACGTGAGCAGGGCCGTCGCGGGTGGTGTAGGTCGGGGACGAAGGCACCATGACCTTGGTCGTTCTGTTGCGATTCTGACCTTCCTTCCGGACAGCTCGCTGGGTTTTCTTCTCTTTCTTTCCATTTCGTCCTGTTGAACTCGTGGATGTTTCTTCTGATTCTGGGACAGTGTCACTGACACACAGAAGTAGAGAGAGCAGCGTCAGGGATCCCCTGCCCTGCCTCCCGTCTCAGTCCCGGCACTGCCCTGCGGGCTCTCCACGGCCCCAGGGAGCAGGCGTCCCACCTTGCACGGGCGTTCCAGGCCCGAGGCCTCCGTCTGTGTGGGACCCTGAGGCCAGCACTGCTCCGGGAGCCCCACTCCTGGAGGTGGTTGAGGGTCCTGACCCCAGTGCTGCCCAGATCCTTCCCCCTTAGTCCACGAGACGTGTGGCATGTCTCGGTTTCCCCACCTGTCACGTAAGAACCACAGGAGTGCTCACCCCCTCCCCGCCCCGTGAGGTCTGTGTGTGGTGTGTGTCTCTGGTCCCCACTAGGGACACAGCTCAGGGAGAACTGGCCCCTAGGGTCACTGTTGCTCTTGTCCTTGTGTGGCCTGTGTTGTCCTGTGTACCTGAGAGACATGCTGGGGCCGGCCAGCACCTGCAGGAAAGGAATCCCCCTTCCTGTGAGCTCGCCTGGAGCGCCAAGTGCACTTCGGGTCAGCGCGGCTGCAGCGGACACGCCTCCCACAGCCTTTTCCCACCCACCGCTCACCAGCCTGGCCCGAGGCCCTCCCAGTCTCGTTCATGACAGCTACCTGTCACGGTCACCGCAGACTGGGTGAGCCGAGAAGGAAGCGGGTTTGCGTGGCTCACAGCTCTGCTCCATGGAAGGGCCGTGTCTGGCCGTGGCCTTGCTGGCAGAGCGGGGAGGCTGTGCAGGACATGTGCAAACACGTGTGTGTGCATGTGTGTGTGGAGTGTGCACGTGTGTGTATGTGCACAAGCACAGGAGTGGGATGCACCCGTGTGCATTTCTCCTGCTGTCGATCTGATCATGGCCCCCGCCCCATGATGACCTCATCTATTTATTGCCTCCCAAAGACCCCTCCCTGCCCCCAGACCCACAGGCTTTATCTCTCACTGTGGGATCACGTTTCCACGCAGAAGGCATGCTCACATCATGTGCAAACCACGTCCTGTTACTCCAAATGCTGCAAGATCCATTCTCACCTCCCCTAGGGACCCATCAGGCTGTGAGGAATGTCTTTGGGCTTAAAGCTATTGTTTGTTTCTTTTCTCCCTTTTAGAAAACTGATTTACTTGAAATACAGACAGACAGACATACAGAGGTCTCCCATCCAGTGATTCAGTCCCCAAATAACTACGATGGTTGGGGCTGGGCCAGGCCAGAGTAGGGAACACAGTTCAGGTCTCCCATGTGAGTGACAGGGACCTGGCCACTTGCTCCATCACCTGCTGCCTCCCAGGGTGCTCACTAGCAGGAAGCTGGGATCGGAGAACAAAGCCAGGGCTGAAACCCACATGCCCAGATGTGGTCTCTGGGCGTCCCGAACAGCATCTTAACGCTGTACCAAATGCCCACCCATCTTTGGGAGCCTAGGAAGGAACCGTGTAGACCAGAGTCTGAACGTAGCTATAGCCCAGGTCTCCGTCCAGGAGCTCAGGGCAAGCTAGTTCAGCTGCCTCTCTGCAGCGGCCACGTGGGCTCTGAGTGTCCTGACCCTCTTACTCCCCGCTCGCCTGCGCAGCAGGTGTAAGTGCCACACGTAGTCTCGTGGCCAATTCTGTGGCTCACGTTGACGAGGGACGTTTTCTCCATGCCGGGGCTCCCGGTGGCATCGCTGATGGTAGCTGTTTGTTGGCTCTGCTGGGTTAACCCGTTAACGTTTTCCTCCTGAAGACTTGGGGCTCCCTGTGAGTTAGGGGAGAGTCCGGCACACAAGGTGGCTGCAAGTATTTTTATCCACCCTTCCTTTTTTCTAGTTCGGCTCCTGCATGTCCTTTGTATGTAGTCACGTGTCCTGGGCTACGTTGCCTCTCTGACCCCTCTCCCCGTTACAGAACTGTGGCTGGGCTCACCTGTGTCACCACTGAGGCCAAGAGCAGGTGGTACGGGGATGCTTGGCAGAGCCCTCCCGGAGCTCTCTCTCACCTGGGGAACCCAACCCAGCACTCAGCTCAGGGTGTGGCTGGGACTTGGAGGCTGTGGCTCCACCCTCAGCTGCACACTGCCTGCCCCGAAGGCAAGGTACTGGCTGCCCAGTGGGTCATAGGTTGTCCTGTGGGAGGTAAGGTTTGCCCTTGACCTCGCTCTTCTTTCCTGAGCCCCCCCCCCCCCCAGCAGTGTGCAGGACACAGTCTCAGACTTGCAAACCTCCGCTCTTCTCCTTCAAGAGGGCCCTGCTTTCACCCAGCTTTGCCGGTGAAGAACTGCGTGGGTCGTGACCCACGGTCACCAGTCACAGCAAGGCTGGGCTGACTGCAAGCCATCTGGCTGCTCAGCTGCCCGCCAAGCTGCCTGCCTTCTCCACCAGTGAATGGACTTCTCCCTTTCTCTCCTCTCCACGGACCCTTTTACTTGTTCGCTGAATGGACAGGTCATTTCTCGATTCTCATCCCTAGAGTTTTTTCTGAGAATTAGGTGAGGATAGAGCAGTGGTCTTGGAAGGCTTCCTGGAGGTGGTGATGCCTGAAGTGAAGGCACTGGGAGAACCCGCATGGGGTGGGGGTCCAGAGTGGCCAGACAGCTTTGCGTGAGAAAGCCCCGTGGGATGGAGACAGGGTCTGATGAGCCTGAGGAATGCATTAGGTTTGTGTTTGGAGGCTGAGAGAGCTCCAGGAATCCTGATGCTGTTCAAGGGGCCAGACCACCAAACAGGGCAGGGCCGGCAGGAGGGAAGCGGCCTCCTCTTGGACACTCCTGGTCCCAGTGCTGTCCCCGGGAGGTGCACAGACCTGGCCCGGCAGCGGGCTCCTGGAGGTTTATGTACCCTCTGAATGAGCCCAGGCAGCCCCTTCCTGCCCCTCAGCATCAGGAGCCTGGGCCCCCCATCCCTGGGGTGAGGGCCCTGAGGCCCAGTCGGCAGCAGGACCTTGGGGAAGAGATGCACTGGGCCTCCAGCCTTCGTGGCAGTGGTCTGCCCGGGCCCCTGGGCAGGGGTGCCTTTCTCCCTTCCCTCAGCTCACGCCTTTTCTCCCCACAGAGAGCTCGAGGGCATCAGAGACCTGGACGGAGTGACCTGCAGCATGGATAAGGGCCCCTGGAGCCCCTCCAGCAGCCCCCACACCTGCGTGATGGTGCACACAGAAAACCCGGGGCAGACCCTCCCCGCGCCTGGGCCAACCACAGCGCACTTCCCGGGATGACCACAGTGCCAAGGCCAGCGTCACCATCCACGCCGGGAGAGCCAGGCCACCCAGCTGATCACCTGCAGCTCAACACGTGTCCGGAAATCAGCCTTGGGTTGCCCAGATGCTGAGGGCGGGGGACCCAGTGGGGCGGGCTCTGTCCTGAGGCTGCCCGGCTACGGCGATTTTACAGTGACTCGTTTTCAAAGCACGTTGGGGTTAGCACAGAGGCGCCATCTCCCTCCAACCAGGGTTCCTTTAAAGAGGCTGGGAGACGTCTTGAGCAGATCTAGTTTTACACAGTAGACTAAGAAAAGAGCAATAAACTTCCTTTCAGCAACTACAGACGGCGACCTTGGCCTCTTCCTCGGCAGGACGTGCCGCCCGGGAGCCGGAGACCCACGGAGGGCTCCACACACCCGGTCTGTAAGTGCTCAGGAGTACAGAGGTGACGGTCACTGACCCAGGTGACCGCCCCTGTAACAGAGCCGCCCGTGGTGGTGTGAAAGTACATCGCTCGTTATTCCCTGGGCACTCCGGGTCTGCAGGGCCCTGCTGGGCAGTCGTCACTGCGGTCTCTCCCATGCTATCTGCCGTCAGCCCGTGACTCACACTCGGGTTATGCTAGAGCTGGGCCACGCGTAGGTCTGGCCTTGTGCCTGGCTGCCAGGAAGGACCTCGGGCGTCTTGCCGCCTGTGTGGCCTGGGCCTCCTCACGACATGGGCATTTCCAAGGTGAGACTCCCGGGGCGAGCCCCAGGTGGAGACCCTGACCTTGGTGGTCATCCCACGTTCCTTCTGCTGTGTCCTGTTCATTAGGAGCCAAGTCCACTCTGCTGATGGGGGTGGAAGTTGGACTTGCCTGCTAGCTGGGGGTATTGCTGGGTGTGTTGTCACTATGATGGAATACGTGAGGCAAGCTACCTACAAGAAGACTTTAACTCACAGTTCTGGTGGCTCGAGCAGGTGCCTGTGTCAGCCAAGCTCCGGTGAGGACCTCATGGTGGGTGGTGGGAGAGAGGTCCCTGCGTCAGACAGGAAGCCACGAAGAGACAGGAAGAGCCAGATTTGCTGACTTTTAAGTTTATTTACTGATTTTTATTTATTTAAAAGGCAGAGTGATGGGGGGCGGGAGGAGGAGAGAACTTCTATCTGCTGCTTCAGTCCCCCAATACCCTCCACAGCCAGTACTGAGCCAAGCCCAAGGTAGGAGCCGGGAACTCTATCCTGGGTTTCCCACATGGTTGGCAGGGCCCAAGTGTTGGAGCCACTGTCTGCCGCCTTCCAGGGTGCGCGTAAGCAGGAGTTGGATTGGAAGTGGAGGCCGGACTCCATGCCAGGCACTGTGATACGGGATGCAGGCGTCCCAGGTGGCAGCTGTACCACGGTGTTTAACTACAACCCTCTCGTGTGAAGTGACTGCGTCCCTGAGAACAGCCTTCCTCTTCCAGGGCAGCGCCAATCACCTACACTCCTCTTAAAGGTCCCACTGCACTGGAGACAGCTCACAACGCAAGGAGCTCTGGGGCCATGTTCCAGCCACGTCCAGAGCAGGGGAGGGGTGACAAAGAAGTGGCAGACATGCTTTAAACCCGGTTACTGGTTTGGGTCCCGGCTCCTCCAATTCCGATCCAGCTCCCTGCTCATGTGCCTGAGAAGCAGCAGAGGGTGGCCCAAGAACCTGGGTTCCTGCCCCATGTGGGAGACCCATATAGAGTACTGGGCTCCTGGCTTTGGCCTGGCCCAACCCTGGCTGTTGCAGCCACGTGGGGAGTGAACCAGCAGATGAAAGACCTCTCTGTGTCTGTCACTCTACCTTTCAAAAAAAAAAAAAAATCTTTAAATAAGACCCAGTTACTTGTCAGAGCAACTGTAAAAGAGAACTCCAGGGGACTGGTTTACACAGCAGACCCATGAACAGGCCTAACACAGACTTGGTTCTAGACATTTGTATCTGCTGCCGGTTAAGATGAACCCGGAGCTCATTCTGTGGCTCCAGGCCCCTCTTCATCACTTCTGAGCCCCACGGTAGTCCTGGGCCAATTAAAAATGTACGTGTAGCAGCGGCCAGTGTTGTGGCACCGTTGCTTAAGCTGCTACCTGCAACGCTGGCATCCCACATGGGCGCTGGTTTAGTCTTGGCTGCTCCACTTGTGATCTCAGCAAATCTACCTTTCACATAAATAAGGAATCTCTCACATACATACGTACATACACGCATACACACATCTGTATTACCAGTAGCTTGGAGTGTGGCCTGTCTCAGGACATAGAGAAGCAGTTAAGGTTTCCCTTTGATTTTTCCCTGCTCCCAGCCTAGAGGCCTGGCAGCCACATTGGAGCCATGAGGAGTTCAGGAGGACGAAGCCCTGGGCCTGTGCTGTCCTTTGCCTGCTGAAGCCATATTTGTCATGTCACCTACACTGAATGATTACCTGACTCAGGCTCCAGAGTGGCCCGTTTCCCAGGCGCCCTGTGGTTTATGTGTTCTTGGCTGCCACGCCATGGACACCTTGGTATCGATGCCCTTCAGGTTTCGGGAATGCTGTTTCTGTCCAGCTGTGTCCTGTAGTGGAATTGCGAGGCCAAGCGGTGAGCTTAGGGATCCTGGGGCCCCGTGGGGGTCCACAGCAAGGCACTGAGCGGGAAAGCTCAGACACAGGCCTCACAGGACAGCGGCTCCCATCTCTTGGGGGTTCCTGGAGGCTCAGGAAAGCAGTGCCTTGAGGGTGGTGTGGGTGCACACGGGCCCTGACACTGCCACGGGTCCGGATGCAGGGTGAGAGTGACAGGGATCCACGGCGAGGGATCAGAAGCCACTCTGCTCCAAACAGGCCTTCAGCACCTCTGGGCAGGGCTCAGCAGGGACAAGACTGTTCTTGTTCTAAGGTCTGCCCTCCCAAGCCATCCCTGCTATGCAGAGCCCCACTGTGGCGAGGTGGGAGCCAGGCTGGGGACCCCCATCACATGCCCAGAGGCCTGCCTGGAAGGTCTGGGGCAGTGAGGGGCCATGGGTGCGTGCTCCATGATGGTTCACGCTGGGCCGCTGGAGCAGAGCACCGGAGAGCTGGGGTGAACGGCTCCAGTCTCTAGTAGCTGAAAGTTCCAGAAGTAGGTGTCCTGATGGCCACAGAGGGGCAAGGGGAGGAAAACGACCTGAGGCCTGGCTGGGCAGAGCCACATCCGGGAAGGCTGTGCGCCATGAGCCCCTTGGGAGGCAGTGCACTGGGCTCCCAGTCTGCAGGGCTGGGGGCTGCAGCCTTGGAGCAGGGACTGTTGAACCTGTGGAGCTGTGGCTCAGGCGGTAGAGGGGTAGCCGGCTTCAAAGGCCCATGCCCAAACCCTAGCAGTCTGGCCCGGCCCCACCAGCGCTGCTCCCTTTGCCAGGAACGCCAGCCCTTGCTGGCCCCTCCATTTCCCCATCCTAACCTTGTCCCTCAAAACCCAGCAATTCTGCTATTACCGTGTCCTCCAGGACCAGTCAAGACAGCCCTCAGTCCCCAGCTCATGCCAGGTGTCCTGCCCTATGTGCTCAGTGGAGTCGCCAGGGCCCCCATGAGTGCAGAGAAAGGGATGGGGAGACCCATTCCCACAGCTGTTGGGGGCTCCAAGCCTCCTCATGGCCTCCCTGCCTCCAGTCAAGCCCCCCAGAGTTGGTTTCCACACAGCTGCCACAGGGTTTGTTTTTTTCTGTTGTAAAATAAGCAACAGTGTAAATCTTACTGTTTTAACCATGTTAAAGCATACGGCTCAGTGGTATTAAGTTACATTCACATTGGTGTGCAACTTTCACACCATCCAATTCCAGAACTTTTCCATCTTCCCAAACTGCAACTTCGTCCCCAATCAACACTAATGTCCCATTCCCCTCCCCTAGCCACCATCATTCAACTTTCTGGTTTTTATTGTTGTTGTTGTTGTTGTTGTTTAAGATTTATTTTATTTATTTGAAAAGTGGTTGGGCCAAGCTGAAGCCAGGAGCCAGGAGCTTCATCCAGGTTTCCCATGTGGGTGGCAGGGGCCCAAACACCTGGGCCATTCATCCCCTGCTGCTTTTCCCAGGCCATCAGCAGGGAGCAGGTCTGGAAGCAGAGCAGCAGGGACTATAACCAGAGCCCACACAATGCCAGCCCCTCAGCTTCAGGCTTATTCTGGGTGCTTCATCTAAGTGAGATGATACGGTCTTTGTCTCTTTGTAACTGGCTTATTTCACTTAGCACAACATCCTCAAGGTTCATCCATGTCACATGTGTCAGAATGTCCTTCCTGTGTTAAAAAAAAAAAAAAGTGAGAGACAGACAGAGCTCCCATGTGCTGGTTCACTCCCCAAATGCCCACAATAGCTGGAGGTGGGCTAATCTGAAGTTGGGAGCCAGGAATACAATCTGGATCTGCAATGCAAGCAGCAAGAACCCAGTACGCACCATCACTGCTGCCTCCCACGGTCTGCATTAGCAGGAAGCTGGAGTGAGGAATCAGAACCAGGGGGCCGACAGTGTGGGGCAGTGGGTTAAGCCGCAGCCTGTGACGCCAGCATCCGAGTGCAGAGTCAATTCCCGGCTGCTCTGCTTCTGATACAGCTCCCTGCTAATGCACCTGGAAATACAATGAGAGCACAAGTACTTAGGCCCTGCCACCCATGTGGGACTCCCAGACAGAGTTCCTGGCTCCTGGCCCAGCCCCAGTCAAACAAAAAAATCTGAGCCCAGAATCATTCCAGCAAGGCCAATATGGAATGTGGACATTTTAACTGCTAAGCTAAACACATACTCTAGAATTTGCTTGCCTTTTTTTTTTTTTCTAAGATTTATTTTATTTATGTGAAAGGCAGAGTTACAGAGAGAGAGAGAGAGAGAGAGATCTTCCATTCACTGGCCCACTCCCCAAATGGCCATAATAACCAGAGCTTGGCCTGGCTGAAGCCAGGAATTTCATCCGGGTCTCTTGTGTGGTAGCAGGGGCCTAAACACTTGGGCAATGTTCCACTGCTTTTCCCAAGCCATTAGCAGGGATCTAGATTAGAAGTAGAGCTGGGGGCCGGCATTATGGTGTAATGGGCAAAGCCGCCACCTGCAGTGCCGGCATCCCATATGGGCGCCAGTTCAAGTCCCAGCTGCTGCACTTCTGATCCAGTTCTCTGCTTTGGCCTGAGAAAGCAGTGGAGGATGGCCCAAGTCCTTGGGCCACTGCACCCACGTGGGAGACCCAGAGGAAGCTCCTGGCTCCTGGCTTCGGATTGGTGCAGCTCCGGCCATTGTGGCCATCTGGGGAGTGAACCAACAGATGGAAGACCTCTCTTTCCCTTTATCTCTCTGCCTCTGCCTCTCTGTAACTCTGCCTTTCAAATAAATAAATAAATCTTAAAAAAAAAAAAAAAGAAGTGGAGCAGCCAGGACTCAAGCTGGCACCTATATGGGATGCGGGTGCTGCGGGCCGTGGGTTAACCTGCTATGCCACAGTACTGTTCCACTGTTTGTTCCAGAACACTCTTCCCCAGCTATCACACCGCCCTCTCACTTCAGCCGGGCCTCTGCCCAGATGGCAAGCACATGAGTCCTGTGCTGCCAATAACGGAGCACCTCGAAATGTACTAGCTCGAAACCAACAACCATGATTTCTTCTCTCTCAGTTCGGCGTCAGGGATCAGGGCTCCTTTTGAGACAGCGGCTCTGGCTCAAGGTGTCTCATCTAAAGGCCTGACTGGGGCTGGGGTCCATCTCCAAGGGGACGCTCAGAGCAAGCGGATGCTGTTGGCTGGGCCTCAGCTCCAGCCCACACAGGGTGCCCCCCAGGGCTGCTTGAGGTGGCTGGCCCCGCCTCAACAGCTCTCCAGACACACAAGCCAAAGTCACACTATCATCCCTGCCACATTTGACTTGTCTCCTAGGCCGGGCTGGTTCTCTGAGGAACGAGACTACACAAGGGCATGATCCAAGCTGTGAAGATGGCCGGGCCCTCTTGGAGGCTGGAGGCCTCCTCGCTGGGTGCTATGGCTTGGCTCCTGGTGTGGCAGTGTTGAGACGGGGCCTTTAAGAGGTGGGGCCTAGTGGCAGATCAGTAAATCCTCAGAAGGGATTAATGATGGTCTCGGGGAGTGGATAGGTTCTCACAAGAGGGGGTTATTATAAAGCAAGGCTGCCCTGTGCGCGTGGATCCTTCTGCCCATGGCCAGATCCCTTTCTTCTCGGCCACGCTGTGATGCAGCCAAGGATACTTGTGCACTTGTGCCAGCTGTTTGGACCCTTAGGCACCAGAATCCTGAGTCAAAAAAAAAAAAAATGCCATTATAAGTGAGCCAGCTTCAGATATTTTGTATTAGCCATACAGACGGACTAAGACACCAGGCACCTTCCAGCTGTAACCTGCCCGGCCCCCCTTCACAGCAATTGCCAGCACCCACATGCAGATGTGCCCTGTGTCCCCTCGTAACCAGCAGCCTCTGGACACTTCCTCTGCCTCCCGTGAGAGTTGGCTCTGGGTTGGAGCACGTTTAGCAGACCTTAGTTGAGTGAATGCATGGACGAATGTGGGGCTGGACTCAGGGAAAGACAGAGCCCACTGGTTGGGGAAGAAGCAGGTGGCCAGAGGCCTCAGGTGGGGAGGATACTTGGAAAATCAGGGGTGCCTCGCTGGACCACCACAAAGAACCCACCTGCAGTGAGCTTCCCTACACAATTTAGCAAGAACCCCTTCCCCCTGTATCTGATCAGCTCCTCACCCCCCACCACCCCTGCCTGCCTTCAGCCAGGATCTGTCTCAGTGCACCTTGCTGTTATAACTGAATGCCACAGCCTGGGTAATTCGTAAAGAACAGAGCTTATAGCCCAGAGCCCTGGAGCAGGTGCCAGCATCTGCTGAGCCATGGCATGGTGGAGCTGTCACCAGGCAAGACAGAGCAAGCGTGTCACAGAGAACCACTTTTGTAACAAAGTCACGCCCTCCATAGCCCATTAATCCACTAATCCATTAACTCATGAATGGACTAATCCATTCCTGAGGGCAGAAGCCCTCATGACCCAATCACCTCTTAACCTATTCACCTCTTAATACCTCACGTTGCAGATTACTTTTTTTTTTTTTTTTAGATTTATTTATTTGAAAGAGTTTCAGAGAGAGAGAGAGAGAGGTCTTCCATCTGCTGTTTCACTCCCCAGTTGGCCGCAACGGCCGGAGCTGCACCGATCTGAAATCAGGAGCCAGGAGCTTCTTCAGGTTTCCCATGTGGGTGCAGAGGCCCAAGGACTTGGGCCAAATTCTACTGCATTCCCAGGCCATAGCAGAGAGCTGGATTGGAAGTGGAGCAGCCAGGACTCAAACCAGCATCTGTATGGGATGCCGGCACTGCAGGCAGCAGCTTTACCCGTTACACCACAGTGCCAGCCCTGCAGGTTACTTTTCAACATGAAGGGCCTGCGATGCCAGCTTCCCATATGGGTGCTACGTGTTGTCCCGGCTGCTCCACCTCTGATCCAGCTCCCGGCTAATAGTCTAGGAAAAGCATGAAAGATGGCCCCTGTCACCCACGTGTGAGGCACAGAGGAAACTTCTGGCTACAGGCTGGCCCAGCGCTTGCCCTTGCAGCCATCTGTAACCCATTGTCTCTTAGTCATTTTCCGTCTCCTGACCCCACCTGCTTCTGCTCACCCTTGTGTTTGGGGAGGGAGTGTGTCCTGACTGCCACACCTGGGCCAAGAGTTTTGGGATCTCCAAGCAGTAACTGCACCCATTCTCCACACGCCTTGCCTGCCCCAAACCGTGATGGGACACAAGGGAGAACCGAGGCAGAGATGGAGGGCACATGGAAGCAGGGAGCCCCGGGTCACTCTACTAGGGAAGCAGCAGGCCCACCCAGGCAAGGAGGGGAGCAGTGAACAACTGTCCACCACCGCAGGCAGCCAGGGCCCTGCTGCTGACCCCAGGTCTCCATTTTCTGGCTGAGACCCACTCGTTTGCACAGGTGGAGTTGGGGGGTATAGAAGTGGAACGTGGGTGACCCTGTGAGCCTGCCTGTCTAGCCCATGCAGGACGAGGTTAGCCTGACCGCTGGCAGGTGGCAGGAGCCCCGGGCACATTTGCCCCACCCCCACCTTCTGTTGAAGAGCCTTGTGCTTGCCAATAAGGCAAACCGCTCCCGGCTGTGGCCCAGGCCAACCGGGGAGGCTATGGTAGCCTCCGTGACCTTTGAGCTGATTGGAGAAGCATAGTGGCACCAATATCGGCTCTATCCTATAGAATCAGTGTTGCCCTGAACTAGCTACTGCCCAACCCTTCTGCCTCCCTCTAAAAGCTTGTGCTTGATTGTTAATAGACATGTTCACCAAAACTTGTCTCCGGTGCTTTTTGTCTAAGAACCCCGCCGCCCCACCATCTTGGCAGTGTGCCGGTCTCGCAGGACGAGCCCCGAGTGGGAGCTTCTAGAACTGGAGTGTCCCAGGTCACTCTGTACAGTTTGGGAAACTGAGGCTCAGGCGGATTAAATGACCCCCTTGGTCAGGGTCACCAGGGCAGACCAGTGATCCCTGTGAGTTACTGACTAGTTTACTCCCTGAATGGCCACAACAGCCAGGGCTGGGCTAGGAACTACATGAGGGTCTCCTATGTGGGTGGCAGGGACCCAAGCTCTTGGGCCACCATTAGCTGTCTTCCCAGGAAGCTGAATCGGAAGCCAAGCAGCCGGGACTGGAACTGGAGCTCTGATACAGGATGCTGGCATCCCAAGGTGGCTTAACCTGCTGCGACACGACGCCTGCGCCCCACTGGCCTTCTGTCCAGGGCTGACCACCTGCATGACCTTGGGTAAGTCCCGTGCCCCCTGAGTCTCACCCTCCCCGCCGGCAGCGGGGCGCGGCAGCTTGGAGTAGGGCAGGCAGCCTACGCTAGCGCTCGGGCCACCAGGAGGGGTGGAGTCAGACGGGGCTGGTTCACCATGGGGGCGCGGCCTGAGAGACGCGCGCCAGCTATTGGAGAAGCTTGCGGGGGCGGGACTTGAGTGAGGGGAGGACTAAGTGAGGGGCGGGACTCCGCGCTCCGAGCGGACGCCGGAGGTGCCGGTCTTCGGTGAGGGGCGGGACTTAGAGCCCAGGCGGCGCCGCCGGCGGAGACGTGTCTTGGGCGAAGGGCGCGGCGTAGCGCCCTGGCGGCGCCGGAGGCTGACGCCAGAGAGGTGTGTCTCGGCTGAGGGGCGGGGCGCAGAACCCTGACGACGAGGACGCCGGGAGACGCCGGAGGGGGCGTGTTGTGAATGAGGGGCGGGAGGTAGAGCCCGGCGGCGACGCAGCCGACGCCGCTGGGCGGGGACTGAAGGGAAGGGGTGGGGCTCTAGGCCTCCGCCGGGCGGCGGTCGAAGGAGCCGAGGCGGGCGGCCGACCGAGGGGCGGACAGCCGGGACGACGGGCGGTGCCGCGTCGTCGCCATGACAGGTGGGCACGGGGCTTGAACCGGGCGATGGGGCCGAGTGACCTTGGCGGCGGCGGGGGCGGGCGCGGAGGGCGGGGCGCCAGGTGTGGTTGAGGAGGCTGAGGCGCAGGTGGCTCCCGCGCAGGTGGCTCTGGCGCAGGCTGCGCGGCTACGATCAGGGCATTGAGGGGTGGATCGTACCTGGGGAAGCAGGAGTTGTGTCGCGGTCGGGGTGCTCCGAGACGGCATTGAACCTGGGGGAGCAAGGGAGGTGGGTGGGGCTCGGGGCCCCCGAGGTGGAATGAGAGGTGAGGGAGCAGTAGGCGGGTCGGTGTTGGAAGGGGCTGTTGTCAGGAGACTCGAACTCATCCTCACAGCCATCCCGAGGATGCCTGCTGGGCAGACACTGAGTTTGTGGTCTGCGGTCATCTGGCTCCTCCCACTCACTCGAAGCCTACGGAGACCCCCCACCCCAAGTTGCATCCCCTGGCCCCCGACAGATCGAGCGGAATGGGGACAGAGTGAACTCAGCCACCCTCTCCCCCACCCAGGGCCTCTTTGGACTGGGGTCCTCCCCATGCCCACTTAGCTCTTGGTCCCAGCTAAGCAGGTGACCCAACTCTGTGGACCTTCCCATGTGGGGGAAGCCCATCGGGATGATGGGCAGGTGACTGACCCCATGGCAGCGCCATTGAGGGATGTTGGGAGCTCTCAGAAGCCGCAGCTCACTCCTTAGGGCCTGCCCACGAGGCACAAAACACTTAAGGTGGTCCAGGGATTAGGGTGGCCCTGGAAGTTGCTAGTCTTTCTGGTGCTCCCTGGATTCTGGGCCCGAGACCTGCACACAAATTGGGTTCTGCAGGGCTAGAACCTGGTGCCTTCCAGGATTCCAGGCAGAGGAGGGCCCAGTTGCCACTTGCTGTCCTTGTCATCTCTCTGGACCTTTTGTGTTCGTGGTTGCTAATTCTGAGCACCCACTGTTCACCAGACCTGGGAGAGCATATGTGTGTACAAGTGCCCTGGGCACCTGGCTGGTTGGTGGTAGGGCCAGGATGAGAGTCCTGGCCCTGGCACCCATGCCTAGGCCCCTGCTTCCCAGCTCCCTTAGCAAGTTCATCAGGATGCGTGGGACACACACAGCTCCAAGGAGGCCCGGCCCAGGGGCTGGGTGTGGGCGGAGCCTAAGGCAGGCCCACCTCGGAGGAGCTGGCAGTCAGAGAAGGCTCTCTGCAGGAAGGGACCCTCAGCCGAGAGGCCACCGGCCGGCAGGCGCCCTGAAGGCCCAGACTTCGGACACAGTGCCCTCCCCTTTCTCCCTGCCATCTGCTCGCTGGGCCTCTACACACTGCTCACAACCCTTCATGTTCAGGTTGTACTGAGGCCCATAGAATGCGGGCCTGGGGAAGGTCAGGTGGGCAGCCCTGCAAGGCTGCAGACCCATAGTCTCCTGGGGTCAGTGCCCCCCCCCCCTTGTGCATTGACCGGGGGCTCTGGCTGCCAGCGAGCTGTGTAAGCCGACACCTGCAGCACACAGGGCTGGCGCTCGGCAAGTTACCAGTGATCCTCGCCAGACGGGTGGGAGCTGGGCCAGGAGGGGCTTGTGGAAAAGATTTGGGAGGGGAGGTTGATGCGGAAGTGTCCAGCCCCGGTGAGAGGCCTCTTCGGCAGGACAGCGACCGAGCGGGGATTAACAGTGAGAACTGCATGAACCCGTAATTGTCGGCCTGGGGTGGGGCTTCCTGGCAGTGTGGCAGGGGTAGGGGCTGCCAGCCAGGAAGACTCGGTGACCTCAGGGGCCGGTTGAGGACAGGTAGGGCCAGCTTCCTCAGGGCCCCAAAGGCCAGGCTGAGGACTTGTTTGCGGGCTGAAGAGGAGGTTGATGTTGGGGTGACAGCGCCGGGGGCCATACTGCTGGCGCCAGGTGGGCGAGAAGGGAGCACGTGGGGCTGGGCAAAGGCTCTGCAGGTTTGTGCAGTGAGCCCGCCCTCAGCCTGTCCACTAAGGCCTGGCACCGAGGCGGGTTCCTTGCTTGTGTTCTGTGCTTTGCAGTGACTTGTACAGGAAGTGCAGAGCCCTGGGCTGCACTGCCCATGCCAGGTGACTCAGGGCTGTGGGTGACTCAGGACTGCAGTGACTCACAGCTTGTGGGCAGCGGAGGCCCCGCCAGGCTAGCGGCTCAGGGTGCCAGCTGCCATCCACCAGCAGCCCTCGGTCTTGGACCTGGCTCAAGCTATTCCAGAATCCTTTTGTGAATGCCTACTGTGTGCCCAGCCCTGTGCACAGGGCACAGCAGACGCTGGGGAGGCAGCGCTGGACAGACAACCTTGGTCCAGCTCTTGGTCTGGCAGAGAGCCGATTACACCGTGGTAATTAGTGTGTTGGCTAGAAGGGCAGGGGAGGCTTGCGACACTGCTGTGGCTGGTCCCCACCTTGGATCTGTCACTAGCTGACTGCAGTCTCGGGCAGGTATCTCACTGCCCCGCTCTGCCTCAGTTTCCCCTCTGAAATTGGGGGTGGTGGTCAAGCTTACACTGCAGAGCTGGTGGGAAGAAGCGGGTAGCGGAGGGGGTTGCGCCCACAGAGTGCTGGCACATGGGTTTGCCCTGTGAACTTGACGATGATTCACCTTCACTCTGAAAAGAGAGGCTGCAGGCGGTGGAGCCCAACTACCCATGAGCCTGCTGTGCAGCCCCGTGCAGGGCCTCCCTGTACGAGACCACTGCACTGTGGTGGGCTGCTGGCGAGGCTGTCTTCCCCATCGGCCGTCGGAGGCTCAGCCCCTTGCTGCTCCCTCTGTACCCATGGTGATGGCCTGAAGCAGATGATCTGATTAGTGGTCAGAGAGCTTCAATGTGGGTATGGGAGGCAGTGACCATGAACCAGGACAGCCCCATTGTTCTCTGGATGACAGGTGTCTGTGGGGTCACTAGGGGACTGCAGCCCCCTCTCCTACACCAAGAGCCCCTGGGGAGGGGTATGCTGTCTGATCCCTGGGGCGGGAGAGTTCAGAAGTCCAGAGACAGCCCAGGGGAAGGCGGGGACAGAGGAAGAGGAGCAGCCTCCTGAGTCCAGCCTGTGGCTAAAGCCAGAGAGGGCTCACCTGTCCCATGTGGTGACCCTGTGTTATACACAGTCAAGGCTGTCATGAGGAGGAGTGTACTGACATCTGATGCGCTCATTGTTAGCACGCATTTGGTGCGTTTTGACAAATGTTCCATAAGCACAGCAGATTCAAAACAGAGCTTTTCCATCCCTCCAGGAAGTACCTCTATGCCCTTGGGTAATCCCAGCCCAACCCAGGGGTTGATCTGCCTTCTGTGAGCCCCATTTTTCCTTTGAAATTCAGTAATGAGATTTTCCAAAAATCTTTTTTTAAGATATTTATTTGTTTATTTGAAAGGCAGAGTGACTGAGAAAGAGAGATCTTCCAACCCCTGGTTCACTCCCCAGATGCTTGTAACAATCAGATCTGGTCCAGAACAAAGTCGTGAGCCTGGAACTTCATCTGGGTCTCTCTCCTGATGGGTGGGGGCTCAAGCACTTGGTCCATCATCTGCTGCTTCCCATGCACATTAGCAGGAGGCTGGTTCAGAAGCATGGAGTAGCTGGGACTCAAACCCATCACTCCAGAAAGGGATGTGGGTATCACAAGCAGCAGCCACAGTGCCCACCCCCAGACTTTATTTTTAAATAATAACAGTTTTAGTTTACAGAGAGGAAGAGGAAGGGAGAGACAGAGAGAGAGAAGTCTTCCATCTGCTGGTTCGCTCCCCAAATGGCTGCAACAGTAGAGCTGGGCTGATCCAGGTCCCACGTAGGTATAGGGGCCCAAGGACTTGGGCCATCTTCCACTGCTTTCCCAGGCCATAGCAGAGAGCTGGATCAGAGGTGGAGCTACCATGACTTGAACCAGCGCCCATATGGGATGCTGGCACTGCAGGCAGCAGCTTTACCCACTACGCCATAGCGTCAACCCCAAAAGATTTATTTTTAAAGACAGAGTTACTGAGAGATAGAGGGACAGAGAGAGATCTACCATCCACTGGTTCACTTCACAATGATAGAGACTAGGTCAGGCCAAAGCGAGGACCAGGAGCTTCTTCTAGGTCTCCCACGTGGGTGCAGAACCCCAAGCACTTGGGCCATCCTCTACTGCTTTCCCAGGTACATTAGCAGGGAGCCGGATCAGAAGTGGAGCAGCCAGGTCTTGAAATGGTGCCCATATGTGGGATGCTGGCCCTGCAAGAAGCAGCTTTATCTGCTACACCGCAGTGCTGGTCCCATTTTGTTCTTTTTAAAGACTGTTCTGTGGGGCCGGCATTGTGGTGCAGGGGGTTAAGCCACCACTTGCAGTGCCAGCACCAGTTTGGGTCCCAGCAGCTGTGCCTCCAGTCCGGCTCTCTGCTGATGCACCTGGAGAAGCAGCAAATGGCCCAGGTGCTTGAGCCCCTGCCGCCCGCTCAGTGGGAGTCCCTGGCTCCTGGTTTTAGCCTCACTCAGCCCTGGCCATCGTGGCCACTGGGGAGTGAACCAGTGGATGGAAGACATCTCTCTCTCTCTATGTCTCTCTCCCTCCCTTCTCTCCCTCTCTCTGCTTTTCAAATAAATAAATTAAATCTCCAAAAACATATGCTGCTGAATTTGGTTTGCTAGTATTTAGTTGAAGATTTTTGCATCGATATTTATAAGGGGTATTGGTTTGTAGTTTAATGTTTTTGTAATATCTTTGGCTGATTTGGTATCATTTTACATAGTAATCATTTTGGTATGATTTTACTTGTTTATTTATGAAATGTTCCTTTTTAATTTTATGAGTTTAGGAAGGACTGATGTTGGTTCTTCAGATATTTAGTGGAATTCATCAGCAAAGCCATATGTTCCCAAGCTTTCATTCTTGAGATAATTTTGTACCGATATAATCTCCATTAGCTATGGGTCTGTTGAGATTTTTCTACTTCTGGATTGTTTAATTTTGGTACATTGTGGGTTTTTTTTTTTTTAGGAATTTTTCTATTTTATTTAAGTTGCTTAATTTGTTGTATACAAATATTGATAAGATTCTCTTAAATTCTTTTAACTTCAATAACATTTATAGTGATGTTCTCACTTCTATTTCTTTTTTTTTTTTTTTTTTTTTTTGAGAGGCAGAGTGGACAGTGAGAGAGAGAGAGACAGAGAGAAAGGTCTTCCTTTTGCCGTTGTTCACCCTCCAATGGCCGCCGTGGCTGGCGTGCTGCGGCCGGCGCACCGCGCTGATCCGATGGCAGGAGCCAGGTGCTTCTCCTGGTCTCCCATGGGGTGCAGGGCCCAAGCACCTGGGCCATCCTCCACTGCACTCCCGGGCCACAGCAGAGAGCTGGCCTGGAAGAGGGACAACCGGGACAGAATCCAGTGCCCCGACCGGGACTAGAACCCGGTGTGCCGGCGTCGCAAGGCAGAGGATTAGCCTAGTGAGCCGCGGCGCCGGCCCTCACTTCTATTTCTGATACTAGTAATTTGAGTCTTCTCTGCTTTTTTTTTTTTTTTTAGTCTCGCTATAAGTTTCTTGCTCCTTTCCAAGAGTCAACTTTTGGTTTTGTTAATTTTCTCTGTTGTAAGTCTTCTCTCCTTTCATTTATCTTTAGTTTTTATTATTTCCTTCCTTCCATTAGCTTTAGGTTTAGTTTGCCCTTCCTTTAGTCTTTATTATTATTATTATTTTCCTTCTGCTAGATTAGGTCTTCTTTTGCTAGTTAAGGTGTAATTTTAAATTATTGATTTGAGGTCTTTTCTTAGTTGTATGCATTTACAGCTATAATGTTCCATCTCAGCCTTCCATTCGCTGCATCTCTTAGGTTGTGCTGTGTTGTATGTGTGTGTGTGTGTGTGTGGTCATTTGTCTCAAGGTATTCTGTAACTTCCCTGTTATGTCTTCTTTGACCCTCAGTTGTTTAATTTCCACACATTTGTGAATTTATAGCTTCTTTCTGTGTGATTAGGAAAATCCTTTGGGGATGAGCATTTAGTACAGAGCTTAAGACACTGCTTGGGACGCCAGCATTCCGTGTCATAGTGCCCGAGTTCAAGTCATGGCTGCACTTCCGATGCTGGCTGCCAGCTCACTGATACCCTGAGAAGCCAAAGATGATAGCTCAAGTACTTGGGTCCCTGCCACCCACGTGGGAGATCTGGATGGAGTTCCTAGTTACTGGCTTTAGCTTAGCTCATCGCAGGCTGTTGTGGGCACTTGGGAGTATGAACCAGCAGATGGAAGATCTCTCTCTCCTTCTCTGCCTTTCAAATAAAATGAAAAACAGGTATAGGGAAAAAAAAAAAGGTCTTTTAAAATATATTGAGCCTCATTTAGTGGCCTGACTTGTTCTGTGGTCTGTCCTGGAGGATGCTCCAGATGCATTTGAGAAAAATGTGTGTTCTCTGCTGTTGGGTGGGGTATTCAGTCCAAGTCTAAAGCATAATTGATTTGTGATGGTGTTCAAGTCCTCTTTGTTAATCTTCTGTCTGGTTGTTCTACTTTTAAAACTAGTGTATTGAAGTCTCCCTCTATTGTAGAGCTGTCTGTTTCTCCCATCAGTGCTGTTA
This sequence comes from Lepus europaeus, assembly GCF_033115175.1. Taxonomy (NCBI): domain Eukaryota; kingdom Metazoa; phylum Chordata; class Mammalia; order Lagomorpha; family Leporidae; genus Lepus; species Lepus europaeus. Next base: position 91,493,291 of record NC_084838.1, on the reverse strand, counting down.
GTGATTGTTTAGTGTATTTTGGGCATCTGATATTTGTTGTGTATGTGTTTACAATTATTATATAGTCTTGGTGACTTGACCCTTTTATGCAATGTAATTTAAAAAAAAAAACTTGTAGCAGTTTATTTTTTTTTCTAAATGTTCTATTTGATATTAGTATAGCCACCTCTCTCTTTTGGCCACAGTTTGTATGAGCATTTTTTCCCTATACTTTTTTTTAAAAATATTTATTTATTTATTTGAAAGGCAGAGTTACACAAAGGCAGAGGCAGAGAGAGAGAGATCTGGCATCTGCCATCTTCTACTGTTTTCCCAAGCCATAGCAGAGAACTGGATAGGAAGTGGAGCAACTGGGTCTTGAACTGGCACCCATATGGGATGCCAGCACTGCAGGTGGCGGCTTTTCCCACTGTGCCACAGTGCCAGCCCCCAGACTTTCACTTTCTAAAGTGAATCTTTTGTATATAGTAAATAGTTGGGTCCTTTCTTAAAAAGCAATTTTAAAAAACAATTCTGCCAATTTTTGCCTTTTAACCTATTTAGATTGAAAATAGTTGTTGATAAAGAATGACTTATTTCTTCCATTTTGCTGTTTGTTTTCTCTATGTCCTATAGGTTTTTTTTTTTTGGGGGGGGGGTGTTATTTATTTGAAAGTCAGAGTTACACAGAGAGAAGGAGAGACGGGGGTGGGGGGGTGGGGAGGTCTTCCATCCTCTGGCTCACTCCCCAGGTGGCCACAACGGCCTGAGCTGGGCTGATCCGAAGCAAGGAGCCAGGAGCTTCCTCTGGGTCTCCAATGCAGGTGCAGGGGTTCAAGGACTTGGGCCATCTTCTACTGCTTTCCCAGGCCATAGCAGAGAGCTGGATCAGAAGAGGAGCAGCTGGGACTCAAACCGGTGCCCATATGGGATGCTGGTGCTGCAGGTGGCAGCTTCATCTGCTATGCCACAGTGCCGGCCCCATGTCCTATAGCTTTTTAGACCTTCATTTTCTCCATTACTGCTGCCTTACGTGTTTAGTTGCTTTAATTTTTTTTTTTTTTAAATTTAGAAGGCAAGACACAAAGGGAGAGGGCAATCTTCCATCCACTGGTTCACTCCCCAAGTGTCCACAACAGCCAAAGCTGAGCCAGGCTGAAGCCAGGAGCATCTTCCATGTAGGTGGTAGGGACCCAGGCACTTGAGCCATCACCTGCTGCTCCCCAAGGTGTCTATTAACAGGAAGCTAGATCAGAAGCAGAGTGGTCAGGACTTGAACTAGGCACTCCAGGATGGGATGTGGGCATCCCAAATGGTGACTGATTTTTTTTTTTTTGTAGTGACATCTTTTGGCGTATATATTCTATAGATATTTTCCTGTGGTTAGCATGAAGATGCATACAGTATCCTAAAATAATAACACTCTAATTTGAATTGATACCAACCTAACCTTAATCACATACAAAAATCGTGCTCCTATAATGTGCCCCCCATCAGCCCTGTGTACATGAGCCATAAATGGGAGGCAGTGCACCTGTTGGATCTTGTGTTTCCCCCACCCACATCTGCTCTTAAGACACATCCTTCTAAGGAACAATCGTAATGGGAAAGAAGATGCACTGATGATGCCTTCATGTGATTCTGAAAAAACAGAAAACACACACACACACACACACATACACATTTCCGTTCCTGAGAAAGCCTCTCTGATTTGCTGTTCCTGGGAGCACTGGCAGCCCCACTGACGTGCTGTGTCCCCTGAGATGCCAGCACGGGCCCCTGAGCCCGGCCTCTCTGTGGCTGTGGCTGTGGGAGCTACAGAGGACTCCCGAGGCCCTAGCCATTTCCAGATGGCCCTATGGGCAGCCCCGGGGAAAGCAGATGCTCTGCCCCTCTGAGTTTATTTTCTGTGATACGCTCTTGGGCATTGCTGAGGGGCCGGAGGAGGGGCTTCCCGCTGCACCTGCACACTTCTGCCTTCGGGTGGGAACAGTTCTCGCTGTGTGCCGCACCCCTGTGTGGGCTGGGTTGTCTGTGATCCCCTGGGTGCATCCTCTGGAGAGGCCACCACAGGTGTGGCTCACGCTCTGCTCCCACGTGTGTTCCAGATCAGACCTACTGCGACCGCCTGGTGCAGGACACACCCTTCCTGACAGGCCATGGGCGCCTGAGCGAGCAGCAGGTAGACAGGATCATCCTGCAGCTGAACCGCTACTACCCACAGATCCTCACCGACAAGCAGGCGGAAAAGGTGCTGAGGAGGTGAGGGGGGGTGCCTGGGGTGCCTCTCAGGGGATGGCGCTGAAGGTGACACACCTGGCCCTAGGCACGAGGGCTGCCCGAGCTTGGAACCGCCTGTTTGGGGGGACCCAAAACAAGCCCAGAACGTCAGCTTCTCTGCACCCAGTCTCTTCACGGATCACCGGGCTTGTGGGCCCCTAGCTGAGTTGTGGGAAGGCTGCAGGAAACCACACGTGACAGCACCTGGCACACACACCACACAGCAGTACAAGACCTGGAGGGGAGCGGAGGGGAAGCTGGGGCCTGGGCCTTGCTGCACAGCATCAGACCTGGCCTGAAGAACACCGCTTCCACTTCGTCTTCATTTCTCCATGCGTGTCTGGTGGTGGAAGAAGCGCAGGACGGAGTCGTGAGACCAGGAAAAGAAGGAAGCTCCGTGGGAGGCAGAGTTTATGAAGGCAGCTTCACGTGGAGCTCCCCATCGGGAATCGGGGTGCACGAATGTGGCAGCAAGGCTGCCTCCACGTATTCTGCACAGTGCAGCAGTAGAGGCGAGGCTTGTACTTCTAGAGACTGGGGGGAGCAGGGAGCTTGGGGTACAACATTCCTTTACTGCTCTTTGGGCATCTTGCTGGGCTCTCCTTAGGCTTCTGGTTGTATTTAAAATTTGTGGCTGGAGAATGGTGCCGGCTGTGCGGACAGGCGGACAGGCGGACAGGCGGCTCCAGGTGGGCAGGTGCTGACCCTGTCTCACCCTGACCTGGAAGCCATGCTGAGAGAGGCTCAGTGTCCCGACGTGTGTCACAGGCCTAGGAGCCCTGTGTGCAGGCTATGGTGAGGACAGGTGAGCGAGTGAACGGCAGTTGCGGGTCCTCCCCAACAGAGGGCGCTGTGAGTTGCTGCGGTCACTGCCCCACTTTACAGAGGAGGCCCCTACTGCCTGCTGTGCAGTTGCCTGCATGGCTCTCAGGGCAAGGAGGTCAGGCTACAGGCTGCACCCTGAGCCTGTCCCGTTACGTGGGAAGGTGCAGGGCGTCTCACAGCCCCAGCCTCTATGTGCCACACTGGCAGTTCCTGGGCCTTCCAGTGTTGGGGAACCTTGAGGGCCTCAAGTTTCAGGACACGGATAAGAGCTTTGGGCAGGCCCTGCCTGTCCCACCAGCCCCTGGCTCACTTTGGCTCATGCCACCACCTCCGGCCTCTTGTTCCCTGTCAGTCACAAAATTAAAAGTCTAATATGTTTGCATTTTTTTAGTTTTGAAAAGTTTCAGATGTTTATAGGAACAAAGAGGAAGCAATTCATGCACACACCCGGTTCCTCACTGCACCTGCCTTAAGAGCTTCTGTGCTATTGCCGTCTAGTTCCAGTTCCCCGTAGCCATGTAGAATGGCACACTGCCACCAGGGGGCAGCACCAGCCAGTCTACTGGTCCACAAGGTCAAGGCTGAGTGCCACCTGACCTTCAGAACCACACATTTGTCCATCAAACACACCAGAAGAGCCTGGTCTTTTCCCAACTTACTTTTAAATACTTGAATCATGTTTGTATAGGCAGAAAAATAGTAGAAGCTATCCTATTGTGCCATCACCTCATTAATTCTCTATAACAGTCCTATCACACAGGTTCGTTATTATTGTTTTACAAATGAATAAGCCAGTTCTCAGAGGGGTGACGCAACCTGCCCAGGACACACAGAACACCACGCTAAGTGGCATGCTTTATGGTCTCTCCAGGCCTCAGCTTCCCACCCCACAGGGAGTGGAGACGATCAGTCGATGTGCTGCCTCTCAATGAGGAAGCTAAGGCTAGGGGGTCTGACCCCAGCACCCCACCCTGACCCATGGCTGCCCCCCACCAGCCTGATTTCCCCTTGTGCCCCTCTCTCTCCCCCAGTTCCGGAACCCCAAGGCATCCCTGCGCCTGCGGCTCTGCGACCTCCTGAGCCACCTGCAGCACAGCGGCGAGCGAGACTGCCAGGAGTTCTACCGCGCCCTGTACATCCACGCCCAGCCACTGCATGGCCTCCTGCCCAGCCGCCAGGCTCTGCGTAAGTCCCTGTCCCCCGAGCCGCACTCCAGCTCTGGGCAATGTGGGCGTCCTCTCTACCCGTGTGTGTGTGTGTGTGCGTGTGCAGGCGCCCAGGCCTGGGCGGCCGTCTCGGAGCCACACCCAGGGACCAGCCTATGCCTTCCCGGGGAGACACATGCAGGCAATGCAGACGTCTCCCTTGAGTCTCCGTCTCTTCTTCTGTCTTGTTCTCTGTCTCTGTCTCCTGTCAGTTTCCACACAGGAGATGACATCCTCATGTCTGGTCCTACCTTCCTTTCCCAGACTCCCTCGTGGGAACCCCTTCATGCATCAAGGACAGCAGCCCCGAGTGACCACCCCTACCGTTCACCATAGCCAGCCTGTGCACACGTGGGCTCTGCACGGAGCTCCAGGCATGGTGGCAGGCCACAGGCTCATGCATTTGGGTTTGGAGGGCCTTGTACCCAGGCAGTGTGCTCCACTCAGGAGGGTGGGTCCCAAGGGTCTGCGATCCTCTGAGCTGCTGCACCAGGGAGAGCGCAGCAAGCTGGGAGAGTGACCCGGATCAGAGGCGCTGTGCTCAGGTTCCTGGAGGAGGGGCTAGAGCCATAGGTGCCTCCAGTCACGCCACTAAGAGGACCCCAAAGAGGCCTCCCCAGACCTTGCTCCATGGGGTCTTCCAAAGCACACCTGGGGCCAAGCCATGGCCCTGCTGGAGGGAGGCAAAGCACCTTGGCCCCCCAGCTGGCCCCCAGGCCTATGCAGCAGGTTAGCCTGCAGGAGAGGCCCCACAGGGGGTGTGGGGCGGAGGAGCCCTGCTGAGCTGTACCTGGGGAGGCAGCCCCCACGCTGTCAGCAGTTGGGCCCTCAACAGTGAAGTTTGGTCCGTGCACAGTGCCCTGTGCCCACACCCCCAGGAATGACGCTCTCCCCTCCCCCTACCCATAGCTCCCTGAGCACAGGAGCTAGACCAAAGGAGAAAACCCCAAAGTCCAGGGGCCTCTGGGGCCTCCCCCTGCCAAGCCTGGCTGGCCTGGTGCCGTGTATGTCCACGCAAGGACCAGATGGGGCCCCCTGGCCCCAGGAGGTGGCAGCAGTCTTGGGCTTCCCGTTGGGATGACCCCCTGGCTCCCTGGCAACCCACAACTAACCATGCCCTGTGATTTTGTTTCCAGAGAACTCAGATTGCACAGAGCTCGACTGGGGCCGCGAGAGCCATGAGCTGAGTGACAGGGGTAACGCCCCCGCTGCCCCCTCTCTGTCTCTGTCTCTCTCTCGTCTCTGCCTGGGGCTTCTGCATCCCAAGTCGGGCTCCTTTCCTGGCTTTCTCTCGGTGGACAGACCCCCAAGGTGCTTGCTGGCTGGCACAGGAGGGGGGCCCTGTTCACACTTGTTTCTCCCCAGGACCCATGAGCTTCCTGGCGGGCTTGGGCCTGGCCGCAGGCCTGGCGCTCCTCCTCTACTGCTGCCCACCAGGTGGGTGCAAGTGGGCCCTCCCAGACCGCCAGCAGAGTGGGTCCCCCCCCAACACCACCTGGCTGCTTCCCTCGGCCACCGGCCAGGGCTGCTGAGAGAGCACCCCAAACTCTGGACATCGGGGCCCCTTGGCCTCTTCGCTCCTCGGTTTCCTCACTGCCGTGGGACGGTGTCAGGCCCCACCTTGCAGGGGTTGTGGGAAGGAGGGTCGATGGAGCCCCCCCAGCCCTCTGCAGCCCCTGCGGCTCCCAGAGGTCAGGAAATGGTGACTTCTCAGGAGGGGGAGGGCTCTGAAGGCCTGTCACACCTGTGGCCTTGAGCAGGTCTCTTCCCACAGGGCCTGGCTGCCAAGGCCACAGCCCGCGGGCGCCCCCTCCCTTCTCTCATGGATTTCTCCTGCTGGGAAGAGCGGCTGGGTGTGGGGTGCCGGCCTCGCCTGCAGCCCACACGGGGCAGGATGGAAGGTTCACACGCCACTCTGGACGAGCCAGAGCGGGTAGGGGTGGTGGTGCCAACACCCACCTGCCCCAGCTCCCAGGGCTCCGGGCCAGGCCGGAACACAGGGCCCCTTCCAGGCAGTTCCTGAGCCTTCTCCTCCCTCTGTCTCCAGACTCCAGGGGGCTGCCGGGGGCCCGGCGCCTCCTCGGCTTCTCGCCAGTCATCATCGACAGGCACGTCAGCCGCTACCTGCTAGCCTTCCTAGCAGATGACCTGGGGGGCCTCTGACGGCCACAGACCGCCCACCGCTCCACCAAAGAGGCCCTGTGCCTGCGGGGCCCGGCGCCTCCTTTTCTACGTGTGTTTCATTATTTATAACTCCTGTAAGAAGCGTATCGCCTTCTCCCTACAAGGTGCTTAATGATATTAAATGTTCACGTCCTCTCAGCCGCGCTCTCTCCCTGGTCTCAGGGGTTTTCTAGATGATTCTGGGTGTGTCTGATTCGGCAGCTACTGGGGAGTCCAGCCCTTAGGGCAGGACATCCACCGTGGGAGCTCGCCCACCCCATATTCCTCTCTCATACTGTCCTCCCCCCACATCCCCTTCCTCTCAGAGGTTCCCTCCCCTCCCCCATCAGTCCTGCACCCCATCCTCCCCCAGACTCCCCGCTGAGCCTTCCCTGCTATCTCTGCCAGGTGGCAAGAACGGGCTGGCTAGCCCCTCCCCACGGCCATTTCCAGGGGGACACCAGTGGGGACCCAGCAGCTGTGAGCTCCCCCCCGAGGTTGCACTGAGCCCTCACCACTCACCCAGCAGGTGGGGCTGTTAGCTCTCCTGATGGGAACCCCGAGGCCCAGGGGGCGTCACTCAGCTAGTAAAAGGGGGACCGGATGTTAGGTCACCCCTTCTTTGTTCCCTTCCCCCCGACTGTCCAAGGAGACCCCTCGACCCCTCCTTACCAGGTCTCTGCTCCCGGCCTCAGTTACCATGCAGTCACCAGAGCCTTGGCTCCTCCCCGTCCTGTCAGCCCCCTGTGTCCCCACACAGCTGGGGCCCTCGGGGCCACACCCTACATGCTGATGGCAGGGGGGTGAGGAGTCAGCGAGGCCGCAGGCTGGCTGGGCAGGTCCGGGGACTGGGCGCTGGCCATGTAAAACAACTACAGCCAGAGCCCCTGGCAGGAAGTGAGCTTCAAGTCCTTGTCACCCACAAGGGCCACCCCTCCCAGGTGGAGAGGGAGGTCCGGATCCTGAGAACCAAGCAGGGCCCAGAACCTTTGGAGGTGAAGGCCTCACAGCACCCTGCTGCCCTGCTCCTGCCGGCCTGGGCATCTGTCCTGGGACCTCCCCTGTGGGCCCTGGGTGCTGAGTGGGCACAGCGGAGCGCCTGGGCGCTCCGCTCTGGGCTTCCATCATCAGCCCCCTCGGGGCCCTCCTGCCTTCAGCAGTGCGAGCCACCCACCAGGCAGCTCCTCCCGCAGGCAGGGGCCGGCGGACACCCCAGCCCCCCCCCGCTCTGTGGGAACCCCATCACTACCCTCACGTCACAGATGAGGAAGCTGAGGCGGAGCCCAACACCACACTGCAGCCAGGGGCAGCTCGTGGGCCTCTGCCCACGCACGTCAGTGTGCACGTATGCACATGCCCACTACGTGCGCATTCACCCACACGGTACATGCACACCCGCAAGGCCCTGGGAATGGTCCCTCTCCCAGCGACTTCCCCAGCTTCCTCTCACGAGCCTATTTAGGAGAAACAAGAACACTTGCCAACTTGCAGAATCATCATGAATGTGCGCTTTCCACGGGGGTTTCCGGAGGCTCCAGGGCAGGCCGTGCCATGGGATGCCGCCGTGTCCCGGAGCTGGTCTCAGAACCAGGCTCCCAGTCTCGGGTTCTCCCGGCACGCAGGAGTGGGAAGCACAGGCAGGCACTCCACGATGTGGTGATCTGGTCTCCTGTGTGACTGCAGACCCTCTGAGACCCCTGTTGGCTGGGACACTACCCCCCAGCGAGGAGAAGTGGCTTTGCAGACAGCCCCCAGGTGTAGCTCACTGCACCCCCGAGCCACAAGATCAGAGTCTCGGTTTGCCCATCTGTGAACTGGGAACCTTCCTCTAGGAACCCGATCCCAGCTCAGAGCGGCAGGACTCAGGAGGCTACTCCACACTCGCAGGGGTAGTTAGGTGCCTGGGTGAAGGTGACAGATGCCCGTGTGACATACCCCTGGTCATATTGACAGGCATCTGGGTGATGGTGACAGTGCTAGGTGGGAGTGACAAACACTTGGGTCAAGGGTGTGAACTGGAGTTCGGCACTGTGGCACTTATGATTCCAGAATCCCCTGTCAGCACCAGTTCAAGTCCCAGCTGCTCCACTTCTAAAGATTCATTTATTTGAAAGGTGGAGTTGGAGGGAGACAGAGATCTGTCTCCTGTTTCACTCCCCAGATGGCTGCAGTAGCCAGAGCTGGGCCCATCTGAAGCCAGGAGCTTCTTCTGGGTCTCCCTTTCCCATGTGGGTGCAGGGGCCCAAGCAGTTGGGCCATCCTCAGCTGCTTTTTTAGGCCATGAGCAGGAAGCTGGATCAGAAGTGGAATGAAGGACAGGAAGCAGCATCTGTATGGGATGCCGGTGCCACAGGTGGTGGCCTTGACAGATACACCATAGCACCTGCCCCTGTTTCACTTGTATCCAGGTTCCTGTTAGTGTGCCTGAGAAGGCCGCGAAAGATGGCCCAGGGGCTTGGCCGCTGCATCCCACATGGGAGACCAGGATGCAGTTCCTGGCTCCTGGCTTTCCCTGGCCCAGACCTGAGTGTTACCAGCCATCTGGGGAAAGAACCAGAAGGTGGAAGGTATTCACCCCTCTTCTTTTGAATAAATAAATACATAAATCTTTAACACAAACAGACAAAAGATGTGAGTGGGCATGACTTGCTCAGGAGAGGCCACAACGGGTGCTGAGTTTCTAGTCCCTGCCAGGATTGTCCACAGGTGGTTCTGTGGCCTGGGAAGCTCTGGGACCAGACCTGGAGAACTCGGAGCTGCTGGAATAACCTGTAAGGCCGATTCCCTGGGTGCCACGGGCAGGATGCCATCCCCTAAGTGGGACTCGCCAGTCTCCTGGGTATGGGTCCTCAGTCTCCTGGGACTGCCAGCTTTGTCCCCTCTGTGACCACCCAGGCCCTGCCCTGAGGTCCACACCTGCCTCGCCCTCTGACCAGGCTGGGCTCCTGCAGCTGAGCTCTGCCAGTCTTGACCACAGCCAGGTGCGTCCCTGTCAGCCGCCTCCTGGCCCAGGAGGGGAGCACAGCAGGATGTCCCTGCACAGGCCTCAGCACCTCTCAGGCCCCTTCCTCGCCTGATCCACTGGTGGCCATGCCTGGGGACGTAGTAGTTCTCAGAGGAAAGAAGCCACCCCCAGCCACATGCACCTGCACAGCACTGTGGGGCACCTGTGCCCTCGCCAGCTGTGCCCCACAGCAGCTGCAGGACACGGCACACCCACCTGTCACTCATCCTGGATGTCCTGGTGAGTGCCACCTGCCCCAGGACCTCATGACACACGGGTTAGAACAGCTGTCCCCTCCAGGGCCCCAGGCTTTGCTCCCAGGTGCACATGTGTAGGAGCCGCTAGTGATAGAAGAACTTCCACCACTGGAGACTGGAGGGGGGAGGAGGGGGCCCAGTGGCAGGAGCCGTGTGCCAGAGCCCAGGTCGGCAAGGACAGATGGCCACGTCACTCAAAACCTGGAAGTGCAGCTGCAAGTTGCACAACATGGGGTAATGAGCGTGTCAACTCTGCAGGCTCAGGGCCAGGTTGTGGGGGGCGCTGACACTGCTAGAATGGGGGTGGCCATTTCCAGTTCCTGCTGGCCAGCATCCCAGGGCTGAGCCCTCTCTCCCTTACAGATGGCCCTGCCAGTGTCCCCAGATGTCCCTCGGCCACTAGGGCTGCTGCTGCTTGGGTCTGTGTCACCTGGGAGCCCCTGCCCCTCGTCCTGCACACAAACTCCAGACCAGCCCAGGGGCAGAGACCTGGTCGCAGGGTGCGGTTTTGAACACTTTTCCTTCTGTGGCTGGCATGAGGGTCTGTGAGGGGTGGGGCCTGTCATGTTCCACACTGCCTTAGCACCTGAGACAGCCCCCAAGGGGCCCCGTCACTGCTGAGCCTCGTTCTCACCTGTAAGGTGGGTGTAAGAATGGTGACCCCTGCCAGGGAGTGGGCACAGCGGTGCAGGACAGCACCTGGTGTTGGGGCCTGGCTCTAGGAGCACCTGTTACGAGGCGGTGGGACCCCAGATCTTAGTGGGTTCCAGAGATGTGAGGAGCCAGGGCCCCGAGGGGAGGCCTGGGGCCAGGTCTCAGGGCTCCTCGGCCCCCACTTCCCAGTGGCCCCACTGCAGCCACGGGGTGGGGCAGAGGCCCTGCTGTGCGGACCTCACATCCATGGCTTTGCAGGAAGAGGACTGCTGAGCTCAGGCCCAGATAGGCGCGTTTCCTCCAGCCAAATGGAGCTAGTGTCCCCTACGAGAAACCTTTGTGAGAAAGATGAAAACCATGAGAACAGTCAGCTCCCCGATTTCAACAGGGACACTGGGCAGAATCGGAACCACTGCCCCCCCAGCCCCGGCCTCTTGTGGGCAGGTAGGAGAGAAGGTCCCGAGCAAACAGCTAACAGCTGCCTTCTCAGCACATCCAGAACCAGAGGATTAACAGGCCCAGTCTGCACAGGGTGACGGCAAGGAGACTGAGCCACGTGGGAGGGAGCCTGCGGATCCCCCAACCCACAAGGCACACTGGTGTGTGCGGCCTGCTAGGGGTGAGCACCGTGTCCACACAGGGTACCTGCGTGATGGAGACACCAGCAAGGGTTCCTGGGAGGGAGTGAGGGTCTGGGATTGGGCCTTGGGGTGACAGAGCTGCTTCCTCATCAGGGGACATTTCCCCAGGAACAACTTGGAGTAACCCATTATACTCTGCATCCATCCATCCACCCACCTCTGTTCAGTCAAGCATCTATCCATTTGTCCTCTCTCTCTCTCTCTCTCTCTCTCTCTCTCGTATCTATCACCATCATTATCTATCATCATCTTTCACAGCTATCATCTATATCTCTCTCGTATCTATCGCCATCACCTCCTCTATCATCCATCACCATCCACTTACCCACCCATCTAATCGCCTCTCTACCATTACAATAAAAAGGTTAAGAAAACCACCTGGGGCCGGCGCCGTGACTCTCTTGGTTAATCCTCTGCCTGCGGCACCGGCATCCCATATGGGCACCAGTTCTAGTCCCAGTTGCTCCTCTTCCAGTCCAGCTCTCGGCTGTGGCCCAGGAGGGCAGTGGAGGATGGCCCAGGTGCTTGGGCCCTGCACCTGCATGGGAGACCAGGAAGAAGCACCTGGCTCCTGGCTTCGGATCGGCATAGCTCCGGCTGTAGTGGCCATTTGGGGGGTGAACCAACAGAAGGAAGACTTTCTCTCTCTCTCTCTCTCTCTCTCTCTCTCTCTCATTGTCTGTGACTCTACCTGTCAAATAAATAAATAAAAATCTTAAAAAAATAAAAGAAAACCACCTTCCATCTCAGCCAGCCCCGGGATCACCCCCCTTCTGTGTGACCAGCCCACCTGCCCCGCCCCAGCTGGCTCCTCCCCCAGCCTGTTCTTTCTGCAGCATGGTCCCTGCTCCGGCCAGCCTCAGGGTTTGTCTCAGACTGTCCCAGAACTGGGAACATTCTCCGCAATCCAGCGTCACCTGCTGGCTTCCCCGTAATCTGATGCCACCTCCTCCACCTGGCGGGTCCTCTTCCTTACCTGTTGGTTGGGCCCCTCACTTACGCTCCAGGTGCCCCTACCATGGCTCCCCTGTGTGAATAGATCCAGGTTCCTGGGGCCAGAGCAGGCCACACAGAGGGGCCTGGGGGAAAGTCAGGCCAGAGAGGACATGTTAGGGGCCTGGACCCCATGAAGAGGGTCACACCTGCCCTGTTCTCTCCGCCCTGACTAGCTCCTGGGCCTAGGTTTTCTGTCCAACCCTTGGTGTCTGATGGGTGCATGGCACCAGCACATGTGGACGACGGAGTGGGTTTGGCCCAGATGTTCACCAAACACCCAGTTTGTGCCACAGTGCTGGGGACACAAGCAGTGGGGGTGGCATGGTGATATGGGGTGCCAGACCAGGGCCTTTAATAAAAGACAGCCATGGACGGAGCTGGCTACCCCAGGCTCCAGAAGTCCCAGGCGGGAGGACTCATTGGCAAGGTGCCAGCCCTGCCACGGGCCAGGCTCGGACACCACGCCAGGTCGTACCAGTCACACTGGCCTCTACCACAACGTGGACGGTGACTCTAAAAAAGACACCAAGGGCAGCACAAATGCAAACAGTGGCCAGAGCAGTGAGCAGGAGGGGCAGCCGCGGGCAGTGGTTGGGAAGGCCCCAGGAGCGACCTCAGGCTGAGCCCAGTGCCTGGTGAAGGCTGGGAGGAGGCTCCCCTCGTGCAACAGTATGTTAGAGCGGGAGGCAGTAACAGCTGGGGTAGGGGCCGGGGTGGGGACCAGGGCCATGGGGGGCTCAGGCACAACCCCTGGCAATGGGCTGACGCCCCACCCTCAGGCATCAAGGTGCCTCATTAAACACCAGTCCTGACCTTGAAGCCCCGGATGTGTGGGGGGAACTGTGCCCTGTCCTTAGCGTCCCTGCCCCTCAGAGTCCAGCCTGGTCTCAGTGCCCCCCCCCCCATCGGGGCTCCCCCTCCAGCCCATCCGGGTGAACTTCCTCTCCTGGCAGAGGAGGAACTAAGCCATGCATTGGCCAACATTTGGATGCTGGCCAGAGACCAGGCTCCCGAGGGCTGGCAGCCAGCCCACAGTGGAGCCACCCCAGGGTGCCTGCGCTGGGCAGGGTGCACCTGGACCACCCTGGCCAGGGTCTGGAGGCACCGGGGCTCCTGCCTTCACAGCCTGTAGCAATCTGCCTGTGTGCTCTGCAGCTCGGCGCAGGGTGGACTTGTCCCACACACTGGCTATTTCCAAAAGCTCTCGTGATGGGACAGACACGGTGTGAACAGTGCACGAGCGCCCGACTCCAGTCACCAATGCTTGCCAGTCTGGCTTCTCCTACTCCCCCCCTGGGGTATTTTATTTATTTATTTTTAAAGGTGTGTGTGGGGGGGGGGTGGGGCAGAGAGGGAACACACTTCCAACTGCTGGTTCACTTCCCAGAGGCCTGCAGGAGAGCTGGGGCTGGGCCAGGCTGAAGCCAGCAGCCCGGAATTCAGTCTGGCCCCCAGGGACTCAAGTACTTGAGTACTGCCACCTCGCACGGTGTGCATTAGCAGGAAGCTGCAGCCAGGACTTGAACACAGGCACTCCAGCGTGGGATGTGGCGTCCCAAGCAGCGTCACAACCACTGAGCCGAATGCCCACCTCTCCCTTTACTTTAAGGCAAAGCCAGGGGGAGAGGGCGGGCAAGTGGGAGCCGCAGGGGCTCTGGAAGGCTTTCCTCTGGAGGGAGAAAGGCTGGTGGGAGATGCCCAGGTATCTCGCCTGGAGGGGGCCAGGTGGAGGCACTGCAGCAACACAGATGGGAAGCTCCACCCCAGGCTACGAGGGGCCCGGCATGTGGGGAGATGCAGGGATGGGCTGGGAGGGGTGGTGGGCAGACCAGGACGGCTGCTGGAGTCCCTTATCTAGGGAAGGGGTGGGGAGAGGGAGGAGATGAGGGCTTAAAGGCTGGGGCCAGGGAGCTGAGCTTCCCCTGGGTGAGGGATCAGAGCAGGTAGCCCCAAGACTGGCCACTAGCTGCCCTCCTCCCATGGACAACACCCCTGCTGACCATGCCCAGCACCAGATCACACTGCAGGGGAAGCATCAGACTCAGTACCGAGGGGCGAGGGGGACCAGGACCCCGATACGATGACACAGACATCAAAGAACGAACACCGAGCACAGGAACTCCATGAGGGGTGGACAGGGCGTGGCTTCATGTGTGGCTCCCGTGCAGGCCAGGAGCTGCAGGGCCTAGGGGAGGCATTTAGGGATTCAGATGTGGCTGCCCCTCCCTGACTCCTGGGTGGAGAGGCCCCAGGAGAGGACAGCCAGGGTCCTAAGTCCTCAGTCCCCGAGCTGCCCTGCAGGCGCCTGGGCCAGGTGTCCTGGAACTGCTTCACGGGTACTGCAGGGGCCCGAGCAGACCAAGTGCCTGCCTGCTGTGTGCTCAGATGGCCAGCTGGTGGGGCCGGGGGTCCTGGGCTGGGCTCCATTTGATCTTATTTCGCTCTAACAGGCACAGCAGGCCCTGGGGCAGGGCAGTGAGCCCTGCAGGGTCTCTGTCTTGCAGACCTGGGCTGGGCTGCCAGCCCAAGTCAGGCCAGCGAGGAGCCCCCGTGCTCCCGCCGCTGTGCCCTGCGGGCCTTCCCAGTTCCGACCCCATGGCCGAGTGGAACTTGCCCCTCTCACAGGGGCCGGGGAGGTGGCCAGGAACCCCCCAGCAGGGAGCTTTTGGGTGTGTAGGGGAGTCTCTGTGTATCCGACAACAACTGCAAGTTACAGAACACAAGTTATGGACTCAGCCTCCCAGCCCTATGTCTCCATCCCCCACCCTGGGAGGTGCCAGAACCAAAGTGCTCCCCAACCCCAGCCTCTGAGCCACGCAGGGAGCTGCCCACAGCAGGGGGAGGGGCAGCACGTGGAGGCCAGCACGGAGGATCAGGGCTTTATTAGTCATTCCTGATTAGAAAACGCGGGGCTTGGGCTCCCGAGGAGGGGGCAGAGGCTCTGCCGGTCACTGCGGGGCAGGGCCAGGTGCCCATGTGGGCACGGCTCCCTCCCAATGGTCGCCAATCCCAGGCACTGAGGTCAGCAGGGAGACTGGGAGATGGGGGTGCTGGTGCATCGGCGGGAGGTGAGGCAACTCCTTGTCCCTCGGGAATGTCCTGAGACAGAGGCCGGCCGGGGCCCTTGGTCTGGCCCATCCATGGACCTGCAGCTTGTCCCCAGGGGGCCACGACCCTTCTCCGGGCACAGGATGCTGGGCTGTCCAGTTCCAACCTTCTGGGCCTGCCACCGGCCCCCACATACAACACAGCGGCCCCCTGTGCAGCAGTCGGAGCAGTGGCTGGCCGCTGGGCCCGGTCCAGCAGAGGCCAGCCTGGGCTCTGGAGGCTCCAGAGAGCGCCACGCGCAGCGGGTGGATGCCACAGGACGCAGCGGCTCCCAGGGTCAGGCGGGTAGGCTGCAGGGCAAGTGCGATGCAGGCTTCTGAAAGGTGGACGGCAGAGCGTGAGAGGTTCCTGGTGTGCAGCCCACAGCACTGGGCTGTATGGACAAGTATCCGGAGCAAGGGCCTGTGTGTGAGTCACACAGTCTGACCTGTGCGAGGCGTCTCAGCCCTCCCAGCCTCAGTTTCCCCTCTAAAAATGGAATGAATACAGCGTTCCTGGGTCACTGCCAGGATTGGAAGGCCTGGCCCGGTGCAGAGGGCTGAGGCCCCGCAGCTGCGACCACGGCCACCCACCAAGCCCAAGTGCCTGCCCCAGCTGCTTCCAGCAGCAACACATGGAGCAGCCCCGGACTCGGGGTCCCTGAGGATGGCCCGTGAACACCGTGGGGTCCCCGAGGAGGGCAGAAGCTGGGAGGACACAGGCGGTGCGCCCTCTTCCCAGTGGGCAGGCTGATGCTTGGGGAAACTTAGGACGGCATGCAGGGCGCACGGTCACGCTGCGAGGGAGGGAGCCGGCTGGCCCCCAGGCTTCCGCAGGGATTAACTCCAACACACAGATGCCATGTGGGGCTGCCCAGGGCCCGCCCCTCAGGGCTCCCGGCCAGGGTGTCTGGGGCCCGGCCACGGCCATGGCCTGGGTGCCTGGGAGGAGGCCAGACACTCCCCAGGCAGCTGTGCAGCTGCAGACTTGGCTCCCAGTGTCCACGAGGGCCACCTTGGAAGGTCAGCTCTCCATCCTCCCACACACAGGCGCCCTCCCTGAGCACACACTGTCCCTGCGCGTCCTGCTGTGGGCGCCACCTGTCAGGCACGCTGACAAGGCACGCCCAAGGGGGCAGTGTGGATGGCCTGGCTGTGCCCCGAGTCACCCAGTCCTCCCTTTGGCTCCTGTGCCAGGCTGAGGGTCCCTGGGCAGGCGCTCACCCTCTTGGAGCAAGGGCAGAGGGCGGGGCTGAACATGGCGTGGGACGTGCCTCCTACAGAGGGGCCTCGGCCTGCGTTTGAGGAGGGGTTCAGCCTGAGTCTGTCCCCCAGAGCAGGAAGCAACACAGACCCTGCGAGGCCCCGGGGCGTCTCGGGGGCTCTGCCTGTGGGGCCACCCTGTAGCCATCCTTCTGAGTGGGGCTAGCAGTCTGTCTAACCACGGAGCACACCAGACCACAGGCGGCCAGACAGGCCACATGGATGCCGACGAGGGTCCCCAGCCCAGGAAGTCCCTGAGGCCGGCAGCCAGCGACCCACCCGAGAAGCCGCCCACCCCCACCCCCACGGCCCTGCCCGCTCACCTGGCCCTGCCGGCTCCCCTACTGCTGTGGCGCCACGTCCGCCATGGGCTTCTGGACCCCGAAGGCCGTGATGAAGATGTTGACCACCACGATGACGAATACCAGGCCCGTGGCCAGGTTGTTGAGGAAGTCCAGTTTGGCGTGCTTGGCTGGGTTGTTCAGGTCGTACTTGACTGTGGGCAAGAGAGCGGTGGGCAGTGCCAGGACAGCCCAAGTCCCGAAGCTGGCGCCCACCCAGCCCAGGCTGTGCCCAGCGAGTTTGGTCCCCCAGAGAAAATCACATCTGTTCTGCTAAAACCCTGGCAACCGGGATGCTGGCTGGGGTGGCCCAGGCTGCACCCCGCCCCCCATCTTCTGTAGCCCCGTCTCCACAGGGACCTGAGGCCTCGGCGCGGATGGGACGCTGCTCGGGGCCAGGCTCAGCAGAGCTGTGGCCCCCTGGCTGCCCACATTTCCGCTCATGCCCACTTCAGAGCCGGAACAGGTAGCCAGGGGGCCCTGGGGCTCTGGTGGCAGACAGGCAGGCCCCCTTCCCCCTGTCTGAGGTCAAGGGTATGTCAGTTACGTAGTCTGGCAGAGAGGAGCGTTGGGGGCTGCAGCCATGCTTGGCATTTTCACCCAGCAGAGCACAGCAGGCCACTGGCCACCAGGAGAGGGCTGGGGGCCAGGGTCCCTCACTCCCCTCCTGGGTAACTCGGCCACTCTTTCACTGTAGGACGGCCGGCGGCTCTAACCGAGGTCAGTGCAGGGAGCAGGGAGGGCCCACAACCAAAGCCCCCCAGTCTGAGGACTGCTACCGGGCACTGGGCTTTTGCAACGTGTGGGGTGGGGGGAGGGGAGCGGCGTGGCACCGCCCGGGGCCTACCGAGGAAGATGAGCAGCACCCCCACGCCAATCTGCAGCGCCAGCGAGATGGAGATGAGGACCACCAGGGGCACGAAGAAGGCGAAGCTGGGGCCCTGCTCCACCACGGCCTTCAGCTGCGACGCGTTGGCCATCAGCAGCGCGATGTCCAGCATGCTCTCGGCCGCGCTCTTCTTGTTGGCGTAGTGGTTCACGTTGATGGGCCGGTGCCTCCAGCCCCAGCGGGGTGGCTGCGGGGACAGGGACGGGGACAGGGGCAGTCAGTGGGCGGGGCAGGGGAGGGCTCCTGTGCCCCCACCCGGGTTAAGTGCTCACTGCTGTAAGGAGAGAAGGTGCTGGCTCTATAGACCCCTAGAATGATGTTCTGGAGAGACAGGAGACACAGCAGGATCAGGGCGCGTGCTCCAGTTTTCCACTGGGCAGTGGGGGGGGGGCTGCCCTCCTGCTGCGGGGGAGGGCCTCCCCTCCCCTCAGGATCTGGGCTCCTGGGCAGCGGCTGGAAGGGAACTGCCGGATCCCTCCTAACACTAGCCGTGCTCAAACCAGCTCTTCCCGGCTGCCCCGCCCCAGCTACTTCCTGTCCTCGGGCTGCTGGGCCAGCAGCCCCCAGAGCCTCGGCGGGCACCTGGGCACCTTGCCGTGTCCCCTACCACCTGGCAGACGCTCAGAGGAGGCCTGGGCGGACTGCACAGCTGGGCGTAGCTCCTCCATCTTCAGAGAAGTAACGCGGGCACACAAGTACCGATTTCTTCTCTCGGCCCCAAGCTGGCGCCTGCCCTTGGGGCCGGTCCGAGCCTCCGCCCAGCGCTGCAGGCCAGTTTCCACATCACCTCCCAGCTCACCGGCCCAGCCGGCCAGGAGGGGCCTTGCTGGTCCCCCTGCCCCAGATACCCTCAGGCTCCGAAGCCCTGCTGCCCGCCACAGCCTCCAGGGAGCCTCCGAAGACTTCCCCTGGCAGGACACAGCTGTCTCTCCTGCCCGGTTCGTGGCAAGGCGACTCCAAGCACCCAGCGTCTCTTGTGAGCAAACCACTCGGCCCCCCTCAAGCTGCACCATCATGCCCCTCCCCAGTCTCCCAGGATAAATCACTGCCCCTCATCCTAGCCCCCCCATGCAGAGATGCCCAGGTGGCAGACCCTGAACCGAAGCCACCTGGGACGCTGGTCGCATTGCAGGCAGTGTCTGGGGCCCAGGGCACAGCCGGCCTCTTGGGGCTGCTCCAGGGGCTCTTGTTTCCAGATTCATGAAAGATGCAGGGAGGGGCAGACCCGCTCAGGCCACAAATACTCACAAGGAAAACACCAGGGGCGGCTGCTGCAGGCGCACCAGGGGCAGGGGCAGGGGCAGGGGCGGGGATAGGGGCGGGGCAGGGGCAGGGGCTTGGCTGTAATGTGTGTGGTTTGAAGCTTCAGGTTCATGTGAAGTCACGGCCCAGGAGGAAAGGCGGTGGGCTCTGCCACCTGCACCCAGGCCGGACACTGCCACAGCCTGCCTCCAGTGTCAGCTGCAGTAGGGAAGCTTTGGGACCTGACAACACCAGGCTCTGTCCCACCTAGGAGCCTGTGCCCCGGCCCCAGGACAGCTCCTGCTGTGTGCCCACCGAGCCCTTGGCTGGCGGTGCCTCGGCACGCTGAGCCCTGGGCGTCCAGGGGCTGCTGGGCCGCAGTGGGCACATGCTCCTACTTGCATAAATCAGAACAAAGCGCCCTTCCTCGAGGCCACCCTAAGGCCCATCCAGACCCCAGCCTAACAGTAAGGGAAAACAGACAGGTGCTGGCCCTCTGAGGAGTTCCCACCCTCTGAGGAGGCACGTACATGTCTACACATGGGCTCCTGGACACATATGCACACATGCGGATACATGCATGCAAACACTTGTGCCCAACCACATCTTCATACACGTGCACCCACAGAACCACACACAACATAAAATACACACATGCATACATGGCTCAGACATGCAAGGCACACATACAGACATAGCACACAAGTGTACACAAACACAGGCATGCACAAATTCAATGCGCATGCACACATCTAGGTGCACTTGCAGGACACACATACATGTGCCTATAGGTACATGCGCATACACAGTCACATGCATGTGCAAACCCAGAAACACATATAAGACTTATTCACATGTAAGCGTGCACACTGTGCTGCACATACATATGTGTGTAATTACACCACACACACTCTTGTGTGCACACGTGCAGTAACACACAGGCGCACAATCACCTACAACACATACATATGCACATGATGCAGGCACCCAAGACGTTCACATAAGCACACGCGTGCCCAGGCTAACTGTGGTGCCCTCTGGCAAGAGGGAGAATTCCTTTTTCTTCTAGGCTCCTCTGAACCACTTAAGGACCTTACAGTCATGGGATCTTGGTCAACCTCGTGCTCCTGGTCTCAGGGAGCGCTCGGATGTGTGAACGCGCACCGTCAGCAGCACGGCCCCAGCTCTCAGCTCCCCCAGCCACAGAGCCTGCTGTCCTCATGCCAGGTGGGTAGACTGGGCTTTAGTGCGGGGGCTACCTAATTCAGAGCCACACAGCAACGGAGGGCTGCGCCGGGATTTGAACCTGGGCCCCGGGGCTCAGGGGCCTGTGAGTGACACCTCTCCACAAGGGTCAGTGGAGGTGGGCCGGGGGAGGGGCCTGAGCTCTCAGAGTCCCTGCTCCGGCTCAGCAGAGTGGCCTCAGTCTCCCACGTGTGCCACTGGTTGGGGTGGGAGGCAGGCACCCGGGTGGCTCAGAGCCCCAGGGCCCCTCATGGTGAGGCTGCTTCCAGTCCTTTGGCCATCTGCTTCCTGGTCAACCTGCACCACGATAAGGAGGGCAGCCGGGCTGCAGGCCTCTGCACGGGGTCAGCCCCAGCTCCCCACAGCCTGGCCTTGGCCCTTCTGCTACCTCAGTCCCCCCATCTGTACATCAAGGACCCCCTGTGGGAAACCCACCCATCCGCTGAGTGTTGGGTGTTAACTCTCCATCCTACAGGCCTCAGAGGGTACCAACCTAGGGGACCTTGAGGAAGGAGCAGGCCAGAAATCGAGCCCAGGGCTGTGTGCCCTAAACCCCAGGGCTGTCCCAGGACGGTACAGTTCGTGAGACCCATGCAGGCGGGGAGGGGGCTGCACTCCAGGCCTCCTGGGGTACCCTGGGCCTTGGAGCCCGAAGGTGACCTCTGCACAGGTGAGTCCCAGGGAGTGTGGCCAGGGGCCCTGTCCGCACAGGTCAGGGAGCCCCATGGGCCTGACCCACTGCCGGGAACAGAGCCTGGCCAAGACCTGTCCCGTGGCCTGGGTGCTACAGCGAGCACAGACCCTGGTTAATGTTCACCAGGGCCAGCAGGACTTCTCCCGAACTTGAGCAACAGCCAGGAGTGCGGCGGGCTGGGTCTTCCCTCTGGGTGCCGAGGGGCCTTGGTGGGGAGTCGGCAGGGCCCACAGTCCCTGCGACCACGGACAATCTGTCTCAGTGGCTGGGGTCCCGGTCATGTGTCCCAGGGCCACCTACTGAGCACCCCCAGTTCAGGTGGGAGGGGCACGGGGACAGGAGAGGGTCTGAGCAGGCCTGTGGAACCCAGTTCGGCCATAAGCCACTGGTGCCGTGGCCTCTGATTGCAGCACAGCCTGCGCAGGGGCCCTGGCCCTCGGCGTCCACCAGAAGCTGGGGGACTGAGAACTGAGCCCCTCAGCTACCACCTGGGCCAAGACCTGCCCAGGGCCCGGGCACACGGGGGCATGAGCCCAGCCCCAGACTCGACTCTGCTGAAGCCACCTGTTGGGGGTCACACACAGCTGGGCCGGGGTGGGGGGCTCTGGGGCCCACCCCTCTGAGTCCCGTGCCGTCACTACCTCCCCTCCTTCCCAGCCACCTGGAAGGCAGCCCCCCAAGCCCCTCCCGGCTCGGGGACTGTGTGCCTGGCAGGAAGCTGCAGCCAGACAGCAGGAAGCACGGGAGGGGGCAGGGCTGAGCTGGGCAGACCCACTTCCGACCGGCTCAGCACTGGTCGGGAGGGACCTCAAGTCCACGACAAGGTCAACTTCAGAACTTGGCCAAGACCCCGCCAGCTGCAGGCCGTGCCAGGAAAGCAGAAGTGAGGAAAACAGGAAAACTCCTGGCAGCTGCGGGCCCGCATGGCCAGCCGGCCAGCGCACAGGACGGCACTCTCTCCTCCCCAGGACCCTCGTCCCAGGGGGCTGTTAGGGGTGGGGGAGCGGAGCCGGCGCCAGAGGGCTGTGTCCCCAGCCCGTGCTGGGTAGCTTCCGCTGTACGGCCCCACATATAACTGTTCCCAGTGCCTGGAGATGCCCGGAGCATGACCCCGCCGTGGACCATTTCCAAGCAAAATTGATGTTTACCACTGCGGTGCTGCCGGGCACACACTGGCTCAATCCCTGGGCCCGGCAGCCGGCAGAGGGCAGGTGTTGTGGGGGTGGGGGCTTCCTGCCGCTTCCAGCTGACAGGGCTCAGCTGGGTCCCGAGGCTGAGGAGGCACAGGTGCAGCTCTTTCTGGGCCTCGGCCAGGTGAGCACGGGGCCTCGTCTTGCAGAACAGGAAGCGGAGCCCCCGCTCCGGGCCCCACTCTGGGAAGAGCAGGGCCCTTTCTGAACCTCTGCTGGCGTCACCAGGGGAGACGGTCTCCGTGCAGCCGGTCAGTTACAATGATGTCATTGTCACCTGCCCGGCATTGCTCCGAGCACTCTGTCCACCAGCCGTCAGCCCTCACCCTGACCCTCTGCCGGGAAGTGCTGCTAACAATCCCATTTCCCGGGGGAGAAACTGAGGCACACAGTGC
Source organism: Lepus europaeus (assembly GCF_033115175.1). Lineage (NCBI taxonomy): Eukaryota > Metazoa > Chordata > Mammalia > Lagomorpha > Leporidae > Lepus > Lepus europaeus. The sequence goes on along the minus strand of NC_084838.1, from coordinate 91,470,942 downwards.
CGGCTGGACGTGCCCAGGGAACGAGGCAGGGCACTCAGGTAGGAAGGGGACGGAGGGCACAGAGCAGCCGGGGGAGGCAGAGTGGCCTCAGAGACTGGCAGCCTCCCAGGGGAGCCTCTGCCTGGGACCAGAGACTCCCCCGCTCCAGGGGGGTGTGCCTTAGGCCGGCTCCTGTCCCCAGTGTTGGGGCCTGCATGGCCTCTCCCATCCTACCTGGCCTCCCATCTCTCCCAACCCACCCCGTGTGGGTCTGCAGGCTGCCTCGGGGCCTTTGCTCCTACTGTTCCCTCTGCTCGGATGCCCTTCCACGGACCCCCACAGCAGCCCCTTGGGGATCCAACACTTCTGCCTTTGCTCCTCTACCCGGTCGGGGGCTGCAGGTGGGGAGGACAGGGCTGCATCACCCTTCCTCTGGTCCCCGAGTCAAGACAGTGACACACACCCCCCCATCTCCCCTGGCCCGAGACGTGCCCAGACCCTGGAAACACAGCCCACCCTGCTGCCTGTCCAGGTGAGGCGAGACAGTGCTGAGTACAGGGCACAGCTGGGCTAGGTCAAAGGTTGGGCTGGCACCCTCCTTTCAAACCAGGTTCCAAGGTACCTGCCCACTTGGTACCTGATCTGCCTGCCCCATTGCCCTGGGGTCATTTCTTGTCTCTAAGTCGGCCTTATAGAAGGCTCAGAAAGGTGAAGCAACCTCCCTGAGCATGCACAGCGGGGTGCCCCCTGCTCCAAAGTGCTCACACAACAGGCAGAGCCGCGTCCCTGGGGTCTCCCTTGGCTGAGTCTCTCCGGGCGATGGCTTGTCCTCGTGTCTAACCAGGTGACAGGCGTCTGTGCAAAAACCCAGGGCCACCGTGCCTCTGGAGGTCCTTCCACCGGACATGGCCTGTCTCCACCTCGCCAGAGGAGGCCCTCAGGCCAACACCTGGACAGTCTCGCCCATAGAACCTAGGCCGCCAGGAAAATCCCAGAGGGCTGCCAGTCCCCACCCCCACCCCTGGGTGGGAAAAGGAAAGAATGTCCAAAGTCAACAGCCAGAGGGCCATGCCAAGCCCTCAGAACGGCTGGGTCCTGGGATGGAGCCTGCGGACCCAGGACCCGTAGGGGACAGGAGGAGGTGCCCCAATTCTAACATGGGGGGCAGGGGCCACTGCCAGGCCTGCGAGAGCCCACAGCACCCCGAGGCCAGCCAGGGCAGGCTCAGGACAGGCCCCGCCGGGCCTGTGGGTGGACAGCCCGGAGGTGTGAGGGCTGTTTCTCGCAGGCAGACGCCGAGCGCCGCGGAGCCCCAGTTCCCCACAAGGCGGCACGGACCGTGCGGTCCCTGGGTGACGTCGCCGTCTGTCCGCTGCTGGCCTGCAGCCACACGCTGTGGCTCCGCTCTGCCCACCGCGGGCGCGCAGGAGACGGCGGCTGGAGTCGGCGCGGGAGGGGGGCAGCTGGGGCAGCGCGCCGCAGAGCTGGGGAGCCCCGCGCCAGCGCCCGAGCCCCGCTGGTCCCCGACGGGGCGCGCGGAACTCGGTGCAGCGCCCCCACCCGCGCTCGGGGTGAGGCTCGCACAGGTGCCCGTAAGGCTGGCCGGGGTGGGGGTCCCGACACCGCGGGGGTCTTACCGAGGCATCGGGCGAGCCAGGTCGCGGGTCGCCGTTGAGCTCATACTCCTCGGGGCCCGAGTCCATGATGCGGCCGCTGGGCCGCCTGTTCCGGCCTGAGCGCGTCCGCGCCTCCGCCTTGGGTCCCGGCTGCGCGCCCGGCCCGCCCCGCGGCCCGCCCCGGCCCGCCCCCAGACTCCGCCTCCGCCTCCGCAGGGGCGGGCTGGGGCCTGGAGGCCTGGTGCTAGGAGGGGGTGCATGGGCCAGGACGCCCCCCCAGGCCGCTGCGGGCCCTCCGGATCCTGGCTGCGCGGTGAGCAAGCCAGGCCCCCGCTGAGCCCCCGCCGCCTACACTGTTGTCTACAAAGGGGCTCCAGGGACTGTCTGAGGGGGCTCTGTTCTTACTGAGTTTTTCCCTGGTGGGGGCTCACCCGGGGGGGCGCAGGCCTGTCCTGCACCGCGCCCAGGCGAGGGTCAGGGGTCCATCTGGGCACCTTGTGCCTGGGCCGCTTGTGTGCTGGCTTGGCGCCCTCTGAACCTTGGTTTTCCTGTTCCCCCTATCTTGTGGAGCAGCCGCAGGGCTGGGCTCCCCTTGGTGCCAGCCCCTGGGCATGACGCCTTGGGGGTGGGGGTAGAGCAGATTGGCTCGTCCAGCCCTGGGCTCAATGGGCCCTTGTTGCCCAGGATGTCCCTGGGGCCTCTCGCACCGTGGGAAGCCAGGTGGGATGGGGAGGGCCGGGAACACTGTCTTCCAGGGGCTGCAAGAGCTTGGGGTAAAGGCTGCAGGCCGTGCCCTTCCCTTCGGGGCCCTGGCCTCACCCCAGACACTCCTCTGCACCGCTGACTTGTGCATTCTCCCCCCCACCCCCGCCCCATCCCGTTCCTGCCTCCAGGACTGTGCCGCCCTGTAGCCACGTGGGCTCGAGCAGATGGCTTAAGCTCCCTGTCTGTGCCCTCGGCTTTGGTCAAGGCCTTGGGAGTCTGATCTACAAACGGCAGTGCAGACAGGTTGAGTGTGACACCTGGGTCACCACCACAGGCACCATGGGGACCAGCGAGGGGCACATCAGCCAGCACCGCAGGACCACTGAGGGGGGGAAACTGAGGCACACCAGCCAGAGGCCCGGAGGGAAGTCACAGTCAGAACTGGGGGAGCATTGCACCTGTCTTCCTGATCCTCATTGGTGGAGGTTCCCTCAGGTGGGGTTGACCTCATCCAGGTGGGCTGGCTGTGCCCCCCCATACCTCGTGCCTGCTGGGGAGGGGGCTAGATTTGTAAGAGAAACCAAAGGCCCAGAAAATGCAGGTCACAGGGCCAGCACTATGGCATGTCGGGTAAAGCCACCACCTGTAGCGCCAGCATTCTATATGGGTGACTGTTTGAGTCCCAGCTGCTCCACTTCTGATGCGGCTCCCTGCTAATATGCCTGGAAAAACAGTAGAAGATGGCCCAAGCATTTGGGCTCCTGCATCCACGTGGGAGACCTGGAAGAAGCTCCAGGCTCCTGGCTTCAGGTTGGCATAGCTCTAGCTGTTGTGGCCATTTGGGGAGTGAACCAGCGGATGGAAGATCCGTTTCTCTCTCCCAGCTGCTCGTTCTTCAGCCTTGTACCCACCTGGGGGCTGAGTGTGCGGGCTGCCCTGGAAGCCCACAGCTCTGCCCTGCAGGCCTCCATGGCGGGGAGAGGCAAGGCAGGACAGCTCAGCCAAGCCCCCAACCCCCCAACCCCGCGGAACTGAGGATGGGAGAGGCTGGCCCCGCCCTGGCGCTGGCTGGGGGGGGTGTCTCAGGTGTGTGGATGATAGTGGTGGTTGCCGTTCTCAGCTGACCTGGGTCCCTCTGCTTGTCCGTGGGCAGCGGGAGATCCAGAGCTGCAGGTGTCGGCACTGCCCACATGAATGTCCTCCCTGGGGGCAGCGTGGGCACTGGGTGGGAGGGCCGTGGACGCCAGTCCCCGCCTCGCTACAGTCCCTGCTGCTGTGTGGGTCATTCTCCTCTGCTTCCACGAGGAGGAGGGGGAGAAGGGCTTGCCTAACGTGGGGAAATCGGCCTTGGGATGCAAACCGCTCTGTGCCAGCCGCCTGCGGGGGCTGGGGCAGCACCTCTCCCCTCCCCGCCGGCTGCTGCGGCTGTGTGACGTGGGAGCTGAGCTGGGGCTGCCCCCCAGGGTGCAGGAGGGACTTCCCAGGCCTGCTGTGTCATCCTCATTTGCCTATGAATGGGTGGTTCCCGAGAGAGACCTCCGGGCTCTCCACACAATGCCCTCTGCTGGATCCGGTTCGGGACATGTCTTAAAGGGACAGTGCCCACAGGGTCCCGCCGTGCACCTGCTTCCAGGTTCCCCATGGTCAGATGCGCCGAGGGTCCACATGGACAGGACCGGGGGAGGTGTCCCCAGGAGCGATGCGGAGGAGGAAGTGGCTTGGTGTGCACGCAGACAGACGCACGTGCACAGACACGCACCTGGTGTCTGTGTGCGCCTGGGCCCGTAGCCGGGCCTCCGGCTGCTTCTGTGGCCCCGGGAACGCTCTGTACACACCTCTCCCCATGAAAGGGCCCTCACTGATTCCTCTGGGGCTGGCGATGTATGGAGGTCACACCTGTCTTGGATTGAGCTTCCTTGTCTATGGAATGAAGACGTGCATGGGCCCCGAGTGGACGGGGGAGAGGCCGCAGCAGGCTCAGGACTGAGGTCTGGGCGCATCGGGCCCTGGTGGCCCAGAGACCACAGGCACTGAGGAGGCCCATGTGTCCCCCAGGGTCTCACCCAGACCCGCCCCTGGACAAGGCCTCTACAGGCAGCAGAGCCTTCTGTAGGCTCCGAGGGTGGGCCCCTGAGACCGGCCCCTCCCCACCCTTGCTGCCCCAGGGGCACCCACGTGACTGCGAGGACACAGGGGTACCTTGGCCCTGGGAGAGCGGCGGTGAACGCCTTCCATGCTCCCCTCACCGGGGAGCCTTGGGAAGCGGCCGTGCCCAGCAGGGGGGCCCGCCCTGGCACAGAAGGGGAGAGCGAGGCTGGCAAGGCGGCACACGCCCCAGGTGGCCCAGCCGCGAGAGGCAGCCGGCTTGCAGGCACAGCTCTGGGCTCTGCCAGGCTGCAGCTGCCGGCACATGCCCGCCGCCAGGGTGGCCTGGGGCGGCAGCACCTTCCTGGGAGCGGGTGGCACAGCCAGGGCCAGGCGTGGCTCAGCTTAAGAGCCGTCTCCTGGTGACAGCGGTGCCTGGGGGTCTGTGTTTCCAGCAGGCGATCCCAGGGGCCACAGCTGTCACCCAGTCAGTGCACAGAGGGAGGAGGTGGGGCAGCAGGGAAGGCAGTGTGGCCGCCCCACTTCCAGAGGGGGAGAAGAAAGGCGGCTGGCCCCGGGGACCCCGTGGCGGGGGCTCCTGGAGCAGGAGGCAAGGACATGGCTGGTCGAGTGTGTTGATGCCCAGGTGACCGGATGATGTGCAGGTACCTGATGGCCTCACGGTATCGAGCAGAGACAGGGACATGCACACCGCCATGCAGGGAGGCGGAGCTGCCCTGGGAGACCACTGAGCCACAGGGGGCAGGTGGATGTCCACTGCAGGGGTGCAGCTCTGCAGCTGTCCATAGAACGGATGAAGGCAGCTGGCTGCAGGGCACCATGGTCAGAGGATCGAGACAGCTCCGGGCTCCCTCTGCTGAGCCTGACCCTCTGGTCTGTCTGCACTGGTCTATGTGTCCATCTCTCGCCTGGCCAGTCTGTGGCTGATGCCACCTTGCTTTGTGGGCATCTGTGTCTCCCAGCCCCCACGCAGCGGCAGGGAGAGTAGTCATCCCTGCTATCTGTTCTCCCCTCCCCCTCAGCGCAGACTTGGTATTTTTAGCTCCACCCACGGCTTCCCGGATTCCGAGTTGCATTCCCTAGTCTCCCACGCAGCGAAGTGTACCGTGTGGCTGCGTCTGGTGATGAAAGATGTATGTGCAGCATCGGGAAGGGACCTTAAGCAGAGGATGTATGCCTTTTTTATTAGTTCTTCCTTCCTACTAGATGGAAACTGGATGTAATGGCTGGAGCTGCAGCAGCTGGTCTGGGCAATGAGGAGACTTTCTGGACATGGGCGCCTCCCATGGAGATGAAGATGGACACAGGCTGAATCCGCACCCTGGGAGAACTGGCTGTGCCCCGAGACTTCTCAGATGTAAGACGAGAGCTGGGAAGCTATCCTGTTTGGAGCCTGTTGTAATTTTGGTATTTTCTAGTACTTCCCCCTGGTCTCAATCCCATTTTGAAAAAGTAAATCCGATGATGTCGCTGGCCAGATTTAAATCTATGAAGACTCTCACTCTGGACCTGGACCCTGCACACCTCAGCGGTTGGGCCGGCTCCTGCCCCGCCTTTCCCTCCTCTCCTCTCCCCACTGCCTCCTCCCCTCTCTCCCCTCCAGCCCCTACCCTTCTTTTTGCTGCATCCGGTTTTCTACCTCAGGGTCCTTGTGTGCCCTGTCCCTCTGCCTGAATGTCCCGTCCCTGGTCTCCGCGGGGCCACTTCCTTCCTGGCACCTGACGGCAGCCCCGTCCGCGAGGGCCCTCTGTGCCTGGGTCGGTGCCTGGCAGCACCGCGTGTGTGTGTACATGTGTGTGTGCTCTGCTCCCCACCCAAGGCCAGTGTCCTGGTGAGGGTCAGCCTGGGAGGAGGGAATCCACTTCAGAGCCCCCAGGGCTGTTGACCTCCGCACAGAGCCTGGCCCTGCCACTCCCTCCTGTCTGACCTCCAGGCACGGTGCCCAGGTGTCCCTCGGCCCAGCCCGAGCTCAGCAAACCACTAATGACAGGGCTGCCCGGCCTCCTTATTCTTGGCCCCAGCAGTGACCGCTGCCTGTGGCCGCAAAGCCACCGGCCAGTGAGTGCGGGAGTGAGGCCAGGTGTCCACGGGGCAGGTGGCCTGTGGCTTGGTGACAGAGACATCACAGGGGGGCCAGCACCTGCCCCCTTCTCTCCAGCCGTCCAGGCTGAGCTGGGCCTCCACTGCTGGCCTTGACCTGTCCCGGGAGACAGCCAGGCTGGCAGCCCCACCCTGGGGCTGAGAGGAGGGGCCTCTCCCCCGTGTGAAGCAGGGTCTGGGTGCTCAGTGCTGGCCCTGGTGCTCAGTGCACAGTCACTGCGGGACCCCTGGGAGCTGTGTTGGACAGCGGAGGCCACAACCCCAGCCAGCAGCCCCCACTCCCTCCCGCTCTGCCCAGGGCCAGGCTCGTCTCCTCCAAGCCTCCCTGGCTCCTCCTCAAAGGCCCCGGTGCTGCCGGGGTCTTCTCTGTCTGTACAGACGCCCCTCCCCGCGTGGTGCACGGGGACCCTCATGACACCCCCAGACCACTTTCCCATGGTGGGAGTGTCCGAATGGTTTTCTCAAAGAATGCAAGGTAGTGGCAGCACCCCCTAGAGGCTGAGATGGGAAGAGCAGTCACTGCTGAGGGACACTGTGGCCAGGCCTGGTGAGAATCATCCCACTGAGGGGTGGTGATACCCATTCCTCAGGCAGGGAAACTGAGGCTGTGAGAGCCGAGACTTGACCCAAGGCCTCCTGCGTCCGCTCTGCGCCCTCACGTCTGTGGGGAAGCTGGGGGAAGCCCTGTGCTGCCCCCCTGGATGATCACAGCCCACCATAGACCCGAAGCTCAGCCCCGCTCGGCTCCTGGAGGGGAGACCCCTGTAGATGCCCTCAGAGCCTGTGGCAAGGCCTCAACCCCTCCAGTCCCTGTGGCAGGGAGCGGACAGCGGTCAGCTGGTGACCTTCAGCCCTAGCCCCATGCCAGGGGACACTGCAGGCCCGCGGGCTGGAGGGGCCTTTAGTGCCCCGCGTCCGGCTGGGCCTGTGGTTCTCAAACCAGACAGGCAGGGGGAAGCCCTCAGAGGCCCCAGCTCATGTGGCCAAGGCCTGCACTTCTCCCCAAGTGTAGGCGGTGCCGGTGCAGCCGGCCCGGGGACCCCCTCTCCGAGTGCTGTCTGGGGCCGGCCCTGCTGGACTCAAGGGAGGACATGGGCCACATGGTGGACCAGCCCTTGGGCATGGTGGAGGGCGGCCAGGAGCCAGCCCACGCCCAGCAGCTCCCCAGTCCCGGTCAGGCGCCTTCGCGGCCACAGCAGGGTCCGTCGGGCTGTGTGTTAGAGGCGAGTGTGCGGCTGTGGCTGTCTTCCTTGCAAACATCTGGAAGGGGACAGGCCCAAAGAGGGACCCTGTCCCAGCCCCGAGGATCGCCGAGGCACCTTTGTGCCAGCGGGGACAATTGTGACCAGGCTGCTGGTGTCCTGGCCGGGCAGTCTCGGGCTGAGGATGTGTCGCCGGGGACACTGCTGTGGTTTGAGTCCCGTCCGGCTCTTGGAGGGTTTGTCCCCGAGGTCCTAAGTGGGTGGTGCTAAGAGTGCGGAAGCTGAGCCCAGTTATGGTGTGGAGGAGGGGCCAGGTGGGCCCACGCTGTCGGCTGACCTCTCTTTCCATTTGTTTTTTTATGATGTATGTTTTTGTTTGAAAGAGTTACAGAGAGAGAGAGAAAGAGAGAGGTCTTCCATCTGCTGATTTGCTCCCCAGATGGCCGCAATGGCCAGGGCTGGGCCAGACCGCAGCCAGGAGCCAGGAGCTCCATCCTGGTCTCCCATGTGGATGGTAGGGGCGAGAGACATGAGCCATCTGCTGCTGCTTTCCCAGGCCATCAGCAGGGAGCTGATCGGAAGTGGAGCCGCGGGGACTGGAACCAGGGATGTGATATGGGACCCTCGTGTCACAGTGGTGGCTCACCCTGCTGCGCCCCCATGCTGGCCTTGAGCTCTGCTTCTGTCCTTGTGAGCAAGGCTGACAGGGAGGCGTGGGGTGCGGAGGTCCTGGGGGTCCCTGCCTGCCCGGGAAAGAGCCCTTGGGCCCCTCCTCGTTCCTCCCCAGGGGCAGGTAGGTTGTGCCTGCCCTCCTGGCTGGCCGTGGGGTACAGCCGCTGCTCAGGGCACCCAGGGGCAGAGCCACCATCCGTGCAGACCCCAGCCCTCCACCTCGGGCAAGTCTGCTGACAGCCAGGCCTGTGGGTGACCGCTGGTCTCTGCGTGGGGCGGCTGCCTGCCCAGCCTGCGCACGTGACCCCTCCGGGGCGGCACCCCAGATGCCACGTTTCCGGCCCCTGGCTCGGATGGCGTCTCGGCTGGCAGGGGGCCCAGCCGGGCAGGCCCGTTGCTGGGCAGAGCCTGGGCGGCGTGCAGCGGGGTCGCGCCATGGGCGTCTCACGAGCTGATGAACGCCCTTGTTGCACAAAGGGGGCATTTATGGGCCAGGGCTGGCGAGCTTCTGTCTGAACACAGGGAGGACAGAAATAGCCTTTCCCAGCGCGCTGGCAGGGCTGGGCCCGCTCTGGAAGGTGTCGGCTTTCTAGCGCTTTCTCCAAGCCGGGCAGCCTGTCCACAGTCACTGGCCAGTTCCTCACCCCGTCCCGGGAGACGGAGCCCCCTCCTGCTGAAACTGTTCGGGAGAGAGACGGGGGTGGGGAGGGGGAGGAAACCCAGGCTAAGCCTCCCTCGGGGCGCCTTGCCTCGGTGGCTCCCCATGATGTGACTGCATGCGAGTGTGTGTCTCAGGTGACAGGCACGGCCTCCCACCTCTCCCGCGGGCGGGATTCCACTTGGCACCATCGTTTTGATAATTTGAACTAATGTTAATGCTTTTCACATATTTTTTAAGGATTTATTTATTATTTTGAAGTCAGAGTTAGAGAGAAAGAGTGAGAGCTTCCATCCATTGATTCACTCTCCAGATGGCTGCCATGGCCCGGGCAGGAGCCCAGAGCTTCTTTTGAGTCTCCCATGTGGCTGCAGGGACCCAAGGACTTGGGCCATCCTCCACTGCTTTCCCAAGTGCATTAGCAGGGAGCTAGATCAGAAGTGGAGCAGCCAGGACTTGAACCAGTGCCCATAAAGGATGCCAGCATTGCAGGCAGAGGCCTAACCCACTAGGCCACAGCACTGGCCCCCAGTGCTTATCATGTAACTCAGTTGCTAGCAACAGAGATGGAAATTACAAAAGCTTACGTGTGTGGAATTTATTTTTCTGTCACATGAAAGAAGCCTAGAGATAGGCAATGGAAGGCTGGCGAGGTGCTGCCACAAATCTCTGCTTTGCTCAGTGTGTAACCTGTACCCTCCGAGCAGCCTCATGGCCCGAGATAGCTGCTGGAGATCCAACCATCTCAGCAAGAGACAGGCAAAATGGGCACAAGGGGGCCCATTTCCAGCTGTCCTCTCTTAAGGAGCTTTCCAGATGACCCACTCTATAAATGCTGCGTTCATCTCACTGCTACCCTGAGCTACAAGGTGTGCTGGGCACCTGGCCCCTCAGAATAAAATCAGGACTCACTTCCCACGGAACATGGAGTGGGTGATCTGTGGTATCTGCCCCAGGCTGCACTGTGGGGGCTCCTGAAAGGCAACATTGTAAACACGTACAAAGACAGACTAAGAGGTTCGTCTCCTGGGTGGGTGTTTGGCCTGTGGTTGAAGTGCCCCCCTCCCGCAGTGGAGGGCCTGGGTTCAGCCCCTGGCTCCAGCTTCCTGCAGGCAGTGGTGATGTCTCAAGTCCTTGGGTTCCTGCCATCCAGGTGGGGGACTTGGGTTGGGCTCAGCCCTCTGCCCAGCGCAAGGCTGTTGCAAGCATTTGAGGAGAAAACCAGCAGATGGGAGGTCTGCCTGCCTCTCTCTCTCTCCAATAAATTAATTTAAAAAATGAAGATAGGAGACAACTTGTCTTCAGATAGTCCCTTCCTCTCCTATAATCCCAAATGCGTGCTTTTAGGCTTGGGAGACAACACAGGGAGAAGGGGGACAGCATGGCGTGGCTGTCTGTGTTGTGCACGATCGGTAAACAGTCAGGGAGACCCCAGCCTGTGTCCGTGTGGCCTGTGCCAGGTGGGCAAGTGCTGCCCATGGGGGATGACCCCACATGCAGGTGGCCTGTGACTGTCACCAGCATGTGGGTGAGGAGGGAGACCACAAGAGGGCGCTGTGGCAAGGCTTTCTTCTTCCTTATCGATGCTCAGGGTCCTTGACCGGCTGGGAGGCAGAGACAGATAGGGGCAGAGATCTGCCATCTGCGGGTTCACTCCCCAAATGCCTGCAGGCAGAGCCAGGAGCCACCAACTCCACCCAGGCCCCACCACGTGACTCAGCCTCCAACGGGCGCTCCCACAGGGAGCGCTGTGCCACACACCTGCCCCGCCCCCACTGTGCCAAACGCTGGCCCCCAAGGCTACCTTTATTTGATTTAAGTTATACAAGCTTCATGTAGTTCATATGTACAGATTCAGGGGCATAGTGACACTTCCTGCCCTACCCCCCCCCCGCCTCCCTCGCTCCCACCCTGCCTCCCCCTCCCTCTCCCTTCCCACTGTTAATTTTCACAAACACCTATTTTCATATATGATCATATAAGTAAGCCTCCACTATGTAAAAGAGTTCAAGAAACTTGCACGGTGAGCACAAGATGAGCACGGGCGTACGCAGCTGTCAGGAGCAGGAACCGGCTTCTCTCTCGACGCTGGCACCCCCGGCTGGCGGGGCCTGGCTCCCAGGGAATCCGCCGCCGCCCGGCCTGAAGCGGAGCCCACAATAGGCACCAGAGCCTGGAACTCCATCTGGGTCTCCCACACGGGTAGGAGGGGTGCCATGTTCCACTGCTTTCCCAGGTGCACCAGCGGGGAGCAGCTGTGGGGCCTGTGCTGTGGTGCAGTAGGTTAAGGCCCCGGCTTGCGGCGCCAGCATCCCATAAGGGTGCCAGTTCAAGTTCCCGCTGCTCCACTTGTGATCCAGCTCCCTGCTGGTGCACCTGCAAAAGCAGCAGCCGATGGCCCACGTGCTTGGGCCCTTGTACCTGTTGGGAGACCCAGAGGAGGCTCCTGGCTCCTGGCTTCTGCCTGGCCCAGCCCCAGTCATTGCGGCCATATGGGGAGTGAATCAATGGATGGAAGATCCCTCTCTGTCTCCACCTCTCTCTGTGACTCTGCCTTTCAAATAAATACATCTTTTAAAACAATTTAGATGCTTAAAAAGAGTCCGCCCCATCTTACTTTGTAAGTAGACAAAGAAAGGAGACAGCAGCCACTGAAAGGGGCTCAGTGTCTCCTGACCCCCACCGGAGGCGGGTCCCCCCCCCACAGGTGAGAGTTTCCCCAGCACTGGTGGGGAGGCCTCTGGGAGTGATGGGGGGGGGGCGTGAGACCCTGATGCGCACCAATCAGAGCCCATCCCACTGTCCACACTTCCTGGTGATTGTCTCAGGGACAGGCCCGAGGCCCAGTCACTGCAGGGGGCCCACACCCATGGGGGCTGGGCGATGCCACAGGCAGGTTGTAGGGGTGTGGGAGACCCCAGGGTCACAGCCTCTGGCCCACTTGGCCCACAGCGTCCCAGTCGTCAAATGCCATGATGTTCACGGCGTCAGAGTGACATCACCTGTGTGCTCATACAGCACTGTGTCACGTGCCCCTCTCACCCCATCGGTGCATCCTGATGCTGCTCAATTGTCGCCTCTCTCCCGGCCTGCTGGGTCCACCATCCGCATGACCAGCCTGGAGGAGGGGCCGGAGCGGGCGGGCTGGGAGCCCCAGGGCCTCACTCCTCGGCCACTCCCCCCCCCCAGCTCTGGGCTCCCAGCAGGGCACCCTGTATGGAGTGGCTCTGCTGGGCCTGGCCGTGGAGCCACACTCACCTGCAGGATGGGACTACGGCCCTGCCAGAGCTGTCAGAGCCCGACAGTGCGAGACGCAGATGGGATCTGGGCTGCAGCTGGTGCCTCCCGGGAGGGGCGACATGGTGGCTGAGTGCTAGGGGTAGGGCCAGTGGGGGCCAGGGCCTCAGCCCCACCTCCTGCCGCCTTCCACACGGCCGCTGCTGCAGGTGCAGCCACCCGGGGCCTGCCCGTGCCCACCCCAGGGACTGGCAGGGGCCCATGTCCCAGGCAGGGGCTGCTGTTGGTGGCCCTGGGGCAGGTTCCCTTGACTGGGCTGTTGCTGTTCCTCTGCCCTGTGGCTGCTGGACGTGACGTCCGCCCGGTGCCCCTGCTCCCAGAGGCCCGGGCCCAGCGTGACTTGGGGTCAGCCGCCCTCACCCCTCCCTCCCACTGCTCTGCTGGGTGCGAGGAAGAACAGGAGCAGCGATTGTCACTGGGGTCCCCAGGGTCCCAAAGACAGTGGGACTGGGGCCAACGTTCTAGCCATGTTAGAAAATGCTAGCGTTTATTTCCGTATTTTGATTTCTATGATTCCGGACACTTTGCTCACAAACGCGGTGGCGGTGCCAGTGGGTGCCAGTGCGCGATCCCTCCTTCTCTCTGACGGGGCTCACGCACCAGCCCAGCCTTCCCAGAGCAGGTGCCAGGCTCCGCAGGGGGCCTGCGGTCATGGAAGCATGGCGCCCACTGCCCCTGCACCCTTGGTCAGGGCGTGCGCAAACTCCCTGCGGCAGCTTCACAGCTCGTGCCACCGGATGTGACCTCCTCTCTGGTGTCCAGCCCAGCCCTGGCGGCCAAGTGTTCACTGCGCTCCCCAGGTCCTCAGAACTCAGCCTGGGGGATGGCTGCCGACCCATTAGTGATGGGCAGAGCTGCGTGCAGTAGGAGCGGGGCCATCCTCCCCTCCCATCGTAATCTCATCCCACCTGGGCCAGTGCCGCCCGCTGGGCTGAGGCTTGATGTTCTCTGGCCCTATGTCTGGGGTGTCCTTGGCGCTCTCAAGGTTGTTACCTCACAGTCACAAGACAGCTGCTCTAGCTCCAGACATCACATCTTGACACGGTGGGGTGTTTTGCCAGCAAGGAAGTCTGGTGGTGTGGCAGGTGGGGGGCACTGATAGGGCCTACCACATCCCTCTGCGAGAGACCCCAGCCCTGAGTGCAGTGGGCCCCTCCTCCCTCTGACGGGGTTGGGCAGGGCCAAGCAGGCATCCTAAAAGGGAGGGACCCTCTGGGTGCAGGCGCGGAGGTAGACCAGGGTGGCCGCAGACAGACCTGGCGCAGGCTGCCCCCCGAGTGTGCGGGTCTGCCCTCCTCAGCACTCTCCTCCCACCTGTGCTAGAATCCCACGTAAATGGGATCACGCCTTACGTGCCTGGCTTCCCTCGCCCACCCAGTGTTGGAGAAATCCCTGCACACTGCCTCCCGAATTGGGGGGTGGGGGCCTGCACGGCGGCCCCTGGCCTGGCGTGCCCACTTTGTAAGGCTCCCACGGAGGCCACGCAGGCGCACTACCCACTGCCCCCCGGGCAGCAGAGCGGTTCCTGGACCACAGCGCCGGCGGCTCTGGGGTCTCCGCAGCGGCCTCCCAGCCCTGCACCCCCCAGCTCCCGGGCTCCTGCGGTGCCGGGTGCTCTCTAGCGGCCGTGCCCGGGCTGTGTCAGTCCCAGCCACGGTGACAGGTGCGGAGCGTGTCGCACTGAGGTTTTAATTAGCGCCTCTGCGATGACTAATGGTACGGAGCAGGGTTCCGGGCCCGGTAGCTGTTCGCGGATTTTCAAGTCTGGCTCACTTTAAAATTCAGGTTATTCATCATTATAGCATGAGTATTTTTATATGCTTTATATATAATCGGGTACATGTCCTTTGTCGGATATAAAAGGTGTTATAAATGTTTTTTTTCCAGCTCTGTGTCTTGTCTATTATTTTCCTTTTTTAAAAAAATTATTTATGTGTTTGAAAGGCAGAGAGATCTTACATCCTCTGGTTCACTCCCCAAATGGTCACAACAGCCAGGGCTGGGCCAGGCCAAAGCCAGGAGCCAGGAGCTTCTGCCAGGTCTCCCACATGGGTGCAGGGGCCCAAGCACTAGGGCCATCTTCAGCAGCTTTCCCAGGCCATCAGCAGGGAGCTGGATTGGAAGTGGAGCAGCTGGGCTCGAACCAGTACTCCAATATGGGCCGCCAGCGTGGCAGGTGGCATAGCCCACTGTGCCACAACACCAGCCCCTTGTCTGTTCTTTTCCCAATAATGCCTTCTTTTTTAAACCTATTTTTAAGGTATCCAAAATGTCCTAAGTACAACTTTAGGGATAAAAGAATGCCTTCTTTTTAACACTTTTTATTTCAGAATAGTTTTACACTCACAAAGCAAGCGTTGTGAAGCCGGAGTTCCCCCATACCCGACCCCAGCTTCGTCCACTAGTAACACCCCGTATTAGTGTGATGTATTGACAGGCAGAAGTGTTCATTTCTGCGAGGTCTAGATCCCCAGACGTTACGGCATCCCCCTCTGCGCGCTGCCCAGGGGGTCGCTGCTCCGCCGGGTCCCTGTGCTGTGCCTTCCTCCTGCTCCCCAGACCCCCGTCGGTACGGGTTCAGAGACCACCCCTTCCCCGGGTGCAGTGCCCGCCTTTCCCGCTGGGGGCGCCAGAGGTGCTGCAGGAGGCAGAGGGCCGGTTCCAGTGCGCACCTGCTGCGTGGGGGTCAGGACCCCTGGTGCCCTCCTTGAGGTCCTCCTCGGGACCCACCCCTCTCCATCTCGACTGGCCAGCTGGGGCAGGCAGCCCTGGGCACCTGGGCTGGGCGGGGCGGCAGAGTTCCTGGCACCTGGCAGGCTACAGGCACCCCTCTCCATCCAGGCCTAACCCCCTGCACACTGGCCTCCTGGGTGCCCCCTCTTGCTGGGGAGCCTAGGGGTTCCTGCCCTGCTATCAGGGTTGACTTCGCCGCGTGGCTGCTGCACCTCCCTGGACGTAGGCAAAATGGCTGCCTGTGCTGGCTGCTAGGCGCCACGCCAGCTTCCACCGTCGGGAGCCCAGCAGGTTCAGACGGCGGTGAAAGGGGCCTCAGGGCTCTTGCATCTCCCACGGAGCTGCAGCTCGCAGCCCCCCCTAGTTCCTGTGTCTGAATGGGACTCCTCCAAGGCTTCACGCGGGCGAGTGGAACCCTGCGTTGTGTCACCAAGTGGCTTCGCTAAGCGCTGCATAGTTTGGGGCTGGGCCGGGCTGAAGCTGGGGTCAGAAACTCCATCCTGTCTCCGTCCACGTACCTGCAGGGCCTGAGCACTCTGGCCGACCTCCTGCTGCTTTTCCAGGTGCATTAGTGGGAGCCGGATCGGAGTGGAGGCAGCTGGGCCTCGAACCGGCGCTCTGCTGGTGGCACGGGCGGCATCTTAGCCCATGGCACCAGTGTCAGCCCTGGATACACAACCTTTCCTGGAGGCCTGCTAAGTGTTAAGACAGAGCAGTGAGGCTGGGAAGGGGAGGCAAGCGGTCTGGGAATGGGACTTTCCACAGCCTGCCCATGGTGCCTTTTTTTTTTTTTTAAAGATTTATTTATTTATTTGAAAGGCAGAGAGATAGAGACAGACAGGGAGCTCCCATCCGCTGGTTCACTCCCCAGATGGCCGCAACAGCCGGAGCTGGGCCGATCTGAAGCCAGGAACCTGGAGCTTCTTCCGGGTCTCCCACATGGGTGCAGGGGCCCAAGGACTTGGGCCATCTTCTACTGCTTTCCCAGGCCACAGCAGAGAGCTGGATCAGAAGTCGAGCTGCTGGGACTTGAACCAGTGCCCATATAGGATGCTGGCACTGCAGGCGGCATCTTTGCCTGCTATGCCACAGTGCCCCCTCCATGGTGCTTTAAAAAAAAAAAGAATATATATATATATATATATATATATATATAGAGAGAGAGAGAGAGAGAGAGAGAGAGAGAGAGAGATCCTACTCCTGGTTTTCTCCCCAAATACCCACAACAGCCAAGGCTGGGCCGGGGCCAAAGCCAGGAGCCAGGAACCCCATCCAGGTTGACACAGCATTATGTACCAGTTAGGCAAGCTGGAGTTCTTAGGACCCTGCAACATAATCCTATCTCTTTAACTGCGGGCTTTAACCACCTTCCCAGGATGCACCTGTCTCACCAAGACCCCAGCCCATTTGTAAATCCGGGAAGGTGCCACCCCCTGCCCCATAAGAGTGGGGACTGCGCTCTCCCCTCCACGGGCCAGCTCAGGGTACCACTCTTGTTTCCTGTCTGTCTCCTAGGGCAGCCCTGTGGCCCTCGCGTGCCGGTGTCTGCGTGGGGCGTCCCATGTCCCGCACGAGTGTGGGTTTCTGCACAGGTAAGCAAACCCCATTCCTCTCTGCATGCGCTGTGGGTCTCGGCTTAGAGCGTCTGTCTCTGGCAGCCAAGAGCCTGGATTGGAACTGCACGCTTATCACCCGCATCGGGTCTCCCACGGGGGACGCCAGCCAGCCCCGCTGCTTCCCCAGGTCTGCACTGGCCGAAAGCTGGAGTCAGAAGCCAGAGCTGGGAACCGAACCCCGGGTGCTCCCACCTGGACCGGCAGCCCGGCACCCACCCCCACAAGACAAAGGCGCCAATGAGTGGGAGGGGCTGAGACGCGACTGTGCAGTGGCCGGCTGTGAGCCCCGCCCCCTTCCTTGCACACCTACCTCCACTCTTGACCATCCACCGGTTTTTCCACTCATGGCCAGGGCCGCGCAGGTGCAGCCTGGCCTCGGGGGCTCCCTGGGCTCGGCGTGCCCCTGCCTGCAGCGTCTGTGCCGGCTTTTCCATCCAAGCTGCTGTTCCTTTGGCACCCAGAGGGCTTCTCTACCACCCAAACAGCAGATGGCCAGGCAATGAAGTCTCACACGAACGTCAAACAAAGGAAACTCTAATGCAGTTGGCAGAGCCTACAGCTAGACGAGCGCGCTCGCCGACACCTGTCGTTCGGTGAGGGCCACGCCCTTGTCTGCTGGGTCGGGCAGTGCTGCGCAGGCCGGTGACCAGTGAGCAAGAGCTGGGCCCGGGCCAGGCCGGGCAGAGGGGGATTCTGTGTTCTCACTGTTTGCGCCAGGCTTGCAGAAGTCCCTGTGTCCCTGGACCCATCCCCGCCACAGTGGTCATGGGACACCTGCCATCAGCCAGGGCCTGTGACAGGGTTTCATATGCTTGCTCACCCAGGGCCAAGGGCTGGGGTGAGCACCGTAAAACCAAAGCACCAGTGCGTTAGACAGGAGAGGTTGCTTTCTCTTCGCAAGAACGATGTCCTCAGGCAGCCAGGTCAGGGGCCTCAGGGGCAGGCTCCGCGTTTACAGGGCCCAGGTTCTTCCTCTCTCCAGGCTCTGCTGTTCTCAACACATGGCTCTCACCTCGTGGCCCAAGGTAGCTCCCTGAGTTCCAGCCACGGTACTTGCATTCCAGCCAGCGCAATGTAGGGAAAGAAAAAAAAAGTGTGTACTTCCACACTCTGAGACACTTCTCAGAGCTTCTTTGGATACTTCCATTCATATCTTTTTTTAAAATTATTTATTTGAAAGTCAGAGTCACTGGTTCACTCCCCAATTGGCCACAATGGCCGCAGCTGTGCCGATCCGAAGCCAGGATCCAGGAGCTTCTTCTGGGTCTCCCATGCAGGTGCAGGGGCCCAAGGACTTGGGCCATCTTCTGCTTTCCCAGGCCATAGCAGAGAGCTGGATTGGAAGTGGAGCAGCCGGGTCTTGAACCGGCGCCCATATGGGATGCCAGCACTGTAGGAAGAAGAAGAGAATGATTAAAAGAGAACATTCTCTCTCTCGCTCTCTCTCTCTTTCTCTCTCTCTCTCCTTCACAGACCTAATTTCAATAAGTTCCAATAATCATAAATTGTTATTTACTTTTTTCTTAGTTTGAGAGACAGAGAGACAAAGAAAGAGAGCTCCCATCGATGGGGCTGGGCCAGGCCATAAACCAGCAGACAGGCTCACAATCCATGCAAGTGGCAAGGACCCGAGGCTGGAGCCATCGCCTGCGGCCTCCCAGGCATCAGCCGGAAGCTGGAGTCAGAAGCAGAGCCGAGATTCAAAGCCAGCCACTCTGATACAGGTGTAGCGTCTTGACCGCTGTATGAAATGAGAGTCCCTAATACTTTTTGGAAGTTCCAGGCTTGCTCATAGATGTTTGCTACAGCCTAATCACACAGTATGGAAGTCAAGTGGCCCATGGTGAAACCTCCCTCCCGCTCCTGTGCCGAGGTCCCCGGTGCCAGCAGAGCCCAGCAGTCCTCAGATGGGACCTGGGACCGGCAGCACCGGCACCAGCACCGGCAGGAACACATCAGCTGTGCAGATCCTCGGGCCCCCGCTACAGCTCCACAGACTCAGAGGGTGTGCGAGTGAGGCTGGGAGCCTGTGTGCAGGAGCATATGGGTGCTGGTGGCTGCTGCGAGCCCCGGTCATCTGCGTGTGGGTGGCCCTGTCCCACAGCCCCAGGGGAGGCCACACAGCCCACCCTGTTCTGCCCCCGGCCATTTCCTTCAATGATGCTAAGCGTCGTGGGGGCTCTGTGACGGGCAGTTCACATACCCATACAGGGCAAGGTGCTTTTTTTGGGGGGTGGGGGGGGGTGGGGGCGGGACTCTGATGCCTGGATCCTGCCCCTGAAGCTCTGAAGTAGTGTGGGGCACTGCCCACTCACAGGGGCTTCTAGAAGCTTCCAAGTGGTCCCCGCAGCTGCCAGGTTTCAGGCCACGGCTCGAGCAGCCTTCCCTGTCATCTGTCCATTTGATCCCAGAGCGCTGAGACAGGCAGGCGGCTGCCAGCAACCACATCCCACTGAGGAAGAAAGAGCTCCGAGGGGCTGCATAAAGCCACCAGAACAGCGAGTGATGTCTGGGCAGAGAGGTCGGCATTCCTGACCTCAGCGCTGAGCTCCCCAGCCAAAGCTTCCTGTGTTCACGGGCACAACTCAGAGGCAAACCGCAAAGTCCCCAAGAGCAGAAGGGAGCAGCTCTTCACTTCTCTTGGATGGTGCAAAGCCATTTCTCACGCCCATTGAAGATGTGGAGGAGGGGCAGTGCCTGCTCCAGCCACAGACCCCAAATCAGAAGAGGATCCCGAGGAGGTGGCTTGTGGCCCACGTGGGCTCCTCTGACAAAGTGAAACGCAGGAGGGGCCTGCGGTTCACTGATAGCACCCGGCCAGCTGTCCCCACCCTGGCTTCTGCCGCAGCTCTGACCGTGGCTCCTGGGGCACGTGCCAAGATCTGGGGGCAGGCTTGGGGAGTCGCGGGCTGTTACTGCACAGCCTCCCTGGCCAGCCTGTCATGTCGGGGTCCAGCATGGGACCCCGCGATGTGCACACCACCCGGCCCACTGCATTGGCTCAGTCTTAGTGGTGGGTGCCGTCTGCAGGTGAAGCTTCTGTCTGGGGTACCAGCATCCCATATGGGCACCAGTTCAAGTCCTGGCTGCTCCATTTCCTGTACAGCTCCCTGCTAATGCACTTGGAAAAGCAAGAGGATGATCCAAGTCTTTGGGCCCCTGCACCCACTTGGGAGACCTGGAAGAAACTCCTGGCTTCAGGCTGGCCCAGCCCTGGCTGTTGTGAGCATCTGGGACGTGAGCCAGCAGATGGAAGATTCTCTCTCTCTCTCAAATAAGTAAATCTTTAAAAAGGGAGACCAGGTCGGTGGTCTGCAGCATATCCTCAGGGTTGTGCGACTCCCCACCATCAGCTTTACAAGGTCTGCATCCGTGTGCCTACCCGTCATACCCGTCCCTTCCGCCCCATGTGGGTGGCCACCGGCACTGATGGCCTGTGTCTCTGCTGTCTTTCAGAACCCCTGTGGGCCTCGGTTCATTGTGCCTCTCTGTTCACGGGCAGGGCAGCACCCCCCCCCCCAATTCCTCTTCCCCTCCCTGCTGTCACTCCAGGCTGCAGCCACGTGGCCCCCTGATGGGCGTATCCACTGGGTCTGTCCCACAAAGCCCACGGTGTGTCCTCCTGCGCCAAGATTGGCTGAATGGCTGCTGCCCCTGCGGCCCCATTTAGTAAAGGGGCGAGAATCTTTACCGCGAGCTCTGCCCTCCGGCAGTCGTGTCGGGGATGGGACTCAGGTGCACATGCCGGGGGCGAGGGGAGCCAGGCAGGTGGCCAGCCGCGGGGACACCGGCCTCCAGGCCTTGGAACGGGCTGCAGGGGCGGCAGTGCCCGCGGCCGCCAGCAGGGGCCGCTGCGCACCGGCTCTGAGGCCCATGGTGGCGCGGGGAGGGAACGGAGCAACCGGGGACGGCGCCAGGGCCGCTGAACGCGGACAGAGCTGTGAGGCTCGAGCAGCCAGCAAACTCCTGGGAGTTCAGCACTTTTCAGAATCGGAGGAGAGAGGCCTATTGGTCACACCAGGAGTCTCCAGAAAGTTCATGGGAGATGTGCGTTAGGAAAAATTATGCAGAGATTCCAAAAATGCTTCTTACCCTGTTTTGCTAAGTAAAAACAAAAAGAAATATCCAGGTACCTCCTTTTTGTTTTTTTTTTAAAAGATTTATTTATTGGAAAGGCAGAATTACAGGGGCGGGGGGAGAGAAATCTTCCTGTTAGTTCACCCCCAAGTGGCCACAACAGCCAGGGCTGGGTCAGGGCAAGGCTAGAAGCCTAGAACTCCATCCGGGTCTTGCGCACAGGTGCAGGGGCCCCAGCACTTGGGCCGTCCTCCACTGCTTTCCCCAGGTGCGTTAGCAGGGCGCTGGGTTGGAAGAGACACAGCCATGCTGCGTCACAATGCCGGCCCCTCCTTGTTTCTTTTCTTCCTGTTTTGAGAGGCAGAGGCAGACAGACACGTTGACAGAGAGAGCTCCCATCTAATGCCACAACAGCCCAGGCTTTTGGGTTGGGTCCTCTCTGGGGGTGGCAGGGACCCAGCCACTTGAGCTGTCACCTGCAGCTTCCCAGGGTCTGCACTGGCAAGAAGCTGGAATCCAGAGTGGGGACTGACATCCAGGTGCTCCGCCCGTGGGCCACGGACGTCCTCGCCAGCATCTTACCTGCAGGTGAACCGCCCACCCCAAACTTGCCTTTTATTTCTGAGTCCCTGTGTGTACCAAGGACTCCTAAAGCCAAAAACAGTAAAACAAACAACTCGATTCGATAGTGTCTTCAAAGCAGAGGGACAAACGGACGACAAGCACAGGGGAAGTGCCCGACGTCCCTGGTCATTGGGAAAAACAAATCAGAACCACGGCATGCCCCACTCAGCTGCATGGCTGGAAATTTTTAAAAGCAAGTGCTGTCACATGGGGGGGCGACACTAGCAACCCTTGCCCACTGCTTGGAGGGGGAGGTGGCAGGGTGCAGCTGCTGTGAGCAACCACGTGGGGGCTCCTCAAGCTCAGAATCGCCTAGACTCCGTGGTCTCGCCGAGGTGCGTGCAAAACCATGCACGGGAATGTTGACAGCGGCTGGATCATAATCGCCAAGAAGTGGAAACGGCTCAGATAACCTGCGACTAGCCAGTGGGTGAACAGAGCACGGCGTGTCCAGTGCAGCGTCGCTCATACCAAGAGAGGCTGAAGCTGGACGAACCTGGGAAACGGGGTCGATGAAAGGAGCCAGGAGGGCAGTGCTGGGGTGCGGCAGTCTAAGCCGCTGCTTGGTGATGCGACATCTCACACCATAGTGGCAGCTCGGGTCCCGGCTCCTCCACTTCTGATCCAGCTCCCTGCTGAGTGATGGCCCGAGTGCTTGGGCCTCTGCCACCCATGTGGGAGAGGAGGATAGAGTTTCCGGGTCCTGGCTTCAGCCTGGCTCAGCCCTGGCTATTGTGGCCATTTGGAGAGTGAGCCAGTGGATGGAACACTGGTGTCTTTCTCTGTCTCTCAGTTACTCTGTCTTTCAAGTAAATAAATAGAAGGCAGAAACCAAAGGCCCCATGTTGTGTGAGTCTGTCTATAGGAAATGTCCAGAGTGGGAAGCTAGAGAGGGGTTATCCCCGGGGCCCGGGGAGGGGCGGGGGGAGTGACTGTTCGTGGAGATGGGGTCTCTCGGGGACATGAAAGCACCCTGGGCTTTGGTGGTGGTGACGGCCGTGTGCTAACACGGCTGAGATACAGGTGTTAGAAGGTGGGTTTCATGGTGGGTGATCTGTGTCTCCCTTTGCACAGGACTTTGTGGGTCAGTGTGAAAACACACTGGCTGGGAGCCGGTCCCCACCCCTCTCGGCTCCACTTCCACACGCAGCCAGCTTTCTATCAAAGTCAAGTGCTTGTTCACTGTGCCTGGGCTCTCTCTCTGGGCTGTGACTGGCGGGCAGGAGTGTGTCTGGGGACACAGCTGGCATGGTGCCATCCCCAGTCCCGGGGCGGCTGCCGGAGACAGTCCTGCAGGCAGAGCGGCCGTGTGCACAGCGAGGCAGCCGCTTGTCAGGGCTGGGGGGAGTGGGCAGGCTGGACCACACCAGGCTGGCTTTTTGTGTCACTCACCATTTTCAACCAGCCCCAAAGCTGCAGCAGCATCTCAGCGTAGAGCAGTAGATTTGTTGGGATTAAAGCCCTGGCTCAGAACCTGCCCAAAGTGCAACCTTTCAACGGTGTTGCCTTGTGGCCAGGGAGAGGCCCTGCAGAACTGATGAGGCCCCACTAGACCCAGGGCCCCAGGACCCCAGGACAGCGCCAAGCGTCCCACTGTGGCATGAGCCTCTCTCTCTCTTTTTTTTTTTTCCTAAAAGATTTATTTATTTATTTGAAAGTCAGGGTTATAGAAAGAAGTCTTCTGTCCACTGGTTCACTCTCCAGGTAGCCACAATGGCCAGGGCTAAGCTGATCTGAAGCCAGGAGCCAGGAGCTTCTTCCAGGTCTCCCTCAGGGTACAGGGGCCCAAGGACTTGGGCCATCCTCTGCTGCTTTCTTGGGTGCATGAGCAGGGAGCTGGATAGGAAGTGGAGCAGCCAGGACATGAACCAGCAGCCCTATGGGATGCTGGTGTGGAAAGTGGCAGCCCAACATGCTGGCCCCAGGATGAGCTGCTTAAAAAGTCTCCATGTCTGGGAGCTCCAGGTGCTTGGAATCAGGACAAACGACTGAATTTTTCCTCTGCAATTTCTGTCCCGCCTTGCAGATCCAGAAAGGGAGCTCAGAGAGGCGCCCAGGGACTCAGAGCTGACTCCTACTTCATGTCCTTAATGTCCTCAGTCCCCTCTGGGTACTGAGGGCGATGGGTCCCAGGACTCCAGCAGATACCGAAATCCACAGATGCTCGCGTTCCTTACATAAGCAGGCATACTAATTGTGTAACCTATACAGATGATTTATAAGTCAGCGTAAATACTATATACATGTGTTGTTTGGGGCACAATGAGCAGAAGGTCTGTACGTGTTCAGTACAGAGGCAAGGTTTTCCCTGAGTGTACGGCTGCAGGACTCCAGGCCACGGGGGCTGGCTACTGCTTACCTTGTCTTGTCCTTTTCTCCTCTTGTCTGTCATTCTTCCCTCCCTCCCTGCTTCTCTTCCCCTTCTCACTTCTGGTCCTTGGAATAGACAACGTGTCCATCCACACATTCTCCTTCCTGCGTTGCTGATGGGGAGGGAGGCTGGGGAGGGGTTGTGGGGCCTATCTGGGGCCACATCGGAGTCTCCACTCTTGCCCCAAGGACACTCACTGGGCCTTTGTGAGGGCTGTTGGTGGCCTTGTAAGGTCACAGGAATGGAGGCCTTGGCTGTGTCTGAGCCAGCTGATGGGAGCTGGTGGGCTCAGAGTCCCTGGGGCTGCCCCTGGGCAGTGGGCATCTTCCCCAAAAGGGACCATAATGCCCCCCTCCTTTAGGGCCCCCAAGGAGTGCAGGTGCTTTGTGAATGGCAGGATCTGTGAACCAGGGAGCTGGGCTGGCTCCAGATGCAGCTGTGACCCTTGGGACACCCATGAAGGCCTTGGACCCCCATGCGTGTCCATAGTCACCAGTCCCTGTTGGGGGAGGACCTCTGGTCTCCACATGCCAGGACTGGGGGCGGGTCTGGGGCCCCTGCTGATCCCTGCCTGGGAGTGGGCCTCTTGGGGGGTGCCTGGTGACCAGTGTGATGAGGCTGTGGCCAGCAGGGACCCAGCCTGGACTAAATACCAAGTCATTTTAGCTCCCCTGGGATCATAGGGCCAACAAGGGACCCTGGCTACAAGGTGGGGGTCCAGTGTCCCCTGCTGACCAGGGTACAGGGTGAGACCCACACAGCCAGGTCCTGGCAGCACAGAGCCACAGTAGTGGGTCTTCCACTTCCTGGCCTAAGCTGCTGGCTCCCAGCCCTACAGATGTCCCCTTGGTCCCCTCTGTGGCCTGTCAGGCAGGCAGTGCCACGATGCCACTTACAGGTGGGAAACCCAGGCCCAGCAGCCCCCTAGCCTATGGCATCTTGCCCTCAGGTGGGTGTGGCTGGGCGGCCATGCTCCCAGGGCTGGGGGAGCATGCCCAGGTTCCTGCCTGCTCCTGCCTTGGGGGCAGGGGCCACCTGCAGGGCTGGCTGAGCCCCACTCAGCAGGACTGGAGGGGGACGTCTCCCGCTTGATGCAGCTCCTGCCCTTGAGGCCCTGCTGTGGGCCAGAAGACGGTGGCACTTTTTTTTTCTTTTTTAAAGATTAATTCATTTATTTGAAAGTCAGAGTTACATAGAGAAAGGAGAGGCAGAGAGAGAGAGATCTTCCATCCGATGGTTCACTCCCCAACTGGCCTCATCAGCTGGAGCTATGCCGATCCGAAGCCAGGAGCCTCCTCTGGGTCTCCCACGTGGTTGCAGGGGCCCAAGGACTTGGGCCATCTTCTACTGCTCTCCCAGGCCACAGCAGAGAGCTGGATCGGAAGAGGAGCAGCCTGGACTAGAACCGGCTCCCATATGGGATGCTGATGCCTCAGGCCAGGTTGTTAACCCCACTGCGCCACAGCGCTGGCCCCGATGGTGGCACTTTGAGAGCAGTTTCAGGCAGGACGAGGAGCACATGCAAATGGTCACAGGTCGCAGGGACCTCTCCTGGCCGTGGAGACCTCACCACCAGTCACACGGGAACTGAGGGAGGTATTAAGTGGACGAGCTGGTGTTACGAGGGGGGTGGGAGCAGGAAGGGTCTTGGGTCCAAGGTCCCAGCCAGCCCCTAGGCTGCTCAGCATCCTGAGATGGCTGCAGTGACAGGGTGGCAGGGACAGGCAGAGGGGCCCAGATGTGTCATGGGCTGGCCTGGGGGCTGGGGTGAGGCTCTTGAACCCCAGGTCTCACCTTTTACCTTGGAGGAGCGACGATGCAGAGACCACCACAGAGCCTTTGTGTGGCCCTGTGTGACCCCTCCTGCAGCCTGTTGGCGGGGGAGGGGGCGACATTGTTCCCACTTCACAGACGCAGAGGTGGCCCGGCTGGAGGATGTGCCAGTCTGGGCACAAAGCCTGCTGTCACTCTCTGTAAAGATGTCCCATCCACATTGCTTCCTGTGTGGGCTCAGAGGCTGCTGCCACACCTCGTCCAGGGGTCTCCACTCCCAACACGCCCCCTGGAGCCCAGAGCTGACAGTGAGCGGGACAACGCCGGCCCCTGAGTGGCCGATGGCGGAACAGAGACATAGGAACGGCCCTGCCGTGGTGGGGGGGAGGCTGAGCCTGGCTCCTAACGAGGGACCCGGAAATTGGCACCCTTCTCCTAGTCCTGGAGACAATTAATGAATGCTCTGTGGGTGAGGCTGCAGGGATAGACGCTCCCTGCCTTGCCGGCGGGAGTGTGAATTGGTGTAACCTCTCGTGAGGGCAAATTGTCAGAATCTGTGAAAATTACGAATGCATGCACTTTTCAACCCAGTAATCCCACTTCTGGGAATTCGCCCCGCAGATGGGCTCCTCCTGAGCCCATCACAAACTGGCTGTAGCCCTGTTTGTGCCGTGGAACAAGCTGGTCCCCTAAACCGCAGTCTCTTCCCATAGCGGAATGCTGCACGGCCGTCCGTCAGAAAGAGCCGGGGAGTTCCCGGTGGGCTGGAGCAGATCTCAGAAGCGAGGCAGCAGGCTGGGAAGTGAGCGCCAGCAGAGGTTCCTCCCTCAGCAGAGGTGCGGACTGAGCACCTGCCCCCTCGCTTTCGTGCAGACTCCAGAATCTGGAGACGCTGAGACAGAATTTCTTTTACCTTTCTGGGCTTTCTGTCTTTGAACCATGTGGCTATGATGTTTTAACAGTAGGGGTCAGCATTGTGGCGCGGTGTGTAAGGCACCGTTTGAGATGCTGGCATACCATATCGGAGCACAGGTTCAAGCCCTGGCTGCTCTGCTTCCAATTCAGCTTCCTGCTAACGTGCCTGGGAGAACAAGCGAAATATGGGCCAAGTACCTGGGCCCCTGTCACCCAGGTGGGGGACCTGGATGGAGCTCCAGACTCCTGGCTTTGGATTGGCTCAGCCCTGGTACATTGCCGGATTTTTTTGGGAGTAAACCAGCTGATTAGAAGATCTCTCTCTGTCTCTCCCTCTTTCTCTGTAACTCTGCCTTTTAAATAAAAAAATTAAAAAATTAATGATAATAATAATAAGTAAGAGATTCTCACAGCCTCTCTTGGGCCTTGGGCAAGTTTTACAGCCAAAGCCCAGTGCGGAGCCTCTGGTGCAGCTCCGGCACAGCTGTGGCCGGCCATCCACATGTGCCAGAGAGAGCTCAAATCTGAAGCCAGGAGCCAGGAGCTTCCTCTGGGTCTCCCACGCGGGTGCAGGGGCCCAAGGACTTGGGCCATCTTCTACCGCTTTCCCAGGCCATGGCAGAGAGTTGGATCAGAAGTGGAACAGCCAGGACTCAAACCAGCGCCCATATGGGTTGCCGGCACTGCAGTTGGCGGCTTTACCAACTACGCCACCATGCCGGCCCCAGTTGAAACCTTTCTAAATAAAAGTTGAGGAAAACAAAAACAAACAACACAGCTCATCCTGTTTTGGTGACTGGGGCGGGGGCAGGGGGAATATGGAGGAGGTGCTGTGTGGGGAGCCCCGCCTGCCCACTGGGCCCCTGGAGCAGCCTAACTTCATAGCTTGCTCCCCGGGGCCAGCATGTGATGTCAGCTTGCAGAGTCAGAGTTCCTACTGTATGGGGTCATCCAGGTGCCTGGATCTTCCCAGCCCAGGGGCTGCTGCTCAGTCCCTGTGGGATGCTGGAGGGCGACATATCCTGTGATGGATGTTCAGGACAGACTGTGGGGTTGGGTGCCAGGAAAGTTGTCTGTGTTAGGAATGTGGACCCACAGGGTCTTCAGCATAGCCGGAGGGGGTCATGCCCTCTCTGTGAGAAAGCTTAGACCTGCGACCTGTCCTTCCTGGTACCGGCTCACCGGGCTCCTCTTGGCCACTGCCATGTGCCATGTGCTTGGGCCTAGGACCCCACTGGAGACCCCAGCGTGGGGCTGCTGGAGGCCTGGGTGTCGGTCCCCTCCATGAATCGGATGCCAGGAGCCTGACTCCCCAGATGCTTGGTCTGAATGTGTCCCCCGGAAGTCCACGTGGCGGAAGCTTGGTCCATAACTCAGCGGTATTGAGAGGTGAGCCCTTTGGGTTGTGGTGGGGTCACGAGGGCTCTGCCTTCAGGAATGGGCTGATCTATGTGTGGATGAGTGAGTGACAGGGTGGGTGGGTTGCTGAGGGATCAGCTTCACTATATGGCCACCACATCCTGATACAGCAGGGGGCCCTCAGCAGACCCAGCAGGTGCCAGTGCTGTGCTCTTGGACTTCCCAGCCCGCAGAACCGTGGGCCCAATAACCCTCTCTTCTTTGGAGATTTTCTGCTCTTAGTATTTTGTGATAGCAAAAATAGACCAAGTCACCAGCCCACCAGATGTGAGATGTGGAGATACTGCCAGCCCTGCGCACAGAACTCAAGACAGCGGGTGGGGGAGAGGCGATGTACGAAGCAGAGCGAAAGGCAGGGCCTCTGTGGGGAGGTGCTCTGCCCTTGAGCCCTTGGGTGGAAATGCGCAGGTACATATTCTCTGCGAACCCTTGGGGGTGGGCTTGCCCGGTGAAGACAAAACTGCTTTTGTGGCTTTCGACAATAGGAGCAGGTGGTTGCTGGCCTGCAGCAAGGCAGGGAGAGTCTGTCCCTGGCCAGGGCTCTCAGGGCACATCCAGACCTCATTTTTGCTGATCCAGGAGGCGGAACGTGCCCTCACGAGGGCTCCTGTTGTGCTTTTAATTGGCAATTTCCTTTTCAGGAGCAGAGTGGCACCTTGTTCACGTTTAGGAGTCACCTGGACTCTCTTCCTGTTAGTCTTAGACTGACATCACTTGTGCAGTCCTCCATTGGATTGTTAATCTTTAGTGTCCTAGGTAGCGCCGATCTTTCAGCGTTTTCGCGTTTTTGCTTGGTGATCTCCCTGGTTAGGACGGCCCCGGGCGTGGCACTGAAGCCCGTGGAGGCTGAGACGCGCCCTGGGGAGAAAGGGCGCCTTAGAGGAAGTTGATGAGACTGTTGGCTGTGAGTTGTGCGAAAGTGAAATGACAGCACCTCCAGAGAGAGGGCAGGGAATTCCCTGGTCAGTGCCTCAGACGGCTCGGGAAGTGCCCGCCTCTGAGAACAATGATTCCATTTTCACTGATGCGCTGCTTCCGGCAGTCCTGCAGAACGTGATTGCCATGGATATGAGCATCGACTGTATACACTGCACTTTTTTTTTTTTTTTGGCTTGTTTTATTTATCTGAAAGGCAGAGTTGGGGGAGAGAGAGAGAGAGAGAGATCTCCCCAAATGGCTGCAATGGCCGGGGATGGGCCAGGCTGAAGCCAGGAGCCAGGAGCTTTCTCTGGGTCACCCATATGGGTGCAGGAACCCAAGCACTTGGGCCATATTCAGCTGCTTCCTCAGGCACACTAGCATGGAGCTGGATCAGAAGTGGAGCAGCTGGGACTCTAACTGACCCTCATATGGGATGCCGGCGTCGAAGGTGGCAGCTTAGCCTGTTGTACCATAATGCAGATCCTCACTTTATGCTACTATTTATTTATTTTTCATTTCACTTTAAAGACAGATCTTTTACACACCGATTCACTCCCCAAATGCCCAAAACAGCGAGGGCTGAGCCAGGACAAAGCCAGGGGCCTAGAATTCCATCAGGGTCCTAGGTACTGTTCTGGTACCCGAGCCATCACCTACTGCCTCCCGGGTGCACCTTCGTAGGGAGCTGGATCAGAAGCAGAGGAGCTGGGACTCAAAGCAGGCACCCCAACATGGAATGTA
This sequence comes from Lepus europaeus, assembly GCF_033115175.1. NCBI lineage: Eukaryota > Metazoa > Chordata > Mammalia > Lagomorpha > Leporidae > Lepus > Lepus europaeus. The sequence continues at coordinate 91,441,417 of NC_084838.1, read as the reverse complement.
GGCGTCCCCAGTGGTGTCTTAACCTCTGTGCCAAACCAACCCCAGGATTGTCATGCTCAGAATTGTCGTGCTTCCCACTTGGCTCCTTTAACAAATGACACTGTTGCGTCTCCTGCCTCTGTCTCCTTATCCTGGACCCAGGTTGCTGTTCTGGGCAGCCTCCCTGAGGCCCCACCCACGGGATCTGCATTTCGCTGTGGTGAGTTCCGGGGTGAGCACTGGGCTGGGCACACGGGAAGCCCTGCGGGTGTCTGGGGCAGGCCTCACAGCACATCTGAAGGACCAGGATCTTCCAAGGACGGGCAACAAGCAGTTTGTACTGAGCCTGCTGGAAAAAGCAGGAGCCAGGTGGGCCGAGTGCATTGCGAAGTGGAAAAAACCATCCCCTCCTCTTCACGCAGAGAATGACGCGGCCCCTCTGGGGTTCTCACGGGGCCGTGGCGTTGATTTGCCACCAGGCATGGGCCCCACTGGGTGCAAATTGGAAACTCCGGCAGGAGAGACCCCTGCCAGCCCAGACCTGAGCCGGGCTGCCCAGCAGTCAGCCTCTGCCCTGAGCTGTGAGCACAGAGCTGCAAGCAGCCGCTGCCTGGCTCCTCCTCCTGCCCTGGCCACGGATCCTGCTAGTTCTGCTCTCGTGGAAATGGGGGAAGGAGGACTCGTTCCTGGCAGGCTGGGCGGCTCTGCCGTGGCCTTTCCTTGCTTGTGGGTGGGCCCTGTGGGCAAGCTGAGAGCGTGGAAGCTGGGACGTCCCAGCCAGGGCAGGTGTGTGCCCAGAGCCAGGTGAGGGTTGTTCAGCACACCAAGCCCCTGCCACACACGGGGCCCCACCCCCGGCCCCGGGCCACCCTCCTCTCACAATGCCATCTGCGCAGCCAGTGGAGTCCTTCCTGGGCTGCTGGGAATTTGGGGGGAATCGCTCTGCGCTTTGCTCCCATCCCTGGAAGGTAGGCACCTCTGTCTGCTATTCCGTTGACTAACAAGGAAATGACGTTCAGGGAAATGAACAATCAGGCCGAAGGTCAAGGCCAGCTGGCAGTGTCAGGCCTTGAGTTAGAGCTACAAACCTCCAGACCTGGAGTTAACTGCACATGCCACACTCCCTGCTGCCTCTTTGTTCATCTCTGGGCCTATGGTTTCTTTCAGGCAGTGGCGGAGTTGGAGGGGGAGTGGCGCTGGCATCCCAAATGGCCGCCGGGTTGAGTTCCAGCTGCTCCTCTTCCGATCCTGCTCTCTGCTGTGGCCTGGGAAAGCAGTGGAAGATGGTCCAAGTCCTTGGGCCTCTGCACGCGAGTGGGAGGCCCGAAAGAAGCTCCTGGCTCCTGGCTTCAGATCAGCCCAGCTCTGCTGTTGTGGTGATTCGGGGAGTGAACCAGCAGATGGAAGACCTCTCTCTCTCTGTCTCTCCCTCTCTCTGTCTGTAACTATGCCTCTCAAGTAAATAAATGAATATTAAAAAAAAAAAAAAAGACACAGGCAGGGCGGGGTTGTGGTACAGCAGGTAAAGCTGCACTTTGGGACGTCTTCCTACCGCACTGAAGCACCTGGGTTCAAGTCCCGCCTCTGCCTCCATTCAGCTCCCTTCTCGTGCACAAGCTGGTAGGCAGCCGAGGATGGTTCCAGTGCTTGGGTCCCTGCCACTGATGGGGGAGATCCGGGTGGAGTTTCAGGCTCCTGGTGCAGCCTGATCTAGCCTCTGGATGTTGTGGGAATCTGAGGAGTGAACCAGTGGATTGCTCTGCCTTTCAAATACATAAACGTAAACATTTACAAAAAATAAAGACACAGGACCACCGCTGAGCTGCCTCTTGTTCAAAGGGCAGGACAACGCACAGCAGAGAGGGGGTCACAGTGGCCTGGCAGTTGTGGGTGTGCTCCCTGCAGTTTCTCCCCTTTCCAGCTTCTCCTCCCTTCAGCTTCTCCCCCCTTCCAGCTTCTCCTCCCTTCAGCTTCTCCCCCCTTCCAGCTTCTCCTCCCTTCAGCTTCTCCCCCCTTCCAGCTTCTCCTCCCTTCAGCTTCTCCCCCCCTTCCAGCTTCTCTTCTGCACACTGCCACTTCTCGTCATGATAAAACTCTACGAATAGCATTTAAATGGCTTCATCATATTTGATTACGTAGGCATAGCATGGTTTACGTAACCATTTTCGGATCGTTGAACGTTTACAAGATTCCTAATGCTTGTCATAAATAATCCTCCAGTGAACATCTTTATGTGTTGCTCTCTGCACCGCTGGCCACTTGGTTTGTGTAAATTCTCCAGGAGGGAATTACTGACTTGAACGGTATGAACCGTGTTTAGACGCCTGCTCCTATCACAGGCCGACTCTGTTTAAAGGCAGCAGGATGCAGCGCGCAAGGGCTGCAGCAGCCATCGGAGCCAAGAGGAAACCTAAACCGGAATCAGGGCCTGCCAGCGCTGGCTGTCCACGGGGGGCCGAGAACGGGCGGGCTTGGGCCTGGCACCAAGCTGCACACAGCTCCACTGCCTGTCAGAGCCCAGACAGGAGCCCCAGGGGTCCCCAGGGCTTGCCACAGAGGCCCGCGGCCAGGCAAGAGGCAGCCCTCCTGGGCCCACCTCCGGAGGCACGGCCCACGGGCCGTGGAGTCTGGCACTGTGGCTCTCCCCTGGCGGGTCCCCTTTCTTCTCAGAGCCCCCACCTGATAATGGTGCCATCTCCTGCTCACCCAGGAGCCCAGTGAGCACCGGCTGTCCTTACCATTGTCATCGCCACACCCTCCCCAGCCAGACTTACTGGGGGTCCCACCACTCAGGAGAACCAGAGACCACCCCTACCTCCATGAGGTGTCTGGGTCGAGTTCCTCAGGCAGGGAGCAGGCTGCTACATTTGGGAGAGGTCTGGTCAGCGGAGGCTGGGGCAGTGGTGTGCTCCACTGTTGGCAGCTGGCTTCACTGTGGAACACCCACATGTCCCGCGACATTTAAGGGACCAAAGCCTTGTGCCCTGGGCCAAGACAGAACAGGACATATGATCATACACCTAATGTGTGCCTATTTGGGAAATATTTTTTTAAAGGTTTATTTATTTATTTGAAAGAGTTACACAGAGAGAGGAGAGGCAGAGAGAGAGAGAGAGAGAGAGGTCTTCCATCTGATGGTTCATTCCCCAGATGGCCACAATGGCCGGAGCTGCGCTGATCCAAAGCCAGGAGCCAGGAGCTTCTTCCCAGTCTCCCACGTGGATGCAGGGGCCCAAGGACTTGGGCCATCTTCTACTGCTATCCCAGGGCATAGCAGAGAGCTGGACAGGAAGTGGAGCAGCCGGGTCTCGAACTGGCGCCCATATGGGATGCCGGCACTTCAGGCCAGGGCTTTAACCCACTGTGCCACAGCGCCAGCCCCTATTTGAGAAACATTGAATGATCACTCTGCTTGGGAGAAAACCATTTGAATCAAGTTTGCTCATTGGATACACGCTTGCTCGCCTGTGCCCGCTGCAGGAGGCAGTGGGCCTCAGGTTTGGGCAATGCCATCGTGCACAACTGGAAGCAGTTTTATTTCCGCTTTTGCTCTTTTCTCCACTTTGTATGGTGAGTTTGTGCTCTTACAAATCGCTACGTATAATCCAGACAATGGAACATTGTCCGTCATAGGAAGGGATGAAGCAGCGACACACACCGCAGCTCGGACGGACCAGGCTCAGTGAGAGGAGACACAGAGGGCTCCGTCCCTGTGATTCCATTTGTAGGACGTGTCCAGGACAGAGAAACCACAGACACGGACTGTGGGCTAGTGGTTGCCAGGGTTGGGGTTTCTTTTGGGCTGATATGAATTAGATGGTGTGATGGCTTCCAACCTTGTAAGCATACTGGAAACCTCTGAGTTGCACACTTTGAAAAGGGTGAATTTCATGGTACATGAATCATATCAATAAGCTGGTTTAAAATAATTAACTTTTTTTTTTTTGAAAAAAAAATTTGTCTGAAAGACATAGTTACAGAGAGAGGTAGAGAGAGAGAGAGGTCTTCCATCTGCTGGTTCATTCCCCAAATGGCCACAACAGCCAGAGCTGAGCCAATCCAAAGTCAGGAGCCAGGAGCTTCTTTGAGGTCTCCACATGGATGCAGGGGCTCAAGGACTTGGACCATCCTCCATTGCTTTCCCAGGCATATTAGCTGGGAGCTGGATCTGAAGTGCAGCAGCCAGGACTCGAACAGGCGTCCATACGGGATGCAGGCCTTGTGGGTGGCGTCTTAACCTACTGTACCACAGCACAGGCCCCAGAGACCCTCTTGCCTTGACGGCCCATCTCCTCGCCCTCTCTGCAGGCCCACTGCTGCTCTTCCTCTGGCCACGGGGAGCACGTGGTAGCTAAGGCAGGGGGTGAGCAAGAAGTGGCCAGGTTGTCTCCAGGAAGGCTCCAAAGAAGCAAATTTGGAGGTGTCCCGGCTTGCATATCCTACACTCCAAGAGCAAGTGTCACCCTGGCTGGCTCTCGTCCCCAGTAAACTTTGGGTATTTCTAGGAAGCTTTTTTTTTTTTCTTTATTTTTTTGACAGGCAGAGTGGACAGTGAGAGAGAGAGAGAGAGAGAGACAGAGAGAGAGAGACAGAGAGAAAGGTCTTCCTTTTGCCATTGGTTCATCCCTCTATGGTTGCTGTGGCCAGCGCACTGCGCTGGTCTGAAGCCAGGAGCCAGGTGCCTCCCCGGTCTCTCATGCAGGTGCAGGGCCCAAGGACTTGGGCCATCCTCCACTGCACTCCCAGGCCACAGCAGAGAGCTGGCCTGGAAGAGGGGCAACCGGGACAGAATCCAGCGCCCCGACCGGGACTAGAACCCGGGGTGCCGGCGCCGCAGGTGGAGGATTAGCCTATTGAGCCGTGGCGCCGGCCTCCAGGAAGCTTTGTGTCCCTACTAACATGGCCTCTTCACTGATTCCTGCTGGCTCTGCCCGAAGACTTGTCATGGCCAAGAGGCAGAGGGCACGCCCAGGATGTCACTGGTTTTTAGCAGGAGCAGCTGGTACAGGCCCTGGTGGGTGGGTTCGTGGCAAACGCAGCCCCTCTGGCTGTCTCTTCTCAAAGCTGTGACTTCCCGCTCTGAGGCACTGTTGCTGCCTGTGCCATGTGAGTGCTCACCCAGCAGGCAGCTTGCATGGAGCGCCTACTATGTGCCAGGTCTTCCCAGTATCCAGCACCTGTGTGGGGCTCCTGCAGGCAGGTTAGGACCCGCTGGAAGGTTCCAGACTCCCAAGGTCCGGCTCAGCCCACGCACATGGCAAACTGTCCCAGACAGGTGGAGAGGGCGTCTCACGCCTCAGGGAACTGAGGCAGCACTGCGGACCCATTTTATGGATGGGGAAGCTGAGGCTGGGGAGGCTGTGGGAGAGGCTGCACGGACTCTGCCTCCCTCTACCTGCATGTTCTCCCTTCTTCCCAGGGCTTACACGTTTGCTTTGAACCGTGTCATCTGCCACAGCAGAACTGAGTGTGCCCTGAAGCCTGAAGGTCGCCCTTCCCCGCCAGTCCCACAAAGTGCTGCACCTCCTTCCAGGACGGTGCGGAGCCATTTCTGATTTGTGTCTGATTCAGAACGTCTCTGGTGGAAGCAAACGAGGCTCTTCAGTAGCTTAACCATCACAGCTGAGTCATTCTAGAAGCACTGGTTCATCTGTACCACCTGATCCACCCTCCGTGGGCCGTGCCCACGAACAGCTCCCTTCCAGCTGGGGAGCCCGACTCCGGCTGGGAGCTGCTGGCCGATGGCTCCCCCTCCCCCCAGCCACTGCTTGTCTGCTGTCCTTTGTCCTCCCTGCAGCCCCCAGGCCACTCCGCCTCTCTCCCCAGCCTTGTCCCCGGTGGGGAGTCCTCCCGTGTAGAGAGGTGGCCTGTCTGTGCTGGACCTGAGCCCCACAGAGGCAGATTCGCCTGGGATGGGGCTCCCACGGCAAGGCCAGACTCCTTTTCTTCTAGTCGGTGAGCCTAGGGGGACGCTGAGGTCAGCAGAGGCCGTGGGATGCCCTCCCTCCCTCTGCAGGTGTTTGTTGAGCAACTACAGTGCGCTGAGACTAGTGAGGATGACATGGTGCCCATCTCACAGACCGCAAAGTGGTGGTGTGGTGCTGGAGCCCCCTCTGCACAGGGCAGGCACCTCATATTGGTTGGGTTAGACTGGGGCACAGAGGCAGCCTAGACTTGGGGGGAGCTTTCTCTTTAAGGGGCTCCCTGGAGCTGGGGGCACCTAGTCTTGGGGAATCTGCCATGAAAGCCAGGGGTGGTGCAGTCACTCTCTCCACTTGGTGGCCTTGACCTAGTTTTCTAAAGTGGAGGGTCCCTGGACAAAGGCCTCGGTATGCTCCTCTGTTGCAAGCAGCAAAAGCAGATGCTGTGTCATGGCTCGGGATCATGCAAACTTTGCAGTTTGCAAAGATCCTCCACAGCCCTGGCTCACAGACCCTCAGGATAAGCAGCAAAACAATGGGTGCTGTTTATTCTCTCTGACTACACCCGCGAGATAGAGGCTCAGAGATGTCCTGTGACCTGGCTATGGGCACACGGCGAGTACCATCAAAACCCTGGCTTCCTAGGTCTGAGCCTGCTGGGACCCCTGGGCCTGAGCCCAGCCTGAGATTTCTCACAAAGGGAACTGTGACGTGTCCACTAGCTGTTCAGCTGTGGACTCTAATGGTCAAGGGCGAGCAGAGGAAATGAGCTCTCCGTCACAGGTGGTATGTAAGCAGGGCTGTGTGAAATCACACCAGAGAGCCTGCAGAACACAAAGCACGTCCACCTGCGGCCCAGGCCATAGTTCCTCACTCAGACCTGTGAGTGTGATGGCCAGCAGCCACAGGAGGTAATTGTGTCCACGCTGCCAGGAGGAGGCCACACTGAGCGCGTTGGTTTCAGAACATCTTTGGTTCTGTCCCTTTGCAGAGGCCTAAGCACACCCGTTATGGACAGGCCTGAGCTCAGGGCGTCCCTCCTGGCCTGCATCCAGGAGGAATTGGCAGCCCTTTAGGGTGGACGAGCCAGGATGACCAAGCTTGCTCTGTGGGGTGGGCTACTGAGGTTCAGGAAGAACTGGGACTTGTGGAGTCACTCAGATGGTGGGGCCTTCAGCCTCCACAGGGAAGACAGAAAGGCCCTTATCTACCGGCCTTCTCTGCCTGCAAGGTCCCGCCCAGGCCGTAGCACTGTTGTCTGCTGTGTGTTTCCTCCTCGTGTGGGCTCTGGGCTCAGGCCTGTCTAGCAAGGTAGATGTGGGATTAGATAACATACGCTAACAGTGCCAAGCGCCTTGCACACGGCTCAGCCACCAGATCTCGGTGGGGAGAGTCCCGATTGGAGGTGTTTGCCCTTTTCCATAGTGTAAACAGCCAGCACGCCTGGCCTCGGGCTGCGAGGTGGCATCACCGGGCTCAGGGCTGGGACGAGGTGTGCACGTTGCCTTGTGACTCAGTTTCAGCTGGCGCCAGCACCTGCCGCCAGCGCCCGGCAGGCCCAGGCACTCCCGCTGCTCTCTGTAACAGCTGGATCAGGGCACACTCTGCCCTCTCCTCTTGGTGCCTTCTGCTGGCTTTTATGTCACGTGAGTGACTTTGGGCCAGGGCTCCAGGCCTGGCAGCCCGTGGGCACTGCTTCCTCACTGGACATTTGTGTCTGACCCTGCGCCACATCGGGGGTGGGGAGCGAGGTGAGAACACTGGGTGTCTCCCTCGGGCCCTGGTTGCTTCATGTGGAAGTGGGTCCCAGGATTGTGTGTGCAGGGCTAGAGGGTGGGGCAGGGTGAGGTGTCAGCTGGGGGGCTTGCCTGGAGCAGGGCTCAGGAATTACTGCCGCAGTCAGAGATACACGGGGAGGGACTGGTCCATGGGAACCAAGGGCAGGAAGGCAGCAGGAGAGACCACATGAGGCTCCCAGGACACTTTGGTTCAGTGGCTTCTGGAAGCTTCTCCATGCCCTCATGCAAAGCATCTCAGTGCAGCTTCTTTAGCAGGAGCCCTGGGCTTTAGGGCAGGTAACTTTTGCCTTAGGGGCCTCAGTTTATTGCACTGTGCAATGGGCACAATGATCACCAGTACCCACCTCCCTGGTGATGGTGAAGTGCTCACTGGGCGCATGGGTACAGGTCGGGAGGGCAGTCCTAGCGGGCTTAGTCGGGGCTGGGCTCCCGAGGCTGGAGGTATTCCGCTCTGGACCTTGCCTGGCCTGGCTGTTCTGTCCGGACACGGTGGGCTGTGAGCCCGTGCTTGCTCATTTGGACAACCGGGCCTGCGGCGCCCAGAGCTCCCGCGGCTGGGGGCGCTGCGGGGTGGGAGTTGTAGGGTGGATCGCGACCGCGGGAGGGCGGCCGGCAGGTGGTTGCGCGCGCCCGTAGCCAGGTGGGCGTGCCAGGCCCCGCCTTGCCGGCAGGGGCGGAGCGAGCTAAGGCCGCGCCCCCAGCGCGCCGGGTCGGAGCCGGTGCGGGAGCGGAGGCGCGCGGAGCCGGCAGAGCACGCGGGAGCGCGGTCCCGCAGCGGCCCGGCCAAGGAGCTGCGCGCAGGAAACCGAACAGCGCGACGACACCCGCCCAGCGCGGACCCGCCCAGAGACCTCGGCCCCAGAGCACAGACCCCAGCCCCAGAGCGCACACCCGGCCCCGGAGCGCGGCCTCGCCCGCCCCGGCCGCCCGGCCGCGGGCATGGACGGCGCCCGCTCGCCCTGTGAGTGCCGACCCCCGCCCGCCGCCTTTGTGTGCGCGCCGCGCCGCCGCAGCCCCCTCCCTGCGCCCCTCCCGCGTCCTTTGTGGAGCCGCCGCCTGGCCGGTGCCTCCCCCCGCTTCGGGCCTCCCTGTCCCCTCTGCTGCCACCCCCAGGACAGCCTAGCGGGGCCCTTCCCGAGCCGGGGCTGGGCAGGGCGCAGGCCCTCTCCCCGCGGCCCCCAGGTTCCTTCAGCCCCGGGGGGACTCCCCAGCAGGTCCTTCCCGGGGTCCCTGGGACAGCCCAGGGAAGGCCCTCTCTGGGGCCGCAGCTGAGCCCGACACGGCCCCCTCCCGCCCCGAACCTCCCGGATCCTTTCTGTAGCCTCCGCCTCGGGCCCCCAGGGACTGGCGGCCCGGGAGGTCCCTCCGCGGCAGGGCTGGGCAGGGCGCGGACCGGCGGCGCTGTCTCATCCGCGCCGGGCAGGTGCGGCAGGGCGGGCGCTCACGCGGGCCCGTGCGTCCTTGGCCCGCAGAGATGGACGGCGATGGCGGCCGAGGCGCCCCCGGCGCGCTGACGGAGGCCGGGCTCCGGGGGCCGGCGGGCATGGCGGAGCCGCGGGCGCGGGCGGCGCGGCCCGGGCCGCAGCGCTTCCTGCGGCGCAGCGTGGTGGAGTCGGACCAGGAGGAGCCGCCGGGTCTGGAAGCGGCCGAGGCGCCGAGCGCGCAGCCCCCGCAGCCCCTGCAGCGCCGGGTGCTCCTGCTCTGCAAGACTCGCCGCCTCATTGCCGAGCGCGCCCGCGGCCGCCCCTCCGCTCCCGCGGCCGCCGTGCCGCCCGGAACCCTCGGCGGCCCCGGCGCCCCCACGGACCCCGGGCCCGAGCCAGAGCGCGCGCAGCAGCCTGGTCCGGACCCCGCCGCGGCCGCACCTGCTGCCGAGCGGGCCCCGGACGGCGGCCCCCGGGAGGAACAGGGGGCGGCCGCTGTGGGGCAGGCGGGGCAGGAGGACGCGGGGGTGGCCGAGGCCAAGCCGGACCCGGGGGAGCCCGGGCGCGCCCGCCGGGAGGAACCCGGGGAGGAGGAGGACGACGAGGACGACCTCAAGGCCGTGGCCACCTCCCTGGACGGCCGCTTCCTGAAGTTTGACATCGAGCTGGGCCGCGGCTCCTTCAAGACGGTCTACAAGGGGCTGGACACGGAGACCTGGGTGGAGGTGGCCTGGTGCGAGCTGCAGGTGAGCCAGCTGCAAGGGGGCTGTCAGTGCGCGGGCTTTGGGAGCCCTGAAGCCCCTGCGTGTCACCCACCGCGTGGGTGGCCGGCAGGACCAGCCAGGTGCGCATGCGTGTGGTGGGCGTGCTGTGTCTGCAGGGGTAGGGTGTGTGAACCTGCTGGGTGTGCGCGCGGCGTGGAGGGCGTGACGGTCGGCCCTGCGCCTTCCCGCTGGCCTGACCCAGGTGGACGGCACAGCTGGATCTCGTTAGAAGCCTGATGAGGGTTTCCGGGCCTGTGTCTAGGCCCTCCCAGGGTGATCTGGGAAGCTCTTGAACTGCCTTGTAATTAGTGCTTTGCTGTGCCCTGCCAGGTTGTAGGTACCCCAGCAAGGGTGGCTGACCGGGCCCTGCGCCCCTCTGGCCAAGTCCTGCGAGGCCTGTCAGCCACCTTCCCGGGCGCTCTGTTCACAAAATGGTCGTGTGAGGTCTTAAAACCAACTCACGCGAAAGGCGGATGGCAATTTCCATAACCTTACCCTCATGCGGGCTGTGCCAGCCCCGGCCCAGGGAGATTATATAAAAGGCAACTCTAGCCGCGGCCAGGGCCAGCTTTGGAAAAGGAGGCAGCTCCTGTCACTGGGTGTTTATGGGTCCTCCCTCGCTGGGGCGGGCTGGGGGGGAGGTCAGCTGTCATGCGGGGCTGGCCTAGGAGACCGCTTGGAGGTGTAAGCCTATCCCACCGGCCTGTAACATTAGCCAGCTTTCCAGGGCTGGGCGAGCCGGGGCAAGCTGGGTGCCAGGGCCGACAGCCGCGCTGCAGGCCGCCTGTGTTTCTGGCTTGCTGCAGGGTGTAGGAGCCGGGCTCATATGGTGGGTGTTGACCTGCCCTTCTCCCAGGACAAAGAGCCCCAGAGGCCTGGCCTCCCCACGGCCCCGCGTCCTGCCGTGGAAACGTGGCCATCCGTGACGGGGTCAGTGGTGTCCTCGGGGGTCATTTGGGAGTGGCTAAGGAGCTCCTCTCCCTCCTGGCTCTGCAGATCCCAGGCCCCTCTGCGAGGTAGCCTTGGTGTGCAGGCTGGGGCTGTGGTCTGGGGTCCAGGGGTGTGCTGGGCGTTATTACTGCTGCATGAGGGGCAGAGGCAGTCTGGGGAGGAGGAGCAGGTGGTCTGCTGTCGCCAGATGACCAGCATGGTGGCTCCGGTGCCTGCTGGTGCTGCGGCGGCTGAATGCCTGAGAGGGTGGGGGACAGGCTGGGGGTGCTGCAGCAGCCTGGTCCGAGAGAGAGCTCGGCAGCAGATCCTGCTGATCTGGCCGAGGCACTGCGGGCCATGTGACTCCCCGAGCACGTTAGCTCCCCTTCCCTTTAAGGAAAGGCCGGCCGTTCTGCCTTTGGGGCTGCCTGCTGTGGGCAGAGCTGTGTGGGGTGGGGCCTGGCCGCTGTCCAGGGGTCCCTGGCTCCTCGCTGCTCTTGTGCGCCCCCGAGCCGACATACATCCTCGGGAGTGAGCTGCCTCCAACAGAGGGGTCTGAGACCCTGCTCTGTGTGTGTGTGCTCTGTGCTGTGAGCCCCACCGCAGGAGACATGGAGCAAGCCCCCAGGTCGCTGGTGAGGAGACTGCAGGGGGCACGGTGAGATCAGGGAAGAGGGCGCTGCCTGGCACAGAGGGCGGGGTGGGGCCCCGTGTGGTGTCCTGGGCGTTGGCCATGGCTGGGAGGGGTGGGGGGAGTGTAGCCACAGCCCCCCAGACCAGGGCACAGGGGAAGGTGCTTCAGGACAGGGTTGGGGGTGTCAGCCCTCCAGGACCTCACCCAGTTGAGGGGCATCCCCGGGGAGCTGCCAGGTGTGTTGGCCCTGGGGCTGGGGAAGGGTTGCTGGCACCTTGGTCCCCCGTGTTCCTGGGTGTCGAGGGCTCCTCACCAGGAGGGTCTGTTGGGGCGTCGCCTGCAGCCAGGGTGGCGTGGAGGAATCCCTCCACCTCCCTCTCCCCTGAGTACCCGTGCACATCAGGAAGCAGCCCCGCCCTCAGGCTGCGGGCGTCAGGGCACCTTGCAGGGCCTGATCTTGTAGACCAGGTGAGTCAGGTGGCTATGTAGTGAGGGCGATGTTTCTCTCACAGCCCAGGGCAGCAAGCTTGCGCCTTCTGAAGTCTCTCTGGGTGTCTAAAGGTGAAGCTTGCACTGGCCTTTTGGGGGAAGCCTTTGTAAGGTCCTACTTCCCTGTCATTTTTTTCTTTTGAATTACCTTTTGTTCTTGGTGCCAGAGCACACTAGTAGCAAAGAAGGAAGGAAGAACCACCCCTGGGAAAACTCCCCCCGCCACTCTCATTCTCCCAACCTTCGCACGGCCTCGTCCTGGTAGGGGGTGTGTGCCGTAGCTTGGGGTCCCTTCTTGGCTCTGGGAGTGGCCACTGGCCCACTGTGGCGAGCTGGGCTGCTCGAGGTGGGCCCCCTGGGCCTGCCCTCTCACAAGACCTCTGGGGGGGTCCAGGGGTGAGGTCCAGACACACTGTCCAAGTGGCATGGCCACAGGGCATTAAAGGGGCACCTGGTGTGGTGTGCCGGTGGAGGGACAGTGGGGGGATAGCTAATGTGTCACCATATGTAGCACTTGCCCTGCCCTGTCCTGCTGCCCAGCACAGCCCTGTTCTTGCCTGTTGTTTGGTATAGAACTTTTTTTTTAAAAAAAGATTTATTCATTTATTTGAAAGGCACAGTTAGAGAGAGAGAGAGGTCTTCCATCCACTGGTTCACTCCCCAAATGGCTGCAGAGGCTGGAGCTGGGCCCTTCTGAAGCCAGGAACCAGAAGCTTCTGGGTCTCTCACGTGGGTGCAGGAGCCCAAGCTCTTGGGCCATCTTCCACTGCTTTCCCAGGCCACAGCAGAGAGCTGGATTGGAAGTAGAACAGCCGGGACTGGAACCAGTGTCCCTGTGGGATGCTGGCACTGCAGGCAGTGGCTCTACACCACAGCTCCGGCTCCTGGGGCTAAACTTTGGCAAGCTCCTCCCTCTTCTTTGCTCTTGGGTTGCTGGATTGACGATGTCTTATGCAGTTCACGTTGAGAAATGCAGCCAGTTCAGGCCCTGGGCCGTTTCCAGGAGGCTGGAGTGGTCGCTGGGCCTTTCCTAGCCTGGCCTGGCAGGAGCCTTGGCTTTGATTCCCACATCAATCCCAGCCTATCCCTGTCCAGGTCCCCCTGCTGTTAGTGGGCATGGAGCCCCAGGCCCTTTGGCTGCTGCCTCCTACAAAAGTCCACTGGGAACTGCTGGGCAGGCTGGGTGTCCTTGTTCCAAGCTGGTGCCCGGCACCTGGGGCCCCGCGTCCAGCATGGGGTCCGTCTACCTAGAGGAGACGCTCGGGCCTCGACGCTTGGCCCTTGTTGGGCATTTCAGGGGCGGTGGGAGTCCTGAGGAGGACGGGGATGGGTGAGAGGAGCTGCTGCTGTTAGTCCCAGACCTGGTGACCAGGGCCACAGGGATGCAGGTCCCCAGGTAGCCTGGGCGCCAGGTGGGTTTTGCTGCTGCTTTGAGCTGCCTGGCAGGGGCAGGGCTCCTGTGGGCAGCAGTGGCTGGATTTGAGGAGTTGTGTGTTCCTGACTTGTCCACGGCCACTCTCCATCTCGGCGTCCCCTCTCTGCCTGGACCTGTGAGGGGATGAACAGGGACTCCAGAGGTGCATCCTGGGTGCTGTCAGCTTGCTCGGTGGATAGCCTTGCTGCCCTGGCCTGCCGCCTCTCCTGTGTCTGGGGCGGCCCCACGCAGCTTGACAGCCTGCATGGCCGGCTACCTCCCAGCCGCGACCCTCCTGACATGGGATGAGAGGCAGAGAAGGGGACAGGGGCGTGGTTCCAGCCGAGGAGGCCGTGGTGCTCTCCTGCAGGGCAGACACTCAGAGAAGGCCTGGCCCACTTTTCTTCACCTCCCAAGTGCTTGGTTTTCTGGGGAGCACCGAGTTAGGATGGTGGTTCGTATTCCCAGCAGAGGTTTTAAGTGCTACGCTGACCATGTGTTGGTTGGGTTGGCAAGAAGGTTGGCAATCACTGCCGAAAGGCCCATGGGGACGGCTCTCCCGCCCTCCTGCCAGGTGCCAGAAACGTGACGTCCGAGCACTCGGGGCCCTCCTGTGCCTGAGCCATGTCAGGAGGGCTGTGTGGTTAGTGGTGTGGTCAGCAGTGAGGACTGGCAGCCCACGTTGCGGCCACCCTGTAGGGGGCACGTGACAGCTCGGGAACCCACAGCTCATTCCCCGTTGGAAGAAAGGGCTCCTGTGACCAACACTGCGCCTTCAGGGGCGCCTGGCTGAGCCTGACTGAGGGCCAGGTCGCTGTGCCACTCGGCCTCTGTCTGGGCCTTCTGACCCCAGGTGAGGACCCAGGGATGTCCACACGTGGGAGGCAAATTGGCACCTGCTGCTTGTTTGACCCGAAGTGTGGGGAGGCCTGCGAGGGGCAGCTGGACACGCCTGCATGATGGCCTGTCTTTGTGTCCTGTCCCCACATGCCCTGTGGAGCGCGGGGTGCGGCTGGAGCAGCTCAGCACCGTGTTCTTGATTTTCTTGACGTTAAGCATATACAACCACACTCTCTGCTGATGAGGCTGCAGCTCATTTCCAGAGGCTAAAACTGAGGCTCCGGTTACCTGGAATGGTCACCAGGACACCAGGCCGGCCAGCTAGGGACCTTCAACAAACCTCATGGTGAGGGGGACAGGGCGCTGGGATGGGGTCCAGGCTGGAGAGGTACAGCAGGCCTGGGTCTTCACCAGAAATATCCACAGAGGACAGAAGGGGTCATTTGGGCTGTGAGAGCCTGGGCCAGGTGACAGCCGCGTTGTCGGGCAGACCTGGTGTGTGACAGCGAGCGTTGGTGGAGGTGTGTGTGGGTTCCAGGCCCGGAGGTGCCACAGCAAACTGGATGGGCTGTGATCCTGGGAGACAGAGTGGATGAGAGATGTGAGAACGGCGGGCGAGGCACTGCCCCCGGTGGAGAGCTGGGTCTTTGGGAGAAGGCCCCGGGGAAGACAGCCCTGTAGGTGCCGGGAGATGGGACCACGGAGCAAAGGCCCTGAGGTGGGAGTGAGGAGCAGACTGCCGTGTCCAGGTGAGAGGTGGCAGTGTGCAGGTGGGGTTGGATTCTGGGTGCATTTGGAGGTCGAGACACAGGTTTTGGTGCAGGCTGAACTTGGGGAGAGATGAGGTAGGAATCCAAGTGACAGCAGAGGATGTGCTAGCTGACCTCCAGGTGGACGTAGGGGAAGAGCTGACCCAGGCTTGGCCTTGAGCCCGCCACTCACCTTCCAGAACAGCTTGGACCTGTGCGTACTCACGGCCCTTCTGAGCCCATAGGCATCTCCAGGGGCCTGTGGCTTGGACCTGGCTTCAGTCTGCAGCTGGAAATGACCAAGGTGACGGCTCAGGCTCCAGGAGAACTTGACCTGGCACAGCAGAGGTTTGGGCCACCTGTCTGGGTCTGCTCTGTGGGCTGTCGGCGTCCACCTGTTACAGTGGGGAAGGGGCTTGGGAAGTCTCGTGGCCAGGCGGGGCAGCCCCAGCAGAGGTCCTGGCACACAGACACCCTGGGGGAGGAAGGCCTGCTGCGATTTCCCAGTGTCCTCTGCGAGCCTTGGTTTCGCTCATTTGTGCTCTGGGGATGGTGCCAGCCGACCCTCAGGGCCCCAAGCGCTATTGAGGGAAACGTGTTCCTCCCAAGCACAGAGGGCCTCGTCAGCCTGTGCAAAGTCAACACTTGTCAGCAGCGGCAGTCAGAAGCAGAGACAAGTTCAAAGTGGCCGAGGGAGGCTGGTTCCTGTCTCCTGCCCTGCCAGCACCTGGGATGTTGTAGCCTTATCTCTGGGTTGCGATAAGGAGGAGGGTGTGGGCTGGGGTTTTTGAAAAGTGACTTAGGCTCTGCCTCTGGCCGGGGCTGTTTTAGAGAATGTCACCGGGGTGCAGAGGGCCTTGCGATGGTTACAGCTTTTCCTACCTCCAAGGGTCTTCATATCCAATTCTATTCCCTAGTGGGTTGAATCCTAAGGGTTTCCTGGAATACCTCATTGCAATCTTTCATTTAAGTTTGCTTTTATTAAATACATATGAATATTTTTTGAAAATAAAGGTGATTAAGACAGTATGGCCTTGATGGAAGAGCAGACAAATAGATCAGTGGGACAGAATAGAGAGCCCGGAAGTACACCCACGAATAGTCAGCTGAGAGCTGACGAGGGAGCCACGTCATTTGCAAGGAGCACAGATGGTCTTTCCGACAAAGGAAGCAAAGCAACCGGACATCCACGCGCCGAAAGTCCCAAATCTAGACACAGACCTTCTGCCCTTCAGAATTCACGTCAGATGGATCAAAATTAAAGCCTGTGGAACTCCCAGAAGATAACCTAAGAGAGCTCCAGACAGCCTTGGGGTTGGCGACGGCATTCTAGTCACAACCAGGGGCATAGTGCATGTAATAAAGAGGAGCCGGCTGCTTGGAGATTAGAAACTTCTGCTCTGCGAACGGCAACAGCTGGGATGGCAAGACAAGCCCCCAGCTGGGAAGAAGTATTTGCAAAAGACATCTGATGGAGGGCTGTTAGCCAGGGTGTACTACACAAGGAATTCGTGACACTCGGCCATCAGGAAACAGCCAGTACATAGTGGGCCAAAGGTGTGAACAGACTCTACCAAAGACGACACGGAGATGGCAGATAAGCTTATTTGCTGCACATCGTGGAAGTACAAGTTGAACGTATGAGCTATGTTACACTATCAGACTTGGGGCCGGAGGGGACCACCAGGGGACATCAGAATGGCCACCACTGACGCCACCACGTGCCGGTGAGGGTGTGGAGCAGCAGGAACTCTTCACTCACTGCTGGTGGGGATGCGAAATGGTGCAGCTACTTTGGAAAACAGTTTGGCAGTTTCTTGTAAAGCTGAGAGTGCTCTTACCAAATGATCCAGCAATCGCAGTGCTTGGTGTTTACCCAAATAAGTAGACAACGTATGTCTCCACACAGAAACCTGTACATGCATGTTTGTAACAGCTTCCCTGATGGTTGCCGAAGCCTGGAAGCCACTGGGACATCCTTCAGTAGTGAACGGAGAGAGAAGCCGTGGTACATGCAGATAAGGGGATAGTGGAGCTAAAAAGAAATGAGTTTTCGAGCCGTGAAAAGACGTGGAGGAAAAGCTTGAATACACATCTAAGTGGAAGAAGCCAATCTGAAAAGGCTCCAGAACTATGGATTCAGTGAGAAGTCAGTGGCTGCCAGCAGTCCAGGAAGAGGGAAGGAAGCAGGAAGAGGCAGATTTTCAGGGCGTTGAGTCTGCCCTGCAGGACACCGTGATGGTGGAGCTGGGTCATCCTACAGCTGCCCAAGCTCACAGAAGGCGCAGTACCAGGAGTGAGTCCTCCTGTCAGCTGTGGGTGTTGGTTAGTAATGCTGTATGCATTTGGCTCATCAGTGACACCAGTGCAAGATGTGTGTGTGTGTATGAGGAGAGTATGGGAACGGCTGTACCGTCTGCTCAGTCCTTCGCTAACCCAGAACTTCTGTAAAAAATATTTGTCTAATTAAGAAAAGGGTACATCAGCTGCATTTAAGTCTGTAAAAACACCTCCCCCCATGCAAATGAATACAACTAGTTCTGTTTTTGTGTATTATCTTCTAATTAGTGAACACACACACACATACACACACTACTTTCCTTTTAAAAGCATAGCTGCCGGGGCCGTTGCTGTGGCGTAGTGGGTAAAGCCACCACCTGCAGTGCTGGCATTCCATATGGGTGCTGGTTTGAGTCTACTTCTGGTCCAGCTCTCTGCTATGGCCTGGGAAAGCAGTAGAAGATGGCCCAAGTCCTTGGGCCCCTGCACCTGCACGGGAGACCTGGAAGAGGCTCCTGGCTTCAGATCGGCGCAGCTCCAGCCATTGGAGCCATCTAGGGAGCGAACCAGCGAATGGAGGACCTCTCTGTCTCTCTCTGCCTCTGCCTCTCTTTAACTCTGCCTTTCAAATAAATAAATGAATCTTAAAAAAAAAAAAAAAGTACAGCTGCCATCACAAGAGGTCACAGCTTTTAAAATCTTTTTTTTTTTTTTTTTAAGTTTGTTTGTTTATTTGAAAGTTGGAGTTAGAGAAAAAAAGTCTCCTGATTCACTTCCCAGATGGCTGTAATGCCTGGGGCTGAACCAGACCAAAGTCAGGAGCCAGGAGCCTCCTTGCATGGGTGCAGGAGCCTAAGCAATTGAACCATCCTTCACGGCTTTCCCAGGCAATTAGCAGGGAGCTGGATCAGAAGTAGAGCAGCTGGGACTCGAACTAGTGCCCATATAAGATACTGGCTCTTCAGGCCGTGCCTTATCTCACTGTACTGGCCCTTTGTCTTTTTTTTTTTTCCTGGAGCATCTTTTGAAACTTGGTTTGCAAGGGGAGGCTGTTGACTCATGATCTTTCCTTGGGGACTTTTCAGAAAGACTGACTGCCATGCCCAGGGGTAGAGCCACGGGAGGTGACCCTGGGTCGTGGGCTCCCAGAGTGCCTGCTTCCCTGAGCACCAGGGCTGGCTGGCGCTCCAGGATGGAGTGTGCAGTGTAGCTCCAGAAATTAGGGATGTGGTGGACATGAGCAGTGTCACGCACATGGGCAGACAAGCAGCAGGTGAGAGAGGAGGGCACAGACCCGGTGCCCCAGGTGGAGAGAGGAGGGCACAGACCCGGTACCCCAGGTGGAGAGAGGAGGGCACAGACCCGGTGCCCCAGGTGGAGAGAGGAGGGCACAGACCCGGTGCCCCGAGTCTTCGGTGGCCACCGCCGGGCATGGTGCTAGGATTTCCTGGCCAGGATTTCCTGGTTTGAGGACTGTCAGGTGCTCCGACCCACGTGTGAGCGAGCTCCTTGGTC
This sequence comes from Lepus europaeus, assembly GCF_033115175.1. Lineage (NCBI taxonomy): Eukaryota > Metazoa > Chordata > Mammalia > Lagomorpha > Leporidae > Lepus > Lepus europaeus. The sequence continues at coordinate 91,422,679 of NC_084838.1, read as the reverse complement.
CTCAGGAGGCTCAGCTCGCATTCAAGGCTGTGCAGTGAAATCGTGGCGGCTGACGTGGCCTCTGCCTTGCGTCTGCAGAGAAGTGGCTGCCCCTGGGTAGGTTTTAGGGAGTGCTGGGCCAGCAGGCATCGCCGTGGTGGGATTCTCAGGGCCTGTAAAATTCCCTCTGTGTTGGGAAGCTGTCCAGGGGCACATTGGGTCCTCTCTGCCTTCCGTATCTTACAGGTGTCTCAGACTGGCATGGCGCTGGGGAGGGCGTGTCCGGGGAGGTTGCTGCTGGTGCTTCTTGGCGTCCTGCGAACACTGCAGGGTGGGAGTAGGGGCCAGGGGTCCTCCCTGTCCCCTCTGGTGCTGGTGATGTTGGCAGCCTTCGTTGCTCTGAAAATCGGCCCCTTCCCTGACCCGTCTCAGGCCAGGAGCTGCCCTCGAAGATCTGTCTTCCCTCTGGCGTCCACGCCCCACCCCCAGCCACCTTGCTCTCCCAGCTCCAGGTGTGCTTGGCTCTCAGATGGGCTAGGAAACTTTGCTGACCTTGGGTCGTGCCCAGAGTCTGACATCTGGAGAGGACCCCAGAGGCAGCCTGCGGTGTGGACGGGGACACAATACTTCCCTCTTCTCAGCCTTCCTCGCCATATTGGCTGCTGTGCTCCCAGTCTGGCTTAGTGCCTCATGGCTGCAAGGGGGCTGCCAGAGCATTAGCATCACAGCTGCATTTGAAGGTAGGAAGGAAGTAGGTGGTTAGCTGGACCCTAGCACCCACAAGGCCTCTTTCTCCAAAGGCTCTGTCCATATCTTAATTCATAAAGGCAGCTGTTAACCATGATCCTTTTGGGGCTTACCTCTCTGGAAAGGCGTGGTTGGCATGACAGGTTAGGATCTGGCGAGGGCTGGGTGCTGTGGGGTCTACCTGGGAGGAGGGGAGGGGCTGCCGGGTGGGCTAGCGCTGCATCCGGGCTGCTTGTCTCCTCCCTCCAGATTGGGCTGGGGGCCACGTGCGAAGGAGCCTGCCCTGCCTGGCCCCACGTGCCCAGCAGCGTCTGATGCTGCCTGCCGCCCACACTCCGCCCTGTGGGCCCTGAGGGGTGTCCTGCCCTGCCCCTGTCACCGCTGTCTCCTCCCTGCCAGCACATGGAGTTGTTTTCCTGTCCCGTCAACTTTTTCTTGTGAGAAACTTCGAGCAGGTACCAGTTGCTCGTGTTCGGCCACATTCCTTCTCACTGTGATTTCTGACCCACTTGTGATTGGTCCTGAATGTGCCGGTGCGAGTCTCCTACCAGGAACCAGGACGCGTCCCCACAGAGCTGCAGGCAGCGTCCTTCAGGGTCCCCCGGGTGCACTGATGTGACCTACGTGCCGACCAGGCTGCCCGGGGCCGCCCGGCTCCTTTTCCCCATTTGATCCTGGCTGGTTGTCTAGGCCACTGGAGTTAATGCCTCCACCTTTTGTTGTTATTATTGTTCTTCAGTTCTGGGGCACGGATGCTGTACGTGTAGCTCGTGTGCGCTTCCGGCGCGGAGCTGTGTGTGTCAGTGTGGACGCTGTGCGTGCAGGTCTGGCGTGGACATCGTGGGTGCGGGACGCAGACAGAGCTGGGCTGTCCCCGCACAGAGCTATTGCCTTAGAAGTTAACTCTGCTGATGTCGCTGATAGTTCTCTGTGCCCCAGACACATAGGAGCCCCCTGGGAGGGAGGTGCTGTGATCCATCCCCCCCTCCCCTCTTACTGAGGAGGCTGAGACACCAGGAACTACAGGATGTTGTCTTGTCTCTCCAGCCAGGGCAGGTGCCCCAGGGGCTGCTGGCGTCCTCCTGCGTCTTGGCCCCCTGAGCCAGAGCAGCTCCTGCCTGGGTTTTCAGCTGAACGGTTGTTTCTTTCTTTTATTTTTGTATTTTTTTTATTTTTGACAGGCAGAGTGGACAGTGAGAGACAGAGAGAAAGGTCTTCCTTTTGCCGTTGGTTCACCCTCCAATGGCTGCCGCGGTAGGCGCGCTGCGGCCGGCGCACTGCGCTGATCCGATGGCAGGAGCCAGGTGCTGCTTCTCCTGGTCTCCCGTGGGGTGCAGGGCCCAAGCACTTGGGCCATCCTCCACTGCACTCCCGGGCCACAGCAGAGAGCTGGCCTGGAAGAGGGGCAACCGGGACAGGATCGGTGCCCCGACCGGGACTAGAACCCGGTGTGCCAGCGCCGCAAGGCAGAGGATTAGCCTAGTGAGCCGCGGTGCCGGCCTTGAATGGTTGTTTCTGCCAGGACCTGCCGTCTGCCCAGGGAGCTGTGACCCTCCCGGTGCCCTGAGCCTCCTGCGCAGCCCAGGTCCCGTGGGGCTGGCAGGATGCCAATGGGGGGGGGAGCACCTTCAGGTAGCGGCCTCACCAGGGCCTGCTCAGCCAGGAAAGGGCAGCAGGAGGTCTGGGTTGTCACTGCCCTCTGCTAGCCCTGGCCCGCTCCGTCGCGGGAGCAGGGGTTCTGGGCACTGGGTTTCCTGAGGCTGCTGAGGCTGGAGGTGACGTATCCAGGGGAGGCAATGAGACAGACGCCGGACGCTGATGTAGGAGGACCTGCCCAGAGTCTCCCTGCTGGGACACTGCAGTTCTCCCTTTGGTCCATGCCCTTCTCCCTTGGCTTCTGTCTCCGGGCATTTTCCCAAAGTCAGAAGCACAGTGGCATCTGTGCTGATGGGAGTGGGGGTGATGAATCACCTGGACCCCTACCCCTGCTGCCCATGGCCTGGGGAAGGCTGAGCAGCTTGGGTGAGTCAGGCCTCGGGTGGGCGGAAGCTGGCTCAGCCCCTATCAGCCCCTGCAGCTGGGCTCCTGTAACCTCTGGGCTGGACCTGGCCGGCCCTGGGTGGCTCTGAGATGGCAGGTGGGTGCAGCTGTGTGGGGGTCTGGGGGCCACCTCCTGCTGCTAGGATGGCACCAGGGTCCAGCCTGAGGCTGAGGAAGCCCCCGGGCTCTGGACCCTGTGGCCTCCCCTTGTGGCCCAGCTGGACGGCCGGACCCCCACGGTGCCAGGCTTGTGCTCCCGGCAGTGGAGCGGTTCCCTGGGCAGCCACCCTGTGCTTCAGGTCAGGAAGTGATGTTGCTGGCTTGGCTGGCTGTGAGGCCGCTGGCATCTGCCCCGACAGGTCCCTGAGAATTTCTTCCCTTTAATTAAGAGGTTCGAGCCGGGGAATGAATGCGGCTGTTCTGGAAGAAGTGTCGGAGCACGGAGCAGCAGAAGGGGTTGTCTGTGTATCTGTGACCCCCGCCTGGGGCTGTCCTCCTGAGGTCTTTCTGCACAGTGTCACTGCTGGCCTATGTGACCGCAGAGTCGCTGGTTATTACTGGGGGAGGGTGACCTGCAGCTGCTGAAGGCGCCAGCTCCATACGGGCTGAGCCACCTCCTCCGTCTCTGCTGTGGGGCCTCCTTTATCTCAAGAAGTCCAAGGGCCAGGTGCGTTTGAGGTGGGGAGATAAGAGCGTTGGCGTCCCCCACTGCACCATTCTGTGGCCATGCAGAATCCGTGTCCAGCGCAGCCCTAGTGCACTGTGCTTTGTATTTTTTTTTTTTAAGATTTATTTTTATTTATTTGAAAGACAGAGTTGCAGAGTAGAGATGGGGAGAGAGAGAGGTTCTGCTTCCTAAATGGCCGCAACAGCCAGAGCTGAGCCTATCCAGAGCCAGGAGCTTCTTCTGGGTCTCCCACATGGGTGCAGGGGCCCAAGGACTTGGGCCATCCTCTGCTGCTTTCCCAGGTGCATTAGCAGGGGGCTGGATCAGAAGTGGAGCAGCCGGGACTTAAACTGATGCACATGTGGGATGCAGGTGCTGCAGGCCAGGGCTTTAACCTGCTGTACCACAGCGCCAGCTCCCTGTGCTTGTATTTGGTGGGTGGGGGTGGGTGTGGTACTCTGCCTGTGGCCCTCAGCCCTTCGCTGGATTCGGGGTCATGTTTGGGGGGATGGAGGTGGTGTGTGGGCTCCCTCCGGAATCAGTAGCCACCATGACCACCAGGGGGCACGGACGCCTCATCCAGGGGCTCTAGTGATGCTGGGTCTTTCTAACTGGCCCCTGGATCCCCAGTGGAGTCAGGCGGGGCTGGCTAAGGGCTGCCTGCGCCCTTGTGAAGACCCTGGGTGGGTCCTGGCTGGCAGGAGCCGTGCCCTGTGTGGGCTCAAGGTGTGGCGGCTGGAGATGGCTCTGCACCCAGGCGGGGTGCTATGTGTAAAAAGGGGTTTGGAAAGGAGGCAGGAAAGAGAATAAACATGGCCCGGGGCAAGAACAAGGAAACTGGGTGAGGGAAGAGGGCAGGAGCGCTGAAAACACTCCGCCAGCAGCAACACCAAGTAAAAGCCGGGGAAGGAGATACAGAGCAACAGTTTTTAAAATAGAAAAGGACACAGGATACCTTCTGAAGGTAAAGGAAATTGGTACGCAGCAGTGACAGCTCTCCTGGGAGGGCCCCTGGAGGAGGGGCAGCATGGGCGTGGCCCCCCTCACCCAGACCCCTCCTCCCCACCCAGCAACTGGTGTCTCCCGCCCTGCGGGGGCCGGCATCTCTGGCTTCCTGGGTCCCCCAGGGTACTGCCTGCCCTTGACCATGCCCTTGTCGGCATCCCTGGTCCTGACCGCGATGTCCGTGTATGGGTGCTGCCTGCTTATCCCTGTCCACTCCGGAGCCTGCGCTGCCGCTGGGTCGGGACTGTTCCAGACAGGCTGCTGAGCCGTCCCAAGGCGGGCCGCCCTCCTGGTCCTCCACGTCTCGAGGCCCCTGCTGGCCCGCGTGCTCTCCTGGGAGGCGCAGCGTGGGAACGGGCGCTGGCTCCCAGCTCTCGCGGCTTCCTTCCTGCCACAGAACTCCCTGGAGTCTGGCCGGAGTTTCTCGCTGGCTTGCCTAGCTGCTGGCCCCAAGCACCGTGTTCTGACGAGCAGGAAGCAGACCCTCGGTGGGACCTGACCCAGGGTGGGAGACGGTGGCACTGTGTGTGCCCTGCCTGCTCCTGCGCCTCCCCTGTCCAGGGAAGAGTCCGCGTGGCTCACGTCTGGCCCGGCAGCCCCTGTAAATATTTGATGACGGCAGTGATAGAGAGACAAAGGCAGGCTGTGTTCCCTGGAGGGAGCGAGACGGTGACATTGGAACGTTCTGGCCCTACTGACTGCTTCCCTGAGCAGTTTATGGATGGGGCTTAAGGCAGGCCTTTGTGTCCACTCACTGCAGAAGAGAACAAAGCCCCTGGGGACCTGGCAGGGTTGAGGGGAAACCTGGCTGGGCATGAGGGGCAGGGTCTGCCCAGGGCTGAAGGTCACTGTGCATTTAGCCCTGCAAATCAAGACCTGGGACAAACCCTGACCCCCACTCCTGGAGTGAGGGGGGATGCAGTGTGCCCTGGGCCTCTGACAACACACGGGGGCTCAGTGCCTGGCCCCATGTCACTCAGCTGCCACGATGCATCACAGGTCCCCTTCCTGTGGCCTGAGCCTACATCGCTCTCCGTGCAGGTCTTTGCTGGCGCTGTGTGCACGCGTGTGTATATGTGTGTGTGTTGTCTTTGGTCTGCTAGCCAGGGAACGGGCCTGCCCTGGGGGCACTTCCCTTTGAGACGACATCCCGCGGAGCTGCCACCTGTGGCCAGGCCGGTGTGGGGATGCTTTCTCCTGGGGAGGGGCAGGAACTGCTGGGGGGCCTGGCGCTCAGGGTGGGGTGGGTGTTTGCATGGCTGAGGGCCTTTAAACAAAAGGGCTCTGCTGTTGTCTCCGTGGCCTGGGCGGGGCTGGGGCAGCTTCCTGATGGCGGCTGAATCAGCGGGATGGAAAGGTGTGATTATTAATGGTCAGTGCAGCTGGCACAGCAGCCGTCCTCCTTCTGCTTGTCCTCCTGGGGCCTGTGAGGGGGCGTGGGGACACCGAGGCACAGGCAGGTTGTGCTGGCTGGATACTGGCTGGAGTGTGGGACTCTCGGGCCCTCATAGCCCGGGTTATGGGCTGTGATGCCCCTGCTGGGGTGGTGGGGCTTGGAGCCCTGGTGAGGGAGCCTGGAACGTCCTTTTCTGAACTCAGGACCCTGAAGGGGCCTGGTGGATGAGGGGCTTGGCCCGGAGTGGGGTGTGGCCAGGACTGTGGATGGACACAGACAGGTGACCCATAGCAGGAGACAGTCGGGGGAGGGGGAGCAGGTCCAGCCTCCAGGAGGTAGGGAGGCCAGCCAGGAGGTTTTCTTGTTTCATTCAAAATACAAGACAGCTCTGGCCCGCAGAGGTGGGGAGGTGCCCATGTCCTTGTTCCCAGAGCCTGTGCATGACTCAGGGGCCTCCACAGGTGGGATTGAGCTGTGGCTCTGACGTGGGAGATTGTCCTGGGTATTGGGTGACCAGTGTCACGGTGGGAGGATGGCTCGTCAGATTCGGGGGAGGAAGGGGCCACAGGTGTGTGGAAGCCAGAGGGGGCTGGACGGCTTCTCCCCAGAGCCCTCCACCCTGTCCTTGCCAGAGGCTGACCTCCCACTCTGGCCTCTAGTACTGCACGTACTACATGTGATATTTTATTACTGCAGCTGGGGGATGCTACATTCAGGCTGCCTGGATGCCGTTCTCCACCGGTGGGCCACATGGCCCAGTGGACAGAGCACAGCCCAGGACCTGGCCACACAGGCAGTGGGATGGGAGGAATATCTGGAGGGCTCCCTGGAGGAGGTTGCCTGAGGAGGACTTGGAGCCCGTTCATGGGACCCTGAGATGGCTTTCTTAGAAGAGGATGTTGTGGCTGGCTGGTGAGGGAGTTCTGGTGAGTGCTGGAGAGGAGGCGCTGAGATGGTAAGGCCGCTTGGGGTTGGGGGTGGTTTGAGTGCCTACCTGCTCAGTGGGTACTAGGGAGCCATTGAAGGCTCCTGGGGGAGAGCACATGACAACAGAGTTGAGAGACATGGGCCTGACAACTGTGTCATCTGAGATGGTGGGAGTGGCTGAGATGAGGGGCCTCCCCACGACCCCCACCTGTGTTCACATAGCTGGGGGGAAGTGATGGTCTCAGCCCACGTGGGAGGAGGAAGGTACATCCGCTCACTGGGGTCCATGGGCAGCAGCTTCCCGGGGCAGGGGTCTGAGCACTCGGGGCAGAACCGGCCTGGCCTAGAGGCCAGAGTCCATTGAGGCTGCGGTGAGGCCGGGCAGCCCTGACAGACTGTCTCAGGAGCTGGAGGCACCGGGCACAGATTGCACAGGAGCAAGTCGCCAGCTCTCCTGGGGCAGCTGCCGTGCTCTCTCGGGCACCTGGTGTGGCAGGGCCAAGGAGGGGTGGCTGGTGTTCCCTGACAGGGCCTGGCACTGCTTTCTGCCCGACATGAGTGTTGCAGCAAATTGGCAGCAGCTGGGGCTTGGGGAAGTTAGAGAGACACGGATGCCCACGGCGCCCGAGGGCTGCATGCCACAGGCGGGCTGTGTGCCTGGGAGGCCAGGCCACCCCTGCCCCTGCCCGGCCCCTGGAGCAGCCTGCGGGCCCCGGGCTAAGAGGTGAACTCAGTCAGGCGAGGCAGTGCCGGGCTGGGGTCGGCGCTCCACCATCTGACATCTGAGAGCTCCGCCTGCCCCTCGGCTAACTGGGCTGCTGAGCGCCCTCCCCCCTCCCCAGGCTGTCTTCTGTAGGTCAGATTCGTCAGATTCCCAATGAGCAGCGCCGCGTCCCAGGGCCGGGCCTCGGCACAGAGGGGTCCAGCGGCAGATAGCCACTGCGCCCTCATGGCCGGGATGAGGGGGCCAGTGTCACCCCTTGGTGGTGGTGGTGGTGGTGGGGGCGATGGGGCCGCGGTGCTCAAAGGAGAGGCTGGGTGAGCCCCAAGTCTGGAGGGAGGTGGCCCTGAGGGACTGGCCCCTACAAACTGGGAGACACCCCCACCCCCACCAGCCCTCTCGCTGCCCCCTCTCTGGCTCCTCTCTGTTCTGTCCCCTTTGTCCCCCCGCTCTGTCCCTGGCTCTCCTGCGGCCCTGTCTGGAGCCCGGTCTCCATAGCAACGGGTGCGCTGTGGAAGCTGGCGCCTGCTCAGCCTCATCCCGTGGGGAGGTATTTTTGGCACTTGCTGAGGGATTTTATTTTATCCTTGGTGTTGACTTTTACTCTCTGAGTGACACAGAGCCGAGGGGAGCCTTGGAGAAACCTTACTCTGGGGAGCTGGGTCCAATGGGTCCTTCTCGGAGTCAGCCAAGACCCTGGGGTTGGGGGGGGGGGTGCTCTGGGTCTTCGTGTTGTGTCGCCGGCTCGGTGACACTGGTGGCTTGGTGACACCGGCCCCTCAGGCAGCAGGGCTGGGGCCGCAGACACGCTAGGTGCTAGGGGTGGCTCTAGAAACGGTGAATTGGGGTGACCGGAGGAAGGCCAGGGTGGCTGAGCTGGGAGTGGGAGAGCTGGCTGGAGGCCCTCGGGTCTGGGGCTGAGCCAGGGCGTGGGCTGCCATTCAGCAGGGACCCCCTGAGGCCAGGGCTGTGGAGCAAGGCCTAGGCTCCACTCCCTGCCCTGCCTCTGACCTCCACTCCCCGCCCCGCCTCTGACCGCAGGTTTGAGGATTCCGCCCCTGACCGGTTCTTTGGATGAGAAAGCAGAGCCGGCCAAGGGGGAGTGCCGGCCAGGGCTTGTGGGGTCCAGGGGTCCTCTGATGCCTTCCAGTTCTTCCTCCGTGGGGCTCCCCAAGAGTACAATCTGCATGGGGTTCATTTCCCCCTGTTCTCTGGGGCCATTTCTCTGAGGCTTGGAGCTGCCCCTCAGAGTTCCTGGCACTGGTGACATTGTTGGCGGGAGGTCGAGGGGGCACGGGAAGCGCCCGCTCCCTCTGTCTATGGGACTCAGTGTTGCTTGTGCTGCCTTGGCTCCACGCCTTGTCATGGTTCCCAGGAGACCCCAGGGGGTTGCAGCGCTGCCCTGGCCCCAGCACAGTGGGGGGTGGGGGTGCGTTTCCACGGAGCCCTGGGTGGGCCAGCACCATGAGGGTGGTGCTGGGGTGGGGGTGGGGGTGGGTGGGCCCGTCCCAGGAGCTGGTGCTGGGCTCCACCACCCCTGGCAAGGTGGGGGCTCCCTGGCTGTCTGTCTCTTCGTCTGCTGAGGATGACCGTGCCCAGCTTACAGGGGGCTGTGGGCTGACGATGCCCATCCTGTGCCAGGCCCCCACGAGAACAGAGGCCACTCCCAAACGGTAAGGCCCGGGGGCTGAAGCAGAGGCAGGACCAGCTGACCGAAGCCCAGAACCCCACTTAGTAATTCGTTACTGCAGGGAATCTCAAGTGGACCAGGAAGCAGAGGATGCTTGAGGAACTTCACGTTCCCTACCCCCCCACCCCCCGCAGCACCCCCACACCCCCTGAGTCATCAGGGCATCCATGTTGTCCTTTGTCTCGCACTAAGACCCCCAGACTGGGAGAACACACCCCTGGCTGTGACCTGCCCCAGATACCTGCAGGGCTGTCCCTGGTTGTGCCCCAAATGCAGGAGACGCCTTGGGTCTCCCAGCTCCGGGGAGGGGCTCGCCTCTCCTGTCACCCACAGCCCTCCTGCCCAGCCTGCAGTAGGTGCCCAGGGCATCCTTGGGGTGATCGGGCAGTCCCGCGGCAGCTCGGGGAGAAGCATTCAACGTGAGCGTTACAGGATCGTTCGTTCTGTCTTCAGCGAGTGTACAAACCCCAACTCCATTTATAGAGCAGATGCCGAAGGGAGCACTTGAGGAAATTAAACGCCATGGTAACCTCGCTCGGGAAATGAAAACAGCCTCGCTTGCCGCCGCCGCGCTGCCGGGGTCACGGGTGGACTGCAGCGGCACCGGAGCTCGCCGCCCGCCCGGCTCCGTCTGCTTTCGGCTCGATGAAGTTGAGCAGACTGCAGAGCCTGGGAACTCGTGAAGGGGAAGCAGCTCCCCGCGTGTTCCGGGGAGAACACGGCTGCGCTCCTGCTCGGGGGTTCACTCCCATGCGTGTGAGGTTTACGTGGACAGCTCTGTGCCACCCCCGCCCCTTGGTCCAGGAGCTACACGGCCACCGCAAGGACCCTACCCCTCTACCAGGCCCTGTGTGTTGATTTCTTGCTTATGAGTGATGGCACAGCGAGGCAGGATGTACAGCATCCTCCGTGTGAGCGGCATGTTCCATCCCCCACGCATGCTGCGTGTTAGCGTGCGTGTGGTGTCTCCAGTGTGCACGGCGTCTCCCGTGTGCGTATAAGCACAGTCCAGTGTGTGGCATGATCGGGATCCTCTCTGATCCTCCTGGTTCTGGCTTGGCCCCCTGCTCTGCCCGGGATCTGCTTCCCGTGGCCCAGGGCACGACAGCAGCAGGGTCCTTGATGTCCCACAGGTCGCGGTGGCCTCGGCTGCTCGGCCTTGGAGTGCAGTGAGCGCCAAACTCGCCCCCATCTTCCCTGGAAAGGCTCCGGCCGTGGTTGAGGAGGCACGTGAGGGGCGTGTGCGACATCTGGAACGTGTGAGCCAGTGCAGCGGCCGGCGCTGGAGGGGGCCCATCTGCGGGTCTCTGGGCTGCCCCGAGGGAGGAGGTGGCTCCCTCCCCGGGCCTCCTGGGCTCCTTCACTTGTGCATTCATTCAAGCACTCATGCCGTTACTCATTCATCTGCTTATTTACCACTCATTCATCATTCCCTTCTCTCACACATCGTAATCTCATTCATACACTCATTCATTCATTCACTCATTGGTCACTCGTTCATTCACCCATCATCCATTCCCTCCTCATTCCTCACTCGTTGGTTGTTTATATCCACTCGCTCATCCATCCGTTCATTCACTCATTCTCCTTCGGTGGAGAGGTGCGCCCTCACTCAGACCCTGCGAGGAATTACAAAATGGGGAGATTTTATTTGCTTTCTCCCCGGACCCCTGTAGATTTCAGCAGAGCCAGTACTTCGGAGTCGGGAGAAGGAGAGATTAGCCTCAGGTGTTCGACTCGAACCGACTCTGTTGCTGGGCTGGATGTGGCTTTATCTGCCTAGTGGGGTCTCAGTGGGTGAGGATGCCCCCCCCCCCCAGCACAGCATCAGTCTGCCCAGCAGATGCCCGCCCATCCCATGCACTTGTGAAGGCTTCTCTGGAGCCTTCTCAGATGGCCCTGGGCGGTGTCATTTCAGCAAGGCTATCCCTTCCCTGATGGCCCCCAGAGCTCAGTGCACACAGGGCCCGTGGGGATGCAGGAGCCCGGCGGCCAGGGGTCAGGTTCCAGGCTGCCCCCTGCTGGGATGAGCCTGATGGGAGATGTCCTGCCCCGTGTGTGGCTGTCCAGCAGGCCGGGCTGTGGGTAGATGTTTGCTTCAAGGCAGAGACATGAATGTGTGTGGGAAAGGGGGCATTTCCTCTTCTCCGGGGTATGAGAGAGCAGAGAGGCTCCTCAGATACGGGCTCTGCAGACCCCACGTTCATGGGATGTCTAGAGTTTTGCTCTTGGGCCTTGGGGTGGTTCCCACCTTGGAATGCGCAGTGTGGCAGGTGGGGGTGGAGGAGGCCCAGGGCACCAGAGCCGAGCTTTGCTAAGTCTGGCTTGAGGAGGGAGATGGCTTTACCGTCGCATGGTGCCTGTCTCCTTCCTGTGAACACTGAGCTCAGTGTTGGATTTGGGATTCTCTTCTGACCTTGGGGAGGTACTGTGTGTGCCTTCTTCCCAGAGTTGGTTGGAGCAGCACGATGGTTGTGTTTGCAGTGGGTGTGCCCTGGAGAGGCCCAGGATGAGGCATTGAGCAGTCAGGAGAGCAGCGTCACTGGGGTGGCAGGCTCTGCTTATCCCACCTGTCATTTCATTGCATATTCCTAATTTTGGGTCATTAATTTTTTTAAGATTTATTTATTTATTTGGAAGTTAGAGTTACACACAGAGAGAAGGAGAGGCAGAGAGAGAGAAGACTTCCATCCACTGGTTCACTCCCCAATTGGCTGCAATGGCCGGAGCTATGCCAATCCGAAGCCAGGAGCTTCCTCAGGTCTCCCATGTGGGTGTGAGGACCCAAGAGCTTGGGCTTGAGCTATGCTCTACTGCTTTCCCAGGCCATAGCAGAGAGCTGGGTTGGAAGTGGAGCAGCTGGCACTTGAACTGGCACCCATAAGGGTTGCCAGCACTGCAGACGGCAGCTTTACCCACTACGCCATAGCGCCAGCCCCAGTGGGTCATTATTTTATCAGATAATTGCATATACATGTAATTGTAATTTTGACAAGCAAGGTGCATTGTCAAATGTAAGTAAAGGATTGTCATGCGTTCTATAAATTTTATAAATTGTAATCTATAGGTTACAACCTTGACATACAGGAGTTTGAAATGCACTAGCACTCTATGACTTTCTTTTTTTTTCCCCGAAGATTTATTTTTCTTATTTAAAGGCAGAGAGAGAGAGAGAGAGAGAGAGAGAGGTCTTCCATCTGTTGGTTCATTCCCCAAATGGCTGCAACAGCCAGGGTTGGGCCAGACTGAAACCAGGAGCTAGAAACTTCTGGGTTTCCCATGTGGGTACAGAGGGTCAAGTACTTGGGCCATCCTCCCCTGCTTTCTCAGGCACATGAGCAGGGAGATGGCTTGGAGCGGAGGAGCTGGAACTTGAATTGGCACCCATATGGGATGCTGGTGTTTCAGGCAATGGCTTTATCTACTGCGCCACAATGCTGGCCCCGGTTCTGTTCTATTCTTTTCTTTCCTTTTTTTTTTTTTTTTTTTAAGATTTATTTATTTAAAAGGCAGAGTTACAGAGAGGTAGAGGCAGAGGGGGAGAGAGAGAGAGGTCTTACATCTGCTGGCTCACTCCCCAAATGGTTACAACGACCAAAGCTGGGCTGATCTGAAGCCAGGAGCTTTGTCTGGGTCTCCCACCTGGGTGCAAGGGCCCAAAGACTTGGGCCATCTTCCACTGCTTTCCCAGGCCGTAGCAGAGAGCTGGGTCGGAAGTGGAGCCATATGGGATTCTGACATTGCAGGCAGCAGCTTTACCAGCTATGCCACAGCACCGCTCCCCCCACCCCCCCGCCCCGGTTCTGTTCTTTGTGCCTTCTTCCAGAACCCCATTTTTGCACAGGCTGGACCTTTTCCACTGCCTGTGTAAACCTTTTATTCCCTTCTCTATCCAGTTATCTCTGTTTCTGTCTGTACATTTCCGACTGGCTTCTCCTCCAGTTTGCTAGTCCTCTGTTCGTTGTGTCTAATTTGCTGTTGAACCCTTCTACTTGATCAGCATTCCTAACCTAAAAGTCTGCAATCCCAAATGCTCCAAAATCTGAACCATTTTGAGTGCTGACGTGATGCCACACGTGGAAGATGCCACACCTGAGCCCGTGAAGGGGTTGCACCCAAAACGCAGATGCATTGAAAATGCCGTATAAAGCGACCTTCAGGCCGTCTGCTCAGGCATAAATGAAAGCTGATGAATTTCATGTTTGGACGAGCATCCAGCCCCAGGATGTCTCAGCATGTGCATGTAAGATTCTCAAGCCTGGAAAGTCTGGTCCTGAGCATTTTGCATAAGAGAAACTCAACGTGTATTGTGTTCATAATTTTATATGTTAGCTCTAGTTTTCCATTTGGTTCTTATTTCACAGCTTTCAGTTATGGTGAAATTGCTCATTTTGCTGTCTATTTTCTTGCTCACAATGATCACAGTAATTTTAAAGCCTGTGTCTGCTAACAAGATTTGGGTCCCCCAGGGGTTTGATGCGATTGTATTGTTTCTTCTTCTTCTTCTTCCTCTTTCTCTTCCTCCTCTTTCTCCTCTCCATCCTCCTCCTCCTCCTTCCCCACTTCCTCTTCCTCCTCCTCCTCCTCTTCTCCTTCTTCTTCCTCTTCAACTTCCTATTCCTCTTCTTTTTTGGTCATTTGGTTTTGTCCCTTAGTCTGCCTGGTAATTTTTTATTTATGTGTTTAAAAATTATGGCGACATTTGAGGCTCTGGATGATTTTAGCTTTTTCTCGGGATTTACATTGGCTGCTAGGAGGTGATTAGAATAAGATCAGATCATAATCTGATCTAGTGGGCTTCTGCATCGTCCGCTCTTCCATGTACCCTCTCTGGGAGTCGTGTTCACTGAGGCTCCCATCTCTGTCTACCCAGTGTTGTGACATTGTTGAGGTTTTGTCCAGCGTCTCAGCTTTTAGAGGCAGCACCATTCTGTGGAAACGTAACATGAGCCCCGTCGAAAGTGTAATAGGAACAGATGGGAAAATTTTGATACATTTCCAAAATTTTATATAATCAATGTAGATCATTAATGAGATTCTGTTCTTTGTAAAAATACTACATCTCTGAAATGGAGTGTGCACTTGCACTTAAAACACATCTCAACCTGGACTAGCCTCACTTCCTGTGCTCATTAGCCACAGGCCCAGCTGTAGCCTTGGGCCGCACAACCACAGGGAGGAGGCGGCGCTGCATGTGCAGGTTCCTGCGGTCCAGGAGAGGCAGGACCATAGCACTGAGATGAGCAGGGCTGGTGCTTCATCGCACTCACAGGTGGACTGTGCACCTGCCGTCTTGTTGTGGCTCCCAGGCTCTTGCTGCCAGCGCCAGAGGTGCCTAGGAATCGGTTAACAGATCGGAGAGCAGCTGTGGACAGCAGGGGCTTCCCTTACCCCTAGGTTGCCCTGGGCCTCCGTGGTCCTGCCCCCCCATGCTGCTGGAGCAATCTGTCAATGCCCCCCACCCCAACCTAGCACAGTACCTAATCCAGAGGGACACCATGGGCATTTATGCCCCAGGCTCTGCTCAGCAGACATCCAGCCTCCAGCACCTACAGCCTTGGCCTCTGAGATCATCTGGAGAAGGGGACAGTGAGGTCCAGGAGACGTCATCCTGGAGTGGTTTAGGGGGTGGTCCTTATAGGGCTGCAGGCATCTCATAGGTGCCTGGAGCCACAGGGCTGGGCGTTTTCTCCTGTTGGAGGTATTGTAGGGGAGGGGTCTGTCTTCTGGGGGAGGGGCTGCAGCATTCAGCAGACTGCACACACTGCCCTGGAGCGGGGTAAGGGGGGTCTGAGCTTGTGGACCTTCGGTGGGGGCTGGATGGCCACATGGCCAGGTGGCAGCTCCCGAGGCCAAGCCCCAAGAGGGTGGATGACCTCAGCAGCCTGACCTCGACAGCTGACCACACAGCATCCCGAGGAGTCCTACAGGCCTCAGCCCTGGGTGTCCTGCCCGCCTTCCTGCCCGCTGGGAGCTGTCCTTGGTAGTTGAGCTGTTAATCCCACTGACCCACGTCCATGGTGCTATCCAAGTCTATCTTTAGGTGTCCCTGCAGGGAAATGGCCAGGGGAGGGGCCACTCCCGTCTAGAAACCAGATACGCAATGTGATCAGGTGCGAGGGGTGGCTGCCTGGCCTCCGTCCCGGCTCCTGGTCACCTTGGTGTCTGCTTGGGGAGGAGCTGGGTGTGTCCTCTGGCAGAGTTTCAGAGGGGGACAGTCCCATGGGACTCTCCCTGTCGCCTCGCTGTCTCATGCCCCACCACTCTGACCAGCATCTGAGGGATGGAGCAGATGTGGCATTACTAAGGGCGTAACGGTGATGTTCCTCCGAGGAAAGCAAAGGCCTCCTTGCTGTGGCCAGCCGGGTGTGGCGTCTGCCACCAGCGTGGGGCAGCCTTCTGCGGTGGGGGAGGGGGTTGGGGTCGATGCGCTTGGCAGGTCTGCTGTTCTGGTCTTATTCCCCCCTTCTGCCTGGTGGCCCTTTGCCTGGGTTTCCTTCATCCTCCCACCTCCAAGGAGAACAGCTGGGTGCTGAGTGCCTGAACGTGAAGGGTCGATACTCAGAACGTGAGAACGGGATGGGGAAGCCCTGCTGGCCCTGGTCTGGCCTTGCAGAGCAGGTTAGCCACTCAGCGAGTGCACCAGGAAATGCAGGGGGATCAGAGGCCACGTCTAAGGCCTGTGGCCAGGTGCCTGGATGTCCTTGGAGAGAGGCTGGACAAGCCCTTGTCCTCACTCCCTCCGGAGGGCAGGTGCTCCGGGGTGCGCGGCTCCCAACTAGATGGGTTTCTCTCTCAACCATTCTCCCAAATGTGAGTGGCCTGTGTCTACCAACACCCCCAGTCTTCCTGGGTTCCGCATGCCGTGGGTGGGGCTGGCCCCCATCTTGGAGAGCCCCATGGCAGCCCTTGATGAGTTTGGGGCTCATGTTCCTCCTGCCTCTGCATTGGTGCGAACACCTGCCAGTCTGAGTGCAGTGGAGGCATCTACCCATGAAAAGTTGATATGGATCATGGGGAGGGGCTCTTCCATTTCTGCTGCAGAGCAACCCGCCCCCAGGGGTTAGGTGTGGACCCCAGGTATGTCATTGGCATAATGGTCCTCATTAAGGTTGCTGGTCCATGCAGCTGACCAGGCAGGGGCCCTCGGTGTGGGCTGTGGCTCAGTCCATCTGTAGGGCCACGGGGCTGAGAGGCAACCCTTGAGTGTCTCCCACAGAGTGGAGGAACCTGCATGTGCCTACTCCCCCACCTCCCCTTTTTTTTTGTCTGGAGTTCTAAGTCAACCCTGCAAACTTGAAAGCTTTTATTTGGAAATGAGACACCCATATGTACTGCTGCCTGGCCCGGCTCCTGCGTGGTTTCTGAACCTGCTGAGCAAGGTCCAGGTGATGCCCCGCTTGTGTGTGTGTGTGTGTGTGTGTGTCCCTCACAGGCGCCTGTGGGATGCAGACCCTGCCCCTTCTAGCTTGGACCTTCCGGGTAAGAGGATGGACAGACCCAAAGGGCATCTCCCTACCTCCCTGTAGGGCAGGAGTCTCTGCTCTGAGACCCTGGGTGTGGAGGAAGGGGTTCAGTATTTTGAGGCAGTTCCTCCAGGGTCTGAATGAGCCACCTGGGTCCTGCCATCCTGAACCCCTGGGCCAGCAGGGGCTTGAGGGCTTGGCCCTCCCTAGGATATGTGAGGCAGCAGGTGCACGGCCCAGAGCCCCAGGAATGTATTTAGGATGCATCCTGTCAGGCGAGGCCTCTGACCTCCTGGCAGAGAGCGCCATGAAGATGCAGTTCTTGGTAAAGCAGGCACAGCTGCTGGGACACAGGTCCACACTGGCCACCAGCTGCCCTGGGCCTGCTCCCCGGCTCCTTACTCACCAGTGGCTCTGGGCTTGGTCCCCAGGGGCCAGTGCTCAGAAAACAGCAGAGAGCAAGCTTCTTATCCTACTCTGTCCAGCGTGGTCCCCATAAGCCACAAGCACGGGTTAAGTAAACTACAGTGAAAGAGAAAGTCAGGACCTGGTCGCTGTGGCTCCCAGCCCCCCTGGGCAGCGCAGATAGGCAGTGGCTTCTTGGCGGAGCCTTCTGCTAGATGGTGCCACCTCAGGTCCCCCTGGCATGCTGCCAGGTGGCATCCATGGTCACCTTCCTTCCAGGGCTGGCTGAGACCCTGATGTTGGAGACCCCTCGTCCCAGCCTCCCAGGCAGGTGCTGCTGTGGCCAGCTCCAACTCCCCCCCGCCTCCCCCTGTCCTCACAGTGACCCTCTGCTCCTCTACTGAGGTCTTGAAGGAGTGGCCCACAGTAGGGTCCCCGCTGGCAAGCGTCTGTATCCCGTGGCCCCAGTGACTCCCCCACCCCCACCATGGGATTGATCAGAGCTGCACCTCCCATTCACAGCTGAGGAGCTGAACTTGAAGCCTGGATTCTGCTCTTGCCCTCCCAAATCCTATGACCCCTTATGGTTTTGTCTGGCCTGCTGCCAAGGCCAAAGAGCCCTGCAGCCCTTCCTGGTTTGTGTGTTGGGGGGTGGGGGTGGAACACTGGGGGACCCTGAAAGTTAGAACTGAGGTTCCCATGGCCTGGGCCAGAGATGCTGGGTGAGACCCACGGAATGTGGCATCATGGTGTTTGTGCAGAGCTGGATACCCTGTGGAGGGGCAGGGGCCTGCTGGCCCTGGGCAGGGAGTGTTCCTGTTGGGAGGAAGGACCTTACTCCCTCTGTGGCCTAAGGCCTGGGTCAGATGCTGGGGAGGTGGTGGGTTTGGGGGTCCCTTGGGGAAGCCTCATGCCAGCCATCAGGTCACTGTGCTGCTCGTGTGTGGCCCAGACAGCTCATAGACCCATCTGTCATGTCTGTCACGGCTCAGGGCCTTAGGGGACGGGCGTGTGTAGGCCCCATCCTGCACCTGCCTGGGTCCCTTTCTTCTCTTTGCCTTGTGCCCCGTCTCTGCTGAGACATGGTGGTTTGCCTGAGCTGATGATGGGAGTGAAGGGTTGGGGGGTGCGGGCTGGACTCCCACAGTCAGAGCCCTGGGGTGGGGCTTGGCTCAAAGCCAGCCCCTCTGCTGTTTCCAGGGGTGGGGCTTCCTGACAGCAGGGCAGGTGGGCAGGCCCTGCCCAAGCAGGATGGGTTGCCAGGCTAGGCCCCAGGGAGGTGCAGGCATGGGGACCACAGCAGAGCAGTGACACACTGCACTGCTGTGCTCGGGGCACTGAGGAGCCTTTGTGGGGAGGCCGGTGGGTCCAGTCTCTGGGTCTTGCTAGAGCTGGGCGGAGCGTCCCCTGCCACCTGCTGACCGTGTGAGCGTATCCTCAGAGCGAGCAGACGCCAGCCGGAGGTGCTGTCTCCAGAGCTGGTTACCATCCCATCGTCCTCAGTGACAGACGAGGCCTCAGTAAGGTGTATGCTCCACGTTGGTTGCCTGTGAGTTCCAGTTTGTAACGGTCACTTGGGTGGACGCCCGATCTGGACGGGAGGCAGAGGTGCACGTCCTCGTGTGTTTATGAAGCTGCTCACAGGAGGGTCGGATCACGGGGGCAGCCGGGCTCGTGGGAGACATTCCGACGAGTAGAGTCAATATTTGCAAAGTGCTGGGAACAGCCTCATTTATGGCTATTGAAGCCTGTGATAGCCTGGTGGGGTCCACTGAGCCCTGTTATTCCTGAGCGTGGCTGCTGGGAGCTCACTGTGGGTGGGCCTGGTCTTGCAGGCTTTGAGAGAGTGAAGCCTCAGGGCACTTGGTGCCTTCCCTCCCCTTTCCTCCCCTCTTTTTTTTTTTTTTTTTTAAGATTTATTTATTTATTTATTTGAGAGGCAGAGTTACAGACAGTAAGAGGGAGAGACAGAGAGAAAGGTCTTCTGTCTGCTGGTTCACTCCCCAAATGGCTGCAACAGCAGGAGCTGTGCCAATCTGAAGCCAGGACCCAAGAGCTTCTTCTGGGTCTCCCATGTGGGTGCAGGAGCCCAAGGACTTGGGCCATCTTCTACTGCTTTCCCAGGCCACAGCAGAGAGCTGGATCGGAAGAGGAGCAGCCGGTATAGAACTGGTGCCCAGATGGGGTGCTGGCGCCACAGGCGGAATATTAACCTACTATGCCACAGCGCCGGCCCCTCCCCTCCTCTTTTTTTTTATTTTTTATTTTTTAAAGATTTATTTATTTTATCTACTTGAGAGGCAGAGAGAGAGAGGTCTTCTATTTTCTGGTTCCCACCTCAAATGACCACGATGGCCGGAGCTGGACCAAACCGAAGCCAGGAGTTTCCTCCTGGTCTCCCACGTGGGTGCAGGGGCCCAAGCACATGGGCCGTCTTCCACTGCTTTCTGAGGCCATAGTGGGGAGCTGGATCAGAAGTGGAGCAGTCAGGACTCAAATCTGTGCCCATATGGGATGCCGGCGCTGCAGGCAGATGCTTAACCTACTATGCTATAGCGCAGGCCCCTCCCCACCCCTTTTAAAGAAAACAGGATTGTTCACAAAAGCAGGGCCTGGGTCTTCAAGTTCAGGTTTCTGCCTTCGAGCATCGGAAACTTCTGGGAGCTTCTGACAAAGATGACTGAGCATGGCCGTACTTGGCTGCCTGCTTACCCACCTCTGTGCACATGCGATGGCAGCATCTGGCCACCGTGTCCCTTTCCTGTGACTGACTCTGGGGACAGTGCACTCTGTGTCTTCTGAGAAGCGAGGGCCACCACTGATGGTGGCCACTTCTGTTCGTCAGGGCCAGGGAAGGTTGTCGTTGTGGTAATGATGCCTGTTTCTCTCTGTGAATTAGATATAGACCCACTCCCCTGTGCGGCCGTGTGGTTTACTGAGGAGGTGCAGTGGGGCCGGGGTCTGATCCTGCAGTGGCCATCACGAGAGACAGTTTGCAGAGTCCTCTGGGGCCTCCCCCGTGTCAGCCAGTGGTGGGTACTGGGTGTGGACTGTTGCCCCTGAGAAGCATGAGGGTGACGCCACCGAGCCACAGACAGTTCAGTACCCACTTCCTGACACACATGACACATGGCCTGAACTCATGCCTGTCCGGGTCTTTCCCTCCCAGCCCCCAAGTCCTGCCCACACTACATAAGTGGCAGCTGTGGTTCTGCCTAGACTGCTTACAGCTGCTTCTTAGGGAGGGGAAGGCCTGGCTGGTGCTGTCCACTCATGCCTGCCCCTGGTTTGTGGCACCATGGTGTCTGCTTGTTCTCTCAGCTGTGGTGGAGGTGGAAACTGGAGCAGCCTTCCTGGGCCCAGACCCCATGCCCACTCCTTCTCAGGATGAACAGGTAGTGAGGAGCACACCATCCCCAGCTGGGGCCGGGGGGAGCATTCAGGTCCTCAGGACCTGGGAATAGCAGAGACCCTGCCCCCCACCTCCCAGGAAGGCTGGAGCACGTGGGACACACCTGGGAGGAAGAGAGTGCATGCATGTGGCTGAGGCCTTGTGTTGCCTTCCCAGAGTGTCTGCTACTCCCACGGAGCTGGGATGTTGGGATGTGAACATTTAGTGCCGGGAGGGAGGCAAATCCTTGGGGGAGCCCGAGCTCATTGGGGGCTTTGGGACCGTCCATCCCACACACCCTGCCTGACTCGATTCTCTGTGCACAGGGCAGTTGTGGACGATGACCCTTGACGCTTTGTTTTGATTTACAACCACATGGCACTGGAGAGAGGCCCCACCCATGCACCAGGCTGTCACCCGACGCGGCCTTGCCAGTGCCCGGTGCCCACCCTCTTCCTCCTGCCCTTGCCTGGGCAGGCATTGTGCCTTCTCCTGGCAGGTCTCAGAGCACCAATCAGTGTGCTTCCTGTGGCTGGACCTCGAGCCTCGCTGGTAGGAGGATGCTACAGCATCCCGGGAGCAGCAAGCCTGCCCCTGTGGTCTGACAGTGGCCACCACTGCCCGTTGGGGCCTTTCCAGCAGAGCCGGTGGCCCCAAGGTATCAGGAGAGCAGCCGCCCGCAGACGTCCCACACATCTGAGCAAGAGCTAGGACTGTGTCACCAACACCACGAGTGCCGCTGTGTGTAGCCCCCTATGGCCCTGGGGCTCAGTGAGACTGCCAGGCCCCGTCCATGGCACACACCACAGCCAGCGTTGTTCCAGGGCCTTTTGATCTTTCCACTGTCTGATTGAACTTGAGGTTCTCTGCCGCTCTGACAGGTTTCAGACCTTTTAGGGATCGGAGGCCGTGGTTTGTTGAACTCAAGCCCATCTAGCCTGTTTGTAAGTGAATTAGCCCACACACGTGGGACGGGCCAGTGCTTCTGCTGTCGTGGAATTGATGGCCCACAGTGAGGAGAATTCTGCTAGACTCTAGGATTGGGCACCAGGCTGCATGGCGAGACACCTGACCGAGCTGTTCTACCTGGAGCGGTTGGGCGGGGTGTTGCCATGGTAACCGTAGTGCTGGCATAGGATACAAAGGGAGGTCCCCTTTGCCCATCAGCCCGCCTCTGAAGCACCTCTGACTCCTGGGTCTTTGGTTTATCCACGCAAGCTGGTAGCTGCCTTCGGAAATGAAGACTGTGGGCTGTGCAGGCCCTTCCCCACACCTCCTGGCTTTTGTTAGGTTGTTTAAACCTGAATGGTTTGCTCTGACACCACAGGATCTCTCACACGGTGTCCGTTGGTGCTGAAGCCCTGGCAGAAATAACTTAGTGTGGAAGTGGTGCTGCGAGCTTCCTACAGAAGCAGTGACCAGGGCCATGGAGGGAGCTGTGAGAAGCAGGGCTGTCTCCTTCCCAGCCTCCTTCACCCTCATGTCCTGGTCACTGGGGTCCCTGGGGCCTCATCCCTTTGTTAAGTCGCCTTTGAGATGAGTCTGGACATCTGGCTTGATGCATGTTTGCTGGGTATAGGATTCTAAGGTGGCACCTGCCCCTTCCCGCTCTGCCTTGCAGACAGAATTGCTCTGGGTCCTTGGATGCTGAATTGCCCTGAACAGTCTGGAGGTGTATCGCTTTGCATGGCTCTGATCCGGCCTTGACAGCTCTTTCTGTTCTGTCTTCCCCCTCCAGCTCGGGGAGCTGCCGGTTCGCTGTTTATATTTGGCGATGTCTGTTCGCCGAGTGCCTGTGGCACAGGTGTTTGATTTCCAGGTGACTCTTTCCCTTCTACTTGGCTCACTTTCCTCGTTGACTCTTTGGACGTGTTCATTTATCTTTTACATTTGCAAAATTGGGGTGTGACTTCCATATAAAGAAGCGCGGAAGCGTGTGAGCCGCTGGGCTGTGACAGAAGCCCGGAGGTGCATTTCTGACGATGGGGAGCACGCCCCTCACCCAGGCCTCTCGGCCACTTCTGCCCACCCATGGGCTCTGCCTGTCCCAGTGGTGTTAATTCTGCATCACTCTGTCCTTGGCAGAGTCACCCATCCATGTGGGACCCCACTGGATGCTCATTTTGGGGTGTGGCTTCTTTTGGGGGATACACATTTCGTTTTATTGCAACAAAGCAACTTGTACACTTTTTTTAAAAAAGATTTATTTTATTTATTTGAAAGTCAGAGTCCCAGAGAGAGGAGAGGCAGAGAGAGAGAGACGTCTTCCATCCGTTGGCTCACTCCCCAGATGGCCACAACGGCTGGAGCCGTGCCGATCCGAAGCCAGGAGCCTCTTCCGGGTCTCCCACGTGGGTGCAGGGGCCCAAGGACCTGAGCCATTCTCTGTTGCTATCCAGGCCACAGCAGAGAGCTGGATCAGAAGAGGAGCAGCCAGGACCAGAACCGGTGCCCACATGGGATGCCAGCGCCCCAAGCCAGGGCCTCAATCCACTGTGCCACAGCGCGGGCCCCAACTTGTACACTTTTAACGTTTAAAACTGAGCATCAGCTTTGTTTTCCAGTGTAAAATAAACAGGAACAGAATTACAGTAGAGAATCTATTCCAAGTAAGATCCTGCAGGTTCTGCATCAAGCGGCAGCACTCAGCCATCACTAGGAGAGAATTTCATTTTTAGAAGTATCAGCTTAATCTGCGAGGATGTCCGTGAAGCATCACAATCAGACACGCCAGAGGAGAAGCCGTGTTGTCAAACTGCCCCACTTCACCTACCCACACACCTCAAACCCACCCGTGGGTGACCTCCTATAACCCCATTTTCTTCTCTTTTTTAACCGAGAGAAAGTAGACAGATCCGTGTTGGTAAATGCTAACTGTCCATCTTCACACAAAGACACACTGTGATCTCTGAGCCCCATCTACAGAGAAAGGAGGGGGAAAAGCTAGAATTCTGAGCCCTGCTCGCAGGCCCGGCCCCCTCCAGCTCCCGCGGAGCCAAGGGAGCAGCAGGCTTCGCTTTTCCCACAGAGCACGGTGGTGTTGATTTCTTAAAGTTTTTGTGGAGTCAGGGAAGGGTAAAGATGAATTGGGAACACACAGGGAAGAGATCCTTTGCCCATTGTATTCTGCTTAAGGTCTTTGCCCCACAGTAAGCTGAGAACTGTGGTGTAGAGAAAAGAGGCCTCAGAAACAGGGAGACTGAACACAAGAGGGAAAAAATGAAATAAAAACAAGAAGACAGCAGCTTGCTCCCAGGGACTGGAGAGAATTAAAAAAAAAAAAAGTTGGAATCCATCAGTGCTTTCTGTTAGTCATCTTCTCCTTCATCCTCCACGCCTTCCCCTTCTTCCTCATCCCCTTCTTCAGCGATGTCTTCCAATCCTCTTACTCCACCCCGCCCCGCCCCGCCCTTCCTCTTCCCCTTCCATCATCTGCGTAGCACTGCATGGATTTGGCCATGTGTCCGCTTTGGTGACTCTTCCCTCAGCTGCACCTGCCTGAGAATGAATGGCCAGGAGAGCAGGTGCAGAGGTGCACCGGTTCCTGTCGGCCCCTGCTTGGCTGGCGCACCCGGCGTTTGCCTTGAGCGTGCCCCCAGATCCTTTCCAGACCTCCCTTTGATTTCAGGGGACTCTACAATGCATCACCACTCTCATGCAGATGAAATTCTTTGCAGAGAACTTTATTTTTGAAGTTAGGATTCTCATCAAAACGCAGATCTGTTCTGTAACCTGCTTTAGTATCTTCAGATTCTGCCACTTGAACTCTGGTCAGCGATGCAGCGCCTCCTCAGCCTGGTTCACAAATGTTGTTCCCCCCAGAGGTCCATCCTGACCTCTGCTCAGTGAAGGGTTGGCGGAGTTTGTCGTACTTCTGCTCTCAGAGTCTCCTTGCTGACTTGTTCATTGCTCCCGTCTGCAATTCACCAATATGTTCGATTGCTTCTCTTTGTTCTTTTTCTCCTTTGAACAAAGCCCAAGAGAGGCCCATATGTGTGCCGGCCTTGGGGCTGAGCTGCTCCAGGCTTCTTTGTTTGAGGCAGGAGTGAGGGTGGGTGTCTGGGGGCCACGCTTCAGGGAAAGTGCCAGAACCAGGACCGGGCAGGAAGAAACTCCGACAGCTCGGGGTCTGGCTTCTTTCATTCAGCTTGATGGTTCTGGAATTCTCCCAGGGTGTTGTGAGAATCAGGATTTTGTTTCTTTTTATTTTATTACTCATTTTTTAAAACAATTTTTATTGGGGCCATCGCTGTGGCGTAGCGGGTGAAGCCGCCGCCTGCAGTGCCGGCATCCCATATGGATGCCAGTTCGGGTCCCGGCTGCTCCACTTCTGATCCAGCTCTGTGCTATGGCCTGGGAAAGCAGCAGAAGATGGCCCAAGTCTTTGGGCCCTTGCACCCACATGGGAGACCTGGAGGAAGCTCCTGGCTCCTGGTTTCTGGCTCCTGGCTTTGGATTGGTGCAGCTCTGGCCATCGTGGCCATCTGGGGAGTGAACCAGCAGATGGAAGACCTCCCCCCCCCCCCCGCCTCTCCTCTCTCTGTGTAACTCTTTCAAATAAATAAATAAATCTTTTAAAAAACCACAATTTTTATTTATCTATTTGAGAGACAGCATTCTCATTTTGCTGGTTCACTGACCAGATACTTGTAACAGCTGGGACTGCGCCAGGAACTCAATCCAGGTCCCTCACGTGGGTGGCAGGAACCCAAGGGCTTGAGGTGACATCAGCGGTCTCTCCAGGTCTGCTGTAGGAAGAAGCATCGAGCGCCGGGACTCCAACCCAGGCACTCCGAGGTGGGACACGGGGACCTTAGCTGGTGTCCTGTTAGGCTGGATGCCTGCCCCAGGCATTTGTTCCCTTTATTTCTGAGTCACGGTCCGTTTGGGTGGATGTGGCCATGGGCGTTTCTGTGATGGGGGAGCTGCTAGAATCCCCCCGTGCCTGTCATTTGTGGATCTCCAGGAGGGGAATAGTGGGACGTAGAGCAGGTGCAGACCTGCCCAGGGCTTCTCCGAGGGCTGTCTCACCTCACACTCAGTGACTTGTGGGGAGGGGATAAGGGGCGGGGGCGGGGGGCATCATGGACAGGTGCTTCCAGCTCCCAGCGGTTGGAACTGTCAGTCTCTTCAGTGTAGCTTGTCTGGGCAGTGGGCAGTGGTGTCTCAGTGTGGTGGTAAGTGGCATTTTCCTGATGACTGAAGTTCTGAGCATCTTTTCGTGTGCTGCTGGGCTGTTTCTGTCATCTTCGGTGCACGGTCTGTTTGTTTCTCTGCTTTACAGAAATTCTTTGTATGCTCTGGGTCTGAGTCCTTTGTCAGATTCACATACTAAGATGAGTTTCTCTCACTTGGCTCGACTTCTATTTTCTTAAATAAATAGCCAGTTTTGAAGAGTTTCTGTCCTGGTGCAGTGGGTTAAGCTGCTGCTCGTGATGCCGGCATCCCATATCAGAGCACTGGTTTGGTTCCCGACTGCTCCACTTCTGATCCAGCTCCCTGCGAACGAGCCTAGGAAAGCAACAGAGGATGGCCCAAGTCCTTGGGCCCCTGTCACCCAGATGGAGTTCTGGGCTCCTGGGTTCCACCTGGCCAAGACCTGGCTGTTGCAGCCATTTGGGGAGTGAACCAGCAGATGGAAGCTCTCTCTCTTGGTCGGTCTAGCTCCTCTGCTGTCTCTCCTCCTGACTTTCAAATAAATAGGTCTTTAAAAATAACCATTTTTGACGAGCAGAACGTGTTCCCATTTTACTAACTTTTTGTACTTAATGTTTTATTAGGTTACAGACCATCTCGCTTTAAAACATCTATGCTAGTAGGAAGGCGACTTCAGCATTAACATGTCAGAGTTCTTTCCTGACTGTTCCTCTTTAATGCTTGCCCTTATTTGTGCTGGGCACTGGGGTCTTCATAGGAACAGTAGATGTGATGCATTTTATTTATTTGCATTTTATTGGAAAGGTAGACAGAGACAAAGACTGATGGGGTTCACTCCCCAAGTGCCCACGACAGCCAGGGCTGGGCCAGGAGATAGGAACTCCATCTGAGTCTCCCGCATCAGTGACAGGGACCCAAATGCCTGAGCCGTCACTGCTGCTTCTTAGGATGTGCATTGGCAGGAAGCTGAGTTGGAAGCAGAGCTGGGGCTTGCACCGGGCACTCTGATACGGGATGTGGGCATCACAAGCCGAGTCTCCACCACTGCCAAACCCCTACCGCTTTTATGAGAACGTTCAGTGGGTGTTTTTCCTTGTCCCTGGTTTACTGCTTTCCCTGGGTTTGGCCATGCCCATGCCCATGGCTTCTCTTGGCTCTGTGGGTGATGGTGGCTGTCCTGCCCCACTCAGGACAGACCCACTGGGCAGGTCTGGGCTGGGGGGGAGGATCTGGCGGGGGTGCTGGAAGAGGAGCTGTGAGTGCGGCCACCATTGGGGTCATTCCTTAGCAAGACGACCCTCCTCGTGATCCCACGACCCACACCTCATCTCTAGGTTGGAGTCTGGCTTGGTGTTCTGTGGGGCCTTCTGGAAGGGCCTTGGGGCCTTGGCTTCCGTTTCCTGTCAGTTCCTGTCTCTCCCGCCATCTGGGTTCACCTGTTTTCTGTCTCCTGGAGTTCTTGAGCATTTCACCCTTCCGTGTTCAGAGTGTTTATAGTTCTCTTCTGGAAACACACACGTCTTGTTTCTGACATTCCCATGACTGCTGGGTGGGGAGAGGCAGACTTTGCCCTGTGAGCTGTAGACCCGGGCCTCAGAGGTGACCTTGGGCTCTGCTCAGGGGGAGGTGTGTGCCAGCGGGGGGCAGGGGAACGCTGGGCCACAGCCCTCGGCTTCATCTGGGAAGCTGGAAGTCACAGAGCCTTGGGCCATGCTGGCTCTTTGGGGAGGATCCACTGGAGGATTTGGGAAGGGCAGGGCCAAGGTCTGGGTGGGCTGCAGGGGCAACAAGTCGGGGGTGGTGTGATGCCAGCTGTGTGAGCTTGGATGGATGTGGTGCCCGGTAGTGGTGTCCTGGGTGAAACAGGTGGATGGGGCATGTCTGACCTCATGGATCACATGAGGTCTCCAGGGTGATGACAGTGGTGCTTGTGTGTTGTTCCTTGTTTTAAATTTGGGGCCGGCGCTGTGGCTCACTTGGTTAATTCTCCGCCTGCGGTGCCAGCATCCCATATGGGTACCGGGTTCTAATCCCGGTTGCTCCTCTTCCAGTCCAGCTCTCTGCTGTGGCCCAGGAAGGCAGTGGAGGATGGCCCAGGTGCTTGGGCCCTGCACCCACGTGGGAGACCAGGAGGAAGCACCTGGCTCCTGGCTTCGGATCAGGGTAGCTCCGGCGGTAGCAGCCACTTGGGCGGTAAACCAGTGGAAGGAAGACCTTTCTCTTTGTCTCTCCCTTTCACTGTCTGTAATTCTACCTGTCAAATAAATAAATAAAAATCTTAAAAAAAAATAAATTCAAGGCCAGTGGGTCAGTTCTGCTTGCGTGGCCAGGCATACTGGCCCCGTGGCTGTGTCCTCCTGCACCAGACATGGCCACGCCAAGGCTGCTGGCTCTGCAGGGTGAGCTCTGTCAGGGTTCTTAATTTTCTGCTCTCAGGTCTGGCCTCTGGCGCTTGTCAGGGTCCGACTGACCTCATCTGTTGTGTTCTGAGTGCTTCCCCTGTGTCGTGTGTGCATTGGAACAAATGCGTCTCTCATTTTCCCCACCGTGGTTTAACACGATTTATTTCAAGAAAGAAAGGTCTCCACATCAGACTGTTCACAAAAATCACTTTAGGAAACACATATTAAGACTGCTGCGCTCATTATCTTAGAGAGTGCATGTGACATGCCGTGGTTGTGTTTGTGCTGAGCTCAGCTCCCCGTCACACTCTTCGTGGGGTCCCCCCCACCTCCAACTCCCAGCCCCTCCTTAGCCAAACATGCGCGCCTCTGTGGCATGGGAGCAACGTGTAGCCCTGCTGCAGGTGTTTAGAGCGGTCGCCTGCTGGGGGAGCCAGGCCTCCAGGGTGTGTACATTGCCAGTGTGGGCTGGGGGCTCTCCGGCTGCCCAGAACTTCAGTTCCTGAGGCCCTCCTAACAGGGGCTGTGTCCGGGGTCTCGGAGTCCGATGTGGCGGTGCCGGGGGCTGCGTGTCCCTGTGGGGGCCTGTGAGCGGCTCCTGTGCTGGAAGGGGGTTTGGGGACGTCTGTGTCCCTGCCTTTGGTTGGTGCCTGTGTGCAGAGAGGGAGGGCTGGTGCTGCTGCCTCTGCGGCCTGGGTGAAACATCCCCATTCCCCGCTGTGCCCCAGTTCACTGCCCCTGGTGGGCAGCAGAGCAGCCGGCGGGCCTGGTCCTGTGAGCGCCACCCACTTGGTGCGTGTCTCCTGCTGCAGGACCGGAAGCTCACCAAGCTGGAGCGGCAGCGCTTCAAGGAGGAGGCAGAGATGCTGAAAGGCCTGCAGCACCCCAACATCGTGCGCTTCTATGACTTCTGGGAGTCCAGTGCCAAGGGCAAGCGGTGCATCGTGCTGGTGACCGAGCTGATGACCTCGGGAACACTGAAGACGTAAGCGCCGCTGCACGCCGGCCGGGGTGGTGGCGGCCGGGGGTGCCACATCTGGGGCTGCCCAAGGTCCTGGGCCATCGCCTCGTGGAAGTGTCCCTTTTGGGTGATACATCTACATACCCCCGGGAATAGGAAGCCAAGTCAAAGAAACCACAGCAAAGTGCTCTTTCCTGGCACTCTTTCCTGTCCGATGGTGGATGTGCCCATCTTTCAGACGTTGCCAGGAGGCCGTGCCCTCCTGTGTGGGACATCAGGAGGTGGTTTCTCTCCCAGGGACACAGTTCGTGGGTGTGCAGGGTCTGGAGCAGGCTGGTCAGGTTTAGTTGAGCACAGCGGAGAACAGGGGGCCATGGTGTGCCCCTGGGCAGTCGACAAGGTCTGCCCCACTGGGTGGCTGTAACCCAGGTCCCCCTGCATCGTTCAGACCCTGTAACCTTGGGCAGAGCCTCAATGTCCACCTGCCACTGGGCGGTTTTATTCCCAAGTGGCCACACAGCATGGAGAGAGCCCCATTTCCAGCCTCCCCTGCTGCCTATCTCTGGGGACAGCTTAGAGCAGGTCACACAGGTGACCAGTGTTCGGGAGGGCCTGGCCTTCTTGACCTCTGACCCCGGTTGTCCCATTGGCCTTGAGCTTCCCTCCCCTCCCCTCTCCCCCAAGGTGTTCCTGGGTGGGATTCTGCCCTGCTGCCGTGGCTCCTGGCCTTTTGGGGACAGGTTTGGGGTCTGGGTCGGCCTGAGCTTTAGTAGCGAGGTTCCTGGTATTGCAAGAGCAACAGGTGAGCCGGCCACCCAACCTGGTCACCTGCTTGTGGGCCTGGCCTCCACTGTGTGACCCCCAGCCAAGGCAGGCCTGCCCAGCTCTCCTCTGTCACCTTCCCTATCATGGGTGTTTCAAGCGGGCCCTGAGCATGCGTGGGCGGAGTCTTTCAAGGGAGCTGCTCCTCGAGCTGTGCCACCCCCCCCCTCCCCGAACAGGTACCTGAAGCGGTTCAAGGTGATGAAGCCCAAGGTGCTGCGCAGCTGGTGCCGGCAGATCCTGAAGGGCCTGCTGTTCCTGCACACGCGGACGCCACCTATCATCCACCGGGACCTGAAGTGCGACAACATCTTCATCACCGGGCCCACCGGCTCTGTGAAGATCGGCGACTTGGGCCTGGCCACCCTCAAGAGAGCGTCGTTCGCCAAAAGCGTCATAGGTGGGCCTGTTTCTCCTGCCTGGGGCGCTGAGCTGAATCTGGGGGCCAGGCAGATCTGGGCAGGAGGCCTAGTGGGCAGAGTGCCTGGGGCCAGGGGCTCGGGCCGGGCATATGAGCCACCCTTCTAGCCGCTGGTGGCTCGGCCAAGGGAGCTGCCGGACAGCGGATACACGGCCTACTCTGGGGCTAGGTGGGCTGACTCTGCTCCTGACCCCACCAGCCCCTGCTGTCCAGGCTCTGCCCTGGGTGGTCTCTGGCCACATCAGTGCCGTATCCAGTGGGGGAGATGAGGTGGGTGGCACAGGGTAGGTACTGTGGGTACTTAGGGCAGGGAAGGAGGCCCTGGCCACAGAGGAACTTTGAGGCAAGTGACATAGCAGCTGGTCTTAGTGGGCAGGGAAGGTTCCAGGCTGTGGGGCCCAGGAAGTGACCACTTGGAGTACCTGGGGGAGGGCACATGGGTGTTCTGTGCAGGGCAGGGAGTGGTGCAGAGGGATTTAGTTTGTTAGAAATGTTGTTGACCTCTCTTTCTCATCCTCAATCCTCAGCCTTTCGAGAGGAGATACCTTGGGCCTTGGGGGGACAGCTGGCCCGAGGCTGCTGTGAGGGGCTGGGGGGCTGCATCTTGCTGTGCACCTGCCCCAAGGTGGTCCTGGTGTGTGGGGGTGCTCATTGTTCCCCAGGCCCCAAGGGGGGTTCTCACAAACTGTGAAGAAGAGAGAGTTTGGGGGGCTTACGGAGCAGCTGCTTGTTGGGGTCAAGATGCCTGGATGGCACCTGCAGGTGCAGGGCCGGGGGCCCAGTGTAGCTGGGGAGGTCCAGGTGGGATCTAGTGGGACCTGGAGACTGAAGCCCCACATGCCCCCGAATTGAGGGTGGCTCCCCACAGGCAGGAGTGGGGGCAGTTGGGCTGGGGCTTGGGGTTTGCATGGTTTTGCCGAGTGTTTGGAGGAAGTGAAGGTCTGAGAAGCGCTTTGCTAGCAGTGGTGGGTTTGGATGTGGCGTCGGACGCAGGGTGGCTGCCCCAGAAGGGGTCTGGCAGCCCTGGGGGAAGCCGAGTGGTGGTGCCCAGGGGCTGCCCCAGGCCTCAGTTTTCCTAACCGTGAAATGTGAGGGGCAGGGGGCTGGTGCCGTGGCTCACTTGGTTAATCCTCCTCCTGTGGTGCCGGCATCCCATATGGGCGCTGGGTTCTAGTCCCGATCGCCCCTCTTCCAGTCCAGCTCTCTCTTGTGGCCTGGGAAGGCAGTGGAGGATGGCCCAAGTGTTTGGGTCCTGCACCCGCATGGGAGACCAGGAAAAAGCACCTGGCTCCTGGCTTCAGATCGGCGCAGTGCACTGGCCGTAGTGGCCATTTGGGCAGTGAACCAACGGAAGGAAGACCTTTCTCTCTGTCTCTCTCTCTCACTGTCTATAACTCTTCCTGTCAAATAATAAATAAATACATTTTAAAAAAGAATGTGAGGGGCAGGGGAGGGGAAGTGCTCAGTCCTGCAGGAACCAAGAGCAGGGCTCTGAGCTCTGGGCAGTTTCAGGCTCAGTGATGTGACAGGGCCGCTCGGGGCCACTTACCTCAAATGGCAACACTCAGGTCCCTGGACTTCCCGGCCAGGGTTTCACACTGCAGAGGGGGGCTGACATGTGGGGCGGGGAGTAGGTGTTTCCAGCAGGCACAGCAGGGCCCTGCCCCACCATGGGTGCCAGGGCCCAGAAAGTTCCTGTTGGGAGAAGCCTGGACCAGGAGCGGCCTTGGCTGCCCCTTCTCAAGGGCAGGGCTTTGTTAGTTCAAGTCTCCCGATGCTGGGCTGCAGTGGGTTGGGGGACCCTCTTGTGAGCAGTGTTGGCTTAGGTTACCTGTGGGTGCTTGCCTTGCCCTGACTCCTCCTGGGCCCAGGGTTCCATCTGAGACATAGCCTCAGGCCACCAGCCCCCCTGTCCTCCCTGACACAGGTGTCTGGGGGCCCCTGGGGGCAGTTGGTGCCAGGGTTCCATTGCAGGCCTCAGGCTTGCACTTCAGACATGGCCCATATCAGGACAGGGCTTGGTAGCCGGCTTCCCCGGGCTGCTGTGGACCCTCTGGGGGGAGATGATCCCCATGCTCAGAGCATCAGGCTGTGGCCATTTCCCCTCTGCCTTACCTGACACCAGGTGTTGACACAGGTGTGAGCCATATGTTGCCCATGGGGTTTGGTGCCCTGGGTTTCACACCTTCCTGGGTGTGTGTTGCTGGTTTGTGTGTGCTGAACTGGGCCTGGGCTGGGCTCTGAGGGGACCAGGTCCTGTCACCAGGCTGCTGATGGCTGGGCCAGGCGTCTATGCAGGAAGCCGGATCCTGTGGGTGTGGAGGTGCCCTACCTACCTAGGAGGGCTTCTGAGAGGCGGCAGTGATGGAGGTGAGCCTGCTGGGGAGAGAGCTGAGAAAGTGGGCCAGGGGAACTGAGGGTGGTTCCTCTAGGGAGAGCTGCAGGCTGGCTCTGGGTGGGCTGGGCATTCCGGATGGACGGTGGGAGAGGGGTCGTTGCTGATGAGCACTAAAGGGCTCCAGCCAGTGTGGGGTCCCAGCAGGCGTGGCCCCCTTCCCATCCTCCCGGGAGAAGACTGGGATGTGGGCTCTGCCTGCTGGGGGAGAGGATGGATGAGCCGCCTCTGTTGGTTTCGCTGTAACACAATTCTTGAGCATAGTTATGGCTAGGATGTCTTTGACTTCCGCAAAGGAAGTTTGTGTTTCCTTACAGACCTAGAAACAGACAGGGCCTCTTAGCTGCGAGAGGCTGGGCCGCAGCCACCTTCCTGGCTTAGCAGAAGAGAGGCTGTTCCTGCAGACCCTTGTCTGCCCTTGCAGGGGGGCTTGGGGAGGGGGTGGCATGAGGCAGGTTCCCAGTGCCAGATGGGTGGGTCTGGGCTGGGGAGGTGTGCAGAGACCTCGGGGGTGCAAGCAGGTATGTGAGGGACCCTGGGGACTCTTCTGAGTGGCTGTGATGGTTCAGGCCTGCGCAGCGCTGGGGAGCCCCTCAGGGTGGTGTCTGGGGGAACCTGGGGTGACAGAGGGGCGGGGTCCTGGGAGCAGGTGTTCACCTCACCAGCAACCCAGCTGGCTTAGGCTACGTGGGGTCTTTCTGCCATTTGCATCCAGCAGGGCCTGGGTCGTGCATTCCCTATTCTGTGGCAAACTCAGGGCAGGGGGATTGGGGGGTGGGGAGAGAAACTTGAGAAATTTAAAAGTTACCAGTGCAAAAACTTTCCATGTAACCATGTGCCTCAAAGTCCTGAAAGGGTAAACATTCCCAGTGCAAGGTTCCCCAACTCCACTCAGTCCCGTTATTTCTGATGGATTCTTCCAGAGTTCTGCAGGCTTGTATGTGAACCTAAACGTAGTCCGATTTTCCCCCATTTTTACCCAAAATGTTAACTTTTTTGGTTAAACACACAACTTTTAAATTGAAACGATGGGTAAATGAAAGCCCAACATGTGATTTGTAATCCAGTGATTGCTTTGTGCTGTTTTGCATCTGCTCTAAAAAATAAAACATGTTGACAGTCTTCCAGTCAACAAACACACAGATGTTAGAAGCAGCCCCGTTGAAATCGCTGGTCCCTTTTCTCTGCGCTCAGCTCTGCAGACACACAGGACCTTTTTCAACGAAAAGGTCTTTGCAGTTCTTGTTCAAGCGAAAGCTCACTGTAGAGAAGCTGAAAGCTGCAGACTGACGTAGCTAAAGAACAGCGCGGCCGCCTCCCAGACAGCATTGTCTCGGACGCGGTGAGCACCTGCCACCCTGTACTGTGTGTATTGCACCAAGGCCAAGTCCGACTTCATGCAGATGTCAGTTTTCACCCCTTGTGTTTCTAGGATGTGAGCAGTTCCCATCCTATTTATTTATTTATTTATTTTTGACAGACAGAGTGGACAGTGAGAGAGACAGAGAGAAAGGTCTTCCTTTGCCATTGGTTCATCCTCCAATGGCTGCTGCGGCCAGCACGCTGCGGCCAGCGCACCACACTGATCCGAAGGCAGGAGCCAGGTGTCTATCCTGGTCTCCCATGGGGTGCAGGGCCCAAGCACTTGGGCCATCCTCCACTGCACTCCCGGGCCACAGCAGAGAACTGGCCTGGAAGAGGGGCAACCGGGACAGAATCTGGCGCCCCGACCGGTACTAGAACCTGGTGTGCCGGCGCCGCAAGGCGGAGGATTAGCCTAGTGAGCCGAGGCGCCAGCCTAGTTCCCATCCTAAAGCCTGTGGGACCTGACACGTGGACGCCCTTTGCCGGCTCCCTGCCTGTCTTTGGTGGTGGTGATTGTTCCCCGAGGGGGGTGCCTGGCATGCTTAAGCATCCCCTGTCTGGGGACAGTCAAGGTCTCTGTGGGTGTTTGGAGTTGTAAGCAGCTCTGGGATGGCTGCTGAGTTTTTGCCTGCCTCCTGGTGACCAAGCGCTGCTTGATGCTGGGCCTGTCCTACAGGCTGTATAAGGTCCCACGAAATCATTTGCTCTGGCCCTGCCATGGCAACCACAAGCAAGACTCAAATTTCAATAAATCTATAGCAGGCTATATATATATATTTTAAAAGATTTGGGCCCGGCGCTGTGGCATAGTGGGTAGGACTGCCGCCTGCAGTGCCAGCATCCCATATGGGCATCGTTTCGAGTCCTGGCTGCACCACTTCCAATCCAGCTCTCTGCTATGTTCTGGGAAAGCAGTAGAAGATGGCCCAAGAGCTTGCACCCACGTGGGAGACCTGGAAGAAACTCCTGGCTCGTGGCTTCGGATTGGCCCATCTCCAGCCGTTGCAGCCATTTGGAGAGTGAACCAGCGGATGGAAGACCTCTTTCTCTATCTCTTTGCTTCTACCTCTGTAACTCTGCCTTTCAAATTTGAAAAGCAGAGTTACAGAGAAGGAGGGAGAGACACAGAGAGGGCTTCCATCTGCTGGTTCACTCCCCAGATGGCCACAACCACCAGGGCTGGGCCAGGCCAAAGCCTGAAACTCCATCTAGGTTTCCCATGCGGGGGTTCAGGATTTGGGCCATCTTCTGCTTTCCCAGGCACATTAGAAGGGAGCAGAGCAGGACGGTCAAGGCCTCTGTGGGTGTTTGGAGGTATAAGCAGCTCTGGGATGGCTACTGAGTTGAACTGAATTGACTTGAATTGGCGCCCACCCATATAGGATGCTCGCGTAGCAGGTGGCAGCTTAACCTGCTGTGCCACAATGCTGGCCCTAAGCAAGCAGATTTTTAAGTTGGTAATTTTGTATGGCCCGCCAGTGACATTGCAAATATACCAATGGCCTTGGCAGAAAAAAGGATCCGCAGCCCTGCCTTAGGGCCACACATGTCAGGAGTGTGCACCGGATGCAGGCAGTATTCCCTGGAAGTCAGGGTCTCCACCTTTGTGTCAGGGAGTAGTGCTGTGAGCTGCTGGCTAGCCTCAGAATCCTGAACTTCCAGGAGTTTTTTTTTTTTTTTTTGAAATTTCAGTCTGGAACATGCTATTTTTGTTTAATAGTCATGATCAACTTCTGTTGATTTTTACATAAATAGCTTGTAGAATGCCTTAAACCATGTTTTCCCAATATGTTTGTGTTACAGCACACATTTCTTTGTGTTCATTAAATCTGCAGAGGGAACGAGGGCCAGTGTGGGGAGAAGACGAAGAATAAGGTTTCCGAATGAACCCTCAGGGACAGGCCCAATGTTTGCCAGTTACTTTTCTGCTGTGAGAAGTTACCGGTCTGGGGCCGGGTGTTGTGGCACAGCAGGTTAAACCTCTGCCTATGATGCCGGCATCCTTATGAGTGCTGGTTCAAGTCCTGGCTTCTGCACTTCTGATCCAGCTCCCTGCTAATGCACCTGGGAAAGCAGCAGAGGGTAGCTTGAGTGCTTGGGCCCCTGCGATCCACATGGGAGACCTGGATAGAATGCCAGGCTCCTGGCTTTGGCCTGGCCCAGCCTTGGCCATTGTTACCATTTGGGACTTGAAGCAGAAGATGGAAGAGCTCTCTATATATACCTGTCTCTCCCTCTTTCTCTAACTCTGCCTTAAAAAGGAAGGAAGGGAGAGAGGGGGGAAGGGACAAAGGAAGGAATTAGAGGTTTGTAACTTGGATCCTGGATTCTGAGACAGAGGGCGGGGAGCGTGGGGCAGGCCTAAGAACTGGATGTTCTGAGCATGGTCTGTTCTGTCGGGCTCCTGGGTGTTGAGCCCTGCGTCTGCTGCTCCTGGCACAGGTACCCCTGAGTTCATGGCGCCCGAGATGTACGAGGAGCACTACGACGAGTCCGTGGATGTCTACGCCTTCGGGATGTGCATGCTGGAGATGGCCACCTCGGAGTACCCCTACTCAGAGTGCCAGAACGCCGCCCAGATCTACCGAAAGGTCACCTGTGTGAGTTCCCTGGCTCTTGTTAATGAGGGCGCAGCCATGGGCGTGGGCCACGTCCTCGTAAAGACCCCACAGTAGCTGTGCAAGGAAAGAGAGTGGCACAGATGGGGAAATTGGGGCTTAGGGGGACGGTTGCTCATGGTTTCCTAGCAATGGGGATGGTGGTTACGGGTTGCTGTGGGCAGGACTTAGCCTTAAGGGTTGTCCCACCGCACTTCGAGTTCCTGGACAAGGGAAACTGAGGCTGAGGGGGCGGGAACTCCAGGGAGCTCTCCTGGAGGAGGCGTGCCCAGCCACCTGTCCCCAGAGCCCTGCTCTGGGCTGCCCCGGGGCCACTGCTTCCCCCATCTGCTTTATTTTGGAACCACTCTTTGTTTTCTTTTTCACCAATTGGTCACCCTTGGCCGAGTGTGTGTCTAGGAGGTTGCTGGCATTGGGCAGCCCGGGAACCTTAATCCCTGTTTTGCTGGCGCTGTGAGTTTTTTATTTGATGAAACGACTTCAGCTGTACAAACAGACCTGCCTCACAGGGCGGGGGAGCCAAACAGAGCGTCCAGGCGCAGGGCAGCTGGCTGGGCTTTCCTGTGCCGAGCCCCACGGTCAGGCCGGGACGCCCCCAGGGAGGTCCCTGACCTTGGCCGCAGGCAACTGTGATCCCAGGAGTCCTCACTGCCCCTGCCCGGTGCATGCCCAGCCTGGGCAGCTGTGCTCTGTGCGATTCCCATCTGCCCTGCTATGCCCCGGCACCCACGGATTTGCGTGTTTGCAGCGCCCCTGGTCTTTGCCTCCAGCCTGAGCCCCTCCTGTGGATGATGTGTGTTTCTATCCTTTGGTTTTGAATTCCGGATCATCAGTCACCTGGTGGCTCCACGCCCCTCCTGGACTGGGGCCTGGGCCTCTGTCGGGGACCCGCACACACAGATGCTGAGTGTCCCAAGAGAGGCAAGGGGGCCTGCAGTGGGAAGTGGGAGGAAGTGAGGGGTTTGGGAGACTTAGGACACCACTTGCCAGGCTTGTAGCTCCAGAGGGAGCTGGGCTCCTGGTTTGCACCATGGGTAACGCACTGGGGTGTTTCATCTGGGAGTGGGCTGGGAGCAGTGTCCCAAGCATGCGGCTGGATGTGCTTCTGAGTCTGGGCTGGCTGGTGCTTCTGGGGTTCCTTCCTTGTAGGTCTTCCCTGGCCCAGGGGTGCAGCAGCTTGCTCAGTGGTTGCACTTCCATCCCCCTCCCTTCCTCTCTCTTCCTGTTTGGGAAAATTCATGCTTTATGTCTTCCATATTTAAAAAAAAAAAAAAGCCAAGGTGAAGCTTTCCAAGGTTGCATCTTATGATGATTGACGCCCTCAGTGTGCTTAGAACTTTTGCAATTAGTTGTGCTGCCCCCTTCCTCCTCCTCCCACCCCCAAACTAAACAAACCCAGCAGACTGCAGAGGGACCTCACCCACCCCTGCTTCTGAGGGCGGGGTCTAGCTGGGGGGCTGCACTCTGGGGCCCAGGAGTGGCTGCCTTCAGTCTAGCACCTGCCTTGTCCCTTTCCTGCCCTGAGAGCTGCCTGGCCTTAGTCCTAGGCCGGCAGCTGTGACCACAAACAGCACCCTTACCCCCTTAAGGGGTGGGTGTGGGGAGAGAGCCTTCGTGTGGTGAGGAAGGCCTTGTGCTGTGGGAGGCGCAGAACCCACCGTGTAATTACTGGGCTCCGGCTGCAGCCCCAAGGCCATGAGCCTCTGGCACGGAGGTGCCTGCAGCCCCATGAGGGAGGCTTTGCAGCCAAGCTCTGGTTAACACCCTTCTAGAAGCTGACTGCTATGTTTGAGGTGTTAACCCCGCCGTCAAATTCTGCAGCTCAGGTGACACCACGCTGGTGTTGTTGCCTGGGAGATGGTCGTTATGGAGATGAGGATGGGAGCCTGAGCCTGGGCTGGAGGCCTGGCTGGTGGGTGGAGGGAAGGTGTCCACGCTGAGTGGCAGGGAACCGTGCTGCTGGCCTTGGTGGTAGGGGGAGATCGGAGGGGGCCGATGGTCTCTACGGCTTCGGCCTTACTCCCTGTCCACCTGGTGGAGCCTGCGGCTTGAGTGTGCTGCACCTGTGGGCACAGGGCACAGCCTCCGCCAGTGTTTCTTCAAGTGTCTCTTCCCAGCCCCCTGCCACGGAGCTCTGTGTGACATGTGCACGTTTGACTGTTGGTCTATCTCAAGTTCCCAAGCGAGCAGAACAGAACCTCCACAACCATCTTTCTCGCTCTGCTGCGTGTCCCACGGTTGACCCATCTTCTCAGAGTTTCATCCGCTGGTCACATGCTGCAGTGAAAGTCCAGAAGCTGTGGTTTCCATCTCTGTTTCCGTGTGGTTCTTTTTTTATATCTAGCATTGCTGTTCCTGTTCATTTTTCTTTAAATACGCATATAGAGAGCTACAATGAGTTTTAACATCCTTGTCTGCAATGTCTCGCTCATTTCTGAGTCTATTTCTGTTGACTGGTTTTTCTGCCAAGTCATGGATCATACGCTCCTGTTTCTTGGCATACAAGGGGGACTTCAAAATGTTCATGGAAAAATGGAGTTAAAAATGAGTTTATTTTGATGCAAAGAGTTTTGAAATCCAGGCATCATATTTTCAAAATAACACATTTTCCATGAACTTTACGAGAACCTTCGTGTCTGGTAATTTTTGGTCGGATGCTGTACATTGTGTGCGTCACGTTTTGTACTGCTCTGTGTGAACTCTGGGCCTGGCTCTGCTGTTTGGATGTGACCATGCACACATGGTCTGGGGTTTGAGGGGACCTTGTGCAGGTATCTGGGGCTCCCTTTGCTGCTTCCCTCACTCCCTCCCAGAGCTCTGCTTTGTAGCCTTCTCAGTCTCCCTGAACTCTTGAGCTTCACCCTTAATTCATAGACCACAGACTCAGCTGGGTTCCTGTGTCCCAGCCTGGGAACTGTTCCTGGATAGCAAGCTGGGCAGGGGAGGCCCCATGTGTCTCTGTCCATGTCCTGCACTGCCGATGTCCAGGATCACAATGTGACCGTCTGGCGTGTTTGGTCCGGTTTCCTAGTGGTTTGTGTTTGTCCTCTCATCATGGTGGTGGAGGAGGAGGTCCCTGCGCTGTGGTGGGGGTGGTGCCTTGGAGCTGCTGATTGTGTCACATGACTCTGTCCTCTGCTTCTCAGGGCATCAAGCCAGCCAGCTTTGAGAAAGTGCACGATCCCGAAATCAAGGAGATTATTGGAGAGTGCATCTGCAAAAACAAGGAGGAGAGGTGAGTTCTGTGTGGGGTTGGGCCCTGGATATTTTTTGTTTTTTAAAAAATATGTCTTCATTTGAAAGGCAGAGTGACAGAGAGGTCTTCCATCCACTGTTTCACTCCCTAAGTGGCTGTGACAGCCAGGACTGGGCCAGGCGGAAGTCAGGAGCCTGGAACTCTGTCTGGGTCTCCCAAGTGCTTGGGCCATTTTCTGCTGCTTTCCTAGGCACGTTAGCAGGGAGCTGGATCAGAAGTGGAGCAGCCAGGACTCCTGTGGGAGTGCTGCCCCGTGTCTGCCCTGGCCCTGGGTCTTTCTCCAGCTGGTGTTTGCAGCACGTTTGTGACAAGAGAAAACTCCAGAGCCAGACTGAGTGCTCAGGCCACAGTGACTCCAGGCTGGGAAGCTGGAGTGGGCAGCCTTCTCTGGGGCCTAGGTCTGGCCAGGGGGTTTAAGGGCCTAGGACTCCCTTTCGCCCCTTTAATTTTTCTCCAGTTTTCCCTGGGGGGATCAACCCCAGGGGGTGAGGGTGGGGCCTATCTATTCCCATGGCCTTAGGAAACCTTTCCATACAGGGGCTCCTGGATCTGCCTCAGCCCCATCCTCCCTCCTGAGCTCCAGGTTCTGTATTTTGTGCATCTCCAAGCAGCATGGCCTCTGGGTGTGGGGGGGAACAGGCCCACGGCTAAGCCATCTAGACCCTCAGAGCAGGCACAGAAAACTGGGCTGTTTCTCTCTCCCCAAACAGACTGGGGTACACCTACACATCCACACCACACCCTTGGCAGTAAAGAGGGGTGGTTGGCTGATGTCACAGCCACACAGATGACCTGGCAGCCGGGACATGGGAGGAAGCCAGGCCCACAGCAACACTTGCTGCATGACTGCATTCATAAGAGAGGAGGGCTAGGGGTGCACTAGGGTGGCAAATCCTTGTGGGCCCCAGAGCTAGCATTATCCAGTGCCTGGCCACTGGCTTCCTATGAGCAGCCTTCCCAGCTGGCTTTGGGCTGGTACCCCCTGGGCTCTGCAGGTCCTTGTTCGCCACCCCTGCTTTATAGTATACCTTCTCCCGTCTTCTCTGCCTCATCCTGCAGAGACACACACCCCCGCCCTCCGAAAACTAAGACCCATGTCCCGGCACCAAGTTGGGGACTCTGGGTTTCCATGTTAGTCCCACCCAGAACCAGGTGTCTCCCTGTGGTGAGAGTTGACAGCTCACTGACACACAGCAGGGCTGAACCTGCCCGGTGGGTAGTCAGTCTGGTGCTTTTGCATGCATTGTATTCTTCACGAGGAAGAGAAGGAAAAGTCAAGACAAGGTGCAGTAAGAGCCGATCTCAGGGATGGCGTTCGCTCTGCTGGGAGCCGCCCTCGGGGCACAGCCTGCCACTGGGCAGTGGAATCAGACAACCTCAGGAGGGTGCCGTGTGGCTGCCCACGCCCTGCGGGCTTGCCCTGTGTGTGACCGCTCTCCCTGTAGGTATGAGATCAAGGACCTGCTGAGTCACGCTTTCTTTGCGGAGGACACGGGCGTGAGAGTGGAGCTGGCCGAGGAGGACCACGGCCGGAAGTCCACCATCGCGCTGCGGCTGTGGGTGGAAGACCCCAAGAAGCTGAAGGGCAAGCCCAAGGACAATGGCGCCATAGAGTTCACCTTCGACCTGGAGAAGGAGACCCCCGACGAGGTGGCCCAGGAAATGGTAACCCGCGCGGCTCATGCCGCCACCCGCACCTTGCATGGGCAGGTCTGGGGGCAGCTCAGAAATTGGCAGGGGAGGAACCCAATGAGAGTAAAGCGCTGCTTGGCTTGACCTGGTTCTTTTGTCGATGGTGCTGCGGTCCGGGACTGGGTTTGGGACCTCCGTGGCTCCTTTAGCTTGGGGGGCGTGGTTGTGGTTGTTTGGGTTTCTAGGAAGGAGCGTGCATTTCCCTCTTGTTCCTCTCCTTGCTCTTCTCCTTCATGTGTGGCTCTAAGGGTGAGGAGCAGCTTGGGGCACCTGCAGCAGGAGGGACCCCTTTCTGCCTGGGTTATTGGCGGGGCCTTCTGCTGGCTGCGTGGGAGGGCCGGAGGTGGAGCCAGTGGTCGCTGGCAGGGAACAGTAGCTCAGGTGTAAGAAGAGCGGCCGCACGGTCTTCAGAGCATTTCAGATCTCAGATTTTCCATTTAGGGACACTCCACCGGTAAAGTCTGTGCCAGTGTGAAAAACCCTGACCTCTGAAATACTTCCGGTCCCCAGCATTTCAGATCAGGGCTCTTCCACCTGTGATGAAGAAATGATACTTGTGTGGTGCCTGTGGTGTGGGAAGGGGGTGGGATGGATACCGAGAGCCCTGAGTGCCTGGCACAGTTACTGTGGCTCTGTTCCCTAGGCTTCCACTCCCAAGTGGGACCCCACGGCCCACGTGTGGCTACTAAGGATTAATTTACTGAACCTTTAAAACTCAGTTTCTTGGTTTCCCTGGGCACATGTCGAGGGCTCGATACCGCTGAGGCCATGGCGCTTGTGATGGGCCATGTGGAAGGATTTCTGTAGCCTGCGTGTTCTGCTGGGTAGGGCTGCCATTTAGAAGGTAGCTAAATGGGCATGCAGTGGGGGCTTGTTCGCTGGACCGGGGACACCTGACCCAGAGAGGTGGTGGCTGGCGTCTAGTTGGAAAGGGGCTGTTCTGGCAACCTGGCTATGATGGTGTAAGACAGACTCGGGCGTCCACATTGTTAATGACCAGAGGCGGGCAAACTTAGTAAGTCAGCCTGTTGGATGAGAACCAGCGAAACCTGCAGTGGGCTGGGCAAAGCCAGGGAAAAAGAACCACAAGGCTGGGCGTCCGCAGAGGCCTTCGCTGTAGTGGGTGGGGAAGTATACATTCGAGATGACTGGGTGATGGGCTGCTGATTTTCAGGGAGCCTAGCAGGAGCAGCCCCTGGCTCGCTGCAGGAGACCCACGGCCTTGCCGGGGCTGACCACCAAGGTGTACCCTTTGCGCTTCGGTAAAACAAGCTTGTTACTGAGTGTGGCCCCACCTGCTGAAGGTGTCACTCGCATATGTCCCACGACTGAGAGCAGTTCCAGTGAGAAGTGGAGCCAGGCCTTGGATGGGGGCAGGGAGCAGGGGAGGGGAGGCCACTCTATGCGGGCTCTGTTCTGGTGGGGAGACTGAAGCCTGGGGATGCTGGGAAGGTGTGTGTGTGCCCACCCTGAGGACTCTGCTGCTCCTGGCCGCTCCTGGCTTTCTCAGGGACGTGGATCTGAGGGCAGAGCCGGAGCCCCTGGGTCTGGAGGGGAGGAGTTGTGTCCTGGCTGTGATGGCACATTGTGGATAGGGGTGGGCGCCGTGTCCTACTGTCAGGCTGGTGGCTTCTCCACGGGACTTCTACTGCGAGCTGGCTGCACCATCACCCCCAGGCCAGCCGGTCCCTGCCCGGCTTGCTGTTGGTCTTGTCCCTGACCTAGTCAAGCCTCCGCAGTGAACAGCGGGCCTCTGGGATTCTCGGGAATCCTTGGGCTACATAGGAGAAGGTTTTCAGACACAGCTGCCCCGATGGCTTAAGAACTGCATCCTGGGAGTCACCAGCCCAGCCCTCCCATGCGTTCAGTGCCACTTGTAGTCACCATTGCCCTCCAGTTTGTTGCAAGTAGTCAGTGTCACGTGGGTGGCGTGCAGCCATGGGCAGGGAGCGTGCTGCCGTTTGATGGTGGCTGTATGCTGAGAGCATCCTCCTGGGGGGACCATGCTGGCCACTGGTGCTGGACTACGGGGAGGCATGGCTCATGGGATCTCAGGCCCATGAGGGATTGCAGCAATAGCAGGCCACATTGGCTTTTGCCTTGCAGGGAGTGTGGGCAAGGTGATTGAACGTCCTAGATTGGATGTGGCAGAGTGGCCTCTGGAGAGGCAGGTAGGGTGAGGCACTCTCCTTCCTTCCTGGAATGTGGTCACACCTGCTAGGTGCTGGGCTGGGCCTGACACCAGCAAGCAGAGCCT
Source organism: Lepus europaeus (assembly GCF_033115175.1). Taxonomy (NCBI): domain Eukaryota; kingdom Metazoa; phylum Chordata; class Mammalia; order Lagomorpha; family Leporidae; genus Lepus; species Lepus europaeus. The sequence continues at coordinate 91,378,899 of NC_084838.1, read as the reverse complement.
GGAAGGCAGGAGTCACACTCCCGCACAATGGCTGAACCATGGTAGGGGATGTGAGGGCTTAGCATGGATGGATTCTGCTGCCGACAGCACATCCCAGGAGCTGTCCAGGGATCCCAGACAAGTGGGATCCGGATAGCGCCTCCTATGGAATAAAGCCGTCACCATATCCTGTCCCTGGCTCTTGCTGTACACCTGGGCCAGGTGCCGGTGTCAGCTCACATGTGTGACGTGACAGCCGAGTACCAGGGCATCCGTGCAGAAGCGACGTGGCTCATGTCCAGTTAAGGAACAACCGTGAAGCAGAACAAGTCCCCGACCTGCTGAGGAAACAGGCCCAGCGGGGGGCCGCCTGTGGTGAGCTGAAGGCTGTGCGGTCCTGGGGGGCTGTGTTCCCTGTGACAGGACCCGTCGTCAGCCACCTCTGCTCCCTCCCCCCCTCACTGGCCTCGGGTTGATGCTGAGCCTCTTTGAAGGGATCCTCGGGGCCTCTCCGGGTTCTGCCCTCACAGCACGGTGCCTGGGCTGGCAGGGCCTTGCTGCCTGCCACTCCTCTGCCCCCTAGTCTGCGGAGACCGGAGCTCGGTCTGAGGCCACTCTTGCTCTTAAAAACCACATGAGCTCTGTGCTTCTCTGTTTGGGAAAAATAGAAGAAATGCCTTGGAGGGACAGCTGGGGGCTGTGCAGAGGGACATGGGAGGGAAGTGGACATGGCCCGTGGGCATCGTGGAGAGGGACATGGTGGGGGAGGGCTGTTTGCTTTGGCAGCCTCTAGTCTCAGGTGGGCTGTGCCTGGGCAGAGACAGGCAGAGGGGCGCTGCGGCCTCGGTGTGACCCAGGTCACCTGGCGCCTGGGGGACAGTCTCGGCTGATGCCCACTCCCTGCACACACCTGTCCCCAGGTATGATAACAGGGTAATGCCCACTGAGGGGACTGCCTGCTGCAGCCCACGTCAGGCCTGGTGGTGGGGGCCTCTCCTGTCCATTCCCCATCTCCCCACCAGGCGCCCTGTGGTTGGGGGGTGGTCTTCAGGGTCCCGACACTGAGGGCCAGCACAGCCCCTCTTCCAGGAGCCCGAGTCTCTCACTCTGGTGTGGAGGCGGCAGGAGCCCAGGGCGGAAGCCTGCGCTGACTGGTCCGTGTCCGCCTGCAGCCACCCTCGGCTGACCGCTTGTGTCGGCCGCGTCCCCAGCCTGCTCCCGCCCCTGGTGCTCAGGGAGACCTCAGCCTGGGACGTTTCCGTGAGGAAACTCCATTCTGCCAAAGGCAATTGTCTTGTGATGGAAATTTTTTTGAAATAGTCACAAACTTGCTGAGAAACGATGAAGAAGCTGCTTCTGGGAACCGCTCGGGAATGAGTTGCTGACCTGGTGCCCCGCGCACCATATATTTCCGTGTCTGTGTCCCACAAACCGGGACAGCTCCCTGCACAGCTGCACCCGGGGTCAGCCATGAAAGTGCCACCCCTGTGTCTCCACCCGCCTGTCTCAGGTGACTCAGATCCCCAGCGACACCATCACAGCGAGGGCACAGGACAAGGTCGTGTGTCCCCTCAGGAGGGCTCAGGCATCCTTCTTTGGTTTGGTTTGCGTATTTGGTTTTTGTTTTATTAGAAAGCAGAGGTTTCCAGCCTCCGGTTCAGCCTCTGGTTCAGTCCCTAGATGTCCACAGTAGCCAAGGCTGGGTCAGGCTGGAGCTAGGAGCTAGAACTCAGACTGTGTCTCTTGCGTGGGCAGCAAGGATGCAAGGACTCACACCATCAGCACCTGCTGCATCCCGGGGTGTGCATGAGCAGGAAGTTGTCATTGGAAGTGGAGGTGGGAATTGAACCCAGGCCTATGGGATGGGATCAAACCAAGCGGTATCTTAACCCCAGTGCCCAGTGCCTGCCCCTTGGGTTCCTTTTGGGGCGGGGCACGCTTAGTTAGGCGGTGCGTCTTTCCCTGCATCTCAGGAAGGCGCCACGTTCCTGCCGCATCCTGCCTGCGGGCTCAGGCTTCTGTCTGTCTCATTGCGGAGGAGCCTCACTCAGGGGGCTGGGGGCAGTTGTGCCTTCTCCACGAGGCACTGTCCCCCTCTGCTGGAGCTGATGCCTGTCTTGGGGGAGGAAACTATGCAGCTCTCCTGGTTCTTGTCAAACTGTCCAGTTGGCTTTCCCCTCTCCGGTCTCAGGGTCCTGTTCTCTTCCCTGGGCTGCACTGCCCTGTGAGATGTCTGTTATTCCGTAACTGATCCTCCCCAAAGGCAGCACTTGAAACACTTGAAACACTCTGGCCTGCTTCTTGAGCCTCTGAGGTCAGGGGTCGGGGGGAGCCCAGCTTGGGGGGGCTCAGGGCCCCTCCAGGGCTGCGTGCTTAGACCTGATGGGGTCTCACTGCTGAGACCCCGGTTCCCTACCTGGTGGGCCTCTGCGCAGAACTACTCCTGATATGGCCTCCCCTGGAGCAAATGATCCAGGAGAGGGCAGGGGAGAGAGATGGAGGCTGAGACACAGACATCAACACAAAGGTAGAGGGAGAGAGACAGAGAGCTGTCACACTCACCCACCTAACCCTGGCAGGACACCCCATTTCTTCTGAACCCGTGGGTGATTTGCACCCCCACACACAGTGTGCAAGATCTTTTAGAATTTGTAGGCACACCCCTGAACCCTCATCATGGCACTGCCCATCTTATGTCCACTTGTCTCAGATTTCCCAGCAGGAGGCCCTGGAGCTGGCTCCCGTGTCTGCACAGCCCTGTCACTTCCTGTGCATCTCCCCCCAGTCCGGTTCATCCTTGTCCTCCTGCCTGGCCCTAAGCTGTCTTCCCTGAAGCCACACTGGTTTCCTGCACGGGACTGTGGGTGGACAGAGCCCGCAGGACATGTGGCATTTATGCGGGCGCCATAGGCACACGTGCAGTCCATCTGTGTTGTTTGTCCTCTTGCCGGTGGCTCTGATGCCCACCCAGCACCGTGAGGCTCCTTTCCACATTGGAGGAGCCAGCGTCCCTGTTCCCTACGCGTTCTTGCTTGGTCAGCCGCACACGGTCACCGGCCTCCAGCCTCCAGCTCTGGAACCCCTCCACCTCACCCCCGCCGATGCGCCTCCTGTGTCCACCAGGCCCACACCTGGGCGCCGTCCTGCATGGCACCTCCCCCTCCCTCGAGGCTTGTCCAGCCTCGCGTCTGAGGAGCCGGGTTTTCAGGAAGGGAGGGAGGTCTGGGGGATGAGCAATCTCTGTTTTGCACTTGCAGCGCAGCCAGAGCAGCCCTTCAAAGGGGGCCTCTTTCTTCAAGAAGCAGGAAGGTGATTTTGCTATGAATTGTCTCAGTGGGCTCTTGATGCGTCCTGGAGTCTCAGGGCTGCTGTACAAATGCTCTCGCACACTCTTCTCTGGTTAATCACTTTTAGGGTTTTGCCAGGCACTGGCCCCCACACTGCTGTTGGCGCCACTTAGAACTCGAGTGTCTCTCCCCATTCCGGGCAGCCCCCAGCCTCTGTGACAGCTCAGGATTCCCGTGAAAGCTGTGGCGCTGTAGCTGCTGTCCCCGTTTCTGAGCACAGGAACAAGGGTGGGCTGGGACCTCAAGAAATCCCAGGGACTGGCAGCTGAGCTGCTCTGGGTTGTGCTGTTGCCCTCCGCCCTGGAGGCAGCAGGTCAGGTCTAGAAGGCCATTGGGCAACTGCTGTGGGCAGTTTGCTGCCCTGGCCACTGTGCTCTGCAGATTCCAGTCGATGAGGGCCTATGGTTAACCACCCTGGGGTGATGTGAGCCTCCTAGGAAGTGTTGGGGGCTGCATTTGGGGGCTGTGGGGTCCCAGGGAGGATCCCACCAGCAGGACCCCTCGGCACAGGTGGTGAGGGCTGCCCGCCAATGGCAGGCCTCAGAGGAGCAAGGCGACCTGGTGTCCATGATGCTGACAGTGTGACCACCTTTGCAGATCGAGTCTGGATTCTTCCATGAGAGCGATGTGAAGATCGTGGCCAAGTCCATCCGGGACCGTGTGGCATTGATCCAGTGGCGGCGAGAGAGGATCTGGCCTGCGTTGCAGCCCAAGGAGCCACGGGACGCGGGCAGCCCCGACAAGGCCAAGGCGCCAGCGGCACCCCTGCAGGTCCAGGTGACCTATCATGCACAGGCGGGGCCGCCGGGGCCACCAGGGCCCGAGGAGTCAGAGGCCGACCAGCACCTCGTGCCCCCCACGCTGCCGGCCAGCGCCACCTCCCTGGCCTGTGAGTACTGGGGTGGGCCGCAGTGACAGCCATGCCCTCCCCCTCCCAGTAAAACCAGTTGTTGGGCAAAAACAGTCTTTCCCCTTTATCGGAAGCCTGGTACGGAAGGCAGGTGGGAGCGCCATGCTGCCCTCAGGTAGTCGAGTTGTTGCTCTGGGGCCTGGGGCCTGCCAGTGTCCTTAGTACCAGGACCTGGGAAGAAAGCGTGTCCGGAAGGGTGGGATTGACCAGGATAGGGCTCATGAGCACTGCTCTAGAGGGGTTGGGACTCTGTCGGCATTTCCCAGGGGTCTCTTACTGGGGGGTGGGGGTGGGGTTAGGGCTCACCGAAGGCCAGCTTCTCAGGACACACAGGGACAAGCATGCCTGCAGCCAGTCCAGCCCCAGGTCCCTGTTGTAGACCCGGGTCAGGTTCTTTTGGGCCTCGTATGGGTGGCAGAGCAGTGAGATGCTGCTGTCTTAGCCTGTGTTTGCTGCTAACATGCTCCATCCGTGTCATCTCCCATCCAGTGGCCAAACTTTGAGACGTTTGGCGCGTTTTCCACGGGGGAGAGTCTCTGGTGAACTAGGGGAGCTGCTGTGAGGCGTGCTTCCTCTCAGCCCAACAGCAGCGGGGCTGGTGTCTAGCACTCGGCAACAAGCTGAGGGTGGAGGGCTGTGGCTGTGTCCGCTCTGTGCACCAGCCCGGAGCAGAATCATTGCGTGACCTGTCCGGCCAGTGTGTCAGGCTGTCCATGTGGAAAGACCGGAACGTGTTTGATTTGCTTAATATACACATCCTTGTTTGTCGTTAAAGGAGCAAAGCAGCTCCCAGCAGCTGTTCAAATTCGATGATTGCTACGTCACTGCTCTGTTTTGTGATAAACCTGAAAAATTAATTAACAAGCACAAGGCTTTTGTAGGAAAAAGTTCTCCCAGTCTGACAGTTGTAATTGTTGGGTGGACACTTTCTAGGGTGGGCATTTCAGCATCTCCGTCTGTTGCACTTTGAAGAGACGGTGTTGGGTCTAGAAATAGTTCAGGTGTCAGCTCAGGCTGGGCCGTGTGAGATGGTCCAGGGCGGACAGTAAGTGCTTGGTCAAGTCCCATGAGGCTTTGGAGCACCCTGCACACAGATCTGTCCCCCGCTGCCTCACGGTGATGGCATGTGCTGCAAGAAGAGGCTGTAACCACACTTCTCAAAACCTTTGACTCACTTGTTGTATTTTACAAAACAGATGATGTCACCACCATGTGGTATGAAGTCCAGAATCTACAAGGGTGCTTAGTTGTGCTCCCTGGGGGAGCAGGTGATATCGGTCTCCCCATTGTCTTTCTGTAGATGATCCATGCACACACATACAAAACCCCACATACATGGGCATGTGCACACACATCATATATGTGTGTACAGCTACATGCATACCCAGCTGTGTATGAGCACACAATGTACCCCACACAAGTACACACCTATCTGCCCAGCCACACACAGGGTCCGTGCACCCACACAAATGTGGACACCCATACTTGTGGACACCCATGTACATTCACACAAAAGCACGTGCATGCACCATGCTCACGCAGACTCTTACATGTATGTACACAGTGTACCCATATACCCACATCCATGTGCAGTGTACACACAGTCACATATACATACTCAGACACATTGTGCTTGAATATACACAAACACTCTCATGCTTAAGCACATACACATTTGCACACATGCACAATGCATACCCCAGGCCCCTCTATTCCACAGTGGAGGGCACCCCACGTGCTCTGAGCTCCTCTGTCCTCATGCTCCCATCTGGTCCCAGAGGGTCCCATGATGTTGACTGTGACTCACGGAGAGCTGACGGGGTCACAGTGGGTCCATGTAAGAAGACCAGCAAGCATGCACATGCACTGTGGGAAGATAAAGCAGAGTACACTTTCCATTCTTCCCTCCGTGTGCCTCTCATTGCACTTGGTTCCGGCAGCCGAGGACAGCAGCAGGGTAACTTGTCAACAGGCCCGAAAGTGGTTCCTAAAGTTAACTTTTAATTATCCAAATAGTAAGCACGCTCACACTGGAAATGTGGAGTGTTACACATGTGGTTAGATTGGCTCTGCCCAGAGCTGTACACACCCTTCCTCCCTCCCTAAGTGGAAATGACCACGCAAATGACCAGCTGGCTCATTAGAAGTCAGAGCCACGTGTCTAATTGGTTTTGCACAATTAATCTCTGCATTCCTTCCTAGTCTAAATAAGTTCCAGTCAGTCCCTGGGAAAATTACTTTCCTGCAAAGCCCACAAGCTATATCCCTTGTAGTGTGCTTAAATGACAGATGGATGGATGAGTCGCTCTGAAAGGTGGCCTCTGGGCATTCAGAGGTGGCGAGTCCTAATGCTTCTGTGGCTCTTGGGATCTGGGAACCGTAACTGAAAGTGCTGTTTCAGGCAGGCTTTTGCTTCTCACAATTCAGCGGCCTGGCCATGCAGGGAGCAGTCGTCCCTGGCCTGTGGTGGTGAGGCATGCCCAGTGTGTCCTATCTGGGCCCTGCGTACAGGCAGGTCTGTCCACTGCACCTAGGGTTAGCAGAGCTGTGTGGCCCAGCTCATGTCGTTTCTGGGAGCCCACCTGGGGCCATGGACACTCGGGGCTGCCTCTGCCCTCTGGTCCCCCACATGGTGGGTGCGACCCCTCCTGAGGCCTCTCTGGGAGGGGGTGCAGGCCTTCTTTTCCAACCGTGTCAGAGTTGGTCTGTGACCTGTCTCCCCGTCCAGCCCTTTGCCACAGCGTGAGGGTGGCCCATCAGTCATGGATGAGGGGCATTTCCCTCACAATTAAGACATCAGCTGTTCCTTAGCTTGTCCCTCTGCTGCTAAAGGCTGGACAGTGCCCACTGTCCAAGCTGTGACAGGTTCCCGTCTGTGCACTGCTTGGGGTGATGGCGTCTGCCCCCGGGAGGGTTGTGAGCTGTGCCTGGCCTGGCATCCATGCCGCCCTGATGCTGGGCCATGTTGGGGTGGGTGCAGGTACAACCCTCACCTTGCTCTACTGTTCTGGAATAGTTGACTGCTTAGACAGCATTCATTGGCCAGTTATGAAATCTGCAGAGCCCATCCAGTCTGGGAGATGGAGCTGTGCAGACGAGCCCAGGTCTGCCCCGTGCAGTGCCGTGGAGGTGGCTCTGGGCGTGTCCACACTAAGCCGTGTCTTTGTCCTCCCCAGCGGACAGCACCTTTGACAGCGGCCAGGGCTCCACGGTGTACTCGGACTCGCAGAGCAGCCAGCAGAGCGTGGTGCTCGGCTCCCTCGTGGACGCAGCGCCCCTGGCCCCCTGCGTGTGCAGCCCCCCAGTGAGCGAGGGACCCGGCCTCCCGCACAGCCTGCCCTCACTGGGGCCCTTCCAGCAGCCCGCCGCCACGGTGAGTCCCAGAGCCACCCCAACCTGTCCCCGCAGATAAGGGCCGCCCTGGCTGCACCAGCTGTGGTCAGGGTGAAGGTGGCCCCTGACTGGCTCCTGGCCACCTTGCCCTGGGAGACCTGCAGAAGGAGGCTCCGTCTTTGCCAGGAACTGGGGAACGGCAGGCTCTGACATGGCCCTGAAGGCCCCAATGAGAAAGACACTGTCGGAAATAGACGCCAGGGGTCCCCGTGATAGGACTGGCCTTGTCCCTCCCATGAGCAGGCACTGGTGCTGGCGGTGACAACAGGCAGCTGCCCGGCCCGTGGACCTGGCCTGAGATGTCAGACTGTCCCAAAGTGACAGAAGTGCATCAGTGCTCATGACAAAACCCGAGATTCAGTCTTGGTGTCTAGCCCCACTGGGGGATGGTCTGTCACCTCTGGCACGGGGCCTCCAGACCTCATGCAAGTTAAGTGTCACTGCTGTGACAACCCAGTGGGAGTGTGGGGAACACTGAGCACGAGATGTCCCAACTGGGGATGTGAGACCTTGAAGAGAGTAGGGTTGCAGGGGCCGGGATGGTGGTGGGATGGGGGTGGGGGTAAAATAACACTTGAGATACTGCCATCTGCTGGTTCACTCCCCAAATACCCATGTCAGCAGGTGCTGGTTGGGGTCCAAAGCTGAGAGGCAGGAACTCAATCCAGGTCTACACGGGGGTGGCAGGGATCCAACTGCTTGAGCTATCACAGTTGCCTTCCGGGATCTGCATTAAGAGGAAGCGGGAGCCAGAGCTGAGAATGGAACCCCGGGCCCCCTGGGTCCCGGGGTTGGGGTCGGGGGATGCAGGCATGTGAACCGCTGGGCTGAATGCTCACTCCCGATGTTCATTCTGTTAACACTAAGGCAAACAAAGCCGTTGCTCCGTTCACAGGGCCTTGTGCCCAGTGGCAGAGAAGTCCTTGAAGGGAGACACCGCCGCCGGCCCCATGGTGGGCTCTGTCTTCACCCCTCCCACCTGGTGCTTCGCTAACTACAGTTCTCACTTTGACCACTGAGGCGTCCTGTTGGCCGACACTCTGTCCTGCTGGCTGCCCGCCACGCCACTGCCCATGGGCTGTCTCTTCTGTCTGAGCAGAGCTGGGGCCATCGAGAGGGCCCAGGAAGTCCCTTTGGAGAAGCAGCCCAAACTGTTGGCCATGTCTGCCTTTGCCGCCTGGCGTCTCGGGCCTCCTGGGCAGCCATTTGAGAAACAGCTCCTTGCTGCTCCAGAGTGGCGGCTCTTGGCGGCTCTTGGCGGCGTGGACACCTGAGCTAGGGCTGAGCCCCGTGTCCTGCCCACCTCTCACCCTGTCAGCCGAGGGTAGGGCTTCCTGTGGCCGCACGATGCGCCGTCCCCCGTGTCCTCCTGGGCTGGGGCTGCTCTGTGGGTCCTCGGCAATGTGGCCGAGCCCAGCTTCACGGCTCAGCATTGTGTGGGAGCAGGGGGTGCAGGCGGGAGCCCGCGGCTGTGGGCTCGGAGGCTGCCGCTCTTACCTCGGTGCGCCCTCTGGTGACACAGACACCTCAGACAGAAAGGGCAGGGCCTGAGGAGTCCCTGGGGTGCTGAGGGCTCAGCCCACGCTGCCATGCGTGCTGGTGTCACGGGAATGGAGGGCCCTGCTCAGCGGGAGCTGACTACTGCTCTGTGGCTCCCCGTAGATCCCGATTCCAGGCTCAGTCCCACACCCCTGCTCTGTGTACCTCCCCCCGCGCTGCCTGTCCTAGAGCCCTGGCGGGGAACGGTGAAGGGAGCCAGGCAGGTGGCAGATCCCCGTCCTGACGGCAGACAGAACCGCAGGGAAGTTTCCATGCAGAGGGAGGTGAAGCGCGAGCCGAGCCTCGGGTGTTCCCTTGTAGCCCACCTGCCTGCCACATCCCCGTGTTCTGAAGGCGTTTTCCCCACAGACGCTCGGTCTCCGTCTCTGTGGAACAAGGACTCTCAGAGGCCAAATGAGTCCCATTATTGTGCTGAACCATCGACAAGCTAGCAGCCACTCCTGTGTAGCCCTGGAAGGAGTTCAGATGCCCAGCTCCCTGGGGACCCAGGAGTGGCGACTGCTGGCTGTGTGTGGACTCGGGTCCTGGCCGCGGGGCCGTCTCCTTGTGGAGCTGAGTCTGTGCCGCCTCCGTGCTCCATGGTCTGTGCGTGGTCTGCACACGTCCATCCTCCTCACGGCCAGACAGGAGGTTTCCCTGCTTCTGCCAAGCCCCGTGAGGGCCTCCTCCCAGCCATGGAGGAGCCGAGGCTCCCTCGGCTGATGCGTCACACTGTCCTTGGGCTGGGACAGCAGGATTCTGGCTGTTGTGGGTTAGTGCACCAGACTTCCACTGAGTCCCATTCCTTGGAGCAGGGTCCTGGGGGCCCTGGCTCAGGGAAGAGGGGACGTCCCAGGGCAGCTGCTGAGTGTGGCCTGGCTTTCCACAGCCTGGCCTGTCGGTGGGCCCCATCCCAGCCCCTGCGCACCCTCAACTCCTGCAGCGTTTCCCGGAGCCAGCGATGAGCTTCACGCCCGGGCTGCCGCCGTCTAGTGCCCCGGTGCCCACGGCCCCCAGCCAGCAGGTGCCCCCTGGCCAGCAGGTGAGTGTGGTGCCCCTTCCAGGCCCCCATGGCAGGGGGTCGGCTCTGCTGGCCCAGGGCCAGGGTCTGTGAACACTCACAGGCCTCTGTGCTTGAGCTCCCAACAGTGTATGTGTGTATGTGCATGTGTGGTGTTCACACGTCCGCAGTTCATAAATGAGCTGCACACATGGAGGGCTCTGCTCAGAGATTTTCTGCAAGGACTTCATGTCCCTGGCTCAGTGGAGTCTGGTGGCCTGTGTGTGTCACTGTGCAAGCACGTGTGGGTGCATGTATGTGTGTGCAGGTGTGCGTTGTACCATGTGTGAGTGTGTAGGTGTGTGAGTGAATACGTGCAAGTGTGAGTGATGGTACAAGCATGAGCGTGTGTACGTCAGTGCGTGTGCTCACATGAGCGGATGTACTGTGTGCGTGTGTGGGTCTGCCCTGCGAGGGTGAGTCTGTCCCTGTAGGGTACCTCCTGCCTCAGCAGGGCAGTGGTCTGTGGCCCCTTTCTCCTCTAGCCTCCCCCGCTGGCCCAGCCGACGCCCCTGCCGCAGGTCCTGGCCCCACAGACGGTGGGCCCTCTCCAGCCAGTGGCTTCCCACCTGCCTCCGTACCTGGCTCCGACCTCCCAGGTGGTGGCTCCTGCTCAGCTGAAGCCCCTCCAGATGCCCCCGCCGGCCCTGCAGCCGCTCGCTCAAGTCCCTCAGCAGGTACCTGGGGCCGGTGGGGGTGGGTCCGTGGCTCCTGCTGCTGGGAGGTTGCACGGCGTGGGCGTGGCCCAAAGACTTTGCTTCCACTGAGAACCTCCAAAGCGTTAGGTTCCAACTTGCCTTTGTTCACCGTGCGGGAACAGGCTGAGACGGTTTGGGGTGTTGGGCCTGACTGTCCCAACACTTCTAAATGCAATGCTCCAAAGCTTCAAAGCCTGTCATCCCCTCTGGCGCCTCCTGTCTAACCTTGACCCCTTGTGGGTGTGGACACGGGAGGCTTCGTGAGCCAAGCGGGTCCTTCCCGGGCTGCCACGTTAACTGTTCTAGCTTGAGAATTTCACATTGGGGTTGTATCTGGATCCGTCCAGCAGTGGCTAGACGTTAGTGCCCGGAAAGGCAGAGCCGCACCCCCTTTGTGCCACAGCGTGCGCGTGCCAGCGTGGACACCCCGTGGGGTCCCAGCTGACAGCGGCGGTGACTCTTGCAGATGCCTCCGATGCCCGTCGTGCCTCCCATCACGCCCCTGGCAGGGATCGACAGCCTCCCACCGGCCCTTGCTGACCTGCCGGCCGCAAATGTGGCGCCTGTGCCCCCAGCGCAGTATTTCTCTCCCGCGGTGATCTTGCCCAGCCTCGCCACCCCGCTGCCCGCATCCCCGGCTCTGCCTCTGCAGGCGGTCAAGCTGCCCCACCCCCCAGGGGCACCTCTGGCCGTGCCCTGCCGCACCATCGTGCCAAACGCACCAGCTGCCATCCCGCTGCTGGCCATGGCCCCGCAGGGTGTGGCCGCCCTGTCTCTCCACCCTGCGGTGGCCCAGCTTCCAGCCCAGCTCCCAGCTCCTCCAGTGTACCCGGCGGCGGCCTTCCCACAGATGGCGCCCACGGACATCCCGCCATCTCCACACCACGCAGTGCCAGGCGTGCGGGCCACCCCTCCACAGCCGGTGCCATCCGTGCCTCCTCAGCCACTCCAGCCCGGCATGGTCCATTTGCCTGAGCAGGCTCCAGCCGCTGCACCCGGGAGCCAGGTAACCCATTCACAGGGCCAAGGAGACCTTCAGGACCCCTCAGTACAAGGCAGCCTTACTGTTTCCCTCCTTGCATCCTGGCTGCCTCTCGGCACCTGGACCGAGGGGCAGGCGGTGCCAGGTGAGGAGACAGCTCTGCCCTGCACATCCCTTGTGACTGAGAGTCACGGGCATTGGGGTGTGTGATGGTCCTTGTGTCCTGCCACACCAGGGTCAGCAGCTGCTCTGTGTGCGTACCTGACGGCTCTGAGCCATGCCTGGTGTCGTGGCACCTGCCCTCACCTGTATCAGGGTCCCTGGGGGCATCAGGGCTGGGGGTGCATCTTGGGTCAGCCCCTCATAGAGCACCTTGCTGAGGGCCACACCTGTCTTAGTAGCAAGGAAATGAAGGAGAGTGGAGTGGCCTGGGGCCCCAAGGGCGTGGACTGGAAGGTGGTCTTGGTGGGGTTGGGGGACTGTCCTCGTGTCAGGGGGAGACTCTGGACCACTCGCCTGGCTGCCTGTGAAGGGTTGTGCTGGCACCAGGGACGTGTGTCCTGCCACGGTGGACACAGGCCTCTCGTGAGGCCCTGCCCAGCACACTCTGGCTCTCTCCATGTGCACTTGCAGCTGGCATGGGAGCCTCTGCATTGGGGCCCCTGCAGCTGGATCCCCTTCCTGGAGTCCTCCCCATCTGTGCCTCCCAGCAGTTCTGTGGCCTGCACAGCCTCTGCCTGTTGAGCCTCAGGCTCTCTCAGCCCCCTCCGCTTGTATTGGGAAGACTCACCCAGATGTGGGCAAGGGCCCGGGGTTGAGGGGGCACCCCAGGTGCCCCCAGCTCCTCCTGTGCTGAGACCCCGTGTCAGAGTATCCGTAGAACCCTCTGCACGCTCCTCGCTGTCTGATTTCCAGAGGCCTGTGCACTTGGAGGAGGAAGGGGACGGTATTTCATGGCCAGCAGGGTGGAGTTTGTTTGCCCCAACCCAAATCCTGCTGGTTCCCCGTGAGGGCTGTTTCTGAGCAAAGCCAAGGGCAACACACATGGCCGTCCTGTGGCGTGTCGAGGCCCGGCCATGTGGCGCTGGCCTGTGGACTCAACAGTGTCCCAGGGAAGGCACCGCCACTTTGGGCATCGCTATGGGCTTGGTGGCTGTACATTGGACAAGGACTTTGAATTTATTGCTGAGCCCGGCTGGCCACCCTGCGGACTCCCTGACCGCCGCAGCTGGGATGTCTGACCAGGACAGGAATGTCCCCCACTGGGTGGCTATGTGACCTTTCTGACCCCTCCTGGGATCCAGCAGAGCTGGCCCACATGGACAGCCATTTCCAAGTTCACGAGACACAGAGAAGTCGCCTTAAATTTCCTACCTTCTCAGCTGGGCAGAGGACAGATTGTTCCATTATTTTCTGGCCCACAGACTCCCCTCTGCTTGTCTTGCCTCTTGTCCTCTAGGGGCTTAGAGATGAGAGAACAGTGGGGCAGTCCATGCGTGCCTGGGTCCCTCTGCGGAGGCCAGTGAGAACCTGAGGCTGCGCTGGGGACCTGGAAGGGTCAGTGTGCGCTCTAACCTGGCTAGATCAGAAGTCTCCGGGGTCAGACACCTCTGTGTGCAGTGCAGTGTCAGGGTTCACCTGGGCTTAGCTGGAAGTTGGTTAAGTGAAGTGTGGGTTAAGGGATTTCTACAGACAGATTCTAATGCAAAAAAGGTTCTGTGCTGCCCATTCCTGCCTGCTTCTGCGGAATCTGTGTGCTGACCATGCTCTGAAACCAAGGCTTGCCTGCAGCCAGCATGTAGACTGGAGAGGGGCGTCCCTCCCCTCCCCCCGGGAGCTCACCCATGCGCCTGGGTGCGGCCCCCAAGTGCAGCCCTTCACCCCATGCCCTGTGCCCCCAGGTCCTGCTGGGCCACCCGCCTCCATACCCCATAGACGTTGCCACCCCAGTCCCCGCCGTGCCCGTGACGCCTGCTGCAGTCCTGTCTCCGCCGCTGCCGGATGTGCGACCGCCTGCTGGCCCCGAGCTCCTGCCTCAGTTCCCCAGCTCCCTGGCCCCCATGGTGGTGGCGGTCTCTCAGAGCATGCCCACCCAGACCGCCACGCTGCTGCCGCCAGCAAGTGCATCGCTACCCAGCGGGCCCGTGATTGCTAGCCCCTGCCCGGCCGTCCAGCTGACAGTGGAGCCGGCTCAAGAGGTGTGTGCCCCTCTGCTCCACTCCTCCCCTGGCCAGGCACCGTGGCCCTCGGGGCCCATTCTGTGACCTTGGGCCTCAACTTTAGAGGTCAGGAACGCTTGCAGGAAGAGTGGTGTGTTCCCGGGAAGCCACACGTTCCTGTTCTTGTCTCTTCCAAATTTTATGCTCTGTGCAAACCCACATCAGGGTGGGGAGCATGAATTTTCTAAATGGGTCTGGAGGGAACTTTCCCGCGGAGAGGATGCAAAGCCTACGACCTGCTCTCACAGAGGCTGTCGTTAGCAATTTTGGAAGGGAGGCAGCCCACGTGGCTCCAAGCCTTTCCACAAGATGAAACACCTCCTGCCTGGCCTCTGCGGCCCCCTCCCCTGCCGGGGCAGGCAGAGGTGAGCGGGCGGTGGGCTGAGGACCAGGGCAGGGACGCTGGGAGGCAGGAGCAGCGTGACCCTGTCTCTGTTCTGCGGTTTTCCTTCCAGGAGCAGGCCTTGCAGGACAAGCCGCCTGGCCTCCCGCCGAGCTGTGAGAGGTACTGGCCCGCTGGCAGCCTTGGGGATGGGGCGGGAAACAGGCTTAAATGCCGGCTCGCGTGGCCCCTGCTCCCATTTCCCATGTTGCTGGCAAGGTTTTACACCGTTATCACCCCCTCCTCCAACCCTGACCTGGTGGCGCCTCGGGGCCCTGCTCTCCAGTCTCTGTCAGCCCAGGTTGCCACCTGCTCTGGGCATGATCGGGATCTGTGCTCTGTGTCCTGTTCCCAGGGGCGCTCCAGAATGGCGAGGCCGTGGGTAGACAGTCTTGTCCAGAGGATGGGAGGGGTCAGGGAAGGGCCCTGGGGAGCAGGGCAGAATCTGGCCCGACCCTGTGTCTCCCAGCTGCTGGCAGGTGCTGTGTTCTGTGGAGGGAGCAGTGTCCTGGGAAGTGGCCCTTTGTCCTTCTCTCTGGGTTCTAGGCTCTTGGGCCATCCTCACAGCCACCTCCAGCGGCTTGGAGGTTCCTGTTACACAACTGAGGCTTTGGCGGGGGGGACTGATTGTCCGGTCAGGCAGGACTGAGGTCACATAGCCAATAACCAGAAAGCCCCAGGTTACCCTGGATGAGCACTGCGGTGAGAGGAGGGGCCCTGGCCCACCCTCCAGGTCACAGCTTCAGACCCAGCCAGGATGTCTCTGTAGAAGCTGAGCTTCCAGACCATGGTGGGCTGCTTGCTTGTCTGTGGGTGCCCCTAACATCCCTGGTTCTTGTTCAGCTGCGGAGGCTCAGACGTCCCTTCTGGGAAAGAGCTGAGTGATGGCTGTGAAGGCGCCTTTGGCGGGGGCAGGCTGGAGGCCCGAGCGTCCCGGAGGCACCACCGCAGGTCCACACGTGCCCGCTCCCGGCAGGAGAGGGCCAGCCGGCCCCGACTGACCATCCTGAACGTGAGTGGCAGGTGCGGGCGCAGGTGCAGCACCCCTGCGGCCTGGCAGCCACTGACTGTGCGTCCCTGCAGGTGTGCAACACGGGGGACAAAATGGTGGAATGCCAGCTGGAGACACACAACCGCAAGATGGTGACTTTCAAGTTCGACTTGGACGGAGATGCGCCCGACGAGATCGCCACATACATGGTGAGGCGGGGCCCAGGCGCCGCTGACGTCTCCTTGCTGGGCCTGGGGTACCTGTGTCTCAGCAGCAGGAGAGGTTTGGCAGGGCCGTGTATGCTCACTGTTGAGAGACCCCCTTTCCTGCTACCTGCTAAAAGTGGCACTGTGGAGGGTTGATTTAGTTGGCATCAATTGCTGGTTAGACCTGGACCCTGTGTATTGAGGTTTTCTCTGTGTACTTAACAAGAAGTCCATGGTTTTATTTTTAACAGATTTTTGCAGTCACCATGGGGTTCTGGCTCGGTTTTGTTTGGTGGCTTCTTGCAAAATGGGGACGTGGCATTGCCTTCTTGGATGGCAGGTCCTCATCCCAACAGTGCACCTTGCCTGCAGCCGTGTCCTGTCCCGTCAGTGTCTCAGTCACAATGCGCACACTCAGCACACTGGGACCAGTTATCTTCCTGAGTGGCCTCTCCATGGCTGAGCCTTCAGCCTGCCTGGCACAGCCTGGCCAACTCTGGGGGCCCTTTCTTGGAGAAGAGCCTTGGGCCTCCCATGGGGAGGCCAATCCCAAGAAGTTCTGGTGAAAACCAGGTGTGGGCTCAGGGACAGAGCTTGTAACCAATGTGGGCATTTGGGCGTCTTCCCCAAAGGCAGGGGTGTTGAGCGGGGCACACACCACGGGCTCTTCTAGGGGAGCAGGGGCGTCAGGAGCCATAGCAGAGCCCACTTGCTGCACGTGGGCCTCACTGGACTGCTGCTGAAGGCGGAAGACTGCGGCTCAGCCTGAACCGCGGGCTGTGGGTCTGCCTGCTGTGTGGCATTGCTCTTACTGCCGGGAGGCTCTGTTCTGGATCCCCAGGGCCTGCAGCCCTCACCTTCAAATCCAGCCTCTGGCGCAGGCCTTACCTGGTGCCCGTGCCCCCAGGTGCACCTGGCTGCCCAGGTGGCTGGATTGGCGTTGGGCTCCCTCCTGTGCACTGCAGTGCCCGCCAGCCCTGGGGCCCATGCGTCCAGGGCCCAGCTTCTCCGGCGGCATCCCCTCTTGCTCCAGGCCCACCTCAGGAGCAGCACAGCCCCTGTGCAGGGATGCAGTTGCTCACCCTGCCCCCCAGCAGGGCCTGGGCCAGGGGAGCAGGGAGCCACCAGGACCTGCGCTGCTGTCCTGTGGGTCCTCACCAGCCGCACCTGCTGTAGGTGGAGCACGGCTTCATTCTGCCCGCCGAGCGCGACACGTTCATCGAGCAGATGAAGGAAGTGATGGACAAGGCGGAGGACTTGCTCAGCGAGGACACGGATGCCGACCGTGGCTCTGACCCCGGCACCAGCCCACCACACCTGGGCACCTGTGTCCTGGGGGCAGGCGAGGTGAGGCCTTGGAGCCTGGGGAGCTGAGGGGACGGGCACTTCCTGAGCCAGCTGTGCTGACCGCTGACTGCACCCTCTTACAGGAAAGTGGGCAGTCCCAGGCGAATGCCCCCGTGTATCAGCAGAATGGTGAGTCCCTGTTCCCAGTCTCGCTGTGTTAGCCTTTATAGACCCTCTCTCAGCAGTAGGCATTGGACAACAACCCCCCGTGTAAGCTGGCTGGCTTGGAGGTTGTGGGGGTGGTGGTGAGCAGGGTCCTATGGGACAGCCACCTGGCCCGGCTGGTGTTGGCAGCAGCCCAGGAACTAAATCCAAGCCAGGGTACCCCGAGAGGCTCGGGCTGCCGCTGGCTGGGCTCCCCCTGGCTCCACCACCCCTGTGGAAGGGAGAGGAACAGATGGAAGCTCTCCCCAGGGCCTGGGTGCCAAGGTGCCTGGACCACCAGTGTCAGGGAGGGAAGCTCTGTAGGGTTATGTGTGGGTTCCCTGCCTGTGCCCTTTTTAGAGCCATCCTCACGGTTGGGAACAAGTCCCCAGAGACCCTGGGAGAGACAGGCTCCGTGCAGTGGCAGGAGCCGCCCAGCCTGCCGGAGAGCCCCTCCCGCAGCACGCTCTCTCCTTCACAGTCCTGCACACAGGGAAGCGGTGGTTTATCATCTGTCCTGTGGCTGAACACCCCCCTGCCGATGCCCTCGAGTCGTCGCCTCCGCTGCCCCTGAGCTCCCTGCCGCCTGAAGCCAGCCAAGGTAGGAGTGGCAGAAGCCCGGGCCCTCCCAGGAACAGGTGGCTTCCTCTGGGCGGAGTGCCTGCACCTGTTCCCGGAAGCTCAGACCTTCTACGAGGCCGTGTCCCTCTGCCTGTTTCCCCGGTATCAGCTGAGTCATGGAAGCACCAGCAGGAGCCGCCCTGTGACCTGTGCGTGGAGGAGGCTCAGGCAGCAGGTGTCCGGCTTCCTGTCTGGCTGGGAAGGATCACCGTACCGCCGAGCCCCAGGCCTGGCTATGCGCAGTCGGGGAGAAGCCTCTGTAGTGCTGGGCCTCTGGCTTCAGTGGTCCATGTGACAGGATCACTGCATTAAGGGTCTTCGCCTGCACAAACCAGGAAACCTTTCACGGTTTTGTTATCCATAAATAGGAAAAGTGAGTGGCAGGGCTAATAGTTTGGGTTAATGTCCACTGCGGAGGACCGAAAACTTTGGGTGAGTTATGAAAATCATCCACTCGGAGGCCCAGCAGGTCCCGTGCAGGATGCAGAAGTGGGGATAGGAGCTGAGTTTGGCCTTGTTTCTACTGGGACTCTCCCATGCCCGTAGGGCTGCCCGGGAGTCCAGGCGTGCCTCCAGCAAGTCCCCGACCACAGAGAAGGGGCCGGCCTGGGCCTGCGGTGGGCCCGCTGAAGCCTGTCCGGGAGGTGGGGTCCCGTGGCCTGCAAAGGAGAAGCCCACCTGAGGGCTCACAGCCCTGCACCAGGGCAGTCTCAGTACTGAGCGCTTGGGGGGACTAAAGCCCTTCTGTGGAAGCTGGCCTCACTTTGGGGCTGGCGGGACGTGTGCAGAGAATTCTGTGGGTATACCATCTGACGTACCGGGGCCGGTGCTGTAGCACAGCAGGTTGGACTGCTGCTTGTGACAATGCCAGCATCCTGTATCAGCCCTGGCTCGAGTCTCCCAGCTGCTTAGCTTCCAGTCCAGCTCCCTGCTGGTGCTCCTGGGAGGGCAGCAGAGGATGCCCCAAGTACTGGGGTCTCTGCCACCCATGTGGGAGACCAGACTGGGATCTGGGCTCCTTCCTGCCTTGGGCCGGGATGAACCAGTGGATGAAAGATCTCTTTTGTGCACTGACTTTCCCTGTATCATTCTGCCTTTCAAGTTAGTAAAATAAGTCTTTATAAAAAATAATCTCTGGCATATAATAAAAAATAATCCGGGTTCTGGGTAAGACGGGGTGTGCAGTCATCTAAGCATCTCTTGACGTTGAAGTGACAGATGATGACACAGTTGTCCGAGTACCCAGGGAAGTGGCAGTGGTAGTGAGGCTGAGAAACTCCACGGCAGGCAGTGTGCCACGGGGGCGGTGGGAAGGCAGGCGGATCCCAGCCCAAGCCTTGTGCAGCCTTCAGAGCAGCGTGAAGCGGGGCTCCACAAGGGACCCCCTGGGCCCAGCTTGCAGAGCAGGGAAGAGCGCCCAGAGCTCGGGAGGGGCCTGCCCCGCCCCCTGGTCTTCTTTGTCTGCCCCTCGCCTGCACCAGGCAGCTGCAGGTTGAAGGAGGAGACACTGAAGTGGGGAGAGGCTTCCTCTCTGGTGAGGGGAGCCAGGGCCCCAGGGGCACAGAACCCAAACCTGCTGCTGTCTTTCTCCATCTTCCTGCCACTGCCCTGCCTGCCTGGCATCGTCAAGGGACTCAGTGGTTTCTGGCCAGAACGAGGAATCCTTGGGAACCAGGACGTACCAGAGGGAGCACAGAAGAGCCTGGGGAAGCAACTCCATGAAGTGAAGCTCCAGGGAGCACCCTCCACCCGTGCATGCGTGGATTTGATCTGAAGTAGTAGGGAAACAGCTGTGAGAACTGAGTTTGTGGGTAGAGCCCTCCTACGTTGCAGACTGGCCCGTGAGGGACACGCTCCGGGACAGATCACTTTTGTACTGCTTGACTGACGTGAAACCAAAGCCCCTGGAAGGCAGGTTGCAACTTGCAGCCTGAACCTACCCAGGTCCCTTACCTGCCAAAGCAGAAATACCAACATTCACCACAAGAACTGAACAAGACTGAAGACTTCATAGTATCATTCCAGATGTCCAGAATATATTCCGAAATTGTTCAGTAAATAAAAAACTATGGAAGCGTCAACTTGCCAGACGAAAGAGAGCCAGTGCTCGCGGGTACTTCAGAAAGTTCATGGAAAAATGAAAATAAGTATTTGGGTGCAAAAAATCTCAAAATCCATGCAACAGTTTTTTTGCAATAGCAATTTTTATCATCTTGTGAAGGAACTTGTTAATGCATCGATTTAAAAACTTCCTAACACCAAAGGAAACTTAAGTTTTAATGCCATTGTCCACAAACTTCATGAAGTCTTGTCATATGTCGATGACAGAGATGTAAAAATCTGACAGGAACCTTGTGAATACACTAGAACAAGCAATTGGGAACATTCTTGAGACAAATGTTAAAAGTATTGCAAAAACAGAAAAGATACAAAGAAGTAACAAATGGAAATTTCAGCATTGAAAATTAAAATACCTGAAATTATCTAACTGGCGCAAAGATAGCAAAAAAAAGAACAGAGCCCCAGGGGCCTGTGGAACACTGACAAAAGGTGCAGTGTTCTTGTCGTTAGAGTTCCAGAATGAGAAGAGAAAGCGCAGAGCTGAGAATGGGTTTGAAGGAATAGTGCTGAAAGCCTGCCACGTTTGGAGAGAGGCATCGACCTAGAAGCTAAGCAAACCCCAGACAGGACAGACACGAAGAAATCCATGCCTGGACACATAATCAGTCTGCTTCAGCCAGGAAAACAATGACGGGTAGTTGCCTTCAGGGGAGCAGGGCTTCGAATGGCTGTAGATTTCTCCCGGAAACCAGGGAGTCCGGAAGGAAGCAGCATAGCTTGTAAAACTGTGGAAAGAACAGGGATGTCAGCCCAGATTTCTGTTCTCAAGGATACTGTCAGAAATGACACTGAGGTAATGCCATTCTGATATAAAACAGCATTGATAGCCAGGATACCTGTTCGGGAAGATTTGCTGAAGATGTTTATACCAGAGTGTAGCTTGGAACGTCAAGGCTGAAGGAAGAACAGCAAAAATGGTGAATATCTGTAAATACAAGAGATTGGCTAGTTCACTCCCCAGATTACATGCAGTAGCTGAGACTGGACCAGGCTGAAACCAAGAGCCTGAAACTCAATCCAGATCTGTACACGGGTGGCCTGGGCCATCACCTGTTGCCTCCCAAGGTGCATGCTAGTAAGAAGCTAGAATTGGAAGTGGAGCTGGGCTTGAACCCACGCACTCCAGCGTGAGATGCGATCCTACCTAGTGGTGTCTTCCCTGTGTGCCAAATGCATACCTCGTTAGTTCTTTAACACATCTGACAATTGAAATTTTAAAACTTCAGAACATTGTATGTAGACATAATAACAGATTTTGGTTTTTTGTGTTTTATATGTTTTTGGTGTCTCCACATTCCAATTGAAATCATAAAATATTGATGCTAAGTAGACTGTGATAGGTTAAGGATGTGTACTTAGAATTCCCAGAGCAATCACTAAAGGAACTGCACAAGGAGATGTAGTCAAAATCATAATAGATAATTGAAGATAAACTTAAAAAATTCAAATCACCCAAGAGAAGGCAAGGAGAAACTGAAGATTAAGATTAAAAAACAAAAACCTAAGCAAACTGGGGAGAATAAAGCAGAAAAGCAGTAAAACGGTAGTCTTTAAATATATCAGTAATTAAATTAGAAGTAAGGATTTTTTAAAAGATTTATGTCTTTTTGTTTGAAAGGCAGAGTGACAGAGGGAGAGACAGAAAGAGAGCTTCTATCTGCTGGGTCACTTCCCAAATAATCCCAATGTCCAGGACTGGACCATGCCGAATCCAGGAGCCTGGAGCTCCATCTGGGTCTCCCATGTGGGTAGCAGGGACCCAGGTAGTTGGATTATCTTCTGCTGCTTTCCCAGGTACATTAACAGGGCCCTGAACTGGAAACAGAACAGCAGGGACTCAAACCAGCACTCTGATATGGGTGCCAGTGTTACAAGCAACCACTTAACCCACTGCTGCACAATGCTGATCCCAAAAGTAAAGATCTTAACATCTATTAAAATACAGAGTGTCAGAATGTGTGTGTGTGTGTGTGATTTATTTATTTATTTGAAGGAGTTACACAGAGAGAGAAGGAGAGGCAGAGAGGGAGGGAGGGAGGGGTCATTCATCCACTGGTTCACTCCCCAATTGGCTACAATGGCTGGAGCTGTGCTGATCCGAAGTCAGGAGCCAGGGCTTCTTCTGGGTTTCCCACGCAGGTGCAGGGGTCCAACATCCACTGCTTTCCCAGGCCACAGCAGAGAGCTGGATTGGAAGTGGAGCAGCCAAGACTCAAACTGGCACCCAGTGGGATGCCATCACTGCAGGCGGCGGCTTTACCTGCTATGCTGCAGCGCCAGCTCCTGTACGTGTTTTAAACCCTCAACATCTTAAGTGTGTACTCTCTGAGAAACCTCCAATGCAATGGCATAGGTCGGAAGAGCATTGTGGTGGCTATTTTAACTTCAGACAAAATAGACTTGACAGCAAAGAAAAAACTGTCCTAACTGTGTATGCACCTAACAACAGAGCTTCAAACTGAACAGAAAGCAGAAATAGAGACTTCGCAGAGTTCGAGGCTTCAGCACTCCTCTCAGTAATGGATAAAATCAATAGAAATCAGGAAGAGTATGCAGGATCTGAACAATACTCAATGAACTTGAACTAACTGGTACCTGTGGAATGTTCCACTCAGAATCAACAGGATACACATGCTTTTCAAGGATGTATAGAACAATTACCTGGATGGCTGTAAAACAAAAGTTTAAAGGAATTTAAATTATATAAAGTATGTTATGTGATACAATTGAAAATTAAATAGCACTTCTAAATAATGTATAGGAAACATTTTGAAATGAACAAGAATGAAAATACTTAAAACTTGTGAGGTGCAGCTTCAGCAGTTTTTAGAGAGTAATGTGTAGCATGTACTAAATGCCTTGGGGAAAGAGGTGTCATCAGTATACAACCTTCCACCTTAAACAAGGAAAAGTGTGACCAGATGAATTCAAAGAAGCAGCTATAAAATAAAGAGAAATCAATGAAATTTAAAACAAAAACAGTAGACCAATGGTAAAACAGTGGTTCTTTGTAATAAATAAATAAAGCAAGCAAGCAAGCACAAAATGATAAACCAGCAAGACTGACAAGAAGCACAGACATAAAATACCACTAGTGTACCACTACTGTGGACAAGCCTACAGATATAAATTAGACAACTTAGATGAGCCTAATTCCCCATAATCTGTAAACTACTAAAATTTACCCAAGATGGAAATGGATAATCTGGGTATTCCTATACCTATTTAATAGACTGATTTTGCAGTTTAAAAAGTCTTCTCAAAAAGAATCATCTAGGGCCAGATAGTTTCACTGATTAACTCCATCTAACATTTTAAAAGCATAATGCCAATTCTATACAATCTCTTCAAGAAAATAAGACAAAAGAGCACCTTCTAAATCATTTTACAAAGCCAGCATTGTCCTGATTAAGAAACAGGCAAAAGTAGTACTGAAAAATATGAGAATGGTAGACAGTTATCAAGTCTCATGAACACAGAAGGAAAAAATGCTCAATTACATATTCACAAGTGAATTTATAACAAGAACAATATACCAAGACAAAGTGGCAAGGCAATATTCAAGAGTCAACTAATTCACCATATTGATAGTCTAACAGAAGAAAGGAAAAAAAAAAAAAAACCCTGATCATAAGCAAAAACATTTGAACAATTAAAAAATTCATTCATGATAAAAATTCTTAAACTGGGAAAGGAAGGGACTGTCTCAACCTGGTAAAGGTAATCAGAAAATGAAAAAAAAACAATGGAAAAAACCTATAGCTAATGTCATAATTGGTGATGAAAGGCCAAATATACTCTCCCTAAGATTGAGAACTTAGCAAGAATGTTCATGATCACCATTATTGTTCAGTATTGAACTGGAAGTCTTAACCAGACTCCAGAAATACAAGAAGCAGAAATAAAAGCATGAGAATTCAAAAGGAAGAAGCAAAACTCTTAGTATTTGCAAAATAATGTTTTATGTACATAGACCATCCCAAAAGTTCTACAGCAATCACAACAAACAGTTCCTAGAACCAGTAGTGAGTTCAGCAAGATCACAGACACATAGTCAACACACAAAACAATTCTATTTCTGTATACTAGCAATTAGCAACTAAAAACCAAAAATCCATAGTAGCATATATATATTAAGCCTAGCAAAACATACACAGAATCTATATGCTGGAAACTAGAAAGAACCAATGAAATAAATCAAAGATGACCTAAATAAATGGAAAAATATACCATGTTCATTTAAAGACTCAACGGAATAAAAAAGACAGTTCTCTTCAAATTGATCTCTAGATTTAATGCAATGCAATGCAAGTGAAAATTAAAGCAGGATATTTTGTGGCTGTAAACAGGCTGACCCTGTAGTTTATACGGGAGCACAAAGGAAGCAGAAGTAGCTAAAATGTTCCATTGGAGAATCAAGTTAGAAGGATCACATTGCCCAATATTAAGACTTACTGTAAAGTCATAGTAATCCAAGTGGTAAGTATCAGCAAAGAAAAATGCACATAGACCCCTGGAACAGAACAGGGAGGCCAGAAATAGACCCACACAAATAAGGCCATTTGATTTTTTTTAACAAAGATGCAAAAGCAATTCAATGGATAAAGGATAATCTTTTCAATAAATGTTATTGGAATAGTTGCTCATCTCTCTGCAAGAAAAAAAAAATGGGGGCCAGCACTATGGTGGACCCTGGCCTGAAGCGCTGGCTTCCTATATGGTCACTGGTTCGAGACCCAGCTGCTCCTCTTCTGATACAGCTCTCTGCTATGGCCTGGGAAAGCAGTAGAAGATGGTCCAAGTCCTTGGGCCCCTGCACCCGCGTGGGAGACCAGGAAGAAGCTCTTGGCTTTGGGTCTGCACAACTCCGGCCATTGTGGCCAACTGGGTAGTGAATCAGCGGATGGAAGACCTCTCTCTCTCTCTGCCTTTTCTCTCTATGTAACCCTGATTTTCAAATAAATAAATAGATCTTAAAAAAAGAAAAAAGAAAAAATGGCCCTTGACCCTAAGCTTCACATCTTACATAAAAATTAATTCAAAATGGATCAAATGTAAAATGCAAAGCATCACAGAGAAGATCTTTGTGATCTATGCTGGGAGTTCTTAGTCCTGACATCAAAAATACTGTCTGTAAAAGAAGAATGGATAAATCGGACATTATCAAAATGGAAATCTTTTGCTCTGTGAAAACAACTGTTAAGAAAATAAAAAGACAAACTATAGACTGGGAGAAGATAACTGCGAATCATAGCCTGCGCAGTATTTGTATCCAGAATATGTAAAGGGGCCTCAAAACTTAGCGTTAAATGGAATTCAGTTAACAAATGGGCAGTTGACTCAAACAGGAACTTCAGAGAGGACATAAGGATGGCAGTCAAACACATGCAGTTGTTCAGTGTCATTGATTATAAGGGAAATGCACGTGAAGACCACAGTGCGAGATGATTGTATCGAGTCTTGGTGTGAAAATAGAGCAACTACAACTCAGGAATTTCTGCAGGGAATGTCCAGTGGTACAAGTAGTCAAGAAAACAGGCAATTTAGTAGAAATTTATTAGAATTTATTAGAAAAGATGCACTTACTATATGAGGGTACTTCAAAAAAAAGTTCATAGAAAAGGAAATTATGTTTATTGTGGTGTAAATTTCTTTTTGAAATCCATACATTCCCATAATATACATTTTCCATGACCTTTTTGAAGACCCCTCGTGTGTCATAGAAATTTCATTCCTTAATATTTATCCTAGAAAAATGAAAATTCATGTACCTGTATAATGACTGGTTATATCAGCTCTAATCGTAATTCCCAAATTGGAAACCATCCAAATATCCTGCAGGTGGGGGAATGAATAAACAAACTCTGCTACTTTGAAAAAGAAACAAACTATTGATAAATGAGTCAGCATGGGTGAACCTAAGAGGCATTGTACTGAGTGGAAGAAGCCACCCTCAAAAGGCCATATATTGTATAGTTTCATTTATAATGACTGTGTCAAAAACTAAATTACAGCGGTAGAGAACAGGATGAGTACTTGTCAGAGGTGATCCGTAGAGAGAGCTAGAGAGACATCTTCCATCTGCCGACTCATTCCCCAAATACAACAGCCAAGACTAGGCCAGGCTGAAGCCAGCATCCCAGAACTCAATCTGGCTCTTCCATATGGTGTCAGGAACCCAAATACTTGAGCCATCCTCTGCTGCCTCCCAGGGTGCATATAAGCAGGAAGCTAGAATTGGGAGCGGAGACAGGACTTGAACTCAGATACTCCAGTAGAGGATGCTGGCTTCCCACGTGGCATCCTAACTGCTGCACCAAGCACTTGTTCCAAGATTGTAACTGTAAAAGGTTGGTGCAAAGAAGTTGGGGTGTGTGTGTGTGTGTGTGTGATGGCCTTGTTTCTTATCCCGATTGTGGTGATAATTACTCGAATAGACATGTATTAAGACTCAAAGGACTCTACACCTAAAGAACAAGTTCATTGCACTGTATGATCTTTTCAAAAGTCTACATAGGTTGAGAAAGCAAATAACCAGGCAAATAATGAAATAAGGTAGTGTGAGAGAAAACCAGCAAAAACATTAGACAAAAAGACCTCCCGAAAAATGATTAGATCCAGTAACTGAGCAGGGTTTTGCTTACATGATCCTATTATATTTCTGTATATCGACAATTGAAATTCTTAAAAAAGAATTCTTTACAATGCACGAGTCATTTAAACGGAGTGATGTGCAAAACCTACCTGTGTAGTGAAAACTACAAAACAGTGCTGTTGGAAATGAGAGAAGAGCTGTGGTGGTTGGAAGACACAGTATTGCTACAATATAGATTCTCCCTCAGCTGAGTAGACTCAGGGAACTGCAGTCAGAGTGCTAGCATTCTTTTTGTAGAAATTGATCACCCATCTCTGAACTTCATAGGAAAACACAAAGGACATTCGAACTTGGGGAAAAAAAAAAAACAAAACAACTTAAACTGAAGTGCTAATGATACGTGATTTCAGTAGTTAGTGTAAAACTGCAGTAATCAAGACAGTATGATGTTGGCCCAAAGACGAACGACCACATCAGTGAAGTAAAATAGAGTATCTGTACGTGCCCAGTACAGATACAGTTTTTTAAAAATATGTATTTATTTTCCATTCGTGATCAGTTGAGCCTGCGGTGAAGAGTCCATGGATGCAGAGGGTCAGTAATCCTCACCCAAAGGAAATGAAAGCATTGCCCATATAAGCACTTGTACAGGAAATGTTCACAGCAGTTTTATTGATGATAACCAAACCCTGGGACCATCACCGAGTAGATAAACACGCGCTGGTGTGTCCCTAGAACGTGACACCACCGTACAACAAAAAGGCCCCGGCTGTTGGTGCTCCAGGCAACAGGAGTGGTTCTCCAAATGATGACGCCACATGTAAGACAAAGAATGCATGGGACTGCACTTGCGTAAGGTAGCAGAAAATGCAAACCCACAGGGACGGAAAACGGATCAGCAGCTGTCTGGGACCGACGGTGAGGTGCGGGCGGCAGGTGGAATGATGGCAAAGGCTCTCCAGGAAGCTTCTGGGAGAACAACGGGCATTGGTCGTCGTATCAGTTTTGGTGGCAGTTTTGCTTCCGTACCTGTGTCACAACTTACAGAACTGTTCTTTAAGTACAGGAAGATGGCCGCAACAATTCTATCATTAAAGTTATTAAAGTCAAGCAACGGGAACAAAGAGAGCCGGTTCCCTGAGGTCCAGACGGTGGGGATCCGTGGACAGGCCGCGGCCCTTACTGACTGTGGCAAAGAAACCGATGATGAGATGGACATTTTTGGTCAAAGAATTGGAAACTATTCCAAAAATCAAGCTAAGTGGAGATAGTGGAGCTGAAAAACACGATGGTGAAAGTGAGACGTGGGTGGGTGGTTTGTTTGCTGTGCAGAGGCGGTTTGCAAACGACAATGCAGCTCAAGAGAAAAGACAAGGGTGAGGAAAACAGTGGGAAGTAGAAGAGGGGAGCTAAGAGGTTACTGCGAGATGGTCAGACACGCAACGTGGACACTCAGCGACCGGATGAGACCAGAACACGTCTGAGGAGAGGAAGCAGACACGTGGAAGGTGTTAGCAAATTCCAGAAGCCTCTGAACTCCCAAAGTTAAGAAAAATCCACACTTAAATAGCTTGTAGTTAAAGTGCTGAAAACCAGGGCAAAAAATCAGAGGATGCCGCTGAGGGAAGAAAGGTTTTGTGCAGCTGCTCGCAGAATGAGCCACGTTCCCGGGCAGAGCAGGGCCGGGGCTGCCTGCAGTGAGCCAGTAGCCGCACATCCTGACCACAGGATGTGGTCAGGAGCGTGGGAGAAAGATGAAGGCCCCGTTGCCTGCACATCTCAGCTGAACACAGGCTGCCAGGAGCCCGTGTGGACAGAACCATGGGCCGAGACAGGTCAGGACTCGTGCGGGGGAGTAACTGTCAGGATCTCCGTGAATGTTGTCATGTAAGATGGTGTCCTTTGAGGTTTAAAGCACAGGAGGCATAGTAAAGTGTGCAAACAGGAGCATGTGTATCAAAGAGAAGGAAGGGCGCTTTAATGATTGGGGTTTGTTTCTTATCTGGGAAGAGAGCGTCGTCAAGAACATACATTGTGGGGCAGGCGTTGCGGTGCAGCGGTTAAGCCGCTGCGTGGGACGTGCACACCCCATATCAGACTGCTTGTGGTGAGGTTCCGCCTCTGCTGCTGCTTTTTATTTAAAGATTTATTTATTTGAAAGGTAGAGTTACAGAGACGGAGGGAGAGAGATCTTCCATCTGCCGGTTCACTCCCCCAAATGGCTGCAGTGGCCAGGTTGGGCCAGGCCAGGGCCAGGATCTAGAAGCCAGGAGCTTCATTCGGGTCTCCCACGTGGGAGCAGGGCCCCAAGGATTTGGACCATCCTCTGCTGCTGCTCTCCCCGTTGCATTAGCAGGGAGCTGGATCAGAAGTACAGCAGCCGGGACTTGAATAACGCCCACATGGGATGCCAACATTGCACACTGCAGCTTAACTCAGTGTACCACAAAGCTGGCCCCAAC
Organism: Lepus europaeus; assembly: GCF_033115175.1. Classification (NCBI taxonomy): domain Eukaryota; kingdom Metazoa; phylum Chordata; class Mammalia; order Lagomorpha; family Leporidae; genus Lepus; species Lepus europaeus. The sequence goes on along the minus strand of NC_084838.1, from coordinate 91,349,903 downwards.
AAATATTCTTGATGGTGAAATGTTGAATTCTTTTTCTTGGACATGGGGAACAAAGATACCCATTCCCCCCACTTATATTCAGTGTCCAGTGTCGTGGTGGCGTGGTATAGGAGGGGAAGAGGAAGGGAGAAAGAAAGAAGAAAGAAAAGCCGTAGGATTGAAGAGGCCCAGGCCCTGCTGAGTGCAGTCAGATCTGGATTTTGGGGGCTGGAACCCAGCATTTCCCTGTCAAACCCTCTAGGCAAGGCCAATCTGCAGCCATGCTTAAAAGCCAGTGCCCTGGCCAATTTTTGTACATATAGAAGGAAGTGTCATATGGTGCCCATCAACAGCACTTTTCATTTAAAGGAAGTGCTGTTCGTCTGGGAAAATGGTTTTCCAAAGCAAATGTTTGCTTCTTTGAGTTGTTGCCAACTCGAGGCAGGCTTTTTCTCTCCGTTCCAACATCAGCTTCTCTGCAAGTGGGAATAAATACACAGTACATGCCATGTGATGTGTAACTGCATGTTAGGCTATGGAAGAGGTGATGTTCCTTCCAATATTACCACTTTGTATCCAAAATGTAGACAGAAGAAGATAGCAATCTTTTTAAAGTTTATTGAAAAGTAGGGATCTGGTGCCATGGTATAGTAGCCTAAGCCTCCGCCTGTGGCACTGGCATCTCATATGGGCTCCAGTTCATGTCCTGGCTGCTTCTCTTCTGATCCAGCTCTCTGCTATGGCCTGGGAAAGCAGTAGAAGATGGTCCAAGTCCTTGGGCCCCTGCACCCACGTGGGAGACCCAGAAGAAACTCCTGGCTTCGGATCAGCTCAGCTCTGGCCATTGTGGTCAATTGGGGAGTGAACCAGCAGGTGGAAGGGCTTTTTCTGTTTCTCCCTCTCTCTGTAACTGTACCTCTCAAACTAAAAAAAAAATAGCTGGTGGTAGGGGGGATCTTCCATCCACCAGTTCATTCCCCAAATGCCTGCAACAAGCAAGGCTGTGCCGGGCTGAAGCCAGGAGCGGGAACTCCATCCTTGTCCCCCAAGTGGGTAGTGAGGACCTAAGTGCATGAGCCCTTATCTGCTGCCTCCTGGGATGCACGACACAGGAAGCTGGATTGGAAACAGAGACCATCTCTGGGGAAGGACATTGCTCTGCCGAACGCCGTGACCCAACACATAAATCTGCAGTCTGGGAACAAGGGTGGGAAAGCTGAGCCCAGACCCAGTCAGCTATGGACCCACGATTGACAAGAAAGCTCAGACTGCTCAGCACCAGGGACAGGATTTGTCTTTGCAAGAAAAGGATGTGACGCAGGCTGTCCGCACAGGGTCAGCGGCCAGGGCTTGTGTCACACGCCATCTACAAAACTCAGTAACCCACGGCTTGTGAATCTCGGTGTAAAAGGTAAAGCAGTGCAATTCCCAGAAGTAACAGGGGAGAACGTTTTTATGGCCCCACTGTAGAGAGTCATATTAAAGCGCTAATTAAGATGCTGGGGGAAAGGCGGGCATAAATATGACACCATCCTTCCAGCTCGGAGTGCGAGATGTCTGCATGAATGTGTGGCCAGTTCTTGTCCAGTACACATAAGGACCTCTAAGGATCGAAAAGAAAAGAGGAGGACTCATTGGAAAACAGGCTAGAGACTTGGACAGCTGCTGGATCAATAAGATATGTTGCCTAGACATGATGGAGTACTATTCTGCTATACAAACAGTCAAGCCCATGGAAGCAGAGGGAAGACAGGGGTTGCCTGGCCTGTAGGAGAGAAGCAGACGTGCCGTTTGGTGGGCTGAAGTTTTATGGCTGCAGGCTGGGGGCATCTAGACACCTGCTGCTGTACAGCATGGTGATACAGCATGGGGAACAGGGCAGCACTGCACACTTACTCGTTAAGAGGGTGGATCTCACTCTGCTCTGGTGCAACCCAGCACACACCAGTGCCAGACGGGCACCTGCATTGAATACAACCAAACTCCGTGTGACCGAGTCGGTGCCTCTTTAGAGAGGCAGAGAGGGGCCAGGGACAAGGGCAGTGCTGGCCCGCGGGGGCTGCTGCAACCACCCCCCCCCCCCGGCACTGGAGCGTGCTGTTTGGAGACACACATGGGAGGGCTGGAAACGAAAGCAGAGGAGGGACTGCCCATCGCCATGAATGACCTTTGTGGGCAGCGAGGAGAGTTGCAAAGTAAGTCTGGGGACGTGAGGGGTCTTTAGGGACAAGTGATCTCCCGCCTCCACTTTTTTTAAAATTCAGTTTTCATTTTTGTGCATTTTGGTGATGTTTTTTAAAAAATAGACAAAGGTTTGGGTTTTTTAAGGTAAGGAGAAAGAGCTCAGAGGTTTAAGTAAGTCCAGGTAACGCTGCCTCCTGCATCCTCCCCCGGGCACGGCAGCCCCGTGTGCTCTGGGTACAATGCCGCTGGGCGCTGCTCCATGGCCTGGTCTCCAGGTGCCTCTGCCTGGGATCTTCACCAGCTCCTGCAGGACAGATGTCCTGTGCTCCACCTTGCCAAGGACTGGGCATCTGATGGACTGGGAGTCCCAGGTTCTTGTCCACTCCTGGGCTGGTGAGGGGATGCCCGAGAGTCAGGTGCCATGGTGCCGTGAGGGTGCAGCGGATGGGCACTCTGAGCGGGCTGGGGAGACCGTCCCCGATGGGCAGGCACCACAGTGCTGGTGAGGGCTACCCCCAGGTCGCAGGCAGCTGGGCCAAGGTCGAAGCCGGCAGGGAGGGCAGGTAGTGCTGCTTCAGCCGAGAGAAGATGTGGCTGGAACTGAGACCCCGAGGTGAGAGTCGGAGCTCCTGGAGGGGTTTTGGGAAGGCTGCGCTCCACGCCGAGGCCGCCTGCAGGCAGCAGGGATTTGGTGTGTCCGGCAAACCAGGCTGTGTGTCAGCGTCACACACACAGCCCCAGCGCCAGCCATGACTAAGACGTGTTTCCCGTTTCTTCTAGATCCAGCACCTTGTGCCGACCAGCTACCCTTGAAGGAAGCACCCAGCTTCCTAGCTGGTCAGCAGCTCCCGAGCCAGGCAGGCCTCAGTGACTCTCTGGGTGGGACTGCAGCCCCCTTGGCGCCATCCTACCCTCCTGGGACTGCTGCCCCCCAAGACGCAGCAGCATCAGCCGCCAGCGCCGTGCCAGAGCCAGCATTAGTGCCAGGGCCTGCCATCCAGGCAGGAGGCCCCGGGACCCCTCAGGGGCCAGCTAGGGAGTGTGAAGTCCCCCAAGTGCTCTCAGAGGCTCACGACGTCCAGCTGACTGTGCAGCCCCTTGGCGTGGGCCAGGGACCTGGTGCCCCAGCCCCGGAGGCCCCCCGCTACCCCACAGGTCTGGTGGAAACCACCCCAGCCAGGGAGGCCAGTACCCCAGCGGAGTCCTTGCTGGCCCTGGCTCCCGAGCCCAGCCCACCTGGCAGGGCCCTGCAGCCTGCCCTAGCCCACCCACCACCCCCGCTCCCCTCCACGGTAGGGGCCATCAGCTTGGCCCCCTCCCAGCTCCCTAGTCCTCCACTGGGGCCCGCTGCCCCTCCACCACCGCCCTCAGCCCTGGAGTCAGATGGGGAAGGGCCGCCCCCCAGGGTGGGCTTTGTGGACAGTACCATCAAGAGTCTGGATGAGAAGCTGCGGACCCTGCTCTACCAGGAGCACGTGCCTACCTCCTCGGCCTCAGCCGGGACCCCTGGGGAGGCGAGCGACAGAGACTTCATGCTAGAGTCTTTGAGAGGAGACCAGCACCATGCCGAGGCCTGTGGAGGGGATGCAGCCCTGACCCCAGCACCCAGCATTGCGGCCCTGGGGCCCACCCAGGTGCCCCAGCCCTCGGTAAGGAGCCAACCTGGATGTCCCAGCTGTGGAATGGGCATCCTGGCTGTGCAGAGGTGCTCTGCACAGAGCTGGCTAGACCACACATGTTTTTGCAACAAATGGCCCCACTGGGGTCCTGGTACGCAGCGTCAGGTGGGCTGCAGAGAGGAGCTGGGTGGCTGAGGGTAGCTCTGGAGCAGGAAGGGAGAAGACCCGCTTTATTAGCTAATAGGGTATGGACAGGCCAGGCTCACGCCCTTTCCTGTTTGCATTTCTGCCACCAGTTGGAGAAGTCAGAGACAGCCCCTGTGCCAGGGGGCGAGACGGAGCAGGAACGAGAGCAGGGTGCATCTTCGCCAACCACAGGTAACAGCTCAAGTTCGCCGGGTACCGCCAGCCTTCTTTGGGCCTGAAACCTGGGTCTGCATCCTCACCCTTCAGCGTCTCAGGCCGGGGCAGAGCCCGTCGTCATGTCACAAAACCCAGAGTTCTAGAAGGAACCACACTAGAAATGGATGAGCGCCTTGGCAGGGGTGCAGGGAGCTCACGGGGCCTGTGCAGGCCTCAGGACCCCCAGTAACCGAGTGTCCATACCTGTTTGGGTTGATGTCTCCCCTCCCCCCATATGCCCATGGTTATTTTGGCTGGAGGCCCTGCAGCCTCTGGAAGCTGTCCCCTCCCCCTGCATGCCTTGCTGTGGAACCTTCTGCTAGTGTTCATCTCGCTGTCTGATGCCTGAGCCTCCATCCCAGGGAGCGTCTAAGGTGGGAGGGCCCTCCTCAGCCTGGAACTTCTTGGGGGGTGGGCAAGATGAGATGGGAGCAGATGATCAGGCAGGGCCGCGCAGCCCCCGGCTGTGTTCCCAGAGCAGTGGCCCGCTGGGGACAACTGCATCGATTTCCAGGATGCCACCCTTTTAGAGTTGGGAAGAGAGGCCTGGGTCGGGGCTGTGCGCAGGAGGGGCTGGCGAGCGTTAGCCGGGGGCAGGTGAGGGACAGGCGTGGGGGCAGGAAAGGATGAGGAAGAGGGGGTGTGTCAGGTGCTGGTGCCTTCGCCTCACCAGGCACCAGGCTTACCCACAGGCCCCTGCACAGATGAGCAAAACGAGTTTCTGTAGCTTGCAAGTAGTGTCACTGGCGCTCCCAAAACCCATCCTTCCTCTAGTGCAGAGCTGGGAGGAAGCCCTAAGAGAGCCAAGTTTGGGAAGGGTGAGCTTTTCTGGCTGTTGGGAGTGGCCCCCAGCCTGGAGGTGTGCACAAGAGGCTGGCCCATCCCCCGCTACAGGGATGTGATGCGGAAGTCAGGGGTTGCCCGTGGCTTGGGGGACACAAGATACAGATGGACCAGGTTTCCCTAGGAAACCGGTTTGGGGCTGATGTTCCCTCTAGAGTTTTCCCATGGGATATGCAAAGGAGACCCACAGATGTTTGTGGGGCAGCCCCCCAGCCTCCCTGGAAGCTCTGTCAGCTCCTGCTGCCTCCCCCTTTAGCATGTTGGTCCAGCTTGGCCCTGGCTGCTGTCAGTGGGGTGATGGGGGGTGAGAAGCTCAGTCGGGTGGGGTCTCCACATATCAGCTCATACAGTTTGCCTTGTTGCCTCTTCCCAGCAAGCCTGGGACAGCCTATTCAGAAAAAGCGGGCTGGCAGAGTGGTTGCGATGCCCGCATCCCACATCAGAGTGCCTGGTTCGACTCTCAGCTCCTCTGCTTCCCATCTGGCTTCTTGTTAATGTTAATGTTACGTTAATGTTAATGATGGTTCAAGTACCTGGGTCCCTGCCACCCACATGGGAGACCCAGAAAGAGTTCCAGACTCCTGGCTCAGCCTGGCCCAGCCCTGGGTGTTGGGGCATTTAAGGAGTAAATCAGTAGATGGAGGACCCTCACCCCCACCCCCACCCCCACTCTCTGTCTGTCTCTCTCTTTCTCTTTCAAATGACGTGAAAATAAATAAGTAAATATGAAAAAAGGAAATAGCAGACTGCACCCCACTCTGTAAGCAGGAGCGGGGTTGGAGATCAGCCCTCCTAAACAAGGAAGACATGGGCAAGACAGCTGCTGGCCATGAGGTGTGCAGAGAGCCTGGCTGCACGAGGGCCCTTGGGGTTGAAGCTGCTTACCTTCCCTGAGTGTGTAGGTATCTTCCGTGAGGTCACATGTACCAGTGCCACAGGCTAGGATGTCACAAGTGTGACCCAAAGAAAGCTCCAGGGCACTCACCACGGGCAGCCTGTCTGTGGGCCATTCCCATTCCCGCCGCCCCCAGCCCCTGTGATGTTGTCCTGTCCCCACAGCAGAGTCAACCTCCAGCAACACGCTGGGCTGCGACAGTGATGGAGGGCAGGTGGCCTCAGACTCCCCCGTGGCGCCCGGGGCCACCCAGGTAAGGGTGATTCAGCTCGGCCGCTGGGGGTGGGGGGTGGGTCTGCTCTCTGCTGGGGCTCCCCTGGACTGTCCTCATTTCTGCTTGTTTCCTAAGGACGCCCCTGCACGCATGGAGCCCCCAGACCGGAAGAGCGGGGTCCCCAGGGAAGCCTTGGCAGAGCTGGCCCAGAGCTGCCCGGGGGCAGTCACAGACAGCAGCCAGCCCGGCCACCACCTGGCACATGGCGCCCGCCTCTCAGGCTCCCCTCCGAAGTGGCTCGGACAGCCAGACAGGGACTCACCTGCCAGAACTGTGGGCCGCTTCTCGGTGGTCAGCACGCAGGATGAGTGGACACTGGCCTCCCCACACAACCTGCGGTACTCGGCCCCACCCGACGTCTACCTGGACGAGGCTCCCTCCAGCCCAGACGTGAAGCTGGCGGTGCGACGGGCGCAGACGGCCTCCTCCATCGAGGTGGGCGTTGGCGAGCCCGCGTCCAGTGACTCTGGGGACGAGTGTGTGCAAGGGAGACCCCCAGTGCAGAAGCAGGCCTCCCTGCCCGGCAGCGGCACAGCCAGTGACTTGGTGAAGAAGGCCACGGCCTTCCTGCACAGGTCCTCAAGGGCCGGCTCCCTGGGGCCTGAAACGCCCAGCAGGGCGGGCGTGAAGGTCCCCACCATCAGCGTCACCTCCTTCCACTCCCAGTCATCCTACATAAGCAGCGACAATGACTCCGAGTTCGAGGACGCCGACATCAAGAGGGAGCTGCGGAGCCTGCGGGAGAAGTACGTGGGTGGGAGCAGAGGCGCGGGCTCCAGGGGCGGGGGAAGCCACTGGGCAGCATTAAGTGGGCTCAGAGTGGTGAGCTAGGGGCCTGGGTGGTGGTGAGCCTGGCTTGGGCTCTTCCTGTGGCCTTGAGAGCAGAGTCCCACCCTCAGGGTGTCCTCAGGCCTGGACTGGTGCTGCCCTGTGCTCTGCCTGGCCCCTGCCGCTCTGGGGGCTGCGTCTCCCTGCTGCACAGTTGCCCTCAGCCTGTAGCTGAGCTGTTGCTGCGGTGGCCCTCAGAGAGATGTCTTAGGGAATCATGGGACCTGTGCCTTCTCTCCAGCACACACATGCACACTTTCTCGCTGTATGTGTATATATGTCTGTGTCACACGGCCCGTATTCATCCCATTCTCGGAGATGCAGAGCTGAGCTGTCCTCAGGGTGGGCGTGGGAGGCAGCACTGTGGTTCTGAAGGGGTGACTAAAGCTGAGTTCCCCAGGGACGGCAGAGCCATCAAGCTCGTTCCGTGGGAGCGGGCTCAAGTGGTGGACCTCCTGAGAGGGCCGTCTCTTTGGGGCCCAGGCGCGGAGAGGGCAGGACGTGCTGGCTAGGCCTGGGAGGAGGTTGGTGCAGCGCGTGGAGGATGGCTTGTCTCTCTGCCGGAGAATGGGGAGCACCATAGGCTACTGGTTTGGGGCACTCAATAGGCAGGCCCAGCAGCCGTTCCCAGCGTGGCTTTAGTTGAGGGTGGGTGGGCAGCACCTGGACCTGAGGGGCAGGGGTCCCTGGGCACAGCCTCTTGGGGATGGTTCCCAGGAAACCAGTAGTCTGCTCAAAAGGGAGCTCCTAAGCCTCAGTTGAGAATTGAGGGCACTTGGTGGCATCAGCTACACAGTGGCCCACGGATCCCAAGTGTTGCATAGGGATCCCATGGACTCCCCGTTAGGACACAGGAGACTGGACCCCTCCTCCTCACCACCAGGGTTTCTCAGGAGCCCCGTGCTTGACCCACCCTTGCTTTCCAGAGCTGGAAACCCAGGGCACCTGCGGGGAGCAGGCTGGGCAGCTCAGTGGGCAGGCGGGCTCCGGTGTGGGGGTCGTGTTGCAGCAGGGTTTCGGGAACCACAGCTCTGCCTGAAGTCCCTCTGCCCAGCATCCCATCTGACATGTTACTCCTTTTGAACGCCAGTCGGATGCAAACAGCAGTTTTCCATTTCTCCCCGGTGTTTGTAGGGAAGAAAACCCTCAGGGTTGTGTTATTTTTTATTTGGTTGTTTTTAATGGAAGTTATCTTTCTAAAGCAGACTTGACCATTGTGGAGGATACACGAGGTAGAATCAGAACTTGTTCCTTTTTTTTTTTTTTTTTTTTTTTTTTAATTAGAGAGGAGATTTTTTTTTTTTTTTTGACAGGCAGAGTTAGAGACAGAAAGGTCCTCCTTTCTGTTGGTTTACCCCCCCAAATGGCTGCTACGGCCAGTGCGCTGCACCGATCCGAAGCCAAGAGCCAGGTGCTTCCTCCTGGTCTCCTACGAGGGTGCAGGGCCCAAGCACTTGGGCCATCTTCCACTGCCTTCCCGGGCCACAGCAGAGAGCTGGACTGGAAGAGGAGCAACCGGGAAAGAACCGGCGCCCCAACCAGGACTAGAACCCAGGGTACCGGAGCTGCAGGTGGAGGATTAGCCAAGTGAGCCGTGGCACCGGCCAGAACTTGTTCTTCTTTCCCAACCATATAAATCGCCTATTTTCCCAGCAAGACAAGACAGAGTGGGGGATGGGCTGGGGGAGAGAAGGGACTGCAGGCCCCATGGGAACCAACCACACCCAGGTGTAGGAGGGTGTAAGGGAGGCAGGCAGGGGTGCAGCCAACTCATCCCCAAGTGAGCCTAGCAGGGACCCCTGCCTGCCTCCCTCCGGTGGTCCTACAAAGCACCCCGTTCACCGCCTGTGTGTGGCGGAGTGACAGATTTGCCTGTTAATCAGATGCACGCTGTCCCTCTCCTCACCCATATATTGATGTGTAGGGTTTGGTTGTAAGCATATTTGGAAAGGTGACAGTCTGTAGGTTTACCTGTGTTGTTGGGCACTTTGATGCTGCAGGCCCCCAGCCTGGCACATGGCTCAGACAGAAACAGACCGTGCCACTTAAAGCCCCGCTGTGGCCCTTCTGAGCGTAGCCCACCTGCCTGCCCCCTGTCTCCCCTTCTCAGGCACCTCAAGGAGATCTCGGAGCTGCAGAGCCAGCAGAAGCAGGAGATCGAGGCCCTGTACCGCCGCTTGGGCAAACCCCTGCCACCCAGCGTGGGCTTCTTCCACACAGCGCCCCCCACCGGCCGCCGGAGGAAACCCAGCAAGAGCAAGCTGAAGGCGGGCAGGCTCCTGAACCCCCTGGTGCAGCAGCTCAAGGTCGTGGCCTCCAGCACAGGTTGGCGCACCTGCCGCATGGAGGGCTGCGCCGGCAGGGACAAGAGGGGGATGGGAGGGCTGCAGGGACAGCTTCCCCAGACCTGGGCAAGGGCTCGGGGTTGAGTTTCTGGACCTCCTTTCCCTGGGGTAGGGAAATCACTGCAGGCTGAGGGAAGCCTGCCTGTCCTGGGTGCAGAGACGAGGCCTGGGCAGGGGCGGCCGGTGTGCCTCAGAAGCTCCAGGCCCTCCCTGCCTGCCTCCCCCTGCCCCGCCCCCAGCGGGGGATGCCTCCTTCCACCCCAGTTCTCAGGCCCATGCCACCAGGTCTGCTCAGTAGGGATGCAGCAACTGCCCTTAGAAGTGGGGCAGGGGAGCATGGACACAGCTTCCTGGCCTTGTTAATAGGACATGTGGTCACTGGGATGGCACTGGCCTGGCTCCAGGCAGCCAGGAGCCCATGTATGCGCATGCCAGGAGGTCCCGTGAGGCCTTCTGGGCAATGCTGCAAGGTGCTCTGAGACCAGAGATGCTGGGACCCGAGCTCCCCAAGAGTGCCAGACAGGAAGCTAACCATCAGCTAATAACCAATTCGTGAGTCGCTCAAGTTCCCCAAATTCGGTGCCAGTGCCCCAGCTAAAGGGAGACTCACTGCTGTGAAGGGTGCACAGACCACCTTAAGCCTGGGTTGTGCCACCCTTTACCATATTTCACAGCACAAAATCCCCCAAGGCACTGAGGCCTGGGGAGGCTGGACACGTCCCTTCATCGTCCCCACAGTCCCACGGGGGACATCCAGCCACCCATCGTTGTCCGCAGGACGCTCTGAGCTTCCTGAAGGCCACCCGGCAAAGAGCAGGGACCAGACCCAGCCCGTGCCCTCCCCTGCCCGGTGGCGCCTCATGGTGCCTGTCGCCTCTTCTCCCCCCGCCCAGGTCACTTGTCTGACTCCAGCAGAGGCCCTCCCGCTAAGGACCCTGCCCACACCAGCACGCCCCTGTGCGCCAAGGCAGTTCAGACCCAGCAGCCCTGCTCTGTTCGCGCCTCCCTGTCCACGGACATCTGCTCCGGCTTAGCCAATGACGGAGGCGGAGCGCGTGGCCAAGGTGATTCCAGCTTGCCTGTGTCCAGCATGTGCCAGCCACGTAGGGCTCAGTGGCGTCCAGGAGCACGCCTGTATGTGCAGAGGGGACACGCGCTGCGGCAAAGGCTGCTGAGGCGGCTTCGTAGAAGAGGAGGCAAAGATGTAGTCTTTGGAGGAAAGGATGGAATTGCCCCCTCCCCCCCGCATCGCCAGATCTTGCTGTAAGCAGCCCGAGGCAGGTGATGCGTTTGCTAGAGCCGGCCTCTCGAACGTGGCCAGGAGCAGGGCACTCGGCCCGATGACGGGAGGGGAAGGGGCCAGGCATTACGCTGTGTTCCCAGGCACCGGCTGTCCCACTCCTGCCTGCTCCCCGTAGCAGAGCTGGATGGGGCTATACTCCAGGCCCTTCCAAAGTCCAAGGGCCAGCTGGGGGTCGAGGGCTCAGCTCTTGAGCTGGGAGCGTGGCCCGAGGAGGACGTGCTCTCGTCAACGCCGCCGTGGCTGGATAAGGTGCTCTCCTGGCCTCACCAGAGAACCATGGCGACTGCTGCAGGTGCCCGCCCGCCCGCCCACCTGCCCCGCCCACCCTTCCCCCCACCCCCGGGCCGCTCCTCTCTGCTGCTCGCGTGGCCTCCTCCCCACGCCGGGTCAGTGGCTGTGGTGCTGGGCTGGGCTAGGTGCAGCCGTGGTTGTTAGTTACGAGGCTGGTGTGGCTGTTGGTGCGGAGGAGTGGTCGCAGCAACTGTACTTGATGAGTGTCTCTTTGTTTTCTTCCCTCTATATTCACTTGCAGGCTGGACGGTTTACCACCCAACGTCTGAGAGAGGGGCCTATAAGTCTAGTAGCAAGCCTCGCGCTCGATTCCTCACTGGACCCGTATCTGTGTCCATCTGTCTGTATTTGTTCTTTTGTATTTTACCACCTCCCAGCCCTTGGTTTCTCCCCCAGCCCCCTGTCTTCATCACCTCTCATGCATTTCAGAGGATGCCTCCCCACCCCTTGACGCCACCTCCGCAGTGTCACAGGGGGACCCCATGAGCCCTTCCCTGGAACGCCCCGGTCGGTTCGCGTGCATGCTCTTGGCTGCGCCCTGGCACCAAAAGCATGCGCAGCGGCTCGCCACCTCCGCCCCAAGCACCTGTGCTCCACACCTGTCAGGGTGCCTTGCATTATTTCCGTCACCTCATTTATTTATTTATTTTGTGTTGGACGTGGTTTTGTTTTTTCTGTTTTTGTTTTTGTTCTGTTGCGATTGTGGCAGATATCCATGTCCGCTGTCCCCAGTTCCAGTGACAGCAGAAAGATCAGCCCCAACCTCCTCCAGACGTGGGTGTTGCCCACGCGTCTGGACTCGGAAGACGTGCGTGTGGCAGGCCGATGCCGTCCGCCGGGTCCCTGGAGCGTGTGACCTCTGTGCAGGGGTCCAAGTCCAGCCCCCAGCCTGCAGACTCCCACCGCCCCACTCCCACCTGTGGACGTGCTGACGAGCGTGGGTTCTGCTGAGGGCGTCCTGAGTCCCCTCCGTGCCCGGACCGGGAGCTCTGGAGCCCCCCCCACAATCTCTCCTCATCCTCTGCACTTCTCAACCCCAAAAGATGAGGTTGAGACCCTCCCCTGCGGCTCCCCTAGGCGAGCCTGCGCCCCACCTCGCCCCCTCTCCTTATCCGTCTAGCTGGAGCACTTTGCTGGCTGTATTAAACCTGCGACCCACTCCCCCAATGTGACCTCAGGGATAAAGTCACTGTCACAGCTCCTCAAATCTACCAAACCAAAACCCAGTTCAGGCTCCCTCAGAATCCCTGGGCCAGGCTCCTGGGGCCCCAGATTCCCCCTGCCCAGGAACGCACACCTGCGTCGGGCCACCCAAAGCAGGGCGATTTGTTTTAAATTCTCCGAACGATTGGCAAGTGCATCAAAATCTTTGAAGGTTTTAGGCTTTTGCCTTTTTGCTAGAAAAAATTAAGCTTTTTGACAATTGGATTGGATATGCTGGTGTGGGGCACCTGACTTTTTGCTGGTACAATAAAGATACATTGTGCTTGTGGAAGCCAAGGCCACGCCCCCCGGTGGGTGCCATGGCCACTAGCGCCCCATCAGAGGCCGCTCGAGGCAGGGTTGGGTCGAGGGCTTCGGCTGCAGTGTCATATGGCAGTTGGCGCGTGGGTCCGGTCAGTTGCTGCCTTGAGGACAGGGCGGGGCTGGAGGCCCCCTCGCTGCGCCCCCTGGTCCCCGCCTGCTTTACATTCACTTGCTGTTCGTCTCCCGTGCGTGTGCAGCTTGCCCTGGGGTGGTCGCCAGGTTGAGGACACGGGGTCCCTGGCGTCTCGCATCCCCGGACGGCCCGACTTGGGGGCCCAGCAGAGCAGACAGCAGCAATGGCCGTGGCAGAGGGTGATCTCATGGCCTCTCTCCCAGGTTGTGTGTTTAAAGGGTTTCCCTTGGTTTTACTGTTACTGGCCAGTATGGACGAAGGATTTGGATTTTGGCTGTGTCGGTGTGGCCCTGAGACAGAGATGTGTGAGGCAGGCTTAGCACGCAGCTTCTCAGTGTGGGGCCTGGCCCCTTCTCCTGCCGGGAGAGTTCGGTGCTATTGCTGGTTCCACAGGCCAGCCTTGGCTGAGTCAGTCTCTCTGTGCATCGAGTGTCCCCACACACTGCCAAGTGGAGGATCAGGGAGCTGGACTGCCGGGGTGCCTGTGCGTCCCCTCTGCTGCTTCCTGGGTAAACCCCGCAGCGGTCTAAGAGAACAGGGAGCCGTAAGCCCTGCGAGGGACCAAGCCGCCACCCAGGAGACGACTGGAGGGCGGTCAGGCGTTGGCAGTGCTGAGCAGCTCAGGGCTGTGGGTGGGGCCCAGGGTTGGCTGGGCAGGCAAGTCCACTGGTGCCAGCGGGGGCTGGTGATTGACAGCACAGGGCATGGGAGCAGCACACTGAGCTTTGTGTGCCGGGGACCTGTGGGGCCTGGGGTCACAGTGCAGCTGGGGAGGGGCCAGCCAAGCGCAGCTGAGTGCTCCCCTGATAAAGGCTAGAGGAAGCCCAATACACTGCCTTGGTTTGTGACCCTGCCTCTCCTTTTCCTGGGATAGAGGAGACTGCAGGAAAGCAAAATGCATTAAATTCTTTTTTTCCCCAAAGATTTATTTGTTTATTTGAAAGTTAGAGTTACACAGAGAGAGAAGGAGAGGCAGAGGGAGAGAAAGAGTCTTCCATCAGCTGGTTCACTCCCCAATTGGCCACAATGGCTGGAGCTGTGCCAATCCGAAGCCAGGAGCCAGGAGCTTCTTCCAGGTCTCCCACGTGGGTGAGGGGCCCAAGGACTTGGGCCATCTTCTACTGCTTTCCTAGGCCATAGCAGAGAGTTGGATTGGAAGTGGAGCAGCTGGGTCTCGAACTGGTGTCCATATGGGATGCTGGCACTGCAGGCAGTGGCTTTACCCGCTATGCCTCAGCACTGGCCTCACGCTAAATTCTGAAGTACAGTCTCAGCATCCAGGAAGCTCCAGGAAGATGACAGGTCCCTGGCAGGGTGAGTTGGAACTGGGCAGTGGGGTGGGGACTGTCCCAGGGTAGAGCAGGGCCAAGCACAGGTGGCCCCAGAAGCCAGAGCGAGTGACCTTGTGTGGAGGGCAGGAACTGGGTCCAGGTCACAGCAGTGGGGTCCTGTGTCACAGGCCCTCAGCACAGACTCTTGCGTCCACTGGATGCATCCTGGCAGTCAGCGGGCAGCTGGGGGAGCGTGTCCTGAGGGGTGGTGAGTCAGAGGCCATGTTGACACTGCTTGCTGACCTCCCTCGGATCCCCCTACCTTGTCAGATGGGCCTTTCTCGGTGGGTCTCTGTGTTTTTTCTCACCTGTCAGCTATAGCATGTTTGACTCGAGGACCCTCAGATAGGAGAGCCAGTGCTCAGCCAGGTTCCGTGGACAGAGATGCCCAGAGGAGAGTGATTCTGTGTCCTGGCGGGGGTCAGTGTGGCTCCCCCATGGGCTGTCAGGGACCCTGTGGGGCTCGGGATCATGCAGCGCAGGCGGAAGTGAGTGTCCCCGTCTCAGCACAGAGACATGGTTACTCCATGTGGAGACATCACGAAGGGTTTCTGGGACTGATGGCGCTGTCCAGCAGAACTGACCCCCTCGAGGTAGTGATGCCAAGTGGCATGGCGCTGGGGGCTGGGGCTGCCGCACCGTGACATGAGGAATTGCTCCTGGGCCTGACCTACTTTTTAAAAAAGTCTTTATTTGAAAGGCAAGAGAGAGAGACAGAGATCTTCCTTCTGCTGGTTCACTCCACAGGTGACTGGGGGCCTGGCCAAAGCTTAGGTGCCCAGAACTCAATCCACGTCTCCCATGTGAGTGGCAGGAACTCACTGGGCAGGCATTACCTGCTACCTCCTAGGGTGTGCGTAGCAGGAAGCCGGATCCGAAGCAGAGCCAGGACTTTGAACATGGGATTTGCATGTCCCGAGAGGTGCCATAACCATTTCACCAAATACTTAGCCCCGACCCAGTTTTTCAGCATCGGTCTTAGTCTCGGTTTGAATCCTTCAATCCTCCATGCCTGAGGCCTTCTGGGCAGTGCGGGGAGGGGTGCTCAGGCCCTGCGCGGACTAGCAACCCCCAGGTAGCCTCTGCTTTTCTTTCCTTGTGACAGAGGGAGCGGGGACAGAGCAGGGCCTTAGCTCACTGCACAGGCCTACAGGCACAATGAGCCCCTGCCCCAGGCTTGTCCAGATGTTTGCTGCCTTTGGTACATTCTGGGAGGAAACTGTATTTTCCAACAGCTGGGTGGAGTCTGCGTGGCCCCCACCCCTAGCAGCCCCCAGAATCTGGGCCCTTCTGCCTCCTGCTGGTTATCTCTTCCCTCCATGGCTGCCTCCCAGCAGGGCAGAAGCCCAGGGTGCTTATCCTGACCTAGACTGGCCAGGCAGGGCTTGTCCATCAGGTGCCCTCTGTGTGCTGTGTAGCTGAAGGCTAGGGCCAGGGCAAAGGCAGTGAGGGAGGGGGAGGTGGCACCTGCTAAGACAGGCAGCACTGGTCAGAGTGGGGCCAGGGGTCTCCCCAGCCTAGAGATGGCTGTTCCCCTGAGACCAAGGCCTATATGGCGAGGTTCCTGATCTGTTTGTCCAGAGGCTGAGAGATGTCTGTGCTGTGGTTACCTGGGAAGTCCATGGTGGGTGGGTACCATCTTCTCTGGACGCCTGGGCTGTGTCCAGGAAGACCATGGCAGGAAGGGGTCGTTCGTGCTGTGTTCACCTGGGCTCCTGTCCAGGAGGGCTGTGGGGGTGGGAGCCACCCATTTGCTGGTCATCTGGGGCTGTGAGTAGGAAAGGCCGAGGAGGGTAGGAGCTGTCTGTGCTTTGGTCACCCGGGGCCATGTCCAGCAAGGCTATGGGGGCCAGATGGGGCAGTGTTGTCCTTGGCTCTGAGAGTGTGCTCTGGGATCCTAGGGAGGTGAGACAGCTCTGGTCCATAGGCCCAGCTCCGTCTGGTGGCTCCTGGGCAGCCCCTGGCCTACCTGGTGTTCTTCCCGGTGTGAGGATGGCCAGGAACTAGTGGGAGTACCAGCCCTTCCAGCCCCATCAAGAGCTCCAGGCGGGCAGAGGCAGCCTTTCCTGGCACTCCTTTGGCGCCTGGGCCAGGGGACCCAGTGTGACCACAGTCCCTCCATCTTAGGGCCCGTTGCCGTGGGACCACTGCAGTCTGGGGAGGGGGGTGATACCTTCCCATGGTGGTGCACGCTGGATCTGAGCTATGTGGGTGGGCATAGTCACAGAGCTTGGGGGTCCCTGCTTCACTGTAGCAAACAGTCCATACCCCCTGCATGCCAGAGGGATCCCCAGGGCACATCAGCCCTGCATTTCTGTGCAGTGTCCTCCTGGAATGGCAACCAGCTAGGACTTGGTCCCAGAGCGGCTCTGTCCGGGTCCCTCCTGTCCACCTCCTTCCTTTGTGTTTGAACACTAAAAGCCAACAATCTCAGCTCATCTTTCCCCACGGTGGCCTCAGAGAATATCCAGAATGAGCTAAAGATCGTTGATTTGAGCTGGGTTTCCCAGTCCTGTGTTCATAGCCTGGGTGGGCTCAGGTGAGAGAAGGAAGGCCATCATGGCCGGGTTGTCCAGGTCGCTGGAAGGTCAGAGTTTTGCCTTCTCCCAGGGACAGGGCTAAGCCTGGGCGCCCTGTTCTGAGGAGTGTGTCCCAGAGGACAGGGTGTGCTCCTGGTGAGGGGACAGAAGGACCCTCTGCACCAGGATGGCCTTGCTGAGTGACCTTGGAAAGCCTGAGCCTGTCTCTGTGCCAGCTCTGCCTGTCCGGCTCCCCGGGTGGCCAGAGGACAAGCTGGCGTGGCAGCACCTCCGGCCCTCCAGGCCCTGCTGGACAGTGCAGTGAGCTGATGGCCCATCCACCCAGTGCCAGAGAGCCGCGGGGCGTGTGGGCCGCTCTGTGTAGAGGTGGTCCGGTAAGGGGGGGGGGGGGGGGCTGGATGTTCACACGGAGGTCTCGCCCAGGTCAAGGAAAGGCGTGCATCTTGGGACAGCCCTTAGTATCCCAACCTGATACCTCCTCACTGACCTCACCCACGCCAGCCATCTGCGATCTAGTATGGGCCTGAAACCTGCAAAACAATGTATCTTTTTGCACTTGGAAAACCTCTAGCGGCCATGCCGCTGGCCCAGGCCCAGCCCAGCTGTGTCCGAGAGCTGAGCTCCGGCGCCTGGCTTTGGGTGGGTTTTCCCGCCTCAACCATGGGGCTCCCCACAGCCTGGTGTTGGAAGGCCACACGGTGTGGTGTGCTTTGCTTTTTTTTTTTTTTTTTTCCTCCCCCTTCCCTTTTTTCTTGCTCTTTTTCTGGAATATGCTTCTAGAGACACACACTTCTCCCTGAGGCTTGGGGGCTGGCCCTGGCCCCTCTGCCCCTCGGCAATGCCCGCAGGAGCCTGCACACTAACTGGGGGTGCTGCCCGTTACCCCCCCCCGCCGGGTCGGCCCTCCTCTCTGAACCGCTGCCCGTGTCTTCCCCACCCTGCACACTGACAGCTCTGGCTTGGTGTGGTTCATGTCCAGTGTGTGCCGTTCTGCCTAACCCCGTGGTCTTGTGTCGTTTCTTTTTCCCTTGCAGGGTCAGCCCTGAAGCGTCTCTGCCTAGGCAAAGAACACAGCAGTAGTAATTATCTGGGTTTCTTTCCCCTTCTGTCCCGTCTCATCGCATGGGCTTCCCTGTGGCTAGTGCGTGCCAGGGGCCTGTGGCCGGCGGCCTGGGCCTACCCCCTGCCCGCTCTGTGCCCCTCGCTGGGCAGCTTTGCTTCCGCCTGGCAGGACGGCGCCCTCCGGCCCTCGTTGTGTCGCCGTGGCTCCTAGAGTGTGTGCGGTCTCGCCAGTTCACATCTAACAGGCTGACCCTTCTCCGGAACGCCCCCAGATTCCCAATCATTAATTGGCTCCTTTTCCAAAACCGTAGGAATGAGTATTTCCTTGAGGTGTGCGGATGAGCCCCTCCCCACGAGGAGCGATACCAGCACTGAATGGGTATTGGTTTGCCTGGGCCACTCATCTCTCGCGCGCGCTCTTTAGTTTTCTTTCTTTCTTTTGATTTTTTTCTGGCTGAAAGTTCATGTAGAAATAGCTCCATGTGTGTAAAATCTCATCACTAATTTTTAATTGTTTGTGTCTGTGCTTTTCCATTGCTAGCCACTAAAGTACACTACATTTCGGAACAGCTTGTTTGAAGAGATGGTCATTAGGTGATTTTTTTTTTTTTGCAAACACAGGGAACTTTTTAATTGGCTTATTCAAAATCACCACCCAGAAGATATGTGTGGGGTGGGGGCAAAGGGGACCTCACTTTAAAAAAATTTAAATCCCGTGTTGGTCACTAGCTTTTAGTGAAGCAGAGGTGGCTCTGGTCAGCCCTTGGGCCCCTTGGCAGTGGGCTCTAGGTGCCTGCCGCTTTGTTAACATCTTCCACAGAGCCACCGGTAAGGAAAGGTGCTATTTCTGTGTCTTCAATTCCAAAACATCAAGCCATTCAAGCTGATGGGCTTGCGAATAACTCGGCCCACGTCCTGCGCTGCCTCCCTCCCACCGACAGGGGTCACTGGCAGGCTTTGGGGGGGGGGGCTGGCCAGCTGGAGCACCCTCCCAAAGAGTGTCTCCTCCTCCTCTCAGCACCCTCCTTACACCCAGGCTGCAGAGGCCAGAGAGAGCCAGACGAATCTGTCCCTAGTCCCTAGGATGCTGACACTCATGTGTGTCCGGCAGTGCCAGGAGTTTCCCATGTCTCCCCACGTGTGTTTGGGGGGATGGGTGGCAGTGGGCAGAGCCCAGCTTGGGGCTCCTGTCCTCTGGCCTGGCCACCTGGCACAGCCCAGTCACCGGCAGCCTGAGGAATGCCCTTCCGTGTCTCAAACCAGGCTGCTAGGCCCCCTGCTGCAGACCGCCTCTTGAAGCAAGGTGTTGCTGGCCAAGTGGGGCCATGGTCTTGGCCATCCCGTGAGAATGACTGCAGCCAGCCCACTGGGGGCGCTGGGCGAGTGTGTGGCGTCACCAATCCTGGCCTGTATGTGACTCCCCAGGGTCCTCCACCAGCAGCCTGGCCCCAGGCCCCGAGCCAGGCACCCAGCCCACCCTGCACGTCCAGGCGCAGGTGAACAACAGCAACAACAAGAAAGGGACCTTCACAGATGACCTGCACAAGCTGGTGGACGAGTGGACGAGCAAGACGGCGGGGGCCACGCAGCTGAAGCCCACGCTCAACCAGCTGAAGCAGACGCAGAAGCTGCAGGACATGGAGGCCCAGGCCAGCTGGGGGTCCGCCCCCAGCGAGGCGAGAGCTGTGAGTGCTGGCTGGGGGCTCCTGGGCTGGGGTCGGGGTGGTGGCCTCTAGGCAGAGCAGCAGGTTAGGCACTTGGCTCTCATGGTCTGAGTTTGTGGTCTCAAGGATTAGGCCTCCCCCTTCACAAGTTGGGAGGTAAGTGACACCCACAACCCCGTGGCCAGCAGAAGGAAGGGATGGGGGGGCTGGAGCTGTGACTTGAGTCCAGCTGTACCAGCAGCCCCGCGCTGGCAGGGGCAGCTCACCTTGGCCACATCTGCCTGCACTGGTGTCCTCAGGCTGGAGCAGGGGGCAGGGATGTGTTCTCCTTGGTGACAGCCATCCTCGGGCTGTAGCTCAAGCGCACTGGGACCAACGCAGGGCAAGGTGAGGGCCGATTCCTGTAGGTTTTGGTACATAAGGTGTTCTCGTGTCAGGATTAGTTGGAGGGGGAACCCCTCTTTCTCAGTTTTCTGGAGGAGTTTGTGAAAGATAAGCATTATTTCTACTCCAAATGTTTAGTACATTATTAGTGAAGCCCCCTGGGCTGGAGTTGTTTTGGGTTTTAGTGTGGGAAATTTTCTTGAATGACTTGTTACTTTGAAAATGTTTTAAAAAACGAAGAGTTGAAAATGCTGTATACAATTATATACGAGGGCTCTTGGAAAAGTTGATGGAGGGGGCCGGCGCTGTGGCACAGCTGGTTAAGCTGCTGCCTGCAGCACCAGCATCCTATGGGTGCTGGTTTGTTCCCTGCTGCTCCACTTCTAATCCAGCTCCCTGCTAATGTACCTGGGAAGGCAGCAAAAGAGGGCCCAATTTGCACCCATGTGGGAGACCCAGATAAAGCTCCTGGCTTCAGCCTGGCCCAGCTCAGGCCCATGTGGCCGTTTGGCGAGTGAACCAGCATATGGAAGATCTCTCTGTGTGTCTCCTCCCTCTCTCTGTAACTTTGTCTTTGGAATAGATAATTTAAAAAAGAAAAGAAAAGAAAAATTGATGGAGAAAATAGGATTAAAAGTTAAGCTTACTGTGGTACAAAGAAAGTTGAAATGCACACTTGTATATTTTCCATGGACTTTTTTGAAGCCTCCTGGGGTGCAGCACATGCTGACATTTTGCTGTATGTGTCACACACTCCCCATCCCTGGAGCGTGGGCTTTTCATTATGGATGCAGTTTCTTCTACAGCTTTAACACCATTTGGATATTTTTGGTTTCTTTTTGCAACAGATTTATTCTGCTTTTCTGGCCATTGATGATTCTCCTCCAAATTTGGCTTGCATTTTCAAATTAATTGCCATGAAATTGTCCATACCTTGATTTTTACAGTTCATGGGGTTTGTTGTGACATTCTCTTTTTCATTCCTGGTATTGATGACCTCTGCTTTCTGTCTCTCTCCCGTGCCTTTCTGCTTGTCTGTTTGCTTTTGCAATCTTAGAGGTTTGTACATTTTATTAGCCCTTTCTAAGAACTCCGTTTGTCTTTGCTGATCTTTATCATGTGTTTCGTTAATCTCTTGCATTTTTATTTTCTTCTGTCTTTGAGTTAATTTAGTGGTTCCAGAAGTTTAAGATGTACAGTTCTAGGTTTCTTTTCTAATGTAAGCATTCAAGGCTATAAAAATTTCTCTAAGGGTTTCAGTTGCACTCCAGATATATTTGAGATATAACATTTTTATTCACTTTCACTTCATTTCAAAATCATTTGTAATTTTCATTGCATGTAGTTAGCAGTCTTTTAAAGATTTATTTGAAAGATAGTATTAATAAATAAAAAATAAAAAGAAGAAAGGCAGAGTTCCAGAGAGAGACATAGAGAGGGAAAGAGATTTTCCATCCACTGGTTCACTCCCCAGATGGCCTCAACAACCAGGACTGGGCCAGGCTAAAGCCAAGAATCAGAAGCCTCTTCTCTTGGCCGGCGCCGTGGCTTAACAGGCTAATCCTCCGCCTTGCGGCGCCAGCACACCAGGTTCTAATCCCGGTTGGGGTGCCGGATTCTATCCGGGTTGCCCCTCTTCCAGGCCAGCTCTCTACTATGGCCCGGGAGTGCAGTGGAGGATGGCCCAGGTCCTTGGGCCCTGCACCCTACCCGCATGGGAGACCAGGAGAAGCACCTGGCTCCTGGCTTCAGATCAGCGAGATGTGCTGGCCGCAGCAGCCTTTGGAGGGTGAACCACTGGCAAAAAGGGAGACCTTTCTCTCTCTCTCTCTCTCTCTCACTATCCACTCTGCCTGTGGGGGGGAAAAAAAAAGATGTCCACAGCCCATACTGGAGTGTCATCTTAAAAATAAATAAATAAATAAATAAAAAGAAGCCTCTTCTCGGTCTGCTGGCCCCCTAGTTAGCAACTGTCCAATGGGCATTTTTAGTGTTTCCTCGTTCAGTTCCCGTGATGAGAGAGCTGACTTTGTTCTCTGTGAAATGTGCTGGGACCTGCTTTTGATCACATTCTCAGTCTTGCTCCTCTGCAGGTAACTCAACTGGATCTATTCCTTTTCCGTTTCGTGTCTGCTCCTGCAGGC
Source organism: Lepus europaeus (assembly GCF_033115175.1). Lineage (NCBI taxonomy): Eukaryota > Metazoa > Chordata > Mammalia > Lagomorpha > Leporidae > Lepus > Lepus europaeus. Next base: position 91,328,155 of record NC_084838.1, on the reverse strand, counting down.
CAACCCAGCCTTCTGTCTGTTCAGAATGTCTGCAAACCTCCCTCAGGCGGACTCCCCAGATCCCTTCTCCATGGCTGGGCACTTGGTGTAGTGGTAGCATTCGGTGTAGCTTGGTGTTATCTTGTGGTTTTAATTTATATCTCCCAGATAATTGGAAATATTGAACATTTTTTCTTACGTTTTTTAGCCTTTGCTCAAGCTATTTGTGTTTTTTATTGTTGAATTGTAGGAATTCTCTATGTTATCGATATTAATCCCTCCTCACACACATGATTTGCTAGTATTTGCTCCTAATTCTTTCAGTTTCCTTTTTACTCTGTAGATAGTGTTTTTTAATACACAAAAGTCTTACAATGTGTCTTTTTTTTTCTTTTGTTGTTTGGTGTCAGATCCAAGCAATCATTACCAAATATAATGCTACAAAATGTTTCCCCTGTGTTTTCTTCCTAAAGTTTAGTAGTTTTAGCTTTTACATTTAGATGTTCAGTCCACTTTGAGTTAGTTTTTGTATATGATATAAGGCGAAGTCCAATTTTCCCACCAGAATTTGTGCTTTCCCCCATTGAATGCTGAATGGTCTTGGCACCCTTGTTGACAATAATTTCTCCAAATATATGAGTTTATTTCTGGACTTTCTGATCTATTCCTTGGGTCTCTATGTCCATAGATGCCAGTGCCACAGTGTTTTAATTATCGTAGATTTGTGGTAAATTTTGAAATTAGGACAGATGAGTCTCCAATTTTTTTTCCTTTTTAAGATTGTTTAAAATCTGGAGTCCCTTCAGAGTTGGCTGAATTTTGAAGATGATTTTTATATTTCTGGGAGGAAAAAAAAAGGTCATGGGGATTTTGATAGACATTGCATTTTGCATTGAATCTGTAGATCATGTTGGGTAATGTTTTTAGCCAATTTTAACAATATTAAGTCTTCTAATTCATGAACATGGGCTCTTTCCATTTATGGCCTCTTGAATTTAATTCCATTTTTTGGACTAGTGTTCTATTGTGTGGGGGTGCCACATCGTGTTCATTTGTTCATTAACTGGGCAACACTTAGGTTGTGTCCACCTTTTGGCTACTGTGAATAATGCTGCTGTGAGTACTGGTGTTAAGTTTGAGCCCCTGCTTTCAGTTCTTGTGGTATGTAGTAGGTGTGGGACCTGTGGCAATTCAATGGTAACTTTTTGAGAAACCATCCTACTGTTTTCCACAGAAGTTGCGCTGTTTGACATTACCACAGGCAGTGAACAAGGGCTCCCATATCTTCACATCCTTGCCAATACTTTTTGTCTCCCTTATCCTTAAAAAAAAAAAACAAAAAAAAACAAACAAACAAAAAAAAAAAAACAAAAAAAAACAAGTTATCCTGATGGGTATGGAGTCGTGTCTTGTTATGGTTCTGATTTTTATGTCCCTAAGGACTAGTGACATTGAGCATCTTCTCATGTGGCTACTGGCTGTTTATATATCTTCTTTGGAAAAATGTGTGCTTCTTGCCCTTTTTTTATTTAGGTTTTGAGGTTTGTTATAAAGTTGTAGAAATTCTTTCTATATACTGGTGACCAATTCCTTATCAGCTATGTGATTTGCAAATACTTTCTTTCATTCACTAGGCTCTTTCACTTTTTTTTTTTTTTTACAGGCAGAGTGGACAGTGAGAGAGAGAGAGACAGAGAGAAAGGTCTTCCTTTTGCCGTTGGTTCACCCTCCAATGGCCGCCGCGGCCGGTGCTCTGCGGCCGGCGCACCGCACTGATCCAAAGCCAGGAGCCAGGTGCTCATCCTGGTCTCCCATGGGGTGCAGGGCCCAAGCACTTGGGCCATCCTCCTCTGCCTTCCCGGGCCACAGCAGAGAGCTGGACTGGAAGAGGGGCAACCAGGACAGAATCCGGTGCCCCAACCGGGACTAGAACCCGGTGTGCCGGCGCCGCGAGGCGGAGGATTAGCCTATTGAGCCGCGGCGCCGGCCTCACTTTCTTGATAGTGTCCTTCCATACCCAGAAGTTTTGAATTTCTGTGATGTGTAGTTTGGTGGTTTTTTTTTTTTTTTCTATTTTTGCCTATGCTTTTTGTGTCATATCCATGAAATCATTACCAAATGCAGTGTCATGATGATTTTCCCCTGTCTTCTAAGAGTTTATAGTATTATCTCGTATGTGTAGTCTTTCATTTAATTTTTGTGTATGTTTTAAAGCCAGGCTCCAACTTTGTTCTCTTGTATGGGCATGTTCCATTTTCTCAGCAGAATTTGTTGAAACAACTGTCCTTTTTCCTTACAGAATGGTCTTGATACTCTTGTCAAATCAGTTGACCATAGGCATAGTTTATTTCTGCATTCTCTATTCAATTCTAGTCTATATATCTATCCTATTACTGTTATTCTTGTGATGAATTTTGAAGTTAGGAGGTAAGAGCCCTCCAATTTAATTCTGTTGAGAATTAATCCTTGAGAATTAACATGAATTTAAGGATGAATTTTGCTGTTTCTTAAAAATATGCCTTTGAAATTTCGATAGGGATTGCATTAGCTGCATATTTCTTTGGGTCATATGGACATTTTATAGCATCAAGTCAGCAATCCATGAACATGGAATGTCTCTTCGTTTATTTATGTCTTTAATTTTGTTTGGCAATATTCTATAGTTTTCATATATAAGTTGTTCAACTCATTTGTTGAATTTATTCCTAAATATTTTGTTCCTTTTGATGCTGTTGTAAATAGAATTATTTTCTTAATTTCCTTTTTGGACTGTTCAAGGCTAAAGTATAGGAATACAACTGATTTTTGCATATTGATTTTGTATCCTGCAACTCTGCTGAATTCACTATTTTTAATTGTTGTTTTGTGCATTCTTTAGATTTATCTACATATGAGATCTCATTATCTTTAAAAATTCATTCATTGATTTGAAAGGCAAACACACAGAGAGACAGATCTCTCCCATCCACTGGTTCACTCCCCAGATGCCCACAACAGCCAGGACTGGACCAGACTGAAGCCAGGAGCCCAGAATGCAATCTGGAGTCCCCATGTGGATGGACAGAACCCAGCGATTTGAACCATCCCCATGCACCTCCCACAGTGCACATTGGCAAGAAGCTGCAGTTGGGCAGAGCCAGGATTCACCCCAGGAGCTCTGACGGGGAGGCAGGTGTCTTAACAACTAGGCCAAATGCCTGCCCTCGTGTTATTTTTTAACAGGAATCACTTAACTCCTTGGATTCCGATTCAGATACATTTTCTTTCTTTTTCTTGTGTAATTTCTATGACAAGAACTTCCAGTACTGTGTTACATAGAAGAGGCTCAAAAGGACATCCTTTTCTTGTTCCTGGTCTTAAAGGAAAAGCTGTCAGTCTTTGACTACTGATCCCATATTCACTGCAGGTTTGTCATAGATCACCTTTATCACGTTGAAGAAGTTTCTGTGTTTTCTTCATTTAGTAAATGCTTTTTATCAAACAGAGGAGGTGCTGAATTTTGTTACAAGTTTTTTCTGCATTAATTGAGATGATGTTTTTTATTCTTGATGCTCTTATTGTTGTGTGTCGCATTGGATGGTTCTCATTTATTGAGCCACCTTTGCCTTCCTGGGACACACCCTACCTGGTTGTGATGCATAATCCTTCTAATTCAGGCTACTGAATTAAATTTGCTAGAGTTGTATTCAGGATTTTTGTATCAGAATACATCAGAGTTATCGGTCTATAATTTTCTTGAGAAGTCTTTATGTGGCTATGGTATCAAAATGATGCTGGCCCTGTAGAATGGATTAGAAAGCATTCCCTCCTTGCTCAAGGTTTTGGGAGCTTAAGGATGATTGGCATTAATTCCTTAAATGGTATAATTCACCAGTGGAGCCATCTGGTCCTAGATTTTTCTTTGTTGAAAGGTTTTCCATTAGTGACAGTCTCACTGTGTGTTACAAGTCTGTTCCTTCCTGGGTTATATTGGTAGTTTCTGTGTTTCTAGGAGTTTGTCCATTTCATAAATATATCTAATTTAGTAGGTAAAACTGTCAGTTTTGTTTATATTTTCTGGGAAACAACTTTTGGGTTGTAATTGGTTCTTCAGTTTTGTTTATCTCTGCTGTAATCTTTATTATTTCCTTCCTTCTGCTAGGTTTGGGTTACTTTGCTCTTCTTTTTTCTAGTTCCTCAGGGTATACAGTTAGGTTAGCAATTTGATATCTTTCTTCTTTTTGGATATATTTTCTTTCTGATTATTTCTTTGACTCTTTTGAGTATTTTTTTAAAGATTTATTTATTTATTTGAAAGGCAGAGTTACAAAGAGCAGAGAGAGAGAGAGAGAGAGAGAGGTCTTCCATCCACTGGCGTACTCACCAAATGGTCACAACAGCTGGAACTGGGCCAATCCGAAGCCAGGAGCCAGGAGCTTCTTCTCAGTCTCCCTACATGGGTGCAGGGGCCCAAGCATTTGGACCATCCTCCGCTGCTTCTCCCACGCCATCAGTAGGGAGCTGGATTGGAAGTGGAGCAGCTTGGACTTGATGGGATGCTGGCACTTCAGGTGGTGGCTTTACCTGCTATACCACAGCGCCAGCCCCTTGAGTGTTAAGAGTATGTTAATTTCTATACATGTGTGAGTTTTCTGTTATTCTTTTGTTATTGATTTCTAATTTCATTCACTGTTGGAAAGATACTTTGTATTATTTTAGTTTTTTAAAACTGGTTAAGATTGCATTTGTTGGTTCATTCCTCAAATGGCTGCCACTGCTGGGGTTAGGCCAGGCTGGAGCCAAGAGCCAGGAGCCTCCTCTGAGTCTCCCGTGTAGGTGCAAGGCCCAAGCACCTGGGCCATTCTCCACTGCTTTCCCAGGCGCATTAGCAGGGAGCTGGATCAGAATTGGAGTAGCCGTGATTCACAGTCATCCATATAGGCAGTAGCCTAACACACGACACCACAGTGCTGGCCCCAAATACTTCTTTTTTTTTTTTTTTTTTAGGTTTTATTTAATTATTTGAAAGGCAGAGTTACAGGGAGAGAAAAAGCGAGAGATATCATCTATCTGTTGGTTCACTCCCCCAACCCCACCCCCCAAAAAATGCGTGCAACAGCTGGGGCTGGTACTTGGGCTGTGTTCCACTGCTTTCCCAGGTGTGTTGGCAGGGAGCTGGATCAGAAGTGGAGCAGCAGGGACTTGAGCCAACATTCATATGGAATGCTAGCATTGTAGGCGGAGGCTTAACCCACTGTGCCACAATGCCAGCCCCAGCTGTTTCTTTGAGTTAATGTCTATTACCCATTTATTTCATCCCCAATTGCCTGCAACATCTAGGTCCAGGCCAGGCTGGAACCAGGAGGCCAGAACTTAATCTGTGCCTTCCATGTGGGTGGCAGGGACCTCAGAGAGGCAGAGGCAGAGAAAGAGAGGTCTTTGATCTGCTGGTTCACTCCTCAAATGGCCGCAACAGCCGGAACTGGCCTATCCAAAGCCAGGAGCCAGGAGCTTCTTCCTGGTCTCCCACACGGTGCAGGGGCCCAAGGACTTGGGCCATCTTCTACTGCTTTCCCAGGCCATAGCAGGGAAATGGAGTAGCCAGGTCTCAAACTGGTGCTCATATGGGATGCTGGCGCCATAGGTGGCGGCTTTACCTGCTATGCCACAATGCTGGTCCCAGGCTATATCCTTTTTTTAAATAGCTTCTGGGGCTGGCACTGTGGCATGGTGGGTTAAGTCACAGCCTGCAATGCCAGCATCCCAAATGGGCACTGGTTCAAGTCCTGGCTGCTCCACTTCTGATCCAGCTCCCTGCAACTGCACCTGGAAGAGCAGCAGAAGATGATCCAAGTCCTTGGGCCCCTGCACCCATGTAGGAGACTGGGGAAAAGCTCCTGGATCCTGGCTTTGGCCTGGCCCAACCCCAGTCAGTGTTGCCATCTGGGGAGTGAACCAGCAGATGAAAGATCTCTCTGTCTCTCTCTGTCACTCTGATTTTATGTAACTCTTTTAAATAAATAAATAAATCTTTAATAAGTAAATAAATAGCTTCCAACTCAATCAAAATTCTCAGTTTTGTATCTTCACATAGTATTTGTTTCTGTTTTCTCTGTCAGCTGCATTTTCTCTGTATTGCCTTGTCTTATGAGTTTTTTTAAATAGATTTTGTGTAGGATATTTGAAAATTTGTGATAAGAATTTGAAGGGTAGTAGGCTTCTTATTATTGTTTTCAGTTTGCCTGTGATCATCTTTTCATATTCTTATCTGCCATCTTTTATAAAGTGCTGGTCAAGGATATTGACCATTAAAAGTTAACTTGCTTATCTTTTTACTGATTTGAGGGATTTTGTCCTATATCTTTTGTCATATATTGCATGGATGTCTTCTACCAATCTGTGACTTTTTTCACTTTTAATTTTCATTTGTATTTGAAAGACAGTGAGCTCTTCCATCCATTGGTTCCTTCCCCGGATGCTTGCAATAACCAGGGCTAGGGCAGGCCAAAACCAGAACCAGGAGCTCAGTCTATGCCTCCCACTGGGTACCAGGAAGTCAACGACTTGAGCCATCATCTGCTGCCTCTCAAGGTGCACGTTAGCTGGAAGCTGGATTAGAAGGAGAGCGAGGCAAGGGGAAGGGCAGTGCTGTGGCGTAGCGGGTAAAGCCACCGCCTACAGGGCCAGCATCCCATATCGGTGCCGGGTTGAGTCCCGGCTGCTCCACGTCCAATCCAGCCCTCTGCTATGGCCTAGGAAAGCAGTAGAGGATGGCTCAAGTCCTTGGGCCCCTGCACCCACATGGGAGACCTGGAAGAAGCTCCTGGCTTCAGATCAGCCCAGTTCCTGCTGTTGTGGCTATTTGGGGGTGAACCAGCAGATGAAAGACCTCTCTCTGCCTTTCAAATAATAAATAAATGAATTTTAAACAAAAAGAAAAAAGGAGAGCGAGAACTCAAACTAGGAATTCTGATGTGGGGATGCAGGTGTCCCAAGTGATGTCTTATCCACTACACCAAACACCTGTCCTATGTCGTTTTGCATTACTGAATGGTGAAATGGCAGAGGCTTTAATTTTTTTTTTTCTAGGTTTGTGATTTTGGCTATTGTATTCAGGCCTGTGAGTCATCTCAGGTTAACCTGTGTACGATTTGGTGATTTTTCTGTGTGCATTGCTGATGGTTCCAGCATTCTTTGCACATGGATGGCACTGATTGCAGACATTTGTCAGGGGGGCCATGTATATGTAAATGTGTTTCTGAACTTGCAGTTTTGTTTCCGTTAGCCATTCTTTTATCTTTATTGGCAATACCACACTCTCAATTACTGTAGCTGTGCTGTGAGTTTTAATGGAGGTAAGACCTGTAATGCTAATCTCTAAGAATGTCTTGATTTTTCTGTTTTAATGTTTGCAGAGAGGCCGGTGCCGCAGCTCACTAGGCTAATCCTCCACCTGCAGCACTGGCACCCCGGGTTCTAGTCCCGGTTGGGGTGCCAGATTCTGTCCCCGTTGTTCCTTTTCCAGTCCAGCTCTCTGCTGTGGCCCAGGAGGGCAGTGGAGGATGGCCCAAATGCTTGGGCCCTGAACCCGCATGGGAGACCAGGAGGAAGCACCTGGCTCCTGGCTTCGGATCGGCGCAGTGCACCGGCCGTAGCAGCCATTTGGGGGTGAACCAATGGAAGGAAGACCTTTCTCTCTGTCTCTTCTCTATCTCACTGTCTAACTCTGCCTGTCAAAAATAAATAAATAAATAAATGTTTGCAGAGAGAAGTGCCCCTTTGCCTGCAGTGGATGCCCGAAACCGCAGGTGGCATCAGACTCTATATATATTATTTCTACCCTGCCCATGCAAGCATACAACATGATTATGCTGGATCCAGTCATGGTCCAGGCAGGACGGAGACACATGGTCCCAGATTTTGTCACACTACTCAGCACAGCACAGAGTTTAAAACATGAATTGTTTATTTCTGGCACTGTGCATTTACTATTTTCAGACTGTGGTTGACTACAGCTAACGGAAGCCGTGGAGAGTGTCAGTGCAGATAAATGAAGGGGACACTATAGCTTTCAGGAACAGCTTGTTACTCTGTACAAGATGACCTGCTAGGATTTCAACTGAGAGCACATTACACCTGTTGATCAGCTGAATGTGATGTGATAGATCACCATTATTGAGCGTTCCTACAAAGATGGTGTCTCTGCTCTTTATCTTTGGTGAATAGTAGTTCCACATCTTTCAGTTTATCTCTAGATGGTTGATGTCTTGGGATCTGTTCTTTCAGTTTGCTTTTCCAGTTGTATGTTGCCAGTATATGGAAATGTGGTTGCAGGTCAGCCTTGATTGGCTTCTTAGTTCTAGAAACTGGCTTGTCCATTCATGGGGCTTGTCTCCATACACAGTCTTGTCATCTGCACATAGTTTCCCTTTTGCCTTTGCAGGCTGTACCTTATTCCTCTTCTAGCCTAGGCTGGACCTTCCCTGGAGTGTTGACAGGAAGTGTTACGGAGCTTTGGGAAGCATTTGGTGTTTCACCACCAGAAGGGCTTGGCTGTCAGCTTTGAGGAGGCCTTGCTCTAAGGGAAGGCTCCCTCTCAGCCTGCCTCTGAGGGTGCTTTGTATGAGGGTGTGGGGCTGTGGAGAGCTCGCCCTGCATCTACAGGGTCCTTACTGGAGTGAGGCATAGTGGTTCCCGGCGGGACAGCAACCTGGCATTCCTGGGGCAACCCTGACAGGTGGGGATGTTTTGTCTTTTCTGTAGTCCCTGGACTCTATTTGCCAACATTTGCTTTTTGAGTGTTGAAGGCTGTGGTCTGTGACCTCTTTTCTTGGGATAGCCTCAGAAGGTTTCTGTCTCATGCCACGCTGGCTCCAGGAGCCACTGGCTGCCCCTTTCCCTCTCCTTCGTGGCTTTTCCATTGACTGACAGCACAAGGGAGGGACTGCCTTGCCATCCCGCCCAGCACAGTTGCTATGCCCAGGCACTGGTCTGCCTTTTTATTCTTTGTAATGAAATACCTGAGTCAGGCTGACTTTATAAAGAAAAGGAGTTTATTCAGTGCACAGTTCTGGAGGCCAAGAGCCCAAGCTTGGGTGGTCCCACTGGTAGAGCTCTAGTGAGGGCTTAACAGCAGAGGGAAGGAGTGAGCATGTTGTAAACAGGCAGCCAGAGAGAGGCTGGGCTCCCACAGTTTCTTTTAAGGGCAGTCCCCAGTGGCCAGCAGACCTCCCACTGGGCCCCAGCTTTTGAAGGTTCCACTGTGCCATACCACTACACTGAGGACCAGGCCTCACTGCACAAATCCTTCCCCAGTCACATCCCAGCCATAGCACAAGTCAAGCAAGAGGCCTGGGTATCAGCGGAGTGGAAGGGTCCAGCTCTGAGGCCTGTTCTGGCCTGTGGACGGCCTGGGTACACAGCCCAAAGTTGGCCTGGCTATACCATCTCCCTGGTGCCAGCCCTGGGGATGCTTGTCTGCAGCAGGGCGGGGACCACTCTATCCTAAGGGACACCGCAGGGACCCCAGAGCCATGAGGAGAGGCCAGCTGATTGCAGCCTTGTGTACCTTCCTCTCTGTCTCTGTCCCACAGATGCCAACAGCTCGAGCAGGAATGGGGATGCCATGTCTGGCCCCAGTGCCCGGCCCTCTGTGCACCGCAGCCATTCCTGGAGCCACCCCAGCCCTCCCCGTGCCCACACCAGGTACTGCCTGCTCCGGCGTCCCCACCTTGCCCTGTGCACTGCCTCTGGGTCAGTATGGAGGCCTGATTCCAGTGCCTGTGTCATGGGGGCCCTGGGCAGCCCAGAGGGGCCCACCCATGTTGCCAGCGTTCCTGTGGCCACCCGTGGTCAGCGCACCTGCCTCCCGGCTCCACATCACATAGCCTTCTGCCCTGCCGCTGGCTGGAGGGAACATGCTGAACTGTGCGGGGGAAGTGGGTTGTGCTTTGGCCTCTGTGCCCCTCCCTCCCACCATGGGCACAGGGCCCAGCCACGGGGGTGCAGCATGCAGTAACCAGACTGGCTTTTGATGTTGCTGCAGGCTGCTTCGCTCTTAGGTCCGCACGTGGCTCACACCCACCGCCTGTCCTTGAGTTAACGGTTAGCTCCATGCCATCACCTCGCACAAGTGCAGGGTCTTGACTTCAGCTTTTCCTGATGGAAAGAGACGTTTTAAAAAAAATCACTTATGAGAAAAGGTGTATTTTGTTGACAACCGGCCTGTGCATTGGTATCTTTATTTACCGTGTTAAGTTGCGGATGTGTGAATGGTCTCCCAACCTGATCTTTGGTTTTTTTGTTGTAAATATTTTGTTTTAAAAAAAAGCAAAAGAACTGAATTGGCAGTCTTGAATATATTGGAACAGCTGCAAATGCTAGGCCGGCTGGACTTGGCCCTTGGAGCGGGGCTGGCGGGGCAGGGTGGGGGGTGAGGGGTGCCCTTGACTTACTCAGTGGCCAAGTTGCTCAGTAAGGAATATCAGCAATGAAGCTGGGCTGTGAGGAGCGTACCAGAAAATGCTCCGTGAGCAAAGCTCACCAGAGCCCATGGCTGCTGTGAGCACACAGGTGCAGAGCCTCAGCACTCACACCTGCCCCTATACCCAGCAGCACCTAGCACAGCCCCTCCTGCCCACTGGCCTGCCCCTTCCGTGATTTGCATGGGGGCTGCTGATGGCAGGACCCTCTCCTGGAGACCCTGACAGGCTCTGTCTCAGACAGGCACCTGCTAGCCCTGGGCAGGGACGAAGGCCCCGCCTCCTCCCGCGGAAGGCCGCCTGTCTGGCAGCCTGCTGCAACTGTTTGGTTCCGCTGTGCTTACAAGAACCTGCAGGATTATTTTGGTTTAAATACATCATTCCACCCATTCAGTTAGAGTTGGATTTTCCAGGTCATTGTGCAGCCTTTTGCCAGGGGAGACGCTGTGATGAGACTTCTCTCTTCTGTAGTGGGCGCTCTCAGCCCTAGCCCTCAGTGATGGAGGCTGCCCGCTCCTTCCCTCTGCCTGTGAGTCCATTCCTCACACACGATGGCGGGACCCCCGTGAGACTGTGTATATGAAGGAGAAAATAAACACTTGTGCTTGAAAACACTGTGGAACAACATCTTTTTCTTACCCTCTGTCCACATAAAACCAGACTGTAGGGAGGACGGGGACATTACTGAGCAGGGAGCTGGGGGATGGAGGAGGCCAAGTAAGGCGCCAGGTTGGACCCAGCCAGGGCATGGCGAGCGAGGCCCTAAGGATGCTGGTGTCTGCCCTGCACCTGAGCTGTGCTCAGAAGCACAGACGAGAGGAGAGTCTCATGGTCAGCTGAATGGCATCTCTGACCCATCCACGCTGGGGCTGCCTCCCAGAATGCCCAGCTGCAGGACCCAGGATGGTACCCAGCATCCTTTTCTTCCTGGTGGGTGGAACACCTGGGAGGTTGGGACACCTCTGTCGAGGACTTGGGGGCTGGATTACCACAGGTCACCTGAGGGGTGCTGGCCTTCCAGCAGGGGCGTAGCCTTAAGGCAGGTGGTGATTTGGGGAGAGGCCCCTCTCTATGCATTACTGGCTGGCCCTCCCCCAACAGCTCGTGCAGGGCACCTTTCTCTCCTGCATCACGGGGCTGACACTGACTCAGCCGACGGCCCGGTGTGTCCTGCCCTGTCCAGTAGCAGTGGACACCTCTGCTCAGGAGAAGGGGCACTGTGTCCCAGAGCCAGTGCACCTTGCAACTTCACTGCAGCCCCTGTCCCAGTGCTACCCCTGGGCAGAGGCAAGGAAGTTGAGGACCGACCGTTCACTCACCGTGCCCCAGGGTACCAGGGGCTGCTGGCTCTTGGGTGATCTGGCCATGGAGGAGCAAGGCTGCCCTGTCTGGGTTTGGGCAGTCATCTCAGTGAGGGAAATGACCCGACCACAGGCTGCTGGGGCCTGTGCTAAGGACAGGACCTGTCTGCATAGGGTGTGGACATAGGCTGGCCTGGCTTAGGCATCACCTGGGAGAGCCAGCCACACATGACTGGTCAAGGCCCGGCCCCCAGGAGAGGCCGGTGCCCAGTGGCCAGCTAATGAACTGTGGCGGTCTTGTTTTCTAGGTCCTGAGAGTGAGAAGCCCGACTGAGTCGGTCCGGATGCCAGGCCCAAGTCACGTCGTCTGAGCGGAGAGGTGACCGACCTTCAGAGCCCACCGCTCTCGTGTCCAGTTCACACTGTTTTGTAACCACTTTCTAACCATTTTGTATTCACGATTGGAAACACAAACGTAATGCAAGAATAAAACATATTTTGGGGGAGAGGGGATGTTGGCTGTCCACTCTCTCCTTTTGCTGGCCTTGGGTATACAGATGGCTCAGTGGTGTGGAGGGTAGGGTGGGGACACTGGCAGGCTCTGGCGTGCCCAAGGCAGCCCCTTCTCCGGCTGTCACAGATACAGGTTCCCCGTCCCCCACTCAGGTGCGCGCTGCTCAGCCTCCCCGTGGGCTGTGGAGACCGGAGGTGGCCATTTCCAGCCCCTTCAGCAGGGAAAGCACTCTGAGGTCCCTGGCCATAGCAGGTGGCAGATAGGCCCACTGGCTCCATGGAGGCTGCGCCCCACGGCAGGAGAGGTCTAAAGCACAGTGTGAAGAACAGGGAAGCTGTCCTCGGCTCCGCCAGGGATACATGCAGTAGGAAGAGCTCCACGGCCTGGCCGGGCCAGCAGGAGCAAGGACCCCAGGCGAGGGTCCAGAGGTCTCCGGCACCGTGACGGGGAAGACCTGTGCCTTTATTTTCATGGTTCTCTGACGCAATTGGGCATCTCCTCCAGCGATGGATGTGAGGTAGGCTTAGCAGCGCCGGGGTTTCATCTCTGCCGGAGCCCTCAGATGGTGCTGTGACATTAACGGTGGTAGCCAGTGTCCCAGAATGTAATCTGGACCCATCAGGACAAAATACCTAAGCCTGAGGTTTAACTCCTGCCCTGCAGGCTTCTGCCCTGGACACAAGTCTTGAGGCTGCATCAGTGCATCCTGGGAGCCTGCGAGCCCAGGCTCTGAAGGGTTGGGGAGGAGCCCTGGAGGGGATGGTGTAATGTTCTCTGCAAGGGGGTGACACTGACCCCAAAAGCCTGGATTCCAAGGCAGGGGCTGGAGCTTATCCTGGGGACCCTGGGGGCAGGGGCCTGCTGGGCACTTCTGAGCAGCAGAGAACGGCAGGCATGCCTGGGTGGGGAGGGGGTGGGTGGGCCTCGGACCACTGCCCTCCCCTGCGTGTGCAGCAGGAGCTTAGTAACGCTGTCACTGTTGACTTTGTCGCCTGTGGTGGCTCCCGTTGCAGGTTTTCTGCTGGCATGCTGGCTGCCTCTGCATGCCCCACATACATTTAGAGTGTTCTCTTCTAGCAGGTGAACAGTACAGGTGCTGACGAGAAGACTTGGCGGGGAAGGGGTAGAATAGACCTGCAGATGATAAAGTAGTCCGTGCACAGCAGTGAAAATGCTCCTAGGTGGCTTTAGGGGCCCTTAGAAGCCAGGACCTAAGAGGGAGAAGTTCAAGTGGATCCGACTGGACAGATATGTACCCTGCAACACAGCTAGGGGCCTCCCACTTCCTGCAGCTCCTCCTCTGCCGTCTCCGCCTAGGACTGAGTCTCAGAACCCTGCCCACCCCTTCCACGTGAGCAAGGCCCTCTGGAAGCGGCTCCCAACGGCCATGCTGATCAATACAGGCGGAGGCAATGACCAAACCGCCTTCCTCTGGGAGTGGTCTTGGAGATGTTCCTGCTCCTCTGGGGCCCTGCACATATACCTGCTGCTGCTGCTGCTGCTCAGAAGGGCCCAGCAGGTCCCCACCCCTGGGTTCCCAGGATTAGCATCAAGCACTTCTTGGACTCCAGGGCCTTTGGGGCTCAGCTCAGCCCCTGGAGTACCTTCCACTGGCCCCCCCAGAACTTGGGCCTCCCATCCTCTGCCTTCTGTTGCCCACTCAGGGTAGCACGCCCAGCCCTCGTGGAGAGATCACGAATGTGTGACTTACTTGTTACACTTGATTTTAAGCTTCCCACAGACAGGCAAAGTGTCCTTGATGTCCTGGCACCTTCAGTGAGCCTGGCCAGGGCACGGTGGAGCATGGCGATGAGGTCACGCTCTCCCTTTGGACAGAGGGAGCCTGCAGTGGTGCTTGTTGGCTCCATTTAAGGATTTCGGGTGAGAAGACCCTGACCCAGGCATGAGTGCCTTTGGTAGTGTCCCCACAGTTGCTGCCAGGCACCCCTCGGCTCCTCCCGCAGGGCCCAGATGGCCGAGCCATGGATTCCGCCCTGTTCTCAGGTTGCCTGTGGAGAGTTGCTCCAGACAGTCCGTTGTCCTCTTCGTGTCTGCCTCACGGACGCACGTCATCTTCAGGGTAAGGAGCTTCACTTTTCTGACAAGTGCACCTTAATAAGAGCTGGTCAGTGCTCTGCGACCTGGGGACACTTGGCGAAACGAGTTAAGTATCCCCAACAGTTCCACTTGGCTGAGGTTATGCTACACGACCTCTACGCTTCCTGGTCATTAGTGTCTTGGTGGCTTAGCCTGGGAGCCCAGCCTTAACTTACTATGTTGTTTCTTTGGGAAACAAAACCATGGTGTCTTAGTTGGCTTAGGCTGCCACATAAGCTATCCCAGACTGGGCAGCTTAAATGACAGAAATGTGTTTCCCAGGGTTCTGAGGTGCCCAAGATCAGGGTAAGCTGCATCCTGAGGCTTCTCTGCCGGGCCCTAGGTGGCGCCGTCTCACTGTGAGCTCTGGGGCAGGTGGGCCGTGACTGCTGTGCCTCTCCTTACAGGGCACAGATATTGTCAGACCAGGGCCCCACTCCTACGACCACATTAACCTTAATTACTTTTTTTTTTTTTTTTTGACAGGCAGAGTGGGCAGTGATAGAGACAGAGAGAAAGGTCTTCCTGTTGCCGTTGGTTCACCCTCCAATGGCCGCCGCGGTAGGCGCGCTGCCCCCGGCGCACCGCGCTGATCCGATGGCAGGAGCCAGGTGCTTCTCCTGGTCTCCCATGGGGTGCAGGGCCCAAGGACTTGGGCTATCTTCCACTGCCTTCCTGGGCCATAGCAGAGAGCTGGCCTGGAAGAGGAGCAACCGGGACAGAATCCGGTGCCCCGACCGGGACTAGAACCCGGTGTGCCGGCGCCGCAAGACGGAGGATTAGCCTATTGAGCCACGGCGCCGGCCTCCTTAATTACTTTTGTAAAGGCCCCTTATCCGCACCCATATTCACCTTCCATGTAGGAATTTGGGGGGTATATACAAACATTCAGTCCAGGACGCAAGGCCTATGAAATACTTCTGGCCCACAATCCACCCGTAAGGTGGAAGCTATCCTGGTCTCTACTTACACGTACATACAGACAGCCCCCAACTTACAATGACCCGAGGTACGATGGTGTGAACCATGCAGGTCCAGTGACAGACACTGTCCTTGGAAGGCTGTATTCAGTTACCGCTGTGCCACCTGGCCCTCTCCCACAGTGCTCTCTCGCAGCAGCAAGTGCGGCTCCAGGTCAGCCCCACGTTCGTGAGGGGAACACCCACGGCTGTGCAGAAGATGAGGGACAGTCAATGCATTGTCCACTTACCGGTGTTTTCAACATCCAGTGGGGTTGTGGAGACCCACTGGAAGTCGAGGAGCAACTACTTTGGAACAAACAAAGTGTATGTACAGACTGGGAGATGAAGGAGGAAGGAATCAAGACATATTCATGGAAGAAAACTTAGAAGAAAACCTGCTTCCTTCCCAGGGCCCCACAGAGGCTGATGATGAGATGAGCCTGTACGGTCTGGCCCAGCTCTGAAGCTTCAGATCGGGCTGTGGGGGTGTGGGCCAGCAGTGGGCACAGCAGTCTGGGTGCAGAGCCCGTGGTCTAGAACTCCAGCATGCGGGGACACAGGAAAAAGAGAAAGGAGAACAAAGAAGGGACTCACAGTCAGATTGTGTGCTGACAGACGTTACCCTAACTATACATGGCCACGCTCGGTGATGGTCACTGATCTAATCACTTCAGATCTGGGCAAGGAGTTTGGGACAGTGGTGAAGATGCTGCATGGGAGGCTCGCATCCCGTATCAGAGCGTCTGGCTCAAGTCCTGGTTTCTGCGCCTCTGATTCAGCTTCCTGGGAGGCAGCCCATCATGGCTCAAGTACTTGGGTCCCTGCCACCCATATGGGAGATGGGTAGAGTTTTTGGCTCCTGGCTTGGGCCTGGCCCATCACTGGCTGTTGTGGGCATTTGGGGAGTGAACCAGTAGATGGAAGTCACTGTGTCTTTCAAATAAATAATAGATATTTATGAGCCATCTGATTCATATGCTTAGGGCTCTAAAGGATAAAACAGGTATCTTGCAGGAACAGACTGGTAATTCAAGCAGAGAGAGAGAGAAATGCTCAGAAATGGTTGAAGAGGCTGTAAAGTACAAACACCATCAGAAATGTAGCCTTAGCTGGGCTCACACGGACTGGACACAGCCGAGGCAAGGCTCGGTGAGCCTGCAGCTAGGTCACCAGGAACTTCCCACACTGAGAAGACGAACAAGAAGCAAAACAGAACAGAAGCCCAGGGAAGCATGAGTCAGTTACAAAAGGTGTAACTCTTGCATAGTGGGAATAACACGGGAAGACAGGGAGGAAGACAAGAAATATTAGAAGAAATAACAGCTGAGAATTGTTCAGAAGTAATGACAGACATCAAGCAAACCAAACGTTCAGGAGGCTTGAGACTAATACCAAGCTTGAGGATGAATACCAAACAACATCTCCACCTGGGCCTGTATTTTTCAAACTGCAAAAAACTAGAGATGTGGACAAAATCTTGAGAGTCCAGGAGGGAAACCATCACCTACAGAGAAACAAGGATAAGAATGAAATGTCATTTTTCAGAAACTGCAAGCAAAGAGAAAGTGGGATGAAATATTTAAAGTGTTGAATGGAAAAATACCAACTTAGAATTCTATATCTAGAAAATGAAGCCAAAATGGAAAATTTTTAAGACCAAAAAAAGGGGGCAGGTGCCTTGCTTCTCAGCAGATCTGCTGTGCAGTAAGTATTCTGGGAAATGATTCGGGTCTCCATAATGCAACAACGTTGGAGAAGGCACAAAAGAAGGTAAAATATTTCATTATTAACCGATCTAACACATGTATTTAAATCAGAATAGCAATAATGTATTGGGTAACTAGCTTAGATAAACTCATGAGAGACAACAGCATCTTATAAGGAAAAATTGGAAATACTCTGTTATGAGGTATTTGTACTGCCCAGGAAGTATAGTGTTGCTTGAAAGTAAACTTGGGGCCGGCGCCATGGCTTAACAGGCTAATCCTCCGCCTTGCGGCGCCAGCACACCGGGTTCTAGTCCCGGTTGGGGCGCCAGATTCTATCCCGGTTGCCCCTCTTCCAGGCCAGCTCTCTGCTATGGCCCGGGAGTGCAGTGGAGGATGGCCCAAGTGCTTGGGCCCTGCACCCGCATGGGAGACCAGGAGAAGCACCTGGCTCCTGGCTTCGGATCAGCGCAATGCGCCAGCCGCAGCGGCCATTGGAGGGTGAACCAACGGCAAAAGAAGACCTTTCTCTCTGTCTCTCTCTCTCACTATCCACTCTGCCTGTCAAAAATAAAAAAAAGTAAACTTGGGTTTGTTTTTAAAAGTCAATTTTACTATTCAAAAATTGTAAAAAGGTATGTAATTGATATGCTAAGAAGGGAAACACTAAAACCAGAGTAAGATGAGAAAGAGCAAATGCTGTGGGCAGCTACAAGGAAGCAGCAACTATTCATCCCAACATCAGCTGGAGGTGCAGAGCCGGGGACACGGTATCTAGAGCCCAGCGGGCCACCCAGCCTCCCTGGGCATAACTGATGGTCCACCCAGGAAGCCGGGCCCTTGTTTCCCTCACACACGGCACATGCCTCAGGGTTCTGAGGAGTCACTGGGGCCACCAGACTCTGGTCAGCCATCAGAGTGGCAGAGCCTTTGCAGCCTGAGGGCTGGCTGCCGTTCCCAAAATGTCTCATCAGCTGGTGATGTGCAACAGCCTGAGACAAGTGCCGGTGGCCCTTGGGATGCCCTGGGTGATCTGGGTGTACACTGCTGCAGCGGTCTGATGTCCCCGAGGTGTGGGCCACTTCTCCATCATGGCAGACCCTCTCCTGGTGGCTCTGAACAGAAACCAAGGTTGGTCTCCCCTTGGGGTCCTCGGCCACTTTCTTAAAAGAGCAGGGAACAGCCAGACTCCTGACCCTACCCGAGTGCCTGACACCAAACTCGAGGCAGCTGCTCCTCGCAGTGAGGGAGAAGAGGACCCGAGGAAGACAGCGGCTGTGTGCACGACCACACTGACCCTCAGCCCAGTGCACAGCTGCCAGGCCAGGAAACCGTGAGACGGGAGCAGGGACTGCAGGAGGAGATGGAGGGGAGAGAAAGGCCGGGGCCCTGGAAGGCAGCAGGAAACAGCCGTGAGAGTGAGGCTGCTGAGACCTCTGGGCCTCACCATGCTCAGGGTCCTACATCTCCTCATCCCTGAGTGACCACAGGGAGGACAGAGGGACAGGGACATGGAGCCAACGAGGAAGAAGAGAGGGGCCAGGGCCCAGCGACCCAGCCATGTGTCCACCTGGAGAGTGGCAGTGAGGATGGTGACGGACTGTGCCCACGGAGGCCCCAAGGGGCGCAGGGGAGAACTGGCCGACAGCTGCAGAAGAAAGCCAGAGGCTGGAAGGGCTCAGGGCACACGGGGAACGGCTGACAGTGGAGCAGGTGGCGCAGGGAGCTGCAGGAGCTGCCCGAAGACAGCAGGGGTGCGGGGCTGGGGCTTCAGCTGGGAGCAGGAGCTGCCCTCGTGGGAGAGAAGGTGAAGCTCACCTGCAGACAATGGCATCTATGAGCTGATGGCCCAGGATATGACAAAGGCGCTGCAGACACCCCACTGCTCCCGTCAGCATGAGATCCTCACCCACGAAAGGAGCAGGGTGGCTGCTGTGTGTGCCAAGAGGGGCTCTGGGAGCCCGGGCAGCGCATGGGCAGGCCGGCAGAGGCTGGTGGAGGCTGAGGCCCAGTTCCAGTCTTCCACACGTGGCCCTTGGGCTCCTCGGGAGCTCCCCGCAGCCTATAGAAGTCCGTCAGGGTCTGGGGGCTCTGGGCTGGCAGGTCCCCAGGGCTGAGGCCTCTGTACTGTGGAGCTGACAAGATGCCACCAGGTAGGGACAAAGCAGAAGGAATCCAGCCCTTGGAGCCCCAGTCCTTGGGACAGAAGCCCTCATGAGCGTCAGGTGCCTGTGCCGTTGGCACCTGCACACGGTGCTCCTGCCACACCTGCCACTCACTGCCCCTGCTGCGGCTGCGGGGGGAGGGGCGCATTTTTGTTATCCCATCTGTTGGTGGACATGCATTGTTTCTACTTTTGGTTAATTTTAATAGTGCTGCTAAGGGACATGCCTGTGTGGCAAGTATCTGCATGAGTCCCTGCTTTCAGTTCTTTGGGGGTAAACATCTAGGGGAGGAACTGCTGGGCCATACAGTAATAATTCCATGCAAAGCTTTTTGAAGAACGTCCACACATTGTATAGCAACTGCACCATTTAGCATTTGTACCAGTTACATGTGAGGGTACCATTCCCCCACATGCTCACCAACACATAATTGTACTTAACAGCTGTCCTAATGCTGTGAGGTGGCATCTCATTGTGGTTGTGATTTACGTGGTTCCGACTGACAGCATTTCCCTAATGACTGCAGACTGGAGCAGCTTTGCACATGCTCACCAGCCAGTTGTGTATCTGAAGAAAGCATGGGGGGGATTGGATGGCGAGGGCATAAGACCCCCACTGTTTTATTCCTCACAACTCATGTGAATCTAAAGTCACTGCAGAGTAAGAAACTAATCCTGGGAGTGGGGTTTGGCACAGCAGTTGAGACACTGCTTGGTATACCTACATCCCATACTGGAGTGGATGGGTACGAGCCCAACCTCTGCTTCCAATCCAGCTCCCTGCTAATGAGCACCCTGAGAGGCAGCAGCTGGTGGCTCAAGTAGCTGGCTCCCTGCCGCCCACATGGGAGACCCAGATTGAGTTCTGGGCTTCTGTCTTCAGCCTGGAGCAGCCCTGGATCTTGGGTGCGCTGAGGGAATGAACCAGCATATGGAAGATCTCTGTTTCTGTCTGTCTGCTTTTCAAAATAAATAAATATTTTAAAGTACATAAAATACTTTAGAATACTAAATCACAATAAAATGAAAAATATGTATCTTAATGGATTGCATGATGAGTCAGGCGTCAACTAAAATAAATGTGATTTCACTTTTAACTTTTCCAGTATATCCTATTGCATTTAGAGTGATACACTGAAAAACATGCTGCGGTATTTAATTTGCTGGGCAGGGTCCTAACCCAGAAGTGCTTATTTCTATCAGGTATAAAACAAACTGATATTAAAATTAGGTATATTTGTAAATGAAAAAATACAGAAAGGAGCAAGCCCCTACAAGAGGATATATACACATTTCTTTTTTAAAGGAAGAAAGAACGCCACAGGCAAAATATAGATTAATATGGTATAGACTTTCTTTGCTGTCTTAGTTTTTCTTTGGTTACAGAGAGCGAGCGAGCAAGCTTCCATCCACTGGTTCACTCCCTAAATGACCTCAAGGTCCAGGAATAGGCCAAGCCAAAGCCAGGAGCCCAGAGCTTATTCCAAGTCTCCCACATGGGTGCAGGAGCCCAAGCACTTGGGTCATCTTCCACTGCTTTCCTAGTGCATTTGCAGGGAGCTGCATGGGAAGTGGAGCAGCCAGGACATGAACCAGCACCCACATGGAATGCGACCACTAAAGGCTGCTGCTTAACCCACTGAACCACAGCACTGGCCCCTGCCCTCTTGAGTTTTCTAACTTAGTTGGTTTAAGCGAAAGCTATGACACTGTTTGTGGTGGTTCTAAATATGAACACAGGAATTATTTCAGATAACTCTGTTGTCTTAAATAACAGAAGCAGGAGATGAGTGGGAGAGGTTTGAAACGCAAAGGTGGGAAGGTGCCTGTGTTTCACATGCAGCAGTAAATTGTCTATGCTAGCAGAATGGTATAATGATGTGTATGTGATGTAATACCGAGACCACCCACTGAACAAGGCAGGCAAAAAGATGTGCTCAACAACACTACAGAGAATTACAAATCTAATTGTAAAAATATATTCAAGCAAGCCATAGGAAGACCAAATATAGAAAACAGAAACAAAGAAGAAACAGGACGTAAAAACCTGACCAAGACTCTATTATGTCATTGATTCCATTACATCTAAACCATCTAAATGTACCAGTAAAGGACAGAGACTGGCAGAGTGGATTAAACAGCATGACAAGGCTTCTGCATTGGAGAGAATCATCTCAGCAGTGATACGAGCAGAGTGAAGCCAAGAAGTAACTTCAGTTCTTCAGTTTTACACACTTTTTTTAAAAAAAAGATTTATTTATTTATTTATTTGAAAGGCAGAGGCAGATGCAGAGAGAGAGAGAGGTCTTCCAACTGCTGGTTCACTCCCCAAGTGGCTGCAATGGCCAGAGCTGGACTGATCTGAAGTCAGGAGCCAGGAACTTCCTCTGGGTCTCCCATGCAGGTGCAGGGGCCCAAGTACCTGGGCCATCTTCCACTGCTTTTCCAGGCCGAAGCAGAGATCTGGGTCGGAAATGGAGCAGCCAGGACTTGAGCTGGCACCCATATGGAATGCAGGCACTGCAGGCTGCGGCTTTACCTGCTATGCCACAGCACCGGCCCCTACACATCGTCTTTCAGAGCAAAGAAAACCGAGTGCTTCCTAACTCATTGAATGAAGCTAATACTACACTGATTCCCAACCCAGGAAAAGACAGTACAAAAAGCAAAACTATGAATCAGTATGCCTTATAAATATGGACATAAAAATCCTTCACATAGTGAGTAAGCAGAATTAAGTGATATAGGAACTGACATTGTGGCATAGTAGGCTAGGCCTCTGCCTGCAGCACTGGCATCCCACATGGGCGCAGGTTCATGTCCCAGCTGCTCCTCTTTGCATCCAGCTCTCTGCTGATGGCCTGAGAAAGCAGTAGAAGATGGCCCAAGTGCTTGAGACCCTTGCACCCTCGCAGGAGACCTGGAAGTAGCTTCTGGCTCCTGGCTTTGGTTCAGCACAGCTCCAGCCCTCGCGGCCATTTGGGGAGTGAACCAGCAGATGGAATATCTTTATTACTCTCTCCCTCTCTGTGTCTGTAACTACCTCTTAAATACATAATTAAGAAAGAATTCAGTGATGCAATAAAAGGAATTAACACCCTGACCCAGTGCGGTTATCCTTTCAACGCAAGCTTGTTCATTATCGGGAAATCAAGTAACCCACCACATTAACAGGCTATGGAAGAAAAGCACATGCTCCTATCAATAATACAGAAAATTTCCATACCTGTTTGGGAAAACACACCCAGAAAATTGGGAACAGGAAGAACTTTCCTCACCTTGATGAAGAGCATCTGCAAAACAAACCCAAAGCTGACACGCTGTGGACAGAAAGGACACTTTTCCCCCTAGAAGAGGAATAATGCAAGAATATCCGTGCTCATGCTCTAATTCTACATAGCACTGGCATTTCTAGCCAATTCAGTCAAAGCAGAAGAGCAAACAAAAGGTATACAATTGGGGCTGGCACTATGGAATAGCAGGTATAGCTGCCACCTGCAGTGCTGGCATCCCATATGGGTGCTTGTTCGTGTCCCAGCTGCTTCACCTGCAAATCAGCTACCTGCTAATGGCCTGGGAAAAGCAGTGGAGGATGGCCTAAGTACCTGGGCCCCTGCCACCCAAGTAGAAGACCCAGAAAAAGCTCCTGGCTCCTGGCTTACCTGGCTGTTACAGACATCTAGGGAGTAAACCAGCAGGTGAAAGATCTTTCTCTCTCTTTCTCTCTTTCCCTTTCTCTCTGTAACTCTGACTTTCAAAATAATTTTTTTTCTTTAAAAAAAAAAAAGGCACATGATTTGGGAAGAATGAAAACTTCAGTTGCAGATACTAGGGCTGCCAATGTGGAAAATCCCAAGGTATCTATCTATAAAAACAAACAAACAAGAAAACAGTTCCTACAAATATCAGTGAGTTCAGCAAGGTCTCGGATACATGATAAAAACAAATACAAAACCAGCTGCACATCTGTATAATAGTGATAACCACAGGGGCATAAAAGGTAAAAACACAGCATTGTTTACAACAGTTTGAAGAGGGAAATATTTTGACCTAAGCCGAACAAAGTGTTCATAAATTTTAAAATGATACTGTGGAGTTCTGCTGAGTGAAGACAGAAATTTAAATGAGTGAGCAGATGTATTTTGTGCACGGGTTGGAAGACAACACAGTAAAGATTTTAATTTTCCTCAAATTGATACACAGATTTAATGCAATTTCTTTAAATGTCCAGCCAGATATTTTTGTAGAAATAAACAAAATTATTCTAATATAGCCATGGAAATGCAAAGGATCTAGAAAACTAACAAGAATTTTGAAACAGAAGGATGAACTTGGAAGAATGAATGTACCTCATTCCAAGACTCACTAGGTAGTTACAGTAATTGATTGTCAATGTTTGTGGGGTGAGAGACACAAAGATCAACTAAGCAGATAAACTCAGACCCACACTAGAATGATGAGCAGAGTTTAGACAAAAATATAAAACCAATTCAGTGGAGGAAGACTAGTTTTCTATCATCTATCATATAGCTGTTCGCTATCTGACAAATGGTGCTAGAGCATTTGTATAGCCATCAGCAAAAAATTGAACTTTGATCTACATGTAACACAGTAAACAAAAATTAAGGGTCCAACATTGTGGCATAGCAGATAAAACCACCACCTGAGACACTGGCATCCCATGTGGGTGCTGGTTCGAGTCCTGGCTGTTCCACTTCCAATCCAGCTCCCTAATGGCCCGGGAAAAGCAGCAGAAGATGGCCCAAGTGTTGTGGCCCCTGCCCACCCATATGGGAGACCCTGATGAAGCTCCTGGCTCCTGGCTTCAGCCTGGTTCAGCTCTAGCTGAAGTGGCCATCTAGGAAGGATGAACCAGTGGAAGGCAGATTCATTCCCTCTGTCTCTATCCTTTCCTCCCTCTCTGTAACTCTACCTTTCAAATAAATAAAAATAATTCAAAATTGATCATGGACTTAAATGCAGAAGTAAAAATTTTTTGTATTATTCAGCTTTTCATTGCTATAACAAAATAACCTGAGACACACAAATGTCATAAAGGAATGAGGTTTGTTAGCTCTGTGATCTGGTTTGGCTCTCCTGTGAGAGCATTCTTGCTGACAGATTCCTGGCAGGCAAAAGAGCATCATATGTCAAGAGAAAGGATTCCCACAGGTCTACATCTCTAATTTCTCCTTGCAAAGCCACCACAACCATATTGCGGTATCTGTCATAATGACTTTAATCCAATCAAAACATTTCCCAGCTCACTGCCTGAAAGCACTGTAACTGGATTTTCTACTCTCTCAATGTCATTAGTTTGGGCTACTAACCACCTGTATGATTCAGGGCCAAATCATGGTAAAACAAGAGTAATTTTCAGACACTTACATATGAGAAATATACCAGGATTTAAGGCTACACCAATAATACTCTAGGCTTTAGACCAAAGGCACCATCCATAAAGGCAAAAACTAATAAAGTAGAATTTTTGAAGATGGAAAGAAACCTCTTTTGTTCTGGGAATAATTATGTTGAGGAAAAAAAACAATATAAAGAGTAGGAGAAAATGTTTTAAATATTTCCCAACAGAAAAACAATCCAACCAGTTTGACAAGGGGAAAATGACATGAATCGACATTTCACCAATAGGCATATACAGCTGTAAAATAAATAGAAGAAAAGTTACTCACCATCATTAGACATCAGGGAAATGAAAATTCACCTCATGGGGAGATACTGTATCGCTACGCTGCCATTCATAGGAATAAAATTTTTTAAAAGATTTTATTTCTTGGAGAGGGAGAGTTAGAGAGACAGAAGGAAAGGTCTTCCATCTGCTAGTTCACTCCCCAATTCACCACAATGGCCTGGGCTGGAGCCAGGAGTCAGGAGCTTCTTCCAGGTCTCACACATGGGTGCCGGGGCCCAAGCATCCGGGCTATCCTCTGTTGCTTTTCCAGGCCATAAGCAGAGAGCCAGATCAGAAGAGGAGCAGCCAGGATACGAACCGGTGCCTATATGAGATGCCAGAGCCACAGGCAGACGCTTAGCTTACTATGTCACAGTCTCCAAGAATGAGTAAAATTTTTAAAATTGTCATCATCAAGCCGGCGCCATGGCTCACTAGGCTAATCCTCCGCCTTGCGGCGCCAGCACACTGGGTTCTAGTCCCAGTCGGGGCACCGGATTCTGTCCCGGTTGCCCCTCTTCCAGGACAGCTCTCTGCTGTGGCCAGGGAGTGCAGTGGAGGATGGCCCAAGTGCTTGGGCCCTGCACCCCATGGGAGACCAGGAGAAGCACCTGGCTCCTGCCTTCGGATCAGTGCGGTGCGCCAACCGCGGCGGCCATTGGAGGGTGAACCAACGGCAAAGGAAGACCTTTCTCTCTGTCTCTCTCTCACTGTCCACTCTGCCTGTCAAAAAAAAATTTTTTTTTAATTGTCATCATCAAATGCTGTCAAGTTACGGAGAAACTATTTCACACTTTACTGATACTGGGAATGTAAAATGACCCTGGGGTCCTTAGAGAAATTTGGGGGCCAGTGCTGTGGCATAGGTGAAGCCTCTGCATGCAGTGCCGGCACACCACAGGGGAACCGGTTCTAGTCCTGGCTGCTCCACTTCTGAGCCAGCTCCCGGCAAATGTGCCTGGGAAAGCAGCAGTGCTTGGGTCCCTGCACCCACGGGGTAGACCCGGAGGAAGCTCCTGGCTCCTGGCTTCTGATCCAACCACCTCTGGCCCTTGTGGCCACCTGGAGAGTGAACCAGTGGATGGAAGACCTCTCTCTGTGTCTCTGCCCCCCCCCCCCCAGTCTATGTCTGGGCAGGAAATGTACAGGGTGAGCCTGGAGCACCTTGTAGACAGAAGGGACCCATCAAGGAGCAGGCACTGTCAGCAGGGCCCAGAGGCCAACGGAAAGCCTCTCCCACCGGCCTCAGCCAGAATAATTTGAGTAAAACAACTGCAATGGCTTGAATCACACTGCATAAGGTTATTAAAAAAACACACACACAACATTTTTAGCCTTTGGAGAATGCTACAGAACCAAACGAGGATTGTGACAACGGTAAATGGAAGGAAGGGGACGCGGCATCATCCCTGCTCGTTCCGCAGAACGGCCCTGGTGCCTGGGGTCTCCTTCCCGACCCCCTGCTTTGCCCTCGGCCCACTCTCAGTGCAGCGCACACAGGCGCCCCCGAAACACCCACCCGGGACTCCTCCACTAAGACCCTGGCGGCTCCCACGTCACTCACCGAGAGGAACACGGCCTCACCACCGGCCCAGGGACCCCGCCTCCGCCCCCACGCCCTCGCCCCAGGCCGGGCAGGGCCTCCAGGCCGGGCAGGGCGGGAGGAGGGCGGCTCCTGTCTGGTCCCACCCGCACCGCACTCCCCAGAGGGGGCGACTCGGAGACCCAGAGAAACCAACCGGGGAGAACCCGCGACGCCCTGGGGCACTCGGGGGCCCCCACGCCCGTCCTCGCCACAGGAAAGACGCCGACTCCTGGGACACTGCTCAGAGACCCCAGTCCCCACGCGGGAGAGGGCAGGTGCACGGCGGCAGCTCACCTGGAGCAGCAGCGGCCCGGCCGGCACCACGCGCGCTCCCGGGGCCAGCGGACTCCTGGCCCGGAGGCTGACGCGGGCTCGCCGAGACCACGGCCCCGGGGGCCGGTGTGCAGGGCCCACGCGTTCTGGATCCGGCCCCGGAGCCTCATCTGGGTCTCCGGATGATGATGAAGCCGCCGCCAGCCTCCGGAACGCACTGGGCTCTGCCCGAAGGGCGGTTGGAGCTTCTGAAGGGACCACCACCGTCGCGGCAGCCGAACCCGTCTTCCTGGGTTCGTGGATGGCGTAGAGGCCCGGGTCAGCCCAGGCCAGCTCAGCCAGGCGCGCATCCTCCGGGACCCTATGCGACACCGGTTCGGAACCAACAGCCGGAGCCCCGCCTACAGCGGTGCGCCCGCCCCGCCCCCGCCCTCCCCGTGCGACCCTGTCCACGGTGGCCCCGCCCACCTGGGGGTCACGTTACGCCCGCGGCTGCGCTCCACCCATCACTGACGTACGCGCTCCGCCCACCACTGCCGGCCGCGCTCCGCCCACCACTGCCGGCCGCGCGCCCTCGCGAGCCGCCTCACGCCGCCCGCCGTCTACCGCGCCAGCCGGCCCACAGGATTTTTAGGTTTCTATGGTTTCCTTTTTTTCTCAGTATTTGTTTTCCTCAGAAACATGCAGTTATATTTTTTAAAAGGTTATTTATGCTGCCCTATATTCTAGTTGTTACGGTTATCTTAAAATGAGTTGATACACTTCAGATTCCTCAGTTTTAATTTCTGATGTGGAGACTGTCCCCAGGCACAGCCCTCCGAATCGGGAGGTCGTCGGGCTCCTCCATGACTGTTGAGGCTTTTGAAGGCCCCGGGGAGCGAGCGCTTCTGTGCTGCGCGACGCCCAGGCTCCCGTCCTGGCGAATCCGAGCGCGCCCTGCCGGGGTGAGCCCGTCCGCGCTGAGGGCGGCGTCTCTGCTGTGTCTGAGAGTCCGACGGAGGAGGCAGGGCGAGGACGCAGCCGGGTTCCGGAGCCCAGGCTCCGAGGACAGAGGACCGCGTTCCTCCCTGCCTGCCCTCCCCGAGGACGCCGGCGCCTCTCCCACCGTCTCCGGCCCCGAGGCCCGAGGGCAGGGCGAGCGCTCCGCAGACAGCGGACTACCAGCCGGCTACCAGCGGACTCGGGGCTCCGGGAGCCCTGCACCCTGCACCTTCCCAGCTCAGAGCTCGCGGCCCCTGCCTGGGGGGAGGCCCGCAGCCCGCAGCCCCAGGCGGTCAGCACCGCGGAGGACCGTGCTGGTGAGACCGGCTCGCGGTGTGCACGGAGGGGGTGCGGCCGCGATGCTGGGCGGAGCTGGGGCAGAAGCACACAGGTGGGCGGGCTCCTGGTGGCGCCGTACCGGGCTGCGTCTCCCCGCAGTTGGTTCTGACCCGGGGTTTCAGGAGCGTGGCCCACAAGATGCTCGCGTCACTGAACTGCCATGGGCAGACCCTTGTCCTCCACGCCACCGACCTCAGAAACCCCGACTGCGCTCCCGGCCGGGCCCAGGGGGCTCCGGAGGCTCCCGGCCGCTTCACCCTCACCGGCAGACCCAGGCGAGGCTCCGGGGCCGGATCCAGAACGCGTGGGCCCTGCACACCGGCCCCCGGGGCCGCGGTCTCGGCGAGCCCGCGTCAGCCTCCGGGCCAGGAGTCCGCTGGCCCCGGGAGCGCGCGTGGTGCCGGCCCGGCCGCTGCTGCTCCAGGTGAGCTGCCGCCGTGCACCTGCCCTCTCCCGCGTGGGGACTGGGGTCTCTGAGCAGTGTCCCAGGAGTCGGCGTCTTTCCTGTGGCGAGGACGGGCGTGGTGGCCCAGGGCGTCGCGGGTTCTCCCCGGTTGGTTTCTCTGGGTCTCCGAGTCGCCCCCTTTGGAGAGTGCGGTGCGGGTGGGACCAGACAGGAGCCGCCCTCCTCCCGCCCTGCCCGGCCTGGAGGCCCTGCCCGGCCTGGGGCGAGGGCGTGGGGGCGGAGGCGGGGTCCCTGGGCCGGTGGTGAGGCCGCGTTCCTCCCGGTGAGTGACGTGGGAGCCGCCAGGGTCTTAGTGGAGGAGCCCCGGGTGGGTGTTTCGGGGGCGCCCGTGTGCGCTGCGCTGAGAGTGGGCCGAGGGCAAAGCAGGGGGTCGGGAAGGAGACCCCGGCCCTGGTGCCTGGGGTCTTCTGCGGAAAGAGCAGGGATGATGCCGGGTCCCCTTCCTTCCATTTACCCGCGTCCCCTTCCATCCATTTACCGTTGTCACAATCCTCGTTCGGTTCCCTCTCGTCCAACAAAGGCTGAGTTTTTCTTAGCAGCCTTCTGCAGTTTTGAATTTTACCATCTCCACCGTGATTCAGACCTTTGGAGTTAGTTTTGCCGTTATTCCGGCTGAGGCCGGTGGGAGTGGCTTTCCGTTGGCCTCTGGGCCCTACTGAAGTGTCTGCTCCTTGATGGGTCCCTTCTGCCAACAAGGTGCTCCAGGCTCACCCTTACATTCCCTGCCCAGAAGGAATACTTATTTCTTTAAGGACCTCTGGGTCCTTTTGCATTCCCACTACCAGCAAAGCTGTGAAGCAGTTTCTCTGCAAACTTGCCTGCACTTGATGTTGGCAACGCTTTGTACTCGTTTTCGTAGCTGTAGGGTGATCCATCATCTCACCATGGGGGTTCATTTTCATTTCCCTAATGTTCAATGATGTCAGTATCTTATTTACTCCGTGTCTACCGCACTGTGTGTTTTTGTCATTTACCCCTTTTCTAACGGGTTAGGTTTTTTTTTTTTTTTCTTCTTCCTGTTGTGATGTTGAGTTCCTCATATATGCTAGATACTGGTCCTTTATCTGGAATGTACTTTAAAATATTTCCTTCTTGTATTTAGGTTGCTTTTCTTCTTAACATGGTTATTCCAAGGACAAAAGCGTTTGTTTTCAAAACAAACTTTTTCATCAGTTTTTGTGTTTATGAACTTTTTTGTGGGAAATTTGAAGTGTTGTTGGTGTAGTCTTAACTTCTGGTCCGTGTCTCAAATGAAGGTGTCTGAAAGACTGAGGTGGTTTGACTAGGAGTTAGCTCCTGAACTCATCCCCAAAATCGTCATGCTGTTGATACTGAGAGGCTGGAGACAACCTAGTTACAGGCTTTACAGGTAGCAAGCATGTTTGGAAAATAGTTTGAATGAATGAAGGTTGTTATGGTAGGAACCCCCATGGTGAATCCTGGTGGTTTTACAGGAAATGTGAGACAGACACAGACACGTGCACAGTGTTCCCTTTGACATTCTGTGCTCTGTGCCACATCAGGACTGTCAGGGAAAAGTGACATCACTAGAGGCCAATCCACTGGCCTGCAATCTTGAGCTGTGACATTCCAGACTGTGAATCTAATAGACCTCTTTCCTTGATGAAGTTAGCCTGCTTGAGGTGTTTAGTTATACCGATGGAAAGCTGAACAGGAAGATTTATCCATGATCGCCTTTGGAGTTAATTTTTGTTTACCGTGTTACATTTAGACCAAGGTTCAAGTTTTTGCTGATGGTTATACAAATGGTTTTCTTAAAGCAGACAACGTGTGATAAGTGGTATTAAAGTGATCCTTGGAATGCTTTTGTACTTTAGTCTGAATTCTGTTCTTATTTTCATTGTGAGTCTATCAGTTTGAGTTCTGTGTCTTTCCCTCATAGACATTAATAGTTACTGTAGCTACGTAGTAAGTATTGAAATGAGGTGGATTCCTTCCTCCAAATTCATCCTTCTATTTAAAAATCACTGCTATTCTAAATCCTTTGCATTACCACAAATTAGAATTAAAAATATCTAGCTAGATGCTTAAAGCAATTGCATTAAACCTGTTTATCAGTTTGAGTGCAATTGGCATCTTTACTTTGTTGAGTCTTCAAATCCATGACCATGGTCAATC
This sequence comes from Lepus europaeus, assembly GCF_033115175.1. Taxonomy (NCBI): domain Eukaryota; kingdom Metazoa; phylum Chordata; class Mammalia; order Lagomorpha; family Leporidae; genus Lepus; species Lepus europaeus. Next base: position 91,297,500 of record NC_084838.1, on the reverse strand, counting down.
TGCTCATTTAGTTAAATCTTTGTTTAATTCATCTTAGCGCTGCAGTATCAGTATATAAATATTATGATCATTATGTGAGGTTTAGATCAGAGTATTTCCCTTGTGAACCATTGTAAATGGTACTAGAATTTTAATTTTTAGGTCCATGTGTTCAGCACTAGCATACAGGTATGCAATTGATTTTGTGTTTCTATTTTCATCTTTTATTCTGAAATCCTGGTAAACATACTCCCTACTTGTAGGAAGTGATTTTTTAAATATAAAAATACCTTGGCACTTTCCACATGGGCAGTCCTGATATCTGCAAATAACAATTTTATTTCTTCCTTCCCAAATCATGTGCCTTTTACTTCCTCTTCTACTGTGATTGAATTGGCTGGAAATGCCACGCTGTGTAGAATTAGAGCATGGGAACACGTACTCTTGCTTTTTCCTCTTCTGGGGGACACGCTCTTTCTGTTCACAGTTAAGTGTGTCAGCTTCGGGTTTGTTTTCCACATGATCTTCATCAAGGTGAGGACGTCACACTCTGTTCTCACTTTTCTATGGGTGTTTTCCCAAATGGATGTTGATTTTTCTCAAATAATTCTTCTGCATAAAATTATTGGATCATGTGCTTGTCTTCCTTAGCTTATAGATGTGGTAGATTACTTGATTTTGAGATAGTTAAACAAGTCTTATATCAAGAGAATAATTTCACTTGCCCATGGTGTAGAATTCTTTTTATTTTATTTTATTTATTTATTTATTTATTTTTTGACAGGCAGAGTGGACAGTGAGAAAGAGAGACAGAGAGAACGGTCTTCCTTTGCCATTGGTTCACCCTCTAATGGCTTCCGCGGCCGGAGCACCGCGCTGATCTGAAGCCAGGAGCCAGGTGCTTCTCCTGGTCTCCCATGGGGTGCAGGGCCCAAGCACTTGGGCCATCCTCCACTGCCTTCCCGGGCCATAGCAGAGAGCTGGCCTAGAGCTGGCCTGGAAGAGGGGCAACCGGGACAGAATCCAGTGCCCCAACCGGGACTAGAACCCGGTGTGCCAGCGCCGCAAGGCGGAGGATTAGCCTATTGAGCCACGGCGCCGACTCTAGAATTCTTTTTATATGCACTGCTGAATTCAGCTTAGTCCTACTAAGGATGTGAAGGGTTTTTGCATCCATATTTATAAGGCATAATAATTTGTAGTTTTGCTTCTTGTACTACCTTTTTCTGGCTTGGGAAACAGTTTGAGACTAACTTCATACAATGATTTAGGAAGCATTCTCTTTGCTCTGAAAAACAGTGTGTAGGGGCCTGCATTGTGATGTAGCAAGTAAAACCACCGCCTGCAAGACCAGCATCCCTGCTCCACTTCTGATCCAGCTCCCTGCTAATGGCCCAGGAAAAGCAGGGGAGGATGGCCCAAGTACTTGGGTCCCTGCCACCCACGTGGGAGATCCAGATGGAGCTCCTGGCTTCTGGCTTCAGCCTAGTGCAGCAGTGGCCATTGCAGCCATCTGGGGAGTGAACCAGTGGATGGAAGATCTGTCTCTCCCTCTCTGTCTGTAACTCTGCCTCTCAAATAAATAAATAAGTCTTCCATCTGCTGGTTCATTCCCCAAATGGCCACAATGGCCAGTGCTGGGCCTATCTGAAGCTAGGAACCAGGAGCTTTATCTGCGGTGGCTTTACCTGCTTCCCCACAGCACCAGCCCCAAATAAATAAATATTTAAAAAATACAAAGCGGGAACGACACTGTGGAGTAGCAGTTAAAGCCACTGCCTGAAGTGCCAGCATTCCATATTGGCGTCAGTTCAAGACCCAGCTGCTCCACTTCTGATTTAGCTCTATGGTGTGGCCTGGGAAAGCAGTAGAAGATGGCCCAAGTCCTTGGGCCCCTGCACCCACATGGGAGACCCGGAAGAAGCTTTTGGCTCTTGGCTTATGATTGGCCCAGCTCTGGTCATTGCGACCATATGGGATGCCAGCATTGCAGACTCAGCATTTTTGACTCAATGTCATCTCACAAACCTCAAAGTACCTGCTGAGGTTTGAATAAGATATGTGCCTGAACTTATGAGATAATTAATCTCCAAAGTCATCAGTTTATGGTTCCAAGAAGTACCATAATCCAATTATGTTATAGGAGGTGGCTTGTGGGAGGTCCTTAGGTCAATAGGCACCTGTTGCAGTGTGGTTCTGAGAGAGAGCTGGTTATAAGAGAGAGGGGCATAGTCATGCTCTCTTTTTCCTGACTCCACACATGATCTTTCCTCCTCATGTGCTCTGCCCCTGCTTTCCTCCCATCTCACATAGGTGTAACCAGGCCTGCTGGGTCCTGGACTGTGAGCCACCAAGTCTATGAGCTGTACCACACCTTCTTCCTGTAAGTAGCTTCTCAGGTACTGCATTATGCAATGAAAAACTGAAGGCTGCACAGCCAATCACTTTGTTCATTGCTCAGTGCAGGAGTTAACAGTCATCCTGGTGTATTCATTAGGTCCCTGCTCGCTCCTGCCAGTCCCTTTGCTTCTATCTGATTAGTTCCCATTTGTCTTTATGTCCCTGCTCATGCTTCATTTCCTCAGGGAGCCTTCTCTGACCTATTTCTGGGTCACTGTCTATGTCCTGTGCTCCCACTAGAATGTGCCCTCCCCACCCTCCTCATGTCTTAGAGTGCCTTGTTACCCACTAGAGCTAGAAGGAGTTAGAAAGAGATCTTAACAATGTGCCAGAATCAAATCAAGCCTCAGCCTGGACAGGGAGCGTTGGTTCATGACCATCATTGCCCATCATGACCCAGAGCCGAGATGGGTCAAGGGCAGGGCTGCTGCTTGTGCACCACTCTCAGACAAGACTGGGCTCCGTACTTAATGCACCAGGTCTTTGGCTGAAGGGTCAGATCGGGCTGTGGTGCGAGATGATGTGACAGGTGGATGTGAGTGGTTCTCAGAAAGAGACAGACGTTTCCATGAAAAACTGGGTTCCTCGGATGCTCATGGGATTTTGCATCGTCATAGGAGATGAAAGAGATTTCCAGGCACCATGAAACATGCAGAGCATTGCAGAGATCCCCTGTCATCTGTAAGTCTGCAATGCGGGGCCACCTCCTCGAGGGAGCCCTCCTTGACTCTTCCCATCCATAGTCACAGCAGGGACAGTGAGAGGCAGGCGTGGGTGTGCCACCAAGTGCTCATGCCATTCTCACAGGCACGTAGGGTCACAAGTGGTTGGTTCTTTTATGGGCTGGAGCTCTGGGGCTGAACTCACTATTCTCGATCGCCACCTGGTGGCATCGTGTCAGCTCAATGTGAGCTATAGAGGACTCACTCCTGGGAATCCTCACCAAATCCTGTATCCAGAAAAGAAGACCTGTGGTGACATCATGCATGTCCCCTGCCTTCCCTAGGGTTGCTACGGGCACAAGGATAGCCCTTTGCACTTGGCCCTTCCCACCCACCCCAACTCCCTTCCAGGCATCTTGCCCTAGTTCCCCTGGATGAAGAAGCTGAACTCTGAGGGTCTTTATCCCACCTGATTACTCTGCTTGGAATGTTCTCCCCAGCATTTCTGACTGCCTCCTCCTCACCCTCAAACTACCTGTCACCTCCCCAGGGTCATCCAGTCACCTGCCAGCCATCACCTACTGTGACTTTGCAGAGCACATAGTCCTGTCATCTGATTCTTGGGCCCTTTGGTCTGACACATCCCTCCCTGCAGTGGCAGCTCTGGAGGCCTCGGGCCTCTTCTGGCTGTGTCTCCACCACGGCCTCCATGACAGCGCCAGAAACCTCACAGCAGCTGGAGGAGATGCATTCACTCTCTGGGTGGGAATAACAGGACCACACCCATGCTCTCGTCCTCACAGAGCATGTGAGCCGGGGGCCTCTGAGGTCGTGGTGGGCCCTTGTCTGGGCTGAGCTGGTCCTAGAGGCTGCCTCCTCCTTCTGCTCTGCTTGGGCCTCTGGTGCTGGCTGCCTGTTGCCCCAGCGGGACAGGGGGACGGCAGGAGAGAGGGTGGGGCGGCTTTCCCAGGCCTGGAGACAGGCCCTCCCTGGGTCAGAGGACACCTCCTCCTCTCTTCTCTCAGGCCTAGGGTTGGGGCAGCTGTCCCCATTGCTGGGTCTGGACCCTCATCATCCATGTGCAGGCTCGCAGCCCCGCCCACAGCCAGACTCTGCCCCTCATCACAGTTCTGGTGCCTGTCCCAGCTGGGGTGAGGGATCTAGAGGGCATCCTGTCCAGTCCCTGAGGCCTCTGTCCTGTGTGCAAAACATACAGGAACCTGTGGGGTACATAGAAATTAAGTATTGTGGTATTTGTCTTTATTTATTTTAAATCCTATTTCAATATTTGCAGCTATTTTTTTTTTTTTTTGACAGGCAGAGTGGACAGTGAGAGAGAGACAGAGAGGAAGGTCTTCCTTTTTGCCGTTGGTTCACCCTCCAATGGCCGCTGTGGCCGGCGCATTGCGCTGATCTGAAGCCAGGAGCCAGGTGCTTCTCCTGGTCTCCCATGCGGGTGCAGGGCCCAAGGACTTGGGCCATCCTCCACTGCCTTCCCGGGCCATAGCAGAGAGCTGGCCTGGAAGAGGGGCAACCGGGATAGAATCCGGCTCCCCAACCGGGACTAGAACCCAGTGTGCCAGCGCCACAAGGCGGAGGATTAGGCTGTTGAGCCATGGCGCTGGCCGCAGCTATTGTTTTTATGCTTTGCTCAGTTACTAACATAATAGAAATACTTCAGCCTGCGTGTGATTTTGTGTTTGCAATCAAGAAAAAAAAAACTATTTTACTACATTTAATTTAAAAAATGTTTAACAACTATTTCTATCCCAAACAAAATAATTTTTTAAAATTCCAAAATGAGCAATGACTACTTAATGTTACCTCTAAATGAATCTATGAATATTACTGCTAAACTGATAATAATAATGTGAGCTTTAGATGGTGTGATGTTATTGTTTGGTTTTCTCTTTTTGCATTGGTTTTAAAACCCATGAAAATTTATTCAGGTAAAGAACCTGTGCAGATTTCTTTTATCAGCTCATAGCACACAGGATGTTCTCTACTATTTTACTTGGAAGTCAAACATGGATGATGATTTAAGTTTACCTAAATGTAAAAGCAATACTTTATTGAATTCTAGAGGATCCATTGATGTGGAAATAGTGCATTCAACAAAATTATTTGTAGCCAACCTGTGTTTGAACAGTACTATCTCCCAGCTACAATACTGCCATACACTTCAACAAGAGCAATGGCGGCACTAAGTAGAGATGCACAGGTAAACAAGAACTGCTCATTCCCAATGGCAGCATCACAGGCGGAAGCCTGGCTGATGATGTTCCTCCGTGGCTGTAGCCTCTGAGCCTGTCTGCAAGACAGCAGAGCAAAACTGTTAGATGCCACTGGGCTTCAGACCCTTCCCAGGGGGACCTTTCTCCCTGGGGACCTGCCAGCCCAAGAGCCCCCAGACCCTGACGGACTTCTGTGGGCTGCAGGGAGCTCCCGAGGAGCCCAAGGGCCACGTGTGGAAGACTGGAACTGGGCCTCAGCCTCCGCCAGCCTCTGCCTGCCTGCTCACGCGCTGCCCGGGCTCCCAGAGCCCCTCTTGGCACACACAGCGGCCACAGCTTCCTCCCTGCTCCTCTCGTGGGCGAGGATCTCATGCTGACGGGAGCAGCGGGTGCCTGCAGCGCCTTTGTCATATCCTGGGCCATCAGCTCATAGATGCCATTGTCTGCAGGTGAGCTTCACCTTCTCTCCCACGAGGGCAGCTCCTGCTCCCAGCTGAGGCCCCAGCCCCGCACCCCTGCTGTCTTTGGGCAGCTCCTGCAGCTCCCTGCGCCGCCTGCTCCACTGTCAGCCGTTCCCCGTGTGCCCTGAGCCCTTCCAGCCTCTGGCTTTCTTCTGCAGCTGTCGGCCACTTCTCCCCTGCGCCCCTCGGGGCCTCCGTGGGCACAGTCCGTCACCATCCTCACTGCCACTCTCCAGATGGACGCATGGCTGGGTCGCTGGGCCCTGGCCCCTCTCTTCTTCCTCGTTGGCTCCATGTCCCTGTCCCTCTGTCCTCCCTGTGGTCACTCAGGGATGAGGAGATGCAGGACCCTGAGCATGGTGAGGCCCAGAGGTCTCAGCAGGCTCGCTCTCACTCACGGCTGTTTCCTGCTGCCTTCCAGGGCCCCGGCCTTTCTCTCCTCTCCGTCTCCTCCTGCAGTCCCTGTTCCCGTCTCATGGTTTCCTGGCCCGGCATCTGTGCACTGAGCTGAGGGTCAGTGTGGTCGTGCACACAGCCGCTGTCTTCCTCGGGTCCTCTTCTCCATCACTGCGAGGAGCAGCTGCCTCGAGTTTGGTGTCAGGCACTCGGGTAGGGTCAGGAGTCTCGCTGTTCCCTGCTCTTTTAAGAAAGTGGCCAAGGACCCCAAGGGGAGACCAACCTTGGTTTCTGTTCAGAGCCACCAGGAGAGGGTCTGCCATGATGGAGAACTGGCCTGCACCTCGGGCAGTGTCAGAGTGTCACTCTCCTGTGGCCTCAGCCCCATGTTGGCGTTGGCTGTTCCAGAACCTTCATCCCAGGCTGAACAGCCGTCACCTGGCTCCTTCCTTCTTCCTCCTGTGTGTCCTTTCTTCGCCACAAAAGCCACCACAGCAGTGCAAGCCTGGATCATGCATGGGATCCTGGGGACCCCCAGCACTTGTCTCAGGCTGCCTCACATCAACAACAGAGCAGCCCACAATGGGCCCAGGACCCATACAGGGACATTTTGGGGTTAATAACAGGGTGTCCAGGCTCCAAAGTTCTGCCAGTCTGCCTCACTGAGCAGTGTCCTGTGACCCTGAAAACAGGGCTCTGTTAGATAGAAATCTAAAAGCAGTCAAAGCACCAGATCCTTGGTTCAGCCAATGCTCCTTTCTCTCATTTTTTCATTCTGTTCCTCTTCTGTGTTAGGAAAACAAGTAGGGGCCAACGCTGTGGCACAGTGGGTTAAAGCCCGGCCTGCAGTGCTGGCATCCAATATGGGTGCTGGTTCTAGTCCCAGCTGTTCCACTTCTGGTCCAGCTCTCTGCTATGGGCTGGGATAGCAGTAGAAGATGGTCCAAGTCCTTGGGCCCCTGTAACTGCGTGGGAGACTTGGAAGAAGCTCCTGTCTCCTGTCTTTGGATTGGCTCAGTTCTGGCCATTGCAGCCATTTGGGGAGTGAAACAGTAGATGAAAGACCTCTCTCTGTCTCTAACTCTCTCTGTTACTCTGTCTTTCAAATAAATAAAGATAAATCTGAAAAAAAAAAAAGAAAGAAAACAAGTATATTTTTTGCAAAGAGAAAAAGCAGAAGAGTATAAACATTTGCCAAAAACAAGCATAGACTACTTCAAATGTATTTCTTCCCCCCGCCCCCAGAAACCCTTTATTTCAGGTATACGAACTTCGTGCTTTTCATAAACACAACTTTAGGAACAAAGTGATTCTTCCTACTGTCTCTGCTCTCCCACCCTTCGTCCTCCTCCCTCTCCTATTCTCATTCTTATATTTTTACTAAAATCTATTTTCAATTAGTTTTATACACAGAAGATGAACTCTATACTAAGAGTTCAACAAATAGTATGAAAAAAAAAAAACACTGTTTCTCAACAGTTTTTTGATTTCTCCTGTGATCCACTGATCATTCAGGAGCATGTTGTTCAGTCTCTCCCTGAGATTGCACTCTGTCCACATTTTTTTTAACTATCTTTCCCTAAACTAGAGCAGTAAGCTTCCTCCCTATTCTAGCATCTTGATCTCTCTCTCTTAAATGTATTTTTCGATCTTACTTCTTAATGTAATTATCTCCTGATCCATCCTTTTGCTGCATGTCATTTTACTACTTTTCTATATTTTTACCTAACCCATGTCTGTCTTTAATTAATTTTATTTCAAAGGCAGAGAGAAATAGAGATAGGTCTTCCATCTGCTGGTTCACTCCCTAAGTGCCCTCAAAGCTAGGGCCAGGCCAGGTCAAAGCCCAGAGCCCAGAACTCAATCCAGGTCTCCTACTTGAGCACCAGGGACCCAAGTACTTGAGCAATCATCTGCCGAAGGGTGCACATCAGCAGGAAGTTGGATCGGAAGTAGAATAGCTAGAATTCAAACCAAGCACTCTGATACAGGATGCAGGCATCCCAAATGGCAACTTAACCCCGTGCCAAACACCCCCACCATGTCTACATTTAAATAATACTATACTTTGTCATGATGCGCTGTAGCAAGGTATTCCCAAATTCTCTTTTCCTTTTTTTTTAAGATTTATTTATTTGAAAAGCAGAAGTACAGAGAGAGAGAGACAGAGACAGAGAGAGACAGAGACAGAGACAAAGAGATCTCCCATGTGCTGGTTCACTCCCCAAATGGCTGCAACAGCTGCAGCTAGGTCAGACTGAAGCCAGAAGCCAGAAGCCAGGAGCCCGGAGCTTCTTCCTGGTTTCCCATGCACCTGGGCCATTTTCCACTGCTTTCCCAGGCATATTAGTGGGGAGCTGGATTGGAAGTGGAGCAGCTGGGAATGGAACCAGTGCTCATATGAGATGCTGGTGCTGCAGGCAGTGGCTTAACCTGGTATGACACAGCGCCAGCCCCTCCTTTACTTTTTTAAAATTCATTTTAGGGGTTGGTGCCGTGGCATAGCAGGTAAAGCTGCCACCTGCAGCTTGGGCCCCTACACCCGTGTGGGAGACCTGGAAGAAGCTTCTGGCTCTTGGCTTCGGATCAGCTCAGCTCTGACCATTGTGGCCATCTGGGAAGTGAACCAGTGGATGGAAGATATCTCTTTCTCTTTCTCTCTCTGCCTCTCCTTCTCTGTGTGACTCTGACCTTCAAATAAATAAATAAATCTTTTAAAAAATAAACTGAAAAAATAGTTTATTTAAAAAATTCATTTTAATTTGAATAGCAGAGAGAGACTTAGACTGTGAGAGAAAGAGAGAGAGAGAGAGAGAGAGCACTTTCATCTGCTGGATCACTTCCCAATTGTCTACATTAGCCAGAATCCAGGGACTCCTTGCAGGTCTCCCACGTAAGTCCAGGAATGCGATCTCTTGATGCAATCTCTTGCCTCCCAGAGTCTGTATGAGCAGGAAGTTGGAATCCTGAGCCAGAGAAGGGCATCCAACTCAGGCACTCCAATGTGGGAACAAACGGGTATCTTAACACCTAGACAAAACGCCTGCCCGTGCTTTCCTTTCTTATAACATTACTCTCCTTCATTAAACACATCCCAAGTTACAATCACCAAAAACATTATTGATATGATTAATTTGAAAAGATTATTCTTTGATTAGTTAAGAAAAATTATTCTATTTAACGTTCATTTCTTCCTTGTCAGTGTTCTTTCATTATGTAGATTTGAGTTTACCTATATCTTTTCCTTCACTCTGAAGAATGTCTTTTAATACTTCTTTTTTCTAAAGATTTATTTATTTATTTGAAACGCAGAGTTACAGATGAGAGGCAGAGAGAAAGAGGGAGAGAGAGAGAGAGGTCTTCCATCTAAAGAGAGAGAGAGAGAGAGAGAGAGAGAGAGAGAGGTCTTCCATCTGCTGGTTCACTCCCCAACTGGCTGCAATGGCTGGAGCTGTGCTGACCTGAAACGAGGAGCCAGGAGATTTTTCTGGATCTCCCACGTGGGCGCAGGGGCCCAAGGCCTTGAGCCATCTTCTACTTCTTTCCCAGGCCATAGCAGAGAGAGCTGGACCAGAAGTAGAGCAGCTGGGACTCAAACCAGCACCCATGGGATGCCAGCCCTGCAGGCACCAGCTTTACCCACTATGCCACAGTGCTGGCCCCAATACTTCTTGCAGCTGTCAGCAAATTCCCTCAATACATGTTTGCCTGAGAAAGTCTTTATTTCTTCCTTACTTTTGAAGGATAATTCCACTAGATACAGAATTCTAGATGTATTATTATTATTATTATTATTATTATTATTATATCTGGATATTTCACTCTACTCTCTGGTTTCCTACTTGGTTTCTGAAGAGAATTCTGATGTCATTATTATTTTTTTTTAAAAAAAGGATTTATTTATTTTTATTTGAAAGTCAGAGTTACTCAGAGAGAGGAGAGGCAGAGAGAGAGGTCTTCCATCCACTGGTTCACTCCCCAAATGGCTGGAGCTGTACCGATCTGAAGCCAGGAGCTTCTTTCAGGTCTCCCGCATGGGTGCAGAGTCCCAAGGACTTGGACCATCTTCTGCTGCTTTCCCAGGCCATAGCAGAGAGCTGGATAGGAAGTGGAGCAGCCAGGACTCAAACCAACAACCATATGCTGGCACTGCAGGTGGCAACTTTACCCGCTACGCCACAGCTCCGGCCCCCTGATGTCATTCTTATCATTGTTCCTCTATAGGTAAGATTTTTTTTCCTCTGAATTTTAAAAAAAATATTTATTTAAATGACAGAGTTACAGAGCGATAGGGAGAGACAGAGACAGAGAAAGACCTTTGATCTGCTGGCTCACTCCCCAAATGGGAGCAATGGGTGGGGGCTGGGTCAGGCTGAGCCCAGGAGCCTGGAACTCCCAGGCTGTAGTCCCAGCTACTTTGCCTTCAATCCAGCTTCCTGTTAATGTGCCTGAGAAGGCAGCAGATGATGGCCCAGGTTTTGGGGCCCTCTAACACTCCTGTGAGAGACCCAGATGGAGTTCCTGGCTCCAGGCTTCAGCCTGTCTGTTGTAGCCCTTTGGGAAATGAACACGCAGCTGGGAGATTTCTATCTCTCTGTGTCACTCTGCCTTTCAAATAATTAATAAATAAATAATAAATCTTTTAAAAATATAAAATAATTCCAACATCTTTGCCATGCCTGGTCTGCATTGCTATTTTAAATTGTATTTCTTTCTGTTTCTTTGTTTTTGGTTTTTGTTGTAAGCTGGACGTGATGTTCTGCACCATGTGCTAAGTAGACCTTTAGGGCTGTGCTGATGAGGTGGGGAGGGGAAGGCGGAAGAAGCATGCTGTAGCCCTATGATTAGTTCGCTGTCTCTCCAAGAGCTGTGCGCCCTGACTGTGAATTTTCACACGTGCTTCTCAGCCACACATTGAGGTGGAACACAAAGGGCTGGAGTAGGACAGTTCCCTTCCTCAGGTCCATTAGGCTGGGATAAAGCCCCAGCACTTCAGCCCTGGTTGGATCGTTTCTCCTGACAGCAGGCCTTCTCAGGAGCACAATGCTGTGCTGTGTTTTAAAGGGGTGCCTCTCCATTCTCTCGGAGCTTTTTCTCTGATGCTGACTGTGAGAACCTGGTGCAACTCCAGGGCGAAGAATTCAGAAAAAATATATTTTTGCTTGCTATTGACTTCTATATTGACAGCACTTTAAAAAAAAAAAAGATTTATTTATTTATTTGAAAGGCAGAGTTACAGAGAGGCAGAGCCAGAAAGAGGGTAGAAGAAAGGTCTTCCATCTGCTGGCTCACTCCCCAAATTGCCGCAATGTCCAGAGCTGGGCCAAGACAAAGTCAGGAGCCAGGAGCTTCTTCCAGGTGTCCCACATGGGAGCAGGAGCCCAGGCACTTGGACCATCCTCTGCTACTTTCTCAGACACATTAGCGGGGAGCTGGAACGGAAGTGGAGCAGCCAGGACTCGACTGTCACCTGTATGGGATGCCAGCACGGCAGGCCGTGGCTTAACCCATTACGTCACAATGCCAGTCCCCAACAGCACTTTTTAAACAACTTACTTCATGTATTTGAAAGGTGATCAGAGAAAGAGGGACAGAGAAATGTCTCATATGCTAGTTCACTGCCCAAATGTCTACAGTCTTGCCCAGGCCAAGCTGATGCCAGCAGCCAGGAGCTCACGTGGGTGGCAAGTATACAGTTACTTGACCCATCCCATGCTGCCTGCCAGGGTGCACATTGGCAGAAAGCCAGAATGGGGTGAGGAGCCAGGGCTGAAAACGGGCACTGTAACAAGAGTTGTGGGCATCTCGAGTGGCGGCTGAATCATTGTGCCAGATACTTGCCCCTATAATCACTTAATACTGATTTTGTTGTATGCCACAGATTTTGATATGTTGTGATTTCATTTTCATTTGTTTCAAGAACTATTTTGATTTCCCTTTCACTTTTAAAGACTCATTGCTTGTCTGAGAACATGTGGTTCAGTTTCCATATATGTATATATTTTCCATTGCGCTTCTTATTCTACTTTTATTTTGTTGATATCTGGAAAGATATATGATACAATTTCAGTTTTTTCTAAACATGTTTAGAGTTATATAATGGCCTAACATATGGTCTATCCTGGAGAATGTTCTGCATGCTGATGAGACCATGGGCTTCTCAGCTGTTGGATGAACTGTTCTATAAATGTCTGTTAAGTGCATTTCGTTTCTATTACGGTTCGTTTCCAGCACGTCTGCAGATCTATTCACCGGATAATCTGTCCATGGACGAAACTGGAGTGCTGAAGCCCTGAACTGTTACAGTATTGAGTCTTTCTCTCTCTCCCTTTAAGTTTGATGTTTGCTTTATATATGTGTGTGGTCTGACTCCGTGTGCAAATTTTATATTCTTGGTGAACTGATTTTTTATCAATATATAATGGCACTCTTTGTCTCTCCTCCCATTTTTTATTTAGCATGTGTTTTATGTGTACAGCCACTACTGAACACCCCAGGGGGAGTCTTTGGCATCTGGGAAATGTTGTCCTCTCATCCCCGCTCCTGGAGACAGCTCTGGGTTCACAGGTCCAAGTGTCCCCGTGTGGCCTTCACTCCGCCCAGGAAATCCCTGCCAATGAAAACAGAGCTCTGTCAGCATCAGGGCCTTTGTCTCGCTGAATGCCCTTCTGCTCCTGAGGAGCTGATGCATGAAATATGCATTAGGAAGTCTGTGTAGCAACATGTAAGAGAAAACCGACGATAATGAAGACAACCCTTCTCCAGGGACGTGCCGTGGCTCAGCGCAGCGCCTCGTGAACAGCCTGACCACACCCATTGGCTCACTCTTGGGTTTGTTCCTTTGTGTCTGTGTATGTGTATGGTAGCTGGTGGATGATTTCTGCTGGGAAATATCTGGGGAGTGGTGGGCGCGATGGTGCCAGGATTGGAGGACAGAGGCCTTGAGGACCACCTTTTCCTGTGTGTTGATGAGCTCCATAAAATCTCCACACATATATGTGAGGCTCCTGATTTTGTCACTGTAGAAAGTGAACCAAATTCCACTGGCACAGGCTTCATGCAGGGCTGAGACTTCAGTACCACACGTGTGGTTCTCTCCTGCCTGCAAGCGGACAGACAGCTGCGTGCGGCTGCTCTCTGCTCTAGGGTGGTGTCAGGGCTAGGCTGGTAGGTGAGGCCAGGGCTGTCACAGCATTCGGAGACAGGCAGCTAGAGAGTCAGAGAGGCCTGTGTGGGCCATTCTAGTAGCTCATCCCCACCTCGGCCAGCCCTGGACTAGGACCCAGGGCCGCAGGAGAGAACCGGTAGCCCCACAGATGCGGTCATCACCCTCATGGAGGGAGGCTCACGTTCCCATAGAGAGACAGAGAGTAAGCTCTGAAGGCTACAAGGTCACTGAAAGCAAAACAAGCAAAAGTGATGGTGATGGTAGGAGGGAAGCTTTAACCCACAAAGAGTGGAAGGGCTGGGGGAACAGCAGATGCTAAGGCCCTGAGGCAGGAACAAGCCCAGTGGCAGATGGGAATGAAGCAGGAGGCACTGGTTGCATTCTAGGGTGTGGCTGAGGGAGGACCTGCTGATCATGGGTTTGAACAGACATCTGGATGGCAGGAGGATGATGGACTGTCTGGGAGACTCGAGGGATGACAGGAAAGGGCATTACAGGTCATGAGGACAGGAGCCAAGCCTTGCAGGATGTCCCAGAGAGAGAGCTGGGGAAGACTATGAGGGGCCCGCTGGAACACATGGCAAAGGAGGGGCGTCTGCCATGGAGGCTGAAGTTCATCCAGATGGTGGCAGAAGGAGTGGTGGGGAAAGGAGAGGAGGAGGAGGGGAAGGAGGGCGATAGCCTGAAATGGGCAGGAGAGGCGACAGACAGGAGGGTGGAGGGCTGTGGGGTCTGGGTATCTGTATCCGTAGAGCCCAGGGAGAATGGATCGAGGAAGGGAGGCTGTGGCTAGAGCCCTCCTATCCAGTGTGATGGGAAGGAAGGCCCTAAGCCAGGTCCTGAGGCCTTTGCTCTGGTGTCACTGGGCCTGTGTGCTCCCTCTAGTGAGGATCCCTGCTGAGCCCGAGCCCCTCTTTCAGCAACATGCTTGGTGAACTCAGAAAAAGCCTCAATTTCCCCATCTATAACATGGGTATGCCCTTGCCTCTCGGGGAAACCCACCGGGGACCAGCATGCTATCCTGGCCACACTGGAATTGAGTCATTGTACCAAGCTTGCACCTCCCAGGCCAGAAATATAAGTGCAAGGCCACAGGAGAGACAGCGGCCAGCAGAGCAGCTTTCTCCCTTACTCTCAGAGGGCCCTGCCCCACCCAGCCCCAAGGAGGAGCCAGAACCAGGATCCGCAAGGGTTTCTTTTTTATTTTTTTTTCTTTTTCTTATTTTCTTTTTCTTCCTCTCATTAAAGGTTCTTCCATAGGCTGACCCATGAAAACTTTGTTGAGACTTTTACTTCCTCTAGGCAGTTAAGTTCCACAGTCTTCTCAGCACTCTGTCTTGTCAACCCAGCAGCTGCCAATCTGAGGCCCCACTAAACCTCCAGTCAGGAGTAGGAGTAGTGACAGGCAGTGTACACCAAGGGCGGGGACCCAATCCAGGCAAGCCTATGACCGTGGGTACTGGGAATTCCTCCTTCCTGGGGACAATTGTAGTCCCTGATTCCCATCACAAATGGAGTGCAGCAGGTTGCCCTTACCGTCGGTGGAGAGGAGGCATCGCAGGCCTCTTACTGCTTACCCTTGGCCCTCTAAGAAGTTGGACCACTCAGAGGTCACTAGTTAGTAGGCCAAATTAACCCGAAAAATCGCTCCACTCAGAATGGCCATGCACAAATTCCCCAGTTTCTGAACTCTGGGTCAGGGGAGAATTGAGCCAGCTCCAAGGCTAGGGGGTACGGTGCCGGGTCTCTGCTCTCCAGCATCTCCAGGCCAGCCACTGGGTTCCCAAACAGGGAACCTTGCTGTGAGACCTGGGCAGGTGGGCCCTGTCTGGGCTGAGGAGTCTCTGTGCTACCACGTCAAAGCTGCTGGGAGGTCTCAGACACCCGTGTGTAGACAGCACCAAGCCCCAGCAAGTGAGAGGCTCACAGGCTCCCCTGAGCCATGCTGCGTGCTCACAGCACACCTGCACTGGCTGCAGAGGGCCCCCACCCAGCTGTGCAGCCTCTGTGTCACCTCTTGTCCCATCCTCATCACTGCTGAGGATCGATGAGTAGCTTTTCTTAAAGACTCTGTATACAGAAGGCGCTCAATAAACAGCACTGCCCTCAACTCCTTAGACCTAGTCATAGGTGGGCCTTTTATCAGGTGGGGAGCAATTTCACAAACACGTCTGGAGTCGCTGCTCCACCTCCAGCCCAGGAAGTCTGTGGCGGCCTCCAAACGGGCCACCGGGGGTGACGCTATCAAGTACACCTGCCTCTCGATGGCATTTCAGAGCAGAGGTTGTGGCCTGTGTAACCTGGCCCCGAAGTGCTCCAGCCCTGTGGGCAACCCCCGAGTGGGAAGTTTTAACCCTTGAATCACATCTAACACATGGCTTTCTTCAAGACCCTTTCAAGTCCAAGCCCTTTTGGTGGCTCAGGTTGTCAACCCAAATAACACAGCAGCCATCCGAGAGAGATTCTCTAAAGAGAATGATATTTATTTGGCAGCTGTAGCACAGCACTGCCATGGAAATGTGCATGATCTAGTAAATTGTGGTCGTATTCGAAGAGACTGAGGCAAGGGGAAGTTTTGTTGTTTTGTTTTTAAAGACTTATCTATTTACAAGGCAGAGTGACAGAGAGAGGAAGAGCCAGAGCCAGAGATAAATATCGTCCATCCACTAGTTCACGCCCAAAATGGCCACAATGGCTGACGCTGGGCCAGGTCAAAGCCAGGAGCCTGGAACTCCATCCTGGCCTCCCACATGGGTGGCAGGGGCCCGAGCACTTGGGCCATCTTCTGCTGCTTCCCCAGGTGCATTAGCAGGGAGCTGGATAAGAAGCCATCACCCATCTCTTGATCATGTGGCCAGGCCATGATCTGAATCCCCTAAAAGTCCACACGAAAGGGCTCTCTCTCACTGTTCAGTTCCTTCTCATCAAGGAACATAGCATGCAATTCATACCACTGGGCTGGCTGTGTTTACCTTCCTCACAGTTTTTCTACCAGTTGCTACTGTGCGGTAGGTTTGGGTGTTATCTGTTCACCTTGGAATTGCCATCTGCAAAGCGAGCAGATGTCAGTCCATTGAGAGCTGTTCATAAGGCATTGATACTGCAGCCATAGATCTGAAAGACCCTCAGTTCGCTCCCAAGCTGGCCCTAGGGGTAAAGAGGAGATCTGCCTGTGCACACAGTGAGCACCCCCTGCACCCTCCACCCTCCACCCCAGCATCACATTCCTGTGAGAGTCATTTCCATATTACCATGGGGCTCTTCTGGACATTGCCTTCCTTATTGCTGTGAGTCTCTGCCATCACCCAGGACACCGTGGGGGTCTTATATGTCTTTTGATCAGAGGGGCAGTTTCAATTAATGCCCGATTGCAAACCAGTGATTGTTTCACACTGTGTCTTGTCCTACCTACCATCACCTCTGGAGCTTTCCTGGTCCCAAGTCCCAAGTCACCACTGGGTGGCACTCGTGGACTTTGGCTATTGGCTCCAAACTATGGAAGTGCTGCATGAACCATCAGCCTGTTTGGTGCGTCAAAACTTGTGCTGTTGTACAGAGAATTTGTTAGCATCAGGAATCAAGCTTCTAACACATCATTAACTAATTAAAAATAAGAGTATCTCTGCCCACCAAGCATTCTGTACTGTTTCAAATTAAGAATTGTATGGACTCAGGCAAGTCTGGGAACCCAATTCTGTGGGTTCCCACTTAATGTATGTGGTTAATTCCGACTGAAGAGCAAACTTTCAGGCCTCAGTCCCACAATACAAGTTGGAGGGTGTTCCCTAACCAAGAGTAACACCCACCCCATTAACACTTCACTTAAAGTCCATCCAAGGGTTCCAATTCCCCTCTGCATTTTCACCTTGATCCCATCTGTCTACCTACCCTTGCTTCCTACAGCTTTCCCATCTAACTGTAGCCCTATGGGTACCTCATCAACAGGCACTGGGGACCCGTGTCCAGATGTCCCAGTAAAATTTCTTCTCTAGCCCCTGGCCAGCTTGCCCAAGCGTGTGACTGTGTGTGGAGCTGAGGGCCTCTGGGAGGTGATTAGGTCCACATGAGGTTGTGAGAGCAGGGCCCTAGACAAATGCCTTATCAAAAGATGCACCAGAGAGCATGCTGCCCCAGTCTGCCGCCCGCCTTTTGATGGGTCCTTACCAAGAATCCAGCCTTACTCGCACCCTGACCCTGGACTTCTAGCCTCCAGCTCTATTAGAAATAAGCGTTTGTTGTTTAAGCCACCCAGTACTCGTGTACTCAATTCCATTACAGCAGCCTGAACTAAGACATTTTTTCTTGTTTTCTAATTTTCATTTTGTATTTGACTTTCTTTTTTAAAAAATTTATTTTATTTGAAAGACAGAGTTGGGGGGAGGAGATAGAGATATCTTCCATCTGCTGGTTCACTCCCCAAATGACAGCAACAGCCAGGGCTGGGCCAGACCAAAGCCAGGAGCCAGGAGCTTCGTCTGGGTCTCTCACGTGCATGCAAGGGCCCAAGGACTTGGGCCATCTTCCACTGCTTTTCCCAGGCCATTATTAGGGAACTGGATCAGAAGTGGAGCAGCCAGGACTTGAACTGGTGCCCATATGGAATGTTGGCATTGCAGGCAGTGACTTTACCTTGTCGCATCTCAACGCTGGACACTGTATTCAACTTTCAACAGTTTGGCTATGAAAGTGTCTAGGTGCGGATCTCTGTGTTTATCTGTATTTCTGGATCTGTAGATTAATGGTTTTCCCCAAATTTCTAATGTTTGTTTCATTATGTCCTCAAATATTTTCTCTGTCCCTTTCTCTCTCTTTTCCTTTGGGACATCACTCACTGTGTGTGTTGCCTCACAGGTACCTGATGTTTTCATCTTTCCCCAGTCTTGTTTTCCTCTTTGTCTTCAAACTGAATAATTTTTATTAACATATCTTTAAGTTTTTGGTTGTGTATTGTGGCTTGCTTATTCTTTCTTTTTACCTGTAGTAAATGCTTCATTTGCTATTGTGCTCTTCAATTCCAGAATGGGAACTTCCGTTCAGTTCTTTTGTATAACTTTTGTCTTTATTGAGATTCTCTATTTGTTAAGTCATTGCTGTAAAGCATCCTGCTAGCTATTTAAATATGGGCTTCTTTAGTTCTTTGAACTTATTTATAATAGCTGCTTTGAAGGCTTTGTTTGCAAAATCCAATATTTGGGGACAATCAAATGCAATTCCCATTGAGTGTCCTTTTTCTGAATAGATCTATGCATGATGTTTTATTGAGCACTTGGCTTTTGAGAAAATGTACTGTAGCAGCTCTGGACTCCATTTCCCTCCCTGAACATTACTGTCATTTTTGTTTGTGAACTTGTGTAGCGCTTTGTTCTCATTTCCATGAATAAGCCCTGCTTCCCGGGTCCTGCCCCTGTGACTTCATGGTGTGTGCCTTCAGCTGCAGGTTGATCAGACAATGCTCAGAGGCACCAAGGCTTCCACCTGCTGTGGGGGGAGCTGTGTTTGGGCAGAGGAGCATCCAGTCTAGCCCTAGACTGTTTCCCGCCTACTCCGGGGCTCACATTCCACTGAGATCTCTTGCTCTTCTCTGCATATGCAGTCATACTCAGTCATACATATATATGTATATACATATACATATATATATACTGTATACTCTGCGTATACAGACATGGCCGTGGTCTTGACACTCTCCAATCTGTACCACCTGTGTGCACATCTCAGGTCAGTCTGGGATCTGAGAGTTTATCACACCCCTAGCACCCTGGGCTCCCCTAGTAAATCCCCCATCAGGTCCATTTCTTGTTCAAAACAAGCCTGACCTCAGGTTGGTGGAGGTGCTGCCTTTCTTGACTGCTCACCACTGAGCTCAACTTCAAGTCTGAATACTCAAATGTGATCCTTCTGTCAGTGGGATCAAAGATGACAGTTTTCTTGACCTGTTCCACAGTCAACAGTATTGAGAGGCGACGGCAGGGTCCCCAGGCAAGAATATCACAGACTTTGCTGCCTGTATCGAATATCAGGTGTTTTCATGAATAAACGCTTCTCAGTGTAACGTACAATTTGGCAAATTTCCAGTGCACTGAAACAGATGGTTTGTTTGGCTTTGTTGTTGTTGTTGTTGTTGTTGTTTGACAGGCAGAGTTAGTGAGAGAGAGAGAGACAGAGAGAAAGGCCTTCCTTCTGTTGGTTCACCCCTCAAATGGCCGCCACAGCCAGCACTGTGCCGATCCAAAGCCAGGAGCCAGGTGCTTCCTCCTGGTCTCCCATGCACTTGCAGGGCCCAAGCACTTGGGCCATCCTCCACTGCCTTCCTGGGCCACAGCAGAGAGCTGGACTGGAAGAGGGGCAACCAGGACAGAATCTGGCACCCCATCGGGACTAGAACCCGGGGTGCCGGCGCCACAGGTGGAGGATTAGCAAGTGAGCCGCGGCACTGGCTTTGGCTTTGTTTTTGTCTTTTACTATTCTGATGATTTTCTCCAGATTCATAGGTGCTTTATGGGGAGAAGATTTGTGAACTTGCTAAATTCATCATGTCAAAACTCCAAATATGGGACTGGCATTGCGGCACAGCGTGTTAAGCCACTGCTTGCAATACCTGCATCCTATCAGAGTGCAAGTTTGAGCCCCAGCTGCCCCACTTCTGATACAGCTTCCTACTGATGCAGTAAAAGATGGCCCAAGTGGTTGGGTCCCTGTCACCCATGGAGTTCCTGGCTCTTGGCTTTGGTCTGGCCCTGCCCTGGCCATTGTGGCCATTTGCTGAGTGACCCATCAGATGGAAAATCTCTTTCTTTGTCTCTCCCTCTATTTCTGTCACTCTGCCTTTCAAATAAATGAAATAACATCATTTTTTTTAAAATTCCAAATAGGATTTTTTTTTTAATTTTAAGATTTCTATCATTGCAGTGCTGCACATTGTCTACTTTTACTCCTTGTCCATTTCTACAACATTTACTTCCTCATTCCCTATGTTGCAAAAGCTTGAAGTCTAAGAACCACATTTCCTGGAGAACTCTCTTAGGTCCTGATGGATTAGCATGGGTTCTGCCAATGAGATGTGATTGCATGAGGTCTAGAAGGCAATAGTGATGTGTGCTGTGCCTGCTCTGGATAACGTAAAATATGGCCGTGACTCGGTTCCATGGGAGGCTGTAAAAAATGTGGTGTCCAGGTCTGGGCAGCTGTGGCCTTGGCCATGGTCTTTAGCTGCTGCTGCTGCTGCTGCTGCTGCTTCTTCTTCTTCTTCTTCTTCTTCTTTTTTAAGATTTTTCTTTATTTACTTATTTATTTGAAAGAGTTACACAGAGAGAGAAGGAGAGGCAGAGAGGTCTTCCAATTGCTGGTTCACTCCCCAATTGGCCTCAATGGCCAGAACTGCACCGATCCAAAGCCAGGAGCTAGGACCTTCCTCTAAGTCTTCCCATGCAGGTACTGCTTTCCCAGGCCATTGCAGAGAGCTGGATAAGGAAGTGGAGCAGCCGGGTCTTGAATTGGTGCCCATATGGGATGCCAGCACTGCAGACAGCGGCTTTACTTGCTATGCCACAGCGCCAGCCACTTCAGCTTCTTGACACACTGTTGGATGACAGCATGACTCTGAGGTCTAGCCTCAGGCCTCCAACTTTTACTCGTTCAGTCCTTTCCACGATTTTAAAAACAGCCAATCCTCTCTATTAAATCCCTTTCTGCTTGAAGCATTTATGATGGTCCCTATTTCCTGTATTCCAGCCTCATCTATACAGTTACACTAAAGGGATACGGGGTTAGTTAGGTTCTTCTATCTATCCAAAATCTCTGATCCCTGAGGAACTATACCCAGACTTGACTGGGAGGACCATAAGTCCCCTACAGTTCCTGGATGTGAGTGCAGCAGCTGGCCAAGACTTGGGTTGTTTTACTGGGCATGCTTATAGTATTTTATCTAAGTGTGTATTTGAGAAGAGGGTTTTTGTTGGTGAAAACTCAAACATTTCAGCTCAGACATCTAGATCCAAGCAGGAAGTGAGTATCTGACCCTTTCCCTGGGCTTCAATACTGAGAAGCGGGCTTGTCTCCCACCAAGACTCACAAGATGTGGAATTCACCCAATGTGGGGAAAAGGCTTCAGGTACTGGGGGCCCTGGTGCTGGAAAGACCACAAATCTTCAGAGCAACAGTTTTTTTTTTGTTTTTTTTTTTTTGACAAGTAGAGTTATAGACAGTGAGAGAGACAGAGAGAAAGGTCTTCCTTCCATTGGTTCACCCCACAAATGACCGCTACAGCCAGCACGCTGCACTGATCCAAAGCCAGGAGCCGGGTGCTTC
Organism: Lepus europaeus; assembly: GCF_033115175.1. NCBI lineage: Eukaryota > Metazoa > Chordata > Mammalia > Lagomorpha > Leporidae > Lepus > Lepus europaeus. The sequence continues at coordinate 91,275,893 of NC_084838.1, read as the reverse complement.
CTCCTGGTCTCCCATGTGGGTGCAGGGCCCAAGCACTTGGGCTATCCTCCACTGCACTCCTGGGCCACAGCAGAGAGCTGGACTGGAAGAGGAGCAACCGGGACTAGTACCTGGAGCCCCAGCCGGGACTAGAACCTGGGGTGCTGGCACCACAGATGGAGGATTAGCCAAGTGAGCCACGGTGCCAGCCCAGAGCAACAGTTTGAGTGAAAGCCTGTGAAAAATGTGATGCCGACAAGAGCTCAGCTGTGTTTAATGTAGCCTCAGAGATTCTGAGCAGAAGTGCCTCATTTACTGGGGTCCCTGAAGAATCAGCGGCAGAACAGGGGTCCAGGTGTCACAGGTTTAGGTGAGAGTGGAGGAAATGAGTTGAAGGGTGAAATTCCACCTACCAGAGCTCATGGGTACAAATCCATAGCTTATTATCCTAATACTACATCTGTTTCCTCATCCACAAAATGTGAGTACTAGTTAACCCACGAGGCTTTGCTAAGAATTAACTAAAAGGGGAAAGCATTGTGGTACAGTGCATTAAGCCCACCCCTGGATGCTCACATCCCATACCAGAATGCCTGGGATCAAGTCCTACCTCCACTTCCTATCCAGATTCCTGCTAATGTGAGTTCCAGGATGCAGCAGATGATGGCTTGAATACTTAGCTCCCTGCCAGCCATGTAGGAGACCCAGACTGATTTCTGGGCTTCTGACTTCCATCTTGTCCAGCCCTGGATTTTGTAGGCATTTGGGTAGTGAAACCAGTGGATAGAAGATCTCTCTCTCTCTCTCTCTCTCTCTCTTTCTGTTACTCTGCCTTTCAAATAAATTAATTTTTAAAGCAAACAAAGATGACACCTGTGGTTTGAAAGTAACCTATAAAAATGGAGTAGCTATTTATTATGAAAATATTATAGTAATAATGCATTTGCTAAGTGTGGCCCAATCCATGGATTTAGTGCAGATTGGGGCTGGACCACACTGCGGGCAAAAGCCTACTGTTGAATTTGAAGACATTTGGAGCCTGTTGCTAAGCTCAGCCTCCATTGTATACATTCACGATTGTATTATATTAAAAGCCTAGAAGCAGACGTATGGCATAGCAGTTAAGAAGAGTTGAGACCTGTGTCCCATACTGGGATGCCTGGCTTTGAGTTCCAGCTTCATTCTCAATTCCAGCTTCCTGCTAATGAATACCCTGCAAGGCCACAGTTGATGGCTCACATAGTTGGGACCCTGCCGCTCATGCAAGAGACCTGGACTGAATTCCAGGCTCCTGGCTTTGACCTCCCCTAGCCTTAGCTATTACAGGCATTTGGGGAGTCACCCAGCAATGAAAGATCTCTCTCTTTCTCTTTCAAATAAATAAATAAAAATGAAGTACAATAAAGACTGGTGTTGTGGCTGGCGCCGTGGCTTAACAGGCTAATCCTCCGCCTTGCGGCGCCGGCACACCGGGTTCTAGTCCCGGTTGGGGTGCCGGATTCTATCTCAGTTGGCCCTCTTCCAGGCCAGCTCTCTGCTATGGCCCGGGAAGGCAGTGGAGGATGGCCCAAGTGCTTGGGCCCTGCACCTGCATGGGAGACCAGAAGTACCTGGCTCCTGGCTTCGGATCAGTGAGATGTGCCGGCCGCAGCGGCCATTGGAGGGTGAACCAATGGCAAAAAGGAAGACCTTTCTCTCTGTCTCTCTTTCTCTCACTATCCACTCTGCCTGTCAAAAAAAAAAAAAAAAAGAAAAGAAAAAGAAAAAAGACTGGTGTTGTGATGCTACCAAGTTAAGCTGATGAGCCTATAATGCTAGCATCCTATATCAGAGTGCCGATTTGAGCCCTGGCTATTCTTCTAACTAGTTCCCTGCCAATGCACCTGGGAAGGCAGCAGAGGATGGCCCCTGCCACCCTCATAGGAGACCCTGCTGGAGCTCTGGGCTCCTGGCTTTGACCTGGCCAGAGACAGCCATTGCACCTATTTTGGGAGTAAACCAGCAGATGGAAGATTCTCTCTGTCTCTGTCTCTCTCTTTCTCTCTCTCTCTCTATATATATATAGATATATATATATATATAGATATATATATATAGATATATATAGAGAATAGATAGATATATAGAGAGATATATCTTTCTATATATAGATATATATATCTACCTTTCAAATAAATAAATAAAATAACGGATTTCTATAAAATTAAGTAAAATGAAAGCATTGTAAGTGCATAACTCTGTTCACAGCCAACACGCCCTCCCCTCTCATGCCTTTTGATTCATTTGAGAGGCAGAAAGAGCTCTCCTGTCTTCTAGTTCACTTCCCAATCCCCACAGTGGCTGGGGTTAGGCCTAGCCAAGTCCCGGAGCCAGGAACTCACTCTAGGTGTCCCACATGAGTGGCAAGGACTCAAGTACTTGAGCCATCATGTGCTGCCTCAGGGTGCACAGTAGCAGGCAGCCAGAGCTGGTTGTAGAGCAGGGACTGGAACCCAAGTGCTCTGAAGTGGCACGTGGGCATCTTAACCACTAGGCCAAGTGCCACTCTCTCCCCTCCACCACATGCTCCATGGTCTGTGCTGCCTTTTACTGTTATTTGTGCTCTTGAGGTTACTTCTGTCTCTGCATCTCAAAGGGCAACACTATGCAATGGTTGTTTCTGCACCATCTCTTCCCAGTGCCCTTCAGTACAACTGATATTGGTAGCCTGATACTGGTGGTAGTGTGGGGGGATACGTAGACTATGGAGATTACATGCCCTTGTGAATCAGGGCATTGGTTTAAGCACACTACCCGCTGACTTTTGTTGCTTTGGACTGGACTGCCAACCCACCCCGCCACCGGCTTCCAACCCCTAATGTGACTGTTTGGAGGTTAGAGCTGTGAGGAGGTGATAAATGTTAAATGAGCTCATAGGAGGCACCCCGCATCTAACAGGGCTGGTGCCTTGTAAGACCAGGGAGAGGCACCAGAGGGCTCTCCCCACAGAGGGATGCAGCAAGAAGACAGCTGTCCGTAAGCCAGTGAGGGAGCCCTCACCAAGCCGTGGACCATGCTGGCACCTTGAGCAAAAGCCCCAGCCTCCAGGCCTGTGAGAAAACAAGCGTCTGTTGTTCAAGCTCCCCAGTCTGTGGCAGCTTGAACAAATTCCTACACTGAATGCTGGTGGTGTCATTATCCAAGTACAGTGTTAGTACACACTGCTCCCCTCTCCTCTCCTCTTTCTCTCTGACCCTCCTGCCTCCTGCTCCTCCTCCTCCTGACCCCAGGAGATAACCCTTCACTCCCAGCCCTGCCCAGGTGGGGACCCCCAGCTGCACGAGGACAGCAGAGGGACAGGATGTCCACTGTGGAGCTCCGGGGTCACAGCTCAGGACTAACATCCCTGTGCTCAGGAAGTTCTGGATGGCAGACCCTTATCAGATACATGATTTGAAAGACTGTCTCACATTCTCTTGTGCTATTGTCCTTTGAGGCACAGGTTTTTAATTCGGTGAAATTAATTTATCTATGTCTCTTGGATGTGTGTGGTTTTGGCATAATATCTAGGAAATCTTATCTTAATCCAAGGCCACAAAGATTTATACCTATGCATAAATTATTCTATGCATATTAAAGTGTGCACTTTAACAATTAGCAGGTAAAGCCACCCCTTGTGACACCAGCATCCCATATGTGTGGAGGTTCATGTCCCGGCTGCTCCATTTCCAATTCAGCTCCCTCCTAACAGCCTGGTAAAAGCAGCTGAAGATGGCCCAAGTGTTTGGGCCCCTGCTACTCATGTGGGAGACCCAAATGAAGAGCCTGGTTCTTGGCTTCAGCCTGGCTCAACTCTGCCTGTTGCAGCCATGTGAGGAGTGAACCAGCAGATGGGACATCTCTCTCTCTCTCTCTCTCTCTCTCTCGCTGAGAGGTCTTCCTTCCGTTGGTTCACCCCCCAAATGGTCATTACGGCCGGCATGCTGCACCGATCCGAAGCCAGGAGCCAGGTGCTTCCTCCTGGTCTCCATGCTGGTGCAGGGCCCAAGGACCTGGGCCATCCTCCACTGCCTTCCCGGGCCACAGCAGAGAGCTGGACTGGAAGAGGAGCAACTGGGACAGAATCTGGCACCCCAGCCGGGACTAGAACCCGGGGTGCCGGCGCCACAGGCAGAGGATTAGCCCAGTGAGCTGCGGCGCCTGCCAACAGTCAGGTCTTTACTCTGTGTTGAGCCAGTGTAAATCTGCTGTGCAGTGGGGCTCCAACTTCGCTCTGTTTGTGGATGGAAATCCTCCTGTTCCTGGGGGCATTTGTTGGAAATCAGTGTGCCACAAAATACGTGTTAATTTCTGGGCTCTCAATTCTACTCCATTGATCAATTTTTGGAGGAAAAAACCCAGCTAGGATATTGGGATGTCGATAAGTGTGTGTTGAAACTGTAGGTCATCCTGTGTAGTATGAGGAATATGTCAGAGATTTTCAGGACTACAGGGGGCCTGTGGAGGAGGAAAGGCTCTAGCAGACGCAGGATCCACAGGCGCAGCCCCACGTGGCACTGAGCGCCCAGCAATGCTGCAAGTCTGTTCTGAGCTGCAGCCTAGCTCAGCTTCCTCTTGTCTTCTTCAGGACTTGACCCCTGAAACACTTCTTTTACCCCAAATTGTCCTAGCAACCACTTCCTGTATCCTGGGATCTCAACCAGTCACAGACCCCAAAGGATCTGGCGAACACCAGCTTGGGAATCAGTGATACAAATGAAATTCCCCAATCCAGTGGCAACAGCTCCCCTTTCTCACCGCCTAATGAGTGTGCATGCACACAGGCACACACACTATCCTACCTGGCTCCCCTGAATTCACCCCACATCGGACCCCCATCTTTGTGTCTCTAGAGCAAATCTTCTGTGCCTGGCAAGCCACTGATCGTCCTTCAAGACCCAGCCCACGTTTCCCCACTCCAGGCTGCCCCTTGCACACTTGCTGTGACAACAAGGCGATCCGTTGATGTCTTGTCCCTGAGGGCAAGGCTCTGTCCTGCTCCCCAAGAAAGACCGCAAATGGGAGGGAGCTGGGACATGGAGTCACACAGACTTGGGTTCAGATCCCCAGCTTATCTAGTCATAAGCCATGTGACCTTGACTGCCTATTTCCTGACCTGTCAAGTGAGAACAGTGGCACCTACCTGGTAACTTGCTTGCAAGACTTAGGAAAGATAGCAAATACTCCCCAAGGGCTTCACCTAGAGTTTACAGCTCTGTAAGCATGTTGTGGTCTTCAGCATTGCCATTATTATGGTCTGACCCCAGGACCTCCCACAGAGGAGGAGTTTACCAAGTGAACCGTGCGTGGGCCAAAGACCCAGCACCATCCTACAGCGTGGACATTCACCATGCCAGTGCCAAGCCAAGTACACCTGAGTGGATCTTTGCCTCACAGGAGAGGGTTTTGCTTCTCGGCCAGCCAAGGGTAGAGAGAAAGCAGTATCCAAGGAGGTGGAGGAGGCTGTGGGCAGCCAGTGCTCCTCAGGGAACTGTGTGGAAGGGAGTGGGCAGAGCCTGCCAGCACAGGCCCTCGCAGGTCAGGTCCTAATGGAAGCAGCTGCATGAGGACACAGGGCCTTCTTTGCTCATAGTGGCAGAATGGGATGGCTGGGAGGACATCCCTCCCTTTTGTCCCCAGTCCTACATAGGACCACTGACTGTGTTCCCTGGCAGCCCCAAGTCCCACCACAACTTGCTCTCTGCTCTTCCCCCTCTGCCTAAGCCGCTTCCAATATCTGATGTGTCCCCTGCCCTCCTACCAGAGGGGATGCATCCAGGGAGCAGTACCCATGAGGCTGCAGGGCTGAGCCAGACCCCTAGCTGGGGTCCCTGGTGGGACCAGGAAATGCTGATCTCGTCAAGAGCCTTCCTGGAGATGGCATTCTAGGGGGGAGGCCTATAGATCAAAGAGAAAATGCACAACATACACAGAGCCCACCAGGGGGAAGCAAGCTGGGAAGGGGAGTGGGGGCCGGGTGGTCAGGGAGGGGCGCTCTCTGGTGTGGTTGTGACATTTCGCCTTCGACTCTGGCAGGTTTTGAGCAGAGGGGGATGTGACCTGTCTTAGATCTAAGTGAGAGAACACACTGGAGGGAGGGGAGAGGCAGGCCTGGGTCTGGAGGAGGGAGGAGGCAGGCCAAGGCTGTCATGCCATGTCATGTCCTGTGGCAGGGTCAGCACATCCTTTGCTGATGAAGTGAATGAATGGTGAAGGGCAGGAAGTCAGGATCAATACCAAGGCTTTGGCCCTAGGCCTCTGTTTCCTCATAACGGATTGTGAAGATGGAACAAGACAATGTATGTCAAGTATCTGGCAACGCTGGGGAACTGATGAGGGCTCAACAAGAGGCGCCCACCCATCCTCTGTGCCCGGATCACTGGCTTCCCTCGCCTTTGTCACTCCACTGTACTCCCAGCATTGGCCTGGTCAATTCTGGGTCCCCCTAGGGTCACCTCCTCAGTGAAGCCTTTCCTGATCCCCCACCCTGACCTGACACACATTGTGGTTCCCAGGTTCCTCCTCACAATTCTAACCTTGATGGCCAGCGCTGTCTCTCCTATGGAAAGGAAGCTATAAAGGTAGTGACAGATCCTCTGTAAATGAATGTGCCCGAGGCCCTCCCTGTGCCCCCTTCAACATCCGCTCTGTCTCCAAGTTGAAAACTATAGTTGGTCTCTGCACTAGAGTCCCACGGCCTTTCCCATGCCTCCTCAGAGCTGTCCCATGGGAGTCTGCCCCTGTGGTTGTGTGGCCTTGGGCAAGCCAGTGTGAGCATCAGTCCATGATGAGGCATGTTCCTTCTTTTCCCTAGGATCTCTCTCACTTGGCATGAGAGCTTGCTCAGGCCCGAGGAGTTTCCTAAGATGGGGGACTTTCAGGACAACTCCAAGCAAATCAAGCCAGTTGGCAACCTTGCTGCTACTACAGCTGGACATCTTAAAGCATTCTGTTTTCAATTTCACAAGTCAAAATACAACATATTATCCTTGTACAAATGGAGCATGAACTCATTGAGAAGAATCAAGGTTCTATGGGGAAATGGCTGATTCCAGGTTTGGGACACAGAGTCTAAGATGATTCTGAATTGATTTCCCCCACAGAGGAAGGAAGTGTTTAAAAATTCTGACACTTTGAGAGGACATAAGGCCAGCTTGGAGGAGTTCCCACTGGCTAAATCTGCTAATATTTGAGCATTAAAAAATAAGAATATTGAGTTGTAAATATTGCATTGAGTTAAAATAAGAATCCATGGATCCATTAGGTTTATGAATGAGTGAGAAGGGAGAGTGTCCTTACAGTACTGAGGGCAACTCATAAATGGAGAATGACTGGTAGAAAAAGTAAGTAGCAATCATTCAGGCCAGAAGTGTCAATTAATGCTAAAACCAGGGGGTCAAGGTTTGAGGAGTGACAGTGATGTAGGCAGGCATATAGAATAAAATTGATCAGGCTTATGAGCTGGAAGTCCACGCCTTCACCATGCCCCCATGTGACCTCATGCCCCTACCTGACCACACCTGTGTGCCCACCAGCCAATCAGATTAATTAAGCACTCCTTTTGAAAGTGGTTTAAAAGCTTGTGACATGGTAGACCCAGCCCTTTTTCTCTGGTCCTTTGCCAGAGTGGGCCGGTGCTGCCCTGTGCCTCCAGGGCACATGGCTTTTGGGCCATTGGCCACATGCTTCCTGGCCTGCATGGTCCTCCACGTGGCTGGCTCCTGGTACTCAGTGTGCATCCAGATTCCTCTGTTTTAGACAGGGCCCTCACTCCTATGTATTTCCCTCACTGAATAAAAAGCTTAAAAACTTAGCATGCTGCCTCATTCATTTATGCCGGTATTCAGAATTCTTTTCTGAATATTGTGCAAGAACCCACACGGGCTTATTAATATTGGGAATTTATTAATTAGCACATGGTGATATCATATGGCACCCCATATTTGGATATCATATGGCAACCACGAAGGGACTTTGGGGGGAGGGGTCAGCCTCCGGTTTCAACAGGATATTTGCAGGGTCTCAAAATGTCTTTCTACCATCATGTGGATTTCAATGGAAAAGCCAGAGATGACCAAGGGCATGACATTGACATCATGTGCCTGCCCCGGTGCTGGGAACTCAGCAACACTTCAGTGCTGGTCCCTGTCAGAAATGTACAACTGTGTGCACACCACTAGTCTGAAAACACTCGAGACCTGTTGACTGAATGCAACTGGAACCCAGCCACATACACAAGACAGTGCTGGGATTCCGGTGCAATGCAGATGTGGACCGGGCACTGAATAACAGCGCCAGTGCCCTGTGTGCCCTTGACCTCTGATTGTTATGGCTTCTCCTTTCTAATCTGGTCTTGAGGACTCTCTCAGAGCCTGTAAGCCAAAATAACCACTCTCTAGGGATGTCCTGACTAGAAGGGTGGTGGTGCACGGGGAATGTAATTAAGTGCTCGTGTGTGCGCCAGGTGAGACATCCAAACAAATGAAACACAGAAATCATTCCTCACAGATGCCAGAAGTGAGAGGTGCCAAAGGGAGGCCAACTGGCCTATTGGGGAGGGACTAGGCAGGGGAGGCAGGAGCTGTGGGGCCGTGCCTTCACCTCAGGCTTTGCCTCGGGGCTTGTGGATCTTTTCTAAAGAAAACAGGAGCGATGGATGTCTTTGTTGTCACGACTCTGTGCCGATCATTTCGTTCTGCGGTGGTTAGCAGCTGTGGGATGAGGAAGAAGCAGGTAATGTCACACAAACCACATCGGAGCGAAGGGCGGTTATTTAGGTCAAAGGCGATGGATACCCCAGTTTGAAGGAAGTCAAGCCTAAAATGGACGCAGGTGCAGCAACTCCATCTAGCACATTAACGACACCGCGCTTATGGACCCATCTTTATTCCCATGAACACATCCTGAAAGGCTAAGGAGTCGCAAGACAAAGCAGAGCCTGGGCTCAAGTCCTGAGACCGCTCGATCTTCCCGCGCCCCCACAGCACACCTCCGCCACTTTCCCATCTTGGGATGCCGGACTCGGTGCGCGCCGTCCGGGGCACCGGAAGCAGCCCTGTCACCCGGCTGTGATGGCGGCGTCGCGGGCCAATCACGATCGGGGCTGAAAGCGCGTAAGGCACGACGGGCCGGGTAGGCGGTGCGAGACGGGACTGCAGTCCCCACAATCTCCATGGCGGTGGCAATGGCTCTGAGGGACCGCCCCCTCGGGGCATGGACCAATCACGGCCAGGGTCTGGCGCGCGCTGGGCACGACGGGATGTGTAGGCGATGCGGACTGCAGTCCCCGGCGTTCCCCGCGCGGGGAGGGGCGGTGGCGGCGGCGGCGCGGGCGGCCGTCGGGGCTGGGCGGCTGCGGCGGCGGCGGCGGCGGCGGCGGCGGCGGTGGTGGCTGAGGAGGGCCCGGCCTGCGGCGGCCTCGGGGGAGCCGTCCCGGCGCGCGGCCACCATGTCGGCGCCGTCGGAGGAGGAGGAGTACGCGCGGCTGGTGATGGAGGCGCAGCCCGAGTGGCTGCGCGCGGAGCTGAAGCGGCTGTCTCACGAGCTGGCCGAGACCACGCGCGAGAAGATCCAGGCGGCCGAGTATGGGCTGGCGGTACTGGAGGAGAAGCACCAGCTAAAGCTGCAGTTTGAGGAGCTGGAGGTGGACTACGAGGCTATCCGCAGCGAGATGGAGCAGCTCAAAGAAGTGAGTCGCCGCCCCCCGACCTCCACCCCACCCGAGTCTGAGCAGGCGACCCCTGCCGCGCGGGCCTGAGCCTGCGACCCTGCCTGCGACCCCGTCTCCGACCCTCACCCCTGCCGGGGCCTGCAGGCGTCCTCCCCGGCGCTGGGCCGGCTGAGGTCACCCTGCCCGGCACGGGGGTGCGGAGGGCTGGCCTGCGGTGCTGGGGTCGGGGCCCGGGCGGGGCGTGGGAGTGGGCCGGGCCGCGGCCTCGGGATCCGGGCTCCCTGGCAGGGTTGGGCTTGGGTCGCTGTCCGGGGGTTGGGGGTAGGGCAGATGCTGCGGTCAGGGACGCAGGTGACCCACTAGGAAGTGCCTGGCCTGGGTGTCCCCTGCTGTCACCATCAGACACATTGCTTCCCCTCTCTGGGCGAAGCCGCTGCATCCCGTGAGTCCTGGGAGTCGGGGTTCGGGGTGCGTGTTCGGGGTCTTCAGGCCCTCTCCGCTGTTGTTGGGCCGCGCTGGCTGGAATGTGTGACTTCCCTTGCCCGCTTCCGTCCTCCTCCTGGGCCTTTCCTGCGGTGCCGTCTGTGTCCCTTCTGGAGGGACACTTCAGTGGCTGTGTCGTCTCTGGGCAGAGGCGGGGAGATAGCTCCCCTCCCTCGCGCTGCCTGAGAGCCCGAGAGGCGGTGCCGTGGCAGCGAGGGTCCCGGGCAATCCTGCTGCAGCCTGAGAATGTTTCGTTTCTGTCTCTGCAGCCGCCCCCCCCCCCCCCCCCCCCGCACTGCTCTGGAGGTTGGAGGGAGAAGTTACTTCCTGGGTGGGTTTGAACCCAGGCGCTGTTCCATGCTGGTGATGGCGGTGGGGAGGAACCCTCCATGAATCTTAGCCTCCTCCTGGGCAAAATGGGGGTACAACTTTGCCCCCCCCCCATAAAAGAGCAGTATATTTAGTAAGGCCTGGTGTGGTCAGTCCCTTTCTGACAGGTGCCTCCCTTTCCCACCTGGACTGTATCCTAGTAAGCTCTTGGCTCTTGGTGCAGCGCCGCCAGCCCCACTCCATAGGGACCGGGACCCTTCGGAGCCTCTGTTGCCTCCCTGAGGAGACCCATAGAATCCCCCGTTCATGACCGTAGAGAGGAGAGAGTGAGTTAATCCACGTGTTTAACGTCACCCCTGGGCAGAGCAGGGAACTCGGCATCGGTGAAGGCCTCATCGCCCGTGGGTGGGGCTGTGAACATTGGTGCTGTCAGCAGGCACTGGTGTACTCTCGCTGCCAGGCCCCACTGGTACTGGGTCAGCATGTGGCCCCCTTCCAGGGAGGGGCTGTGAGATACCGGGTGGCAGTGCCCTGTGGTGAGGCTCACGCACTCTGCCAGCTGCGATCCCACCCCCTCCAGGCAGGCCGTGCTCTTCCCTCTGCGCGAGTCCCAGCACTCCCCGCGCAGTGTGTTCTGAGCTTCTTTGGGCAGCCCCCACAATCCCTTTCTGTGTTCAGTGTTTCTCCGACAGTGTCCACTGTAATAAGGGACTGTCACTGACCTAACTTGGCTCCACTGTGGGGCCTTTCAGTCGTCAGCTCTTTGCTGGCGGGACATAAACATTTTGGCAGCAGGAGGAATCTTGGCTCAGTTACCCAGCATGTATCTGGAGGCTGAGTTCCTAGCACAGGGAAGAGGGTGGAACTGCAGCTGTAGGAGCTCTTTCGGCATCTGCTCACCTGGTTTAGTCACCTCCTGGCTCCCCCACGTACTGGCAACCTAGCTTTGGACAAATTGCTCCCTCCCCTTTGTGAAGTGGGATAAGATTTCTGCTCAGATGAACAGAGGCTGAACATGCCTCAGATCCAGTAGCTGCTCCCAGTTCTTCTCCCTGGACAGTGTACCTGGTCCTCACCTCTGCCAGTACAGGCTCTTGTTAACCTGTTCAGTTTTGTATCATCATTGAAAATATCATCTCTTATTTCACACGTCAAGATTTTTTAATATTAATTTCTTTTTTTTTTTAAGATTTATTTTGTTTATTTGAAAGGCAGAGTTATAAAGAGGGACAGAGAGAGAGAGATCTTCCATTCTCTGGTTCACTCCCCAAATGACTGCAAGGGCCAGGGCTGGGCCAGGTTGAAGCCAGGAGCCAGGAGCTTCTTCTAGATCTTCCACTTGGGTACAGGGGCCCAAGCACTTGGGCCATCCTCCACTGCCTTCCCAGGAGCATTAGTAGGAAGCTGAATTGGAGGTGGAGCTGCTGGGACCCAAACCAGTGCCCATATGGGATATAGGAGGATGCCCACTGGTTCGTTTTGTTGTTGATCTTTTGAACCTCACTGAGGGCTACTTCTGTCCCAGGTCCTACTGAGTCCTCTCCTTGGCATGGTGCGGAAGCAAACTAAGTAGACTTAGCTGAGCTACGTGGTTTTCCTGGTCCTAAGTGGCTATGGCATGTCTTCCTTCAAGGAGACAGGGGTGTTGGGGTGGCCCTAGGGCTTTTTAGGGGGCAGGTAGGGGCAGAGGTCTGCTTACACGTGAAGACGCCTGGTAAGGGGCCCTAAAAATCCCCAAAGTGTGGAATTGAGCTTGTTTGCAGGGCCCTATAGTCAGAGAGGCAGCCACTGGAATCGAAAGATAATGGCCCTGTGTTCACGCTTGTCACTAACTGCTCCACTTCCCTTCCCACCAACGGAGTGGGGGTTGGGGTCATGAGGGAACCTTTAAGAGTCCTTCCACTTTTAAAAATGTCTGCAACTCCCACCTTGAGTCATGGTTCTTTTTCCTCCTGCAGGGCCTGGGGACCGGGCACCTGTGTGTCTCACCAGTTGTGGGATCTGGCACAGAGTCTGCCAGCTCTAGACAAGCAATAGCTACACTATTTAGTACTGGTGGCACGAGGAGGCGTGGCCTTGGCCACCTTCCACTGGGCAGGTGGTTGGCACAGCTGCAATGGAGCAGCCTGTCTTCAGGGATGCCAAGCATGCTTGAGACTTAGCAGGTGGGGCCTGAGGGAGGCTTGAACTCAGTGTTGAGAGCCTACAGACCCAGGGGAAGCCAGTGCCACCAGGCAAGAGAGGAGCTGCCTCCTGTTGAGTCAGGAGTGGTTTGGACCCTGCTAGGGCCCTCAGGCACTTTGTGGTCCTGGGGAGCCACTCTGCCTGTTTGGGCCGGAATGGTTAATGCCTGGTGAATAATGGTGCCTGTTGCCCTAGCCCAGTTCTCCAGGAGCCCTCAGGTAATCACTGTCCACCCCTTGGGCCAGAGCATCTCAGATCCATGTGAGGTTCTTGCTGAGCCTTGTCATTCAAGGACCCCAGCTTCTTCCTTTGAGAGCAGAGATTAGTTTTGTCTTCATCTTTTTTTTGGAGTGCCAACTCCTCCTACTTGCTTCTCCCCGCACTTGTCTGGATGCAGAGCTGTGGCAAACACTGGAAGTGGCAGATTGGTGAGCAGGGCTGTCCCGCACCACACAAGGCTGCAAGGGGTGGGGCATTGGCCCTTGACTTTGCATTGTCCACTATTCAGAGTGTAGCCCTAGAGCTGACCCCTGGAGGAGGAAAGCTCAGTGTGTAGCTGTCTTCTCAGGATTAAACCCTGCTGTCCCTGGTCAGCCTGGCCCTGCCATGGGAGCTGAAGAGAGAAGGGGGCTGAGAGCATGGCAGATACCCTTTGGCCTTCTCAGAGCAGTGCTGGTCTTCCAGGCTCAGGTGGATGATGGTGTCCAGGGGGACTGGGGGCTGGCTTCTTTTTTAGAAGTGCCTGTTTAAAAGATTGCAGGTGCATTTTAGGAACATGAGAGCATAGCCCCAGAGCACTGTCTGGTAGGATCTGTGCAGACAAGAAAGAAACAGTAAACATGGGGAGTCCTGGACCATTCTCTCCCTGCTGATTCTTCCTGCATATGAGACACAGATGCCATACAACAGGGTGTGCATGGTGTTTCTGCCGCAGTTTAAAGAGAAAAGATATGGAGCTTGGTGCTACCCTCTGAGCCACAGACAAGCAGGTTTAATTCACGTGGGGGAAATACAGTGGTTTTCGTGGGTCTGAAAGTGCTGTGACACTCTTACTGTTGCGTTAGAAGCAGTTGTAATGGTTTGCTGTTTATGGGTTTGCTCTTTTAAAGTTGGGTTTTTGCATGATTTCTCTCCTAAGGGACTTAACACATGTTTAAATGCCACCTTCATTGTAAGTTTGACCAGTGAGGAAAGGGAGATGGCAGGTGTGCCTGTTCCCCTGCCAGGTGTCCGCAGTGGCTACTGTGGCCATCTGGCTACTGTACCTCATTTCATCTTATTGGCTACTGATGTACATGTATCAGTTTTTCTGTTGAGAAAATAAAGGCTCTTGGAGCAGGGGCTGTGATGTAGTAGATAAAGCCACCACCCGCAATGCCGGCATCCCATATGGACGCCAGTTCATGACCTGGCTGTTCCACTTCTGATCCAGCTCTCTGCTATGGCCTGGGAAAGCAGTGAAAGATGGCCAAGTCCTTGGGCCCCTGCACCCGCTTGGGAGACCCAGAAGAAGCTCCTGGCTCCTGGCTTCGGATCAGCTCAGCTCTGGCCGTTGCAGCCAATTGGAGAGTGAACTAGTGGATGGAAGACCTCTTTCTCTCTCTGCCTCTCCTTTTCTCTCTATGTAACTCTGACTTTCAAATAAATAAATCTTTTTAAAAAATGGCTCTTAAAAAATCAAAGATTTATGTATTTATTTTAAAGGCAGAATGACAGAAGTGGCAGGGAAGGGGAGAGATCTTGCATCTTCTGATTCACTCACCCAAATGGCTTCAAAGGCTGGGGCTGGGCCAGGCCAAAGCCAGGAGCCCAGAACTCCATCCAGGTCTCTCACAGGGATGGCAGGGGCCCAATACTTGCACCATAATCCTCTGCTTTCCCAGGATCATTAGCAGAGAGCTGCTTGAAAGTGGAGTGGCCGGGACTCAAACCAGTGCTCTAATATGGGATGCTGGTGTCTCAAGTGGCAGCTTAACCCGCTACACCACAGTGCTGGTCCCAGGACTCTTAAAAACCTAACCAGAGTTGAATTTTCACAACTGAAAACCTGTTAATAATTCTTTATGTTGTCTGCTGTCCATGCAGTGTTTGAATTTCTCCGGTTTGGCTCATAAATTTGGTTTTACAGTTGATTTGTTCACATCAGGAGCCATGCATGTTGCATTTAGTTAACAACAGAGCATGTTTGGGGCCGGCACTGTGGCGTAGCGGGTAAAGTGGCCACCTGCAGTGCCAGCATCCCATATGGGCTCTGGTTCGAGTCTTGGCTGCTCTACTTCTGATCCAGCTCTCTGCTATGGCCTGGGAAAGCAGTGGAAGATGGCCCAGGTACTTGGGCCCCTGCACCTGCATAGTAGACCTGGAAGAAGCTCCTGGTCCCTGGCTTCGGATTGGCACAGCTCCGGTCATGGTGGCCAACTGAGGAGTGAACCAGCGGATGGAAGACCTCTCTCTCTCTCTCTCTCTCTCTCTCTCTGCCTCTCCTTCTCTCTCTGTGTAACTCTAACTTTCAAATAAATAAATAAATAAATATTTTTAAAAAATAAAATAAAGTATGTTTGGTTTGTCCTAGGACTCCTTGCCCATCCCTGTGCTATATTAGAGCCCCCACAAGCCAAGATTCCTACCTTAGCTGCTTCTGCCTGGCATAGAGCTCCTGTCTTCTGTTTTAAAAAATTAGCAGGGTGCTGCCTTCAGCTAATACATGGCTTGCTTTTGCACTACAAGATTGTTGTCTTCTATACAACTCATTCTCTTCACCAGCCATTACCCTATGCCTGTGCCCACCTCAGATGCTGCTGTCATCTGGCAGTGCATTTGGTCACATTGAGGTGCCCCGTGCTGTTGTCCCTGTCCTACAGGAGGGGATGCCATGGTCAGAGTGAGGACTGACTGCTGTTGGCTTCACCCTAAGCTAGCCCCTCTCCTCTCTGCAAGCACTTCTGCCTCCAGCTTGGTGTCCCTGGCCACCTTGCTGTGTCATTCCTCCTCCTGCTGTGGGCCATTTGGCACAGCCCTCACACATGGAGCTGCAGGGGCCTGGCCTCATAGATGACTAGCATGTCCATGAGGCTGCAGAATTCCCTGTGTGTCCTAAAAATGTGACCTGAGATAATGGTATCTCTCTGCCTCTCCTCTCTCTGTGTAACTCTTAAAATAAATAAAAGATCTTTAAAAACAAAACAAACCTCTCTCTCTCTCTCTCTCTCTCTCTCTCTCTGCCTCTCTTCTTTCTGTGTAACTCTGACTTTCAAATGAATAAATAAATAAATCTTTAAAGAGAAAAAGGGGGGGGGGCACTGAGGCGCAGTGGATTGACACCCTGGCCTGAAGCGCTGGCATTCCAGTATGGGCACCTGTTCGAGATCTGGCTGCTCCACTTCCGATCCAGCTCTCTGCTATGGCCTGGGAAAGCAGTAGAAGATGGCCAAGTCCTTGGGCCCCTGCACCCACTTGGGAGACCCAGAAGGAGCTCCTGGCTCCTGGCTTTGGATCAGCACAGCTCTGGCCATTGCAGCAAATTGAGGAGTGAACCAGTGGATGGAAGACCTCTCTCTCTCTCTCTCTGTCTCTCCTTCTCTCTCTATGAAACTCTGACTTTCAAATAAATAAATCTTTATAAAAAAAGACTCTTAAAAATCAAAGATTTATGTATTTATTTATTTTAAAGGCAGAATGACAGAAGTGGGAGAGAGAGAGAGATTTTCCATCTTATGATTTTTTTTTTTTAAAGATTTATTAAATATCAGAATTGGAGCAGAAGAGAGAGAACCTCCATCCTCTGGTTTATTCCCCAAATGGCCACACACCTGGGACCGGGGCTGGGTCAGGCCAAAGCCAGGAGCCAGGAGTTTGCTCCAGATCTCCCACATGGGTGCAGGGGCCCATGCGCATAGGCCATCCTCTGCTGCCCTTCAGGCACATTAGCAGGGAGCTGCATTGGAAGCCGAGCAGCCGGGCCTCGAAGTGGCACTCAAATAGGATGCCAGTGCTGCAGACGGTAGTTTTACTTGCCGTGCCACAGGGCTGCCCCAATAAAATGGTATCTTAAGGTGGTATCATTTGCATTTCTGTATCCAGTGATGGGAGATTGAACCAAGTTTATTTCTTTGGTGAAGCAGTCAGTTCTGCTGTTATGTTTCTTTTGAAAATGTGAATTGGGCCAGCACAGGGATATAGTGGGTAAAGCCGCCGCCTGTAGTGCAGGCATCTCATATGAGCACCGGTTCAAATCCTGGTTGCTCCTCTTCTGATTCATCTCCCTGCTAATTGTGCCTGGAAAGCCACAGAAGATTGCCCAATTGCTTGAGCCCATGCACCCACATGGGAAGCCCGGATGAAGTTCCTGCCACCTGGCTTTGGATTGGCCCAGCTCTGGCTGTTGCAGCCATTTGGGGAGTGAACCAGCAGATGGAAGATCTATTTCTCTGCCCCTCCTTTCCACCTTCTCTTAGGAACTCTGCCTCTCTAATAAATAAATCTTAAAAAAAAAAAAAAAACCACACAAATTCTTTAATGTTAAAAAGAAAATGTGAGGGGCCGGCAACATGGCACAGTTGGTTAATCCTCTGCCTGTGGCGCTGGCATCCCATACGGGCACCGGTTCTAGTCCCAGCTGCACCTCTTCCAATGCAGCTCTCTGCTATGGCCTGGGTGCTTGGGCTCCTGCATCTACATGGGAGGCCGGGAAGAGGCTCCTGGCTCCTGGCTTCGGATCGGCGCAGCTCCGGCTGTTGCGGCCATTTGAGGACTGAACCAAAGGAAGGAAGACCTTTCTCTCTGTCTCTTCCTCTCACTGTCTGTAACTACCTCTCAAATAAATAAATAAAAAATCTTTAAAAAAAAAAAAAAAAAAACGTGAATCTGTTCCAAAGTGATTGATGTAGGAAGGAGCCGTTTGAACATGAGTATTTTGCATTTTCCTGTGTGATGTTTTGTCTATGAAACCCACTACTGACTGCAGAACTCTACACCCAGCTGACCCAAACCACCCGGGAATGCACAGGACATACACTCTGATGGTACTGCTTCCATCCCGCTTCAGAAGACCTCTTTCCACCACCTTACCGCCACACACAAGCAGCCCCTGTGACACCACATCCACTGGCATACCTCAGCTCCTTGTCAACATAAAGTATCATGTGTATTGTAGCATTTGTGTTTCTGAACCACTTATGTATAAGACTGCTGCTTTTTAGCATTAATTTTTAAAGGGGCCAGTGTGGTGTGGTATAGCTGGTAAAACCGCCACCCGTGATGCTGACATCCTATATGGGTGCTGGTTCCCGCTGCTCCACTTCCAATCCAGCTTCCTGCTGCTAGCCTGTGAAGAACAGCAGAGGTTGACACAAGGGCTTGGGCTCCTGACACCGACGTGAGAGACCCATATGAAGCTCCTGGCTCCTGGCTTTGACCTGGTCCAGTCCTGGCTGTTGCAGCTATTTGGGCAGTGAGCTGGCAGATGGAAGACTTCTCTGTCTCTTTCTCTCTGTAATTCTGATTTTCAAACAAATAAATAAATCTTTTAAAAAAGTAACAAGTGTCTTAAAAATTTCCCATACCCTTAAAAAATAAATCAGTTACTTTGGAGGTGAGTGTTTAACCTAGTCGTTAAGGTTCATACATCCCAAACAGGAGTGCCTGGGTTTGGGTCCCGGCTCTACTCCTGACTCCAGCTTTCTGCTAATGAGCCTGGAGGCATTGGTGATGATGAAGTAATTGGGTCCCTGCTGCCCACACAAGAGACCTGTAGTGAACTCCTGGCTCCTCGCGTCGTGCTGACCTCATCTGATTACAGCAGTTTGTGAGTATTAAGGGAGTGAACCAGCAGATGCGAATGCTTTCTCTCTCATTTGTTCCCTCATAAATAAAAAATAAGTAAAAGTAAACTACTTTGTAACCCTTTTTAGATTTTAAATTACAGAGATAGTACATAGAGTTCCTATATATTCCACACCCAGTTGCCTTTATTAACATGGCATATGTACAATATATATTTACATGTGTAATTTGTTACAAGTGATGAATGAATATCAAGGCATTGTTATTAAGGTTTATGCTTTAATCCAGATGGCCATAGTTTTCACCTAATGTCCTGTTTCTGTTCCAAGGCCCCATCCAGGATCCCACATGACATCTAGTTATCACATCTCCTTCAGCTCCCCTTGGCTGTGATGGTTTCTCAGACTTGGCTTGCTTCTAAGGACCTTGACACTTTCAAGGAAGATTGGTCAGATGTTTTATAGAATGTCCCTCAGTTAGCATGTGTCTGATGTTTTTCTCATGATTAAACTGTAATTGCAGGTTTGAGAGGGAAGATCAAAGAAGTAAAGGCCCTTACACATTTCAGGGGTTCACACTGTTGCTGCTGAGCTTGGCTGCCTGGCTGAGGTGCTTATTACTCGCTGCTCCTCTCCACACTGAGTCACTGTGCAGCCCACCCTCAGGAGTAGGAGGCTGGGTCATGTCTTTGAGGGCAGGGTGCCTACATGAAGTATTTGGAGCTTTGCTGCCTGACAGACTCACCCTTCTTCCTTCCCTCCATTTATTTATTTGTATCAGTGTAGGCTCATAGAAATCTGTTTTATACATTGAGTTATAATCCAATAGTACTAATTTTTTTGCTCAAATTTTTTCTGGGTTTGACTATTGGAAGCTCTTTTAGATGGCTCTTAGGCCCCTTTGACTTATTCCATCATTAAAAAAAAATTTTTTTTACATAGAAAAAAATGTACTTATTTGAGAGAGAGAACTCCCATCCATTGGTTCACTCCCCAGATACCCATTGGGGTGGGCCAGAGTGGGGCACTCAGTTCCAGTCTTCCCATGTGGATGGCAGGAACTCAGTTACTTGAGTCATCACCATTGTCTCCCAGGGTTTGCATTTGCAGGAAGCTGGAGTTGGGAGCAGACAGGGCACAAACGTAGGTGCTCAGATGTGACATGTGGTTATCTTAACTGGTAGGCTAACCACTTGCCCCTCCTACCTTTTCTTAGAGCACTTCCTTACTTCCCCCAGTCCTAGAATCAGTATTCCTCCCAGGACACCCTAGATCCATTACTTGAGAAAGTCTTAGAAACCAAGATCTATTTGCTAGATCGCTCATTGCCTCTGGGGTCTTTACTAGGCCCTCTTGGCTACAAACCAAGGAGGTATATGTATGTACACTAACCTCTGTGACAGACATGTATCTCCAAATACACCTGGAGGCAGCCATCTGGGTGTATATTTAGTGAACTATGATTTCATATTGATGTGTCTAAATCCATCCGCACACGAATCATCCTTACCATGTCCCCTGCTTATTGGTATTGCCCTGCTCCATCAGAGAGATACCTGGCCCCCATCACCATCAGTGACTGAAGTGCCCCTTTCCAGGCCACACAGAGTAGTGTCTGGAGGGCCAACCTGTATCACCATGGGAAACAGTGAGAGAGAGAGAGAGAGAGAGATCGATCTTCCATCTTTTGGTTCACTCCCCAAATGGCTGCTGTGCCGATCCAATGCCAGGAGCCAGGAACTTCCTCCAGGTCTCCCACACAGGTGCAGGGGCCCAAGGACTTGGCCCATCTTTCACTGCTTTCCCAGGCCATAGCAGAGAGCTGGATTGGAAGTGGAGCAGCCG
The DNA here is from genome assembly GCF_033115175.1 of Lepus europaeus. Lineage (NCBI taxonomy): Eukaryota > Metazoa > Chordata > Mammalia > Lagomorpha > Leporidae > Lepus > Lepus europaeus. The sequence continues at coordinate 91,255,604 of NC_084838.1, read as the reverse complement.
GGACATGAACTGGTGTTGATATGGGATGCCAGCACTGCAGGCGATGGCTTTACCCACTATGCCACAGAGCTGGCCCCTGCCTTTAGTCTTACAGACTCCTTCCAGAGTTACTCAATTCAGCATCTTATCCTCCCACCCTGGTCAGTGAGTTGGTTTCATACATTTGTAATGCAATTAGATGGTTTTACCACATTCTACATTGTATCCCTACATTCCTTGATCTCCTAAATGATTTTTTTTTTTTTTAATTCACATAGAGTTCACTCTTTGTTCTGTGAAGTTAGCTGGGTTTTGACAAATGTGTTGTTTCATTTACCCACCATCACAATATAACATAGGATCATTTCACTTTTTTAAAAAATAAATCTCCCATAGTTCACCTATTCAGACCCACCTTCTACCAGTCTCTGGCAATCACTGATATTTTTGCCATCTCTGTAGTTTTGTCATTTCCAGAATGTCACATAATTGGAATCATATGATACATATGTTGCCTTTTCAGATTGACCTATTTCATTTAGCATTATATATTTAAGTTTCATCAATGTCCTTTCATAGCTTGATAGCTTTTTTGCATAGTAATATTTACTTGTACGGATGTACCAGTTTGTTCACCATTGAAGAGCATCCTAGCTGCTTTCTGGTTTTGGCAATTATGAATTAAGCTGTTATAAACATTTCTGTCCAATATTTTGTGTAGACCCATGTTTTCACGTCATTTGGGTAAATACCTAAGAGAGTGCCAGATTATGTGGTTTGTTTAGCTTTGTAAGAAACTGCCAAACTGTCTTCCAAAGTGGCTGGACCATGTTGTATTTCTCAGCAATAACTGACAGTTCTTGTTGCTCCATGTTCTTGCCTGCATTTGGTATTACTGTTAATGTTACAGATTTGATACATTTAATAGGTGTGTAGTGGCATGTTAGTGTTTAATTTGCGATTCCCTAATGACATAGAATGTTGAACATCTTTTATTTGCCATTTGTTTATCTTCTTTGAAGAATTATCTGTCCTGGGCCAGTGCCGTGGCTCAATAGGCTAATCCTCCACCTAGCGGCGCCGGCACACTGGGTTCTAGTCCCGGTCGGGGCACTGGATTCTGTCCCGGTTGCTCCTCTTCCAGGCCAGCTCTCTGCTATGGCCCGGGAGTGCAGTGGAAGATGGCCCAAGTGCTTGGGCCCTGCACCCCATGGGAGACCAGGAGAAGCACCTGGCTCCTGCCTTCGGATCAGCGTGGTGTGCCGGCCACAGCGCGCCGGCCACGGCGGCCATTGGAGGGTGAACCAACGGCAAAGGAAGACCTTTCTCTCTGTCTCTCTCTCACTGTTCACTCTGCCTGTCAAAAAAAAAAAAAAAAAAAAAGATCTGTCCTGATCTTTTGGATACAGTTTTTGTATATATTTGTATATATGTTGAATACAAGTTGTTTTCTGTATTTTGGATATGCATTTTTTTGGTAGGCAGGGGATACAAGTTCTGTTCTTTATATATTTTGGATACAGGTTCTGTTTTGAAAATATTTCTTCTAGTCTATGGCTTATTCTCTCTCTCTCTTTTTTTTTTTTTTTTTTTTTTTTTGGACAGGCAAAGTTAGACAGTGAGAGAGAGACAGAGAGAAAGGTCTTCCTTTTTCTGTTGGTTCACCCCCCAAATGGCCACCACGGCTGGCACCGATCCGAAGCCAGGAGCCAATCCGAAGCCAGGAGCCAGGTGCCTCCTCCTGGTCTCCCATGCGGGTGCAGGGCCTAAGCACTTGGGCCATCCTCCACTGCCCTCCTGGGCCACAGCAGAGAGCTGGACTGGAAGAGGAGCAACTGGGACAGAGTCTGGTGCCCCAACCGAGACTAGAACCCGGGGTGCTGGCGCCGCAGGCGGAGGATTAGCTAAGTGAGCTGCGGTGCCGGCCTGGCTTATTCTCTTAACAATGTATTTGACAAAGCGAAGGTTTCTATATTATTTACTTATTAAAAGGGAGAGAGAGATTTCTCATCCTCTGATTCACTCCCCAAATGCCTACAACAGCTGGGGCTGCACCAAGCTTAAACCAGGAGCAAGGCACTCAATCCATGTCTCCCATGTGGGTGCAAGCACCCAACTACCTGAGCCATCATCTGCTGCCTCCCAACATGCATGTAAGCTGGAAGCTGGAATCACGAATAGAGCTGGGACTTGAACTCAGGCACTCCAATATGGGATGTCAGCATCCCAAGGGTTTATTGTATCAAATGCCTGCCCTGGTTTTTTTAAGCCCATTTTTGTTTTCATGAATCATGCTTTTCAGTGCTATGACCTTCATCACCAAACCCAAAGTCACATAGATTTCTGTTTTCTTAATTAGTTTTCTACCGGGCTGGTGTTGTGGCACAACGGGTTAAACCACTGCTTGCAGTGCCACTATCTCATATGAGCATTAGTTCTAGGTGTAGCTGCTCCACTTCTGATCCAGTTCCCTGCTAGGGTGCCTTGGAGAGCAGCAGAATATGGCCTGAGTGCTTGGACCCCTCCTACCCATGTGGGAGACTCGGATGGAGTTCCAGGCTCCTGGCTTCAGCCTGAACTGGATCCAATTTTCGTGGTCATTTGGGGAGCACATTAGCAGATGGAAGACCTTTCTCTCTCTCTGTAATTGCCTTTCAGATAAATAAATCTTTAGGAAAAAAAAAAGGTTTTCTAGTTTTTCATTTTTTGTTTGGGTGTGTGGTCCACTTTGAGTTAGTTTTTGTGAAGGCAGCTAGATCTGTATCATTATTGTGCATCTGGATGTCCAGTTGGTCTAGCACCATTTGTTGAAACAACTTTCCTTTATTAATTTGGCTTTGTTCCTTTGTAGAAAATCAGTTGACCATATTTGTGTGGATCTATTTCTGGGCTCCCTGTTGTGTTCCATTGATCTGTGTGATTATTCTTTAGCCAATACCACACTGTCTTGATTATGTGCTATTGTTTTTTTTTAGGTTTCTATTTTTATTTTTTATGTAACCAATGAAGTTTTTATGTAACTAACCATCTTTCACTGAAGCCCTGGTTTTTGTTGTGTGAGTTTGAACAATGCAGTGATATTTAGGGACACATATGGAACCAAGGGCCCAGTATTTACCCCTTGACTGGCAAAGTTGGCTTCAGTCACTGTCAGTCAGTGATAGTCCTTCTTTTTTGTTTTAATCTTCACAGATAATAATAGAATTACACATGGTTTCAAAAAATCACACAGTATGGTTGGTTAGATTCTAGATACAAGAAGAATGTGATATTTTTCTTCCTCCAGTGTGTCTTTGTTAAGTGGTTATTTTTTAAGTGGTCCGCATGACAGTATTGATGTAATTGTCTGTCTGGGCCTAGCTCAGCCCAATGAGCTGACTAACTTAGCAGTGTGTGTTTTGACCGTGTATGTTTTGAGGGGACCTGGAGTCAGCCACTGGTCAGATCCAGGTTCAGATCCTTCTGTGATGTTCACATAGGCAGAGGTGGGTTCTGGGTCCCTTGTGAAGGTGAGAGATGATACCTGATTGGGGTTCAGATGCCTCCCTTGTAGGCTCAGCGTTAGGTGCCCTTTTCTGGTTGCCAGGCCCCTTGGTCTGGCTATTTGTCCCCTCCACCCCACGGCTCCCCGTTCAGTCTTGGCTTCCAAACCCACTCTGAGGTAACCACCCTCACCCTTCTCTCTGCCTGCTCTTCCTCCTCCCTGGCTTGGGCCAGCTTTACAGGAATCACATGTGGGTCTGTGGTCATACAGCAAGTATTCCACAGGCCATGCCAGGGTCCCCTGTCACACACAGATTCCTGTTCCCACTAAGAAGCCTGGCTGCTGTTGGTCACACCAGTGAACTGCATCTCCAGCTGTGCCTTAGTTTCTACTGTGGGAGACTTTTTTCCTGCCCACACTGGCTGGAGTCTGAACTGTGGTCCTGTCAGGTGGGTCTGAGGCTCAGAAGGACATGTCATTACCTGTTCCTCAGGCTCCTGTTGGCTGTTGAGAAGTCACCCTTGTTCATAGTGACCTGAGCTCCCCCCCCCCAATCCCAGGGTCTCTTTCTTTGGGGACCCCTCACACAGCCACATGTTACAGGCTCATAGAGGGGTTTGTGGCATGAATTACTTCTCCCCCATGGTGGGTCCTGATTATCACCTGTGGTTTGTGTTATGACTGCTGCTTCTGGGACCAGTATTCCTGAGTGATGTTGATTGTATCAGTAATTCTGTTGTTTCATGATGAGAAGAAGGCCAAAGACTGGGTAGTTTATCAAGGAAAGAGGTTTGTTTTGGCTTAGGATCCTGAAGGCTGGGGCATCCAAGAGCGTGGCCCAGCACCTGCTGGGTGTCTGCTGAGGGCCTTTTGCTGCTTCAACTCATGGCACAAAGCAGAAGGCACATGGGCACGTGCAGAAGAGAAAAGCAGGCTGAACTCCTGTGATAGCCAACCTCTTCCCTTCAGAAAGGCATTCACCCATTGATGGGGGCTTGGCCCTGTGACCCAGACACCTACTAGTCCCCACCTTCCAATAGTGCTGGCCTGGGGAGTGAAACCTCAGTGTGAGTGAGTTTTGTTGGGACAAACCACATTCAAACCCTGACAAACTTGACGTGGTCCAGGGTTGTCTCTGTGAGAGTCTAGGAAGACCGTGCATGAGGGTCTGTTGAGGCCAGGCTTCAAGGTGTAAGGGGGCAGGGCAGAGCAGACAACTGGGCTTGATCGGTGTCTTAGTCCCTTGATCTGAGCCTTGGGGTCTCACTTCAGGGTATGTGAGCCTCTTGTGGCAGGTGACCCACCAGGACTGGACATTTTTTTTTAAAGGTTTATTTTTCTCTTTTGAAAGAGTTACAGAGAGGGAGAGAGTGAGAGAGAGAGAGAGAGAGAGAGAGAGCGCTTTCATCCACCGATTCACTCCCCAGATGGCTGCAGGAGCCAGCACTGGTCCAGGAGCCAGGAGCTTCATCTGGGTCTTTGACTTGGCTGTTGGTCCCAAACACTTGAGCCATCTTCCACTGCTTTCCCAGGCCTTTAGCAAGGAGCTGTATTGGAAATAGAGCAGCTGGGACATGGACCGGAGGTCATGTGGGATGCCAGAGTTGTAGGTAGCAGCTTCATCCACTCTGCCACAGTGCCAGCCCCAAGGACTGGACATTTTTTGCCATCACCGAGTGATTCAACCCAAGAATGGATGTTGCCTCATCAGGCTCCTGGGGAGAATGGAAATACCTGTAGGCACCAGCTCCAGCAGCAGTTTTGTGAGCTGGCATGTCCACTTTTTGGAGCTCCTGGGCCATCAAATACTTGGGCTGGCAGGGAGACAGCTTTAACTTGAGGCCCTTATGCCACTTGTTGACTGTGAGCCTTGCTGGTATCTCTTCCTAAAACAGGCTAAGAAGGTGAAGAAATGTGGTGAGGGTCCAAGATGAGTGAAGAAACTCCTGGCCACTCTGCTTATTGAGCTGAGACAGATATGAGCTGGACAGCTGCCCAGTGGGGCCTTCTGAATGGAAGTCTGTGTCCAGGCATCCAGCTGCCATGGACAACGACGAGGGCTGGTCCCTAGGCCTCAGACAGGGTTCTGTGTCCTACAGCAGAGAGCCAGGGTCTGTGGGGACCTCCGCCAGCTCTCGGCTCAGCTGGCCAGAAGCCTGTCTGCTGACATGGGGCAATTAGGCTATAATCTTCTCTAAATGGCACCCAATTCTGCCTAAATCCCTCCTGACCAGGGATGAATTCCCAGTTTTCTAAAAGCAGCTTAGCATTTGGACGCTGCCCAGGGCAGCTGGGGTTCGTGGTTAGAGATGAGAGAGCCACTGCAGATCAATGCAAGCTTAACAGAAGAGGGGCTGTGGTTGGGCGGGGTAGTGATAGCTACCAGAGCAAACAACCCCACCCCCACCCCATACGCAGGCCCTTTGTCCCTGTGGTCCCCACAGCCATAAGTGTAGGTGCCCCTAGAGCAGGGGTGGAGAACCTTTTCTCTGCCAAGGTCCATGTTGATAGTTACAACATTCGTAGGCCATACAAAATTATCTAAGTTGCCCAATGTTATTTTAGTGGGTTAAGCCACCGCCTGTGATGCTGGCATCCCAAATGGTCGTCGATTTGAGTCCCAGCTACTCCACTTACGATCCATCTCACTGTTGACATGCCTAGGAAAGCAGCAGAAGATGACCCAACTGCTTGGGCCCCTGCCACTCATGTTGGAGACCTGGATGAAGGTCCTCACTCTTGGCTTCAGTCTGGCTGTCGTGGTCATTTAGGGAGTGGACCAGCGGATGGACCATCTCTCTCTGTCTCTCCATGTCTCTCTCTGTGATTCCTCCCTTCCTCCCTTCCTCCCTTCCTCCCTTCCTCCCTTCCTCCTTTCCTCCCTTCCTCCCTTCCTTCCTTCCTTTCAAAGATTTATTTATTTAGAAGGCAGAGAGAGACAGTTACAGATAGAAAAGGTCTGATTTACTCCCCAAATGGCCACAACGGCCAGAGCTGGGCCGATCTGAAGCCAGGAGCTTCTTCCAGGTCTTCCATGCGGTTGCAGGGGCCCAAGCACTTGGGCCATCTTACATTGCTTTCCCAGGCCTTAACAGAGAACTGGATCGAAGTGGAAGAGCCAGTTGTTTTTTTTTTTTTTAAGATTTATTTTATTTGTTTGAAAGACAATTACAGAGAGAGGTAGAGCTAGAGCCAGAGCCAGAGAGAGAGAGAGAGAGAGAGAGAGAGGTCTTCCATCTGCTGGTTCACCCCCTAGATGACTGCAATGGCCAGAGCTGAGCTGATCTGAAGACAGGTGCCAGGGGCTTCTTCTGGGTCTTCCACATGGGTGCAGGGGCCTAAAGACTTGGGCCATCTTGTACTGCTTTCCCAGGCCATAGCAGAGCTGGATTGGAAATGCGGTAGCTGGGACTTGAACTGGTGCCCACATGGGATGCCACTGTTGCAAACTGGGGTTTTAACGTGCTGTGCCACAGTGCTGGCCCACGGCCAGGTCTTGAACCGGCGCCCATGTGGGATGTTGGCACTGCAGGCAGTGGTTTTACCTGTTACGCCACAGTGCCAGCCCAAATTCTTTCAAATAAATAATTCTTAAAAACAAATTAGCCTGCTATAGACTTAATGAATTTTGAGTCCTGTCTATGATTGCCTTGACAAGGCTAGAGCAAATGATTTCTCTGCCCAACCAACTTTCCTCATCCCTACCCTAGGGGAAAGGTAGTGGCGTGGTGAGAAGGGTGGGCCTGGACCCATAGCCAGGGCTTTGTGAGAGATGGGTGGGCCTAAGAGTGGGCTGGGGCCAGAGTGAGCTTGATAGACAAGTGATGTCTGCTCGGGTGGGGTTTGGGCTGAGCTGGGTAAACACTCTGCCCACCTGCCCCTGATTCTCAGGAGCCACCCCCCCCCCCCCCCTTTCAGGGAGTGTGCAGTCTTCCCAGGCTCCTGTCTGACTGGGTATCCTCCTACTTCAGCCAAGTGAGGCTGTCTTGGTTCTGGCCCTGCAGATCCTGGTTCCACCTCTTGCTTCTTCCCCAGCACTTTTTGCCCCTCCCTGGGCATCCCTCTTCCCTCTAGGAACTGCTTTTACTGGATGGAAGAAGAATGATTTTGGGGTGAGAAGCCCTGTGATGCTTCTCAGGTGAATTATGTGACCTTGTTGAGCTTCTGTTTGCTCATCTGTGAAATGGGTTGAGTTTCTGCTTTGTAGGCTACTGTGAGGTTAGTTGAAATTCATACTTACTGTGTTCTTGCCCTGAGGCCCACACCCTCCACTTCCCTTGTCTGCCCAGGAAATACCCTTTTGAACAAGGGAGGAGGGAGTTAGTCTGCGGTATCCTTCCTGTAGCCTCCCCACCTAGCTGGGATGAGAAGAGCTGGCTGAAGGGGTAGTGAGATAAAGTCTCCCATGATGTGCCCACCAGGTCCCTTTGGGTGGGATGGTAGGTCCTTACTGGCCCAGCAGCAGGTTGACTTGGGGTCAGGTAGAAACATGTGGGGCTGCCTGCACATGTGATCTGGGACTTTCACTTCCAAAGCCTAGGCCATGCCAGCTTCTGGAATAATCCCAGTGGGAAGAGGAACACGGGGACCTTATCCTTTGGTTGCAGTTTACACCTGGAGTCTGATCCTCTGTGCTCTGCCCATTGTGTTTGATTCAACCCACTGAGGGAGGGTGGGTCCAGTGTTCTGGGCTGAGAACCCAGGATGTCCTCACACCCCTCTTTGTGCAGAAGGATGAGCCTGGAGGCCACTCCTGCCACAGTCACCAGGGATAGGTCCCCTCCACTGGCCGGAGGGGAAGGGAGAAAACAGGATGCCTGAAAGGAGCCTGCAAGGGCAGCCCACTGTGTATCCCTAGAACTCCCTGCACCCCTGACTTCATGCATTCCCCCTCAACACCCTCAGCACTAACTCATGCCCTGGACCTGCTATCCCTGTCTACCTGCTTCGGGTGTGGGACCCACTACTTCTGCAGTTGAGCTCCCATGTACCTCTCTGTGTCCCTCATTCATTCTATGTATTCTTCAGTGTGGGTATGGGCTTGCCAGGGGGTTGCAGGCTCAGTGCTGGGTACAGGGCTCACCCGATAGGCCTGACCTCTCCTGTCCACTGAGACCCTGTGCCCTAAGCTGTGCCCTGTAGATCTACCCAAACAGGATCCATTGCAGGAGATAGAGGTGGGGACCTGTGGGACTCTGCAAGCTGTACCAGCCTGAAGAGCACTTCCTGATATAGCAGGGTCTGGGCAGAGAAAACAGAGCTGCCCCAACTCCCTGTCATTGGCCTGTCAAGGTGGTCAGGCCTGCTGCTACTACTCTTGTTAGAAGCAGACAGTACCAAGTCTATTTATAACCCAGGCACAGCCGGTAACCACCCTGGTTCTCAGATGTGGCCCAATAAGAATCCATGGAGGGGTAGTCTCAGGGGCCTGCCTGTGTAGAAGATGCCACCACCTATCCTCTGGGTGGAGATAGTCTGTTGTGAAACCAAACCGAGGCCCATTTGCAGTGCAGGCTGCAGTTTTTAGAGTGGCCCCTGAACCCAATGGGTGAGTGTCTCAAGAGTGACCTGATTGCTGCTCCATGATTGTTTGGGACAGTGCTCATTTTTAACTATAGGTACAGTGTGCCTATAATAATTCATTTGCACACTTGCATGGCTGCCTCTCAGGTGAGATCTACCTGAAGTTCTGGCCCTTCCCATCCACCCTGTCTTCCTATCAGTAGATGATTATGTGTCAGGCACTAGGTTTCTCCCTGCTGAGCAGGTCCACTGTGCCATTATCCAGGCAGATCACCCAGTGTCCACCTGTTGATGACTCTTGGAGCAGTCAGTGTGCACATGTGGCTTGTGCCTCCATCTTCCAAGAGGGAAGGCTGTGCCACAGTGACCCCTCCCGTCCATCTGTACATTAGTACATCCCCAACAGGGAGGCAGCCCCACTCCCCAACTCTTTGGGGAGGGTCAGATGAAGGAAGAGGAAGGGGCTGCGCATGGGAAAGCAGTCTTAGGAATGGAGCCAGTATGCCACAGGACTGTGGCTGAAGCCACATCTGAGCTAACAGGCTGTCACCCTCCTCCGCATTCCCAACTTCCCAGGTTCCACATGCCTGTGAGTGGACGTTTCCAGTTCTCCAGGGGATCCTGAAGGCCAGGGAGTGGTCTTCAGGCTGTACCCCTTGCAGAACCCCACAGGTTCCCACCTCTGTCTCCTGCGTGGGATCCTGTTGGGGCAGGTGGGGGTCCAGGCCCAGGCCTTGCATGCGGGGTTCTCAGTCCCCTCCTTGTTTTCACTGTGAGACCACATGTGTGGAGATGTATTCTCAGTTCAGTTTCTCATCTGTGAAAGGACCTGATGCCTCCTGAGGGAAGCTGATGGGCTTCTGTTGGGACAAACTGATGTGCAGTGGCCCTGGGACTGGGGCACAGTCTTCTTGGTTTTCTGTTCACAACTGTTGTCCTGTTTTCTTCCCCTGGGCCCCAAGTAAGGTTAGCAGGCTGTAGCGCCCCTTTCAGGACAGCCCAAGGCTGGGCACTAAAGGTATGACTTGACAGAGCAACCGAGCAAAGATGCTGAGGGTAACCCCCTTCTGGTGGGTTAGGTGGGCTCCATCCTCAGTGACTGCACTCGTCTGCCTCTTTCTGATGCCGCTAGGAGTGTGTTCTTATGCCCCGGACCTTCCTGTCTTGCACTGGGGTCGTTTCCAGGATTGGCCTCGAGGCTTTCCATCCCATTGCAGTTTCACCCAATGGCTGTTCAGTTTATCTGTTTGGATGGTGACTTGGAGCATTGGCTCTGTGAAAACTTGAAGGCCACTTCTTATATCCTGAAGTGTATTTATGGAAATTTGATCTTTATCTTATCTCTTATCCCCTCCTTTCATCAATAACAAGAAATTGTATTCAGAGCTTGACACATTCGGTTTTTTGAACCTTGTAAGCAGCATGCATGAATCTTTCAGGTGTGTACTTGCACGTCACTGTGTTTGCACTTCTGCCCTGCCCCTCCTCCAGCCAGGTAGCATGGAGCCTCTGAGCTCCTCTAGAGCTGTGCCTTACAATCGCATTTCATATGCTCTGTCCTTGTTGCCTGCTTGTTTCAGGGATTCTTTAATGGTTGATTCTATTTCATTGTTAAGTTTCAGAGATCATCTTGAGTCTCTATTTTTAATTGATTTATAATTATTTTTAAATCCTGTACATCATAATTTTCATAACTGCCATATTGCACTAGTTTTTTTTTTAATTTAAATGAGTTTTTGTTGGAGTATAAGATCAATATGGGAACTGCAAAATCATGTTGGTGTAATCTGATGAATTACCTGCGTGAATATACCTGCATAACCAGAAGAAATCAAGAAATAGTGGGTTCCCAGCCTCCTAGGGTTGCATTTAGGATCCTCTTGAGGTATGATCTTTCTGCCTTCCATAAGCTAAACTTGTCTAGTTTTGATTTACTGTAGCTGGAGTCACACAGTATTTTACGTTTGTGTTCACTCAGCACTAATTTGTAAGTCTGGTTCTCATTGCTGCTTGTAGTTGTTGGTTGTTGGTACTCGTTGTGTGAGGTTTGTTGTGTGGCTATACCACACCTTCCTGACTCACTGTGGACAGATATTTGGGTTTCTTCCTGCTCAGGGCTGTTGAAAGATGCATGTGGGTGGCTGAGCATCGTGGGGCAAGCCAGCTTCCAGAGTAGCACAGCGGTGTGGGAGCACCTGTCACCATCCTCACTGCTGGCCATTGGTGTTGTCATTGGCATAAATGCTCACTATTCTGATCAATGTGTAACAACAGTAACTTATTCTGGTACAATTTGCTTTCCTCTTTTTTTTTTTTTTTTTAGATTCATTCATTAATTTATTCATTTAAAAGGCAGAATGACAGAAAAGTAGAGGGAAGAGACAGAAAGAGATCTTCCATCTACTGGTTTGCTCCCCAGATGGCCACAATGGCTCGGACTGGGACCGGCTGAAGCCAGGAGCCAAGAACTCTAAGTGGGTCTCCCACATGGGTAGCAAGGTTCTAAGTACTTGAGCTGTCTGCTGCTGCTTTCCCAAATGTGTTAGCAGGAAGCTGGATTGGAAACAGAGCAGCTGGGACTTTAACTGGCACTCCAGTATGGGATGTGGGGATGCTGGCACCACAAGCGGCACCTTAACCCACTGAACAAGCCCCGCAATTTGCCTTCCTCATGAAGCATTTTCTGTGCTCATGGCCATCAGAGAGCTTTTCAGGACCTTCATCCAGGTGCTGTCTTATTCTTAGTGATGGGTAGGAGATCTTGGGACACTCAGGATATGGGTCCTATAGCTCCAACACGGCTGTCAAGAGGAAGGAGCTAGTGTGTCCAGGGACAGGGGAAGGGGCTGCTGTGTCCTAGCTGTTGCTCTCTCCCACCCTGGCCTTGGCATGGATTCTCCTGAGAGCTTTGAGATAGGCATTGAGGTAATGTATGTAAGGAGACTTAGAAAGTGGTAGCTATTATTGTTACTAATCTCTCTCTCTCTCTCTCTCTCTCTCTCTCTCTCTCTCTCTATATATATATATATAAATTTTTTATTTTTATTTATTTATTTATTTTTGTAAATGGAAAGAGATTTCACACCCCCTAGGATGACTGTAATCAAAAGACAGTCCCGGGGCCGGTGCCGTGGCTCACTTAGTTAATCTTCCACCTGTGGTGCTGGCATCCCATGTGGGCGCCGGGTTCTAGTCCCGGTTGCTCCTCTTCCAGTCTAGCTCTCTGCTGTGGCCCGGGAGTGCAGTGGAGGATGGCCCAAGTGCTTGGGCACCTGCACCCGCGTGGGAGACCAGGAAGAAGCACCTGGCTCCTAGCTTTGGATCGGCGTAGTTCCGGCCGTAGCAGCCATTTGGGGGGTGAACCAACGGAAAGAAGACCTCTCTCTCTCTAACTATCTGTAAAAAAAAAAAAAAAAAAAAAAGACAGTCCCAAGTGCTGGTGAAGCCCCCTACCTCCCTGTTTATTATGTAAAATGGGTTAGCCATTTTGGCAACAGTTTGGTGGTTCCTCAAGAAAAAGTTAAAAAAAAGATTGACCAGGGCTGGCGCTGTGGCGTGGTGGGTAAAGCCACCACCTGCAGTGCCAGCATCCCATATAGGTGCCTTTGAGTCGTGGCTGCTCCACTTCTGATCCAGCTTTCTGCTATGGCCTGGGAAAGCAGTGGAAGATGGCCCCTATGTGGGACACCTGGAAAAAGCTCCTGCCTCCTGGATCAGTGGCCATTTGGGGAGTGAACCCGTGAATAGAAGATCTCTCTCTCTCTCTCCCTCTGCCTCTCTGTAGCTCTGCTTTTCAAATAAATAAACAAATCTAAAAAAAAAAAAAGATTGACCATGTGAGCCAGCAGTTCTGTTTCTAGGCATATACCCAGGAGAAATGAAAACATAGGAACATTTGCACAAAAACTTGCAGATGAATGTTCATAGCACCATTATTTCTAATACCCCAAAGTGGAAACAGCTCAAATTTACATTGAGTGATGCATTCACAAATAAATGCGGTCTGTTCAGACAATGAAATATTTGACCATAAAAATGAATGAGATTCTGATACCTGCTACTGTATGGATGAGTTTTGGAAACATCATGCTAAGTGAAAGAAGCTTTTCTTCATAACAGACAGATATTATGTTTCCATTTATGTAAAATGTTCAGAATAGACAAATTTATAGAAATGCAAAATAGATTGGTGGTTGTCAGAGTCTGGGGGAGGGGAAGGGAAGCTGGGGAGTGACTGCTAATGGGGCCAGGGTTTCTTTGTGGAAGGGGGAGCTGATGAAAATGTGCAGTTAAGGGTGGTGATCACATAGTCCTGAGCGCATTAAAAACCACTGGGTTATGCAGTTCAGAAGGACGGATATTTTCATGTGTGGATCATATCCTTAAGTTTTCTTTGAATGGTGCTGAGGTGATGGGTCTTTCTGTTTGCTAAGTCTTCTGGATACATTTCACCATTATGCTGAAGTAATCCCCAAAGGATTTGAGGCAGCTTCCCTCCAGCCCTGTGGCTGTGGGGCCCACATCAATGAGCAAACGGCAACTTCAAGGAGTGATTTGACTTTCCTGCTATATTCGGCCCCTTTCATTAGTGTATTTATAATTTTCCTTAAATAAATCTTATGTTTCTAGTTAAATTAATGACTAGAGGGGTTTAATGTTGAGGTCAAGATTATCAATGCAGTTGCTTTTTTTAAATTATGTCTTCCTAACTTAATAATTTGGGGGGATTTATGGATATCTTGATGAATTTGGAATCTTGAAATAAACCTTTTTGATGTCTTTTCTAGACAAAATCTCCATCTGCAAAAAATACACAGTTGGTTTATCTTTATTTTGCTTTTCTTTTTTCTGGTCTCTGTTAAATGTGGTAAAAGTGTACCTTTGTGTTTTTCAGGGCTGGAGCACTAACTCAAATGCATCTTCATTTCCTAATGCTTTGCCATTATTTATTAATGCATTCCATTATGTTTGGTCTTATTTTAAATCTGTAGCTTTACTTTAGCTATCCATTTCTTTTTATGACATTAAGAAAATTACCACATACGTTTTTTGAGAGCTTCAGTTTAGAAAAGCTTAGGACAGATTACAGAGAATGCATCCTAGCGTAGATGCCATCTTTACTTTCTTTTAAGCATCAGTTTGTGGCAGCCGTGTTGGTGGCTCTGATACGCTATGTGATTTACTTCATGCTTGTTCTGTAGCAGATGCTGAATACAGAATTTTAAAATTGAATTTGTTTACCCCAGTTTTATGATCATGGGAAGGGTCTTCTACTCACAATAAATAATTCTGATAGTAAATTGTTGGCTTCTGTTTGCTGAGTTTCATTTTCTACTTTCAGCACAGGATTGGTCCATGGCCTCTGCCCTTTGTGGAGAGGAGCTCATAATGTGTGGGCCGAACATTGCCATTGACTTTGTAAAAGCTTTGTCCTTCTCCCTTCTCTTTTCCTTTGAGAGGATACAGTAGTAGATAGGACTCGCTAGGCCTGGTCCAAGGCACCTGGACTGCCCCTTGAACACAAACTCCCTAGCTTGGTTGCCCCGTGAGTCGGAGATGAGCTTATTGGTGCCCATGCCCATGCTGGTGCCGTGCCCGTGCCCATGCCCGTCTTGCTGAGGACTGCAGGGTAGAATCAGGCAGGCAGTAGCTGGGTCCTCATGTTGCTGGTTTAAGGGCTTGTACTGACCCTGATTTATCAATCTGAATGCAGTCATTAGCAGGTCAAAGATACATTCATATAGTTGCTTTGATTTTCTCTGGGCTTTGGTTGGGTCACTTCCCCTTTATGAGACTTTGCCTTGTTATTTTGTTCCTTTCTGAAATCTTGGAGAGAGGACCTATCTTTTCCTCATAGTGTTTATTTTTAGTGCAGTGCACTCTCCCTCCCACCCTGCACTGCTTTGGCAGCTATCCCTAATTTTTGAGATACTCTGTTTCTGTTTTTTTGTTTATTTCAGTTCCTGTTGTTTTGTTCTGTGTGTCCTCTCTGATGACATTATTTGAAATAATTTTCCAACTTTCATGTGTTTGGGTACATGCTAACAATTTTTCATAGTGCTTGCTTTTTAAAATTCAGATTTATAGAAAACGTGTAAAACACTGTTTTCTATTTTTGTTCTCCCATGGTGTGCCAGCTCATAAGTGAAATTTCTTTCTGGGGCCGGTGCTGTGGCCCTGCACTCATGTGGGAGACCTGGAAGAAGCTCCTGACTCAAGGCTTCAGCCTGGCCAAGCCCTGGCCATTGCAGCTATTTGGGGAGTGAACCAGCAGATTAAAGATCTCTCTCTTGCTTGCTCTGTCTCTTCCTCTTCTCTCTTTGTAATTCTGACTTGTAAATAAATAAATCTTTTTTTTTTATTTATTCATTTATTTGAGAGACAGAATTATAGAGAAAGAGAGGTCTTTTATCCTCTGGTTCATTCCGCAAACGGCTGCAATGGCCAGAGCTGGGTCGGTCCAAAGCCAGGAGCCAGTAGCTCCTTCTGGGTCTCCCATGTGGGTACAAGAGCCCAAGCATTTGGACTATCTTCCACTGCTTTCCCAGGCCATTAGCAGAGAGCTGCATCAGAAGAGGAGCAGGGGACAGTGCTGTGGCTTAGCAGGTAAAGCCAGTGCCTGCAGTGCTGGCATCCCTTATGGGCTCTGGTTTGAGTCCCAACCGCTCCACTTCCAATCTAGCTCTCTGCTGTGGCCTGGGAAAGCACTGGAAGATGGCTCAAGTCCTTGGGCCCCTGCACCTACATGGGAGACCTGGAAGAAACTCCTGGCTCCTAGATGTGGATTGGCTCAGCTCTGGCCATTGTGGCCATTTGGGGAGTGAACCAGCAGATGGAAGACTTCTCTCTCCCTCTGCCTCTGCCTCTCTGTAACTCTTTCAAATAAGTAAATTAATTTTAAAAAAAGAAGAAGAAGAAGAGGAGGAGCAGCTGGGTCTCAAATCAGTGCCCATATGGGATCCTGGCACCCAGGCAAACACTTAGCCTACTGTGCCTCAGAGCTGGCTCCAAATAAATAAATCATTTTTAAAAAATTCTTCCTCTTTTATTACTCTGATGTCATTCCACATTCCCTTGTGATATCATTTCCCTAGGAAGAACTGTCTTGAGAAGAAGATTGTGCCCCATTTTTCTGTTGTGTCACCGTGTGTGCCAGTCCTGACTGCTTGTGGTTGTAGGTCCCCAGTCATATGCTCTTTGCCTAGTTTATGCTTTTTTTTTTTTTGCGTCTCTTGCTACCAAGCTTTGTGAGTTTCATTCTCACTACCTTTGGTAGTGAGCTTAATGTCTTAATGCTTAGGAATGTTGAAGTTGCATTATATCAGCTTAATAGGACTGAGTCCAGTCTTGAGTTCAATAAGACTTGCTGCCATTTGTTGTCCTTTGGGATTCTGGTCACACAGGAGAGGCTCTAGGAGAGGCTCTGTGAACAGCTCCATGGAGCTTCATTCCAGGATAAAGTGAAGCTCACAGTTGGAGCCTCCACTGACCCTGTGTCCCCCAGCTCCTTTCCAGGCCTCAGAGATGAAGAATTCCCCTTTGGCTCCAAGTGTTGAAGGCCCATGGCTTGTTTGCCAGTTTGGGGGCGGGGTGGGGGGGGACCAAATCTGTCAGTCAGTCAGTATTTATTGAACACATGATTGTGTGGTTACTGTGTCCTGGCTCTCTGCAGGTTCTCTACTTCCTACTTCCTTATAAGGAATAAAATTGCTAGGAGAGGAAGGCCTTGTTTCACAGCAGCCCATTCCACCTGCCCCAAGGGACAGAGGCAAACAGCTGTCTTGCATAAATGCCTGCTCCTCAAGTGGTAGGTCACCACCTAGAGACCGAAAAGAAGGGTCAGACACCTTAAAGCTCTTCCCTGTGGCTGGGACAGAGAGAGGCCAGGTGCAGAGCTTCTAGTGGCCTGGTTGCTCTGTGGTTCCCAGGAGGGAAACCTTTGGGGCCTCAGCTGGTCATATGGACCTCAGGCCCCCAGAATTCAGTCCTGGGGGACTGGCGTATCTGCTGTCCTGTAAACAGAGGGCCCACCAGAGGCTAGGCCTCTGTTGATCAAGGTTGGAGGGAGCTCATGCCAGCCCCTGGAGTTCTCCAACAACCCTTGGAAGAAAAACAATAATAGTAGGGGCATCCCCAGACCCCTAAGTTCTAGGAGAAGATGAGGATCAGACCTGCTCCTCCAGCCCTGGTAGAGGAATGGAGCTCTGTATTCAACAGGTGGTGGGACGGCCCATCTCCAGAGGCAGCTGGGGGTCTCAGGGATTCCTGGAATGCCCAAGCCATTCTTAGAGCTGGGCCCACCCTGGTGCAGGCGTGGTGGCACATCGGGGAGCCAGTGTGGGACCAGCCCAGACAAAGGAGTGGAATATCCCAGTTTTGTTGTGGCAACTGCTTCCTGGAACAAGTCCTTCCTCACGGGATTGCTGAGGCTGGCTTCCTTGACTTGGCAAGTGTGCAGATGCCAGACTGGTTTAGGAAGAAAGAATTCCCCGGGACAGCCCTGCCCTGGAGCGTGTTCCCATGCGTTGGTGTAGGCCTTTTCCAGAGAGCCAGGCCCTGAGGATGGAGGGGGCCAGCGCGAGGGGTAGAGGGGCATGTTCTTACTGACCACTACAGCCCTGTTCCCAGGCCCTGCATGGCTTTGTCCAGAGGCTGAAAGCCAGCGTCAGTGGTGAGGCCCAAGGCTAGTGCTCACTGTGGATGTTCAGATTGCTCTCGAGGATGGCAAGGAGGTAGCTCTCCTTTGTAGGTGAACAGACTTTGAGAGGCTGGCAGCTGCTGGGGCTACTCTAGAGCAGGCATATCTGCCATGTGCACGTGGACAGGGAGGCTGCTTCACAACTGGACACAGCTATGGGAGACTTACAGACTGGTCACCTGGGTGGCAGTTGGTGGGGTGGGGGATGACACACGGATTGTTCTTGCAGCCATGTCATTCCTCAGTGGGCTGATTGTGGACAGTTGCTTTAGTGCCAGGCTGGGCTTCCATGCACCCAACCTCGGATACTCAATCCTGTAGCCCAGTTTACAGACAGGGACAGTTAAGGGGATGGTTTGCAGAGCCAACCATCCCACACTGTGGCAGAGTCAGGGCTTGAATCCAACACCTGTTCTCTCTCCTGCTCTGCTCCTGGGAAGTGCTCAGGGCAGCAGTCCCTCCTGCATGGCTGTTGCCTCCAAGAGACCAGGGTCGGCATGGCCAAGGAGAGAAGGGAAAGATTCAGAGGCCCAGGTTCAGGACCCAGAGCTCCACTCAGCCCTACCTTGTCCTGCCTCCATGTTTTGCCCATGTTTTCGCTCCACGTGGAACATCTGACCAGCCTTCTAGGATGGGCTTACAAGGTAGCACAAGAGGATGAAAACTGCTGCCTAAGCCAGGGTCAGCAAAATGCTGTCCTGTGGACTATATTTGGCCTACAGCCTGGTTTTGCAAATAAAGTTTCTTCAGAACACAGCCTCCTGATGGTCAGCCATGTCCCAAGACCAGATTGCATGGGACTTCTTGGTGCTAGAGGCTCAGAGCCAGAAAGACCCTGCTGTAAACCTCAGAGTTGCACTCTGGGTTTACTTCCTTATCCTGCTTCTGTTTCTGGACCTCAGCCTCTGTGAGGTATGGTGGGAGGCTGAGCACCTATCCTTGGCCCGGTTGGATGGCTGGTTCTGGAAGCACTGGCCTCTGGCTGCTGCCCCTGCCTTAGAGGCCATTGGGGGGTCTCAGCATGTTGACACTGGTCTGCTGACAAGAGCCTTGGCCACCTGCTGAGCCCAGGATGTGCCTACTGTGGGGGAGCCAGCACACTTGGGCATCCAGAAGGTGGAGGAGAGCAGGCAGAGACTCACTGAGCCTTTATTTTAAGGCTCCCATACCCCCGTGGAGCCAGTGGGGTGGGAAGTGAATAGTGTTAACTGACTAAATCCCTCACAGTATGTTCAGGAAATTGAGGCACACAGTGATCAGGGCCCAGCACAGCCACCTGGCACTACTGTCACAGCTTATTTTAGAGATGAACAACCAAGGCAGCAGGGGGTATTAGCTGTGCTTCCCTGAGATGGGAGTGGTGGGCATGGTTGGGCTCATATGCCTGCCTGTGGCACCCATCTCCAGGAGTGTGTGGGGGCCCATCTCTAGGATGTGATCCTAGGCACTGTGCTGTCAGTTTCCCTACCTGTACACCAGTACCTTGTCCCACACTGTGACCAGACCATATATCCTTGGCAAAGGTGTGAAGCTCCCTTGTGCCTCAGTTTCATCATGTGCAAAGTGGGAACGTAAGCGGAGTGCCTCAGCGGAGCCACAGGTGCCTCTACAGCTGCAGTGGTGTGGTTGGTTCCACAGATCCTGAGTGCTGCTGCTGTTGTTCAGGGATGAGGCCACTTGGTGTGTATGTGGTGTTTCAGCCAAGCCCTAGGTGAGAGAGGAAGGGCCACCCTGACAGGGACTCCTGTCCTGGTGGAGCTCTTATGTTGAGATGTGGGCCTGAGTGGGTGAGGGTCAGTGATTCCAGGCTCCGGGTGCTGTGTGTAGGGCCCGCACGCTGGCTCTGTTTCTGTCTCCTGCACCCATGAATGAGGCAGGGAGGTCACAGGAGCAGGGTGCTTGCAGAGGTCAGCAGCTGCTCCCTTCGTAGTCCTCCAGCCTGCCCTTCACCTCAGCTCCCTCTTTGGTCTCTGCTTGATGAGGCCCCGGGGTCTGGTTGCAGCTGCCCTCTCTCCCAGGCTCTGTTATACTCCCCACTGCCTCACAGTAACTCCTGCTGAAATACACAGAGCTGCAGCCACTCTTCCCACTACACTGGTTTTGAAGTCCTTCCCTGCAAGCCTCTGTGACTGCTCTTCTTAGCCTGAAGTTTGCCTCATCCCCCACATTTGACTGTCATAAACTGGGTCCTGCAGCCTATCCCTAGGCCAGGCCCTGAGGGGGAGGAGCCAGTCTTCCCCAGCTACAGATGATGGAACTGTATCACATGGGTGTGGCTGAACTTGAGGCCAGCATCCTGGAAGCAGTTGGTGGCCAGAAGCGGCATGGGCCAGGCTCCCTCCTTAGGCGCCTGGCTGTCCATGACCTCATGCCTGGCCTCTCAAGGCTGTGTTGGATCTTGCTCGGCCTGCGGAGCAGCAAACAGGGTGTGGGCCTGGGAGCCTGTGTTAACAGCATCTGCCTGCAGCTAGGGCAGCCTCCAGGGGACATCATCAAGGTACTGCCTCTTCCTCACAGCCTGGATAAGTGTCATCCTGTGGTCCAGGAGGGTGGGAGCCTGGATTTTCCACCTCCTGCTCCCATTCGTTTCCAGAGCAGCTGGGGAAGTTTGTGGCAGGGCTGGGATGGAGACTGCAGCTGGGGCCACCTTCCCAGGCTGGTTCCTGGAGGCAGGGTGGGCAGGCAGGGGCTTTCACCCTGCACTGCACCACCTGGGAGGTCCTGGATGAGGAAGGCAAACTGAAAGGACAGCAAGCCCACAACTGGTCATCCCTGAGTCAGACGGGAACAGTCTGACTTCCCTGAACACCTCCTTGGGAGATGAGGGAACAGATGCCGATGGGAGGGGAAAGGGTAGTTGACCCCATGTAACTTAGGGGAGTCAGGTTTTGAGATGAACTCAAAAGGCTGCATGGGATTGTGTAGGGTGAAATTAGGGGTGTTTGGTCAGAAGAAAGCTAAGTGGTCTGGGCAGCCGTGGCACCATCTCCACCTCTGTGACCCCAAGGATAGGGTTTCTCCTGGATTCATGCTCTTCTAGTTGAGGTTATGCTGTACTTCAGACACATCTGTTTTCTTTTCTTCCTTCCTTCCTTTTTTTTTTTTTTTTTTTTTTTTTTAAGATTATTTATTTGAAAGTCAGAGTTACAGAGAGGAAGAGGCAGAGAGAGAGAGGTCTTCCATCCACTGTTTTACTTCCTAATTGTCCGCAACGGCCAGTCTGAAGCCAGGAGCCAGAGCTGCTTCTGGGTCTCCCACATGGGTACAGGGGCCCAAAGACGTGGACCATCCTCCACTGCTTTACCAGGCCATAGCAGAGAGCTGGATCAGAAGTGGAGCAGCCAGGACTCGAACCGCACCCATATGGGATGCCAGCACTGCAGGCAGCAGATTTACCCGCTGTGCCACAGTGCCGGCCCCACATGGCTTTACCTGCTATGCCACAGTGCTGGCCCCACATCTGAGTTTTCTTAACAATGCTATGTATTATTGAGTTGTAATTGAAATACAGAAAACTGCCTATATTTAAAGTATTCAGTATAAGGTTCATTCAGGCATATGCTTATGAGACTGTTGGCACGGCCTCAGTGACAGTGAGAGTGAGAGTGCCTCTGTCCTCTTTCCCATCCCAAGCCCGGGGACTATGGCATGGATTAGCTTGGCTTTCCTAGAGTTTTATATAAATGGATTTACACAATGTGTACAGTTTCTGTGTCTGGCTAGGATAATTTTGAGATATGTTCTGTGTTAATGTGTATATCAATAGTTGATTCCCTTTTATTGCTGAGTGTCACACTTTTTTAAAAACCTCTTTTCTCATTGAAGGTTATTGAGTTGTTTTATTTGACTGTTACATTCTGTGCAAGTCTTTGCATGGACATGTGCTTTCATTTCTCTTGGTTAAGTACTTAGGAGTGACTGTGCCATACAGTTGATATAATCGGCATTCTGCTTTCAAGGATTCCATATCCACTGATCAAAAATATATGAAAAAAAAAAAAACAAAAAGCTTTTTAAAAAAAAGAGATTTATGTATTTATTTGAAAAGTGGAGTTAGAGGAAAAGAGCAAGAGAGAGATCTTCTATCCTTTGGTTCACTCTCCAAATGGCTGCAACAGCCAGGGCTGGGCCAGGCTAAAGCCAGAAACTTCTTCCACCATATAGGTGGAAGGGGCCCAAACAAATACTTGGGCTGTCTTCTGCTGCTTTCCCAGGTGCATTAACAGGGAGTGAGATCAAAAGTGGAGCAGCCACCACAGGAACCGGTACCCATATGGAATACCAGCATTGCAGGTGGCAGCTTAACCTGCTGTGCCACAACGCTGGCCCCCAGAAAGCTTTTTCT
Source organism: Lepus europaeus (assembly GCF_033115175.1). Classification (NCBI taxonomy): domain Eukaryota; kingdom Metazoa; phylum Chordata; class Mammalia; order Lagomorpha; family Leporidae; genus Lepus; species Lepus europaeus. Next base: position 91,233,575 of record NC_084838.1, on the reverse strand, counting down.
TGTCATTAGTCCCTAAATACATTATAATAACTATATAGCATTTATGACGATTAGGCATTTTGAATAATCTAGAAGTGATTTGTATGTATAAGAATGTAAATATATATAATATATATATAAATATATATTTGTATGTATAAGAATGTAAATATACCATTTTATGTAAGAGATTTGAGAATACATGTATTTTGGTATCCGCTGGCGTCCTGGAATCAATCTTTCATGGATACCAAAAGACAACTGTGTGTACTTAGCTTTTTAAAAACCTGCCAAATTCTTTCCCAAAGTGGTTGTACTTTCCCCAGCGTCAGTGAATGAGTGTTCCCATTGCTTCATACCTGTGGCAGCAATTGGTAGGGTCGATCATCTTAATTTTAAACATTATAATAGGTTGTGGCACAGTAAGTTAAGTCATCATTTGCAACACCCATGACCCTCATGGGAGTGCCAGTTTGAGTTTTAGCTACTCAGCTTTTGCTCCAGTTCCGTGCTAATGTGTCTGGGAAGAAACCAATGATGACTCAAGAACTTGAGTCCCTGCTACCCACATGGGAGACCCAGATGGAGTTTCCTGGCTCCTGGCTTTGGTCTAGGTCAGCCCTGGGTTATGGCAGCTGTTTGGAGAATAGTAAACCAGCAGATGGAAGATTCTCTCTCTCTCTCTCTGCCTTTAGGTATATATGGTAGCTCATGGTGGTTGTAATTTGCATTTCCCTAGTGACTCATGATTTTAAGCATCTTTTCATGTGGCTCTTTCCCGTATATATCTTCCTGGGTGAAGTATCTTAGGTTCTTTTGTCCCTTTTTTATTGGATTGTTTTTCTTAGTGAGTTGGAAAGCCCTTTTTATTTTCTGGATACAAGTCTTTTATCACATAGGTGACTTGCTGAGTTTCTCTTCCAGTCTGTCTTTTGATTCTCTGAATATGTCTTTTCAGACAGACCAATTCTTGATTTTGAAGGCCATTTTGCCAACCTTATGGATCAGATCCAAGTCTCAGACTTTTTCTCCTGTGTTTTTCTCTGGAAGTTTAGACTTCTAATATTTCAGCCTATAACCCATTTTGAATAAATTTCTATGTGTAGTGTGAAGTATGGATGAAAGTATTTTTTGCATTTGAGTATTCATTTATTTGTGTACTGTTTTTTATAATGTTTTATTTATTTATTTGAAAGGTAGAGTTACAGAGAGAGAGGGAGAAATAGAAATCTTCCATCTCCTGGTTCATTCCCCAAATAGCAGCAGTGGCCGGGGCTGTTGTGCCAGGCTGAAGCCAGGAGCTTCTTCCAGCTCTCCCACATTGGTGCAAGGGCCCAGAGACTTGGGCCATTTTCTGCTGCTTTCTCAGGCGTGTTAGCAGGGGAGCTGGATTAGAGTGGAGCATCCAGGACTTAAACCAGCGCCCATATGGAATGCTGGCGTTGCAGGCTGTGGTGTAACCCACTGCGCCACAGGACTGGCCCTGGACCATTTGTTTTATCCTTCATTCACCAATCCCCCAGACAATTGACCCCAATTTGTGGTTCTATTTTTGTATTATCTGTTAGTCTAGTGATCTGTATACGAGTTTTTGAATGAATACATGTTTGCATTTCTCTCTCTCTCTTTTTTTTTTTTTTAAGATTTGTTTATTCTGAAAGAGAGTTACAGAGAGAGGTCTTCCATCTGCTGGTTCACTCCCCAAATGGCTGCAGTGGCTGGAGTTGAGCCAGTCTGAAGCCAGGAGCCAGGAGTTTCTTTCGGTCTCCCACATGGGTGTAGGGGCACAAGGAGTTGGGCCATCCTGCACTGCTTTCCCAGGCACATTAGTGGGGAGCTGGATTGGAAGTAAAGCAGCCTGGACTCGGAACCGGCACATAATATGGGATGCTGATCTGCTGCACCACAGTACCAGCCCCTCATTTCTCTTGAACATATTCCTAGGAAAGGAATTGCAGGGTCATGTGGCACCTCTATGTTTAGCTGTTTGAGGATCAACCAGACTGTTTTTCTTTTCTTTTCTTTTTTTTTTTTTTTTTTTAAGATTTATTTATTTATTGGAAAGTTAGAGAGAAGGGGAAAGACAGAAATCTTGAATCTACTGGCTCACCCCTTCTCTCCCAAATGGCTACAATGACTGGAGCTGGGCTGGTTCAAAGCCAGGAGCCAGGAACTTCATCCTAGTCCCCCATGTGGGTGCAGGGGCCTAAGCACTTGGGTCATCTTCCACTGCTTTCCCAGGCCATAGCAGAGAGCTGAATCAGAAGTGGAGCAGCCAGGATGCTGGTGCCACAGGCGGTAGCTTAACTGACTACACCACAGTGCCAGCCGCAGCCAGACTGTTTTTCACAGTGACTGTGCCATTGTCCATGGCCACTAACAGTGTATGAGAATTCTTGATTTTCCACATCTTTGACAATTGTTATTTTCATTTTATAAAATGTTAGCCATTATAGTAGATGCTAACTCATTGTGGTTTTAGTTTGCATTTCCCTACTGTCTAATGATGGCAAGCCTGTTTTTATGTGCTTGTGGGCTATTTATATGTCTTTGGAGAAGTGTCTGTTCAAGTTCTTTGCCCATTTTTTAATTGAGTTGTCCTTTATTGACTTGTAAGAGTTTTTTTGTGTTATGGATACTATATCTTTAGCAGATGTATGATCACAAAATGTTTTCTCCTATTGAATGGATGGTCTTTTCACTTGATAATGTATCCTTGATAATGCATGAAGTTTTTAATTTTTATAAAGTCCAGTTTTATCTATTTGGTGTTGCTGCTCTTGCTTTTGGTGTTGTAGCTACAAAGCTATTGCCAGACCCAAAGTCATAAAGACTAATGCCTATGTTTTCTTCTGAGAATTTCAACTCCTACATTTATGTCTCTGGTCTTTTTTTAAGATTTATTTTTATTTATTTGAAAGGCGAGTTAGAGAGAGAGAGAGAGAGATCTTTCCAAATGGCTGCGATGGGTGGGGTTGGGCCAGGCTGAAGCCAAGAGCCTGGAACTCTCTCTGGGTCTTCCACTCGGGTGGCAGGGGCCCTAGTACTTGGGTCATCTTCTGCTACTTTCCCAGGCTCACTAGCAGGGAGCTAGATTGGAAGTGAAGAGTCTGAGGTGCAAACCAGTGCTCATATGGGATGCTGGTGTCAACAAGTAGTATCTTAACCTGCTGTACCAGTCCTTCTGGTCCCTTTTGAGTTAATTTTTATACCAGATGTGAGGTTTTGGTTCAAGTTCATTATTTTGCATGTGAATATCCTCTTGTCCTAGCATTAGTTGTTAGAAAACTATTGTTTACTCATTGAATTATTTTTGTACTTGTGAAACAAAAGTCAATTTACCATATATTAGAGTGTGTATTTCTAGATTCTATTCTGTTCCTTTGGTTTCTGTGTATCCGTATGCCAGAACCTCAGTGTTTGGATCACTGTAGTTTCATTTTAAGTTTCCAGGTTAGAAATCATGAGTCCTCCAGTCCCCCACTTTATTATTTTCAGTATTGTTTCAGTTATTCCAGGCCCTTTGAAATTTAGTGTGAATTTGAAAAATCTGCTTTTCCATTTTTGGGGGGGGGCAGGGGAAGACCTTTGGAATTTTGGTGGGGATTGTATTGAATTTCAAGTTAATTATCTTTTAAGAATGAGAGTAAAATAGTTCATATTTACCAATATAGCCAGCATTGTTGATGCTTCTTATTCTTCCTTATGAATCTAGAGTTCCATCTGGTATTCCTTTCCTTCTGCAATTAGGGATTTAATTAGCGTATTTTGTAATGCAAGCCTGTTATTGATAATTCTCTCTGTCTGTCTGATGTCTGTGTTGCTTTTACTTGTGAGCACGTTTCACTGGTTGACCATGCTAGTTTTTTGGTCTTGTCTTTTAGGATTTGCTGTGTTTGCCTGCAGGCTGATCACAGAAATGTGCTGTTGCCCTTGTCTTTGCTCCTCTCTAAGTCATGTGTGCTTTGTCCTCTGGCTGATTTTAGCATTTTAAAATCATGTCACTGGTTTTTCAGAAATTTTATGCTTTGGGGTGGTTTTCTTTGTATTTCTTGCACTTTGGAATGACAGGCTGATAATATTTGTGGATTTATGGTTTTTGTCAAATTTGGAGTTTTTAAAAAAATATCTATGTGTTTACTTGAAAGGCAGAGTTGCAGAGAGAGAAGGAGATAAAAGGAGGAAAACAGATCTTCTGTTGCTGATTCGTTTACCCAAATGGCCACAACAGCCAGGGCTGAAGCCAGGAATCTAGAATTTCATCCAGTTCTCCCACATGGATTCAGGGGCCCAAGCACTTGGAGGATCTTCTGTTGCTTTCCTAGGTGCATTAGCAGAGAGCTGGATCAGAGTGGAGCATCTAGGACTCAAACCAGTGCCTATTTGGGGTGTCAGCATCGTAGGTGGTGGCTTAACTTATATTACAACACTGGTACGAAGTTTTAGAAATTTTTCAGTCATTATGTTTTTTAAAGAACTTTCTTTAAATCAATTTTTAAAAGATTTATTTAAATATTTACTTGAGAGGCTGAGTTACAGAGAGAGTGGTCTTCCATCCTCTGGTTCACTCTCCAAATGGGCACAGTGTCCAGAGCTGGGCCAATCCAAAGCCAGGAACCAGGAGCTGTCTCTGGGTCTCCCATGCATGTGCAGGGGTCCAAGCACTTGGGTTATCTTCTGCTTTCCCAGGTCATCAGCAAGGAGCTGGACCAGAAGGGGAGTAGCCAGTACTCAAACTGGCACGCATATGGGATGCTGGCACCGCGGACAGATGCTTAACCTACTACACCACAGCGCCAACCCCTCAGCCATTATGTTTTCAAATATTTTTTTCTATCCTCTCCCCTTCCTTTCCTCTGGGGACTCCCAGTACCTGTATTAGACTTCTTAAAGTTGTGCCATACTTTCCAAATGCTATTCGGTTTTTTGGGTTTTCTTATGTCCTTTTCTCTGTGTTGCATTTTAGATAGCTTGCTGTATTTTCAGATTGACTAATTTTCTCATCTGCACTGCATGTCTGCTGTTAATCTGATGTGGGTAATTTTCTTCCCTAAACGTCAGTTTAGGGGCCAGTGCTGTGGCAGAGCTGTTAAAGCTGCCGCCTGCAGGGCCGGAATCCCATATGAGTCCCGGCTGCTCCACTTCCAATCCAGCTCTCTGCTATGGCCTGGGAAAGCAGTGGAAAATGGCCCAACTCCTTGGGCCCCTGCACCCGGGTGGGAGACCCAGGGAAGCTCTTGGCTTCTGGCTTTGGATCGGCGCAGCTCCGGCCATTGCAGCCAACTGGGGAGTGAACCAGCAGCTAGAGAACCTCTCTCTCTCTCTGCCTCTCCTTCTCTCTTTCTGTACCTCTGACTTTCAAATAAATAAATACATCTTTTTAAAAAAACAGTTTGGTTTGGATTGTTTTGCATCTTCCTAGTCTTTACGTGGCATTGTTTAGTCTTCCCTGCATTCCGGACTGTGGGTCCTGATACCGGACTTCATGCCTCCTGGCCTCACTGTGGCCAGCCAGTGAGGGCTGAGTGCTGTCCACGGATGTTTCCTCCTGTACCTTTGCATCCGCAGCAGTTAGGGGTTGGTGCCAGCTGTGGGTGTCCCCACTGGAAGTGTTGTTATGTACGGATATTCCTGCTTGTGTTCTCAAGCTCTGTTCTGGGGTGCAGGGAAGTGATGTGGAAATAGACTGATTCTTTGGTGTTTGTCCTTAGCTTTGCTCTGCCGTGCCAAAGCAGCATGTAATCTAGCCTGACTTCCACAGACCCTGGGAGTGCTCCAATTGCCGCTTGTGAGTCAGGAGGGCTCCTTGGGTTGGTGGGAACTGGTGCTGTTTTCAATTACCCCTGGGGATGGTGGGGATGTTACCTCCACCCGGGGTATCCTTTCCCTAGTCTTGGCTTCCTTGGCCCTGCACTAACCCATCCTCAGTGAGGATTTGGTCCCCTGCCGGCAGGTCTGCCCTTTTGCTGCTGTCACTGCCTGGCCACTGTCCTCCAGCCCCGCCATAGCTCCATCTTGCGGGAATGGTGGAACTCTCCTTACCCTTATTATCTGGGGCCAGAGACTTGCAGCCTGCTGCTTACTCTGCATGCTATTGCTGTCATTTTCTAGAATGTTTTAGGCTGTGCACACAGGAGCAGACGCAGTCCCTGGGAGTAGCTTGTCTAGCTGGAGGTGGAAGTCTCCCTTTCAGTGTGTTTGAAGAGCTGCCAGATGCCCTGGGCAGCCAGCTGGAGCTGGGGCAGAGGAGGAGGTTTTGGCTAGGCCGGCAGGCCTGGACTCGAATGGTGTGTCATCTCAAGCAAGCTCTGAGGAGATGCTCTCATCCCCAGGACCAGGCCCATGGGTGTGTCAGGAGTGGCCACAGGTGCTGGACTCTTGGTCAGTCCTGCTGGTATGTCAGGAGGCCTGGCTGGTCTCCAGCCCCCTCACCCAATGAAGGAGCTGAGACGGAGGCTGCTGCTTGGCCTGGGAACGGTGGAGTGGCAGCCAGCAGGAGGCAGGTGCTGTGTGGACATAGTGATTTGTGGTTTAGTTTCCCTGGGACCAGGAGGGACGAGAACAGAGCTGAGCTGCTTTGATTTGAAAAGGTGCTGACATCTTCTACAGCATGAGCATTGTGTCAGTGGGCTGGCCATTGAGCAAGAGCAGCCCTTGGGAGGCAGCGTGGGTGGCGAGGGCATCCATGTGTCTGCGGCAGGAGTGTCAGCACAAGCTGCAGGCCTCCATGCACAGCCGTGGCTGTCCTGCTGGGCTGTGATGTCCTGTTAGCCGCTGAGGGTGACACACACTGTAGAGTGGCGTCTGCTGGGGCTCCCCCATCACAGGGCCCAGTCCCTCTCTCTCAAGACTGAGTGGTGGGTATGCAGACCTGGGCACCTTGGGCTAGGGCTTCAGCCCTCACACGTAACCATAGCATCTTCTTCCTGAGTGTAGGCCTATATCCCTTTGCCTCATGTGTCAAAGCCCTTGTCCTTTACCCCCATTCCTTTGTGTGGGAAATGCTGGTTTTGCACTTTGGGGCTCGCATACGCAGTGCTGGCCTCTGGTTGGTTCTCGTCGTTACCTCCTTCCCCTCCATTCCAGGTTTGTCCCGCAATGAGTGAGGATGGGTCAGCAGCAAGCACAGATTGGGCAGGTTCCCCTGCTCTTGCATGAATGACGGTACACTCACCTGAGCCTCAGTTTCCCCATCTGCGGTAGGGAGGGGAGAGCTGTGTGTAGCCCTGAGTTTGCTCCCCTTTGGGCAAGGCTGAGGATGCCTGAGCTTCCCAGTTAGCGCCCCCAGGATAGGGTCCAGGAAGGAGCTCTGTCCTACATGTCCACGCATGCCGTGTCCTCACAACAGTTGTGCCACACTGCACCCTTGCTCCTCAGAGACCTACAGTGTGTCCCTCACATACGGCTCATGTGTATACACATGTGTGCATAGCCCTTTCCCCGATCAAGGGGTCCTCCTGCCCTTCTCACTGCCATTGGCTAGGTGCTGAGGCTCAGTGTTCCTCACAAGCATCTTGTCTTCTGATGCAGGCTTTTGGACAGGCGCACACAAACCACAAGAAGGTGGCCGCGGATGGCGAGAGCCGAGAGGAAAGCCTGATCCAGGAGTCAGCCTCCAAGGAGCAGTATTACGTGCGGAAGGTGCTGGAGCTGCAGACGGAGCTGAAGCAGCTGCGCAACGTCCTCACCAACACGCAGTCTGAGAACGAGCGCCTCACCTCGGTGGCTCAGGAGCTGAAGGAGGTGGGCCAGTGGGTGGGCCTGTGCGGTGCACCCGGGCGCGTGGCGGGGCTGGGCCACCTGTGCCATCCTTTGGTCCTGTCTGCTGCAGTTCAGACGGCACGCCAGACTGCACTGCTGTGTTGGGCTGCCTCCAGCCAGCCAGTGAATTAGGCCCAGAGCAGGAGGTGAGCAGTCAGGAGGGCAAGGCCAGCCCCCGTAGGGGTGGAGGTCTGGTGCCCAACAGATAAGTCCCTGCCACTGGACTCCCTGCTCGAGGGATGTTCTGTCTCCCTATGGATAAGAAAACCTGTCCATGGGGACTCAGAGTGAGACGTGCGCATCTGAGGGTTACAGGCAGGATTACAGACTGCTGCGCCCCAGCCTCCTGTGCACAGCAAAGTGCCATCAGGGCGAGGCTTGGTACTGGGCACTGCCCCAGCCGGGCTTAAACTGGGGTGCATCCTGAGTCCCTGCGGGCAGTCATGACCTGCAGCCTTCCTGTCAGGAAGTGAGGCTGTAATGTCCGCCCTTGAGCTTTTGAGAGAGGAACCAGCTTGGCGCTTGACCCTGCCGACTGTGGGACCAGCTTCCGTGGAAGGTTGGGAACCCAGGGCAGTGATGTGGCAAAGAGGATTTGGGGGATCATGGAGAGGAACATGTGCAGGCAGACCCAGAGCCGCCAGCCTGTCAGGTAAGGGGGGAGGGGAGCCTTGCTGAGGTCAGTTGGGGGCTTTTGTGTCCCCGTCCATAGGCTCCGTGCTGGTGCCTCAGTGTGTGCAGATCCTGGGGATCCAGCTGGTTCTGAATAAAGCCTTAGTCTTCTGGAGGGGTGTCTTGGTGAGCCTGGAAGGAGAACTGCACCCTGTGCGTGTCCCTGGGGCAGAAACCTGTCTACCGTGGGGCCATGCCAGGGCAGAGAGGAGTCAAGAGGAGTTTTAAAAGCTGCAGTCTGGCTGTGGCCCTCCTGGCTGTGGCTTTGGGAGTCGGCCCCACATACCCATCCAGAAGGGAGTGAACGGAATGATGCTGGCTCAGCCCATCACTGAGCCTCAAGACCCAGGCAAGGCCTTGACCTTAGTCCCAGCCCATTTCCCTGTCTGTAAACTGAGTCTCCAAAGCCTCTTGGAGGGGACACCCTGCACTCCCTTGCCCCACCTCCAAGTCCTTGTTCCAGCCACAGCAGTGCACCCTCTGCAATGGATGGTCTCATGGAGGGACTGGCAGAGCATAGAGCATGAAGTGCGCAGCAGTAGCGCCCACGTTGGGGGACGCTGCCGGGGACTAACAGCGGCCTGACCTCATTTCCTCCCAGAGGGGTCATGGATGAGGGTAGGAGGAGGGACCGTTGCTCTGGAGAGACTCACTCTTGTCCTGACGGTCATCTCAGCCCTCCAACAACCCCTCTTCCTGCAAAGCTAGTGCAGGGGCTCTCTCCTGCCTGGTGTCTTCCGCCCCTTTCTCTCTTCCAAAGGCCAGACAAATGGGTGACCCTGCTGCCGGAAGTGAGCCCTTCAGGTTGAAGATAGGCGGGTCTGGTGGTGGATTCCCACTGTTCCTGCTGTGTTCAGCAGGACATCCCGCCCATCCCTCCACACCCCTCAGCCTCTTTCTCCCAAGGATGTGCCCCCACATGCCAGTGCCGCTGTGACTCTGTGGGCACTGCGCTGTGTTCACTTCTCTGGGCAGGTGCTGTGTAGCCATTGAGCCTCTGCAGATGGTATCATAGCACTGCCCCCTGACCTGCCCACCAGATAGGAAAGCTGCAGGGCCCACCCTGAGAGGGCTGAGGGTACCGCAGCACCCTCTGCCACTCCCTGTGCACTGTGCTCCCAGGCAGCCGCACTGGTTCCCACGGGCACAGAGGTGAGGCAGCCACACCGAGTCCCCTTAAGCCCTTGGAGGCAGAGGCACAGCCGGCCACTCACTTGCCTCCCTCTCCCCTCCCCTGGCAGATCAACCAGAATGTGGAAGTCCAGCGCAGCCGCCTGCGGGACGACATCAAGGAGTACAAGTTCCGGGAGGCCCGCCTGCTGCAGGACTACTCGGAGCTGGAGGAGGAGAACATCAGCCTGCAGAAGCAGGTGTCCCTGCTCCGGCAGAACCAGGCAAGTCCCGGGCAGCAAGAGGCGACACCTTGTGCCAGCCCTGCTGTTGAATAGGCAAAGGGTGCAGCCAGCAAGGCCCAGACCCTCCAATTCCACAAAAAGCATCTGGCTGCAGCACTTACTGACCGTTGGCCGGGCTGAGATGTTGTCCCCAGAAATGGAAAGCAATCGGAGGTGTTCAAGAGTTACCCCCATCTCCACCCGAGACTGGATCTGCAGGTGCTGTCCCATCCTGGGTGCTGACCATGAGGCCTGAGCATTGCCATGCCTCTGCCTGTGACAGGGACGAGCAGTCTTCCCTCTGCCTGTGGCAGGGATAAGTGGGGTCCCCTCTGTCTGTGATGCGACAAGGCAGTTCTGGGCTCTAGGGCCACTCAAGGACCAGCATGCTCTCCCCTGACAGCTACAGCCTTGCAGGATGGGAAGTGGGACACCTTTTCTCCGCAGCAAGTGCAGACTTTGCCCCAAATTGCTATGGGCTCCATCCTTGCTGCCTTCAGAAATCCTGACCCACCAGATCCTTCAGAGCAGAAGAGTCTTGCCATCAGCAAACCTGCCATTTCAGTCCTGGATAAGGAAGCGTGAGTGTGTGCAGAGTGTGTAAAAGCAAGCAGGAAACTGGTTCTGCTCCCCAAACATCAGAACGGCATACACAGCCCCAGTCCCACTATAGTAGCTTGCAGCCGTTACTTGTCATGGGTGCCATTTGGTCTTAGTATTATCGTTGGCAGAACCTGGCCTACCTCCCTATCCTGAGGGAGGGGAAACCAAGGCTCAGAGGTATAGCCCTCAGCGTTGGCATTCGGTGGAGCCGGCCCCTGCCTGCTGGGATCCCCACCCTCCTGCCTCCTGTGGTACCTACACACCTACCTCCTGGGAGCACATGTCAGTTTTAGTACTGGGTGCCCCTTCATATCTAAGACTGACAGAAAATCACTCAGCACTTCATTTTATGTTTTTTTTGTTTGTTTGGTTGGTTTTTTTTTTTTTTTTTTTTTAAGATTTATTTATTTGAAAGGAGAATTACAGAGAGGCAGAGGCAGAAATGGGTGGGTGGGGTCTTCCATCTGCTGGTTCATTTTGCAAATGACCACAATGGCTGGATCTGGGCCTGTCTGAAGCCAGGAGCCAGGAGCTTCTTCCGGGTCTCCCACATGGGTGCAAGGGCCAAAGGGCTTGAGCCATCTTCTGCTTTCCCAGGCCACAGGAGAGATGGATCGGAAGTAGAGCGGCCAGGTCATGAACCGCTATCTGTATGGGATGCTGGCTCTGCAGGTGGTGGCTTTACCCACTCTGCCATAGCACTGGCCCCCATTTTATGGTTTTTTACCTTCTCTTGGCCAAAGAATACAGAATGGTAAGAAATATATATAAAAATTGCCCTCAGCCCCTATGTAGAGTACTAGATTCTGCCTGCTCTTCCTTGTCCGCCAGCAGATGTGACCTCACATGACAGCCTCTGTGTGTCTCACCACCCTCAGGCTCTTCCAGGCCTGGGTGTCACGTGTGCACTTGGGGGAATTTCAGTTCCTTCATTTTGAATTAGGATTAGAAGCAACAGCCATGGCACACATCCAAATACTTGTGTACATCTTATGAGCTTTAAGATAGTTAATGAACTACTTGTATTAATCTTACAGAGCTTTAAATGAGTATGCACTTGGAATATTTCTTAAGTAGCTTGATGGACATTGGGTAGCATAGATATCTGTGGATCTCAGCTGGCTGTTTTGCAGTCTTGTGTGCAGTGTCCGCACTGTGGGCTGAGCATGTCTGTGCCCTTGTATCTCATGCTTGGACCCCTCAGCATCCACGTTTCCCAGGGGATATGTGGGGGGGGGGGGTGTGACCTTGGCCTGGACTGCTGCAACCCCTTTGCATTTAGTTGGGGAAGTTGGGTGCTTTGGCATGACCGTGCCCCTTGTTTTTCCATGCCTTGATGGGACATGTGGCCTCTTCCCAGGTGGAGTTTGAGGGCCTCAAACACGAGATCAAGCGGCTGGAGGAGGAGGCTGAGTACCTCAACAGCCAGCTGGAGGATGCCATCCGGCTCAAGGAGATCTCGGAACGGCAGCTGGAGGAGGCCCTGGAGACGCTGAAGACAGAGCGCGAGCAGAAGAGCAGCCTGCGCAAGGAGCTATCGCAGTACATGAGCATCAACGACTCCTTCTACACCAGCCACCTGCACGTCTCCCTGGATGGCCTCAAGTTCAGTGACGACGCCACAGCTGAGCCCAACAATGATGCCGAGGCCCTGGTCAATGGCTTCGAGCATGGCTTGGCTAAGCCGCCACCAGACAACAAAACATCGACACCTAGGAAGGACGGCCTGGCACCGCCCTCCCCCAGCCTTGTCTCTGACCTGCTTAGTGAGCTGCACATCTCTGAGATCCAGAAACTGAAGCAGCAGCTGGTGCAGGTGAGCCAAGTGCCTGTGCCCCTGTGCCCTCCGTCCCCCTTTTCTCACCTCCTGGCATAGCTGCACTCATGCAACCCCACCCTGCAGGGCTTCCCTGGCTGCTGGTGCTCACTTACTCTTTTTCCTTATGCTGATTTCCAACCCTGCATCCTGGACATGAATGAAACTCCAGAGCAGAATCCCAGGTTCCTGATTACTGGGTCTAGGTTAGTGCAGTGGTGTCCACATTGCTCCCAGGTCACCCACATCGTGACAGGGTGAAGTGATGGGACGCTAGCCCCACGTGTGACTCCCACACCCTGACCAGGAGTCAGAATAACTGGCAGGTTTGGGGATGGCTTTGTCTCCTGGGAGACGGATCTCTGTTGATCCAGCAAATGATGGCATGCCCTTTGAGGTACAGCAAAGGAGGCAATGGAACCCCCGTTCTAAAGAGCCAAGAGCAGGGTAGGGGGTCCGCATGGTGTAGTGGGTAAAGCCTTCACCTGCAATGCCAGCGTCCCATATGAGCACTGGTTCATGTCACAGCTGCTTCACTTCTGATCCAGCTCCCTACTGATGGTCTGGGAAACCAGTGGAAGGTGTACTTACTTGGGCCCCTGCCACCCATGTGGGAGACCTAGAAGAAGCTTCTGTCCCCTGGCTTCAGCATAGCCCAGCCCTGGCTATTACAGCCATTTGGGATGTAAACCAGCAGATGGAAGATCTCTCTGTGTGTCTCTCTCCCTCTCTGTGTATATGCCTTTCAATAAATAAATAAATCTTTTTTAAAAAGCGGGTCCCTGCCACCCCGCCCACCGACCCGGCCCTCCATAGTGGGGATGTAGGCAGCCCTTGCAGGTGGCCCCTGTTGCTGGTGATGGGCAGTGCCCTGGGGAAGCAGCGTGAATTCCATCTGCCCCAAGGCTTGCCTTGGCAGATAGAATGTTGCTGAGCTGCCCAAGGCTTCCATTCCTGCTGACAAGCTCCCTGCTGCCTGTGCCGTTGCAGATGGAGAGAGAGAAGGGGGGCCTGCTGGTGACGCTGCAGGACACACAGAAGCAACTGGAGCAGGCGCGGGGGGCCCTCTCAGAGCAGCGGGAGAAGGTGAGCCATCTCACAGAGAACCTGAGCGCCCTGCGGCGCCTGCAGGCTGGCAAGGAACGCCAGACAGCCCTGGACAACGAGAAGGACCGCGACAGCCACGAAGACGGCGACTACTATGAGGTGGACATTGATGGCCCTGAGGTCTTGGCCTGCAAGTACCACGTGGCTGTGGCTGAGGCCGGCGAGCTCCGAGAACAGCTCAGGGCGCTGCGTGACACTCATGAAGCCCGCGAGGCCCAGCACGCCGAGGAGAAGGGCCGCTATGAGGCCGAGGGCCAGGCACTCACCGAGAAGGTCGCCCTGCTGGAGAAGGCCAGCCGCCAGGACCGTGAGCTGCTGGTCCGGCTGGAGAAGGAGCTGAAGAAAGTGAGCGACGTGGCCGGGGAGACTCAGGGCAGCCTGAGCGTGGCCCAGGATGAGTTGGTGACCTTCAGCGAGGAGCTGGCCAGCCTCTATCACCACGTGTGCATGTGCAACAATGAGACGCCCACCCGCGTCGCCCTGGACTACTATCGTGAGGGCCAGGCCGGGGCCGGCCGCACCAGCCCTGGGGGCCGCACCAGCCCTGAGGGCCGTGGTCGCCGCTCACCCATCCTCCTGTCCAAGGGGCTGCTGGCCACAGAGGCCTGCCGAGCTGATGGTGGGACTGGGGACAGCAGCCCCTCCCCCAGCTCTTCGCTGCCCTCACCCCTGAGCGACCCGCGCCGGGAGCCCATGAACATCTACAACCTGATCGCCATCATCCGCGACCAGATCAAGCACCTGCAGGCAGCTGTAGACCGCACGACGGAGCTGTCCCGTCAGCGCATCGCCTCACAGGAGCTGGGCCCTGCGGTGGACAAGGACAAGGAGGCGCTCATGGAGGAGATCCTCAAGCTGAAGTCGCTGCTCAGCACCAAGCGCGAGCAGATCACCACACTGCGCACCGTGCTCAAGGCCAACAAGCAGGTGAGGCCTGGGCACCATCCTGCGCTGGGGGTCCCCAGGCCTCGGGTGATGCGAGGGCAGAGCCTAGGGGCAGGTGGACTTTAGGGCCACTCTGACAAGGGCATCTTGGCCAGTAAGAACTGTGCTCACCTGTGACCACTTGGTAGCGATCAGTTCCGGGTGCTGGATTGGAGAACGAGGGAGGTGGGGCTTTCTGGGGGGGGTCCCAGGGCGGGTTGAGGAGTACTCTGGAACACTGAGGCCTGCTGACTGCACAGCACAGCTGTTGGAGTTTGTTCCTAGGGCTGCATTGGAGAGACAGCGTCTCCCAGAGAGTGTGGTGCTGGCACCATCTCATACCCAGGGCCCCTACCTGAGCCCAGAGCATGTGTCGGCCAGTGTCATACCCTTTACCCACCTGCCCTGCACCTGTGTGTCCCCCAGACAGCTGAGGTAGCCCTCGCCAATCTGAAGAGCAAGTATGAGAACGAGAAGGCCATGGTAACCGAGACCATGATGAAGCTGCGCAACGAGCTCAAGGCCCTCAAGGAGGACGCGGCCACCTTCTCCTCCCTGCGAGCCATGTTCGCCACCAGGTAACCGTGCTGTCTGAAGCCCCCCCACCCCCACCTTCTCTGAGGCCTGCGGGTCAGTGCCTGTGTCCAGCACCACTGCGAGTGACACGTGTTTGAGAAGTGTGGCCCCAGCCCACCCCTGGCATACACAGTGGAGCTGGAGTTGGTGATGAGGGAGGGTGAGAAGGTGCCCGAGTGCGGAGTGTCCTCGGTAGGCGCCGTGTGTGGCCAGTAGCAGCAGAGGGTGTGGGGTTCTTCCTCCGTTCCTGCTGCTGCCCACCTGGCCCCAGGAACCTGGTTCTGTGGGGCTATTTTCATTTTAGTGTTAACAAGCCCTAGCAAGCCCAGTTGGTCCTGTTTTGCAAGGAGACCAAGGGGAGCAGGCCCCAGAGAGGGTGGGGAAGTGCTTGGCCTTCCTGGGGTCCTAACAGCCAACAGTTGCCAGGCTGACTTCAGGTGCCAGAGCAGCCCTGAACTCACCTGGCTAGGGCTGCAGGTTCAGCAGTTGCCCTCCTAGCTGGAGTGGGGTCCCACCTTTGCACAGCTCCATGCTTCTGCATCCCCATGGCCCTTGGCGTTCAGCTCCTCTTCCCTGAAGGGACTCTTAGTGAGGGTCTCTTGGGTGAGCCAGGGGCTGCCCTGCATGTGCACACCCGCCACAGGCTGAGGAAGGTCAAACCCAACACTGAGAAGCAAGGCCCTGCCTTTCACTCTCTAAGGTGGGTGGCGCCACCTGCTGGCCGTTATGGGGACTGCCAGGACAGGCAGAAGAAAGGAGTGCCAGGGTTTTTCTAGGAGCGTTGCTTTTCCTGGGGATAGCAAAGTGCTTGAGGATTCCCCAGGTCCCCCGCATCTAGAAGATAAACCATAGCTTTGTAAACTTGTTGTATTTAAAGTCCTGACTTTTCAGATGGAGCCAAGATTCAGACCCTGGAGGCTGTGTCCCCAAGGGGATGCTGATTGGCCCCTGTCTGGTGGGTCCCCCGTGTCTCAGTGTCTCTGCCAGACCCTGGCCAGCCCCTCAGTGGGTTGGTGGACAGGTGGGCAGAAGCCCAGGGACAGTGTGAAGTGGGTGTCTCACTCTTCCCCGCTCTCACTGGGGTGGAGCAGATGAGTCACAGGTAGGCAGAGGCCCAGACACCGGGACAGACTGCCTGTGGCATCCACACACACCTTTGCTTTGCTCCGGTTGTCATCAGCACAGATTGAGCACTGGCAACGTGCCTGCAGCAGGCACAAGCCCAGGCCTGCTTTGAGTTTATGCCCACACCTGGAAGCCCGTGGTGTCTCAGCACGCAGACCCTGAAGTAGGGGCCACTCCCCCAGACAAAGCTGCGTCCCTGGGGGGCACAGCCTCTAGGAACCACTTCCTACCCAGTGAGCTCAGCAACCCCCAGCAAACAAGTCAGCTTACTTCACAGGGCTGCGCGGGGCCGGTCAGAGGCTCTGTCTGAGCAGTGCCTTGCTGAGTGAAGCCACAGCGAGGCTCCCCAGCGCTGGGGCCGCGAGCCGTCCCGGCTGCCCTCCCTGCCTCACCGCGCTCTGCTCCCCGCAGGTGTGACGAGTACATCACACAGCTGGATGAGATGCAGCGGCAGCTGGCGGCCGCCGAGGATGAGAAGAAGACGCTCAACTCGCTGCTGCGCATGGCCATCCAGCAGAAGCTGGCGCTCACCCAGCGGCTGGAGCTGCTCGAGCTGGACCACGAGCAGGCCCGGCGGGGCCGCGCCAAGGCCGCCCCCAAGGCCAAGCCGGCCGCCCCGAGTGTAAGTCACGCCTGCGCCTGCGCCAGCGACAGGGCCGAGGGCGCTGCGCTCGCCAGCCAGGTGTTCTGCAGCGAGAAGCAGAGCATTTACTGTGATTAGGCCGCAGGCTCCACACTGCAGCTAACTCGGTCCTGCTTCACTCACCTAACCCAGCACGGCGGGGCGGCGGGGCGCGGCTGATCCTAACGTGACTAACGCACAGGGGCCAGGACTTGGGCTGAGCGGCGTGGGGCGCCGGGACTCTCGTGAGCTTCATGTCGCCTCTCGTTTCTTACAGCCCTCAGGAGCTCCCTAGGGGCAGAGGTGGGGTAAAGGAGCACATGCCCTTGGGGAAGACAGACACGCAGAAGTGTCTTCCGGGGCCCTGGGTGCTGGGAGAGCCCGAGGGAAGGGGTCCTGGCCCCACCCCTGGGCTCCCGTGGAGGGGCAGGGTCTGAATGGAAACCTGCATGCTCCTCGCATGTCTCATGTCAGAAAGCAGTTGTAGGAGGGTCTGGCCTGCTGAAGGGCCCCAGACCATAGTCCGTACCGGGCATGGCTTTACGGAAAGAACGGTGTAGATTGTGCAGCATCTCACTGCACATCAGTCAGTGTAAAGGCACAGGATGGCTTTCCCCAAAACCCAGAGAACAGGCCTGAGCTGCCCTCTGCAGACGGCCCCACAGCGCAGACACAGCCAGCGAGAGCAGGAGGGCAGAGCTCCGCAGCCTCGGCTCCTCATTTGAGATCTGCACGCTCATCCACCAGTCTATCAGGTGACAAATCGGCAGCGCCTGAGGCCCAGGGCTTCCTTTCTTAGTGAGGAACTTTCCAAGTGCCTGGCCGGACCATCCTTCCTGCAAAGTCCATCCTGTTGTTTTGGGGAACTATGGCTGCCTGCCTGCCCTTGGACCTTCCTCCCCGGGGGCTTCAGACCTGAAGGCGCAGGGCTTTGAAACCCAGCCGGAAGTCTGAGCTGCCTGCAGGCTCACCTGACCGGAGAGGCACGCGTGGTGGCAGCAGAGCCCAGCAGTGCTGGGGGAGCTCTGCATGGGCCCAGGCCAGGGTGTGGGACTCACAGGTAGGAGGCACGTGGTTCTGCGTTGAGTGCCATGTAGGGGTGGCCACACGAGAACAAGGGAAGTCGGCTGGGCCCCCCCCAAGTTGAAGCAGAGCTCTTCTCCCTGTTTCCCTCTCGGTCCCGCTGGGGCCGGCCGGACCACAGGCTACCAGCCACTCTCACCCGTCTGCGTGGACAGGATTTGTGTTACTTGATGCGAGGCCATGTTGCCCTGCCCACTCTTCCCGTGGGTACCAAGTGTGTGTCAGGCCCTCCAGACTCCAGACACTTCCTTGGCATGCAACACAGGCCACACGTGTCCCTTGCACGTCTGTCCTGGGATGCTGCCCGCATGCCCACCCCTCTTCTGCTGTGCCCTCTCCTGCTGAGCCCGTTCGCAGCTTCTCTCTGAACTTTTAAGGGGCTCTCAGAGCCACTGGCCCCTAACCCGCACGCAGGCCACTCTGCCCACTAACGTGCTCGCCCGCCCCCAGCACGGTGAGAGCTGTAGTTGTCAGACCAGCGGGAGGGGCGATGACCGTTTCTAACGCTGTCTTGTTTTCTCCCGTTTTCAGCTGTAGAGTAGCTGCTGGGCGGACTCGGCCGCCGGCCCTGTCACAGCGCAGCCCCCTCCCCTCCCGTGCCCACACGGAGGAAGGAAGGGCAACCTAAAAGTCCAGTTATAAAACGTTTTTGGATATGCCACTGCAGTTCTTTTCAAAATAGCATTCCCCAAGTTTGTAATGGGAGGAAAAAAGCTTTAATGTTGAGTGCCGCGAGCTGCTGCTTGGACAGGCCTCTCTATGGCCGAAGAAACCGCTTCCAGGGCCACGCCGGGCTCGCTTGGGCCCGCCGGAACACCCACCACGGGATCTCCTTATCACAAAGTTTCCTTTTTTATCCGATCAACCTGTGCACTTTTGATATTTTGATATTATATTTGCTTCCTAATTCCTCGCGTGGAGACGGTCTCAGATGCTGTGGTCTGTGCTCGTGTCCTGTAGCTGTAGCTGTGTCTCACTCCGACGTGCGGATCTGACGTCGGTGCGAGACAGCCGTGTGCTGCGTCACACGCGGCTCTAGACTGGAGGGAGGCCTTGACCCAGCAAGGGACGCTGCCGAGAGTTCCCTGCTGTGGTCCAGTAGCCTGGTAGATACGGCATTATGGTTCATGTTTGAAATTGCAGATTTTAAATGCCATCTTCATTAAGAAATCCAGGGTATTCCGATTCTGGGGTTTTTCATATTGTATTATTATTATTCTTAGGAATAGTTCAATGTAACAAGAAGAAAACTTGACCTTTGCTCTGGTTAAAACAATAGGCACTTGAAAAAAGATAAATTATTGAATGAGTAGTATTACCTACAGATTCCAGAGCTTTCTGGGTTTTAGGACATTGTAAAGCATGACTGATTAACAGAATTTTATACAACTGTACCAGTGAAATTCCAAATTGGAATTGTTTTGTTATTCTGGTTGTTGTGCCAAATTGTGGTACACTTAGAAAATTCTACAGTCGTCGATTTTTAGGGTGTTCTATTTCAACACCTTTTTGTTAGTACTCATTGCCAGTAGTGCCTTCATCAGTGAAGGGAGGTGTCCCAGCGCAGGTAGCTGTGAGGAGCAGGGAAGAGCTAGTTGGGAGCGCTGAAGGCCAGTGTGGACCAACAGGTGGGAGCAGGTGCTCACCTCCCCCTGGACCTGGGCATCTTCATGGAGGGAAAGAAACAGTAATTGTGCAAAATTCTGTTAGTCAGTGATTCTTTACTTACAAATTCAGGGGCTTAGAAGATGAAAGCAAACACAAGATCTTGAGTGTGATTTGGGAACCACACGGACTTCCTGGGACAAGCTGAGCAAGCTGCTGACCACCAACATTTGTGAAGCGCTGAGGGCATAGGGCCGCACCCATGGGCACTGGGGGGACAGGTAGCCGCGGTGTGCTTTGCAAATGTGAAAAGGAGACGTTGTATCTTCTCTTGCTTGGTGTAACTAATCACTGTTAATTTCAGGAAACAGAATCGCTGAAGCTCTGCAGCAGACCAGGGCAGCTCCTGTTGTTTGCTGGGGAGATTGTTGGGTGTGGGCGGATTGGTACTCAGGGAGGAAGAAAACTGCTCCCTCAAAAAAAAAAAAAAAAAGATAAATTATAATCATGCAAATGACACGAATAACAGGATTCTGTTTCCTGGAATAGCATCCTTATTCCTAGTTGTTGGGACTCCTGTTTTTTACCTTCTGTTACAGTGTTGATTCATAAGAAATACTGTTACAGATGAGGTTATCTCCGATAACTTCCCTATGGGGTGTTTCATCTGTACCATCTGTATGGGGTATTTATTTGCAATGATGTCTGAGTACTGTATTTTTTCTGTGCATTACTTTAGTGTCAGATGTTGTCTTTATTTTAAAGTCATATGCATGTTCTCCTGCCAGGGAACCTTTACACAGACCTAAACAGATAACAAGCAATTGCCTTCCATTTCTGAGAAAATGAGTCTGAGAATGGAAAACTAAGGGAAAGGAAAGGAGAAATCCTTCAAGTCTATGAAGACACCAACAGGTGGCGTGAGTTGTTGACAAGCCAGTGCACATAGGAAAAGGGCCTGGGTAAAGAGTCACATTGGCAGGACCAATAAATAAAGAATAATAAAAAGATAAAAGCTCACGGCGTGTTCTGTGACTGCTCGGCCCCTGTGCAGGTGACCACTCGAGCTGCGTAGTGAGTCCAGTGCCTCTAGGAGCTCCGAAGCCAGGGCACCCTGGTGCGGGGGAGGCTGGGAGCAGCCTGGGTCCCTCTTGGGGGGAGGGGAGAAGCGTGGCGGCGGTGCACCCTGGGGGCCCATGTGGCATCAGGTGTGAATGCTGGGCTGTGAGGTAGTCAGAGCATGTTGCATTTTGTAGATTGAGGCCCGGGGTCAGCCTTCGCTACCTGAACTCTTGCTCTCCGAGCCCAGGAATGAGTAGGTTTAGGCAACAAGGGTTACCTGTTTGCCACACAAAACTCTGTTTTTCTGTAGGATTAAGTACAGAGACACACGGGCACATTTGATTGCTGGCAGTACAGGCAAAGGGGGCAGAAAGGGCCAGTGCCCCTCTGAAGGACCTCCTTCCCCCAGCTTCTGTGTCCCCATGGAGGCCCCTCCTGCTGCCAGACCTGCCCCCCTTGGTAGCGGCCGCCATGACTTGTTTTCTGTTGTACTGTTCTTTCTGGCAGAATAGAAGGCTCGGCCCAGTTAGGTAAAGGTGGAGAAGCCAGCCCTGGACTGATCTGGAGGGAGACCCCAGAGAGGGAGGGAGACCCCAAAATGCGGGGAGGCCCCAAAGAGGGAGGCAGGCATGAGCAGCAGAGCCTGTGGGGCTGCCCCCTGTGTCACAGCCCTCTGTGGTCTGGCTCACTTCTGTGTGTGATCCATCCTGTCCCCGCCCCTGCTGTGTTCTGGGTCCTTCACCTTAGGGGTAGAGTGACAGTCTTCCCAGTGGTTGGGCACGGGAGTCTGTGAGATGGAGATGGGCTGCACTGAGAGGCCGTTTGGGCTGGGAGGGAAGGTGTCTCCATTCTGCCACCCCACCCCCACCCCCGTCTTCCTGCAGCGGTTTCACCCCAATGCCCTGGCAGGTTACTATGGCTGGACCATTGGTTGTTACCACCGTCCAGTAGCCGCTGATCCTGGTCGACTTAGCTGGTCTCAGAGCCTGTTTCCTTGTTGGCAAGTTGGTGATAGTAACTCCTCTCAGGTGATTGTAAAGCTCCATCAAATCCTTGGTACCCAGCACGCAGCAGGTGCTCAGTGCATGATTGTTGCTAATATGACTCTGTGTCTTTGTCACCTCCCAGCCTCAGAAGCCAGGCCACAGAGCTTCCGGAAGCATACTTCACCTCGGCTTTTTATCCAAGTGTTATTTGCATTCAGGAAAGTAGACATCATCACGTACAGGCGAGATTTGCACACAGTAGACACAGCCATGTTGCAGCCCTGAGGCTTCCCGAGTGAGCAGGATGTCTGTATGCCAGCCCTCTGGCCAGCAGGGCTCCCAGGAGGACAGACTTGGCCTCGTGCACGCTCACCTTTCAGCCCCGTCTACAGGGTGGAGCCAGAAACAGCTGTTACTATTTATTGGGATTTCCTAGCTCTTGTCAATGACCTGGTTCAGCCAAGAGCCTGCCTTCTCGAGCCTCGTCTCTGGTAAAATGGTCTCACCACATGGAGCTGCGCCTGGGAAGTGGGAAGAGGCAATGCCTGTGTCTCCCCCGCAGATAAGGGCCCCTGTGTCCATGCAGTGGCCTGTGATGGCCTCCCGGGAAGAGAACGCTAGCGATCTGTATACATTATATAGGAATATATATTATATAGGAATATGTGTGTTTACCACCAGAATATGAAGAAAAGTTACTACAACTAAAGGGAGAAATACAGTTCAATAATACTTGGAAATTTCAATACCCCACTTTTTTATTAAATATTTCATATGACAGAGTTAGAGACAGAGAGAAAGGTTTTCCTACCGTTGGCTCACCCCCCAAATGGCCGCTATGGCCGGCGCACTGCGCCAATCCGAAGACAGGAGCCAGGTGCCTCCTTCTGGTCTCCCATGCGGGTGCAGGGCCCAAGCACTTGGGCCATCCTCCACTGCCCTCCTGGGCCACAGCAGAGAGCTGGCCTGGAAGAGGAGCAGCCGGGACAGAATCTGGCACCCCAACCGGGACTAGAACTCGGGGTGCCGGCGCCACAGGCAGAGGATTAGCCAAGTGAGCCGCAGTGCCAGCCTTGACCCTTTTTTTTTAATGACTTTTTTTTTTTTTTAATGTTTATTGGTTTTTTCATCTACTTGAAAGGCAGAGATCATCCGTGTGCTGGTTCACCCCCCAAATGCCTGCAACAGCCAGGGCTGGGACAGGCTGAATCCAGGAATCGGGATTTCCATCTGGGTCTCCCTCATGGGTGGCAGGGGCCCAAGCACTTGAGCCATCATGTACTGCATCCCAAGATGAACTGGAAACCAAATCAGAAGTGAGGTGCCAGGACTCAAATTGGCAATCCAATAGGGGATGCAGGTGTCCCACGTGACAGCTTAACCTGCTGTGCCAGGACACCCACCCCTCAGTACCCCACTTTCCTATAAAAAGGATAGAACAATAAAGTAGACCAACAGAAAAGAAAGGAAACCTGGCCTGGAAGATGAGCCAGCCAGACCTTGTAGACATCTATGGAACATGGTACCCCGCAACAGCAGAATACAAATTCTTAGGTCACATTCTTCAGAGCAGAACAAGTCTCACTAAATTTAGGAAAATTGCAATCATGCATATTCTGTTTACAGCAGAGTAAAGTCAGAAGTAATGAGGGGCCAGCATTGTGGTGCAGTAGGTTAAGCCGCCACCTATGATGCTGGCATCCATGTGTGTGCCAGTTAGAGTCCCAGCTGCACTGCTTAACCCAGCTGCCTGCCGATGGGAAAGAAGCTGAAGATGGCCCAGGTGCTTGGGCCCCTGCACCCACCTGGAAGACTCAGGTGGAGTTCCAGGCTCCTGCCTTCAGCCTGGCCCCGGCCCCAGCCGTTTGCTGCCATTTGGGGACCAAACAAGTGGATGGAAGACCTGTTTGTCTCTCTTACTCTATGTAACTCTGCCTTCCAAATAAATCCTTTTTGAAAAACATAATGTAATTGGGGAAATTCACAAATGTGTGAAAAGGAAATAACACACTTTCTAGAAACTGCTGAGTCAAGGAAGATACTACACCAGAAGGTGAGAGCGCCAAGTCAGTGTCCCACCCTCCCACCTTCAGAAACAGGAATGAACTAGGCTGGAAAACAGCAGTGGGAAAGAACTAGTAAAAGCACATGTGCTCCAAAGAGTGCCGTCCAAATAGAGATCTCTCAGCACTCAAGAACACGAAAGCTGACCAAAGATAGGCAAAGGCCCCGAAGAGACATCTCACCAAAGACACAGATAGCACTGGCGGCGCGGCTCACTAGGCCAATCCTCTGCCTGCGGTGCTGGCACACCAGGTTCTAGTCCTGGTCGGGGTGCCGGATTCTGTCCCGGTTGCCCCTCTTCCAGGCCAGGTCTCTGCTGTGGCCCAGGAGTGCAGTGGAGGATGGCCCAAGTGCTTGAGCCCTGCACCCGCATGGGAGACCAGGAGAAGCACCTGGTTCCTGGCTTTGGATCGGCGCAGCACCGGCCGTAGCAGCCATTTTGGGGGGTGAACCAACAGAAGGAAGACCTGTCTCTCTGTCTCTCTCTCTCTCACTGTCTAGCTCTGTCAAGTAAATAAAACGAAAATTTAAAAAAAATTTGCAGGCTGTAGTATTCAGCTATAGCAACAGAAAACAGAGAGGCAGCAGGTGAGTGGAGAAACTACTTTCAGACAACGCTGTGTTTGTTTAGCATCGAGGCTGCTGCTGTGACGCTGCCAAGTTAAGCCACTGCTTGTGAGGCCGGCATCCCATGTGGGTTCCAGTTCAAGTCCTGGCTGTTCCACTTCTAATCCAGCACCCTGCTAGTGTGCCTGGAAACACAGCAGAAGATGGCCCAAGTCCTTGGGCTCCTGCACCTGTGTGGAGACCCAGATGGAGTTCCAGGCTCCTGGCTTTGACTTGACCCAGCCCCAGCCATTGCAGCCATTTGGGGAGTGAACTAGAAGATGGAAATTCTCTCTGTGTCTGTGCCTCTCCCTTTTGTAACTCTGACTTTGAAATGAATACATCTTTAAAAAAACATATATTATTTGGCACTAAAAAGAAATGAATTATGAAGCCATGAAAAGACAGGAACCTTACATGCATGCATAGTACTGAGTCAAGCTATCTGAAAAGGCTACCCCCAGTACAATCCTGTCTTGTCTTCTGGGGAGAGAAAACTGGAGGCAGTCAGCAGAGGAGTGGTTGCTACTGTGTAGTGGGGGGACATGGTGAAGAGGTGGAGACAGGATCTTTAGGGCAGTGAAACTGCTCTGTGATAGCATGGTGGTAGATGCAGGCTACACATTTGTCCAGCCCCGTAGAATATACGTACAGCACCAAAAATGAACCTCCTGTGAACCACCCAGTCGCTCAGAAAATATCACTGTGCCGAGATGCTGGTAGGAAGTTGTGCCTGTGTGGGAGCCAGGGGGTGTTTGGGAACTCTCTGTACTTTCCAGTCAATTTTGCTGTGAACTGAAAACTGCTCTTCAAAAAAGTCTGTTAAAAAAAAAAAATCTTCCAACAAAGAAACACTGAAGAGCAGATGGCTTCACTGGCGAATTCCACCGAACCGTAGGAGAACTAACACCACTTCTCCCACTCTCCCAAAAAGGAGGAGGAGGGCCGCGTCACAGCTCATCCTAGGAGGCCAGTGTTAACGCGCACACCAGGGCCGAGGGACAAGCAAACTGCAGACAGGATCCTTGGTGAATACAAAGCGACAGGCCTCAGAAGAGACAGGCACACAGCCCTAGTTTGAGTGTGTCCTCCAGAGTGGATGTGCTGGAAATTTAATCCCCAGTGCCACCGTGTTGAGAGATGATGGCACAAGGCTCTGCCTTCATAAATGGATTAACGTTCCTGCGGGCGAGGGGTCCTGATAAAGGACGAGTCCAGCCCCCTTTCCCTCTCTCCAGCTCCTTTCACGCAGTCTTGCCCTCCTGCCTTCCACCGCAGTGTGGCAAAACAAGAAAGCCCAAGAAAGGTCAGGTGCAGGTCCCTCAGCCCCCCACACGGTAAGAAATCTCTATTACAATGTACCCAGTCTCAGATACTCTTCTCTTAATAGCAGAAAATGAACAAAGGCCCACACCAAATCTAGGAGCATCTTAAATATTTTACACCATGATCAAAGGGGACTTGGGGATTCTCACAGGACTGCAAGACCGGTTCAGTTGATAAAGCTAAGTTAACGCCACGCCTCAGATGAACAGGATGAGAGAAGAGAAACAATGATCATCTTCATTAGATGCTGAAAGCACTCGGTGCGGCCCAGTACCCTTTCATGATAGAACACTCAACAACTAGAATTACAGAGAATTTTCTGCATCTGATAAAGCACATCAATGAAAAGCCACAGCTGACATCATGCTTAATGAAAACTTCCCACTTAAGATTGGGAACAAGACAAGGATGTCCGCTCCCACTACTTCTATTCAACATTGTTCTGGAAGTTATGACCAAGACAGGTTAAAAAAAAAAAAATGAGATGAAAGACACTGAAATTGAAAACTGAAGTAAAACTATATTCATCCATAGCATGATATTTTATAAAAATGAAAGCCTCAGAGAATCCACATGTACAAAAATAGTAAACAAGTTCAGCAAAATAGCAGGTTATGAGACCAATACACAACCCGGTTGTCTTTTTATACACTAGCCATAAAAACCTGAAAATGACCTTGAGAAAATTCCATTTACAATAGCATCAGAAATAAAATACTTCAGGACATTTCAAACCTTAATAGAAATCTGTAGTACTCAAAATGGTAATACTGGCATAAAGATAGGTAGAATAAGCCTGTCTTTAAAATAGCTCCCCCTACGTAATAGATGTTTTTCAACCATGGCCATTTAATGGCAAAACCACAGTCTGTTCAACCAATATTACTGAGATACAGTAGCCACGTGTGAAACAAGCTGGGCCCTTACCTAACACCACACACAAAAATTCATTCAAAATGGAATAAAGGGGCATAGTGGGTAAGCCACCACCTTGACACCAGCATCTCATATGGGCACGAGTTTGAGTCCCAGCTGCTCCACTTCCAATCAAGTTCCCTGCGAACGTGCCTGGGAAAAGCAGCGGAAGATGGCCCAAATGTTTGGGCCCCTGCACCCATGTAGGAGACCCAGATGAAGCTCCTGGCTTCTGGGAGTGA
Organism: Lepus europaeus; assembly: GCF_033115175.1. Lineage (NCBI taxonomy): Eukaryota > Metazoa > Chordata > Mammalia > Lagomorpha > Leporidae > Lepus > Lepus europaeus. Next base: position 91,207,107 of record NC_084838.1, on the reverse strand, counting down.
ACCAGTAGATGGAAGATATTCACATTCTCTCTCTCTCTCTCTCTCACCTTCTCCTCACTCCCTCCCTCTCTGTATCTCCGACTTTCAAATTAAATAAGTAAATCTTTAAAAAAAAAAAAAGCAAATCTTCATGACTGTGGGTTAGGCCAACACTTTTTGAGAGATGATACCAAAAGGGTTTGATCTAAGGGAAAACTGATACATTGCATTAAATTTTTTTTTTTGTCCGTAGAAACTGGTGTTTATTTTCCGTCAACCTCATTTCCATGTTTGCATCAGAGCCCATGACAAGCAGCCTAAGACCACTCAGTGGTTGTTCCCACCCACTCGGTGGCCTGAGCAGTGGGCGCCGCAGCCCAGTCTTCCGTGGCAGGCTGGGCACTCCAGTCCTCAGTGGGGAACTGCTGAATGGGCACAGAGGGCACCTGCACGCCTTCGGGCCAGTCGGCAACCTCAGGCTGAGTAGCGGTGAACTCGGGCCCTGGGGCCATCCATTCACCCTGAAACTCCTCCTTGGTCACAGCTTTTTCAGCGGCGGCCTGCTCTTCTTTTTCAGTCTCTTCAGGATCTCTGTAGAAGTAGAGATCAGGCATGACCTCCCAGGGGTGCTCACGGGAGATGGTACCACGCATGCGCAGAACCTCCCGGGCCAGCATCCACCACATCAGACCCACTGAGTGGGCTCCCTTGTTGTTGCATGGGATGGCAATGTCCACGTAGCACAGAGGAGAGTCTGTGTTACACAGAACAATGGTAGGCAGGTTCACGTAAGAGGCCTCCGTGAGAGGCTGGTGGTCAGCCCGAGGATCAGTAACCACCAGAAGCCGTGGTTCCCGGAAGGCTGCCTGGATCTGGTTAGTGAAGGTTCCAGGTGTGAAGTGGCCAGCAATGGGAGTAGCTCCAGTGGCAGCAGCAAACTTCTGCACAGCTCTCTGGCCAGTGTTCCTGGAGGACATCACGCTGACATCAGCAGGGTTTTCAATGGCCACAATGGCACGAGCCGCCAACAGAAGCTTCTCCCAGGTCCTCTTCAGATTGATAATGTAGCTGCCATCACTTTTCCTTTTGTAGATGTACTGTTCCATCTGGAAGTCAAGGTTGGTGCCACCTAGGTGGGTTCCTGCCATTGCATTAAAATTTTAAAAAATTTGATGCAAAAAGAAGATGAATACAAGCCACTGAATGGGAAAAAATATTTGCAAGTTGTTTCTCTGATAAGTGACTTGTATTCAAAATGTATAACTTAATAAGAAGACGAGTGTTGAACTAAACAAAGACCAACCAAATGGGAGACACAAAAGTCATTTCTTTGGCACTGTTCCAGCAAGTCGGCCTGTGTCACCTGCGTTTGGCAGAACCTCCTGGGCAGGCGGGGCGGCAGGACAGCTTCCTGGCAGGAGGTGACGCCCCTTGCGCCCTGATGGAGGCTGTCAACCTGGGCAAGCTGAGGGCTTGACCGGAGTGGGGCACCCTGTGGGATTGCTCAAGGGGCACTTTTGGCTCTGGCTGGTGCTAAGTTGGAATTGGGAACAAAAATGAGCGAAGCTATCCGTTATTAATCAAGTCCTGGCCCCTTGGGGTCAGTAGCTACAGAGGTCAATGTTTAGCTCCTTGGACAACAACTAGAGATAGCAGCTGGCTTCTTAGAGGCTGGCCTGTAGCAGCCTGCCCTTCTGGACTGGGGACTGCAGATCAGAGACCGGTTTCCTGGGCGGGCAGCTGCAGGTCAGAACTTGATCTAAATGCTCTAGCCCTGGTCCATTTGTATAGTCAGTCCTACAAACAACCCAGTTTAAAAGTGGGTGAAGGACTCGAGTAGACATTCGAGCGAAGAAAACATGGATGACTAAGAAGCACCTGAGAATGTGTTCAACACAGTTAGTCATCAGGAAATGCAAAAAAGCCACACCGCAGCACTGCATCCTACTGCTCCAGTCACTGACTACCGTGAGCCACTGGGACCTCACAAATCACAGTGATGGAAAACTGGGAGCCCCTCTGGACAGCAGTTTCACGGTTTCTAAAGGGGCCACACGCAGCTCACCATACGATTCATAAGTTCTGCTAAGATTCTACACGACAGAAATGACCCCACACATGGGGCCGCACTGTGGTGCAGCGGGTTAAGGCCCTGGCCTGACGACCGGCGTCCCATGTGGGCGCAGGTTTGAGAGCCGGCTGCTCTATTTCCGATCCAGCTCTCTGCTATGGCCTGGGAAAGCAGTAGAAGATGACCCAAGTCCTTGGGCTCCTGCACCCACATGGGAGACCTGGAAGAAGCTCCTGGCTCCTGGCTTCAGATTGGCGCAGCTCTGGCCATTGCAGCCACCTGGGGAGTGAACCAGCGGATGGAAGACCTCTCTCTCTCTCTCTCTCTGCCGCTTCTCTTTCTGTGTAACTCTGACTTTAAATAAATCTTAAAAAAAAAAAATGACAACACACGGACAGAATTGCACATGGATGTTTGCGGCATTCCTATTTATAAAAGTCAAAAAAAGAGGAAGCAGCCACTTGTCCATCAGCTGATAGACGTGTAAACACGTGGTCAGTTCGTCTAATGGAATAAATGAAGCTCAGGAATAAGCATTTAAACTTAGCCTCAGTTTTGAATTCCCAGAGCCGTTAACCAAAGCCCAAAGCTTGCTGACTCGGACATAGCCTGTATCTCTAGAGCCAGGCCTGAGACCCGCCCCCTCCTCCTAGCACAGGCCCTGCCACTCTGACCCCGGCTCCTGGTTTAGTGTCTCTATGGTTTGAATATGGTCTGTCCCCTCAAAACTCATTGTGAATGGGTGAATTCATTCATGCAACGAATGGTGAGTGGGCTGTCTGGGAGTGGGTCTGCCGTAAGGGCTGGCTTTGGCTAGGTCCCTGTGTGCCCACTCGCTGGGCCCTGCACTGCCTCAGGGCTCTAGTAGCAAGAGCGCCACTATCCACCGTGGCCCCTTGGCCTGGGGCCAGAAGCATGAGCCAAAAGTTAACCTCTAACCTCAACACTTGCACAGCCTGCAGCAGTGTGCCATTAGCCACAGAGGATGGACTAGGACAAGTGTTCCCTGCCTTGGCCTCTGCCACAGTGGCTGAGAGGGGAGGCCACATCAGTCAGCGCCTTGCTCTCGCTGTGCCCCACGGACTTCCCAGTCACCGGCGTTTTCCTCTCGGGCTGTAAGCAGGTGCTTCGGGTCAAGGCCGGGAATCCCACTTCCCCCTCGTCCTGATTCTGACCACAACACTGGCTCCTGCCACTCCTGCCCCAGGATTTCTGTCTTCACCTCTATGCCGGGACATCAGCTTTGCCAAGCATGAACCTGCGACACGAGGTCGTCCAGCTTCTTGCTAATTCAGAAGCGAGTGCCAGAGCTCAGGGTCTGTGAATACAGGGACAACGTGACACCTGTTGTCCTTGCCACTCCTCTGAGGCTTATCTGGGTCCCCTCCTGGGACCATCCTCCAAGGCCTGGAGGGGAAAGTGAGCACTGGGCTTGTCTTGGGGTGCAGGGGTCACGGCTGCTTCGGGGCTTCTGGAGAGGAGCCGGCGGCATGACCACGGCCGAGTGAGGGCGGATTTCCCAGCAGAGGATCCGCCGGACTTGGAGGTGGTGTCACAGTGCCTGGGTGGATGCGTGCTTCCAACACAGGGCTCCCTGTCCCAGGGCCTGAAGTCTCGCCACCTCCTGTAAGCCACAGCCCTGGCCCTCAGCTCTCGGGTCGAGGAAGAACACTGCGGCCTGCCTAGGGGTTGAGGGAGAGCGGGTTTCTAGTTCCAGCTGGTGCCCGGAGCCTGTCTTGGGCGCTAGAAGTTGGAGAATCAGTGAGTGCCGCCTAGGGAGGACGGGCTCCGGGCTGTGCGGCTTTGCAACTTCACTGCCGCTGACCTGACTGAGGCTGTGGGCCATGGAGTCGATCTCATTCTTCCCTGGTTTCCTTGCCTGTAGAACACGGACAGTCGTGGTACCGAACTCATGGCGTTGTTGATTGCTTCAAGGAGCAGCTGCCTCGGATGCGCTCCGTGGGAAGCACCTGCCCTGTTGTGATGCCGGGAGGATGAGCGAGTGCACCCACAGCCTCCCCGGGCCCCACGGACCGCCGCCCGTGCCTGCTCCAGGTACCAGCTCCTGGGCCGTGGGGCTGCTGGACCCCCGCAGTGCCAATGGCAGAACAGCAGGTGCATTGGCACGGAGCCTGCATGGCTGAGGCTGGGAACGTGCTGGGGCTCCAGGTGGGGGGAAGGCAGCTGTTGCCTCCTCGGTGCTGTTTCTCGAAGTTTCCCCTAGGCCTAGGTTGGCTTAAAAAAAAAATGGTCCCTAGACAATGAGTTAAGTAGACTCATTGAAGCATAAATTGTGCTACAGAAATACATCTCCACTGATTTCAGCCCAGTGCTCTGAAAGAGAAACCATGATCCTGTTTCCCTCCATCCTCCACCCGTGGGGCATCCCCTTCCATTGCTGTGCGGGCTGCAATTGTCATGCTTCTAGAGCCTTCGACGTGGGCTGCAGGGTCCACCGTTGGCTTCAGCCCCTCTTAGCCCACGCACGCAGGACCCTGAATTCTGTAGCCCCTGGGGCTGCAGCCGAAGTTCCCGTGGCGGCTGTTGGGTCCCTTCTGGCTGTATGATCTGGTAGCTGCTACTTGCCATGGTGTGGACGGAGGACTCCCAGCCCGCCTTGTTCTTTGAGGGTGCCTGTGGTGGGGGTGGGGGAGGTGGCGTCTGTTCCTGGGATAGCATCCTGCTATCCTGGATTGTGCGTGGGGCTATCTGGAGTGGTCAGGGGTGGGAACCTTTTTTCTGCCAAGGCCCACTTGGATATTTATAGCATCATTTGCAGGCCTACAAAACTACCAACTCCAAAATTAGCCTGCAATAGATTTACCGAAAGTCAAGTCCCACCTGCGTTTGCCTTGGCAGCACCACACCAAATGATTTGGCAGGTGTTATATGGCCCATGGGCTGGACGCTCCCCTCCCCCAACTTAAAGTGTTCCGAAGGTAATGGGAGATAGTGGGGGGTCTGGACATAACCCAGACCCCTGCGAGGAGTTTCAGGGGTGCAGACAACTTCCACGAACCACCTCCTGCTGTTGTGTGCACCCTGGCTCGGGGCACTGCCACTGCTGAGACCCTTACCGTCTCTGGATTCTCCCCTTATTAATAATCCACGTGTGTGCAGTAACAGACATGCATGTAACATAGGCTAAGGAGCTGTGATGCACACACCCACCGCCAGCCCAAAAAAGAGCGTCCCCAGCCCCCTCGCCTCCCGCAACCTCCTCTGGTGTGGCTTCCACGCGCTCCACTGTTTATCACCGCCAATGAGGAACTCCTGGGCAACACCCCATGGGAGGCTATGAATTCTGAGCGCCCACTCTGAGCCCAGTAGACCAAAGCAACCTATGGCTTAATCAGAGCCGCTGAGCGTGGGCTGGTCGCGGAAGGCCCTGTGGTCAATTAACCACGCTGTAACCAATGACTGGTTGATTGACTAAGCTGTAACCAATTGAGCTTTTTCTATCGTCCGCCTCGTTTTCTCTGCGAGGGCTGCCTGATGACCCTGTTAGTTGGAGTTTGCTGAATCCGCTTTGGTTCTGGGAATGGCCTCATTCACGAATCGTTTTGCTTTTTTTCCTCCTTCAAATAAACTCTACAAAATGTAATTGGTTTAAGGGAATTTCCCTTTTAACAACAATAACAACAACAAGATATCAGTCTGTGTAAACTCTATATCATGTGGGGTTTTGTCCAAGGATTTTATGTTTGGCGCACGTCGGTGCCTGCAGCTGTTGTCCATTTCCCAGGGTGCGCGAGATCCCATGGTTTGGGCGCCTCTGCTAATGGCCTCCTGGGTATTTTCCGTGCTGGCCTCTCACAGATGAGGCTGCCGCGCGGTAAGCTCGGGCGTGAGTCAGCCCCTCCATGGAGGATCCGGCTTCTCACAGCGGCATCCTGGTTCCTGCTGCCACCGGGGGTGAGTCCCTTTTGCTCTACATCCTCACTGGTCTTTTCAGCTTTTTAAATGCTTTGCAACTTGGGTGTTTATGAAAGATCCCCCTTGAGCCAGAACACGCCCACGAGAAAATGCCTCCATGTAGGTTCAACTTGATGCCCCTTGATAGGCGTAACTCCCACCCCCAAAGAGGACACGAGGCGTTTCTGTGACCCCACAGAGGTCACCGATGCACTTAGCGGCCGTCTCCACACTTGGTCCCGGGTAACCACATTGCCTTCTGTCAGGGAGAGGAGTTTGGCTTCGTGGGAAGGTTCTGAGATGCAGCAGCAGCCCGCAGAGCCGTGTGTGTCTGGAGTTTATCTACTTGGCTGCCGGTGGACACCAGGATACTTTCCAGCTTCAGTTTTTGTTGTTGTTGCTTTTTGGACAGGTAGAGTTATAGACAGAGAGAGAAAGGTCTTCCTTCTGTTGGTTCACTCCCCTAATGGCAGCTACGGCCAGCGCTGAGCTGATCCAAAGCCAGGAGCCAGGTGCTTCTCCTGGTCTCCCATGCGGGTGCAGGGCCCAAGGACTTGGGCCATCCTCAACTGCCTTCCCGGGCCACAGCAGAGCTGGACGGGAAGAGGAACAACCAGGACCAGAACCGCCGCCCATGTGGGGTGCCGGCGCCACAGGGCGGAGAATTAACCAAGTGAGCCGCGGTGCCGGCCCCAGCTTCAGTTTTGAAAACAATAGTTGGCCGGCGCCGTGGCTCAACAGGCTAATCCTCCGCCTTGCGGCGCCGGCACACCGGGTTCTAGTCCCGGTCGGGGCACCGATCCTGTCCCGGTTGCCCCTCTTCCAGGCCAGCTCTCTGCTGTGGCCAGGGAGTGCAGTGGAGGATAGCCCAAGTGTTTGGGCTCTGCACCCCATGGGAGACCAGGAGAAGCACCTGGCTCCTGCCATCGGAACAGCGCGTTGCGCCGGCCGCAGCACGCTACCGCGGCGGCCATTGGAGGGTGAACCAACGGCAAAAGGAAGACCTTTCTCTCTGTCTCTCTCTCTCACTGTCCACTCTGCCTGTCAAAAATAAAAAAAAAAAAATAAAAAAAAAAAGAAAACAATAGTTGTACACTTTTTTTTTTTTTAAAGATTTACTTATTTATTTGAAAGTCAGAGTTACACAGAGAAGGAGAGGCAGAGAGAGAGAGAGAGAGAGAGAGTGAGTGAGTGTGAGTCTTCCATCCACTTTTTCCCAATTGGCTGCAATGGCTGGAGCTGCACTGATCTGAAGCCAGGAGCTTCTTCCGGGTCTCCCACGCTGGTGCAGGGGCCCAAAGACTTTGTCCATCCTCTACTGCTTTCCCAGGCCATAGCAGAGAGCTGGATGGAAAGTGGAGCAGCTGGGTCTCAAACTGGCACCCATATGGGATGCCAGCACAGCAGATGGTGGCTTTACTCACTACAGCGCCAGCCTCAAACTCGACAAGATTTATTTATTTGAAAGAGTTAAAGCGGGAGAAGGAGAGACAGCAAGAGAGAAAGAGGAAGAGAGAGAGATTGATCTTCTATCTCCTGGTTCACTTCCAAGAAGACTGTAACAGCCAGGGCTGGGCCAGACCAAAGCCATCAGCTTCATCCATTTCTCTCACCTGGCTACAGTAGCCCAAAGTACTTGGCCTGCTGCTTTTCCCAGGCACATTAGCAGGGAGCTGGATCGGAAGTAGAGCAGCCGGTGCCCATATCGGATGCCAGCGTTGCAGGCAGCAGCTTGGCCCGCTGTGCAGCAGCGCTGGCCCCGGTGGTGAGCTTTTAGGTATAGATATTTCCCGGTGAACACCTGGGCTGGAATTGTGGGGTTGTAAGGCATATGTTTGTTGAGCTTTGTTGGAAATTGCCCAGCAGTTCTGGGTGACGGCTGCCCTGTTTCTGGACGCACTGCCACTGTGGGTGGCGGCAGGGGCTTGGTGTTGTCACTGTTTTCCTTTTAGCCCTTGGCTGGGTGCAGAGGAGAACTCATGTGGTTTCGATCTGCCTGGCTCGGCTCCCTGAAGAGGCGTGCTCTAAGTGTTTGACATCCATGACCTCTGGTTGTGAGGAGGCCAGGCATGTTGTGTGTGTGTGTGTGTGTGTGTCCATGATCTCTGGTTGTGAGGAGGCCAGGCACGTTGTGTGTACATATGTGTGTGCATGTATGTGCATATGTGTTTGCCTTCTTATTGCTGTGAGTGTTCGTTCTGTACGTGTGATACCTATCTATACATGAACATATGTGTATCTCCTCTGGTTTGTGGCTTGCTTTTCCATTTGTTTTACTGAACAGATATTTCCAATTTTGACTAAGTCAAATGTGTCAAATTTTGCCATTAGTGTCTTTTTGTATTGCAAGAAATCCTTGCCTACCCTGAGGTCATGAAGATATTCTCCTGTGTATTCTACAAGCTTCAGCCTCCACATTTCTGCCTGTGATGCATCATGGGTGTGCGTGGTGCGAAGTGGGAGGTGAGATCCGTTTTCTCTGGTGTGAATACCCAGTTGGAGCAGAGCTTACAGAAATGACTCTGCTTCCTGCCGTTCAGTTACCTCGGTGCCTTCGTCAAGAATCACTTGCTGGTGTCCATGGGATCTCGTGTTGTGTCCCATCTGTCTGTGTTTATGCTGCAACCACACTGCCTTCCATGCTGGAGTTTTGGGGATGAGTGTTGAACCGGGTAGTGTAAGTCTCCAATTCTGGTCTTCAGGACTGTGGCATCCATTCCAAACCATTTGCATCAACACATAAGTTTTTTTTTTTTTTTTAATTTGACAGGTAGAGTTAGAGAGGGAGAGAGAGAGAAAGGTCTTCCTTTCGTTGGTTCACCCCAAATGGCTGCTGCGGCTGGAGCTGCACTGATCCAAAGCCAGGAGCCAGGTGCTTCTCCTGGTCTCCTATGCGGGTGCAGGGCTCAAGCACTTGGGCCATCCTCCACTGCACTCCCAGGCCACATCAGAGAGCTGGCCTGGAAGAGGGGCAACCAGGACTAGAACCTGGCACCCATATGGGGTGCCGGCGCTGCAGGCGGAGGATTAACCAAGTGAGCCACAGCGCCGGCCCCAACACATAAGTTTTAAAGTCCGTTTGTCAGGAGAGCATTGTAGCAGCGTGGGTTAGGCAGCGCTTGTGATGCCAGCGTCCTCCATGGGAGCCCTGGTGCAGGTCCTCGCTGCTCCACCTCCGGTCCAGCTTCCCTGTAATGCACCTGGGCAGGCAGCAGATGGTGGTTCTAGAGCTCGGGCCCCTGCCACTTGGGAGATCTGCTTTTCTACAAGTGGCCATGGAAGCCCCAAGCTCTACCCCATCTCACACCTGGGGCCTTCCTCACACCCTGGCGGGCCCCAGCTTTCTTTGGAGGACTCGAATGCCACCCCCATGCATACGGGATGACCCAGCTGATGGCCATGGAAACCATTTCCACTTTGCTCATGGGAAGGTCCCCAAGGAAGGCCTCCAACAGATGCCTGGGCACGTGTTTTTGCAGGCACGGAGGACGTAACTCGGGCCTTACAACTCGGGGCGTGAAAAATGACCTAACCCTACTATGCTGTGCCTAGACCCCCACCCCCATCAACTGGAGTGGAAGAAAATTCAGTCTCCTTGCGAGCCCAGCCCAGCCAATCTTACCAAAGGGTCCCTAGCAGCCACTGGTAACGCTCCATAGTTGGTGACAGTTTGTTTCTGGTCCCGCACCCTGGGGCACTGTGTGGCAGTGACTTCTCTGCTTTGGGATCATCCCCCATATGTACACTGTATAGCATCACTCCCATCTTTTTTTTAAGATTTATTTTATTTGAAAGTCAGAGTTACACAGAGAGAGAAGGAGAAGCAGAGAGACAGAGAAAGAGGTCTTCCATTTGCTGTTTACTCCCCAGATGGCTACAACAGTCGGAGCTGCACCAATCCGAAGCCAGGAACTTCTTCCAGGTCTCCCATGCAGGTGCAGGGGCCCAAGGACCGGTGCCATCTTCTACTGCTTTCCCAGGCCCATAGCGGAGAACTGGATCAGAAGTGGAGCAGCTGGGACTCGAACCAACACACATATAGAATGCTGGCACTGCAGGTGGTGGCTTTACCCTCTACGCCACAGCACTGGCCCCACTCTCATCTTAAAATTCTATTAAAAATTATTCATTATTTGAAAGGCAGAGTGACAGGGAGAGACAGAGAGAGACTAAAACAGAGACAGAAAGAGATTGATCTTCCATCCAGTAGTTCACTCCCCAAGTGACTGCAACAGCCAGGTGCCTGGAACTCCATCTTGGTCTCCCAGATGTGTGCAGGGACCCAAGCACTTGTGTCATCTTTTGCTGCTTTCCCAGGCACATTAATAGAAAGCTGGATTGGAAGTAGAGTAGCCAGGACACAAACCTTCACTCATACGGGTATCGGTATCACAGGTGGTAGTGTTACCTGCTACATCACAGCGCAGGCCCTCTATTTATTTATTACTTGAAAGCCAGAGTTGCAGAGAGAGAAGAGTTAGAGACCTTCCATCTACTGGTTCACTCCCCAAATGGCCGCAGCAGCTGGGACTGGGCCAGAATGAAGACAGAAGCCAGGAGTTTCTTCCATGTCTCCCATGTGGATGCAGGGGTAAAGGTAGGGGTCATCCTCTGCTGCTTTCCCAGGCACATCAGCAGGGAGCTGGATTGGAAGAGGAGCAGTTGGAGCTCCCTCTCCTCTACCCTTCCTCCTTTCCCTCCCCCTTCCCCTCTGCCTTTCCCATAAATAAAATGTTTAGAATTTTTCTTTCAGGGCTGGTACTGTCGTGTACTTGGTAAAGCCACCTCCTGTAGTATTGGCATCCTATATCAGTACCAGTTCAAGACCCAGCTGCTCCACTTCTGATCTAGCGCTCTGCTACGGCCTGGGAAAACAGTAGAAGATGACCTAAGTGCTTGAGTCCCTGCACTTGCATGGGAGACATGGAAGAAGCTCCTGGCTTTGGATTGGCCCAGCTCTGGTTGTTACAACCATTTGGGGAGCAAACCAGCAGATGGAGGACCTTTCTCTCTGCCTCTGTCTCTCTGTAACACTTTCAAATAAATAAATAAATCTTTAAAAACTTTTTTCTACCCAAACATTAAAAATTCCATTTTAATAAAAGATTTATTTATTTGAAAGGGTGTCAGAGAAGGAGAGACAGATCTTCCATTCACTGGTTCACTCCCTAGGTGGCCACATGGCAGGGAGCAGCGGGAACTCCAACCAGCACTCGGATGTGGGATGCTGGCATTGCAAGCAGCAGCTTAACCTGTGCTACAACACCAGCGCCCACCCACCCCACCCCCCCGCCCCGAGATGTTTTTGTACCAATACAAGCTTATCTTTTCCATTTTCCGTGAACTTCAGAGCTGTGTCATCTCTAACAGCCACTAAGATCCGCTCAGGGAGGCAGCACGCTAACAGTCCCGTCTGCTCCTGGCCTGGTTTCCCACCTCTGACTCTGTAACTGGCTGAAGTTTCCACCTTCTTAGGAGTATTAACAAAAGCCTTTGGGGACCAGACCCCTGCATCTGGGGGGACAAGGAGCTGGCTCATGCAGCTGTGCAGGTCCGCAAGCCTCAGCAGCTGCAGGGTGAGCTGGCAGCGGAGCGGCCCAGAGTGCCGAGCAGTGCCAGTCCAGGGGCTGGCAGGGGGAGCCAGTGTTTCTGTGTGAGCCCAAAGGCGGGAAAAAGCTGATGTCCCTGTTAACAGCCTCAGCAGGGAGGAGGTTTTCCGGCCTTGCTGTCAGTGGATGATGCCACCCACAGGGGGAGGGCCACAGTGCTATGGTGTGCATGTTGGGGGCCCCCAAACTCATGGATTGAAACTTAACCTGCAAGGTGATGGGGGCTTCTGGGCCAGCGCTGTTTAGTAGTGGGTAGAAGCTGCTGCCTGCAATGCCGGCATCCCATATGAGTGCCAGTCTGAGTCCTGGCTGCTCCACTTCTGATCCAGCTCTCTGCTACAGCCTGGGAAAGCAGCAAAAGGTGGCCTAAGTACTTGGGTCCCTGTCATCCATATGGGAGACTGGGGTGGAGTTCCTGGCTCAGGCCTGGGCCAGCCCTGGCTGTTGCAGCCATTTGGGGAGTGAACCAGCAGATGGAAGATCTTTGTTTCTCCCCCTCTCTGTCACTTTGCCTTTCTAATAAATAAGTATTTTTTTTAAAGAATGAGGTTAATGCACTTATAAAAGAGGTGTGGGGGAGTTCATTCGTTCCTCCCTGGAAGCCAGAGTGGGAAGTGGGCCACCCCCAAGGAAGGCCCTCGCCCGACATCCCATCTGCCAGTGCCTTACCCCAGAGCTGCCAGCCCCCCCAACTGTGAGAAATAAATGTCTGTGGCCCATACGCCAGGCAGGGGCAGGCATTTGGCACAGCTGTTAAGTGGCCACTTGTGATGTCCACGTCCTGTACCAGAGTGCCTGGGTTCAAGTCCTGACTCTGCTCGTCACTCCTACTTCCTGCTGATGCACACCCTGGAGGGGCAGCAGGTGACAGCTCGGGTACATGGGTCCCACCTACCCATGTGAGTGACCTGAATTGAGTTCTGGGTTCCTGGCTTCAGCCTGGGCTATAGTAAGAATTTGAAAGTGAATGAGTAGATGGGAGGTCTCTCTGTCTCTATGTCTTTCAAATAAAAAAATGTTTAAAAGAAAACAGAAGCCATGAAGTCTATGATATTTTCTCATAGCAGCCCAAATGGACTCAGAGCTGGTCTACCGATTCCAATGCTACTCTTATCCAGAAACAGCCTGCCAGACTCGCCCAGAATAACATTCGGCCATGTGGCCAAGCAGCCTGGGGCCAGCCAAGCTGCCATACAAAATTAACCATCACACAGTGCCCAGAGCCTCCTACAAACATCAGAACAGCCAAGGCTGAGGGATCCTAGCGTAGAGGAAGGAGCTGGATTTATCTTGATTCCGGGGTTTATCTAAGGTAAATTCCCAAGAAAGGGCTTTTGCGTAATTTCCCTTCTAGGCAATGCCAGCTCTTTGCCCAGAAGGCCTGCATAGACGGCACTTCACTTAAGCGAGGAGGGTGCGCGTGTTCCCGTGGCCTTGCCAGCAGTTGTCATTGTTGAGGGTTTATGCTGGGACTGGATAGAAGTACTCGCTAGAGGTTGGCATTGTGGCGCAGTGGGTTAAGCTGCAACCTGCGATGCCGGCATCCCATAGTGGAGCTCCAGTGTGAGTCGCAGCTGTCTGCTTCCGATCCAGTTCCGTGCTAATGTGCTTGGGAAGGCAGGGGAAGGTGACCCAGGTACTTGGGCCCCTGCTGCCTACATGGGAGACGCAGATGGAATTTTGGATTCCCGGCTTTGGCCTGGCCCAGCCTAGGCTGGTGCAGCCATTTAGGGGAGTGAAACAGCGGATTAAAGTTTTCTCTCTCTGTCCTATAAACATTTGAAAGGGTGGCAGGGAGAGGGAGAGACTGAAGATCTTTCATCTTTTTATTGTTATTTTTAAAAAGATTTATGTGTTTGAGAGGCAGAGCTACAGACAGAGAGACAGAGAGGTCTTCCCATCCACTGGTTCACTCCCCAGTGGCTACAATGGCTGGAGCTGGGCTGATCCGAAGCCAGGAGCCAGGAGCTTCCTCTGGGCCTCTCACGTGGGTGCAGGGGCCCAAGCATTTGGGCCATGTTCCGCTGCTGTCCCAGGCCATCAGCAGGGGGCTGGATTGGAAATGGAGCAGACAGGACTTAAACTGGCGCTCATGTGGAATGCCAGCATCACAGGTGGAGGCTTAACCTGCTGTGCCCCAAGACCTTCCCTCCAACCCCAAGAAAGGAAAGGAAGAGGACGCACTAAAACAAGCTCCTTCTGACCTGAGAGGCAGAGGTCCGTCTCCTGAGCTGATTGTATCCAGCTCCAAGCCAATCGGGAACAGAATGTCTAGGCCCTAAAGCAAAAGACCCCCTCCTGCCCTGTCAGGACCAGATATCCTGCCCAGATAACCCAGGAGGACCAGCATGTGACCTCCCCAGGGAGCCACAGTGAGCCACAAGCTCATCGCGAGTGTGCCGTGTGCAAAACAAGTGCAAACCGAAGAGCAATGTGCCAGAGACCCGGTGGGTCCCACCTGATGAAAGACCCTGTTCAGTTCCCATCAGGCCGTGGGACCTCTTCCTGCGTCAGCCCCCCTAGAAACCTTGCCTGGGTTGACCGTTGGCCTCCTGTCGTATTCTATGTGCAAGTGAACCGAAGCACTCTGTGTCGGTGTCGATGCCTTGAGTATCTGTCCCATGGGAGAGCTGTAGAACCACATCTCTGATCGGTCAGTCCAGGAACTCTGTTCTGCTATGTTTGGTTCTTTTGCAGTTGTTTGGTAGCGTGATTCACCGGCTGCTGACTCGGTACAGCAGTGAGTCACTTACGCGTGTTGGCTCCTCCTGAGCAGCTCCCCTGGGTCTGCATGTCACTCCCTGGAGATGGGTCCCCTTGGGAAAGGCCAAGGTCACAACCCTCCAGGGCTGTCCGCTGGGGCAGGGGAAGAATGTGCCTCCCCTGCAGAGGGTGCCCTGGGGAGGGAGGATGCTGCCATGGCCCAGCGTCCTCACGGGGATGCCCTGGGCAGGGAACCCCCGGGAGCAGCCCGATGCCAGGCCCCACCTTGGGCTCCCATCCATCTTGCTGTGGCCAGATAAGGTCAGGGAGAGTCAATTTCAGTTCCAGAGAGCCCTGCTGGTTTCTCGGTCTCCACAGAAGTGCCTCGTTTTCCCTCTGTTTCCTGCACTCTCGGGCACCTCCCAGCCTCTTTGCTGGCAGATCTCCTGCCCGTGCCTGGAACTGACAGAAGCATTTGCTTTGCCGTGTGTGGCCAGTGACACATCAGTCTCTCCTGGCCACAGGGCAGCCTGGGAACTTGCCTGCCCTGTGCCATAATCCAGCTCTTAGTCACTGGTGCTTCCAGCACTTGCTTAATCCAGGGAGATTCCCGCCTGTCTCAGCCACCCCAGCAGGCCTGCGCCTCCCATGGGGCACCCACTCAGGTTTCCGGGTGCCTCCTGCTCACCTTTGCTCCGCTCTCTGACCCCTGGGAGCTCCCTCTGCCCCAGTGCTTCCTACATCACAGATAATATAGGGCTGGGACTCGCTCTCCTTTTTAAATTTTTTTAAAGTTCCTTTTTTAAAAAAATTTATTTCTTTGAAGGCGTTAGAGAGAAGGAGTAGGAGTCACAAAGAGGTCTTCTGTCTGCTGGTCAGTCCCCGAATGGCTGCAACAACTGGGGCTGCGCCAGACCAAAGCCAGGAGCTTCTTCCGGGTCTCCCACATGGGTCCAGGGGCCCAGGCCCTCGGGCCATCTTCTACTGCTTTCTCTGGCCATAGAAGAGAGCTGGATTGGAAGAGGAGTAGCCGGGACTAGAACTGGCGCCCATATGGGATGCTGGCACTGCAGGCGGCGGCTTTTACCCACTAGGCCACAGTAGCAGCCCCCATGACCACTCTTGGACTTGCATGGGGCATCAGCAGGATGGGGGTGCCTACCCAGTGCTCCCAACAGAGAGAAAAAGTGCCTCATCTCACTCACTCACTCATCTCTTCATCTGGCAACCATTTCTTGGGCTCTGACAGAGAGCTGGGTGCTATCTCAACCCCAGGAAATTTGAGAGACAGCTGTGCCCTCCCTGGAGTTTTTTTGTTTATTTGTTTGTTTTTAAGATTTACTTATTTATTTGAAAAGCAGAGTTGCAGAGACACAGAGATCTTCTATCCAGTGGTTCACTCCCCAAATGGCTGGGCCAGGCCAAAGCCAGGAGCCAGGAGCTTCATCCAGTTTCCCCATGTGGGCGCAGAGGCCCGAGCACTTGAGCCATCTTCTGCTGCTTTCCCAGATGTATTAGCAGGGAGCTGGATCGGAAGAGGAGCAGCCAGGACACAAACCGGCGCCTGTAAGAGATGCCGGTGCTGCAGGTGGGGGCTTAACCTGCTACGCCACAGAGCCGGTCCCTTCCCTGGGGTTTACATTGCGTGTGGTTCTGGGGTTTGGGGGGGGGGGGAATGAAAAAATACACAAGCAATAAAAACCAAAGAGAAGAACACAGGAGCAGAGAGAATCCCAAAGGTGATGGGAAAGAGTGGTCTGCAAGGACTCTGGTGGTGCACAGCGAGGTGGGCAGGGCAGCCTGCGGGCTGGAGACCGACAGCCACAAATGTGCTGGGGATTCTGCAGCCAAGCTCAGGAAGCGCTGGCCCCATAGGTTGGTTTATGTGTTGTGGCACTGGGACAATGGCATTTGGTGACTTGCACACCTGTGACCACAGCCCTTAAGTCCCAGGGGCCACCCTAGCGAGGGAGGAGCACCCCAAGGCACTCGTGTTTTCTGGTTAAGGAAGCAAAAGGGACTTTGTTTGCCTCCACTGGTGGTGGTACAGAATGTGTGCTGGCTTCGGGGGCCGATAGGTGAGGAATACGGAGCAACATGGCCTAGACCCGGGCCTCCATCCCTCTGGTGCTACACGTGGGTGAAGCTGGCAGCTGTGTGACCTGCACCCTGCTTTTGAAAGGCTGTTGAGGCAAGAACCCTATTTCTCCAAGCAGGTGTCTGTCCCTGGGTGGCTCCCAGACCTCGGGATGGGGCTGCCGGGGGCTGGCAGCTGCTCCCCTCTGCACCCCTTCCTGACAGAGGCCACAGCTGAGGACCCTCTGCAGTCAGGGTGTGGGTGGAGAGGTTTGCACCAGCTGTGGGAGTTGGGGTGGGTGTCTGGCGCAGTGGCTAAGAGGCTGGTTGGGGTGCCAGCATCCCATGGCTGAGTTCTTGGGTTTGAGTCCTGGCTCTGCTCTCAATCCTGCCTTCCTGCTGATGGCACACCAGGGAAAGCAGCAGCAATGGCTCAAGTAGGTGGTTTCTGCCTTCCGTGTGGGAGATCAAGATTGAGTTCCTAACTCCTGGTTTTGGCCTGGTGGAGCCCCAGTTCTTTCAGGCCTGTGGGAAGTGAATCAACGGATGGTAGCTGTTCTGTTTTTCTGTGTCTCTAATGAATTAATCAAATTTAAGAAAATGGAAGGCAACAAGAAGTTGGGCAGCAGAACAGTTTTTGCATTTCCTGGCCCTTCTCTGTAGTCTTATTATTATTATTATTATGTCATTCTACTTTTCATCCTCTGCCGGGCTTTATCAGATCTTAGCACTTAGCCATTTGCATATCACATCTTTTTCATATTTGAGAAAGAAGATGTTATAAACACCCCTGAGTTCTATGTGCCCCCCGATCCCACTGCACGCACAGCCTCTGTCCAGATCCCGGGTTTGCTGATGCACGTATGTTGTTGTTGACTGCACAGATGGGCTATGTGTCCCACTTGCAGGATTCTACCCGTTATCTGAATGCAATCGCACCACCCTCACCCTCACCAGTTTTCCCACTCACCTTAACCGCCTTGTGATTCATCCATTTTTGGATAGATAAGGGCCCAGTGCATTCCTCCTAGCTGTTGGGTAACTCTGCCAGACATTGTAACTTACGCATCCACTTCTCCGGGAAGTGGTCTTTGAGCTGGTGCTAACCTTTTTTGTTACTGAGAGTGCTGCTGTGGTCATCTGGTTTCACACGAGGAAGGGGCTCTTTAGGGTGCATGCTGGGAGAAGGACATCCTAGTCACCAGCAGCTCGAGGGGACTGCAGATTGAGAATTGCTGCCGGGGTGGTGCTGTGGCATAGTGGGCTAAGCCTCCGTCTGCAGCACTGGCATCCCATGTGGGTGCCAGTTCATGTTCTGGCTGCTTCTCTTCTGATCCAGCTCTCTGCTAATGGCCTGGGAAGGCAGTGGAAGATGGTCCAAGTGCTTGGGCCCCTGCAACTGCATGGGAGACCCAGAGGAAGCTCTTGGCTCCTGGCTTCAGATTGGACCCACTCCGGTGACTGTGGCCTTCTGGGGAATGAACCAGTGAATGGAAGACCTCTCTCTCTGTCCCTCTCTCTATCTGTAACTCTGCCTCTCAAATAAATAAATAAATAAAATGAGAGAGAGAGGGAATCACTGTCTACGTTGTGTCAACCTGTAGTCCTCGGTCGAGATCCTCGTGTCCACTTCCCCTTCAACCTGACAGGCTGGAATGCTATCTCTATGATACGTGAGATAGTATTCCTTTTAATTATGTTGGGATTTTACTTTGCAGCTGCCTGGTTACCAGGGCAGTCTAGCACCACTTTCTAATTTTGTTGAAGATTTTAGATCAAACAAGTCACAGAGAAGGGACCTAATCTCATGAAAAAAAATTTTTTTTAAAGATTTATTTATTTATTTGAAAGGCAGAGTTGGAGAGACAGAGAGTGAGATCTTCCATCTGCTGGTTTACTCTCCAAAAGGCTGCAATGGCCAGATCTGTGCTGATCCAAAGCCAGGAGCCAGGAGCTTCCTCCAGGTCTTCCACGTGAGTGAAGGGCCCCAAGGACTTGGGCCATCCTTTGCTGCATTCCCAGGCTATTAGCAGGGAGCTAGATTGGAAGTGGAGCAGCTGGGACTTGAACTAGTGCCCATACGAGATACCGGCACTGCTGGTGGAGGCTTAGCCTACTAAGCCACAGCCCTGGCCCCTCATGACCAATTTTCTCATGGGCTTCGTGTGTATTTGACTTGTTGCAGTTCTTTACGTCATTTTTCTACTCACAAGATGATTTTATCTGTGTTCATACACTAACTTTAGAGCAGTTTGAGGTTCATAGGAAATACAAGCTGGAAGCCCTGAGAGTTCCCACACTCCCCTGCTCCCCTCCCCCAGGCACAGCTTCCTCCAGCATCCACGTCACTCCCCAGGGTGACAGATTTGTGACAGCTGACGAACTCATGTTGACATGGTCGCATCATCGTTGCCCAAGGCCCATACTTGGGTTGAACAAATGTATAATGATATTTATTGCAGGCCAGTGCTGTGGTGTAGTGGGTAAAGCCTCTGCCTGCCGTGCCTGTGTCTCATATGGGTGCTGGTTTGTGTCCTGGCTGCTTCACTTCCGATCCAGCTCTCTGTTGATGGCCTGGGAAAAGCAGTGGAAGATGGCTCAAATCCTTGGGTCCCTGCACCCGCGTGGGAGACCTGGAAGAAGCTCCTGGCTCCTGGCTTTGGATCAGCAAAGCTCTGATTGTTGCTGGTATTTGGGGAATGAACCGGCATATGGAAGATCTTTCTTCTTATCTCTTCTCTCTCTGTAACTCTGCCTTTCAAATAAATAAACCTTTAAAATAAGAGATACTTATTCAGATAATATCATAGGGAACAGTTTTTTTGGTCATATTTCTCCAGTGCTCTAGCTGTTTGTTCCTCTCTCCTTTTTCTTTTTTAAACAGAGATTTATTTATTTATTTATTTATTTATTTATTTGAAAAGCAGAATTACAGAGGAGGAGGCAGAGAGAGAGAGAGAGAGATCTGCCATCCACTGGTTCATTCCCCAGATGGCTGTCATGGCTGGAGCTGCGCCGATCCAAAGCCAGGAGCTAGGAGCTTCTTCCAGGTCTCCCAAGCAGGTGCAGGGGCCCAAGCACTTGGGCCATCTTCCACTGCCTTCCCAGGCATAGCAAAGAGCAGGATCAAAAGTGGAGCAGCCAGGACTTGAACCAGCGCCCATTTGGGATGCCGGCACTGCAGGCAGCTTTACCAGCTACACCACAGCACCAGCCCTGATTCTTCTCTGCTTCTCCCTCAACCCTGCTCTATGATCTCTTGAATGTCTCCACAGTTTTACTTTTCTTTTTTTAAAGGAGCTTTTTTTATTTTATTTTTTATTTATTTATTTATTTATTTTTTGACAGGCAGAGTGGATAGTGAGACAGAGAAAGGTCTTCCTTTTTGCCATTGGTTCACCCTCCAATGGCCACTGTGGCCGGCGCATCGCGCTGATCCGAAGCCAGGAGCCAGGTGCTTCTCCTGGTCTCCCATGCAGGTGCAGGGCCCAAGGACCTGGGCCATCCTCCACTGCCTTCCCGGGCCATAGCAGAGAGCTGGCCTGGAAGAGGGGTAACCAGGATAGAATCCGGCGCCCCGACCGGGACTAGAACCCGGAGGATTAGCCTGTTAAGCCACGGCGCCGGCCAGTTTTACTTTTCCAGAATGGTGTTTAGTTGGAAGCATTTAATATGCAGCCTTTGTGAACCAGCTTCTTCAATTTCAGGCTGAATTCTGCTTTTAAGATTCCTCTCCATCTTTTTGCATCTTGATAGCTCATTTCTTTCTAGTGAGGAATTTTGTTATCTGTATGTACTACTGTTTACTCATTCCCCTACTGAAGGACATCTTAGTTTCTTCCAAGGTTTGGCAATTATGGACAAAGCAGTTACTAATACCTAAATATAGCATTTTTAAAAAGATTATTTATTTTGAAAATCAGAATTACAGAGAGAGAGAGGAAGAGATAGAGCGAGAGATCCATCTTCCATCTGCTGGTTTACTCCTCAGATGGCCGCAACGGCCAGCACTGGGCCAGGCTGAAGCCAGAAGCCAGGAGCTTTGTCCAGATCTTCCACAGGAGGGCAGGGGCCCAAATACTTGGGCCATCTTTTTCTGCTTTTCCCAGGCCATCAACAGAGAGCTGGGTCAGAAGTGGAGCAGCCGGGACACGAACCAGCACCCACATGGGATGCCGGCACCACAGGTGGCAGCTTAACCTGCTACGCCACAGCACCGGCCCTCCATGTGCAGGTTTTCGTGTGGACAAAGGTTTTCAGTTCGTTTGGGTAAACATCAAGGAGCATGATTGTTCTTTCTTTTTGATCAGAAGTTTCTTCCAAGAGTAAATATACTCTTAACTTTTAAAGATTGATTTATTTATTTGAAAGGTGGAGTTTTACACAGAGAAGGAGAGAGATACCTCTTCTATCCACTGTTTCACTCCCCAAATGGCTGCAATGGGCAGAGCTGGGCTTGTCCAAAGCCAAGAACCAGGAGCTTCTCCCAGGTCTCCTACATGGGTACAGGGGCCCAAGCACTTGGGCCATTTCTACTGCTTTCCTAGGTCATTAGCAGAGAGGTAGATTGGAAGTAGAGCAGCCGGGACTTAAACCGGCACCCATATGGGATGCTGGTACTGCAGATGACAGCTTTACCCACTACGCCATAGTGCCGGCCCCGAAACTGTCTATTTTATTTTAAGATTTTTATTTATTTATTTGAAAGGTAGAGTTACAGACAGAGAGGGAGAGGCAGAGAGAGAGGTCTTCCACCCACTGGTTCACTCCCCAAATAGCTGCAGTGCTGCCAGAGTTGTGCCGATCTGAAGCCAGGAGCCAGGAGCTTCTTTCAGGTCTCCCACATGGGTACAGGGGCCCAAGCACCTGGGCCATCTTCCACTGCCTTCCCAGGCCATAGCAGAGAGCTAGATCAGAAGAGGAGCAGCTGGGACATGAACTGGCACCCATATGGGATGCTGGCACTGCAGGCAGTGGCTTAGCCCACTATGCCACAGTGCCGGCCCCCACCAGCCTTGAATGAGGGTTCCTGTTGCTCCACATCCTCACCAGCATTTGATGCTGCAGGTGTTTTGGATTTTGGCCATTCTACTCGGTGTGTAGTGGAATCTGCTTTGGAAAAACGGTGTATGAGAACCGGCCACCCTAGGCAGAAGAGGCTGCGAGACTGAAGAGAGAGGGGAACAACTTACGCAGATGTATATTCTAGGCCAAGATAGTGGCTCCCTGTGCTGCAAGGCAGGGAAAAAAAGTTTTCAAAGAAAAACGGGGTCCAGGCCGGCGCCGTGGCTCAACAGGCTAATCCTCCACCTTGCGGCGCCAGCACACCGGGTTCTAGTCCCGGTCGGGGCACCGATCCTGTCCCGGTTGCCCCTCTTCCAGGCCAGCTCTCTGCTGTGGCCAGGGAGTGCAGTGGAGGATGGCCCAAGTGCTTGGGCCCTGCACCCCATGGGAGACCAGGATAAACACCTGGCTCCTGCCATCGGAACAGCGCGGTGCGCCGGCCGCACCGCGCTACCACGGCGGCCATTGGAGGGTGAACCAACGGCAAAAGGAAGACCTTTCTCTCTGTCTCTCTCTCACTGTCCACTCTGCCTGTCCAAAAAAAAAAAAAAAAAAAAAAGAAATGGGGATAAATTAAGAGGGAAAATCCCACCAGATCAGAAGCATTCTCTGTATCTTAAAAAAAAAAAAATAAAGAAAAAAAGAAAAAAGAAAAACAGGGTCCATGGCTAATCAGAGTGCACCTGGAGTTTCTCAAGAAATATTTGACATTCTAGGTAGCAGATGAAAGCGTCGGTTATCTAAATGGCTTTGTTTATCCCCTGGGCTTTGGGATGGCTGCCAGGGTCACCTAGAAGAACACAGTTATGACTAGAATTGTTGCAATCATGTCAGGCTGGGTCCCCACAGTATCTCACTGTTGTCTGAATTCACAGTTCTGAATGGTATACGGTGTAGGACATCTTTTCCTATGGTTACTTTTTTTTTTTAAAAGATTTTATTTATTTGACAGGTAGAGTTATGGACAGTGAGAGGGAGAGACAGAGAGCGAAGACTTCCATCCTCTGGTTCACTTCCCAAATGGCCACAACGGCTGGAGCTGGGCCAATCCAAAGCCAGGATCCTCCTCCGGGTCTCCTATGGGGGTGCAGAGGCCCAAGCACCTAGGCCATCTTCCACTGCTTTCCCAGGCCACAGCAGAGAGCTGGATCAGAAGGGGAGCATCTGGGACTAGAACCGGCACCCATATGGGATGCTGGCACTGCAGGCAGAGGATTAACCTACTGTGCCATGGCGCTGGCCCGGCTATGCTTACTTGTCATTTGCATATTTTCTTCTGTGAGGTGTCTTGTCAGATGCTTTGCACATTTTAAAATTGGGTTGTTTTCTTATTGATGAATTATAAGAATTCTTTGTATATTTTTTTGTGACAATCCCTTATCACACTCTCTTTTGAGAACATTTTTCCCTAGTCTGTGGCTTGTCTTTGCATTCTTTTTTTTTAGATGTATTGATTTAATTAGATGTATTGATTCATTTGAAAGGCAGAGTTACAGAGAAAGAGGGAGAGAAAGAGAAAGATTTTCCCATCTGCTCTGGTTCATTCCCCCAAATGGCTACAACAGCGAGAGCTGGGACTATCTGAAGCCAGGAGCTGCTTCCAGGTCTCCCACGTGGGTGCAGTGACCCAAGCACTTGGGCCATCTTCTGCTGTGTTCCCAGGTGCATTAGCAGGGAGCTGGATCAGAACTGGAGCAGCCAGGATTTGAACTGGTGCCCATACTGAATACCGACATTGTAGGTGGCAGCCCAATGCCCCAAACATTTTTTATTTTAATTGTTGAGTTCATGGATTGTATCTTTAGCGTGGTATCTGAAGAGTTGTTGCCAACCCAGGACCACCTAGATTTGCTCCTATGTTATCTTCTAGGAGTTTTGTAGTTTTCCCAAACATTTGACCCCCAGGATCATGATCTATTTTGAGATATATTTGTGACAGATGTAAGGTCTGTATCTAGATTCATTTTTTATGTAGATGCTCAGTTGCGCCAGCACCATGTTTGTTGAAAAGTCAGGCATTTTGCCTGCTCCTGTCTTCTGGAAGAAGTTGCAGAGAACTAGAAGAATTTAATTTTGCCCTTAAATGTTTGTTACAGGAGGCCAGCATTGTGGTGCCGCAGCTTAAGCTGCCACTCGGGATGCCAGAATCCCATGTCAGAGTAGGGCTGCTCCAGTTCCAATGCAGCTCCCTATTAATGTGCCTGGGAAAGCAGTGGAGGATGGCCCAACTACTTGAGCCCTTGCTACCCACATGGGAGATTGGATGGTGTTCTGGGCTCCTGGCTTCAGCCTGGTCCATCCCAGGCCATTGTGGCCATTTGGGGACTGAACCAATGGGTAGAGGATCTGTTTCTCTGTCTCTTTCTGTCATTCTGCCTTTCAAATAAATGAAAAATGAAAATTTGGGCCTAGTGCTTTCTGTTTTGAAAGTTATTAGTGAGGCCAGCACTATAGCGTAGTGGGTAAAGCCACCGCCTGCAGCGCTGGCATCCCATATGGGCACCAGTTCAAGACCTGGCTGCTCCACTTTTGATCCAGCTCTCTGCTATGGCCTGGGAAGGCAGTAGAAGATGGCCCAAGTGCTTGGGCCCCTGCACCCATGTGAGAGACCTGGAAGACGCTCCTGCCTCCTGGCTTCAGATCGGCTCAGCTCTGGCCATTGCTGCCAATTGGGGAGTGAATCAGTGGATGGAAGACCTCTCTCTCTCTTTCTCTTTTTCTCTCTTTCTCTCTCTCTTCTCTCTCTGTCTCTGTCTCTGTCTCTCTCTCTCTCTCTCTCTCTCTCTCTGTCTCTCCTTCTGTGTAATCGTTCAAAAAAGTTATTAGAGATTTAGTTAATTTGATAGACATAGGTCTATTCCGATTATCTATTTTACCGGTGTGAGTTTTAGCAGATTATCTCTTACAAGGAATTGGTCCATTAGATCTAGGTTATCAAACTTGTGGGCAAAGATATCTTCATAATATTCCTCTAACTTTTTTTATGATGTATTTATTTATTTGAAAATCAGAGAGAGAGAGAGAGAGAGAGAGAGGTCTTCCATCTGCTGATTTACTCCCCAATTGGCTGCAACAGCCGGAGCTGTGCTGGTACGAAGCTAGGAACTTCTGGCCGCACTATAGGCGACGGCTTTACCTGCTACGACATAGTGCCACTCTCCCCCCCCCCCCCCCATTATTAACTTTTTAAAGACCATGGGGTATGGAAACTCATCTTCTCTTTAATTTCTGATATAGTGATTTGTGGTTTTTTTTCTAGTTAGCTTGACTAGAAATTTATTTTATTGATCTTTTCAAAGAATAGGCTTTTGGTTTAATTAATTTTCTCTATTGACTTCCTATTTCCCATTTCAATGGTTTCTGCTCTACTTTTTAAACAATATTTACTTATTTATTTATTTATTTATTTGAAAGGTAGAGTTAGAGGGAATAGGTGGGAAGGATTGAGGGGGAAGAGATATTTTGTAATCTACCGGTTCACTTGCCAAATATTTGCAATGGTCAGGCTGTGACAGGCTGAAGCCTGCGGCCTGGAACTCCATTCAAGTCTCACATGTGGGTGCAGGGACCCACGCTCCTAGGCAATTTTCTGCTGCTGTACCAGGCACATGAGCAGGGAGCTGGATCAGAAGAGGACCAGCACTCATGTGGAATAGTGGCATCGAGGGCAGCAGCTTAACCCGTTGTGCCATAATGCCGGCTCCCTCTGTTACTGTTTTCTAGTTAAGTGCCATTGTGGACTGAGAATACCGTGTGATTCCTATTCTATTCATTCAGGTATGGTCCATGGCCCAGAATGTGGTACATTTGTTCAGGTGTGCTCAGTGGGCCGGAATGTGGTAAATTTTGATGACTATTCCATGTGAGCTTGACAACCATGTGTGTTTTGTTGTTGGATGAATCGGTTGACAAGTGTCTGTTATATCAAATTGCTAGATGCCTTCTATATCTGTCCATTTCTGATCGAAGATATTTAAATCTCAAACATTATTGTGTCTTATGGGAGAATTTATTCTTTTCTAATTATATAACAGCCTTCTTTATCCCTTATAATTTTTCTTGCTCTGTAATTAGCTCTGTCTGAAATCATCATAGAGATCAAACTTAACACTATTTCTCCATTTCTTTAAATTTAAAAAAATTTATTTATTTGAAAGGGAGAGTGACAGATAGGAAGACACTGGGAAAGAGAGCTTCCATCTGCTGGCTCACTCCCCAAATGACTGCAATAGCTGGCTCAGGACCAGGCCAAAGGCAGCATCCTGAGACTCCATTCTGGTCTCCTCCGTGGGTGGCAGAGACCCAACTACTCGGGTCATCATCTGCTGCCTTCCCAGGCATGTTGGTAAGAAGCTGAAACGGAAGTGGAGTAGCCAGGACTTGAAGCGGTCCTCCAATGTGGGATGCCGGCATCACAAGTGATGGTAGCCCACCGTGCCACAATGCCTGCCCGTACTTTTAATATGTACGTGTCTTTAGAGTGGAATTCCTGTAGACAACATATATTTAAGGTTTGATTTTTGGATGACCTCATCTGTCTTTAAGCTGGTATTTTTAGGCCCTTGACATTTAAAGTGATTATGGATATAGCTGGATTAATACCTCTATACTTTTACTGTTGTAGATTTCTTGCCCTTGTTCTCTTTCTTTTTGTCTTCCACTTTTTCTGCCTTTTGCAGTTTCATCTGAGCATTTTATATGGTTTTATTGTTCCATCCTTCCTTAGCATAGCAATTCTGTTTTTTTTTTTTTAAAAACTGTTCTGCGGTTGCCGTAAGAGTTTGCAATAGACATTTGCCACTAATCCAAGTCTACTTTCAAATAACACTGCACCACTTCAGAAGTAATGCAGGAACCTTCCATTACTAAACGTTTCTAATCCCTCCCTCCTGTGCCTTCCAGGATTGCTGCCATTCATTTTACTTTTTACAGAAGCTATCATCATTGAATACATTGGTGTTATTATTAGGGACCAAACTGTCACCCGTTAGATCCATAAAGAATAAGAATAAGGCCGGCCCCGTGGCTTAACAGGCTAATCCTCTGCCTTGCGGCACCGGCACACCGGGTTCTAGTCCCGGTCGGGACGCCGGATTCTATCCCGGTTGCCCCTCTTCCAGGCCAGCTCTCTGCTATGGCCCGGGAAGGCAGTGGAGGATGGCCCAGGTCCTTGGGCCCTGCACCTGCATGGGAGACCAGGAGAAGCACCTGGCTCCTGGCTTCGGATCAGCGCAATGCACTGGCAGCAGCGGCCATTGGAGGGTGAACCAATGGCAAAAAGGAAGACCTTTCTCTCTCTCTCTCACTATCCACTCTGCCTGTCAAAAAGAAAAAAAATAAAATAAAAGTTGTCACTTTACCTTCAC
Source organism: Lepus europaeus (assembly GCF_033115175.1). NCBI lineage: Eukaryota > Metazoa > Chordata > Mammalia > Lagomorpha > Leporidae > Lepus > Lepus europaeus. Next base: position 91,180,324 of record NC_084838.1, on the reverse strand, counting down.
TTCTCGGATCTTCTTTCTCTTTCTGTAGATACAAATTTACATGTCCTTTTCCTTCTCTGAAGAATTCCTTTTAACATTGTTTTGTAAGGCAAGTGTGCCAGCAGTAAATTCATTCTGTTTTTGTTAGTCTGAGAAAGTCTTTGTCTTCCACTTGAACAAAAACCTTGCTCTTATTTGAGAGGCATTGAGACAGAGACTGATATACAGACAGACAGAGCTCCCATTTACTGGTTCTTTTTTTTAAAGGATTAATTTATTTATTTGAAAGGCAGAGTTACTGAGAGGCAGAGAGAGATCTTCCGTCCACTGGTCCACTCCCCAGATGGCTGCATCAACCAGGGCTGGGCCAGGCCGAAGCCAAGTGGCTGGAGCTTCATCTGGTCTCCCGCATGGGTGCAGGGGCCCAGATACTTGGGCCATCTTCTGCTGCTTTCCCAGGCGTGTTAGCAGGGAGCTGGATCAGAAGTGTAGCATCTGGGACTTGAACTGGTGCCCATATATGGGATGCTGGCATTGAAGGCGGCGGCTTTACCTGCTCTACCACAGCACCAGCCACCCATTTACTGGTTCTTCATCCCCCAAATGCCCTCAGTGGCTGGAGTGGCTGCAGTTGGGAGCGAATGACTCCATCTGAATCTCCCACATTTGAGCCATCACCACTGCCTTCCAGCATCTGCATTAGCAGGGAGTTGGAATCAGGGGCTGGAACTGGGGATGTTTTGGGACATGGATGCCCTAACTGGCATCTTTGAGCCTGGCCAAATGCCTGCTCCTGTCTTTCAATATTCTTCCACATTGTAAAATACATAGCTGATAAGATTGACTATTTTAGCCACTTATCTGCACAGTTCAGTCGTATTCATATTATTGCTCAACCATCACCACTGTCCACCTCCAGAGGTTTTATCTTGCAAAACTGAAACTCTATACTCATTAAACAAGAACTCCTCATTCCCTTTACTCCTCCAAGCCCCCCGCAACCACCATTCTACCTTGTCCCCATCATTTTTGACTACTCCTATGAGTGGCTTTTGTGCTTCGTTTATTTTTCTTGTGAAATGTTTTAATTTCATATATATTCTAAACTATTTTCTTTGTGGTTACTACAGAGATTAACTTTCAGAAGCTATCATGTTCTAACTTGAATTTTTATCAGCTTAACCTCCGTGAGACAAGCTACTGGTAAGCAGCTGCGTTCTCTTCCTGGTACAGAAGTTACATCTTTTGCACATTCTGTGTCCAAAACATAAATAACTGTAAAGAGTATTTGTCTCCTAAGTTATGTAGACATGCGATATTACAATAACACTAACTTTCAGATTAAGAATTCTTTAAGATATATTTATTTGAAAGGCAGAGTGACATGGGGAAGAAGGGAAGGAAGGAGAGAGAGAATGAGAGAATGAAAGAATGAATATATCTTCCATTTGCTGGTTTACTCCCCCAAATGGCTGCAATGGCCAGGCCAGGCCTAAGCTAAGCCAAAGCCAGGAGCCTGGACCTTGATCTGGGTCTCCCGTGTGGGTGGCAGAGGCCCAAGCACTGGGCCCAATATTCCCTGCCTTCCCAAGTGCCATATCAGGGAGCTGGATCAGAAGCAAAGCAGCCTCAACTGGCAGACTCAGACGGGCTCTGATATGGGATGCTGGCATCGCAAGCAGCAGCTTACCCTGCCGTACCACAATGCCAGCTTCCTGGACTAAGATGCATTTTTTTTAAAGTGCATTAGCCACTGAAGTCATATAGAAAACAAAAAGTGGTATCACTTACCATTGTTACATCAATAGTAGCTTTTATTGCTGCTCATTTGCCTTTTCCAAGTTATTTCTCCACATGGCTTCGAGTTGCTGCCTAGCGTCCTTTCGTTTCACTCTCGGGATGCCCTTGAGTACCTGGAGAGCGCTCTAGTGATAATGCTCACCTTGTGTTTTTCTAGGATTGTGTCGAAGTCTCATCTATTTCTGAAGGTCAGTTTTGCTGTTTATTGGGCTCCTGGGGTTTTTCTTTTTTTGAAGATTTATTTATTTGATTTGATTTTTAAAGATGTATTCATTTATATTTTGTAAGAGTTATATATAGAGAGAGACAAACACACATACATACACACAGAGATTGATCAATCGATTGATTGATCGATCTTCCATCTTTTGGTTCATTTCTCAAATGATTGCAATGGCTGGGGCTGGACCAGGCTGAAGCCATGAGCTAGAAGCTTCATCTGGGTCTCACACCTGGGTGACAGAGGCCCAAGCGTTTGGGCCATCTTCTGCTGCTTCCCCAGGTGCATTAGCAGGGAGCTGGAGCAGCCAGGACTTGAGCCAGCACCCATACGGGATGCTGGTGTCGCAGCCACAGCTTATCCTGCTGTACCACAACACTGACCTCGGCTGTGTTCTTGTCAGCCTTTGAACGCATCGGCCTCTGCTCTCTGGCCTCCAACAAAATTCTGATGAGAAAACTGCTGATCGCCTTATGGAATAGCCCTTGTATGTAATGAGTCATTGCTCCCTTGCTGCTCTCAAGACGCATGTGGGTCTCTTTGATTTCATCCTACTTGGAGTTACTGGATATTTATGTTCATGTCTTTCATCAAACCATGACGTTTTCAGCCACATAAACTGTTCCTGGAACAAACGCATGGCTGCACGCTGTGGGGTTGCGGGAGTGCAGGATGAATAGTGAGGGCTGAGTGAAGAGCTGAAACTGACCAAAACTAACTGCGAGGTACCACCCAAACCTTCCCCTGGAGTTGGAAGCCTTTATTGCGTAGAAGAGTTCCAAAATACTTAGCAAATCATTCTGCCAGTGCCTTGTTGTCTAGGCGGGGAGACAGATCTGTAGTGCTTCCTGCTCTGCTGTCATCCCAGAATTCTCACCGTTGAGGGATCATTTCACCAGGGACAGAATTCTCGCCTATGGTTTTTTTTTTTTTTCCCCTCTCCTTTCGGAACATTTCACTCTAGCCTGTATTTGCTTGCATGGTTTGTGAGTAGTTGGATGTAATTCTTATCTTTGCTTCTCTATAAGCTTTTTTTTTTTTTTTTGGACAGGCAGAGTGGACAGTGAGAGAGAGAGAAACAGAGAGAAAGGTCTTCCTTTGCCGTTGGTTCACCCTCCAATGGCCGCCGCGGTAGCGCGCTGCGGCCGGCGCACCGCGCTGATCCGATGGCAGAAGCCAGGTGCTTCTCCTGGTCTCCCATGGGGTGCAGGGCCCAAGCACTTGGGCCATCCTCCACTGCACTCCCTGGCCACAGCAGAGAGCTGGCCTGGAAGAGGGGCAACCGGGACAGGATCGGTGCCCCGACCGGGGCTAGAACCTGGTGTGTCGGCGCCGCCAGGCGGAGGATTAGCCTAGTGAGCCGCGGCGCCGGCCTCTCTATAAGCTTTTAAAAATATTTGAGAGGCAGAATTACAGATAGAGAGAGGGAGAGACAGAGAAAAAGACATCTTCCATCCGCTGGTTCACTCCCCAGATGGGTGCAATGGCCAGAGCTAGGCTTATCCAAAGCCAGGAGCCAGGAGCTTCTCCCAGGTTTCCCATGTGGGTGCAGAGACCCAAGCACTTGAGCCATCTTCTACTGCCTTCCCAGGCCATTGGCAGGGAGCTGGATAGGAAGTGAAGTAGCCAGGACTTGAACTGGCGCCCACATGGGATGCCAGTGACACAGGCAAAGGCTAGCCTACTAAGCCACATTATTGGTCCAGTTTTTTCCCAAGATGCTTTGATTTCCTGCATTTTGAATATGATATGCCTAGGTGTACATTTTTTTGGTTTGTTTTTTTAAAGGTAAATTAGTTAACTAATTTGGAAGGCAGACTGATACTGAGAGAGCAAGTGTTATCTTACATATGCTGGTTCACTCCCCAAATGCTTGGAACAACTAGGGCTGGGCCAAGCCAAAGCCAGGAGCCATCCTGGTCTCCACCCAAGTACTTGGGCTGTCATTCACTGTCTCCTAGGTGCGTTAACTGGAAACTGGATTTCAGGCATAGAAACTGGGACTCAATCCCTGGTACTCTGGTGTATGGAATGTTGCAGCTTAATCTACTGTGCCACAATGCTTGTTGCTGGATTTTAATTTTTAATATAGACAAAAGTATTGATCTTTTCGCTGATGGACAGCAGTTTTTTTTTTTTTTGTCTTCCCTAAGTCAAAGAGGATGATGGATGGGGGAGAAGAAGTTGGGGCCCCCCCAATATTATAGTGGCATCAGGACTCTTTAGCCTGGGTTTTGCCACAGTGTAAAAGCTAGAGCAGAGAGGTGGGTGCTGCAGTTTGAATATTGTTCCCTCTGAAACTCATGTTGACATGTAATTGCCATCTTAGCAGTATGAAGAGGTGAGAATTTGGGTGATGTGGCTGTGAGGGTTCTGCACCCTTGGGTGGGATTGGTGCTGTTTTAAATGAGGGAGTTGGGCCCTCTCTTTGCCTTTCTACTGTGTGAAGACACAAGAAGAACTTCACCAGAAGCTTTTCAGCTTCTGGAAGTGTGGACCAGTGAATTTTGGTTCATTACGATTTACCCAGGCAGTGGTGTTTTGTTTTCTTAGCACAAGTGGGAAACAGAGCAGATACTCTGGACAGCAGACCCAGGAAAGTTTCCGCTACTCTAGGCAGCTGCATGCCCGTCCCCACATCCCTGGGAGGGAAGGGGTCAGGTGCTCTCTGAGGTACCCTGTGACTCGCCATCCAGGGAAGACCCCTCAGAGCTGGTCACAGCAATAGAGTCTTAGCCCACGGCAGGCTCAGTTGACCTAAATAATCAGGACTCCACCCTCAGGAAAAACTTCCCGACTTCGAGATGGCTGGGCATCCCGAGGCTGCTCCATGCAGCTAACCTGTGTCTTTTATGCAACATTCAAATGTTCCAGAAACATGTGGCCTTGTCAGGGCTTGTCACCTGCAGCCCCAACTCTGAAAGAAATCTCACTTAATAAGGCACATATTCCCTGAGTTCTTTCCTATTCAAATAGAGACATTCATTTTTCCTGCATATATTTAAAAGCATTTTGTGGTCATTTTTCCATATTAAAACATAGAGCTAGCCGGCGCCGCGGCTCACTAGGCTAATCCTCTGCCTTGCGGTGCCGGCACACCGGGTTCTAGTCCCGGTCGGGGCACCGATTCTATCCCGGTTGCCCCTCTTCCAGGCCAGCTCTCTGCTGTGGCCAGGGAGTGCAGTGGAGGATGGCCCAAGTGCTTGGGCCCTGCACCCCATGGGAGACCAGGAGAAGCACCTGGCTCCTGCCATCGGACCGGCGCGGTGCGCCGGCTGCAGCACGCCTACCGCGGCGGCCATTGGAGGGTGAACCAACGGCAAAGGAAGACCTTTCTCTCTCTCTCTCTCTCTCTCTCTCTCTCTCTCTCACTGTCCACTCTGCCTGTCAAAAATTAAAAAAAAAAACAAAACAACAACAACAAAAAACATAGAGCTAAATTTACCTCGCTTAAAAAATGAGTATGAGAATTTCATTTGGTAAAGTTGATTACAGAATGGGAACATGAACACATTCTCCGTGAAAGAGGAAATGGTACATAAGAGCAAAGTGAATTTTTTAAAGAGTTATTTATTTTTATTTGAAAGTCAGTTACACAGAGAGAAAGAGAAGGAGAGGCAGAGAAAGAGAGAGGTCTTCCATTTGCTAGTTCACTCCCCAAGTGGCCACAATGGCTGGAGCTGTGTTGATGGGAAGCCAGGAGCCAGGAGCTTCTTCTGGATCTCCCACGTGGTGCAGGGGCCCAAGGACCTGGGCCATCTTCTGCTGCTTTCCCAGGCCATAGCAGCCTAGTCCTTCCTTTACCCTTTTCCCAAAGGGAACAATGATCTCTGAGCCTCTTTCTTTGACTTTCTCTCTCTCTCTCTCTCTCGAGTTTATTTATTCAGTTGAGAGGTAGAGTTACAGAGAGAAGGAGAGACAGAAAGGACTAGTGGATGGTTCACTCCCTAGATGGCTGGAGCTGGGCTGATCTGAAGCCAGGAGCTTCCTCTGAGTCTCCCATGTGGGTACAGGGCCCTTGTCCTTGGTCCATCTTCTGTTGCTTTCCCAGGTGTATTAGCAGGGAGAGAGAGAGAGAGAGAGAGAGAGAGAGAGAGAGAGAGAGAGAGAATGAATGAATGAATGAATCTTTGATCTGCTGGTTCACTCCCCTCACCTGACCACAAGGGCTGGGGCTGGGCCAGGCCAAAACCAAACCTGGTCTTTCACAAGGGTGCAGGGGCCCAAGGATTTGGGCCATCTTCCACTGCTTTTCCAGGCAATAGCCAGGAGCCGGATCAGAGGTAGAGTAGTTGAGACTCCAACAAGTGCTCATATGAATGCTGGCAGCACTGGATGCAGCTTAACTGGCTGTGCCACAATGCTGTCTGCAATCACTCCTCCTGTGCTTGTATGAACACCTTGTACGTATGAGTACGAGCACCGGAGGAAGAGTATTCTAGAATAAATTTTTAGGTGTGGAAATTATGGGTCAATTGAGATTAGCTGTATTTGTTTTAGTGATATGGCCACATGGAGCCCCAACAAGGCAGTACCCATCCACCTCCACTAATATGCCGTGTCCTTCCCCTCGCCCCCAGAAAACCTTATGTAAGATTCTTTTTTTATTTTGCCACTCTGATGTATAAAATACATATATATATATATAAATTATAAAAGAATATAGACAATGCATGCCTTCGATTTTGGAGTTATTCTAGATTTACAGAAATATAAAGATAGTACAGAGTTCCCTTGCCCTTAATTGTTTCTCCCCAAAGTAAACACACATAACCATAGTATGCTTATCAGAAGTAAAAATCCTACATGGGTACATTACTATTAACTAAACTCCAGATTTTATTTGGATCTTACAGGTTTTTCTCACCAGTGTTGTTTTGTGTTTTAGGATCCAGCGTAGTGTTTGGCTGTCCTATCTCCCCAACCTCTGATCTGACAATTCCTCAGTCTGTGTGTCTTCATTACTCTGACAGTTTTAAGCTCTAGTCAGATATTTTAGATCCCTCAACTTGGATTTGTAGGTTTATTGGTTTTGGAGGAATTATCAGAGGTGAAATGGCCTTCTCATCATGCTATGTCATACCAGGTGATATATGGTATCACAATTTCAAACACATATCAAAACAGCAGGAAAGAATAAGTACTCATCCATCCATGGGCTTACACAGTTAGCAATGGTTTGTTTGTTTCTTGATGGCTTTTCAGTGTGGTTGGATGTTTTCATTTTCTTACTTTTCTCTTCCTCTTCTTCCTTTGTCCCTCTTTCCCTTCCTTATTTATTTATTTATTTATTTTTTGGATTTTTTTTTTTTGACAGAGTGGACAGTGAGAAAGACAGACAGAGAGAAAGATCTTCCTTTTGCCGTTGGTTCACCCTCCAATGGCCGCCGCGGCCGGCACGCTGCGGCCAGCGCACCGCGCTGATCCGATGGCAGGAGCCAGGTGCTTCTCCTGGTCTCCCATGGGGTGCAGGGCCCAAGCACTTGGGCAATCCTCCACTGTACTCCCTGGCCACAGCAGAGAGCTGGCCTGGAAGAGGGGCAACCGGGATAGAATCCGGCGCCCCGACCGGGACTAGAACCCAGTGTGCCGGCGCCACTAGGTGGAGGATTAGCCTATTGAGCCGCGGCGCCGGCCTCCTTATTTTTTAACACAAAAGGAGAAAAATACTGGAAATGTAGGTGAAAGGTCATAACAAATCTAACAGAGCTCCTCCCTCTCTTAGCTCAGGCTGCCACGACAAAATACCACGTATTATGTGGCATCAACAACAGGCATCTATTCCTCACAGTTCTGTTGACTAATTCTGAGGCTGGGTCTTGCTGAGAGCTCTCCTGGCTTGCAGAGGGCTGCCTCTTTGCTGAGTCCTCCTATGGCAGAGAGAGAAGAAACTCTGTCTTTTCCTTTTCTTAAGGGCACCAATGCCACCATATTGGCTCTATCCTCATGATTTCACCTAAAACTCGGTCACATCCTCAGGAGAGTTCTGCTTCAACATATGAATTTGGGGTGGGGGGAGAGTGTATGAACATTCAGACCATAACACGATAGCCTTTCAGTTTTTGCTTCAACACTTCCAGTCCCACTCCTTCCCAGTATACCCTATTATACTTTGGGCTCTAAGTTATGAGAGAAAAGAACTCGATTCAAACTCGTAAGCAACAGATGGAATTCATTGGCTCAAAAACTTTGATTGCAAATGCTATGCGCTTCCTTGCTATTTCCTGGTTCTCCTTCCCCTCTGTTGTCACCGACTGTGGAGCATGCACTAGTGGCCACAACATGGACTGACCACCTGTCCCAACGTGCTTCTCCCTTCAGTCATTTCAACACAGGTCCCAGGAATGAGCTTCAGATGAACCTGAAGCATATCCCTGTATCTCCTGAACCAACCACTGGGTTTACATAATTTCCAGGGAATGTGACTCCTGATTACCTAAATGGAGGCTACGAGCCCAGACTTGAAAAAAGGAACTGAGTCAACTTAATTCAGACTACATAAGCTGGATGCAGGAAAGGTGCTTCCCCTAATTAAACACTGGGTTAGTGATACACAAAACGGGTAGGAATCCATGGCAGGAAAACAACTTATGTCCCATACCCCACTGGTGGACATTTGATCCATGTCTGTCTTTTCATCTTGCCTTCTCTGCTCCCACCCCTCAGGCATGACCACTCTCTGCCGTGTCTTAAGCTGTTGTGCCACCATATTTCTTTCAAAGCACTTGAATAGCTTTCCTGAACCCAGTGGTTTACCAAATTGGGGAGGAAAGCTAGCATGGTCTCCATCAGGTTCATGCTTGGGGCCGGCATCATGGTGTGGATGGTAGAGCCACTGCTCATGATGCTGGCATCCCATGTGGTAGCTGGTTTTGAGTCCCAGCTGATCCAGCTAATGCACCAGGGAAAGCAGCAGTAGATGGCCCAAGTGCTTGGGCCCATGCACCCACATGGGAGACTTGGAAGAAACACCTGGCTTTATCACTACTTGGCTCTTTGGCTAAGATCAAGTGAAACTCCTAGCTTTGGTTTGTCCTAGTCCTGGCCATGTGGCCATTTGGGGAGTAAACCAGTGGGTGGAGGATCTCTCTCTACTTCTCTCTCTCTCTCCCTTCCCTACCACCTCTGTCTTTCAAATAAGTAAATCTTAAAACAATCCCCTCTGTATCTCATATTGGAGTTCAAGTGTGAGTTTGAGTCCCAGCTCCACTCCTGACTCCAGTTTCCTGCTAATTCAAACACTGGAAGGCAGCAGGTGGATGGCTTAAAACGTTGGGTCCTTGCCACCCATATGGGAAATCTGGATTAAATTCCTGACTTGTGGCTTTAACATAGCTTAACCTTGGCTATTGCAGGCATTTGGAGAGTGAACCAGTGGGTGGGAGGTTTGTTCATCTCAAAGAAATATAAAAAAATCTCCATATGATTTTTTTTTTTTGACAGAGTGGACAGTAGTGAGAGAGACAGAGAGAAAGGTCTTCCTTTTTTCTGTTGGTTCACCCTCCAATGGCTGCTGCAGCTAGCGCACCATGCAGTGATCCAAAGCCAGGAGCCAGGTGCTTCTCCTGGTCTTCCATGCGGGTGCAGGGCCCAAGGACTTGGGCCATCCTCCACTGCACTCCCGGGCCACAGCAGAGAGCTGGACTGGAAGAGGAGCAACTGGGACAGAATCCGGCGCCCCGACCGGGACTAGAACCCAGGGTGCCGGCGCTGCAGGCAGAGCATTAGCCTATTGAGCCGTGGCACTGGCCTCCATATGATTTTAAAATATAAAAATCAGGAACCAAAATTTGATCTGCTTTTGGTCATTCACTCTATACTGGCAATTATAAACAGTGTCAGTACTCCTTTGTGTGTATGGGGGGAAATATAGAAAGTTTCTAGTACCACAGAGGCTTCCTCAAGGACATATTTTAAAGCTTAATATACTATTGTGATCTTGTCTCTCCCTTCACAGGGTGTTGAGAAATCCAATCTTGGTCATGTTAGAGGCCCCCCGCCCTCTTGTGGAGGTGTGGAAAGTTTGGACTTCATGAACCCTAAGTTGTTCTGCCTGTACCTGTGCCTCTCTTGGGGGACTACTCACCTCCAGGAGTGGCTGTTTTGATCCTATTGCCCAACCCACCACGGGGTATGTCCTGAGCAACCTTTCACTGAGCCTCCCCTTTGGGTCCTGGAGAGAGAATGGAGACTCGAAGCTTTTGGCTCATTTTCCTGACTCATTGGCCAGGTGCCCACCAAGGCTGAGTCAGCCATTCTCAAAGGTGGTCCTGCAGGTGGTTCTTTGTCAACCATTATCCACAGGAAGCAGGATTTTTTTCCCCCCATGGGTAAGTCAATTATTGGGTGATGTGAGATCCAGCTGTCTTATGTCCAACTGTAATGTGAAAATATTCTTCATTTTCTGGGGGAAACATGGCTGCGGAAAAATGTGTTTACTTTTAAACTTGTTTAAAATATTCTAATATTGATGGCTTTGATCCACATTAGCAAAATATTTTTGTGGCCTTCTATTACTTCCATAACGTGGTCCCGAGAGTGTGGAATGAGAAACGCCGACCTAATAATCTTCATGGCGCTGCGAGAATCAGCCCCGCTCCTCCGCACCGGAGTCAACTCAGGCCTCTAAGTCCGTGGGCGTAGGCGCCACGGGAGTTGCTCCCTTTGCCGGGCCACGTCCCCCGAGGGGACACCGGATGGCAGTGTTAGGTATGAGAGTGCCATGAGCCACATGCCATTCCATAGAAGCGAAATCTGGACTACGCCATGCCATAGAAGCGAAATTAGAGACGTCTTGCTCTGCTAGGTTCCCACGACTGAATGCCTCAAGCCCCAGGACACACAGCAAAGGACGCGACAGCCCTGCACTAGCCAGAGGGAGCCTTTGGCTCTCCCAGCCGGCTTCACATCCGGTGCCCGGCCGGAAGCCTCCTTTCCGGTTCTCAAGACCGCGCTCAGGAAGTGACTCATCCTGCCAGCATCTAAGATGGCCACCAGCACACTCGCTGCCACAGTCCATGGGCCGAAGTGGGAGCAAACCCGGAAGTTGCCAGGTTAGGGCATGGAGGCCGCCGGGGGCGTGGCTTCCGGAGGCCCGCGCCTGCGAGTCGCCGCGGCGGGGTCGGGCGCAGGCGGCGGCTGTCAGGCCCTCCTTCCAGACAGCAGCGACTGGTGCCGGGCGAGGCAGGCGGCCCCCAACTTAAGTCCCCGCGTCCCGGCCCGCGGGGCACCTGGGCCGTGCCGGGGCATGGACGAGGAGAAGATGGACGAGAATGAATGGAAATACCATGGCGAGGGCAACAAGAGCCTGGTGGTGGCCCACGCGCAGGTGAGCCGCGGACGCGCGGATGGTCCGCGGGGTTTCCCGTCCCCCTAGTACGCCTTCCCCACCGGTCGGGTTCCTCTTCCCCACAGCACTTCCCTTACCCCGGGGTCGTCCCGGTTTTCCCAGCACCTCCCTCCCGTCCTTCCCCTGTAACGATCCCCTCTCTACCTCTCTCCTCCCAGGGTGGGTCCCCCCGGTCCCCCTTGCAGCGCTGTCCCTGTGGGTCGATCCCCTGTCGCCATCGTCCTTCCCAGGGTTGGTCTGCCCTCCCTCTTTGGCTCCCCCATCCCGCCGTACTTAGTCTCGGTCCCTTGCCTTCCCCCAGGGTCACTTCCTATGTCCCACAGTACTCCTTTTCCGCCAGGATCGTCCTCATCCTTGTACCTCTGCCCTCAGCCGTCTGCCTTTCCCCCTTCAGCACCCCATCTCCCATATTCTCATAACCCCTGTTCGTCTTCCAGGCCCTGTCCCGTGGCAACCAGTACCCCCCTTCTCCCTAGGGCCACCCCTGCCCTCCCATTATCTCCCACCTAGGGTTGTTTTTTGTACCCTCCTCTGCTCTGAGCAGCGTCATGCGGTGACGCTTCTGCAGGAGTGCCTGTCCCCAGCCCCAGGCAGGCCTGGGGGAAGTGCATGGGTTGCTATAGCTCCCAGCACGGAGGAGTTGAGCCTCGTGAGACCACGCAATTGCTGTTTTCACTGCTGCTGTTAATCATAACGGGGTATTGGCGACACATTCTTCTCCGGACTCTTAGAATTTAGAGGGTTGCACCAAGGACTTCCAGGGAGGTGAACCCAGGAAAGGAAGCAGGCGAATTTGTGAGGGGCCAGGTTTCTTCCACATCTTGCTGTTAAAACCAGCCAGGGCTGTGGTGGGCTGGAGGGAGCAGCTGAGGCAGTGGGATGGTGTCGTGCAGGGAGGAGTTTAAGTGGGGAAGTTAAAGGCAAACCAGGGCTGGCTGGATTTCCAGTCCCGCTGCTGTGTGGCGGAGGCTCAGTGCCTGCGTTTGTCAAATAGAGCTGGTAATAGAATTGGCTTTGTGCAGCTGCTGGAGAGAGCAGTTGCGCCAGAGCCCGACAAGTTATACTTTCCAAGTGGTAATTGTGGTTCCCTTGGACAGATAACAAAAGCAGAACTCGGAGAGGACCTGTCCCAGTCCATCTGCTCTCAGGGAGGTATGGCTGCTTCTGTTGCTCCTACGCTGGCTGCAGTGGTCAGGGCATCGTCATAAAGCATAAGCTGCAAACACCCAGAAGCCCCTAGGCTCTGCCCTCGTGTTTTGCCAGGGAGCTGTGCAGCTGGGACTGCAGACCTGCTCACGATTTTTAAGTGGGGTAATAATGGACAAGGCGAGGGGCCGACATGTGGCAGAGTGGGTAGGTCGCCATGTTGCATGTCCACATTCCACACTGGAGTGACTGGTTTGTTTTGGCTACTTCTGATCTAGTTCCCTGCTACTGGGCAGCAGATGATAGCTTAAATATTTGGGTCTCTGCCACCCACATGGGAGACCTGGATAGAGTTTTGGGCTCCTGGATTTGGCTTGGTCCAGCCTGGCTGTTGTGGGCCTTTGGGGATTGGAGCAGTGGATGAAGATCTCTGTTGCCTCTCTGGGTCTCTTTCTCTCTGTTTCTCTGCCTTTTAAACAAGACGAAATAAATTTTAACTAATGGACAAGGTTTACCCACGGCCGCCCTTGTGTGGAGTCTGCTGGGCCCATTGTGTTCTGAGGCTCCAGTGTGAGTTCCTTTTGTTGTCAGGTCACTGTGCTGATTCCCGAATTCTTTGCTACAGCAGATACTTTGCCTTTCAGCTGTGTAATAAGATTGGATGGCATATTTCTGCATGTTCGAGAAAGCTAGTGCTCCTTACAGTGTGGGCTGATACATTCAGTCTCAAAAGTAGCAGCAGGTGGAGGAGTATGAGTCAGGCTGGGAGCACAAGGAGAGCCAGGGCTGGAAGAGCAGGGGCTTCGGTGCGGCCACCTGCCTGTCCCCCCTCTCTGAGCAGGCAGCCCAGCCCTTCCTTGTTGCCAGCTCCAATCATTCCATTGTAAGTCTTTGAAAATTTGCCTACAGCTGTCAGACTGTCCTAATTTTATGTCTGAATTTGCTTTATTATGCCCGTTCCTTCTTGGTGGGCTTTTTTTTTTTTTTAACCTTAATGTTTGAAATCAAGGATTATCACAGCAAATAGTGTTGCATGAAGCCATTTCCTACCAAGATAAGGGTGGTGAAGTTTGAGGGTACCTGCGCCCAATGTGGGTACATTGAAGTGTGCTGAGCGGTCTGGAGGAGAGCCTGCCAGCTCTGCCTTGCTGGCAGGTTTGCTTGGGCTGCAAACCAAGGAGGTGAGAACGAGACCTGGGTAGTAGTTTTTCAGGGCCTCTTGTGTCCAGGGAGAGGGTGTGTGTGTGTATGAGCGAGATTGAGAAGGTGGGTAAGAGGGAACAGGAGGGGTCCTGCTCCTGTGGGGGCTGAGCTTGTGCACAGCCAGGCTCCTGGACTGGGAACAGGTGCACCCTGCTTCTCTGTTCGACTCCCCAGCTCCATCCTGGTCAGTCCAAGGAAGTGCGAGGCCTTCACCAGTTTTCCCAGATAAGGAGAGGTTCGGCTCCCTCCTCTGAAAGGTCTGTGTCTGCTGTCCTGCGTGGGGACATCCTGTGCCCATCCTGCAGAGCTGAGTGTTCCCGTGGGGGTGGGGAGACCTACGTGCTCACTGGCCGTGAGCACCAGAAGACCGTGGCGATGCTGCCTCCTGTGTTACCTGTATATGCAAAGGTGCAGTGAGAGACAAGAGCAGAGTGTTGTCTGTGGAGTGTGAGGCTTGTGGCAAATGGAGTAGCAGAGCTTGGGCTCGGGGAAACGTAGCCTGGCAGCACACAGGGCGAGCAAGAAGATGGACAGCAGGCCAAACCTTGGAGAGTAGGGGCTAGGGTTTTCTTTTTTTCCTCCTTTTTGTGGTTGCTAGAGAAACAGAACTTGCATTCTCTGGGTCATTCCCCAAATTTCTACAACAGCTGGGGCTGGGTCAGGCTGAAGCCAGGTGCTAGGAACTTGATCCAGGTCTCTACATATGTGACAAGGACCCGAGTACTTGAGCTGTCACCTGCTGCCTCCCAGAGTCCCCTTGGCAGGTAGCTAGAATTGGGCGTGGAGCTAGGACTTGAACCCAGGTCTTCTGATGTGGGACATAGGCATCTTAACTGATTGATATCTAAACTGCTAGGTCAAATGCTCGCTGCAGAGAGGAGTTGTGATGGTAGAGGTGGTCAGCTTTCCCATGGTCCCATCTCTCAGAGGGGCCCAGATGGCTCTGGCCAGTGCTAACTTTGCCCATTGGGTCTCGTTCTGTCTTTGCTTGGGGCAGCCATGTAGTTTGATACTTTTCCAGGCACGGTATCTGCCACGTCTTCAGCCCTGGCTAGTGCGGACCCTCTGATGGGCTTGCAAGACTCAGCCTGGGTGCATGGTCTCGGGTAGGTGTCTGGAGCCCCAGGAGTGGACCCCTTGGGCTCCTTGGGCAGGGGCATGTCCCATCTGGGTCCAGACTTTCCTTGGTGCCGTCTGAGGGCGCTGTATCTATGCTAACAGCCACCACCTAGGTCAGCGAATCCTGCACTTCCAAGCACTACTGTGGCTGGACTTCTTTCCACGGCTTCCGCACTTGACATTTTCTCCTTCAGCTTGTTGGTGTTGGTCCAGCATCCTGTCGGGTGAAGGTCGCTATGTCTGGTTTGTTTGATCTCTTTTAAGTGTCCAGGGCACTGAGCCAATAGGGCCTCCTTGGCCCTGGGGTGCAGGAGCAGATGGTGTCCGTGTTTGTCCTGACACTCAGCTATCGTGAAATTTTCCTTCTTGTTGACAGAGGTAACATGAAATACTTTGCCATTGAGCTGACCTGCCAACAAAGAGCATTTAAAAAAAATGTGAGGAAGGGAACAGTGTTGTGGCAAAGCAGGTTAGGCCACTGCCTGCAATGCTGGCATCTCATATGGCATGGTATGAGTGCCAGCTGTCCCGCTTCTAATCCAGCGCCTTGCTAATGAACCTGGGGAAGCAGTGGCCCAAGTGTACCCATGTAGGAGACCGGGATAAAGTTCCTGGCTCCTGACTTTGGCCTAGCTCAGCCCTGGCTGTTGTGGCCATTTGGAGAGTGAACCAGTGGGTGGAATATCTCTCTTTTCTATCTGTCCCTCTCTGTATAACTCTTTCAGATACGTAAAATATTTCTTTTTTAAAAAAAGTGTAAGGAAAGCTGCTCATTTTCATTCCAGCTTTGTAAACTTTCTGATTCTGAGGAGAGTTCTGGTTGTTTATTTCTTGTTTATTTTTAAAATATTATTTGAAAGGCAGAGAGAGACAGAGACAGATCTTCCATCTGCTAGTTCACTCCTCAAATGCCCCCAGCAGCCATGGCCGGGCCAGGCCAAAACCAGGAGCCTGGACCTTCATCTGGATCTCTGGCAGGGGCGGCAGGGACCCAGGAACTGAAGCCTTCCCACGGCGCAGGGAGCTGCATGGGAAGCTGAGGAGCAGGCCTTGAACTGGGCGCTCTGATGTGTGTTACGGATGCATGAAGTGATGGCTTGACCCAACTGCCCCAGATGCCTGCCTAGGGCTCGGATTATTTCTGCAGATTTTTCTGGCAGCTGGGATGTTTGGGCCTTGAAAGTGTGAAGTTCAGCAGGGGCTGTTTTCACTGTTTCTGTTCTCATCTTATGTTTCAGGATTTCTGGTTATAGATCGAATTTTTTTTTTTTTTTGTAATATCACTATGGTTTTAAATATATTTTATGTATTTGAAAGCGAGAAAGAGAAATATCTTCCATCTTTTGGTTCACTTCCCAAATGCCCACAACAGCAAGGGTTGGGGCAGGCCAAAGCCAGGAGCCTAGAACTCCCCCTGGGCCTCTCCCACGGGTAGCAAGGACTCAGCCTCTGGAGCTGTTTCCTGCTGTCACCCAGGCTTGCATTAGCAGGAAGTTGGAGCAGGAGCAGAGTAGCTGTGTCATGAACCTGGCACTTGATATGGGATGTGGATTTTCTTTTTTTTTTTTTTGACAGGCAGAGTGGACAGTGAGAGAGAGAGACAGAGAGAAAGGTCTTCCTTTTGCCGTTGGTTCACCCTCCAATGGCCGCCGCGGCCGGCGCGCTGTAGCCGGCGCACCGCGCTGATCCGATGGCAGGAGCCAGGTGCTTTTCCTGGTCTCCCATGGGGTGCAGGGCCCAAGGACTTGGGCCATCCTCCACTGCACTCCCGGGCCACAGCAGAGAGCTGGCCTGGAAGAGGGGCAACCGGGACAGGATCGGTGCCCCGACCGGGACTAGAACCCGGTGTGCCGGCGCCGCAAGGCGGAGGATTAGCCTAGTGAGCCGTGGCGCTGGCTGGGATGTGGATTTTCCAAGCAGCAGCTTTAACCTACTGAACCACAATGCCCACTCCTTAAATATCAAAGTTTAAACAAAGTATGTGGGAAAGCAGGTTACAAAAAGATGTAGAATGTGGTTCCAATCACAGATATGAGTGGAAGAAAAGTCAGTGTTAGAAGTGATTATCCTTTGTGATAGCATCAGGAATGAATTTTATGTTTTTTTTTTTTTTTTTTTTTTTTTTGATAGGCAGAGTGGACAGTGAGAGAGAGAGAAAGGTCTTCCTTTGCCGTTGGTTCACCCTCCAATGGCCGCCGTGGTAGGCGCGCTGCAGCCCGCGCACCGCGCTGATCCGATGGCAGGAGCCAGGTGCTTCTCCTGGTCTCCCAGGGGGTGCAGGACCCAAGCACTTGGGCCATCCTCCACTGCACTCCCTGGCCACAGCAGAGAGCTGGCCTGGAAGAGGGGCAACCGGGACAGGATCGGTGCCCCGACCGGGACTAGAACCCGGTGTGCCAGCGCTGCAAGGCGGAGGATTAGCCAGTGAGCCACGGCGCCGGGAATTTTATGTTTTTAAAAATACTTTCTAGGGGCCAGCACCGTGGCTCACTTGACTAATCATCTGCCTGCGGCACTGGCATCCCATGTGGGCGCCGGGTTCTAGTCCCGGTTGCCCCTCTTGTGGTCCAGCTCTCTGCTGTGGCCCGGGAGTGCAGTGGAGGATGGCCCAAGTCCTTGGGCACCTGCACTTGCGTGGAAGACCAGGAGGAAGCACCTGGCTCCTGGCTTTGGGTCGGCACAGCGCTGGCCATTACAACCATTTGGGGGGTGAACCAACGGAAGGAAGACCTTTCTCTCTGTCTCTCTCTTTCACTGTCTAACTCTATCTGTCAAATAAAAAAAAAATACTTTCTAGATATCCTACAACAAATATGATTATAATAGGAAAAACACATTTTTTTTTTTTTTTTTTGACAGAGTGGACAGTGAGAGAGACAGAGAGAAAGGTCTTCCTTTACCATTGGTTCACCCTCCAATGGCCGCCACGGCTGGCGCACCGCGCTGATCCCAAGCCAGGAGCCAGGTGCTTCTCCTGGTCTCCCATGGGGTGCAGAGCCCAAGGACTTGGGCCATCCTCCATTGCCTTCCCGGGCCACAGCAGAGAGCTGGCCTGGAAGAGGGGCAACCGGGACAGAATCCGGCACCCCGACCGGGACTAGAACCCAGTGTGCTGGCGTCGCAAGGCGGAGGATTAGCCTAGTGAGCCGCGGCGCCGGCCTGAAAAACACTGAATTTTAAAAAGTTGATGCTCTTTGTTAATTTCTAGTTTAGTTTTCTGTTTTTGAGGAGATAATTAGAAATGTAAGTGAAAATCTTATACACAAGGGTATCCATTAACAGAGTTACCTATGTCAGCGTAAGTGGAATGTTAGCACAGATCATGCTTCTTCCTGGAAGGCCTGGGAGCACATTAGAGGTTTTGTTCTCTCTCTCTTTTTTTTTTGTTCCCAGCTGTATGGCATATTTCCAAGCCTGGGCCATTCTCTTCTCTAATTTCTACTTGAAACTAGTGGAAATAGCTTTAACTTTTTGCTGCCACCAGCATTTTAAAAAGTGTGTGTCTATTTTCATTTACTTGAAAGAGCAATACACACACAGACTCACACACACAGAGGGGGAGAGAGAGAGAACACATGTGTGCAATAGATCTGTCTGCTGGTTCACTCCCCAAATGTCAGCAATAGTCAGAGCCGGGCCTGGCGGAAGCCTGGAACCCGAAACTCCATCCAGGTCTCTCACGTGAGGAGCAGGGGCCCAAGCACTTTTAGAAAACAAGTGTGCTATTCTGCATTTGAGATTTCGAATGTTCCTTGAGGTTGATGCTTGTGATGTAGCTTCTTTCTTGAAGTTCTTTGCTGTCACCTCTGAGCTCATGGGGAGTCCTGCATGTGGCGCCCTCTGTGTGAGTTACTTTGTTTATGCTGCAGTTTCATGGTTAGAGTCAATTCCAAATTGTCTTCCCTGTAGTGATGTTCAGCCCTTTGGTGGCACCTTCCTAGCTTCTGGGGGTGTGAGGCTGTTTGTCCTCTGGGCCTGCTTCCTTCCGTTTTCATCTTCCGGGTGATAGGACCTCGTTGTCCCCCCCCAAGTCAATCAGAGCTGCAGCTACTGGGACTTGGTGTTTCTGTCTTGAGAGCAGGGTCATGGTCCCAGGGCATCCCAGGGTCCGAGGGCCCCAGCCTTGCCCATGCTTCTCTGACTTCTGCACCTTTGGCAGTTGTCAGGTTTTGCAGTCTTTAGGGACTGAGCTGCACCAGCCCCAAGTGCAGGCATGTTGTCGCCATAGGCCTTCAGTGCCCCAGGGTCCCATCCTGTGTGCCACATTCCTCCTACTGAGTCTCCCTCACTCTCTCACCAGTGTTCGCTCCAGGCCTTTGAGGATGGCTGTGGAGCTGCACCGGAGCCACCAACTCTTGGGCAGGAGGCACCTGCCAGGTTGGACAGGGACTCCCACCGCAGCCACCTCCTTTCTGGTCTCACTGCATAGCCTGCAGAGCCCTGAGCTGCCTTCCTCCCTGGCCTCGTCCAGTATCACAGCTCCACAGCTCCGTCCTCCCTGGCACCTGCTTGGTGGCCAAGCCACAGCATTAGGAGCACCTCCTGTGGGCCCTGCCCTGGGAGCCTTGCTGCTCCGCCCCCACTGAGGTCTGCAGAGCCTAGTGGCGCATTTCTGGCTGTCCCAGAGGTAAACAAACACCTTGGCAGACCTCATGTGGCTTCCTGTCTGATGGAGTAGAGCAGAGCAGGGTGGGCAGGGCCCGCGAGGAGGTGGCCTTGAGAGGTAAACATTCGGGGTTCTCCATGGCTCCTTCCTGGGATCGTCTTCACAATTTGGGAGAAGCTGGGGCTGTCTCTGTGAGGCTGGGCTGCGTCTTGAGAGTAACACCTGCGCTGTGGTGCCTTTTCTCTTTTCCTCCCTGAAAGGTGGCCTGACCCTAGCTTCCTCGGGTCTTTCTGTGGCCCTCTTCCTGAGTTTTCCCCTCACCAGATGGAAGAACTGACCTTGGCAGGGTCTTGGACACAATTGGCTTAGTGGGTGGCACCCCCAGTGTGCATGGCCTGTAGTGTCAGGAGCCTTTCTCTGCTTGTCTTTAGTGAAAGCCCTTCATCACCCAGAATCCTATCAGGCTTGACATTGGCAGGTGTCCATTTTAATGAATTGTTTTTTGTGGCCTTTTGTTTTTTATTGCGTGTCAGTTGTTGCTTTCTTCTTCTGCCCAGAAGATACAGGCTGTTGGAAGGAAGAAAGTAGGAGTCTCCTGTACTTCCTCATGCAGGAAAAACTTCTGTTACACTTTGGTGCATCTCCTTCCAGTCTTTTACTAAGTGGATGCCTTTGTTGGGTACTTCAGAGTAACCGTTTTCTACTTTTTAGCGTTTTCTCATACACATTTAGAAGGTATAATTTATTTTTGAAATTTACGAATCTGTGTATAGGCCAGAGTGGAGTAGGAGGGGGGTTGAGAGTGAGAAAGAGAGAGATTTTTCATCTGCTGGTTCATTCCCCTAATGGCTACAACAGCCAGGTCTGGGTCAGGTTGAATCCAGGATCCAGGAACTCCATCCTGGTCTCCCGCATGGGTGGCAGGGGCCCAAGTACTAGGACCATCATCCGCTGCCTTTCCTAGGTGCATTAACAGGGAGCTGTATTGTAAGTGGATACTTGAGTGATAGGGCTTGCCAGCTTTGCAAGTGGCAGCTTAAACTGCTATGCCACAACGCTGGCCCCAGGAAGGTACATTTTACTTTATTTTATTTTTAAAGATTTATTTATTTTATTATTTGAAAGGCAGAGAGAGAGAGAGAGAGAAAGTCTTTCATCTGCTGGTTCACTCCTCAAATGGCTGCAGCAGCCAGAGCTATGCCGATCCAGAGCCAGGAGCCAGGAGTTTCTTCAGGGTCTCCGATGTGGATGCAGGGGCCCAAGGACTTGGGCCATCTCTTACTACTTTCCCAGGCCATAGCAGAGAGCTGGATCGGAAGTGGAGCAGCCAGGACTTGAACTGGTGCCTATGTGGGATGCTGGCACTGCAGGTGGCGGTTTTTACCCGCTACGCCACAGCGCCGGCCCCACAGAGGTACATTTTAAACACCTGATTTCAGATATTTTGATAAGAGGGAAAGAGTTATTTCCTGCAGAACTAGTTAAAAAGTAGTTGAACACAGGAGCCCTGGAGCCCACCTGGCAGGCATTGGTAAGGAGTCCCCTTAGGCTGTGTCTGTCCCACACGCCCAGCTGTGGCTGCCTCTGGGTCATCATGTCCTTCTGCTGGTGAGAGCTGGTACAATCAGTGTTGCCTTTTCACATAATTTATGCCATCTTCCTGCAAGTATGTTGCCAGGACCCGTGGCCAGCCACGTCTCCAAAGGCCTCTGGCTGGGACATCCTGAAGACCACCCGCCTTCAGCAGGCCCAGTCCTGTTAGGCCCCTCATGAGGGCGGTTGGCTGTCTGTGCAGGATGGAGCCAAGTACGTGTGAGTGTTGGTGTTGGTGTTGGTTAAGTTGGTCTTTAACGCTGCTGCTACTTCAGTGGCCCCAGGGGTGGGTGCTTGGGTTTCTGGTGACAGTGTTTGGGTAATAATCGGGTGGGTGGAGAACGTAGTTTCCCTGGAAGGGGTCCTGGGGCTCCTTTGACTTTCTTGTTTGGTGGTGGTTTGGTTACCCAGTGGGAAGGGAAAGGGGGAGACTCCGGCGAGGACCGCAGGGGCCTGAGGACAATGCTGTGAGAGGACGGGACAGGGGCAATAGTCAGTGGTCCATCATGGACTTTGCTGTTCAGGCCCGGCAAGGCCCGTGTCTGCCAGCTTGTCCCCCCGCCCCCCATGAGTGTGACAAGGAGGCTGACAACTGGAGAGACCTGGAGACCCCTGAGGGTCCGGGGGGCGGCGCGACCTTGACCTGACTTCTCTCCAGATTGCAGCTGGGCCGGCTGCAGGACCTGGTTCCCCTAGACCTTGTCTGCCCTTGAGGAGGAGCCTCATCTCTGTAAACTGAGATCCTTGAGGGAGGGAGAGATGGTGGCACTGATGTCGTTTGTGGGCGGCGCCTGGGCTTTTTACTGCAGTGACAGTGATGGGATCGGTATTAATGCATACTAGTGTGAAGACTGATGTCGCTTCTCATTGGCGAGAAGTGAGGATGAACCCCGGAAGGCACTGCTGCCCTGGTGCCCTTTTCTCCTGGGATCTATGGCTGGTTTTTCTTTGCATACCATCCTGTATAATTTGTTTTTAAATTTTTTTCTTTTTTTTCTTCAAAATTTACTTATTTGTTTGAAAGGCAGAGTTACAGAGAGAGAGAGAGATCTTCCATCAGCTGGTTCATTCTCCAGATGGCTGCAATGGCTGAGGCTGAGCCAGCCGGAAGCCGGGAACCCAGAACTCTATCCGGCCCTTCCACGTGGTCAGACGCCCAAGTCCCTTGGCCATCGTCCGCTGCCTTCCCAGGCACATTAGCAGGGAGCAGGATAGGAAGTAGAGCAGCTGGGGCTCAGCCGGCGCCCCATGGGGGATACTAGCATCACAGGCAGTGGTTTATCGATGCACCACAACACTGCCTCCCCATCCCCCCCGCCCCCTGAATTTTCTTCTTGATAGTACAGCGATAATGGATTTTGGAATGAACTTCTACTTGGTATTAATGGTTTTGTGGGTGTGTATGTGTGGGGGTTATAACAATGCAGGGAAATCTGTATTTTCCACTTACAAATGCAGAAAAGGCCAGCTCTTCCTGCCTGCACTGGGAGCACAGTGGTGGTTCTCAACGTGGGAAGTCCGAGTCTGTTCTCGGGCAGCCGCTGCCAGGAGAGCGGTCTGACCTGCGCTCCGGGGCCCTCTGGCCTCCCGCTGAGGCTGCCGTGGGGCGTTCCTGCTATGGAAACTGGCACGTCTTGTCCAGCTTCACCCTTCTCACGACTGTTTGGCTACAGAAATCTGTGGTGCAGCTTATTCGTCGGTTCCTCATGGAACTCTGCATGTGCTGTGTCCATGTATGGGTGAGCTGGGGCCCCAGTGGCTGGTAAGCTTGCCTGTGGGTGCACTGAGAGCTTGGGGTGGGCCGTGGCAGGGAGGGTGGCTCTGTGCCGACCTTGCTGCACTGTGTTTGCTTACTGTGTGGCTCTCTAAGTCTGACCAACTGATCCTGGGAAACCTAATGCCTTTCCTCACTCACACTTAGCATTCTTGGAAGTGTGTTGCCATGTGCTGCTCTCAGTAGAGAGCTGTGCTGTTTCGTGTCTAATTGTGGTGGAGACGTTTGGGCACACTTTGGAGTGGGACAGTGCTGTCCTGTCCACGCTAGGAGGGAGTGCACTGTTAGGATGGCGAGTTTCCAGAAGGTTGTTCAGTTTTGGGATTTCTGCGTGTCAACTTCTGTTTTTCGCTGAATCTTGCTGGATTTGAATTCCATTAAAATGAAACTTGGTGGATTCCTGAGATTGCTTGTTTATGCCAGCTTGGGACTTGGGAGGGACAGTGGCAGCATGCTTGTCATTGACCTCGGTTCCTTGGGACTAGGCCTGGGATTTGAGGAAGGGACAGGTGGCAGTGGCTTACCAGTGACCTTGTGTATAGCATGATCCGGATGTGGAACTCAGTGCGGGGGCTGGGGATCCTGCAGGTCTGACCGATGATGATGGGTTTTAACAGAAGCAGCAGGAGCAGGATGTATCCTCTGAATGGGCAGGTGGGCGGGCGCTGGGTGGAGCTGGCAGGGAGACTGGTTCAGCCTCCACAGACTTCTGTTGCTTAGTCTGCTCATTCTGTCTTCCGGTACAGCAAGCTGCACTTTGTTATTTTATTTTTTTATTTGAGAGGTAGAGTTAGGGAGAGATGGAGAGAAAGGTCTTCGTCCTCTGATTCACTCCCCAAAAGGCTGCAATGGCCGGAGCTGGATGGATTCGAAGCCAGGAGCTTCTTCTGGGTCTCCTGTGCGGTACAGAGGCCCAGTGGTACTTGGGCCATCTTCTACTGCTTTCCCAGACCATTAGCAGGAGCAGCTGGGACACGAACCTGTACCCGTATGGGATGCCAGCGCTGCAGGCAGAGGTTTAGCACACCATGCCACAGCGCCGGCCCCGCAGGCCGCACTTTCAAGCCTTCTCTGATGTACTACTGCCTGTGCCCCTACTGGGTCTTGCTCTGTGGCTGCAAGTGCAGGGGCCTCCAAGGCTTCTGCCAGTGTCTGCCTTCTTCCCTGTTGTACGGATGGAGCCCTCCTAGGCATACTCTGTTCCCATGCAGAATGTATGTTAATATGTGGACATATGTATGTTAATGTGGACATCTAAAAGTTGAAATATTCAAGTAAGCAGAAATTTTTAAAAATTATTGTAATGGTTGCCACCTGGGGATAAGAATGGCCTTTCACCATCGCTGTGGTACAGCGGGTTAAGGCCCTGGCCTGCAGCGCCGGCATCCCATTTGGCACCGGTTCTAGTCCCGGCTGCTCCTCTTCCGATCCAGCTCTCTGCTATGGCCTGGGATAGCAGTAGGAGATGGCCCAGGTGCTTGGGCCCCTACACCCACGTGGGAGAACCAGAGGAAGTTCCTGGCTCCTGGCTTCGGATCGGCTCAGCTCCAGCTGTTTTGGCCATATGGGGAGTGAACCAGCAGATGGAAGACCTCTCTCTCTGTCTCTACCTCATTCTGTAACTCTGTCTTTCAAGTAAATAAAATAAATCTTTAAAATAGAAAAAAAAAAAGGATGGCTTTCAGACTTTCCTTATGCAAACAGATCACACACATATTTTATTAAAAATTTTTACTTTAAAAATTTTTTTAAAAAGATTTTATTTATTTGAGAGAGAAAGTTACAGAGAGAGAGAGGGGCAGAGAGAAAGGTCTTCCATCTGCTGGTCACTCCCCAAATGGCCATGACGGCTGGAGCAGAGCACCTCTGAAACCAGGCGCTTCTTCTGGGTCTCTCACATGGTTGTAGGGGCCTAAGCACAGCTTGTGCTGTCTTCTGCTTTCTCAGGCCATAGAGAGTTGGATCAGAAGAAGAGCAGCCAAGACACGAATTGGCGCCTATGTGGAATGCCGGTGCCGCAGGCAGGGTTTAGCCTGTTATGCTACAGGGCCAGCCCCTAAAAATTGAAATTGGAGTATAACATGTCCATAGAAAACTACTCAGATCATAAGAGTTTAGCCTAGTTATCACAAAGTAGATGGACCCATAATCCATGACCAGTCCCTTCTGGAACCCTCCTCAGGGCCTGTTCCCTGTGCTCAAGGGTGGGCACCAGTCTTACCCGTTTCTTGAATTTTATTTAAATAGAAATAGCCATACATATGTCAATGTATACGTATATCTTCCTTTTGCTTTTGTGAAAATGAACTGTTTATTCCCTTTTCTGTGACTTCCCATGTAGCTGTGTGATGACCTACTGGACAGCTGTCTGCAGATACTGAGCTCTCTTATTTTCTTGTAAGGTACTTCAAGGTTTGAAATGCATCTTCTGTATTTCGTCTTAGAAAGCTCATTTATTTTAATTAATTTATTTAAAAGACAGAGATCTTCCATCCCCTGGTTGACACTCCAGACACTTGTAATTGCCAGGACGGGACCAGGCCAAAACCAGGAGCCTGGAACTTTCAATCCAGGTCTCCCATGTGGGTGGCATGGGTAGCAGGGACCCAAGTACTTGGGCTACTACCTGCTGTCTACTAAGGTGTGCGTTAGCAGGAAGTTGGAATCTGAAGCTGGGAAGGTGGAGCCAGTACTTGAACTCAGATACTCTGATAGGGGATTTGGGTGTCCCAAGTGGTATCTTATCTGCTGCATCAAATAGTTGCTTCTAACATTTATTTATTTCATAAAGTGAGAGAGAGGGAGAGATGGATAGGCAGAGATCTCCCATCCACTGATGTTTCCCAAATGCCCAAAACAGAGACTGGGAGCTAGGAACTCAAATCCACGTCTCCTCTATGGGTGGCAGGGGCCCGCTTCAGCTGTCACTTGGCGCTTCCTGGGGTGTGCGTTAGCAGGAAGCTGGAGTTGAGAATGGAGCCCTGCACTCCAGTGTGGGATGTGGGCATCCCAACCCGGGGTTTAGCTGCTGTGCCAGGTATGCCCCCTTTCTGTGTGTTACTGTTCCACTGTTGATAGTTTAGGTAGTTTTCATTTTATTTACAGTTATAAGTGATGCTTTTATCCACAGTAACTGAAGTCTTTCGTGTTCTTTTAATTATTTCCTTAAGATAAATATCTGAGAGTGACTGGCTGGGTCGAAGGATTTCCTGGCTGCTCTACACCCCTGTGTCTTCAAGAGGCCCCACCTGGCCTCCTCCCCCCAAGAGGCTTCCCAGCCACCTCACCCTCAGCTTCACCGTGAGCTTTGTGCACCGAGGACATGACCCGCATGCTGACCCTCTGTGTCCAGGCTTTGGGCGAGGACTGATTGAACTTTTGTTTGATTTTTCAATAGCGCTGTGTTGTGCTGCGTTTCCTGAAGTTTCCTCCGAACAGGAAGAAGGTAAGATTGTTGGGTTTGCCACACGGTCATTACAACACTTAAAACTTTTCCCCCTGATGCAGAAGTGCTAATGTTGTAGAAATTTAAGGTTGACATAGCGTTCACAGAAGGAAGTAGTGTGTCCATCATTCCTGACATAAAACCTGTGTGGCCTTAGCCCCGTGACCTGTGGTGTCACTGTATGTAACCGTGATGGGACTGTGTCGCCTGAGCAGGAGCTGCCTTGCCCAGCCTGTGGGTCCTGCTGCTGTCCCCACTGTGTTGAAGGCCCCAGGACTGGGTCTAAGCCTAGGTCCTTTGCACCTGCTGTCTCCATTTCCCCTCTGTGGAACCATATCTACGAAAACAGAGGGTCAAAGCTTGGTAGATGTCTGTCTGAAAAGTTGCAGCCAGGGAGGCCAGGTGATCACGAGATTTCTGTTTGCCGAGTTCCCCACGCAGGACACCGTGGCACCTGCAGAAGCTGACAGTGACTGGGCGTCTCCCCTTACGTGTGTACCTCAGGTGATCTGTGGGGCCTTCCTGTGTCGGTGGCTCTGCTCCCGTCTCATCCAGGCAGGCCCATAGGGGAGGCTGAATTTCGCCCCATCATTCTGTACTCATGGCCGGCGGAGGTGTGAGCAGCCCAGGCTGTGAGGGGCACCCCACAGTGGGGCCTGTGGAGCTCCTTTGAGTGGCTGTGATAAAGGAGGGCATGGAGCTGATGATCCATCCTATTGGTGGGCTCCTGGGAGATGACAAGTCAAGTATCTTAGGGTAGAGATCAGAGAAGGGAGGTGGGGGCCATTGGGTGGAGGTGGATGTTTGCAAGACAAAGTACGGGTTTGATTTCATAGTAGGAGAGGAGCAAGCTGGGTGTTGCTGTTGGTGGGGGCTGCAGTGCCATACTGGGAGTGAGGATGCCCCAGCAGCCCATAGCTCCTGCTTCAGCTGCTGAGGGGAATGGCCAGTTGCTGTCCTGCGTGGCCATTGTTAGTAAAATGGCGCCACAGATAAGATCTGTGCGCTGGATGCCTTGTTGCCTCTGGCCCTTGTAGCCACGTTGCACAGTAGGCTGTGGTCCTAAGCTCCATAGTCCACCCACTGGTGTCAGCCTCACCCCACCCTAATGGGAGTCTCTACTCCTGTTTCCCTACCTGCCCCCCCCCCCCCCCCCCCCAGCAAAGGTATACTGGGATCCATTTCCCGGACACGTGTCCTTTTTTCCTTTCTTTTCCCCTTCCCTCTGGTCTGTCAGGTTTCCCCCACCCATAAACCCTTTCCCTTACTATTTGCCTCTCAATCAGAAAACTTAATTGTAGCTTAGACAGCACCTTTCTTAGCTCCTCTAATAATGACTCTGTCCTTTGTTCTAGACCCTGTCTAGCACACTTGGGCCTCATTCCTTTGTAATCATAACCTCTACTCTACCACCAATGGCTCTACTCCCAACCTGTGTGTACTGATGGTCCTCTTCCCCACTTAATGCTGTATAATTGTTCAAACCTGGTAAATGCCACTCTTAGGATCGAGTGTTTAGTATGTTTTGTGGTGGCCTTACAAGCCACAAAGTATCCTGGGGTGGCCTCCAGCCTCCTCCAATCCCCTCTCCACATTCTTGTTCAGTGGCTGTAGCACCTTTGGTGGGACCCCAAACAGGTTTTCCTGTGTAGATGGGGTCTTCCTCATGGCATTTGCCTGATTCGTTCTTTGAGTGGTGCAACCTGACCCAGCTGTGTCATCCAGGGGATGTGTGGTTGTTCTCCTGTTGTCTGGACAGGCTGTTTGTCACCAGCTTTGCTCAGCTCCATGGGGCCACGGGGTATTTTTGAGGTCTTTCTGTGGGGCTGAGTTCTGATGGGATCCACCTGGCATGGGGACAGGACGTCTGCTTGAGCTGTGGCTGTGCAAGGCAGGGCTCCGAACAAATCGAGTTCTCCAGGAGCTTTGAGGGTACAGGTTAGGGCTGGGAGCAGGTGGTGGGTTCCAAGGGCCATGAGAGTACAAGCTGCCACTCAGTCCTGGACTTCCCTAAGGGGGACTCTTGTGCACAGCCAGAGCTGCAGGCCACCCTTTATGGACATCGCTGTCCTGGGAGAGCCCACCCTTGGTGCCTTGGGCCTCATCCTTTGGGTGGATCGAGAGATACGGGATGATTTTCTGTCTTGCTTGGTCTCATTAGCTTAATGACTTTAAGAACCTCAGACTAGGGAGCAAATGTTTTATTCTATACTTAGAGGCTAAAGATTAAAATCTAAGACCTAACAGCTTTGAGACGTGAAAGGTTTCCCAAATTGGGTTCCACAGGAGACAAATGGGGCTGTGATGCTCCTTCTTGGGAGGCGTGGCACGGAGGGGAGTAGGTGGGGCAGGAGGTGAACCTCAGCTGAAAGGCCATAGGGGAGGGAAGCTGTGTGGGGCCCTGGGACCCCTCCCCAAGCCCCAGGGTCACTGCCTGGGTTTTGTTTGTGGCTTGGCTGCTGCCCTTGCTTATGACAGGGCTGGTGGGGTTTCGTGTCCCTCTTTTAGGGGTGTCAGCCTGGAGAATCCACGCCTTAGGCCGTCCTGTGCTTGTCTTTTACAGACCTCGGAAGAGATATTTCGGCACCTGCAGAACATAGTGGACTTTGGCAAAAATGTCATGAAAGAGTTTTTGGGAGAGAACTATGTTCATTGCGGGGTAAGTGACTTTTCTGTTTGTGGTGCTGTTGTGTGTCAGCCATGTGCTCGGCGTCTCTCAGCAGTTGGAACTTTATGCTTAGAGACAATCCTCCTGTGGTCTCCAAGTACTCTCCTACTTGCTGTGCTGTGTGGGCGGAGCATTCTCTACCTGAGGAACAGGAAGTTCGGAAAGATCCTGTTTGCCGGGACCCCCAGGAGGCTACTGCTCGCTGAGGCTCTCCACGGAGTGAGCCTGAAAGGTCAGCCGTGTCCTTGGACCCTCGGGCACCTTCTGGCAGGCTAGGGAGCCAAGGGACCGGGATCCATCCTGGCGTGGTAGAGGATTGTGCAGTGTGAGATGTGGGACCGGTCGCTGTTCACTGTACCTGGCAGGAGCCCCCCACCTTGGCCCGTTTAACAAGTTGGGATTCAGAAGAGAAGCCGTGAGAGCCCCTCAATGTTGCTGCCTGGGCCGGGCCCTGCTTTCTGCCTCATGTGGTCTGGGGACAGGCCAGAGGCCCTGGTTCATCTCTGACCAGAGCTGCAGTGCTGCCTGAGGCCCGACAGGTCCCCTGTTCCACTCTTCCTTGGCCGCCGCAGGTGTGGCTTGTCCCCTTCAGCCTGTCCGCCACATCGTGTGATGGGGATGTTTGGAGGCTACAGGTCCCCTGTTCGGAAGCTTCATGCAGGTCCCTCTCATTGCGAGTCTTGTGGGTGGTGTCTGCCCACGGCAGTTTCCTCCCGAAAGAGAGGACGTTCTGTTGGCACTGTGCCGGCTGCTTATGTGACCGCATCTCTGATCTTCCGGGTTTCAGACCTCTCTCCAGCGATGATGGTGCTTGATGGTGTTGGCTGGCCAGGGTGGTGGGAGCAGGGTTCCAGTGACTGCTGGCGGGGTAGGCGGTGTGAACTGCTCCGAGGGTCTGAGGGAGGGGACAGGATTGGCAGTGACAACAAATGCTCTGTTGTCCTAGGCAGGAAAGGTCAGGAACCTTCAGTGACGGAGCTTGGCCCACAAGGTTGTCCACTCTGCAGTGACACACCTAGTGAGACAGTTGGCTTTTGTCAGGTGCCTGATGGGACAGGTGTCGGGCTGTGGCACGGGGAAGTGTGGGCACAAGCACATTTGTAGGCAGATGCCGTCCTTGAGGCAGAGCCACAGGGCTGGGACAGCGAGGTGGCACAGCAGAGCCCTCTTGAAGGCATGTCACTCCATTTGTCCTGGGCCGAGATCCAGCCAGCCTCTGTGATGCGGTCATGGGGCAGGGACAGACGCCAGGCCCTGCCCTGCTGAGGGGTATGGGACTGGTCTGTGCGTGCCCACGAGCTGGCGCGTAGGAATGGGGCCTGGCTCCTCCTGCTGTTGCTGCTTAAGTGGTGGACGGGCTGGACACTTTGGAGCTGCTCCTGAGGTTGGGTGGTCTCCTGGGGCTTCTCTGACGCCCCTGTTTGACCCTCACGAACGCCGATGTGTTGACCACCCTGCCTGCTTGAGGAGGCAGGAGCTGCACACAAGGCTGATGCTGCACCTGGAAGTCCTCGCTCATCTCAGCACCTGGGTCACGGCTCAGGAGGTGGCACACGGGCTCCATATCTGTCCTCGTGTGGTTGGCGCGGGCCACAGCAGTACCATCAGACCTTAGAGAGGACGCTTACTGTAAGCATTGTATCTTTTTTTTTTTTTTTTAAGAGATTTATTTATTTATCTGAAGGTCAGAGTTACATAGAGAAAGAAAGAGAGGCAGGGGTGGGGGTCTTCCATCTACTGGTTCACTCCCCAAGTGGCTGCAACGGCTGGAGCTGGACTGAAGCAGGTGCAGGGACCCCAGGACTTGGGCCATCTTCCACTGCTTTCCCAGGCCATTGCAGAGAGCTGGATTGGAAGTGGCGCAGCCGGGACTCGTACCAGTGCCTATATGGGATGCCGGCACTGCAGGTGGCAGCTTTACCCACTAAGCCGCAGCGCCGGCCCCAGCATTGTATCTTGACTTAAAACCAATGTCCTTTCTGTAAAGTCAGTAATTTAAAGTTCCGTGGAAGAAAACCAGGTTTTTACCCAATACCAGTGGACTCGGGCTGTCAGTGGCAGGACAGGTCATGGTGTGTGTGGCTTGATACCTGCATGCTACTCTGTCTCAGTTGCACCATGGTGTGAGCAAGGTGTTTCTTTTTTTTCTTTTTTCTTTTTCTTTTTTTATTTTTTGACAGGCAGAGTGGACAGTGAGAGAGAGACAGAGAGAAAGGTCTTCCTTTGCCGTTGGTTCACTCTCCAATGGCCGCTGCGGCCGGCGTGCTGCGGCCGGCGTACCGCGCTGATCCGAAGCCAGGAGCCAGGTGCTTCTCCTGGTCTCCCATGGGGTGCAGGGCCCAAGCACTTGGGCCATCCTCCACTGCACTCCCTGGCCACAGCAGAGAGCTGGCCTGGAAGGGGGGCAACCGGGACAGAATCCGGCGCCCCAACCGGGACTAGAACCCAGTGTGCCGGCGCTGCAAGGCGGAG
The DNA here is from genome assembly GCF_033115175.1 of Lepus europaeus. NCBI lineage: Eukaryota > Metazoa > Chordata > Mammalia > Lagomorpha > Leporidae > Lepus > Lepus europaeus. The sequence goes on along the minus strand of NC_084838.1, from coordinate 91,148,950 downwards.
GATTAGCCTGTTGAGCCACAGCGCCGGCCCTATCGAGCAAGGTGTTTCTAGAGCAGTCTCCACATAGTGCTGGTCATCATTCTCACAGATGTCTGCCCTTGGCATCTGCCCTTGGTACTTTTGGTTTCTTTGAAGTGGATCAAGAATTGGACTCTGGTGGTGTGGTGTAGCAGGCGCAGGCCTGTAACCCAGACTTTAAAAATAAATAAATATTTTTTTTAAAAAAAGAACTTGGACGCTAATGATATGACCTGAGTTGTGAGTTTTCAGATCTTCTATATTTCCCTCTCTCTGTTTTTCCCGAATTCAGTATGAGGTGTTTCTGTTTTTTATTTCAATCAAGTCGCCTTCCCTCAGTTCATAGCAGATCTGGGTAAACGACAGGCACGAGTGAAAGTGCCTGGGGAGCCGGTGAATGTACCTGGAGGGGCAGCGGAGATGTCCGTGTGCAAGGGCAGCCATGCCTGCTGTGGTCTCTTCCCGAGCAGGAGCCTGGTGTTCTTGTTGAGCCAGGTCCTCTGTGTGCACCCTGGGAGCATGAGAGTGGGGAAGATGGTGGGCAGTGTGGGTTAAGGGAGCTCCCCTTCGTCTGGGAGATTGCAGGAAGCAGCCGAGTGGAGAGAAGCCGGCCACGGGCCATCTCGGCCTGCGGTGAACGATTCCCAGGTGGGCGTGTGAGACCCTTGGCTTGTCTGAGGTCAGTGGGCTTCTTCCACGTGGCCGCAGACCTGCCTCAGGCCTCTGCTCTGTGTGCCCACACTCAGGACCAGAAGTGCCGCAGGAGTGGTGCTGTGTTAGAGACTCGTGTTAGGGAGACACTGGCTGCGAGGCTGGTGGCCAGTGTGGATCCCTGCCGCTCTGAGCAGAGCTGGCCACCTTGATGGGAGGAAATGTCGGTGTTTCTTTATAAGCTGAAGTGTTCTGGAAATAAGCGGCCAGCTTTTATTCTCCAGAGTTTTCACTGTGGTAAGGCACACGTCACGTAGAGTTCAGCATTTTAGCCAGTTTTACATGTGCACGTCTGTGACGTTCACTCTGTTCACATTGTTGTGTAACCCACACTGTGGCTTGTTTTTCTTACAGGAAGTTGTTCAGCTGCCTTTAGAGTTTGTGAAACAGCTTTGTGTTAGGATACAGTCTGAAAGACCAGGTAAGCATCTTCTGACTGTTTGTAATTGAAAATATTTCACTTGAAAAATGTTTGAGAAATTCACCCATGATAGGTACATGCTGTTTTCAGCAGGCCAGAAACGTCATCAGCAGGGGTAGAGGTTGTAGGAGTCCCTGGGCACACGTCTGTGCATCAGAAAACCAGAGAGCACTCATGGAATATGTGTCCAGGAGCTAATTAACAAAGCTGTGTATAGCAGCATCGGGGTGGGAGAGCTGGGAAGGGGTTGGGAGACTTGGGGAAGGGGAAGGGGACTAGGGGAAACTGAGGTAAAAATAAAAGCAAAAAAGCTGTGGGGCTGGGAGAAGCAGGCCCTTGCTGTTGGAGACGCTGAGAAAGTAGATCACAGGGGTCCAGCTCTAGGGTTCTGCCTCCAGCTGCTCGTGCAGCCCACTTATCGTTTCGTTTTATAACAGCAACGCAAGGTTTGCCACTTAGAGTAACAAGAGCTGTGCCACTGGCATAATCATGACTTGGAATATGGCCTACTGAGCTCGGGAGGGAAGCCGGTCTTAACTTGGCCGTGTCTACACTGCCGCTTCCAGCAGAGCTGTGCTGGAGGAGTTCTGTTGCCCCATGCATTGGGAAGGGTCCTGGTCTGTGTGATTGGTACCGGCTGCAGCCTCCTTTCTTTGAGTTCATGGGCAAAGTGGATTATAGATTAGGGACCATCCCAAGACCACCTTCACTTTTTTTTTTTTTTTTTTTTTTAAAGATGTGTATACTCATTTGAAAGGCACAGTTACAGAAAGAGAGAGAGAGAGAGCGCGAGCGAGCGCTTCCACCTGCTGGTTTACTTCCTAAGTGGCCAGGGCTGGGCCAGGCCAAAGTCACGAGCCAGGAGCTCCATCTGGGTCTCATGTGGGTGGCAGGGGCCAAAGCACTTGGGCTATTATTTAATGCTTTCCCAGGTGCATTAGCAGGTTGCTGGATCGGAACTGGCACCTGTATGGGATGCCGGCATTGGCATGTGGCAGCTTAACCTGCTGCACCACAGTATTGGCCCCAAGACCACCCCCACTTTTGACAACAATTGCATCTTTAGGGGTCCTCAAGACCACCCTTATAGTTGGCAGTTTACTGGAAGGACCCACAGAACTCACTGTGAGTACTCATGGTTATGGATTATGACAGCCAGAAGATAGAGGTGAAACCGGCCAAGAGAGGTCTGAAGAGACCTGGCTGGAGCTCCCAGGTAACTACTGTCCCAGGCCGTGGGGGTGGCTCCTGTCCTCCCAACGACAGTGTGTGACAGTGTGCTGAGCCATCTCATACACATACACACAGCTGATGGCCCATGGGCCTAGCCTGTCCATGGTTGCCCCCGAGCTCCAGCTCGTACTGCATGGCACGAGGACCTCATAAACTGAAGGGATACTGTTGTGGGTCCAGTGGCTGCAGGGAAAGATGAGGTGCTCTGTTTTCTCTTTCTCTTTTTTTAAAGATTTATTTTATTTATTTGAAAGTCAGAGTTACACAGAGAGAGAGGTCTTCCATCCGATGGTTCACTCCCCAGATGGCCGCAGTGGCTGGAGCTGTGCCGATCTGAAGACAGGAGCCAGGAGCTTCTTCCTGGTCTTCCCACACGGGTGCAGGGGCCCAAGGACTTGGACCATCTTCTACTGCTTTCCCAGGCCATAGCAGAGAGCTGGATCTGAAGAGGAGCAGCCAGGACTAGAACCGACGCCCATATGGGATGCCAGCACTTCAGGCCAGGGCTTTAACCCACTGTGCCACAGCACCGGCCCCTCTCTCTTTTGTCTTTTTAAAGATTTATTTATTTTATTTGAAAGGCGGAGTGAAAGAGGGGGTAACAGAGAGAGGGATCTTGTCTATACTGATTCACTCACCAAATGGTTGCAACAGCCAGGCCTGGGCCAGGGTGAAGTCAGGAGCCCGAAACTCCCTCCTGGTCTCCAACAAGGATTCAGAGTCCTAAGTACTTGGGCCATCTGCTGCTGCCTTCCCAGGTGCATTAGCAGGGAGCTGGATTGGAAGCAGAGCAGCTGGGCTTGACAGCACTCCTGCCTGGGTGTTGCAGGCGGTGGCTTAACCTGCTGGGCCACAACACTGGCCCCAAGTCAGGGTCCTCACGGGCTCAGAGTGACCTGCAGAAGCTGACTGGAGGTGAACCCCCTCCCCCACAAGTGTCTGCCCCAGTGTGCAGGGCTCACCAGTATCTTCTGACCCTCAGCGTGTCCTGCTCTGTCTTGCAGAATCTCGCTGTGACAAGGACCTAGACACTCTCAGTGGCTACGCCATGTGCCTTCCCAACTTAACCAGACTGCAGACCTACCACTTTGCAGAGCTACGGCCCATTCTGTGTGTGGAGATCAAGGTGAACTTCTGTTGAGGGGAGGAGTGGGGTCACAGGAATGGTGGGTCCTCGATTGTGCATCCTGAGGTTTCTGCCGCAGCATAGGTTCCCACAGAGGGCTCTCATCCCACAGTCACTTCTGAGGTGGCACTGCTTGTTCCCCAGTCCTTCCAGAGCCGCCACCTGCATCCCTGTGTGCTTGTCCCCCCGTGGCTCCTCGGCCCTGGGTTTAGGCTGCTCACCCAGACTGGGGCAGCCCTGCTTGAGGGTTATGAAAAAGAGTCGCTTTGGATCTTTGCCCCATTTTCCCAGGGTGCAGCTTGCTGGCTTCCCCCAGCTTCCCCACTCCTTTGGCTACTGCTTGCTGTGCCGAGGAGCCAGTCCATGGGGCCACCCTCTGGATTATGGCGGAGGCGCTCTTCATGTCCCGTTCAGGAGGGAATTCCCTGGAGCACAGAGACCTTGCTGTGTCTCGGCCAGGAGTTCTGGATTTCCACCTGGTGCAGGTGGCAGGGGCTGGAGAAGGTTCTGCCGCCCATGCCAGCGGTGGGCCTGAGCTCCCCACAAGTCTCCCCCCATGCCCTGGTCACGTCTGTCTCCTGCCACCGTGCATCCGAGGCGGTGACGTCTGTGACGCTTGTGCCTGGTGATGGTTGCGCGTAGATGTGTGTGCCTCAGTCACGTTCTCCAGTACCCAGCCCGGGCCTTGTGGGCTGCACGGTCAGAGGCCACGGAGTTTAGAAAGTGGCTGAGGTTCCCTAATGATCCGGGCACAGTGCTCTGCCTCTGGGCGCTGGGGGCCAGGTGGGAGCCCAAAGCTGCCGTGTCGCGTGCTGTGTTGGGCTGCACACCCTGTCCTGGAGAGTTCTGGATGCAGAGACCTGCGTGATGGGGGGCTGAAAGCGAGCACAGCCTTGGGACGGCTCTGCCTGACCTCCGTGCGCCTCATCCTCTCGTAGTTAGGGATGTATCGGCGTGAGAGGGCTGTGACTTCTCCCTGAGCAGCATTTCTCCTTCCTTTTTGATGTTGCAGCCCAAATGCGGGTTCATTCCGTTCTCGAGTGGTGTCACGCACGAGATGAAACACAAGGTGTGTCGCTACTGCATGCACCAGCACCTCAAGGTGAGGAGCGGGAGGCTGGGCCGGGCTGCAAGGTGAGGAGCGGGAGGCTGGGCCGGGCTGCCAGGGGCCCCTTGGAGCTCTCAGAAAGGCGAAAGAACGGGAACGTGTACTGCTGACTTCACTTCTCAGTGGTATAAGTCACAGAGCGTTAGAGTCACTCTCTCGTGTACAGGGTATGGTTCAGAGGGTTTATATCTTCGCAGGTGGTGCAGTCACTTCGGTCTAATTCCTGGAGACTGTCATGATTTTACCAAGAAGCCCTGTCCCTGTTAGCAGCCGCTTTCTAATGCTCCCTCCTGCTCGCTGCTGGCAGCACCACCTGCCTTCTGTCTCCATGTGTCTCCCTGTTTGGAATGTGACATACAGAGGGAATCACATGGCCTTTTGTGACTACATTTCCCTCACTTTGCATAATGATTCTTTTTTAATGATTTATTTATTTATTTATTTGAAAGGCAGGGTTACAGAGAGGCAGAGAGAGGTCTTCCACCTGCTGGTTCACTCCCCAATTGGCCGCAATGGCCAGAGCTATGCTGATCCAAAGTCAGGAGCCAGGAGCTTCTTCTGGGTCTCCCACATGGTACAGGGGCCCAAGCAATCTTCCACTGCTTCCCCAGGCCGTAGCAGAGAGCTGGATTGGAAGTGGAGCAGCCAGGACTCGAATTGGTGCCCATATGGGATGCTGGTACTGCAGGCAGCGGCTTTATCCATTACGCCACTGGGCTGGCCCCTGTTGTTCTATTTCTTTTTTTAACCAAGTGAAAGCTGTAATAATAATTTTATAAGTGTATAATACAAGAATATCAACATTTCAAGCTGATGGCCAACTTGAGCATAAATAATTAGGTAATGACATAATTTGTTGCCTGCACTGTGCTACTTCCAGGAATAAGAGGTGATGCTGTTGATCATTTTAGCCAGGAAAGCAGGCATAAGCAGGAAGTATCTCAGACAGTCCAGGACATATGTTCACCAAGTGATCATTCACAAATGAAACGTCCTTCAAGAGAAGTGTGGGAATCCCAAGCATTCAGATGTACATCACTCTGTAAGGACTTTGCAGTGTGATAGGCAGTAAAATGGGCCTCTGTGTATTTTAGCAACATGCCGGTGCTGGTGCACAGAGTCGAGACAGCTATGGTCTTCCTGCACGCCAGAAACTGAGGTCAGCCCTGCCTCAGTTATGAGGGGCCATGTCTGGAACTGCCTCACCAAGCCTGTGTCATACAGTTGCAAATTTTTCTTAATTTCTTTAATGAGTTCTTTGAATTATAGGAATTCTGTTGTAATTTTATTTGGTTTGTAGCATAGGCAGGATCTTCACAAAGTTCATGGAGAATGTGTATTATGATAAACTATGCATGGATTTCAAAATTTTGTGCCTAAAAATATTTTTTTTAAAAAAAGATTTATTTATTTGAGAGGTAGAGTTATACAGAGAGAGGGAGAGAGACAGAAAGGTCCTCTGTGCACGGGCTCATGCCCCAAATGGTGGCAATGGCTGGAGCTGGGCCAATCTAAAGCTAGAAACCAGGAGCTTCTTCTGGGTCTCCCACACGGGTGCAGTAGCCTAAGGACTTGGGCCATCTTCTACTGCTTTCCCAGGCCACAGCAGAGAGCTGGATCTGAAAGAGGAGCAACCGGGACACAAACCGGTGCCCGTATGGGATGCTGCTTAGCCTACTACATAACATCACAGCGCCAGCCCCGTTTTCAAGAAAATTTTATCAGGGCCTGCACTGCGGTACAACAGGTTAAGCTGCCACCTGTGGATGCTGGCATCCTTGCAGGGGCTGGTTCATGTCCCATCTACTCTACTTCCAATGCAGCTCCCTCCTGTGGCCTGAGAAAGCAGTGGAAGATGGGCCAAGTGCTTGGGCCCCTTCCACCCTCTTGGGAGACCCAGATGAAGATCCTGGCTTCAGCCTGGGCCAGTCCCTACTGTTGTAGCCATTTGGGGAGTGAACCAGTGAGGGGGAAGATCTCCCTTTCTCTGAAACTCTGCCTTTCAAATAAATAAATAAACCTTTAAGACTAATAATGAATTAAAATTTTTTTATTTTATTTGAAAGGCAGACAAATACACACACATACAGGGACAGACAAATGAGTACAGACAATCCTCAAATGCCTGCCAACAGTCAGAGCTGGGCCAGGCAAAAGCCGGGAACCCGGAACTCAGTCTAGATTTCTCCCGTGACTGCCGGGGACCTGACTACTTGAGCCATTGCCTGCTGCTTCCCAAGGCATACATTAGCAGGCAGCTGGGATTAGGAGTGGAGCTTGGGGCCAGGCATTGTGGTGCATCGTGTTAAGCCGCTGCTTGGGATGCCTGCAGTCTTACTGGAGTGCTCGTCTTCCCATCGGGCTCCTTGTTAATGTGTCTGGGAAGCAGTGGATGACACATCAAATACTTGAGTTCCTGCCACTCATGCGAGAGTCAGGTACAGTTCTGGTTTCTGGCCCAGTCCCAGCTGTTTTGGACATTTGGGGAGTGAACTAGCAAATGGAAAAGATCTTTCTCTGTCCCTCCCCCCACTTTTAAATTTTATTTAAGGTGTACTAATTTCATGTATTTCTTTTAAATTTTTTTTTTTTTTGACAGGCAGAGTGGACAGTGAGAGAGAGAGACAGAGTCTTCCTTTTGCCGTTGGTTCACCCTCCAATGGCTGCCGCGGCTGGCACGCTGCGGCTGGTGCACTGCACTGATCCGAAGGCAGGAGCCAGGTGCTTCTCCTGGTCTCCCGTGCAGGTGCAGGGCCCAAGCATTTGGGCCATCCTCCACTGTACTCCCGGGCTACAGCAGAGAGCTGGCCTGGAAGAGGGGCAACCGGGATAGAATCCGGCGCCCCGACCAGGACTAGAACCCAGTGTGCCGGCGCCGCAGGCGGAGGATTAGCCTATTGAGCCATGGCACCAGCCTCTTTTTTTAAAATTTTAATTTTATTTTTTAAAGATTTATTTACTTGAAAGAGTTACACACACAGAGAGAAGGAGAGGCAGAGAGAGAGAGAGAGTGAGTGAGAGAGAGGTCTTTGATCCACTGGTTCGCTCCCCAATTTGCCACAATGACTGGAGCTGTGCCAATCCAGGAGCCAGGAGCTTCTCCCAGGTCTCCCATGTGGGTGCAGGGGCCCAAGGATTTGGACCATCTTCTACTGCTTTCCCAGGCCATAGCAGAGTGCTGGATTGGAAGTGGAGCAGCCAGGACTCGAACCGGCACCCATATGGGATACCGGCACTGCAGGTGGCAGCTTTACTTGCTATGCCACAGTGCCGGCCCTCCGTCTTAGCATTTTTAAGTCTTAGGATCCATGAATGTGGAATGTCTTTCCATTTATTTAGGTCTTCCTTATTAGCTTTCGGCAGTGTGGTTTCCAGTGTATAAGTCTTTCAGTGCTTCAATTAGTTTATTTCCAGGGGTTTTGCTTTTTTGGAATATTGTAAGTAGGATTACTTCCTTACTTGGCTTCTCAGAGTTCGTTTCTTATGTATAGAGACAAGATGATGTTTGTGTGTTGATCTTGCTCTGTCTCTTTGCTAATTTTTTTATTAGCTCCAGTAGTTCTGTTTGTAGGGCCATCTGTGAAAACAAAGTTTTACCTCTTCCTTTGTAATCTGATGCCTTTAGCTTGTCAGTATCCACAAAGAAACCAGCAAAGATTTTGAAAGGAGTTCTGTTGAATCTGCATCAATGTGGGAAATGCCACCTTTTTAACAGTGATTACATTTTAACTGTGAACACAGGATCTCTTTCAGTTATTTAGGTCTTTAGTTTCTTTCAATGATTTTTAATTTTCTTTGTCTTTAAAAGGCAGAGTCCCAGAGAGAGGGAGAGACACAGAGAGAGGTCTTTCTTTTGCTGGTTCACTCCCCAAATGGCCTCATTGGTCGAGGCTAGGCTAGGTGGAACCAGAACTTCATCCGGGTCTCTTACATGGGTGCAGGGGCTGAAGGACTTCGGTCATCTTCCACTGCTTTCCCAGGAACATTATTAGGGAGCAGGATTGGAAGTGGACCATCCAGAACTTGAACCAGCAAGCATATGGGATGCCAGCACTTTAGGCAACAGTTTTAAGATTTTTGTTTATTTGAGCAGTTACAGACAGAGGGAGAGACAGAGAGAGAGGTCTTCCATCCGCTGGTTCACTCTCCAAATGGCCACAATGGCTGGAGCTGGGCTGACCCAAAGCCAGGAGCCAGGAGCTTTTCCCGAGTCTGCCTTGCAGGTATGGGTGCCGTTATCCACTGCTTTCTCAGGCCATAGCAGAGAGCTGGATTGGAAGAGGAACAGCCGGGACATGAACTGATGCCCATGTGGGATGCCAGCACATTGATTACCAATTCAGTCCTTTGGTATTTGTCTGTTGAGAATCTTTCTTTCTTTTTTTTTTACAGGCAGAGTGGATAGTGAGAGAGAGAGAGATAGAGAAAGGTCTTCCTTTGCCGTTGGTTAACCCTCCAATGGCCGCTGCGGTCGGCGCATCTCGCTGATCTGAAGCCAGGAGCCAGGTGCTTCTCCTGGCTGGAAGAGGGGCAACCGGGACTAGAACCTGGTGTGCCAGCGCCGCAAGGCGGAGGATTAGCCTATTGAGCCGCGGCACCGGCGAGAATCTTTCTTGCATCAGTTTTGTTAGTTGTGTGTTACCAGGAATTGGTCTATTTTATCTAATTTGTTGGCCTGTATTGTTTAGAGTATTCCATTGTAATTGTTTTTATTTCTGCAAGGTTGGAGTAATGTCTCATTTTTCAGTCCTGACTTTAATCATTGATTTCTTTGTCTTTTGTCTTGGTCTTGCCAATAGATTATATCATATTTGTTGGTCTTTTCAGAGAACTTTTGGTTTTGTTCCTTTTTTCTGTTTTAGCCCTTATTTTCTATTTCATTTATCTCTAGTCCAGTCTTTACTGTTCTTTTCTCTCTGATTGCTATAGGTTTGGTTTGTTGTTCTTTTAGTAATTTGTTGGGGGTTAGAAAGTTAGGTTATTGATGTGAAATCTTTCTCCCTTTATAGATGTTTACAACTGTGATTTTCCCTCTAAATACTACTTGCTTTTTATCCCACAAGTTTTATATGTTGTGTTTTCATTTTAATTGTTTTTTGAGTCCTTTTTTTGACCCATTGATGATTAGTAGTATTTGTGAGTTTCTCATTGCATTACTGATTTTCAGTTTCCATTGTTACTGATTTTAATTATAGAACATTATTTGCATGGTGCTGCTGTATGTATGTATGTATGTATGTACTTAGACATGGGAGTGAGGAGATGCTGGCCCCTCAATCCAGGTCTTAAACATGGGTGGTAGGGACCCAGCTACCTGAGTATCACTTGCTGCCTCTCAAGGTATGCATTGCAGGAAACTGGAATCGGTAGCAGAGCTGGGACTCATACCCAGGCATTCAGATATAGGATGCGGGTGTCTTAACTGCTGCTTCAAACACCTGCTCTGTCACTCTCTGCTGTGGCCCGGGAAGGCAGTGGAGGATGGCCTGAGTGCTTGGGCCCTGCACCCGCATGGGAGACCAGGAGGAAGCACCTGGCTCCTGGCTTTGGATCGTCGCAGCTCCAGCTGTAGCGGCCATTTTGGGGGTGAACAGAAGGAAGACCTTTCTCTCTGTCTCTCTCTCACTGTGTAACTCTGTCAAATAAAAAAAAATTTATTGAGGGACTGGCATTGTGGTTTGGAGGGTAAAGCTGCTGCTTACAGTGCTGGCACATTCCATGTGCTGGCTCATGGCCTGGCTGCTCCCCTTCCAATCCAGCTCCCTGCTAATGTCCTGGGAAAGGCAGCAGAGGATGGCCCAGGTGCATGGGCACCTACTGCACACATGGGAGACTTGGAAGAAGCTGAGGGCTCCTGGCCTCTGTCTGGCTCAGTCCCAGCCGTTGTGGCCATCTAAGGGATGAACCAGCAGATGGAAGACCTCTCTCTGTCTCTCCCTCTCTCTCTGTAAATCTGACTTTCAAATAAATAAATCTTATAAAATTTATTGAGACTTGTTTAATACAAGGTTTGTCCTCAAGAATGTTTCTTATCTACTTGAGTAGATCTACTTTTGGCTGGAGTGTTCTGTAGTTATGTTAGGTATAGCTGGTTTATAGTGGTGTTCGTCTTCCATGTTGACTTTCTGTCTAGTTCTGCTTAATTGTTTGATAATCTAAACAGCCTAGTTAAGATTTATACCAGCTTTATTTCTGTAATAAATGAAAGCTTTGCCTTTGTGTAGCTTCACTGCTGATAAGCGACACTGTAGAACACTCTCAACAAGCTCTGAGTAGGTTTAGTAAAAGCAACAGTGCAAGTGGGAATCTTGGCAGCCAAGAGACAAGTCAAGTAATATGGCAGTCTGCTAGCAGTGAGACTTGGGAGGTGCTTCTGCCTTCTGTCTGTCTTGCTGTCAAGATGTTAGTTTTTTACTGTGGTTGTGTGTATTGGTATTCAGGTTTCCTTTGGTGCTAGAAATGGGAGAGGAAAAGGGGATAGGATATCAGAGAGCTCACTGTTTTTGCTTAGATTTGGCCCTTTTAAAAAAAAAAATCTAATTATTTGGAAGAGTTATATAGAGAGGAGAGTCAGAGAGAGAGAGGTCTTCCATCCGCTGGTTCACTCCCCAATTGGCTCAACGGCTGGAGCTGTGCCAATCCGAAGCCAGCAGCCAGGAGCTTCCTCCAGGTCTCCCACATGGGTGCAGGGGCCCAAAGACGTGGGCCATCTTCTACTGCTTTCCCAGGCCACAGCAGAGAGCTGGATTGGAAGAGGAGTAGCTGGAACTCGAACCGGCACCCATGTGGGATGCCAGCACTGCAGGCAGCGGCTTTACCCCCTATGTCACAGTGCTGATCCTCTCCCCCTTTTCTTGAATAAATGCACTTTGGATTGTTGTAAACGTTTGGTCAGTTTCCAGAGTTCTGTTTTTCCCTCTGACAATTTTTGCCCATTTTCTCATGGCCTTTGTGGAGGAGGTAATTTCCAGCTGTGATTGCTCTACCATTTCTTCCAACATCTCTTCGTTTCTTTGTGCTTACTATGAAGCAGTAGCTGATAAAATGTCATGTAGTTTGAACTGAGTCACCTGCCTTCTTATATTGTCAGTTTGCATTTCTTTCTGGAATTCTTCCTGTTCTGTTGATCGCTTTCTTTTCTTAAATAATCTGAGAGTTGTTTGTTGAATATCCTTTCATTCCTACTGACCACTGCCTCTCTTGGTCCCAGGGTCTTGGTATTATGAATAAGGCTGAGGTGACCATCCTTATCGCTCTACCTTTTTGCTCTGTGCTAGTTTTTCTAGGTTTTTTTGTAGGTTTGCTGTCAGGGGATGTATACATCTTAGATTTAATGGATCCAACCAGCAAGTTTCCTTTTAGAAGATTATGCCAATTTACTCTACAGGGCAGCATCCTCCTTGTTACGGGATATCACTATTTTAAAGATTTTTTTCATCTCATCATAATTTACCTATGTGGGGGTAGACATTTGGTGCAGTGGTTAGGCGATTGCTTGGGACACCTGCATCCCATGTTGAGTGCCTGGTTCAAGTCCCAGCTACTGAGCTTCCAATCTGGGCATATACTAGGAGGTAGCAGGTGTTGATTCAAGTACTTGAGTCCCTGCCACCCATATTGGAGTCCCAGGTGAAAGTCCTGGGTGGAGTTCTGAGTTCCTGGATTCATCCTGGTCCAGCTCTGGTTGTTGTGAGTAGTTGATGGAAGCTCTCTCTCCACCTGTCTTGCATAAAATGAACGTAGATAGAAATTTCAGAAATAATTTAGCAATGTGATTTTCAGATGTTTGCTGCTTTTAGGCTCCTGCTCACATAGTGACAGCCTGTCTCCGAGACAGGCTGAACTTTACTTGGATGGGAGTTGTGGATTCTCCCCATTAGTCGTGTGCACTTGTAAAAGTGGTGGGACCTGGGAGAAGGCTATAGCTCATCTTAATCATCATATGTCACTTGCCTGTTCTGTGTTGATGTTGGCACAGTGAAGTCACAAGCAGCCAAATATTTGATGCCCTTGTTTTGGTATTTTAACAGGTAGCGACTGGGAAGTGGAAGCAGATAAGTAAATATTGTCCCCTTGATCTCTACTCAGGGTAAGAGACACTTCTCATTTGCCCTCTGGTGTGGGGGTGATGCCGAGCCAGGGGATATCCTGTGAGGGGTGTGGTAGGGAGTATTCTAGGAACTCTGTGGGGCGGGGCCGAGGCCCTACTCCATGTCCAGGGGTCTGCTTCGCCCTCAGCATTGCAGTTGCTGGGCTTCGGGCTCACAGCCCTAGGCGGTTGTAGACCTGCGGGTGCTCCACGCCTCTGTCTGCGGTCCGGCAGCCGTAGCTGGTGCCGATCTCCCTGGCGGGGCCTCCACAGCCTGCTCCTCGCTGCCTTTGCTCCCTGGCTTCTCTGTGGAGCCTGCACCTCTGCTGCCGCCGGGCTGCTTCTGCCTGTGAGGCTGCCGGAGGCCGTGCTCCGGCTCCCAGGCCCTCTCTGCTTTTGTCCCATCCCCGCGGCTCTGCTGTGCACCCTCAGTGCCCCTCGTTAGCAGGCAGCCTGGCCTAGTCCTGGCCCCGAGTGTCTGTGGTCAGGTGCGCAGTGGCCAGAGCAGGGGAGGGTCACTGGTCAGGTCCTGGGGTAAACCGGGTGTGGACAGGGGACAGGCGCTCTTGAACCCTCCCTCCTGCCAGCACACCCAGGGGAGTGACCCGCAGGTCTGTGAGCTTCGCTGTCCTTTTTGGCGAGTGCACTCCCTCTTCCCCATGACCTGTTCCCTCCCCGTGGTCCCGGCCCTCCCACCCTCCCTGCCTGCTCCTCTCGGCCTGTGTGCCCATGGTTGTCGCTTCAGTGCCGCTGCTTAGGTGCCTTGCACACCTTCCAGAACAGAGTTCAAATGCAGAGTTGAGGGTGCTGAAGGAGGAAGGCGCAGTGTAGCTCAGTGCGTTCAGGTGGGCGTCAGGCAGTTGGTACGTGCACCTATGAGTCAGGTGTTGATGTGCCCCTCCAGGCTGTGGGTTTTGAAGCAATTGGTAACACAGACCATTGAGGACACTTTAACGTTTGTTAAAGCATATTAAATGGAATGCCTTCCGTGGACTGATGGGGGGGGTGCCACCTCAGCTTTTTGCTTGGGGTTGCTTTGCCTCATGGGTTCCTGCTGGTTACCTTGGGAGCAGGAGTTGGTGGGACAGGGTTGTTAGGGATGATGTTGCCCCTGAGAGAGAGGAATAGTGGGTGAGTGATGGTGGGGATGGGGCGACAGACCTCGCAGATTGCCGGGGAGTGAGTGGCCTGGCAAGAGGGAGATCCTGGGATTAGGGGTGGGGGCGGGAGGACAAGGTGTCCTGGGGTCGCCTCTCTTCTCCTTGGCTCCCTGCACCCGTCCAGCCCAATGACTGACCACTCACCTCCTGCTGCCCTAGGCACTGCAGCTGTGGAAGCTGAGGCAGGAAGAATGGGGTGGGGGGGTCAGAACTGGCCAGGTTGTGATGTGGCCGGTGGGGCTGTGGTCTCCTGGGGTCCTGCACGTCTCTCCTCAGACCTAGGGCTTAGGGCCACACTCCACTCCTGCCTCCAACAGGGGCATAGGCCAGGTTGGGGAGGGAGGAGGCCAGAGTCCCACATCCCTCGTGGGCATGGAGGGGTGGGCTGGGGTGGGGTGGAGCTGTAGAGAGGGGAGGACATGACTGGAACTCTCTGGGCTCTGGGTTTTGGGTTTGTAGTTCAGCCCCGAAGTACCTGGCTTCGGGCAGCCACAGGCAGGGGATTGGAGACCAGATCCATCCCCGCTGCCTCTAAGTGTGTGACTCCTTCCCCTTTAGAAACAAACAGAGAATGCACTTTGCACTGAAGAGTTTGCTGCAGGAGACGCAGAACAACTTGAAGATATTTAAGGTAAGAGCCACTCCGTTTTCTGGTTTCAGGTGAACCCACTGTGCACTGTTCTCGGGACAGGTTTGGGTGACTGTGCAGACCGGGCCTGGGCTGTCGGAGGCACAGCTCTGCATGTCTGGTGCCCTGTGGGGTCCTTGAGCCCCTGCTGTCCACACGGTCACTCAGTCCCAGACCCTCCATCTGTAGCCATCCTTTTCTGAGCCCCATTCCATGAGCACAATGTCTGTGACCCTGGGCAGTCTGGCCCTGAGGTGTGTGCCCTGGAAGCATCTATGAGGAAGACCATGGGGCTGAGTGGGGAGCAGGGGTGGGACCCAGCTGACCGCCCAGGTCACAGTACCTACGAGGGAAGCCGAACATTGAGAACCTTCCCGTGCATTCTCTCCTGGTTAATTTGGGGAGCTCTTCGTTGCAAAGCTAATTGTCCAGGTTCTGCAGTTCTGACTGTCCTGTACCTCACTGTGTGGGAGGAGGGGACGTTGACCACTCAGTGTAACCACCTTCAGGTTCTTGTTGCTCCCAAGGCTGGCTCTGGCATGGGTCACTAAGGCCCCCTACTCACCTGGCCTGCTGGTGTCCGAGGGGAGGAGGAAATGGGTCAGGCAGAGGTGGGGACAAGAAGTGGAGGGAAAAAGAGGCTGTGCAGGGGTGGGTATTGGCAGAGGAGAGGCCTGGGTAAGAGAGGTGAGGGCGAGGTTGTGGGTAGGGCCAGCCCGATCAGAAGTTGGGGGTTCTGCCCATGTTGGAAACGTGGTGGCCTTGTCGCCATGCGGGTCCTGGTTCTAGTTCTGCCTTCTGGAACCATCCAGAAGGTGCGTAGGTGCCAGCGTGGGACAGGGATACATCACTGGCACTGGATGTGCAGGGGGAGTACAAGCCGAAAAATCACGAGGAGGTTAGGATCAGAAGAGTCACAGGTCAGGAGGCAGGTTCCATTAGGGACCAAACGAGTGTCCCGCAGAAGGGGGTACCTGCAGCTGCAGCGTTCCTTGAAGAGTGAGATTAAGCCAGCCCGGCTGCGTGGGAATAGACACAGACCAGGGCAGGCATCTATTCTGCAGGCCCTTTGAGATGTCCGGGTCTGGGCACCCCTGGCACTTTAGCATGTCAGGCCTTGCAGGCATTGTTGGCATCCAGCAAATTGTTCCCCTTCACCCCTGCCAGCAGACCTCGAAGTTCCTCTGAGAATCTCTAAGGCACAATCTCTGCTCCTCGTGGACCGCTCTGTGGCCTTTTAGACTACTGTGTCATCAGGAGACAGGGTTAAGGGTGGGCCTCCTGACTCCTTGCGCTTTGTCTGGACGCAGTGACTGGTGAGCTGCAGGCCCTGTCTTCCTCCAGCTACCCACTGGACGGCCCTCAGAAGTGGGCGGATGAGGCCTGTTTCTGACCTGGCTCCTTGGCTCTGGCTCAGAAACTCTGTTTTCCTGGCTGCTGGCTCAAATAGTTGACCTTATTCTTTGGCTGTCTTTACTTTCTCAAGTCTAGAAAAGGGAAACATTTCAAAAGCAGTTTTTTAAAATCATTTTAAGAACTGAAAACACTTGATATCTAAAATCTGAAGATAGATTCCCTTCCACCGGGATCTCTGAAGTCTAAGGCGTGGCTGGCCTTTTGTCCTGAAGGGACCCTTCTCTAACCCTCTGTCAGGCCCACACATAGGGTTGCTGGAGTCCAGGAGGCTGGTTTTCTGGCGCTTCTGTTGAAATCAGCATAGAAAAGTCCAGAGGCTTAGTGGATAGTTTCAGAAGAGATGAGTAAGAAATGTGACACGGAGTGGCTTTTTTAAAAGTTTACTTGTTATACAAGTTTCATGTATTTCATATATACAGATTTAGGAACACAGTGACAGTTCCCCCCCACCTCCCTCCTGCCTGCATTCCAACCCTTCCTCTTCCTCCCTCTCACATTCCCACTCTTAATTTTTTACAAAGATCTATTTTCAGTTTACTTAATGATCATATAGTTAACCCTACACTAAGTAAAAGAGTTCAGCAAATAATGTAAAGAAGAAAAAAACTTCCTCAAAGGGCTGTAAACAGTCACCGAATCTCAAAATGTCTATTTCACTTCCCTACATTACATTTCAGGCACTATATTAGTTACCTTCATCAGGGAAAACATACAATATCTGTCTTTTTGGGACTGGCTTATTTCACTAAGTATAATGATTTCCAGTTGTGTCCATCTTGTTGGCAAAAGACAGGATTTCTCTCTCTCTCTCTTTTTCTTTCTCTCTGTCTTTCTCTGTCTCTTTCTCTTTCTCTTTCTTTCCTTTCTTCAGCTGAGTATTACTCCATAGTATATATATACACCATAATTTCTTCGTTCAGTCAACAGTTGATGGACATCTGGGTTGATTCCATATGCTAGCTGTTGTGAACTGTGCCGCAGTGAACATGGGAGTACAGATAACTCATATGCTGATTTCTTTTGGTTTGGGTAAATTCAAGGAGTGGGGTGGCTAGATCACAAGGTAGGTCTATATTTAGATTTCTGAGGTATCTCCATACTGTCTTCCACAGTGGCTGTACCAATTTACATTCCCACCAACAGTGAATTAGGAGACCTTTTTCCCCACACCCTTGCCAGTGTTTGTTGGTTGATTTTTTTTTTCTTTTTTTTTTTTTTTTGGACAGGCAGAGTGGATAGTGAGAGAGAGACAGAGAGAAAGGTCTTCCTTTTTGCTGTTGGTTCACCCTCCAATGGCCGCTGCGGCCGGTGCATCTCGCTGATCCGAAGGCAGGAGCCAGGTGCCTCTCCTGGTCTCCCATGCGGGTGCAGGGCCCAAGCACTTGGGCCATCCTCCACTGTACTCCCGGGCCATAGCAGAGAGCTGGCCTGGAAGAGGGGCAACTGGGATAGATCCGGCGCCCCAACCAGGACTAGAACCCGGTGTGCCGGCGCCGCAAGGCGGATGATTATCCTGTTAAGCCACGGCGCCGGCCTGTTGGTTGGTTTTTGTATGTAGCTATTCTAACTGAGGTGAGGTGAAACCTCACTGTGGTTTTGATTTGCATTTCCCTGATGGCTAGTGATCTTGAACTTTTTTTCATGTGTCTGTTGGCCATTTGGATTTCCTCTCAGGAAGAATGCCTGTTCAACTCCTTTGCCCATTTCTTAAATGGATTGTTTTATTGTTGTTGGATTTCTTGAGCTCTTTATTGATTCTGGATGTTAACCCTTTATCTGTTGTGCAGTTTGCAAATATTTTCTCCCATCCTGTTGGTTGCCTCTTCACTTCGCTGAGTGCTTCTTCTGCAGTGCAGAGGCTCTCAGCTTGATGCCATCTCATTTGTCCATTTGGCTTTGATGGCCTGTGCCTCTGGGGTCTTTTCCAAGAAGTCTTTGCCTATGCCAATGTCTTGCAGAGTTTCCCCAATGTTCTCTAGTAATTTGATGGTATTGGGTCATAGATTTGGGTCTTTGATCCATTTTGAGTGCATTTTTGTGTAAGGTTTGAGTCTAGTTGTTCATACTTCTGCATGTGAAGAACCAGTTTCCCCAGTACCATTTGTTGCAGAGACTGTCCTTGCTTCAGGGATTGATTTTACTCCTTTGTAAAAGATACGTTGGTTGTAGATGCACGGATTGGTTTCTGGAGCTTCTGTTCTGTTCCATTGGTCTACAAGTCTGTATTTGTGCCAGTACCAGGCTGTTTTGATTATAACTGCCCTGTGGTATGTCTTGAAATCAGGTTTGTGATGCCTCCAGCTTTGTTTTTGTTGTTTCAGATTGCTTTAGCTGTTTGGGGTCTCTTGTGTTTCCATGTGAATTTTAGCATCATATTTTTCTAGATTGCTTTTGGTAGTATGGACATTTTGATGATGTTGATTCTTCCAAACCGTGAACATGGAAGATTTTTCCATTTTTTTAATGTCTTCTATTTCTTTCTGTAGTGTTTTTCAATTTTCATTGTAGAGATCTTTGACATCCTTGGTTAAATTTATTCCAGGGTATTTAGTTCTTTTTGGAACTATTGTGAATCAGACTGATCTTAAAAGTTCTTTCTCAGCATGACACTGTCTGTGTATACAAAGGCTATTGATATTTTTGTTTCGATTTTGTATCATGCCACTTTACCAAACTCTGAGTGTGGAATGGCTATTTAAAATAATAGGACAGCAACACCTGTGCAGCCCTCACCCGTGACTGTGGTTTGGACACTTAGGCCTCCATTCTCCTTTCTGGGTTTGGCATTCAAACGCCACAAGGTAGAAAACGACTTTAACTCTGAAATTCCAAGTGTGCAGAAGCTGCCTGGGTTGTGGTCCGTGCCCCATGCTGCGCTGCGGTGATGAGAGGTGTGGTGGGGACTCGGGGTGGGTGAACACTTGTCCTGGAGCCTATGGTCTGCCATCTGGGACCGACA
Source organism: Lepus europaeus (assembly GCF_033115175.1). Taxonomy (NCBI): domain Eukaryota; kingdom Metazoa; phylum Chordata; class Mammalia; order Lagomorpha; family Leporidae; genus Lepus; species Lepus europaeus. Next base: position 91,130,081 of record NC_084838.1, on the reverse strand, counting down.
CTAGGGGCAGAGGCCCTGCTGTGAGGAGTCCCCCCAAGCGGGCCCCAGGCCTGGAAGAAGGGACCAGGTTCACCTCCACACAGGCAGCGCTCTGTCCTAGGCCCCACCCCCCACCCCGCCAGTGTGGCCAGCTGTGGTCTCAGGGTGGCTCGAGAGCAAGAGTCACCTTCTCTGTGTCAGCCCTTGCCTGTTACTCCCAAGTGTAGCTTAACATATCCACACCCTCTGACTGCTGTTGAGGCCAGGAGCTCAGGGGAGCTTTGTGGGTTGTGTTTTTCATTATTTATTTATTGACTTAAAAGGCAGAGTTTCAGAGAGGCAGAGGCAGAGAGACAAAGAGGTCTTCCATCTGCTGGTTCACTCCCCAAATGGCCGCAATGGCTGGAGCTGAGCTGATCCGAAGCCAGGAGCTTCTTCTGGGTCTCCCATGTGGGTACAAGACTTTGGCCATCTTCTACTGCTTTCCCTGGCCATAGCAGAGAGCTGAATTGGAAGTGGAGCAGCCGGGACTCAAACCGGTGTCCATATGGGACTCCGGCACTGCAGGCAGTAGCTTTACCTGCTGCACCACAGCACTGGGCCCAAGCTCCATAGTTTTGGCCTAGTGCCCTTCTCTAGGCTGTATCTCAGCTGAAGACATGGCCAGGGCTAGCAGCCTCAGTCTCACCCACCTGTGAGACCTTCCCTGAGGCTGCTCAGTGTGGCCTTGTGATCCCAGGAGAGAGACAGAAGCCATGGCCCCTTAACTGAGATCCTCTGTTGGTGATGCTGAGCAGGCTTCTCCCGAGAGGGCCTCAGGGTGTGTTGGGACCTTGGGCCATCCTGGAGAAGCTCCTCTTGCTCCAGGCTTGGCTGCTGACTGGGCCTCTCCCCAGACCCCACCCAGGCCCAGGGAAGCCTGGGCATTAGGCCCACTGCGTGGTGATGTCCCACGTGCCCTGCAGTGTGTGCATGTGAGTGGCAGTGTCCTGCTGGCTCGCTCCAAGCAGGCGGGGCCGTCTGGAACTTACCCATTTCTGCCACCCTTGAGTCTGCCCACTCTGGGCCAGAGCTCAGCAGCTCCAGCACCCAAGGACCTGAGCTGGTGCCGTTGTGAGCGTGTTGCTTTGCGCCAAGGTTTGCATAGCTTTCCATGTGCTGGGCGAGGGTTGTCTGAGTGTGGCTCTCAGGCCGGGGCTAGTCTTCAGTTGTGAAAACATTTTTCCCTCTCCTCTGGTGGTGGGCCCTGCCTCTTGGGGTACGGGTGATGTGTGTGGGTGGGCCGCCCTGGGCTGGATGGGCGGTCCTCTGCCGGCTGTGGAGCCACGATCCCCTCTCTAACCCTCTCTCCCCGCCGGCAGAATGGTGAGCTCATCTATGGTTGCAGCGACGCCCGCAGCCCTGTGGCCGACTGGAGCGAGCTCGCCCACCACCTGAAGCCCTTCTTCTTCCCTTCCAACGGCCTGGCGGCCGGGCCGCACTGCACGAGGGCCGTGATCCGGGAGCTGGTGCACGTCATCACGAGGGTGCTGCTGAGCAGCACCGACAAGGGCCGGGCGGGTGCCCTGCGGCCCGGGCCCCAGGGCCCACGGGTCTGCGAGGCCAGCCCTTTCAGCAGGAGCCTGCGCCGCCAAGGTAGGGCCTGGCCTCCTGGACAGGCAGGGCTCGGCGGGGCTGTGGGATTCTTTTGGCCATGTGGGCAGCAGGGGTGGAGCTGCCTGGTCTGTCGGAGCCACTGGAGCTGTGCCTTCCTGCAGTGCACCCAGTGGAAACCCCCTTTTCTCTCCTCTTATGGTTTGCTGAGTACCTGCGCCGTGGGGTTTGCCGGGGACCGTGCCCACAGGTTTCTGTGTGCTCTCTGCAGCTGCGGCGTTTGCACCTGTTACCGGGTCCTCTGGCAACTCCGATGCAGGTGCCCCTTCACCTGCTTCTTAGAGGGCACTGAGGTACAGGGGCTCTTTAGGCCTGGGGCCCAGCACTGTTGGGCTGTGGGCTTGGCCACCTTCCTTGCAGACTGGATGGGGCTGTGTGTCCTGAATCTTAGGAGCGGGGGTCCCTCCTGTCTGAAGAGCACAGAGACTCCTGAGGAAGTTTGAAGATAGCAGCTGTGCTGCTGGGCCCTGGGCCCTGCCTCCTGCACTGCCCATGGCCCCATGCCAGCTTTTTTCTTACCACATGTGAGTTTTATGAGTAAACCCAGTCGCTTTGGGAAAGTGTGAAAATGAAGCGCACAGTGTGGGCACACAGCGCTGTTAAGGAAGCACAGGATGTGTCTAGGTGGCCACGAGTTGCTGAGAAAGAAGGTTCTCTCTCCAAAGTCCAGAGGCGGGGAACCTTTTTCCCACCAGGGGCCACTTGGGTATTCCTAACATCATTCTCGGGCTGTACAGAATGATCAGTTCAACAATTAGCCCGATATAGACTTATTGAACTTTGAGTACTACTTGTGGTTGCCTTAGCAGGGCCAGACCAAGTGGTTTCCTGGGTTTTATATGGCCCGTGGGCTGCACGTTCCTCACGCCTGCTCCAAACCTCAATCATGAAGTGACTTTTGGGGTGAATTTAAAGGATGTTCTGAAGAGGAGAGGGACGTGGGAGAGGGTGGTTCCGACGCCAGGTGCTTGGGTTTCCAGCCGTCTACTGGTGCGGGCCCAGGTGTCTGCCTCAGCACCAGGTAGGGCGCAGCCCTCGCCCGTGGTGATGCCGGCCCCCAGCCCGAGGGAGCCCCCTGGCCTGCGCCAGCCTGCATCTGCCTTCACGGTCTTCATCCTCTGATAACAAACCTGCTCTCGTTTTCCCCTGATGTTCTCGGTAGGAAAAAACGCCCCAGAGCGCTCGGGGTTACCGAAGGGCTGTCTTCTGTACAAAACCCTCCAGGTGCAGATGTTGGACCTGCTGGACATCGAAGGCCTCTACCCTCTGTACAAGCGGGTTGAGCGGTACCTGGAGGAGTTTCCTGAGGAGAGGTGAGGCCAACCCGGGAGCCGTGACAGGGGCCCCTGCCGGCCAGCTCCCTCTACCTGCTGTGGCGCCAGGGCCTGGCTTGGGGCTTGCCCTCACTGAGGGGAACAGGATCTGCAGGACGCGGGTTGTCCCTTGGGCATTTGAGCCTGCCTGTTCGCAATCCGAGTCAGGGCTGAACCTGCAGAGGGCAGTGTCGCTCCGTGGGCTGAGCTCTGCTCCTGTGTCCCCCACCATCAGCATCGCTGGAACGCTTCCTGGGCCTGTGCTGGGGGCCCCGCAATCCCAGTGTCTGCTGTCAGATCCACTGCCTGGCTTCACTCCCATCTCTGCCCCCTTGACTCCATTTGCCACGAACAGGAGAGGGCCCCCCGCAGGGTTCCCTGGCTCTGGGCTTGCTGCTTCTGTGTAGCCCCGTAATGTCCAGGAATCCAGTTTGATAGGAGGAAGCAGTGTGTCTCTGGTGCCCTTAGAAATGAAGTGTGTGACACTGAATCTTGCTGTGGGGTTTCGGGCATGTCAGCGATTGGAGGAACAATGTCCAGGCCACTTGGTCACATTCTCTGTGCTTTCTTCTTCAGAAAAACGTTACAAATAGATGGGCCTTACGATGAAGCGTTTTACCAGAAGCTATTTGACCTCTCCACGGAGGACGACGGGACGGTGGCCTTCGCGTTGACAAAGGTGGGCAGGCCTGTCCGAACCCTGCCTGTGCTCTTGACACCTTCGCCCTGCCTGGGCCTTCCCGCTCCTACCCTGAGGGTCACGGCTCAGAAGCCGGGAATGTGGAAGAGTGACCGCAGCGTCCCCAGATGGGCTGGGCCAGGGGATGGTAGTGCCCGGCTTCCAAGGGGGATTTCCTTGGGTTCCCTGGGGCCCGGGGCCCGCCCCTTCTGAGCTGAGGCCCAGAATGGAGCCCCAGAGAGGCCTGGGAGCGTGTGCCTGGAAGGAGCCTGGTCCTTCACTTTCCGGGCCTGTGCATTCAGGGAGGTAAGGGCTCCGTGCACTTGGGTAGGACAGAACTGCATCTTTATTTTCACTAGCCTCTACTTGACAGTTAACATTGCCTTCCATTACCAGTGTGGTCAGGAGCCCGTGGGGTTGGCAAGACACAGACTCTTCCACCCCACGCTGCAGCTACAGGCATCCCCGACACGGTCGTGGCTGTCACTGCCTCGTCCGCATATTACTGTGCGCTTCATTGCTTTTAAAAGTGTCATATTTTACATCTTCACTCTCTGTTTTGTTGAAAATTTTTTATTTATTTTTTAAAGATTTATTTATTTACTTGAGAGGCATAATTACAGATGAGAGAGGTCTTCCATCTGCTGGTTCATTCCCCAAATGGTTGCAACAGCTGGAGCTGCGCCGATCTGAAGTCAGGAGCTTCTTCCAGGGCCCAAGCACTTGGGCCATCTTCCACTGCTTTCCCAGGCCGAAAGCAGAGAGCTGCATTGGAAGTGGAGCAGCTGGGACTTGCACTGGCATTGCAGGCGTATGTTTAACCCATTATGCCACAGTAATAGCCCCCATAATATTTTGCTTTATTTGAAAGAGAGAAACAAAAAGAGAGTGAGAATGTGTTCTTCAATCCGCTGGTTCACTTCTCAAATGCGTGTAATAGCCAGGGCTGGGCCAGGCTGAGGTCAGGAACTCAATCTTGGTCTCCACGTGGGTGAGAGGGACCCAAGTACTTATTATTTTAGATTTATTTATTTGAAAGGAAGAACCACATAGAGGAAGAGAGAGAGATCTTCCATCTGCTGGTTCACTCTCCAAAGTGACCACAATGGCCAGGACTGGGCCAGCCCGAAGTCAGGAGTCCAGAACTCCCAGTTCTCCCACATGGGTGCAGAGGTCTAAGTACCATCTTCTACTGTTTTCCCAGACACACGAGTAGGGAGCTGGATCAGAAGTGGTACAGCTAGGACTGGAACCGGCAGTATGGGGTGCTGTTATTGCTGGCGGCAGCCTGACCCACTGTGCCACAACACTGGCCCTGACCCCAGTACTTGAACCATCACCTGCTACCTCCTGGAGTGTACATTATCAGGAAGCTGGAGTTGGAAGCAGAACTGGGGCTTAGACCCAGGCACTCCGATAGTGGATATCGATGCTCCGGGCCTCTGGCATCTCAGTGCCTGTGCCCGGGGCCCATCCCTATATTTTATGTTTTATGCATTTAAAACTTATTCTGAAAGGGGTGTGTTGGCTCTAAGAGGCTGCCAAACATCTGAGGAGACTAGAACTGTGAAGAAATACAGCTTTTTTAAAAAAAATTTAAGGTATAGAAATTTTACGCATTTCATATACACAGATAGATTCTTCTCATTCTACCGTCCCCTCCCACCCGCACTCCCACCCTTCTTCCCCTCCCCTCTCCTGTGCCCACTCTTAATTTTTACAAAGATCTGTTTTCAGTTTCTTTATACTCCTAGGATTAACCCTACAGTAAGTGGAGTTCAACAAATAGTGCAAGGCCAAAAAACCCCTGTTCCTCAACAGTAGAGACAAGGGCTGTGGAAACCCTCGAAGGAACACAGTGCCATCCCTTCTCCCGTGCATGGGCTTGGCCGCCTGTGCCGTGACGGGTCTGGTGAAAGATGTCTTTGGCTGAAGATGCAGCTGGGAGTTTTTCAAGGAGAAGGGGGAGGAGGAGGAGCAGGGACTGAAGATGTGCTGTAGGCGCTACGTGAACCTCTGCTGCCCCGGGCTGGGTCGGCTCAGGGAGGAGGTAGATAGCAAAGCCGTGTGAGGCTGCCATGGGTTCTGCACCTTTGGTGCACCGACTAGAGACAAACAGCGGCTTTGCCGGTCTGTGTTTTTTCCTAAGAGAAAAAACTGGACTACATTTCTGTGTCTGTGTTTTCCAATTTTCTAGAAATCAGCATGAATTAATTTTTAATTTTTAACCTTACGTAAATGTAATCTCGTCAGGTGGTTACCATCTAACTGTTGAAATCACTACTATAATGCATTGGAATATCCACAAACACCACATGTTCCATATGCACACATGGAGACACGTACATGGTGCAGACACACACACGTGTACCACACCACACCTGTATACATGGAAAACCTATGCACACACAGGCGGCACACATCACCACATGTGTACACTCGGACACATGGATGCACGCTTGCACGTGTAAAGCCTGGCAGATCTGAGTGTGGTTGTGGCTTGTGCTGGGTACCACAGGATGCTGAAGCTGGTAGACGTGGCGGGGGGTCTTGGACTACGAGGGCCGCCCTTTCTCTCTCGAGGGGTTTAGGTTCTTGTTGCTGAACCTGAGGAGGGTGGTTGCGAGGCTAGGGAACTGCTGAGAGCACTCCTACAGCAGAGTCCTTGCCCGCTGATCCAGCTGAACCTTGTGCTTGTGGAGGGGGAGGGAATGTTGTCCTCAGGGCAGCACAGGGAGCTGCAGCCCACAGCGCCTCTGGCTTTCATCAGCTGACGAGTGCTGTGGAGCCAGCGCCAGCAGACTTTCTGTGAAGGGCCAGATAGTGAATGGTGTAGGCCTTGTGGGGCTGTCTTGTCCCTGGTGCAGCTACGCAGCACTGCCACGTAGCCTAGAAGTGAGCACAGCCCAGCACAGCTTTGTTTATGAAAACAAGTGGTGGAGGCCGGCTTTGCCTCTGGCCTGCAGTTTGCTAACCTCTGCACTCAGCCTGCTTTATTCTGTTTTTTGCTCAGCTGGTTTTGGAAGCCTTCAGTTTCTGTCTTTTCATAGTACATGTTAAGTTTGACCCTGAATAAATAAAATCTAACCTGTTTAACATCCCAGCCCTTGCACAACATAAGGACTGGGTCTTTCCGAACTTATACACGCAGCTGTTGTCTCATAGACTGGTTGTCTTGTTTATTTAAAGTCCTGATTTTAGAGTACTGTTTTTTTAAATTTAACAGGTGTTTAGATTTATCTGTTTATTCAGTATCATTGCCTACCATTCTTGCACCTCAGATATTTCCTTTATTTTCTTTTTCTCCGTAGCTGCTTTATTGAGATAGTGTACATAGCGTACCACCGCAACAGGAACTCTATACCCCTTAGCTGTCATTCCACTGTCTCCCTATCCCTGAGACCTGAGCAGCCCCCAGTCTGTTTTGTATGTGCGTGGGCTGGTCTATTCTGGTGCTGCATGGAGATGGTGTCGTGCTACACGCGGTCCTTTGTGCCCGGCGTCCTTCACTTCGCGTGGTGTTGAGAAGGTGCGGCCGTGATGCAGCATGAACCAGGAGTGCTGCTCCAAGTCCTTGTGTACAGTGTGTATGCAGACGTAGGTTTTCACTGTTTCTAGGGTTCAGAGTATTCTTTCATGTGCTTGCTGCCCATTATGTATTTTTCTTTGGAGAAATTCAGATCCTTTGCCTACTGTTTTTTTTTTAAAAAGCTTTTTATTTAGTTGAAAGGCAAAGTAAACAGAGAGAGGGAGAGAGAGCGCTTTCATTCTGATTCATTCCCTACATGCCTGCAGTAGTCAGGGATAGGTCAGGCCAAACCACGAACCAGGGGCTCCCCCCATCTCTCACATGGGTGGCAGGAACCCAGGCACTTGGGCTGTCTTCTGCCTCCCGGGTGCGTTAGCAGGAGGCTGAAACCGGAAGCGTGGAGTAGCCAGGACTCGGGTCAGGCTTGGCAGTGTGGGATGCGGGCATTCCAAGAGGCTGCCTAACCCTTTGCCTACTTCAGAACTGTGTAGTATGTGTTCTTGTTGAGTTGTAAGAATTCTTGGTGTATTATTCTAGGTGTTAGACCCTTATAGATACATGACTTGCAGATATTTTCTCCTACATAGTTAATCTTTAAACTTTCTTGGTAATATACAAACATTGAAATTTTGAAGCAACCCATTTAATCTTTTTATTGTTTTTCATCCTTTTAGTATCATATCTAAGAATTCATTGCTAAATCTAAGGTCATGGTGATTTCCCCATTTCCTCCTGAGAGTTTTGTAGTTTTAGCTCTTACATGTAGTTCTTTGATCCATCTTGAGTTAACTTTTATATATGATATTTGGTAGACTTTGACATTGTTTTTTTTTTATGTGACTATCCATTTGTTGAAGAGATTGTTCTTTCTCCCAGTGAGTGGTCTTGATAGATTTCTTGAAAATTGCTTGACTTAAAAATGTATGGGTTTATTTATAGACATGTAAATGTGATTTATTGATGTTTATGTCTCTGTCTATACCAGTATCCGGTTTTATTAGTGTTGCTTTTTAATAGGTTTTGAAATGGGGAAGTGTGAATTCTCCAACTTTGTTTTTTTGTTTGTTTTTTGCTTGTTTGAAAGCTGGAGGGAGAGAGAGGGTGGGTGAGTGAGGTATTTCCCACCCACTGTTTAACTCTCCACATGCTGGTAACAGCCATGTCCAGGCACAGCCCAAGCCATGAACTCCAGCATGATCTCCTGCGTGCAAGGCAGGGGCCCGAGCACGTGCGGCGTCCGCTGCTGCCTTCCCAGGTGCAGTAGTAGGAAGCTGGGTCAGGGGCTGAGTAGGTGGGACTCAGACTTGCATTCTCTCTGGGATGCCAGCATTACAGGCAGCAGTTTAATCCGCTGTGCTGCGATGCCAGCCTGTCTTTCTTATTCAAGATAGCTTTGGCTATTTGGATCCCCTTGTAACTCCATATGAATTTTAGAATGAGCTTGCCAAGTTCTACAGAGAAGCCGGCTGGGATTCTAATAGAGATTCTGAGAAACTGACAGATTGCTCTGGGCAATAAAACTTCTGCTCTATTAACACGGGGTGTTTTTCCATTTATTTAGGTCTTTCTTTTGATATTATTGTTAGTTTTCAGACCATAAGTTTATGTTTCTTTTGATAGAATTTATTTACAGTTTACTTTTTTTAATTGAAATTTCTCTTTATTTTTCGTATTTTTTGCTTGAAAGGGTGACATACTTCTCTTTACCCATTTTATTTTTTTTTTAAACATTTATTTGAGAGGTAGAGTTATAGACAGAGAGAGAGACAGAGAGAAAGGTCTTCCATCTGCTGGTTTGTTCCCCAAATAGCCACAATGGCTAGAGCTAGGCTGATCCAAAGCCAGGAGCCAGGAGCTTCTTCCAGGTCTCTCATGTGGGTGCAGGGGCCCAAGGACTTGGGCCATCTTCTGCTGCTTTCCCAGGCCATAGCAGAGAGCTGGCTCAGAAGAGGAGCAGTAAGGACTAGAACCGGCACCCATTTGGGATGCTGGTGCCACAGGTGGAGGATTAACCTGTGCCACAGCACCAGCCCCTACCCATTTTCAGAGAGGTCTTCCATCTGCTGGTCCACTTCCCAAGTGGCCACAAGGGCTGGATCTGAAGCCAGGAGCCAGGAGTTTCTTCCGGGTCTCCCATGTGGGTGCAGGGGCCCAGGCACTTGAGCCTTCATGCTTTCCCAGACATGTTAGCAGGGAGCTGGATCGGAAGTGGAGCAGCTGGGACTCGAATCAGTGCCCATATGGGATGCCAGTGCCGCAAGCCAGGGCTTTAACCTGCTGCGCCACAGCAGCCTAGTTTACTCTTCTTGATACTATTTTAAGTGGAATTGTTTTCTTGATTCCATTTTTGCATTGTTTATTGCAAGTGTTCAGAATACCAAATCTTTTTTTTATTGATCTTTAGACTTCACCTTTGCTTAACTCACTAGTTCCAATAGGTTGCTATGAATTCCTTAGGATCGTCTCTAGATAAGATCATCTGTGACTAGAGATAGTTTTCACTTCTTCCATTTAATTTATACAAATTGTTTTTCTTGTGTAATTGCCCTGACTTAGAACTTGTATAACTGAATAGAAGTGGTAAGAGCAGACACCCCTGCTTTGTTCTTGGTGTTATGGGGCAAGTATCCAGTCTTTTTTTTTTTTTTTTTTAATTTATTTGAAAGTTGGTGTTAGAGAGGTAGAGCCAGAGAGAGAGAAAAGTCTTCTATCCACTGGTTCACTCCTCACATGACCACAATGGCCAGAGATGAACTGATCCAAAAGCAGGAGCCAGGATCTTCTCCTGGGTCTCCCACATGGGTGCAATGGACTTAGGTCATCTTCTACTGCTTTCCCACGTCATAGCAGAGAGCTGGATTGGAAATAGAGCAGCTGAGATTCAAACCGGTACCCACATTGGATGCGGGCACTGCGGGCTGGGGCTTTAACCCACAGCGCCACTGCGCCAGCCCCTGGTATCCAGTGTCTCATCAACATGTGTAATGTTTACTTGGGGGAGAAGGGTTGTGGATATCCTTGGTCAAGATGAAGAAGCCCCCTTGTCTTCCTGATTTGTCGAGTATTTTTTTGTCATAAGAATGTGTTGAATGTTCTTGATGCCTTTTCTGTATTGGTGGAGAGTCTCATGTCGTTTTTGTCCTTTATTCTGTTGGTGCAGTATATTACATAAATTCAGTTAATCCCACTGGGTCATTCTGCGTGATCCTTCTTAAAATGTTGCTGATTCAACTGTATATGTGTGTAGATGTTTTCCTTATTTAAGAGGTGGAGATGGGAGGGACGGGAAAAGAGGAAGGAGACAGACGAATAGACTTGAGAGATCTCATCCATTGATTCATTCCCCAATTGGTAACTACTTTTGAGGACTTTTATATCAGTATGCATAAGAGACATTGGTGTGTAGTTTTATTTTCTTGTGATCTGTGATATCCTTGTTTATGAGATTGTATGAGTTGGGCAGTTTTTAGCTTCTACTTTGGAAGAGTTTGAAAATAACTGAGTTTTTTTTTTTTTTTTAAAGATTTTATTTCTTTGAGAGGTAGAGCTACAGACAGTGAGAGAGAGACGGAGAGAAAGGTCTTCCTTCCCAAGTGGCTACAACATCCAGAGCTGAGCCGATCCAAATCCAGGAGCCAGGAGCTTTCTTCGGGTCTTGCACGTGGGTGCAGGGGCCCGAGCACTTAGGCCATCCTCCACTGCTTTCCCAGGCCACAGCAGAGAGCTGGATTGGAAGAGGAGCAGCTGGGACTAGAACCGGTGCCCATAAGGGATGCTGGTGCTTCAGGTGGAGAATTAACCCACTGTGCCACAGCGCTGGTCCCATATTTCTTTAAATATTTGATTGAGCTAGTAGTAAAGCCATCTTGGTTTTCCTTTATGTGTAATTTTTATTTTTTATCTTAAATAGGTCTATTCATATTCTTAGTCAGTTTTGGTAGTTAGTCTTAGAAAATTAGTTATTTTGGGGCAGGAGCAGTGGCGTAGTGGGTAAATCCGCTGCCTTCAGTGCCAGCATCCCAAATGACCTGGTTCGAGTCCCACCTTCTCCACTTCCAATCCAGCTTTCTGCTATGGCCTGGGAAAGCAGAAGATGGTCTAAGTCCTTGTGCCCTTGCACCTGCATGGGAGACCCAGAGGAAGCTCCTGGCTTCGGATGGGCCCAGTTCCAGCTGTTGTGGCCATTTGGGGAGTGAACCAGCGGATGGAAGACCTCTCTCTCTGCTTCTCTAACTCTGCCTTCCAAATAAATAAATCTTTTAAACAGTCATTATAAAATGTCTGGTTTATTGATCTACAGTTATTTATACTTTTCCTCTTGACAAATGTCCATTAGAAGTTACTTTAGTGATGTTTTTTATTAAGTCCTTTCTGTATCAGGATATGCTTAAATTTTTTTATTTGACAGAGTTAGAGAGGGAGACAGAGAAAGGCCTTCCTTCCGTTGTTTCCCCTTCTAAATGGCTGTGAGGGCCTGCGCGCTGTGCTGATCTGAAGCCAGGAGCCAGGTGCTTCTTCTGGTCTCCCATGCGCCAGCCCCAGGATATGCTTTAATTTGTAAGGCATCATCTGCCTGTGGGTACTGCTGTGGGACATGTCTCAATGCCTCTCCTCAGGGGGTGATCTGTCTTTTCTTTCTGCCTCTCTGGGGTTCTTCTCCCTGTCTTGTTAGGAAGTACTTCAAAAAGTTCACACAAAGTAGAAGTAAATTTATTTTGGTGCACAAATTTTTGAAACTCATGCACACAAGGGGCCTTCAAAAATTTCATTAAAATGTTATATGAGGCCGGCGCCGTGGCTTAACAGGCTAATCCTCCACCTTGCGGCGCCGGCACACCGGGTTCTAGTCCCGGTTGGGGCGCTGGATTCTATCCCGGTTGCTCCTCTTCCAGGCCAGCTCTCTGCTATGGCCCGGGAAGGCAGTGGAGGATGGCCCAAGTCCTTGGGCCCTGCACCCGTATGGGAGACCAGGAGAAGCACCTGGCTCCTGGCTTCAGATCAGCGAGATGTGCTGGCCGCAGCGGCCATTGGAGGGTGATCCAATGGCAAAAAGGAAGACCTTTCTCTCTGTCTCTCTCTCACTATCCACTCTGCCTGTCCCCTCCCCCCCCCCAAAAAAAAGAATTGTAAATAAATTTTATCTTTTTTTAAAAAAATGATTTATTTACTTGAAAGAGTTATTCAGAGAGAGAGGTCTTCCTCCACTGGTTCACTCCCCAATTGGCCGCAATGGCTGGAGCTGTGCCGATCCAAAGCCAGGAGCCAGGAGCTTCTTGGTCTCCCACGTGGGTGCAGGGACCCAAGGACTTGGGCCATCTTCTACTGCTTTCCCAGGCCACAGCAGAGAGCTGGATCAGAAGAGGAGTAGCTGGGACTCGACTGACACCCATATGGGATGCTGACACTGTAGGTGGGGCTTTACCTGCTATGCCACAATGCCAGCCCCCTGAATTTTAACTTTTTTGCACTGAAACAAACTTCTTTTAATTAAATTCTTCCATGAACCTTTATGTTTTGCTTTTTCTATCATTGTGTGTGTATTTTTAAAGATTTATTGTTTATTTGAAAGGCAGAGTTACAGAGAGGCAGAGAGAAAGAGAGGTCTTCTATCCGCTGGTTCACTTCCCAAATGGCAGCAATGGCCGGAGCTGCCCCAATCCGAAGCCAGAAGCTTCTTCCGGGTCTCCCACAGAGTGCAGGGGCCCAAGCACTTGGGCCATCTTCTGCTTTCCCAGGCCATAGCAGAGAGCCGGATTGGAAGTGGAACAGCCAGGACTCGAACCGGTGCTCATATGGGATGCTGGCACTGCTGGTGGCGGCTTCACCTGCTGTGCCACAGTGGTGGCCCCCAATAAATAGTCTTTTTTTTTTTTTTTAAAGTCATTTAAAAAAAATGATTTATTTGAAAGAGTTAGAATCTCTCTTATCCATTGGTTCACTCCCTAAATAGCCACAATAGCCAAGGCTGGACTAGGCAAAAGCCAGGAGCCTGAACTCCACCCAGGTCTCCCAAGTGGGTGCAGGGGCACAAGAACTTGAGCCACATTCTGCTGCTTTCCCAGGCACATTAGCAGGGAGCTGGATCAGAAGTAAAGCAGCTGGGACTTGAACCAGAACTCGTGGGATGCTGGCAGCTTAACCAGCTGCACCATAATGCTGGTTTCTCTCATTTTTAACTTTATATGTCTTTGTACTTAAATTGGGGCCTGCAGTTGGATTTGGTCTTCTATTCATTCAGTCATTTTGCCTTTGTTGTTTTATTAGACTTTACTTGGGTTTAAACTTGGAAATTTTCCTCACCTGTTTTAGGCTTCTAATTCTATACTTTTTTTTTCTATACTCTCAAAGTCTTTTTTGTTATTTATCATTCTGTGTCCCCATGGTGTCAGCTTGGAAGTCACAGAGCCTTAGACTTTTTGTTGGTTATCCTAGCTAATGATTATTGCTGCCCTAATCAGCAGGTGCCTTCTTAGACTCCAGTACTATTTTTAGATCCTGGTACTATTCCTATTTGATAATTTGAAGTTCTTACAGTACATTAACTAAAACCCCTGACTTAATTGCTTCTATTGCTGTATATTCCTTTATTAAATTTTATTTTTGTGTTTTTGGGATGCAAATAGCTGCCATCTGCCCAAATGCCCAAAACACCTGGGGCTAGGCTGGCTGGGACAGCTGGGGCCAGGGCTGAAGGTGGAAGCTGGGAACACAATTAGCCTCTGATACAGGGTCTGGGTGTCCACCACTAGATAAATGCTCATCCCATATTCTGTTATGCCATGATTATCATTATTTCATATGGTCCTTACTTGTTTACCAGTATTTTTACCTCTTGCGTTGCCCTTCATACTGCCCTGTGTCTCTTGGCTTACGTATGTGATGGTTGTGCTTTTGTCTGTGCTTTTAATCTTTGCTTTAGTGTGGGTCTGCTGGTGACATGGTCTTAGTTTTTGGTGGTGATGTATATAAATAATTTGCTTGGAGGCTTTCTTGAATCTTTGTCTTCAGTTGAGGGAAACTTTTGGCCTTGACACTTTCAAGTTTTTTTCTGTCCATTTCCTCTCTTCTGGACTCCAGTTCCATGTGTGTTTGACCCATCGCCTGTACTTCTCTGTCTCGTATCCTTTCCTCTGTCCTGTTCTTGTTCTCTCTGTCTCTGTTTTTTTTTTTTTTTTCCCCCCCTGTCTTTTCTACTTGCTTTCTTTTCCATGTTTCATTCTGGAAATTTTCTTTCGATCCACCAGTCTGGCAGTTCTCTTCAGCTTTTTTGTTTCTTTCCCCCATGATCTCTGCCTTGTTCCCTACCCCCTATCTTCATGGCTGCTGAGAGTTTAGACTAGTGGATTGGGCAGCATTGTGCATCTTCAGCTATCTTTGCATTTTAACTCAGGAGAGTGACTAATGTGGGAATGACAGTTATCTTGGAAGACAGTGGGAGAGACTTCACATCTCCAAACACAGTCTTCAGCTGCCTCCTCAGCCTACACCAAAGGCTGGCCTAGCCAGTTCCTTCCTTTGGAGGCTACATCCAAGGGAACTGTCTTCCCTTTCTCTAGCTGTGATAGCCCGAGAGGAAGCACAGTTCAGAGAATGCTAGTTGCTCTTCTGTCACTCATTGCTGTATTTCTTTTTTTCTTTTCTAAAGTATATTTATTTATTTGAAAGGCAGAGTTACAGAGAGAGATGTCTTACAACTGATGATTCACTCCCCAAATGGCCGCAATGGCTGGAGCTGGGCTGATCCAAAACCAGGTGCCAAGAGCTTCCTTCGGGTCTCCCATGTGGGCACGGGGGCCAAAGCACTTGGACCATTTTCCGTTGTTTTCCCAGGCACATTAGCAGGAAGCTGGATCAGAAGTGGAGCAGCCAGGACTTGAACCAGTGCCCACATGGGATGCTGGCACTGCTGGTGGTAGTTTCTACCCACTATGGCACAATGTCGACCCCGTCATTGCTATATTTCTTTCTTTCTTTCTTTCTTTTTTTTTTTTTTGACAGGCAGCATTAGAGAGAGAAAGGTCTTCCTTCCGTTGGTTCACCCCCCACATGGCTGCTACGGCCGGTGCACTGTGCCGATCCGAAGCCAGGAGCCAGGTGCTTCCTCCTGGTCTCCCATGGGTTGCAGGGCCCAAGCACTTGGGCCATCCTCCACTGCCTTCCCGGGCCACAGCAGAGAGCTGGACTGGAAGAGGAGCAACTGGGACAGAACCAACACCCCAACTGGGACTAGAACCCGGGGTACTGGTGCCTTAGGCAGAGGATTAGCCTAGTGAGCTGTGGCGTAAGCCCTTTGCTATATTTCTTAAAATTATCACCATCTACCCAGAAGTTGCAGTTTCTCTTCAGCTTTTTAACAGCCATTAAAACTGTTAAATTATTTTTAAATTTTTTTTTATTTGAAAGCAGAGTGAGAGGGCTGTCTTCCATCCTGGTTCATCCTCCAAATTCCTGCAGCATCCATGGGTTTTCCAGGCAGGAGCCAGGACTCAGTTGGAATCTCCCACACGGATGGCAGGGCCCAGGAACTTGAGCCATCAAGTGCTGCCTCCCACAGTGATCATTGGTAGGAAACTGGATTGGAAGCAGAGCTGAGACATGAGTCTAGGCACCCAGATATGGGATGTGGACGTGCAAGCAGTGTCTTAACTACTGTGCCAGATGTCTGCTCTGTGTTGAGCTTAATGCTGACTTTTGTATTTTTAGTTCTAGACGTCCTAAATGGTTCATTTTTTACAATTTCCAGTTCTCCTTTGCAGTGCCATTTTGTCTTTGGTCCTTTGAGCACAGCAGAGTGGATTTGGTATCTCAAGTAGCTGTAGTCCATGTGTCTTTCTATTGTACATATTAAAAAAAAAAACTTTGGGCACCGGATTCTGTCCTGGTTGCCCCTCTTCTAGGCCAGCTCTCTGCTGTGGCCCAGGAGTGCAGTGGAGGATGGCCCAAGTATTTGGGCCCTGCACCCCATGGGAGACCAGAAGCACCTAGCTCCTGCCTTTGATCAGCGCGATGCGCTGGCCGCAGCGCACCGGCTGCGGCGACCATTGGAGAGTGAACCAATGGCAAAAGGAAGACCTTTCTCTCTCTCTCTCTCTCTCTCTCTCTCTCTCTATGTCCACTCTGCCTGTCATTAAAAAAAAAACAAAAACAAAAAAAAAACTTTTAGAGCAGTGTTAGGTGGCTGGCAATATTGATTTAAAGGTACAGAGATTCTTAACACGCCCCTCCCCCTGTTGTTCTTATTGTTAAATTTTGCTGATCATCATTTGTGCCATAACGTCGTCTTATGTCCACATATCTTTGCTTGTGTGCCAGAAATTATATTTGCACAGTTATTTTACAAGTAACCTGGGGCTAGGATTGTATTGTCTTCCAAGGAGAATTCTGCTTCTGCCAGAGGCCTGGGGAGTACTAGCAAGCTGGAGCCAGTTTCATCCAGTGTTCATGACTGACCTCATCAACAGAGAAAAGCTGCAGTTCCCAGTAGGGCTGGGCGACCTTGGTTCACTTTTAATCTCAAAGGTGCAGCATTTGGGTACTAAACCAAAGAGTGGGCTCATCATGGAAACTGTCCCTGTAGCCTTGACAGCTGACCCTCTGGAATTGCCACACCCCTCCCTTGGAAAAGCTTGTCCTCTTCCGTTCCAGCAACTTCTGTCCTGTTAGCTCGCCATCAGGCAGATCTTGGGTGTTCTGTGCAGCGCTGTTGCTTGGCCTCAGCAGTTCAGTTGGCCTGAGTTACAGCCCAGCGTTGCTCAGTGCACGTCTCGCCCCTTCACCTTACGTTCTGCACACGTAGATGGGCCCCTCTGATGAGTGAAACATAAGTCAAAATTTGCATTCCTTGATTTATGATAAGATCATGTGTGTATGTGTGTGTTGAGAGAGAGAGAATGAATATGTTCACTAGATAAAATTTTTATTTATTTGAAAGGTAGAAAGAGAAGTATTTTCCATTTGCTGGTTTACTCCCCTAAGTGCCCAGATGCACTGGTCCAGGTCAAAGCCAACAGGGAAATCAATCAGTTTCCTATGTGGGTTGAAAGAACTCAGTTACATGAAACATTACATGCTGCCTTCCAGGGTCCACACTGGCAGAACTGGGAATCCGGAGTGGGGCTGAGACTTGAATCCAAGCACTCGGAGATGTAGCTGTCCCAGCTGTTTTGTTTTTTTTAAAGATTTGAAAGGCAGAGCATGACAGAGAGAGGGACAGTTGCAAAGAGAGAAGTTTCCATCTGCTGGTTCATTCCCCAAATCCTGAAATGCCTGTAACAGCCAGGGTTGGGCCAGGCTGAAGCCAGGAGCCCATGTGGGTGGCAGGGACCCAAAGACTTAGG
The DNA here is from genome assembly GCF_033115175.1 of Lepus europaeus. Classification (NCBI taxonomy): domain Eukaryota; kingdom Metazoa; phylum Chordata; class Mammalia; order Lagomorpha; family Leporidae; genus Lepus; species Lepus europaeus. Next base: position 91,112,591 of record NC_084838.1, on the reverse strand, counting down.
TCTTCACCAGCTGCTTTCCTAGGTGCATTAGCAGGAAGCTGGATCAGAAGTAGAGCAGCCAGAACTCAAATTGGCACTCTGCCATGGGATGTGGGGCTTAACCTGCTATGCCACAGCCCCCCACCCCCACCCCCAGTAGTATCTTAACTACATCAAATCCCCATCCCATCCACTTCCTTTCTGGGTTGTTTTCTTTTTCCATATTGATCTCTAGCACTTTCTGTATTCCTGATGTTACTGAGTTACATGTTGCAGATGTTTCACTTGTGTTTTGCCTTTAAATAATATCTACATCATATAAAGCTATTTAATGAAAAAAAATTCAAAGCTGAATCTTCTATAGCTTTTGGGTTTTGTGTGTGTATGTGTGTTTATTGTACTTGAAGGGCAGAGTGGCAGAAGGAGAGCTAGAGATCTTCCATCTGCTGGTCCACTCCCCAGATGCCCCAACAGCCTGTCTTAGGTCAGAGGCCTGGAACTCTATGCAGGAGTCTCATGTGGTTGGCAGGGTCTTAGGCCCTTGAGCCATCATTCATTGCCTCCCAGGATGCATTAGCAGGAAGCTGGATCAGAAGTAGAGCAGCTGGGGCTGGAACTTGTGATGCAGGCATCATGAGCAGCAGCATAACCTTCTGTGCCACCGTGCCTGCCCCGTTTGGGTTAGAAAGGTTTGCAGTGTACTAAGGACATAATGAATCTCTTAAACTTCTTTTTTATATTGAATGCTTTAATTATCTTGTGACTGAATTTGTTGTCTATTATACAGAATGACTGACTTAGTGAAATAAATAGCATGGGACTGTCACACTGGGGCGCGCCCAGTGCCCCTGAGTTCCCGCCTCACCGTCAGGCCCTGTCAGGGGAATGGCGCCCGTACCTGGTGCCCACTCGGCGGGGAGGCTGCATTTGGTGCTGACACGGCTGCACATGCCCTGCGGTTGACTTCTGCCTCCCCCACAGGTGCAGCAGTACCGAGTCGCCATGACCGCCAAGGACTGCTCCATCATGATTGCGCTCTCCCCATGTCTGCAGGACGCAAGGTGAGGTGCCCTGTGTGCCCCTGGCCCTTGGTCTAACGGTTTTGTAGATGAGGAGGTCAAGCGGTTCCCCCATATTTAGAAGCCTCCTGATGGGGGTATTGTGTCCTTGGCCTGTTTGATGTCATACACTTATTAACTTTGCTCTCTAGAAGCTTGAAACTAGAGAATAACTCAGTGATTGTTTTATTGATTTTTAATAATTTCCTCTTAAAAATTTTATTTAAATCTATTTGAGGGGCTGACACTGTGGTGTAGTGGGTAAAGCTGCCACCTGCAGTGCCTGCATCCCACATGGGCGCCAGTTCAAGTCCTGGCTGCTCCACTTCTGATCCAGCTCTCTGCTATGGTTGGGAAAGCAGTGGAAGATGGCCCAAGTGCTTGGGCCCCTGCACCCACGTGGGAAGCCTGGAAGAAACTCCTGGCTTCAGATCAGCTCAGCTCTGGCTGTTGCAGCCATTTGGGGAGTGAAGACCCCTCTCTGCGCCTATGCCTCTCTCTAACTCTGCCATTCAAATCTTTTTAAAAAATAATCTATTTGAGGCCAGCGCCGCGGCTCACTAGGCTAATCCTCCGCCTTGCGGCGCCGGCACACCGGGTTCTAGTCCCGGTCGGGGCACCGATCCTGTCCCGGTTGCCCCTCTTCCAGGCCAACTCTCTGCTGTGGCCAGGGAGTGCAGTGGAGGATGGCCCAAGTGCTTGGGCCCTGCACTCCATGGGAGACCAGGAGAAGCACCTGGCTCCTGCCATCGGAACAGCGCAGTGCGCCGGCCGCAGTGCGCCTACCGCGGCGGCCATTGGAGGGTGAACCAAAGGCAAAAAGGAAGACCTTTTTCTCTGTCTCCCTCTACTGTCCACTCTGCCTGTCAAAAATAATAATAATAAAAAAAATAATAATCTATTTGAAAGGCAGAGGAGGGGAGACAGAGACCTCCCACTTGGCGGTTTTATTCTCCAAATCCCTGAAACAGCCAGAGTGGCCAGGCGAAGCCAGGATCGGGGTGCTCAATCCACTTCTCCCCCTTGGGTGATTCAGTGACTCGAGCCATGCCGTGTTCCCTCCCGGGGTGCACATGAGCAGGAAGCTGAGATCGGGAGCGGGGCCAGGACTCGAAGTCACATATTCCAGTGTGGGCTGCGGGTGCCCAAGTGGTGTCTTTTTTTTTTTTTTTTTCCCTTACAGGCAGAGTTAGAGAGAGAGAGAGAGAGAGAGAAAGGTCTTCCTTTTTCCATTGGTTCACCCCCTAAGTGGCCGCTATGACCAGCGCATTGCAGCCGGTGCGCTGTGCGGCTCTGAAGGCAGGAGCCAGGTGCTTCTTCCTGGTCTCCCATACAGGTGCAGGGCCCAAGCACTTGGGCCATCCTCCACTGCACTCCCGGGCCACAGCAGAGAGCTGGGCTGGAAGAGGAGCAATCAGGACAGAATCCGGCGCCCCAACCGGGACTAGAACCTGGGGTGCCAGCACCGCAGGTGGAGGATTAGCCTAGTGAGCTGCAGTGCCAGCCCCAAGTGGTGTCTTAACCACTATGCTAAATTACTGACTTTATTATATTTTAAGAAAACCCCCTGAGGGCTTAGAAGCACTATAGAGTATGTATAGATACCTTTCTCAAGAAAGCCCAATCTGGGTCTAGGCTCTGAGCTGAGATGGCTCGGGTCCCCATTTTTTTTTTTTTAAAGATTGATTGATTTATTTGAAAGAATTCCACAGAGAGAAGAAGAGGCAGAGAGAGACAGAAAGGTTTTCCATCTTCTGGTTTACTCCCCAGTTGGCCGCAACAGCCAAAGCTGCGCTGATCTGAAGCCAGGAGCTTCCCCCGGGTCTCCCACGTGGGTGCAGGGGCCCAAGGCCTTGGGCCATCCTCCATTGCCATCCCAGGCCATAGCAGAGCTGGATCGGAAGTGGAGCAGCCGGGACTTGAACCGGTGCCCATATGGGATGCTGGCACTGCAGGCAGCGGCTTTACCTGCTATGGCACAGTGCCAGCATCCCCCGTGGGTCTTGTTCCTGGCCTTCCACCAGGTAAGTAGGATGTGTCCACTTTCCTGTTTGGAAATCTTTTACAATGAGTTCACTGTTCTCCCTCCTCTCTGCTGAACTCCACTGTTTTTGTCTAGTCCTCTGCTTTTGTAGGAATTCGGGGTGAGTCTGGTAATGCTCCCATCATAATCAGACTTCAGAGGTGACAGACTCTTCATAGTACTTGCGGAAGGTACCTCATCCACCAGACTCGCTCCCGGGTCAGAATGACCTTGGTTTACCCATTTTCCTGGTACTTTTGAATCAAGCAGTGCCTAGGAATCCCATTAGCTGGCAGGCATAGACCTGCCCACTTGGCAGTGTGAACTCCTGAGCACACGCACGGAGGGAACAGCACTAGAAAAGGCTGGGCCTCCTGCCGCCCCCCAGGTGCACCCTCCCTTTCCGCTGTGCCGAGCTGTGAGGAGGCCTTCGTGGTCGGGCCATTGCCACCAGTGCCTTCACGTCTGTCTCATGGTGCCCAGGGATGTGACGGGGACAGCTGAGGGCCCAGGGCCCTAAGTACACCCTGGACCACATGCCTGGCGGAAATAAAGGTGCTGGGAGAGGAGAGTGTGTCTGGAAGGTTCCGGTGCCGCGAGTCCCTGTCAGACTGGGGCGTGGGGATTGTCACCCACAGGCCGTCGAACCTGGTCTTTCCCAGCAGAGACGGTGTCTCAGAGACACCTGGGACAGCCAGGCCCCTGGATGGGATGTTGGTGTGGAGGGTGGGCCAGGCTGACTTCTCCCTTTAACCTTGTAAGGTTGGTCAAGATGTGAGGGGAAAAGGTTGGAGTAAAAGGAGCTCCTCACTCATGGGGCGTGGCTTTAGGGTTCTTGGGATTTCATTTCTAGGAGCTTGTATCTGACTCCCCAGAGGCTGTGTATCAGTGTGTGTTGTAGCAGGATTTTGATTAGAAATCTGAAAGCATTTTAATGTGTGAAATAAGGAAAAGGTTGGAATGTGTGCAGTTGCTATTTTGTGTGTTTTTGCCGTGTAACATTTTATTCTGAGCATTTCCCCACGTTCAGTTTTTATAAGCACTGATAATAGTTTTATTATAATCTTAAAATGTGAAATGTTTTAAAGGTCCACAGGAGGGGGCTTTGGAAAGTTTACAGAAAATGCGTGTTGCTGCCATTCCACTTTCCTGTGAACTTTTTGAATGCCTCTTATATAAGCATCTGTGTTTGAAAAAGCTTCCCAGAGGCAGGCGTTATAGTGTGGTACATAAAGCTGTTATAGTGTGGAGTGCTGGTTCGAGTTCCACACCTCTGCTTCTGATACAGCTTGCTGCTGGTGGGCCTGGAAATCAGTGGAAGATGGCCCAAGTCCTTGGGTTCCTGCCACCCATGTGAGAGACACAGATGGAGTTCCTGGCTCCTGGCTTTGAGCTGGCCACCCCTGGCTGTTGTAGGCATTTGGGCTTTTGTTTGTTGCAGGCATATTTCTCTCTCTCTCACTGCATTTGAAATGTTTTTTAATAGGAAAAACAAACTCTTGCCAGTTGAACATGAACCTTAGATCCTGGGGAAGTTAAGTCTATGGAAGTATACAATTCTGTGACCAAGTTGAAGAGGGATGGGAGACCTTAAAAATCTGAGGAGGGGCTGGTGCCATGGCTCACTTGGTTGATCCTCCGCCTACAGTGGGAAGGCAGTGGAGGATGGCCCAGGTGCTTGGGCCCTGCACCTGCATGGGAGACCAGGAGGCAGCACCTGGCTCCTGGCTTCTGATCAGTGCAGCACACTGGCCATAGTGGCCATTTGGGGGGTGAACCAAAGGATGGAAGACCTTTCTGTCTCTCTCACTGACTATTTGACAGGTAGCATTATAAACAGTTTTAAAAAAAAATGAGAAGGAAAAGTGGGCCCAGCCTTGGGACGTGGCCTCAGCTGCTGAGGTCCTTTCTCAAGGTGAGTGCAGGGACGGGGGCTGAGGCCTGGGGCCCACGTTCCAGAGTGGAGGGCAGATGTGGCGTGAGTGGGGACAGGCTAGGGGTGAGCATGTCAGGGTAGCGGGTTGATGCCTGTTGCGCTTGCCTTCCCAGGAGGCCACTGTCAAGTGGATGGTGTGACACGACCCCTGTCTCCCTACCCCTGGGGTGGCTCAAACTCCTTGGAGGAAGGGCTTGTAGTGGCTGTGTGTGGCCTCAGGGTGATGGGGGGAAACCCAAACACAGTTGAGTTTGGGATTTGCGAGTTGTCTGTGCATCCTAGAAACACACAGTACACCTGAGACTAAGTTTAGAACTATGAACTTTAATGTAATCCCATCACATCCCTAAAATAAAGGCTTCTCACGCTCTGCCCTTTTCTCTCTAAGTTCCCCCTCCTGTGGCTGCAGACACTTTGGGATTTGGGAACTGCGCCCAGGCCTCTTGTCCCCAAACAGTGTGGCGGTGGCCTGGGCTTCTCTGTCCCTTGGGCCCCTGGCTACCCTCCCAGCTGGTGAGTGCTCTGAAGGTCAGCTGTCCAGATGGGGACAAGGCCCCTGCAGCGCTGCTAAGGCTGCTGGAGGTCCCTGGGAGCGCCCCCTAGTGTCAGCAGCAGGGCCCCTGAAGGGCAGAAAAGCCTTCTGCTGTCAGACCGGCGTGCACTGGCGGCTGCCCCAGGCCCGTGTGAGCTTAGGTGAGCAGGGTGGTTGGCCCTCCCCAGGGCTCTTTATACCTGTTGACTTGTCGGGGGGTGCACTGAGGTGTCCTGTAAGGTACACGGCAGGGGTGGGTGTTCAGCCTGGTAGTTAGGATGACTGTATCCTGCACCAGAATACATGGTGTGATGACCGCCTCCAGTTCCTGGTTCCACTTCTTGATAATGCAGACTTGTTGGGAGGCAGTGGTGACGTGATGGATGCCTTCCACCCATGTGGGAGATCTGGACTGCATTCCAGGCTTTGGCCTGTCCCAGCTCTGGCCATTGTGGGCATTTGGGGTATGAACCAGTGAATGGGAATTCCCTCTCTTTCAAACAAGAAAATTTTGAAAGTAAATAAAATGCATGGTCCTTGTCATGGGTCAGAGATTTGGCCACTCTAGCCCAGCCCAGTTGCACTGAGCCCAGATTGCTGGCCCCGGGCTGCGTGAGCCTTGGGCCTCGGTGGGACAGGATGAGCCACCTTTGCCTTCTGGCTGCCAGAGGCAGACTGCAGGCCTTCATAGACTCCCGAGTTATTTGCTCTTCTCTACTGCTCAGGAGAGAGTAGTGACCCCGTAGCAGTGGCAGGAAGAGTCCGTTTTCCCTGTAAACAGAAATCTGGAGCAGGAGTGTTGAACCAGGAGCGTGTTCACTGCACTCCTCTCCCGGGCAAGAGCTTTTGAAACTTGGGTTTGTTTTTTTCTTTTTCCTTTTTAAAGTGATGTCTAAATCTAGAAGAGTGTAATAAGCATGGACCAGAACCTGAGAATACGTCTCCGAGCCAAACTCAGTTTATAGAATCTGTTTAGCCAATGTCTTGAATGTTGCCTGTTTGCCAAGTATTTAGAGCAAAGTGGGACACACAGAAATCTTAGTGCAGGATTCAGAGTGAATCTGAAAATGTTTCTAAGTATATTTTGTTACGAGCACATGACTATTCTGATGTTTATAAAGGCCACAGAACTAAGCCCTGAGAAAATACAGAGCATTGGAGATAGCGTTTGAGAACAAAGCTTGACACCAGATCCCTTTCCGCAAACGTGAAAAGCATAGAGGAGCCCGGCTCTCATAGAGAGAGGTCTGTTCCTAACGTCTCACCCACTCGACTGTGGAGCGGCCAAATCCACTTTTTCTTCGGTTTTGTAATACTTGGCTCACGATGAAGTGACTTTTTCAGGGTTCGTTTATATCACTGGGATATGGGGAATATCACTCATGTTCTCTGCAAGATTGCTTCTCTGTCTAATCCTTTAACCCTGTCTCGCCTGGTGTGTGTGGCTGGCGTGGGACGAGGGCACTGGGCAGTTGTGTGCGTTCTCAAGTTGCGTTTCTACTTGCAGCTCTGATCAGAGGCTGGTGGTCCCCTCGTCGAGGTCTCGGCTCGCCTTCTCCGTGTCTGTGCTGGACCTCGACCTCAAGCCCTATGAGAGCATTCCTCACCAGTACAAACTGGACGGCAAGATCGTCAGCTTCTACTCCAAGACTGTGCATGCCAAAGACGACACGGTGATGTCGGCGCGATTCAAGGAGAGCGAGGACTGCACACTGGTTCTCCACAAGGTCTAACTCCTTCCCTGCCATGTTTCTGAAACTTGAACACAGACTGTGAAGGTTGAATGCTGGAGCGGTTTTCTGTTGCGCTGGGTGACTCTGGTTGTGAATCTTTTTGCATTGAACCCCCGCTCAGGTGGGGTTGCCTCTGGGAGGTGTGGAATTAAAGAGCACTAGGAACATCTGACAGGACTAGGGATGTAGGACGTGAGCGCTGTGCCCAGGAAGCTGCTGCTCATGGTCTTTAAATGGAAGTGTCCGTTACTCCCTGGGAAGACGTTCGGGGTGGTTCTTCCCTCCACCTGGGGGCTCACGTCTACTTCTCTGATGCAGAAAGCCTTATCCTAAGACCCAAGGTTTGGATCTCCTACCACGAGACTCCTAACTTAGAAAACTTGAATTGTCACGAGCATCCTACCGTTTGGACTTTAAGGAAACATGGATACTACTGGAACGTCCCTCTCTGAGTCCTTGGTCACTTTCTCAATGCAAGCCACACGTGGGCACAGTGCAGGGCGTGCCCGGGGTGGTGTGGGCCGTCTAGACTCGGGTCCCTGTGGAGGTGCCGGCGCCCGTGGCTCCGTGGCAGGTCGGCAAGGAGCAGAGACTCAGGTCAGGATGGACACCACTCCGCGTGAACACTGTTTTTCCTTCACGGTTTTCTCTTTCGGGGGAGGTAGGCTTTCTTTCCCACCTGAAGTTGCTGCTGTAGAGGTGGGGGCAGAGCTGTCACTTGCCGAGCTGCTGGGGCAGGTGTGCTGGGGTTAAGGAATGGGGTTCCCCTTCTCCCACCTCACACCCTCTCCTGGGTTTGCCTTGAGCTATGCTGGGTGTGCGGGCCCATGGCCTTGTCCCCATCAGGCTGCCGAAGGCCCCACTTCCAGAAGGGAAATGATGGGTAGCTGGTGCTGAGAGGGTTCTTGGGTGGGTCACTGAGTGTGCCCGGCTGCTATGAAACCGTAGGGAATCTTGGCTTCGGTTTTTTATTCTATGGTAGCTTGTACAGACTGATTATTTATATCATCATTTTGAGGGACAAATGAAGGCTTATTGTAACATAATATTAGCAAAACCATGGAATTGTATGAAAATACTACATGAGAAATAAGGAAAATATTTTGATGATTGTAAATTTTTGTGGGAAGTTTGTGATAACTTGAGAATTACACTTGTTTGAATCAAGCCAACTCTTCTAGAATTTATTGTTCAGTTCTGCCGTAATATTTACTTCTAATTTTGATCTACACTTGGAGATGCAAAAAGATTATTTATGCATTAAGACACTTTTACTGTTTTCTTCTGATTTCAAGTGGCATCATCTCATGTGCCGGCCTCGGGTCACGTATGCAGGGAAGGAGAAGGCTGTTACTGCTCACCTGGGGCTGGGACGGCCTCACCCAGGTGCTGTGGTGTGTGGAGAGTCCTGGGTTTGTGTGCACACAGGAGCGAGCATCCCTGTGCAGGGGGTGTTCTGGGAGGTGGCCTGGGCTGCCCTGGCTGAATCCACGCAGCTTCTCGGAGAGGGAGAAGAGAAGTAGATGAGGCTCCCCAACATTGGGGGCTACGGCCCTGGTCATCCCTGGGCTTCATGCAGCTCCTAACAGCATTACAGTGGGTGGCCGAGGGCTTCATCTTGTGCTGATGAGACATTCAGCCACTGTGGTGGGTCCCCCCGTAACCAAGGCCCATATTGAGAGGAGCCATGTAGTCAGCACTGTTTTAAAGCTAAAGCCCCCCCCCCTTTTTTTTTTGGTGGAAGACCAAGAGGAGGGGTTAGCTGAGGAATGCTGTCCCTTGTACCAGGACCCACACAGAGGCTGGGTGTGGCTCCCGGGGCTACAGAGAAATGGTTCAGAAATGAGGTTCCATCTGCAGCTGCCTGGCGGAGCGAGGGCAGCCGCTTCTCCGGGGCAGATGTGTGAGGCACCCCCCCCCCCTTTTGCCCGATCCAAGGATGGACAGCCGCTTTTGCCATATTTTCCTAAAACATTTTACTGTATATACCATTCTGGCCTTTTGTACTTAACATAGCTACATTTACTTTTCATGTCCTGAAAGTTTACATAATGTGCCATTAGTGCCCAGACAGCATTTTCTAAGGGTGTGGTTTCTGAGTGGAAAATAGCAAGTGTTTATGCTCAAGTGCGGCACCAGATCCCTACCGAGTCGCAGTCAGGAGTTAGTCGTTCTCTGTGCAGAGCAGTTTTATCAGGCTTTCCAGAGCAGCTTCTATTCCCAGCACCCTTAGCAGCGATCTGAAGCTAAGGGGAGCCATCTCTACGACTCTGCTTTTGTCCAGCTTCAGGGCTGTAAAGAAAACATAAACTGGGTGAGAACTGTCAAGGTACAGCCTCACTAAATCCTCCCCTCCTCCTGACTGGCCACACGGAGTGGGAAGCGCTGGACACTGCTGGGGGGGTGATCCTCTCTTGCTTGCTTTTTATCAATACAGAATTTTTAAAAGAAACTGATGTACAAAGTACAGTAATGAGACTTTTGATTCTTTCCACGTAAAAGCAGATGAAATACGCATGCGGCTTTCTCTGGTCTCTGAGAATCACCCAGAACTGCACCCAGAGTTCCTACCTCTCTGTGGGACTTGGGTGAGAAGATCCAGCTTGGGTGAGACTTTTCCTTCTTCGTCTATTTGAATCCTCCAAACAATTACTAACTCAAATCTGAAAAAGAGGCATGGACATATCACTAAATTTTTGACATCTATTAACAGATGGCCCCTCAGCAGCTGGCTTCCGCCTGTCCTCAGAGGAAGACAGGGTGTGGCGAGACCCACTGCAAGTGGGAGCAAGGCCACGCTGATACGCCCACAAGGAGGGGCACAAGGGAAAGGCAGTGCATACCAGGGCTATGGAACCTCCGGCCCTTGGGTCAATTGAGGCCAGCAAAGTCATTTGGTGTGGCCCTGCCAAGGCAACTGCAGGCCATACTTGAAATTCAGTAAATCTGTAGCAGGCTAGTATTTTTTCCCCCCAATAACAATTTGAAAGTCACAGTTACAGAGGGAGGGAGGGAGAGCCTTCCTCTGCTGGTTCCTTCCCCAGATGGTCTCAGTGGCCAGGGCAGGGCCAGGCTGAAGCCAGGAGCCTCATCTGAGTCTCCTACAAGGGTGGCAGGGATGCAAACACTTGGGCCACCTTCTGCTGCTTTTCCCAGGCCATTAGCAGGGAGCTGGATTGGAAGTGGAGCAGCCAGGACACAGTCCAGTGCTTATACGGGATGCTGGCCCCAGCAGGCTAAATTTTTAATTTTGTATGACCTGTGAATGATGTTATAAATACACTGATGGCCCTTGGCAGAAAAAAGGGTCCCTACCTTTAAAGACCACTGGGAGCTTTTGAATAATCTGGCATCAACAAAAACCTGAACAGAAACCCCCTGTGGCCCAGGAATTTCATTTCTAGGAAACTTATGAACAGAGTGCCGGGAGAAATGAAGAGGAACGAGGAAGCCAAATTCAGAGAGACGTTATGGGTGCTTGCCACTGGAGGAGAGCAGAGAAGTGAATGACACTGCACTTGACCAAGGCTGCAGGCCAGGATACCACGGTAGGGTTCAATACAGACGTGTCCAGGCATTCACCTGAAGTCACCAAGCACACACAGGTGGACGTGCAACATGGACACAGAACCATGGCTCGGGCAGCATGGAGGCCGGGATGGGAAGCGGCGCTGTGGGAGCCATGGACCTGACTCCCCTCTTCCTCCTCCAGCTCAGCTCGCTGGAGCTCGCCCCTCCTCCCCCGACTTCTTCCCTTCCACACACACCTCCATGTTATCCTGGCTTCCCTTCACTGGCCCCTCAGGACCCCACAGAACGTCACCCCCATGCCCAGCCGCACCCCGCACTGGCACACGTGTGTGACGGCGTGGACTCCTCAGCTGGGTAGTTGAGGTTTCTGTTGTGTGGAACCCTAACAGGGACACGGGGTCGGGGGCCCGGGCACTCACCCTGGCCGGCTGGCACTGCAGATGCTCATGCAGCGGGAGCAGGCGCCCTCTGGGAGCCGCACAGTGTCCGGGTACTTCTCCTGTGTGGGAGAGGAAACGGTTAAGGTCAGACGTGGTGGGGAAGGGGCAAGAGACTGATGTGGGGCAGCTGTTCCAGGGGACTGCTGAAAATTGGAGGAAAACTCTGGTGAGGCCTCTCCTCCGTTCCCGTCAGTCTCTTCCATGTACTGTTCGCTGGTGCTCCTCACTGGCTAGTGTGTACCACCCCATTCTAGGACTTTTTTTTTTTTTAAGATTGATTGATTTGAAATGCAGAGGTAGAGACAGACAGATCTTCCATCTGCTGGTTTACTCCCCAAATGGCCTCAATGGCTGGAGCTGGGCCGACCTGAAGCCAGGAGTTTCTTTCGGGTCTCCCACAAGGGTATAGGAGCCCAAGCAGTTGGGCCATCTCCCACTGCTTTCCCAGGCTCATTAGCGGGGAGCCGGATCAGAAGCGGCAGTACTTGAACCAGTGCCGCTATGGGATACCAGCACTGCAGACGGCAGCTTAACCCTATACGCCACAGCGCCGGCCCCCTTCTAGGTCTTTTTGCTACCATAAAGCTTCCAGGCTCCCGGGACTGCTCCGTCCTCCAATACTAATGTCTGCAGTGACCATACAACTTTGTTCCAGTTTTACCAGTGTTTTTCCTGTCCTATCGGGATGGGACGACTCAGCCTGTCTCCCAGGACCCCACACTGATGTCTGCTGGGCTCCTTGCTGTGAAGTGAGCTTTAGCATCTGCCCATGAAAAGCCCAGATGGTATCCTGCCCAAGTACCTAGCCTGTGCCATACCAGCGCGAAGAAAAATACTGGAAGAGCCGGCTTCACAGTAATACGCGCACCACATTTTACTGTAAAGTGTCCTTGGCCAAGGAGATAAAGTGGAACTTTGCCGATTTCTAGTCCTGCAGCTTCAGGTAGCGTTGGCTCCCCGACGTGGTAGGACAGTTCTGGATGTGCGTGGCCCTTCACAATGTGTGCAGTGGAAACCTAGGCCCGATGCTCCCGTCAGATGCAAGCCCTGCCATGACCCTGGTTGGCTGTCCAGGCCTTGGGGGCACAGCAAGGTGTAGCTGCACCCCATGCCAGCTGCAGCCCTTGAGTAAGGGGCAGGGTTTGGGACCTGGGGCAGAGCCTTGAGTCTGCAAGCCCTGACTGGATTGAACCAGCTTAGCTGCACCAAGTGAGGTTGTGTGGGGACAAGGACGTGTCACAGCTTTCAGAGGAACCAGCCCCATCAGTGCGGGACGCTAGGGCTGCCAGCACCCCACACGAGGATGCCAAGAGGGTGAGCACAGCCAGACACCACGTGCAGGGGGGCTGGTGTAAGCTTACAGAATCACTGATTCCAACCCAACGGTTTTTATGAGAAAATGTATACCTAAGTGACTGAGTGGAAAGTGCGGGCTGACTTCTAAACCCCAGGCTCTTCTAAATTAATAACAACTGCGGGAGGAAGGCAGCGAGCTTGTGGACGTGGCAGTGCGGCCTCCGGGCTGTGCTTGGCCCCAGCGTGGGGGACCCGGCTGGGGCTGCTCGGCTTGGGCCAACTCCAGCGTGGGCCCAGGGCTCGGCCCCCAAGCACAGGGAGCTAGTCCCCAGGCCCCTCCTCGTGACAAAAGGAGGCTTGAAATTAGAGGCTTTCACCAAAAATTACATCCTTTGCAGTGTTTAAAATAAAGACTAAAGTAGAAACACTAACATCAGGAAGCTGCCAGGCAGTTGGGCCTGTGTTTGTGGAGAACTTTTTTAGGGTTTGTGTGAGAAGTTTCTTTATGTAAATTAGTAGTAATGCTGCTCCATTCACTCACTGGGAACCTCAGCTATTCTGAGTGCCGAGGGGAAGAGCCGGGTTCGCACTGATACGTGCACCACGTTCTACTGAAAAGTGGCCTTGGACAGGGAGATAAGTGGCACTTCGCCGATTCCTAGTCCTGCAGCTTCAGGTAGGGACCCAAGGCTGAGGAGCAGCCCAAGCGGACGGCACAAGAGCGGCAGCCTCATTCTGAGCTCTGGACTCACTGATGGAGGCCTGGCCCCTAGGAGGCTCTCACGCCCTCGCTGTCCTTCCTCAGTCTGTGGTGGTGGAAATGGTGCAGGTGGGCTTGGGGGGCACCTGGCATCAGGTCAGCATATCCTAAAAGTGACATAAAATGGTACACGTTACTGTATCTGGCACTGATAGAAGATGACCACGTCGTCAAGAAAGAGCTAAGGTGGACACACTGCTAATGCAGAGAAACATGTAATGTATTTTAGAATACTTTCCATAAAAATTGACATTAAAAAGGGTTAATGGAAAAATTAAAAACCTAATCTGGGAAGCAGTTTAGATAACGTCACATTTTGGTGCCAGTACAACAAATGTCCAGAGAAGTCAGGCACCTGGCTGGACTCTGGCGGGCCAGTCTTGGACCTGGGGCTCGCAGTGCTCCTGGGTGAGTGAGGCTGCCACGACCACGCGGAAAGCGGACGATAAGTTTCCGCTTTCTCTGGTGTCTCCAGGAAGGCTGCCAGGCCTCCTGGTGCGCACCGTCCAGTGGGCAGGCCCTGGGGCTTCCCCTCCCGGCACAGGAAGGCTGCTCCCTGAGGGATGCCTGGCCTAGCGCTGGCGGGGTGTGACTGCGTGTTTACGCAGCTGCTTGCCATATGCGTTCGAGGACTCCCCGGGGTGGTGCGTGGCTGCAGGAATGCTGGCAATTTGATGCTCAGCCCAGCTGCATCCCCGACACTGCGGTGCTGGGTGCCAGCCTGCAGGGAACTGCACTTGTGGGAGCCTTGCAGACACCAGCCCTGTGTCAGTTTTCATCAGAGGAGGGACGACCCCAGCACCCCACCACTCACCCTGAGTCCCTCCCCGGGTGTCTACGCATTAGTTAATTCATCTTGCTTTCAACATTTTCCTAAACAAGGTCTGGCTGATTCAAAGACTTTAAAAACTGAGGTTAAGGCCGGCGCCGCAGCTCACTAGGCTAATCCTCCGCCTTGAGGCGCCGGCACACCGGGTTCTAGTCCCGGTCGGGGCACCGATCCTGTCCCGGTTGCCCCTCTTCCAGGCCAGCTCTCTGCTGTGGCCCGGGAGTGCAGTGGAGGATGGCCCAAGTCCTTGGGCCCTGCACCCGCATGGGAGACCAGGAGAAGCACCTGGCTCCTGGCTTCGGATCAGCGCGGTGCGCCGGCCGCAGCGCGCCTACCGCGGCGGCCATTGGAGGGTGAACCAACGGCAAAAGGAAGACCTTTCTCTCTGTCTCTCTCTCACTGTCCACTCTGCCTGTCAAAAAAAAAAAAAAAAAAAACTGAGGTTAAGTCATGCAAGAAAATCACTCTTTTGAAGTCTATAACTGAGTGGGTGAACTCACACAGTGGGGCAGCCATCACTGCTTTCTAACTCCAGAACATATGCGTCGCCCTATAAAGAAACCCTGTACCCTTTAGCTACTGCCCCCAAACCCCTCCACCATAAGCCACCACGAATCTGTCTCCCTAGATCGCCCTAGTCTAGACATTTGATACACAATCACAGAATGTGTGACTGGCTTCTTTCACTTAACGTGTTTCCAAGGCTCATCCCTACGGTAGCATGGATCAGTCCTTTGTTCCTTTATATGGCCAGGTAACATCGCACCGTATGGGTGGAGACTGAAATACATACCACGTGTTTTGTTTTTCAGTTCATGAACTAATGGACACTTAATTGGGAATGAGGCCAGGAACATCTGTGTGCAAGTTTTTGTGTGTTACATGTTTTTTTGACAGGCAGAGTGGACAGTGAGAGAGAGAGACAGAGAGAAAGGTCTTCCTTTGCCGTTGGTTCACCGTCCAATGGCCGCCGGCGGCTGGCACGCTGCGGCCGGCGCACCACGCTGATTCGAAGCCAGGAGTCAGGTGCTTATCCTGGTCTCCCATGGGGTGCAGGGCCCAAGGACCTGGGCCATCCTCCACTGCTCTCCTGGGCCACAGCATAGAGCTGGCCTGGAAGAGGGGCAACCGGGATAGAATCTGGTGCCCCAACAGGGACTAGAACGCGGTGTGCCGGTGCTGCAAGGCGGAGGATTAGCCTGGTGAGCTGCGGCGCCGGCCTACATATGTTTTCACTTTCTTTTGATATATACCTAGGAGTGGAACTGCCAAGTCAAATTGCAAACTGACCATTGGGAATGGACACGCTTTTCCCTACAGTGGCTGTGCTGTTTTCATAGTCTCAGCAGCAGCACAGGGCAGTTCCAGCGCTCCACATCCTCACCAACAGTTACTACCCTCTCCCCTTTTAAAAAATTATTGCCATCCTGGGGGCTGGCACTATGGCGCAGTAGGCTAATCCTCCGCCTGCGGCGCCAGCATCCCATATGGGCACTGGCTCTGGTCCCCGTTGCTCCTCTTCCCATCCAGCTCTCTGCTGTGGCCTGGGGTGGCAGTGGAGGATGGCCCAAGGCCTTGGGCCCCTGCACCCGTGTGGGAGACCCAGGGGAAGCTCCTGGCTTCAGATCGGCGCAGCTCTGGCTGTTGTAGCCATCTGGGGAGTGAACCAGCAGACAGGAGACCTTTCTCTCTCTCCCTCTCACTGTCTGAAACTCTACCTCTCAAATAAATAAAAAATTATTGCCATCCTCATGGGTGGGAGGTAGTATCCCACTCTGGGATTTCCTGTTTCATTTTTAAAGACTGATTTATTTGAAAGGCAGAGTGACAGGGATTCTCCGTCTGCTGGACTGTTCCCCAATACGTGCAACAGTGAGGGCTGGATCAGGCTGAAGCCAGGGGCTGGAACTCTTAGCTGGGTCTCCAGTGTGGCCAGCAGGGACCCAAAGTCCCTGGTTTTTATTTTTAACCTGAGTCCTCATTTGCTGCCTTCCAGGTGCATTAGCCAGAAGCTGTTTTTGAGAGCTAGCCTGCTTCAGAGACAGGAAGGTGCGCGAGGGCCCTGTGGGGTAAAGGGAACCTGACTGGCAAGATGCGCCCCAGACAGCTCAGGATGCGGCACTGGCTTAGCTGACTACCTGTGGAAAGTGAACCTCATTGCCTGCCTCAAGCCATACCTAAGGATTTCCTCAAATGTCTCAGATATAAATGAAAGAGCTAAAACCATCAAACTTCTGAAAGAAGGCATAGGGAGAACTCTGCAAAACGAGTCAAAGATTACTCAGATACAAAACAAAAAGCCTTGACCACAGAGAAAGATAAATTGGCTAACTGATAAATTGGCTTCATCAAAATTAGAAGCTACTGCTCCTAAAAGCCAGTACATATAGAGAGAAATTTCAAGGCCAGCCTTAGAGTGAAAACCTGTATCAGGAACACGTAAATGACACGTACAGGTCAGTAATAAGGTGACTCAATTTAAAATCAAGGGCGTAGGTTTTAAAGCCG
Organism: Lepus europaeus; assembly: GCF_033115175.1. Taxonomy (NCBI): domain Eukaryota; kingdom Metazoa; phylum Chordata; class Mammalia; order Lagomorpha; family Leporidae; genus Lepus; species Lepus europaeus. The sequence continues at coordinate 91,095,966 of NC_084838.1, read as the reverse complement.
CTCAGTATTGGAGTCGGCCCTGTGGGGGTCGTGGTTGTCTATGGGGATGCCTGCCTGACACTGACGCATCAGGAACTGGAGGTGAGGATGTGGGGTCAAAGGCACAGGTGCTTCCTAAAGCGCCCTTGCTGGGAGACGCTGGGGTACACACGCACGGTCCGAGCAAGAGGAGAAACTGCTGCTTCTACCCAGTGTGGGGAGGAGAGGTCCAGTGAAGATCAAGGCCAGGTGAGGCTGAAAGGGGAGGGCTGCAGGCATGGAGTGGAATGGGGGTTGGCAGCAAGCTGAGGGCACTGGCTGGGGTCTGACAGGGACACAGCAGCCCGGGCTGAGGGGCGGAGGCCACACACCCAGATGCTCAGCCAGGGCCAGGCACCAAGTGAGAGGATGACAGGTTGTTGGGGAGTCTGGGGGAAGGCACAGGCCCTACCCTGGGTGGGACGGGGGTGGTGAGAGCTGGAGTTGGGAGGGGAACGGAGAGGCCCTAGCACTACTGGAGGCCTGACCAGTGCACTGGCCCCAGACTCCAGCACATGGGAAAACAGTGATCTGCCCTCATTTCAAAAAGGCTCTAGGGCCAGCGCTGTGGCATAGCAGGTAAAGCTGCCGCCTGCAGTGCGTCCCATATGGGTGCTGGTTTGAGTCCTGACTGCTCCATTTCTGACCCAACTCTCTGCCATGGCCTGGGAAAGCAGCAGAAGATGGCCCAAGTCCTTGGGCCCCTGCACCCGTGTGGGAGACACGGAAGAAGCCCCTGGCTCCTGGCTTTGGATCAGCACAGCTCTGGCCAGTGTGGCCAACTGGGGAGTGAACCAATGGATGGAAGACCTCTCTCTCTCTCTCTGCTTCTCCTTCTCTCTCTGTGTAACTCTTTCAAGGAAAATAAATAAATCTTTAAAAAAAAAAAAAAAAAAGGACAGGACCTCCTATCTGTGAGGCAGCTCCTTTGTGCCAGACGTGAGAGCTCCGTGCTTGTTGGTACAGAGTGCTGTTGCCTCCCCTCCCCTCTCTCAGCTGCCGTGCCCTCCATTAGCAGAGCCTGAGGGGGGGGGGGGCAGAGAAGGGGGCCAGGAAGGCATCTTTATAGAATCTGAGGGGGCCAGTGCTGTGCTGTAGTGAGTAAAGCCATCGCCTGTGATACCAGCAGCCCATATGGGTGCCGGTTTGAGACCCGGCTGCTCCACTTCCTTTCTATCTCCCTGCTAATGTGCCTGGGAAAGTAGCAGAAGATGGCCCAGTTGCTTGGGCTCCTGCACCCACGTGGGAGGTCTGGAAGAAGCTCCCGGCTCTCCTGACTTCAGTCTGACACAGCCTAGGTCATTGCAGCCATTTGGGAAATGAACTAGCAGATGTCTCTGTCTGTCCCTCCCTCTCTCTTTCACAGAGGTAAATATTAAACAAATAAAAAAACAATCTGTAATGGTCTAAGGCTTTGAGCAGACACACGCAGCCGACCTCCCACACTAGCAGCCTGCTCTGGACCTGATGCGGGCAGGTGCCTTTGTGTTTTGGGGCAGAATAAGGCTTGTGGAAGAGGCCTGTGGCCCCCTGGGGAGGCTGAGCCCAGGCTTCCAGGGTGGTGGGGACTGGCTATTCCAGGGAGGTTCTGGAGAAGTCCTTCCTAAAGCCACAGCCATGTGAAGGACAGGGCCACCCCACCCCAGGAGAACGCAGTCAGCACACAGCCAGCATGATTTCACTACGGTGCCTGACTTTTCCAGCTTTTGGTTACACACAGGATGGAAAGACTGAACTGCCAAGTCCACTAGTGTAGACTTTTAACCAGTTTTTCTAGACTTTGCTTATGTCTTTCCGGTTGACATTTTGTGAGGTAACACAAACAGCTGGATGAGGTAGCTCTGTTGCTGAATTAAGTCTTGAACACTGTGTTACCCTAACTTTCCTGGCTGTGGTCCTGAGGGCCCGGGACACAAACACATCCCAGCCACTCACGTCTGCATGGTTGGGAAGAATGGGGATACGGTGGTGCCAGCTCGGGGAGCATCGGCCCCTCACTTGTGGGGTCCTGTTGGATGCAGGGCTCAGAGATCAGATACCGCCAGTGGGTACACGCGGTGTCACGAAGGAATCCTTGGAACGGCTGGAAACGCCCTCGAAAACAACTGGCGACAGCAGAGCTCTGTGACAAAGTGTTGTTGAAAGACATGTCCTCAGCGTGGCTTAGCGGAACAACCACAACAACCTCCTTGCCAAGCCCACGGGGGCCGTGAACCTGGGAGTCACACAGTCACGGTGGCACGAATGGCCGCAGGGGAGAAACACAGACTTCCCCAGACAGGCCGTCTTTCTGGTAGCCACATGCCAGGACCTCTCGGGGCCTACACTGGACATTCTCCATGGCCTGGGGCCCAAGGGCAGCCTGGCCTGAGCAACCCTGCCTCTGGGCCTCTCCTAAATAGGCCTCCCACGTTCTCCCCCAACGTTCCTGCTTGAGGAACCTCAGGACTGAAAGGGACCTCATTAGAAATATTCCAATAGCATTTAACAGGGAAGACCTAAGGAATAAGTCATGGTGGCGTTGCCATTCATTGATTGACTTGTACCAGGAAGGGAGAGCAAAGAACAGGGCTCAGATGGCTGGCGACGGGCTGCAGCCCCAGTGCTGTGCCCTGTTTATGCATGGCCCCCATGCTAAAAATGAGTGAACCAAATTTAAACAACGTAGTGACCGAAAATCACATGGAAGCTGATCTTTAGTGACGGCACACCATGCTTGGTCCGGTGAAGCGCCTCTGCTGTGACCAGAGCTGGTTGCGAGGCCTGACACAGGCACCCCGGGTCCTTGTGGGAGGTGCAGCCCTGGCAGAGCGGGGAGTTCCGGCAGCCTGGAGGCTCAGGAGATGCGGACCAACCCACAGGAGGCAGGAGGAATCAGTGCCCTGTGCATGGACAGCGGGCTGGTGGGGACCACAGCTGAATTTGAACAGTGTTTTCTTTTGGAAAGTGACCCTGGGAAACAGAATAGACGGGAACGCAGTGCCAGGTCACTGGTGGCAGTGGAGGGAGCCAGGCTCTCTGCACAGGGAGGTTTGTCTCCAGCTGCGCTGCCCTCTATCTACAAAGGACTTCCTCTCCTCTTCCCCTCCTGCCTCCAGCACTCTCTCAGCGCCCAGCTGAGGGGCCACGTCTATGCTTTTGCATAGTTACAAAGTGGCTCTCAAACCTCCGGGGTGAAGTTCTAAGGGCAATGTCTTTATTCTCATTCCTCTGATTCCTTCTATATCCTTATAGGGTTGTTTTTTTTTTTTTTTTTTTGACAGGCAGAGTTAGTGAGAGAGAGAGAGAGACAGAGAGGAAAGTCTTCCTTTTTCCGTTGGTTCACCCCCCCAAGTGGCTGCTATGGCTGGCGCGCTGCCTGATCCGTAGCCAGGAGCCAGGTGCTTCTCCTGGTCTCCCATGCGGGTGCAGGGCCCAAGCACTTGGGCCATCCTCCACTGCCTTCCCGAGCCACAGCAGAGAGCTGGACTGGAAGAGGAGCAACTGGGGCAGAATCGGCGCCCTGACTGGGACTAAAACTCGGTGTGCCGGCGCCGCAAGGCAGAGGATTAGCCTAGTGAGCCGTGGCGCGGGCCCATCCTTATAGTTTTTACCATTTTTTTTCATATTTCCTATTAACTCTATTAAAACTAGAAAAACTCAAAAAGGCCCTCAGTTATTTATTTTACAACTGAATACTTATCTTTTGGTTGGAATCCGTAGGACTCAGAGCAGTTCCTGTCTTGGGAATAAGACACTGATCCCAAGCTGGCCTAGTGGACAGTCCCACAGGTGCCCTGCCATCCAACCTTGCTCCAACTGAACTGTGTTCCCACAGCACAGGTGAGAGCCGGTATAGCCTATCCCAAGTCATACTTCACGTCAGACCTCCAAAGGCGACCAGGACACGTGATGTCCCCAGTTAATTCCTCCCTCCTGGCACAGCCTCCACACTTCCTCCCGTTCCCGGAGAGCCTGGAGGGTGTTCTCAGCAGCTGCTCTGTGTGTCTATGACAATGACAGGAGAACAAGGACAGGGACTGTGGTACTGACGGGGGCGGGGGGGGGGGGGAGGCTTCCTTCCCTGCTCCTTCTCAGTCTGAGGGACCCCTAAGGGAGGAGAACCAGTCAGCCCTTGGCCAGCCCACACAGGTGGAACTCTGGGGCTCTCCAAAACCTACACGCTCAAAGAGCCCCATCTGAAACTAGCCCCATCTGCACCAGCACTTTTCAGGAAGTCCGTGAGAGCACAGCCATAAACACCTGGGCTAGAGAGTAGAACTAAAAGAAGGACCAGAGGACGCGGAAAGCTGAAAGGGGAATATAAGCTACAGTATACGTCTACACCTTTCCATACTGGAATGGAAAGAAGTTCTGCAAGCAAAAGCAGGAATGCATGCGGCCGACACACTTGCACTCTCCCATTGAGACCACTGGAGACAACATATACCGCTCCTGCGGGGGACAGAAATCCCAGGCTTTCCAAGCCCATCTCATAGCAACTGTATGCTTTGGAAAGTAACTGCTCCCTCCTCAACCACCAGTGTGGAATGGTAAACTAAAATGATTGAATTAGCCAGAAATTATAATTAAGACACTGAATAACACTAGAAACTCTTGAGAGGTAATTTCTCATTTTCTATATATACATAATTGCATAGTAAAATATAGAACACATAATAGTCCAGATTCACTGGCAACTGTGTCATTACTGCCATTTAAACTCTTATTTCATAAATCTTCAGGTATCCAAAACATTGAAACTCGTTATGACGTAAAGCTGTTATGGTCTGACTTGAGTTTTTCACAGAGTCACAGACTTTGGGATAGTGGGAGTTTTTAAGGTCTCACTCCTATACCCACTCCTCAACCCCAATTCACTGAACTCACCTCTGCAGGCCTCAGCACTCACTAATTCTCTTCACAGTAGGCATAAGAAATCTGTGGAAAATGCCCATTTTAATGAAATTGAGGCTCAGAACAGATACTTACTCAAAATTATGTAACTAATAAATTGACTAAAACCTAAAACCATCAGATTCTAAAAGTGAGCTCATCATGTTCTACTATGGAACATTTCTTGATTCAAATGTGGTTGTAATGCACAGGTCGAGTTTTATTACAATCAATTTGTAATGTCCTAATTCCAAGCTGGTGGCTGACTTTCATGGTAGCAGCAAAACATTTTTGTTGGGAAACATAATTTCCTTTAAAAAGTTCGTTCATATATTCCTCATCCAGTGCCAGACATGAAGACCAAATCTCAAATGTCTTATGCCTTATTCCTTAGGTTTCTGCCTAGAGGGAGGTTATTACAAAAAGTCTCATAGGCCCAGAGTCCAGACCCTCTCAGGCTCTTCCATCTCTCCCAGACAGGCTGGCCATAGTGGCACAGACATTGGGTGGGGTAATGGAACAAAGACAAAACACCTTAGATCCATATTGGCCCCTCACCTACATACAGCAAGCAGGCCCCCACTTCTCTGCCCTACTAATACAGCCCCACCCTGCCTGGACTGCTGGACACACCAGCTATCTGAAGAGTCCAGCCGACAGCCTGAGCTCCTCCACCCCCGCTCAGCAGCTTGCCCAAGTCCAGCCTCAGCCTTTGTCAAACCCCTCCCAGCTCACACTGTGATCTCGCCAGACCTTTAGAACGAGCCCAAGCTCTTCCTCTCTCGGCAGCTCAGCTTTAGCTCAGACCCCCAAGCCCCCTCCCACCACTTTGTTCCTTATAAACCACTAGTCTGTAAGGGAAGGTGCTCTCTCTCTGCTGGCTGCTCGCTGGCAACCCTCTGCCGTGCGTTCACTGGGAGTGAGCCCCTCTCAGGTTTATTCTTCTGAATAAACCTGGTCTGGCTTCAGCTTCATACGCTCTTTCCTGACATGGGGGACCGTGGACTCCTGACTAGTACTCCCCCCTTCATCCCTGCTTTCAGAGGGACTTGCTACCTCTCATTTTTGAGCAGACCGCGATTCCACGCAATCAGTCAGCCATCTTCAAGGCTTTCTCTTTTAAAAAGTTTTAAAATTTAGTTGAAAGGCAGAAAGACAGAGGTTCAGAGTGAGTTCCCATCCACTGGTTCATGCCCCATTTGGGGCAAGAGCCACAGCAGGGCCAGGCTGATACAAGGAACCAGGAACTCAATCCAGGTCTCCCACATGGATGGCAGGAAAGCAACTACTTGAGGCATCACCTACCTCGCAAGATGCACACTAGCTGGAAGCTGGAATGCAGATGGGGCTGGGACTCAAACGCAGGTGCTCTGGCGTTGGATACAGGTGCCCCAAGTGGTGCCTGAACTGCCATGCCAAATGCCTACTTCATCAAGTCCACCTCCATCTGCCGCTTAGCTCCTAATATTTCCTGGGTGCCTTCTTGCCTGTTCCTATCTGTACAATTACGTCTTTTATAGACCTCTTCACTGGGGTGGGCATTACAGTGTAGCAAGTTAAGCCACTGCTTGCATATCCCATATTGGAGTGCCCAGGTTCAAGTCCACTTTTAAAACTATAATATATAGGGGCCGGCACCGTGGCTCACTTAGTTAATCCTCTACCTGTGGTGCTGGCATCCCATGTGGGTGCCGGGTTCTGGTCCCAGTCGCTCCTCTTTCAGTCCAGCTCTCTGCTATGGCTCGGGAGGGCAGTGGAGGATGGCCCAAGTGCTTGGGCCCCTGCACCTACATGGGAGACTAGGAGGGGGCACCTGGCTCCTGGCTTCGGATTGGTGCAGCTCCAGCCGTGGCAGTCATTTCGGGGGTGAACCAATGGAGGGAAGACCTTTCTCTCTGTCTCTCTCTCTCTTACTAACTCTGCCTGTCAAAAACAAAACAAAATTCCTATACACACACACATACACGCACGCATGCTTATTTTAAAAAATATTTAATCTACGGAGAGAGGGGAGAGGGGGGAGAGGGGGAGAGAGGAGAAGGGGGAGAGAGAATCTTCTAATCTTCTTTCTGCTGGTTTACTCCCCAAATGCCAGCAAAATCCAGGGCTGGGCTAGGCCAAAATCAGGAGTCCAGAAATCCATCTGGATCTTCCATGTGGCTGGCAGGGCCCAAGCATTCGGGCCGTGACCTGCTGCCTCCTAAGGTGCTTTAGCAGGAAGTCAGATCAGAAGCAGAGGCGCTGGGATGGAACCAGCACTCTGACACAGGACGTGGGCATCTGGCAGCCTAACTTGCTGTGCCACAACGCCCACCTCCTGCTCCCCTGTCCTCCGCTTCTGATCCAGATTCCTGTTAAAATGCAGCCAGGGAGGCAACAGATGATGGCTCAAATACTCGGGACCCTGACACCACATGGGAGACTAGGATGGGCTCCTGGCTTTGGTCTGGCCCAGCCCTGCTGTGGAAGGCATTTAGGAAGTACGACCAGTGGACGGAAGACTTCTGTTTCTCTGTCTATTGCTTTGCCTTTCAAATAAATAAACATTTTTAAAGAATAATAAAAGTTCCGATGCTACCAAAAAAAATTTTTTTGACAGGCAGAGTGGACAGTGAGAGAGACAGAGAAAGGTCTTCCTTTTCTGTTGGTTCACCCCCCAGTGGCTGCCGCGGCCGGTGCACCGTGCTGTTCCGATGGCAGGAGCCAGGTGCTTCTCCTGGTCTCCCATGGGGTGCAGGGCCCAAGCACTTGGGCCATCCTCCACTGCACTCCCTGGCCACAGCAGAGAGCTGGCCTGGAAGAGGGGCAACCAGGACCAGAACCCGGCACCCTGACCGGGACTAGAACCTGGGGTGCCGGTGCTGCAGGCAGAAGATTAGCCTATTGAGCCGCCAGCCTACAAAAAAATTCTTAAACAAGACAAAACAAAGCAAAAACCTGAAGCTAACGCTCTTCACTGGCATTTTAGCAGTGTTTCAGCGGGGTGTTCGATACAGGATGTGGACATCCCAAGAGACATCTTAACTGCTAGGCCAAATACCCACCATTTCCCTCTTCTGAACCAGTGTGGTACTTTTGTTAGAACTGATGAGCCAACACTGCTGTGTCGTGATTCTAACCGGAGTCCATGGTACACTTACATCCCCTTGGTGTTCACCTCTACATGTTTCCCGCTCCAGCGTCGCCATGCAGACACCACATCACATTTGAGTTTTGTGAGGAAGGAAGCAAGGTCCCCCCAGATTCCTGCGTGTTTACATTTTCCCTTTATGTACCACCACCATCTTAAGGATTATCCTTGGTCACATAAGTAAGTGGCTCCTGTTTTATACTAAAAGTATTTTAAGAAAAAAATGCATAGCTTTTATTTGGGTCCTCACAGTCTGGCCACAGACCACATAACCAGCTCCACAGCAATAATCAGGACTCATTCTCTCAGACGGCTGGGCAGGAGGAAGGAGCTACTTATTATGGATGGGCTTGGCCTAAAATTCAAAACAGATAATGGGAGAGTAACAAGCACTGTGCTTTTATTTACCCATTTCTCTATAGATCATCCAAGAACTGGCAAAACGGGTCTTCCAACCACTCATATTTCAACATGGAACATCTCCTGAACAAGGAGAGGCAAATGAGGACAGAAGGAAGGAGACTCTCTGGCTATCCCAGGGCAGCCCTGTTTTCCTACAGTAACGCTTCGTAGATGGACTCTGAGTTCCCTTATCCATGGCCTGCCCGGTATGATGGGCTGGACGCCTTCATTCACTCAAGACGCTCACGCTGACCGTCGGAGACCTGGTTCTCTTTGCCCAGTGTGTTTTCTCATGTCCCCTTCTTGTGGTGACAAGCCCTGCCCACTTCTCACAACCCAGCTCACCTCTTCATGGCACTGACAGCACTGCACACAGGGTGTGTGGCCTCAGGAAAGAGGGGCGAACTTGGGGAACAGAAGCATGTGGGCTTGAGAGAAGCCTCTTTACCTAGGGGCCGGCAACTCTTTCTGATGGGAACCACCCAGGCCTCCTACAAGCTACAGGGCTCATGAAAACTCCTTTTTGCTTAAGCCAATGTGAACTGATTTCTTATACTGAAATCCTCTGTTTCTTGTATTGAGAGAACTGTAATAAAAATACAGGCCCTGTGTTAAATGCTGGGTATACCCTAACAAAATAAACCATGCATAAAAGAAACACCATGTTATCCCACAGCACACACACCAAGTGACTAAAAGTGGACAAAACCAGTGTGAAGCAGGTATAAGCCACTGGGACCCTCATGCCCAGCTGGTGATAAGGTTACTCTGGTACAGTTACTTTGGAAAAACTGACAAAATGCACTAAAGCTGAGCACGATCCAGCTGTTCCACCCGGCATACATCTGTCTCTGTACTCACATGCTCTTGCAGCACTGTGTGTAATGGCACAGTAGAAAAGCCCGGAGCGGTACGATGGACACATGCCTTGGGGTACAGCCACATAGTGGAATACCTCATGGCAGTCAGACCAAACGGCTTCGGTTACACACATGATTAGGTCTCACAGAACACCACATACCACGGCCAGAGAAATTCCACCCAGCCAGCCTCTGGAGCAGGCTGGCAGATTCTTCCCATGGAAGCCAGCAGAGGGCTCGCCCATGGTGGGGAGAGAGTGACTGGGTGGAATGAGGGGTCTTCTGGGTGCTGCTCCCCTTGTTTCCTGACCTGATGTGTGGTTATACAGTGTGTGTTCTGAAAAATTACCAGGCTGCACATTATGATGAATGCCTTTTTCTATATATCTCTAAACAGAAAGTCAAAAAGTCAAGGTAGAAAGGTAGACAGTTAAGACATAAGTAAACTAACGGTTGGTGTTGAGGCACAGAGGGTTAAGCGGCTGTCAGAGTGCCAGAGGAGTCCTGGCTGCTCTACTTTCATCCAGCTTCCTTTCAGTGCACCTGGGAAAGCAGTGGGAGAGGGCCTAAATGCCTGGGCCCCTGCCACACGTGTGGGAGACTCAGATGAGCTTCTGGGCTCCTGGCTCCAGCCTGGCCCTGCTCCAGCCATCGTGGCCCATTTGGGGAGTGAACCAGCAGATGGAAGACCTTTTTCCCTTGTCACTCTGCCATTGAAATAAATAAATCTTCAAAAAGGAAATAAATGAAATTTATAATAGGAAAACCATGGTGTCAAAACGCCTCCTTGGCTACTACCGTTTTGGCTGGAGAAATCCTTTTTCGTTTCTCATCCAGGAGGCCTGTGGCTGTGCTGGTGGCTTGATTTCCTGTCTCAGGATCTTTTCTAGGTCTGCTCTAACTATCCTTGGGGAAACTCCCCAGGATTTGGTAAAGAACATATCGTCTAGCTTGTTTCCTGTGATCCTCCTGGATTAGAACTACCGATCTGCAAGCCCGTCTCAGCTGCGGTGTCCAGAACACTGTATGGGGAGCAGCCACCATGTTTTTTTCAGGGTCAAAAGTAACAGGGTCATACCTTTCTTTTTTATTTTTTAAAGATTTTTTTTTTGAAAGACAGAGTTACAGAGAGAGAGAGAGAGGGAGGGAGAGACAGAGACTGAGAGATCTTCTATCTGCTGGTTCACTCCCCAAATGGCTGCAACAACTGCAGCTAGGCCAATCCGAAGCCAGGAGCCAGGAGCCTCCTCCAGGTCTCCCACCTGGGTGCAGGGCTCCAAGCACTTGGGCCATCCTCTGCTGCATTCTCAGGCCATCAGCAGGGAGCTGGACTGGAAGTGGAGTGGCCAGGATTTGAACTGGTGCCCATATGGGATGCTGGTGCTGCAGGCAGAAGTTTAACCTACTATGCCACAGTGCCGGCACTTGGGGGCCGCACTTTTCAATAATTGTATTTTGGATTTTTCCTCCTCAAGGTAATACCTCATGCACAGTGATTTTTGATTATTTCTCTCTGTGCTCTAAGTTTCAGCGCATCCCCATTTTGTTGATAGTTCAATGTGCAGAAAGACTTAACGTTATCTGAAAAGATGGAGATTTTAACGTTGACTCCCTCGTGGCTCATATATACAAAACTTCAATTGCTTAATATTTCTGAGACTAGGGGCCCACATGATTTTTGTTCAACTATAATTAGTTACATCATGTTTGAGATAAATGGGCCCAAAGCCACCACTCAGAAATCTGTTAGGTGAAGATTTTTAGTTGTAGACATTTTATATTTGTGAGTTTTCTGCTGGTCTTCCAAAATCTCCCTCTACTAATAATTCACCTAACCTGTAATTTTAAAATAACACTTGAAGAAACATACAAATTTCCAGAAGCCAAGGCTGACCAAAGAAATGGAAAAGGATTGTAGTTCTTAGCTTTACTTGGAAACAAAGACCTGAAGTTTGAGGGCTGGAGAGAGACGAGCCCCAGGGACCAGGCGGCTTGCATAACCAACTTTGATTATGCAGCCCTGGCCAACAGCAGGATGGAAACAAGAGAGTGAGTGCCAGGACAGTCAAGCTGTCTGCTTTTTTCTTAAAGACAAAACAGCTAAAAGACAAGTTCTAACTTCCTAAAAGTTATTCTTCAGCATTCAATAAAAAGATCTATGCTGTTCTTTAAAATCAAGTGTCATGAATAAGCAGAGCACTTATTTGCTCATTTGTAATAGAAAGGAGATTCTTTATGTAAAATGTCATGAGTCCTAAATACTAACCAGCTGTGTTTCACTGTCTCTTAGAAAGCAAGAAGATGCACTGAGAAGAAACCAAAGCTGGAGTCTGAAAAAAAATCTTAAGAACAAGTGGTTAGCAATCAATTATGTTAAGACTGACATGTGCTCACCCCTACCATCTCAGCAGAGGGCTGGCTCAATGCCTGCCAGGGAGCATTTGCAAATTTTTTTTTTTCATCTTTTCTGTTCCACACCCTTTGTACATGAATATGATGGTGATGTTCTCATAAAGTGCTCCTAAACGCCTGGCTTACGCTAACATGTTATGGACATGTGGAATCGTTTACCTAATCGCAGTCTACACAGCAAGGCAGGTGCCAAAGGGAAACGTGTCTCCTGAAGGGCCAACTTCTACATTCTTAGGGAGAAGAAATAATCGACTCTTTTGGAAGGAGTTGGGATAATACTGTGTAGCGTGTGTTTATTAGATGAGTACACTATTTTAAACTAATTACAAATATCCTAAATATTAGGTAAAAATGGATAGAGTTAGTGTGGAGGTCACCTGGGGCATCTGGCAAAAAAGAAAGCCCTAGTAAAAATCCCCAGCAGTGAGGAAATCACTAGCGATGGAGAGGCCCCTAGCCAGGGGCGCTCTGCCTGATACAATCTCCCCGATTATGATCCATGTTGCAGCACTAGTCAGCTTCTGGCTGTCCTGCCTTGAAGTGCATTTTAACTAATCTAACCCTGCTCACTTCTCTCTGTGTTCTGCAGGTGAGTTCCTTTACCACCTGCAGCAACAGTCTCAATTGGTGGCCTCCCCCACAACATTCTGGTGGCCTGAACAGGGACTTCTCCCTCGGATCACGGGAAGCCACACTCCGACGTGTGGTGGAACAGGCAGCAGGGGCTTGTCTCAGTGAACTCACACATGCTGTCAGCCTCCTGCTCACTCTTAGCCCCTCTTCTCCTCTGTCTCTGCTGCTCACAGAGTGGCTTGCCAGTGTGGGGCAACTGACAGTTCCTGGCAGACAACTCTGATGGAACTAAAAGCCTCCTGTTCTCAGACGCGTGGCACCTGCTGCCCTTGGAGGTGAGGACGTATTCCATTCCATTTTAGCAGGCTCCCTTTGACCTTCACAAAGGCCAAAAGTCTACTGCTCTTTCTCCTTTTTCGGCTTAACCATCCAATTTGGAACTATCCTAGGCTGAAAGATCTGATGCTTCAAAGGTGAGCACAACTCTTTCTTTTTTCTTCCAGACCTAGATTGGCTACCCAGCGACAGAGACCCTTCTTCTTCTTCTTCTTCTCTCTCTCTCTTTTTTTTTTTTTTTTATTATGCCAGCCCTGCATATAGCATTTTAGAAAGCATCTGGACAGTTTTACTGAACTGTGACTCCTTGGCCTCTAGGCCTGTAATGGAAAGGGCAGAGTATGTGACACCTGTGTCTACTAAGAAATGACTCAAGGCTCAACCATGGGGATGGAAAATATGGTAGCTGGAGAAGCCTCTGGGCTCTTTTTAAGGCAACAATCGTAACTCTTTAAATTTTTCCAAGCAGTCAGAACTTAAGACAGCCAAGGACACAAGAGATTTCCCCCAAGAAGTCAGAACTTAACAAAGATAGCAGGCAACACAAGAGATTACCAATCAGATTTTAACAGCGAGGTCAAGCTGGCTAAGACTTCCTGTTCTGGAAGTTTACGTTGGGGCTAGATACTTACTGTTTTAGGGTCTGGGGATCAAACGGATCCCAATCCTTTAGAATGCATCCCGGGGCGAATCACAAGGGCTAGAAGGTGACTCTCATTCTTTGAACCAGTCCAGTTGAGGGGCAAAAAAACATGGCCCAACCAAGGGATGACCAGTGTAAACCCAGGAATTGCCAGAAGGGAGGCACTCCATTTAAACAGACGCCTGCTTCATTGGGGTGGCCCACCCTCTGAAGGATACCTTCAGTGCTTCTTCGGCTAAGAAGGCCTGACACTTTCCCTTTAAGGGAAAGGTCTCTACAGCCAGCCCTGTGGCCTAGCTGGTAAAGCCACTACCTGCAGCACTGCACTGGCACCCCATATGGGTGCCAGTTCGAGTCCTGGCCGCTCCACTTCCGATCCAGCTCTCTGCTAATGTGCCTGGGAAAACAGTGGAAGATGGCCCAAGTGCTTGGGCCTCACACCCATGTGGGAGACCTAGATGAAGCTCTTGGCTCCTGGCTTCAGCCTGGCCCAGCTCAGGTTGTTGTGGCCATTTGGGGAGTGAACCAGCAGATGGAAGATCTTTCTCTCTCTGACTCTCCCTAACTCTGCCTTTCAAAAAAATAAATACATCATTTAAAAATGCGATGTTATATGCAATTGATATAATTGACTTTCCTTGTCATTGCTGAGTTTTATAATTTTAACCATGACCATTTTTAAGTTTTTTGTAATCCTGAGTTCTAATTCTTCTTTAGGAACATATGCAATCAGATTCATGGAAAAGACTCCAACAACTGTTCTTGAATAACAGATTTCTAACTGCTTTGATCTCAATGGATTAAGACTTTCCGGGACTGAGAGAAGTCCAGAAAATCCACAAAAAGACTAATGGAGATTAAACAAGACAAAAATTAGTCACTTGAGACTGGATGAATTATGAAATTTATGGATTTCTCTTTTATTTAAAATATTGTCAGTTCTATACTTAAATGTTTCATCTTCTAGGTTCAGGAAATTTTTCCTGTGATTTCTATTTCTACATTGCTCTGTAAAGAGATAAAAGTGCTTATCTTTTGCATGTTTAGTTCCTCTAGAGAGGACCCCCATTTCAAAAAGAGATGCTAACTAGATAGGGTACTTCGTATGCTCACACCTAATGCTAGAATCTATATGCAGTACCCACAGCGAGGTGCTGAGAGAGCTCTTTAATCTCTGTAACTGAGGAGCAAGAATTAGGGCTGGGCATAGTGACTGAAAATTAGGGAAAAATAAGATGACTGATGGAATAAGTTTCAAAAGTGGTGACACTGTCAGTCAAGCCTGGCTGATGCATCTTAGAGCAACAGCCACTCTGAAGCACTGCAGGAGACAGATCCATTCACTTTTAGAGAGCCCACCACAGTGCACACAGCTAATTGGGTGCTGCCATTTCTGGCCAGAGAACTGCCCTTGTTAAAGCAGTTCTGCAAGGCAGAATGGCTATAGGCTCCGATCCTCCAATCCAGAAACACCCCATTTCAGCCTCTTAACAGCAGGTGGCAGGCAGAATAATGGTGCCTCTACTGCCATAGGATTGAGTGACAAGGAATAGAGCCCCTAAACAGTGACTTAAATGCAGATGTTAAATAACATGAGTCCCAGTCTCCTAGCCTCACTGCCTTAGCTTAAAGTGTCCTTGCAATGCCTTCCCCTCCCCCCAAGATAGATTTATTTAATTGAAAGGCAGAGTTACAGAAAGAGGGAGAGAGAGACACGGAGGGAGAGAGCGGGAGGGGAGAGGGAGAGAGGAAGAGGGGGAGGGGGAGAGGAAGAAAGGGAGAGGAAGAAGGGGAGGGGGAGAGGGAGAGGGAAGGGGAGGGGGAGAAATGGAGAGGGGGAGAGAGGGAGAGGGGGAGAGGGGAACGGAGGGGGAGAGAAGGAGAGAGGGGGAGAGGGAGAGGGAGAGGAGAGGGAGACTGAGACAAATCTTCCATTTGTGGTTCACTCACCAAATGGTTGCAAGGGTTGGAGCTGGGCTGATCCAGAGTCAGAAACCAGGAACTTCTTCCAGGTCTCCCACATGGATGCAGGAGCCCAAGTACCTAGGCCATCTTTTGTTGTTTTCCCAGGCAAACAAGCAGGGAGCTGGATCAGGAGTGGAGCAGTTGGGTCTCGAACCAGTGCCCTTATATGAGATGCTGGCACTGCAGGTGGTGGACTTAGTTGCTATGCCACAGCACAGGCCTCTGTTCTGCCTTTTGATAGCACTAAAATTAACTCACTGAATTGAGGGTGATACAACAAGGCCTACAAGATTCTAATCACTAGACTCAAGAATTCATTTGCTTTTCCAGTAGATAACACCCTTATGGTCAATATTATCTCACAGGATCTCGCTTCAGGGGAATTCCAGGTCTGCGGCAGAATGTAATTACCACCTGCATGTAACACTACAGACTGAAGCCCACCTGGCCATCAGAACACTTCCTAAAGAGCACTCCATCACTGTCCAATCAAAGGAAGGCCTCGACTACTTCTGCTTTGCCGCCATACCCACTGGGATTGAATGAAAAATGGCCACTTGATAGACTGTGTCATTGTTTTCTAAGAGAGTTGTTTTAGAGGTAGCTTTCTACCTAGATCAC
This sequence comes from Lepus europaeus, assembly GCF_033115175.1. Taxonomy (NCBI): domain Eukaryota; kingdom Metazoa; phylum Chordata; class Mammalia; order Lagomorpha; family Leporidae; genus Lepus; species Lepus europaeus. The sequence continues at coordinate 91,080,131 of NC_084838.1, read as the reverse complement.
ATATAAACTGGGGCTCATTATCTATGCAGGTATCTTGAGAAGTGGTTTTGTTTAATTACAACATTCCCCACAGCTTCCTGGACTGGCTGGAAGTTTTCTGTTTACGTTCCATGGACAGGAAAAGGCTCTGGGGCTTAGAACTCTGGGAAGAGGATCCATTCAAGCTTCTAAAGGCAGACCCAAGTTCTACCCATGTTGGTGGGACAAAGCCCTCCAATCCTGGGCCCACATCTGCCCTAGCCTCAGGGTTGTCTGGCACCAGCTCTGCCTGCTTGGCTTCTCTTCCTATTTATGGCTCATGGGCACTTGTATCCCTTTCTTTTGAGCTTGACTACACATTTAAAATTAATAGTCAATCTGGAATTCATGAACATTTAAAATGGTGGATGGAGCCGGCATCCTATATGGGAGCTAGTTTGAGTCCTGGCTGCTCCACTTCTGATCCATCTCTCTGCTATGGCCTGGGAAAGCATAAGATGGCCCCCAAGTCCTTGGGCCCCTGCACCCCTGTGGAAGACCAGGAAGAAGCTAGTGGCTCAAATCGGCTTACCTCTAGGCATTGCAGCCATTTGGGGAATGAATCAGTGGATGGGAGACCTCTCTCTGTAACTCTGCCCCTCAAATAAATAAATAAATCTTTAAAATAAAATGAAATGGTGGCAGAGGGGTGGATGCCACCATCATAGTCTGCCATGTTTCTGTAAGTCTGCCTTTTCCTTTTTTGTCAGAAGCACCACATTTTCATTTATTTGATGTGATTATAAAATTAGCAAATGCCTTTCCAGTATAAAAATTAAATGGTTAAAGCCAAAGTTAAAGTTCCAATGGGTGTGTACTGATTATGGCTGGGGGTGGGGGTTGACCTCTACCAGAGCCCATGTGGCCTGAGGGAAGACAGACCCTCACAGGAGGCGTGCTATTAGTAAGAAAGGGGGAAAGCACAGGATCAACCAAACTGTGGCCGTCCACTCACACTGGCCCCTGCTCCGTCCTGCTGCAACTGTGCCAGGCGGCCACTGTCGCTAACAGATGTTGTGGTCACTTCACAGAAGACGGATGGACATCCTCACTCAAAACTTGGTTTGGAGGTTGAGACTAATGGCGCCATATGTGCCAAGAGGTGTGGAGGCAGCTTCCTATCACATAGGAGGCTTTCTGAGGTGGAGGGGAGTTCCCACACAGAATCAAAAACTACTGAGGACCACTGGGTGACTGGCCTTGCCCTTTCTGTGGTAGAGACTGGGGCTGGGGTCAGATGTCTTTGCCAAGGGTGGGGCTGTGCCACTACCAGGTGGGTCCTTCCTCCAAAGTCCTGTGAGGCAGGAGGGGATGGAGGGGGCATTAGGGCTTCTAGCAGTCCTCTTATTACTATCATCTTGAAAACTTGTGATTTCTTTAGTGTCTACAATAAAGGCTTAATTTCTGAAACATGGTACTCAAGGTTCTCCACAGAATTCTCCACTCTCTCTCCAGCTCCTGCTTCCCACACTCACCCCAGACTCTGCTCAGCACAGCCTCCCTGACAGGACAACTTCCTGTCCCCTGCCATCTCTTCAGGGTGTTCTTGCTTCCTCTTTCTCATCAAATACTGTACCTTGTGTGCTGTAGCAATTGCTTGTGATCACAGCTAAGATATACAATTAAATACTGAAGCAATGAAGCGACTATGTAACATGACAGTTGACAGAATGTCTTACTAATTCACTTTGAACTGCTGGCATAGTCTCCAGGCACTTGAAAAATATTTGTTGAATTCCTGAATGTACACAGTATATTAATGAAAAGCTAAAGAAATTAAAAAGGACTTACTGAAATTGGGAAATATGGGAGAATAATAGAAAAGCACATTTAAACAAGAGGAATAAGTATTTGGCATAGCAGATTTTCCCCCCCAAAGGTTTATTTATTTATTTGAAAAGCAGCTAAAGTGAGTGAGAGAGAGAATATGAGAATATCTTCCCTCTACTGGTTCACTCCCCAAATGGCTGCAATGGCTGGAGCTGGGCCCATTTGAAGCCAGGAGCCATGAGCTTCTTCCTGGCCCTCTACATGGGTTCAGGGGCCAAAGTACTTGGGACATTTGCTGCGTTCCCAGGCACATTAGCAGGGAGTTGGATTAGAAGTGGATCAGCTGGAACTTGAAGCAAGGCCCATAAGGGATGCCAACGCCACAGGCTGTGGCTTCACCCAGTATGCCACAGTGCTGGTCCCATGGCCTAGCAGTTAATGTGCACAGTTGAGACATTCTTGTCCCACACTAGAGTACCTGAGTTCAGGTCTCAGCTCTGCTCAAATTCCAGCTTCCTTCTAATGTGCACCCTGGCAGGCAGTGGTGATGGTTCCAGCAGTCGGGCCCCTGCCATCCATGTGGGAGACTGGAATGAGTTCCTATACCCAGCTTTGGCTCTTGGGAGAATGGACCAACATAGGGGAGTTCTCTGTCTAGCTCTTTCTGTCTCTCAAATAACTAAATAATTTAAATATATGACCTTAAAACTTTCCTTTGAGCAAGAAAGTAAACATAGAATAGTGATTTTTAAAAGTACAAATGTTTTGATAATAAAAGCTCCAGAGCATAAGGAAATACAGCTGGCACAAGACAGAGAAACTACCCACTTCCGAGCACCTCAGCGCCCACTGGACGGCAGTGTGACCAGATGATTAAAACAAGCAATGACATGAAGACAACACAGACCTCGTCTTTACCCTCAGGAAAGGCCTGCAGCTGGCTCTGAGGAAGTAAAGAGAGAATGGAACAGAGCTGAAGCTTCCCAGGTCTCTGCCAGAAGCTTGTTCGGAAAGTACTGTGTCACGGCAGACGGGAGCCAATTGTTTCCTCATGAGACACCAGGCTGGGCCCGAGGGTAGCAGGGGGAAGTGAGGATGGGTCCTTGAGACAATGAGGAGGTGAAACTCATGGTGGGGTCTGGCTCAGTCTTCACCTGCCTAGGGCTTGTGATGGTTTAGGATGCTGAGCAAAGGAGAGCCATCAAAACATAGATGGGAAGCTTAGTTCTTGTCAAGTGCTCAAGTACTGCTAATTCTTTCCTCAAAGGCATTAGCAAGTTATTTTCAGCATGCAAACATTTAGAATTTACTTTTGTAGTTCTGAATCACAGACACCGAGTGACATGCCATCATAAACAGATGATGGCACAGCTCCTCTAGCTTGCATGTTGGTGACTTCATAGTAAAAATATTGTTTGTTTCAATGAAGCCTGCTTGACAATAGTCAATTAAAAGCAAAACAACTCTTATCTGCTGAGGGCTTTGTGTATGTTACAAATGATGGCTTTAAACTACTGTCCCCCCAAAAAAAGAACTCTCAGAATTTAAGAATATATTTAGAAAAAATGAGAATGAAAGAATGCAATTACAAGTTTTGAACCTTGTATATTATAAAAGGAAAATTATCATGAGATAGAGCTAAAAACTGTGTAAGATTTCTGTAATCACTTATAAATATTGTTGTAAATGAATGAAACCAAATGAAAATAATTAAATACTTGCTGACAGTTTAATAGGTGCAAAGTGTGCACTGGGTTACACAGCAAAAAACTCCAGTAATACAAAGATGATCTCTTCAGGAAGTAATGATAAATACACACTGAATGAAGAAATTACAATGAACACTAATAACTTTTCTCTCTTAAGGAGGCTTCATAAGGGACAGTCTACACCAAAGTGCTCATGTTTAATGTGTTTAACTCTATTCCACCCTGTGTTCCCACCACTAAGCCATGTCTGTACAGCCTTCTCTAGATCTTGACCCCACAGATCACAGCTGACAGGATCAAGGATGGACACATGGCCCAGGTTGGCCCAAGAAACCTGAAAAAGAGAGAGCCAGGCACCAACGCATCCCTGCCAACAGTGGTAGTTACTCTATTCCTTTTCAGAGAAGAGAACAAAATGGACTTGTAGAAAACAGTAGGGATAACACAACCCAAGACTCCAGGAAGAGAAAGCAACTTCAAGATCCTGCAGACTCACATGCATAAATATGAAGCAAGACCCAAACCTTATACCTTACACAAAAATCCACTCAAAATGGATCAAAGACCTAAATCTATGACCCGATACCATCCAATTATTAGAGAGCATTGTGGAAATGCTGCAAGGCATTGCATAGGCAAAGAGTTCTTGGAAAAGACCCCAGAGGCACAGGCAATCAAAGCCAAAATGGACAAATGGGATTACATCCAATTGAGAAGCTTCTGCACTGCAGAAGAAACACTTAGCAAAGTGAAGAGGCAATTGACAGAATGGGAGAAATCATTTGCAAACTATGCAGTTGATAAAGGAATAATAACCAGAATATATAAAGAAATCAAGAAATCCACAACAACAAAACAAGCAATTCAGTTAAGAAATGGGCAAATGACTTAAACAAGGCATTTTTCAAAAGAGGAAATCCAAATGGGCAACAGACACATGAAAAAAATGCTCAGGCTCACTAGCTGTTAGGGAAATGCAATTCAAAACCACAGTGAGGTTTCACCTCACCTCTGTTAGAATGGCTTTCATATAGAAATCAACAAACAAATGCTGGCAAGGATGTGGGGAAAAAGGTACCCTAATCCACTGTTGGTAGGAATGTAAACTGGTATAGCCACTGTGGAAGACAGTCTGGAGACACCTCAGCAATCTGAATATAGACCTACCAGTTGACCCAGCCAACTCACTCCTGGGAATTTACCCAAGAGAAATGAAATCAACATATGAAAGAGTTATCTGTACCAACCATGTTTATTGCAGCTCAATTCACAATAGCTAAGATACAGTGAAGTAACACCTTGACAGTAGGGACTCCATTTTGGAGTACCTGAGACTCCATTCTGGGAAGGCCCCCACAACCACCACCGTGAGACTCTGGTCTGAAACTATGATCTAAAACTCTCAGGCAATAGCAGTCCACTACATTGTACTTGGCAAAGCATAGAAACCCCTTAGCATGATTGCTTAAGTTTAGAAGAGGATAGGCTGCACCTGGGTTAAAGATAAAAATGTAATTTGTCTATGTCCTGCATATGATTTAAGCCACTATCTGGATTAATGTCAAGATCATAATTAAAATTGTTAAGATTGTAACTGGTATTGTCAAGATTATAATTGGTATTAGTTTCACCTAGGTTTTAGGTTAGCTTGACCCTGGTAACCATGTATTCACCTCCTGATTTTGTGGTTTTTGCCTTTAAAAACCCTGTTGTTTTGGGCTTCAGGGTTGAGGGTTCTTTGGGGCACAAGTCCACTCTTGGCTGCCAGCAATAAAGGACTCTAAAATTATCAATGTGTGGCGCTCCTCTGTCAGCACTCGCTCAGGCACAACAACAGAATCAACCCAGATGTCTGTCAACTGAAGACTAGATAAAGAAATTATGGGATATGTACACCATGGAATACTACACAGTGGTAAAAAAAATGAAATCCTGTCGTTTGCAACAAAATGGATGAATCTGGAAAACATACTTCATGAGATAAGCCAGTCCCTAAAGGACAAATACCATATGTTCTCCCTGATCTGTGATAACTAATAGGTAATCTGTGGAAGTGAAATTGACACTTTGAGATGCAATGACTTTTTTTTTTTTTTGACAGGCAGAGTGGACAGTGAGAGAGAGGTCTTCCTTTGCCGTTGGTTCACCCTCCAATGGCCGCCACAGTAGGCGTGCTGCGGCCGGCGCACCGCGCTGATCCGATGGCAGGAGCCAGGTGCCTCTCCTGGTCTCCCATGGGGTGCAGGGCCCAAGCACTTGGGCCATCCTCCACTGCACTCCCTGGCCACAGCAGAGAGCTGGCCTGGAAGAGGGGCAACCGGGACAGGATCGGTGCCCCGACCGGGACTAGAACCTGGTGTGCCGGCGCCGCAAGGCAGAGATTAGCCTAGTGAGCCGCGGCACCGGCCGATGCAATGACTTTGAACAGCCCCTGTCTTGACTGTTGAGGAACAGTTTTTTTTTTTTCCTCATACTATTTGTTGAACTCTTTATTCAGTATAGAGTTAATCATATGTGTATAAAGTTAATTGAAAATAGATCTTATTAAAAAATAAGAATGGGGATAGGAGAGGGAAGAGGAAGAAGGATGGTAGTGCAGTGTGGACAGGTGGGAATGGTGGGAAGAATCACTGTGCTGCTAAAGTTGTATTTGTATAATGCATGAAGTTTTTATTACTTAAATAAAAGGTTTCTGGGGGGAAAAAGAGTCTACCAATACACATTTCTATTTGTAATGCATGAAAGTGCTTATTTTGGAGAGAGTTCCATTTCTCTCAGCTCCTATAAGTCTTGCAAACCCAGACAAATCACCTGGTTATATATCATGGTCTATGATTGTATTCAATTTTGTGGCTTCAGTGTCATCCATAGGCATTGTGACAGATCTTACATATCTAACCCAGGCTTCTCTTTTGATTGGCTAAACTGATTAAATTATCTTTCTTTGCAAACCAGTATTTACCTCAGGAAATGGCTATGCAATTGCTCATGACAGAAACCTGGGTTTCATATATTTGATTCTTCTTCTTTCCCTATGCCAAGCTAAATCTTAAGTTGTTTACCTCCTAATTACGTCTTGAATTCCCCCTGCCTTAGGAAAAAAAAATCTCTCTTGGATTAGTGCAATAGCCTTTAAAGTGCGACTTGCTTCTAGATTTAATCCTTTGGTTTCCTTCATAAGCCAGATTACAATTAACCAGCTTTCTAGAATGCAGACCTGCCTCTGTTTCTTCCACATCACCTCTGGGTAAAGCTCCAAACCTTCAATACATTTCCAAAGCCTGTTACGATCTGGTGACTTCCCTCCTGCACTCAATCCTCCAGCCTCACAATCATATTTACTGTTCCAAGAAGGTGGAGGAGGAAGAACCAGCAAGAGATATTGAGAAATAAGACACAAGACAGTGGGGCAAGGGAATTGAATGTATGAAAGAGGATTATCTGTATTGAACACTGCTAAACCCTTCTCTCTCAAACAACAGCAGATGTGAGTCCTCCTGTGTCTTTCCAAAATATTCTGCATCTTTCCAGAGATGATCACTGTGAGACCTGAGCCTGGATCAAGGTGTAACTATTTTTAATTAGGCCTCCATCTTGTAACTTGGGCCTGACCAGGCCCTGAACTCTGAGCCAGAAGCTCCTAAAAGTAAATAAATAAACTCCCCTTGCAATAAACTCTCCTAGCAACAGCCGATTAACAGATAACAGAGAAATACCTAGAGTTCCTGGTGTCTTCTCAGGGCAGATAAGGTGACTGATAGCTACCTGAGACCCTGCAGTTCGGCATGTACACCCAGCAGCTCGGACCCTATGCTTCAGCCAATCAATTCAAAAGGCATCAACCCCAAAGCCATCCAACCACCTTTAGTAGGTCCGTTCCCGCCACTGGATGCACTAATCAATTCTAAGAGATGTCCTTTGAATTTCCCATGGGAGGAGATGATTCGCTAAATGGTACCATGATGTATAGAATGTCTCTGAAAACCCCATAAAAACCCTGTTAACTGAAGGGTTGGGGCTCTCAATTCAGACCCGCTGTGTCGGTGTTGATTGAGAGTCCAGGCCCGGACCTGTAATAAAACTCTCGTGTGCTTTACAGTGGTATCGGCTCCTTGGTGGTCTTTGGGGATGACTGAACTGGGCATAACAATCACACTATCTGATACAGAAGCAGTAATTCATCTGATTCCTTAGCAAAGAATATTGTTTCTAATTAACTATAAGAACTATGCATTAGGGGCCGGTGCTGTGGTGCAGCGGGTTAAAGCCCTGGCTTCCCTTACAGGTGCCAGTTTGTGTCCCAACTGCTCCACTTCCAATCTAGCTCTCTGCTATGGCCTGGGAAAGCAGTGGAGGATGGTCCAAGTTCTTGGGCCCCTGCACCCACATGGGAGACCTGGAGGAATCTCCTGAGTCCTGGCTTTGGATTGGCCCAGCTCCGGCCATGGTGGCTATTTGAGGAGTGAACCAGCAGATGGAAGACCTCTCTCTCTCTGTCTCTCCCTCTCTCTGTAACTCTTTCAAATAAATAAAATAAAGCTTAAAAAAAAAAACCCTATGCTTTATTGTTATATTTCAGCAATGAGCTCAAGATACAGTAAACATTTGCTGAATGATTTGATTACTGATACACATATGTGTAAGTCCTCAAGGAATTTACTCACCATTTAGAGAAAGCAAATAGACATTGGCATTCATATTCTAAAGCAGGGTGATAAGAGAGATGCCTCGGGTGCTAAGGGAGCACTGCAGAGCTGGAGACTACTTCTGGAGTAAGATGATGTTTACGACAGGGAATGGAGAAAACAGCAGGCTGTCAGGAAGCAGAGGGCTGCAGCTTTAAAAGAATATTTATTTGCTTTTAATGTTGCTAATTTCCCCAGTCATGGCAAAACAGATGTTACACACATTGTGCCTTTGAGTAGCCTCACTCAAAGTCCTTACACTGGTAGAGAAATACATGGGCAAAGACAAGTAGTGTAGATTTTACACACACACACATACACACACACATATATATATACACATATTTAAAATCTTATTTCTACAAATCTTAGTGTTATGATGATGGATTTTAGTTTTCCTCTTAATATTTATTAGCAAGTCCCAAATTTTCTGTTCTGCCTCAAAATGGGGGAGAAGTTTTAGTTTTGTTCTTATGATCAGGGCTTCATTTGGAAAAAAATAAGAAAATAACTTACTAAAAAATAACAGCTCTGTGCATATAGCCCAAAAAAGCCAGTAATTTCTACAATATAATTCTCAAAAATATTCCCTAAATCCTTTGGTATGATTTGAAAACTCCATTCACACATCTGGCAGAATTAAAACTAAAACTGCTTTTAAAAATAAAACTGCATAATAAATGCAGTTAATGTTATTTTTTTCCTTTGACTGGACACGAAAAGATTCGAATGGAAATCAAAATGATGACATCATCCACCAGTAATGGGGAAAAAATGAGGCTGTGAACAAACAGTATGTTTTGATTTATTAAACCTCAAGTGAATATGCCTGTATTCTCCTCCTGAGTGATGGGCTACATGAGCTGCCAAAGCCTTCTTTTTTATGAAATACCTTTGTAAATACTGTGGTCGCCCTGGTTTATGGCCATCTCCTTCAGACAGTATATCAGCGGAAAAGAATCCCCACTCCCAGCAAATGTTAAAACTACCATATGTGTAAGTCTCTCACAAACCTCACGCTAAGCATGGGTTTGAGGGCTCGCAGGAGGAAAATTGCAGGGCAAAGGACAATTCTGGAAGCTGTGGCTGTGGCTGCTGTTCTCCAAAGTAAGAACACCACGCCCTAGAATGCGAGCAACAACCTAAGAAATCCCTAATGGACTTACACTAAAGATCGGAAAACCGATCCGGGGGGAGAAATGACTCATCCAGTGCTTGCTGTAGGGCGAGTGACCGGGTCGAGGCCTGAGCTCCGGTCCTGACTCTTCTGACAGTGATCCATCACAGAGTCTCTCTCCAGGCCCTGGGCAGTTTGGGTCTCACGAGTCCTGTGGCTCTATGGGAGTGTGGGGCCATGGTGGTGCCAAGAAGCGGTTTCTGCTGCTGTGCCTTCCCTTGCCTGCCGGCAGGGGCAGAGGCTCCAGCTTGGCTGTTGTGGGAAAGGAAATCAGACCTCTCGCTGGATTACCTGCTTAGCAGTTAGGTAAGTATTGAGTTCTATGAAGCTTCAGTTTCCTCATTCAGCCCCTGTGACACTTCAGTTTTGCCCCTTTGGAAACTGGAGGCTAACAATGCATGCCACTGTGTTGAAGGATTTATTGTACTGCAGGTCCAGCAAAGAGCTGGGCATCTGGCGCCCGGGCTGTACTCATGCCAGCTCCCTGTGTTTTTCTCCATTTGACTCTGCTACCACCTGCCTTGTACAGTATATACCAGAGCAGACGAGGACCTGATTCTACCAAACATACCAAAAACATCTGTTCCTAGGTTACCTTAAAACTCTACAAAACTACTTAAATGATGAATATCATAAATTACATTTTTAAATATGGATGAATTTTATGGCAAAAAACGACTTAATGTAGTTTTAGGAATGGAAACTAAACTATAAAGACCAAATGTGGTTTTCTTTGTACAAAGTTTCTTCTGTAACTTAAACTCTGCCTGAACTCCAGTCAGAATATTGCTACAGTTAAAGCAGTTGGTTAGGATAAGCAAACCAATTTCCTGGTTATCTGGATATAATATAAACTCACTGTATCCATCCAGACACGAACTTAAATAAACAGCTATGAGCAAGATAAAGCTAAATTTTAAAAAGCTTCTAATCAATAAAATCAGTGGTTAGGTAAATCTGGCATTTCCTCAGTTCTAGGAATTACCAACAATAGGGGAAACAGAAAGGAATAACAAATTTAGAGGTGGGCAGCAGGGGACAGTGTGCCTTGTTCTTTCTTCTGGATGTGCTGAGGCAATGCCTGGGAGAAGTCCACGCCAACGGGACCAGAGGTTGGTGATTTAGTATGAAGCTCAGAAAATACTTTAGAGCTTAAAGTAGACATGTAACTCAATAGCATATGTTACAGCTTTGTGATTAATGGGAGTCTCATTTACATTAAAGGAATGAAGCAGATCCTGAGGGAGGGTGAGAAAAGGCAATGGCGACCAGGGAATGTCAACACTGACATTGATGAGGTAACCAATAAGCAGAAGACAAGAAAAAGGAGCCATTAGGACTAAAGAGGACACAGCTTTCCCAGAATCCCAGCAGAAGAATTGGGAATAAGTGGAAGTGAACATATGAAGGTATTTCCTGTAGATTCTTTATCAAGAAATCAAGTAGCAGGGCTGGTGCTTGTAGTGCAGCAGGTTAAAGCCCTGGCCTGCAGTCCCAGCATCCCATATGGGCACCGGTTCGAGTCCCAGCTGCTCCACTTCCTATCCAGCTCTCTGCTATGGCCTGGGAAAGCAGAAGATGGTGCAAGTCCTTGAGCCCTGCACCCACATGGGAGACTTAGAGGAAGCTCCTGTCTCCTGGCTGTGGATCGGCGCAACTCCGGCCGTTGAAGCCATCTGGGGAGTGAACCAGCAGATGAAAGACCTCTCTCTGGCTCTACCTCTCTCTGTAACTCTGTATTTCAAATAAATAAAATAAACCTTTTTTTAAAAAAAGAAATCAAGTAGCAATGGGAAGGTGGACTAGACAGCAGCTAGAGGACAAGTAAACAGGATAGAGGGAGATTCTATATGGCTGGCGGAACTTTGAGTATATTAGGAGGCTGAGAACAAATTAAGAATTAAGCCCTCCGCCTTGCAGCGCCGGCGCACCGGGTTCTAGTCCTGGTCGGGGCACCGATCCTGTCCCGGTTGCCCCTCTTCCAGGCCAGCTCTCTGCTGTGGCCAGGGAGTGCAGTGGAGGATGGCCCAAGTGCTTGGGCCCTGCACCCCATGGGAGACCAGGAGAAGCACCTGGCTCCTGCCATCGGATCAGCGCGGTGCGCCGGCTGCAGCGCGCTACCGCGGCGGCCATTGGAGGGTGAACCAACGGCAAAAGGAAAACCTTTCTCTCTCTCTCTCTCACTGTCCACTCTGTCAAAAAAAAAAAAAAAAAAAGAATTAAGCAAATAAAAATTATGTCACGCTCCTGATTCAAGAACATGTCAGATGGGTCTTTCAGTGACCCCGCCTGGGCAGTCACTGCCGATCACTTAACTAAACCTGTGCTCTAATGTCATGGTCTCAACTTAAGCCCTGGCATTCAGGTCTGGGTCATGAGTTCAGAAGGTTGGACATCAGGAAGGTGTGGATTTACACCTAAGACTAGATGGCAAACATTCTAATCCAACACCAAACTTTATTAACCAAGTTCTTCACCTTTTAACAACCTTGTGTTATCTTTTGCTGTCATGGACAAGTTCACAGCAAAGCTTACTTTAGTCAGGATAGGAAAACCTATTGGCTTCTTACATGGTTTTTAATTGTCTCCTTTAATCTAGATCATTTGGTAATGTTTTACTTGTGTTATACTCATGGTAGAACTTCCCTTATCTCAAGAACAGGAAAACACAGGAAATCACTGTGGGGCATGGTGCTGTCTCCTAGTAAGACTACCACACCTAACTCCTCTCCATATAAGGTGAGGTGCTCTATGTCTCACCATCATTCTTGGCTGACCGAGAGGCACCTCTGACGTGCACTCTGCTTTGGCTTCATCCTCCCTAGGGAGCAAGGTGTCCTCGTGCTGTCTAAGCCGGCCCCTCCAGGTCACATTCTGGGTGTGGTTCTGGCACCTGGGAATTCCCTGCCCCAAAAACTCTGCTTCCGGGACTTGTGTAGGCCTCTGACGTGGCTGTCACCCTGAGACAGAACATACTGCCAGTCCAAGCACCCCTGGGGCAGGGTAGCTGCCTGTGCAGAGTTAAGGAAGGAGCTCAGAGGACCGCGTAGGTCACAGCATGGGCAGCACGAGGCATGGAGAAAGAAATGTGGTGGGGCATGTACTGGCTCCTTCCCGAGCCACCATGTTCTGGTGTAGGTGAAATCTAGGAGTGCAGGATTCCGACTCTGAAGAAGTCTTTCTGAGATAAGCGAATGAGAGATGATTTGCTTAAACGATTGCTAGCTTGGTGTGTAACTTTGACACCTTTAGACTACTGTATGGGAACCCTCGTTTGTACTCTAGCCTCAGTTCTTACTTCCTGTCATATCCTGTGCATGGATGACATTCTGGGAAGATTTCCAGCCCCCCAGACTGAGTCTCACCACAGCAGGACAGGAAATCATACAAAGCCTAAACAAAGAAGTGACAGGTCCCAGGAACACTTGTCATATCAATTGTCACATCTCACCATTTACTCATTTCTTGAAAAAAAAAAAAAAAAAAAAAAAGGAAAAGCTCGACCACTTCATTTGGTGACCCCCCTCTAGCCCAACATCCACAGCTTTCTCCCTGTTGAGTTTATTTCCATACGCAGACTTCATGCAGGAAGTGCAGTCATGTGTCCTCCTGTCGGACATCATTCTAAGGACAAGATTTGGATCTGTCCTGGAGTCCAGGAGCCTCCAGGGAGGGCTGCCGACCCTGGCGGACACAGTCAAACTCTGAGCCTAGCCTCTGGCAGGCCCATGCTACCAAACGCGGCTCAGGGAGTGAGGGAAGTTCCCCGACAAAGACAGACACCTCATTTCCCCATGGCCTACAGCACCATGGTACAGAGACAGAATCATAGAAACATACTTTCGAACATGATCAATAAAATGGAATCCTCCAGACTTGCATATTAGCAATTCAATCAACAAAGTTCTCAACAGACTGTCCTCTGGTTTCTCCCATAGTCATTCCAGCTGTGGGCTCTGGGACCTCATCAAGCAGCTTGGTTGGACAATTCTGGTTAGAACTTTTTTTTTTTTTTAAATTAAGTCCAAATCAGCCTGGCTGCAGCCTTTGTCTGTTGGCTCTAGTCTAGTCTCTGGGGCACAATGGAACAAAGCTGTATTCTGGTCACCATGTGGCAGAGTCTCTGCTGTCACAACTCCAGGGGACACATGAGAAGGAATTTTTTGGTCTCTCTTCCTGTCCCACTGTCTGTTATCTGTCTTCCTGTCATTACCACACTGTACTAGTTACTGTGGTTGTTTAATAATGAGAGTTGATATTTAGGGAAATTCCTACAGCCTGTTTTCCTTCAAGAGTGTCTGGGATTTTTCTCTGTGTTTTGCATTTCTCTGTATTTTGCAAATACACATCTGAGTATTTGTCACTTTCTACCACACCACATACTCCATGTACATACCACACCTCACATATATACATGCACTACAACACATCACACACATACCACAGGCACATGATATACTCCCCACACCAAACACATCCCACCACACCAGGGACTCACCACAACACCTGCACCACAAATGCCCACCACCCACTGATGTACCACATAGTTACCATGCACTCATGTATTACAATATCACATCACACCACAGACCACATGCACCACACTCTTACTACACCATATGCACCAAACACAACCCACATGAACCACCACACACCATGCCAAATCCCTACCACATACACATACTCCATACCAAACGTATACACGCACCACACATATATACTGCACCATCAAGTGAACTACTAGGATTTTGATTCACATTGCCTCAGCTCTAAGATCAGTTGACGGATACATGGCACCTCTGCAACACCAAACGTCTCACTGTCTGAGTATGGTCTTTCCCCTTACCCTTATTTAGCTCTTCTTTAATTTTTCTCAAACTTTTATGATTCTCTCTAAGGATATCTTACTCGTTTTTCATGGTATTTATTCCTAAACATTTGATTCATTTTTAAATGTAGTTGATATTTAAATCACATCTTTTCCTTGATTTCATTTTCTAACTATATAAAAATGCTAACTTATTTTTTCAAATTTAATTTTTTATTCATTTGAAAGGCAGCGAGAGGGAATAAGGAGTAGGGAGTATGAGGAGTGAGAGAGGGACAAAGAGACAAAGAGGGATCTCCTATACACTGGTTGACTCTACAGATGCCCACAATAGCTGGAGATGGGCCAGTTCAAAGCCAGGAGCTGGGTACTCAAACTGGGCCTCCAATGTGAGTGTCAGGGATCCAACCACACTTGACCATCACTGTTGCATTTTGGGATGTGCATTAACAGGAAGCTGGAATGGGAGTGGAGTCAGGACTTGAACTTTTAGGCACTCTAATACAACATGTGGGTGTTTCAAATGGTTTCTTGATTGCTATGACAAATTCCTTCCCCACCATTTATCCTTATTTTATTTTTTTTTATTACATTATTTTATTGGCCAGGAACTTCAATAGGCCTGTTTTGTTTCCAGAAAAGGAAAACTTTTAGTATTTCACCAGAGCATTTTTTTTTTTTTTAATTTTATAGGTAGAGTTATAGACAGTGAGAGAGACAGAGAGAAAGATCTTCCCTCCATTGGTTCTCCCCAAATGGCCACAACGGCTGGCGCTGCACCGATCTGAAGCCAGGAGCCAGGTGCCTCTTCCTGGTCTCCCATGCGGGTGCAGGGCCCAAACACTTAGGTCATCCTCCACTGCCCTCCTGGGCCACAGCAGAGAGCTGGACTGGAAGAGGAGCAGCCGGGACTAGAACCCGGCAACCATATGGTATTTCGGCGCCACAGGCAGAGGATTAGCCATGTGAGTCGTGCGCCAGCCCCCACCAGAGTATTTTTAAAAAGTGCTTTACTGAGGTATAATTTATGAACCATAAAATTCAAAGTGTAAAGTATACCAGTCACTTTACATATATATATATACACACATATGAATATACTAGCATATTCATAATTGAAAGCCACCACCCTACCTACTTTTTAGAACATTTTGTTCACCACATAAAGCAACTCTGCGCTTACTAACAGTCATACCCCATTCAATCACTCTCTCACCTCAGGTAACCACTAACGTAATTCATGTCTCAATGTATTTGCCCATTCTGGACATTCAATGTAATGGAATCAATCAGTTTGTAGTCTTTTTTTCTGGCTTCTCATACCGAGCATAAGAACTAAGAAGGGACAAATACAATTACATAAAATTAAACAGCTTCTGCACAGCAAAGGAAATGATCAACAGACTGAAGAGACAACTTAGGGAATAGGACACAATACTTTCAGATTATACATCTGATAAGAGATTAACATCCAGAATACATAAAGAACTCAAATAATTCAGTAGCAAGTAAATAATGTGATTAAAAAATGGGCAAAGGATTGGAACAGAGATTTCTCAAATATCCAGACACATGAAAATATGCTCATCATCACTAACCGTCACAGAAATGCAAAGCAAAACCACAATGAGACATTATCTCACATCTGTCAGGAAGGCTATTATCAAGAGACAAGAAGTAATAAATATTAGTGAGGATGTGGAGAACAGGAAACTTATTCACTGTTGATAGGAATGTAAATTAGTACAGCTGTTGTGGAAAACAGTATGGAAGTTTCTCAAAAAAATTACCATGGACTTAAGTAATCTCACTATTGGGTAAACATCTGAAAGAGGGGCCAGTGCTGTGGTGCACTGGATTAAGCAGCCGTCGGCAGCCTTGGGTATGGGTTTGAGTCTTAGCTGTTCCTCTGACCAAGCTCCCTGCTAATGTGCATGGGAAAGTGGCAGAAGCTGACCCAAGTCCTTGGGCCCCTGCACCCACGTGGGAGACCTGGAAGAAGCTCCTGGCTCCTGGCTTTGGCTGGCCCAGCTGGCCCAGCCCTGGCCATTGCAGCCATTTGGAGAGTGAACCAACAGATGGAAGACAGCGCTTTCTCTCTCCTTTCCCTCTCTCTAAAAAGCAAAGAAAAATAAAACAAACACCAGGAAAGAAATAAAAGTGGTCTGTTGAAGAAACATCTGCACTTCCACATTTACTGTAGCACTATTCACAGTAGCCAAGATATGGAAGCAACCTACATGTCCCTCAACAAATAAACAAACAGGAGCACTTTTGGCTTAGTGGTTGCTACATGTAGTGACACAAGTAAATGTGTTCCTTCCATTCATGGGAAAAACCTGGATTGAGTCCTGAGTCCTGAATTTAGTCTGGCGTAGTCCTGGATATTGTAGGCATCTGGGGAGTGAATCAGAAGATGGGAGCTCCCTTTTGCATTTCAAGTACAGAAAGAAAAGGTTTTTTTTTTTTTTTTTTTTTTTTTTTTTGACAGGCAGAGTGGACAGTGAGAGAGAGACAGAGAGAAAGGTCTTCCTTTTGCCGTTGGTTTACCCTCCAATGGCCGCCGCGGTAGCGCGTTGCGGCCGGCGCACCGCGCTGTTCCGATGGCAGGAGCCAGGTGCTTCTCCTGGTCTCCCATGGGGTGCAGGGCCCAAGCACTTGGGCCATCCTCCACTGCACTCCCTGGCCACAGCAGAGAGCTGGCCTGGAAGAGGGGCAACCGGGACAGGATCGGTGCCCTGACCGGGACTAGAACCCGGTGTGCCGGCGCCGCAAGGCGGAGGATTAGCCTGTTGAGCCACGGCGCCGGCCGAAAAGGTTTTTTTTTTACTTAAAAAATTTTGATTTAATTATTTGAAAGTCAGAATGACTGCGCTGTGGCACAGCAGGCTAAGCTGCCACTTGCAGGGCCAGCATCCCATATGGGTGCTGGATCAAGTCCCAGTTGTTCTAGTTCTGATCCAGTTTAATGTGCCTGGGAAAGCAGTAGAAGATGGCCCAAGGTTTAGGCCCCTGCCACCAATAGGGAGACCCTGAAAAAGCTCCTGGCTCCTGGTTTTGGCCTGGCCCAGCCCCAGCTATTGCAGTCATCTGGGAAGTGAACAGGTGGATGGAAGATCTCTCTCCCTCTCCTTCTTTCACTCTGTAACTCTGCCTTTCAAATAAATAAAATCTTAAAAAGTAATAAAAAATAAATATTTAAAAAGGAGTGAGCATTTGATCTAGAGATTCCCGCCCATACTCCTGGGTGAGAGTCTACACTCTGCTCCCAATCACAGCTTTCTTCTAATGACCACGTCAGGCGGCAGCGGTTGAAGTCTCAAGTAGTTGAGTCCTTGTCACCCACGTGGGAGACCCAGATTAATTTCTTGGCTACTGGCTTTGGTCTGGCCCAGGCCCACCTATCGCAGGCATTAGAAGGAGTGAACCAGTAGAAAGAAGATGTGTTTTCCAAATAGATAAAAATTAATTAAAAAAAAAGAAGAGATAACAAAAACATGGTGTAAATACACACAATGGAGTACTATTCAGCTTTAAAAAAGAAGGAAAATTCTCGGGATTGGCATTGTGGTGCAGTGGGGTAAAGTCACTACGTTCAATGTCAGCAATCCATATAGGCACTGGTTCGAGTCCTGGCTGTTCCACTTTTGATCTAGTTCCCTGCTAATGTGCCCGGGGAAACAGCAGAGGATGGCCCAAGTACTTCGGCCCTGCCACCCATGTGGGATACCTGGAAGCAGTCCCTGGCTGCTGGCTTTGGGCTGGCTCAGCCCTGGCTGTTGCAGCCATTTGGGGAGTGAACCAGCAGATGGAAGATCTCTCTCTGTTCCCTTCCTCTAACTCTGCCTTTAAAATAAATAAATCAATCAATGTTAAAAAAAAAAAAAGTCATTTGCAACAACATGGAGAATCTGGATGACATCATGCTAAGTGAGATAAGGCAGACACAGAAAGAAAAATACTATATGTTCTCACTTGCTTATACAGCACATGGAATCTAAAACAATTAATTCATAGTAGCAGACAGCAGAATGGTGATTACCAGAAGCTGTGAGGTTGGGGGAATTGAGAGATATTGATCAAAGGGTACAAGGTTTGAGTTAGGAAGACTAAATGATAGGTATTTGAGGTGATGGATAAAAAAAGGTGTTGAATTGTTGTTATTGCTTCCTATATATTTACTGACATTTTTCTTATTTAATATTTCTGGCAAATAACCTCAAAACAAAATGTTTATCATAGTAATCTCCCAGATTTGGGTCCAGCAATTTTTTAAAATCTTCTCACCTCACTGATGATTTTTTAAATGAAGTTCATTGTTTAATTGAAAGGCACAGTGACAGAGATAGAACAGATAAAGAAAGAGATCTTCCATTTACTGGTTCACATCCCAAATGCCTGTAACAGCCAGGGCTGGACCAGGTCAAAACCAGTAGTCAGGAAATCCATCTGGGTTTCCCAAATGAGCAGCAGGAACCCAAGTACTGGAGCCATGTGCTGACCTCCAGGGGGTCATTAGCAGGAAGGCAGATGGGAAGCAGAGATAGGACTCAATCCCAGGCACTGCAACACGGGTGTGAGTGTCCCAAACGGCAGCTGAGTCTGCTGTTATCACACCCACCTTGCAACAATGTTTTTTAAGATGTTCTAATGTGTGATATATTTTTATAGTCATATAAAGCTTTTTATATAGAACTATATAAAAGTTATGTATAGCTTTTTTTTTGTTACTTCAATCAGAAGGTTGGTAGAACAATCAAGCCCAGTATAGTAAAGAAAAATGAAAGCTTTCACTGTATATATATTTTTTTTAATTAAAAAAAATTTTTTTGAAAGACAGTGTTAAAGAGGTCTTCCATTTGCAGGTTCATATCCCAAATGGCTGCAATGGCCAGAGCTGAGCTGATTTGAAGCCAGGAGCCAGGAGCTTCCTCTAGGTCTCCCATGTGGGTCCAGGGGCCCAGGCCCTTGGGCCATCTTCCACTGATTTCCCAGGCCATAGCAGAGAACTGGATTGGAAGTGGAGCAGCTGGGACTAGAACCGGCGCCCATATGGGATGCTGGCACTGCAGGCCAGGGCTTTAACCCACTGCGCCACAGCACTGGCCCCTAACTGTGTACTTTAAAAATTTATGCTACTTTTATGAAATGTCAGCAATCCATATCCATGGGTTCTGTATCCACAAGTTCAATCAATTTTATACCTGAAGATAGCATATACTAGAAAAACTGCACCTGTACCAGGTATGTAAAGACTTTATTCCCCTTGTCATTATTTCTTAAAGAAATAATAACTATTTACACATTAGGTATTATAAATTATATAGAGATGATTTCAAATCCATGAGAGGATGTGTGTAGGTTACATGCAAATACTCTCTTTTTATATAAAGGACGTGTTCATCTGTGGATTGTAGTATTCATGGCAGGGCCAGGGTGTGTTTCTGTAACCAATCCCCTCTGAATATTGAGAGACAACTACACTACTTATTTAAAAGTGTGAAAGTCATTTAGAAAATAAAGTGGCAGGAAAATGGGCATTTGATGTATTTTTGGTGGGAGTGTATATGACTAGAATCTTTGTAGAAAGTAACTGGAAGTCTACATCTAAACTCAAAAAGTACATCCTATTTTTGAAAGAAAAGGTAAATAATGCAAATGCCCACAACAGGAGCACTGTTGAGTAAATCATGGCATATTTATATTTTGTCACACTACCTGAACACGCAAGGTCAACAAAAGTAAATGAAACGGCCTGCGCCGTGGCTCACTTGGCTAATTGATTACTCTGCCTGTGGCGCCGGCACACTGGGTTCTAGTCCCAGTCGGGGCACTGGATTCTATCCCGGTTGCCCCTCTTCCAGGCCAGCTCTCTGCTGTGTCCCGGGAGTGCAGTGGAGGATGGCCCAGGTGCTTGGGCCCTGCACCCGCATGGGAGACCAGGAGGAAGCACCTGGCTCCTGGCTTCCGAATGGCGCTATAGTGGCCATTTTGGGGTGAACCAATGGAAGGAAGACCTTTCTCTCTGTCTTCCACTGTCTAACTCTGCCTGTCAAAAAAAAAAAAAAGTAAATGAAACAACTGACACACTCCAGTGTTAACCAGTTTAAAAGGCATCTGACTATGCTGAGAAGAGAGACTGATAGACAGACATACCTAAAACTGGCCTGAACCTAGATAAGGCTCCTGTTTTTGTGAATGGCTCTACTTAAAACATCTGAAATTTATATTTCCCTAGGTGTTAATAGCTACAAAGTTGTCATATGGCAAGCAATTGCACACCTAAAAGAAAATTCAACTCACTGGTATACCAGAACCCAAGGCAAAACACTGCAAAGGTGACTGTACTGAAAATGATGGCATCACAGGAATGGTCCTTTGGCGTGTGCACCTGACAGGCACAGGCGGCACAGGAGGCTCTGCTCAGTGCCTGCTGCCGAGCAAGGCCACGCTCCTTGGAGGGCTGGCAGAGCCAAGGCTCAGGACATAATTTATGCCTGCAGTAATAAAGGGGGCAGAAGAAAGTGTACTACCAGCATTTTCCATAGACTAGTGCGGTTAAAATAGTTTCTGCAAAAGGACTCATGTAACAGTCCATTAAACCACAGAAATTTTAGAGCAGCAACTTCAGAAACTGTAAAATTTGGGTTTTTTTTGTGACCATCTCAGCATGGGAGTTACTGTTAGTCCTCCATGCTGTTATCTGTTACTTCTTTTTCTGCTTGTTTTTGTCCCTTTTAAAAAGTTATTCTTTTCTGATCTTGTCATAAAAAGCTCAAAACGTTATAAAAATATACAGTTACATGGTAAATGTGCCCCTAAAATTCCATAATCCAGACAGAACTGCAATAAAGAGTTTTAATTTCTTTCCAATTTGTTCTTTAATAAATTAGATGCTAAATTATATCACTTGATCTTGGCCAAAAGGCTGAGAAGCAATGATGCTAAATTATATCAAAATAAGTTAAGATCACAAGACACATGGTTTTGAAGTTTCCTCTGGGTGCACCGTGACAATTCTGCATGCTGGTACTATGGAGGCCTTCCGTTCTCCAGCTACCTCCTGTTCTGCCAACAGCCCATGGAGTTAACCCTCCCATTCTTCTCATTCAAGGTTACTGTGCTTCAAAATATTCTTCTGGAACACCTTTGCCCAGAAAGACCTGTTTCTATAATGGATTCCTGGAGGTTTTGAAATGCTAGGCCTGATGGTATTCAGCCAGCCACTGTTAAGCTGTTCCTGTTTGCTCTACTCCCTGGCCAACATAGCAGATTACCCACAGTGTTTTCTCCCAAAACTAATGTATGTATTTCAATATATTCTTTTCCTTTTTAATGAACTTTAAAACATATTTATTTAATTTATTTGAAAGGCGGAGAGAGAAAGGGGGAGAGAAAGGGGGAGAGAAAGGGGGAGAGAAAGGGGGAGAGAAAGGGGGAGAGAAAGGGGGAGAGGGGGAGAGAAAGGGGGAGAGAGGGAGAGGGAGAGAGAGAATCAATCTTCCATCTGCTGGTTCACTTCCCAAATGTCTACCTCAGACAGGGTAGAGCCATGCTGAAGCCAGGAGCCAGGAATTCAGTCCGGGTCTCTCAAGTAATTAAGGACCTAACTAATACAGCCATCATTTACTTCATCCTACGGTGCGCATTAGCCGGAAGCAAGATCTGAAGTGGAGCTGCGACTCCAAGCCTGGCACTCAGATAGGGTATTCAGGTATCCCAAGTGACATTGTAAATACTAAGCAAAAAACTGTCTTAATGTCTGTATTTTAAATCAAGCCATGGCTTCTGTTACTGAGTATGAGACGCTACTCTTCTTTTTACTGACTTGACATTTCCCTTTCTATGAACAGCCTGTTGGATGGTGTATGGCCATTTTGGACTGAGTTGCCTCTCTTTTTGTCTGGTAAGGAAATTAAGTATTCTTTTGATTTTTAAAGGCATCTTCCCATTGTCTACTTTGTCCCAGGATTACTATTCAGTAACCAGAAGTCACCCTAATGCAGGGTCCTGTGGTTTATTTTTGTTGCTGAAAGTAGGAGGGATCCTCTGTCTCCAACATTCATTCATTCATTCTCTCTCTCTCTCTCTCTTAAGATTTTTATTTGAGAGGTAGAGCTACAGGCAGAGACAGGGAAAGACAGATAGGTCTTCCATCTGCTGGTTCACTCCCCGAATGGTTGTAGCTGCTGGAGCTGAGCCGATGTGAAGCCAGGAGCTTCTTCCTGGTCTCCTACGCGGGTGCAGAGGCCTAAGCACTTGGGTCATCTTTTCACTGCTTTCCCAGGCCATAAGCAGAGAGTTGGCTCGGAATAGGAGCAGTCAGGACATGAACTAGCACCCCTATGGGATGCCGGCGCCCCAGATGGAGGCTTAGCCTACTATGCCACAGTGCCGGCCACTCTGACATTCTTAAATTTCAAAATTATGTGCTTGAAGTTAGTCTAATTTCATCTATTATGCTGAACATCCAATAAGCCTATTCATTTTGGAAACCCTGGTCCTTGAATTCTCATTTTCTTGAATTGTTTCTTCATTGAAGTATGCATTTTTCCTGTTTTTCTGTTTGCTTTCTGAACTTCTAATTTGATATTGAACTTCCTTGTCTGATGCTTTATCTTTTCCCTTTTGTTTTCCATCTGTCTTTCCCTCTACTTTTTTAGGATGTTTCTTTAGTGTTTTCTCCAATATTACTACCAGCTTTCTCATGCACACCATCAAGCTTTTAACTGCAGAATTCTTTTCTTTTCTGATGTGTATAGATGTATTGGGATGTTTCACCTCCAACATTAGAATCTCCCTAAATGTTTGGTAATCCTGAGCTATTTGTGCCTGACTGAGAATGCAAGATTAAAACACTGACTAAAAGGCCTGAACATGTGCGTGGAATGTGCTTATGTCTGAAGCAGGGCTGAATCTGCAGCCAGTTTGAATTGTCAACATGGGAGCCCCCTGTCCACCAGCCATCGACCTGTCTGTTCAGCCACTCTGGCCAGGTGAACAAGCATGTGGGTTCCAATGTGTAGACGCATAACTGATTCTTGGAACAAATCACAGTAACATTAGAAGGGCAGGGGGTAGGCCGGCGCCGTGGCTCAACAGGCTAATCCTCTGCCTTGCGGCGCTGGCACACCGGGTTCTAGTCCTGGTCGGGGCACCGATCCTGTCCCAGTTGCCCCTCTTCCAGGCCAGCTCTCTGCTGTGGCCAGGGAGTGCAGTGGAGGATGGCCCAAGTTCTTGGACCCTGCACCCACATGGGAGACCACGAGAAGCGCCTGGCTCCTGCCATCGGAACAGCGCGGTGCGCCAGCCGCAGCGCGCTACCGCGGCGGCCATTGGAGGGTGAACCAACGGCAAAAGGAAGACCTTTCTCTCTGTTTCTCTCTCACTGTCCACTCTGCCTGTCAAAAAAAAAAAAAATAAAAATTAAAAAAAAAAAAAAGAAGGGCAGGGGGTGCCTTCCCTGCTGCTCAGGAGTCAATGCTCAGCCAAGCCCTTTGTGCCCAGGATCTGGAATTTCCAGACCTAAAGGACCCACAAGGTATCTTCCCTCATGAATTCTGGGCTACGATGTCGTTC
Source organism: Lepus europaeus (assembly GCF_033115175.1). Lineage (NCBI taxonomy): Eukaryota > Metazoa > Chordata > Mammalia > Lagomorpha > Leporidae > Lepus > Lepus europaeus. The sequence goes on along the minus strand of NC_084838.1, from coordinate 91,056,365 downwards.
TTCTGATGGAGCATATCTGCCTTCAGTCTTTGAAGTCCTAAAAATCATTTATTGTCTAAGAGTATTACTTATTTGCTGTGAAGTTTTACGTTTTTAAAAACAAGCTTTTATTATTTTGAGGAATTTGGGTGGTTCCAGTACTCAGTCCATCATCTTGATTCAATCTATTGAGGTCATTTTAAGATTTGGGGAAGTGTGGGCATTTGGTACAGCAGTAAAGAAGCTGCTTGGTATGCCTGCATCCCATATTGAAATGCCTGGGTTTCAGTCTTGGCTCTACCTCTGATTCCAGCTTCCTTCTAATGCCCACACTGGTAGATAGCCAATGATGGATCCCTAGCACCCATGTGGGAGACCAAGATTGGGTTCCAGGCTCCTGGCTTCAAACACCAGCTATGACTATTGCAAGCATTTGAGTAATCAATCAGAGGATGGGAGACCTAGGTCTCTGTCTCTTGTTCTTTCAATTAAGAAAACTGAAGTTTGTATTAAAAAAAAAAAAAAAAAGCTTTGCACTTTATTAAAAAAGATTTTGGAAAATGAAAATTTCAGCTAATTTTTGTCAAGTAATTTTAAGTTTACTTATTTTCTTTGAGGAGAGGCAGAAGGAGAAAGAGAGGTATCTTTTATCTGCTAGCACATTGCCCAAATGTATACAACAACTGGGGCTGGGGCTGGGCCAGGCTGCAGCCAGGTGCCTGTATCTCACTCCAGGTCTCCCCCCACACCCTATGGGTAGGAGGGACCCAAGCCCTTGAGCCATCCCCCTATTGCCTCCCAGGGTGCACATTAGCAGGAAGCTGCAATCAGATTGTAGCGGAGGAACTCCAATAAGGGATAGCATCTTTTTTTATTTATTTATTTATTTAGCTAAACCTATACACTTTTTTAAAAAAGATTTATTATTTATTTTACTTGAAAGAGTTACACAGAGAGAGAGGCAGAGAGAGACTGAGAGATTGAGATTGAGATTGAGATTGAGATTGAGAGAGAGAGAGAGAGAGAGAGGTTTTCCATCCAATGGTTCACTCCCCAATTGGCTGCAATGGTGGGAGCTGTGCCAATCCGAAGCCAGGAGCCAGGAGCTTCCTCTGGGTCTCCCACGTAGGTGCAGGGGCCCAAGGACTTGGGCCATCTTCCACTGCTTCCCTAGGCCATAGCAGAGAGCTGGATTGGAAGTGGAGCAGCTAGGACTTGAACCAGTGCCCATATGGGATGCCAGCACTGCAGGCAGCGGCTTTAGCTGCTATGACACAGCGCCGGCCCCCTGAAGTAGCATCTTAATTGCTACACCTAAACACTTGCCCCGCTATCAAGTAATTTGGACCCCTGAAGTAGAATTTAAGAATTTTACAAATACTTATTATTTAATTAAGCAGTCTATGACAGGCTCACTGAGTTTGGCACTTTATATATGCTACTCCTTTTATTTTCACAAAATTTGGAAGGTTGCTATTATCTAGTTTCTAGAAGAATACACTTCAGTCAGAAGTATAAAGGGTCTACTCATAAAGTTCTTGAAGGCAGGAATGTTGGGTTTAGAGTCCTTACCTGTCTTTAACTTTACCCATCTGCAGTAAGAGGGACTGAGGTCAACACAAACAACGAATTTGTTAGAGAGGCATGCTTTCAGGACCCCCACAGCACCCTTACATATGTTTATCATTACTCATGTTTATAAGTTACATAATTTCCAGTGGCATTCATATGTAACTGTTTGTTGTCTTGTTAACAATATTATGAGTGTGAGAAAAGAGTGGGCGGGTAGAGAGGCTCACAGAGTTAAATAATATTATCCCAATTTCAAAGGGATCCCAGATAGGCACAGTCTTTAGTTGAATAAGATTATCACCCCTACCATTGATAAAGCTGAAGTGACATCATGCAGGCTGGTATGCATTTTAAGATTTTAATGTCAATAGTCTACAAAACCCACAGATTTCTTACTCGAACTCCTTCTTATGCTTCCAACTCTGCCTTTTCTGCTTATAAAGGAAATGCTCCCCACCCCCGACACTCCTCCCTTTCTTCTGCTGTCTTCTACTTTTCCTGTGATTAAAAAAATATTTCCCTTGGTAACCATTTTCCCTGGTTACTTTCTTGGCTAATTTTCCCCACAAAGAACTGAAAGGCATTTATCCCAAGGGAAGCAGTTATTTTAGATTTTACTAAGAAGTCAGCAAACATTCTTTCACTAGTCCCTTTTGCTCCCTCTTTGTTTATAGAGAAAGCCTGATTTCTGTTTCATTTTCAGCTGGAGACTTAAATGACACCAAGCAAAGCCTACTTAGTTTAGATTTCCAGGTAAAAAGTTTTAAATTTTAAGTTTTTACTAAAGCATGTGGAATGGTTTTAGTATTTGGTTATTTTATGTTGCAAATATGTTTAACCCTTAAGAAAATTCTCTCTTTAATATGTTTTAAAAGTTCAAAGTACGTATTATTCTGTTTACTTGTATTTCAGGATGATTATTTCCCAAGAATTTCAAACTTTACAGAACTAGGATTAAGTTGTTTTTGTATGTTTAGATAGAATTATGTGCTCAACAGAAATATACACTGGTTTGAAAATTTCATTCTTTCTCAGTTTTTAAGCCCTAAAGAAATATGAATAATTAATTTAAAATGTTTTTCATTTTAAACTTGTTGAGTGGAGTGGGATGTGGTAATAGATTCATGGCTCCAGGTAGAAGTTTAAACTTATATTTTTTAAAGTTTACTTGAGAAAATTGATGAAAAAAATTAAATGAAGGAAAATAATAAGTTAATCAAGGTTTACAAATTACTATTGGGATAAACACAGTAAGGGCTAGGAAGATAAATGATACTGTGATTAGAGAGCCATAAAGTTTTATCTCTAGAAACATTTGCTCCATTATACAGCTGTTCATTAAAATAAATATTAAAGGCAAAAATAAATTATATAAACAATTGAAAATAATAAAGGCCTAAGCATCAGTTATCAAATTAGCATTTAGAGGCCATTTAATAAAATGTACTTAAACATTTCAATAAGACTATTTAGACAATGATTTTTGTCAAAATTAAAATAGCTCTGTAAATTTATTACTGAACATAGTTACGTAGATTTCTGGATGAGTAAAAGAGTCAATTTTTTTTTTTTTTGGCAGAGGGAGAGATGAAGAGAGATGGTGCCAGGATGAGGACGTGGAGGGTGGGCAGACTCGCTCAGGGGGACACTCTGGCAGATGGTGCTTACAGAAGGCCCAGGGACACCGGGAAACTTGGGACCTCCTGGGTTTGACTGCTAGCACAGGACAGAGGGTCTGCATGTGTAACCGCATAGCATTCATGTGTCTGCCCAGCAGGGCTCCCTGCCTGTGACTCTTAGCAAACTCCAGCTCCACGCTGTCCAACAGCCTCACTTTCACACTGTCCCCCTTGCTGCTACTGCCATTCCTTTCCCTTGTACTTGTTCTACAAACTGACTTGTATGAATTCAAGTGCCAATAAGCTGATGGATTTGCTACTGTATGCTTTGCACATTAGTTTTTCTAAAACAAAAACTACATGGATCATAAAAAATTACTCAAATATAGCTTCAGCTCCATGACCTACAGTGATGGTTCTGAAACAACTGTGGTGATCAATGTGTGCACACACTGACCGCGAGCGTGATGCTGAGGCCGACATGCAGATGCTGTACAACTGGGAGGTGGTGAGTTAAGGTGACCTGGTGGCAAGCTGGAACATACACCAGGTGAAAGCTGACCAGAAGAAGCTGATGATGGCTGCTGGAGCTGTGAACAGAACTGCTGAGACCTGAGGACACACCGAGCAGACTTCTGCCCTCCTTCCTCTCACTGGGAGACCTGTTACAAGCACACACACGTATAAATAGACAGCTGCACTAGGCAACAATATGGGGGTTCCCGGGTGGACAGGATCTGTGGGATCCCTGCACAGGCAGACAGAAGGTGCAGAGTTGAAAGAGCAAGAATGTAACCCTGAATGGGCACAGGGGAAAACAGGTCAGACAGCCTATTCGGGAAGGATAAATCGATTTTAGATTAAAAGATCCCAAGAATGACAAATTCAATCACCACTATGACTACTACTTTTGCATAGGCACATTGTGGCAAAACTTCTGAAAATCAAAGATATGTTGAAAATTTGGGGAGAAAAAAGAGCCTCTATAGAAAAAAAAAGCCAACGGAAATGAGAATCAGATTCAAGTCAAACGTCTTATCAGCAAGAGTAAATATTAGAAAATGATGGACCACTATCTGTGAAGTATTAGAGGAAAAGGATTTTGAGACCGTAATTCTGTTAACTAAACAGTATTTTCAGACATACAAGAATCCCAAGAATTCTCCGACCTTCTCTGAGAGAGGATGCATTTCTGTAAGGAGTAAGCAAGCCTGAGGGACCTTCTCTGGATGACGGCTGGCGAGACAAGCCACACTCACTGACTTGCAGAGAATAACAGGGAAGACGGCGAAACGTCAAGGCCGGCGTTTGGGACAGGACCGGAACCCCGAAGTTGGGAACGGCATTTCTCAGGGAGGCATCCGCGTGTTCCGAAAGTGGCTGAGAAACTGAGTGGAGCTTTAGCAGATTATGAGGCTGGAGAGAAACAAAACTCAAAGAATAGGGCCAGACAAGCTGAGGGGGTGGTAAAGAAAAGTGATGCTGGTAAACACCAACGGACTTCTGTGTAGCTGTTCCTTGGCCGTAGTGAAGCCCAGCTCACATCGCTCAACACACGACTGGTAGTGTCCTCAACCTCCTGCCCAAAGCAGAGGTAACTCCGCCTCAGATAGGGAATATGTGATCCTAAACTTCAAAGGACTCTAATAATTTTTCACATGCAATGTCTAGCAGTCAATCAAGAGTGATCAGGCAAATGAGGAGACAGAACAGGCTAAAAACCTAAAGAAGTAAGAGCAAACACACCAATCCAAACCTAGTCTTCAGACATAGAGGTGAGAGAAAATGGGATTAATGTGCTTGAAAAATACAAGATTAAAAATTTAAATACTGCAAATGCAGTATTTTGTCCAAAGTTGTTTATAGTCTTGGTCAGGAATAATATACTATGATAGTTTTGATAATTTTTTTACTATTTTAAAATTTACTTTATGTGAATGAAGGTGGAAATCTTTTCATATGATTGTTGTTTATAGCCCTGGCCTTTTTTCCTCCTGGACTACAGTCTTTTTACTTTGTATTTGTTGAACTCTTTATTTAGTAGAGCCATTAAACTGTTGACTATAATGTAAATTTAAAATGTTATTTCAAAAAATAAAATAGTAAAAGGTTATTAATAAAAGAATTACTGAAAACTTGAAAATTTAAAAATGCAATGAAAGAAACAGAAAGTCAATGGGTGGATTTAACAGCAGATAGCACAGCTGGAGAGACTATTAGTGAACTGGAAGACAATCAGGGAACCAGCCAGATGAATGGAGGAACAGGTGGAGGAAAAGTGACTGCAGGACTAACGAGGAGGCTGTCTACCTGCAGCTCTGAGGGAGGGGAAAGGAAGGGAGAAAGCACTAGATGACAGCTGAGAAGTTCCCAAATCTGGTGAACATCGGTCCCTAAATTCAAGAAGTGCTATGAAAGCCAAACATGAAAAAAAGCAGGAATATCATAACTGCACATACCAGAATAATACAGAACCAAAGAGAAAAAAAAAAAATCTGAAAAGCAGCTAGGAAAAAAAAAAGGAAAAAGCAGGGCTGGCATTGTGGTCTATTGGGTAAAGACGCTGCCAGTGATCCTGGCATCCCGTATGGGTAACCAGTTCGTGTCCTGGCTGTTCCTCTTGTGATCCAGCTCTCTACTTGTGGCCTGGGAATGCAGTGGAAGACGGCCCAAGTGCTTGGGCCCCTGCCACCCACATGGGAAACCTGGAGGAAGTTCCTAGCTCCTGGCTTTGGTCTGACCCGGCTTTGTTGCAGCCATTTGGGGAATGAACCAGCAGATGGAAAATGTCTTGTCTCTCCTTCTAACTCTGCCTTTCAAACAAACAAAGAAATAAATAAAATCTTTTTAAAAAGCTACATTTGAAGGAGAAATAGATTGAGAGGAGACTTCTCAATAAAGTCATTAGAAACAAGAAAGCATAGGAATAGTATCTTCAAAATGCTGGAAGACAACATTTGTCAACCTAAGTTCTGTATCCAGCAAATACATCCTTTCACAATTAAGGTCATATGCAAGAATTTTCAAATAAACAAAAAGAGAACTGTCATTTACGGAAATAAATAAAAGAAGTACCTTTCAAGTACTTATTTTTATTTATTTATTTTTTAATTTATTTGACAGATAGAGTTAGACAATGAGAGAGAGAGAGACAGAGAGAAAGGTCCTCCCTCCACCAGTTCACCCCCTAAATGGCCACCACGGCCGGAGCTATGCTGATCAGGAGCCAGGAGCCAGGAGTCAGGTGCTTCCTCCCAGTCTCCCATGCAGGTACAGGGGCCCAAGCACTCGGGCCATCCTCCACTGCCTTCCTGGGCCACAGCAGAGAGCTGGACTGGAAGAGGAGCAACCAGGACTAGAACCCGGTGCCCATATGGGATGCTGGTGCCGCAGGTGGAGGATTAACCAAGTGAGCCACTGGGTGGGTCCCCTGAAAGGTATTCTTTAACATACAAGATTGGTGATACAGAAAGCAGTGAGAAGAAACAAAAAGGATGCACAGGTAGATCTAAGTAAGAAGTCCTCAAATTGGAGCAGGTTACATTTGGCAATGTATGTAAACATTTTTGGTTGTCAGAGTGGGTAAAGGTGCTAATGGCATATATTAGGTAGAAGCAATTCTTTACTTTGCATCTTATTTGAAACGCAAAGAGATGGGGGAAGGAGAGGGGAAAAGGGAGGGAGAAAGGGAGAGGGAGAGCCTCCATCTGGTGTTTCACTCCCCAAAGGCCCACAATATCAGGGCCCCTGAACTCAATACTGGTCTCCCACGTGAGTGGCAGGGACCCAAGCACTAGAGGCAACACCTGCTGCCTCTCAGGATGGGCATTAGCAGGAGGCTGACTGGGAGTCAAAGAGCCAGGACTCAAACAAATGAGGCACTCTGATACAAGATGTGAGCATCCTACACTGTGTCTTAACTGCTAGGTTGAAAGCCCATTCCTTGCTCCTATATTAGAGTTTGGTAACTCAACAATGTATGTCGGGGCCGGTGCTGTGGTCTAGTAGGCTAAGCCTCTGTCTGTGGTGCCGAAATCCCATATGACTGCTGGTTCAAGTCCCAGCTGCTCCACTTCAGATCCAGCTCTCTGCTATGGCCTGGGAAAGCAGTAGAAGATGGCCCAAGTGCTTGGGCTCTTGCTACCCACATGGGAGACCTGGACGAAGTTCCTAGCTCCTGGCTTTGGCCTGACCCAGCTCTGTTTCAGCCATCTGGGGAGTCAAACACCAGATGGAAGACCTCTCTCTCTGTCTCTCCTCTCACTGTCTGTAACTACTTGTTAAATAAATAAATAAAATCTTTAAAAAAAAAAAAAAGAATGTATGTAGTAATTTTATAAAGAACAGAACAGTAAAAAAGTATATAATTACTAATGAAATAAAAACCTAGCCATTCACTAAAAAGAAAGCAATAGAAAAAAGGAACACAGAAGAGATATAAGAAAGTCAATTGTCAAGAAAGTCAATTGTCAGAAGTATATTTATACTTGAACAGACCAAGCATTACATTAAGAACATTAAATTTTCCAGTTAAAAGACAAAGTTTATCAGACTGCATTTAAAAACCCCCACTAATTGAAAGTATATAAAAATACAAGAATATGGAAAGGCTGAAACTACAATGATGCAAACAATATATTAAGCAAATATTAACTAAAACAAGCAACTACATCCTGTGTTTTAGAAGTGCTATACGAACACTGTTATGCCAACCTACTTGTTTATTGCTTATGGTTACTCCGTGGCTACCACAGAGTAGACAAAATAGATCTTATGGCGAACAGCACAGAAAGAACTTATTTGATAAAAAAGCACCAGAAAGATATGAAAATTCTGAATTTTCAACTGATAATAAAAGTTTAAAATTATTAAATGTGACCAAATTAATTTTCAGATATTATAGATCCACAAATTAACCCAAAATAAATTTATTAATATATTATTTATAAATGTAAGTACTATAAAAATGCTTCAAGATATATGAACTAGAATATTTTAATAGCAAAAGCTTATTAAATATTCACCATCAAGTTGTTCAAGTAACTTATGGAATGAAAACCTGGTAGAGACCTGATACACTTTTGTGTGCGTGTGTCACACATATACTGGCATAAATGTTCCTATGCCCATAATTGTTTCTGAGAGGAGATAAAATAGATTATAGTATAACATATATAGAAGGGCTGGAAAACTGTGCACACCTCCCCCCAGCCTGGCCACATCCTGTGTTTTACACGAAGTGCTATATGAACATTGTTAGGCCAACCTATTTACTTACTGCTCCCGGTTACTCCGTGGCTACCACAGCACAGCTGAGTAGTTGTGACAGAGATCATCCACCAGCAAAACCCCAGATTTACTCTCTGGCCTCCGATAACAAAGTTTGACTACTCTTGTACTAAACTATTAAGTATGGTTAGGGCAATTTATCCTTTCTGCTTGATATCTTGAGTTTTAAAAAATAGGTATTATTTTATAAATTAAAACACAGTTTAAGAAGCACTAATAAAAAAGATTAAGAACTCAGAAAATGGAAATCTGAGTAAGCATTGTTTTTAATCTTTAAATCTCATGGGCCCTGATATGGACAATAAACTGTGGCTCAGTCCAAGGGGGAAGCTTCTGCCAGAACTTTGAGAGTCTGGAATGTGAGGTCTGAGTAGATAATGGAATTCCCCACTTTGGGAAACTGGACAGAGTCACCTTTAAAAAGATTTTAAAAAAATATTTAAAAATATTTATTTATTTCAAACACGGAGTTACAAGGAGGAGAGGCAGAGGCAGAGAGAGAAGTCTTCCATCTGCTGGTTCACTCTGCAAATGGGCACAAGGGCCAGGAGCTTCATCCAGGTCTCCCATGTGGGTTTAGGGGCCCAAGCACTCAAACGGTTATGCAACAGCACCGGCCCCCAGAGTCACCTTATAAACGATGTGGACTGCACAGGAATAGCAGCAGTACCTGAGAGCAGCAGGAACACAAACCTGCTGGCATGTATGAAAGGACTTGGCTCTGGGGCTGGTGCTGTGGAGCAGTAGGCTAAGCCAGTGCCCGAGGAGCTGGCATCCCATTTGGGCACTGGTTGACGTCCCGGCTGCTCCTCTTCTGATTCAGCTCTCTGATATGGCCTGAGAAAGCAGTGGAAGATGGCCAAGTTCTTGGGCCCCTTCTCCCATGTGGGAGACCTGGAAGAAGCTCCTGGCTCCTGGCTTTGGATGGATCAGCTCTGGCCATTGTGGCCATCTGAGGAGTGAACCAGCAGATGGAAGATCTGTCTGTAACTCCCTCTCGTTGTAACTTTCTCTCTCACATAAATTAAAAAAAATCTTAAAAAAAATAAAAGGGCTTTGTTCTGACTGTATAAACACCAGTTCTGGAGTTATTTTTATTTTGTGTACATCCAGTGGGCTGTATCATCTGCATAAACCATCTGTCCTTGAGAATTCAAATACTCAGAATGGAATTTTTTGTTTGTTTCTTCCTGATACAGTTGTGTATGAGACATGGAAAAGAACATGAAAATAAAGTCTTGGAATTAGGAGAAGATCTTGGAAAACAAATTACTATATGTAAATGATGGTTATTTTTCACTATTCCTTTTGATAAGCAACCTCTAAAAGAGTCATCTAATTACAATTATATTTTACCCACAAGCAACATGCATCTTGATTACAAACCTTCAGTATCTCTTTATTTGTCTAAATCAGGGTTCCTTATCTTAGCACTAGAGATATTCTGGGAGATCTCTGGCCTCTAAATGCTGGATGCCTTTAGGACCCCTCCAAACTGTGTCTTATTGAACAGGTCTCTAGATATTGTCAAATGTCCCCTGGGGGCCAAAATAATCCCCACTGAGAAGCACTGCTCAAACTCTCAGCTGGCAAACTTTTGCTGTGAACTCTTGTATTTTGCAGAACACACTGTCAGTCTTTGTAGCAGCTACTAAACTCTGCCACCATAGTGCAAAACCACAAAATACAAGAACACATAAGTGAGGCTGTGTTCCAAAAATGTTATAGATATTGAAATTTAATTTTAATGCCATGAAATAGGGTTTTTTAAAAGTCATTTAAAAATGTTAAAAACATTTCAGTCTGTAGGTTGTACAAAAACAAATGGTAGGACCAGTAAGACCTCTGGTCGACAATTTCCTGATCTCAGCTCTAAAAGTTCATCAATCCACATATTTTAGGTTCTCCATCACCTGACTTTGCCTCTGCTGATCAAAGTACAGATTGTACAATGTCATTAAGTGCCTCAGACCAGCTCAGATTGTGAATTTTGCTCTTTACATGATTTGAAGTGTGATTCTAAACACCTGTCCTCTTACTCAGACTATGAAATGGTAGCCTTATCCAATACAGTGAAGACAACTACAAATTAAAGGGAACATATTTAAAGTATCCTTGTAAAACCATGACCACAATTAAGAAGACAAACATACCCAACATGCCCCAAGGTTCCCTACACTCTATTGGTATTCTCCTCCACCTGTCCCACAGTCAAGCCCTTGGACCTGTCTTGAGGAAACCACTGATGTGCTTTCACTACTGAACAGCTTGCATTTTCTGTTAATTGTATATATATGGAACCATATACATCTCCTTTTGCTTATTTTATTATGCACAATCATTTTTGGGATCCACTCAGTAGCATTTCACTATGTAGCTATATTATCATCTGTTTATCCAGGAACACACTGACAGACATTGGAACTGTTTCGACTTCTTGGCTAGTATAAATCTTATGAACATTTATATACATGGCTTTTTATGGACGTGCAAGTGTGCTTTCATTTCACTCAGGTAAATATCCTGGGTAAATGATAGGTGCATATCTAACTTATTTGAAAAAACTGCCAAACTGTTTCCAAAGTTGTTGTAGCCCTTTACATTCTTGAGTTTTGTATGAGAGTCCTACTTCTACATTCTTGCCAAGCTTTGGTTCTGTTTATTTACTTTTAGCCATTCTAATAAGTATGTGGTGGTATCTCATGGAGGTTTCCATTTGCATTTTCCTAATGACAAATGATGTTGAGCCTATCTTTTCATGTGCTATTTGCCATGTGTATATTTTTTGGTGAAATGTGTTTAAAATTTTTGGTTGTTTTAAAAATTAGGTTATGGAGTGGGTCTGGTGATTAAGATGCCAGTTGCGATGCCCATATCCCATATAGGAGTGCCTCGGTTTGTAAGTCCCAAGTCTACTCTCAATGGCAGCTTCTCACTAACGCATACACTGGGAGGTAGCAGGCATTGGCAAGTAAATGGGTTGCTGCCACTCAGCTGGGAGACCTGGATTGAGATCCCAGCTCCCAGCTTGGCCCAACCTTGCCCACTGCAGGGATCCGAGGAGTGAACCGGTAGATGGCAGCTTTCTCTGCCTCTCAAATAAAATAAAAAATAAAACTGGGTTAGTTTTCTTCTTATGACAGATTTATTTATTTATTTATAATTTAAATATTGGTTTGAAAGGAAGAGTTACAGAGTGGTAGAGACGAGAGAGAGAGCCAGGAGCCAGAAGCCTCTTCCAGGTCTCCCACATGGGTGCAGGCACCCAAGGATTGGGCCATCCTCCACTGCTTTCCCAGGCCACAGCAGAGAGCTGGATTGGAAATGGAGTAGCCAGGACTCTAACCAGTGCCCATATGGGATGCTGGCACTGCAGGTGGGAGCTTCACCCGCTACACCACAGTGTCGGCCCCCTCTTTTGATAGATTTGTAAGACTTATTTGATAGAAATGTTTGAATATATATTTTGCAAATATTATCCAGTATGTGGCCTGCCTTATCAGTTTAATAGTATCTTTTGAAAAGAAAATATTTCAATTTTGATGAAGATAATTTACTTTTAAAAATATTTCAAGGGCCAGCGCTGTGGCATAGCAGGTAAAGCCACTGCCTGCAGCGCTGGCATCCCATATGTGCGCCAGTTCGAGTTCCGGATGCTCCATTTCTGATCCAGCTCTCTGCTATATCCTGGGAAAGCTGTAGAAGATGGCCCAGATCCTTGGGCCCCTGCACCTGTGTGGGAGACCTGGAAAAAGCTCCTGGCTTTGGATTGGCATAGCTCCAGCCGTTATGGCCATCTGGGGAGTGAACAAGCAGATGGAAGACCTCTCTCTCCTCTTCTTCTCTCTCTGTGTGTAACTCTGCCTTTCAAATAAATAAATCAATCTTTTTAAAAAATTTTTTATTTGAAAGGCAGAGTTACAGAGAGGCAGCGGCAGAGAGACAGAGACGGAGACAGAGACAGAGACAGAGAGAGAGAGAGAGGTCTTCCATCTGCTGGTTCACTCCCAAAATGGCTGCGACGGCCAGAGCTACACTGATCTGAAGCCAGGAGCCAGCAGCTTCTTCCAGGTCTTCCACATGGGTGCAGGGGCCCAAGGACTTGGGCCATCTTCTATTGCTTTCCCAGGCCATAGCAGAGAGCTGGATTGGAAGTAGAGCAGATGGGACCTGAACTGCCGCCCATATGGGATGCTGGCACTGCAGTGGCTTTACCCACTATACCACAGCGCTGGCCCCAATAAATAAATCTTTAAAAAAAAATTTCATCCTTTTCATTGCTCTATTTAAGAAAATTTTGCCAATCTCATGGTCACCAACATTTTTCCTATAATTTTTAATGGATTTTGCTCTTACATTTACCTATAACTTATTATTGTAGCATATTTTTGTTTTGTGTGGCTATGTAATTATTCCTATACTATTGTTTGAAAAGAGTATCCTTCCTCCATTAAATTGTCCTAGTACCTTTGATTAAAACCAGTTGACTGTATGTCCTCAGTGCATTCGTGGGCATTCTATTCTGTCCGATTGATGTTTATCTTAACACCAATACCAACTATTATTTACTTTTTGAATTTAAGCTAAGTATTAAAATCAGGTAGTGTGGGGCTGGCATTGTGGTACAGTGGGTTAAGTCGCTGCATGAGACACTGGCAGCTGGCACACGAGTGCTGGTTTGAGGACTGACTGCTTCACCTCTGATCCAGCTCCTTCTAACGCATCTGAGAAGGCAGCGTAAGATGGCATCCATGTGGGAAATCTGGATGGAGGTCCAGAGGCTCCTGGCTTTGGCCTGGCCCAGCCCTAGCTGCGACAGCTAGGAGCTTCTTCTGGGTCCCCCACATGGGTCCAGGGTTCCAAAGCCTTGAGCCATCTTTTGCTGCTTTCCCAGGCACATTAGCAGGGAGCTGGATTGGAAGTGGAGCACCTGTGACTCAAACTGGCACCTGTATGGGATGCCAGCATCGCAGGTGGTGGCTTAACATCCCTTAGGCCAAAATGCCAGACCCTATTTTTGAGTTTCTTAAGGTAGAAGCTTTGAGGTGATTAACATAGGTATTTGGTGCTATAATTTTATTTCTAAGCCATGTTTTACCTGCATCCTACAAATTTTATGTATGTTTACATTATTATTCAAAATATTTTCTGAATTTCTTTTTTGAATCTTTTCTTTGATGCAAGTATTTAGTTTACAAATATTTGAAGATTTTGTAGTATCTCTAGTACTTATTACATGCTTAATTTCACTGTGGTTAGAGAACATACTGTATGTTTTGAATCTCTAAAAAAATCACTGGAATTTGTTTTTTTGACCTAGAATATGTACTGTTCTGGTAAATGTACCATGTGTACTTGAAAAGAATGTGTTCAGTAGCTCCTTTTATAAGGGGAAAATATGTTCTAAGACTGCCAGAGGATGCCTGAAACTGTAGATAGTACTGAACTCTATATTACGCTGTTTTTTTCCTACACATACATACTTAGGAAAAAGTTTAACTTATAAATTAAGCACAATAAGAGATTAATAACAATAACTAATAACAAAGTATAAAAATTATAACAATATACTGAAATAAAAGTTATGTGAATATGGTCTCTTTCTAAACAACTTATTCTGCACTGTCCTTAATGATGTGAGGTGATACAATGGCTCCCTCCCAACAAAGAAAATCATAAAGTCAGAGAATAAAAGAAAAAATAGAGGGGCTGGAAGAATGGTTTGTGGATGATATTGGTCACAGGGCAGCACTGTGGCACAGCAGGTGGAGAGAAATTCCCAAATAATAGTGGAAAACCTACAGCATGGGGAGGCCCAGAGGAGGGACAGCTAACTAGGGCCTGGGAGCCACGTCTGCCCCACTGCCTTATTTTATAACAAGCATTTTATTGGCACTTGACCATAGTTATTCGTTCACACATCATCTATGACTGCTTTAGTGCTGCAACGACGGAGCTGGGTAGTTACAACTGAGAATGTACAGCCCATAAATCATGAATTATTTACTATCTGGCACTTTATAGAAAAAGTTTGCTATGCCAAGTCTATAGGCAAGATGTAAAAGGTTCTTCGGTTCTGACAGAAAAATTCTAAATTCTAATTTGTCAGTAAAACTGTAGCATATTGTCTACATAACATGAGTTTTCTTAAAGATGTCCTAATAGATATACAATTACAAGCCTTTCATAGGTAAAGATTCAGTCACCATTAACTTGGAACTTGTATTTCATTCTAGAAATTGGCTGGTGGAAAAATCAAACATGAAGTCTGCAGTTTTGTTTTGCTTTGTTCTACTGATCATTTTTCAAACTGACTTTGGACAAAATGAAGAGACTCCGAGGAGGCAAGGGAGGAAGATGCGTTACAGGAGACTGAGGAAAAGCTCCTCCCCCAGCCACAGATCAGACAGAAAGCATGGAGGTCAGCAGATGACAGCTACATCAGCACCAAGGTTTCCCATTGTTAACTTTGATGACAGCACGGAGGACAAGTTTGAGTCCTTTTCAAGTTTTCTTGGAGTAGAATCAAGTTATAATGTGTTACCAGGTAAGAGAACAGCATTGAGGGGGGAGACAAGAATCTTCGTGAAAATATTTTCCAAAGAAAAATTCAAGTTATGTTCAATCTACAAAGATAAATTTTTATAATTAACAAAATCAACTGATTCAAAATCAACTTACAATACAAACTTATTGGAAAAGGAAAAAATAATTAACTGTGATTATAATTATAAATTTATAGTTATCATTTTGGTCTATTTCTTTTCAGTATATTTACTATGTGTGTATTTAATTAGTTGTTAGGACAACGTGAACAATATAAGCATAAATTCATAAACTGCTTTTTCATTGTAGTTTTTCTATATTATAGAAACAAGTTATTTCAGATGATTCTACAAACACAAGTCTACTAAACATTTTTAACCAAAATTTTTTTCAGCCACAAGTTAAAGCCACTGAATCTATATAGACTAAACTACTGATTTTTTAAAGGCAGAAAAAAACTGGAAGTACTGCCAGATTTCAACCAGGCATTTTCAAAACCTAGTATTTAATGGTCCACATTTTTCCAAGTTTGAAAGGAAAAAATTATATTTTAGATATGTTATCATTAAGACACAAGACAGAAGAAAATATCACTATATAATTTTCTGGGGCCAATACTTCATACATCATCTCAGTAATGCCAAAAGCTTCTGAGTTATTATTTCCATGAATAACATACAATTATCATGCAAATAAGCAACTCAGGCCACACTGTCGACACGAGTGGAAAAAGGCAGAGAAATCAACGGAAAAGATCACTGTAACAAACATATACCCATAGCTCTTAGAGAATGAGGTCAATTTCCTTAGTTAACTGGAAGATACACAATGATAGAAAATAAAAAGGTAAAAAAATAGTGTATGCATAATGTGATTTCACATCTGTTTAAAAGGGTTTAAATATGTGATACAGGGAAGTATGCATTAAAAAGTACAGAAGATGTGTACTAAACATTTGTAATTTGCCCAAAAGTATTTTCTAGTGGTCTTAAAGTACTTCTTATCTTATTGTATTACTATACATGAAACTGACCATTTTAACTACTTCACAGAATATAATGCAATGGCATTTAGTATATTCACAATATTGTGCCAACATCATCCCTCTCTAGTTCCTGAACATGCCCACCATTCCAAAGAAGCTCTGCACATAATGTTCTCATTCCTCCTCATCCTCAGCTCCTGGCAACTTCTTATCTACCCCCTGTCTCTATGAATTTGCCTCTTCTGGAGATTTCATATAAATGGAATCACATAACATATGGCCTGGTGTAAATGGCATCTTTCAATGAGTACAATGTTTTGTACTCACTGAGTACAGGAGCGTGGCCGGGTGCTGGCTGCAACCTGCATACTGACCGGCACTTTCTCAAAGCTGTCTCGGAAACACAGGTTGTGGTGGATGGTGTTCTTCCAGCCTTCCGGAAAAATGGAAAGTGTTGTCGAGTGAAACTGTAGATCTGCTGCATGTTGAGGCCACGGGGGGAATGTACAATGTTTTCAAGATTCATTCATGTTTAGCCCATATCAGAATTTCCTTGCTCTTCATGGCTGAATAATATCTCATTGTACGGATAGACCATATTTATTATTATCCACTTGTCAGCCAAAGGATGCTTGGATCGTTTCTACCTTCTGCTTGCTACTGTGAACAGCACAGCTATTTCTACTCATGTAGAGGTTTTATTTGAACACCTACTTTCAATCCTTTTGGGCATGTTATCTAGAAGTGAAACTTCAGAGCCATATGCTGATTTTTAGATTTAACTTGCTAAGAAACCTCCAATTGTCTCCTGAAACAGACACTATTTTATATACCTACCACCAATGTACAAAGATTCCAATTTCTGCACATTCTTGTGAGCATTTATTACTTTTTCTTTTGATCATAAAATATTGCTATTTCATTACACTGCCGGGAAATTAAGAAAAAAAAAAAAAAAACAGGGGGAATACATCTTTCCACATACCATCCTAATTTAACTGACATTAATTTAGAAAAGCTAGAGCAAATACATATGTGTATATGTAAAAATATACAGATTTTACTCTCACTGGTATTCATATACTTACCCTGTTTTTAATAAATGTCCTTTAAAGCCATCATATGCACCCTAGTATTTCTACTTGTGTCTGCTCATTAATCATTTAATAGTATTTAGATTGCATTCAGTTTGTATTTTAATCACTCATGTGATTGGTGAAACTGTACAGTTGAAGGTATCGGGGAATAATTTAAGTTATACTTTATGCATCAGCTACCTAATACATGTTTATTTTTATCATTATTTCAAACTTCACCTATCTTGTAGTTCTCTCTACAGTTTACTTCAGCTTCTACTGTATATGTCTATATCTTCTGCATGGGACTGCCTGTGATCCATGAGCTTGGGGTCAGGCATAAACTGTGTAGTACCTTAGGTGGATTCTGCTTTGGTCTTTCAGAACTCAGTTCTGTTGGCAAAGGTACTGTTTCAGAACAGAAGTTGTTTTTGCAGGTTCTTCCATTTCAGCAGAGCTTTCTAGCTCAGTTTTTTCTTTAGGTTCTGGGAGTCAGTCTTTTTGTTGCTTTTTATCCGCCATGATTTAACTGCTTCATACATTTGTTGATTTGTAGCACATGCCTTTTCTCAAGTTAGTATAACTAGTATTACTGACTGGACTGGATAGCAAGCAGTTGCTCCTAAAGTGGTCAGTCCCACTGGATAAGCAATTTTCTTAAATCTAGAATCTTTTATTTGCTCAAATCAAGCCTACCTATCCTGGAACTAATTATTCTAATCTTTAGAAGAAAATATCTTCAGATAGACATGATTCTTTTTCAAATTGTATTGTATCCATTATCCTGTTTTCCACAAAGACATAAACACCATTGCACCAGCCAATATAATAACTAGCTCTAGTACAGATGGATGCAAAGCCCACTTAAAAATGACTAGGCTGCTCTTCAACATATTTAAACTACAGAGGTGGTGCAGCATAAATGGGGAGTGGCTCTGGTCTCACTAGGTACTTTTGAATTCCTCTTCTTTGGCTGCATATACACTTATAGATGCATTTTATCAGATCTACAGGAATAGTTGTCAGTTTTCCCATCCAAACAGCAGCTACATCTATGACCTCCCTGTTCCTTTGTTTTTTAAAATTTATTTATTTGAAAGGCAGAGTGTCAGAGAAAGAGAGAGGGAGGGAGAGAGGGAAGATCATTTGATGACTGGTTCACTCACAAATGGCCTCAATAGCTAGGTCTGGGCTAGTCAGGACTCAGAAGCCAGAAACTCCAACCTATTCTCTCATGTGGGTGGCAGGGGCCCAAGTACCTGTGCCATTATCCACTGCCTTCCCAGGTCCATCAGCAGGAAGCTGTATCATCAGTTGAGTAGCCAGGACTTGAACCAGCACTCCAATATGGGATGACAGCATCACACTGACAGCTAAACCTGCTGTGCCATAGTGTGGTCCCCATTTTGCCCAAGTTTTATTGGGGTTCTCTTTCTGTTGTTGAATTGCAAGACTTCTCTATGAACATCCTGGCTATTAGACTCTTACATATGATTTGCAATTATTTTCTCCTATTGTATATGCTGTTCCTTCGCTTTCCTGACAATGTCATTTGATACAAACAATTTTGATGAAGTCCAATTTATCTTTTGTTTTTGTAGCTTGTGTTTTTAGTGTCACATCTAAGAATCCATTGCCAAATACAAGGCTATGAAGATTTATACATGTCTTCTAAGTATTTTATATTCTCAGCTTTAATATTACAATGTTTGATCCATTTTGGATTAATTTTTGCATATGGTGTCAGGTAAAGGTGCAGCTTCATTCTTTTGCAGGCAGTTGTCCAGTTGTCCTAGCACTATTTGTTAAAGACACTGTTCTTGTCCCCACCGAATGGTCTTGGCATACTTGTTGAAAATCAGCTGCCCACAGATGTGTGCCTGGATTTTCACTATTCCTTTGGTCCTTATATCTCACTTTACAAGAGTATCATATTGGCATAAGTTGATTACTACAGCTTTATAGGAAACATTTTGTAGTTCTTTGAAATCCAGAAATGTGAGACCTCCAACTTTGAGAGTGTTTAGGCTATTTGGGATCCCCTGTAATTTCATCCGAATTCAAGGATTAGCTTTTCCATTTCTGCAAAAAAGGTCACTGGAATATGATAGGGTGTAGTACTTTTATAATCAGGAAACAAATCATGTGTGTATTTTTTCCCTCAAGGAGTGGGATTAGTCTGTTACAAATATGCAAGTAAGAGGTAAGTAGGGCCTGAACTGAGACAGTGTTGGGGGAAGGTACAGTTTGGGGACTATGGCTCAGGGGCAGGTGAGTTAGAGATACCAGGGCTGGAAGGAAAACATCCCTGACATTCCCCTAAGCTCTTGGATACCTGCTCAGCTGATCCATACATCCACTTACCTACAACCTTTTATGTGCAGAAATGCATATACTAAATGCCATTGCAATGTGCATTTTAAAAGATTGAATATTATGGTATATGAATTATATTTCAATAATGGGATAGCTCCAGAGAGGTAGTTGCAGCGCTTCATAGGGAAGCACACAGAAATGTGCTCCTGTGGCTCGCCACTGTTGCCGTGTCAGCTCCCTGGCACACAGTTGAAACTGCACTGCTGGCCCCTTGAAGTCAGATGGTGCCAGACAATAGCCACTTTTACAGCTCAAGCGTGATCTGCAGCCTGGTGTCCCACTGTGGCAGCCATCAGGGTGGCATGCTTGTGGAAGCCTGCCATCTGTCACTGAGTGACTACCATGAGCCAAACCCCATGCATTCCCGAGGCATACATGGCCTGAGTGAGGAAACACTGGGATCTGGGGGCTGTCTGCAGCTGCTGTGTAACTTGTTTATTCTGATAGGTGCAGGATGGACACAGAATTCAGTCAAGTCACCACGAGGAGGTCACTCGCAGAGGTAGTGGGAGGACAGCCAGTAAAAAGCATTTCCAAGAATTATGTCTTTAGGACTTTTCACTCTGTGCATGAATACACACAGAATTCGATTTCTGTGGTTACACCAGTTTGACTTCATGCTGTGCCCACTTACTCCACATTAGAGACCGAGTGCTTCTGTTCTCTCCTAGGAAGGAAGGGGCGCTGCCTGGTGAAGGGCATGGCCATGCACAACAGAGCCGTGTGGTCTCCGGATCCCTGCACCACCTGCCTCTGCTCAGACGGAACAGTGTTATGTGATGAGACCATGTGCCGCCCCCAGAGCTGCCCCCACCCCATCACACACGAGGGGGAGTGCTGCCCTGTCTGCCCCAATGCCGGTATAGAGATGTAGCCAAAACAAAAATACCATGTGTAATTTGGTCTATGACTTACATTTGTTTTTCTTCCTCACTACTTTAAGTTTTAAATTATGATAAACTAGTTATCAGGGTACTTACAACATTGGCACAATGTTGGTAAACATAGAAAATATTTGAGAAGGTATGGTAAGGACAGCAATAACAGTGACTTTTTTTTTTTTTGACAGGCAGAGTGGACAGTGAGAGAGAGAGAGAGAGAAAGGTCTTCCTTTGCCGTTGGTTCACCCTCCAATGGCCGCCGCGCTAGGCGCACCGCGCTGATCTGAAGCCAGGAGCCAGGTGCATCTCCTGGTCTCCCATGCGGGTGCAGGGCCCAAGCACTTGGGCCATCCTCCACTGCACTCCCTGGCCACAGCAGAGAGCTGGCCTGGAAGAGGGGCAACTGGGACAGAATCCGGAGCCCCAACCGGGACCAGAACCCGGTGTGCCAGCGCCGCAAGGCGGAGGATTAGCCTGTTGAGCCGTGGCGCCGGCAACAGTGACTTCTTAATTCTGGCTCTATGATTCCACTCCACATTGCACTCTCAGCATGAGAGACCCAGTGACAGAACATCTACAACCTTCAGATCCCGACTTGTATCACGAATTAAGGGTTCTGCTGTGGTCTGAAATGTTCTGTCTCAATCTGACTCTTCATGAGTACAATTATCTCCTGGGAGGACACAGGTTGAACAAAGCAGCAGTGATTTGTACCTGGAGAGAACAGAGCCCCTGCGCAGGAACCAGCATGGTTGCCTGGGTAATCCAGGGGAGTGGTTTCCTAGTGTGGCGCTCCTGTATACTGGAGGCCACAGCTCGGGCTTTGCCAGCTGCTCATGAGCCCCTCTCAAACGTGACTGAGTGGGTGCCCTTGGGAGGGAGGTCCAGAGCTCCTCCAAGAGAAGCCCAACCAGTGCATTACAAAGACAGGCAAATGCTTGGTAAATAATCTGATGAGCAGGGAGAGGGACATTTTCTCTTGTCCGTAACCAAAGCAGATCATTCTCATATGCAGTGATGATCTCTTGCCAGGAAGAACTTTAGAATATTTAGAAATCATATTTTGCTTGGTATTATCAGTTATTTCACTAAAGCACTAAAAATGTTATAAAAGTACTTAATGAAAATGATTCCTTGGAGTAAATACAAGGTTTATAAGATTCAGAGATTCTTAGATTTTTCTCAAAGGACTTAGAATATTCTTGAAGTGTTGTAATTATTTTGGAAAAATAAACTTGGATATACGGGAAGGATTTTAAATGTTTCAATATGATAGTTTTAGTTTCCTTTAACTAATTTTTTTTCCTGTTCTTCTGCTTGTCTTGCCAAAGATGTGATAAAAATAACTCCTAGACTTTATAATATTTACTGAATTGATACTTTAAGTAATTTCTTCAAATAACTTATTTTCTGAGTTCTTTTGGAGGGTAGTCTATGTATAGAATTAAATAGAAGAAGGGAGGTATTAAATTATCAATGTTGATGATTCACCTCCCCCTAGAACTCTTCTTCCGTCCCTAGTCTCCTCAGGCATAGTCCCCCAGAACTCTTTACTGAGATGAGTCTGCCTGATTTTAGCCAGGTCCTCCCCACTTTGCCTGCTAAATGTAAATGCAGACTAACTTTGTACTGTGCTCCACCTCCATCATGGATGATGGATGACCCTGTGCAGGTGCCTGAGGCATAACAACATCTGTTAAGTAAAGGACATTGTCTACGACCTGAGGCAGTGAAATTGATTTAAGCAGAGAGTCTGGGTAGGAAGAAGAGAATTTTCCACCCATAATTCTGAATTTCAGAGGATGCCATTAGGCCCAGAAAATGAAAACATTGAAAAAAAAATCTATAAACAAAAGATAGTTTACTACTACAAGCAAATAAGAGATAATGTTTCACTTTTTAAGAAAATGTCCAATGGCAGTCTAATTCTCACATTATCAATACTTCCCAGTTAACAGTACAGTATCTATTATAAAGGTGTCACATCTGCTCATCCCACAAGCTCACCCGGCGCTTCTCACCACCTTGTAGTGTGTGCCAATATTATTCCCTCTTTGGGTACCAGATACCACGGTATTCTAGCATAAAATAAGCATTGAATTATTTAATACAAAAAATTAGTAGAAAGGTGCAAAAGCCAAAAAAGGAGAGTTATCTTTATAGATCTAGCGAAACAGATATACAGTTACTACTGAAACTTTTCAAGCAATACATTTCATTTTGCACTCAAACACCTGGAGGGAATAATATTTACTAACTTCATTTTATGATTTTCCTTTCATTAACATCATCAACTTGCCCCTGCCTCCTTCTTCTTGTACCTGCTTAGTCTCCTCTCCCCTACTCAGTGACATAGAATTACAAGACAGAACTGCCTTTTCTGGTGATTCTTCAGATCAAAGAGAACCTGTCCATTTACTTCACAAGCAACTGCCACCTGCTCAGGTGCAGACAGACCAAGGGTTAAGAAGAGAAGACCTTGAGTCTGAAGAGGATGAAGAAGAAATTAAAGAGGATGATGTGGAGCATGAGAGAGAGACCCCTGGCCCTAGAGATGGGGGGAAACTTCACGAGGGGCAGAGTGGAGGACAGAGGAAGCAGAGGCCTGTGGAGGAGGGGAGGCCACCATACCAACAACAAGGTCATGGGGAGGAGGCAGAGGAGGAAGACGAGGAAGAAGAACAAGGCGAGGAAGAGGAGAATGATGCTGTGAGAGGAGACATGTTCCGAACACCCTCCAGGTCCCCACTCCCCGCGCCCCCAAGAGGTGCCCTGCGCCTGCCTGCTGGGTGCTCTTTGTCCTATAGGACCATCAGCTGCATCCACGTGGACCTCAGCCAGATCCCACCGCTGGCAGCGCCGCAGATAACCAGTCTGGAGCTTGTCGGTAAGAGGTGCTGACTTCCTTTGTGCTTTAAAAGTAAAGGATGTTCCTCATGGTTTATGAATGCTGTATTTTAATTTCATAATAAAAACTGACCCTGAATAGTTATGTTCACCATCTTTACACGTGCAAATAAACTTTGCAGAGGAAACAGGAGCTTGCTGCAGAAGAGAAATGAGGTAGACAGCAGACTCCTCCAGGTTAGGTGAGGATTTCCTAGTGACTTTCTAAAAGTTGGCTTTAATGATGTGTGATTAATATACAGCAAGCCTGGTGTTCAGTGAGTTTTGATAAATACCTGCATGATATAACTGCACCAGAATCAACATTCCTTTTATAGCAAATCCTCCATGTCCTCTCTCTACCAGGCACTGGCCCGTTTCCTGTCCTAGAGTTCTGCTTTCTCAAGGGAGTCATGTATATGGAACCAGGCAGTACACAGCCTTTTAGCTGGGTTCCCAGAGTTCCCTAGGTCATCCACTTAGTCCCGTGCACATGCATTCCTTCCTCTCTCTGGATGAGCACCAAGTCACATTCCAGTGTATGGAGGGATCACAGTCACCAGCTGAGGAACACTTGGGTGGTTTCCAGTTTGAGATGATAATGTACAAAGTTGCTTACCAAATCCACATCCAGATGTTTGTGTGTACCAAAGCTCTTGTTTCTCTAGGGTAATGCCCAGGAGTGGGGCAGCTGAGTGACACTGTAAATGCAGGATCACCTTTCTAGGAAACAGCCTGACAGTTCTAAGGTGGCTTTGCCATTCCCATCAGCATGCCAGAGTATTCCCACAGCTGTGTGTCCTGCCAGTGCTTGGCACTGACAGCTGTTTTCTCCTCATTTTCATTGTTCTTTTGAGAATATGGTGGTCCAGATCTTCTGTCCTCATTTCCATAGGACCTATGGGAGGGTTCTGAGTGATGGAGCAGTAGGACCCTATGTGAGGGGCTAAATGGCAGAAACACACCAGGGTGGCCCTGAAGAGACAGGATGAGGGCATCGGAGGGAGTCGGATGCACGTGAAGGGAGAGCCATCTGCAACAAGGACACTGCCAGTGTCAAACGTGCAAGATGCATTCATGTCTGCTCCGACACAGGACTTCCTCTCACTTTCACAAGCTTGCCTAAGGATCGCTCTCAGGCCCAGCAAGGGCACTGCTTGAGCAGACTGCAGCCCAGGCACACTGTGCCCTCAGAGAAGATAGATGACCCATGCTGAGCTGCCCTGTTTTGGTTTCACAAGTCACCATGTGGCTTCTATACCATCTGCGACTTCTAGTAAGCTCATTTTCTGGGTTTAAAGTCTTCAACTACTGTACATAACTAAACATCAAAACAAAAAGCCATAAAATTAAAGCATGTAGGGACCTTGTAGATTGAAGTCCTAGAGATATAGCATTAGATCTGAGGGGTCTGAAAAATGGTTTCCCCAAATTGCTTATACCACGGAGGACACGTGTTCAGAGGACATGCGTGATTCGGATTTCATCATTTTCCCAGTCTGGGGAAGCAACAGTGGAAAAACACCAAGTAAAAATTCATTCCTGCATAACCTTCCAGAAACATACTCTCATTATAAACGCACGAAGCCAACAGTACTGACCAACAGACTCCATTTGGGCCTTTTAAGCAGTTTCATCTACAACATGATGAACTAGTATGCGATGACTCCTTAGAAAATTTCTAAACTGTCATAATTTCTGGAGCATGAATTTGTATATAGAACAGACAATCCACCTTGTTCTAAAAGACCTGCCCTCTCCTCAGATAAAGCTCTCTTGATATCCAGGCACACATCTACCCTATGCACACACACATGCACGTATGTACACATGCCCCTCCACATGTTCAAATGTATCTTTTTGTACACACACCTAACACACACTATGCATGTCCTAGGCAACTCCATCACCTCCATCCCGGATGAAGCATTTAATGGATTACCCAACTTGGAAAGGCTTGATCTCAGCAAAAATAATATCACTTCCTCAGGTGTGGGTCCAAAAGCATTCAAGGTAAGCACAGCCCGATTCATGCACCACACCGAGTGGACGGCTTGCACTAGTCCTGGTCAAAGAAGGGTAGAAAGGAAAAGCATTGTGTTCCTGAGGGGACGTTTTCTTATAAGGCAACAAAGTCTCCTCTCTTATGTCCTTAAACTGTTCTTAAGTTTTCTCTTGAATATTCTTGGTTGTTTTTACATCATTTTAGCTTCATCCTAAGGACATCGATAGTAGCATCAGTGACAAGACATGTTTTGAACTTTTGGAGTAGTTTCTTCTTAGGCAGCTGAAAACGAGTTGAAATCTGGTCTCCTAGATATGAAATATTTTCTGGAAGTAAAGCAGAGCTTTATTTGGAACCTCTACTAACACGTTAAGGCCAGCAAGATCCTGTTGCTGTTGCCTTATTTTTGTGCAATGCACAAAACTTGCTGGAGAACACTGGCATGTGGGGCTTCTGGAGACACTCACGGGCAAACCTCTGAGGGATTCAAAGCTGACGAGATTTTTTTTTTTTTAAATAAGAGGATCAAGGAATCAAAGATGGAAGAGAGGAGATGCTTGGGTGTGGAAACAAAACCACATCTGTGTGTGCTGTTCAAGCCAGAAGCAAGCATACTGTGTCCCA
Organism: Lepus europaeus; assembly: GCF_033115175.1. NCBI lineage: Eukaryota > Metazoa > Chordata > Mammalia > Lagomorpha > Leporidae > Lepus > Lepus europaeus. Next base: position 91,030,527 of record NC_084838.1, on the reverse strand, counting down.
CCCAGACTTCTGTCCCTTCCATGTTCTCAGTTCCTGGTTCTCATCTGGAGTCTCAGCTGGCACACAAGAAGGCTCCGGGTACCCACTCCACACCAGCCACTCTGACAGCACAATGGCTGGCATTAGGGAGTCCAGTCGCTGAAACTGATCAAGAAAAAAATGCTGCAGGAGATTATCTCCTTTTCTTGCTTTGGGAGTCTCTGTTCTGGTCTAAAACTGTTGAAATTTGAAGAAACTCATCCACATGGCTTCGATGAAACCTAACTCAGGTCTCTACTCTTGGTGGTGGAGTTGAGGTCTGGACAACGTGGAAAACACACTCTTCCAGTCATTTATTTAAGTACATATAGCAATAGCTTGCGATACTTGTATTACTCATTTTGAAAAACTTCCACAGCAATTAAGTGCTATTTTATGAGCCTTTTTCTAGTGTAGATAGGAGATTGAGGTGTATAAGAACTCATATGTTGAAAGGATTAAGCTGATTTTATTTTATTTTTTTTTCACTCGATTTTATGCATCTAATTATTTCATTTGAAAGGCCAAGTGGCCGGGGTTAAGGGGCTAGAGAGAGGGAGACAGATTTCTTCCATCTGCTGCTTAATTCTCTTTTTTTTATCTTTTTTTATTTTTATTTTTTTAAAATTTTTTAATTTTTTGACAGGCAGAGTGGACAGTGAGAGAGAGAGAGAGAGAAAGGTCTTCCTTTGCTGTTGGTTCGCCCTCCAATGGCTGCTGCGGCCGGCACACTGTGCTGATCCGATGGCAGGAGCCAGGTGCTTATTCTGGTCTCCCATGGGGTGCAGGACCCAAGGACTTGGGCCATCCTCCACTGCACCCCCTGGCCACAGCAGAGAGCTGGCCTGGAAGAGGGGCAACCAGGACAGAATCCGGTGCCCTGACCGGGACTATAACCCGGTGTGCCAGCGCCGCAAGGCGGAGGATTAGCCTAGTGAGCCGCGGCGCCGGCCAGCTGATTTTATTTATTAGCACCCACAGTAGACTCATCTGACTGCAGGATTTAATGGAATTTCTGTCTACTGCTTTAACGGCTTCCTCTATTTCTCTAAATTATTTATTTATTTATTTATTTAAAGGTCACAGAGACAGACACACAAAGAGGTAGAGGTACAGGGACAGACAGATCTCCCATTTGCTGGTTCACTCTCCATATGCCCCCAGTAGCTGGGGCTGGGCCAGGCCATAGTCAGGAGCTAGGAACTCAATATGTGTCTCCCATGTAGGTGGCAGAGACCCAACTACTTCAGCCAGCACTGCTTTTTCCCAGGGTGCACAGTAGCAGGAATTGAAATCAAGAATAGAACTGGAACTCAAACCTACACACTCCGATGTGGATGTGGCTGTTTTAACTGTTCTGTTAAATATTCAGCTCCCAGCTTCCTCTCTAAGGAAGTAGGATCAACCTGGGTAAAATGGATGCAAAGTCTATGAAATGAGGTTTGCTAGAAATGCCTGAGAATCAATTTAAATCGCCAAGATCAGTGTCTGCCTAATGAAAGAAATAAGGATTGCCATAGCCTGGATGTTACTGTCTAAGCTGAGGGGACTGCAGTTGTATGAAATTTTTGGCCACTGTTTCATTCTGACCACCACTATGTGGGACATGTAACTTACAGCTGTGACCTGATAAAAAGTTAATTCTGACACTTGGGTTGTTTTTTTTTTTTTTTTTTAAAGTTCCTGAAGAAGTTAATGCGTCTGAACATGGATGGAAATAATTTGATAGAGATTCCTTCAGAATTACCATCTACATTAGAAGAACTTAAAATCAATGAGAACAATCTCCAGGGTATTGATGAAGAGAGTTTATCAGGTATTTAACAATTTTTAAAATGATATGTTTCCTCAACCTTTTTTCTATAGTGTGGAAATTCTATTTACAGTATTGTAAATGAATAAATACTAAATATTTTAGGTCACTTTACCACTTGAGTTGATAGAAGTTACTTTAACTGCTGACCTGTAAAACTTAAAATGTACAGTAGTCTCCCCTTTTCCATAGTTTCACTTTCCAAAGTTTCAGTTACTTGTATTCAGTCATTGTTAGTATTTCTGTCTTCACTATATTCACAAAATTAGTATTTTTGTCTTCCCTCTTTCAAGTGAGAAACTATGTTCACAAAATTTTATTATATTGTTATAATTGTTCTATTATTGTTATTGCTAATTTCTTATTCTGATTTATAAATTAAACTATATCATAGGTATGTATGCATAGAAAACAACAGTCTACAGAGTTTGGTACCATCTGCAATTTCAGGCTTCCACTGGAAGGTTTTGGAATATATCACCCATAGGTGGGGAGAGGGAACTACCATATTTTAAACTGCCTGTTTCCTTAAGAAAAAAAAAAAAAAAAGATCGTAAATGAAACCTTGAACAACTGCAGATTCTCATCACTCACAATATAATAACTCTACTACAATTGCTAATAACAAAGAGTGACATTCAACATTCCCGGTACCACCATGAGTCTTGGTGTTATGTACTGACGTTTTTGGTGGTTGAGTGACTGGATCTTCACCACTCAGGTGATCAACATACCCCACCCACAACACATTTCGCTATTTCAATCTGCCCAGTGTGGAAACCTAAAACAAAGTACATAAGAATTGTACACAAAAGAGGAATAAATAGGCACTGTATCTGAGGTGTGCTAGTCTGGGCTATGGTGAGCATACTGAACTTCACTGCAGGACTTCACCTCTGGCAGTTCTGGTCCTGAGAGCGCTTGGGCTGGCACTCCTGGTACCTGTGCATCACTGAGGTCCTTCTTCCATACCTCATGATGAGTGGAGTGAAGCACTCCACTGTTGAGGCTTGGTGTCTGTTGGTCAAACTCCAGTGAGGGTACATTTGAATCTCCTGGAACCAGCTCCTCTTACACTAGTTTCTAGCCTGTGCTAAGGCGCTGAAGTCAGCATACTGCAACTCTATAGCAGAGGCTGAATCACATCTCACTTCAAGGGTTCTGGCTAATACCTTTGACTAAAACGTGTGCTTCCTTAAGACAAACACTGCCTAATTTTGCTTGTTATCTTCCCAACAATCTAGCAGGGCTCTTCTGTTTACTTGATATGAAATATGTTTATCATGTAAATGTTGAAAACCAAGCTTTTACTGGAGTAAAATAGTTCAATTACTTTTTTTTAGCTCTCCCAGTACTTCACAGGAACACTTGGTAGTGGGAAAACAACAATAATAATGACAACTGCCAAGTCTGAGGATTCATTCCACAGTTTTGGAAATACTCAATTTCCAGATGGATTTCGGGGTAGACATGAAAAACACTAATAAACACATGTTCTGATGGGTATTGCCATACGGAAAAGACATTAGAAAATTCAGTTTCTAACTGCTGTGTTAAACAGAAGCCAAAGGGAACACTTACTTTTGAACACACGTATTAGTAGGCTGTGTATGACTATGTATGAGTTCACATTTATAGCGGTGTTATCAAAATGGTATTTTTTAAAACGTAAGTTCTTTATATGGAAGGTATGTTGAACAGCCCTGGAACTCAGCACACTCTCCACCATGCAGAAAGACTTCTATATTCCCAGAGTTCTGAGTGTGGGCCAGGGTAAACTGACTGCCTGCCTCCTGTCTCCACAGTTTGAGCACCAAGATTATCTTGTGCCCATGCAGGTGGCTAGAGAGAAGGCTCTTAGGTGTCCTGTTGCCCAGAAAGCCCTCCTGTACTTCCAGGAATGATGGGTTCTTAGTCTTGTTGTGGTGCTGGCCCCTGGATACAGGATTCTTGACTGGGGCATCAGCTGCCACCTCAAACTCAGGGGTCCTGTGGCTGTAAATGGTCAGGCAGGTTGCAATGAGCCCAGCATGGCTCACAGGCCAAGTCTGACCACCAGCAGTGGCTGCTCTCCTGTCATCTTTCTGACAGCTCCTCCTTCACAGCCCTTCAGCTAGTAGTTCCAGGGAAGCAGGAGGAGGGCACCAAGGAGAGAGCATATGAAAAGTATAAAGCAACAAGCTGATGCTGGAGGCTCGGGGAACTCAGACAAGAGTGCATCAGATGTCTTGAAAGGCAGTGGTGGTGGAGGTGGTCTACCCCCGGGAGCATGTGCATAGTCCATCTGAGATGTGTGCACGCACTGAGCAGGGAAAGGCCTGCTGTGGAGAGGAAATGAATGAAAGCGAGAGTAAGAGATGGAGGGGAAACTGGCTGCCGCCATGTCCCTAGCCTGTCTTGGCACCACTCACAATGAGGGACTCTCTGGACCTATTTTCTGCTTTCCTGAGCACTGGTTTCAACATGACCTAAGTTTAACCTACCAGAAACTTGCTCTGACACAATGTATTTCCAACACACACACAAGAATAACTGCAAGCAAAGATACAGTATCAGCAACTTGTACCATGTCTCTCTCGAGAGGCTATGCGATGATCATCAGTTCACTTCTATTTTCTACTTTCCAATGGAAAACTTTTATTACCTTTCAGAACCTCACCTATATACTAGAGTGATATGCTAGAAACTCAGCACCTTTAGTTTGGGAAATAATAGAATATGAGGAAATATCACTCTTAACGCACCTTACTGACTGCCCTCCCACCCCACCCCCATTTATTTCCTGTCATTCAGACCTTCAACTGATTCTAAAATCATCAACAGATGACCTTTGTGCAACGTGGCTTTTGTCATGTTCCCTCTGCTTGATGCTAGAGAACCCAGGGCACTCCTCCCTACAACCAGCCGCATTATACCTACTTGTATTCACAGGCTATTTAGCCTAGGAGCCCCTCCCACCTGTATCCAAATCTTTCTACCCTTAAGAGTCCAGCACTTAAGTGCCACAAACTACACTGCTTTCCCTTGTTTTAATCACCCTGCTCGTGTGAGTATTTCTACTCCTGATACAGCCACCTTGGCTGTTGGAAAAGCAGGACTGGTTGCCCATGGTGCTGGTGCAAAGCCTGTGATGGGTTCAGAAGGAAAACACCTGCTATTCCGGGAATGTTAGCCGTGCCCTGAACCTCTGCCTCACATGCCTCTGGGTGTCGTCATTTCTGGGTGGCTGGTGCTCCAGGGGGAAGCTTCCAGTTGACCTGGATGATACTACTCCTGAGGCCAGTTTAAACAGCACAGAAAAAAATTGTTTTTAAAAAGGCCTTCCTTGGTAGCTCAGAAGTCTGAATACATGGAGAATTTGTGATCCTTTTTCTTTCCAAACTTTCATTTGGCTGAACTCTGTGCCAATGACTGAATAACCAGGAAGGGAACTCACAGCTCGTCTTTATTTCTAACTCCCCTGCTCGGAGACTGAGTCTTCCAGGGAGAGTGCCCTGGAAAAGGAAGCTCCACTGCACCAAAGTCCCTACCTGTCTTCCTGCCACCTGATCCCCACAGGTCTTTGCAAATGTTACAGTGACCTTCCATAATCCTCTGCTTCATGCCCATCTGAATCGTAAATCCCTGCTTGGCCAGCACTGCCTCCGTGGAGACTTCCCTGAGCTCCTCCCCATCCTTTTCCTTTCTCTTACTTCTATTCCCTAAACAGTTTTACCACAAGGAGTTTCAATAATTACTTAAAAAAATTATTTATTTATTTGAAAGTCAAAGCTACAGAGAGAGGGAGGGAGAGGCAGAGAGATCTTTCATCTACTGGTTTACTCCCCAGATGGCCATAATGGCCGTGCCTGGGCCAGGCTGAAGCCAGGAGCCAGGAGATTCATCCAGGTCTCCCACATGGGTGTCAGGAGCCCAAGCATTTTGGTCGTCTTCTGCTGCCTTCCAAGGTACATTAGCAGGGAGTTGAACTGGAAGTGGAGCAGCAGGGACACAATTCTGGTTTTATTGGCTGCACTACAATGCTGGCCCCTGATTACTTTTTTTACATGAAATTTTATCATTTTATTTTGGAATAGTTTTAAATTTATAGAACAAAATTGTGAGGTAGTAATAAGAGCTCTCATATACTCTCCAGCTCCATCTCCCATACTGACATCTCACAGTAGTGTCTGTCAGCTAATGAACCACACTCAGCTTCTCCTATGTTTGTAATCCAAACTCCCTTTATCTTTCCTACCTCTAGCAATCAACATTCTGCATTCATAATGTGGACTTAAAAATTTTAGCTCCCACATATAAGGGGGGAATATGTAGCATTTGTCTTTCTGTGTCTGGTTCATTTCACTCAACATGATATCCTCTACTTCAATCCATTTTGCTGCAAATGATAGGATTTCACTCTTTCTTATAGCTGAAAAGTATCCCATTGTGTGTATTTATGCCACATTTTCTTTATGCATTCATTTGATGGATACCTTGGTTGGTTCCACATTTTGGTTATTATGAACCATACTGATAAAAATATGGTTGAACAAGTATCTCTTTGATAAAATTTCATATACCCAGTAGTGGACTTGCTATATCTTTTCTTCTTTCTTTCCTCCCTCCCTCCCTTCATGCCTTTCTAGAAATCTCCATACTGTTTTCCACAGTAGCTGCATTAATTTACATTCCCACTGACAGTGTGTAAGTGTTCCCCTTGCATTTATTACTCTCTCTCAAGGATAATAGCCATTCTGACAGGGCTTCTCCACCAACTGTGCATTTAGGCCTGGCTGAATTGAGCGTCTGGAGTTGGGATATGCATATATTTGGGAAAAAGATCCAAAATGGAAAAAAAGAAATTATACTTGCAGTTTCCAAACAGACTGAATAATTCACATGGCATTTTGATAGGCTAGAGAAATGGCATGATTTTCCAATTTTCCTAATAATCTGATTATTTTATTTTTTATAGGCTTAAATCAACTGGTCACCTTAGAATTGGAAGGAAACAATCTTAGTGAAATAAACGTCAATCCTTTGGCTTTTAAACCTTTGAAGAGCCTATCCTACCTGCGTCTGGGAAAAAATAAATTTAGAATTATACCCCAGGGTCTTCCAGCTTCTATTGAGGTACCAGTATCTTTCTTCTGATGTTTTAATGTAGTAAATATTAAATACAGCAAACTACAACAGAACAAATAAAACATCTTATAAGACTATTATGATGAAATTCAATGGCGTTCTTGTCCTATATACAGAATTTACTACAGTCCAAGCATTATTTTTTTAAATACAAAATTATGAATCTAAAGTATCATTACTAGTAGAGACCCTGAAAAAGTGAAAAATGGTACTTCTGCCAGCTCTTGGGGGTAATGGGGAAGAGAACTGAGAATTTAAATAGAAACCATAACTTCTGAAAGATAACCTGACTTGGAAGACCAGAACAGTGAAGTTCATCACAGAGCAAGTGCAAATGCTGTGAAAAAAATCATCCACCCTCTTCACACATCCTAGGTCAAAGCATAGACACTGACCAGTAACTGCACAGATGCCCAAGTGCAGATCAGGAAGAGGGCCCCCGCGGGTCACTCTGGCCAATTCCTACTAAGACTGCTCTAACCAGCTCCAGATTCCAGGTCTGTCCTGCTCTACCAGCTCTGGAGAGTGGTCTCCCTGCTGCAGGTTTACAGAGGTGGGCTTTGGCCGCTGAGGATCTGTCTCCTCATTCCTGCCTCACAGACATGAGATCAGTGTCTATGTTCCCTGGAAATTCTATGGGGCAGGGCCCAGGCTCCTTGTCTGAACTCCAATCGTGCCCAGCAATCATAGGGGCATGCTTCCAGAAATCAGGATGGAGCTTTGCCTTCTGTGACTGTGGCCCCAGGGAATCAGGAAAGAGGGTCACCACCCTTCTTCCTATTTCCAGATAAAAAGAGTTAAATAATGTTATAATTTTCCAACACTTGGCTAGACACATCAGAATCAACTTGGTTCTTAAGAAATACAGACTCCTCCTGTATCTGTCCCAGATATGTACAATTCTTTGGATGACAAAGCCAGAAATTATAATGTTTAAAAATAAAATATATAAAATTATACATAGATAATGCACACACACAGTAAAACATGCATACACAAATTTGATTAATACAGTACAATGTACCTAGCCGATGCCTGGACTTCCCACCCTAGCTTCTCTTTCTCCAAAGGGGGCCCACTCTTGCCAGCCAGTAAGCACTGGGCACACCAGTGTGTAGGCACATGACACATGCCATGAATCCTTCTGAAGCCATGCAGTGCACCTGCCTCAATCACACATCTGAAGACTGCCTCATGCTGTTCGTTTTACAGCTGCAAGGTTTTTAGCATATGGACAGGTCTGCCAAGACTTGCTGCTTACTGGGGACAGTCAAATTGGCATTCATACTTTAAAAAGGTGATTCAAATGTATGATCAAATTTAGGGATCACTAATCCAGCTCACCCCCTAAATACATATGAAGGTAAAAGGAAAAACTAAAAAATTGCTTTACCTATTTCTAATAATTAGCTAATTAAATGACAAAACAGGGAAAACTTATATAACAAGAATTGAAGATTTATGTCAATTCTACTTCTAAACTCCAACAAAACAAGGAGAATTTAGGCTTTTTTTTTTTTTTTAAGTGAAAACTTCCTCAAATGCCAACTAAATTTAACTTGAAGGTAACTACCTATTCAAAACTCACAATCAGTTCTAGGAAACATCCTTTTTTAAAATTAAGGCCTTAATTACTTTGAACTAATTAAATTTAATGAAATAAATTACAATATAAACAAGTCTAAGAGAAGAAATACAAGGCTAAAAAAATGACAGACAGCATGGAATAGTGAGAAGCTGCCCTGGCTCCTGAGGCTGGGTGACAATAGCCCTTCCTGGTTTCTCCACTGCAAGAGGGAATAATGTTTCTACCCACAATCAAGAGTTTTGAAGCCCAAATGCTATAATTTAAACAAATAGGCTTTATAAAAAACTTTTACAATTATTATGGTATGCTGTATCCTTCATCATAGCTAAGAACATTAACTTAATTCTGTAATTGTGACAGATCATACTCTTTATTTTATTAGTTATAAAATCTGATGACCTAAAAGTATGAGCTCACTCAAAAAAACCCCAAAAGACTCTTCAGATGACAAGTACTACCCACAACAACATTTTCAGCCTCTGTGAAACTGAATTATCAACTATCACCACTGGAAGAAAAATAACCTTTTTCTGAATTTTAGGAATTATATCTTGAAAATAACCAAATTGAAGAAATAAGTGAAACTTGTTTCAATCATACCAGAAAGATCAGTGTTATTGTCCTACGTTATAATAAAATAGAAGAAAACAGAATTGCTCCTTTAGCTTGGATAAGTCAAGAGTAAGTACATGCTACAATTTAATTTTCTTAGCCTACTTCTTCCCTTTACTAAACAATGTATGAAAATCAGGAGTGGAGCAAGTGCTGAGGCATTGAAGGGCCTGCAGACAGGGCTCTTTCCTGATGCGTCCTTACCCCAACTCCACACTTTGGTTTCCTAGCACAGCTCCAAATCTGTTAATGGTGACTGGTGTTAGGATTACCCTGGTTACCAGTGCATTGTCAGTATGACTGCACGACACTGGGACAGCTACCACGTGCAGTAGCTGGGCTGGCTATGACCCTGAGGTTTGCTCTCAACTCACAGGTTGGCAGGAGGCTTAAATGAGATAGTGCACTGCACGTTTTGAGGATACGATCTGTCTTTCTTCTCTTCAGGTTGATGCACCTGGTTTCAGAACTGCGGCCTGCCTTTCCATACCATTCTGCTTTCCTTTTCCCCAAAGACCTCTTCCTTTAAGTCCTAGAACATAAGGACAGCAGGCAGCTCATAGACCCCACCGTCCTGAGGGGAGGTGCTGGAGGCAAGTCCTGCATGTCCAGCAGGCATTCTGGATCTGGGCTGTGTGTCCGGGAATGATGAACCTGAGCAGCCTGTGATGCATGCTGTTCAGATATAAGATGAGCAAAGATGTAAAGGAGCCATCCAGAGGGTAACTCGGTCCCTTGTGAGTCCCCAGTCAGGTGAAGAGAGGGGCAGAAGCTCACCACAGTCCCAGATCTCACGGTTGATTAACAACCATTTCAAGATCCCTCTGTCTTACTCCAAGCCCCAGAATTGTCAGGCCACCAAATCCAATGTGGAACAAAAAAATGGAGAGAAAACATAAAATAAGCAAAAAATAAAATCTTCTTCTGGAACCAGAGGCAACTTCTGCGATAGATGGTTTGATGTAGGTTTTGTTTCTGAATCAACAGTCACAAGAGAGATATTTTGGGATGTCTGTAGGCCTTCCTAGTACCCTAGGTATCTCAGTTTTTTCCCTCCTGGAGTCTGGTGTTCCCCTCTAACATACTCATGCAGCTGGGTTAGTATAGGACACTGCCAAGAACATGGTCTTGGAGCTAGACAGACCTAGGCTGGCACATAACTCTGTATCTAGAGTCATTACTTCAAGTCAGGAGTTGATAAAATGAACCAACATCAAGACTGGCCTTGTCAAGGGTGAGAGCTGTGATTCCCAACCTGGCTTACTTCTCTGCTGCAGGAACCTGGAATCCATTGACCTGTCTTACAACAAACTCTACCATGTGCCCGGACACCTGCCCAAGTCTCTACTTCACCTGGTACTCATGGGGAATCAGATTGAACGCATCCCAGGCTATGTGTTTGGTCACATGGAGCCGGGCCTGGAATACTTGTATTTGTCATTTAACAAACTTACTGATGATGGCATTGACAGAGTCTCATTCTATGGGGCATACAATTCCCTAAGAGAGTTATTTCTGGATCACAATGATTTAAAATCCATACCACCGGGGATACAAGAGATGAAAGCACTGCATTTTCTGAGGCTCAACAACAACAAGATAAGGTAATTCTGGCTTTTTCAAGTATCAATTTAAACTGTGGTTGACAAATACATGAGTAAACACCATGACATGAACTCTAGGATTTGCTTTAAGGAAAAAAAGTGCTAAGAGGTTGGATCACTCAATATTCACAAATGTTACTAATTGTTGAAACTGAGTAATAGGTAAATGAAGATTCAATGTAGCTTTTTTCCCCTAGTTTTGAATGTTTGCAAAATTTCCTAGAAAAACATTTTAAAATTGAGTATTACATAACACATACAACCTTAGAGGCAGGTTAAAATAAGGATTACAAATGCTAACCATATTATACTAATACTTTTACCTCATAAGTAATTTTGAAGAAACAGACCTGAAGTGCACAAAATAAAATATATACTAAAATTAATGCTGCTCCTTGCTAGATTTTTCTGAATACAAAATTCTGAATAAACTTAGTGAGACTCAACTCTCCTTACTTGGGAACACATAATTCTGTGTGTTCAGTGACCTGCTGAGTCTTTGTCCCTGCTTAACAGCAGAAGTATCTTGAGATGATCTGGGATGCTTAGTTTGCTTTTTAAAAAATTTATTTTGGTGGAGGCTGGTGCTGTGGCACAGCAGGTTAAGCCACTGCCTGCAGTGCCAGAATATGATATGGGTGCTGGTTCAAGTTCAGCTGCTCCACTTCTAATCCAGCTCCCTGCTAATGTGCCTGGGAAAGCAGCAGAGGTTGGCCCAAATGCTTATGTCCCTGCAACTATGTGGAAGACTTGGATGGGAGGGAGGGAGAATATCTTTCATCCACTAGTTCACCCTGCAAATGTCTGCAATGGTCCAGGCTAGACCAGGGCAAAGTCAGGAGCCTGGAACCCCACCTAGGTTTCCCACGTGGGTGGTAGGGGCCCAAGCACTTGGGTCTCCTGCTTTCCCAGGTGCACTGGAACTGGAGCAGCCAGGAATTGTACTGGCACTCATATGGGATGCCAGCATCTCAGGGACAGTCACAACACTGGCCCCAAGGGATGACCAGTTTCCTGGTGCCTCATTGCCACCACTGCCCGGTGGCAGAAGTGTCTGGGATGACCCGGGACACTGCATTTGTTGGTGTGTCACTACTGGAGGTGGCTCTGTCCCTAAGGGCTGTGCATCTTGCTCTTCCCCATCTGTAAAGCCTCAAACTAGAGGCTGATTTTGTGGCACAGTGGGTCAAGCCACCACCTGCAATGCAAAAAAAAAAAAAAAAAAAAAAAAAAAAAGGGAAAGCCCTTGCTTTTGAGACCCCATGTCCAACTTTTGCTTTCCTTCCTGTAGGCAAAAATCCTATAAGGCTTCCTTCAAAGAGCCTGCTCCTTACTTGGAGAGTTGTGTCAACAACCCCAAGTGGTCAATGGACATGCTCCTTTGTTTGTGGTGCTTGGGCAGGTGGTTGATGTGGAAATTACAACTTTAGTTGAGACGTTTGCATTCCCAAATCATAGTACAGGGTTTGAGTCCCTGCACTACTTCTAATTCTAGATTCCTGATAATGCAGGAGAGCAACAGTGATGGCTCAAGTAATTGAGTCGATGACACTCCTTGTGGGAGACCCAGATTGAGTTCCCGGCTCCTGGCTTCACCCTAGCTCAGCCCTGGCTGTTGCAGGCATCTGTGAAGTGGATGGGGATTCCTGATCTTTCTACTTTTTTGTTTTTTAATATTTATTTGAAAGATAGAGTTTCAGAGAGAGGGAGGGACAGAGAGAGAGAGAGAGAGAGAGAGAGAGAGGAAGAGAGAGAGAGCCTATCTGCTTGTTCACTCCCTAAATGGCTGCAATGGCTGAGGCTGGGCCAGTTTGAAGCCAGGAGACTGGCACTTCATCCAGGTCTCCAGTGTGGGTGCATGGCTCAGTTTGTAGACCATCCTCTGCTTTTTTCCCAGGCACACTAGCAGGGAGCTGGATTAGAAATGGAGCAACTAGGATTCACTGGCGCCCTTATGGGATGCTGGCATCACAGGTGGCAGCCCAACCCACTGTGCCACAATGCTACCCCTGTCTTTCAAATAAATAACATAATAAAAAAATTTAAAAACCAATAAATTGTGTTGCTGTTGTTGCTTTCAGCGGACTGCCAGAAGAACATATTCTGAAAAAATAAAAGTATGAATTCATACTGACATTCTCAACTCAAATTTAACAGCATATTTACCTAACTCCTTGTTAAACTCCTTGAAAATAATGAAGAGCTACTCTTGTTCTCTTCATAACATCTCACTGTCCTGGGAACTAACTCATTCCCAGAGATTAGTGTTAATCCCTTCTATGGGCAGTGCCTTTAATGACTTAATTATGTCGGACTAGGCCACACCTCTTTTAGATGCCCCCTGCCTCTCAATCACCATACTGGGGGCCAAGACTCCAGCATGTGAACCCTTGAAGAAACCACATCCAAACTATAGCAGAGTGTCTGGCTTCCAAGTCATAAATAGGAAGACTCTCCCTACTTACAAGATATTTTCATTCCCTATTCTAGTGCATTTACAGCTTCATTTTTCAAAAAAAGATTTACTTATTTATTTAAAAGGCAGAGTTACATAGAGAGGGGAATTGACACAGAGAGAAATCTATCCACTGGGTCATGCTCCAAATGGCTGCAACAGCTGGGGCTGGGCCAGATTGAAGCCAGGTGTCAGGAGCTTGTTCCAGGTCTCCCATATGGGTGCAGAGGCCCAAGTACTTGGGCTTTCTTCCACTGCTTTCCTAGGCATATGAGCAGGGAGATAGATTGGAAGAGCAGCAGCTAGAACTCAAACTGGCACTCATATGGGATACCAGCATTGTAGGCAGTGGCTTAACTCACTATGCCCCGACACTGGCCCCTACAGCTTCACTTTTCACATTTAGACCCTAGACATAGTTGAAATTTATTCTGGTGTAGGATATAAGGATCTATTAACAAATGTAAAACCTAACTCTCATATTATGAAGGCTCAGCATTACATGGACCATTTGTGACTTTTCATGTCTATCTTTCCTTAGGAATATTCTTCCAGAACAAGTTTGCATTGCTGAGGAAGACGGTGACTCAATGCTGGAACATCTTCACCTTGAAAACAATTATATCAAAACTAGAGAAATACCATCCTATGCATTTTCATGCATAAGATCATATTCAAGTATTGTTCTTAAACCACAAAAAGTCAAATAATTTCAAGTTTTCCCATCACCATTTATAAATTTTACTCATATATCTGCAGTAGTATCATTTGTCATTAATGAGAGACATAGCCTTCGTGTTATATTAAGTATCACATTGCTGGTCAAATTAATTTGCCAACCCTCTGACAAACAACCAAAAATTTACATCTAGGCATTTTAGTGGAGGTAAAAATGCTCAGTTTCCCCACTCAACCATCTGATATTAGCCAGGAGAATCTGGAATGAATAAGTACATCCTCTGTAATTGCCAAAACATCCTGTGTAAAGTTAAATATTACTGCAATGTTAATTTCCTAGCTTTATCATTGCACTGTGGTTATGAACACTATTAATATTAAAGTAAGCTGGTAGAAAGTTATATATATATTCTATATTACTTTTTAAGTTTTGTAATTGTCAATGTATTTTAAATAAACAGTATTTTAAGATCTCTCATTTTTTATTCAAGATAAATATATTATGGAAAGCAGTAGTTAAAAATACAAATTAAACTATTCAGGTTGTGATCCTGTTAATGTAAACCTAGTGCATGAATTTTTGGAAATTCTTGATACAGTGGTCATAATTAGCATTTATTTCTTCTGCCCTAATTTGCAGTAATACATCTTTTTATTCATTTTAATCAACACAAAGGCATTAGTATTTTCTATGTACTGGCACTACCAAATGACACATTAAAATCTTCATTGCATAATGATCATATCTTTGTATTGCTAACTCAATTGATAACAAAAAACTATGCTGGTTTCTTATGAAGTTCCTATATTCGTCTGTGGGCAGAGTTCTCCAATTTTCAGGGTCTAGTTACTTAATCTTTTGATAGTTCCTGTACCACTCTAAGAAATCTCTTGTCCCATTTTATAGGACAGTTACAGGATTCAGAGAAGAACATAAATCATTTTGGAAAATATGAGTGTACTCATTATCACTAATATTCATGCAAAGCTGAGAGAAATCAGCATATCCAACCACCACTGATTACATGGGTAAATTAAAGATGTGAAAATGTGACTTACCCCATTTGAGCCAATGTTATTTCTGAGCCCCTTTCTTAACACTTAGGATTCTGAGACTACAAAATGAACAAGAATAATATGGGACCAGGCACTGTGGCACAGTGGGTAAAACCACCACCTGTAGAACTGGCATCTCAAATAGGTGCCGGTTCAAGTCCCGGTGTTCCACTTCTGATACAGCTCTCTGCTATGGCCTGGGAAAGCTGAATAAGATGACCCAAGTCCTTGGGTCCCTGCACCTGTGTGGGAGACCTGGAAGAAGCTTCTGAATCCTGGCTTCAGATCGGCCTGGCTCCAGCAGTTGTGGTCATTTGGGGAGTGAACCAGCAGATGGAAGACCTCTTTCTGTGCCTCTGTCTCTCTGTAACTCTGCCTTTCAAATAAAATAAAGAAATCTTTAAAAAGAGGATAATATGAAGATGAATGTGAGATTCAAGGACAAGGAATAGATACAGAATTGAATGGTTATGACTGGAAATAGAACTTTATATGGGCTGGTGGCGTGGCATAGGTTAAGCTTCCACCTGCAGTGCTGACATTCCATATGGGCGCAGGTTTGAGTACCAGCTTCTACACTTCCGATCCAGCTCCTTGCTAACTGGATTGGGAAAGCAGTGGAAGAAGCTCTGGGCTCCTGGCTTTGGATCGGCCAAGCTCTAGTCATTGCAGCCTTCTGGGGAGTAAACCAGCAATGGAAGGCCTCTCTCTTTGTAACTCTGCCTCTCACATAAATAAATAAATTTAAAAAAATAGAAACAGAACTTTACAGAAATGAAAAGTTGAGATTCATAATCAGTTTAGGAATGTAGGAACCTTACTAATGTAAACAGGCGAGGCTGAATTTAAGAAACAGGTAAAAACAAGAAGATAATGTTACACATGCATTAAACAAGAACCCATGTGGAATATTTCTTGCTGTATGGTTATAAATGTACTGACATGAGCTAACATTATTAGTGTCAAAGGGGATTCATGCTGAATAATCCAGGTCAGTAGAACCAGCAGGTGCTGGGCCATTCCTTCGTTCATTTCTTACTCTTTTAATCAGTTTCTCTTCCCGACTCTGTCAGAAACAGAGTCCTTAGTAAGGATGACTAATTAGAGCTGTGCTCTTAAGTTAGGACATATTTATTTCAACTGATTTTAGAATTTAAAATATATTTAGCATGAACTTGTTCAATCTTGAAATTTCAAGTACTAAATGGGAAGTCTTAATTCCGTTTTAAAAAGTGATAAATGTCCTTATAGTAAACATTTTCATGATCTCACGCTATAACAAACTGATGCTCTGTGTGGCTTTATCAATATACTATAATTAAATAGAAACATAATGAGGAATTCTTGGCCTAACCATTGAAAATATCATGTCCCATTTTTGCAAATACTCTTATGTACAAGGAATGTTAAATATATTTATAATTTTGAGATTTGGCTTATAGATATGATTATTTAAAAACACTAAATATATGATATATTAAGAGACATATAGTCTGGTATTGCAAGGAAATAATTACACTAAGAATTAGTAGACTTGACTGTGAGCCCATCTTGTTCTTTGGTAATCGATTATGGAGTCCTTTTGTTTCTCAGCTATTCATTTAATTCAGTTATAAAATAGCACGTTTGGAACAGATCAGTGGTTTTTATACATGACTGATGAGGGCTCTGTGTCACTAAGTAAACAGATCTCCTGCTCAAACCAAGTGTCTGCTCTCATCAGAAAAAGCTGGGTGCTCTTTTCTCTTTTTGTAAAAACAAGGACTGGATATTATCTAAATGACACAGGTTTTAAAATACCTTCTTTCTCCTCACTAACACCACACTCCTGAAGCACCAAGCTGGAGAGGTTGGCTTTAGGCAGCACATGAGCTTATTGGTCCCAAGCAGCCTCCTGAATATCCACCCCTAGGTGCCCCTTCTGCAGGAGACCAGAGTGCCATCCAGTTCACACTTCCCTTGTTTACCAAGGTGCTTCCCCAGAGTCTGGGTGGGAAGTATGGAACTCAAGTGTAGCAGGATATACAATCAACGCACAAAAATCAACAGCCTTTGTATACGGACAGTACCAAGGCCTAGAAAGAAATCCTAAGATCAATCTCATTTACAATAGCTACCCCCAAAAATCAAATAACTTGGAATAAATTTAACCAATGATATCAAAGACCTCTACGATGAGAACTACAAAATATTAAAGAAATAGAAGAAAATACCAAAAAAAAAAAAGGAAAAATCTTTCATGTTCATGGATTAGAAGAATCAGTATCATCAAAATGTCCAGACTACTAAAAGCAATCTACAGATTCAATGCGATACCAATCAAAATACCAAGGACATCCTGCTCAGATAGAGAAAAAAATGATGCTGAAATTCACATGGAAACATAGGAGACCCCGAATATCTAAAACAATCTTATACAAAAAAATAAAGCTGGACACATCACATTACCTGATTTCAATACATACTTCAGGGCGGTCATAATCAAAACAGCCTGGTACTGATACAAAAACAGTTGGATAGACCAATGGAACAGAATAGAAATGCTAGAAATCAATCCAAGTATCTACAACCAATTCATCTTGGACAAAAGATACAAAAATCAATCCCTGGAGCAATTACAGTCTCTTCAACAAATGGTGCTGGGAAAACTGGATCTTCATATGCACAAGAATTAAACAAGATTCCTACCTTATACCTTACACAAAAATCCACTCAAAATGGATTAAAGACCTAAATCTATGACCTGATTCCATTAAATTATTAGAGAAACTTGGGAAAACCCTGCAAGACATTGGCATAGGCAAACAGTTCTTTGAAAAGACCCCAGACACAGAGGCAATCAAAACCAAAATTGACAAATGGGATTACATCAAATTGAGAAGCTTCTGCATTGTAAAAGAAACACTCAGCAAAGTGAAGAGGCAACTGACAGAATGGGAGAAAATATTTGTAAACCATACAACAGATAAAGAATTAATAACCAAAATATATAAAGAGATCAAGAAACTTGATAATTACAAAACAAACAACCCAGTTATGAAATGGGCAAAGGAACTAAACAGGCACTTTTCAAAAGAGGAAATGCAAATGGCCAATATACACATGAAAAAATGCTCAGGCTCACTGGCAATCAGAGAAATGCAAATCAAAAGCACAAGGTTCCACTCACACCCGTGAGACTG
This sequence comes from Lepus europaeus, assembly GCF_033115175.1. NCBI lineage: Eukaryota > Metazoa > Chordata > Mammalia > Lagomorpha > Leporidae > Lepus > Lepus europaeus. Next base: position 91,012,394 of record NC_084838.1, on the reverse strand, counting down.
GCTTTCGCATAGAAATCAACAAACAAATTCTGGTGAGGATATGGGGCAAAACGGTACCCTAACCCACTATTGGTGGGAATGTAAACTGGTAAAGCCACTATGGAAGACAGTATGGAGATACTTTCGGAATCTAAATATAAATCTACCGTATGACCCAGCCATCCCACTCCTGGGAATCTATCCAAATGAAATAAAATCAGCATATCAAAGAGCTATCTGTACACCCATGTTTATTACAGTGCAATTCACAATAGCTAAGATATGAAATCAACCCAAATGCCCATCAACTAAAGATTGGATAAAGAAATGATGGGACATGTACATGATGGAATACTACACAGTGATACAAAAAAATGAAATCCAGACATTTGCAACAAAATGGATGAAACTGGAAGATATCATACTTAGTGAAATAAACCCATCCCAAAGGGACAAATATGATATATTTCCCCTGACCTGAAATAACTAATAGAGCATCTAAAAGGCAATCTGTAGAAATGAAATTGACACTTTGAGAAGCAATCACTTTGAACAGCTCTGGTCTTGACTGTTGAGAAACAGTCTGGATTTTTTCTTCTTTTTTCATTCTTTCTCATTTTTCTCCTTTCTCATATTTTATGTTGAAATTTTACCCAAAATAGAGATAATCATATGTGTATAACGTTACCTGAAAATAGACCTTAGTAAAAAACAAGAATGGAAATAAGAGAGGGAAGAGGAAGGGGTGGCAGAGTGGACACAATGGGAAGAATCACCATGTTCCTAAAGATGTAGCTGTGAAATATATGGTTTGCAACTGCAAAACTGTATGGTACTTCATACTTTCTTTTTTTTTAAAAGATTTATTTTTTATTATTTATTTGAAAGACCGAGATACAGAGAGAGGTAGAGACAGAGAGAGAGGACTTCCATCTAATGGTTCACTCCTCAGCTGACTGCAACGGCCAGAGCTGCGCCGATCCGAAGCCAGGAGTCAGGAGCTTCCTCCAGATCTCCCATGCGGGTGCAGGGACCCAAGTACTTGAGCCATCTTCCACTGCTATCCCAGGCCATAGCAGAGAGCTGGATCGGAAGAGGAGCAGCAGGGAACAGAACCAGCACCCATATGGGATGCCGGCACTTCAGGCCAGGGCTTTAACCCACTGCATCACAGTGCTGGCCCCAGTGCTTCATGCTTTCATATGGACCTACTTCTAAGGGTACAATTTAAAAACTTACTACAGGGTCTGGCACTGTGACATAGTGGGTAAAGCCACTGCCTACAGTGCCGGAATCCCATATGGGCACCAGTTTGAGTCCTGGCTGCTCTACTTCCAATCTAGCTCTCTGCCATGGCCTAGGGAAGCAGTAGAAGGTGGCCCAATTTCTTGGGCCCCTGCATCCACAAGGGAGACCCAGAAGAAGCTCCTGGACCCTGGCTTCAGATCAGCCCAGTTCTGGCCATTGTGCCCATTTGGGGAGTGAACCAGCAGATGGAAGACCACTCTGTCTGCTTTTGCCTTTCTGTAACTCTGCCTTTCAAATAAAATATATAAATCTTTAAAAAGAAAAAAAGCAACTTACTATGGGATTCCCAAATCTCCTTAAGCGTGGTGGGAAAAAATAGCATCTTGAATGTTAGAGTGAGCATGGGGATATGATTAAGTGATAAAGTGATCATATAACTAGGACTAAATGTTTGATAATAATAATAGAATCAAAAAAGAGTGAATGCTCCAACAAGGGAAGCAGTCCACACAGCAGACTCATAGAATAACAATCAGTTCAAATAACACTCTGACCTCAAAATCAGCCTTTAAAGCATCTGAAAATGCCATAAGAGCATGTCAGGCATGGAAAGCCAAAACACTGTGGCAAAAAGTATCCCACATGAAGGACTTCTGTGGGTGAGACCCCAGTGGAAAGAACTGGCCATCAAAGAAGGAATGAATTTTCTCTGAAGGGAGGATAGAACTTCTACTTTGCTTAGAGCCTTGTCTAAATACTGATGCAGTTTGTGGACTCAAAAGGATTCCGTAGCCTAGGCAGCTCATATCAAAAGCCTCTGGTGATCACTGACATCATACATAAGAGTGTTAATTGTTAAATTAACAACAGCAGGAGTCACTGTGCACTAACACCCCATGTAGGACCTCTGTGCTCAATGAGTTGGATTATGAGAGTTAATAGTAAAACTTGATCACAAAGATCTACTTCATTTTAATGTATTCAGTGGACATTACCTATGTATCATAAGCTATACTAATATCTAAGTGCTCGCAAAAGATGCAGCATTCTTGGGTTCTTCTTCAAAGTTTACTCCCTCACTACACACACACACATACATATGTATGTGTGTGTGTCTCAGAAAGGTTATTGAATTAAAAAGTACTTTCTTTCCTTATTGTAAGAACAATTGTTCATGTTCTAGTGCACAGTAGGGTAATATTAGTTAACAATAACATACTGTAATTTTCTAAATAGCTAAAAGAAAAACTTCTGAATGTTCACACTACAAAGAAACCTTGAATATATGAAGCAATCGATGCTAATTATTGTAATATGATCATTAAATGCATGCATGTATCAAAATATTACATTGTACCACATAAATATGTACAATTACTGTTTGTCAATATAAGTTTAAAAAAAAACTTGTTTGGAAAAAAAAATCACCCCCGTTTAATCAAAGTTAATTATTCCTTAAGATGACAATTGTATTATGACAGAACAAAAGCATCCAGATATTGGATAGTTGAAAAAAGGCATACACAAAACATCTTCTCAGCAGTGTGGATGGGTACCTCTGAGGCTGTCAGGACAGGTACTTTCCCCAGTTGCACAGTTATTCCAGTAACTGTTTAATAATGGGAAGTGAAAATCTTTTAAATTCTGTTGGACGTGTTAATGTATTGTGAAAATGCTTACTTTAAGATTACTTAAGATTTGGTACAAATATGAAAATTTAAGGTATAAATTATGGAATTGCAGATCAAGGATAAAACCTCAATTTTTTTACTGGTAGTACATTATGTGCTAAGCATAGTGCTATAGGCAAAACTGGTTTCCCTGAATTGACAGATTTCACTAGGGACTAACGAAGGACGCCTGTGATGTCATACAGGCCATGCCTATACTAAATCACCTAACAAATAAATACACACATGCAGCTCAGAGGAAAAAAAGGAATGGCAGGTCACAGCTGGGTCTTGAAATAGGATTTGAGTGAGCTGAGGGGGCATGAGGTCCTGGCCCAAATACATCAGGACCAAGACAAAAAGGGAAGGCACCAAGGCCAGAAAGAGACCACACCCAGCATGATGAGAAGTGCAGCAGTCTAATAAAACACAGCAGGCAACTGTGAAAGCATGCTTACCCCATGAAAGCAAGGGGAAGGGGAAAGAAATGGAAAGGGGGCTGGCGCCGCGGCTCACTAGGCTAATCCTCCTCCTGCGGTGCTGGCACCCCGGGTTCTAATCCCAGTTTGGGCGCCGGTTGTGTCCCGGTTGCTCCTCTTCCAGTCCAGCTCTCTGCTGTGGCCCGGGAAGGCAGTGGAGGATGGCCCAAGTCCCTGCACCCGTATGGGAGATCAGGAGGAAGCACCTGGTTCCTGGCTTTGGATCAGCGCAGCGCGCCGGCCATGGCAGCCATTTGGGGGGTGAGCCAACGGAAGGAAGACCTTTCTCTCTATCTCTCTCTCTAACTCTGCCTGTCAAAAAGAGAGAGAGAGAGAAAGAGACAGAGAGAAAGAAAGAAACAGAAAGGGATAGAGTGGGAATCCACACTACACAGGGAAGAGACACTCCAAAAGCAGCTCAGGGGACAGTTGTCTGTCCAGGTAAGGAGCACAGAAGAGAAAGGATCTCACATGCTGCTGAGAAAGGGTACACCTGTGAGTGAACAGGTGACTCTGGGGTGATGTCATGGGGAAGGAGGGCAGTAAAGATGGGAGGGAATAGAGTTGGAAGCAGAAAACATGGGCAGGGACAGCTGAAGGGGTAACAAAGACAAGAGCAGCCAAACCACACCTTAACAGGCACTGAGGGGTGCCGGATTCTATCCTGGTTGCTCCTCTTCCAGGCCAGCTCTCTGCTATGGCCCGGGAAGGCAGTGGAGGATGGCCCAAGTGCTTGGGCCCTGCACCCGCATGGGAGACCAGGAGAAGCACCTGGCTCCTGCCCTCGGATCAGTGAGATGCGCCGGCCGCAGCGGCCATTGGAGGGTGAACCAACGGCAAAAAAGGAAGACCTTTCTCTCTCTCTCTCTATCCACTCTGCCTGTCCAAAACAAAACAAAACAAAACAAAACAAAACAAAAACAAAAACAAACAGGCACTGAACCTCCACTTCAAGAGAGGAACAACGATATTTGCCAGGGAGCCTTGGACCTCTCAGTACCTTCCAAACACAGGATGAGCCACACCTAGGAGTCCAGCTCCTCAGGTGTGTTACACTGCTCTGGGATGGATCTATTGATTAGCTATCTACTAAGAGATAGTTAGCTTGGGGCCAGTTCTGCATAGTGGGCTAAGCTGCCACCTGCAGTGGCGGCATCCTATGGGATGGTGCTGGTGCTGGTGCAAATCCCAGCTGCTCCATTTCCGATGCAGCTCCCTGTTAATATGCCTGGAAAAGGAGAGGAGGATGGCCCAAGTCCCGGACCTTTGCCACCCATGTGGGAGACCTAGAATAAGTTCCTGGTTCCTGGCTTTGGCCTGGCCCAGCCCTTGCTGTTGTAACCATTTGGGGAGTGAACCAGCGGATGGAAGACCTCTCTCTCTTTCAAATAAATAAATAAATAAATAGTCTTAAAAAGTTAGCTCTAAATTATCTGTTTTATTAGTTAGGTCTGTTTTGATTATCTGGTATTATTAGACTGATACTGATCAGGCATCTGGTATTATTAGTCAGGTATTGATTATTTCTTTGTGGATGTGGGTGTTGTGCAGTGACTAATTACAGAGGTGTATCTTGTTTCTCCAAAATGTTTGTAAAACAGAGAGAGTCCATTCTTGGACCCCTCCATTTGGTGCACAAAAGTTACTAAAAGAGCTGCTGAATACAGGAGCACAATCTTCCTGCCCCTGTCTAACCTGGATAAGATCAAAAATTGCTCAAAGTGGACGTTAACATTATTAAGACAAGTGTTTGACATAGTGGTTAAGATGCAGCCTGGGGCGAGCGCTGTGGTGTAGTGGGTAAAGCTGCTGCCTACAGTACTAGCATCCCATATGGGCTCTGGTTCAAGTCCCAGCTGCTCTACTTCTGATCCAGCTCTCTGCTATGGCCTGGGAAAGCAGCAGAATATGGCCCAAATGCTTGGGCCCCTGCATTCATGTGGGAGTCCTGGACGAAGCTCCTGGCTCCTGGCTTTGGATCGGCCCAGCTTCAGCCATCTGGGGAGTGAACCATCAGATGAACACCTCTCCCTCTGTCTCTCTGCCTCTGCCTCTCTGTAACTCTGCCTTTCAAATAAACAAATAATTCTTAAAAAAAAAAAAAAAAAAAAGATGCAGCCTTGTACCTTAATCCACTGTTGGCAGGAATGTAAACTGGTCTAGCCTCTTGTGGAAGACAGTATGGAGAGACCTCAGAAATCTGAAAATAGACTTACCATATGATCCAGCCATCCCACTCTTGGAAATTTACCCAAATCAAAAGAAATCAGCATATGAAAGAGTTATCTGTACCCCATTCTGTACCCCATTTTCTTTGCAGCACAATTCCCAATAGGTAAGATATGGAGTCAACCCAGATGTCCATAAACTGATGACAGTATAAAGAAATTGTGGTATATATACACTATGGAGTACTACTCAGCTGGAAAAAAAATGAAATATCTTTTACAACAAAATGGATGTAACTAAAAACCATTATACTAAGTGAATTAGGCCAGAGTAACTACTCAGCTGTAAAACAAAACCAAACAAAAAACAATGAAATGTCTTTTGCAACAAAATGGAAGTAACCGAAAACCATTTTATTTAGTGAAATAGGCCAGTCTGGAGTTCCAGATCCATGGCATCCTGGAGCTCAACCTGGAAGACAAGGAGGGAGGCGGGGGCGCCCTGTGACATTGGCCTGGGGCAGGCAGGGCCTGTGTGGCCAAGGCTGGAAGTCAACTCTAATAAAGTTCTTCCCACCTCTCCCCCCACAAAAAGGAAATAACCAGTCCCCAAAAGACAGAAAGCACATGTTTTCCCAGATCTGTGGTAACTAACAGAGTACCTAAAATGTAAAGTGCTGTAGTGAAATGGACATTTTGAGATTCGATGATTGTTTACAGCCCTTGTCTCTTCTGCTGAGGAAGTGTTTTTCACTTCATAATATTTGTTGAACTCTACTCAGTGTAGGGTAACCTTACGATCATTAAGTAAACTGAAAGTAGATCTTTGTAAAAATTAAGAGTGGGAATGGGAGAAGGAGAAGAAAGGGCTGGAGTGTGGGCAGGAGGGAGGGCAGAATGGGAACAATCACTATTTTCCTAAATCTGTACATATATGAAATACATCAAACTTGTAGAAACTACATAAAATTTAAAAAAAAAAAAAAAAAGACACAGCCTGGGATGCCTGACATTGGAGTACCTGGTTTCACTTCCAATCCAGCTTCCTGCTAATGTGCACCCTGGGAAGGCACCAGATCACGGTTCAAGTGCCACGCACGTCAGAGACAAGACTGAGTTCCTGGCTACTGGCTTCAGTTTGGCCCAGACCTAACTTCTGTGGGCATTTTGGGAGTAAACCAGCAGGTGGAAGATCTTTCTCTGCCTTTCAAATAAAAAGAATATAATAAATAAAGTTTAAAAAGGAAAAATGAGAAACTGAATGGGGAGAGACTTATATAGGATCATACAAAAGTAATAATTTCTCTTATTAAAATCTCTTGACTTGGACAAGAAAAAGTTATTTTTTTAAACATTTAAGTCGGCCAGTGCCGCGGCTCACTAGGCTAATCCTCCTCCTGCGGCGCCGGCACCCCAGGTTCTAGTCCCGGTCGGGGTGCCGGATTCTGTCCCGGTTGCACCTCTTCCAGGCCAGCTCTCTGCTATGGCCAGGGAGTGCAGTGGAGGATGGCCCAGGTCCTTGGGCCCTGCACCCCATGGGAGACCAGGAGAAGCACTTGGTTCCTGGCTTCGGATCAACGCGGTGCACTGGCCTTGGCGGCCATTGGAGGGTGAACCAACGGCAAAAAGGAAGACCTTTCTCTCTGTCTCTCTCTCTCACTGTCCACTCTGCCTGTCCAAAAGAAAAAAAAAAATTTAAGTCATGTTTTTCCAACCAGTTACACTTAGTGATCAGTCTAACATTGCCTATCCTTTCCAAAGCAATCATTTAAACATACCATGAATTACTATGTTTTTGACTTAAAAGAATGAAATACTCAAATTCTGGTATTTAAGTGAAACCTCAAAGGGTTGGGTAAAGCCCTTTATGATATCAATTCCACCTCTTCCCTTTACTTAGGAAAAGTTAGGAAAGTTTGTTCATCGCAGAAGTATTTACAGACTGACATATGACTGAATAATTTTTTGGTCCACAGTTGAACAGAAATTCAGACCCCTGATCAACATGAAATTCAAAAGCATTAAAAGTACCCCTTGAAAAGAAGTTTCTGGGCTTTTCTAAGCAGAATCCAGATGACCACTTGGTGTCTCAACTCATTAAAATCTGTGAAAGAGAGCGATCTCTTAAAGTTAAGAAAACAAAAATGAGTACCGTGGCTCAAAACTATAATCAGTACTAGTCATGGATCTGGCCAACTTACTCAGACTCTCAGTTCAGTTTCCTGTCTATAACATTAGGAAGCATCTGCCTCTGATGTTTGATGGGAAGACTACACGAGCCATGCATAACCCAGGAATGTGTTTTGCATAAGCGAGACACAGAATAAAGGTGAGGTTAAATGTCTTCAATGATAGAAACTGGATGTTAGGCCTCTGAGTAGGATGAATATTGATTACTTAAAGTAATGGATTCCTTAGATTGGTGTAAAACATGGTGGAGAAAAAAGTGGGCCTAGTGCACTAGTACTCAGCATACTGCTCTGTGAAGCACCAGAGAGCACACATCTGGGACCCTGCAGCCATGCCAGTGATAAACAAACCACAGCTCTCCTTGGGAAACTGGGGAATTAACAACAAAATCTGAGCTTGACCATCCTCTACTGTCACTATATGTTCACATCCAGGGCATGGTATAAAAATTCCTAGAGCAACATCTCCAAGCTGATGGAGCCCTGTGGGATAGAAGCTAAGAGGGACTTGAGGTCTAAAATACTCATCAGAGGTTTAAAAATATCCTGATCACTGCGATGAAAATTAAGTTTGACTTGTAATTCACTATGATTACCCATTGTACCTGAAAGGGAAGGGGAAGGAAGGAAGAGTACAGTATATAAAACAGCCAAACTAGAAAATTACTTGATCATCCTGTCTTATAGCTAGATTCATCCCTCTGAAGCAACCCCTGAGTGTGTCTCCTACAGTAGAATAAGACAGCTTACTATGACACTCCTAGACCTTTCCACTGGTGGCTCCCTCAGCAAACTTTGGGCAGAGGGTTTTATGGCAAGTTTGTTCCTTTCCTATTTCACTACTGGCCCCACAGCCACCGGCTCCAAAGGACACCAAGCCAACAGAACCACAGGTATTTATAAGATTAAAGAAAACATTAATTTTTTTGAAAGTCAGAGTGAGAGAGTGAAGTGACAACGTTCTCATTGGCTGGTTCACTCCCCATATGCTCATAACAGCTGGGGCTGGGCCAGGCCAAAATTGGGAGCCAAGACCTCAACCTAGGTTTCCCATGTGGGTGCCAGGGCTTGAGCCATCACTTGTTGCCTCCCAGGTTGTGCGTTATCAGGAAGCCGAAATTGGGAGAAGAGCTGGGATTTGAACCCTGGCACTCATATGGCATTTCATTCCAGGTGGCACATTAACCAACAGGCCAAAGCCCACAACCTGTAAACCATTTTTAGAGAAAAGAAAACTGCTGTACTAGTACACATCCATTCTGCTTATCTTAAACAAGATTTCTGCACATAACTCATGTGTTTTTGCTACAACACACTGAGCAGAATTCTGGAGACTGTAAACCCTGCTGGAACTCAGCCTGTCACACACTGTTATTTGCAAAGGAATGAATATTTCCAACTTAGTAAGGCTTAGTGAACACATAACTAAAAAAAAAGCATGAACATTTCATCTATGAAGTTATGTTTTCCTTTTTTCATGAAAATGGATAAAATCAAAACTTAAAGTCTAGCATATTTTTTCCTTTGCATAAAATGTGAAGAATGTGAATCCACACAAGGGAAAGCAGGATTGTATTAAAAATAACATGTGATTATACTAAATGAGTATTAGCCTGGAAAAGAAAAGGAATACATCATGTTATTAAAATGTTCTGGTGTGTTTCTAAGTAACAGAATAAACTTACATTAAACTATCAGCTGATACAAACAAATCACTTTATAAGTTGGAATCTGGTGAAGGTTAATTTGTTTTGCATAAATTGAGAATTACATTAACAATTATCAAATTTATATGTGCACATTTATAAAGTCAAGTTAACTAGTGTTGCAACACTGGAAATAAAGAATACATTATAAATTTATTCTGGGGCACTAGTTCTTAGAAAAAGCCCTGTGGTAATATGATAAAAGCTATGATGGATCCTCTATGTAAAAAAATACATATAAACACTTTACATGTCAAAAGATTCATAAAAATCTTTCTGTAAATTCATTAGAGATTCCTATTTCCAAGGGTAACACTTTAATCAAAATATATTTTACTATTTCACCAGAGTAAGGATAAACTAATGGTTAAAATTTAAGCAAATTGGGGACAGTGCTATGGCATAGTAGGCTAAGCTTCCACCCGTGGTGCCGGAATCCTATATGGGTGCTGATTTGTGTACCAGCTACTCTTTTCTGATGCACCTGGCTAAGCAATGGAAGATGGCCCAAGTGTTTGGGCCCCTGCACCCACATGGGAGACCCAGAAGAAGCTCCTGGCTCTAGACAGGCCCAGCTCTGGGCATTGTGGCCATTTGGGGAGTGAACCAGTGATTAAAGACCTTTCTCTGTGTCTCTCCCTCTCTCTGTAATTCTGCTTCTCAAATAAAAATAATAAAAAATCAAAACAAATTATCTTATTGCCCCATGATTGTATTCCATTTATTTTTTTCCAAGGCCACAGAAAAGTTGAAAGACTAATACAATGAAAATTGACATATATACCTGTATTCATCAGTGAATACTTTGCTAATTCATCTCACCTGTTTTTCTTTCCATATCTATGACTGTCTCCCCATTTATGTGCTTGTCCATATCTATAACACTGTTTATCCACCCATCCATTCACCATTCATCCACCTATCAGCAAGTAATAGGATCTGCACTACTTGGCTGCACAATGTAGACACCCTAACACTTCACTCTAGTACTTTAGGATCCGTCTCCTACAAACAAGGAAATTTTCTTGCATTACTATAAGGTAATTATCATTCTCAAGCCCAAGAAATTTAGCATTGATTTAGTATCATCTTACAGTCCATAATCAGATCCCCATTGTCCCAGTAGTGTCCTCTGCTGCCATGACCTGATTAAGGATCCTACACTGACTAGAGTACTGGTTTCCAACCTAGGTATTTCTTTCACACTCTCACTCTTTTAAAGAGTCCAAACCTATACTCTGTAGTATATTCTATAATTTCATTTGATTGTTTCCTGGCAACTTGATTTAATGACAGTGTAGGCGGAGTCCTATGTCAATGATGCTATATACTTCCTTCTGCATCATGTCCGCAGGCACAAAATTCAGTTTGGGGTCAGGTGCTGTGGTACAGCAGGTTAAGTCACCTGCATCCCATATTAGAGTGCTTCCATCCAGCTTCCTGCTAATGTAAGAGGCAGCATATAGTGGCTCAAGTATACTGTTACCAGGGTGGGAGAGCTCTGGGTTCCTGGCTTTGGCCTGGCCCAGTCCTGGCTGATGTGGCATTTAGGGAGTGAACCAGCAGATGGAAACACTCTTTCTTGCTCCCTTTCAAATAGATGAAAATAAATAAACTTTTTTTAAAATGTCAGTTTGTTCCATTATAGGTAATGCTGGGTCATTTGTTAAGGCAGCTATTGTCTCCTTATGAATATCGTGCCATGGCCGGCACCGTGGCTCACTAGGCTAATCCTCCTCCTTGCGGCGCCGGCACACGGGGTTCTAGTCCCGGTCGGGGCGCCGGATTCTGTCCCGGTTGCGCCTCTTCCAGGCCAGCTCTCTGCTGTAGCCAGGGAGTGCAATGGAGGATGGCCCGAGTGCTTGGGTCCTGCACCCGCATGGAAGACCAGGAGAAGCACCTGGCTCCTGGCTTCGGATCAGCGCAGTGCGCCGGCAGCGGCAGCCATTGGAGGGTGAACCAACGGCAAAGGAAGACCTTTCTCTGTCTTTCTCTCTCACTGTCCACTCTGCCTGTCAAAAAAAGAAAAAAAAAAAAAAGTATCGTGCCATTTAGTAAACTTTCACTTGGTGATGTTTGTTTCTGTTGATTATCTTTGCCTACGTCGATTATTATACTGGAAGTTTCACAGTAGTGATTTTCAGTTATTCCTTCTGTATTCATTAGTTGTATTCACTACTTCATTTATTCTTCTGTAGGGAAAAGCTCTGATCTTTTTAACCCCCTTTTCTTTCTTAGTATAAAAGGGATTTTTGGGGCTGAGGTTAACCTGCTGCCTTCCACATGGGTTCTGGTTAGTGTCCCACTGCTCCACTTCCAATTCAGCTCTCTTCCAATGTGCCTGGGAAAGCAGCAGAAAATGGCCCAAGTTCCTGGGCCCCTGCACACATGTGGGACACCCAGAAGCTGCTCCTGGCTCCTGGCTTCAGCCTGGCCCAGTCCTAGCCATTGCAATCATTTGGGGAGTGAACCAGCAGATGAAAGAGCTCTTTCTCTGTCTCTCCCTAACTCCGCCCTTCAAATAAATAATTAAAAAAAAAAAAAGAAGAGGATTTGGGGTTTGAAGTGTTATAATCCACCGCTACCTTGTTCTTTCTGGGATGCTCACTCTGCTTTTCATGGTTGCTTCTGTGGTCCTTTTCCAAGTTCTTGGGAATTTGTGCCTTTTGAAACTACTTGGCATGACAAACTATTCCACACCTACCTTAATACCCTCCCTGGTCCAGAACTGTTATTGGCTATTTCTCCAAGGAGCTCGGGTTCCTTCTGGTGAGAAAGGGTATTTTAAAAAGATCTGGAAGTTGGGTGTGTGCAGGTCCTCACAGTTGAAAGAGTTGAGAAATTTATTTTTAAAAAAACTACTACTTGGGGCTGGCGTTGTGGCATAGCCAGTAAAGCTGCCGCTTGTGATGTCAGCACCTCATATGGGCCCCAGTCAAGTCCCGGCTGCTTCACTTCTGATCCAGTTTCCTGCTAATAGCCTGGAAAAAGCAGCAGAGGGTGGTCCAAGTTCTTGAGTCCCTGCCACCCATGTAGGAGACCTGGAGGAAGCTCCTGGCTCCTGGCTCTGGCCTGTCCCGAAAGTAGGCCATTGTGGCCATCTGGGTAGTGAACCAGTGGAGGGAAGACCTCTCTCACTCTCTCCTCCTTCCTCCCTCCTTCTCTCTCTGTAACTCTGCCATTCAAATAAATAAAAATAAATCTTAACAACAAAATACTACGACTTGTACTATTCTTTAAAGGTTCACTTATTTATTTGAAAGGCAGAGTTATAGAGAGGCAGAAAGAGTCTTCTTTCCATTGGTTCACCCCCCAGACGGCTGCAATGGCTGGAACTGTGCTGATACAAAGCCAGGAAAAGGACTTGGGCCATCTTCTACTGCTTTCCCAGGCCATAGCAGAGAGCTGGATCGGAAGTGGAGCAGCCAGGACTTGAACCGGCACCCATATGGGATGCTGGCACTGCAGGTGGCGGCTTTACCTGCTACGCACAGTCCCTACTTATACCATTCTTACAGCAAACTGACTTTTGAAGCATTCCTTAAACATATTAGACATCTGTGTAGTGTAACAGATTGTGTGATTTCTTCATTTTTTCATAAATTCAACTGAATTTACTTTAAATGGCAGATTTCAGAACAGGAAATCCCATACAGGATGACAAGTGTGAGCTCAACCCTGTGACCCTGCAGAAGTGGTCCGTGGGAGGAAAGGACAGAGGAGGGCACAGGAGATGCCCCCATGCCCTCAGTGCTTCTGTCCACCATGTGGGACACTCCAATACTAAAACAACCCATGAGATCTTAACCGTCAATTTTTTCACAGAAGTTTTTGAGTTATCCACAACATTCAAAACCCTACATTTTTTTTTTTTTTTGACAGGCAGAGTGGACAGTGAGAGACAGAGAGAAAGGTCTTCCTTTGCCATTGGTTCACCCTCCAATGGCCGCTGGGGCCGGCGCACCGCGCTGATCCGAAGCCAGGAGCCAGGTGCTTCTCCTGGTCTCCCATGTGGGTGCAGGGCCCAAGGACCTGGGCCATCCTCCACTGCACTCCAGGGCCACAGCAGAGAGCTGGACTGGAAGAGGAGCAACCGGAACTGAATCCAGCACCCCAAATGGGACTAGAACCTGGGGTGCCGGCGCCACAGGCGGAGGATTAGCCTATTGAGCCACGGCGCCGGCCCAAAATCCTACATTATAAATATTTACATCCTAGGACTCAAGGACCTAGAACATTCTTAGATGGTATTTGCAAGGCTCTCTTCACCAGATAGTGAGGTTCATGACCCTTCCATACCCTACTTTCCTCACAGGGCTCACACCATTCGTTGGACAAACAGATAAGTGGATTACTACAGTACTACTATTGTGGTTACTACAGAAGGATATTACACAATCCATTCCAATCCCCTTAGAAGTTGAGGCAATACCAGATACTGGCTAATGAACATCAGAGAACTCAAATCTGAGCACTGGCAGGCCTTTTGTGTGTCCATAGCCCATTCTGGCCATTTGTAGATCCTACGGTGCCCACCTTATGCATCTGGTTTATTTGTCCAAGATAATTTCTTTAAAAAAATATTTATTTACTTATTTATTTATTTGAAAGTCAGAGTTACACAGAGAGAGAAGGAGAGGCAGGGGGGTGGCAGTGGGGTCTTCCATCTGCTGGTTCACTTCCCAACTGGCCGCAATGGCCGGAGCTGCACCAATCCGAAGTCAGAAACCAGGATCTTCTTCCAGGCCTCCCTCGAGGGCACAGGGGCCCAAGGACTTGGGCCATCTTCTACTACTTTCCCAGGCCATAGCAGAGAGCTATGAGGACAGGAAGAGGAGCATCCAGGACTCAAACCGGCGCCCATATGGGATGCCGGCACTGCAGGCGGTGGCTTTACCTGCTACGTCACAGTGTTGGCCCTATGCCTTTGGTAGTTTGTAAGGTCCTTCTCTGCTCTTGTCTGTATCTAGACTGGGACCACTGCTATCCACTTCAGGACCAAGAGAAGGGCTACAGAGGGTTTAAAATCCTGTGCTGGCTTGGATTAAGTTACTTACTTCCACAATGGTTGGAATTTAGATGGCCAAAAGAAAAAGAAATTTTCACTGAAGTCCCTTTTATGGCAATCAATGTTTCTACTCACAAACAGTATAGCAAATATTAGTCTTTTATGATTTATCTTCTTGTTTACTACATAATAATGCCCAGATTACTCATTGTATCTAAAATATTATAATAAAATAATTCCACAATTTCAAACCAAAGCACAAGAAGGTAAAAATCATGTGTAGAGCAGAATGAGCTACTCTCCATAGGCCCCTTAGGAACTAAGATGGGAAGGTTTTCTCTCACAATACTTAGAGAAGGAGCACTTGGCTGTGTTTGGAGTGACAATCTGGAAAGTGTGGCATGAGTAGGTTCACCTCACACTGTGGCCCTGCACTGTGTCAACAGAGAATGCACTGGGTCTGATTGAGCCTCCAGCACACTGCCATTTGTATAGAGAAGATAAACTACAATGCCAACCCTCTAGCATCACACTCCTTCCCTAAGACTCTGACCAAAGATTTCAGAAGACGAGCTTCGGTCCTCAGCAAGAGAAAATAGCTTTAAAACCTCAGGAGCAAAATCTTACAGGGGCCGCTCCTATCTCTCTAGACATGGGTGGCAAATCCCTGCCCAGAAGGGGCATGCAGTGTGACTGAGGGGAATGGTCTCAGGTGGGTGATGATGTGGACATATTGTGTCAGCGTCAAATGGAAAATGTAAGTCCCCTGGAGAGGAACCGGCTCCGTTCCAGAGAATGTTGTCATGCAAAAACAGGAACCATGCATTGGCAACTTGATTTTTTAAGGGAAGTTGAAATTTCTTAATTTTTAACTATAGCACAAAAATGCACATATATGATCCCAAAATATAAATAAAAATGTTCATAGCAGCTCTTCAAAAGGAATTTAACTTTGTTGAATTTATAAACAATTTGTGGCATACTCCTACAATGGAATACAATACAGTAACGAGAACGAACTACTGCTGACCACAATGGCATGGATGGGTCTCAAAATACAATGCTGAATGAAAAAGCCAGATACAAGAGAGAATATCAAGTATGATTCTATTTACACAAAGTCTAGGAAATAATCTAGGGGGTTGATGTCAGGCAGTGGCTTTCTGGGGGATGAGGAGAGAGTCAGGAGAGCTGGGATTTCTGGACCAAGAACCAGTGTGTAATTAGGCTGTACTATTATGATGTTTTATTCTGTAATAGACTCTTCAATAAAAAGTTAAAAACAAAACAACACATTGTGCAGCACACATTGGATTTTACTCAAAGCTTCCTGTTTATGACTAAGCTAGGATGGAATTCGGGCTGACGTTGGATGCCCTGGATACAAAGATGAGTAAGATCCACTTCATACTTTCATGATGTTTCAATTCATCAAGTTAACAGATAAATTTGCAAGTAAAACATAATTGCACAAACAGTATGTGAGCACTCTACCCCAATCAGGATGGCTGCCATCCCCAGGTCAGTGGGGGTGAAGTAGGTCCTGAGCTACGCTTAGGGCTGGCCTTCTGAGGGCCAGAATACAGATGCGGGGCTGAGTTTATTTTAGTGAGGGGGGAATAGATACAACTGCCTGCTCCGCACATTCCTCCATGACTACAGCTGGCTCACTTCAGTATTGCGGCCATTTCTTGAGAATGGGAACACGGGTCTTCAGATTCTTTGACAAGAAAGAAGTTCTGCTAACCCACTGGAAGAGGTCTTCACAAACAGGCAGGCATCCAAATTCACACAGCAATCTAGTGGTGCACAGGTCACCTACACCAGCGAGTGTCACTAGAGTTAGAAAACTCTCTCTTGAAGCATGTCTTAGCCGATGCAGGACCTGGGCAATCTCTCGGGGTGGGTAGAGAAGTTGGAACAAATATGGATTTTCTTCCGAGCATGGCACCTTCCTGCTCTCAAATCATCACCAGCACTGTCACACCTGATACGCTCTTACAGAGGGAGGGTGGCTAGATGAGTCCTAGGGAGTCACCTAGACACATGCAGCTGTCTCATATCACACTTTTTAGGCCAGCCAGCAGCCACAGGGCCTGGTCTGCCGTTTCCCCAAAATGCCTGTGGCTGGCTAATAGCCCTCTATTGCCAAAGGCTTTTTTAAAAAAAAGTCTTGAGAAATATGCTTAATGTAATAGCTCCAGTCATTAGCAGAAAACAAGAGAACGGCTCCTTGCTCAGGTTCCTCTGGAGCTTGGGTTTATACCTCAATTATGTTGGCACTCAATACTGAGATTGAGAAATGTTTTACTAGTCTATATTGGGTGTCTGATTTTTAAAGTTGTAATTCACAAGCCTTCATTCACTTAAGAATTTCCTATGTATTTTTTCAAATCAGGTATTTCTTGAGTGACTCTGACTGCACTTTCAATGGCTGGTTGCCATGCATTATTAAACTCTCCCACCTCCCCCCCTTTTTTTTTAGAATCTTCCAGTAGACGTCTAGAGTGTAGCTAGAAGTCTTGGCTCTGATACAGACAGTGATGGAAAACATATGAGCAGTAACGAGTTTTAATCTCACTGCTCAGTCCTAACATGGACTAATCTGTGGCAGCAGTTTACTCCAGCATCACCCAGGGTGCAGCACACCAGGCTGTGCTGCAGGGCGCTTTTTCTTTTAAATGCAACACCTTCTCATCTCTGCTGCCTAAGCAGTACCTGGGAACATTTATATTAAGACGAGTAGTACATGGTGGGTAAGTTCTACTTTCAAGAGGACTACTCTCTTTCAACAAGGTATGTTTTCATGTCTGCCTTACATGTATAATTACTTTATAGTAAATGCTAAGGAGACATTAATGTTACTAGTAAATGTTTGTAAATAATATTAACATTTAAAGCTTATCTCTGATTTCTTAAAAATCAGCACTTTTAACACAAACCTAACTTTGTGCTCAAAATTAATCTAGTTTATGCATAATTGATTTATTTGAAATACAATTATGACTATTTATAACTAAGTGAAAACCTGTCAATATGCTTTACCATAAATGTTAAGCTGACTTATTTTAGAAAATCATTTAAATAAACATTTCAATAAGTCCTTCTAGGAAAATAACATTAATAATTAATGGTAGTGAAGTTTAGGGATATTACAGATAAACTAAATAAAACAGTAAATATTTCTTTCAAAGTATAAAACATTTCAAATGTAATATAAAAATGTGAATAATTCAAATGTAATTTTTACTTACACATTTGAATATCCATATTTTCCCTCAATAAATGTATTCCTTATTCTTATGTAATAAAATGGTACTGGATAGTTAGGACAGAAATCCTCATAATTCCAAGAAAGAGCTCAGGATAGAAATTCTCAGAATGCCAAGAAAGAGTACTTATCAGCAATAGTTTAAGTAGCTCTATATTAGAGATTTCTGTCCACAACTCCATAGAATTTAACATGCTCAAGGATTCATTTGTCTTCCCTCAACCCAAAGTAAATGTTTGATTAAACCTGGATTGAAACAAATTGAAGAATGAATTCAATGTAGAGCACAGCATTCCACCATGTTAACTACTTAGAGGTGTGGCAGCCAAGAAACCCTGGCCACATGGGGTAGAGACTGAGTCACAAAGAACCTGAGGGGGTTTGTATCTCTAAAGTTTTTTTTTTTTTAATTCTACAAGAATCACAGAGTTGTTAAGAAAAAAAGGAGGGAAAAGAAATCACAGTCTACACCCCTGTGAAAGCATCTAGATGTTTGTTTTTGGCATTAGGCAACACTGCAGGGGTACAGAGGAGGAGGGGCCAGCTTCTGTTACAACTGAGTGCTACCTTAAAATGAGTATTCTGGTACCTCATCTGAAGTGTGAGGCAAAACAGACTTAATAAGCGTAAGTCTTAAGGCACTGCAGGAAACATCAGAAAAATGGGAGGTTTTTGTTTTTAAGACAGCAGCTAGGTTGCTAGACATACTAAAAAACATGATCAAATATAAAAATTGGTATAAAAGGAAAGACAGCCAGAAGTTCTTTAATCAGAGTGCAATTGTACCTCTAGGTAAAATTAATTATTTCTTTGAGAAGAGTGTTTTCTTTAAAAGTATCAATATTCAAGAACAAATGGTACCATGAAAAAGTGTCCACATGCATGTTAGATCTTTGTTAGCTTACAAGGCTATGCTTTGATTATAGCTGAATTTAGTTTGGATTCCTGCTGTGAGATGTATAAAGCATGCTGACACATTTATATGGTAGCTACCACTGGCCTTATGAACAGAAAGAAATGTTTATGCAAAGGAGAAAAGTTGCCCAGCAAATCTTTAAATGTGGGATTTAAAAGTACAGTGACTTATTTACTTAGTAAGTGTCTGAGAGGAAATACCATTTCCTTAGACAAATTTTCCATTCCGAGCTTGTGGACCAGCTAAGTGGTAAAAAGGAAGCTTATATACTATTTAGCTATATTTCCAGTCCTATTACAAACTCTGAGAAACTGGCCAAACCTTCTGCCTTTTCCAGAGGAAAGTTTGTTTACACTCCGGAAGTAACTCTGAGATTAAAATACACAAGGAGGAGGTCGGCCTGGGAGTTCTGCATGTCCCATGTCTCGGCGCCTTGTCTGTAGGCAGGCGGCCCTGGGAGGAAAGCCCTGCAGGTATCTCCCAGCTCTGAGCCGCTCTGATTTATTAGGAACAGCAGCAGCACTGCATTCCAAATAGCAATCTGGTGAAGAGAAACCTGAAACCAAATCCAAAGCTTTCCAGGGTAGAAACCACTGGCGAAACTCGTCTAAATCTGGAAAATATCGAGTCTTCCTGAGACCAAGACATAAATATTTTTTACAGTTTTAAAAATAGCATAACGTGAGGGCTGTCAAGGCTAATAAAACAGAGTTCAAACCATATTAACACACTCAAAATTTCAAAAACTAAAAGCTGTATCACTTTAAGTGAGCATACTCTGCACCTTCTTCCTGAATAACATGAAAAAGCACTGCTCCCCTTGCTTCCTTCTGGCCATTCCAGTGTCTCTCTGTTGGTGAACAACTCTACAGCAGGAACAGGGAGAGGGCAGGACCTGTAGTCACTTGCACTGATCAAGGCTGTGGGAGACTCAGCACCCTCAGCAGATGTAAATGGTGAATTCCTCATGCAGTCAGGGTTGTCTGAGTTTTCTTTGCAAGAAGCCAGGATGAGCGAATTCAAAAGATTAACTTTATATGGCTGACAGAAGACAGAATAGCACAGCAAAAAGAATTTGCCAGAAGACATTGTTGGTCTCTGTGTCAAAGCCTTTCCCAAGGCTCAGACTGCCTCAAGGTGCTCCCTAGGAGTCCTTCACTGTGCAAAGTCGACGTGCTCCCTGATCTAGGATATTCTGGAACGCTCATGACCTGGAGGAGCTTCCTCTACATGACATTCCCTATTTCCATAGGTCTCCACTTCTTACCTTTCACTTGGCAGAGAAGAGCAAAACAACTCATGCAGAAGTGGCTGCCTCAATCAACAGCCATGGACGTGGTCCCCACTACTGTAGACAGCGCTACTATCTAAGGCTAGCAGGCAGAAGTCTAAATTCATATTTTCATTCTACTTTGATTTTGAGTAAAGGCAGAGAGGATCTCATGAAACTCGGTCTAAGAAAGAGGTGGGCTGGTCAGTACCCAGAGGCAGGAGGTAGAGAAGCCAGTCCACCTGGGCCCACTCTTCCTTGTCTGCCCTGGGTGCCTTCCCGTTGTACTCTCAGCTTCCCTTCTGCTCCTCCTTCGGAACCTGAAGCCACAGCGGAGTCTTCTGAGTCTGCTGAGTTACCTGGCCATGGGAAGAGGGGGGCCAGGGGGATGTTGGCGGTGGTAGATCTGGGCCATCAGCCCATGGCATGCACTTGAGTGAGGCAGCCCCCACACACGCTGCCAGGCCTCAAGGAAAACCAAGAAATGTCCTTGGCACCCCATGTGGAACTCTAAAAAATATATGTGTAACAAGAGGAATATGTTAAAGTTTCATAGTTTTCTTAGTTCTATATTTCAGTTGTATTATGTGCTAAATAGCTTTTTCTGGTCTAGACTGGCAACCTAAAGTCCACACAGCTCAAAGTTTCTGTGAGAAACACTTAAACAACCAGTCAACTATAGAAACTTCATCTTCTATAGACCAGAACAAATGGGGCCAGGCCTCAAGAGACCATGAACCCCAAACAATTTCCCAGGTAGGTGTTTTTGCTTTGCCTTTGAAGGTAACAGATCAGAACAGTGGGTACCGCCTATGCTAAGTCTGACGCTACAGAAGGACAGGGAAAGCAAACATACATTCAGGACCAAGGCAAGGATGATCTTGCTGGCAGACTGATACTTAAAATACATTAAAAGCAACATAATCAAAAACTATGCAGGATAAGGGCCGACACTGTGGTGTAGTGGGTAAAGCCACAGCCTACAGTGCTGGCATCCCATATGGGTGTTGGTTCAAGTCCCGGCTGCCCCACTTCCAATCCAACTCTCTGTTTTGGCCTGGAAAAGCAGCAGAGGACAGCCCAAGTCCTTGGGCCCCTGCACCCATGTGGGGGACCTGGAAGAAGCTCCTGGCTTCAGATAGACCCAGCTCCAGCTGTTATGGCCATTTAGGGAGTGAAGCAGTGGATGGAAGACTTTTTTCTCTCTCTGCCTCTCTGTAACTTTGCCTTTCAAATAAATAAATACATAAATATTTTTTTAAAAAAAAACTATGCAGGAGAAAAAAAGATACTTCAGTCATAATCCCACTGTCCCTCTCCCTAAGTCTGCACATTCTGTTTAAACATCTGCCCTGTCATGCAGGCTCACAGACTTCTTTAATTCTACAGATCTCAACAGTAAACTGAGAGTCTGAGAAGATACACAAAGTAATGAACTTTAATTTCAGAGCTCTGCCCACATGTAGTGTTAGACATCCTTCCCTTCTCCTCTACTCCATCAGTGTATAAAGCTGACACTGCCTATTTGTTGTTCTTATGTACTAATGTAGGTCATTTATGTGATTCTATTAATGACCTGACATTCACATGTTAATTTCACAATACTCCCTTGGAGCAGCTGAGGAGGCACTGGGTTTTTATTTCCTAAGAGGGGAGGTGTAGGAGAGAGGGGCAGGGGATACTTGCTCCC
Organism: Lepus europaeus; assembly: GCF_033115175.1. NCBI lineage: Eukaryota > Metazoa > Chordata > Mammalia > Lagomorpha > Leporidae > Lepus > Lepus europaeus. The sequence goes on along the minus strand of NC_084838.1, from coordinate 90,990,800 downwards.
CTCTGCCCAGGCGGCATCCTGACATGTGCCTGGGGATAATGGTGTCTGACAAGCACTCCATGAATCACTCCAGTAACCTCCAGCAAAGCCAGAGACAGACCCTCATTGCTGAGGTCAGACAAGGTCAAGAGAAGCTTTGCCCTAAAAGACAGATAAATCTGAAGTAATAACAAGCTTTGTGAACCAAGCTGATTTCCTGGGGAATGAGTATTTTGGAGACTGAGGCACAGTTGGGAACAAAGCACAAGGCAGCCAGGAACCACCCAGAATGAGGTCAAAACCATCATGGGTCAAGTCAGGCAGGTGGCCAAAAAGAAGAGACAGGGACGATGGGCAGAAGGAATGAAGCCCAGGTGGTCTCTATTCCCAGGAACTAAGGAATACAGGAGACCAACCTGACTGAGGGCAGTAAGACAGCGATTGCTAAGCCGGTGATTTCTCACCAGCGCTGCTCAACAGAAGCCACAGGATCTTTGTGGCCAGCAAAATCTCTCGCTCTGCACTGGACAATCCTGACCACGAAGTCCCCTCTCTGCCTTCCTGATCTGAGCTAGATGGTGCCCCTTCCATACAGATGTGTACAACACAGACATTGGTGGACCATTAGGTGAGAAGGCATGACAGTGTCTGAGAGATTCGAGCTCTCTGGACAACAGAACTGGGCTGCAACAGCAGGTAGCACAGGCAGGGAACTGGGACACAGAGATCTGGGTGCTGCCTCCACACCGGCTGCATTGATGATCCTGGATGAGCCACCAAGGCTCATTTGTGTCCATTTTCTCTGAGATACAAGTCTGGAAGAAGCTTTCAACTAATGTTTCCACAAAATATTACCAACAGGAGCATAGGATTGACTTCAAAGAGGGATCCAGGATAGGATTACTAAAATACAGAAGTTTTTTGCCATCTTTAATTTGTCCTACCCTCTGTTCCCTGGCAACTGAATGTGGATTATCACAGGAACACCACAAACATGTGGCTGGTGCTATCCAGCTACCTAGTGGGCAAATAGTCATGCCACCATTTGTATTTTCAGAGCACATAAAGAATTAAATAATGTAATGATTAGGTTAACACCTCATGATAGGATTTTCTAACCCTCTTTTGATAAGTAAAAGACACACTATTTGCAAGTGAATATTCTAATAAGTTAAACAGTTCACTTCTGATTCTTAAATCCAAAGAAAAAGCAATTCTGTAGGGAGATGGAAAAACAGACTTCTGGGTCTTCCTGAGGCTGATCTGGCCTTGGCTGCGGGTGCTATCGCAGCACCGGCCTGGCAGGTGGCTAGGGGACCAGGGCTGAGAGACATCCGTGAAGACCTCTGCTGGGGCCGAGTTTGTGGTGCCCACTAGGACTTGGGCTCACCAACAGGCATTCCTGGGTTATACCTATTTTGGATGATTCCATGTTTTTGACAATTTCTAAGAACATACAAGTTTCATGGGTGGCAGTTACAAAGCTCTGATATGTAAACACACCTGTGGGAATATTAGCTAGCAGAGGGCCACAGACCTATGCTCTGAAGGCTCTCATTCCCCTGTGTCTGCTTTGTGCAAGCTTTGAAAATGCATCTGAAAACAACCTGGCCCCCAACAAAAACAAAAGAAAAACAAACACACACACAAATTCAGTGGAAAGACGAACAAAAAAGGAATCGTCTAGACATCAGATGGTTTGGATCAGGTATTAGGCAATGGAATAGATTAGAACGAAAAATATCCTAATGACATTGTGGAAAAACTGACCATGACGAGAGCGAAGCTGGGAAGAGAAACCAGTTAAGGAAAACTTGCAGATGCTGTCCAAAGGATGTGGATATTAAGATTATGGAAACATTTTGGGACTAGTGAGTTAGGTATGATAATCTGCTTTTCTTTTTAAAAAACATTTATTAGTTTTATAATTAAAAGCAGTATTTGTTTGTCATTATAAAAAATGAATTAAGACAAACATTATCTGTGGTTCTACCATCAGAACCATATCATCAATTAGGTATATCTGTGCCTATTTTCGTTTGCTTATTTAAGGGTTTATAAGTATAGTATGTATGGATTTATGTTTCCTTTTTGATTTCACAGTATTTGAGATTTTAAAATATATTTATAAGCATTTTGTGGGTTCTAAACTATTTGGTGGAATAAATATACCCTATTTTATTTTACTATTTCCCTTTAACCAGCAGAATTGTTTTTAAGCTTTTCTTTGCTATTAATTCTGCATCTCAGTGCACTTTAGAATTATTTCCTGGAATTAGATTATAAAAAGTAGAATTATTGAATGAAAAACAGATTTTTAAAACTCCCTATGCATTTTGGTTTCCAAAATGTGTTATAAATTTGCTGTAAACTACCTAGCAATGGATAGGAATGCCTTTTCATCACTCTGCCAGATGCAGGCACTGTATCTATTCAACCTCTTTTGAGTACTCCATGTTTGCCTGGTCCTAGGCTGACTCTCCACACAAGTCACCATGAAGGAAAGCGTACTCCTGCTGCTCCTGGCTGCTCTGTGCTCTGCCAAACCTCTCCTCAGCCCTTCACATCTGACCCTGAAAAATATGATGCTGAAGGACATGGAAGACATGGATGACGATGACGACGATGATGATGACAACTCTGTGTTTCCAACCAAAGAGACAGTCAACCCATTTTTCCCATTCGATCTGTTTCCAACGTGCCCATTTGGATGCCAATGCTATTCACGAGTTGTGCACTGTTCTGATCTAGGTAGGGAATATAAATCAACTTTCTATTGTTTTTGTTTTCTGAGAAACAATGTTATTCTCACTAATTAAAAGGATAGAAAAAGTCCTCACTGAAATTGCAAAAATCATCTCATTACTGGCAGAATTTTTCATTTAAAATTTTAGATGAAGATAGCAAACTGTAAGTATATCCAAACTTATTTTTAAAATCCAGAAAATCTGAGAAAAACAATGGGAATATTATCTCTGGACCATTTCTTTCCCTTCTTAAATTGAACCAAAATGCTACATTTTAATTTCCTTCAAAGAAAATGGGTTTTGCTGCAGTTTCATTATAGTGTGTTAGCAGGTTGAGATTGTACTTTCTAGTAGAATTCCATTGCCTGTTCAGACAATGAAATGGGTTATAGAGTTTATGAAATCTTTAACCTAGACACTTTAAAGATAATGCTCTATTTCTTTTGAATGACTTGGGTTTAGAATTGTCTAGAGAAGTGGGGCCGCTGCTGTGGTATAGTGGGTTAAGGGACCACTTGCAGTGCTGTCATCCCATATGGGCACCGGTTCATTTCCTGGCTGCTATATTTCTGATCCAGCTCTCTGATAATGCACCTGGGAAAAAAGCAGAGGAAGGTCCAAGACCTTGGTCCTCTGTACCCAGGTGGGAATCATGGAAGCAGCTCCTGGCTTCTGCAGCCATTTGGGTGGTCTCTCTATCTTCCTCTCTCTGTAACTCTGGCCTTCAAATAAAATCAATAAATCTTAAAAACAACAACAACAACAACATTGCCTAGAAAAGAGATGGTTCAATTAAATTCTCTTTTAAATTAAAAATTCCCTGCTGAGTGCATTTTGTTTCTAATTCTTCTAATGAGGGAGCATTGGAGAATGTCTCACATGCTGCGTGGGAGTGGGGGGGAGTGCACATTCAGAGCTGTGCCCAGATATGTCCAAACAGGGGACGCTGAGACCAGTGCCACTGTGAAAGCTGAGACCTGGCTTTAGCTTCCACTCAGAGGCTGATGGCCCGGAGGGATACTTCCAGAGCCCATCTGAGCAGATGTGCACACCACCTCCCCTAGACAAGACCAAAAAGGGCTGGTTTGCCTCTGTTCCTGCCTCAGGAAATGAGATTTTTTCCCCAGGGTTTCAAAGTCATCAGGGGCAGGTGGGAGGAATGCATTGGTCAAAGCCTGTGTTACAAGGAGGATTCTTTCCCTTCCCCATAACTTCCTCTTCATTTTCTGAAACCAAAATTACCCATTTTTATAAATATGACAAAATTAATCTATTCTCATGAGCAAAACTGACATACTTCGATAACTTCAGTTACCCTCTTTCCTCTCCCTATCTATGTTTCAGTTTCTTCAAACAGTGACATAGGTACTTTCCTCTCCATACATGCAAGTGCAGAAGAAAGTACACAGGGCTTGTAGAGCAGAATGTTGAAATTTAGGATAAGTGGATATTCTGTTCTTCAATCTGAGGTGATTAAATGCATGACTGCCCTTCAGGAGTGAAGATACTCCTATCAAAAGTACGTTCGTTTCTACAGCCTGCCCTTAAAACGATAAAGAACCACCAAAGGAAGGACTATCACATAAAGTGCCAACGTAGAAAGCCAGCTCTGAGAATCTCAGTGTTCACTACAATATTCTTACCACTTTCTGAACATTTTCATAATGAAATACTGGGAAAAATAAGAAGGCTGCAGGCTCCTAATACACACCTGCTGCAGGGAGAACCAACAGTGAGCAGGAAGTAGGAGTCATATCACCCTCTCCTGACAACTTCCTGCTCACTGCTTTCAACCCAAGGGAGAAAAAAGTTTGTCCTGCAGTCATTTAGCGTTCAAGCGTCAACACAGACACGAAGCAAGCAGCCCTACTTCTGAGAAAAAGGAAAGGAAAGGTACTGTTGCACCTGTAAGAGGAACAGTGACCTGTGCTTCAGTTACATCTCTACGATCTTGAACTGATGCTGAGGGTGATAGGCAGACCTCAAACTTAGATACTAAAATAATTACTATAAATCAAAGAATTTAGACTAGAGGAGTTGACTAAAGAAAATGGGTAAAATTTTTGATAATATACATGCAAATAATCTAATTTATCCATTTCTGAAGAACTGTTTTTACATATTAAGGCTTGCTAAAATGACTAAGAACCACATATTCCAATTTCTCACTACTGTAGCACAAAAACTTTCAAAAAAAAAAACAAAAACCCAGTAACATTCTGTAGGCCAAAGTGCACAGCAGAAGCAGTGCCTTACTCCTCACCTCACAGTAATTCACCCTGGTTACCTCTTTTATGAGCAGCTATGATGACAGCCAGATCCAATAAACAGGTTACCTGAAAAGACCCCGAGGCCTTTCCAAAAACCAATGATTTTCTTACCTATTGTAACAGTTAAGTCAACTGCTACTTTTTGATAACTGCAGACTCAAACTAAAAAGAAAAAAAGCACCTTTCTAGCACACTTGTGATTTTGCCTTAGCATGATTCTCTAGCACATAACATGTGTGTTTATTTCTCAGGTTTGACTTCAGTCCCAAGCAACATTCCGTTTGATACTCGAATGGTTGACCTTCAAAACAATAAAATTAAGGAAATCAAAGAAAACGACTTCAAGGGACTCACTTCACTCTATGTAAGAATAAATGCTCATATTTTAAAATAGTTATGTGAAAATCTTTATCCCTGCTAAAATGATTACTTATTCTGCATTAGTCCTCATTTTATGTATCTGACAAAATAGTCAGCAGGATTTTCTCATCATTTAAAAACTATAGGTTTAATTCAATTAATGACATAATTCAACTAATGCTTATAGCTAACAGCTGGGTGAAAGGCAATGGGCTACACCTTACTAGCCCTTAAATAAGCCTGCCACAATCCATTCAGGTGGTAAGGGTCACATGCATGAAAACCAACATGAGAACAGCTCTCTACAAGGGTCCCTGGTACAGAGTGTGAGAAATCTGTGCCTTAGGATTCCATATAGATTAAATATGTGGGGGCCGGCAACGTGGCTCACTTGGCTAATCCTCCACCTGTGGCGCCAGCATCCCATATGGATGCCGGGTTCTAGTTCCGGTTGCTCCTCTTCCAGTCCAGCTCTCTGCTGTGGCCTGGGAAGGCAACAGAGGATGGCCTGGGTACTTGGGCCCCTGCACCCCCGTCGGAGACCAGGAGGAACTGCCTGGCTCCTGGCTTTGGATCGGCACAGCGCCAGTCGTGGCAGCCATTTGGGGAGTGAACCAATGGAAGGAAGCCCTTTCTCTCTCTCTAAAAAAAAAAAAAAAAAAAAAAGAATAGATATGCGTATAGGTTCTGTCCTGGACAGAAGGAGGAATACGTCTTTCCTCATTATGTTTATTAATATCATTTTAATGTTTTTATGATTCAAAAGGGTATTATTTCTTAACACGTTGAGTCTTTGAAATCTCAGTACGTAAAGTGTCTGACTTCATCTGAGACTGGGTTTGGAGGCAATGGGACCTCGCATGGCTGCAGCTGTGGAGGCATCTCCTGCCTAAGCACCACTACTGCCTCGCTGGGCCAGCTGTGTGTCTATAGAATGGCTCTGCTCTGCACTGTCCTGGAGGGAGGGAGGCCACTCCTAGGCTGTCTTCCCTGTGCTGGAGAAAACAAATGCATAGTCTGTCACCTTGAGGTTTTACAGTTGAGAAGGGAGGAAACACTTTCACTATGTCAGCCCTTCCACCTTGCAGGCCTGCTGTGTCTGTCTCGGGCAGCATCAGAAAGTGATCCTCCATCTGAGAGGTGTGAGGTCACCCTGCCTCCCCATCATCCTGGGGCTGAGTACATGCACACTGATCACATGCAAGTCACACTAAGGGATGCTATGTCTCTACATCAAGTCTGCACAGCAGCCTCCCTGCAGAGCCTGGCCTTCGTGCTGTATTATCTGTCCCCTTCCCTCCACACTGCACACATAGCTCAGATTCAGGAAGGAGCCATATGGAACATAACTTCCGTACATGTTTAAAAATGAGCAACTTAAGGGCATAGATTTATTTTATAACAGGCCTCACTTAAATATTAAGACAATCAGAAACAACACAATGGATTCCACCATGGATCCACCCAGTCCATCCCAGTGACTTCAAACATTGAAGTTTTAGGGAAGAGCAAGATTAGTGTCCAAGCAGAAGTTGGAAATGTAGCCTAGAAATGCCTTTACCAACTCTTCAACCCTTAGTAACCAGAGTAATAGCTCATCTCCCCATTAACACCAGAGCCATGAAGCTTTTAATTACATTTTAGCGCTCTAGGGACAGTCCAGAGGGAATCATTTATCCACTGGAAATGAGACTCTAAATGGCATCAGAAGTTTTCCTAGCCGCCCCCTCCCCCTTTTCTAAATTTACTTTTTTGAAAGACATAGTAAGAGAGAGAGACATACACACACACACACACACAATGTTGATTGATCGTTCATCTGCTGGTTTACTCTCCAAATGGTTGCAACAGCCAGGACTGGCCTAGGCTGAAGCCAGGAGCCTGGAACTCCATTCAGGTCTCCCACAAGGGTGGCGTAGGCCTAAGTATTTGGGACATCTTTCACTGCCTTTCCAGGTGCATTAGAAGCTGGATTGGAAGCTGAGTAGCTGGGATGCAAACTGGTACTGATAGGGGATGCCAACATTATGAACAGCAGTTTAACCCACTGCACCACAATGGTGGTCCCCTCCTTGATTTTCTTTTATACAACACTGTGTTTAGGGGTGAGTGTTTGAGAGCCAGATAGCCCTGGCTGAGACCTCTGCTCCCCTATGAGCTTAACCCTGGGAAGAGGCCTCACCTTCCTTAGGTCTAAGAGGGGTGTCAAAAGCCTGGAATTGACAATAGTTAAGACTGAGTGCATGCAAGGTGTTCAGCAAGAGTAGGGTCTCACTGATAACCAGTGTTACTACCAGGCTGGTATAAGGACCCCATTAACAACCAGTTTACTGCTGAGTTGGTACTAGCAGTTTTACTCAACATACCAATGCGAAATTAAATGTTTTAAAAATTTGAGAGGCAGAGAGAGTTCAAGAGCTCCTGTCTATTGATGTACTCTCCAAATGAGCACAACAGCTAGGCAAAGTTGGGAGCCAGGAACTCAACCCAGCTCTCCAATGTGGGTGGCAAGAACCCAATTACTTGAGCCATCATTTCTGACTCGCGAGGTGCACATTAGCAGGGAGCTGAAAACATGAGCAGACCTGGAATTGAACCCAAATGCAAGCATCTTAACTGGCATCGTCATTGCTGGGCAAAAGGCTTACCCCACAAAGCATTTAAAAAAAGTTTATTTGTTTACTTTAAAGGCAAAGTAACAAAGAGAAAGGCAAACTAACACAGAGAGAGGGAGATCTTCCACCCACTGGAAAGGGAACTCTTGCTCATCTTCAAACGGCTGTCAACAGCCAGGTCTGGGGCAGGCCAAAGATGGAATCCAGGAACTCCATCCTAGTCTTTAACATAGGTGGTCGGGGGTAAAGTACTTTGGGCTACCTTCTACTGACGTTAGCACGGAGCTGGATTGGAAATGGGGCGGCTCTGATATGGGATTCTAGCATTGCAAGTGGCAGCCTAACAAACTATACCACAACAACACCCACTCCCCCATAAAGTAGTTGCTTTATACTTGCATTGGGGAGATATTTACAAAACACTTATTTATGATAATTATCAGATACCTTCTTTAAGGAGATCAAAAATGTTTAGACATTTCCCAATTCTCCATGTTATATTCCAGTTGCTGGTTCATGTTCAGGCTCTCATATAGAGGACAACACAAGTAGAGAGTGCGTGAGGTCCTGGGACACACTCAGAAGCTATACTTTTCTCACCTCTGTCTTTATGTATGACAACACTGTGTGTTAATAATGAATTTACGTCTTGGGACGGCCACTTGGGTAATGTTCATGTAGAAACCAACAGTGAGAGCACAGCCAGCTAGCTCCTTGCTTAAGAGGTCAAGGGGATTTAACAACCCCACCTTTGTGATCCACCAGCTTGTTAAATCTCCTCTCATTTTTCAATGTAACTAAAGGAAGGGGGCATGCTTTTGGTAGTATCATCATCAGAAAGGAGTGTCCTTTACCAGTCTGTGACAGCACTGGGCATGATCTAACAGTGGCAATCTATCTGGAAGAAGAGTGAGAGAAGGCAGTACTAAGGGCTGAGAGCGAGATTAATGTTGATGGAGGGAATTTACCCTGTAGCCCAAGTGTGTCTATCTCCGCCATGAAAAGAGACCACCACTGTGAGCAACACCAAGAAGGAGCCTTTCCTGTCTGTAAACAGTGGGAACATCATTGCAGACTGGATCCGTGCAGAATTAGATGATCTGGATTAGGAGAGGGGATACAGAGGTACTGAAACTGCTAAGTTACTTGTCATTGTCCTTGGTAAACACTGAAAATTGTTTCTACAAAGTCTGGCAAGGAGAAAGCTATGTCTATTTTGCAAAATGAAAATAGTTACTAGGATGACCAAGGTGTCCCAGTTTGTCCAGGACTTGCCAGTTTCGGTTCTAGTTTGTACATTCCAGCCGACTGAGACACTGGTCACCAAGCATGGTATGTTACAAAAAACTTGATGAGAGAGTACAGTTGCACAGATGCAAGCTCTTTATTCCTGGGGTTAGATCTCTTCTGACAGGTGTTCCCCTGAGAAATACCCATGGAGCTGAGAAGGTGTTTCTCAGGATCCATTCTTTATTATCTCCCCAAGACTTGAAAATGGGACAGAATGCCAAGGGCCCCTCCATAGTAGGTAGGCCTCTATTCTGGGCAAAATGGAAAATGCTGTACACATGAAAGGAGAGGCTAGTAGATAAAATCATGCAAACATATTTGATGTGCACTAAACACAATTTTGTAGAGTACATAAGATTCTAGGATATGAGAAAGATAATATGGTTGTTCACTTCCAGGAATGGCTGGGTAGAGGTGGAAGCTTCAACCACATAAATGTATCATCTACCCAAAGATAAAAAGATGAGTGTGCATATAAAGATAAATGTGTGCATAACCCAAGGGTGCAAGAACAATTACCAAATCTTTGCACCATTCCAACTCAGTAGTAAATTTTTTTTTTTTTTTTTGCAAGCTTAGGATTGTCTGGGAATTTTTTTACATGGTGATCAAGAACACAAATGACATAAATTACATTGATTTCCATGACTGACTAATTATGGTAGAATACCAGTAAATCAAATCCACTTCCTAATGTAAAACTTTTTATGCTTTATCCAGGCTTTGATTCTGAACAACAACAAGCTAACAAAGATTCATCCAAAAACCTTTCTAACCACAAAAAAGTTGCGAAGGCTCTATTTGTCCCACAATCAACTAAGTGAAATACCACTTAACCTTCCCAAATCATTAGCAGAACTCAGAATTCATGATAATAAAGTTAAGAAAATACAAAAGGACACATTCAAAGGAATGAATGCTTTACACGTTTTGGGTAAGTTTTCCATATGAAAGGGGCATCTTGAAATTATAATCAACATGCAGATGTAGAACATTTAGTCATCAATAACTTAAAAATCTTTATCTAGATAAACCACTTACAAACCAATTAAAATGCCAAATAAACTTTATAGTATTTAACATGACTTTTGTAATTCACTAAGAATCGCCTCTGAAAAACCTAACTGACCTCCAGTCAGAAAATCACATTAATAGAATCTGGGTTAGTCTTAATTAATTTAATGCATTGTATAATTTTAATGCATTCTATAAACTACTCAAAATGTATAAAATTAATTCAGATGCTATTTGGACTGTAGCTAACTTTTTTTGTTGTTGTATTTGAACTCCACCATATTTTCCTCCCAGCTTCTATTATACAGTCATGCCATCTTCCCATATTAGCCACGCAAAAATTCCTAACCAGGGTTCTCATTCATTTATCCACTAATTCAACCAAGTGCCTGGCAATTACCAGTCTCTTACTGGCATCCTGTCAAAGTTACATTTTTCCTACTGAAATAATTTGACTGATTTATAAGTTTAGGAGACAAACTGCACACTAAAAAGTGTAAATTTTAAGCTTTTTATCATTTGAGAGGCAGAGAGAGAAAGAACTCACATCTGCTGGCTCACTCCCCAAATGCCTGTAAGGGTTCCAGTGGGGCAGAAGCTGGAAAATAGGAACTCAATTCAGGTCCTCCATGTGGGTGGCAGCAATCCAGTCACTGGAGCCATTCCTGCTGCCTCCAAAGCTGTGCATGAGCAGGAAGCTGGAAGCAGGAGCATCCTTAGCTCTGACTCAAACCCAGGCAGTCAATATGGGAGCCAACTGGTGTCTTAACTGCTACTGTAAACACTCCCTCCACCACACACATTTTGAATCCAGGAAGGAAGATCTTTTTATTCTGATACAATTATTACTACAGTAAGCCTTTTCCATGCTCCAGGCTGGAGAAGGATGACAATGTCATTCATTTTACAGTTTAGAAAGCACAAAGCCGCACTTGCTGAGGCTGACAGCAGAGTGGACACGTAGCTCAATGATGTGGCTCATACTGCTCAAAATGCTTGTGGGATGTCTCTGCGGCGAGTTTCCTTCGTGAGCTAACCCGTGTCATCTCCCCACAGAAATGAGCGCAAACCCTCTTGAAAACAACGGCATAGAGCCAGGGGCATTTGAAGGGGTGACAGTGTTCCATATCAGAATTGCAGAAGCAAAACTGACCTCAATTCCGAAAGGTTTGTATTTATTTCAGATATTTTAAAAACTTATCCTTCAATGATTATTACATGTCATATGTAAACTGTGCAGTATACATTGTCAAACAACACTGCAATTAAAGATCCATGCATCAGTGCATCTGGTTGGTATTTTCTCTCTCATACATATGTAGTGAATTTTGTTTCTTGACAGTATCAAATCCTATTACTGTGCCCCAGTGAGAATAAACATTAAGAAGCAGTGAACTTTCTATCTCCCTTCTCTTTGCTGACACTTACTCATCTGTATCATACTCTGTGAAGCACACTGGAGGTGAATTTGGTAGAGAAGAGGGCAGCAACAGCTAGAGCCGTGTACCTGTGGCGCTGCAGGTCCAGGCAGGGCCCGTTACGCCAGCCTGAGCAGCTCTGGCTCCGGCCGGGTAAGGGCTCTGTCCCTAGGCGTGCTGGGAAGACTGATGAGTCCACATGCAGGTTTGTGTACCTGGTACACAATAATTTCCTTGTGACACACTGGTTACCAAGAGGAGCCCTGCTGTCATCATGACGGCTTCATGGGACCTGAGGATGGCACTTCCAAGTAAAATGTTCAAGTTTGCTGGATGATAACTAGCTGGCCAGGCTACTTTTCTTGGAACTCATATTCAAAGTCATGGTTTCCTTACCTCAGATGAGCTCCTTCAAACTTGCTCTCCTTCACCTCTCTCCCTCCACTACCCTTATGATTAACAACATGTTTTCTCCTTCCTTCCATTCTTCCTTCCTTTATTTGAAAGGCAGAGCTACAGAGAGTGAGAGTGAGAGAGTGAAAGTGAGTGAGACAATACAAAAGTTGCACTTTGTAAATTCACATTTATTAAATAAAAAAAAATAACTATATAGCAAACAAAAGAAAAAAAGAGTGAGTGAGAGAGAGGTCTTCCATCTGCTGGCTCACTCCCCAGATGGCCGCAAGAGCCAGAGCTGAGCTGTTCTGAAGTCAGGAGCCAGAAGCCTCCTCTGGGCCTCCCACGCGGGTGCAGGGGCCCAAGACCTTGGGCCATTGTCTACTGCCTTCCCAGGCCACAGCATAGAGCTGTATAGGAAGTGGAGCAATGCTGGCGCCGCGGATTACTAGGCTAATCCTCCACCTGCGGCACTGGCACCCCGGGTTCTGTCCCGGTTGCTCCTCTTCCAGTCCAGTTCTCTGCTGTGGCCCGGGAGTGCAGTGGAGGATGGCCCAAGTGCTTGGGCCCTGCACCTGCGTGGGAGACCAGGCAGTTGCAGCCATGAGGGGAGTGAACCAGCAGATGGAAGATCTCTGTCTTTCCCTCTCTCTGCAATTCTTTCAAATAAATAAATCTTAAATTTAAAAAAGAGCAAAGTTGTGATTATTAGTCATGTGGTAATCTTTCAATATCCCCATAGTTTAATTCAAAACTAAAAAAGTAAAAAGCCACCTTTAGTTTTGAAGGGAGTAACTGTTTTTCTATAAGAAACCTAAAATGTTATATACATTTACCTGCTTTCATTTTTAGAAAAACAAATTATAAATTCTACTCACTCAGTTAAACACATAACATCCCTTTCCTATAGTGGAAGTGGACATGGAGTAAGGAAGTCAGGGCAAGGAAAAGAGGAAAGGCAGAGAGTGGGGTCAGGCAGCATGTGGGGGGTGGGGGTGGGGCTGCTGCTTCCGACTGTCTCCCAGGGCCAGCCTTTCTCTGTGTGCAGACACCAGATGTATGCTATAGCGCATGATCGTTCTCTGTGTGCACAGACTTAATGTCAGAGGGCCAAGTGCTTTTCTGGGTGCACTGACCTACCTCGTGTTACAGGGTGTGGCTCTCAAACTTCCTTTGACATTCAGAGGTGAGTTAAACTTTTTTTTTCAATATATTTTGAGGTCAGACACAATGCTTTTTAAAAATTTTTATTTATTTTCATTTTATTTGAAAGGCAGCGACTGGGACTGGGAGGGAGACAGAGAGATCATCTATCTGCTGTTTCATTCTGCAAATGGTTGCAATAGCTTGCGCTGGGCCAGGTTGAAGCCAGGAGCCTGGATCTCAATCTGGGTCTCACATGGGTGGCAGGGACCCAAGTCCTCGGGCTACCACTGCTACCTTTCAGGATGTGGATTAGCAGGAAGCTGGAGCCAGAAGCAGAGCCAGGACCTAAACTCAAGCACTCCAACCTGGGAGGCAGGCCTCTTACCTGCTGCACCAAAATGCCTACCACAAGGTTCTTGTCTTATAATTTATTCATTAGAATGTGAAAGCTGACTGCAGGCACATTGCAATTCCCCCTATAGTCAGATGAAATGACATGGACCTTTCAGGGTTCCCCCGCCAGTTAGTATGTGTCTCCCTACCTATTCCTTTGGTGAGGGACCATCTGAAATCAGATTTATGCTAACACAGATTTATGCTAACAGTTACATCTCTGCTCCCCTGTGCTGTCCTCTGCTTTCCTCACATCCTAGGGACATGAAAGTTCCCTCAAGTTCTTCAAAATCTTCCAGAGATTTCTGTTTCTTTGATTTCCTACTATCCACTCTATGACAGGCTGGCAGTCAGCACCATCTATGTCTTGCATGATTTTTTTGTATATATGATGAGCTGCTCAATGAGGATATACGATCTCTGAGGACACAGGCTTTGTCTCCCATACTGGAGGGATCATAAAGTCACGCCAGAAATATAGTTAAGGTCAAGTCAGAATTCAAAACATTAGAAATCTCTCAGCTTATTTACAAAATTCAAAATAAATTCAACCCTTAAGACAACTGTTTTTCACAAGATATTGTAATTTCTCCATCAGTCTTTACCACTAATACGGGATGAAAATGTTTCAGCAAGAGTTGAAAAAAATAAAGCCCTTCCCAGCTAGCTACCCAGAACCTTTGGTTGCAAATAATAGCTTGTATATAGGAGTGGGGAAATGAAATTTGACTGATTCTCCTGTTCAGTCTCTTTCTTTCCAGCCTCAGTTCATCTGGGAAGGGGTGGAGTCAGAATATGCAGTGTGAGAACAGAAGGAATATTCACAAGGCATCCACCAGGTGTTAGAACACTGAAGATATGATTCTTAATTAACAAACAAAAACTACTAAAAATTTCTAGAATTATGCATATTGACTTTATCAATAATAAAAATCCATATGTTTATTAAAAATTTTAAAAATTCATCACCTCTGGGCATTGCACCAATTCCTCACTTGAAATAAAGCCTTTTTGTTGCTTTTTCTGCAAAAACTGTGTTACAAAGTAACTAAATAACTGATGAGGGAAAATTCTTTAGAGAATCTCAGCTAATGAAACCATGAAGAACCACAAAATAAAAAGTCACCATTTTCTAATTCCTAATCAATGAATGGAAGAATGGATGAAAGCGGCAACCACAAATGTTAAAACTACCAGGTGAGAGGTGCTCCATCTAAATCAGATCCTGCCTCTGGATCAAAAGAGATAAGGGCATAGAGAATCCTGGTATGTGGTGTCATACAGAAATGGTCAGCCAGATCCAAAAACAAGTATCTTAAGTAAATTAAAATCTGAAACAAATCAATAAAAGAAGGAAAGAAAAGGAGACATACAATGTAGAAAAACAGAGATTTTGAGATAAGAACCAAACGTATTATGTTTATTTGGATCCTGGACTCGAACAAATTAGCTTTAAAAGGATATATCTGAGACATCTGAATATTAGATGCCAATAAAAAATTACTGTTAATTCTGTAAGATGTGATAATTGATGGTCTTATGTCTTAATTAAAAAAAAGAAGAGGATGACCTTATCTGTTAGATACATCAAGTAAAGAATTTACTTGTGAAATTACACTACGATGGGGCCAGCATAGCACGGTAAGCCTCTGCCTATGGTGCTCACATTCCATACGGGCAGCTATTCAAGTCCCGGCTGCTCCACTTCCAATCCAGCTCTCTGCTAATGTGCCTAGGAAAGCAGAAGATGGCCCAAGTATTTGGGCCCCTGCATTCATATGGGAGATTCAGATGGAGTACCAGGCTCCTGGCTTCAGACAGGCCCAGCTCTGGCCGTTGTGGCCATTTGGGGAGTGAACCAGTGGATGGAAGACATTTCTCTCTGTCCCTCCTCTCTGTTTGTAACTCTACCTCTCAAATAAATAAAATCTTAAAAAAAAAAAAAAAGAAAAGAAATTACACTATACATGGGATTTGACTTGAAGACTCCAGAAAAAAAAAAAAAAAAAAACAAGTAAAAATATAAGTAAGTCAATAAATAAATGGGGCAGACAAAATAAGATTGAGAAAAACTGTATAACTGATAACTGTTGATATTGGGGCAACAGGATGGTGGTTTACAACACTAGTTCCTATTTTTGTGTATAGTTAAAATTTCCCACAACAAAGTTCAATTGCCTAAAATCTACAATCCCAAGCTTGACAAGTAAATAACGGGGTTTGATCTTACTTGAGCTAACACATTTTTCTTTACTTATCAGAACTACCATCAACTTTACTGGAGCTCCATTTAGATTACAATAAAATTTCAACTGTGGAACTTGAGGATTTCAAGCGATACAAAGAACTGCAAAGGTAAATGTTCCCAAAATACTAACTTAGAAGTGAGTCCTTCCGACTAAGGCAGAGATCACCACTGGGGCCCTGGAGAGTGGAGGGCCTGAGAGTGCTTTTGCTGGTGTCTGGCCCACCAAGCAAGAGGAGGAAGAGGGCGCTTTTCAAATCTCCCTTTGGTTGAATGTAGCGGAGGTAATTTCTGACAGCGGAGACAGCTGCTGCATACTGAACCAGGTCATTAAGTAAAGCAAGGTGATACCTTTCTTCGGGCATACATAAAATCAGGGTAGGCACATATTCTAACTAGGTTCTGTGGTGTTTTCAGCTAATTGTCAAACCTGAGTAACAGGGGATGTATTTTATATCATTTTTAGGCTGGGCTTAGGAAACAACAGGATCTCAGACATCGAAAATGGAAGCTTTGCTAACATACCACGTGTGAGAGAAATACACTTGGAAAACAATAAATTAAAGAAAGTCCCTTCAGGATTACAGGAGTTGAAGTATCTCCAGGTAAAGCATCCTGTGTTTGACAGATATTAACACTCTGCTTTTCATAACGCACAGTATTTCTCAAGCAAACATGAAGCAAGCAGCAGGGCTGTGCAAGCATGACAGCTCTCTAGGCTGCATGAGGTGTTCTCCAAGAATAGCCTCTATGCAGACATCCCTGGAAGCCCAGGACCCATGCCCATTTCCAGTTTCTCTTGTAGAAACTTTTGGGGCCATGGCACAGAGGTACTGGCTCAGCTGGTTTCAGGTTTCCGGGGGTGGGAGTAGCAGCACAGAGGTAGGATTGGGCAGGGTCTTTTGTCTTTTTGTTCTAGAAACACTTCACAAGGCAGAGCAAAAGATTAAGATTCAGGTATCCTCACTATGAGTGTGGTGTTAGTTCACAAGTGTATGTTCTTTCATAAACACAGACCAGAATACACAAGTGACAGAAGTCATGATCATGAGTTCACATTTTGTCATTACTAGAGGTCCTTTCCTTCTATTATGGCAACTCTTAACTCACTAGGATGGGTCACAGAAAGTGAAAACAAATTTGTACATAATTTTAGAACTTGCACAATTTCTCTGATTCTCATTTATGAGAATTTCTACTTGGTATCATTGCATCTCAATCCATTTTGCTCACATGCTTTCCTTGTTGTACAACATCTTCATCTTCTAAGAAGCAAAAGACATACTGAGAACAAAACTGAAGGCTGGGCACTTTTCTTCTAGATTGCCTTCATGCACATTCCACTCATTGAACCCCTCTGAGCCACATCTCAAGGTGACATCATTGCTTTGACCTCTCTGAACATGGCTTGTGTATGTGGGTGTCCTGTCACAAAGTCCCTGAGATTAATATGGGACAGAGGAGAACACCAAACTTAAAACATTTTAGCAATAACTGGAGTTGCTATGATTGGACAGAATCTAGAACTAACAGAGCTAATATCCCAGTTTTGTCAACTAAAGACTACAAGTTTTTAATTTGCCAAAATTCTGACATTTGCTTTTATGTCTCAGAAATTTCACTGTTATAAAATCTATAAAACTGTGATTTGTCCATTTATGCAAGTGAAACATTCAACTATTGATGCCATATTACAAACTATGTATTTAAGATGTTGGCATATCTTTCTATAAAACAACTTAAAAAAATGCAGTTCTTTGCCTTGATCACAGAAAATGCCAGCTAACAATTTCTTCATATTCACATTGCTAGCTTAATTCTTGGAACGTTGAATGTCATTCTTCTGCTCATTCCTAACACTTTTTGAATGTACTACTGTAAATATGGCACACAAATAACTGTGTATGTGTGTGTGTGGAACAGAGAAAGAGTGAGAGAGAGAAAATGGTCCAAGTGATCAGGGAGTATGCTCTTGGCCTTACATGAATACCACGCCACTCCTCACTCCCAGAACATTTTATTGAGTAAGAGACAAGTCTGAGTCATTATACAGAATTTAATTGCATAAACGAGTACATCTATTTTAAAAGAAAATACATTCAAATCAATGTAAAATAATAGATGAATAAATCCACAAATGCTGACTATAAACAGTCTCTTCCTTTTACATCGACTGGGCATTTTAATCCATTCTTTTTTTCCTATTACAACAGATAATCTTCCTTCATTCTAATTCAATTACGAAAGTGGGAGTGAATGACTTCTGTCCAACAATGCCAAAGATGAAGAAATCTTTGTACAGTGCAATAAGCTTATCCAACAACCCGGTAAATTACTGGGAAATACAACCTGCAACATTTCGCTGTGTTTTGAGCAGAATGAGCGTTCAGCTTGCGAACTTCAGAAAGTAATAATTACTCATGTCCATTTAATATAAAATTAAAAAATCTTTACATTTGGAATACTTGAACTCTATTAATAATGGTGGTATTTTACATACAAGCTAAGATCTGTCTCAAGTGGCAAGTCCACTGATGTTTTATGACAAAAAATTTCAACAAAATTTTGCCACGCCATTCATATATAAGGATTAAGAGAAACAAGCATCTAATACAGCTTCTTTTCATATACAAATGATTTTGCATCAATCTCTTGGCTTGAACATTCCTTTCTCAGTAGCAGAAAAAGACATTCAGTATTTAACCCTTGTTATTATGTGCATTTTTAAAAGAACTGTACTGTAAATGGAATGCTTGACTTAGCAACGTTTGTGCTCTTTCATTTGCTGATAGAAAAACATAATGGACACGGACAGTTATTTGAAGAGTATATCATACTAATCTTATCCTTTAATAACTTGAGTAGTACTGTAATATTTCTAATCATGTTGAATTACGGTTTGATACAATCATACTGAAATTCTCATGTCTTAGAACTTTTCTTTTATTAAAGCTAACTTCTTATAATAATAATGCCTTCAGTAAGTGTTAATTATCAACTCAACAGATGCTATTCACTAACAGCTGGTTTTATAACAAATTTCTTTTTTAATTATTTTTCCCTGATTATAAAACCTCTGTAAAAGTGCATAGTGAGTGTTTATATAAATTTGTAACACATTTTTAACTATCAGTTACTATAAGCTTTAATAGCATGTCAATTGTTAGATTATATAACACTGTCACCTCAACTCTAAGGAGTATCTTCAGGATGTCGCTCTGGAGGACCTTGCTAGGATGAGTCTGAACACTATCGATTTTACACCAGACTGTCTCCTAAACCTCCACAGCAGAGGTAACTATGAGAACCGCATTGGTAATAGAATAGGAGAGCATCATATAAAACAGGAAAACCTGACAATTCTGTATAAAAGTTAAGAAATATTTTATGTATTTTTATGGGTATTCAACATAAGTAAAATTAGAAAATGAGATCATTAAAAATGTTGGTTTGAAATAAAATATTTGTGGTTTGGTTTAATTTTTCCTTTTTCTATCTAGGAACATAAATCACTTTTCAGAAAACTCTTATTTATTTATAACGTTTTTAGGACAGTATTAATGCTTATTCTTATTAACTGCAAAAGCATGTAGTTCCTTTGCTACGAAAGGTAATCACCTTTAGGTTAAACTACCTCAAGAAATAGATTTTAGGCTGGCACCGCGGCTCACTAGGCTAATCCTCCGCCTGCAGCGCCGGCACCCTGGGTTCTAGTCCTGGTTGGGGTGCCGGATTCTGTCCTGGTTGCTCCTCTTCCATTCCAGCTCTCTGCTGTGGCCCGGGAGTGCAGTGGAGGATGGCCCAAGTGCTTGGGCCCTGCACCCGCATGGGAGACCAGGAGAAGCAGCACCTGGCTCCTGGCTTCGGATTGGCGCAGCGCGCCTGCCACAATGCACCCGCCGCAATGTGCCAGCCATGGCGGACACTTGGGGGGTGAACCAATGGAAGACCTTTCTCTCTCTAACTCTGCCTGTCAAAAAAAAAAAGAAAAAAGAAAGAAAAAAGAAAAAGAAAAAAAGAAATAGATTTTAAATGATTTGGAGAGAGGGAAAATAACATTACAGATGTGTAAGCAGGGATGGAGGGTTTGGATTTCAACTCTAAGAATGGTAAATAGTGTCTCATTCTTTAGAGCAGGGCCACCTAAGTTTTCACTATTGCTTAGTTACTTGAGTCAGATATTCTGGTGGTTAGGCCATCAAGCAGCACCCCAGGCTCCAGCTACTAGATGCCAATCACGCTGGCATTCTGCCTCCCAGCTGTGACCATCAGCAGGTCTGAAGATGTACCTGGGGCAGAAACTGGAGTAGGACCTCAGCTGCTTCAGAGCAAGTACTCTAGAGAAAATTGACTTAATTTCTAAAATGAAAGAGGCCTGAAAACCAATTGTGGAGGGGAGATTGCAGTGTGATTAAAGTAATGAAGGTACCAACAGGAGTGACAGAACAGGAAGAGCCCAGGGATCAGGAACAAGCTGGGCAAATCACCACTCTGGCACCTGCTTCCACTTCTGTACTGGGTAGAGTTGACAATTCTGATCAATGAGGCTGCTGTGAGGAATGACTAATGAGAATGTATGAACCATAAAGGTCCTTGGAGTGTAGGTAACTATTATACTGGACAATTATTGGCTTCCGGGAAAAACTAACAATTATCAAGTCCTTAAAAATAAAACAGTGGCAATCATTCTGAAATTAAAATATTCTAAAGTTCCAAGTGCTTGAATAAAATAAATGTTTCTACAATTTAACAAAGAAAATGTTATTTTATGGCACTTACAAGGACATATGTAAAAGTCAAATGTTCACTGGCAATGGGAAAATTCAATTTTTGGAATTAGTAACTAAAATCATAAGGTTAATGCTAAGGTTATAATTACATAACAAACACATTAATTTAAAATGTAAAAAGTGGGGCTTAGAAGTTAACATTAGAAAAGAAGGAAAAAAAAAAAAAACCAGAACAAAAAGTTTTAAATACTATAACTGATTCCTGAAATCCCTGCAACTAATTTCCTGCAGTTAATGTTTGTGTTTTTCATTCCACAGCTGCAAGCCATATTTGGTCATAGGTCTGCAAGACAAATCACTTATAAAATCATGAACAACCAAAAACCAAACTGAAGTTGTCTGTCACAAACACACTTTACGGTAAATAAGAAAAATCACTCACTTGAAATCCATGAAAGATGAAAACAAACTTACTGGGTCCATTGAGAAGGCAGTAAAGTCTCTCAATGACCATCCCTCTTTATTTCTTCCCAATTAATACAAAAACAAATCATCATCAGAATTCATGAAACATACTTTAAGGAAATCACTTACTGAAGTCACTAAAATAAAAGATTTTTAAAAACCACAGTGTCATTCCTCTTAAGCTGCCACACGACTTCTCTTCTCTCCTAATTCTGTCTCTTGTTGAAACAATTTGTCTAATCTGTCTTCAGTACCCTCCTACTCACATGGACTTTAACCTACTGATTGTGGCCTAACATTCTCTTAACTCTATATTCCCCAAATCATGTTACATGAATAACATTAAATAATACATGATGTTTAAAGAATACTTTTAGACATCTTCCAAATGCCTTACTTACATGTACTCCTTACAATAATATTGTGAGGTATAGGCACTTTCACTTTTACTTGTTTTTTTTAGGTTTTGGAACTGAAGAAGAAAGAGTAAATAACTTGGGACAGATATGGGATTTGAATTTAGGAGTTTAACCTCAGACTTTTAACTATGGCACACTAGTTCTTCATCCTTGAAACTCTACTCATTTGGCTAACACACCCCATGCCTTATTGGTCATCCTTTAGTGACTAGTGTTTCCAATATTCTTTTGGTCTCTTCTCTCTGTCCCCCCAAAAAAGTTAATCCAGTCCAAGATTGCAACCATTTCCTCTGTGCTGAGGCCTCTGAAATCCACATTTCAGATGCTGAACTCTCTCTTGAGTGACAAACTTTTAGAAGTAAACCCAAACATTTGGTGCCATGAAACTCAATCAAAACCAGCACCATAAACAATTTCCCTCAAACCTGTCCTTTCTGGAGTTTACCTTTTCCCCCAACCATACACATTTTAAATCTCCAGGAGCCTCTATCCTTGACCCTCAAGCAGCTCCATGGCCAACCTGGTACCCCATCATGCTCCACCTCCTACAAACAACCTTCTTGAACCATTCCTTCCATCTCTCCCTACATAATAGTCATATTACCTCCTAGTTGTAACATCCAACTAAAATATCACCAACCACATTAACCAACATCCATCTGAACTGACCGTGTTACTTCCTTCATCAAAAGTGTGTGACAGCTCACAGATTATTGAATTACAACTTCTCAATCTACCTTTTAAGACTGTGATCTATATTCAAATGATGATTTCTGAATGGTTCATCATACTAGTCTAGCTCAAGATTACTTGCTCTTTCTCA
Organism: Lepus europaeus; assembly: GCF_033115175.1. Taxonomy (NCBI): domain Eukaryota; kingdom Metazoa; phylum Chordata; class Mammalia; order Lagomorpha; family Leporidae; genus Lepus; species Lepus europaeus. Next base: position 90,968,490 of record NC_084838.1, on the reverse strand, counting down.
AACACCCTTTGCATTTTCTGGTGTATCTTTGTGTTCACACCAACCTTCCATCTGTGACAAACCTTACCCAACAAGAAATGTCCACCAAGAAGTCATATATATCAGCTCAACTTCCTGATTCTCCCATCAACAGATGTAGAGTTCATCCCTTCCCCCAACCCCCAAATCTCCCCAGGATTTTTACTGTGCTCTTTCATAATTACCTTGATCTAACTTATAGCTATTTGTATATTAGTCTTTTCTAACACATTCTCCAGAGGATTTTAGACATCTTGGTTGCAAGGACTATGAATCAGTTGATTTTAGTACTCTTTCACCTTCTTACCAAAGGCTAGCACGATATAAATTCCTGAATTAAAAGGCGGAAGGAAGCTTATTAGTGAAGGAAAAGCATTGTGGTGCAGCAGATTAAGCCACCATCAGTTGGTGTCTGGCTGCTCTACTTCTGATCCAGCACCTGGGAAGGCAGTAGGTAATAACCCAATTACCCAGCCCCTGCCACCCCTGTGGAAAACTTGGATGAAGTTCCTGGCTTTAGCCTGGCTCAGCGCTGGTTGTTGCAGTCATTTGAGAAGTGAACCAGCAAACAGAAGATCTCTAACTCTGCTTTTCAAATAAATAAATAAATAAATAAATCTTTGAAAAAGGGTAAAAACCTTTTATCCTTATCCCAGGAACACAGGATGTTCTTATCCCACTCTGGCAGCCTCGGACTACACCACTATGCTCTAGATTACACGGAGGCCAGGCAAATGTGTTTTCAACATATTATCATTCAGTGTTACTGAAGGCATCTATTAGTTTCTATTAGAGGGAGCTCTGAAACACATGCTCATATCACCATGGACCAGTGCTATAACAAGGACATTAAGAGAGCTGCTTGAAAATGAACCCATACAAGAACTGAGGAAGAAGTCACAGAGGCCTAACGAAGCAGAAACAGGGATGGCTCAAAGAAAAAACAAAAACATGACATCCTTGGACTCACAGGCAAAGCCCAAGCATTGTGTGAAATTCTAATGTTAAAAATTGTATTTTAACTGCTCAGAATTGAGCAGAGTACAGTATACTGTGTAGACAGTTTTTTTTTTTTTTTTTTCTCTCAAGACTTGAACTTTGTCTCTTCATTCTCTCCTAGACTATAGTTTCTGGTAAGAAATCAGCTATGAGTCTAACCGGAGATCCTCTGAAGGTAATCTGGTGCTTCTCTAGTGCACATTAAAAACTATTGAATTGTAGGAATTCTAGATGCAGGACCTTTATCAGATATATGATTTTTCAAAATTCTTTCACATTCTGTTATGTTTTTACTTTCTGAATAATATTCTTTGACATACCACAAAGGTTTCAGTGTTGGTAATATCCAATTTATTTCTTTTGTTATTTATGCTTTTGGTGTCACATGTAAGACATCATTGCATATCATTTAGAGTTTCACAGTTTTGGGGTGGGCATTTGGTTTAGTGGTGAAGATGGCACTTGGGATGCTTGTATCCAATACTGGAGTATCTGGGTGTGAGTCCCAGCTTCACTCATAGCTTCCTGCTAATACACACCATGGGAGGCATCAGGTTACAGCTCCATTGGGTCTCTGCCACCCATATGAGAGATCCGCATTGACTTCCCGGGTTATGACTTTAACCTGGCTCAGCCCTGGCGGTTGTGGGCATTTGGGGAGTAAACTGGCGGATGAGGAATCTGTTTTTCTCTTTCTACTCTCAAATAAATTAAAAATACATAAATAAAACTTAAAGAGTTTAACAGTTTTAGCTGTGACACTAGGGTTTTTTTATTTCATTTTAAGGAATGGTTTTCATATGGTGTAATGTACATATCCAGCTATCCCAGCACCACCATTCAAAGACAAGACAGAAAGAGGGCTCACAAAACCCTGTCCGTCCTGCAACAGACCACGTATTCATCTCCAACCACAGATTGTTCCACGCAGCTCCAAACCAACCAGGAACAAAGAACCTAGCCAAAAAAGACCCCCTCCTGTTCTACTACGGAATTTTCCCAACCCATTCATGAGCAAGGCCAGAACAGTCCAGGACAACTGATATATGAGCTTCCTGGGGAGGCAACAGTGAGCAACACCACCTTTTAAATGTGTTGTGCACAACAGAAGGGACATCATTTGTACAGAACAAGCCAGGTGCAAACTGAAGTGCAGTGGGCTGAGGAGGATGAGACAGAGACCTGCTTTGCTGGAGTAAAAGTCCCTTTACTTCAATGCTGATGACTCAATGGTAATCCTAATATGCTGAGCATCACCTTGAAAAGTGTGTGTTTTCTGGGACCATTTACAAAGTTTTCTCCACAGACACAGGGTCATTGGTTTGTTACTAGTATTTTCTGCTCAAATAACTTTCTTTTACCCTTTTCCCCCCTGTATTTTCATATATTCCTTTTTCTTTGTCTACATTTTTTTAGTGCACTTCAACAAACCAATTAATTCATGAACTACCTTTCCATCACTTGTACTGTCATTTGATTAAAGGGTAAAATGACATGCCTTTCTTGGTAAAATTATAATTCTTGAGATTGAAATTGTACCCAGGTACTGGGGAAACTGGGCTCTCCAGTGTGATGCGGCTTTTTAATTGCATTTTTTTAAACTCAAACATTTTTTAAAAAGATTTATTTATTTGAAAGGTAGAATTACAGAGAGAGACAGAAATCTTCCATCCACACTGGCTCACCCCCCAGATGACCACAATGGCTGGGGACGGGCTAGGCCAAAGCCAGGAGCTTCATCTGGGCCTCCCATAGGTGGCAGGGACTCAAGTACTTGGGTCACTTTCTGCTGCTTTTTCAAGCCATTAGCAGGCAGCTGGATCAGAAGTGGAAAAGCCAGGACTTGAACCGGCCCCCATGTGGGATGCTGGCATTGCAGGCAGCCTTACCTGCTATGCCACAATGCCAGGCCCAGTGTGATAACTTCTGTTCCCACTTTGCTAAAAGTAGTCAGCATGCCAATGCTGTATTCAGCTTTATAAATGCCTTCTCTTTATTTGAGGAGAGGACCAGTTTTTTGTTTGTTTTTTGTTTTATTCTGTGAATCACAATAGCCATTTTCAAATCGGCGTGGAGTTCTTGGAACAGATCTTATTTGCTCATAATATACTTCTTTTATATACCTAAATTATGCTTCATTTACCATTTGCTGGACTGTAATTTAATGTTTTTGTGATGCTCTTGTCATATTTTAAGTTATTTTGACCCATAAAAATAATACCACCTTCTGATTTTTAAACTGTAACTGCAATTAGAACACCAAAAATCATGGAAAATAATATCAAGTGCAGTAACCACTCAACCCTCCAATTGCTCCACAAATTTTAAACCTAATTTATTTGAAACAAGACTGAAATAAAGCCCATGCAGATATCTTTATAAGCTGAAAATATCATTTAAAACTATTTCTATTTATTTGAGAGCCAGAGAGAGACAAGGGCAGACAGAGTGAGCTCCCATCTACTGGTTCACTCCTCAAATGGCTGCAACACTTAGGGCCAGGCAGACAAGCCAGGCACAAGGAACTCATTCTGAAGCTCCCAAGTGTGTGGCAGGGAGGCAACCACTTGTGTCATCATCTGTTGCCTCCCAGGGCTGCAGCTGGAATCAGGAGTAGAGCCAGTAGAATCCAGGTACTTCAATATAGGATACAGGTATCTTAACTGGCATGTTAACCACCAGGCCAAACACTTGCCCCTTACATATCTTTGAAAACTTTTCTGTTTAACACTTAAGATTCCTCTCTTTTTTTTCCCTTCTAGGTGGTTTGTCCAGTCTGGATTTTGCAGGTGAAACATGTAGTATAAAACATACTCCGCTGTCCTTAGTACTTACTGTAAGTTGGTAGTTGAATCCATTGATTTTTTTTAAACAAGATTTATTTATTTATTTGACAAACAGAGCAACAGAGAGGGAGGGAGAGGCAGAGATGGATCTTCTATTCTCTGGTTCACTCCCCAAGTGGTTGCAACAGCCAGGTCAGGGATAGGCTGAAGACAGGAGTCAGGAACTCCGTCCTGGTCTCCCACATAGGTGGCAGGGGCCCAAGCACTTGGGTCATCTTCCCAGGTACACTGGAAGGAAGCTGGAATGGAAGTGCACAGAAAAGGAGCCAGCATTGTGGCACAGCAGGTTGAGTCTCTGTCTGCGATGCCAGCATCCCATATAGGTGGTGGTTTGTGACCTGGCTGTTCCACATCCGATCCAGCTCCCTGCTGTTGTACCTGGGAAAGCAGTGGAAGATGGCCTAAGTACTCAAGCCTCTGCAACCAAGTGGGACACCCAAATGAAGCTCCTGGTTCCTGGCTTTGGACTGGCTCAGCCCCAGCCATTGTGGCCATTTGAGGAATGAACCAGTGGATGGAAGCTCTCTTTTTCTTTCTCTGTTTCTCCTCTTTTCTAACTCTGGCTTTCAAATAAAAAAAAAAAATCTAAAAAAAAAAAATCCCCAAAAAGTGCAGAGTACTTAGGACTTAAACTGGCACTCCAATATGAGATGCCCATTTGGTAAATGACAGCTTAACTTGCTGTGCCACAACACTGGCCTCCATTCTGCAAACAGAAAAATTAACAGGATGGTTAAGTATACAGCTTGACAAGTTTACAACTAAACACATAGAATGAGCAATCAGATGAAGGTAAGATCACTGAAGGCTCCCTTCTCTGCACTGCCTGCTTGGGTGGATTTATTTTTATGTTTGCATTTACAGTATAAATGTTACCACACTCATACTATACATGCTTGCTCTTAATCATGGAGACTTGCAAAAGGAGGATACTGCAATGTGCAGCTCCGAGCTCCGCTCAGCCCCTTCTGGGACTCTGACTCACAAGCAAAGCAACAGAGTGTGGAGTTCCCACCCAGACAATCTTAGGTGACATGAAATTGAGAAGATTCACCAATATCACACTGCAGGTTGTAATGTTGCCCAGGCTGCTAAATCTTCCAGGAATGAGTTTCCAAGCTGGAGAGGCCCCTGCATAGTTCCAACAAGAGTATACTTCCTACGCATCCCACCAGGCAGAACTCTTAGTATCAACTACACTTCTGATAATGACTGAAGACACAGATAAACCAGAGCAAAATGTGGTAACTCAGGTTATTTGTACTTGGAAAGAAGAGACATGGTGCATTCATCTTCTACAGGAGGTCACGGGCTACCCTCTACAGCCATTCGTGCTCAGATCTCATGGCAATGCCATGCACAACTACACAAGTTCTCCGGCAGCTATTATGAAATTTCTCCAAGTAATAGGAGCTGTACTGGTTTACTTAACATGGATATAAATTTACAATTATTCAAAACTGAGCACTGATTAATTTTTCTTCCTTACAGTTTAAGAGGACTAGTATGCTGTGATTAAAATTAGTGGAAGGAATGACATCTGAAAATCCATTTTCCTGCCGCTCAGCATGCAACCCTTTCTTCCTGCTTCTCCTCCTCCTCTCCAAGTGTTGCCAACGCCATCCATCTACTCACTTGATCTGCTCTAGACATATTCACCTCATATTTTGCACCAGGAGTATAATCTTCTCCTCAAAACTCATTTTTAATAAAGTTGTCTTAATAACTATTAACCTGAATGTAGCAAACTGAAATCCTGCTTCTGGGAACATGCATCCCTTATTCCAGTCCATAGCTCTCATCATTTCAGCGCTTTAAAGAAATCAAAGGGTTCCTTTCACCTAAAAGGTACCTGTATCATATTATATACTTCCTTAGAAAATACAAAAGATGAGGAACAAGTCTCAAGTGTGACTCCAAGAATCTTAAGATGAGCTTGAGGAAGAGGGTTAGACATAAACAGGATGCCCTAAAGAGTGGGAAACCTTTTTCTGACAAGGCTATTTGGATATTTATAACATCATTCACAGGCCATATAAAATTATCCAAGTCAAAAATCAGTATGCTATAGATTAATTTTGGGTCCTGCATATATGGTGGCCTTGGCAGGGCTAGATCAAGTGATTTTGTGGACCTTATACCACTTGCTGGCCAGATGTTCCCCACCCCTGCCCTAAAATAACAGGAAGACAAAGAAAACATAGAACAGAAAGCCAAAAGAGCCACACAACTTTGGGTCTGGAGAAGCCTCAGCTAAATTCCTTTATTTTAAGATGAAAACTGACCCCCAGAGACAGAAGACGTCAGACCATGGACTCAGCAAAAACTGAGGCCCAGGCCTCCATGGTGGTAGCCACTGTGATCTATAGCTATAGGGGTTCTACCATCTCTGTCCATTGAGAAACCACAGAAATGCTTGTTTTCTGCATATTTTACAAGATATACCTTTTAAAGTGTTTTTCTTTTTTCCAAAATGAATCCATTACATTTACTGGACAAATTACCTAATTTTCACCATGGGAGGGCAGTCTTATTCTAATATGCTGCAAAAGACTGAAAATAACGACAACAAAGTCAGATATATTTAAAAATAATCTTATGGCCCAGTAAGGTCAGTAACATTGCAGGCAGAACTGTAAATTTCCTGTTAGAGATGCCACCTGCTTTCAACTGGCCAGCTCTCCTCCCAGGCCAGCTAGGTAATGGAAATATATAGGGTGCCTTCCCCAAAGAGGTTCATACCTTCTTTATGATGTACACCACGTGAAGAGATAGATAGGTCTGGGCTTCATGATTGGCAAGGCCTCAAAGCCCACCTGATTATTATCAGGCCCCTTCTGTCAGGTTCTATTTGCCTCTCAATTGGAAAACTTACTTGTGTTTAGACTCCAGCTTTCTTAGGTCCTCCAATAATGACTCTGTCCCTTGTTCTAGATCCTATCTAGCCCACCTGGGGCCTCATTTTTTTGTAATCACAGCCTCTACTATAACATCAATGGCTCTACTCCCTCCAGACCTGTGATGGGAGTGGGAGAGTGGGTATGGGGGAGGGGAGGAAGAACCACTATATTCCTAAGGTTGTACTTATGAAATTTGTACTCATTAAATAAAAGATTTCTAAATATATATATATATATAGCATTATCACTTTCCAAAGTATACATTCGCTATAAAATAGACATAAATTCTCAATAACATTATAATAAAAATTATAAAAAGGGATAGACTATTGGAAAACTGGAATAAGAATGATGCTTTGTATATTTATCAAGTATCTAATCTAAGTCATTCACAATACTTAAAAAAAAAAAAAAAAAACCACCACACTGAGTATTTACCAAGCCTGACCATGCAAACACTATAGATACTATGCTCAAGTAGCAAGCACTTGATCACTACCAAACCTTATGGTGGTACAAGGGGACATACCAATGTTGCAAATTATATGGTAATGCAAAGTACTTATAACAGTGAAAACAACTTGGAAAAAGAACAAAGTGTTATCAATGTTTACTACCTGATGGCCAAACTTACTGGGAAGCTGCCATAACCAGGATAGCTTGGTACTTACGCAAGGCAGACACATACATTAGTGGAACAGAGATGAGAATATGACACAAACCTACATCTCCATGGTTACCTGATCTTTCACAAAGATATCAAGGCAATTCAACAGAGAAGCAATTGACATCGCTTGTTGGCCTTTTGACTAAGATCAAGTGAGAAGTAATTGTCTTTTCAACTAATGGTGCTGAGACAACTGGATATTAACTTGCAAAAAAAGTGGACTTAGACCCTAGCCTTATACCATAGACAAAAATTAACTCAAAATAGATCATAGGCATAAATATTAGTGTAAGAGACAAAACTATACAACTTTTGGAACAAACAAGAAAAAATCTTAAGGATATTGGTTGGGCAAAGAGTTCTTTGACTTGATACCAAAAGCATGAACTAGAAAACACAAAAATTACTGGGGAGGGTGTTTGTATAGCAGTTATGATGTTGCTTAGGATCCCACATCCCATGTTGGAGTGCTTGGGTTTGAGTCTTGGCTCCATATCCAATTCCAACTTCCTGCTAATGCATGCCCCCAAAGACAATGAGTGGTAGATCAAATACTTGGATCTTTGCTACCAATGCGGGAATCTTGAGCTTCTGGCTTTGGCCTGGACTAGCTCTGGCTGTTGTGGGCATTTGGGGAGTGTGTCAGCAGATGGAAGATACAGCTCTGTCTCCATCTTTCTTTCAAATACAGAATATTTTTTAAAGAGACAAAATTTTCAATTTATCCTTCAGACATATTAGCAAGCACATACAAACAACACGATACTCCAGGCCCATATTGTACTTTCCCTGTCCTAGTTCTTCTGCGATCATCCATACATTCATTTTCCACAGAGCAACCCCTGTTTCTTTCACTGGAAAAGTCTGTTAGAAACCAAGTTCTGTTTGTTAGGTGTTGTCATTGCAATTGTGATTTTTTTTTGAGGTTTATTTATTTGAAAGTCAGAGTTATAGAGATAGAAGGGGGGAGGGAGAGAGAGAGAGAGAGAGAGAGAAAGAGAGAGAGAGAGAGAGAGAGAGAGTTCTTTCATCCACTAATTCATTCCCTGATTGGTCACAACAGCCAGAGCTGTGCAGATCTGAAGCCAGGAGCCAAGAGCTTCCTCCAGGTCTTCCCACAAGGGTGCAGGGGACCAAGAACTTGGGCCATTTTCTACTGCTTTCCCAGGCCAAAGCAGAGCTGGACCAGAAGTGAAGCAGCTGGGTCTCGAACCTGCGCCCATAAGGGATGCCAGCACTGCAAGGGGCAGCTTTACCCGCTCTGCCACAGTGCAGGACAATTGTGATGCTTTTGATTCTAGGTCCTTTCAGCTATAGAGCAAGGAGACATTTGTGTGAAAATTAACTCCCTGGGGCCAGCACTGTGGTGCAGCAGGTTAAAGCCCTGGCCTGAAGTGCCAGCATCCCATATGGGTGCCGGTTCAAGTCCTGGCTGCTCTTCTTCCAGTCCAGCTCTCTGCTATGGCCTGGGAAAGCAGTAGAAGATGGCCCAAGTCCTTGGGCCCCTGCACCCACATGAGAGACCCAGAGGAAGCTCTTGGCTTTGGATCGGCACAGCTTTGGCCATTCTGGGGAGTGAACCAGCAGATGGAAGACCTCTCTCTCTGTCTCTCTCTCTGTAACTCTATCTTTCAAATAAATAAAATAAATCTTAAAAAAAAAAAAAAAGGAAAACTAACCCCTGTGCATACACATATCTACAAACACACCTGAATATTGCCATTGTCTGTATACATAGTTAAATAGGAATACATATTAACATGTCCAACTCTAAACCATCGCCTCATGGATCATTCTTGCCACTCCCCTTAACATAAACCTCCCACTCCACCAGAAAGAACCTGGCTCTTACCACTGCTATACAGTGACTAAACTGCTGTGTCACAGTTCACAGACACAGTATTGTCTTAAGTACTCCATGACTCTCTTGTTTTTATGCCTCTATCCTGCTCTGTTTTTCTTCCATTATTCCTGCACCATTTAGTAAATGTGATTCACTTTCTGTGATGATAGGATTATCACTGCTGAGCCCCCAGTACCTAAAATTCCTTGTACAAAGTAGATGTTCAATAAATGAGTTAGACACATGAACAAATGAAATGAATAAATAAAAATTTTGCTTATTATGTTAAACAAGTCTTGGAGGGCCTTTCTAGCCAGCACTTATATCACTCAACTTTGAGATACCCTATATACTTCAATCAAATGATATGACAGACTTTTCACCAATTCAACTGACTTGAGACCACAAAACCAAAACAGTTAGCTATCAAAACCACCACATCAGAATATAGTTTCTACTTTTCATTTATAGCCTCACATTGCCAACCCAGTTTCAATTTTTTAGACAGTTTTGGTGCTATGTGCTCTGCCTATTGATAAATATTTTTACTCACATTTGTTAGAAATATGAACAATAGAATCCCTATCATAAATTCAACTCACAGAATTAAAATGAGGAATTATAAAAATAAGCTGTTGATTTCAAATTAACCTTTCAAGAGAACTGTGAAGGCATTGAAAGTAATTTTTGGAAAAAGTACACAGATTTGCTTTCTTTTGCCTAGTGTGGAGGCCTGAGGGTCCAGGACAGAGATACTAATAGGAAACATATGGGAAAGATCAGTAACAAGATGGAATCTTGGTCCAAATGTGGTCTGCTATGTTTTACATACCAATGTCTCAAACCAGTGACTAGATTTTCACAATACTGCTAAAGCATAACTTTAAAAACTGTATACTTTTCTTAAATCTTAAGATTAACAAAATAAATCTTGTGAATTCTTTGTAAAAATCTAATGGAAAACACTGTTTTGAAGAAACAAAAATGAACTCCAAGATTCATTTTACCTTATTTACACAAGCTTGAAAGAATTCTCCCCAAAATAAACTCAACATCCACTGCCAAGGGAAACACATGTTAACTCTCTGTTTGAAATACGAAAATTTAACATTTAAGCAGTTAACTGTTAACCCTTTCGAGAGTGCTCAGTGAAATGAGAACATTTTTCTCAATCTGTAAATTGAATGTTACAGGAATATAGCAACAGAAACTTTCCACCTCCTTTTATCCAGCAGTATACAACTGTTTTGTGCACCAATGAAAACAGGCAAATTGGAGATACAGTTTCAGAAGATGAAGTGCTGACTTCCATAGTCACGATACTTTTATTTCACAAGTTATTAGATGTCATCCTGGTGGGTCACTTTGGGAACATTAAGGGGATAGCTGATAGAAAAGAAAGTATAAGTATTTGCATAGAAAAATTATATACTTAATCTGTGTAGTTGATGATTGATTGCATTTTAAACATAAAGTAGATGTGAAAGGCTACATGTTTCTGATCTTGATTCCTTGTTTTAACAAAGGGAAGCATTGATCTGAACACAACATGCTGGCCAGCCCAGAGACAAGACAATTTTGAGTTCTACCTTAAATTGCAGAGATACTGGGCTCCTTGTTACAGTGGACCTTAATTTGAGGAATTCTTTGGCATGAAAATGAAAATGAAAACAGTAATCAGTACATGCTGTTTCATTTAGCTCTGTTTGCCTTTCATATTGGAGGAAATTCTTGCCACACCTCAAACCAAAATTAAGAGTAAAAGAAAGAAGTCAGCCACATAAATCTGACCGAGAACACAAACATCTTAATTTAAATCCACAAAGCTTTGTATAATGAAAAGAAAGATATAATTTTAACTCAACCCAAGTGTTTTCCAAGCAGATTGTATTTGCTTAAATTGCTACAGTAACTCAAGGAACAGCCCTGTCTGCATACAGAGTTACTGTGGATTTTTAAGAGACTCAGTTAAAGAATTTAGGAATTTCTGAATCATTTAAAGGATTTGCAAATTCATCAACCCCCGAAAACTAAAGCAAACTCAACAGGTATGATGATAAAAACAATTTTCAATTTTTAAAGAATGTATTCCTTTTGTTAAAATTAAGTATACTGAATTTGTTTAGTTTTAAAGTAGACTGTAGCTATCACAAAAGCACAACTTTTGGAAACAAAATCTGGTAAAAGTTACATCAAAACTTTGATTAAGGAATGTGTTCATGGAAAGAAGTAGTAGAGTGAGTTTAATTTTCTAATGTAAGATGTATCCAATAAACAGTCTTTGTTTAGTTTTTTTAAAATACATTAAATGAAAGGAAAGAATCTCAGTTAAAGGAATAGATTTCTCTTACTTTGGGGTCTCTTTCTCTCTATTACGTGAGCAGTGCTGGAAATTCCAGCTGCAGGGAAGATGGGTATTTGCACAAATTCCACTCAAGATTTTCCCAAAATTTTTATATTAGACCAAGTCTCTGATACTGAATGTTTATTTCATTTTCCTCTTAAAAGACAGACATGAATTCTTTATCTAGTCTATTAAAGGATCTGGTCACTTGTTTTCAGTTCTTAAGATTTAATTGTAATCTAGCTAATAACAATTGAGACATTCATGTTTCTATAGTGAATTAATTTTACAGAGTTAAATTTAAAAATGTTTTAGACAAAATCCTGAATCGCATACTATAATTTGTTTTCTTATATACTAGTTTCTATGGCATACCAATAAAATAATTATATCTTTAAAGTAATTTAAAAAGCCTTTCTTATGAAGCTTTTATTTTAAACCTTCCATTACTGGGTAAATCATACCTCACCTGCATAAATAATTTCAACTAGAGCTTGTATTGATGAAAGTATAAGAGCTTTTTTTCAAGTAACAAAAATATTATAAACATAGCACTTTTGATAATTTTTAAAAAACAATAATATATATTTTACTTTGCTTCAAATTTCCTTTTTCCTCTTTGTTATACAGAGAATGTAATAAGAAAGAGAGGAATACATTATCAAAATCTGTTACTATGTTCATTTAAAGAAACCACCAAGGTTAAAAAAAAAAAGCCAAGCAATTATCAACATTATTAGAGATGGGTATTCCTCATGACACATAACCTCTGATTTATTAATTTAATCATTCACTCAACAAGCCTCTGAGCACTTACATACCATGTTTTGCACTAGATTCTGTTAAAAATCAGAAATCAGGAAATGGGATGGCTGGTATTGAGTTCTACCTTTTTGGTGTGAATTATCCTATAGAGATCAAGGTATAGACTGTAGAATACAAAAAGCAGAAGCAACGAAATATGCAAATGGCTAAGAATAGGTTAGCTGGAATAAAAATTTTGGATAAAATGAAAACACAGATCGTAACAGGGAGAATTATCACAAGGGAAGAGGAACAGAAATCAGTGAGCATGTGGATAGAAACGGGATGAATTTCAGACCTGAAAACTGCAGGAGGACAAGGGCAGAGGAGAAATCACTCCTCAGGAAAAGCCCTTCTCCAGAGATGACCAGGAACTAGAAAGTCAAACATGAAGAAGTCCTTTGCTTTCAGAGGATCCAACTGTCAAGCCCTGGTTCTAGGCCAAAGGTATCATCTAGGTTTCCTTCTTTCCCAACATCTTTCATAACTGTTGATCAACAGACTCCAGTTTTCAAATGTAAGGCTATTAATTGAAGCTTGCTTATGTTTTTAATACAAGGATAGAGTTCAGATGAGTTTTCTTAGGCAACACTCTTTGGCAAGCTCATCTGTTTGACAGTCAGCCTCAGAGCCTGGTGTATGTAGCTTGGCCCAGTGTAACTGTGATTCTGCCTCCCTCTGTCACCGGTCGTTTAGTAACACAGTAGCCTTATGGAACTCAACTCCAGGGACTATCAAGAGACTAAAACGAAGGCCGGCGCCGCGGCTCACTAGGCTAATCCTCCACCTTGCGACACCGGCACACCAGGTTCTAGTCCTGGTCGGGGCACTGGATTCTGTCCCGGTTGCCCCTCTTCCAGGCCAGCTCTCTGCTGTGGCCCGGGAGTGCAGTGGAGGATGGCCCAAGTGCTTGGGCCCTGCACCCCATGGGAGACCAGGAGAAGCACCTGGCTCCTGCCTTTGGATCAGCATGGTGCGCCGGCCGCAGCGCGCCAGCCATGGCGGCCATTGGAGGGTGAACCAACGGCAAAAGGAAGACCTTTCTCTCTGTCTCTCTCTCTCACTATCCACTCTGCCTGTCAAAAAAAAAAAAAAAAAAAAAAGAGAGAGAGAGACTGAAATGAAAGATAAACCCTTTAAAATTCTAAATGCTATAATATAAGGGGCACAATAAAATAGTCATGAACCACGTAATGACAGTTCAGAGGAGACTGTATACATGACAGGGACCCCATAAAATTATAAGGGGCTGGAAATTTCTATCTCCTAGTGACATAATAGTTCCCATGACAACTAGGACAATGCATTACTCACATGTGTGTGCTAATGCTGCTGTAAACAAATCTATTAAGCTGCCAGTCATAACAAATACAGCACATACAATTGTACACAGTACATAATAATGCCAGCAGTGGCTGGAGCCAGGCCAAAGGTGGGGTTAGAAACACAATCTGGGTCTCTCCTACAACAATCATCAGTGCTACCTCCCTGGGTCTGGAATCAGGAGCCAGTGCTAGAGTTGAGCATTGGCCCTGTGTATTCCGATATGGTTGTCTCAACCACTAGGCTAACTGCCTTCCTTTTTATTGAAAAAAATGTTTAGGAGTGGGCAATTTGGCCTCATGTTTAAGACGCCACTTGGGATATCCAAAACTCATATCAGGATGTCTGGGTTCAAGTCTCAGTTCTGTTCCCCAACTAAAGCTTCCTGCTAATGTAAATTCTTTTTTTTTTTTTTTTTTTTTTTTTGACAGGCAGAGTGGATAGTGAGAGAGACAGAGAGAAAGGTCTTCCTTTTTGCCGTTGGTTCACCCTCCAATGGCTGCTGCGGCCGGCACATCTCGCTGATCCAAAGCCAGGAGCCAGGTGCTTCTCCTGGTCTCCCATGCAGGTGCAGGGCCCAAGGAAGGACTTGGGCCATCCTCCACTGCCTTCCCAGGCCATAGCAAGGAGCTGGCCTGGAAGAGGGGCAACCGGAATAGAATCCGGCGCCCCAACCGGGACTAGAACCCTCTGTTCCTGCGCCGCAAGGCAGAGGATTAGCCTGTTAAGCCATGGCGCCGGCCCTAATGTAAATTCTTGGAAACAGTGGTAATGGCTCAAGTAATTTGACTCCTGCCACATTGTGGGAGACCTGGTTCAGCCCTGGCTATTGTGGGCATTTGAGAAGGGAACCAGCAATGGGAGCACCTGTACTCTCTCTGCCTCTCAAATGAATAAATAAAAATGAAAACAAAAGTTATTGTAAAACAGGATGCCATGCTCCACTGGCAGCAGCCTCATATATCTTATGTGCAGCATGCCTTGCTTGTATCATTTCTCTGGGGCTTGTTTCTAATTTCATGTTGCTTTGTTCACCCTGGCTCTAGGAGCAATAAGCCATACCATACAGCATGGATGGGTGGTAGGCACTATGTAAATTCGTGTAAGTGTGCTTCATGATGCTTACAGAACAAAAAACCCTCCTCATGATGCATTTATCAGAAGGTACCTCCCCATGAAACAGGACACGGCTATATCTAAGTAAAATTCAGAGGATGTTCTATACTAATTCCTGCTAATTTCTCAAAGTCTAGGTCAAATGGTATCTATAAAAGGCCTCCGTGCTTTCCCAAGCAGGATGGAGCCAGAGGCCCCACGGCACTGCCTAGCTCAGCAACAACTGCCCTCTGCTCTAAGTTTTGGTTCTCTTTGTTGTGTTTCTTTTCTACCAAACTGCTCTTTACAGACTGTGTCTTCATGTCCTCTTCATTTCTGTGTTCCTCACTAACTTAGCCTAGTGTTTCACCTCCAAAAGTAACTCAGGACAACTGTAAACTCCAAGGACCCCTGCACCCATGTGGGAGGCCCAGAAGAAGATCCTGGCTCCTGGCTTCGGATCAGCTCAGCTCTGGCCATTGTGGTCATTTGAAGAGTGAACCAATGGAATGGAAGACCTCTGTCTCTCTCTGGCTCTACCTCTCTGTATCTCTGTCTTTCAAATAAAATAATTCAAAAAAGAATAAAAAATGTAAAACCTGCCTATTAATATTTATAACATACTTTTTTCCCTTTTTTAAAAGATTTATTTACTTATTTGAAAGGCAGCGTTACAGAGAGGCAGAGGCAGAAAGAGAGAGACAGAGAGAGGTCTTCTATCAGTTGGTTCACTCCCCAGATGGCTGCAACAGCCGGAGCTGCGCTGATCTGAAGCCAGGAGCCAGCAGCTTCTTCCAGGTCTCCCATGGGGGTGCAGGGGCCTAAGGACTTGGGCCATCCTCTACTGCTTTCCCAGGCCATAGCAGAGAGCTGGATTGGAAGTGAAGCATTCGGTACTAGAACCGGCACCCATATAGGATGCCAGCACTATAAGCGGCAGCTTCACCCTCTATGTCTCAGAGCTGGCCCCTATAAAGTGCTTTTATAAGCACATCCACATAGTGTATCCAGTACAGTAATCACCTTTGGTGCACAAGAGCCCCAGGCAGATCCATGAAGAGCTCCCAGTTCAGCAGGAGTTGGCTTTGGCTTGCTGTCAACACTGCCCTTTGGGAAAAGAACAACTCCTTCACTCCTCTCAAGACTCCCCTAGTTCACCCATGAGCATTGCAATGTAATCATCTTAGCTCAAATATGTTAATTCAGTAAATCAGGCACTTATTTTCAGAGTACAAATCCCTTGGGTCAGAATTTAAGCCTTCCAGATTCTGGCTTTCACAGTCTCATTTTACTCCTACAATAGTTAACCACTATTTCCTAAGCATGTTACCTTGTTGTTTCTATGTTGTCACTCATCTCCTCTACCTGGAAGCCTCTCCATCTGGTTCTATGAGGATCCTAACACTCATCCAAAGTAAAAGTCAAGGTCAGTGCCATGTCCTTTACGAATCGCATGGAAAACAAAGAGTAACCTTCATGAGTTCCAAAATCACAAATTGTTTAAAAAACAAAAAAGATCACAGCATTCCTATTTTGGGTAGCAAATATGTGAGTGGCAAAATATATGAGGCTACTTCAAAAAGTCAGTAGAAAACTGGAATTAAGATACATTTATTTTGGTGAAAAAATTTTGAAATCCATGCATAGTGTATCCATAATATGCATTCTCCATGAAATTTTTGAGGATCACTCATATGCATGGAGTTTTAAGGAATTTTGGGCACCAAAATAAATTTATCCATTAATTCCATTTCCCATGAATTTTTTGAAGTACCCTCGTACAAGAAAATATATTAGAATGATCACTTGATATTTCTTTATTAAAGTAAAGGAAGCAAGGTTCGTCATCCCAAAGCAATGATGGAGAGCGAGATTTTGGAAGTGAGAGAGCGCTGATATACAACATTCAGGGAGAGAAGGAAAGCATGAACTAAAGAGATGCACCTGCACAGCACGGTTGTAATCATGAACTAAGAGTGAGACCATTAGGCTTGGTCCTGTTTTTCTTGAGTCATTTTCAGCTGCTTGAGTCAAGTTGAGAGAAGGCAGGCAATGGAGTAGCTGGAATTGTAGTTTACCAAATGTCAGGGACCAGACTCTGTAGTGCACGTGCAAAAAAAAGGGATGAACCACGGGGTCCAAGGTGGTAAGAACAAACTGACAATGATGGGAGTTAAGGCTGGGGGTCAGTGAAAAGACACTGGGATCAATATATTTTAGATACCACTGAAATTCAAGAATTATCACAGCTGGAGTCACTACACTAAGATAGTGGTTAGAATGTAGGATGCCCAAAATTGAGTGTGAAGGGGTTATAGCTTGAGATGAGCAGGTCTTGGATGTGGTTGCATGAGAAGAATGAAGGATGACATTACCAGAAGAGATCAGTGACAGAAGAAACCAAGAGTCTCTACCCAAGTAACTAATTCAAACCTAAATACATGTAATATTTCTAGTCTCTGAATTTTTTTTGACAAAAAAGAAATAAGAAACCAAGACGTTTCCCAATCTTTATCATATGTGATTCTGTAAGATAAAATGTTTTAATTATTATTTTCTCAATTATATTAATGATAAAAAGTAACTTAGAGCATTCAAGATGAGCAGGAGAGAAGTCATTTTATGCATACATGATGTGTTAGGACATTCACTCTCTCATTAAATCATGGATAATAGTAAAAGAAGAATGACTTTTAAAAACCGTTTCCTAAATAATAACACTCATTCCATCTGGAGAGCAGAATTCAACTTGCAAGTACTTTTACATGAACATCTTATACAAGGTGAGATAACCAAAGTCTAATTATTATTTTTTTTTAATGTTTAAGTATTTTTCATCAACTTGAGAGAAGGAGAGAGAGAGAGATATTTTCCATCTGTTTTTTCACTTCTCAAACACCTTGCAACAGCCAGGACTGGGCCAGGCTGAAGCTGGGGACCAGGAACTCTCCTTGGGTCTTCCACATGGGTGGCAGGGGCCCAAGAACATGAACCATCATCCACGGTTTCCCAGGATATATTAGCAGGAAGCTGGGTGGAAGCAGTGTAGCCAGGCCTTGGAGCAGGACTTGAATCAGCACTCCAGAATGGGACATGAGCATTCTGAGCTGAGGTTTAACCCACTGTGCCAGAACTCACCCCCAAAGTACAGTTTAACGATAGTCACAATTTTTATTTGATTGATGAGGCAAGGGGCATATACATCAAGCAACATGGTTGATGAATGTAGGTTTCTAGTCTCCTCCAGGATGTATATCAGCCTTCTCTACATCTTCTGGGGTGAACTTTCTAGAGTCTCCTCCCCTCACGGTCTTACCCCCAGAATCCTCTTGCTCCCTGCATGTCTCTCTGATCCTCCACTAGACTTCACACCCCTGGGAGACAGGGATGGTTTGATTTTAATATTTGTCTATCTATAAATGAAGGCAAAAATAGTAGTGGAAAAAAGGAAGCTGGAATAAAAATATAAAGAATAAAATATCGAGGCCGGCGCTGTGGCTCAGTTGGTTAATCCTCCATCTGTGGTGCCGGCATCCCATATGGGTGCCAGGTTCTAGCCCCAGTTGCTCCTCTTCCAGTCCAGCTCTCTGCTGTGGCCTGGGAAGGCAGTGGAGGATGGCCCAAGTGCTTGGATCCTGCACCCACATGGGAGACCATGAAGAAGCACCTGGCTCCTGGCTTCGGATCGATGCAGCGCCGGCTGTAGCGGCCATTTGGGGAGTGAACCAAAGGAGGGAAGACCTTTCTCTCTGACTCTTTCTCTGTCTATAACTCTACCTGTCAAATAAATACAAAAAAAAAAGATTAAAATATTATAAAACTCAAACATTGTAGAATAAATATTGTGTATGTTTGGAATGTGAACTACTCAAGCAGAGTTAGAAACAAAACTATTGGTTTCTGGAAACTTTCATGAGGAAAGTTTGAAGGCACAGTTAGGTTTGGACAGAAAAACACTAAGAGGAAACATGATAGTGATTTCTAAATATCTCAAACATACCACGTTCCTCCAAAGGGCAGAAAAAGGTACCAGCTAACAAGCTGTAAGGATTTTAGTTTAACATTAAAACAGAATCTCCTAGTCAAAAGCTCTCAAACTCAAAAATAGGTGTCTCTTTCCACAGATAGTGGCCAGCCCTAAAGAACTGAGCAGCTGGCAAGAAACCCAACATTTCCAGGGGAACACCGAGTGGTCGCTAAGTGAAGTGTCCTCACTGTAAATCTGCACTCTAGTAAGCAAGAGAAACTGAGATTCTATTAAAAGACAGTTACTTAAAAAAAAAAAAAAAGATAATTTCTTATTAAAGGTCTGGAACACCAGACTTTTAACTATGGTTTGATATGGTATATAATTTAAAAAATTAATTCTACTTGATGGTACTTAAACATTAATTTTGGTTTCAGCACTGCCCATTTTTTCCTAGATATTCTTTTAAACAGAGACACAAATATTATAATTTTACATAACTATCAATTTATACAAGATTTATTCTGACTTTTATTACCTTTCCCACAATAAATTTCATTTTCTCTTTGCAATAGGACAAAAAAGAACATGGGCTTTTCAAGTCCAGTGTATGTGTTTCTATTCTTTTTTGGTGTCAAAGTGTATAGCCAATATGAAACTTATCAATGGGATGAAGAATATGACCAAGACCCAAGTGAGGATTACCAACCAGAATTCCAGTTTCATCAAAATATAGAATATGGAGCTCCTTTCCATCAGTATACTTTAGGCTGTGCCAGGGAATGCTCCTGTCCATCTAACTTTCCAGCATCAATGTACTGTGTCAACCGTAAGCTCAAGACTATCCCAAATATTCCTGCGCACATTCGGCAACTCTACCTTCAGTTCAATGAGATTGAAGCTGTGACTGCAAATTCATTTATCAATGCCACTCATCTTAAAGAAATTAACCTCAGCCACAACAAAATTAAATCTCAAAAAATAGATTATGGTGTGTTTGCCAAGTTTCCAAACCTACTACAACTTCACTTAGAACACAACAATCTAGAAGAATTTCCATCACCTCTTCCTAAATCTCTGGAAAGACTCTTCCTTGGTTACAACAACATCTCTGTACTGCAGACAGATGCCATGGATGGGCTAGTCAACTTAACCATGCTTGATCTCTGTTACAATCATCTTCACGATTCTATGTTAAAAGAAAAAATTCTCGCCAAAATGGAAAAATTAATGCAGCTCAACCTATGCCATAACAGATTAGAATCAATGCCTCCTGGTTTGCCTTCTTCACTTATGTATCTATCTTTAGAAAATAACTCAATTTCTTCTATACCAGAAAATTACTTTGACAAACTTCCAAAACTTCATGCTCTAAGAATTTCACACAACAAACTGCAAGACATCCCATATAACATTTTTAATCTCTCCAACCTTGTAGAGCTCAACGTTGGACATAATAAATTGAAGCAATCATTCTACATTCCAAGAAATTTGGAACACTTATACCTAGAAAATAATGAAATAGAAAGTATGTACATTTTTAATATTTTAAAGATAGAAGGAATAGTATTTTGATCTTTTAAAGAACAATCATGCTTTATACATTGCTAAAAATGGTTTTGAAGTTGGCAAAAGTATTGGTAGAAATTGTTGCGAAATAATGGTGTGCCAAGAAGTCTATTAGATTTTACTATCTTGAATATTGAGAATTTAGAGTATATGAATGAGTATCCTAAGTAATGTACTGATATTAAAAAATAAACTTTATTAATAAAAAAATTGTTGATAGAATCAACTATTTACAGTTCTGATTTAGCACAAAAGATACAAATTTGAGGAATAAAAATTTGCAATATTGAGGCTGGCACTGCAGCACAGTGGGTTACATCACAGTGTCTGTGATGTCAGCACACTGATGACTTTAAATTTTTTGAGACCGTTTCTACTAACAATTTATTACTCAGAAAAGTTACTGAAATCAAATTTATTTTTGTAATATAAAACTCAGAGCTTAATTTTCACTTTTTTATTTAAAAAATTAAAGCTAATTCTACTTAGAGGTATTTTAATGAAATGTATCCCAATAACAAAATTTAACATAAAATTACAGAAATGAAGCTGTATGATTAATTTTTAATTTGTATTTTTCAGATGTCAATGTAACAGTGATGTGTCCTTCTGTTGACCCTCTACATAACTACCATTTAACATATCTTCGTGTAGATCAAAATAAGCTCAAAGAACCAATAAACTCATACATCTTCTTCTGCTTCCCTTACATACACAGTATTTATTATGGTGAACAACGAAGCACTAATGGTCAAACAATACGCCTGAAAACCCAAGTTTTCAGGCGATTTCAAGACGAAGATAGTGACGAGCATGATGAAAGTGATGGTGCCCAGGACAGCCACGAGCAAGGAGCGGAAGAGCATTTTGATCCTCATTACTATGACAGTCAAGAATGGCAAGAAACTGTATAGATATATGCTAATGACTTCACAAAACCTCAGTATTGAAAAATCTAAGCATGTATTGCTCAAAGAAATATATCTAGTATTTCATATTAGTATGTGATCAGAATTACAATTAAGTTGTTGGTGACATTTATATCAATATATAGGATTAGAACTTACTCAAAGCAACAGAAATTTTTACACATAAAAATTAGAACAGCCGTAAGCTCAAGACTATCTCAAATATTCCTGTGCACAATCAGCAACTCTACCTTCAGTTCAATGAAATTGAAGCTGTGACTGCAAATTCACTCATCAACGCCTCTCATCAAAATCAAAAACTAAGCTTTAAAGCTTACACTCTTTAAAAATGGAAATATGTTGAGAAATTCAGTGAGTGTACCATTTCTATCAGTACTTTTATTATTAATCTATTAGTAATTAGTGATTTTTATTAATAAATTTTCTAGGACTGAGGAGGAAAGTAACATTGGCAGAGAAGACCTGAAAGCCTGTCCTTTTAATGACTAGAGGACAATGTTTGAATTACTGAAGGGCAAATTAATGTAATGAACAGTCATTCATTCAAGCAACAGATTTTTTTAACCTCATATCAAGAAAAGCCTTCACACTTGTGTTTGTATTTGTGACCTTTTCACTAGGGCATCCATCCCCTAGGCTAACCTCTTAGAGCACAAAATTAGTTTTTGATTTTCAAGGGGCATCTGTGTTTATAATATTCATATTTTGATTTTCATCTATAGTTCCTGGCTCATAATTCCTTCCCCAAGGCAGGCCATAGAAATCAGAATTTCTCTTCCTCATAGCAGGTCACAAAAACTCTCCCTGCTCCTGTCTTAGAGCTGGACAAAAGAAATTTTCTGATCTACTTTTGGCTACAGTAAGTCACAAGATAATCCTCATTCCAGGGATGTCCTGCCTCATAGCCTGCAGGGTAGAAGGGTGCACAGAGAGGAAAGAAAGAATCTGATCAGATAGGCTTTGCAGGGGTTTCCCACTTAGTCTATTAGCAATCATGTATGTGAAATCAAATGTTGGTAAAAACACAAGAGGACAGGGTCTGCAGAGCTCCTGGATAAATGAATACATGAAGGTTCCTGGAAGGTGTTGCCTGGAGGTGGAATGGAAGTCTGCACAGTTTCCCCTATACTGTGCACTATGCATGTCTTTATCTGTATCTTTTGTAATAAACCAAATGAATGCAAGTAATATTTCCCGGAGTTCTGTGCACTCAAGAAAATTAATCAGAACCCAAGAAGGGGTGTTGGGGGGACACTGATTTATAGCCAATTGGTCAGAAGCATAAGTAAAGCTACTTAGGGCTTGTGATTGGTATCTAAAGTGGAGTAGGGGTAAGCTTGGAGACTGAGTCCCCAACATGTAGGGTCTGACAGTGTCTCCAGGCAAACAGAGTCAGAATTGAAATGGAAAACACCAAGTTATTGTTCATTGCAGAATTGCTTGGTTGTTGGGAGAAGTCCCACATCTTTTGAAGTCATTGATGTCTTTGTGTTGACTATTTTGTGAGAGGAGAGGAAAAAAAAAAATAAAAGGTTTGTTTATCCAACATAGATTATCCTACAATTGATCTAAGACATATAAACTCACAAAATCAAGTAATCTAGTTTTTTGTCTCAGAACACCAAACACACCAAAGCAAGAAAATGATAAACTCTACATCTGGATAACTAAAAACCACAAAATTATCTCATTGTAATCTGTATTTGAGCAAATTTTAGCAAGTGCTCAAAACTATCTTCATTGCACTCCATTTCAATTGAGATAACTTTTTTTTTTTTTTAATAGTAAATTCAACTCAAGAAAGGTATCCTTGGGTCCAGCACTGTGCTCAGCAGGTTAAACTACCAACTGCAGTGTTAGCATCTCCATCTTTGGTCATCTGCACCCATGTGGGAGACCAGAATGAAACTACTGGCTCCTGGCTTTGGCCTGGCCCCGCCCTGGCCACTGTAGCCACTTGGGGATTGAATCAGCAGATGAAAGATCTCTGTTTCTTCCTCTTTCTCTGTAATTCTTTCAAATAAAATAAATTTTAAAAAACGTATCCTCATGTTAGTTACATAAAGATTTGCTAATAAATAAGAGCTTTGTTCACAAGGTTATTGTTAGCAAAATTTCCTCAATATTATTCAACTCTTTTGTCTTCCTAGCACAACACATTAGAAACACATCAGGCAACACTTACATCATGCCACAGCTGAATATAGTTCCTTTAAATTTTGGATAGCTTTAAAAAAAAAAAGATTTAATTATTTATTTGACAGGCAGAGTTATAGAGAGACGTGGGGCAGGTGTGGGGGGTAAGGTCTTCCATCTGCTGGTTCACTCCCCAGATGGCCACAATGGCTGGAGCTGCGCCAATCCAAAGCCAGGAGCCAGCTGCTTCTTCTGGATCTTCCACGTGGGTGCAGGGGCCCAAGTACTGGGACATCTTCTCCTGCTTTCTCAGGCCATAACATGGAGCTGTATCAGAAGTGGAGCAGCACGGACTCGAACCAGCACCCATATGGGATGCCAGACCTGCAGGCAGTGGCTTTACCTGCCACACCACAGTGCCGGCCCCAGATAGATAGCTTTTAACATTTGCTCTAAAAGTTGCTTATTCTTTGATCTATCACAATGAAGTACTGTAAGTATTTCTTATAATTATCTAACCACTGTCATGAACTCTTGAACTACCAGGCTTATGTTTCATTGAATTCCTCAGGTAAGAGATAAATATAAATCTGGGTCTTCCTGTACAGGAAACCCCAAAACAAATGGTAATAATTTGGATGACATGGGACAACCAGACAAGTGAAATTATTTATGAAGGGGTATTCAAGCTTGTGGGTTTATGTTCTTTGTGATGTCGGTAAAAATGAAGCCTCTGATATTCTTTATATCTTTCAGTAGGTTATTAACATTATCTGGAAGAATAGCACACCCAGCTGTCCTCAGAGAGCCTCCACAATCTGGAATGCACATGAACAAAAACTTCACTAATTCATTTGATCAATGGTTAAAAAGTCCTTGAGAGCATAAAGTTTAGCAAGAGAGATCAAGAAATGGAGTAGAAAGAGTAGTTGTGACCCTGTAAAATACAAGTAGAAGGGCAAAGCTGAGAGTCAATGCTAGTAGGCAAAGCACTTTGCAACAGAGGCACAAAAATGTGAGGCCTATATCCTCTCTTGTAATTTTTAAGAACACGGTTGGTTATAAATTTAAACATTACGAGCTAAGATATAGAAAATATCCTGGATGTTCTAAGAGATAAGAAAGACGTAAAGAGCTATATATGAACCAGCAATTCCATATCTACATATAAACCCAAGAAAACTGAACACATGTCCACACAAATACCTGTACTTGAATGTCCACAGCAACATTATCCCTGAGAGCCAAAAAGTGGATAACACTCATGTGTCCATGGATGGACAAACAAAACATGGAAAAACAAAACATGGTCTATCCATGCAATTGAATAATTCAGCCATAAAAAGCAATGAAGCACTGAGACATGCTACAACATGCATAAACCTTGAAAACATATTTGAAAGAAGTCAGCTACAGAACAAGTCATGCTATTGTATGATTCTATTTACATGAAAGACTCAGAACAGAGAAATTCAGAGGCAAAAAGGTCACTGGCTACCCAGAGCTAGGAGGTAGCGGAAAAGAGGGGAGTTTGGCCCTGTTAATGGGAACAGGATTTCTTTCTAGGTGATGAAAATTTTCTAAAATAATTGTGATGATGCTTGTACAAGTCTGAAAATACTCAGGAAAACTGAACTATACACTTTAAAATGGTGAATTGTATTGAATGTGAATTATCCCAAAGCAATTATTTAAATAACAATAAAATTAGACAACTCATTTTAGCACAAGGAAGAAAGAATATGCTAAAGCAGCAGAAACTACAAAACCCAAGTGAGCATATAAGATGGAATGACTGCCATGGTGAGGCCCATGAGGCGGCTGAGGGATCCCAGAAAGAGGCGACACCGCCTACGTAACAGGGACTAACTGGTAGGCTGGGAGAGAACACACTCCAGCCGAGACTGACGCTGACACGGCGATTACTTTGCCTCACCTCTTGAACAGCTTGGTTCCACTTTTATTCCCTCCTAAAGACCAGTTTTAGTTAAGAATAAAAATCTTACAACTTCACAATTTAAAACAAGGCATTTGATTTCTGAGATCTGTGGGGATAAAGCATGACTCTACACCTCTGAGAGAGGGGACTCTGACAAATTTAGTTTATCTGAGCCTCCTTTTCCTCATTTTAAAAGAAAGATGGTTCTCTTTGGTTGTCACAGGATGAAGAGAGATGATATATATGAGAAAGCACTTGAAGTCCATACCAGTCACAGTAGAGAGTAATCTGCTCAGTAAACTCTCAGTACAGAGTAATCTGCTCCAGCAGATCTGGCCCTGCAGCCCACAGCCCAGGTGATCATGCTGGCTTTCCTAAACCAGACAGCACAGAAAGGGTCCACATCTCCTAGAGTTCCTTCCCACATTCTACTCATTTAGTGGAAAGGAGAGACACTACTGAGTATTTCATTGGGGTGCTTAAATCCAACATCCTACAACAGATAAATTCAAAGTCATCCCTAGATAGTTCAGCTTTACAAAACATCCTGCACCCTTCCCCACCCCCTACAGCAGCAGTGCAACCAGATTCCTTCTGTCCACTAGAAGAACACCTCAGGCCCATGCAGAGACAAACGCATCACAAAGCCTCTCCAGCTCAGGCCCCAAGAAAAGATGGTGAACAACCATTTTTTAAAAAAGTGATTTTTAAATTTTCATCTACTTGAAAGGCAGAGTGACGGAGAAAGACCTTCCATCTGTTGGTTCACCTCTCAAAAGCCTACAATAGCTAGGGCTAGGTCTAGCCCAAAGCCTGGAGCTTTGAACTCCATCTGGGTCTCCCATGTGGGTGGCAGAGTCATCATTCGGTGTCCCCCAGATGTGCATTAGCAGGGAGCTGAATGGAAAGTGGAGAAGCTGTAACTCAAACTCACCCTCTGATAAGGAATGCAGGCAATGCAAGGGTGGGTTAAAACACTGCACCATAATGCCCACCCTGAACAACAATTTCTTATTACTTGAAAATGCCCTGAGGAACTCAAACCCACCAAATATTTCTCATTAAACACAAAACAAAAACCTCAACATTTTCCCTTAAAGAAACTAAAGAATAAATTATTTTCTTCAACTAGTATATAAAGATATCTCAGTCACCTACCTCAGAGATACATATTAAATCAGCTGATTTGATACATATAAAAGGAAAGAAAACCATGAGAATCCATTATTTTTCTCATTACACTGCACAGTATTTAGTTATGTTAGTTAATCAGCTGAAATGTTTGTAACTATTAACAAATAAATTCAAACTACAACAGAAATCCAAGCTTAACAGAGTCAAAATGAGCACACATTTAGAAAGGAAATAAAAACAAAAGATCCTTCATAAATCTGCTTACAATAATACTGGTTGAGAATTTTAGCCTGTGTTTAAACATTGCCTCAAACACTCTACATACATTTTTATTCTGTTACTCAAGTTTGGGGCCACTAAACTAAAATACAGATGTATGCATATCATATAACACATTTAACCAGCCCTGTAGGGGAAAAAAAAAGAAAGTAGAAGAAATAAACCTTGGCTCTTCTATATGTTCTTCTGTTGTAAAGAATTCACATGTCCCTAAGGATGGCTAGACCTAAAACCCTGGTTTCCTGATTCCAAATCCATTCTGTCTACATTTTGGAAAAAAAGTGTAAGAGCAGCTGCAAATGAAATTAAATCATAACAGCTAAAAAAATCCAAAGTTCCTTATATGTTCCAACTTTCCCCATAAACTATGCCAGTTATAACTATCACAATATCATGGACACATCTTTCATCATTTTATATGTTTAGGTTGTGAATTTCCCAAAGATTTTTGTACTGCCAAGAAAAACTAGATTCAACAGACACATTTTTTACCATTAACTCTTCCTTACATTGAGTCATAATTCCCTCCCTTTAAAATCTCACCCTTTTGAAAGGTACTGAGATTCTCCTATTTCTTATTTGTACAAATGACCAGGGTCAGGCATAAACATGAGATTAAGAAGGAGATTCAAACCACAAACTTTCCATAAAGTCCTACAACACTGGGCTTTAAATGGTAAGTATCTAGTAGCTCAGTGGTTCTCAACAGGGGTGATGTTTGACAATGCTGGAGGCATTTTTAGTTGCTATGATTGATGGTGGGGGTGGGGATGTGCTACTGGCATCTCATGAGTGGAAAGTAGAGTTGCACATAAACATCGGGCAATGCACAGGAACTTCCTCAACAAAGAATGATTGGATCCAAAAATGTCAACAGTGTAGAGGCTGAGAAACCCTGCAGTAACTAGAGTCCAGTCCAACGGATAAAGAGACTGAGGCCTAAAGAAGTTAGAGACCATGTCCAAGATCAAGGGAAGGTTGTTAGTGAGAGAATCAAAACTAGAACTTGCGTGTTCTGACTCCTAAACTTCACTATTTCCTATAAAGTCAGAGGAAGACGATGATAGGGGAAGATTCTTCTGGTGCACAGCTTTGTTGGAAGCCAATCCATTGGTAGCTATGTGGTTTCTACCAGAAACAAAACACCTCCAAAAAATACTCTTTCCCAGAAAATCCTCGTTTCCAAAACTTACTTCACATTTACTCAGCACATTTTCTGGTTGCCTACTGCTGAGCAACAGTTAGAAGGAAGAAAAGACCATGGTACACTTTTGAAACAAAATGCTGAGGATAATGCAATAGTTTCACCAACTGAATGAAAAAATCTTACCCTTTTGGATACACTGCCTACTCTTAAGAACTCAGCTGCTTCCATCCTTTATTCCTGCACAGTGAAAGCTGAACAGCTTTCTGCCAGGATATACTTCTGGCACAGAAAACCATCTCCTCTTCCAAAATTTTATACTGGTAACCATGCAGTAATAATTTTGGCTCTGTTTAGAAAGAGGTCTCAGCTTTGCCTTGGCTCCTAGGAGGGAATCTATGTCATTCCTAATAGGAGTGCCTGTGTTAAGGGTGGAACCAGTCATATTCAACAGTTTAAAGTTTAGGATGGCCACTCCAGAAAGACCCCACATGTGATTTAGGGCAGAGGCTTCAGATTGTGCCATGTTAGTTGACCTGGAGGCTTAATTCAAACAAATGGACAAGCAATCAACCCACAAACCAACCAATTCTATATAATGAGGCCTCAATAAAAACTCTGGTAGCTGGAGGTGTGGCACAATGGATTAAGCTATTTGCAAGGCTGGTATCCTACATCGGAGCACCTGTTTGAGTTCTACCTGCTCCGCTTCTGATCCAGCTCCCTGAAGAAGCTGGGAGAAGCAGAAGATGATCCATGTACTTGGGCCCCTGCCACCCATGTGGGAGATCCAGATGGAGTTCTAAGCTCCTGGCTTCAGCCTAGCCTAGCCCTCACTGCTGCAGACATTTGGGGAATGAACCAGCAGACCTCTTTCTCTCTTCCTCTGTCATCTGCCTTTCAAATAAATAAATAAAATATTTAAAAACAGAGAGGGGGGTGCAACGCTATGGCAAGTGAGCAAAGCTTCCGCCTGCAGTGTCGGAATCCCATATGGGTGCCAGTTCGAGAGTTAGCTGCCCCACTTCCGATCTTGCCCTCTGCTATGGTCTGGGAGAGCAGAAGATGGCCCAGGGGACCGTGTTATGGCATAGTGGGTAAAGCCGCTGCCTGCAGTGCAGGCATCCCATGGTTCGAGTCCTGGCTGCTCCACTTTCAATCCAGCTCTCTGCTATGGCTTGGGAAAGCAGTAGATGGCTCAAGGCCTTGGGCCCCTGCACCCACGTGGAGACCCAGGAGAAGCTCCTAGCTTCGGATCAGCACAGCTCTGGCTGTTGCAGTCAATTGGGGAGTGAACCAGCAGATGGGAGAGATCTCTCTCTCTCTGACTTTCAAATATATATATATATATATATATATATATATATATATATATATATATATATATATAAATGCTTGGGCCAGGCCCTACACTCACATGGGAAACCCGGAGGAAGCTACTAGCTCCTGGCTTCGAATGGGCCCAGCTCTGGCCACTGCGGCCATTTGGGGAGTGAACTTGTGGATGGAAGACCTCTCTCTCTCTCTGCCTCACTGTAACTCTGCCTTTCAAATAAATAAAAAAAAAATCTTAAAAAAAAAAGAAAAAGAGAATGGAAGATATCCTCCTTCAACCATGCCCATCACTCTGCCTTTCAAATAAATAATTTTTTTTTTAATAGACTTCTGAACAACAAGACTTAGATGAGTTGACCTGGTTGGCAACACTCCATGTATTGTCACACATCAATGGGTAGGAGACCAACACCCACTGAAAGCAATGGAAGCTTCACACTGGAAAGCCCCAGACTCTACCCCATGTATCTCTTCTTTTGATTTTTATGCATTCCCTTTACCTGTAACAGCCATCACCATGAGAAGAGTAGTGAGTTCTCGGGGTCCTAGACATTGCTAAATGTGAGGGTGGCCTTGGGGACAGTGCCCTTAAACTTTAGAGTCAGTTTAACTCTGGGCAATAAAATAGGTTTGTTTACTTTCTGGTGAATTCTGATCACTTTCAGATTCTTGCCTTGTGTAATCACCTCCCCTTTCATGTGGGTATGAACTATGGCTTGCTTCTAACAGAGTATGGCAAAGCTGTCAGCATGTATCTGGTTTTGCATATGGGATTGCTCCAAAAGACAATGCCCATCTTGTGTGAACACTATCTCCCTGAATGTTTAGACACATACTGCCCTATGGCAGAAGTCATACAGTGAGGAACCAAGAGAGGCCTGTAGCTAACAGCCAGCAAGAAACTGAGGCCCTTAGTCCTGCATTCTGCAAAGAAGAAAATGCTACAGATAGCCACATGGGCTTAGAATGAGGTTCTTCCCTACTCAACCCTTGAAGTGAAGCTGCAATCTATTACACTTCAAAATCTGTTTTGACACGATCCCAAGGCAGACAATCAAGCCACGCCATGCCAGGCTCCTGACCTACAGAAACTGTGAGCTAACAAATGTGTATTATTTTAAGATACTGATTTGCAGTAACTTCCTACACTGTAATAGATAATCAATATAATAAGCAGTGATATTCTTCACAAAGGCAACATTAGAGAGACTTATTTAATTTCTTTGAAAGGCATAGAGATCTCTATCAGAGATCTCCCATCGGCTGGTTCACTCGCCAAATACCACCCTCCACCCCACCCAGTCATGGCTGAGCCAGGTCAAAGAAGCTAGAAACTCAATCCAGGACTCCCTCTGGATTGTAGGGATCCAACCTCTGCAGCCATCACTTGCCAGGATACATGTTGCAGGAAACTGGAATATGGAGCAAAGCCAGGACTTGAACCCAGGGCTCCTTGAAATGGGATTCAAGTGTCCCCAGCAGTGCCTTAATGGCTATATCAAATGGCTGCTCCCATTAGAGGGATACTTCTTCTTCTTCTTTTTTTTTTTTTTTTTTTTTGACAGAGTGGATAGTGAGAGAGAGAGAGACAGAAAGGTCTTCCTTTTTGCCGTTGGTTCACCCTCCAATGGCCGCTGCGGCCAGCGCATCACAATGATCCAAAGCCAGGAGCCAGGTGCTTCTCCTGGTCTCCAATGCGGGTGCAGGGCCCAAGCACTTGGGCCATCCTCCACTGCCTTCCTGGGCCATAGCAGAGAGCTGGCCTGGAAGAAGGGCAACCGGGATAGAATCCGGCGCCCCAACCGGGACTAGAACCCGGTGTGCCGGCGTCGCAAGGCGGAGGATTAGCCTGTTGAGCCACGGCGCCGGTCTAGAGGGATACTTCTAATATTTCAATAGGATATATCATTCATTGGCTTAAGAAAATTCTCTCACTAGTCTCTGACTATAAACTCAAGCCCATCATAGTAGGGTATAAAAGACTCTCCTTAATCTGATCTATATTCCACCGTCTTGTCCCACTCCCTCATGTCTTTCTTCCTCTCCAAGTTTCAGACATCTGCAACTAATTACAAATTTTCTAAATGATCTACTCCAGCCATCCTGCCCAAGTGCTACTCCCCTTGCCTGGAACATCACAACCTGCCCCTTCCCCATACTCTCTACAGAAATCAGCACAGGTACACCTCCTGGACCTGGCCCAGTCAGGGTCTCTGGCTTCATCCATGTTTCCCAAGATCCCTGTGCACATTTCTGTGTAGCAAGGCCTACTGTGCATTCCAATCACTTGTTTGCTCCCTCTCCTTCTGACTTAGACACCATTAAAGTATCAGGAGAAAGCTGGGTTTTGCCTGAGTTTAACTGTCTGCAGTTCTGTCACAGGAATGGTGCCCAATACATTTTTATTAAATGAATGAGTGCTAACAAAATTCTATTCACCGGTAATAACTTTTCAAAAAACAATTATTTGGGATAGAGCCTTCGCCTGCATGGTGGCATATGGATGCTGGCTCAAGCCTCGGCTGCTCCTCTTCTGATCCAGCTCCCTGCTAATGCACCTGGGAAAGCAGTAGAAGGTGGCCCAACTTCTTGGGCCCCTGTACCCACACAGGAAACCTGGAAGAAGTTCCAGGATCCTGGCTTTGGATCAGCCCAGTTCCAGCCATTGTGGCCATTTGGGGAGTGAACCAGTAGATTGGAAGATTCTCTCTCTCTCTCTGCCTCTGCGTTACTCTGCCGTTCAAGTTAATACATACATCTTTCAAAAAAGTTATTTGTAATATTTGAAAGCCAGAGTTATAGACAGTGAGAGGCAGAGGAGGGGAGATATGCTTCCATCTGCTGGTTCACTCCCCAAATGACTGCAATAGCAAATAGCCACAATGGTCAGGGCTGGACCAGGCCGAAGCCAGGAGACAGGAGCTTCATCCAGGTCTCTCACATGGGTGCAGGGGTCCATCTTCCCATGCTGTACTACGTGCATTAGCAGGGAGATGGATTGCAGTGGAGGAGCCAGGACTTGATTCCGCGCCTGCACAGGATGCTGGTGCTGCAGGTGGTGGCTTTACCTGCTTTGTCATAGCTATGACCTCTGGTCATAAATTTTTAAGGAAAAATGTTATAATAAATAAATTTTCTGTTGTACTAAGTATCAAGTTGTACATTTTCTATTTTAATATTCATCCATATCTGTTAAATTTTTAGCTTAGAGGAGAAAAATATTTTGATTGCTAAAAGCACCAAAAAGTAATAAACAATTTTTGGAGGAAAGTGAATCTTTACAGATGCTCATGGGGAATCTAGAACACCATTTTAACATTTAAAAATCAATATTAAAATAATTTTATCCAGTACTTTTCATTCAGCAAACTTTTTTATTCATTAGTCCCAGAATTATAAATCAAATTTATTTTAAAAAACTAACTTTAAGGGCCGGCACTGTGGGATAGTGTGTAAGGCTGCCGCTTGCAGTGCCGGCATCCTATATGAGCGCTGGTTCGAGTCCAGGCTAATCTACTTCCGATCCAGCTCTCTGCTATGGCCTGAGAAAGCAGTAGAAGATGGCCCAAGTTCTTGGGTCCCTGCACCCATGTGGGAGACCCAGAAGAAGGTCCCGGATCCTGGCTTCAGAACGGCCCAGCTCTGTGGCCCACTGCAGCCATTTGGGGAGTGAACCAGCAGATAGAAGACCTCTCTCTCTCTGCCTTTCAAATATAAATCTTTAAAAAATTAAATTTCATACTTCAATTTTGGTTACAAACAACTGAAATAAAGGAGGTAAAGCCCCAGAGCATGAAATTTGTGCTAAAACTAAGCTTTCTTTACACTGGAACTTCTGGCTCTACATTACCTGCATTGTTAGGACAGTATTTTTAGTGCTCATAAAATCATGAACATAGAGTATGCATTAGTTTAGTGTTCTACTTCATTCTAAAAGCAAATGTTTTATCTTTTGGGAAAGCACCAAAACAAAACAAAACAAAAAGCGCATGATTTTATAACTCCTTTTCATAAACGAGTATTCACTAAAATATCAGTGTTTACCACAAGGAAAATGACACTAGCTTATTGTACTATGTGAGTGGGAGGTGGCCAAGTGCAGCAGTTAGCTATGTGAAACACAGCTCTCCAGTGTGAAACCCTGCAGTTCACCCCAGAGAAAGAATGTTGGCAAGGATCTCTGCACATGGAAACTACGCTGGAAGCTGCTGGGTCCCGAAATTTATTCATCAGTTTGCAATCAACCCACAGCTTTCCTCCTTCACCCTCCCACTTGGGGGTAATGCATAGGCACGAACATCTATGAGGAAAACCACAAAAAAACTTCACAACAGCTGCAACGGTAGGCTTGTTTCTCTCCTTTTACCTTAAATATTGTTGGTTAAAGTGTGACTTATCTAATGGTCTTCATAATTGTTACAAATCATCTCTAATTTGTGTTTCAATGACCTTGAACAATTAATTTTTAACAAGTACTTTCCTATGTCATTACATAACTGTAACATCTATGCAGGCAAGAATCACAAATGAGGTGCTGCCAAAGTCAGACACCCATTATCGTCTTAATTTTCAAGTGTTGGGTTTTTGACAGGTTGGCATCTAGAATGCAGTGTCAGCAACTCTGAGCAATTCTGTACTATGTTATTTAAGGAAAAGTCTGAAATATATACCCACCTGATAAAAATCCAATGATAGCCCAAAATAATCCTTTCTACTACATTCCCCAAAGTTCCCTGATTAAAGTTATATATTTCCCCTGGTCTACAATACTATTTTTGTAGTTTCCATAGTTTAAATTAAAAAAAGCAATACTATTAACTAAAAACAGTGATAACCTATTAAAATTGCAAAACTAAGAAAATTAAAGATGTACAGATTTTCCTATATTCTGTACAACTTAAAACTTTAAATAACTACTTTTCTTAATATAAAATCTAAGGTTAAAGTTTAAAAACTTTTCTTGCTTTCTGCTTATAACAATGTAAGAGTTTTTATGAAGTAGCCATGTTGAAATATGATATTTTTAACTCACATGAGACAGGATTTTGGGTCTTCACTTTAACCATTTATACAACAGGTATCCCAAGATTTCAGCTGCACAAAACTATCTCTCTATTGAAGACACTCAAATATTAAGAAACTCAAACTATCAATATTTCTTGGGTTTTTGATAGACGAGAAATAAAACTACTCTCTGAAACAATTTTTCAGGATGTTCACTGATATGTAAAAGCTGTTAGCATCTAATTAAAGATCACTAAGGGTTAAATACTTATTCTCTGGCCCCTACTGCCTACACTCTGCCAAAACATTCTCTAAGCTTTTAAATATTGCTTCGATGGTCTGCATTTTTATTTCCAGGGAAAAAGAGTTTTGTCCCACAGGCAGTAGGCCACTAGTTTATTAGCTTCCAGTCACCTGAGTTCCTACTAAAATGAAGACTCTGCGGTCTACACTTTTCCTGCTCCTGTTTGTGCCTCTGATAAAGCCAGCACCACCAACTCAGCAGGAATCACCCATCACCTTCGACTATGCAGCAGATCATTTGGAAGAAGCCATATTTAGCCAAGATTATGAGGATAAATACTTGGATGGAAAAAATATTGAGGTATTTTATTTTTACTCTAAATTTAAACTTTTAAAGTACTGCCAATTTAAATGCATTTTTTTTGTTTTGTTTTTCCTGTATGTGTCTGATAAGGTAAGGGGAAAGGAAGAGCACTTTAACTGATTCAAAATAACTTATAATAATTGTCCCTAAGATTACATTTTTAAAACTGTGCACAATTCCCAAATTCATAGACAAGTACCTATGGTAACCAAACAGCAACTATAGTAATCAAAAAATAAAATGTAAACAAAACTAGAATTTAAGATGGTCCCTGAACAGTTAACACTTATATGTTAAGTAATGTTGCCTAATGACCCTTTATTTGCATGTAATTGCTCAAAAATAAATTAGGAGAATTCTGTATTAGGAGAAACAAATATGAATTATTAGCTTAAGTTTTATTATTTTAGAAAAATACCATTCAAGGAAATCAACAGAAGATACCTGGTTATGCCAACTCAATATAATACCAAAACACAAAAAGTTCCTTTCTTTTTAAATTAGTTTTAACAGTTTATATGCTTTCCTAATTTTTATCAAATGACTGCAGTTACAATTAACATTGTAGGATGCCTTCTTTACCACATGATTCATAATCTACTTAAATGGGTAATGTGGTTATTTGTGGTTTTCTTGGCACACAGAAACGAATGATGGGTACAGAAATAGCTAGTACAGCATATAAGTTATTTGTTGCCTGCTGTGTGTGAGGCACAGGAAATGAGAAATACAAAAATTTAACAGTCATGACTGCTTCAAAAATACTGTTGGATGGTAAATTAGATGGTAAAGATTTTAAAATGGACTAGTTCTAGCTTTTTTTTTTTTTTTTTTTTTTTTTTGTAGCACCTGATGAGCAAATTTTAATATCCGTTTCTCTCAAGGGAGTCAGTTAATACAAGTATGCTGGTGGTATTTTTCCCCATGATTAAGACAAATAAAATAGGTATTATTAGTCTTCATTTCATGTTTTAAGAGAGAAAGAAAAAGAAACCATTGACTGACTTGGGTGAATCAATCAGTTACAAGAGCAATTTCAAAATTCCATGGTTTCTAAAAAGTATTAAGTTTAGAGATGATTTTTCTATTTCTTTTCTCTGCAGGACTGTATCTTAGTATAAATGTAGGAAATAAGATTTGTGGAATGCAATTCAACAGGACTTAATGTACAATTGCGGAGTGGTGGGAGAATCTTTGCATACAAAAGGGGCTGGAGGCTGAGGGCAGTCAGGAGACAGGATAGGGACAAGGAGGAACAAGTTCACAAGGTAGAAAGAACAAGACCCCACAGAACACATAATAAAAATTGGCAGGAAATTTGCTCTCCAAGACTGGAAGAGAGTAAATGATAAGGACTCCAGATCTAAGTTAATACTGTAGACTGAGGGTAGGGGGGTGCTGACTAGAGAGCAGGGCAGGCAGGCAGGCACAAAAGGGTGGGGAGTACCAGTGCTTAATGGAGGCCGGGGGTCATTAAAAGGCCATCTCTGTAAGACAGAAAGCGTGTGACCTGCTGGTGGAGTAATCCCACACTAATGACAGAATCTGACATGAGGACCTCCATTCAGACAAGAACCATAAGGAACACTTTCACCTCAAAACTTTCAATCTGACTCAGGGAATTCTCCCCCAGATCCCATTTGGGATTTCAATGTGTTCAATATTTACCTAAGCGCTGAGTTTAGATAACGAAAATTTTAAATTCGGTTCTTGTGCTCAAGAAGATCACAATCCAGAGTGAAAACTGGCTCTAACTATTTACATCATAGTTCAACGACTGATGAAATGGAATTATGTATAAAATCCTAATGGAGCACAAAAACAATGTCACGAATTAGGACTAAAAGTATTGTCCATGGTTCTTCAGTTTCAGAATCAGGCTTTATCATAACTGAAAATAAACTTATTTTACCAACAGGAAAAACAAACAATGGTAAGATCTGTCAAGAGAAGTCTTGAATTACAAAAAGATGAAAGTACATCACCAGCACCTCCCAAGAAAGAAAATGATGGTAAGTATGAATAATGTATTGTCTATTTTTTCCAAAAAGGATGTTTTAAAAATTGACATAATGGAACCTTATTCTTTGTAGTAATCCAAAGTTGCCTCAATATAGTAAATAAATGCAAACAGTAGAATTTTATCCCCAAAGATAAAGTCAATCAGGTATAGTGAAAGAGCACATTACTTGCCACTCACACAGAGTGAGATATGTTGAAAAGGAACACCTAGAACAACCCAAACTAGCTCAAGCTTAGCCTACACAAAGTATGTGTCTTTGCCCATATAAAATCAATTCAAGAAAAAGCGCCTGGCATTGTGGCAAAGCTGCTTCCTGCAATGCTGGCATCCCATGTGGGCGCTGGTTCATGTCCTGGCCGCTCCACTTCCGATCCAGCTCCCTGCGAAATGTAGTAGAAGATGGCTGGAGTGTTTGGGCCCTTTCCACTCACATGGGAGACCTGGAAGAAGCTCCTGGCCTCCAGCTGGCCCAGCCTATCTGGAGAGTGCACCAGTGGATGAAAAATCTCTGTCTTACCCTCTGTAACTCTGCCTTTCAAATAAATAACAAATCTTTTTTTAAAGAAATACTGAAATAGCAATTATTTGCCAAAGACAATATATAGCCTTAGGATAAGGTAAATACAAAATAACTCTTGCATTCAAAAAAATCACAAAAGAAAAATGGCTATATTTTAAATAACTACATAAAATGTATATTTAAATTCAAACAACAGAAAACTTATAAACAACAAATCCTGATTAACAGTTCCTATGTATTTGGGTTATTTTTGCTCTATAACAGAATATTATTTTACATGAAAAAAATCATATACAAATTTCTATTTTTCTACAATAAAGTTGAAATGAACCAAAACAGAAAACATATCTTAAAATTTTGGTAAGTATTTTCATAAGTCATTAGTAAATGGAAAGACATCCCATTTTCTTACACAGGATGATTAAATATCATAAAAATGTCATTCTCTAAATTTATACATTTTAGACAATCCCACTAAAATTACCACTAAATGTCTTTTAAAACTAGTAAAACTGACTCTAAAGTTAATAGGGAAAAACATGTACAAATAGTCTTGGAAATACTGAACAATGACATGTGCAGGAACTAGATATACCATACATTTAAACATACTATGAGGCCTCTGAAATTTTAAAAGAATGATATTGGTACATGAACAGACAAAAAAAGTCAGTGGATTAGAATAGTAAATGGACATAGAAACACATATGGAAACTTGGAATACAATATAGTTACTAACTCAAAACACTGAGGTAAAATTAATGTATTTTTAAACTGGGGCTAGGAAAACCAAGTAGCTATTTAAAAAGAACACATGGTTCCATACATTACATTGAAAAATAAGCTCCAATACTCTGGTTTCTCTTCAGATCGTATAAATCTTTTGCTTTTTACTAAAGATTTCCGTGGAGAGGAACAATTCTGAGTCGTTACCCAATTTTTTGAGGCCTTGCGTTCCGCAAGGCTAAAAGAAAAAAAAAAAAAAAGAAAAATAAGCTCCAAACAGGTTAGAGATCTAAATGTATGAAATAAAATCATACAAGTACTGAAAGCAAGGTTGTAGGGTGCCTCAAAGTCTAGGCATACTAATGGAAAGATCAATAAATTTGACTATAGAAGTAAACTTCTGTACAGCAAAAGACATCCTAAACAAAGTCAAAGACAACTGAAGACTGCAACAATTTTTGCAACATCCTTTACAGATAAATAGCTAATATGTCTAATTTAAAAAGAAGTTGAAAATTGAGAAGAGGGACTGGTGTTGTGGTACAGCTGGCTAAGCTGTTGCCTGGGATGCCTACATCCTGCACTGGTGAGCCAGTCTAAGTCCCAGCTACTCCTGATCCAGCTTCCTGCGAATGCATCCTGGGGGGCAGCAGATGATGGCTCAAGTGCTTTGGCCCCTGCCACCTACATGGGAGACTCAGATGGAATTACGGGCTCATGGCTTTAGCCTTGCCCAGTCAGGGCTGTTTGGGCATTTGGGGAGTGAATCAGCAGATACAAGACCTCATTATCTCTTTCTCTCTGCCTTTCAAGTAGATGAAAACTAAACATTTTTTTAAATGAAAAGAAACTAGCCAAAAATTCACTGGAAAAATGAGCAAAAGATTTGAATGGACATTTCACATATGACTTTAAAATGCCC
Source organism: Lepus europaeus (assembly GCF_033115175.1). NCBI lineage: Eukaryota > Metazoa > Chordata > Mammalia > Lagomorpha > Leporidae > Lepus > Lepus europaeus. The sequence goes on along the minus strand of NC_084838.1, from coordinate 90,929,417 downwards.
CTTAAATACATGAAGAGATGTTCAATCTCACAGAGAAATGCAAGTGAAAATTATATTGATATACAGCTTTTACCTTAATTAACAAAAATGGAAATGTGACATAATATATTTAATGGGGAAGGCTCTGTGGTAGCAGATACTCTCAAATTTTGCTAGCAGGAATGCAAGTTAGTGTAACACTTTTAGACACGAATTTGCCATTAACAAAACAAGATGCATTTACTTTGTTTATACACACACACACACACCGAGAGAGAGAGAGAGCGAGCGAGAGAGCGAGCGAGCTCCCACTGGCTGGTTTATTCTCCAAATGCCTACAACAGCTTAAGCTTGGCCAAGTGGAAGCCAGGAGCTGGGACTCAAATTCAGGCATTTTGATCTGGGATATGGGCATACTAAGCAGTATCTTGACTGCTGCATCAAATACCTACCCCCTGAATTTACTTTCTGACAAATCAATCAACTTCTTGAAACTTGCCCTGAAGATAGACCTCTAAAATAAGAGAATGCACAAATGCAGAATCAGTAAAACATTGTCTGCAACTACAAAACATCAGAGATAACCAAACTGCCCGAACACTGAGAAGTGACTGGATAAACAGCCACAAAACGGTATACTATGAAGTTGTAAAATAAGTGTGGAAGATCTCTAAGAGCTGACAGAGAGTGATTTCCAGAATACAATATATGAAATAAGCAAAGTGCAAAAGACTGTATCTATAATATGGTGTTTTTCATGTCACAAAGAAAGGGGTATAAGAAAATATACATGTATCTGCTCATTTGTGGGAGAAGCAGCACAGGATGGGTAATTAAAACACCTGATATTAGTTGCCAACAGAGGCAAACTAGATCATTGGCAGAGAGGGTGATGAGATAGGCATGGGCTAAAGAGGAATGGCGAAAGATGGTATTTCTCTGGGTATAAGCTTCTGGTATAGATTAGAATTTTAGAACAATGCTGTATTTCATGTAGTCAAACAAATAAATATATGAAGAAATCAAAAGGGGTACGGTAAAAAGAATTTGAGTTGGAATAAAAAGAAAAATATAAACGTATTTATATTTTAAATAACATATTAAAACAGGAAAATATCTAATTCAAGTACCTTTTACACACAGTATTTTGACTATCTTTAAGGTAAAGATAAAATGAAATACAAGTCAATGTTAAATTCGAGTGGATAGATTTGTTTTCCACAGTGGTGTGCTTAGCAGACTGAGACTACTTAATGCAGGCTGTAGGACTAGTCAAGTGGAATATACTGTGGATAATGAGAGCCAAGTTTCTCACAGTAAGAATACAGAAAGGCCAACGCTAGAATGAATACTGCGGAGCCAGACCAAAATGGAGGACAGTAGTTTAAGCTTGTGGTTTATTATACAGACATAGAAATATAGGTCATCTGTCAGTACGTGAGTATGTGGGTATATGTATGTGTTGTTTGTGTGTGGGGGGTGTATATACAAGTATATGCTGCATTTACTCATGTATGCATACTCACATAGTGTATGCTTTATGTGTACACATGCAGTTTGGACATATATGTATTCTATGTGGAGAAAGAGACAAATGCACACACATTTCTAGCTCTCTTTGCTAAAAGATCCCAGCAGAAATGTACACCCCAGCACCTGATCTTGGCTTCTCATACACATTTCCACTAAGAAGAATCAGTGCTTCATGCAGAGGCAGCTGACTTCAGGACTGGGGTTGGTAACATGTAAGATTGGTCTGTCATGCCAGAAAATAATTATCAAAGAATAATGGGGGGGGGTGTTTAGATTAAAAGAAATTCATCAGGGTATATGAAATATATAGGTATAAATACATAAAAGATATATAAGACCTGTACAGTAAAATCTAGACAATACTGCTGACCTAAACATAGAGAAATGTATTATGTTCAAGTAATGGCAGACTCAATACCACTAAGACTTCAATTTTCCTCTAGTTTATGTATGGATTCAACAGAATCCCAATGAAAATCATGACAGGTTTAAAAAAAAAAGGTAACTGTAAAATTATGATAGAGGACCAGAGTAGCCATAACAATGTTGAAGAAAGCTGGAGGATTTATATTATCCAATATTAAGACATCATAAAGGGGAGTGACTGTTGGGGTAGCAGTTAAGATGTCATCTGAGATGTCCTCAACACATACTGGAATACCTGAGTTTGGGTCCTGGCTCTGCTTCTGATTCCAGCTTCCTGCTAATGTTAGACTTGGGAGGTTATCAGTGATGGCCCAAGTAGCTGAGTGCCAGGTACCCATGTGGAAGACCTGGTATTGAGTTCCCAGCTCTCAGCTTTGGCCTGGCCCAGCCAGCTATTGCAGGCATTTGGAGAATGAACCAGAGGAAGGAAGATATTTCTTTATATCTGCTTTTCAAATAAATTTAAAAAGTGAATAAAAATTTTAAAAAGACTTATGATAAAGTTATAAGCATCAAGATATTGTGGTAATGGTATAAGAACTTAAAACAAACTAAGAACATGAGAGTCCAGAAATGAGCTTATAAAATATGATCAAATTGTTTTTGACAATGTGCCAGCACAGTTCAGTGTGGAAAAGAATAATCTTTTCCAAAAATGGTGCTAAAAGAACCAGACAGTCATAAAGGGAGAAAAAAATATAAAGAATCATGGCCTTTCTTGATACTATCTGTAAAAATTAAATTGAAATGATACTCGTACTTAAATGTAAAACACTACAACTTCTAGAAGGAAACAAAGCATAAAAAATTTGGTGGTTGGAAAACACATTTTAAATATAATACAAAAAGCATGAACTATAAAGGAATACGTTGTTAATCATCAAAGTTTAAAATGTCTATTTTTCAAAACAGAAAAGAGATAAAAAGACAAGTTAGGCTTAAAAACTATTTGCAAAACACAAATCCTATAAATGAATTACAGCTAAAATATTAGTCTTATAATTCAATAACATAAATATTCAATTAAAAGTAGGCCAAGGGTGGGGGTAGGGCTGGCACTGTGGCATAGCGGATAATCAGTTCAAGTCTCAGCTGCTCTACTTTCGATCCAGCTCCCTGTTAATGAGCCTGGGGAAAGCAGTGGAAGAGGGCCAAGTGTTTGGGCCTCTGCACACATGCAGGAGACCTGGAAGAAGTTTCTGTTTCCTGGCTTTGGCCAGGCCCAGCCCTATTTGGAGAGTGAGCCAGCAGATGGAAGATTACTGATCAGTCCTTGCCCTGACTGTTGATGAACAACTTAATACGTTATCCCTCTTAGTATGTTTTTGTTTGTTCTACTTAATACTTTTGGTTGAATACTATAATCAATACACATTTATTATTAAGTGTTGAAACTTAACTGAAAAGTGATCGCTATTAAATATAAGAGTGGGAATAAGAGAGGGAAGAGATGTGCAATTTGGAACATGCTCAAGCTGACTTGCCCCAAACGGTAGAGTTAGAAACATACCAGGGGATTCCAATTCAATCCCATCAAGGTGGCATGTACCAATGCCATCTCACTAGTCCAAGTGATCAATTTCAGTTCACAATTGATCACACTGATAGGACTAAGAGTCAAAGGGATCACACAAACAAGACTAGTGTCTGCTAATACTAACTGATAGAATCAAAAAGGGAGAGAACGATCCAACATGGGAAGCGGGATACACAGCAGACTCATACTATGGCAGATGTCCTAAACAACACTCTGGCCTCAGAATCAGCCCTTAAGGCATGCAGATTCGGCTGAAAAGTCCATGAGAGTATTTCAGGCATGGAAAGCCAAGACACTCTGGCAAAAACAACAACAACAACAACAACAAAAACCTAAATGAAAGATCTCCGCGAGAGAGATCCCAGTGGAAAGAACAGGTCATCAAAGAAGGAGGTACCTTTCTCTGAAGGGAGGAGAGAACTTCCACTTTGACTACGACCTTGTCTAAATATGATCAGAGTTGGTGAACTCAAAAGGCTTCCATTGCCTTGGCAACTCATGTTAAGAGCCTAGGGTGATTACTGATGCCATAAACAAGAGTGTCAATTTGTTAAGTCAACAACAGGAGTCACTGTGCACTTACTCCTCATGTAGGATCTCTGTCCTTAATGTGCTGTACATTGTGATTTAATGCTATAACTAGTACTCCAACAGTATTTTTCACTTTGTGTTGCTATGTGGGTGCAGACTGTTGAAATCTTTACTTAATATATGCTAAACTGATCTTCTTTATATAAAGAGAATTGAAAATGAATCTTGATGTGAGCAGAAGGGAAGAGGGAACGGGAAAGGGGAGGGTTGCGGGTGGGAGGGAAGTTTTGGGGGGGAAGCCATTGTAATCCATAAGCTGTACTTTGGAAATTTATACTCATTAAATAAAAGTTAAAAAAAAAAAAAAGACTGATCATACCAAATGTTGGCAAGGACGTGGAATAACTGGAATGCTCACATACTGATGGTGAAAATGTAAAATGACTCCGCCCTTTGGAGAAGAGTTGGAAACTTTCCTCAAAAGATGAAATATACACCCTTATAGAAAGATCCAACCATTCCATTCCTAGATGCCTACCCATGAGAAATTAGAGTATTAGGTCCATATGAACTGGAAAATAAAGGTTCATATCAGTTTGCTATGAAACAGCCAAAACCTTGTGATAAACCAAATCTCAATAACAGAAGACTGTATCAATTATACTGACAATGGAACTCTAGTAATAAAGAGGAACAAAATACTGATGAATGCAATAATAATGGATGATTCTCAAAGAACAAAGATACTTCAAAAAGTTCAAGCAAAAGATTGAATTAAAAGATGCTTATTCTAGGGACAGTGTCATGTAGTGGCTAAAAGATGCTTATTTTGAAACAAAATTTTTTCAAAATCCATGCACAATTTCCCCATAATATGTATTTTTCATTAACTTTTTGATGATCCCTTGTAACTATGCTGAAGGAAAGAAGTCAGACAAGAGAATAAATACTGCATGATTTTTTTTTTTTTTGCTATAAAATTCTTTTAAGTGCAAACCATAGTGACTGAAAGCAGACCAGTAGCTCTTCGCAGATAAGAGTAGGAGGGAGGGATGATTAAGAGCATGAGCAACTTTGTGCTGTGATGAGTATGTTAATTATGTTACTGGTGATGAAGGCTTCACGGGTATTTACTTATGTTAAAACTTATAAGTTCCTCAATTAAAATATGTGCAATTTATTATATGCCAATTAACCCAAACTATGGCAAGAAAAAAAGTTTGAAAGGGTTCTTACTGGTTAATCTGTGACTATTTGATTATTAAAACAAGCCTGGTGGTAACGACTGACTCATCAGTTAACTCATAGATACAAATTCATAGATACAAAAAATCTGTAAATTCATAGATATAAAAAAATTCACATTGATAAAAAATACAGGAACATCCAAATGTACAGAATACCAACTAACAAGTGTAGAAGCAATGATGGAATTAGAAAAATCACCATTTGACAACTAGTCTAGTGATAAATGATTCAGTTAAGAATTACTGGATGCTAAAACTAATGGGTGAAATCTGATGACGTGCCAGACATTCAGAATCCCTTAACACTTCTCCAGAAGATACTATTCATTATAAGATGAAAAGCACAAATTTTACAGAGTGAGAGACACGGCAGACAGAACTTGAAAAAAGCGACCAAAGACGTTCTCAGGAATGGGACAAGAGACCTCATGTGCCTCCTCATAGAAGGCACAAGGGATGCAACATAATTTCCATGGAACTCCCATCAAATGTGAGAAATCTCAAACTCTAATTTAAAGGAGTTCTTTTAAATACCCTGAAAAATAAAAATTTTAAAAGTCCTGCACTTCTAACAAAGCTAAACATATGAGGAACAGACTGTAGAACTATTGCAGGTTAAAGGAAAAAGTCCTGACAAGGAAATGCAGTGAATGCCTCAGGGTATGATGATAACCCAACATGCCTACATGACTCTGTTAATGGTTTGCTTCTTTAACCAGTGGTTTCTAAAGTCATTACTTACTGCCCTCAATCTGAAATGTTTCTGACATACCAAAATTCATAAATCAAGTTCATGTTGCTCAATTCCTGTATGAATTTTTTTGGTATTCAAATGAGGAAATGTAACTATTAATCAATTCAGCAATTAAGCAATCATTGCCAAAACAGAGGGGAAAAACAGGGTGTGGACTGCAGGAACTAATACAACATTCTAGTAGATTATCAAACACAAGGTAGGTCACTCGATACCATGACTGCATTTCTTTCCTGCTAACCCAATGATTCTGTAAAATATTTTTCAAATTAGTAATAGCATTTTTGATGGCAATAATTTTATTATTTGAGGCTAAATATTTTCAAACTACTACTTACACTTTGGTGATTTTGTTTTCCAACTTAGAAATGCCCACTTGCTTGCTATGTGTCTGTTTAAGCGGCTCTGTGTACTGTGAAGAAGTTGACATTGATGCTGTACCACCCTTGCCAAAGGAATCAGCCTATCTCTATGCCAGATTCAACAAAATTAAAAAGCTGACTGCCAAAGATTTTGCAGACATGCGTAAGTTTAAATAAGATATTAGTATTAACTCATGTTTTATCTCAGACAAACAAGTTTCTACAAAAGGTGGCACACCTACCATTGGCACTGCTGGAATATCTAAGTATCTACTACACTTCACAAATATCCACTGGTTTTTTGGTCAATCTCCTGTCCATTCAGACACCCATCATATTTCTTTCCTGGTAATCCTGTGTCTATGTTGAAAGCCCATCTAATAAATGGGCAATACATCACTCAACACCAACACTTTGAAGTACATTTTGCTTCAGATGGTAAGCAGCACCAAATTAGATGAGATGCTTCTCCTAACAGACATTTTGTTATCTGCCTGCACTGTAACTACTTTTCTTTAACTTATGATTCTTAAATCTGGCTTACAATTAAAAACTGGAGAAATATTTTCAAACTACCGATTCCAGGTGCTACTTCCAAGAGGTTCTAATTTGGGCCTGGGGTGAGGCCTAGTCACTATCCTTCTAAAAACCAAACTCCTGGGATAATTCTAACATGAAAATAGTGCTAAGAGCAGTGGCATCTGATCCATCCATCATTAAACAATCTTGGACTTCCGGCTTCCTGTAAAACCTTAACCCAGTTAGGGTGCTGCCATCAGAACGCCCAAATCTCAGTCCTGGGTCACTCGTTTCTTTTCAGTATTCTAGATTCCTGTGTTGTCAAGTGTTCGTGAAGAAAATCACACCCAGAAAGACACTAGCCTCACTACACATCGATGAGACTAGCTGTAACTGGATCCATGCTGCCATGGTAGCTCCCTACTGTGGACTGAAGTACAGTTAATCCTCATTGCTTGTGTGTTTCCTGTTTGTGAATTCACCAATCTGCTAAACTTTGTAAGCCCAATCAACATATGTGGTGTTTTTACGGTCATTCAGACATGCACAAAATGGCAAAAAGCTTGACTTACTTAAAAATCACAATCTGAGGTGAGGATGAACAAGGTAATGCTCACTTATGGCTTCAGCTCTGATACTGTAAAGAAGTACCCATTCACAGTCTCTTTGTTGCCACATTTCCCCCATTTTTGTTGATTTTGCTATTGAAAATGGCCCCCAAGCAAAGCACTAGAGTATTCCTAAGCACAAGAAGGCTGTGCTGGGCCTTACAGAGAAGATATGTGAAATAAGCTTTGTTTATTATTTAATATTATTGCAGTATTAATGATTCAACTATGTATATATAATATATACATTAAATGTCAATAAACTGAGACATAGATACAAGGTTATGTAATAATTGATGAAAATGTGACCAGAGGCTTGTGAGAACCTACTCCTAATTTCCCTCTAGGAGCACAGGTTCAGTGTTTACTAATTTAGTATTTCCAGCAACTTTAGAGAACATGACTACCATGAATGAGAAGTAACTTTATTTTGTTATCATCCCAGACAAAAGGGAAATGCACAAGGAATTTCTCAATCTCAGTCTGGATCACTTTTAGAACTCAGGGAACATTTTTGTCTTTGTTGCTGTTAAGCAGTAAGTCACAGAGAATCAGACATCATACTCACAATTGTGGGTGTTTGGGCCAGTTAGCACTTTAGACACCTGCACTCCATATTGGGATGCTTGGGTTTGAGTCCCAGTTCTGCTCCTAATTCTAGCTTCCTGCTAGTGCAGGCTCTGGAATGCAACAGGTGATGGCTCAAGTACTTGGATCCTTGCTGCCCACCTGGGAGACCTAGATTGCATTCCTAGCTCCTGACCTTGCCCTGGCCCAGCCATAGCTGTTGAGGGATTTGGGAGAGGGAGTGAAACAGTGAGTGGGAGCTCTCTTTCAGTATGTCTTTCAAATTAAAACAAAAACAAAAAAAGACAGGCAGGCAGGCTTGAGCATTTAAAAAAAATTAACATACCACAACTACAAGTCAATATGCTAGCAAAGAATCCAAAAATAATATTACATTTATAAATGCTTACTTCCCATAATTTGCACAATTGCCTGTGCATACCAAGACATTCAGAGAAAGAAACATTAAGACTCCTGTCAAGCTGAGATTTGAAAACTGCCATTTGAAATGGCATCATGCCAGGCACAGGCAGGTACTCAGAGTTCATTTGACCAGACATTATTGAGCACTAACTGCAGATACCCATTAGACACCAAACGTAAAAGATGCTTGAATGATCTGTTAAACAAATGCTTTTCTTCAGTTCACACAATCAGAATTTCATATTTTTTGTATATTTCTTCCTTCAAAGCTAACTTAAGGCGGCTTGATTTTACGGGAAATTTGATAGAAGACATAGAAGATGGTACTTTTTCAAAACTTGCTCTGTTAGAAGAACTTTCACTTGCTGAAAATCAACTACTGAAACTCCCAGTTCTTCCTCCCAAGCTCACTTTATTTAATGCAAAATATAATAAAATCAAGAGTAGAGGAATCAAAGCAAACACATTCAAAGTAAGTATTTTATAGTATGTCTAAACACAGTATTGGTGATAATTTTGATCTATAATTCTGTTTTGATTACATTTTTAAACCATCTTGATTTAAGAAATGAAGATAACATTTACATAGCTATAGTATTAGGCTTATTCAGCTTAGTTTATGACCATCCACAACTTATTTAAAATGTATAACCCTTACACCCTGTTTCAAGGGTGTGTGTGTGTGTGTTTTCACATATTCACACAGCAAATACTTATTTAGACAGACCTGGTTGGCCTCTCATGGCACTTACAGTATACAAAAAACTCAAATGGGACTTTTCTACTTCTTTGTCCTGAAAACACTGGCAATTTACAAATGTCAGTAAAAAAGTTCTAAAAGCAAACACTAGATTTGCCTTTTAATCTTTAAAATAAAAGACTGTAAAATTCTGTAGGTAGAGTTTTCTTTTATTTCCATAATGACATCTAATAAGAAGTTCCACATATAGTAAGAATTAAGTGTATTTCTTAATCCAGTAATTTAAGGAAAAATTATGTAGAAAAGGGGAAGGTGATCTACTTTGATTTAGGTAGCCAGGTTATCCCAAAACTCATGATGTACAAAAGTAACCACCTCAACCCAGACTTCCATACCTCTGACCTGATCATTCGAAGTCCTACAGGGTAAACTCAGACAAAAGGAAGAAATGGTCATGCTGCTATTGGCTAGAGACAAAACCTCCCTTAGAAGGCAAATTTGTAGCTTCTAAAGATAACTCCTAATGAAAGGATATAAAATTCTCACATATTCATCATAAAGTTTATTGTAAATACACAAACGTACAATTTGTCCACAAATGTAGCCTGTTGAAAACTGTAAACATATTCTATTTTTCTTTCCTTCTCTCTTGTTTATATTTAAGGTATTCCTTTTCAGCTTTAATGGACATTTGTTTAAAGCTACATCAGAGTCAGTCTGATGTTTTTTATGAGAGATTCAGATGTTAAGGAACTCTTAGACAATTTTTAAAAAGCAGACTTGTTTTTATTTTTTTAAATTGTAATTTGAAGATACTATTTTTTTGAATAACAGGAATGTTAAAGACTTACAAAAGCTGGTTAACATTTCATGAAAGGATGTCCAAATATTTTGAGTTGGTCACAGGATGGCATGAGATGACAAACCTGGCTACTATATAGGTGGGCTTAAATATCAAATTCAGGTTAAGATCAGACTACTTGGGGCTGGTACTGTGGCGCAGTGTTTAACACCCTGGCCCCAAGTGCCAGCACCCCACGTGGGCACTGGTTCTAGTTCTGACTGCTCCACTTCTGATCCAGTTCTCTGCTATGGCCTGGGTCCTTGGACCCCTGCATCTGCATGGGAGACCCGGAGGAGGCTCCTGGCTCCTGGCTTCGGATTGGCATAGCTCTGGCCATTGCAGCCGGTTGGGGAGTGAAATATCAGATGGAGGATCTCTCTCTCTCTGCCTCTTCTGTCTGTCTGTCTGTCTCTCTCTCTCTCTCTCTCTCTCTCCCTCTCCTGTCTCTGTGTAACTCTTTTAAATAAATAAATCAATCTTTTTAAAAAAAAATCAGACTACTCTAACCCAAGGGAGTGAGGTGCCCTGTAGAGATGGGTGGTAGGTCTTAAGTGTGGAATGGTAGGATACTTAAAGAAAGGATTAAAATAACAGCACAGGAAAGAATTAGCAAAACTTGGTACAAGATGCCTATAAAAGCTAAGGTAAAAGTAATGTCAGGGGAAACTACATTCTAGAATCATGGTATACAATTATACACAATAATGGGTGACTGATCATGAAGAGTAACCTAACTTTTTTTTATATATAGAAAAAGCCATATCAAGCTAAGTATTTAATAAACTGCTTTAGGAAACATCTTGATAAGCACACACATCTATTAGGAATAACCATTTTGCTAGAAATGGGTGGAGTTGAGATGGGGAGGTCTGGAGGCTCAGGAGACACTAGGGTAGCACCTGGGTCAAAATTCAGGTCAGTCCCACATCAGGACTGACCCCATTATCTACTCCCACGACAAATTCAAAGGTCTCTGATGCTGGGATTGAGGTTGGATATCCAGAGCTCAGATGAATGAAATGGGGGATATGTAGGACCGGTGTTAGGAAGGAATCCCATAACAAGGGTTCTGGTTCCAGTTCCCACTACTCTGTGCCTCCAATCCAGCTTTCTGCTAATGTGCCTGGGAAGGTAGCAGAAGATGGACAAAGTACTTGGGCTCCTGCACCCAAGTGGGAGAGCAGGATAGAGTTCTTGCCTCCTGGCTTTGGACTGGCGCAGCCCTGGAGGGGGAAGTCAGTTGGGGACTGGATCAGTGGACAGAAGACCTCTATCTCTTGCTCTGCCTTTCAAATAAACAACTCTTAAAAAAATGAATTAGGGCTAAATAACAAAGATCTGTCAGCTGTCATAAAGGAACCAAACACACTGATTGTGAAGCCAGAACACAAACAAACAATCATACCAGTAACTGCTATGAGTGGTAGGTATTTAGGTCAATATACATATATAGGTGCACTGCTCAAATTATTTTAAATAATGCAGACTTCAATAACACTCAAACAAAATTTTCCTTATAGAAACTGAATAATCTCTCTTTCCTGTACTTGGACCACAATGCCCTAGAATCTGTGCCTCCTAATCTACCAGAAAGTTTGCGTGTAATTCACCTTCAGGTATGATTTCTTCTTTCAAAGTATGGGACTTTAATGATCTATTGGTCAATCTTAAGTGCACTGGGAAACAATCTGTTTAAAGGTAAAGTTAGATTGGATCACTACAGCAGTGTGATGTCCTGGTAGTGTGTCCTGCAGGGCACAGCCAGTCAACCAGCAACAGGGGCAAAGCCTGCTCTTGGGGCAACTTGTCCCCTGATCTGCACGTGGTGTTGCCTAATCTGACATAAGAACTTGAAGTGAGGGATACTTAGACCTCTGATGTATGTTTCTTCCTAAAACAGTAGAAAATATTCACTTTTGCAGACCCTCCTGGTGTTTTTTAGTATACCAACTTAAGGTAATACAACAATTAAGAGAAAAAGAAAATAAACTAAAATCAATCTCTCAGTATCACAAGAATTCTCAGATGTTCTTTTTACTTTGTTAAACTGTATTACAGGACACAATGTCCAATTGAAGTTTATACTGTAGAGCAGGATTCTTTGCCTATCTAGTATAATTCCATCTATACTCAGGATGTTGTTTCACATATGTTACTCTGATTAACAGCTCATATTCTAGTCCACCTTAATAACACTGGATTTTTAGAGGGGAGCTCAGATTGCCCTTAAGAGGGTTTTATTAAATGAGGATACATAGTTGGCATAATATTTAAAAATCATTTTTTAAATAAAAATATTCTATGTGATCCCATTACATAGATACACAGGTTTTCTAAACATTTTTTTCTCTTATTTTTCAGTTTAACAACATAACATCAATTACAGATGATACATTCTGCAAGGCTAATGACACACGTTACATACGGGACCGCATTGAAGAAATACGGCTGGAGGGCAATCCAATTGCTTTGGGAAAGCATCCAAACAGTTTCATTTGCTTGAAAAGATTACCTATAGGGACATACTTTTAACCATGATCAACACAGCATATAAACAAACACTCACAATCTCCACAATGTCTAAAGAAACGCAAGCATTGGCTTAATACTAACTTTGTATTTTACTATGAAAGAATTTTATGTTTTAAGCAAGCATGTTCAAAGTCTTACATATGGCAAGTAAAAAGCTCCAATCACCAAGTTCAAAACAAAGTAATGTGAAACTATTTAAACATTACAAAATTCTTCCAGTTTATATCAGACTACCATTTAAAAGGCATGTAAATACTCCAATCTGAGATGCACTATTTCCATTACAAATTAACTGAGAAGATAAATCCAAGAAACTTTCAACTGTTGCCTTTCCTGGCCTTTACCATATCTTGAAAATATTTAAGGCAGCTGTTCCCAAAGCTCTGCAAAGCTGAGTATTTCCAGCAGTCTCCATTTTCCTTTATGACTCACACATCAGGCACTAAGAAGCAGAAACTTTGTTTTCTTCCTATCAAAGCAGCTATTTTATTATTATATTTTCACTCAGTGCAAAAATAGGGTATAGTCTCAAACCTAGGCAAAATTTTCCAAGTAAAGTAAAATTTTACTCTGATAAAAAGTTGTCATAGAAATGTTGAAAGTTATTCTACTTTGTGGTCACACTTAAAATATTTAGTAAAATAGTAAAAAAAAAATCCTTTCATCTAAATATTAACATTGTAAGTTTACCACAAAACTTTTAAGAAATTCAAGCAGGCCAAACCCAGTAAGTTCACACAAAAAATCCCAGAAGTTCAACCTGATTTCCAGAGAACAGCTGTAAGGTTCTCCATTGTAAAGGTTTTCGAATATGAGATAACTGCAAATTATTTTAATTTTACACTGCAGGAATGAGAATGTCATGAACAAATTTTTTCCAACATAGGAAAGGAAAATAAAGTACATGCTATGGTGTTACAGCTACCACATTCCCATTATCCACACATGTTCACTCAAACTGGTTGGACATAACAAAGTTTCAGAGCAATGTTTCCAAACACCCTTGATGAATGAAAACATTTAACATGAGACTTTAAATGTTCTATATCACAATGCTGCCATATTAAAGTTCCTAAAATAACTTTCCATTTAACCTACTTAAAAGTCTTAGTCTACACTACTTTGTGTAAATAAAAAAGTTTTTCAGTGTTTTAGAAACATGAGTCCAAACTATATATGAAAAATCAGCATTATTTCTATTATAAATTACACCTTTGAATCAAGTTAGCTTCTGTATATACTATTCCCAGAACACATTCTTATTCCCATTTTAAAAGCACTTGCTTATTTCTTCCCCCTACCTAGAATGATCTCATATCTGTTTTTCAATTACTCACCCCATTTGTCAAAGCTGATTCCAAAATTAAAGCTTTTTCACTAAAGCATCTGTGATCTCTTAAGGCCACAGTATTACCCTCACAATGCTTATTAATTCATTCACTTATTTTGATATTAACGATCATAAATATTATATGCTTTCTTATAATTTTGTGTGCATGCCTCATTTCTCTGTGACTGAACGCTCACTATGAGCACATCTGAACTGAATATACAATAAATATTGTGAAATCCACCTAACCAGAAAGGTTCTGTTTTATTTCAAAAAGTACAATCTTTATCACAATCTTGAATGGTCAGTAGAAATAAACTGTAACTTCATCTAGAACAATGTGTTCATTGTCCTAGAAGGGCTCAGTGCTGAGAACAAGACCAGCGAAAGTGGTCACAGGAGACAGCTGTCAAGTTTCTAGTTTCCAGAAGGATAAAATATTCTTATTTTTTTAAGTAATAAAACTTATCAAGAAAAACACTATGAAATAACTCAGATTTAATAGCCAATAGTAGAAGGAAAAAATGTTAAGCAGGGGGAAAAGGTCACAGTAAAAAGTCTGAAGTACAGAATTTTCTTAAAGAATTTTGGGACTTCTCATTAAGAAGATACAAACATGGCTATCTTGGGCCTTCATATACACACCCTTCAATCAGAAATAAAGTAATTTAAATTAGTTCACTGTGTTCAAGAAGGTACCAGAGGTAATAATGACAAAAAGAAAAATATTTTGAATCTATTATATTAAATAATATATCATTCTTGATTTTAATAGTCAACTAAAGCTTAAAACTGTATACAATTTACCCCTTACAAACGTGGTTAAAACAGACGAATGAAGACATACATAAATAGGACACTCTGTGCTCATGGGTTAGAAAACTTAATATGTTAAGATGCCAATATAACCCCAAACAATCTACAGATTCAATGCAACTTCTATCATAATGATATTTTTTATGCAAACAGAAAAATCCACCCCAAAATTTATATGGAATCTCAAGAGAACTTGAACAAAAAAATCTTGAAAACAACAACGAATACTTCCTAATTTCAAAACTTTCTACAAAGCTACAGCAATCAAAAGTGTAGTATAGAACAAGAACAGATGTTCAATCAATGGAATAAACTAGAGAGCTCTGAAATAAATTCTTCCATCTATGGTTAAATGATTTTCAACAAGTGTACCAAGACCACTCAATGGGCAAAAGAATACTCTCAACAAACAGTGCTTGGAAAACTGGATATCCACATGCAAAAGAATGAAACTGGACCATTACCTTATACCATATATAAAAATTAACTCAAAATGGATCAACGACCTAAACTTAAGAGCTAAGCCATATAATTCTTAGGGAAAAAAACTGGCAAAACTCTTTATGATGTGAATTTGATAATGACTTCTTAGACATGAAACCCAAAACATAAGAAATGAAAGAAAAAATAAACTGGAATTCATAAAAGTTAGAACTCTGGCACATCAAATTATGCTGTCAAGATAGTAAAAACACAACCCAGAGAAAATATTTGCAAAGTATGGGCAAAGGACCTACATAGAAATTTCACCAAAGATACTAATAGCCAATAAGTACATGAAAGATGTTCAACATCACTATCACTAGGAAGGTACAAATAAAAACCATGACATTTTTACCACCCAACTTAATGGGATTTGGAGTCCCATGAAGAGTTTTTAAGATGTATAAGCCCATAGGAATGTATGCAAAACTATGCAGCTTGACAGTTACAAACTTCCTCTTCCTTCTCTTATTTTTTACTGAGATCCATCCTCAGTTGACTTTGTACACACATGATTAACTCTGTTAAGAGTTCAACAAATAGTATGAAGAAAAAAACCCGGATAAACAAAAAACTGAAACTGTTCCTCAACAAACAAGGCAGCTCAAGTCATCAAGTGTCAATTTTGCTTCTACAGACTTTGTTTTAGGTGCTCTATTTGTTCTCACAGATCAGGGAAAAGATAGGGTATTTGTCTCTTTGGGACTGGCTTATTTCACTAAGTATGATGTTTTCCAAATTCATCCATTTTGTTGCAAATGACTGGATATCTTTTTTTTTTTTTTACTGCTGTGTAGTATTCCATAATGCATATATCCCATTATTTCTTTATTCAGTGGTAAATTTCTTTATCTAGCTCGGTGGTAAAAATGCCATCTTAACTGTTAAAGTGATCATATTAAGTGTTAAAACGAACATATAGATAGGATTAAGTGTTAAAGTGATCGTATAAATAGGATCAAGTGTCTGGTAATAAATAGATAGAATTAAAAAGGAGAGAACGTTCCAACATAGGAAGCAGTCCACACAGCAGATTCATACAATGACAATCACTTTAAGTAACACCCTGGACTCAAAACCAGCCCTTAAGGCTTCCTGGTCTGGCTGAAAAGCCCGTAAGAGCATTCCAGGCATGGAAAGCCAAGACACTGTGGCAAAAAATATTCTACATGAAGGATCTCTGTGAGTGAGACCCCAGTGGAAAGAAGTGGCCATCAAAAGAGGATATGCTTCTTTCTAAAGGGAGAAGAGAATTTATGCTTTGCTTATGGCCTTATCTAAATTCTGACGGAGTTTTTGGACTCAAAAGGCTTCCATAGCCTTGGCAGCTCATGTCAAGAGCCTCAGGTGGTCACTGATGTCACACATCAGAGTGTTAATTGTTAAATTAACAACAGGAGTCACTGCGTACTAACTCCCCATGCAGGACCTCTGTCCTCAATGAGTTATGAGCATTAATTGTAAAAGTAATTCTCAGTTTTTTTGTATGTATGCAAATTATTGAAATCTTTACTTAATATAGAGTTGGTCTTCTGTCACAAAGTTAACTGAAAATGAATCTTAATGGAGAATGGGACTGGCAAGGGGACAGCACTCCACTTCCAGGTATATATTTAAGAGAACTAAAAGCAAGGACATGTATAGGTATTTGTACACTAATGTTTACAGACAAACCAGTTCTGAAGGAGTCAGCATAAATAGTTCAAGGTCAGGTTAACACAGAGGATTGTGACTGAGGAACTAACTTTCCTTTGTTTTCACTTCCATTCTTTTTTATTACAACAGTCAAAAGGTAGAAGCAACCCAAGTGTCCACTGAGAGATGAATAGATAAGCAAAATGTAGTACATACATATGATGGAAACAAGGAAAAATGACTCATGCTAAATCTGACACAATCTGATACATGAATCTCAAGGATATAATGCCAAGTGAAATAACCTAGACAAAAAGAACCCCCCACTCGTGTAAAGTACTAGTCAAATTCATAGAAACAAAATAGAATAGTGGTTACCAACGGCTGGGGAAGAGAGAACAGTGTTTAATATAGATGTTTCCATTTGTGATGATGGAAAAGTTCCAGAGAAGGCTAGTACTAACGGTTGCAGAACAGTGTGGCTGATTTTTTCCATCCTAGTAATGTTATCACCAGGAAAGACCAGTTTGTAGAAGCACCCCGTCTTCCACAGGAAAAACACCTCTTCCTGGAACGCACCCAGAGTGAAATCAGCTTTGGAAATGGGAACTGAAGCTTATCTTCCCACCCCCATAAAATACAGTGTTAGGTGACTGCCTTAATACCAGAACTGCCAGCACTGTCCTCGGTCACCACTGTATTTCCCCAGTAGTGAAGGGGAGATAGTGTGCTGCCACAAGACCATCTACTAGAAAACACATCAGAATCATAAGCATTCCTTCAGGGACCGCAGTACAGGACTGCTCATGTTTCCTTCTAGAGAGAACCCGTGCCAAAAGATTGCATGAGCTCAACTAAACAGAATAAAGTTCATAGTAATAAAAGAGAATGGAAGCCAAAACAAAGGAAAGTTAGTTCCACAGTCACAATCCTCTGTGTTAACCTGACCTTGAACTATTTATGCTGACTCCTTCAGAACTGGTTTTTATGTGGATCACTGCTGTCAACAATTTGATGTTACCCAACTAAGAAGCTGCCCCACACCATTGTAGGTGTGCCCAAAAACAAAGGGGCAAAAAAGAAGGTTGAAAAGAATTACTTCCCAAGACTCAGGCTTCAATATTTAAACTCGAAATGCACCATAATTGAGAAGCTTGAGATAGAGTCTGGCTCAGTAAGTTAAGATTTACAGGGTAAACCTGGTAGGATTATATTTTTTTATTAGTATTTAGTTTTCTACTTTAAGTGTGTTCAAAGACTGACCTTTCAAAATATGCATTTTAAAGTAACTTACAATATAACCACATTTCTTTCAAGATATTCCAGAATATATGCATTGGTTTGCACATTAGCACCCCTTCCTTTACCCAAATAACTGCAAATTTCAGAGTTGATAAAAATATTGAAAAAAATATTTTCTACTGGTTGAAAACACTAAGAAAAGTATGTTGTGGCCAAATCCCAAATTAATACTGCAAGGTGTCCGGCGTGTAACACAATCCCAAATCTACCAAATACCAGTTTGAATTTTAACATATATTTAAATTAAAAGACTTCAGATGTTACCTTGAAATGTTTAAATGTGCGCTTACGATATTCATACCACTCCACAAAAAAATGCAGACTTCGGAAAAACATGAATAAATCTCTTCTTTCTTCTACTCTGTAGGAACAAAAGATTTTACGATTAATAATTTATTACTAAATGATAGACCCAATCTGGCTTTATGTTTTCCTTTTTAATATCTTACACTAAGAAATTATTTGAAATATTTCTATATGCTGAGCCTCTAGGTGAGATTGCTAATGCTATTTTCTCAGTCTGGAATGCCCTTTTCCCCATTTTCAAATGTTTAAATCTTACCCATCTTTCAAATCACTCAAATGTCACATTATCTGTAAAATCTTACTTTATGAGTATGGTATAATAAAGGCTGAAGAATCTGTGAAGCTTTTGGCACAGAACTGTAAACTTGGAACATTCTGAATGACAAGAATATCTTTGTTATGGTAATGACTTGATTCAAGTCATTGGATACCATCAGGTTGAGGCTGGTCAGAGACTAACCACATTATTAGAGGGCTGAAATGAAGAACTAGTAAGATCTCTGGGGGAGAATGCTGGAGACAGTGTTCAATTACATGGCAAATGATTTGGAGCTCATGTAGTGAATCCCCAGTAGAAACCATGGACACAAGTAGAGCTTCTTGGTTGGTGAACATTTATGTGCTGGGAACAAGGAGGCAACAGGAGGGATGCAACTGGAAGATTCCACAAGAAAGCTCTTTGTCTCCCTGCACTTAGACTTATCTATGCATTGCTCCCACTAAGCTCTTTCTGGGTTGTATCCTTCATATTAAATTGATAATTGTAATTATAGTGCTTTCAGTAAGATTTTTTTTAAGATTGAGTCCCTGCCCTTCCGCTTCTGATCCAGCTCTCTGCTATGGCCTGGGAAAGCAGCAGAAAATGGCTCAAGTTCTTGGGCCCTTGCAACTGTGTAGGAGACCCAGAAGAAGCTCCTGCCTCCTGGCTTCAGATTTGCTCAGCTCCAGTTGTTGCGACCATTTGGGGAGTGAACCAGCAGATGGAAGATCTCTCTCTAACTCTGTCAAATAAATTAATTAATAAATTTTTAAAAAAGGATTGAAAAAAAAAATATTCCAAATACATAGTAACCAGAGGACATCTGGGGAGTGGTCTATCCTATTATCAGAAAAAAAAACAACTTTCAGTTAACACACACACACACACACACATACATTTATATATATCTGTTTCAGATAAAATGAAAATCAATTTCAAAAACTCTAAAAATTGCTTACATTAGTCCACACCTGGGCAAAATCATCTAAACACAAAGCCTAGGTAGGTCTTGTGGCATAGTAGGTTAAGTGGCTGTTTGGGACAGCCACATCCTATAATATACTGAAGAGCCTGGGATTAAGTACTGTGTCTACTTCTGATCCAGCTTCTTGCTAATGTGTAATCTGGGAGACAGCAGATGATGTCAAAGTACTTTAGTTCTTTAGTTCCATGTGACAGACCTAGATGCAGTTCCTGGCTCATTGCTTTAGCCTGGCCAACCCTGGCTATTGTGGGCATTTGGGGAGTGAACCAGTGGATGAAAGTTATTTCTCTTCCTTCTGTCACTCTTCCTTTCAGGTAAATAAAAATGTTAAACCTAAGGCTTATTTAATCATAAGGTTGAATATCTCGTGTAATTTACAGAATATTGTACTAACACTGAAAAATACAATGGTTATATGGGTATAATTTTACATGATCATAGTTAAATAACTACAAATCAAAAAACCATCTTAAGGACCACCTGCACAGATAGAAAAATCCATACCAAAATAATAGCAAGCAAAACCAAAAACATATTTAATACACTATACATCATGATCAATTCGGATTTATCCCATCAATGCAAATGTGTTTCAATCGAGAAAATCAATCACTCTAATACACAAAATTAACAGAATGAGGCAAACAAAGAACACAATCATCTGAACTCATGAAAAAACACTATTGACAAAAACTAACATCATTTCATGATAAAAACGCTCAGTGTTTTAGGAATGAAAGGAATTTTCTCAAAATTATAAAGAGCATACTGAAAATCACACCACTAACAATATTATCAATGGTGAAGGGCTGAGGACTTTCCTAAGAACAGGAACAAGACAAGGATGTCTGCTTTTGCCCTTTCTATTAAAAAAAGTACTAGCTGCTCTAGTCAGAAAAATAAAACCCCATTTATAACACCATCAAAAAGACTAAGAGGTAGGTGTTTGGCCTGGTAGCTAGGATGCTCTTGTCCCATACCCCATAACAGAGTCCCTTGGTTTGATACTTAGCTCTGCTCCTTACCAACTTACTGTTATTCCAAATGCTGGGAAGCAGCAGTTAAGGGCTTATGAAATTGCACTTCTGCCACTCAGATGGGAGACCCAGACTGTGTTTCTGGTTTCTAGCTTTGGCCCCTACCCAGAGTTGTTAAGGGGACTTGGGAAGTGAACCAGCAGATCAGAGCACTCTCTTTCTGTTTCCCCTTTTTCTCTGCTTCTCAATTAGAAAATAATTTTTAAAAATTTTAAAAGAATAAAATACATAGTACTGAAACTACTGATGGAGGTACACATGTGAATATTGGAAAGTACAAAACATTGTGCTGAAAGAAATTAAAGTAGACCTAGTAAACGGAAATATAACCATGCGTGTTCATAGCTACAAGATTTAAGATGGTAATACACTGCAACAAAGTCTATGTATCAATGTGATACTAATGACTTATTTGGAGAAATGGAAAAGCCAATCCTTAAATGCACATGAAATTGAAAGGGACAATAAACACCAAATACACTCTTGAAAAAGAAAATCAGAGGACTCTCTTCCTATTTTTTTTTTTTTTTTTTGGACAGGCAGAGTGGACAGAGAGAGAGAGAGACAGAGAGAAAGGTCTTCCTTTGCCATTGGTTCACCCTCCAATGGCCGCCGCAGCCGGCGCTCTACGGCTGGCGCACCGTGCTGATCCGAAGCCAGGAGCCAGGCGCTTATCCTGGTCTCCCATGCGGGTGCAGGGCCCAAGGACTTGGGCCATCCTCCACTGCACTCCCTGGCCACAGCAGAGAGCTGGCCTGGAAGAGGGGCAACCGGGACAGAATCCGGCACCCCGACCGGGACTAGAACCCAGTGTGCTGGCGCCGCTAGGCGGATGATTAGCCTGTTGAGTCACGGCGCTGGCCTCTATTTCAAAACATAAAACAAAGCAACAGTAATTAAGACAGTTTGGCACTGGCATAAGCACAAAAACCAGATCAGTGGAATAGAGTTGAAAATCAGAAAAACAAACAAATACATGGTCAATTCATTTCCAACAAAGTTGCCAAGAACATTAAATAAGGTCAGAACACTCTTTTAGAAAATTATGCTGGGACATTGAACAGTGACATTCAAAAGAATGAAGTGGGACCCTTACAACACGTACTATATATTAAACTTAACTCAAAATGGATCTAAGACCTAAATATCAGGGTAAAAATAATTTAAAAATTCTTAAACACACAGATAAAATTTTGACCCTGAATTTGACTGTGGTTTCTTTCTTTCTTTTTCTTTTTTTTTTTGACAGGCAGAGTGGATAGTGAGAGAGAGTGACAGAGAGAAAGGTCTTCCTTTTTGCCTCCAATGGCCGCTGCGACTGGCTCATCGCGCTGATCCAAAGCCAGGAGCCAGGTGCTTCTCCTGGTCTCCCATGGGGGTGCAGGGCCCAAGCACTTGGGCCATCCTCCACTGCCTTCCCAGGCCACAGCAGAGAGCTGGCCTGGAAGAGGGGCAACTGGGACAGAATCCGGCGCCCCAACTGGGACTTAGAACCTGGTGTGCCGGCGCCACAAGGCGGAGGATTAGCCTGTTAAGCCACGGCGCCGGCCTGTGGTTTCTTATCATGAAAGCACAAACATCAAGTTAAAAAACAGAAAACTTGGACTTCATAAAAATCAAAACATTTATGCATAAGAGAAAATTATCAAGAAAGTGAAGAGGGGCCGGTATTGTGGCATTGTGGGTAAAGTTTCTACCCAGGAAGCTTCCCATAAAGGTGCCAGTTTGTGTCCCCACTTCCATTCCAAAAGCAGAAGAGGATGGCTTGGGCCCTGCTTCCTATGTGGGAGACCAACATCAAGCTCTTGGCTCTGGCAAAGCTCAGCCCTGGCTGCTGCAGACGTCTGGGGACCGAACCAGCAGGTGGAAAACCTCTCTACGTATCACTGATTTCCAAATAAATAAATTAATTAAAAGTGAAAAGGCCGGCGCCGCAGCTCCATAGGCTAATCCTCCACCTGCGGCACCGGCACATCAGGTTCTAGTCCTGTTCAGGGCGCCGGATTCTGTCCCGGTTGCCCCTCTTCCAGGCCAGCTCTCTGCTGTGGACCAGGAGCGCAGTGCAGGATGGTCCAAGTGCTTGGGCCCTGCACCCACATGGGAGACCAGGAGAAGCACCTGGCTTCTGGCTTCAGATCAGTGCAGTGCGCCAGCCACCGCAGCCATTGGAGGGTGAACCAACGGCAAAGGAAGACCTTTCTCTCTGTCTCTCCCTGTCTACTCTGCCTGTCAAAAAAATAAAATAAAAAAAAGTGAAAAGACATATTACATAAAGTGGTTTTGTTTGTTTGTTTGTTTTTGTTTTTTACAGGCAGAGTGGACAGTGAGACAGAGAGACAGGTCTTCCTTTTGTAGTTGGTTCACCCACCAATGGCCGCCGCGGCCAGCGCACTGCGGCCGGCACACCACGCTAATCATAAGCCAGGAGCCAGGTGCTTCTCCTGGTCTCTCATGCGGATGCAGGACCCAAGAACCTGGACCATCCTCCACTGCACTCCCGGGCCACAGCAGAGAGTTGGACTGGAAGAGGAGCAACCAGGACAAAATCCGGCGCCCCGACCAGGACTAGAACCCAGTGTGCTGGCGCCATAGGCGGAGAATTAGCCTATTGAGCCGAGGCGCCGGCCAACGTAAAGTGTTTGTAAAACATGTATATAATGGTTTAGTATTCAAGATATATAAAGACCTATTCAACATAAAAATCATAAAAATGCAACAGCCTACCATGATCAACACCCAAAAAAAGCAAAAATAGTATCAATAAAGAAATAATACAGAAGACTAAAACTAATATTTTAGTACTGAAAAACACATAATTCAAATACAAATTTCATCAGATGCAATTCACAGAAAGGGAAAAAAATCAGTGAACTTTAAAGCAGATCAGTAGAAATTATTCAATATCAACAAAAAGAAAAAACTGTTGGGAAAATGAAGAGATCCTCAAATGGCTGTGGGATAATAACCAAAGGTGTAGCTGTATGCTGTAAGAACCTCATAAGAGAGCAAGCTCAGGGCTGAAAACATGTTTCAAGAAGTAAATACTGAATACTTCCAGAATTTGACTAAAAACATACCAACAAGTTCACAGAGTTCAATGAACCACAAACTAAATAAAGCCACAGGTGTCTAAGCCCAGACAAATTGTTATTGAATTTATGAAAACTGAGGAAAAGGAAAAATTGAGAAAGTAATCAGAAAGAAATGAGGTATTCCTAATAAGGGAACGATGACTTAAATGTTTGGATTTCTCATGAAAAACTGGGGAGCCCAGAAGTTAAGAGGCACATTTTTCAAGTACTGAAATTAAAGAGCTATCAAACTAGAATTCTATACCCAAAGAAAATCTTCAACAGTTAAAGTAGGGGGCTGGGGTTTAGCTTATTGGTTAAGATACAGCATCCCACATCAGAGTGCTTGGAGTCAATATCAGCCTCCACTTTTTTTTAAAAAAATTTTATTTTATTTATTTCATAGACAGAGTTAGAGAGAGAGGTAGAGACAGAGAGAGGTCCTTCATCCATTGGTTCACTCCCCAGATGGCCACAACGGCTAGATCTGTGCCAATCCGAAGCCAGGAGCCAGGAGCTTCCTCAAGGTCTCCCACGTAGGTGCAGGGGCCCAAGGACTTGGGCCATCTTGTACTGCTATCCCAGGCCATAGCAGAGAGCTGGATAGAAAGTAGAGCAGCTGGGACTAGAACTGGGGCCCATATGGGATGCCAGTGCTTCAGGCCAGGGGGTTAACCTGCTGCACCACCGCACCGGCCCCCCAACCTCCACTTCTGACTCCAGCTTCTGTTAATGTGCACCCTGGAAAGCAGTATTGTCAGCTCAAGTAACTGGGCTTCTGTCTCTCAGGTGGGAGACCTGGATTGTGTTCCCAGCTCCCAAATGTGTCTGGTCCAGGTCCGGCTAGTGTGGGCATCTGGAGAGTGAACCTGTGGTTGACAGCATTCTGTCTCTAAAATTTTCTAATAAAAGGGTCAGGCATTGTGGTACAGTGGATTAAGCTGTGACTTGGGATGCCTACATCAGATATGGGAGGGCTGGTTCAGATCCTGGCCACTTTATTTATGATCCAGCTTCCTGCTAACGCACCCTCGGAGGCAGCAGATGATGGCTCAAGTCCCTGGGCCCCCGCCATCCACGTGGGTGACTGGGATGAAGTAATGGGCTCCTGGCTTCAGCCTGGCCTAGCTCTGGCTGTTGTGGGCATTTGGACAGTGAGCCAGCAGATGGAATCTATCTCTGTCACTCCACCTTTCAAGTAGATAAAAATAATATTTAAAAAATTAAAGAATTAAAGGCATTCTCACATGAAAAAAATGAAGATAATTTAGTGCTACAGACATTCAAATGGTTTCCTTTAGCCTTAAGCATATTTTCAATATTGATGTATATTTTTTGTTTAGTTAAATCCAAATGTCTGGTCTTCCTCAGGACAGTTTCTATTAATAGTGTTGCACCTGTGAATGGGCCATACTTTCATGGCATTACTCAGTTTTCTGTTTTGTCTATGTTGAAATTTTTTTTGAAAACTGGACATTCTGAATGGAAATCCTATTTCTACCTCTTCAGGGAAATATTGTATTTTCTGTACTTTTTGTTTATTAGCTTTTCTGAGCTACTCTATGTGTATTTTTATGTTGTGTTTGACAAATGAAGTCTCTACCTAGCTAATACAGTAGTCCCCCTTATCCTTTTGCCTTCTGTGGTTTCAGTTATGTACACTCAATTGCAGACTGAAAATATTACATAGAAAGTTCCAGAAACAAACAACTCCTCAGTTGTGATGACTGAATCACTGAGCCCAGGATGGGAGTCATGTCTTTGCCCAGTTAATCCACACCACTCCGGGGCCAACTCACACATCAGATCCTCAACAGGGACTCCCTCACCTTGTTATTTAAGAATGGCTATCTTCTCCCTCTGTGCATGCCTATCTCCCATTCTACTTTATTTTTTCATTTACGTGGGATAAGTGCTGTTATAATAAAGTAGTCCCTACTTTCACTTTCTAGTTTTAGTCATTCATTGTCAAATGCAAAACTTCCAAAAACACAAAATTTCTAAGTTTTTAACTGTGTACCATTCCAAGTTGTCTGATAAAATCTCTGGTTCACCAGGCACGAATCATTCCTTTGTCTAGCCTATCCACACTAAATCTGCAACCTGTCCATTAACCATTTGGTTGTTGTCTTGGTTATCAGATAGACTGCCACTGTATTACAGTGTTTGTATTTAAGTAACCCTTACTTTATTTGACAATGGCTCCAAAATAGAAGAGTAGTGATACTGCAGATTCAGATATACCAAAGACATGCTGCCTTTAAGTGAAAAGGCGAAAATTCTTGACTTAAAAACAATTTTTTTAATTAAAAAAAAAAAAACATGCTGAGGTTGCTAAGATATACAAGATGAACACATGTCCTATTTGTGAAGTTGTGAAGAAGGAAAAAGAAATTAATGCTGGTTTTGCTGCCACACCTCAAACTGCAAAAGCAGAAACGAAATCAGTGTGGTTCATAAAGGAAAACTTACCGATATTTTGAGATTATTGCATACTTATAGTATATTGTTATAATTGTGCTACTTTGTTAGTTATTAACTCCTTATTGTGCCTAATTTATAAATTAAATTTTACTTAGGCATGTATATATAGGGAGAAAAAGTATAGTCAGCCTTCAATGTTAGTAGGTAAAATAAATGCATGTGTACTGAACCTGTACAGACATTTTTGGTCATTACTCCCTAAACAATATAGTATAACTTTTTTTTTTTTTTTTGAACAGGCAGAGTGGACAGTGAGAGAGAGAAGAGAGAGAGAAAGGTCTTCCTTTACTGTTGGTTCACCCTCCAATGGCCGCTGTGGCCGGCGCACCACGCTGATCAGAAGCCAGGAGCCAGGTGCTTCTCCTGGTCTCCCATGTGGGTGCAGGGCCCAAGCACTTGGGCCATCCTCCACTGCACTCCCAGGCCATAGCAGAAAGCTGGCCTGGAAGAGGGGCAACTGGGACAGAATCCGGCACCCCGACCAGGACTAGAACCCAGTGTGCTGGCACCGCAAGGTGGAGGATTAGCCTAGTGAGCCGCGGCGCCGGCCTCAACATGGTGTGGTCCTTAGGTATTTGTTGGCCATTTCTATTTCTTCTTTTAACAACTATTGAAGTCTTTTTGCCCATTTCTAACTGGATTGGTTGTTTCTTTGTTGTTGAGTTTTTTAAAGCACCATTTTTTAAGCATTTGAAGAGACTGTCCTTTCTTCAGTGTGGTTTTTGGCATCTTTGTTGCACATCTTTGTGGCCATCAATATGTGGATTCATTTCTGAGATTTTTGTTCTGTTCCACTGGCATACATGTCTGCTTTTATGTCAGTACCACACTGCTGTGGCTACTATGGCTCTACAATATGTCTTGAAATCTGATATGTGATACCTCCAGGATTAAGTTGCTGAAATATTTGGAATATTAATCCTTTGTCAGATAGGTGGATTGCAAATACTTTTTCCCAGTCTGTTGGATACTTCATTTCCTTTGCTGTACAAAAGCGTATGAATTTCGTATATTCCCACTTGGTTTTTATTTTATTGCTTGTGCTTTGAGGGTCTTGTCCAAGTTGTCCCCTACACCAATGTTTTGGAGTGTTTCCCCCCATTTTCTACCAGCAACTTCATAGTCTCATGGCATGCATATTTTTAAAGACTTTCAAAGAATGAATTACAATGAAATGATAAATCATAGGACAGTATATAAAATTTCATCATTTAAAAAACTTTTAAAATAAAACTATAATCAAAATAAAAAAAAATCTTCAAATCCAAACATGAGATGTATTTTTTGTTTGTCTTCTTCAATTTCTTTCACCACTGTTTTCTAATTCTCACTGTAGAGGTTTTCACATTCTGGGTTAATTTATTGCAAGGTTTTTTTTTTTTTTTTTTGGTAGCTATTTTGAATGGGATAGCTTTTATAATTTCTTTATCAGTGAGTTAATTCTTGGTATATAAAAATGCTAGTATTTCTGTTATTTTATACCCTGCAATTTTACTAAATTTTTCAATTATTACAGGCTTGGTGGAATCTTCAGATTTTTCTATATATAGAATCATGTCATCTATCAACAGGCATTTAACTTTTTCCTCTCTTATTTGTATACTTTTATTTTTTTTCTCTTGCCTAATGTGTACTTTTCATATACTGGGTTGGAGGCCAGAGCTCTGACACAGTAGGTTAAGCTTCTGCCTGTGGCGTCAGCATCCCACGAGGGCGCTGGTTCAAGTCCTGGCTGCTCCACTTTACTTCTGATCCAGCTCTGCGCTAATGGCCTGAGTAAGCAGTACCAGATGGCCCAAATGGAAGACCTCTCTCTGTCTCTGCCTTTTAAATAAATAGAATCTTTTTAAAAATAAAACTCTGTGTGTGTGTGTGCGCATAGTTAGAGTGGTAAGAATGGTCATCCTTGTCCGGTTCTAAATCTTAGAGGAAATGTTTTCAGATTTCTCGATGCAATATGATATTGTCTATTTATCATATATAGCTTTTTAAAAAAAGATTTTTTAATTTTTATTTATTTGAAAGGCAAAGCTACCGAGAGGCAAAGGCAGAAAGAGAGAGGTCTTCCATCCAATGGCTCACTCCCCAGATGACCACAATGTCCGGAGCTTCGCTGATCCAAAGCCAGGAGCCAGAAGCCTCCTCTAGGACCCCCATGTGGGTACAGGGGCCCAAGCACCTGGCCCATCTTCTAGTGCTTTCCCAGGCCACAGAAGAGAGTTGGATTGGAAGTGGAGCAGCTGGGACCCAAACCGGAGCCCACATGGGATGTCGGCACTGTAGGCAGTGGCCCCACCAGCTACGCCACAGTGCCGGCCCCACAGATAGCTTTTATTATGTGTGGCATGCACTGCCAGCACTTGATTTCATCATTTCTGGGGGGAAAATCATGAAAGAGTATTGAATTTGGAACCATCTCTGCATCCCTGGGATAAATACCACTTAATCATGGTGAATATTTTTGACTGAGGTGTTGGATTCAATTTTCTAGTATTTTGCTGAGAATTTTTTCATCTATGTTTGTTACAGCTTAAAAAACAATTTGGGTGTCTCCCAAAGGTTCATGTAATAAGTATTGATCTCCAGAGTCTATGTTAATAGATAAAGGAAAGAACATAATAGTTATAGTGTCTGAAGACGAGGCCTTGGATAGGCTTATATCCTTGGGGGTGTAGTCTCTATGATAAAATTATTGTGACTATATAAAAAAGACATGAATATGAAGGAAGATGATATTTAAGACCATAAAACAAAAACAAAAAAATAAAAAAAGGAAATGGGGGAGGTGGGTGTTTGGCCTAGCAGTTAACACACTACATCCCATATTGGAGAGCCTGGGTTTGATGTCTGTCTATGCTCTTGATTCCATCTTCCTCCTAATGTGAACCCTGGGAGACAGCAGATGACTGAAGGAACTGTGCTCCTGTCACCTACATGGCAGACCTAGATTAAGTTTCTGGCTTTAGCCCCAGCTCAGGCCCAGTTGCAGGCATCTGGGCTTAACCAGCGTATAATAAAGAGCTCGTTCTCTCTGTATACCTGTTTCTCAAATAGATAAATTAAAGAAGGAAAAGCTAAAATAATCCATTACTTGTAGACTTTCACTACAAAAAAAAACAAACAGGATTGAATAAGTGAGTAAATGTCTTGATAATGTTGAGAGCTAAATTTCACAATGTGTAAGAAACACAAATGTGAAATCAAAGTAGGGATAGAAACCATGTGGAGATGAACTGCAATTGAAGTGGAATTAGAGGTTTTAGTGTGAAATCATGATTTCACGCACATATATACACATATGCATATATAACACCATATGAATGCTTATACACACACACATACACACACACAATCTCCTAATTTTGTCAGGTGATAAGGTCAAGAAGCAAAGTACTCTAATGGCAATGAGCACACGTACATGCTAGAACTTACTCTCCAATACCATGCTCCATTAAAGCAAACTATGGTTCTTAAAAGAAATGGCTGGACACAAGGCTAGGGTATGAGAGGTATATTGTGACCCTTCACCATCATTCAATGATGGGAATATATGGAAGGATTAAAAAATAATAAGGTAATATCACAGATTCAGGAGCCAGCTCAAACAGATTCCCACTATTCAAGTCTGAGGTACTCTGACCACAAAATAAGAAGATACAAGAATTGTAAGTCATCGAAAGATAGGAGCCAATGAGTCCATACTAATAGACATGTATATGCATAAATACCTAGTGCAGAATAAAAATCCATTTCTTTAGCATAAAGCTAAATGCCTACCTTAAAGTATAGAGGAAGTGCTAGGGTTAAAATAGAATTTTGTAACATCACAATAAAGAAGGGTCAGGCAAAACACTCACTGGATGCTAAATCAAAGAAATTGTGAAAATGTGTAGAATACCTACATGGTCACGAAGTACATCCCCTTAGACTGCACGTTGGATGCAATGGAAGAAAAACAGGAATCATACAGTAGAGAGAACATCAAGTTTTCTCGAGTTATCAATGAGAGTTATCTCTCGAGTTATCCTCGAGTTATCTCTATGAGAGAGAGATACTGAGAGGGACAATATATCATATACATGTTATTTAGTCCAAGAATGCTTAACATCAGTAGATCTCAAGAAGAGATCAAATATGAGGAATATTCTATCAGGTGAAAAAGGTAGGAAGAACTGTATTCAAGATGACAAAGTAAAAAAAAAAAAAAAGAGGGGGGCTCTGAGTTCAGGATCAAAGAAAGCTAAAAGCTAAACAGACATAGCAACTAAATGCAATACTTGAGATTGGATTGTGTTCTTTAGGGAAAAAGAAAATGTAACAGAATATTATGAGATTAACAAAATTGGAATATGGATGGCATATTAGATAAAAGTAGGCTGTCATCTCAACTTAAGAAATCGGTCACCACACTAATGCACACTGAGGGTGAGCATTTGGCCTAGTGGTTAAGAAACTAATTGGCAAGTCTGCATCTCATACTGAAGTGCATAGGTTCACATCCCAGCAAGGCTCCAAATTCTGGCTCCCTGCTAATGTGTACCCAGGAAGGCAGCAGGTGATGGTTCAAGTAGTTGGGTCCCTGTCATCCACATGGGAAATCTGGGTTGAGTTCCAGCTAAAGGGAATTCCAGGGAATTTAAAGAACTAAAAATTCATATCCCTTGCTTCATTTTACTCTTTTTCCCTTTTAATGAGCCAGACAATCAAGGAGAGACTATTCAAAGAAAATCAAAATGAGACTACATACTCAGGAAAAGATGCAGGTTCAGAGAACTGAGAAGGGGGTGAACATTTGGTGCAGCGATTAAGACCCCACCTGGAATACCTGCATCCCGTGTGAGAGTAACTGGGTTGCACTCCCAACTCAACTTGAGAATCAGCTTCCTGCTAATGCACACCCTAGGGGAGCAGCAGGTGATGGCTCAAGTAGTTTGGTCTCTACCACTCACATGAAGACCTGGATTAAGTTCTGGGCTCCTAACTTAGCCCTGGCCCCGCACTGCGCGTTTGTAGGCATTTGGGGAGTCAATCAGTGGATGGAAGATCTCCCTCTGTGTGTTTCTGTCTTTAAAAAAAAAAAAAAGGCCGGCGCCGCGGCTCACTAGGGTAATCCTCCGCTTTGCGGCGCTGGCACACCGGGTTCTAGTCCCGGTCGGGGCACCGGATTCTGTCCCGGTTGCCCCTCTTCCAGGCCAGCTCTCTGCTGTGGCCAGGGAGTGCAGTGGAGGATGGCCCAAGTCCTTGGGCCCTGCACCCCATGGGAGACCAGGAGAAGCACCTGGCTCCTGCCATCGGATCAGCGCGGTGCGCAGCCGCAGCGCGCTACCGCGGCGGCCATTGGAGGGTGAACCAACGGCAAAAGGAAGACCTTTCTCTGTCTCTCTCTCACTGTCCACTCTGCCTGACAAAAATAAAAAAAAAAATAAAAATAAAAATAAAAAAACACTAAAATTAAAGACAAAAAAAATTGAGATGGCCTAAGTTTTTGTTTTTTTAAAAAATTTATTTTCTTGATTTGAAAGAGTTACAGAGAGAGTTAGAGAGAGAGAGAGAGGTCTTCCATTTGCTGGTTCACTTCCCAAATGGTCACAATGGCTGGAACTGAGCCAATCTGAAGCCACGGGTCAGGAGCTTCCTCTGGGTCTCCCACATGGAAACAGCGGCCCAAGGACTTGGGTCATCCTCCACTACTTTCCCAGGCACATTAGCAAAGAGTTGGATAAGAAGTGGAGCAGCCAGGACTTAAATCAGTGCCCAAATGGGATGCCAGTGCTGCAGGCTGGGGCTTTAACCTGCTGTGCCACAGCACCGGCCCCAAGGCCTAGGTTTATACTTGAGGCTGATCCATGGCATAGACACAGACTACAAAAGTAAGAGTGGTGGGGTTTTTGGTCTAGTAGTTAAATCAGCAGTTGGGACACCCGCATCCCGTAGGCAAGTGCCTGGCTCTGTTCCCGATTAATGTGTACCCTAGGAGGCAGCAGGAAATAACTCAAATACTTGGATCCCTGAAACCCAAGTAAGAAATCTGGACTGACTTTGTAGCTCCTAGTTATAGTCTCCAGGCCAGGGTCATTTTGGGCATTTGGGGAGGGAACATGCAGATGGAAGCTTGCTCTCTTTGCTGCTTAAATTAAAAAAAATAATAATAATAAACAGGCAGGTACTATGGCTCAGTGAGTTACGCTGTGGTTTGGGATGCCTGTGTCTCCATACTGAAGCACCCAGTTCACATCCCAGCTACTCTAATTCTCATTCAGCTTCCTGTTAACGAGCATCCTGGGAAACAGCAGATGATGGCTCAAGTACCTGAGTCTCTGTCACCCTCATGGGAGATCTGGATGTAGTTCCTGACACCTGGCTTCAGCCTGGCCCAGCGTCAACTGCTGTGGGCATTTGGGGAGTGAACCAGCAGAAGGAAGATGTATGTGTATGTGTATGTGTATGTGTATGTGTATGTGTGTGTGTGTACTACACTGCATTTCAAATGAAATAAAGTGAACATTTAAAACAAATAAACAAAAACAACAAAAAACAGCAAACCATAGGGAAGGGGAGACTGATTTTGAGAAATAACACATTTTTAGATGAATACTTTTCAACAAGAAATTCACAAGGAATGTAAAGAAACAGGAAAATATAGCCTGGTTAAAGAAAAAAAAAATTATATAAAACATCCCTGGAAAAACCTGATGGCAGATTTACTGCCTGTCTTAAATATGCTCAAGAGGAAGATAAATGATACAAGAGTAAAGTAAGAATAAAAAACTATAAAGAACCCAAACAGCAAAGTACAATAACCAAACTGAAAAATTCACTAAACAGAATCAAATAATTGAGCAGAGAAAATAAAGAACCAGAACTTGATGATAAAACAATGAATGATCAATTCTGAGAAATATGAGGAAAAAAGACTGGAAAAGACTGAACAAAACCTCAAGGATCCGTGAGACACCATCAAAAGAACCAAAATACGCACTGTGGGAATCTAGAAGAGAATGAGGAAGGGATAGAAAGTGTTTAAAGGAAGAAAGGTTGAAAATGTCCCAGATTCACAGTATGAATAGAAGCATCAAAGAATTTCAGTGAACTCAAAGAGATCTACATTCAGACACATTAAACCCAAACTGTAAAAACCAAAAGACAAAGACAGAGTCCTGTAAGAAATAAGAAATAAGTGACTTGTCAAACACAAGGGATCAGGGCCAGCGTTGTGGCGTAGCAGGTGAAGTTTCTGCTGCGATGCCAGTATCCCATATAGGCATCAGTGTCCCAGCTGCTCCATTTCCCATCCAGCTCTGTGCTGATGGCCTGGGAAAAGCAGTGGAAGACAGCTCAAGTGCTCGGGCCCCTGCCACTCATATGAGAGAACCAGATAAAGCTCCTAGCTCCTGGCTTCAGCCTGGCCCAGTGTTGCCCATCATAGCCATCTGGGAATTGAACTAGCAAACAGTCTCTACCTGTCAAATTAAAAAAAAATTAACAATAGATTTTATTTTATAAGGATTTTACCACAATAAAACAAATCCAGGGGAAAAAAACAATTAATCCAAATGAGGGCAAGAAAGTGGAATAGAGGAACAAAAAAAAAAAGGAGACACAGAAAATAAAGAATATTAAATAGTGAATTGACACACAGCTGGATGAGCATGTACTTTACAGAAACACTGGATAGTAAGTGTCAAAAACTTAGTCCATTACCGATTATAAAGAAATTCTTTTGCCTGCGGCGCTGGCACACCAGGTTCTAGTCCCGGTCGGGGCGCCGGATTCTGTCCCGGTTGCCCCTCTTCCAGGCC
This sequence comes from Lepus europaeus, assembly GCF_033115175.1. Taxonomy (NCBI): domain Eukaryota; kingdom Metazoa; phylum Chordata; class Mammalia; order Lagomorpha; family Leporidae; genus Lepus; species Lepus europaeus. The sequence goes on along the minus strand of NC_084838.1, from coordinate 90,895,348 downwards.
AGCTCTCTGCTATGGCCCGGGAGTGCAGTGGAAGATGGCCCAAGTGCTTGGGCCCTGCACCCCATGGGAGACCAGGAGAAGCACCTGGCTCCTGCCATCGGATCAGCGCGGTGTGCTGGCTGCAGTGCGCCGGCCGCGCCGGCCATTGGAGGGTGAACCAACGGCAAAAGGAAGACCTTTCTCTCTGACCTTTCTGTCTCTCTCTCACTGTCCACTCTGCCTGTCAAAAAAAGGAAAAAGAAAAAATCTCTCTCTCTCGCTGTCACTAGGCCTTTCAAATAAATAAATCTGTTTAAAAATAAAAATTAAAAAAAAATTCTTTTAATGCCCAAGAAAACAAATTATTCTCCAACAAATACAGGCCCATAAAGAGCAGCAGTTTCTTTGTTAGAACTTACAGGCCAAAGTAACATATTTCATTCCCAAAACAACTGAGTATAAAAAATAAGCTTTTCATCATGTGATGAGGGAATGAGCCAAGTAAATAATCTCAAAAGATATGATGGCCAAAGTTTAAACACACACACATGCATACTCACATATGAAAGGAGAGACTATTCTGACTTTAAAAAGAACTTTAAAAGTGGAATAATTCCTTTGTTCATCTCCATTCACATCTTCATAAAGTGTACTGGATTACCGTACATATAGTTTTCAATTATAGAAAGCAACTGTGTTTCTGCGTGTGTGCTGGCTCTTACAACTTTAACAATGATTTTAACTTATCTATTTTTCCTAAGCAAAGTCCAACCTCTACTAACTATAAAACAGATGTCCAAAATTTCTTTTGCAAAACATTGGCAGTAACACAATTTCAACTAAAGTAGTCAGAAAAATAAAATACCTGTAAATGTGTCTCTAAGTATAAAATAAAACATAAAGGGAAATTTAGGAGAAATATTAAAAAATTTTATTCTAAAAATAAATTCTCTGTATTATTAGGTCTAAAACAGGATGAACATCAGAAGCCATCACTAAAATATCCATCAGCCTCACACATTGTTAGTGGGAATGCAAAATAGTATGGTTGCTGTGTGAAACAGTTTTTATAATTTATTACAAATTTAAATATACTCGTAATTAAGCAATTCCACTTCTGGCTATTTATCCTAGAGAACAGAAAACCGACATTTACACAAAATCCTTTAGTGAATGTTTACAGGTGAATGCATATCTAAGTATGTGCACACATTATTCCCCCTTAAATGCAAGGGATACACACGAAGACTCCCAGTGGATACCTAAAATTGAAGATAGGACTAAACCTATGTTCATACATAATGATTTTTCCTATACATACATACCCACAATGAAGCTCAATTTATAAATTAGACACAAAAAGAGATTAACAAATAACAGAACAATTACAACAATATATAATAAAATTTATGTGAATGTAGACTCTCTCAAAAGAATAAAGACAAATCTTAATATATTTTTACCATGCATGATAGCAGAAAACTGAAACTGCATTAAATTAAAGCACAGACAAGAAGAACCCAGGTACGTGAGCCATCACATGCTGCCTTCCATGGAGCACGTTAGCAAAAAGGCAGAATTAAAAGTAGAGCTGAGACTTGAACCCAGGCACCACAATATAGGATGTGGGCATACTAAGTGGTGTGTTGTTGTTTTTTTTTTTAATTTTTTTTTTTTTTTTTTTTTTTGATCAGCAGAGTTAGACACAGATAGAGAGACAGAAAGGTCTTCTTTCCATTGGTTCACCCCCAAATGGTCGCTACGGCCGGCGTACTGCGCCAATCCGAAGCCAAGAGCCAAGTGCTTTCTCCTAGTCTCCCACACGGGTGCAGGGCCCGAGCACTTGGGCCATCCTCCACTGCCTTCCCGGGCCACAGTAGAGAGCTGGACTGGAAGAGGAGCAACCGGGACTAGAACCCGGGGTGTGGTTACTGCAGGTGGAGGATTAGCTTAGTGAGCTGCGGTGCCAGCCACCAAGTGGTGTCTTAAACACTGTACCAAATGTCTACTCTGCATATCAATTTTTAAAAAGTGACTGGGGGGGCGGAGCCAAGATGGCGGATAGTGAGGACGTGTGCCTTAGTTTGGGAAAATAAACTTTCATAAAAGCGGAATTACTGTAGCATCAGGAAAAAACTCAAGAAAAAAACTGCAGAGGAATCGCTTCCGGATCTTGTGGAGGAAACACAGAGGACTTACAGGGAACCCACCGCGTGGAAAACCAACCGAGACAAGCCGAGCGGCAGCGGCGGGAGAGGAGGCAGAGCCACAGAATCTCGCCAGCGCGGGAACGGAGGAGGGTAAGAAAGACAAAAGACCTGAGAAGTCCGAGACATTGGGGGGAGGGGGAACAGAGGCCTCTCCCTTCACTCACCAAGCAAAACAAAGAGCACCGCGATTTTACATATGTAAAGCTCAGCCAAACTCAGTATCTTTAGCGAAACTGGAGAACACATTGAGGGCTGCATAAACTCTTTGTGTGGCCCCAGGGGTAGATCAAACGAATACTCACAGAGGCTAGATTTCAACTACCCTCAACTCCACTCCCAACTGAGTCAAAAAAAAAAAAAAAAAAAGAGAGAGAGAGAGCGAGAGCGTCCCAGCAAGGAGCAAATAATCTGGGAGAGTCGCTCTTTACACAGCCTTAAACCTCAAGAAACAAGCATAGCTCTCTGGCCATACCCATCACAGCCCCTAAGGCTCCAACAAAACAGACAGCTCACTTAGAGGCATAGTATAACGAGAGAAAAAAAAAACAAAAACAAAAACAAAAACACCACAAATTATCTCTAACTTGCCAAGCGGGAACGGAGGAGGGTAAGAAAGACAAAAGACCTGAGAAGTCCGAGACATTGGGGGGAGGGGGAACAGAGGCCTCTCCCTTCACTCACCAAGCAAAACAAAGAGCACCGCGATTTTACATATGTAAAGCTCAGCCAAACTCAGTATCTTTAGCGAAACTGGAGAACACATTGAGGGCTGCATAAACGCTGTGTATGGTCCCAGGGGTAGATCAAACGAATACTCACAGAGGCTAGATTTCAACTACCCTCAACCCCACTCCCAACTAAGTCAAAACAAAAAAAAAAGAGAGAGAGAGAGAGAGCGTCCCAGCAAGGAGCAAATAATCTGGGAGAGTCGCTCTTTACACAGCCTTAAACCTCAAGAAACAAGCATAGCCCTCTGACCACACCCATCACAGCCCCTAAGGCTCCAACAAAACAGACAGCTCACTTAGAGGCATAGTATAACCAGAGAAAAAAAACAAAAACAAAAACACCACAAATTATCTCTAACATGCCAAGCAAGAAACATAGAAGCGGAGCTACCAAGAACAAGGAAGGCACTATGACGCCCCCAAGTGAACAAGACATGCCAATGCAAGATTATGAAGATGAAGAGATAGAGCAAATGCAAGAAGCAGATTTCAAAAAATTCACAAGAACATTAAGAAGTTCTCAAAAACAAATTCTTGAACTACAGAAATCCTTAATGGACAAGATAGAAAATCTCTCTTGTGAAAATGAAATATTAAGGAGGAATCAAAATGAAATGAAACAACTAGTGGAACAGGAAATTGCGATAGTGAAAAAAAACCTCAATGAAATGAACTCAATAGATCAAATGGCAAACACATTAGAGAGCCTTAAAAACAGAATGGATGAAGCAGAGGAGAGAATATCGGAATTAGAAGACAGAGAACAGGAAAGGAAACAGTCAAATCAAAGAAAAGAAGAAGAAATCAGAAATCTAAAAAATACTGTCAGGAATCTACAGGATACTATTAAAAAACCCAACATTCGGGTTCTAGGAGTTCCTGAAGGCATGGAAAGGGAGAAAGGATTAGAAGGCCTTTTTAGTGAGATACTAGCAGAAAATTTCCCAAGTTTGGAGAAGGACAGAGACATCCTAGTACAGGAAGCTCAGAGAACCCCTAATAAACATGATCAAAAGAGATCCTCACCACGACACGTCGTAATCAAACTCACCACAGTGAAACACAAAGAAAAGATCCTAAAATGTGCAAGAGAGAAACGACAGATTACTCTCAGAGGATCTCCAATTAGACTTACAGCTGATTTCTCATCAGAAACCCTACAAGCCAGGAGAGAATGGCGAGATATAGCCCAGGTACTAAGAGAGAAAAACTGCCAGCCCAGAATATTATATCCTGCAAAGCTCTCATTTGTGAATGAAGGTGAAATTAAGACCTTTCACAGCAAACAGAAATTGAAAGAATTTGTCGCCACTCGTCCAGCCCTGCAAAAGATGCTTAAAGACGTGTTACATACAGAAACACAGAAACACGGTCACCAATATGAAAGAAGGTAAAGGAAGGAAACCTCAGAGCAAAAGATCACAGGAATCTCAAACCAGATATTAGAAAATATCTTTGGCAAATGGCAGGGCAAAGTTACTCCTTCTCAATAGTCACATTGAATGTTAATGGCTTGAATTGTCCAGTTAAAAGACACCGATTGGCTGATTGGATTAAGGAACAAAACCCATCCTTTTGCTGCTTACAAGAAACCCATCTATCCAACAATGATCCATACAAGCTGAGAGTGAAAGGCTGGAAAAAGATATACCACGCCAACAGAAATGAAAAGAGAGCGGGCGTAGCCATCTTAATATCGGACAACATAAACTTTACTACAAAAACTGTTAGGAGAGACAAAGAGGGGCACTATATAATGATTAAGGGATCCATTCAACAAGAAGATATAACGATTATCAACGTATATGCACCTAATTACAGGGCACCAGCTTATTTAAAAGACTTGTTAAGGGACTTAAAGGGAGACTTAGACCCCAATACAATAGTACTGGGGGACTTCAATACTCCACTCTCAGAGATAGACAGATCAACAGGACAGAAGATCAACAAGGAGACAGTAGATTTAAATGACACTATAGCCCAAATGGATCTAACAGACATCTACAGAACATTTCATCCTACATCTAAGGACTTTACATTCTTCTCAGCAGTACATGGAACCCTCTCTAGGATTGACCACATACTAGGCCATAAAGCAAGTCTCAGCAAATTCAGAAGAATTAGAATCATACCATGCAGCTTCTCAGACCACAAAGGAATGAAATTGGAAATTGGCAACTCAGGAATCCCTAGAGCACGTGTAAACACATGGAGATTGAACAATATGCTCCTGAATGAACAACGGGTCATAGAAGAAATTAAAAGAGAAATCAAAAATTTTCTGGAAGTAAATGAGGATAACAGCACAACATACCAAAACCTATGGGATACAACAAAAGCAGTGTTAAGAGGAAAGTTTATATCAATAGGTGCCTACATCAAGAAATTGGAAAGGCACCAAATAGACGAGCTTTCAAGTCATCTCAAGGATCTAGAAAATCTGCAGCAAACCAAACCCAAACCCAGTAGGAGAAGAGAAATAATTAAAATCAGAGAAGAAATCAACAGGATTGAATCCAAAAAAACATTACAAAAAATCAGCCAAACGAGGAGCTGGTTTTTTGAAAAAATAAACAAAATTGACACCCCATTGGCCCAACTAACTAAAAAAAGAAGAGAAAAGACCCAAATCAATAGTATCAGAGATGAAATGGGAAACGTAACAACAGACGCCACAGAAATAAAAAGAATCATCAGAAATTACTACAAGGACTTGTATGCCAGCAAACAGGGAAATCTATCAGAAATGGACAGATTCTTGGACACATACAACCTCCCTAAATTGAGCCAGGAAGACATAGAAAACCTAAACAGACCAATAACTGACACAGAAATTGAAACAGTAATAAAGGCCCTCCCAACAAAGAAAAGCCCAGGACCAGATGGATTCACTGCTGAGTTCTACCAGACATTTAGAGAAGAACTAACTCCAATTCTTCTCAAACTATTCAGAGCAATCGAAAAAGAGGGAATCCTCCCAAATTCCTTCTATGAAGCCACCATCACCTTAATTCCTAAGCCAGAAAGAGACGCAACATTGAAAGAGAATTACAGACCAATATCCCTGATGAACATAGATGCAAAAATCCTAAATAAAATTCTGGCCAATAGAATGCAACAACATATCAGAAAGATCATCCACCCAGACCAAGTGGGATTCATCCCCGGTATGCAGGGATGGTTCAACATTCGCAAAACAATCAACGTAATACACTACATTAACAGACTGCAGAAGAAAAACCATATGATTCTCTCAATAGACGCAGAGAAAGCATTTGATAAAATACAACACCCTTTCATGATGAAAACTCTAAGCAAACTGGGTATGGAAGGAACATTCCTTAATACAATCAAAGCAATATATGAAAAACCCACGGCCAACATCCTATTGAATGGGGAAAAGTTGGAAGCATTTCCACTGAAATCTGGTACCAGACAGGGATGCCCTCTCTCACCACTGCTATTCAATATAGTTCTGGAAGTTTTGGCCAGGGCTATTAGGCAAGAAAAAGAAATTAAAGGGATACAAATCGGGAAGGACGAACTCAAACTATCCCTCTTTGCAGATGATATGATTCTTTATTTAGGGGACCCAAAGAACTCTACTAAGAGACTGCTGGAACTCATCGAAGAGTTTGGCAAAGTAGCAGGATATAAAATCAATGCACAAAAATCAACAGCCTTTGTATACACAGGCAATGCCACGGCTGAGGAAGAACTTCTAAAATCAATCCCATTCACAATAGCTTCAAAAACAATCAAATACCTTGGAATAAACTTAACCAAAGACGTTAAAGATCTCTACGATGAAAACTACAAAACCTTAAAGAAAGAAATAGAAGAGGATACCAAAAAATGGAGAAATCTTCCATGCTCATGGATTGGAAGAATCAATATCATCAAAATGTCTATCCTCCCAAAAGCAATTTATACATTCAATGCAATACCCATCAAGATCCCGAAGACCTTCTTCTCAGATATAGAAAAAATGATGCTGAAATTCATATGGAGACACAGAAGACCTCGAATAGCCAAAGCAATCCTGTACAACAAAAACAAAGCCGGAGGAATCACAATACCTGACTTTAGGACATACTACAGGGCAGTTGTCATCAAAACAGCATGGTACTGGTACAGAAACAGATGGATAGACCAATGGAACAGAATAGAAACACCAGAAATCAATCCAAACACCTACAGCCAACTTATATTTGACCAAAGATCCAAATCTAATCCCTGGAATAAGGACAGTCTATTCAATAAATGGTGCTGGGAAAATTGGATTTCCACATGCAGAAGCTTGAAGCAAGACCCATACCTATCACCTTACACAAAAATTCACTCAACATGGATTAAAGACTTAAATCTACGACCCGAAACCATCAAATTATTAGAGAGCATTGGAGAAACCCTGCAAGATATAGGCACAGGCAAAGACTTCTTGGAAAAGACCCCAGCAGCACAGGCAGTCAAAGCCAAAATTAACATTTGGGATTGCATCAAATTGAGAAGTTTCTGTACTTCAAAAGAAACAGTCAGGAAAGTGAAGAGGCAACCAACAGAATGGGAAAAAACATTTGCAAACTATACTACAGATAAAGGATTGATAACCAGAATCTACAAAGAAATCAAGAAAATCCACAACAACAAAACAAACAACCCACTTAAGAAATGGGCCAAGGACCTCAATAGACATTTTTCGAAAGAGGAAACCCAAATGGCCAACAGACACATGAAAAAATGTTCAAGATCACTAGCAATCAGAGAAATGCAAATCAAAACCACAATGAGGTTCCATCTCACCCTGGTGAGAATAGCTCACATTCAGAAATCTACCAACAACAGATGCTGGAGAGGATGTGGGGAAAAAGGGACACTAACCCACTGTTGGTGGGAATGCAAACTGGTTAAGCCACTATGGAAGTCTGTCTGGAGATTCCTCAGAAACCTGAACATAACCCTACCATACAACCCAGCCATCCCACTCCTTGGAATTTACCCAAAGGAATTTAATTTGACAAATAAAAAAGCCATCTGCACATTAATGTTTATTGCAGCTCAATTCACAATAGCTAAGACCTGGAACCAACCCAAATGCCCATCAACAGTAGACTGGATAAAGAAATTATGGGACATGTACTCCATAGAATACTATACAGCAGTAAGAAACAACAAAACCCAGTCATTTGCAACAAGATGGAGCAATCTGGAAAACATCATGCTGAGTGAATTAAGCCAGTCCCAAAGAGAAAAATATCATTTGTTTTCCCTGATCGATGACAACTGAGCGCCAAAGAGGAAACCTGTTAAGTGAAATGGACACTATAAGCAACAATGAACTGATCAGCTCCTGTCCTGACTTTAGATGTACAATGTAATACTTTATCCTTTTTAGTATTTGTTGTTGTTGTTGTTGTTCTAGTACTATTGGTTGAACTCAGTAATTAACACACAATTATTCTCAGGTGTTTAAATTTTAACTGAAAAGTGATCCCTGTTAAATCTAAGAGTGGAAAAAGAGAGGGAGGAGATGAACAATTTGGAACATGCTCAATCGGACTGGCCGCAAATGGTGGAGTTAGAAATGTGCAGGGGATTCCAACACAATTCCATCAAGATGGCATGTACCAATGCCATCGCACTAGTCCAAGTGATCAATTTCAGCTCACAATTGATAGCTCTGATAGGTCTAAGAGTCAAAGAGATCACACAAACAAGACAAGTATCTGCTAATACTAACTGATAGAATCAAAAAGGGAGAGAAAGATCCAACATGGGAAGTGGGATACACAGCAGACTCATAGGATGGCAGATGTTCTAAACAACACTCCGGCCTCAGAATCAGCCCTCAAGGCATTCAGATCTGGCTGAAGAGCCCATGAGAGTATAGCAGGCATGGAAAGCCAAGATATCATGGGAAAAAAAAAAAAAGACCTAAATGAATGATCTCTGTGAGTGAGATCCCAGTGGAAAGAACGGGGCCATCAAAGAAGGAGATACCCTTCTCCGAAGGGAGGAGAGAACCTCCACTTTGACTACGACCCTATCGGAATAAGACCAAAGTCAGCGAACTCTAAAGGCTTCCATAGCCCTGGCAACTCATGACTAGAGCCTAGGGAGATTACTGACGCCATGAACAGGAGTGTCAAATTGTTAAGTCAGCAACAGGAGTCACTGTGTACTTACACCCCATGCGGGATCTGTCCCTAATGTGTCGTCTAAAGCCAAGTGATGCTATGACTGGTACTGAAACAGTATTTTTATACTTTGCGTTTCTGTGTGGGCGCAGACTGATGAGGTCTTTGCTAATTATATACTGAAGTGATCTTCTGTATATAAAGAGAATTGGAAATGAAAAAAAAAAAAAAACAACCTGGTGTTAAAATGGAAATGGCATAGAAAATTAATTATTTTGAAAAAAAAAAATTATGTAGGATCTCTGTCTTTAATGTGCTGTACATTGCTATTTAATGCTATAATTAGTAATCCAATGGTAGTTTTTTCACTCGATGTTGCTATATGGGCAAAATGTTGAAACCTTTACCTAATATATACTAAATTGATCTTCTGTATACAAAGAGAATTGAAAATGAATCTTTACATGAATGGAAGGGGAAAGGGAGCGGGAGGGGGGAGGGTTGCGGGCGGGAGGGAAGTTATGGGAGGGGGGAAGCCATTGTAACCCACAAGCTATACTTTGGAAATTTATATTCATTAAATAAAAGTTTAAAAAAAATAAAAAAATAAAAAAAAAATAAAAAGTGACTAGGTAGCCAAAAGCTGGAAACCATCCATGTGTACCAAAAAAAAAAAAAAAAAAAAAAAAAAAAAAAAAAACCACACCACATTTTGGATAAAATACTTTAGATACTTAAAATAATTACTATCCACACAGTGGAATAACAACAATATGAATGAAAAAATAGAACTTCAAATGAAAATCCAAGTGAATCTCACCAACATAATGCAAAATGAAAGATGCTCTTTTACTTTATCTATTAAAAAAAACAAAAGACTACACCAAAGGTCTGCATTTACATGAAGTTCAAAAACAAGCAAAATGAATATACAGGGTTAGGCCTCAGGACGGTGCCTGAACATGCTGGAGGTAAGGAACAACTTGAGGGGGTCTCAGAGGCTGGGGTGCTATTTTCAGACATACTCTGCTCACTTTCTGGGCATTCACTAAATTGTAGACATAGGGTCTGTGTAATTTTCTGTATGTATATGATGTTTCAGTCATAAGGCTTTTTTAAAAATTATTTATTTGAAAAAGTTAGAGAGAGGTCTTCCATTCTACTGGTTCACTACCTAAATGACCGCAATGGCCAGAGCTGAGCTGATCCGAAGCCAGGAGCTTCTTCCTGTGGGTACAGGGGCCCAAGCATTTGGGCCATCCTCCACTGCTTTCCCAGGCCATCGCAGAGAGCTGCATCGGCAGTGGAGCAGCCACAACAGGAACTGGTGACCCCATAGGATACCGATGCTGCAGGCTGGGACTTTAACCCGTTGTACCACAGCACTGGCCCTAAGTCATAAATTTTTAAAGTGGAAAAAAAAAAAAAAAAGATAAGCCCATTAGTCTACAAACACAATGTAGAGTGTTTCACTGAAAGTGTACCAGATGCCAAGCTGGAGATAAAACAGTGAACAATCACAACAAAAAACGTATAACCCTATCCTCAGAAAGGAAAGACAACTTTCACACATGATACAAGTAATTCCAGACACTGAGAGGAAAATTACATAAAAATACTATTAGTGGAGGAAGTTATTTTAGCTCTGTTCAGACTATGAAAACCAGGGAATTGAATTTGAACACTCACACATAACAGGACATAAGAACACCTGTGTGAAGTGAAGAGATAGAGACCACTCCAGAGAGCTGTGTGCTCCTATGGCTACAACTAGAGTGGAAGGTCCACTTGGCAAATTCCACCTTTCACCCCAAGGAATGAACAAGAAGATGTGTTATGCCTGGGCTAGAAGTGGTTAAAAAGAAAACCTCCTGTTACAAAGTGAAAATTGGGGCTGGCACTGTGGCTCAGCAGGTTAAAGCCCCAACCTGAAGCGCTGGCATCCAATATGAGTCTTGGTTCAAGTCCCAGCTGCTCCACTTCCAATCCAGCTCCCTGCTAATGGACCTGGGAGAGCTGCAGAGGATGGCCCAAGTCCTTGCCCCAGCACCCACATGGGAGAACCAAAGGAAGCTCTAGGCTACCGGTGAGTGAGAGCAGATGGATGACCTCTCTGTCTCTACCTCTCTCTATGTAATAAGAAAGGAAGTAAAGAAGGAAGGAAAGTAGGAAGGAAAGGAGAGAGAGAAAAAAGAGAAAGAAAAAGAAAATTAGGTCAGGATGTAAGTTTGTTGTCTGAACTGATAATATTTGCATAAAAGAAGGAACTTCAAGGAGAGAAGACATTGCAAGATAAACAAGTAACAATAGAAAACTGGTACCTGTGTAATGATTCTACTGGGGCAAAACCACTCTATAGGGACCTTCAACAATGCACAACCTACAGAACTTCCAAACAGGAAATAATCACCACTGAAGATGAGTTAGTGATTAAAAAAAAAAGACATGTATGAGGACACCAAGGAGTGAGTCAGCAAACAATTCTAATAGGAATATTAGCACCCCAAGAATAATAGAACATGCTAAAAATCTATAAGTGTATTTAAAAATAAACAGGTAAAAGAAGGAAAAGCAATGATAGAAACAAATTATTTAAAATCAATAAGCAGCAGCTATAATGCTGAGCAAATCCTGAGATGGGGGAACAAAATGTATGGAACATTTGCCTCTAAAAAGGAAACTACAATAGGCAGACTGTGGAAAAAGAGCAGAATCAACGTTCAACCTCACCGTCTCCATTAGGCAATATAGTAGCTGTGGCAGCTCAGTTTCAGCAGAGGGACTTTAGCAGGCAACTAAAGCTAGAGGAGAAATGAGCTGTGGCCCTAAAAACAAGCAGAAATTTCTGCTGTATTTTCCTTTCTAGCCCCACCACATGACAGGACACTGACAAAAGAAGTTTATGGCATAAAAAGGAAGCTTATACCCTGGCTACCTAGTAGGAGGTCTATGAAGAAAAGCCATAAGGAGTCGTAAAAATGTACTAATTATATTGCAGAAAAGGACAGGAATAGTGATACCAGAGATGTATATGAACTCTGGCTCCCTTCTGAGCCTCATGCACTTGTACATGACCCTAAATAGCACAACATAAGCATTGAGAGTTGAGCTAGCAGACAGACGACCACACAGGTCCCAGACTGGCTACTGACTGGCACATACATAGGACTGATCTGAACATCACCGCAAATGCACACTTAGGTGAATTTGCCACTGGGGACACAGGACCCAGATGATGGTCCAGACTTGTCAGCCTGAACTTGATCAAGTTGACTGCCTTGTAAAATGAAGTATTTGGGGGCTGGCATTGTGGCACAGCAGGTTAAGCCACTGCCTGCAATGCCACTGCCTGGCGCCCCATATGAGCAGAGGTTCCAGTCCTAGATGCTCTACTTCCAATCCAGCTCCTTGCTAAGGTACCTGGGACAACTGTGGAAGATGGCCTGAGTACTTAGGCCCCTGCCACCCACTTGAGAGACATGGATGGAGTTCCAGGCTCCAGGCTTCAGCCTGGTCTAGCCCTGGCCATTATGTTTATTTGGCGAGTTAACCAGTGGATCAAAGATCCCTCTCTTTGTCCCTCCAACTCTTTCAAATAAACAAATCTCTAAAAAAACAAAGACAATATTCACCCCGAACTTAAGCCTCAAAGAGCCTAATAACATAATATATATCAAGTCCAGGACATGTTCCAAAATTACTCCACCTATAAAACACCAAGACCATTTCAACCTGCAAGGGAAAAGACAATTAACATTGACCTAGAGATGGTAGAGTTGCTGGAATTATCAGACTATAAAATAGCCATTATAAGCACACTTCAAAAAAGGTAAACATTGGGGCTGATGCTATAACATAGTGGGTAAAGAGGTGCCACCTGCAGTGCTGGCATCTCATATGGGCACCAGTTCAAGTCCTGGCTGCTCCACTTCCAATCCAGCTCTCTGCTGTGGCCTGGGAAAGCAGAAGATGGCCCAAGTGCTTGGGTGCCTGCATCCACATGAGAGACCTGGAGGAAGCTCTGGGCTTCAGATTGGCACAGCTCCAGCTGTTGTGGCCATCTGGAGAGTGAACCAGTGGATGGAAGACCTCTCTCTCTCTCTCTCTCTCTTTCTCCGCCTTTCCTTCTCTATGTAACTCTGAATTTCAAGTAAATAAATAATTCTTTTAAAAAAGGGTAAACATTAATGAGACACATCAGCAAATAGAAGGTGAAGAACAAGATAGAAATTTAAAACTGAAAAATAAACAAATCACAAGGTTTACTATATAGACAAACACAGAATAGAGGAAAAAATCAAGGGACATATAGACAGATCCATACCAATAGTCAATCTGAACAACACTGAAGGAAAAAAGTGGAAAAAAATAAAATAAAACCTCAGGGACATGTGGAACAATATCCAAGTGCTCTGACACATCCCTGTCTCTGGAGACCCGGGGACAGAGAAATGTGTTGGAGTGCCTGGGTTTAAGTCTCAGCTCTGCTTCCGATTCCAGCTTCCTATTAAGGTGAACTCTGGGAGGCAGCAGTGATGGCTCAAGTGAATGGGTCCTTGCCACCCACGTGGGAGACACTGACTGAGGTTTTGCTATTGGACCCAGCCTTACCCACCCCAGCTTTTGCAGGCATTTGGGGAAGTGATCCAACTGAGAGAAAATCTGTCTGTCTGTCTCCCTGCCCTTCAAACAAAAATAAAATTTTATCTCTTTTTAAAAAGGGAAAAACTCTTGTCACATACATACAACTGTATGGATGAATCTCAAAGGCATTTTCTTTAGTGAAAGAACCAATCTCAAAAGCACACACATTATTTGATTTCTTCTGGAGAAGGCACAACTCTACAATGGAGAACAGACCAGTAGTTGCCAAGACACAGGAGTGGAGGTTTTATTAACAAAGGGCAGGATATAGGAGGTTTTTTTTTTTTCCCCTGGGTATGACAGAATTGTTCTTTATTCCAAATATGGTGGCAGTTACATGTACTATGTATGTGTTATAGCTCTAAGACCTGTATAACAGTCAATTTTATTATAATATTAATATACAAAAAGCTTTTAAAAGGAGGGAATAAAAGGCAGATGAGGAAAGTGGTAACAGAGAACACTGAAAATGATCAGTACTGACAGTGAAGCCAAAAGCTCAACAGATTAATGTTTAATCGATTAAATAAAAAGTGAAGAAATTATCCTTCATTGGACTATACATCTGAGGAGAAATCTATAAAAATTACAGGAAACTCAAATTAGATTTTTTTAAAAGTAAATTTTGAAGAAAAGATACATAGGGGCCGGTGCTGTGGCGTAGCAGGTAAAGCCACCACCTGCAGTGCCGGCATCCCATTTGGGCACCAGTTCGAGTCCTGGCTCCTCCACTTCCTATCCAGCTCTCTGCCGTGGCCTGGGAAAGCAGCAGAAGATGGCTCAAGCCCTTGGGCCCCTGAACCCACGTGGGAGACCCGGAAGAAGCTTCTGGCTTCAGATCGGCACAGCTCCAGCCATTGCAGCCAATTGGGGAATGAACCAGTGGATGGAAGACCTCTCTTTCTCTCTCTGTGTAACTCTTTCAAGTAAAATAAATCTTAAGAAAAAAACACATAGAACCTCTACAAATGAAAATATTGTCAATGAAGATGAACGCTCTATGGATGGGGTTTTAACTACCCAATTAGTCACAAACTGTTTCCAAACAAGACGTAAAGTGCTGCAAAGATAAGGCCACTCTCAACCTACCATCAAGGAAAACTTCAATAATATATAAAGTCATAACCTCTACTGAGCCCAGTAAAGACTTGCAGTCACAAAGGAACCAACTAAATTAAAAGTTTTCTCTTCCAAGTGAAATTTAGAACACATAAACAGTTCACCTTTAGCTAAACACAGAGGAGAGAAACAGTCACCACACCAGCGGGTAACAAGAAACCAAAGGGCAAGAGTCAGTTACTGCCATTTTGGAACAGAGGGGAACCCCAGAAAGACTGTGGTCCTGGCAGGAGCCCAAAGAGCTCCCCTCAGTGGCACAGGCTTGCAAAGGGGAGCAGCTGCTGCTGGGGTACAGATATGAAGCCTTAACCCTTATCAGGAGCACAATTCTTAAGCCACTGAAGGATAGGCAGAAAAGCAAAAGAAAAAGTGCATTGTTTCAAAGAAGGAGAATGGATCAGAGTCTGGAAGAAGGACAAGAATACTCTGAGGCCAAGATAAAGATACACTCCTTCTAGAAGAGGGGCAGAGTGGAAGTCCTCTAGTCCATTGGCAGGCCAGGATATCCATTGTGTTCAGGACCCTACACACGAGGAAACAGGTCTGCTACCACTGAAGGAGAGAAACAACACACTTGATCCTCTTCCGAATCCAGCTCTCTGCTATGGCCTGGGAAAGCAGTGGCTCCTGGCTTTGGATTGGCCCAGCCCCATCCGTTGCAGCCATTTGGGAAGTGAACCAGTGGATGAAAGACCTTTTTCTGTGCCTCTCCTTCTGTAACTCTACCTCTCAAATAAATAAATTAAATTAAATTAAAAAAAAAAAAACAGACAGAAACACTGCCCACTCAAGACCAAAAACACAGATGGGTTGAGTTTGACTGTACCGGGGAGGAGGAACAGAAGCATTGAGAAAGCCATTTATCTGAGGCATAGGTTGATAGGATCTACCCAAAACCGAGGATGGACCATGGAAAGGCAGAACTCCCTTTGTTCCCACCACAAGCTTAGCATCAAATAGCAAGCATCAGGAGTCAACTGCTGGAGAAGCACTCCTCTGAGGTGTGAACACATAGGGGCTGCTAAAATCTGGAAGCAGAGCTGGATCACTGGGGAAACCTTCCAGCTCCCAAGGCTCCATTCTAAATATAAAGCAACAATAATAGCCCACTGCTGGAAGAATTAGAAGCTGTGATGCTTCAAGGAAATGAAAGCAACAAAAATCCCAACTTTAAGTTCAACACTGTCTACCTTGATGAACCCTACACCACATGTCTACTAAAATAAATGTATCTGTTTCTGGGCATAAATATTATCTGTGGCAGGCACTATTGTTCTACCACAGACCACATCCATCATTCAACCAAAAATTATGAGACACAACACTTCAAGAGGGGTAGGATGCCTGGGACATCTGCATCCCATATCAGAGTGGTTAGCTTGGTTCCTGAGTCTAGTTTCCTTCCAGTGCAGATCCTGAGAGACAACCAGGTATGGCTCAAGTTGGGTCTCTGCCAACTACATGGGAGACCTAGCTTGAGTTCCCAGCTGTTGCAGGTATTTGGAGAGTGAAGCAGCAGATGGGAGCTTACTCTCACTCTTGCTGTCTCTCTGCTTCTCAAATTACAAGGTTTTTTTTTTTTTTTAGATTTATTCAATAGGCAGAGTTACAGACAGTGAGAGGGAGAGACAGAGAGAGAGGTCTTCCTTCCATTGCTTCACTCCCCAGATGGCTGTAACACCCGGAGCTATGCTGAACCACAGCCAGGTGCCTCCTCCTGGTCTCTCATGCGGGTGCAGGGCCCAAGCACTTGGGCCATCCTTCACTGCACTCCCGGGCCACAGCAGAGAGCTGGACTGGAAGAAGGGCAGCCAGGACTAGAATGGCGCCCATATGGGATGCTGGCACTGCAGGCAGAGGATTAACCCACTGGTCCACAGCGCCGGCCCTGTAACTTTTAAAATCAAGAAAAATAACCCACTGTAAACTAATCAGAACCACATGCAAAGATGACTCAGAAGTTGGTACTGTCAGATAGGAACTTCAAAATAATGATTAATAAGTTTAAAAAATCTGGTGGAAAATATGGGCAACTTCCTTAAACACATGGAAAATGTGGAAAGAGAGAAATAAAAAATTATAGAAATGCTAGAAATAAAAAAACATTGCAAGAGAGATGAATTTCTTCCATTGGTCACCAGCAGACTATACTTCAGCTGGGAAACAATCTGTGAATTTGGACATGTGTTAACAGAAATGATCAAAGTGAAACACAAGGTTAGAAGAGTTAAAGAACACAGCATCTAAACACTGAGATGATGCTAAACATGGTCTAACCTATGTGTAATTAGTGTGGTAGAGCAGTAGAGTTCAGGGAAAAACGAACATCTGAAGATACAGATTGAATTTTCACACAAATACACCCTGGATATAGCATAAACTGTGGAGAAAAAACATAAATCAAAGGCTGGAAGGCAATCTTCAAACACACATTTTAATACAGAAATCAAATGTAACCATCCCAGCAGACTTCTGTTCACAACCTGAGTAATCTAGAAGACAATGAAAGCATATCTTTAGAGATAGGAAAGAAAAACTGTCAACCAACAATCCTGTAGCCAGAAAAGTATCTTTCAAAAAATGAAGGCAGGGGCCAATGTTGTGGAATACAGGATTAAACTGCTGCTTGCATGTCAGCATACCATATCAGAGTCCCAAGTCCCAGCTGTTTTGCTCCTGATCCAGCTCCCTGCAAATGCTCCTAGGAAAGCAACAGATGATGGCTCAAGTCCTTGGACCCCTGCCACCCACATGGAAGAGCCTGATGGAGTTCCAAGTTCCCCGACTTTAGCCTGGCCCAGCTCTGGTTACCATCATTTGGGGAGTGTGTCAGTGGGTGGAAGATCTCTGTCTCTCCTTAACTATAACTCTGCCTTTCATGGGAGACCAGGAGAAGCACCTGGCTCCTGGCTTTGGATCAGCGCGGTGCACCAGCCACAGCGCACTGGCCGCAGGGGCCATTGGAGGGTGAACCAACAGTAAAGGAAGACCTTTCTCTCTCTCTCACTGTCCACTCTGCCTGTCAATAAATAAATAAATAATAAAGGCAGGGGCCAGCACTGTGGCACAACAGGTTAAGCCATGGCCACAGCACCAGCATCCCAGTTCAACTCCTGGCTGCTCCACTTAGAATCCAGCTCCCTGCTAATGCACCTGGGAAAGCAGTGAAGGATGGCCCAAATCCTTGGGCCCCTGCATCTGTCTGGGAGACATAGAAGAAGCTCCTGGCTCCTGGCTCCGGCCTGGCCTAGCCCAGGTTGTTATAGCCATTTGAGGAGTCAATCAGTGGATGGAAGCTCGCTCTTTGTCTCTCGTTCTCTGTGTAACTCTGCCTTTCAAATAAAAGTAAATAAATCTTTTTTAAAAAATGAAGGCAAATAGGCCGGTGCCGTGGCTCACTAGGCTAATCCTCCGCCTTGCGGCGCCGGCACACCGGGTTCTAGTCCCGGTCGGGGCACCGATCCTGTCCCGGTTGCCCCTCTTCCAGGCCAGCTCTCTGCTGTGGCCAGGGAGTGCAGTGGAGGATGGCCCAGGTGCTTGGGCCCTGCACCCGCATGGGAGACCAGGAGAAGCACCTGGCTCCTGGCTTCGGATCAGCGCGGTGTGCCGGCCGCAGCACGCCTACCGCGGCGGCCATTGGAGGGTGAACCAATGGCAAAAGGAAGACGTTTCTCTCTGTCTCTCACTGTCCACTCTGCCTGTCAAAAACAAAACAAAACAAAAAAAAAAATGAAGGCAAATAAACATCTTTCCAGAGAAACAGACTGACAGAATTACTGGCAAACAGATCAGCCCAAATTAAAGGAAGTTCTTAAGTCAAAAGGAGTGTACCAGTTAGAAACCTGAGTCAATATAAATCATTGAAGAATGTTGGAAATGGTAAAAATGAAGATAAACATCCAAAACCATCTCTTTTATTTCTAAATACTTTAAAACATAATGGATGGTCTAAAGCAAAATAAGCAACACATACTCAGGAAACTGTTAACACACACAAAAGTGAATTATATGACAATAATGGCACAAAGGCTGAAAGAAATTACAAGCATATTATTGTTCTTATACTATTTGTGAGAGGTTTAGCATTTTATATGAATGCAAACTAGGATAAGGGAAGATCAGGGTAATAGCAAGAGTCAAAAAAAAAAAAACAATTTCTACAAATTTTCCAAAAATTAAAGATACAATTCTCAGTCTGAAAAACTACAGACATTTAAGGGAAAACTAAGTAAATTTATATTTAGGCATGTAGCATTTACATTACATAATAGCACAAAGAAGAAAAAACAAAATAAGAATTTATACAAGGGCAATAGAGCCTGGCTTCAAACCCAGGTCTCTGACCTATGTATGACCTGCATCCTTTCTAAAATACAGGTTGCTCTCCACAAAGTGGCAACCCAGTCTATTAGAATTATCAAAAGGGCTGAGATGGGACTGGTGCTGTGGCATAGTGGGTAAAGTAGCTGGCTACTGTGCTGGCATCCCATGTAGGAGTCAGTTCAAGTCTTGGCTGCTCCACTTCCAATCCAGTTCTCTGTTTATAGCCTGGGAAAGCAGTGGAAGATGTCCCAAGTGCTTGGGCCCCTGCACCTACATGGGAGACCCACAGGAAGCTCCTGGCTCCTGGCTTCGGATAGGCCCAGCTCCGGCCATTAAGGGCATTTGGGGAATGAACCAGCGGATGAAAGATCGATCGATCGATGTCTGTCCCTCTCTCTGCCTCTGCCTCTCTGTAACTCTGCCTTTCAAATAAATAAATAAATCTTTAAAAAGGGGGTGGGGGGCTGAGATAATATATTATTAAGTAACTATAGTATAACATGAATATTATACAAGGGACAGATATTCCACCATTCTTCCTTTCATAACTTCCAAATAGCAAATGCTACTTCCAAGCAGGGCCTGGACAAAAGGAAAAATGTCATCTCTTTTTTCTCCTTCTTCTTAGGCAGTTCATTTTCCAATTTCTGTGAAGGATCTTACTCTCCTATTCAGCTAGTACATTCTAGATTCCTCGAGACTCAGCTCCAGGCCCTCTTGTACTTTCACTCTATCTTCCCTCCATAGGCAACTCCACTCCTGCTCAAGGCATTCATTTCTACCCACCGGGTGACCACTTCAGTGTTCTGTCTCCTACCCACGTCTGTTCTGAGCTGCCTACTTCCCATTTTTATTTCAGTATTTCATAGGCACTCAAGTTTAATGTGTACAAAATGACACTGCATTCTCATGACATGATTCTCTTCCAACTTTCCCTTATTAGCAAATGGGGCCACCATCATTAAGAAGTTAATCCCTGTCAGAGACCACCAACCTCTCATTCAACTGACAACATGTCCCCAACTACTTGCTTCCTAAATGTCCCCCAATCCATTTCTGCTATTTTCATTCTAGTCCAAACTATGAACTTTTCTTGCCTGAACTGTTCAAATAAGCTAGTCATTACTGCCCCCACTGTACTTGCTATTGTACCCCTTCAATCCATTCTCCCTGTAGCCTCCAGAACAATTCTTCCTAGGGTGTCACATGTCTGCCTTCTTCAGACTCTGCTCAAAGCCTTTCAGTAGTTTCACTTTGCTCCTAGGACTGTGACCTAACACCTTACAAGAAACTCTATAAAGTTGGACCTTACATACTTCTCTAGCCTCACTGCCCTGGGCTCCTGCTACCCTCTCATCGCTCTGGCTTCCTATCAGTTGCTCCCAGATGTCATGCTCCCTTTTGGCACAGTGCTGAGGCAAGACAATTGCTTATGTCTAGGAATTCTGGGTTAACTCATAACTAAAAGTCAGCTCAAGCATTGGGACATCAATCCATATTTTCTGTGATAGCATCAAATTCTTGACAATTGCTCTAGTGGTACAATATGATCCTTCTTTGTAGTATTTAACATAGCCAGAATTCTACAGTTCTGAAATTACTTGATTAATAGAGGAATTTTCCAGTAGGCTCTAAGTATGAGGTGGTGGAAACACTTGGTGCAGTGGTTAACAAGGCGTCTCACATTGGAGTGCCTGGGTTTGAGTCTTGGATGTGTGTTCAATTCCAGCTGATAATGTGAAACCTGAAAGGCAGCAGCTGATGGCTCAAGAGCTTGGGTCCCTGTCACCCACGTGCAAGACCCGTAATGAACCCAGGCTCCTGAATGTGGCCTGGTCCAACCTCAGCTGCTGTAGGCATTTGGGGAGTGAACCAGAGATGGGAATGTGTGCTCACGTGCTCTCTGTCTCTCAAATAAAATGAAAATGGGATGGTATTGTAGTGCAGCGGTTTAAGTCACCATCTGCAACATCAACATTCCAGATGAACACTGATTCAAGTCGCAGCTGTTCCACTTCCAATCCAGCTCCCTGCTAATGTGCTTAGGAAAGCAGCAAAGATGGCCCAAGTGCTTGGGCCCCTGCCACCTTCATAGAAGACCCAGAAAGAGCTTTAGGCTAGCCCTGGCCCTTGGAGCCATTTGGGGAGTCAATCACTGGATAGGTGATATCTGTCTATCTTTCTCTGTAACTCCCCCTTTCAAATAAATAAATCTTTAAAATAACAATTTTTAATGAATTAAGTAACATTTTTTAAAAATTCCATCACGGAAGACTGTATCTGGTTTTGCTCACAATTAAAATGCCAAGAACATAATGAATGTAAGATACATCTAGAATGGATCACAGATACAGAGAACGTTTAAATATATCCTAATAATGGTGTTATGATTTCAGAGATGACTTATTTACTTACCAAGAAAGGGTAAACTTAAAACTGAGGTGTGAAAAGATTCCCTAAAAAAAATTATAAAAACTGCTTACCTACATACAAATTCACTTAGTTCTGGATATTCTGTGGGCTCCATTATTATGTTGAGGTCAGTAATAACAGAAGATAAACTCTCATTATCCTACAATAAAGATATAAATTTTATGTATCAGAGCACAGTAACTTTCAAATAAAGATAAAAAATACTTTAAAATACACAAAATGAAATGTAACCAGATAGAAAAGGGTAATCAAGAAATGATCCTGGGGTCGGGTAGTATGACGTAGTGGGTAAAGCCATTGCTTGTGATGCCAGCATCGCATATGGGTACTGGTTCCAGTCCCGGTTGCTCCACTTTCAATCCAGTTCCCTACTAATGCACCTGGGAAAGTAGCAGGAGATAGCCCAAGTGCTGGGGCCCCTGTAA
Organism: Lepus europaeus; assembly: GCF_033115175.1. NCBI lineage: Eukaryota > Metazoa > Chordata > Mammalia > Lagomorpha > Leporidae > Lepus > Lepus europaeus. Next base: position 90,873,350 of record NC_084838.1, on the reverse strand, counting down.
CCACGTAGGAGACCTGGATGAAGCTCTGGCTGGGCCTGCTGAGCTGTTGCAGCCATCTGGGGAGTAAACCAGTGGATAGAAGACCTCTCTGTCTCTCCCTCCCTCTGTAACTCTACCTTTCAAACAAATAAAATAAATCTTTAAAAAAAAATAAAGTGCCGAAAATGTTTGCTAGGAGAATGCCATAAGATCTTTATACCAAAAACTAAAATGAACTACAAATGAATTAGTTAAACACTAAAACCATAAACCATTTGGAAGAAACATAATTTTGACAACAAATACTTTAAAATATTTATTTTGACTTCTAAGAATCTATACTAAAATTATAAGAAAACAATGACATGAATAAAGATACTCATAAAGTATTTATCACAGAAAGCCAGAAACAACTCCATACTCAATGGGCTTGTTAAATAAACTGTTATTTTGATCTGTAAATGAAGGTTTTCCTTTTTACAAAAGTAAAATTTCTTCTATTACATATTTGTCTATAACTTTTTTTTTCTGTTTTTGCTTTGGAAATATCATTTAGTGGCTCTCCACTGTCTTAATATTATCTTCTTTTCAATTGCTTTTACAGGTGATTTTCCTCAAGGCTATCCTCATATTCTACTCCCTGAAACTTTTAGTGCAGTTGTATTACAGTCCTTTTATTCTTTTTTCCCTCAGTCCCAACCATTCAATTTGTGCTTTATGCTTTAAGTCAGAGTAGCTTATTAAAAAAAAAAACTATTTAAAAAGCAGAGTTCTTATACTTTGTGTGTCTATGTGGGTACAAACTCTTGAACTCTTTGCTTAATATATACTAAGTTGATCTTCTGTATATAATTAAAAATGAATCTTAATGAAGAATAGGATGGGAGAGGGAGTAGGAGATGGGATGGTTTGCGGGTAGCAGGGTGGTTATGGGGGGGAACTTCTATAATCCAAAAGTTGTACTTCAGAAATTTACATTTATTTAATAAGTTTTCTTTAAAAAAAAAAAAAAAGGCAGAGACAGTGGCAAGATGGCAGAATAGGAAGGGAGCACACTGATAGTCCGGGAAGGAGAGTTTAATAAAAGTGGAGATACTGCAGGTTCAAGGAAGAGTAGGTGAAGAAAAAGCAGAGAAACTCTTCCAGAACTAGTGATTCACAGTGGACCTGCGTGGAGAGTGTGGGAGCCCACAGTTTGGGACACCAGCGGCAGAATCAACACACCAGCGCTGGAACGCAAGGTGAGCCAAACCTCAACAGCCCAAGACACTGGCAGGCAAGCGGAAAGAGGAGACTAGAGGAACGAGGCTTAAAACCCCGTGGGGAAAAGTTCACAAGGCTACCTAGAAGAGAGAGGGAAAAAAAGTGACTGATACGGACACGGGTTTCTCTTTCTCCGCTCACCTCTCAAAGGCAAGCAAGACAAAGAGCAGGCGCCATTTTGGACATACGTCATAAGCAACGCGACCTCAGTCAGGACTGCACCCTCAGGTCTGCACCAGCCCTCAGCCAAGCAGAAAAACCTGACTCTGGGCAGGGGATGAAATAACAGGAGATTAGGACCTAGTGAATGTGTGGTGCTAATCAACTGAGACTGTGAAAAAAGAGATGGTGGGGGAAAGAACTCATGGAATTCACATGAGTACTCTCCAAAATTCGGTAGCCTTGGCAACCCAGTGGGAGACTACAGAATTGGAGCCCACACAGAGGGCAGCACAGACTCCCTGTGTGGTCCTTGGGAAAGAGCTTCCCATCGCTGGCTCCTGTAGGTATATCATTCGCCTGCTAACTACCTCCAATTCCGCTCAGCTGTGTGGAATAACTTCCCTTCTGAATCAAAAAGAAATTTACCATGCCTAACCTGGGAGTGTCACCTTTGGCACACCCTTAACCCTGAGGAACCAAACAGAGCTCTCAGGCCACACCCATCTCAAGCCTCTAAGGCTCCATCAAAAGCAGTCCACTTAATACAGTCATAGTACAACAAGAAAAAACACCACAGCGAGGGAAGGAGAATCCAAAGAATATCTCCACAATGCCAAGCAACAAATGCAAAAACCAAGAAAACAAGAACAAGGATGACATTATGACACCCCCAAATGAACAAGACACCCCAATTCAAGATTGTGAAGATGATGAGATGGAAGAAATGCAAGATACGGATTTCAAAAAATTTATGATAAGAACAATAAGAAGGTTTCAAAAACAAATGCTTCAGCTACATAAATCCTTACTGAACAGGACAGAAAATCTCCTTCAAGAAAATGAAATCTTGAGGAATCAAAATGAAATGCAGAAACGAGTAGAACAGGAAAGTGCGATAGTGAAGAGAAATCAAAATGAAATGAAGAACTGAATAGATCAAATGACAAACACATTAGAGAACCTTAAAAACAGAGTCAGTGAAACAGAAGAGAGAATATCAGACTTAGAAGACAGAGCACAGGAAAGTATACAGTTAAACCAAAGAAAAGAAATTAAAAATCTAAAAAATATTGCTGGGAATCTACAGGATACTATTAAAAAACCCAACATTCGGGTTCTAGGAGTTCCTGAAGGCATGGAGAGAGAGAAAGGATTAGAAGGCCTTTTTAGTGAGATACTAGCAGAGAACTTCCCGGGTCTGGAGAAGGACAGAGACATCCTAGTACAGGAAGCTCATAGAACCCCTAATAAACATGACCAAAAGAGATCCTCACCACGACATGTTGTAATCAAACTCAACACAGTGAAACATAAAGAAAAGATCCTAAAATGTGCAAGAGAGAAACGCCAGATTACTCTCAGAGGATCTCCAATTAGACTCACAGCAGACTTCTCAGCAGAAACCCTACAAGCTAGAAGGGAATGGCGAGACATAGCCCAGGTACTAAGCGAGAAAAACTGCAAGCCCAGAATATTATATCCTGCAAAGCTCTCATTTGTGAATGAAGGTGAAATAAAGACCTTTCGTAACAAACAGAAATTGAATGAATTTGTCGCCAGTCATCCAGCCCTGCAAAAGATGCTTAAACATGTGTTACACACAAAAACACAGAAACACGGTCACCAATATGAAAGAAGGTAAAGGAAGGAAACCTCACAGCAAAAGATCACAGGAAGTTCAAAGCATATATTAGAAAATATCTTTGGCAAATGGCAGGGCAAAGTTACTACTTATCAATAGTCACATTGAACGTTAATGGCCTGAACTGTTCAGTTAAAAGACACTGATTGGCTGATTGGGTTAAGGAACAAAACCCATCTTTTTGCTGCTTACAAGAAACACAACTCTCCAACATAGAAGCATACAGACTGAAAGTGAAAGGTTGGAAAAAGATATACCAAGCCAAAAGAAATGAAAAAAGAGCAGGCGTAGCCATCTTAACATCAGATAAAATAAACTTTAACACAAAAACTGTTAAGACAAAGAGGGGCACTATATAATGATTAAGGGATCAATTCAACAGGAAGATATAACGATTATCAATGTATGTGCACCTAATTACAGAGCACCAGTTTATTTAAAAGATTTGTTAAGTGACTTAAAGGGAGACAAGACTCCAATACAATAGTACTGCGGGACTTCAATACTCCACTCTCAGAGATAGACAGATGAACAGGACAGAAGATTAACAAGGAGACAGTAGATTTAAACGACACTATAGCCCAAATGGATCTAACAGATATCTACAGAACTTTTCATCCTACACATAAAGAATTTACATTCTTGTCAGCAGTACATGGAAACTTCTCTAGGATTGACCACATGCTAGGCCATAAAGCAAGTCTCAGCAAATTCAAAATAATTAGAATCATACCATACAGCTTCTCAGACCATAAAGGAATGAAGTTGGAAATTAGCAACTCAGGAATCCCTGGAGCACGTGCAAACACATGGAGATTGAACAACATGCTCCTGATTGAACAATGGGTCATAGAAGAAATCAAAAGAGAAATCAAAAATTTTCTGGAAATAAATGAGGATAACAACAGAACATACCAAAACTTATGGGATACAGCAAAAGCAGTGTTAAGAGAAAAGTTTGTATCAATAGGTGCCTACATCAAGAAATTGGAAAGGCACCAAATAGATGAGCTTTCAAGTCATCTCAAGGATCTAGAAAATCTGCAGCAAACCAGACCCAAATCTAGTAGGAGAAGAGAAATAATTAAAATCAGAGAAGAAATCAACAGGATTGAATAAAAAAAAATTACAAAAAATCAGTCAAACGAGGAGCTGGTTTTTTGAAAAAATAAACAAAATTGACACCCATTGGCCCAACTCACTAAAAGAAAAGACAAGACCCAAATCAACAAAATCAGAGATGAAAAAGGAAACGTAACAACAGACACCACAGAAATAAAACGAATCATCAGAAATTACTACAAGGACTTGTATGCCAGCAAACAGAGAAATCTATCAGAAATGGATAGATTCCTGGACACATGCAACCTACCTAAATTGAACCAGGAAGACATAGAAAACCTAAACAGACCCATAACTGAGACAGAAATTGAAACAGTAATAAAGGCCCTCCCAACAAAGAAAAGCCCAGGACCAGATGGATTCACTGCTGAATTCTACCAGACATATAAAGAAGAACTAACTCCAGTTCTTCTCAAACTATTCAGAGCAATTGAAAAAGAGGGAATCCTCCCAAATTCTTTCTATGAAGCCAGCATCACCTTAATTCCTAAGCCGGGAAAAGATGCAGCATTGAAAGAGAATTACAGACCAATATCCCTGATGAACATAGATGCAAAAATCCTCAATAAAATTCTGGCCAATAGAATGCAACAACATATCAGAAAGATCATCCACCCAGACCAAGTGGGATTTATCCCTGGCATGCAGGGATGGTTCAATGTTCGCAAAACAATCAACATGATACACCACATTAACAGACTGCAGAAGAAAAACCATATGATTCTCTCAATAGACGCAGAGAAAGCATCTGATAAAATACAACACTCTTTCATGATGAAAACTCTAAGCAAACTGGGTATGGAAGGAACATTCCTCAATACAATCAAAGCAATATATGAAAAACCCACTGCCAACATCCTATTGAATGGGGAAAAGTTGGAAGCATTTCAGCTGAGATCTGGTACCAGACAGGGATGCCCACTCTCACCACTGCTATTCAACATATTTCTGGAGGTCTTAGCCAGAACTATTAGGCAAGAAAAAGAAATTAAAGGGATACAAATTGGGAAGGAAGAACTCAAACTATCCCTCTTTGCAGATGATATGATTCTTTATTTAGGGGACCCAAAGAACTCTACTAAGAGACTATTGGAACTCATAGAAGAGTTAGGCAAAGTAGCAGGATATGAAATCAATGCACAAAAATCAACAGCCTTTGTATACACAGGCAATGCCACGGCGGAGGAAGAACTTCTAAGATCAATCCCATTCACAATAGCTACAAAAATAATCAAATACCTTGGAATAAACTTAACCAAGGACATCAAAAATCTCTACAATGAAAATTACAAAACCTTAAAGAAAGAAATAGAAGAGGATACCAAAAAATGGAGAAATCTTCCATGCTCATGGATTGGAAGAATCAATAGCATCAAAATGTCCATTCTCCCAAAAGCAACTTACATTCAATGCAATACCAATCAAAATACCGAAGACATTTTCTCAGATCTGGAAAAAATGATGCTGAAATTCATATGCAGACACAGGAGACCTCCAGTAGCTAAAGCAATCTTGTACAACAAAAACAAAGCTGGCGGCATCACAATTCCAGATTTCAGGACATACTGCAGGGCAGTTGTTATCCAAATAGCATGGTAATGGTACAGAAACAGATGGATAGACCAATGGAACAGAATAGAAACACCAGAAATCAATCCAAATGTCTACAGCCAACTTATATTTAATCAAGCATCCAAAATCAATCTCTGGAGTAAGGACAGTCTATTCAACAAATGCTGCTGGGAAAATTGGATTTCCACATGCAGAATCATGAAGCAAGACCCCTACCTTTCACCTTACACAAAAATTCACTCAACATGGGTTAAAGACTCAAATCTATGACCCAACACCATCAAATTATTAGAGAGCATTGGAGAAACCCTGCAAGATAGAAGTACAGGCAAAGACTTCTTGGAAAACACCCCAGAAGCCCAGGCAGTCAAAGCAAAAATTAACATTTGGGATTGCATCAAATTGAGAAGTTTCTGTACTTCAAAAGAAACAGTCAGGAAAGTGAAGAGGCAACCAACAGAATGGGAAAAAATATTTGCAAACTATGCAACAGATAAAGAGTTGATAACCAGAATCTACAAAGATATCAAGAAACTCTACAACATCAAAACAAACAAACCACTTAAGAGATGGGCCAAGGACCTCAATAGACATTTTTCAAAAGAGGAAATCCAAATGGCCAACTGACACATGAAAAAATGTTCAAGATCACTAGCAATCAGGGAAATGCAAATCAAAACCACAATGAGGTTTCACCTCACGTCGCTGAGAATGGCTCACATCCAGAAATCTACCAACAATAGATGCTGGAGAGGATGTGGGGGAAAAGGGACACTACCCCTGTTGGTGGGAATGCAAACTGGTTAAGCCACTATGGAAGTCAGTCTGGAGATTCTTCAGAAACCTGAACATAACCCTACCATACAACTCAACCATCCCACTCCTTGGAATTTACCCAAAGGAAATTAAATTGGCAAATAAAAGCTGTCTGCACCTTAATGTTTATTGCAGCTCAATTCACAATAGCTAAGACCTGGAACCAACCCAAATGCCCATCAACAGTAGAGTGGATAAAGAAGTTATGGGACATGTACTCTATAGAATACATACAGCAGTAAAAAAAAAAAAAAAAAAAGAAAAAGAAACCCAGTCATTTGCAACAAATGGAGGAATCTGGAAAACATTATGCTGAGTGAAATAAGCCAGTCCCAAAGAGACAAATATCATATGTTCTCCCTGATCGGTGACAACTGCGCACCAAAGGGGAAACCTGTTGAAGTGAAATGGACACTATGAGAAACAGTGACTTGATCAGCTCTTGTCCTGTTGATGTACAATGTAAATCTTTATCCATTTTAGTATTTTTTTTTGTTCTAGTACTATTGGTTGAACTCTGTAATTAACACAATTATTCTTAGGTGTTTAAATTTAACTGAAAAGTGAGCCCTGTTAAATATAAGAGTGGGAAAGAGAGAGGGAGGAGAGGTACAATTTGGGACACGCTCAATCGGACTTGCCCCAAATGGTGGAGTTAGAAACATACCAGGGGATTCCAATTCAATCCCATCAAGGTGGCATGTACCAATGCCATCTCACTAGTCCAAGTGATCAATTTCAGTTCACAATTGATCACACTGATAGGTCTAAGAGTCAAAGGGATCACACAAACAAGACTAGTGTCTGCTAATACTAACTGATAGAATCAAAAAGGGAGAGAACAATCCATCATGGGAAGTGGGAGACACAGCAGACTCATAGAATGGCAGATGTCCTAAACAGCACTCTGGCCTCAGAATCAGCCCTTAAGGCATGCGGATCTGGCTCAAGAGCCCATGAGAGTGTATTAGGCATGGAAAGCCAAGTCACTCTGGAAAAAAAAAAAAATGACCTAAATGAAAGTACTCTTTGAGTGAGATCCCAGTGGAAAGAATGGGCCCAGCAAAGAAGGAGGTACCTTTCTCTGAAGGGAGGAGAGAACTTCCACTTTGACTATGACCTTGTCTGAATAAGATCGAAGTCGGCGAACTCAAAAGGCTTCCATAGCCTTGGCAACTCATGACTAGAGCCTAGGGAGATTACTGACGCCATAAACAAGAGTGTCAAATTGTTAAGTCAACAACAGGAGTCACTGTGTACTTACTTCTCATATGGGATCTGTCCTTAATGTGTTGTCCAATGTGAAGTAATGCTATAACTAGTACTGAAACAGTATTTTACACTTTGTTTCTGTATGTGTGCAAACTGATGAAATTTTTACTTAATATATACTAAATCGATCTTCTGTATATAAAGATAATTGAAAATGAATCTTGATGTGAATAGAATGGGAAAGGGAGCAGGAGATGGGAGGGGTGCGAGTGGGAGGGAAATTATGTGGGGGGAAGCCATTGTAATCCATAAACTGTACTTTGGAAATTTATATTTACTAAATAAAAAAAAATCTTAAAAAAAAAAAAAAGGCAGAGCAACAGAGACAGATTGAGACACACACAGAGACAGAGATCTGCTGGTTCATTCCCCAAATGGCTGCAACAGCCAGGGCTGGAACAGGCCCAAGCCAGGAAATCCATCCCAAACTCCTCTGTAGGCAGCAGGGATACAACTACTCGGGCTATTATTTGCTCCTTTCCCAGGGTACATGGCAAGGAGCTGTACGGGAAACAGAGTAACAGACTGGAACTGGCACTCCAATATGGCATGCTGGTGTGGTGACTGGTGGCTTAACCTGCTGCACCACATGGCTAACACCCAGAGCAGTTTTTATATAACATGTTTTTGTATTTCCTGGATTCATTCTTCCAAAATGGATTTACCTGCATTTTCTTAGTAATTTTCTTTTCATGTCAGCACTTTTGCCATGATTTTAGGTCTTGTGTCCAATATGATGAGAGAACTCTATACCATTTTTGTGCTTTCAACTCTGTAGCTATTATTTAATTTCGATAGCAAGAAATCTAGTAATTTTTGCTATTTCCTCAAACTGGATGGCTTGGATACTCCTTGCTACTCTCCTCCATCTGTCTGGATACAATCTGACATAATTCTTTATACCCTGAGCTGTTGGAGAAATAGACATTGATAATCTAAAATGTTTATCTTTTTGCTTGATTATATAGTGGGAACTGTTAGGAGCAACTACAGTTTAAGTAAGCTATGGCATCTACCATCTAATCAAAAATTCCAGAGGCACTCTTATAACTAAAAAAAGACAAATAACCCGATTAAAAATTGGGCAAAGGTTCTATATATTTCTCCAAAGAAGATATACAGATAGCAAGTAAGCATATGATAGAATGCTCCATATCAAAAGTCATCATCTAGTAGTTCCATTTGACCCAGGAATTTCACTTCCATTTAACAGTTAAGAAAAATAGCCGGTGCCACGGCTCACTAGGCTAATCCTCCGCCTTGTGCCGCCGGCACACCGGGTTCTAGTCCCGGTCGGGGCACCGATCCTGTCCCGGTTGCCCCTCTTCCAGGCCAGCTCTCTGCTGTGGCCAGGGAGTGCAGTGGAGGATGGCCCAAGTCCTTGGGCCCTGCACCCCATGGGAGACCAGGAGAAGCACCTGGCTCCTGCCATCGGATCAGCGTGGTATGCCGGCCGCAGCGCGCCTACCACAGCGGCCATTGGAGGGTGAACCAACGGCAAAAGGAAGACCTTTCTCTCTGTCTCTCTCTCTCACTGTCCACTCTGCCTGTCAAAAAAAAAAAATAAAATAAATAAAATAAAAACATGGGGTTGCTGTATGCTACAGCAGATTCACCTGCTCGTAATGTCAGCATCCCCTATCAGAGTGCCAGATTGAGTCCTGGCTGTTCTACTTCTGGTCCAGCTCCCTGCTAATGAATCTGGGAAAGCAGCAGTTGTAGACCTGTCAACCACATAGAAAATGTGGATGAAGTTCTGGGCTCCTGGCTTTAGTCTGGCCCAGCTGTGGCTGTTACGGCCATTTGTGAAGTGAATCAGCATATGGAAGCACTTAATCTTGCTTTCTCTTCCCCTGTCATTTCACCTTTCAAAAAAATTATAAATCTTAAAAATTTGCATGTGAATGTTTTTAGCAGTATTATGCATAATAGTCAAAAAGCAAAAACCATTTCCATCAAGTGATGGAATGAATAAAGTATATATACACACACCATGGGATATTATTCAGCCAAAAGAAAAGTATTAACACCATGCTACAATATGGATGAACCTTGAAAACATTATGCAAGTAAAAGAAGGCAGATTATCAGATCATACATTTTATGATTCCATTTATACATCCAAGATAAGAAAACTCAGAGAAAAAAAACAAAAAATGAATTACTGGTTCCTTAGAGCTAAGCGAAAGAACTGGGGAGGAGGGGGGTAGGAGGGGAGGGAGTGGGAATGAAGGGAAATATTTACAGAATACAAAGTTTCTTCAAGTGGTAAAAATGTTCTAAAATTGATTGTGCTGGTGGTTGCAGAACTCTGAGCACACTAAAAATGACTGAATTGTATATTTTAAATGGATTAATTACATGATGTAAATTGTATCTCAATCGAACTCTGACCAAAAAAAACAAAAAAAGGAAACAGCAATCTTGGAGGGCTTCTTGTCTCTTGTGTGAGTGTATGTGGGTACATGTTCGATTTTGCTTTTCATCAACAAAAAGTCTAGGATTTACTGGCACTTCTTTCTCTTATTTTTTCCCTTTGGTGGGTTGTGGATTATGTTCAGCCACTGGAAAGCTGACTTCAAGATACTGTTTTTCCATCTCTCTCTTGCCTGTGGCTCTGCTAACCAGGTCCCCTCTTCCCGGCTGGTAGACTAGGAAAGAAAGCCTATAAACAAGCTGACCATAAAGCCACTACAGAGTCTTAGCAGCACATTCCTTTCTACCACGGTCCATTTGATTTAGGCTTGCAGTTCTCATCTGCCTCTAATTTAAAGATTGTGGTTAAAGATGTATAGAAAAATGGTCCTGTTAACTTGACAAACTTTATATCTCTCATGAAGATTTCAGTATTTTGTTTCAAATGTCAAAATATCAGGCAGATTTTTTTTTTGGGGGGGGAGCCTCTGATAATGGGTTTATAGTCTCTTCGATACGAAAATTCCCTATTTGAGTTATTCTGTTCATTTCATTGAATTTTTAGGAACAGAAGTTATGCAAATACAAATATATCACTTCCCCAACTAATTACCCCCCCACCCAATTTATTATGCTGCATGGACTATGAAGGCTGACACTACACGTTCGTTCTGATGGCATTACAACCGCTAACAAACACTACAGTACCACCAACACCAGACAGTAGATTTGGGGAACAGAGTTTAACATTGGGATCGCCTTTGACAATCATAGCTGCAACAACACTGGTAGTTGTTCAAATTCTCTAGGTAGATTTCCCTGTAAGAAGGTTGACACGTAAATAATCTATAAGGTTACTTTTGGTTCAAATATGGTATTAATAAAAATTTATAATGCAAAAATAAGTCTTTGCAAATTCTATAAAGTGAGAGTTTCATTTAGATTATTTTAAATTTTCTAATAGCTAAATATCTCCCTCTGGTGGAAATAAAAAAAAAAATCAAATGTTGCTATCTTCACCTTTGTTTTTCACTATCAGTCTCTACAGTAAAAATATGCTCAAAAGGTAAAACAGTAAAACCATGTTAGAGAACAATTTAGGACTACTCATCAGAATTTATTTGCACATGTCCTTTAAGCTAGCAATTCTACCAGAGATATATTTCTAAAGGAATATTTACACAAGCAAGCCTAGAACATGTTAGGATTTACTACTAAATAAAAAAATTGAAAAACAATTTAAATCACCTTATCAGAATTTTAAGCCACAAAGGAAAAAAGATAGTTCTTTGTTGTTTTTTTCTCCAAGAACCCCTGGTGCCTGCCTCCCACTTGACTGATCCTAAAACCCTGCGACTCCACAGCCATCTGTGATTGCTTCTAACATGCTATCAGTCTGGTCTTCAAGAAGCATCATAGAATGAAAAAGGCTCAGAGGGAAAGTGCATGTTCTCGGCAGAACCAGGGGGAGCACACTTTTCCTGCAGCACACTGTTAGTGAATTTAAGCAGTCTTCAATCATCTACATACTTTTAAATCGGAAATTGACAATTCATGTCTCTCTAGATATTCAACAGTAAGTATATTATGTGTCTTTTTTTAAAAAGTTTATTTATTTATTTGAAAGTCAGAATTAAACAGAGAGAGGAGAGGCAAGGAAAAGTCTTCTATCCACTGGTTCACTCCCCAAATGGCCACAATGGCTGGAGCTGTGCCAATCCAAAGCCAGAAGCTTCCTCCTGGTCTCCCATGTGGGTGCAGGGGCCCAATGACTTGGACCATCTTTTTTTTTTTTTTTTAATGATTTTTTTAAATTTTTTAATTTTTTAGGACAGGCAGAGTGGATAGTGAGAGAGAGAGACAGAGAGAAAGGTCTTCCTTTTTGCTGTTGGTTCACCCTCCAATGGCCGCTGCGGCCGGCGCATTGCGCTGATCCGAAGCCAGGAGCCAGGTGCTTCTCCTGGTCTCCCATGCGGGTGCAGGGCCCAAGGACTTGGGCCATCCTCCACTGCCTTCCCGGGCCATAGCAGAGAGCTGGCCTGGAAGAGGGGCCACCGGGATAGAATCTGGCGCCCCAACCAGGACTAGAACCTGGTGTGCCGCCGCCACAAGGCGGAGGATTAGCCTGTTAAGCCACGGCGCCAGCCGGACCATCTTCTACTACTGTTTTCCCAGGCCATAGCAGAGAGCAGGATTGGAAGAGTAGCAGCCAGGACTTGAACCGGCACCCATATGGGATGCCTGCACTGTAGGCAACAGCTTTACCTGATAAGCCACAGTGCCGGCCACTATTATGTGTCTTTTAAAGGATATTAACAGTTCTGCTCTCTTGTGCCGGCGCCGTGGCTCAACAGGCTAATCCTCCACCCAGTGGCGCCAGCACACCAGGTTCTAGTCCCAGTCAGGGCGCCGGATTCTGTCCCGGTTGCCCCTCTTCCAGGCCAGCTCTCTGCTGTGGCCCAGGTGCTTGGGCCCTGCACCCACATGGGAGACCAGGAGAAGCACCTGGCTCCTGCCATTGGATCAGCATGGTGCGCCGGCAGCAGCACACCAGCTGCGGCGGCCATTAGAGGGTGAACCAACGGCAAAGGAAGACCTTTCTCTCTCTCTCTCTCACTGTCCACTCTGCCTGTCAAAAAAAATTTAAAAAGTAAAATAAAATAAAAAATAAATTAAAAAAACAGTTCCTCTTTTTTAGCTTGCTCCCAACCCCTGCAGCCCCTAAACCATAATTGCTAGCGGAACCCAATACTACTTTCTTGCCCCAATTTTTCACTGGCCACACAACTGTGCATAATGAATACTGAATTTTCAGCACCTCTTTCATTAATTTATTGGCCAATAAAATGTAAGTGAAAGTGACAAGTGTATAACTTCTGGAAAGTATCCCTCAAAGGAAAAGGTTAGCTTTTTGTGACCCTCTCCTTCCTGATGTCTGAAACATTAAAGGGATCACTGATCTGGAAGCCATGTATGGCTGATGGCAGAAGTTCCATCAGATGCAGCTCAACTAATTCTAATGCATGGAGCATATAAGCAGACTGTATAACTTCAGGCCATCAACAAATGATCATAAAATTTGCAATCAACAGGCCTATGCTGTGGCATAAGGGGCTAAGCCTCCAGCCATGGCACTGGCATCCCATATGGGTGTCGATTCCAGTCCCAGCTGCTAGTCATTCTGATCCAGCTCTCTGCTATGTCCTGGGAAGGCAGTGAATAATGGCCCAAGTGTTTGGGTCCCTGCATACACATGGGAGACCTGGAAGAAGATCCTGACTCCCAATCAACCCAGCTCTGGCCACTGTGGCCATTTGGGGAGTAGACCAGTGGATGGAAGAGCTTTCTCTCCGCCTCTCCCTCTCTCTATAACCCTCCCTCTCAAATAAAATTCTTTTTTAAAAAATTTGCAATCAAGATTTGGTGGTATGGGAACCAAAATATTAGCTTAAACCACTGTTGAGATGGGGAATGTACTGTGTCACAGAGGGTAAAGCCAGCGTCTGTAGTGCCAGCATCCTATATGGGTGCCTGTTCATGTCCTGGCTGCTCCACTTCTGATTCAGTTCTCTGCTATAGCCTGGGAAAGCAGTGAAAGATGGCCCAAGTCCTTTGGGCCCTGCCATTTCTGTGGGAGACCCAGAAGAAGCTCTTCGCTTCGGATCAGCTCAGCTCCAGCCATTGTGGCCATTTGAGGACTGAACCAGCGGATGGAAGATGCCCCTCTCTCCCTGACTCTGCCTCTCTGTAACTCTACCTTTCAAATAAATCTTTAAAAACAAAACAATTGCGGTCTGGATCGGTGCTGCCGCTGCAGCAGCACACTGCATTATTAAAACTGTTCTGTATGCCATGCCCTCACCCTTGATCTTAGAATGGCATCATAATACTGTTTGATGATTTCTACAAGAGACTTAAGGTGATCTAAGTGTGAGATTTAAATGAAGTTCAAATACTGCAGTCTATCATCTCCCAGTCCATAGCCCACTAACCAACATACTAAACAATCCCTGAGCAAGTACAGCTTCACTCCAGAGGGCAGGCGTTCTCTTTTCAGTTAGATTTATAAGTCTCCCAACGATAAGACTAATTTTGCCCACCACCTAACTTCTCTCCAGAGAACCCACGGAGCAACTGTGAAAGAGATGAGTGCCACAGCAGAGAAAGTCTGCAAGGTCAAGGCTGTTAGGACACCTCTGAGCAGGTTGCTAGACAATGTGAGCTCATATTCTCAGAGATGCACCTGGACCACAGGCTTATGGCTCTGTAACATGCCTTGGCCTGCAGTCCTGGACGCCAGCACATAGAAGAGCATTCAGTGTGCCACTGTGACAACTGCTCTACATTCATTTTATTTTTATTATTTGACAGGTAGAATTTTAGACAGTGAGAGAGAGAGAAAGGTCTTTCTTCCATTGGTTCACTCCCCAAATGGCCGTCACAGCCGGTACTATGCCGATCCGAAGCCAGGAGCCAGGTGCTTCTTCCCAGTCTCACATGCGGGTGCAAGGGCCCAAGGACTTGGGCCATCCTCCACTGCCTTCCCGGGCCACAGCAGAGAATTGGACTGGAAGAGGAGCAACTGGGACTAGAACCCGGCGCACATATGGGATGCTGGCGCTGCAGGCGGAGGATTAACCAACCAATGAGTCACGGTGCCAGCCCCTATATTCATTTTAGTTATCTGTTGAGCTGAGACTAAGGCAGCCTGCCTGTCATTCCCTTATACATTTTTCTTCTTTGCACTTACTCCTTGTAGGCCCCACTGGGAAAATTAACTAGTCAAAACAGCTCTCTGCCATCAAAGCATGTGCCCAGCCTAAGTCTGTTCTAATTGGCCTGGATCCCACTCTTCTCAGAGCCAGCTGGCCAATGGGACTACATGTTACCACTCTGCCTGTTCATTTTCTTTTTTTTTCCCCCAAAGAAACCTTTTATTTAATGAATACAAACTTCATGCATTTCAGAAGTACAACTTTAAGAATATAGTGATTCCTCCCACCCACACTCTCACCTCTCCTCCTCCTCCTATTCCCAGTCCCATTCTCCACTAAGATTCATTTTCAATTAACTTCATAAACAGAAGACCAACTCTATACTAAGAGTTCAAATTTTGTACACACACACACACACAAAACTGTCCCTCAACAGTTTAGAAAAGGACTGTTCAAAGTCATTGCATCTAGAGTTAATTTCACTTTTGTTTTTGAGAAACAATTTTTCCCAAAGGAACCTTTTATTTAATGAGTATAAATTTCATAAGGACAACTTTAGGAATATAGTGATTCTTCCCACCAAACCCCCCTTCCCACCTACACTCTCACCCCACCTCCTCCTCCCTCTCACATTCCCATTCTTCAATTAGATTCATTTTCAATTAACTTTATACACAAAAGACCAACTCTATACTATGTAAAGATTTCAACAATCTACAAACACACACACATAGAAGTTCTACAGTTAATTCTCATAATACAACTCACTGAGAACATAAGTCCCGCATGGGAAATATGTGCACAGTGACTCCTGTTGTTAATTTAACAATTAGCACTCTTATGTATGACCTCAGTGACCACCAGAGGCTCTCGACATGAGCTGCCAAGGATATGGAAGCCTTCTGAATCCACAATCTCCATCAGTATTCAGACAAGGTCCTAAGCAAAGTGGAAGTTCTCTGCTTCCTTCAGAGAAAATTACATCCTTCTCTAATGACCGCTTCTTTCCACTGGGTCTCACCCACAGAGGTCCTTCATGTAGGACATTTTTTGCAACAGTGTCTTGGCTTTCCATTCCTGAAATGCTCTCATGTGCTTCTCAGCCAGACCAGAATGCCTTAAGGATTGATTCTGAAGTCAGAGTGCAACTTAAATCGACTGTCATTCAGTGAGTCTGCTGTGAGGACTGCTTCCCATGTTGGAGCATTCACTCCTTTTAACTTCTATCTATTGTTATTACCAGACACTTAATCCTATTTATATGATCACTATAATACTGAGTCTTATCCATAAGGTCACTTTAACACTTAAAATGCTATTTTTGGGCTGGTGCCGTGGCTCACTTGGTTAATCCTCTGCCTGTGGTACCAGCATTCCATCTGTCATAAATTATCTTGATTGTGTTGAGGAATATTCCTTCTATACCCAATTTGCTTGGAGCTTTCATCACGAAAGGGTGTTGTATTTTATCAAATGCTTTGTCTTTATCTATTGAGATAATCATATGGCTTTTGTTCTGCAGTTTGTTAATGTGATGTAACATTGATTGATTTGTAAATATTGAACCATCCCTACATACCAGGGATAAATCCCATTTGGTCTGGGTAAATGATCTTTCTGATGTGTTGTTGGATTTGACTGGCTAGAATCTTGTTGAGATTTTTGCATCTATGTTTCATTATTTTCTGTTTCCTGATCTTATCTGAGTCTTAGCCAAAGGTACCTTCTTCTTTTAGTTGTGTCTCAGCAGATCAGTACAACCTGTGGGATCATCTATTCCCAAACAGCCTATGGAGCTCCAGATGAACACAACCTCATAAGGGGCCCTGAATAAGGACATCCAATTGAGCTGCTCCTAAATTTCTAATCCACAGAAAATGGGTAAGACAACAAATATTTTTTGCTGTTTTAATATGATAAATGCTGCAGAAATTTATTTAGCAGCAATAGGTCACCAATAGACAACAGATAGCTGGTCTATCAGCTAACAACCAGGGGCATTCAGGACTTTTCTCACAGTCTCAAGGGCTTGCTCTGGGAGCCGTGGAGCACCCTGTCATCTGTCTAAAAACAAAGCACCCAATTCCTCAGTAGCAACTCAATCATATGAAGTTGTTGGGGTGTTTATTTTACCACTCTGCATCTGTGCTACCAGGAGGCCCTGGGTCATGAGCCCAGCCAATGCTAGAGGATGTATACCAGGTGGGAATTATTTATGTAATGGCAGAAACATCTCTTATCAGAAAATGCTACTTAATTTACCTGAATTTCCAGAATCTGAAACTCAAGTTGAAACGTAACCATGTGGCAATTTCCTGATAGTCTGTATTTCTGTGCAACTTTCTTTATATCTGTAAATCAGAAAAACAAGTATTCAGTTTGGAAAGAACAATTTTGTTCAAATGCCTATTTAATTTTGGATCTAGACCACATGGGGAGTATATGTGTGAAAGTTTACATATGCATTTGAGAATTCGGGAAGAATGTACAGAAAATTATCCTTATGAAATAGAATTTGTAACAATTTGCACTATTTAGTTCTCAATTATCCCTAAGTTTATGGTAAGAAACAGATATATTTGAGTAAGTACATAAAAATTTATAGTAAGCCCTAGGCAAATTTGAATTATATTAACAACAAAATGTTTTTAAGATTCTTTTTATTTATTTGAAAGGCAGAGTTAGAGAGGAAGAGAAAAAGAGATCTTCCATCTGCTGGTTCACTCCCCAAATGGCTGCAATGGCCAGACCAAAGCCAGGAGCTCGGAGCTTCTTCCAGGTCTCACATGAGGGTAAAGGGGCCCAAACACTTGAGCCATCTTCCACTGCTTTCCCAGTCACATTATTAGGAGGCAGATTCGAAGTGAGCAGCCAGGCCTCAAACTGGTGCCTGTATGGGATGCCAATGTGGCAGACAGTAGGTTAACCTGACATGCTATGATGTCGGCCCCAAATTAGAAGTTTTTCAATGTTTCAACATTATCTATTTCTTGTTAAAGATAGTAAACTGAATTTACATGTGTACCTGTGTTATTTCTACAAATTTTACTAAAACGACAGTGATAAATGACATTTCTGAGGCATAACATGCATGCATCTAAATGCATAAAATGTCCTATTCTTGGGGCCAGAGTTAGGATGCAGCAGGTTAAGCAATCACCTACAACACCAGTTCCCATAGGAGCACCGGTTTGAATCCTAGCTGCTCCACTTCTGACCCAGCTCCTCATAAATGTGTCTGGGAAAGCAGCCAAAGACGGCCCAAATACTTGGGTCTCTCCCATCCACATGGGAGGCTCAGAGAGTGTTCCAGGTTTCTGATTTTGTTGTGGCTGTTTGGGGAGTGAACCAGCAGATGAAAGAATTCTGTTTTTCCCTCTAACTCTGACTTCCAAATAAATAAACCATTAAAGAAAAGTTCTATTCTTAAGTATATTGCTCAGTAATTTTATATATGCTTACCCATGTGACCACTATCCAGCTCAAAATACAGAAATTTTTACAGTATCCATAAGGTTCCTTCATGTCCTTTCCCAAGTTATACCCTACTCCTATAGAGGTAAGCACTATTCTGACTTTATGGAGTCATGCAGTTTTGCTAATTAAGTTATTTTTGAAAAGAGTTATGTATTTATTTGAAAGACACTGTAACAGAGAAAGATAGTAAGGGGAGAGTGAACAAGGGGGAGATATTTTCCATCTACCAACCCACTCTGAAAGTGACCATAATAGTCAGTTCTGGGTCAGGCTGATGCCAAGAGCTAGGAACTCCATCCAGGTTTTTCACAAGGGTGGCAGGTGTGTAAGTACTTGGGCCATCTTCCATTGCTTTCCAGGTGCATTAGCAGGGAGCTAGATCTGAAGTGGAACAACTGGGACTTGAACCAGTGCTCAGATGAGATTCCAGCATTGCAGGCAGCGGCTTAACCTGATGTGCTGCAATATCAATCCCAAGAATAGGACATTTTATGCATTTAAAAGTGTGAATGGCTCATATTCCACTATCTTCCCAGGTCCTTGAACAGGTGTTCTGAGATGGGATTCTGGCACTGTAATGGTGGCTTAACCCTCTATGCCACATTGCTTTTTTTTTTTTTTTTAAATTTATTTTTGAGGGAGAGACAGAAACAGAGTTCCCATCTGTTGGTTCACTGCCCAAACGCTTCCACAGCCAAAAAGCCAGAAAGGGAACTCAATCCAAGTATTCCACCTGGGTGGCAGGAACTCAACAACTTGAGCTATCTCCTGCTACCTCCCAGGGTCTACATTAACAGAAAGCTGGATTTGGGATCCGGAGCCAGGACTCAATCCCAGGCACTCTAAAATATGATTCAGACATTCCAACAGGCATCCTAACTGCTAGGCTAAACACCTGCTCCTAATGAAGTTATTTTTAAAAGGGTACACTTCTAAAAGAGCAAAGAGAAGAGGAAGGAAAGAAGCTATGGTCAGATAGATGAACTACATAGACAAATGGAACTGACCTGGAAGACCCAGGAAAACTGAAACCCAAGTTAGCAAGGAGACAATTCCAGAAGCAAGGCCACTTACACAGAATACTAGAAAGGCAATTTCAAACAACAGCATCAAGTACCTCTACAGAAGGGGTAAACTTGGAGCTCAAAATGGGAAGACAGGTTTAATGTGTAGTTAGGGAAACAGGACAGGATGGTGTAAACTAGCATCGTCTGCCTCTTGACTAGATGTACTGTTAAGAACAAAACATGACTTATGTAGTTTTCCTGCCAAAAATGCATAGCCTTAATCTCATCAATAATAAATCAAGACAAAAAGATTGATGGACAACCAAAACAAGTGGCCTTCAAAAATGTTAATGCTGGGGCTTCCGATGCAACTCTCTGCTATGGCCTGGGAAAGCAGTGGAAGATGGCCCAGGTCCTTGGGCCCTTGCACCCGCCTAGGAGACCTGGAAGAAGCTCCTGGCTTCGGATCAGCCTAGTTCCAGCCTTTGCAGCCATCTGGAGAGTGAACCAGCGGATGGAATACCTCTCTCTCTCTGCCTCTGCCTCTCTGTAACTTGGCCTTTCAAAAAAAAAAAAAAAAATCTTAAAAAAAAGGAAAGGGAAAAGGGCGGCAGTAGTGGGTAAAGCTGAGGCCTGCAATGCTGGCATCCCATATGGGTGCCAGTTCTAGTCCTGGCTGCTCCACTTCCCATCCAGCTCTCTGCTGTTGCCTGGGAAAGTAGTAGAGGATGGCCCAAGTCCTTGGGTCCCTGCACCCACATGGGAGAGCAGGAAGAAGCTCCTGGCTCCTGGCTTTCGGATCGTTGCAGCCATCTGGGGAGTGAACCATCGGATCGAAGACCTCTCTAACTCTGGCTTTCAAATAAATAAATCTAAAAAAAAAAAAAAAAAAAAAAAGCTCTAAAACTCAATTTAGCCTAGCAGTTAAGGCATCTGTGTCCCACATTTGAGTGCTTCGGTTCAATTGTTGGCTCTGGCCTCCAGCTTCCTGCCAGGGCAGACCCTAGCAGCCACAGTGATGGCTCAAGAAATTGAGTTCCTATCTCATGTGGGAGACCTGGACTGCTTTCCTGGCTCCTAGCCCCAGTTCTTGTAGCATCTGGGAACTGTACCAGCTGATGGGAGCTGTCTCTCCATGCCGCTGAATGAACAAACATCACCTGATTGCCTAGCATCTACACATCAGAGGAACAGTGTCTGCACAATTAACATATACTGAAAGGAATAACTTTAAACAGTTGTCTTTTGAATGCTGCTAGTCAATCAAGTGACTCAGCCAGACCCAGTACATAGTTGTTGATTAAGAATTTGATGACATCACAGATCACCTGACACACACACTAAATCAAATTATTTCACTTTCTCTTCGCTTAACAGATTAAAAAGTTGCCAAAATACAGTGTTATAACTATCATTTTGAACAATGTTTATCACTTGGCCTAAAGAAGAACTATGAGTCTGGTGCTGTGGTGCAGTAGGTTAATCCCTGCAGTGCAGGATCCCAAATGGGCGCCAGTTCAAGTCGTGGCTGCTCCTCTTCCAGGAAGGCAGTGGAGCATGGCCCAAGTGATTGGGACACTGCACCCACATGGGAGACCAGGAAGAAGCTTCTGGCTCCTGGCTTCGGATCAGTGCAGCTCTGGCCGTTGCGGGCATCTGTCTCTCCGTCTGTAACTCTACCTCTCAAATAAATAAAAAATCTTTAAAAAACAAAATGAAATAAAATAAAGAACAACTATTTACTTTTAGCTGCTAATCTTTTATGTGTTATAAAGAAACAGAAAATGTAACATATGACTGAGCTTTCAAGCATTTTTAAACTGTGAAGCCTATCAAGCTGTTCCATCTTTTTGTACTATCACCCAGTTCTACATTCACGTAGACCTCATCTTGTGAAAAAAAGTGACACAAGGCACAATATTGTTACACGGTTTAATATGACTGGAATATTTCACGTCTAGATCACATTTGCCTACTGACGTCATTCTTCATTCTATTTCTGTTGAAAATATTCCTCTTCTAGTGCCATTACTCTCACTAGTTGCTTCACAAATCAATTCAGGAAATTCTCACAACTACCTGAATTCCTGGCTTTAAAAATCTTTTTCTTTATAATTTTTATCTTACCCAAGTTTTCTAAAGTGAGCACATACAACCTAGAAGGAAGAAAAGGATTTCATCTCTTCAATATCTCTGAAATCTAAAATCTCCCTCTGTGGCCACAGTAGCTTTCTTAAGATCTGTTGCCTAGTCTTTATGTTGAGACTTTTATGCCAGTAAAAGTTTTAGACGTGGGGGCCGGTGCTGTGGCACAGAAGGTTAAGCTTCTACCTGCAGTGTCGGTATCCCATATGGGCACCAGTTCAAGTCCTGGCTGCTCTACTTCCAATCCAGCTCCCTGCTATCATGCCTAGGAGAGCAGTGGAAGATAGCCCAAGTGCTTGGGCCTCTGTACCTGCACAGGAGACCTGGAAGAAACTCCTGGCCTGGCCATTGTGGCCATCTGGAGAGTGAACAAGTAGATGGAAGCTCTCTCTCTCTCCCTCCTTCACTCTATTTCTGCCTTTCAAATAAATCTTAAAAAAAATTTTTTTAAAGTCTTACATCTGCCCTATTTTCACTCTGTACTCTCCATTTTCTACCACTTCCTTTTAAGCAATTAAGTCTCTAAATTCTGTAACTCCATTTCTATATGTAATCCAATCTCCCCACCTCTGCAGTGAGCTGCCCAACATGCTCTGAGGTCACTCTCCCTCTCCATGAGTTATTTCAGCAGAAAAGTCAGGAAGCATTTCCAAAAATGGCTGAATTAGGAATGTATCTTTGTCCAACCTAAGACAGCTTCCCTTTACCCGTTAATGCACTGTGTCTCTTTGGCAATAATATTTAATCATTAGGACCAGAAACCTTCCTTCTGGGGAAAGGTCCAGCCACTGAGACATTTGTTTGGCTACAGGCTATCACAGTTTACAGTAGAGCACTGCAGATGAGGCAGCGTTCATGTCCCTGATGAACTACAAAAATTAGAAAGGTGATTTTCTTACAATGACTCATCACTTATGACTACTAGTTGACTATTAAAGTACTTCCTGACAGCTACTATGTCTAATCTTTAGTACTTACCTCAGTTTTCAAGAGTGTTATTCATACTATGATGTTCAAGATACCTGACTGCAAATTCGAAATAATCACTCTGTAGAATATTAATCTACCATTATGAGAACCAATTTCCTGTGCATATATAAGTAACTGTCAATACTACTTCTAGTCGAAAAAATAACGCTTACTCTTTTCTGTCACCTCAGTGCTTGTTAGGTCCTCTGTCTGCTTGGAGTAATTCCTTATATTGATGCCAGTTACTGTACTTAGAAATGAAAGTTCCGATTCTAGTCGTCCAACATGACTTCTCAGATCTTCCGAAGATTCCCCTCCTGCAGAATCTGAAGGGTGTATTTCTCGAAATAATTTTCTAAAAAAGCAAACATCAGAAATAGTTACTCCAATGGCTTACAAATTCTTCATCTAATACCACTAATCTCCCTCAAACCATTCCCATTTTGCCCCTCTTCCCATTAAACTAAGAATTTTCTCAAAATGAGTGTGCCTACTAACACTGTAATCTTTTAAACAAAAAGTAAACACAATCAAATCATGTTACTATATTTTTACTTTAGAAACACTTTTTTAAAATTTATTTATTTATTTATTTATTTATTTTGACAGGCAGAGTGGACACAGAGAGAGAGACAGAGAGAAAGGTCTTCCTTTTGCCGTTGGTTCACCCTCCAATGCCGCCGCGGTTGGCGCACTGCGGCCGGCACACCACGCTGATCCGATGGCAGGAGCCAGGTGCTTCTCCTGTTCTCCCACGGGGTGCAGGGCCCAAGCACTTGGGCCATCCTCCACTGCCTTCCCGAGCCATAGCAGAGAGCTGGCCTGGAAGAGGGGCAACCGGGATAGAATCCGGCGCCCCGACCGGGACTAGAACCCGGTGTGCCGGCGCCGCAAGGCGGAGGATTAGCCTAGTGAGCCACGGCGCCAGCCTAGAAACACTTTTAAAATAATTTCTAATACTGTGAAAAATTAAATGTCAGTTCTAATTCAGGAATTTTCAATTTAAATGTCTAATATCCCAAGACATTTAAATTATTTAAAAAGATGTGTGGAAATTAAAAAACAAAAATTAGCTCATTTCTCAAATAAGTAAACATTACAGAACATTTTACACTAAGATTTCTCAGGAAATCTAAGAAAACGGGAATAAAAATTACAAACAGGAAACAGAACAGTATTTTTAAACAATACTAACACCATTCTTCATTGAGAATACATGCTATTTTCCTCAGAAAATAATATTAGCTAATAATTGTGTTGGGTTCTATCATTAACTCCGTACTGCTCACACTGCATATATGAGACTAGTATAAGATCTGTGAAAATTTAATCTCGTTTTAATGGGACTTCAAAATATTAAGTATATTCTGTATCATTTGAAAGACTACCAACTGTTAGGGTTTTTTTTAAGATTTAATTATTTTAAAGACAGAGTGAGACAGAGAAATAGAGGGGAGAGGGAAGGGGAAGAGGAGGGGAAGGAGAGAGAGGGCAGTGAGAGGGTGAATCTTTGAACTGTTGGTTCACTCTCCAGGTGACTGTAGCAGCCAGAAGCCTGGAACTCCATCCGGGTCTCCCACTAGATGGCCAGGGCACAAGCACTTGAGCCATCATCTGCTACTTTCCAGGGCACATTAACAGGGAGCTAGTTGGAAGCAGAACATCCAGGGTTAGAATGAGCTATCTGATATGAGATGCCAGCATTTCAAGTGGCGACTGAACCCACTGTGCCACAATGGCAGCCCCCCAAACCCTTGTTTGCCTCTGCCATCATGGACTGATGCAGTGGTTAAGACACTGCTTCAGACAGCTGCAGCCCAAATCAAAGAGCCTGGGTTCAAGTCTCAGCTCCACTCCTGTTTCTAGCTTCCTACTAATGTGCAGCCTGAGAGACAGCAGGTGACGGCTTGAGTTATTGGGTTCCTGTCATCCACACAGAAAAACCAGACTGAGTTCTGGGGTCCTGGCTTCAGCCTGGGCTACTGTAGACACTTGGGGAGTGAACCAGCGAATGGGAGAGATTTATCTTTGTGCCTTCAAAAAAAAAAAAATAAAGTTCTGTAGATGGACAGTGGTAATGTTTCACAGCAATGAGAATGTGTTTAATGTTGCTATACACTTAAAAAGGCTTAAAACAGTAAATTTGATATCTTATAGTACAAACAAAAATATGAACCTTCATATTCTCATTCATACAAGCTACTGACTTTGAGGAAAGTATTATTGATCTATTTCAAATAATGATATTAATATGAATTATTTTGAGTTAATCTGAATTGTATTGGTTTTGTAGTTTCATTAACAAACTTGTCTTACATAAAAGTGTGTCAAGGGACCGGTGCTATGCCATAGTGGGCTAAGACTGCCTGAGGCACTAGCATCCCACATGGGTGCCAGTTCGAGTCCCGCCTGCTCCACTTCCTATCCAGCTCTCTGCTGTAGCCTGGGAAAGCAGTGGAAGATGGCCCAAGTCCTTGGGTCCCTGTACCCGCATGGGAGACCCGGAAGGAACTCCAGGCTCCGGATGGGCGCAGCTCCGGCCATTGCAGCTGATTGGAGAGTGTACCAGCAGATAGCAGATCTCTTTCTGCCTCTCCTTCTCTCTGTGTAACTCTTTCAAATAAGTAAACATATCTTTAAAAAAAAAAAAAAAGTGTGTCAAAATTGGGTTCACAAAAAACTATTTTCTTTAAGGTATATTTATTTATTTGAAAGTCAGAGTTACACATAGAGAGGAGAGGCAGAGAGAGGTCTTCAATGCCCTGGTTCACTCCCCAATTGGCCGCAACGGCTGGAGCTGTGCCGATCGAAGCCAGGAGCTTCCTCTGGGTCTCCTACATGGGTGCGGGGGCCCAAAGACTTGGGCCATCTTGTACTGCTTTCCCAGGCTATAGCAGAGCACTGGATTGGAAGTGGAGCAGCTGGGACTTGAACCGGTGCCCATATGGGATGCTGGCACTGCAGGTGGCGGCTTTAACCACTATGCCACAGTGCCCTCCCCCAAGAAATCATTTTAAAAATCTAAAAATGAAACTTTAAGACTCAATGTTCTATTAATCAGTGCTAGTGTTATGAGCCAAGCACTGTTCTAAATGAATCATAGATATTAACTCATTTAGTCCTCCTAACAATCCAAGAACTTGGGTGTAATTTTACCCAGGAGAAAACTGAAGCACAGAGGGGGAGATCACCTAAGCACAACTAGCCAGCCAGTACCAGAGCCCGGATCGGAAGGCAGGTAATCTGGCCTCCGAGTGCAGACACGTGGATATAGTTGAATAATGTACTGCCAGCTTTCCCACCTCCAACCCATCCAACCACTTCAAATCCCTAAAAACAGCCTGGTTCACAGGTGTCAGTTTTCCTTCTCCACCACAGTTAAAAGAAACCTCACTTTAAACCCAAACAACTAGGTCTGACATTAAAATTTATTAATTTAATTTTTATTTATCTGAAAGGGGGGGGGAGAAGGGGAGGAGGGGAAAGGGAGAGAAAGAGGGGGAAGTGGAGGAGGGAGAGAGGGGAGGGGGTGGGGAGGTGAAGGGAGAGGGAGAGAGGTATTGCATCTGCTGGTTTCACTTCCCAAATACCTAGAACAGCCAGGGCTAGACCAGGCCAATACCAGAAGCCCAGAATATTGGCAAGAAGCTGGAATTAACGTCAGAGCAGACATAAACGTAGTCGCTCAGATATGGGATGTGGGCATCCCACGTGGAGTCCTCAGGGCTGCATCAAAGGCCCCCACTCCCTTAGGCTAACATTTGATGAGTCTCACAATCTGGACTCTCCGACTTTCCCAAGTAATCATGGAGGATTCCCCTGTTACATGAACAACAGGCAGTAGGAAACCAATTCCCCCTCCGAGTAGGACACAGTGCTTCTCAGAGTCTGAAGTGTGTACACAAACTCGGGGTGGGAGGAAGGTGCCTTGCTAAAAAGCAGACCTTGATTCAACAGGTGTGGGGTGGGTTGAAATCGCTTTCCTAGAAAACTCCCAGATTACCCTAATGCATCCAACCTGTGGGGTACACCTGAAGCAGGAAGGGTCTATAATACCTTTCACTTGCAGAGAAGCACGTATGAGCCCTATTCACCTGCCTCCCCCTCCAATCAGTCACATCTTCCACTTTTCACGCTCACATACATTGTCCAGTTTCTGTAGCAACCTTCTTCCCCTACATTCTACCAACTCTTACCCAGTTAGCTCAGGAATATTTTTCTCTGCACCTGTATCTAATTAGTCTCGACTAAAAAAATGAAGATAATACTTTCAAGTAGCTTGCATGTTTTTTCCTACAGATTAGATCAAACAATTTTTCTTTATGTCAACTTACTGACATTTCATTGACGCTCATAATTGACAATTGTCAATTTATTGATATTTCTTTGTCAAGTTATTCTTAAAGGAGAACTTATGTCATTACCATAAAAATCAGCATCACCTGCCTTAGTTAGGGGACCCTTAAAAACAAATGCCAAGAACCAAGCTCAGGCATTAAAAATCCCAACCAGGCACTGCTGCCTACCGAAGGCGAGGCACACACAACTCTCAACACAGGAGAGAACGCGCATGAAAACGACTTTCTCACGACTGCCATCAAACGAGTTACCACTATTCAGAATTCTGGGCGTGTCGCTACGCAAGCCCACGTTTGGGGGGCACCTACGCCACACTCTCAGCCCAGGGCCTGGCTGTCTACGCGGATTCACCCGCCTAGCTCAGGCGCACGGGTTCAGAGGGTGATAAGAAGCCACGTACTCAACTCATGACGACAGCCTAGGGTGGTTACTGGTGCCATAAACTAGAGTGTCAATTTGTTGGGTCAACAACAGGAGCCACTGTGCGCTTGCTCCTGATGTGGGATTTCTGTCCTTAATATACTGTACATTTTGATTTAATGCTATAACTAGTACTCAAACAGTATGTTTCACTTTGTGTTTCTATGTGGGTTCAAACTGTTGAAATCTTTATACTAAATTGATCTTCTGTATATAAAGAGAATTGAAAATGAATCTTGATGTGAATGGAAGGGGAGAGGGAGCGGGAGAGGGGAGGGTTGCGGGTGGGAGGGAAGTTATGGGAGGGGGAAGCCATTGTAATCCATAAGCTGTACACTGGAAATTTATATTCATTAAATAAAAGTTTAAAAAAAAAAAAAAGCCACGTACTGGATTCTGGACGTCTCGCTCCAAGGAACTGGCAGCTCGTCGCACGCCCGCCGCAGGACCGCGACCTCCGCCTCCAAAGCGCAGAGCTCCGCGCGCTGGGCGTCCATAGCACCACTCAGAGACGGACCCTGCCCACCGCGAACCCGCTACTAGGACGGCGGCGCGCCCAGCCCGGCATTTCAAGCCTCCCGCGCTCCTGGAGCGCGCCATCCCGGAGCTCTCCGGGGGGGAACAGCGGAAAGACGCGCGACTCTCGTGGCCCTGGCAGCCGGTCCATCCGCAAGCTCGCATGGTACCCTGGACGTCCCGCCCCGCGTTACTACGGTTGTCTCCTAGCAGCCTCTACCCTTCCGAGAGTTGCGTTATTCCAACTCCAAGTCCAAACACTCGGCCGCTCACCCCCACCTGGGCAGCCTTGGAGCCGCCCGGACGCCTACGTCACTGAAGAGGCGTTTCCCGGATCCCCTGAAGGGGAGTGTCGCTTTATTTTCCTTCCGCGCTTTCATTTCCGTCTATCTATTCCGAGAGATGATGAGCACGTGGCGATAATCCGCTTCAGTAACAAACGGGGAATTTTAGTTTGGGGTCATTAGCGATCTTTGAGGAGATGGCGGAGGCATCAGGGTGGCTCAGACAGTGAAAGTAAAGAGCCTTTGAGAACTGGATGTGGAGACGGAACCTTAGGAGGCAGGGTTGGAAATCGCGGAGGAAGGAAGAGAGCAGGGTACCCGTGGGCCCCTGTGATTAGAATCTGGGAGCCGCCGCGGTGGTGTCACTGGCGCTGGGAGAGTGTGGTGAGGAGCTGCTTGGGGCTGGGACGTGACGGGCCGGTTGGGGTGTCCTGTCCCGTCTCGTCTTTGTGTCGTCTTGGAGGAGGAAGGCTGGGGCGGCTGGCTGGGTTAGGCACGAAGGCTGCCCGGAAGTGGCAGACCATAGCTGTCGCCCGGCCTGCGGGCCATGCGCTGGGCTTCTGTCGCTGGTTTGAGGTCTCCTTGGGGAGGCGTCTGCCAAGGTGGAAGCTGGGCACCTGCCCGGCGCTGACTGTGGTGGGAAGTCTTAGGCTGGGTGGCAAACCTCCCTGTCTTTGAAACAGTTTTTCCGAATCCCTCAGTCCAATAATGTTAGGAATAGAATGTCAGGAACTCCCAAGTTCTGCAGTTCGATCTGGATTATAATTCTGGTTTCACCACCGATTTTCTTTGGGAAGTATATCTTTATGGAATACATATAAACTACTGTGTACAATGCAGGCGCATAGTCAAACAAGCCCATACTGTTGCTCTCTTTTGTGTCTTTGCAGACACTTTTATCGTGACAAAGTATCGTATTTACAGCATTTCATTAGTTCATTTATGAATGTGTGGAGCCCCAGGATGGGGACTTTTTTTATCTGCTTTAGCCTGTACTCCCTGCCACATCCTATTTCTGCCAGTATTTGTTAGATAAATGCCCGTATGAATGAATCCAGGAAAAATATCTTACAAGGAAAGGAAGAGTATAATTTTTTGGTCATTTAGAGTGAGAACATCAGCCGTACCTTCGTATGTAGGTGTGGCTGCTATTTCAGTGTGCAGCCCAGGCAATGCGGGAGGAGGGCCTGAGAAGTATCTCCAGGGATCAAATCTGAAGTGAAACACGGGTCTGGGCTACCAGTTTGGCTCAGAAGCTTCACGGGAAAAAGTTGTTTTCTTGCATTGGAAAAGAACTAAGGGACAGAGCTCTTCTGTGAATATAGAAAATTACTTTTTCTGCTAGCACACAGAGTGTATTCTCAGACTTCATGAAAGCCAGCAGAGAAACAAAACGCCTTTTTGTGGGTGGCCTTGGCCAGACCATTTCTGAGGCAGACCTACAAAATCAGTTCAGCAGATTTGGAGAAGTTTCTGATGTGGAGATCATCACACGGAAAGATGACCAAGGTAAACTTGCTGTCCTTCACTGTGTAGTTAATTAAAAGCAGGGATAATTCAAGTGATGTGTTAATAAAATAAAGCAACCCCAAAGATGGATGTTAGCTGTGAATACTGAAATCCCTATGTGATGACCTGGAAGTGTTATGTATGATATAGGACTTACTCAAAATTGGTTTCTGAACAGGAAAATTAAACATCTAATTTTTCATTTTCAAAGCTAACATTGATTTATTTAAGTGTCTTGTTAGGTAGGCTATCACTAATATGCAATCAAGATGCTTTCTTGGGGCCAGTGTTGTGGTATAGTGGTAAGGCTGCTGCTTGTGACACTGGCATCCCATTGGGTACTACTGGTTCAAGTCCCAGCTGCTCCACTTCCAAACCAATTCCTAGCTCCTGGTTGTGGTCAAGTGGGGGAGTGAGCTAGCAGATGGAACATCTCTCTAACTCTGAGTTTCAAATACATCAATTAAAAAAAAATTCTTTTACTACTTGAGTTTCTTTTTTTCTTTTGGAATATTTTGACAGTCATGCTTAGAAAAATATAACTTTGTATCCAATGAAAGGTAAACAAGCTGTTTCTTTGAAAGAGTAAGTTTCTTAAAGCTCATTTTAAAAGTTAGAAACGTAATAATTTTTGCATTGTTCTCTATGTAGAAGTTTTAAATAAATTTACTTTCTTTTTTAGGAAACCCACAGAAAGTATTTGCATATGTCAACATCCGAATAGCAGAAGGTGACCTGAAAAAATGTAAGATTGTAATGTATTTTCTGTACTAATTGCTGCTTGGGATCACTATGTAACTTTGGTTCTAAATCTAAGCCTGAATGGCCATTTTTAAGTTACCCAGAAGGTTAACCATGATCAAGAGCGTTCTCGTATCCTGCAACTCAGCAGATCTGGCTATCCATCCCACTGGCATCAGCAAACATAGTAACACATTGCTGGTGGGTTTGCACAAAAACTGGTATTCTCAAGTATTCAGGGCCAAACTTTCACAGAAATTGCTTGTTGCATATATTTCAGTGTATATTTTGCCACACTCCTCTTTAGTCTGTTTATTTCTTGGGCAGATAATCCTTGTTATTAGATACAGTCAGTAGGAGAAGGCTTCACATTACACCCTTGTAAGACCATGTCCTTGAAACTGTGATGTCTCCTGTTAATAACTCTACTAAAGCTGAGGCCAAATGGTTACTTTAAATGAACAAGGAAGGGGAGGTGATACATACTGCTACTGGTACAGTAATGTATTCTAGTTACTTGGAAGCTGAAAAGTCAGAAGACACAAAAGTCAATAAAGGGAACATACTAATAAATGAAAACAGCCAGCAGTCTTTTATAATTTCATTTACAAGATGTTTTAGGCCGGCGCCGTGGCTCATTTGGCTAATCCTCTGCCTGTGGCACCGGCACCTCAGGTTCTAGTCCCGATCGGGGCACCGGGTTCTTGTCCTGGTTGCTCCTCTTCCAGGCCAGCTCTCTGCTGTGGCCCAGGAGGCAGTGGAGGATGGCCCAAGTGCTTGGGTCCCTGCACCCATATGGGAGACCAAGAGAAGCACCTGGCTCCTGGCTTCGGATCAGTATGGTACGCCAGCCGCAGCAGCCATTGAGGGGGTGAACCAATGGAAAAGGAAGACCTTTCTCTCTGTCTCTCTTTCTCTCACTGTCTACTCTGCCTCTAAAAAAAAAAAAAAAAAGATAATTGTTTTATGTACTGTTGAGTGAGGAAATATATCTAACAAATATGAAGTTGTCATCAAGAATACATTGGCTCGGGGCTAGCATTTGTGACATAATGGTTAAAGCTGCCTGCAAGTCAGGCATCCCTGTATAGGCACCAGTTTGAGTCCCAGCTGCTCCCTGCTAATGGCTTGCGAAAGCAGTGAAAGATGGCCCAAGTGTTTGAGCCCTAGCCACCAATGTGGGAGACCCAGGTGATGCACCTGGCTTCAGCATGGCCCAGCCTTTGCTGTTGGGGCCAACTGGAGAGTGAACCAGTGGATGGAAGACCTCTCTCTCTCTGTCTCTGCCTTTCTCTGTAACTCTGCCTTTCAAATAAATAAAATAAATCTTTAAAAAAAAAAAAAAAAAAAACTCTCCAGATGACCCCAAAGGTCAGGGCTGGGCCAGGCTGAAGCCAAGGGTATCAGCTGGATCTCCCACCTGAGTGGCAAAGGCCCAAACACTTGGGCCATCTTTCACTGTTTTCCCAGGTGCATTAGCAGAGAGCTGGCTTGGAAGTAGAGCAGCCAGAACTTGAACCAGCGCCTATATGGGATGCCAGCGCTGCAGGCTGGGGCTTTAACCCACTGTGCCACAGCATTGGCCCTTGCATTGATTCTGTGATCTTATCTGTGATAAGTTATTTAAACATCTAAACTCCAGTTTTATCTGATGCATGACAAAAGAAAGTGCTTGCCTTGGAGCTCCAGTTGTGCAATTGGTTAGCGCGCGGTACTTATATGATAGTGCAGGCGGAGAATGTGCTTGCCTCATAATATTAATGTAGGATTATATTAAATTAAATACTACATTTTACTTTGTATAGTAGCTACCATGTAAAAAATTGTATCTATTACTGGTTTCTATTAAGGAGTCTGAGAAGATAGTCAAAAAATGAGATGTTCAGCCATAACAATTCAAACATAGTTCAGTTACTTGTAGGTTATACAATGAAAATTAGTTTGAGAGGATAAATAAAAGTAAGGTGCTAAAGCATTCCAAAATATCTGAATGACTCTAAAAGATAACGTTAGTGTTTCATATTTATACTATGGGAAATAGTAAGGAAATACTAAATAATGTCAGTTGTTCACCAGAGGTTCCTGAATTAGTTCATATGTGAGTGCAAATAAGTTTTGCTTTACAGTTTACATCTTTTGCCTCCTTCCAATCTTCGAGTAACACTGAAACGTGGAGTATAATGAGCCTCCTTGTAAGTGGTCTGGGTGAGACAGGCATCTAGGTTGCCTCTCCCCACGACTCGTTTTTCTTCTAGTTCAACTGTCTCTGTAATAAACTAGCCTACTCTTATTGGTTCTAAATAATTACAAAAAGTACATGCTCATATATGTATTTATACTGCTGTATCCTTAGATAATACTTCTTTTACTTTATAGGTATGTCTGTTTTAAATAAAACAAAATGGAAAGGTGGAACACTACAAATTCAACTAGCAAAAGAAAGCTTTTTGCATAGGTAAGATTTGCTCCTCACAGAAGTAAACCTTGTTTCTTTACATTGTAAATAGTTTTAGATATTAACTTACTAGTTTGAAATTGCCAATATGTTATTACATTCTTAACATACTGGAACATTACAAGCAGACCTGAAATTCCTCTTAACTCTGATTTCTCCTTACCCCAGACCCCAGCGAGAAAGATAATTCAGTACGTTTACATTGGTGTATATTGAGGAACAAGAATAATATCCTATTTTTATGTGACCTTTTGTGGCAATGTAAATCTTCTTTCTTTGTAATGACCTTTAGTACTTAGTACAGAAAATGACTGTGCCAAACTAATTGGTTCCTCCGTGCCTATGGACACTTAAACTTTTCCTACCTTTTCATGAGAGTGACACTTAGGCTGTTTCTACTTTTTCATGACATGTGCAGGTGTCTCCTGTGTAAGTGCAAATATTTCTCTAGAGTTTATGTCAAAATGAAGAGTTGTTGAATTTTAGGGTTGTGTACATTTAAATTTCAATACACAGTACTGAGTGTTTGAATGGAAGTACATTGAGTTGAATGTTAATGGTAGTGTCACACAAAGCTGAAAGATAATACGAGAGGTGGAGAATAATTATGCTAGTGATTTAAGAGCAAGGCAGTGAATCAACATTAGAACTCTCGAAATCCTGAAGTTAATTTCACAGAGAAAAGATTGCATTTGGGAGCTTTACCGAAGTAGCAAACACCTTAAGAATATACAGATGGAATGAGCAGGAGAGTTGATAAGATTATTCTAGACCAAGAAAATGTCACAAAGAAAGATATAGTCTTGAGTGGCAGGCAGCTTACCGGAGGCATATTTTGAGGGGCTGGTCTTGTAGGACAGTTGAGAATTGGATTCTGTTCTTTAGCAGATGGCCTCTGGCAATGAGCAGGGTAGTCAGCGTTCCTTTCATTCAGCAGCATTTGAGTGTCTACCTTGTGTGGGCACTGGGGCCCCACACTGAGTGGGCTGAGTGCTGCTGCCGTGTGGTATCTGTGTGCATGTGCCCGAGGAGCATGTCTGGGAGATCACACGTGAAGGAGGCAGAGCAGTGAGGAGTCTCATCAGGGCTACTGTCCAGGCCTAAGAAGGGGGTTCTTTGACGAGAAAGGTTGCGGTGGACAGCCCTCTCCATTAGGAGGCCAGGAATCATAAGTACTTAACTAAGTGGTCTCTGAAGACGCCTGTTCTCACGAGGGCTAGTGAACAGAGAGAGGATAGGTAAAATGCCAAATGTGCATAGGCTGGAAGAGGAAGATCAGCGTGTCATCTGTGGCTTCAGTGCTCCCTGAAGGGGAGCAGGGACATCTGCTGGAGCACACTGTTAGAGTGAGCTCTGGCTGGGACACTCGCAGGAGTAGGCAGCTGCGGGAGAAGCCTTTGTGCCGTGGTGTAATAGACCTGACAGAGCCGCTCAGTGCTAAGCTCTGCGCTTGCTGTAGGAGACACGTACACAAATTGTGAGAGGTTTAATGGTCATCCAGCAATCACAGTGGTGTTTTCAAAGAATGTAAGATAAAGTGAAAAAAGGGCACCCATCTACCTACAGTGTTACCTGGATTCCATTTTTACATGTATATGTTTAAATACAGAATGAAGTTGAAGTAAGTAGAGAGAGTGTTAATAGTAAGATGTGGGATAAGGATTGTTTTGTTTTCTTTGTGTTTCCTAGTGATTCTATGATTCAAGTGTTTTTGTTTATTTATTTAAAGATAATTTGAAAGGCAGAGTTAGAGAGAGAGAGAGATATTATCCATCCACTGTTTCATTCTCCTGATGGTCTCAGATGTCCTGGTTTGGGTCTCCAACATGGGTGGCAGGGGCTCAAGTTCTTGGGCCATCATCTGCTGCTTTTCCAGGTGCATTAGCAGGGAGCTAGATTGGAAGTGAAGCAGCTGAGACTTGAACTGGTGTTCATATGGGATGCCAGCATGGTAGGTAGCTTAACCTGCTGTGCCACAAAGGCAGCCCTGCTTCGTTGATTATTTTAACTATATTTTCTCTTTGATTCAGATTGGCCCAGGAGAGAGAAGAAGCAAAAGCAAAGAAAGAAAATTCAACAGGCAACACCAACTTGTTAGAAAAGATGGGATCCGTGGATTTCCATATGAAAGCTGTGCCAGGGACAGAAGTACCAGGGCACAAAGTAGGTCTTTGGCGGCCTGAACTAACCAAGGAACTGCTACCGGAGCCTACATGGTCGTGGTGTCATGTCAATAGCCAGTTGCATTTTTCCTTTGCTTTGAAGCTATTAACATAGATAGTACTTACTGGTTTTCAAGATGCTTCTTCATTTTATAGAGGGAGATCAAAACCCAAGTGGAAGCAGTCTCCTAAGGGACACATGTATTGAAGAGTATAGGCAGGACTCAAGCTTACTGTTTTTTATTTATTTATTTAAAATTTATTTGTTTGAGAGGCAGCATTATAGACAGAGAGAGGGAGAGACAGAGAGAAAGGTCTTCCATCCACTGGTTCACTCCCCAAATGGCTATAGCAGCTGGAGCTGGACCAGACCAAAACCAGGAACCAGGAGCTTCTTCTGGGTCTCCCACGTGGGTGCAGGGGCCCAAACACTTGGGCCATCTTCCATTGCTTTCCCAGGCCATTAGCAGAGAGCTGGATGGGAAGTGGAGCAGCTGTGCCCACATTGGATGCCCAAATGCAGGCAGAGGCTTGACCTACTATGCCACAGTGCCTGCCCCATTTAGTGGATTTTTAGTGGCTGTTGCATTTGGGGGAATTTGGGTTTTGCTTGCATTTTTTGAAACATGTCTAATTTGAATTTTATTCAATAAATAGAACTTACTGCAGGAAATAGATTTGGCAATTACATCAAACTTGTTTATGCTATTGTAGTGGGCTTGGTAGAACAATTGTGTTTTGGTAATAAAGGAATCTCAGTCAGAAAGAAGCAAGTGGAGTTTCTGACATTCTTTCCCAGCCTAATATTAAGCGATCAGAGTGTACCCAGGCCACGGTGACACATTCTACATGGAGCTGGGACACCCCTACAAAGGTCTTAAAGAAGACCTTTCCCCAGCACAAACCATATATAATTTGGGTCAGCTAATATTAATCATGTCCTTGGCTGCTAACCTTAGTGTTATTCATCAAAGGCCATTTCTTTATATAAATTCTAAGAAAAAGAATACATGGACATCCATTTATTAGCATACTTGGTAGAAATATGTACGTGTCATGCATAGACCTTCCTCGTGTCAGGGCTGTGCTGCCTTTATCAGCTGAGAGCTATCTGAAGACAGATAACCAAGTCTCCTCCCTTAAGCTCTAGGATGTTGCTTAGCCTCTTCCATCAGTCAAGAGGACCTCTCCATCCTAGGACTGCAGGCTCCCTGACCCTTACTGGGGCATGCTCCAAGGGGGAAGGACCAGCACCTTCTATGTGTATGTGACTGAATTAAGATAGGGCAGTGAGCACACCATGCCTGCTATTTTTATCTAACATCTACATGATATATTTGGGATTGATGACTGCTTCAAATTTTCCTTCATTTTTTATTCTCATACACTTTTTGTCTTTAAGAATTCATTTTATTGCGATATTATCCATCAGTTACCATAGCCTTGAGTTCAGCTTTTAAAAAATTATATAGATGCATTGTTTTTGTCTTTTTTATTTGTGACATGTATATAAAATATATTCTTTTTATTTGTTTCTTTTAGAATTGGGTTGTCAGTAAATTTGGAAGAGTCTTACCTGTTCTTCACCTTAAGAATCAACACAAACGTAAAATATCCTTTGTTTAGGCCTCTCAGAAAAATTATGATTTGCCATAGTTATGGATATGGATAGAATTATAATACCTCTCTCAGCAAATTCTCGGGTGTTTCCAGTTTCTAGGCAAAGGTAGATCTACTTACATGTATGAAACAACTAGAGAATTATAACAGAATGTAATGAGGTTTTTTATAATTGAGTAATGTGAGTGAAGATCAGTTTCATTTACTAATTTATACATCTTCCCATTATACATGGATTCATAGCCATTGCTAAAGGAGCTAAAGAGGGG
This sequence comes from Lepus europaeus, assembly GCF_033115175.1. Lineage (NCBI taxonomy): Eukaryota > Metazoa > Chordata > Mammalia > Lagomorpha > Leporidae > Lepus > Lepus europaeus. The sequence continues at coordinate 90,836,459 of NC_084838.1, read as the reverse complement.
TGAGGGAACAAGGGTCATCATTAGAGAAGGTTTTAGAAGAATTGAGGTGGATCTTGAATGAACAGAAAATTGCCGGGACATCGTCCTAAAAAAAGAGGAAAATGGTGAGTAAAATTATGACAGGAGAATGTGGATGGAGGAACCCTGTGGAGCTTAAGGTGAGCAAATTCAGATGCCTGTCCGCGGAGAGCAGGTAGTGTGAGACCTTGAAGACCAGGTGTCAAGGGTTTCTGAGCAGGGATCATGACTGTGTGGCGTTCAGTTTGCGAGGCAGGAATGGTTATGCTGGTTCTGGCAGAGGGAATGTTAATGGTTAAGACAGTGCTGCAGGAAAAAAGAGCCGAGGGTCAGGTTGCCTAGTTATTGATAACTATAGCAAACCACTACCATCCAGGGGCCAGAAAACAAAAAGGTATTGTCTCAGACCCAGTAGCCATTGTGCCAGGGCAGCACTGCCTGAACTGATGCTAGTAGCACTAGCCACAGCTACTTCTACCCCCTGTGTCAAGGGCACTAAGGTCAGGGAAGTGTGGATTTCTTCCTTTCCACTTTCCGGCTTCCCACCAATGCCAGCCACTGATAGCAAAAAGGAAGATCGTGAAGGAGGTGACATCATCGTGAAGATGGTAGACATTGTGTAGCTCACTTCACATAGGACTGGCATGTATTAAGTGATTAATAAATGAAGAGAGGACTTTCAAGAGTGATAATTTAAAGCAGTTTGCACTTGCCCGTTCATATGTGTTAGGAAATCAGTAAATGCTAGCTACCATTAAAACACATTTATATGAACTAGAATCTGGGAAATCAGCAAGCAAACAGGCCTGGTGGAGATCACTATTTTTTTAATAAAGACCTTAAAAATGTGTTAACAGAGGGTAAATCACTGTTAAATGGATGCCAATGAGTGAAAAAAGTCACAGCTGAAAAGACAGGAATGGTCAGAGAATTTGCAGCTGAAGCACATGAGTTGGCTAGCTATGCCTTATGGGTTCTCCTCTAGCCTCTGCTTTACAGCGTTAGTAAATAGTCTTGGGGCCAGTGTACTTAGAATGTAATCTGAATGGGCTTGCTGTAATATCTTCAGATGTTGCAAGTAAATTCTGCCAACAGGTAATCATGATGCTTAAATTTAACTCCAGAGATATCATAGAAAGTGTGATTCCATAGATTCTGAAAGGTGACTCAATGAAGTCCTCATTTTATTTATAGGAAACTGAGAATAAAATGAGATAAATGACTTCTTGAACATCAAAACCATATCCTTTGTGTTTGACCAGATTGATAGGTTTTCCTAACACCTAGTGCTTTTTATTAATTCCTTGACTTTGAGTAACATAATAAAATATGACCCATCAAAGTACTGCCACAACTTAAAGAAGATCGGAGAGGATTCCACAGATACCATTCCCATATCAAGCCTCACTTGGGAATTGGAAGGAGGAAATGACCCTATGAGTAAGAAACGGCGAGGCGAATTCTCTGACTTCTCTGGCCCTCCCAAGAAGATAATAAAAGTGCGGAAGGATAAGGGTTCCACTGGATCTGTGTCTGTGAATCCACGGACCAATAGAGTAGCGGAGAGTAACACATCTCAAAAGACTTCTGGCTTAGAAACCTGCTGGAAAAGAAACAGCATGTCTGATGATGATATTGATTCTGAAGATGAATTAAGAGCAATGATTGCAGAAGAGGAGAAGTTACAGAGAACTCTGTGTTCCTCAATAAATGAATCTGAAAATGATCCTTTTGAAGTTGTAAAGGAGGATTTCAAATCAGATGTTCACAAACTTCATTCTTTAACAGGCTTAGGTGTAAAAAATACTACTTCTGGGCATCTTAGTAATGTGGAAAGTGACTGTGAGTATGATTCAGGAGATACAGATGAAATCTTTGCAATGAAAAAAACAGCCAGTAAGATGAAAAATAGTGCAGAATTCTCACAAAAGGAAAAATCTACACGCAGAAAAACTTTGAAAAATAGAGAGAATGGCAAGCTTTCTGAACAGTGTGTTAAAGTACAAAAAAGGAAAAGCAATGTAGAGTCAGCCCTCAGTAATGGACCAAAGCATCGTAATCCTACACCTCTATCTGAGCCCAGCAGCAGCGAAGATGCTGATTCTGCCTCTGAGTCAGAAGGTGATGAGGAGTATAACACCATGATGAAAAACTGTCCCCGTTTGAGCCTCACGTTGGCTGATCTGGAACAGATGGCTGCCTGTGATCTTGAAGTTACAAAAGAAGATACTGAGAGTGATAACCCAGAATCCACCACCTGCAACAAGTTTGACAAAGCCTCCAAGAGCCCCAAAACCGTCCCTGGCCTCCGCAGAGGCAGGCAGTGCATTAATCCTGAGGAAATTGTGGCTTCCCTTTTGGAAGAAGAGAGTGCCTATGATAAACGGACGCCAAAGGGAAACTTAAAGCCAAAATTCCAGGCTTTTAAAGGAGTAGGCAGTCTCTATGGAGAGGAATCAGTGCAAAAGCTCTTGAAAGAAAGTCCTGCTGCTAACAATAAAGATCAGAATTCCTTGAAACAAGATTCCAATAGCATTTCCACAGAAAATGGGTCCCCATTTGCCAATGGCTCCTCAAGCAAACACATTCGATCTCAAAAACAGCAACCTACTTTTGACAGTCAGAGTCTCAAGGTAGCATCCCCTAGCAGTTCAGAAAAAGGAAGTAGAAACCCCATTTCGGGTCTGTTGCCATTAAAAGGTAAGACTTCTTTAAACCTTAATGCAAAGACTCACAAGACAGACCATGACAAAGACGGTTGCCATAGTACCACAGAAGCAGAGGGAACAAGGTCTGATCCAGGCACTTCTCTTGAGAAATCATCAAAACTGTCTTTGAGGAAACACATTCAGGAAAGCAAAACTGATTTTTCACATTCTGTTAGTAATTCGTCAGATGCAGATGCTAAGGACAAACATGCTGAGGACAATCAAAAGCGTTTGGCAGCATTGGAGGCAAGGCAGAGAGCCAAAGAAATGCAGAAGAAACTGGTGCACAATGCACTGGCGAATGTGGTGAGTGTGTTTTTAGTCTGAATTTAACACCTACTCTCAAAGTCCAGTTTTTTATCCCTGTGAAGGTAGATATAATTCTTTAGAGCTTATTATCTTAGTAATAATCCATTTCATATTTTGTATCTTTTATAAAAGTTAACTTTGACCACCACATATATTTAGTGTGAGTATATCTTAAAGGAAGCAAGATTACATTGTGTTTACTAAAATATTAAAATATTTATTTATTTTCATTTTATTTGGGAGACAGATTTTCCATCTGTTGGCTTACTCCAAAAACATGGCTTACTTCACAACAGCCCAGGCTGGGCAGAGTCAAAGGCAGAAGGCCAAAACCCAATCTAGTTCTCCCATATGGGTGACAGAGACCCAAAGACTTGAGTCATCACTTAATGCCTCCCAGAGTGTGCCCAAGCAGGAGGCTGGACTCAGCTGTGGAACCAGGACTTGAACTCTAGTATGGGATGCATGCACCCCAAGTGGCATCTTAACTGCTATGCCAAACACCCACCTCTGAAAACATTCTTAATTTGTTTTTTTATCTAATTTTTTCATCATTTCACTTACTACTTGTAATGTATATGTATCTTAATGGGTCTGAATTCACAGATAAATCACTTGCCAATTTTTAATACTATGATGAGCCTTTGTTCTTCCAGCAATTTTTTTGAAGACTTATTTATTTGAAAGGTAGAGTTACAGAGAGAGAGAGAGGGAGGGAGAGACAGAGATTTTCTGTCTGCTGGTTCATTCCCAAATGGCTACAATGGCTGAGACTGGGCCAGGCCAAGGCCAGGAGCCAAGAGCTTCTTCTGTGTCTCCCACGAGGGTACAGGGGCCCAAGGACTCAAGCCATCTTCCACTGCTTTCCCAGGTATACCAGCAAGGAGTTGGATTAGAAGTGAAGCCCATAAGGGTTACCAGCACTGAAGGTTACCTGCTATGCCACAGTACCTGCCCCTCTAACAGCAGTTTTTAAGTACACCTTTACGGAACATGAATGATAATCCTATTTATATATTTATTGGCTCATGATGGGGTGGGCAAATGGTCACAGTGCAGAGCCAAGGGCTAAGAGTGCTAGGCTGGGGCCCCTGGCAACATGCAGGAGACATAGCAAGCTTAGAGCTGAGAGCTGTGGAAAGATAGGTGGGAATGGTCAAGCAGAGGGGAGAGGGTTGGAAGAGAGATTGAAAATATCCCGCGCGGTGCGCCGGCTGCAGCGCGCTACCGCGGCGGCCATTAGAGGGTGAACCAACGGCAAAAGGAAGACCTTTCTCTCTGTCTCTCTCTCACTGTCCACTCTGCCTGTCAAAAATAAAAAAAAAGAAAAAAAAAGAAAAAAGAAAAAAGAAAAAAAAGAAAATATCCCAAGAAAGGGGAGTAGATTACACAAAAGTAAATATAAGAGAGAGTATTATAAGTGGCAAGAAATGAGGCTGCAGAGGCTTGACTACATTCAAAAGGCTATAAAGAGACAGTGAAGAGTTAAACAAGGGAATGAAGATAAGTTGTGTATATTTTGGAACAAGAATTGACAATATACAACTTTCAGGACATCCAGCCCATAGTCCATTTATGTATGTTCTTTAACCTAAGAATGGTTTTTCTGTTTGTTTGTTTGTTGTTTTTTGAGAGTCAGAAAGATAATTCCCATCCACTGGTTGACTCCTACATGCCCATATTGTCCAGGTCTGAAGCTAGAACCCAGAAACACCTGTAATGGAAGGCAGGAACCCAATTAATTGAGCCATCACCTTCAGCTTCTCAGGTCTGCATTAGCAGGAAGCTGTAGTCAGGACCCAGAGCTGGGAATCAAACCCAAGTACTCTGATGTGCAAAACAAAGGCATCCTAACTGCTAGACCAGATGCCTGCACCTGAGAATTTCTTTTGAATGCACGACAGACCCAGTGTGGACGTCAAAGCCTGAAATTTTTACTCTCTGACCCTTTATAGAAAATATTGGCCAGCCTGTGGGAGAGGTCCTTTAGGCCATGACAAAAACAAATGAAATGGGTCAAATCTGGAACCTGGGAGAACCTTTGGGAGGCAGAGCCAGGACAAAGGCAGTGATGGAGGGAGTAGATTTAAAAGATAGCAAGAAGGTTGAATTGAGGGAGCTTGGTGTTGGTGGATGTGGAGAGAAAGGAGTCATAATGTGCTGTCTTGGGTGAATAAGCAGATGGCATCTACTAGGTGAAGGGAAGGACAAGACATGGGTGTGATAGGGAAAGGAGGTGACAGGTTTTAATGTGTTTGGTGTGTTAGACTGTCCTAAAATGTGATTATTCTGATGGTCTCCCTAGGATGGTCATCCTGAGAACAAATCAACACACATCATCTTTGGCTCTGACAGTGAAAGTGAAAAGGAAGAGACATCTAGTCAGGCACAGAGCTGTCCAGAAGAGGAAGTGACAGTAAGATGTACAGGGCATACCTGTGGGCATTCATCTGCTTTTGCAAATCCATGTGTCTGTTGTGCTCCAAACCTCTCCATGGAATCCTCTGGGGAGCCATTTGAGACTTAGGGCACCCAAGGCTGGCATGTGCTGAACCCTGGGATCTTGGGGATTCTGTCTGGTGTGAACCTATATTCCCCATATTATCTGCAAAGTGACATCAGTATTAGACACTGCAGATTCTTGGATGTAATAACTGCTTCTCAAATCTCTAGGCTGCACTGGCATGCCTTTGTACTAATGATCTGAGAGGTTACTTAGCTATCGGAGTCAGGTCCCTCTGACCTGTTATCCACTTATTCTAGTACGTGCATCTGGGTTGTTGGGTTTTATATGTGGGGAGAAGGCTACACAATGAAGACAATGCTTATTGGCTCAGCTATTAATAAATGTTTCTCTGTACCTTTCAACTATGTATCAGGAGCCCACGGGTAAAGCATCTGGGAAGCTGTTTGACAGCAGTGACGACGAGGAATCGGATGCTGAAGATGACAGTAACAGGTTCAAAATTAAACCTCAGTTTGAGGGCAGAGCTGGACAGAAGGTTAGTGGAGACTGAGAATAGTAAAACTTGCAACTTCCTGTTTCTCTTTTGTCTTCTTACAACGTGTCCTTATTTTTTTACATAGTCCATTAATCTAAATAAACACAGGCAGACTGACCCACATTCTGGTGTGATGTTTAATTTGGGTCAAGTCCTCTGTGGTTCTCTCTGACTGTTGAAAGAGGATGAACTTGGGACGTATGAATGTAGTGAATTTCATGGCATGGGGAGGTGCACGTGGAGAGTCTTCATTAGAAGCAGTTTCTTGGGAATGTAACAGTCATTTCTGCTTTTTGTCTGTAGCTCATGGATTTACAGTCTCATTTTGGCACTGATGACAGATTCCGCATGGACTCTCGGTTTCTAGAGAGTGACAGTGAAGAGGAACAGGAAGGTAAGAGCTTCATTATTCATACAATCCTGATGTCATAGCTGGGACGTGAGGAAACAGCGAGTATGCTTCCTTCCTTGAACATGTAAAGAAACTGCATCCCAAGGCATTAGTTTGAGGATTTTGTAGTCAAATGTTTGGTTAACCTAGCATTTCTTAGGTTTCTTTGTACATTTTAAATTACTAAATGAGATTTAATTATTTGAAGGCGCTAGAAAGGATAGAGATAGGTGACATCTACCAAAGATACCATTTTTCTTTCATCCCATCACTGACATGAGAGGCAGGCAAGGTTCCTACCAGGCAGCACATGTCAGTAAAGTAGCAGGTTCTGGCTGAGACCATGAAGTTACTCTTGGCTTTCTAATAGAGTGTCATCTTCCTTCAGTGGGCATGCTGGGTGCAGATTTTTTTGAAAAAGCAAAATACCATTGAATATCATTAAACCTGACTTCATCTTTCTTCAGATATCTAAGAGTAATAATGCTATCAGAAGCATCAGGCTGGCGCCGCGGCTCAATAGGCTAATCCTCCGCCTTGTGGCGCTGGCACACTGGGTTCTAGTCCTGGTCGGGGCACCGGATTCTGTCCCGGTTGCCCCTCTTCCAGGCCAGGTCTCTGCTGTGGCCCAGGAGTGCAGTGGAGGATGGCCCAAGTGCTTGAGGCCCTGCACCCCATGGAAGACCAGGAGAAGCACCTGGCTCCTGCCTTTGGATCAGCATGGTGTGCCGGCCGCAGCGTGCTGGCCACAGCGGCCATTGGAGGGTGAACCAATGGCAAAAAGGAAGACCTTTCTCTCTGTCTCTCTCTCACTGTCCACTCTGCTTGTCAAAAAAAAAAAAGAAGAAGAAGAAGAAGAAGCATCCAAATTCTCTTACTTTTGACTTCCTGTAGGATTTTTTCCAGCAGTGATAACTTTTTAAAAATCCTTACCTCTTACATGGCCACCTTGAACCTGATTGTCTCTCAGTCTCAGAATTTTTCATTCTCTTAGTTTTTTCCTCCTTCCTGAGTTAATGTTAAATCCCATTCACCCTTCTTATTACTCCCTTTTTCACTTTTATTTACATACTTTCCGTTTCTCTTCTTTTGTCTTCCTCTTTCTGTAAACATTTTTGTCTCATGAGTCCCGAAAAGCCATTCCTCCAACCCTGCTAGTTTTCAAGTTTCCACTTCATTTCTCTTTCAGTTCTAAATTTGAAATGGAAAAGCAAATTATATTTAATTCAGTAGCGGTTGGTTTTTTGTTTTTGTTTTTGAAAGTTATTTTTATTTGAAAGGCAGAGTAACAGAGAAGGAGAGATCTTCTATCTACTGGTTCACTCCCCAAATGGCCGCAATGGCTGGGGCTGGCCCAGGGCCAAAGCTAGAAGCCCCGAACTCCATGTGAGTGGTAGAAGCCCTACTACTTCTGCTGCCTTCCCAGATGCATCAGCAGGAAGCTGGATTGGAAGCAGAGCAGCTGCAGCTTGGCTGTGCTCAGATGCCAGCATCACAAGTGGCAGCTTACTGCACTATACTACAAGGCTGGGCCCTAGTGGTTGGTTTTTTATTGAATACAATCTCTGACTTGGTCCTCTGAATTCTTTGAGGTAATTGTTGTTAGTATTGTACATTTCAGGAAACCAAAGTTCACAGAGGTTTGTAGTCAGTTCTCCAAGGACCACACCACCTTATGTTTCAGATCTTCACTCAAAATTCCACGTTGAGGCCGGCGCCACGGCTCACTAGGCTAATCCTCCACCTTGCGGCGCTGGCACACCGGGTTCTAGTCCCGGTCGGGGCACCGGATTCTGTCCCAGTTGCCCCTCTTCCAGGCCAGCTCTCTGCTGTGGCCCAGGAGTGCAGTGGAGGATGGCCCAAGTGCTTGGGCCCTGCACCCCATGGGAGACCAGGAGAAGCACCTGGCTCCTGCCATCGGAACAGCGTGGTGTGTCGGCCGCAGCGCATCGGCCGCAGTGGGCATTGGGGGGTGAACCTACGGCAAAGGAAGACCTTTCTCTCTGTCTCTCTCTCTCACTATCCACTCTGCCTGTCAAAAAAAAAAAAAAAAAAGAAATTCCACGTTGAAAGCACGGGAATGACAGAACCTTGGGAATAGCTGGTTTTAGGATCTACATAGAGAGGTTACTTTAACTCCTGCTGCTTTTGTTTGTTTTCTTATGACTGTTGGGTTATGTCCTTTGAATCTGTGAACAACTTGTTCTCAATCCTTGGTTCCTACTTTCCCCTTTGCCTACAGATGTAGGCTCTTCTTGATGTTCTGAGAGACCTGTGGCTTTAGCTTTTACTTGAATCTGAGCATTTCCTAAGTTTGGATCTTCCTTGTTACTAGCTATTCTGCTGAGCTCCCAGCTAATCTTTCTTAAACCTGCTGGATGTTTCCCACAGAGCATCCTTTGTTTGGCTGAAACTTAGCAAGTCCAGAGTTAAATTTCTCTCTCTAAAACCAACTCCTCAAAACCTTATGTGTGTGTGTTTATTTAAAGATTTATTTATTTATTTAAAAGGCATTAAAGAGGCAGAGGCAGAGAGAGAAGTCTCCCATCCACTGGTTTACCCCCAGATGGCTGCAACTGCCAGAGCTTCGCTGTTCTGAAGCCAGGAGCCAGGAGCTTCTTCTGGGTATCCTGTGCAGGTGCAGGGACCCAAGGACTTGGGCCTGCTTTCCCAGGCCACAGCAGCTGTATCAGAAATGGAGCAACTGGGATTCGAACTGGTGCCCACATGGGAAACTGGCACTGCAGGTGGCGGCTTTACCTGCTATGCTACAGCACTGGCCCCTCTGTGTTTTTAAGGTGGTCATACATGGAGCCTCTGACCTTTATTTCTTTCCTTCCCAAATTTTTTTTTTTGACAGGCAGAGTGGACAGTGAGAGACAGACAGAGAGAAAGATCTTCCTTTTTGCCATTGGTTCACCCTCCAATGGCCGCCGCGGTAGCGCGCTGCGGCTGGCGCACCTCGCTGATCTGATGGCAGGAGCCAGGTGCCTATCCTGGTCTCCCATGTGGTGCAGGGCCCAAGCACCTTGAGTCATCCTCCACTGCACTCCCTGGCCACAGCAGAGAGCTGGCCTGGAAGAGGGGCAGCCGGGACAGAACCGGCGCCCCGACTGGGACTAGAACCTGGTGTGCCGGCGCCGCAATGCGGAGCATTAGCCTAGTGAGCCGCGGCGCCGGCCTCCTTCCCAAATTTTGAGGCACACTTTTTTTTTTTGTTTGCTCTGCAACTAAGCAGCAAAGTTAGCCTGTATCACATGGAGTGCTTCTCAGCATTGTGTTCTGTGAATAATTGCTATTTGGGGCCGGCGCCGTGGCTCAACACGCTAATCCTCCACCTTGCAGCGCTGGCACACCGGGTTCTAGTCCTGGTTGGGCCCCGGATTCTATCCCGGTTGCCCCTCTTCTAGGCCAGCTCTCTGCTATGGCCCGGGAAGGCAGTGGAGGATGGCCCAAGTGCTTGGGCCCTGCACCCGCATGGGAGACCAGAAGAAGCACCTGGCTCCTGGCTTCGGATCAGCGTGATGCGCTGGCCACAGCGGCCATTGGAGGGTGAACCAACGGCAAAAAGGAAGACCTTTCTCTCTGTCTCTCTCTCTTTCTCACTATCCACTGTCAAAAAAATAATAATAATAATAATAATTGCTATTTGGTAAAAATTGAAATCACTGTTTTTGGAAGTCAAAAGTGGTTGAATAAAAGTTTCTTATGTTTCAACATAAGTTTAAGTATAACATAAACTCTGTACTTTTTTGCCTCAGCTTGTGTATTCATTTTGTTTCCTGCACCTGGCATGCTCTCCTGCCCTACCTGGCATAGATACACAGTGTTGCTTGATCCAGTCAAACTTAATCTCAGCCTCCTTTGAGCCCTCATAAACTTCTGGCATGTTTCTGTAAAAAACTTTAAATCAGCATTTTACTCACATATCTGTTAGTTGGTTTATTTTATCCTGCACTAAGTTGAAAGTGTCTTAAATGCTTAGTCTTCTTTTATAATTCCATAATGGAAACTAATTGTTCAATTTTATTCTCTGATATTTGTTTCTGATAGTTGAGCATAGCAGCCTATAAGGTTCCATGATGCCTTTGTGTACTTGGCACATGACTTTCTTCCTGTAATGTTACAGACTCAAAAGCTGAAGCCATTTTCTACTAATAAGTCATATCGACATTCAGTAAAATTACCATCTTTCGCTGTTTATCATTTTTAGATATGCATGTAATTTAGATTACATTTTTAGAATGTTAACAAAAAAAATCAAAGAATCAGTAATCACTTTAGATACATAATTAGTATTCTGCTATATTAACATGTGTCAGTCCTGACCTTATAGATTTTAGATGTGATGCTGAAAACCATTAAATCCAAATTTCAGTTTCATAATTACAAATAAAAGTGGGACTTTGTGTTTGCTAGTCATGCAGTTTCTGGGTTTGCTGTGGCCTACAAATCCTGGGAATCGGGAGGTTAATGAAATGAGGTTAAGCTTTTCTTCCAACCCTGTTGGGCTTTGCAACTGTTGGATATTTGGATAAGCTTTTGAGATTGAGATTTTTTTAAGATATGTTTGCCAAGATTTTACTAATTATCTTTTTCTGTCAAAGAGATAAATGAAGAAAAAACTGCTGAGGAAGAAGAATTTGCTGCAGAAAAAAAGAAAGCCCTGAATGTTGTACAAAGTGTTTTGCAAATGAACTTAAGCGGTTCTTCAAGCAAGGGAACAGTAGCTGCTAAGAAATTTAAGTATGTTTTACATTCTATCCCATTCTACTATTTTTTCCTTTGCCGTAAATGCCTGCATGTACTCAATTTAAGACTGGGATATTCTTAACTTCCTTGAGAGAGAAGTTGGCAATATGTATCAGGTCTTTTTTTTTTTTTAAGATGTATTTATTTATTTGAAAGGCAGCATTACAGAGAGGCCGAGGCAAAGAAAGAGGTCTTCCATCTGCTGGTTCACTCTCCAATTGGCCGCAACAGCTAGAGTTGTGCCTATCCAAAGCCAGGAGCCAGGAGTTTCTTCCAGGTCTCCCACGTGGGTTCAGGGGCCCAAGGACTTGGGCCACCTTCCACTGCTTTCCCAGGCCATAGCAGAGAGCTAGGTCAGAAGTGGAGCGGCTGGGTCTCGAACTGGCACCCATATGGGATGCCAGCATTGCAGGCAGCTTTACCTGCTACTCCATAGTGCCGGCCCCTGTGTATCAGATCCTAAAATGTATTTACTAGTGATTTCAATTCAAGAAACTGAAATTATTTCTTTTAGACTTACATGTTATAGCAGCATTGCTTTCATTAATATAATGTTTGAAAAACAATTTAAGTGTTCTCTATAAAACTATTAAGCTAAATAAATGATTATTATAAAAATTTGAAAATGTAATTTAGAGAGATTAGTGTAATGAAAGCCCTATGTACCTAGCTTCTAGAGTCACCAACAAGTGACCAGTGTTCTATGCCTTTATCCATTTCCTGCTTTACCAGTGAAATATTTTATGCAAATCACAGGGGTTATATAATTTTATCTGTATGTATTTTAATATATTAAACACAGTTTTTAAGACTGTAGAAGGTAACAAGGAAACTCTAAAGTAGGCAATTTAAAATAGTATTTCTCAGAATAATTCTTTTCTTTGATATTACTTAGCTTCATCTTGCCCTGAGATTAGAATCCTCCTAATGTTGAGTTATACTTTGCTATTAATTTTTTTTTGTTTCAGTGTCAGATTTACTTCTTCCAACAGTGTCTCCTTTCTTTATACAGGGACATCATACGTTATGATCCAACGAGACATGACCATGCGACTTATGAAAGAAAAAAAGATGAAAAACCAAAAGAAAGGTAAATAGAGCTAATTCTTTTAGCAGTAGGATCATGATTTAATCTCATTTCAAGCAATGAGAGGAAAACAGTTACCAATATTCCACCCACTGGTCCCACTGTATTTACTTTACAGAGGAGGTTGGTGGGTGGAGATAGAGAGGAATTATTTACATGGTGGATTAGGGCTTGCTTTTCGTAAAAGGATCTCATGTACGTGAACGTTGATATGTGCTCCTACTCTAGTGTGGTGCCTTCACCGTGTATTAGTTTCTTATGGATACTGTGACAAATTATCATAAACTATGTGCCTTAAAACCAGTGCTGGTGGCTAAACACCCAAGGGTATTAGAAGGGCTTGCATTAACCCTGGAAGTTCAGAGAAACAAATCCATTTTGTTCATCACTCCATGTTTCTGGTGACTACTTGAAGCTATATCACTTTGTCTCTGCTTCCTCCTCATTTTTGTGTGTGTGTCTTTTTTTTTTCTTTAAGATTTATTTATTTATTTGAAAGATGGAATTATAGAGAGGGAGATGCAGAAGCAAAAAGAGAAGTCTCTCCTCTGCTGGTTCATTCCACAATGGCCACAACAGCCAGGGCTGGGCCAGGCTAAAACCAGGAGCCAGGAGCTTCATGGTCTCACCCATGGGGTATAGGGGGCCCAAGTACTTGGGCCCATCTTCCGATGCTTTCTCAGGCACATTAGCATGGGGCTGAATCAGGAGCAACCAGGACTGGACCCTGCACCCATATGGGATGCGGGTACTGCAGACAGCAGCTTAACCTGGTCTCTCTTTGTTTCTTTCTTTTTTTTTTTTTATGGTTTTCTTTTAAAGATTTATTTATTTGGTTTTTTATTTGAAAGGCAGAGAGAGAGAGAAAGTCTTGCATCCACTGGTTCACTCTCCAATTGGCTGCAATGGTCGGAGCTGAGCTGATCTGAAGCCAGGAGCCAGGAGCCAGAAGCTTCTGCAGGTCTCTCCATGTGGGTCCTCTTTGTCTCTTACAAGGAGATTTAAGGTTTCTTTTTGGACCCACTTGGATAATCTGGATGATATCTTGATCTCAGAGTCCTTAACTTCCTTAGTAAGACCTTTTACCTAAATAAGGCAAAATCACAGGTTTCAGGATTTAGAATGTGGGTACCTCTTTTGGGAGGCAAACATTCAACCCACTCCACTATGCCAGTGAGGTAAAAGTTTCATTTTCCTGGGCCGGCATTGCAGTGCAGCAAGTTAAACCACTGCCTGGGGCACTAACATCCCATGTGAGCATCCACATGGGAAACCTAGATGGAGGTCTAGGCTCCTGGCTTTTGCCTGGCTCACCATCAGTCATTGCTGCCATTTTAGGGAGTGAAACAGTGGGTGAGAAATCTTTCTCTGGCTTGCCCTCTGTCTCTGTGACTCTGCCTTTCAAATAAAATAAATAAATCTTCTTTTAAAAATGTTTGATCTTCCTGTAGATCTGCAGTCAGCTTGATAAATACAGCAAATATATGAAGCAGCCAATAACAACTTGGATTAAATCCTTCATTTTTCCTACTGTTAGTTGCAGTTTAAATCAATAAAAGGAATGTTTTACCTTGAATTGGACCCTGAATCAAAAAAAATGATGTTGTGGAGAAACTGAAAATCAGAATAAAATCTCTGAGTTTAGTTGATAGTAATAAACCAGTGTTAATCTTTTAGTTCTGACAATTGTATCATAATTATGTGAGATGCTTTCATTACAGAAAAGTGGTGAAAGATATTTGGAAATTCTGTCCTTGCAACTTTCTGTGAATCTAAAATTGTCTTCAAATTATAAGCTTTAATTTGGCTTTAAAAAGAGTCACAGCAGACCAATGTAGAAATAATAGTTCCTCCAAATGTACAATTTTTATGTTATTTCAGATAATCCACATTGAACACAATAAGAGGGGATTTTTTTTTTTAAGGCTTGTTTTATTTATTGGACAGGCAGAGTTAAAGAGAAAGAGGGAGGGAGAGACAGAGACAGATCTGCAATCCACTGGTTCACTCCCTAAATGGCTGCAATGGCCAGGGCTGGGCCAGACCAAAGATAGGACCCAGGAACCTCTTCTAGTTCTCCCATGTGGGTGCAGGGGCCAAGCACTTGGGTCATCTGCTGCTGCTTTTTCAGGCCATTAACAGGGAGCTGGATTGGAAGTAGAGGAGTCAGGACTCCAGCCGCGGCCCATGTGGGATGCTGCTGCTGCAGGCAGCTGCTTTACCCACCCTGGGCCTGAGGGGAATATTTTATAAGATGTGTTAAACTTTTTCTTGTTCACAAATAAGGTGTATTATTTTTTTGATGCGTAACAAATTAACCAAAACTTAGCATCTTAAAAGCAAAACATTTACTAATGCCAAGTTTCTGTGGATCAAAAATTTGAGAGGAGCTTCAGTAGGTAGTTCTGGCCAAGGTCTCCTAAAAGATTATAGTCAGAATGTTTCCTGGGATTTCACTCTTCACAGATCTGATTCCGCTGCTAGCATCTGCTTCCAAGATGGTTCACTCACCTTGCTATTGGCAGGGGCTCCCAGTCTTTCACCTCGTAGGTTCTCCATCAGGTTGATTAAGCGCTCTAACAATGTGGCAGCTGGCTTTCCTCAAATAGGTGCCATGAAAAAAAAAGGAAATATATATTTTATGATCTAGTCTTAGAAGTTACACACTGCTACATCTGCCTTATTTGATTTTCCTGAAACAGACCATTAAGTCCATCCCATACTTTGGTAGGGGTGGTTTCCACCACTTCTTAAAGGGCGAAATATCGAAGTATTTGTGGACATGCAAAATCAACCACAGTCTGCCCTCCGGCCACAGACTGTTCACTTTCTACCACACACCAAATATGCTCACCTCCTTAGATTTCTCAGAAGTCTGCATCAGCTCAAAGTTAAGGATGTTGTCATCCAAATCAGATATAGGCCCAGATGAAATTTACCTGTAGTAGGTCTTTAGAGTATATTGGATGCACTTCTTTTTGATCAGAAGGCCTGTGAACTAAAAAGATAAGTAGGGGTGGGCATTTGGTCCAGCAGTTAAGAATCCTTTTCTTAGGATACCCTCATCCCATATTAGAGTGCTTAAGTTCACGACCCTGCTATACTCCCAATTCCAGCTTCCTGCTAATATACACCCTAGGAATCAGCAGTCGTTGGTTCCTTGGTTCCTTGCCACCTACATGGGAGATCTGGATTGAGTTCTGGGATCTCAGCTTTGATCTGGCCCAGCCTTGGTTGATAGGGGCATTTGGAGAGTGAACCAGTAGATGGACAATCTCTGTCTGTTTTTCTGCCTTTCAAATAAATTTTAAAAATGAATAAAGAGGGGCTGGTACTGTGGTACAGTAGGTTAAACTGCTGCCTGCAGCACCAGCATCCCATATAGGCCCTGGTTCAAGTCTCAGCTGTTCTGACCAGCTCCCTGCTAATGCCCCTGGAAAGGGAGCAGAAGATGATCCAAGTACTTCAGCCTCTGTACCCTCATGGGAGACCCAGAAGAAGCTCCTGGCTCCTGTCTTAAGACTGATCCAGCCCCATCTCATGGGTCCGTTTGGGGAGTGAACCAGCAAATGAAAGATCTCTGTCTCTCCCTCTCTCTCTCTAACTGCCTTTCAAATAAATAAATGTTTGAAAATAAACAAACATGTTATCTGTCCTTCCCCTCCACATACAATGGTAGAATAAGCATAGGAGATCCACTGTAACTATCATTCAATGAAGAAAACAGGTACAAAAGAGCCACTTGTCCCTGGTAACTCAGGAATCTAGGGGGCCAGTCCTGTGGTACAAAAGGTTAAGCCTCTGCAGTGCTGGCATCCCAAATAGGCACTCATTACAGTCCTGGTTTTTCCTCCCTGCTAATGTAGCTATTAGTTTAGAAATAATTTCTGAATGTAGTTCAGAAGCACAGAGATGGAATTTTTTTAATGTATTTAATAAATATAAATTTTGAAAGTACAACTTTTGGATTATAGTGTTTTCCCCCCATAACCACCCTCCCACCCCAAACCATCCTATCTCCTACTCACTCTCCCATCCCATTCTTCATTAAGATTCATTTTTAATTATCTTTATATACAGAAGATAAACTTAGTATATACTAAGTAAAGATTTCAACAGTTTGCACCCACACAGACACACAAAGTATAACATACTGTTTGAATACTAGCTTTGCCGTTAATTCACATAGTATAACACATTAAGGACAGAGATCCTACATGGGGAGTAAGTGCACAGTGACTCCTGTTGTTGATTTCACAACTGACACACAGAGATGGAATCGACTGATGTTCAATATACCAACTAGTTAAGATGTTTTGTGTAAGAAAATGCTTATTAGTCAAGATTCTGCTTTTATTAGTAGAGTGTGATGAGTGGATTTCTTAGTTGAAATGAATTAAAATTATCCCAGATGTTTTCCTTTCCTGCATTCTGGAAATTATTCAAAACCTGTTTCTGGTATACATGTCTGTCATTGCAGTAAAGCTAAAAGAAAGAAGAAAAGGGAAGAAGCTGAAAAGCTACCTGAAGTATCTAAAGAAATGTATTATAACATTGCAATGGATTTGAAAGAAATATTCCAAACTACAAAAGGCACCAGTGAAAAGGAAGAAGACACACCCAGGAATGAGGACTGTGGTGGAGAGAAAGCTCAGGAGATCCACGACCCTGCAGCTCTCACTGATGGGGCCAAGCAGCCTGCAGGGTTCACATTCTCCTTTTTTGATATAGACACCACAGATGTAAAGGAAGGTACTTTTCTTTTTTCCCAATTTTTTTATTTCAGGCAATTGGAACTTACTTGACTGAGTCTGCATTAAATGTAACCAATATGAGATTCACAGGGCCATCATTTATACAACAGTTAAGGTGCCGCTTGGGATAGGACACCTGCATCCTATATTGGAGTGCCTGTGTTCAAGTCCCAGCTATACTCTGGATTCTAGCTTTCTGCTAATGTGCCCCCTAGGAGGCAGCAGGTGATGGCTCAAGTGGGAGACCTGGGTTGAGTTCCCGGCTCCTGACATCGCCATGGTCCAGCCTGGCCCAGCCCTGGCTGCTGGCTGCTGGCTGTTGCAGGCTTTTGGGGAGTGAAACAATGAATGGGAGATCTCTTTTTCTCTCTCTCTCTTTCTCTGCCTTGCAAAATAAAATAATTAACTTTAAAACAAATTTAACAGTAGGAAATTCAGTAGTACCATGACCATAATAACATGGTGGGCCTGATGCTATGGTAGAAACTATTTTTGCATTTAAGTGAACATACTTCTAGCTGGCTGCCATATGAAGGGAAGCCAGAGACTGCTGTACAGTATCCTTTCTGTTAAGTAAAAACCATCATAAAGAGGTAATAGTGGCCGGCGCTGTGGCTTAACAGGCTAATCCTCCGCCTTGCGGTGCTGGCACACCGGGTTCTAGTCCCAGTTGGGGCACCGGATTCTGTCCCGGTTGCTCCTCTTCCAGTCCAGCTCTCTGCTGTGGCCCGGGAGTGCAGTAGAGGATGACCCAGGTCCTTGGGCCCTGCACCCCATGGGAGACCAGGAGAAGCACCTGGCTCCTGGCTTCGGATCAGCGAGATGCGCCAGCCACAGCGACCATTGGAGGGTGAACCAACGGCAAAAAGGAAGACCACCATTCTCTCTGTCTCTCTCTCACTATCCACTCTGCCTGTCAAAAAAAAAAAAAAAAAAAAAAAAAAAAGAGGTAGTAGTAAGTCATATACTGTAATAGCTTCATGTCTTCACTGCAGTTTTAAATGCAATGACTTAAAACTAGTGCCATTCTTGGCTTCTTACAAACATACCATGCTATTTATATGTCAGTTATTTCAAAGTTTATTCTTGGAGATTCACCGGAATCTAGAGAAAAGTACAAATACATTACCTACAGGTTTGTTTTGTTTTGTTTTGTTTTTGACAGGCAGAGTGGATAGTGAGAGAGAGACAGAAAGGTCTTCCTTTTTGCCGTTGGTTCACCCTCCAATGGCCAATGCGGCTGTCACACTGCACTGATCCGAAGCCAGGAGCCAGGAGCCATAGCAGAGAGCTGGCCTGGAAGAGGGGCAACCGGGACAGAATCCGGTGCCCCAGCCGGGACTAGAACCCGGTGTGCCGGCGCCACAAGGCAGAGGATTAGCCTGTTAAGCCACGGCGCCGGCCTTACCTACAGTTTTGTATTCCAGTTCATCAGGTTTACATCTGAAGGCCAACATGGCCATAGGTAAAAGCATTTATTCCTTCGGAGGCTGTTCCTCACCGTATATTTAAGATATACATGCAATTTTTCTATATCCAGCCACAACTAACTACACTGATTCTACTTTAAAAATCAGCAGTTAAGATAGCATACATAGACAGATGTGTATCAACCGCCAGCACTAGCATTCTAAAATGAGCTACACCATCCAGTAGTTTTACTGTTGTAAATGAAATACAGTGTACCACGTGCTCTGCCTACTTCCCTGGTCTTGCCTGTGTTCTCCCTTTGAGTTTCAAGGTCAGTCCTGAACTATTGTGTAGTTTGGCATGATGTAGATATTAACTATAAATCTAACATTGAGGGCCAGGTATGAGAAAATAGTTTTGAAATTATTCCTGGACACCAGCAACCTGAGTGCTGTTTTAAGTGTCTGGGAAATTTTGGAAATGTAAAATGTTATTAATTAATTTATTTGAAAGATAGAGTTACAAAGAGGGAGAGGTGGTAGTGGTGGATCTTCCATCCGCTGATTCACTCCCCAAATGGCTGCAACAGCAGCCGGAGCTGGGCCAATCCAGAGCCAGGAGCAAGAAGTGTCTTCAGGTCTCCCACAGGCGTTCAGGGGCCCAAGGACTTGGGCCATCTTCTTCTGCTTTCCCAGGCCATTGCAGAAAGCTGGATCAGAAGTAGAGCAGCCAGGACTCCAACCGGCACCTATATTGGATGCTGGTGCTGCAGATGGCAGCTTTACCTGCTATACCACAGCAGCAGCAGTTTTTGAATGATGCTTTGGGATTGAAAATGTAAATATGTTTGTTTTTGTGTTTGTAAATAAGTAGGAAGAAAATTTGGTTTTATATTATTTTTAAAGATTTATTATTCATCCATAAACCATATATTTTATACCTTTTTATAATATTACTGTATTCCTTATCACATCACTCTAGCAATGTCAAAATTATAATAGTAGTTTCTCACTATTTGAAAATCCAAAAAGATGAAACTCCCTACTTTAACAATTTACATATTGGGAATTGAGTTATGTGTTTATGGTGAAAATAATCAAATACATGTGTTCAGTGATACTTAGTTGTTTAGTTACAAGACTATCATTGCTTACTCTTACACTATAGAGACCTATAGAGTTGAAACAGTGAAACCTGGAAAGATTGTCGGCAAGGGAGACCCTCGTTTCCAAGACAGCAGTTCAGAAGAAGAAGAAGAAGAAGTTACAGAAGAAACAGATCATGGGAAGCCCAGCCCTGAGTAAGCAATTTTCTGTGCAGATATATGTCATAATTTAGAACTTAGACAAGCTTCAAAAATATTTAAGAAGTGTCTAAGCTTTTCCTACAGCTTATTGTTGCTGAGCTCCTGAAAGAGTTCTACAGGCTTTATGCAATGTGGAGTATATTTCTTTTTTTCTTGAGATTTGGATACGGGGCCGGCGCCATGGCTCAATAGGCTAATCCTCCGCCTTGCGGCGCCGGCACACTGGGTTCTAGTCCCGGTCAGGGTGCCGGATTCTGTCCCGGATACCCCTCTTCCAGGCCAGCTCTCTGCTGTGGCCCAGGAGTGCAGTGGAGGATGGCCCAAGTGCTTGGGCCCTGCACCCGCATGGTAGACCAGAAGAAGCACCTGGCTTCTGGCTTCTGGCTTCCGATTAGCGCGATGCGCCGGCCGCAGCACGCCGGCTGCAGTGCCCTGGCCTCGGTGGCCATTGGAGGATGAAGCAATGGCAAAGGAAGACCTTTCTCTCTCTCTCTCTCACTATCCACTCTGCCTGTCAAAAAAAAAAAAAAAAAAAGAGAGAGAGATTTGGATATGGCTGTGGGAGAAAGACTATGTATAAGGAAATAAACCCAATAGTAATATGCTGGTTTACAAATAGCATCCTGGCCGGCGCCATGGCTCAATAAGCTAATCCTCCACCTTGCGGCACCGGCACACCGGGTTCTAGTCCTGGTCGGAGTGCCGGATTCTATCCTGGTTGCCCCTCTTCCAGGCCAGCTCTCTGCTATGGCCTGGGAAGGCAGTGGAGGATGGCCCAAGTCCTTGGGTCCTGCACCCACACGGGAGACCAGGAGAAGCACCTGGCTCCTGGCTTCGGATCAGCGCAATGTGCTGGCTGCAGTGGCCATTGGAGGGTGAACCAACAGCAAAAAGGAAGACCTTTCTCTCTGTCTCTCTCTCTCTCACTGTCCACTCTGCCTGTCAAAAATAAAATAAAATAAATAAATAAAAATAGCATCCTGCAGTTGACTGGGGGGTCACCATCTCCCACCCCCAATCCTCTACCCCTTCCTGTGGGGAACATGGCAACTGAGGAAGGAATAGTGAGAGTGAAGTATCAGCACGCAGAGTAGGGAAGAAGGAGCTTAAACAAGTTTCACTATCAAAGGCTCAGCTTGAAGAATGTTGAATGGAGAGAAGGTAGAGTAAAATTTTTAACTCAGGGAAAAATGAGCAAAACAAGTATTGTATTTAAGGAATACATTATACAAGTATATTTAAGGAATCATTTATTTATATTTTTAATGTAAATATGTGTTTTAAATTATTGACATTAAGCCAACCAATATCTGCCTATTTCCCCCCCTTCTCTCTTCAGAGAAGCATCATTACCTGAGAAACAAACCACTAGATTTTTCTTTTTCTCCAAGCACGATGAAAGACTTCATGGTGAGTCAACTTTTCCACTAAATGGTAACACTATGGCTCTTATCATTACTCCTGACACAGTTAGTCCTGTCCAGAAATTCTGACCCTTTGTATTGTCACTGGGTTTGGCCTCCTCCATGACTACTGCATTTTGACATGTAAAGCTATGGAAGACAGAACTCACTCCCCTCATTCCTTACTGATTCATTATCATCAACAAGGGCTTGTTTTGTTCAGGGACTTGCTTGGATGCTAGGTATTAAAACAAACAACCAACCAAAAATCCTGTAGTAAAAGGGCATGTGAATACTCTTAAGGCTATTGGCCAACTCCTCACATAAAGCCTAGCACAAACAGAAACAGTTACATAATTTGTTATATATAAAGAGTAAAATCTTAGCAATACTACATTTTTCATTTGCAAAAATATATAAAATGCTTCTTGAAAATTAATGGAAATGAGGACAGGCGTTTTTGCCTAGAGGTTAAGATATCCATGTCCCGAATTGTAGTACCTAGGTTTTATATCTGCCTCCAGCTCTTGATTGCAAACTCCTGCTAATGCAGACCTTGGGAATCAGTGGTGATAGCTCAAGTAATTGGGTTCCACTTATCAGGGAGACCTGGATTGGCCCCACCTGGAGACTTCAGACATCTGCGGAATGAACCAATAGATGGGAGTCTTTCTGTCTCTGATAGACACATTAAAACAGATGTTGGGTTAAAGTTAAATAAGATTAGTAGAAATTGGCCGGTGCTGTGGCTTAACAGGCTAATCCTCCGCCTTGTGGCGCCGGCACACCGGGTTCTAGTCCTGGTTGGGGCGCCGGATTCTGTCCTGGTTGCCCCTCTTCCAGGCCAGCTCTCTGCTATGGCCCGGGAAGGCAGTGGAGGATGGCCCAAGTGCTTGGGCCCTGCACCCCATGGGAGACCAGGAGAAGCTCCTGGCTTCGGATCAATGAGATGCGCCGGCCGCAGTGGCCATTGGAGGGTGAACCAACGGCAAAAAGGAAGACCTTTCTCTCTCTCTCTCTCTCACTCTCACTCTCACTATCCACTCTGCCTGTCCAAAAAAAAAAAAAAAAAAAAGAGTAGAAATTGAATTAACTGGTCAACTAGAAGTAGAAACTTTGATAACTAGAAATATTAGATATTTTTGTAGTAATTTGCATGTCAAAAGGTATTGTTACGGTTGCTTATAGTGCTTTGGGATCACATCAGGTAAATGATGGGTAGACCAGAACTCCCTGGTTCTTTTGCCTGATCCAGTTCTTTGTGCCCTGACAAAAAAGCACAAGTGAACTCAGCCCTGATTACTCTTCACTGCCAGCTTCAGCATGGGGTTGTGGTCCTGGCCAAGTTTCCATGAGAAATGTATTAAAGAAAACATTGAGATCTTTGAATTCCAGTTATCTTCAAAGGACATGAAAGTTCTAGGTGCCCTAAACAGAAATTTCATTATGCTACTGCTGATTTTATTGCCGGAAACCCAAAGTACCATTTTCTGATGAATATCAACTATCAACCTGAAGGCCTTTGTCATGATTTCCATCAGAAGCCCCTACTTATCAATCATGATGCAGGAGACATCTCAGATGTTGGTGATTGGATACCTCTTTACTGGTTAATCTATGCAGCTTAGCAACTCCCACTCAGAGATGTAGCCACAGAGCTCAAAGTTATGGCAGTAAATTTTTCTGTTACCTTGTGAAAAATAATGTTGTTTTCCTTTAAAAAAAAAAAAAGGTGCTGGGGTAAAGTTAATAAGATTAATAGAAATAGAAGAAAATGGTCAACTGGAATTGGAGACCTCGATAATTCTGAGCACTAGAATATTATCCACTTTTATAGTAATTTCCTGCATCATCATTTTATTTTTGCCTAGTAGGTTCTGACTTATTCTGGAGAGGAGTGGGAAGTAATATTAGCAGGAATTCTTGGGAGGCCAGAACAAACCATCTGCTTATGGTGAGTGTATCTCCGCAGCCCTGACAATGAGAATAATCTAAATTTTACTTTATAGTTATTGAATATATTGAAAACAATATACATTTATTAACAGACTTGATTTTATGGCTTTTCTAGGATTGTCGGAAGAAACATAAAGAAGCAAAAAGGAGAGTTAAACAAAAATAATGTCAGCATTGCTTTTGATACTGAATGTAGACAAACTCACCTAAGGAAATTGACCCAGAAAATAATTTTGGCTGACAGAGAAGAAATTTAAGAGTGAAAAAAATTCAGAACCTGGCTGGTAGAATATCATTTGGATTGCCATCTTTTTCTATGGAATCCCTGTTTTTCTTCCTAAGTAATTACTTCAAAAAATTTAATTTTGAAAAAATGAAGTTCAAGATATAAGTCTTTAAAAAGTTTGTGGAAACTACATGTTTGTAATAAAACATGGGTTTTAAAATGTATGTAGCAAAATAAATTTATTTTTTAATTTCATTTTCCACAAACTTTTTGAAGTACCCACTTCCTTCTTGTAAATAGCCTCTTGGCCCTCCATCCTTGGTAACTAATGGGCATTTGATACACCGTTTATCTGAAGCTTTTAAATAAATGAGTCAAAGCACTGTGTTCTCCAGGTTAGTCTTTGTGTGAGTTATAGGCTATCTGAAATAGTTCTAACTGTTCCAAATACACCTTACTAGCATTTTGTTTTTGTTTAGAAGTGAATTACAACTTTGAGTTCTATACCTGTGTCTTGTTGAATAGCTCACTGGAAAGCAGGACATTTTGCCCAATATCAGGGTAGTTCTATGAGGCACACCAAAGAAGACCAAACGCAGTTTTCCTGTCTTTGGTCTTGAATAATTTATTAACATATGGAGGGGCCGGCACTATGGCACAGTGGATTAAAGCCCTTGCCTGAAGCACCTTCATCACATATGGGTGCCGGTTCTAACCCCGGCTGCTCCTCTTCCGATCCAGCTCTCTGCTATGACCTGGGAAAGCAGTAGAAGATGGCCCAACTGCTTGGGCCCCTGCACCCATGTGGGAGACCTGGAAGAAGCTCCTGGCTCCTAGCTTCGGAGCTAGGAGCTAGATGTAGCCATCTGGGGAGTGAACCAGTGGATGGAAGACCTCTCTCTCTGTCTCTACCTAGCTCTGTAACTCTGTCTTTCAAATAAATAAAATAAATCTTAAAGAAAAATAAAAAACAATATATGGAGGCAAGCCTGTTAATACCAAAATTCTAGTTAGACTGGTAGATTATGAAAAATATTAGCTTTCTATTACTATAATTAAATGCCCAACACAGGCTGCTTATAAACGAAAGAAATATATTGTAGCTCATGATTTTGGAGGTTCACAGTCCAAAATTTGGCAGACTTCAGTTTCAGCCATCTGGTAAGACGAAAGAGGACAATTACACAATGTGCACAAAGGAACAATCACCTGGCAAGGCAGGAAACAGTGAGTGGGTAGGCCAATTTGCTTTTATAACCAACCCTCTTATAAGAGCTACCTTCTGGGGCTGGCATTGTGGCATAGCAGGTTAAGCCACCATCTGCGTGATCAGCATCCCGTAAGGGTACCAGTTTGAGGTGTTGCTGCTCCGCTTCCAATCCAGCTCCCTGTTAATGTGTACGGGAAGGCAGTGGAAGATGGCTCAAGTGCTTGGGCCCCTGCGCCCACGGGAGATCCAGGAGCAGCTTTGGGCTCCTGGCTTCAGCTGGGGCTATGTGAGGCCATTGTGGCCATTTGGGGAGTAAACCAGCAGATGGAAGATCGTTCTCTAACTCTGCCTTTCAAATAAATAAAAAATAAATAAAGAGAGGCCAACACACGATGTAGGTTAAACCTCCACCTGCAGCGCCAGCATCCCATTTGGGTACCCGTTCAAGTCCTGGCTGCTCCTCTTCTGATCCAGCTCTCTGCTATGGCCTGGGAAAGAAGCAGATGTCCCAAGTCCTTGGGCCCCTGCACCCTTGTGTGGGACCCAGAAGAAGCTCCTGGCTCCTGGCTTCAGATAGGCCCAACTCTGGCCATTGTGGCCCTTCAGGGAGTAAGCCAGCAGATGGAAGACTTCTCTGTGTCTGTAACTCTGCCTCTCAAATAAGTAAATAAATATTTTTAAGAAATTTTTAGGGGCTGGCGGTGTGGCTCACTTGGTTAATCCTCCACCTGCGTTGCCGGTATCCCATATGGGCACCGGGTTCTAGTTGGTCCTCTTCCAGTGCAGCTCTCTGCTGTGGCTCGGGAGGGCAGTGGAGGATGGCCCAAGTGCTTGGGTCCCTGTACCCTCATGGGAGACCAGGAAGGGGCCCCTGGCTCCTGGCTTTGGATCGGCACAGTGCCAGCATGGCGGCCATTAGGGGAGTGAACCAACGGAAGGAAGACCTTTCTCTCTATCTCTCTCACTGTCTGTAACTCTGTCAAATAAATAAATTTTAAAAAATTTCTTTAAAAAGCAACCTGTTGAGGGCACATCCATTGACATAAGGACCTCCCATTAGGCTTACCTCTTAAACACCATAATTGAATTGTTTCTATCCTCAGTGCTGTCAATTTATGAGTTTGAGATTTAAACATGCATTCTGGAGCCTCATCCTATTCAAAGCATGGCAAATACGAAGTAACAGGTAGGTAGCCAATAATTAGGACCCCAAGTCTAGACAGGGAAATAGATTTATTTTGTTATATAAGCCAACATGGCTAGGATTCGAGATAGATATGCCTCCTATCAAAATAAGCTCTGGGGTCAGCGCTGTAGCATAGTAGGTTAACCCTCTGCCTATAGTGCCAGCATCCCATATGGGCCCTGGTTAGAGTCCCGGCTGCTCCTTTTCCAATTCAGCTCTCTGCTATGGCCTGGGAAAGCAGTAGAAGATGGCCCAAGTCCTTGGGCCCCTGCAGCCATGTGGAAGACTGGAAGAAGCTCCTGGGTTTGGATCGGCACAGCTCTGGCAGTTGTGGCCATTTGGGGAGTTAACCAGCAGATGAAAGACCTTTCTGTCTCTCCCTCTCACTGTAGCTCTACCGCTCAAATAAATAAATATATAATCTTTAAAAAATAAACAAAATAAGCTATGCATAAAGTAGTGTTACATAGGCAGTGTAAGGGAATATCATTGAGCTATCAAGTGTATACTGAAATTATTTTAGTATTGGTTTACATCTTGCATGAATGTAAGATCCAAGAGGGTTCTAGTCCTGGTTGCTCCTCTTCCAGTCCAGCTCTGCTGTGGCCTGGGAAGGCAGTGGAGGATGGCCCAAGTGTTTGGGCCCTGCACCCGCATGGGAGACCAGGAAGAAGCACCTGGCTCCTGGCTTCGGATCAGCACAGCGCCGGCCATGGTGGCCATTTGGGGAATGAACCAATGGAAGGAAGACCTTTCTGTCTCTCTCACTGGCTATAACTCTGTCAATTTAAAACAAAACAAAACAAAACAAAAAGTACTACAGGAAATTCATGGACAAATGAAAATAAAAGAATGTTCTTTTGCCATGAACTTTCTGTATTGTGTATGTTTTTTGAAATAAATTAGGGTAAAAGGAACTAAGTATCCTGAAGAAGAATCCTGGATCCCTGTGTTTCTGAGACTTCAAACAGAATGGGAATAACCACTCAACAGGATAAATAATCCCAAAGTTCCACCTTTTCTTGATACAGATTACATTTTTAACTTCTTAATCTATTGCTCTGTAGCAAATCATCCCAGTAACGATCATTAATTTGCTCACAAATGAGGACTGCTTATCTACTCTATGGTGTCATTGGACAGGCTCAGCTGGGCTAGAAGACCCACTTCTCAGATGGCTCACCCACACAGCCTGTCCCTGGGCTTACAGCTTGGCAACTAGGAGCAGCCGTTCTCACAGGCAGAAAGCTGATGCAGCCGATCTCCAAGGCTGGAGCCCAGAAGCTGACTAGTCACTTGCACTCCACAGTATTCTACAGGTCAATACAGATACAACCTCATTTCTCAGTGGGAGGAATGTCAAAGAATTTGTACCCATATTTAGAAGTCACACCTGTCTTCAAAGCAAATGAGTGCCATAAAATGGCATTTCCCACCCCCAATTCCTGCTCCCTTAATAAAATCACCTTCCACAATTTTTTTTTTTTTTTATCAGTTTATTTGAGAGGCAGAGAGAGGTCTTCCATCTGCTAGTTCATGCCCCTAATGGCCACAATGGCAGGAGCTGGGCCGATCTGAAGCCAGGAACTTCTTCCAGGTCTCCCATGTGGGTGCAGGGGCCCAAGGACTTAGACCACCATCTACTGCTTTCCCAGGCCATAGCAGAGAGCTGGATCAGAAGAGGAGCAGCTGGGACTAGAACCGGTGGCCATGTGGGATGAACAGGTAGCAGCTTTAACTGCTATGCCACAGCATTGGCCCCTCAACAATTTTTTGTTTCCTCTGATATTTATCTCCATCTTTCTACTTAATATGGTTACCTGATTTCTTGGATTTTCAGTTTTTCTGCAAAAAATATGGTTCAGCTCTTCAAGTGATATATTTTGAACACAGTTAAATTTTTCAGGAATATTTCTTTCATTTGATTAACTTTTCTAGACAACACACCTTCCAACAGTATTATGAAATATTTCTCAATCCAATTTTTAAATCATCAGACTTGTCAGTCTACCTCACCAATTTTTCCTGGTGCATTTTATTTTTTTTTCACTTTTATTTAATAAATATAAATTTCCAAAGTACAGCTCATTGATTACAATGGCCTTTTCTCCCCCACAACTTCCCTCCCACCCGCAACCCTCCCACCTCCCGCTCCCTCTCCACTCCATTCACATCAAGATTCACCTTCAATTCTCTTTATATACAGGAGATCAATTCAGTATACATTAAATAGAGACTTCAACAGTTTGCACCCACACAGAAACATAAAGTGCAAAATACTGTTTGAGTACCAGCCACAGCATCAATACACATTGAACAACACATTAAGGACAGACTTAGTTGTGAGACATTTACAGAGGGAGAGAGAGAAAGGACTTCCATCAGCTGGTTTACTCCTCAAATGGACGCAAAGACTGGCGCCAGGAGCCCCTTCCTGGTCTCCCATATGGGTGCAGGGACCCAAGTGCTTGGCCATCTTCCAGTGCTTTCCCAGGCACATTAGCAGGGAGCTGTGTTGGAAGTGTAACAGCTGGAACAGCCAGTGCCCATATGAGATGCTGGTGCTGCAGGCTGCAGTTTAAACCCACCTAAGCCAAAGCGCCGACCCCTGAATAAACAAATACTGAACAGGGGCCAGTGTTGTGGCGTAGTGGGTAAAGCTGCCTCCTGTTATACCAGCATCCAATATGAGCACTGGTCCAAGTCCTGGCTGCCCCACTTAAGATTCAGTTCCCTGGGAACTGGGAAAGCAGAGGAAGACAGCCCAACTGTTTGGGCCCCTGCACCCACATGGAAGACCCAGAAGAAGCTCCTGGATGCTGGCTGTTGGAGGACTTCTAGAGAGTGAACCAGTGGATGGAAGATCTCTATTTCTCCCTGACTTTAAAATAAATAAATACTGGCCAGCGCCGAGGCTCAATAGGCTAATCTTCCGCCTGCGGCGCCGCCACACGGGGTTCTAGTCCTGGTGGGAGTGCCGGATTCTGTCCCGGTTGCTCCTCTTCCAGTCCAGCTCTCTGCTATGGCCCGGGAGTGCAGTGGAGGATGGCACAAGTTCTTGGGCCCTGCACCCGCATGGGAGACCAGGAGGAAGCACCTGGTTCCTGCCTTCGGATCAGCGCGGTGCACCGGCTGCAGCGCACTGGCCGCAGTGGCCATTGCGGGGTGAACCAATGCCAAAGGAAGACTGTTTCTCTCTCACACTGTCCACTCTGCCTGTCAAAATAAAATAAATAAATAAATACTTCTTTAAAAAAGATGGCACTGAACAAAGTGGCAACTTCAGGAACACAAAAACTTGAATAGCATCTACTAAATACATAATTTGCTCAAGGGAGAAAAGTAACCTCTGATGGAGGACAACAAACCACTCTAATCCTTGACATATAGTAGGACCTACACTACAAATAACTGTTGAATAAATGCTAAGTGGCTATCACAATGTTCCTCCTTAATAAGGAGGTGCTGTCTACCTATGCCGTCCCTTTACGTAGAACAAGTATTTTAATTCAGAACTACCCTGAGTTTGTTGGAGCTCAAAATTCCTTCATAGGCCCTGGTGCCAAATTCCAGATTGCGTTTTTAACAGGTCTGGATGGTGTCGGGCAGAAGCCCAACAATGACAATAAGTAAGCAAATGTTTTTTATTACAGGAAACATTTTAAAGTACAATAACATTTTTAAAGCTGGTTTTCAGGCCCTACCTTCCCTTGTATTGCCATTTACCACAGGAAAAGCGGTCAGAATTCGCTTCCCAACATGGAAACCACTGCTCCGGAAGCCTAAGTACTGAGGGGCACAGGTTTAGGTGTCTTCTACATTGGAGATAAGGTATAGATCTTAAATGTCAGTTAGACAACACACACAAAATAACGAGCAAGTGCTCCCCCCAACACACACACACACACACACACAGAAGTTCTAATACTGAACACCCGGTGCCCACCCCGGCTAGTCTAGGAACCTCCACTGCACTCCTCCCAGGCGCGGATCCGCGTTCCCAGCATGCGCAGCGGCTCAGGCCTTGGCGAGTGGGCGTGGCTGGGACCCAGGAAAGTCAATCGGCGCCCGGCTTGTTGGCGGGTATCAGGCGGCGCGCGCTGATTCGCCAGTGCGGAGCCGGCCTCTGCGCTGCCCACTGGGAGGGGGTTGCATCACCTTAGAGCACCGGGCCGCGGCGTGGACAGGGGTTTCTTTCTGGGCTTGCCGGCCCGTGGGGCTCTCCAGGTATGCTGGGCCCCTCGGGTGCTCCGGGTCCTGCTTGCTGGGCCTTCGGGCGTCCATAGTCCTGCCGGCAGGGTTCTTCGGGTGCGCCAAGTCCGCAGGGCCCCTGGAGTGCTCATGGCCCTGCCTGCAGGCTCTAGGAGTGCGCCGAGTCCTGCCCGCGGAGGCAGAGATCGCGCACACTTTACAACCCAGAGACCGTAGGGCACGTTTTATTTAATTGTTTTTAAAGAAAGATCACGTTTCTTGAGGGTTCATAGGGTGTTGGTCGCGTATATGTGATTCTTTCCAAGGGCGAAGATTGGGAGGCGATCCAAGGTGGTGCTGCGAAAGCCAGAACTGAGCTTGAATCCCTGGCTGACTCCTTGGGCCGGGGACCACAACCTTCAAAAATTACTCAGGTGTGCGCCGAGTCCGTGGTGGCCCTTGAGCCCTGGTGGTTGTGAGAATTCAGGGATATGGAGCACACTGGAGAAGTCCAGTCGATGGGCAAGGCTCCTGCCAAGTCTAGGTATTCTTAGGAGCAAACCAAGGCCAGGCTCTCCATTCCTGCTTCCCGTGGGGCGGCCTGCTCCTGGGCTCACACACGGTCTGATACTGCGGACGCCAAGTGCACTTATGTCCGGGAGGACTTGAAAGCTTGAGGATGAGTAGGAGCTGGGGAAAGAAGCCAGGATACTGCAGAATTTGAAAGAGTTGATTTAGGAGATGGGGAGTCGCTGCCTTCGCTGCAGTTTGGAATGTGTGTGACTAGCAGGTGGAAGTGGCACCTAGCTTCCTGCATTATGGATTTGTGGTTGCCTTTTTAAGTGAGGTGGTGTTTGAAATGAGTAGACGGCTTTTGAAAACAATGCAGCACATGTAACAGGAAACCAGCTTGCTCTATTTTTCCCCCTCAGTATATGCAGACAATTTATATATTTGTACATACCAGCTTATTTTTAATGACACATGATATTTATTGTATTAAAATTCCATAATTTACGTTGGTCATCATGGAAGTTGTTTTCAGTTATTTTCCGGGAATATCTTGTACACTTATGCATGTGTTGTACATTTTTCTATGCCATTGGTATGTTAATAGGCTGTGACTAAGTTGGGAAAAGGCTTGAGGTGCACCCACCTTGAAGTTAAATTTGACTTAATGTAAAAAGTTACAAAGACCTGGCAATGAAAAATAGTGAGTAGAGAAACTTAGAGGTAGGACCCACATGATTCGGTGATTAATCGGTTATGCTGTTCATCTGAGTATCAGGGGTGTCTCAGAGGTGTCATGCCTAGGTAAGTGGGAGGAATAACGGAATCACTGTTGTAATATAGTTAAAAGGGGAGATTGTTGGGGCAGATGTTTGGCCTAGTGTTTAAGCTGCTGCTTGTGAAACCTGCACAATGCCTGCAGTTGAGTTCTGGCTCCATTCCTGAATCCCACTTCCTACTAATGCATACACTGGAAGGCAGCCAGGTGATCACTTGGGTCCCTGCCACCCACGTGAGCCACCCCTACTGATACCTGGCTTCCGCATGGCCTAGCTCCAGGCTGTTGGGGGCAGTTGGGAAGTAAACCAGCAGATGGGAGATCTATGTCTCTAAATAAATTTTTTTAAAAGGGGAAGAATATGAGATTTTATATAAAATATGGTTTCAGTATACTTTTCCAAGAAATACAAGTTCATGAGATAAACACAAGTGAAGTCAAGGAGAGTAGTGTGGTGATTGCTGAACTAGAAGTCAAGGCTGAGGTGGCCTGAAGGAGTTGGGGACTAGGGAAGAGAAAGGAGCTTGGGTTGCAGTGAGAAGGAAGAAGGGGAGATGTGGGCATCCTGGCAAGATTAACTTTCTCTCCCCTCGCCCTGTGGTTGCTGGAGGCTGTTGTGCAAGTACAGCTCTCTAGTGGATGCAATGGGCCAGAGCAATCCTGTGATTTTTGCATGGCGGCTGTTTCTCTTCAGCAGCCGCCATAGCCCGGTCACTGGAACATGCTTCTTCCTGGAACGGCCAAGGATGTGACACTGGGTTTGTGTTTTTGGCATGATAGTGCAGTGATTCTTAATCTTGGGAACAGTAGAAACTCCCTAGGTAACTCAGTAAAAGTTAGAATCTCTCTTCTTAGAAAACATAAAAGTCTTATTTTCTCAAAGAAGAAAAATGGTCCAGATGGGTGTCTGAAAATTGTCAGAACATTGCCAATCCTCACGGGATCTTGTGAAAATGCAGATTCTGGGGAGGCATTTAGTCTAAAAGTTAAGCTTGTTAAGATGCCTTTGTACCACTCTGGAGTGTGTTAGTGTTAGTTCAGTCTCCTGCGGCAGCTTCTGATTACAGTTTCTTGCTGATATAGACTCTGGGAAGTAGAAATGATGACTTAAGTGTGTTCTGCTACTTATGTGGGAAAACCTGGATTAGGTTCTTGCTTTGTCTCCAGGCCATTACAGGCATTTGGAGAGGGAAACAGTGGATGCAAATCTCTTATCTCTCCAACTCTCTTAAAAAAAAAAAAAAATTAAAAAGTAGGATTTGAGTGTAGGTCCATGGTGGGACTGGCAAGTCTATCTGTCTGTCTTTCTTTCTTTCTTTCTTTTTTAGATTTATTTCATTTATTTGAAAGGCAGTTAGAGAGAAAGAGATCTTCCAACTGCTGGACTGCTGGTTCACTTCCCAAATGGCTGCAACAGCTTGGGCTCTGCCAGACCAAAGTCAGGAGCCTCTTCTGGGTCTCCCTTGTGGTTGCAGAAGATCAAGCATTTGAGCCATCTTCCACTGCTATCCCAGGTGCAGTAGCAGAGAGCTGGATAGGAAGTGGAACAGCTAGAACTCTAACTGGAGCCCATGTGGGATACTGGCATCATAGGCAGTGCCACAATGCGGGCCCCAATGAGTCTGCATTTCTTTCTTTTTTTTTTTTTTTTTTTTTTTTTTAATTTTATTTGAGAGGTGGAGTTACAGACAGTGAGAGAGAGACAGAAAGAAACTGAATTGAACCATTGGACGGAAGACCTCTCTCTCTGCCTCTCCTCTCTCTCTGTAACTCTGACTTTCAAATAAATAAATAAACCTTTATTTTTTTTTTAAAGAGTAGAAACTCCCTAGGTAACTTAGTAAAAGTTAGAATCTTTCTTCTTAGAAAATGTAAGTTTTATTTTCTCAAAGAAGAATTGAATTCTGTACTCATGGCTTTTTTTTTTTTTTTTTTTAAAGGTGACAGTAATGGAGGGTAGGCATTTGGCTCAACAGTTAGGCTGGAGCTTGGGATACCTGCATCCCATTTCAGTGTGCCTGGATTTGAGTCTCAGCTCTGCTTCTGATTCCAGCTTCCTGCTATTGCACCCCACTGGGAGGCAGCAGGTGATAGCTCAAGTCCTTGGGTCCCCAATTCCTTCATGAGAGATCTGTTTTGAGTTCTGGGCTTTTGGCCCTTGCCTGGCCCAGTGTTGTGGGCATTTGGGGTTGAACAAGCAGATGGAAGTTCTGTCTCTTTTTTCCCTTCAAATAATTAAATAAAAATTTTAAAAAATGAAATGACAGAAATGAACGTGTAGTTATCTAAAGGTCGTTAGTGTTCAAGTACAACCCCCTAAGTTTCAAATGGCTTCTAATAAGGTAGCTGCTGAACCAATAGGACAGTTAATAAGTCAGTAATGTAAAGTCTAAGTATGTCAGTAAATGTGGAGTCTAACACTTCTTTCCATTGTTGAAAAGGTGGAGATTGTAGTAAGAATTGAAGGTATAAACAGCTTCTACTTAATGCCATTTAATGGTGCACTCTGTTTGGAATTGCTACTTCAGTTTATTACGTGGCCTGAATGTTCTTATTTTCCCTAGCATTTGGAATAGTGGTTAAGACTGCTTGGGATACCCACATACCATCTCACAATTCTGGATTAGAGTTCTGGCTATTCTGCCTTCAGTGTACTGTGGAGGCAATAGAAGATGGATCAAGTACTTGGGTGCCTGCCACCCATATGGAAGGTCCAGATTGAATTGTGTACTCATGGCTTTGGCCTGGCTCAGCCCTAGCTGTTGGCAGGCATTTGGGGAGTGAACCAGCAGCCAGAAGATCGATCTCTCTCTACCTACCCCTCTGCCTTTAAAATTTTTCCCCAAATTTTTAAAAAGAAGCTTCACACAGCCTCCAGCCCTTAAAGAAAAGTGAAAAATTTAGAGATATTCTTTTATCTAAAAAACTAATAGCAGTGAAAGAATAGGAAAGACACTATTTGTCACAAGTCATTTTTTCCTTTCTTTTTAATGGCTTGATTTGTTTGCTGTGCTTAGGCTGTGATGCCTTCAGTACTGTCAAGAATGGTTCAGGTGTGAGGTGTCCTTTCTCCTAAGGTCATTTACTCCAGACTGTTGTAATTCTTGAGTTTTTAAGGTTTTCCATCTTTTCTGTTCTCTCATTAGCAATCCTGTCTTCTAATCTGATGTTGGCTTAGAATTATGGTACCAGCGTTATTAGAATTGTAAGAATAAATAGGATTTCAGGAGGAAGGGGCTTGAGGATACTCCCTAGGCAGTTAAGTCTCAGATTGATCAAGTGGTTCTGCACGAGGTTGTTAGCAAAACGTTAGAAAGACACTTTAGGACTTCTTTCATCAGGGACCAAATCAGAAATATAGTTTGTCCATGAGTAGCAATAAAAAGGATCAAATGGAACATTGTAGTAAACTTTAAAATGTGGAATTCTTAATTTTTTAGCTTTAAGGACTTTTGAAAGTTTTACCTTTTTCCGTCAAAGAAAAGAGGAGGCCTGCGCCGTGGCTTAACAGGCTAATCCTCCGCCTTGCGGCACCGGCACACCGGGTTCTAGTCCCGGTTGGGGCGCCGGATTCTATCCCAGTTGCCCCTCTTCCAGGCCAGCTCTCTGCTATGGCCCGGGAAGGCAGTGGAGGATGGCCCAAGTCCTTGGGCCCTGCACCCGCATGGGAGACCAGGAGAAGCACCTGGCTCCTGGCTTCGGATCAGCGAGATGCGCTGGCCGCAGCGGCCATTGGAGGGTGAACCAACGGCAAAGGAAGACCTTTCTCTCTGTCTCTCTCTCTCACTATCCACTCTGCCTGTCAAAAAAAAGAGAAGAGGAAGCAGGTGCTGTGGCTTAGCGGGTTAAGCCACCATTTGACATGCCCACATTCCATATTGGAGTGCCAATTCAAGTCCCAGCTATCCTGCTTCCAATCCAGTTCCCTACTAAAGTGACTGGGGAGCAGCAAATGGTGGCCCCAATACTTGAGTCCCTGCCACCCCTTTGAGAGATTCAGATGGAGTTCATGGATTCAGCCTAGTCTAGCTCCAGCTGTTGCCACCATGAACCTGTGGATGGAAGATTCCTCCCTTTCTGTCTCCTTTTCTTTATCACTCTGCCCTTCAAATAAATAGATAAATCTTAAAAAAAAAAAAAAAAAAAGATGAGGTTATTTTAATAGAAGCACCTTATGTTATGTAATTATAAGAAAATTCATACATGAATAGTTTACTCAACATGTGTTTTTTTCAGATTATTAATGAATTTTTAGCACCATGAGACTGAGTTTCCAAGATTTTCGCCCTTGCTTTTAGAAACATGTTGACTGTCATTACTGAATTTTATATTGTAATTAAAAAATAATGAAGAATGTGATTTGGACACAATTTTGTAATAATTTAGAAAGTACTGTGTACCACTTCCTCATAACATATATAATAATAACTCAGAGTGGATCATAGACTTAAATGTAAGCTAAAAATTTTGGCTTTTAATTAGCACATTAGCCATTATACATTTTTATTTTTATTTGAAAGGCAGAAAAACAAAGAAATATACACGGGGAGGGGGAGGATTGTCCATAACAGCAAGGGCTGGGCCAGCCTGGAATTCAGTCCAGGCTCCCACATGAATGGCATCGCTGCTGCATCTCAGGTGCACATTTGCAGGGTGCTTGGCTAGTAGAAACCCAGGTACTCTGACACTGCAAGTGACATCTTTTTTTTTTTTAATTTATTTATTTGAAAGGCAGTTACAGAGTAGAGGAGAGAGAGATTTTTCATTGCCGGTTCACTTCCCAAATGGCTGTAACAGCCAGGCCTGGACCAGGCCAAAGTCAGGAGCCTGGAACTCCCACATGGATTGCAGGGGCCCAAGTACCTGGACCATCTTTTGTGCTGTCTTCCCAGGCACAGAAGGGGAGCTGGATCAGAAATGGAGCAGCCAGTAACTGGAACTGGTGCTCATAGGAGATGCTAGCATTGCAGATGACATCTTAACACACTGTGCCACAACACTGCCGCCCAAGTGGCATCTTAACAGCTATGCCAGATGCCTGCTCCTAAGCTGAAATTTTTCAACCTGGTTTGGTTAATGATGTATTAGATTTCACACAAAAAGCTCAAGCAGCAAAATAAAAATAGATAAATTGAGTTCATCAAAATAATTTTTTGGATGCTGGTGCTGTGGCGTCGTGGGTTAAGCTGCCACCTGCAGTGTGGGCATCCCGTGTGGGCACTGGTTTTATTCCTGGATGCTCCACTTCTGATCCAGCTGCCTGCTAATGTGCCTGGGAAAGCAGCAGAAGATGGCCCAAGTGCTTGGGTCCTTGGACCCATGAGGGTGGGTTTTATGCTTCAGAAAATGCTACCAAAAAAATTAAAAGATAACCCACAGAATGAGAAAAAATTTTTACAAATCATGTATGAGATAAGGTACTTATATCCAGACTGTTTGAAGAACTCTGCAAACTAATAGCTGAAGGATGAACAAACGTTTATCCAAAGAAAAGAAGATATACAAGTAGTCAGTAAGTGCATGGGAAGATGCTCAGTATCATTACTCATGAGGGAAATGCAAATCAAAGCTGTAATGAAATACTTCTTAGCAGCCTCCAGATTGTTTATAATCTAAAGATAGATAATAAGGAATGTTGGAGAGAATATGGGAAAATTGGAATCCTTATTCACAGCATAGTCACTTTTGAAAATATTTTGACAGTTGAGACTGGCGCTGTGGCGTACTGGGTAAGGCCACCGTCTGCAGTGCCAGTATCCCATGTGGGTGCTGGTTCGAGGCCCGGCTGCTCCACTTCTTATCCAGCTCTCTTCTGTGGCCTGGGAAGGCAGTGGAGGCTGGCCCAAGTCACTGGGTTCCTGCATCATTGTGCAGGGGGAAGCTCCCGACTCCTGGCTTCGATTGGCGCGGCTCCAGCAGTTTCGGCCATTTGGGGAGTGAGCCAGCAGATGGAAGACTGTTCTCTCTCTCGCTCTCTCTCTCTCTCTCTCTCTCACTCTCTGCCTCTCCTTCTCTTTCGGTGTAACTCTTTCAAGTAAATAAATACATCTTTAAAAATATTTTTTAAAAAAGGAAATATTTTGACAGTTTCTTAAAAAGGCAAGTGTAGGGGTCAGTGTTGTAGATTAGCGAGTAAAACCACTGCCTGTGACACCAGCATCCCATATGGGCACTGATTCGCGTTCTGGCTGCTTCTAACTCCCTGCTAATGGCCTAGGGAGAGCAGCAGAAGATTGTCCAAGTGCTTGGACCCCTGCCACATAAGTGGGAGATCCACATTTCCTAGCTCCTTACTTTGGCCTGGCCCAACACTGGCTGTTATGGCCATTTGGGGAGTAAACCAGAGGCTAGAAGACCTTTCTCTCTGTCTTCCCTTCCCTCTGTCTGTAACTCTACCTCTCAAATAAATAAATCTTTGAAAAAAATCTTTTTTTTAAATAATAGAAAAAAGTAATAGAAAAAAATCTTTTATTAAAGATTTATTTATTTATTTGAAAGTCAGAGTTACACAGAGAGAAGGAGAGGCAGAGAGAGAGAGATGTCTTCTATCCACTGATTCACTCCCCAATTGGCCGCAACAGCCAGAGCTGTGCCAGTCCGAAGCCTGGAGCCAGGAGCTTCTTCCAGGTCTCCCACGCTGGTGCAGGGGCCCAAGGACCTGGGCTATCTTCTACTGCTTTCCCAGGCCACAGCAGAGAGCTGGATCGGAAGTGGAGCAGCTGGGAATCAAACCTGCACCCATATGGGATACCAGCACTGCAGGCGGCCGCTTTACACACTGTGCCACAGCAGCGGCCAATAAATAAATCTTAAAAAAAGGAAAACAGATTAATGGTTACCAGGGCGAGGGCAGGAGAGAATATGGAAAGACTGCTCATAGTTATGGGATTTGGGAGTAGAATATTAAAAATGTCCTGAAATTAAATAGTAGTGATGGTTATACAACTTTATGAATATATTGTTTTATATACATTGAAAGTGTATACTTTATCGTATGTGAATCTTAACTCAGTAAAATTAATATTTTAAAAGTACTGGGTAATATAGATAGTGAAGTATACAGCCATTTTCATAATAGAGTATGCTGTTAATTTAGATTTATTTTTGACAGTGGTATATTTGTTTTCTCTTTCAGCAACAAAATGGTTCAACAAGTTCCAGAAAACATCAATTTTCCTGCTGAAGAAGAGAAAATTTTGCAGTTCTGGTCTGAATTTAATTGTTTTCAGGAATGCTTAAAGCAATCAAAACACAGGCCAAAGTATGTGAGTTTCTTTTGTAAAGGTAGAGTGCTTAATAGTAGTCATTTCTTAGACTTAGTTCCATTAAAATAGAAACTTTATTCATCTTTGTAGTCCCAGGATCTCCCAGTTTTCTATATAGTGAGTACTCAATATGTTGAATGAATGAGTTCTTATGAGGGGAGATTCTGTTTAAGAGGTCCTCCGAATAGAGTTTATATACCACCAGCTTCCTTTCTACCTTTATCATAGTCACCACCCTCACTGAGGCACTTACACCTAAGTGTACGTACCCTGTGGAACATTACTATTACACTTCCTGCCTCTAGTGTCCATTCACCTAAAAGACTAGTCCTTTAGTCACTGCTTCCATTAGGTGTCTTTGCTCAGAAACTACGAAATAAGTGTTTATTGTCCTGTTTTACGGATGAGATAGGTCAGGCTCTGAATTAATAACTTGCCCTATTACAGGGAACTAATAAATAAAATGGCTGTTTTAATGACAGTCTCTCCAGTGCTACCATAACTGTAACCTATATGAAGGCAAGACATTTAATAAAAGTCTACTAAATTATATCTGTGAACGTCCTAATCTTGCCAGTTTTCTTTTCCCTAAAGATTTCACTGTGACAGGAGCTATCTATAGAAACATGTCCTAAATTCTTGCTGTCTTTTAACATTGTGTTTTGATTATCTCTGTTAGATTTACCTTCTATGATGGGCCTCCTTTTGCAACCGGATTGCCTCACTATGGACATATACTTGCAGGGACAATTAAAGATATAGTTACAAGATATGCTCACCAGAGTGGGTTTCACGTAGACAGAAGATTTGGATGGGATTGTCATGGTTTACCTGTGGTATGTTTGCGTCTAGCCTTATATTGTTCCAGATCTTATAGATTATTATATTTCATCATATAATAAATTATTAAGACTTTTGACTATGTCAGTTTTTTAACCTCATTTCTATAACATTATTTATAGTTCATTTTCTCTGTACAGTTTTTTTTAAGAACTCATTTTTAAAGCTATTTTCTAGAGTTGCTTAGTTCCCATAGTTTGATAGGAATGTTAACAAGCTTATCAAAAAATTTTCAGGAATATGAAATTGATAAGACACTGGGGATCAAAGGACCAGAGGATGTTGCCAAAATGGGTATTGCAGAGTATAACAATCAGTGCCGAGCAATTGTGATGAGATACTCCACAGAGTGGAAGGTATGTTGGGTTGTTTTCTGTGGAATAAACACAAAATTGACTTCGTAAATGGGACTTGAAATGTTTATGATCCTTTGCACCCTTTATGAATTACTCCCAAAAGTATGGTTGTCCGTGTGAGGTTGTAACACAGGAGGGATTGACCCTCTATACTGTATATACCTAAGAAGAGTCCCCTCCAACCCTCTTACTTAAACTTTTAGCCTCAACTAAACCCTCTCCTTTCTGACTGCCATGTACTTTGTTGTTCTTCCATATTTAACCTCCTGCCTACAAACAGTATATAACCATGAAAAATCATATTTACCTCAGTGTTTCAGGTATTTGTAAAAATTCAAGTTTGAACCATTCTTTTTTATATTAAAGATGTTATGTACTTGAATGGTAGAGTGACAGAAAGGGAAAGACAAAGAAGGAGATCAGAGAGAAAAAGATTTCTTCTGTTCACTGGTTCACTCCCAAATGAATGCAACACCTGGGTCCGCCCCAGGCTGAAGTCAAGAGCCCAGAATTCCATCCAAGTCTCCTACTTTGTTGGGAGGGGCCTGAGCAGTTGGTTCGTTCATCTTCCTCCACTTTCCCAAGCACATTTGCTCAAACAGAGCTCAGACTGGTGCTGTGACATGGAATGAGGATGTTCTGAGTGGTTGCTTGACCTGCTGTGCCACAATGCCAGTTCCTGAACTATTATGTGAGTTTGATACCCCTGTTTCCTGCTGCTTCTCATAATAACAGAGCGCCCACAGCCAGAGAGCTCCTGCCCTCACTTGTTCTTTCCCTGCATCTCAGATTACATTAGTGTGTTTGTATGGCTGCTTGTATTTCTTCAGTAGGCTCCATCTTACCTTTGACCTCTCAACCTTGCTGTTTAGAATTCTCTGTTCTGGCGATGGTATCATTCCTTCCATCCTTCAGACATTAATCCACATGATCAAAACCAGGCACCAAATCCTATCAAGTCCTTTCTCATAGTATGTAGTCACTAAATTCTTATAATCTTTCCCTAGATTCTCACCTACCATCATCTTCATTTCTGTAAATCTATTCAGCATGTTCCTCATGACCTTTCCAGCAAGGCTGCCATGTTTTGTACTCTACAAAACTATCTTCATGCTTTTCCTCTGCTCAGAAACCTTGCGCATGGGCTGGCATTGTGGCATAGCAGGCAGAACTGCTGCCTGTGATGCCAGCATCCTATACAGGTGCCGGTTTGAGACCTGGCTGCTCCACTTCCCATCTAGCTCCCTGCTAATTATCTGGGGAAACTGTGGAAAGTGCTTGGGCCCCTGCACCCATGTGGGAAACTTGGCTTCAGCTTGGCCCAGCCATTGTGGCCATTTGGGGAGTGAACCAACAGATGGAAGATCTGTCTCTCTCTCTCTCTGTGACTCTGCCTTTCAAATAAATAAATAAATAAATAAATCTTTGAAACAAACAGTAACCAAAACCTTGAGTGGCTTTTCTTCACCAATGAATAAACTGATTTCAACAACATGAAAAATCAGAGCTCCTCAATTTTTTTGCAGGCTAACTTTCTTGCCTTGTTACCAATAGGGGAAAATCATGAGTATAACAAGGTCACAGGTCTTTTCCTTTTCTCTTAAATATTTAAAAAGTTTTTAACTTTTCACTTTTTTTTTTTTTAAAGATTTATTTATTTGAAAGACAGAATTACAGAGAGAGGTGGAGACAGAGAGAGAGGTCTTCCATCCGCTGGTTCACTCCCCAGATGGCCCCAACAGCCGAGCTGCCCCAATCTAAAGCCAGGATCCAGGAGCTTCTTCAGGGTCTCCCATGCGGATGCATGGGCCCAAGGACTTGGGCCATCTTCTACTGCTTTCCCAGGCCATAGCAGAGAGCTGGATCAGAAGTGGAGCAGCTGGGACTAGAACCAGCGCTCATATGGGTTGCCAGCGCTTCAGGCCAGGGCTTTAACACTCTGCGCCACAGCACCGGCCCCTAAGTTTTCACTTTGAAATCATTTCAGACTTACTAAAATAATGTGAAAGTATTATGAAAAGTTCTCTATACCTGTGACACATCTTTTCCAGTTTCTTTTTTTTTTTTTTTCAAAGATTTATTTATTTGAAAAAGTTGCTGAGAGAAGAGAGACAGAGAGAGCTCTTCTGTCTGCTGGTTCACACCCTAGGTGGCTGCAATAGCTGAGGTTGGACCAGGCTGGAGCCGGGAGCTTTCTCAAGGTCTCCCATGTGGGTGCATGGACCCAAGCACTTGGCCCATCCTCTGCTGCCTTTCTCAGGCTGTTAGCAGAGAGCTGGATGGGAAACGGGGCAGCTGGGACACGAACCAGTGCCATATGGGATGCCAGCATCACAGGCAGTGGCCTCACTCGCTATACCACAATGCAGGCCCCCATCTTAACCAATTTCTTATATCTTCAATACTCATGGTACAACTTTTCATTTTTTAGAGATTTATTTATTTGAAAGGCAGAGTTACAGAGAGAGAGGGAAAGACAGAGAATTTGTCCATCCACTGGTTCTCTCCCCAAATGGCCACAACAGCCAGAGTTGGGCCAGTCCTAAGCCAGGAACCAGGAGATTTTCTGGGTCTCCTATATGGGTACAGGGTCTCAAGTACTTGGGTCATCCTCTGCTGCTTTTCCAGGCACATTAGCAGAGAGCTGGATTGAAAGTGGAACAGCCGGGACTGGAACTAGCACCCATATAGGATGCCAGCTCCACAGATGGTGGCTTTACCTGCTTAGCCACAGTGTCGACCCCCATAGTATAACTTTTAAGAACCAGGAAGTTAATGTTGATAAAACACTATAGATTCATTTAAATGTCATTATTTGTCCCACTATTTTTTTTTAAAGATTTATTCATTTATTTGAAAGTCAGAGTTACACGGAGAGAGGAGAGGCAGAGAGAGAGAGAGAAAGAGAAAGGTCCTCCATCTGATGGTTCATTCCCCAGATGGCCACAACGGCCGGAGCTGTGCCAATCTGAAGCCAGAAGCCAGGAGTTTCCTCTGGGTCTCCCACGCAGGTGCAGGGACCCAAGAACTTGGGCCATCTTCCATTGCATTCCCAAGCCATAGCAGAGTGCTGGACAGGAAGTGGAGCAGCCGGGTCTTAAACCGGCACCCATATGGGATGCTGGCGCTTCAGGCTAGGGCATTAACCCACTGCCACAGCGCTGACCCCAACTAATTTTTATTCCTAACCCACAGTCCTATGCGGGGTACACATTGAATTTAGTTGGCATGTCTTCTTAGTCTCCTTCAGTATGGAACATTCTTTCAGATTTTCTTTTTCTTTTGTAACCTTGTCACTTTTGAAGCATACAGATGAGTTATTTTATATAATGTCCCTTGCTGTTTGATGTTTCTTTATAATTCAATTTAGATTATATTGAATTATTTTTGGCAGAAGTGCCTCAGAAGCGATGCCGTGCCCCTTTCAGTGTATCATATCAGGAGGCATATATTGTTGTTATATCTTATTAGTGATGATAGTCCTGTTCACTTGAGTACGGTATTATAAAGTTTTTCTTTTGTAAAGTTGGAGTTTTTCCTTAGTAATTAATAAGTATCCTAAAGTGAGAATGTTTGCAAATATTCTTTCACTCATTAATTCTAGCACCCGTTGATAATTCTTACTAGTAACAGTTATACCTGGTGTTTGCCAAATAGTGGTCAATAATATTATCTGTGTTTTTGGATGAATGTAAAGAAAACTGATCCTTAATCAGTTTCCAATACAGATTTACTTGAACTATTGATTGTTTTTCAAAAATTACCATGTATTTTGACAATGGAAATAAAAAACCACCAAAGATCATTGTCTAATACTACCTTAATTATGTCTTTTGAAGTCTACTGTTACCAGACTTGGCCGATGGATTGACTTTGACAATGACTACAAAACTCTGTATCCACAATTTATGGAATCTGTCTGGTAGGTTTACTTAAATATTTACTTAAATATGATAAATATTCCATC
This sequence comes from Lepus europaeus, assembly GCF_033115175.1. Classification (NCBI taxonomy): domain Eukaryota; kingdom Metazoa; phylum Chordata; class Mammalia; order Lagomorpha; family Leporidae; genus Lepus; species Lepus europaeus. Next base: position 90,792,834 of record NC_084838.1, on the reverse strand, counting down.
AATAGAGAGGTGTGGTAGCATGAATTTATTTCTTTTAAGGTCCATGATTATTTATCTGAAATCTTTTGGAACAGATTTGAAATTGGGATTTGGGATTGGAGAAATGTAGTAGAATATGCATATTTTTGTAGTATATAGTAGCCCCAATAGGTTGAACAGCAATCTGTAATCAAGTACATTAGTATTTCTGCATGAATTATTAAAGAATATAAATGGCCTAATATCTTTTTTTGTCAAATTAATTGTTTTAAAGATTTATTTATTTTACTTGAAAGAGTTACACAGAGAGAAGGAGAGGCAGAGAGAGAAAGAGAGTGAGGTCTTCCATCTGCTGGTTCACTCCTCAGTTGGCCACAACAGCTGGAACTGCATCAATCCGAAGCCAGGAGCCAGAAGCTTCTTACAGGAATCCGTGCAGGTGCAGGGGCCCAAGGGCTTGGGCCATCTTCTACTGTTTTCCCAGACCATGGCAGAGAGCTGGATAGGAAGTGGAGCAGCCGGGACTCAAACCGGCACCCATATGGGATGCCGGTATTGTAGGCAGTGGTTTTACCCGCCGGCCCCTGTCAAATTAACTTGTACTAAATTTAGGGAAAATTAGTTTTCAGAGATAGTTTTGTTTGGTTAAGGAATTAAATCTAAGAGATTACATCTTTGAATTAATGCTTGAAGAAATTATGTAATGAAGGCATTGTTCTATAGCAGTTCCAAATGAAATGGTAGCAATGCCAGTCCTGGCAGGTGGTTTAACTTGGGTTTCCTCCATTAATGTATTAATCATTACTGGGCAAACAGGCACCATTAATAGGAGTTGCAAAATGTGTAAGATAGCTAATTCAGCCCTAAGAAAGGCCCACTTTCATTAAATTATGCATAAAAGTACAGGTGAATTGTCGGGCCGGCGCCGTGGCTTAATAGGCTAATCCTCTGCCTTGCGGCGCCAGCACACCGGGTTCTAGTCCCGGTTGGGGCGCCGGATTCTATCCCGGTTGCCCCTCTTCCAGGCCAGCTCTCTGCTATGGCCCGGGAAGGCAGTGGAGGATGGCCCAGGTCCTTGGGCCCTGCATCCCATGGGAGACCAGGAGAAGCACCTGGCTCCTGCCTTCGGATCAGTGTGATGCGCCGGCCACAGCGGTCATTGGAGGGTGAATTAACGGCAAAAAGGAAGACCTTTCTCTCTCTCTCTCTCTCTCTCTCTCTCACTATCAACTCTGCCTGTCAAAAAAATAAAAAATAAATAAAAATAAAAAAAGTACAGGTGAATTGTAAAAGGTGTTTTGTAATATATAATTACTTTGCATTTCATAGGGGATGCTTGTGACTCTTAACGCCTTATCTGTTTACATTACTTTAGTCAAGATCTGTTGTACATGCTTGGCATATGTCGTTTGCCCTTGAGCAGCTAGGCACCTTGAGATATTTCTTAAGACCCTGACTCTGACATGTCCCTGTGGACACATCTCCAGATCTGTATATCAAAGGACAGGAAGCCTTGGATATGCCAGAGATGTTGGCTGGGGGTTTTGTATTCATTTGTACAGCTGGAGTTCCCATGATTAGAACATCTGAAAATCAGGTTCTGTGTTAAATATCTCAAAAAGAAACTAGATCAGAAACATTGAGCACTTAAATATGATTAAGTTTTAACCACAATTAGTAAAAAACATTTTTTATTTCAATGAGTTTAAACATTTTAATGCAAATCAAAAATCACACATGGGTAACATGTTGGCCAATATAACTCTAAACCTTACTTCTTAGTTTATATAACATTTGCTTGCATTGGGAGGGGAAAAGAATTTAAAGTCTCTTGGTATTAGAATGATAGTTGTTCCTAAAGAACTTGTTGGCATATAAATAATGCATAGAGTCTGATGGTGAATTTTAAAAAAAAGTAGGAGGTTCATTTAATAATATTAGTAGTGGTGATAATTTGGATGGTTTTTGAAGTATATAAAGTACTTCCACATATTTTCCCAGATGATCCACAGAATTCTGTGAATTGGCGCCCATATGGGATGCCAGCCCTTCAGGCCAGGGCGTTAACCCGCTGCGCCACAGCGCCGGCCCCAATCGCTTTTTCTTAATATCATGTCATGAGCATCTTTTCCATATTAGTAGATGTTAACATTTTTAATATCTGCATAATACGCCATCATACTAATGCATTGTAATTTGTCAGCTGGTCTTCAATTGAGAGACATTGTTTTTTCACTTCTTGGCAGTTAGAAACTAAGCAGACTGGCATATATGTTTTCATGTATGGACATAAAATTTTTGTTAATTGTAAATTTCCAACTCTTGCTAGGTGGGTCTTCAAACAGCTCTATGATAAAGGCCTTGTTTATAGGGGTGTGAAAGTCATGCCCTTCTCCACTGCATGCAACACTCCACTTTCCAACTTCGAATCACACCAGAATTACAAGGTATGTGAAATTATGAGACCTCATTTGGCATTGGGTTATGTATATGAACCTTGAATGATTGTCATTACATACCCCAAATAGTCCCAGTGTGGAAAATTACCCTGAGCTTTAGACTGACACTTCTAACCAAGCCCTGATAATAATGCCAGTCTTTGGATGGAAGCTGTATTATGATTAAAATGGATTCTTTTTTATCCCCAGTGGATTTATGTATGTCTCAATATGATAGGTTTTGCTTGTTTTAATCATTTTTTTGTTTCTTTCTCTTTGGTTAACTAGTCCAGTTCTGATACACTTGATCTCATAGCATCATTTATTTCTTAAAAGTATTTAGAAGATAAAGTAATGTGGAGTAATGAATACTATATGGTCTGTTTTCTGATGAGATGGAGTAACTTGCTGTCATTGGTGTGATACCAGTATCTATACAGCTCTGATGTTACAGAGGAAATCCCTTTACCTGATCTAGACAGATAGTAACTGATAGTCTTCTTGAATCTGAACTCTCAATTCTTTTGTGTATAATCAGGAAGTTGTTTTTTTTTTTTTTTTTTTTTTTACGATTCATTTACTTATTTATTTGAAGTCAGAGAGATAGTGGGTACCGGAGAGAAATCTTCCATCCACTGGTTCAGTCCCCAAATGGCCGCAATCGTTGGAGCTGGGCTGGCCTGAAGCCAGGAGCCAAGAGCTTCTGGGTCTCCTTTGTGGGTGCAGCCACCCGTGGATTTGGGTCATCTTCCTCTGCTTTCCCAGACGCATTAGCAGGGAGCTGAATCGGAAGTGGAGCAAGTGGAACTCGAACCAGCTCCCGCACGAGATGCTGGTGTCACAGGGCATGCTTTTTATCGGCTAAGCCCCAGCACTGGCCCTTATTTGTTTATTTGAAAGATGGAGAAACAAAGATCTTCCTGACTCCCCCAAATGGCCAAAATGTCCTGGAAGCCAGGAGTCAGGAAATCCATCCTAGTCTCCGGTGGCAGGTGCCCTAGTACATGGCAGGGAGCTGGATCAGGAACGGAGCAGCCAGGACTTTAACTGGCTCTATAATAAGAGATGCCAGCATTGTAAGAGACAACCCACTGCACCACAAAACCGTCCCCATATTTTCACTTTTTAGAGTTTATCTAACCCATTGCGGTTTTTGAAATTGATTTATTCTTATTATTTATTTGAAAGTTGCAGAGAAAGAGAAACAGAGAGAGTGAGATCTTCCATCTACTGGTTCACTCCCCGAAAGGCCAGGTCTGAGCCAGGCTGAGGTCAGGAACTTCCTCAGGGTCTCCTACAAGGGTGGTTAGGAGCCCAAGACTTGGGCCATCCTCTGCCACTTTCCGAGGTACATTAGCAGTTAGCTGTATCAGAAGTGAAGCAGCCTTACTGAAACCAACACCGACGTGGAATACGGGCATTGCAGGGAGTGGGTTAAGGCTTAACCTGCTATGCCACAACACTGGCCCCTAATCCATTGCTTTTAATGCATGCTGACTTGTTTGGAATTCTTGTTTCATAGTCAAGGTTTGGAAATTATATCAGTGAAATTTATTTTTCACAAACGCTTTCGTATTATAGAATGCTTTCATATATCCCATTTGATCTTTGCAAATCCTTATGAGGTAGATATGATTGTGCTCATTTTGGGTTCTTTTTTTTAATAAAATATTTCATGCACAAAAATGGGGAGAACACTGGTAGGCATTGTGGTGCCTGGGATACTCACATCTCGTATTGGAATGCCAGTTCCAGGCCCAACTGCTCCACTTCTGATCCGTCTTCCTGCTAGTGCATCTTGGGAGGCAGCAGATGATTCCTCAAATGCTCGGGCCCCTGTCACCCACATGGGAGACCTAGGTAGCGTTCCATACTACTGACTTTGACCAGGTCAGTTCTTGCTGTTTGGGGGAGTGAACCAGAGGATGGAAGATCTCTTGCTTTCACTCTCACTCTCTTGCTTTCACTTTCTATTACTCTGCCTTCTAAATAGATGAAAAGTAAATGTTTTTTGTAAAATGTAGAGAATATAGTCAACACCTGAGTACCAAATCCTAGCTTTGTCAAATCTTAATGTATTGCTATATTTGCTTATTATTGTAAAATACTCTATCTAATGTGGCGAATTTCAAAAACATGAAAAAATAGATATGTATGTTTGATATAGACAAGGAATCTTGTTTTGAACATTACCATATTAACATTATTTATCATACCTAAAGATGTCATCAATCCTCTTTAATATCCTTAAGATTAATATTTTATGGTTGTTTAATTTATATCATCACTGTTCACATTTTTAATTATTTCATAATTTCTTCTGGGATTTAGTGTTTGAATTAGTATATACCAAAGGTTCACATGTGGTAATAGTTATCTTTTGGGTCTTGTCTTAAATGTTTGAGATGCTGTAACAAAATAACTAAAGCTGAGTAATTGATGAAAAGAACAGAAATGTACTTCTCACAGTTCCAGAGTCTGGAAGGTCCCCAATCAAGACACCAGCAGATTCAGTGTCTGGTGAGGCTTGCGGTCTGTTACCAAGCACGAGGGGAAGGGCAAAGAAGCTGAAAGGCAGGGGAGAGAGAAGACTTAGGTAGCTCCCTGAAGCCATTTTATAAGGGTATCTATCCTGTTCATGAGAGTTCCACATGACCTATCAACTCTTACTGACCCACGTCTCAATCCTTTTACATTACACCTTCACGCAGGAATGTTGTGGGGAGTTACATATGAGTGCATTCAGGACATAGCAGCTCTGTTTTAATCTGTAAATCCCCTCCCCCTTTATAATTATTATACTTTTGTATTGTAGTATTTCCCTTAATAAGAACTTTGTGAATTACTTTTCCATGGTCTAGCTTAACATGTTCTATGTCCTCTGTATTTTGTGTAAATTGGTACTTTACTTATTTGGGTTATTTTCCTTTAGTATGTATATCATTAATAGATATCAGTATTATTGGCCGGCGCCATGGCTCACTAGGCTAATCCTCCGCCTTGAGGCGCCGGCACACCGGGTTCTAGTCCCGGTCGGGGCACCGATCCTGTCCCGGTTGCCCCTCTTCCAGGCCAGCTCTCTGCTGTGGCCAGGGAGTGCAGTGGAGGATGGCCCAAGTGCTTGGGCCCTGCACCCCATGGGAGACCAGGAGAAGCACCTGGCTCCTGCCATCGGATCAGCGCGGTGCGCCAGCAGCAGCGCGCCAACTGCGGCGGCCATTGGAGGGTGAACCAACGGCAAAGGAAGACCTTTCTCTCTGTCTCTCTCTCTCTCACCGTCCACTCTGCCTGTCAAAAAAAAAAAATAGATATCAGTATTATGATTATTAGAGGTTGGTAAAATGTATAATATTTAATTAAATGTATAAATCTTGAGTATGCCATTTGATATGTTATAAATAATGATATATCTGCTTTTTAAGAATACATCAAATATTATAAATAATTTATAAATTTTGCCTGGCTTTGTGCTATGTATAATTGAATGTATTCTGTTATATCTGGTGTCTTTCACTCAGTTCTGTGTGTGTGAGCACCACACCATCAATGTTACACATAATTGGAGAAGTTTTGTTCTAATTTCTATATAGGTGACTATGCCCAAATCTATTATTTGTTTATTAGCAACATCTTTCTCATTTCTCTTTGCTTCTTTACTTCCTTAAAGGTATCCATGTGTTGAATTTGGTATTTTTTTACATATACATGTTCATATGTTTATATTCTACATAAATATCCATAAACTTACAACATTATTCTGAATGTTTCTAAATATCACTCTACTACTTCAGCCCCTTTTTATGTTAAATATTATATTTTTAAATATTCTCCATATGATACAAGTAGCCTTGAACTTACTTACATTTACCTGCTATACTACCATACAGTGTTCCATAAAACAAATAGAGTATGATTTATGCATCCTTTTTTCATTTTTTTTATTTGAAAAGTAGAGTGACACAGAGAGAGAATCTCTTCCACTGTTTCTCTTCCCAAATGCATGCAATAGCTGGGTGTGGACCAGGACAAAAGCACAAGCTAGGAACTCAGTCCAGGTCTCTCATATGGGTGTCAGGGACCCAACTACTGAGCCATAGCCTGCTGCCTCCACAATGTAAATTATCAGGAAGGTAGAAATAGGAAAGGAACCAGGATTCAGACCAAGGCATTCCAACACGGAATGTGGGGAGCCAAACAGTGTCCTGAGATATTTTGAGGAACATATCCTCCTTTTTTCTTTTTTCTTTTTTTTAATGATAATCATTGGGGTGGGTGTTGTGGTACAGTGGGCTGAGTCACCTCCTGGATCCCTTATCAAAGTACCTGATTCAAGTCCCAGAGTGCCTGGTTCAAGTCCCAGCTCTTCTGATGACAACTTCCTGCTGATGTGCACCCCAGAGGGCAGCAGGTGATGTCTCTAGTTAGTTCCCTGCAACCTACATGTTAGACCGAGATTGAGTTCCCAGCCCCAGCCTCAATTGTTACAGGCATTTGGGGAGTGGATCAGCGTGTATGGGAGATAACTCTCTGACTCTGTTTCTTCCTATCTGTGTATCTATCTGCCTTTCAAGTAAATAAAAAAGTCGTAGATCATATACTTCATTTAATTGCTGTGTCTCTAATGTTTCTCAGTCTCTTTATTTCATGATACATATTGATATATTTGCCTGGTACCTATCAGTACATTTGTAGTATCCTAGGCTTGTCTGATGTTGTACAAGGTAAATAAGTTGTCATTTATTGGACTCCTTTTTCTCATGGTACTTTATTTAGAGTGCACTTGGTTTGTCTTAAGAAGTGATTCATTCTATCTTTAAGCTATTTATTGATTTGGAAAGCAAAGAAACAGAGAAGAGATTGAGAAAGAGCACCCCTACCTGCTGGCCCATTCCCCAAATGCCCATGACAACTGGGACTAGAGCCAGGAGCCAGCAACTCAGTCCAGGTCTTCTATGTAGGTGGCAAGGACCTAACCACTTGAGCTGTCCCTTCTGCCTCCCAGGGCCCGTATTCATAAGCTAGAATTCAGAACCAGAGCCAGAACTCAAATCTAGGCATTCTGGTATAGGTTGTAGGTACCATCCATTGTCAGCCCAAATAGTCACCCCAAGAGATGTTTATTTTTTAGATTTTCATGTTAAAACATTGCCATAGAGTTGGAGCCAATCTTCTTTTGTTGAATGAGCTGAATTAATATTGATTTATTATCATTTCAATTGTGTGCTGTTTCAGTATGATTCTTTTTGATATGTTAGAGGAAAAGAAAACTAGTTTCCAAACCAAGTTATTTTATTGACCTAACTCTTACTATAAAATAGGTAATAATCCTAAAATGTTTCATATTGGTAGCTACTAAAAATTTAAAATTTTTTTATGTGTTTAGCAATTTTTATTTAGAATTTCATGCTTTTTTTCCATGGGTTAGAAATATAAAAAGAAATTTAATGTTTTATGTGCATAAGGTGAGCAAATTTCATGTATTTCATATATACAGATTTAAGATAATAATGAGGGGCCAGCACTGTGGCATAATGGGTAAAGCCACTGCCTGTGGTACCAAATTCCCATTTGGGCACCAGTTCAAGTCCTGGCTGCTCCACTTCCAGTCCACCTCCTGCTGATGTGCCTGGGAAAGCAGTGGAAGATGACCCAAGTCCTTAGGGCCCTGCATCCACATGGGAGACCCAGAAAAAGCTCCTGGCTCCTGGCTTCGGATCCGCTCAGCTCTGGCCATTGCAGCCATTTAGGGAGTGACCCAGTGGATGAAAGATCTTTCTTTCTTTCTTTTTTTTTTTTTTAACAGGCAGAGTGGATAGTGAGAGAGAGAGACAGAGACAAAGATCTTCCTTTTTGCCATTGGTTCACCCTCCAATGGCCGCTGCGGCCAGCGCATCTCGCTGATCCAAAGGCAGGAGCCAGGTGCTTCCCCTGGTCTCCCATGCGGGTGCAGGGCCCAAGGACCTGGGCCATCCTCCACTGCCTTCCCGGGCCATAGCAGAGAGCTGGCCTGGAAGAGGGGCAACCGGAATAGAATCCCACGCCCCAAATGGGACTAGAACCCGGTGTGCCGGCGCCGCAAGGAGGAGGATTAGCCTGTTAAGCCACGGCGCTGGCCATGATCTTTCTCTCTGCCTCTTCTTCTCTCTCTGTGTAACTGTGCCTTTCAAATAAATAAATAAATCTTTTTTTTTTTTTTTTTTTTTTGACAGAGTGGACAGTGAGAGAGAGAGACAGAGAGAGGTCTTCCTTTTTGCCGTTGGTTCACCCTCCAATGGCCGCCGCAGTAGGCGCACTGCGGCCGGCGCACCGCGCTGATCCGATGGCAGGAGCCAGGTGCTTCTCCTGGTCTCCCATGGGGTGCAGGGCCCAAGCACTTGGGCCATCCTCCACTGCACTCTCTGGCCACAGCAGAGAGCTGGCCTGGAAGAGGGCAACCGGGACAGGATCAGTGCCCCGACCGGGACTAGAACCCGGTGTGCCGGCGCCGCAAGGTGGAGGATTAGCCTAGTGAGCCGCGGCGCCGGCCCTAAATAAATAAATCTTAAAAAAAAAATAATAATATACCTTCTACTGTATCCTCCCTCCTGCTTGTATTTTCTTTTTGTTGTTGTTGTTGGGTTTTTGTTTGTTTGTTTGTTTGTTTTTTGCCAGGCAGAGTAAGACAGTGAGAGAGAGAGAGATAAAGGTCTTCCTTCCATTGGTTCACTGCCCTAATGGCCGCCACAGCCGGCGCTGAGCCTATCCAAAGTCAGGAACCGGGTACTTCCTCCCGGTCTCCCATGCGGGTACAGGGACCCAAGCACTTGGGCCATCCTCCACTGCCCTCCCAGGCCACAGCAGAGAGCTGGACTGGAAGAGGAGCAACTGGGACTAGAACCCTGGGGTGCCAGCACCTCAGGCGCAGGATTAACCAAGTGAGCCACGGCGCCGACCTGTATTTTCTTTTAATCAATGTGACAAATGGCTACTTGGGAGCTCAGTTTATCTTGAAGAGTTACTTATTTTATTCCTCTTTAGGATCAATTGCTTTTTATTACTTGTCTGTGGCTATGGATTTGTTAAATAATACTTTATCTCATTTTATTCCAGGATGTTCAAGATCCTTCAGTATTTGTAACTTTCCCTTTGGAGGAAGATGAAAATATATGTTTAGTTGCTTGGACAACCACTCCCTGGACTTTACCTAGTAACCTCGCACTTTGTGTTAACCCAGATTTGCAATATGTGAAGATTAAAGGTAAATGTGAGCCTGATCATTTATGATTAATGTGCATAAGATAATTTATATTTTGGAAAGGTATACAAATTTGCATGTCTTTTTAGGGTAAATAATTCTTTGAAAATAATTTCACGTAATCAGAAAAAATAACTTCCAAAGTGTTTTTCTTTTCTGATTGAAAAGTAATATACAAAAATTAAAATAGTACAGAGATACTAATTAATACAGATTAAAATTTATAATTTCCAGTTTGTTAAATGCTTTTATGCATTTTGTCCCCGTTACAGATGAAGTCTAAGATTCTGTGATCATCACATCATTATTAGGAATTGGTACAGAACTTACGAACTTTGTGCCTTTCAAATATTCCTTGTTAATAGTGCTATCCTGGGCTTAGCTAGGCCTTTTCCATAGCTATGTTTATGAAGAGAAGATTGATACATTGTGAATAAACATACCTTCAGACTTGGATAGTTTGTTGGAAGAAAATATTTGCCAGAGGAACTGTGTGTCTGAGTTTCATTAGAAAATGTGGACTCCCCTTGTAACAAAGTTCCTTTAAAGTCAGAGCTGGGGCATAGCAGGCTTATTCATAGCAGTTTTTCAGTAAATTCCAGAGGGCTTTGCAATGATCTATAATTTCTGATTTTTCTGCAGGTGAACAGTATTCATGACACAGAATCTAGGAAGTTCTAGTGTATCCTATCTTACAGTGGAAGTTTAAATTGACCCTAGATTTTTATCATATAATATCAGTTTTTTATACATTAGCACAGCTTTTTTCTTCTTAGGATAGTACCCTCCAGAAACACTTGCAATAAGGATACACAGAAAACGTATAAGGACACTTATTACTCCAGTGTTCATACTCAAGAAAATTTGAAAGCGATTTAAATGTTGATTTGTTAAAAGCAACTTGTGGAATCCTATAGTTCTATTTAAATGAATGAGAAAGTTCTATGTGTGCTGGTTGGTGTATGGAAAGATGTTCACATTATATTAAGTGAAAACAAGTTGCAAAACCATATAGAATATTATCTCATTGTTTAAAAAGAACCTACACACTTTCTATTGTTTGTAGTATATACTTGGAAAAATATCTGGATGAATAGATGCCCAACAGAGAATGTCCAAGAGGGGAGACTGCAGGGGACTTATGCTTTGTGAGCTACGTGGTTTGTTAATAATATGATTTTTAACTTTAGACAGAGAAAATAAAGATTCATTTCCTTAGAATGAATATAAGATAAATAATAGCTACCAGATACCTGATTGTATTTCGAGTTTTGTCTTTTCCACGTCTAGGAAATTGTGTCCTGTAGTGTTCTTTGCAGTGCTCCTCTGACCAGTGGGCATGCCAGATACAGAGGATATGGGAGCCCCTCAGGAAAATTATATAATTGATGCATGTGTAGAGTCAGCCAGTCTGAATGTCACTGAAGTTCACTCTTTCCCTTGTTCTCATAGATATTGCAAGAGGAAAATTACTCATTTTAATGGAAGCCAGATTATCAGCCCTCTACAAATCGGAGAGTGACTATGAGATCCTTGAAAGGTGAATATTCAAACAGTTGAGGTGTGTGTCTTTCGTTTTAAAAAGACAGAATCTTTATTATCCCAAAGCCTTATAATTCAAGTTTAGTTTCATTACTTAAGATGTTCAAATTGTGTGTTCCAGCATTAATGACTAGGGAGCAAGCAAGCTAGTGGTGTGTAGTTTCATTTCTTTGATTTTAATCTAATTTTTAGTTTGCCTTTCTCCTTTTTTTAAGATTTCCTGGTTCTTATCTCAAGGGCAAGAAATACATGCCTCTGTTCGACTATTTTGTGAAGGTAAGCTTGGGGTTCCTACTGCAGGCACTGTCCACATCCATGTATTTGGTAACTGGAGCAGTGTGATAAGTAAAATTCACGTTGTCTTATTGTTATATTGTTCATATGAATGTACCTGAATCCAAGGTCTGCTATGGTATTAGCAAATTGAAATTATGCTACCTTCTTGCCATATAATTAAAATTATGTGGGAATATTTGAAAGTCCATGTCTCAAGTTATATAAGAAGTCACTTTATGTTTTATTAGATTTATGTGTGTATTTTTCATCAATTATAGTCTACATTTTACATTGAAATGCTTTGAATTTTGGGTTTTGTTGTTTTTTGTTTTTTGTTTTTTTTTTTTTGCTGTGTTGTTGTTTATTTTACAAATTCCATTTAAAAATTATTAATGCTTAAATAAAACATTGCATGTAAAAGTGGAGTTCATGGAGGCCAGTATAGTGGATAAAGCTGCCGCCGGCATCCCATATGAGCACCGTTTCCAGTCCCGGCTGCTCCGCTTCCAATCCAGCTCCCTGCTAGTGTGTGTAGGAAAGAAACAGAAGATGACCCTGGTGCTTGGGCCCCTGCACATCGGAGGAAGCTCCTGGCTTCTGGCTTTGGCCTGGCTTAGCCCTGGCCATTGTGGCTATTTGCGGAGCGAGCCAGCATATGGAAGATCTCTCTGCCTTTCAAGTAAATAAGTTAATCTTTTTTTTTAAAATGTATTTATTTATTTGAAAGAGTTACACAAAGAAAGAGGGAGAGGCAGAGAGAGAGAAAGAGAAAGAGAGAGAGAGAGGTCTTCCATCTGCTGGTTCACTCCCCAGTTGGTCACAACGGCAGGAGCTGTGCCGATTCTAAGGCAGGAGCTTCCTCTGGATTCTTCTATACGAGTGCAGGGGCCCAAGGACTTGGGTCATCTTCCACTGCTTTCCCAGGCCATAGCAGAGAGCTGGATCGGAAGTGGAGCAGCCAGCGCCTATATGGGATGCCTGTACTGCAGGTGGCAGCTTTACCTGCTACACCACAGCACCAGCCCCCTCATTGATCCTTAATTAAAGCTATTGGACTAAGAACATGAACAGCACCTTCATACCAAAGACATTACATAGACCCTCTAATCAAATGGAAATACCACTTATATCACATCCCAGAATAAGACATCTGCTGACACAGTGATGTTCCTGCTCACTGAGAAGAGAATTTCATTGACATCTGTTGCCTCAACCATTTGGATCTTATGCCCAGTGTCTGTCATCTATCCATTTTCGTGTGCGTTGGTTAACCTGTATTTTTTGTTTCCTACCTAATCGCCTTCTTCCTCCTCCCGTGTTTCTCTGGATTGATTTCCCTATGCTCTGCCCTCATCTTGTCCCTCCCACAGCCTTTGGTTACTTGCCAGCATTCCTGACAAGTCCTCACTCTGTTCACCAGTTTGATTTGGAGCAGACCCACTCCCGAACTGTGTCTCCAAACTGGCCTTCCTCTTTCCTGCCTCACTGCTGCTTTCTTTCTTTTTTTTGACAGGCAGAATGGATAGTGAGAGAGAGAGAGATAGAGAGAAAGGTCTTCCTTTTTGCCGTTGGTTCACCCTCCAATGGCCAATGCGGCCGGCACATCGTGCTGATCCGAAACCAGGAGCCAGGTGCTTCTCCTGGTCTCCCATGCGGGTGCAGGGCCCAAGGACTTGGGCCATCCTCCACTGCCTTCCCGGACCATAGCAGATAGCTGGCCTGGGAGAGGGGCAACCAGGATAGAATCCGGAGCCCCAACTGGGACTAGAACCCTGTGTGCTGGCGCCACAAGGCAGAGGATTAGCCTGTTAAGCCACGGTGCCGGCCTCACTGCTGTTTTCATTAAGCTTTCCTGACATTTTAAAAATTCCCTCATCTTTCTTTGGTTGTAATCCACCTTCCACCTCTGAACTCAGATGTCAGCTGCAAGAAGCATTTTCTGAGATGCCTCCATAGTCTCTCCCTTTGAAAAATGTCCTTACTGCACTCTTGTGTATCCGAAAACTTTTCCCCTCCATTGGTGACTCTGACCTTTTTTTTTTTTTTAATTTTATTTATTTATTTATTTTTATTTATTTTTTTTAAATTTTTGACAGGCAGAGTGGACAGTGAAAGAGAGACAGAGAGAAAGGTTTTCCTTTTTGCCGTTGGTTCACCCTCCAATGGCCGCCGCGGTAGGCGCGCTGCGGCCGGCGCACCGCGCTGATCCGATGGCAGGAGCCAGGTGCTTCTCCTGGTCTCCCATGGGGTGCAGGGCCCAAGCACTTGGGCCATCCTCCACTGCACTCCCTGGCCACAGCAGAGAGCTGGCCTAGAAGAGGGGCAACCGGGACAGGATCAGTGCCCCGACCGGGAGTAGAACCCGGTGTGCCGGCGCCACAAGGCGGAGGATTAGCCTAGTGAGCTGCGGCGCTGGCCAACTCTGACCTTTTTAACCATAGACACTGTTGGGAACCTGAGGGAAGCTCACTGTTCTCAGGAAAACTGCATGTGGACACATTAGAGAGGAATTTTGGCTAAAGGCAGAGGTCTGTTTAGAATATGTACTTAGTATATACTGAATTAAGTCAAATAACACCTAATCATTAAGTAAGCTTCCTGAAATATGACACTGGTAGTGAATTTTATACAGGTACTACAAATTCTTCGACTTAGGAAAAAAATCACCTGTTGTGCTCCAGTAGTACACGTGCCCTAAGATATTAAGTGAAGCTGAAATGACAGTTGCTGCCTGAGAGGCAACAGTGCTGCTCATGGGGTGTCTGTTGACCTGGCATAGGCATGGGTGAGAGCCAGAGCTGGACTCCATGGCCAAGGACACAGTGCGGGCTTTCTTGCTCTACAGTCAGGACTAGGAAGATGCTTTGGGTTCACTGTGCCTCTGGTCCTAAACACCCACTCATATTCTCCCTTTATGTTTGAACTATTGAAGACACAGCTTTTAGCACCTTTCATACCACACTTTCCAAAATATTTCAGGGTGATTTAGGTTACCACAGTTAAAAATTCCTGGTTATTTTTCAATTTTAGTTTTTAGTTAAGCAGAATGCTGTGTTGTAGTTGAAAGTAATGTTGTGTTGGAACCAAAAGACCCTTGTTTCAGGTCAGGTCCAAGCTTTACCACTACTCGTTAGTATAATTTGAGCAAGGCCCTAATGTTTGTTCTGAGTTTACTCATCTGTGAACTGCAAATAGAGCCAGAATATTTTTTTAAATTTCATTAATTTATTTGAAAGGCAAAATTGGAATGGAGGGAGGATATCTTCCATCTACTGGTTCACTCCCCAAATGGCCACAACAGCCAAGGCTGGGCCAAGCTGAAGCCAGGAGCCAGGAGTTTCTTCTGTCTCCCGAGTGAGTGCAGGGGCCCACAGACTTGGGCCTTCTGCTGCTTTCCCTGGCACCCTAGGAAGGATCTGCATCAGAAATTGAGCAGCCAGGACTCGAACTAGTGCCCATGTGGGATGCTGGTGCTGTAGGCAGCAGCTTTATCCACTGTGCCACAGTGCCTGGCCCAGAATATTTTTTAAACATGTGAATACTAATATGTTTTTCACAGGATTATAGGAATTCAATGTGAAAGTCACTTAGTGAAGCTATTTTACTGAGACAGAGGGGGAGGACAAAGAAGTTCTAATTTGAGACAAAGGGTATGAAGAGATGAGAAAAGGCGCATCTTCTAGCAGTGTAGATAGTATCCTCATTTTATTGCTGTGGCAAAAAAAAAAAAATTGAATTGAATGTAATGTTAAACCTTCAGTGGGTGCATTATCTTTTCAGTAAAAAAATCTGTATACTTCTTGGCCACTCACCTGTTCCTTTGAAAAAGATTTTATTTTTATGACCAAACAATTTAACCTGAATAGTAGGCAAAACAAGAAGCAAAATGTATGCAGTAATTGAAAATGCATCAGAAATGAATTATTTAAGAACCACATTTTCTAAGACTGCATGAGAACTCATGAGTAAGCCTTTTTAAAAACAAAAGATTTATTTATTTGAAAGGAAGAGTAACAGAAAGAGAGAAAGAGGGAACCAGAGATCTTTATCTGCTGGTCCATTCCCCAAATGGCCGCAACACCAGGACTGGGCCACGCTGAAACGAGCAGCCAGGAGCTCCATCCTGGGGTCTCCCACTTGGGTGCAGGAGCCCAGATACTTGGCCCATCTTCTGCTGCTGTACATTAGCAGGGAGCTGGATTGGAAGAGGAGCAGGCGGGACTCAATCTGGCACCCATACGGGATGCTGGTACTGCTGTCTGCTGTTGGTAATTTAACCCACTGTGTCACAACGCTGGTCCCAAATAGGCACATTTTTGAGGCCAAGGTAATTACTAATTTTTGTATGTCTTCCTTCAGATAATTATTTCATTTGTAAGTGATGAGTCATTATTTATGGAAAAGATGTATTATATTGGTATGTTTTTCTTCGCACCCTGAGTTGTTCAGTCTTTTGTAGTTCTGAAAATAATTTTATGTGTTAAACAATTTTTGTCATGCTCTTGCTTGTAAGTTAACACCACAGACACAGTGTTTCATTAACCTTGTTATTCCAGTATAAAGAAAATGGTGCTTTCACTGTGCTTGTTGACCACTATGTGAAGGAGGAAGAAGGCACGGGCGTTGTACACCAGGCTCCTTACTTCGGCGCTGTGAGTAGCATAAATCTTGCAAACATATTTTGAGAAGTTTAATATCTTTCCATGGACTTTTTTTTTTTTTTTTTTTTGACAGGTAGAGTTAGTGAGAGAGAGAGACAGAGATAAAGGAGTTCCTTCTGTTGGTTCACCCCCCAAATGGCCGATACAGCCGGCGTGCTGCACCGATCCAGGAGCCAGGTGCCTCTTCCTGGTCTCCCAGGCGGGTGCAGGGCCCAAGCACTTGGGCCATCCTCCACTGCACTCCCAGGCCACAGCAGAGAGCTGGCCTGGAAGAGGGGCAACCGGGACAGAATCCGGCACCCCAACCGGGACTAGAACCCGGTGTGCCGGCGCCACAGGCAGAGGATTAGCCTAGTGAGCCGCAGCGCTGGCCTTTTAGTTTTTAAATATTTCATCTCACTTCTTCTGTGACAATGTCTAGATACTACTTTTGTGAATTAATGTTTCCTGGCACCCGTTAAGAGAGAGCAACATGTATTGTAGCAAGCACTTAGGAATGTAAGTATTTATGTACTGTATGTTTAATATCTAAATAACATAGTAATCATCTTTTATGTAGGTTTGTTAATTTGTTTCTGTGAAAAGCACAAATATTATAGTGCCTTGCTCAAGAAGGCTGTTTATAGCCTGTGCAGTGGGTAGGAGTGTGCACTCTACACCCTGATTCCCACTGTGCTCTGGGGCTTTCTTTCTCTGCCCATGTCCCACCACAGGGAACCTCAGCACAATCAGAAGTGAATGCAATTGCAAGGGGAAGCATGTCAGCATTTCAGCTTGCCTCTGGAGTCAAACCAGAATGGGGCTTCACTTAGCATAGGACGATCAGGCAGTCTCCTGAATTTCAAACTGAGACAGCGTGCATAGCATAGCAAGGACCATGGGCCTTGGGGCAGGCTGTCTGGTTTTGAATCCTTACCCGAGTTATTTCTTTATGCCTTGGCTTTCTCATCTGTAAAAAGTTGGTTTGTGCAAGAGAAACACCTGCTGAAGACTTGGTCTATCTGTTCTCCTTGCAAGAGGATCAGATGAGCTATTGTAGTGAAGTGCTCAGCGTGCTGTCTCACATGGAGAGTTATAAGTGTTGTCTGATTGATGCTGATACACTTCACATCTGTCCTGAAGCATCATGAGGAGGCTGTCCCACATGAAGTGCAGTGTATTTATTCAGGCTTCTTTTACTCAGATTTAAGTCAGTATTGCCAGACTTTGGGCTGTTCCTTGGCAGGTTATAAATCCACATGTACGTTACATGAAATTGAATGGGTCTTACCTTTTACTTGTGTGTATTTCCTTTTTCAGGTATATGTCGATGCTGCTGTTAAAACCTAGCTTTGATTTAGTTTTAAAGCATTGATGTGTGTCTTCTCTCTTAGTGGATAGCCTGCCATATGTAGAGATTTGTGAAATATTGTTTGCAAAGACCAGGATGAATGATCTAATCCCCGTCCAGCTGTGACCATTCTTTGAATGGTCCCTGAGTTACCTTCAGTTAAGAGGATAAAGTTGATAATCAGAATATCAAAAAATTCTCTTTTGTCAGCCTTAACCACTTCTTGCTTTTCTCCTTCTCTCACCCATGCTTACAATGTCTGCCCCTCTTTGCCCCTTCCCAGGATGACTATCGGGTGTGTATGGACTTCAACATTATTCAGAAAGACTCACTCCCTATTTGCCCTGTGGATGCATCAGGCTGCTTCACAGCGGAAGTGACACATTTTGCGGGACAGTATGTTAAGGTTAGTAATCTGTATGGCATGGAAGATGCCAGTCTTATCATACTTCTTATATCAGTCAGTTTTTCTGTTTTTTTTTTTTTTTTCCCCTGTATGGAAAGTAGCATAACTTCTAGTTGGTTCCATCATTTATAATTTATTGTATTTCACCTTGGAAATTGCTTTTGGATTTTTTTGGCATGTAAAATGAGAGGGTCTGTTACCTTTAGAGGAAACATGCTTTTGTTTCAGGGTAGGAATCACAACATTGCGGTCTGATTTTTGTCTCATGGAACAGCTTTGTGACCATATGTGTGTGTGTGTGTGTGTATACATATATATTATATATATATTTAATATGTAAAATTTATATGTAAAATTTATATATATATATGAAAAGATTTATTTGTTTTACTTGAAAGACAGAGTTACAGAGAAGCAGAGGCCGAGAAAGAAAGAGAGAGGTCTCCATCTACTGGTTCACTCCCCAGATGGCTGCAATGGCCAGAGCTATGCCCATCTGAAGCCAGGAGCCAGGAGCTTCTTCCGGGTCTCCCACAAGGGTGCAGGGACCCAAGGACTTGGACCATCTTCTGCTGCTTTCCCAGGCCATAGCAGAGAGCTGGATAGGAAGTGGAACAACTGGGATTCAAACCGGTGCCCATATGGGATGCCAGCACTGCAGGCAGTGGCTTTACCTGCTACACCACAGTGCCGGCCCTGAGGTTACCTTTTCCTACTGAAAATTTCACTACCTTAAATGTTATGGAAATGCTTACTGCTCTAAGTAAGTAGCTAGAATGCTTGAATGGCTAAAAAAAATGACCAGTGTTTTTAATTTATTTGTTCATTTCTATTCTTCAGGCAGCCATACAGAAATTTCATCTGCTGGTTTATTCCCCAAATACCTAAAATGGCTATCTCTCCCATATTGGTGGCAGGAATCCAGTTACTTGAATTGTAATCTGCTGCCTCCCTAGGTCTGCATTAAGTAGAAAGCTGAAATTGAAAGCGGAACTGGTACAGGAACCTAGGCACTCTGGTGTAAGACAGGTTCACCTTAGTCACTAGGCCAAATGCTTGCTCCGGATAATAGTTTTAAATGATATATGTGTTATTTGTACCTTTTATTCATAAGAAAATATTATATATTAATAGTATAATTATATTTCTATTAAGTATTTTAGAAGTTTTAATGGCAAATTTTTAATTTTTTAACAGGATGCTGACAAAAATATCATCAGGACCTTGAAGGAATGGGACCGACTTCTTATTGCCAGCACCTTCACTCACAGCTACCCTTTCTGCTGGAGGTCAGAGGAAACAAAGACTGTGTGCCTGGGCCTTCATATTTGTGGTGTCCTTTACAGTTAGTGTTTGCAGGCTTGCCCTCTTCATTTTTAGAAGAGTTTTATGAATGCATTAAATTTTCTCCTTCCTTGGGTACTATGTGAAAAAAAAATAGAAATGTACAAATCTTTTCATTGTTGTGGCCACATTTTTTAGGATCTCTAAAATTTTATAATTTTATTGAGACATGTAATGTGATATCCAGTTGTAATACAATATCTTGCTGTGAGAGCAGAGGTGAAAATCGAATAGTCAGTGAACTCAGATTCGGTTCCCACATTTCCTTTGTGCTGATGTTGACTCATTTCTTAAACAGCTGTCATTTGCAGAACTATATTTTCCTTTCTGGTCTTGCCTTTTTGGTAGTGTAAAGACTTGGATGTTGTTACTATAATAAAAATGCATATTAGTAGAAGGCCAAGTAGCTGGTGATGTTAACAAGAGACTGTTAAGTTAGTCTTCCCTGGGTCCTGCATGTCTTGGTCTGACTAGCTGTTTCTGCATTTCTGCTCCCAGGTCGGACACACCCCTCATTTACAAGGCAGTGCCCAGCTGGTTTGTACGAGTGGAGCACATGGTGGACCAGCTCCTGAGGAACAATGACCTGTGTTACTGGTGAGCAGAGAGATGTGTTTCTTTATACTGTCCTATAGTGTAGTTAACATGATCTACGCTTCCCCCAGATTATAATATTTTTACTGGCCACCTTTTATTATTTTGTAGTAATTGTGATTTGCTCTATGTGTTGAGGGACACAAAATAATTTAAATAATATTATACAACATGTGTAATCTTCTTAATGCTAAAGCATTTGCAGAAGTGATTTGCTTTTATAAAACCCCATGGAAATGAACAGCTGCCATTCATTTAAGGTACAGGATGGAATGACTTTGGAGAAAATCTGATTGGACTGTTAGCCTTAAATAATAGTAATTTTCAGAATAAACATTGTTTTCAGACACGCCTGCAAAGCCATTTGCACTTAACCACTTTTGCTAGTTGTTGATTTCCTGAAGATGCCTCCTGCACTCATCTTTATCCACAGTCCCCAGCCCAGAAGCCCGTGCTCTCCAAGCTGATATCTGACCCATGAGATAGCCCAAGAAGTGTTTCAGCCTGTGGGTGCAATATAAAACAAGGCTTGGATCTATGTTTTCAAAAGAATGGTTTTCACTGAGAGCCTAGAGTTTATTCGTTCTTCCCACAAAGACCCAATTACACTGAAGTATTGCATTTGATTTTGGGAGAGTGATGAGAATCTCTGGACAGTAAAAGAAATGGTTTTAAACGGTAGCCTTCTAAAATTTCCTAGCAAAATGATCCTGATTTCTTTTTTTTTTTTTTTAAGATTTATTTATTTTTTTTTTTTATTTTTTTTTTTTTTATTTTTTTTTTTGACAGGCAGAGTGGACAGTGAGAGAGAGAGACAGAGAGAAAGGTCTTCCCCTTGCCGTTGGTTCACCCTCCAATGGCCGCCGCGGTAGCGCGCTGCGGCCGGCGCACCGCGCTGCTCCGATGGCAGGAGCCAGGTGCTTCTCCTGGTCTCCCATGGGGTGCAGGACCCAAGGACTTGGGCCATCCTCCACTGCACTCCCTAGCCACAGCAGAGAGCTGGCCTGGAAGAGGGGCAACCGGGACAGGATCGGTGCCCCGACCGGGACTAGAACCCGGTGTGCCGGCGCCGCAAGGCGGAGGATTAGCCTGTTGAGCTACGGCGCCGGCCAAGATTTATTTATTTTTATTTGAAAGTCAGAGTTACACAGAGGAGAGGCAAAGAGAGAGAGAGAGGTCCTCCATCCAATGGTTCACTCCCCAGTTGGCTGCAATGGCCAGAGCTGCGCTGATCCGAAGCCAGGAGCCTCCTCTGGGTCTCCCACGCGGGTACAGGGGCCCAAGTCCTTGGGCCATCTTCCACTGCTATCCCAGGCCATAACAGAGAGCTGGATCAGAAGCAGAGCAGCCAGGTCTCGAACTGGAGCTCATATGGGATGCCAGCGCCCCAGGCCAGGGCGTTAACCCTCTGCACCACAGCGCCGGCCCTGATCCTGATTTCTTTTAAAAAGCAATTTTTCCATTTTCAAAACTAGCAAGCTCACTATTTCTCCTAATGTCTGTGGTACAAGGTATAGAAAATTAGTAAGATAGCCTTGAAGTGGGTACAGACATATAAACTGATGTCTATAATGCAAAATGGTAACTACAATGCCCAAGAGGATTTTGGGGTGCCCTTTCAACCTGTGCTTGGGAAGGATTCTCCTAGGCTGAACCTCGAGTAATAAGGAACAATTTTTCAATCAGGCAGAACAGAGTTTGGGAGTGGGTGGGTTGAAGTCCTGGCAGCATTGTAGAAGGAAGGCACAGACAAAGGCAGTCAGATCAGGACCCACATGCTGAGAAACTTGCCCATTACTGGAGCTGAAAATGTAAGACCAGAGATGAAAAAGAAGGCTGTAGAAGGTCCCTGGAGCACCTGCCAACTGCCCAGCTTATTGGGAGCCCAGGCAACAGCACTTAAATCCACTGTCATGTGGGTGGCTTTAGAGACTAGAGTTGAGTATGCTGAGGCTGGTGATAGCCAAAGTGGCCAGAGGTTTGTGATGTCCTTCATGAGTGAGAAGACACAGGAAGTTGGTGTGAAGTTCATCAGCTGCCATGCGGACTGTTGTACACGCTGATGCCATCCATTCAGAAGACTTCTAGTCAGGAGCTCAGTATTTCCTGAGCGTGTGGCCCATGAAATGGGAGGCCAGACTTAGTATATCAAACCAGAGGAGTGTATGTATAATTTACAAGTTTGGCTTACTATTGTCCTTACATAATCGGTTCTCTGATCTGTTTATGGCAGGGTCCCAGAATTTGTGCGAGAAAAGCGATTTGGAAATTGGCTGAAAGATGCCCGTGACTGGGCAATTTCCAGAAACAGATACTGGGGTACCCCCATCCCACTTTGGGTCAGCGATGACTTTGAGGAGGTGAGGCAAGCAGCATCTGTTTGTCTTGGTTTTTGTTGAAGCACTTTGTCAATGTCATCTGAATGTGATATTAAAGAATATAGTTTCTTATTCTTTTGCTCCTTATTTCAGGTTTGTTTTCTTTTTTACTCTTTAGTCTTTCCTAGAATCATGAATCTGTTTAGAGTTTTTAACTTTTATTTGTGATTAAATTAAGTTTTAAGTATTTCTGTGTGAGAGTGAAAAATAGAATTTGTGTTTTTCTCGGGGAAATCTACATATTAAATTTTTTGCTTGTTTGCTCTGATATCTTTGTTGTCTGCATTGTTATCGTATCAACTTAAGGTTCAACTGACCTTACACATAGTGAAAAAGAAAAACTTGAAAAAAAATTGCCAAAGCATTGTAGGCCTCTAACTTCTAGAATTAAGTAAATGTGAGTGTGTTTGGGTGTAAGGATATATACATTTGTATAGACATGTTTTTGTCGTGAGATCTTCAGTACAGTGCTGAATACGTTATAGCAGTGAGGAGTGCCAGGGTCCCAGAGAGGAGTAAATCTCGTGTGGAGACCTGTAAGGCAGCAGTGAGGTAGCTGAATCAAAAGACTTCAGGACTGAACAGGAAGTCCGGAGAAAGAGGCCTGCGTGTCCTCCAGGCAGGCCACGCTCTCTTCCTGAAGGAGACTCCACAGCAGCTCCTCTTGCCTTGGCCCTTGTCACATGGTTACCCCATTCTGAGTGTCAGCTGGCTCTGTCCCTGGGCTACTTACCTAGATATAATTGTAACATCTGGTGATTTTGTGATTTAGTTTGCTTATTTCCATGTAGTCCAAACACAACAATTTAGTTCTGGCTTTGTCTTGGAAAGAGTCTAGACGAAAGAGCCAGATTCGGGTGCCTTAGAGTCAGAGGTATTTATTTATTCTGGTTAATTTGTACAGAGATTGGATCATAATAAACCTCAAGAAGGACTTATTGTAGTGTCTATGGATGTTTAAAATCCTCTACATGTAGAGGCTCCTCTGATACAAGGCTGGGTAATAAAATATCCTGGTTAGCTCTCACCTTTCAGAGACCAACTGGTGGTCTTTCATGAGAGGTAAGCCACATTGGTGATAACTCTCCTTCAGCTAGGTTGGTATATTACTAAACTTTTTTTAAAAATCAAAGGTTTCTGAAACCTGAATGATATGTAAACTGAATCTTTGTGGTCCCTTTGGCTTTTAAGGAGCTTCTGCTGTTTAATTCTGTTTTTGACAGGTAGTATGCATTGGGTCAGTGGCGGAACTTGAAGAACTTTCGGGAGCAAAAGTTTCAGATCTCCACAGAGAGAGGTGAGTTTTTGAATGCCTGACTTTTTTTTTTTTTTTTTTTTTTTTAAGACAGGCAGAGTTAGACAGAAAGAGATAGAGAGAGACAAGTCTTCCTTCCGTTGGTTCATTCCCCTAAATGGCCGCTACGGCCAGCACACTGCACCAATCCGAAGCCAGGAACCAGGTGCTTCCTCCTGGTCTCCCATGCGGGTGCAGGGGCCCAAGCACTTGGGCCATCCTTCACTGCCTTCCTGGGCCACAGCAGAGTTGGACTGAAAGAGGAGCAACCAGGACTAGAACCTGGCACCCATATGGGATGCCGGCACTGCAGCCGGAGGATTAACCAAGTGAGCCACGGCGCCGGCCCCAGAATGTCTGACTGTTTAGTCCTGTCATCGTCCTGGCAGGATGTTGTCTTTAGTAATTACAGGGGTGCTGATATAAGTCACTGGTTTGTTGGTTATTCCTCTGGTGACTTGTCCTGCTGAGGTCATGTGGCTTCCATCCTTGAGTGAAATGTCAGGTGAATTTGGTACGTGGACTTTCAGATTGAAGATTTGTGGTACTCAAAACCCTTGAACTACTTCATATCTCTCTTGACAAATGCACTTAATATCTTATCAGGGCTAAACCGCATGTTCTGTTGCATTTAAGATTAATAGAAATGGGGGCCTGCACTGTGGTGTAGGGGGTAAGGACGCACCCTGCAGTGCTGGCATCCTATATGGGCACCGGTTCAATTCCTGGCTGCTCCATTTCTGATCCATCTCTCTGCTGTGGCCTGGAAAAGCAGGAGATGGCTCAAGTCCTTGGGCCCCTGCACCCACGTGGGAAGGCCCAGAAGAAGCTCCTGTTTCCTGGCTTTGAATTGGCACAGCTCTGGCCATTGCAGCCAATTAGAGAATGAACCAATGGATGCAAGACCTCTCTCTCTCTCTGTCTGTCTGTCTCTCTCTCTCTCTCTCTCTGCCTCTCTTTTCTGTGTAACTTTGACTTTCAAATAAATAAATAAATCTTAAAAAAAAAAAAGATTTATAGAAGTGGTCATTTTTCTGTTTGTTAGCATTGACCACCTGACCATTCCATCACACTGCGGGAAGGGACAGTTGCATCGCATCTCTGAAGTATTTGACTGCTGGTTTGAGAGTGGAAGCATGCCCTATGCTCAGGTTCATTACCCATTCGAAACCAAGAGGGAGTTTGAAGACTCCTTTCCTGCAGACTTCATTGCTGAAGGCATCGACCAAACCAGAGGATGGTATGCCCCTTCTTCCCTCAAGTGTTTTACTGATTATATTTTATTTAGCAAGTGTCTTCCTGAATGCCTGCTGTGTATCTGCTGGGTGCTTGGGAGTGGTGGCAAACCAGATAGACTCCATTCTTGCCCTCTGTGCCTTCCCACCCACCAAACTACCTTTTGAGTAGGAATCCCTCACTACAGCAGGACGGGTTCTACTATTTGAATTATTTCACTCACAGTTCTAGAATTTACGTTGGAATTTGACATGGGATGAACCACTTAATATGTGTTTGCATTAAGTCATTTACTGAAATGTTTAATGAATATTTACCAGTGAGATAATAGATTGGCTGGAAATTTGGGGGATAGTTGGAAGTGTGCTCAGAAGTTGAGTCTAGCCTTAAAAGCTAACAACACAAAGTTCCTGAAAATGAAGATCATGGAAAAATGATACATGGATTTCAAATCTCTTTTGCACCAAAATGAACTTTTCATTAGTTTTTCCATGAAGTTTAGCATATAGGGTTGGGTTTTTGTGTGTGTGTGTGTGCCTCATTGAAGGCAGTACTGTCACCCTTTTATTGGTAAGAGGGTGAGTTCCTTGCTTTTTGTGAATGGGGTTTGTTGACCCAGGTGCTCATTGCTTTCATTAGCTGTGTTCTGGAGGGTGGGTTAAATGACTGGGTGGTATCATTTTCTGCTTTTTCAATCTACAGTAGTCACTGGAGTCACACCTTGGAATGTGCAGTTTTCAAATTCTAGTCTTTTACAGAAAGAAATGACCAGAAACAGATTCCTGTTTTTAGGGAGAGCCAGATGATTTACCAGGGCGCTGAATTCTCTGAGGAGTGGTGAAGTCTAGCTTCTGTTGCCAGTATTCATATGGGTCCTGTGTCCCAGCCATCCCCACCCCATCCCTCCGGCCAGAACTGCATGTTCTGAGCGCCATGGGCCCTTCAGCCCTCCTTTGGAACTGAAAC
Organism: Lepus europaeus; assembly: GCF_033115175.1. Lineage (NCBI taxonomy): Eukaryota > Metazoa > Chordata > Mammalia > Lagomorpha > Leporidae > Lepus > Lepus europaeus. Next base: position 90,767,156 of record NC_084838.1, on the reverse strand, counting down.
AGCAGGAGCATGTGGAGTGGCAAGACTGCATCACTGCAGGACACAGGGGCAGCACCGTGAGGATGCTGTTGGGCACATAAGGAGACACATAATACCTTCAGAATAAAGGCATTTTCCATGCTCCTGAAGTTCTACCTTTTGACTTCTGGATAATGCTTTTTGCATCTTTTGTCATCAGATTGTCCCACATGATCCTGAGCCAGAGGCCACATGTCCCTCATTTTCAGCAGGCATATCTGGTGGTCCTGAGGCGCCTCCAAATGCTGCCTCTGGCCCTTTTGCTGCCTCCCAAGATGGGGCAGGGCCCCTCTCCTGTAGCAGAGGAAGGATCAGCACATCACTCTAGGACTTTATTTGGTGTAAATGAAGCAGAATTTGTGTTTCCAAATGAGACTCTAACATAAGAGTGTATCTATGTCGGTTCTGTGTCACATGTTTTCAGCACTGTAACTCGAATTGTAACCAAGAGTGAGAACTCTTGGGTTGTTGATTACCAAAATAGACGTTCAGGCAGTGAATTAATGTAAATTCTTCCCTGTGCTTGGACTCAGGTTTTACACCCTGCTGGTGCTGGCCACAGCCCTGTTTGGACAACCGCCTTTCAAGAACGTGATTGTGAACGGGCTCGTCCTGGCGAGGCAGGTGCATTCCTCTGTGTCATGACCAGTTTCAGTTCTGTTACCCTTTGTCCTCGTCCCCTAAAGTTGTTCCTTTTCAAAGCAGCTATGTTCTGGTTGGACCTCTCCACATGTTCTCTCTGAAGAGAGGAATTTAGGAACACTGAGTCCATCTTAGTCCTCCTCCTTCTCTCCCTGTGATTCAAGGGTGTGGCATTCTTGTCCTGTCCTTGCCTCCATCCTCTGCCTGTGTCCCCACAGTCCACTGTTCCTAAGGAGGAGGGGCCAGGCCTGGTGGAGGGAAATCAAAGGAATGACTCTGATGGAGTCAGTACAGGAACAGTGCTATCAGTGAGATCACAGAAAATGTAACATTGACCTATCGTATGGATACATTTGCTTAGAGATCTTTCATCTGTGCATCAGTCCCACAAACTAAATATTTGCACACACAGACATCCTGCCACATGTGCCACGGGAGGAGCACAGCACCTAACATAAAGTATACTCATGGTGTCTGCCATGCCCGATTGGACATGTGAACTTGTGTTAACTCACTTAACTCTCAGAACTGTTAGAGATGGGCCCTAGCAAACACTGTTCTGTTCTTCATCTCTATAAATTTGTATTTCGAACAAGTTGTATAAGTAGACTCACACAGTGTCTTATTTGGGCTAATTGACTTTTTGTCCATCAGCACAGTTCAGTAGGGGTTTTAGGCTGTTGCACATGTCAGTCATTCGTTTCTTTTCAGTGCTAAGTCATGTTCCATAGTTTACCACAGTTTGTTCAGCCATCCACCACGTTTAGGGTGTTTAGGCTGCTTCCAGTGTTTGGTGATTGTGAATAAAGCTACTACAAAAACTTGTGCAGTTTTTTATGTGATTCTCAGTTTTCATTTCTCAAGGGTAAATGCTAAAACATCTTCCTGCTTCTGTCTACCCTGAAGCTTCACTTTGATATTCTAACAAAAGTTTACAAATATCAACAAAAGACCCTTTTGTTGTACCTTATTCACACTAGCTTACATCTAAGTTAATTACTGTCTCCATTTACTTATTCCTATTTCCAAGTAATCTGTAACCATATGAAAAGAAAGATAACTCTGATATAGACTGACTTAACGGCATCTCTCTTTTACTTTACAAGTGATGGCCAGAAAATGAGCAAACGAAAAAAGAATTATCCAGATCCGGTTTCGATCATCCATAAGTATGGTGCTGATGCCCTCAGGTAGAAACCAGCGCTTTGTCTTGTGTGTGTTTGTCATTTTTGATGTAAGCATCGCCCGTTCTAGTAATCATGATTCTTAGACTTGGTTTGTAACGAGGCTTTTAAACACATATCTCTGTTCTGTAGATTGTTACTTTGGCATGGCTTTTGGTTTTAAGTTCCCAAAATAGTTTGAATAGTAGACATTTCAGTCCTCAAGGTTGTTTTGAGGAAGAGGACCTACTGGGTTTTGTTGAGCTGTTCAAGTCTTTCACAGTATGATTGCCCATTGCCTCGACCTCACTTATTTTCTGAGTTTTCTGTCTTGTTGGTATTAGCTTTTCCTTTCATCATATGTTTTAGCTTTGTATGTGCAGGGCCATATGAGATACATTTATGTAAGAGCAAATAAAAAATTAATATTCAGAAGCTTTTAAAGAACTTTGAAAAGCCACTGCTTGAAATAGTCATATATAATTATTAACACTATAATGTGTTAACGTTGAATGAGTGCAGAGGTCTTGTTCAGTATCTCTTTGTCATAAACAAGACCTTGACCCAGGTCTTGTGTGGCCCATGAGCAGACATTGGAGCTGTCTGTCTGCTGTTGAGTTATCTGTAGACTTGCCTGTGTGCTGTTGACCATTTGAGCAGGATAATTCTGTGTTGGGCTGTCCTGTGGAATGTCTACCAGAATCCCTGACCTCTGCCCACCAGGTGTCAGATCCTGCTCTCTGTAAAGGCTGTTCCTCGTGAACCATTTACGTGTGTGGGGGTGTGGACAGTGTCCCTGGCAGTGAGGAAGTGGCTCTTGATGAGGACCAGCCCTGCCTTTTTCTTGGTGCTGGTGCAGTGCCATGTTTGGATGTGGGGTTGCATACATCCCTTCATCATTTTCCTGGGGTTTTATACAGAGTGAGAATTGTGTGAGTTTTAAGTTGACACTTGAAGAATATTCATAATTTCCTCCTTTTATAGGAAAAAAACAGCTTTGATTTTAATCTCATCCCTTGTGTATGTGAAATAGCTGTAGTCGGTATATTATCTATGTACCTTTTATGTGTGATTTTTCTCCCTGTTTCAGACTATATCTGATAAACTCCCCTGTGGTGAGAGCAGAAAATCTCCGCTTCAAGGAGGAGGGCGTGCGGGACGTCCTTAAGGATGTGCTGCTGCCCTGGTACAATGCGTATCGGTTCTTCATTCAGAACGTCCTGAGACTTCAGAAGGTATGTACTGCGGCAGTGTGCATGTGTGCTGAGCTGTGACGCAGAGCTCCCCGGCGGACCTTGATGCCACTGTCAGATGACTGGGCAGGGGGTGAGAGGGGGAGGCACAGAACCATGGGGAAGCTGTACGTGAAGGTGAGACAGATGCCTGGGGTCAGGCTGTAGTGGCAATATGGGACCCAGAGCTAGACGATCTGGGAAAGTGCTCACCTCTGTGGGACACAGGCCTCCTCTGTAGAGAAAGAATTGTACCACTGTCTTCAGCCAGTGTGTCATGCTTGCGTCCCTGTGTGGTGAGACAATGGTCAGCTATTGTCAGAGCAAGTACCTGGGGAAGGGCTGCCTTTTGAGAGGTAGGTTATAGAGGCCACGCTGCAGGTGACACGGGCTGAGATGCTGACAATGACAGCGATCTTCTGTGGGTAGTTAGAACCAAAAATACTAGTTGTGATGTATGGAAGATTACTCTTCGAAGCATCTGGCTGCTTACCCAAGAAACATCCTGAGAAACCCTTGCTCAGGCTACCTCCCCACTCTCCTCTGACCACTGTAAGGGCCCATCACATTCATCACCAGCGTATTCCTGTTTGTGCTTTCAAGACCCAGCTTGGGACCAGGCCCACAATAGCGATGCTCATCTTGGAATTCGCCAGCACCTTACAAGTGATGATCAATAAATCACTGCTGTGAACATGCAGTTTGATTCCTGCTGAGTAGCCTCAGACGCCAGCTGCAGGACTGAGCTCTGGTCATTTCACTCCAGCAGGCAGATCACTTGGTTCTGCTGCCTCTGGGCCCAGCTCATGCTTTTGATGAAGACTCAGCATGTTTAGCAGAGGTGCTCAAGGTCTGCTTTTCTCTGGGAGTTGAGAAAGGCAGGTGTCTCCCAGCATTCTTCCTCTCTTTGCACTCTTGCGCCTGAGACCAGGAAGGGTGAGAAATCCTTAGGTGTACTCTGAACACCTCCACTGGGTCAGACTCAGGAGTACAGGCTGTGTCGCACCTTGCTTACTGCTGACAACCAGTCTGGACATACCAAGGGGCAGACTCCACCATCAGACACCTTAACCCGGGGTAGGGTCACACTGTTGTCAGCCTAGTGCAGATGTTCCTTCAACAGACTATTCCATTTCCCTTGGATATATACCTAGTGGTGGGATTGGTGGATCAGGTGGGAGAACTATTTTTAAATTTTCTGATGAGCCTACATACTGATTTCCACACATTTACACTGCACAATTTTACCAAAGGTATGCACCATCACCACTTATTACCTTGTGTCTTTTTGATGATGATTGCCCGTTCTAATTGGCTTTAGATGAAATTCATTGTGGTTTTGATTGGCATTTCCCTCATGATTGGTGATGTGCATTTTTTCATGTATCTATGGTCCATTCGTGTCTTCCTTTAAGAAATATTTGTTAAATATGCCTGTTTTTTAACTGGATTAATTGAATTTTTTCTATTATTTTAGCTCCTTCTATAGTCTAACTTTTAACTCTATGTCAAATGTATAATTTGCAAATATTTTCTCTTATCCTTATGAGGTTATCTCATCACTCTGCTGATTGTTTCCTTTGCCATGTTAAAAAAAAAACAACTCCTTAGTTTGATGAAATCCTGTTAGTCTGTCTAGTTTTGTTTTTTTTCCTGTGCTTTTGGGGTCTGATCCAAAAAATCCTTGCCCGTCCCAATGTTCCACAGCATCTCCTAAATGTTTTTCTTGTAGTGGTTTTAAAGTTTCTGGTCTTAAATTTAGGTGTTTACTTGATTTTGAATTGATTTATATACATAGAATTAGGGCCTGATTTCATTCTTGTGCATATGGGTATCCATTTTTTTCAGAACCATTTATTGAAGACTGTCCCTTTTCCAGTGTGTGTTCTTAGCAATTTGATCAGTGATCAGATGGCTGTAAATGTGTGAGTTTACTTCTAGGATATTTATTCTGCTCTTTTAGACTAATATGTCTGTTTTTATTCTAGTACTGTGCAATGTGTTCTAAATAAAACCTTCTGCTTTGTCATTTTTGTTGAAGATTGCTTTGGCTGTTTGTGATCTTTTACGATTCCACACAAATTTTAGTCATATTTTTTCCTAGTTCTGTGAATATATCATTGGTATTTTGGTATGGATTGCATTGAATCTGTAAATTTCTCTGGGTAGTATGGATTATTGATTCTTCCAGTCCATGTACATTTTTTTGTGTCCTCTTCAGTTTCTTTCGTCAGTGATAAATAGTATTCAATGTAGAACTCTTTCAACTTTTTGGTTAATTTTATTCCTAGGTATTTTATTTTAGTCTTTATTCTTAGGCTTTTATAGCTATTGGAAGTGAATCACTTTCTTGGTAATTTACTTTTTTGTATATTTACTTTGCATCCTGCAACTTTGCTGAATTCATTTATCCAAGTAATATTTGTGGAGTCCTTGGGAGTTTCTATATATAGAAATCTATGTGTCAGATCATGTCATGTCACAAACACTGACAGACTTCTTTTCCAACTTGAATGCCCTTTTATTTCTCTTTCTTATCTAATTGCCTTGGCTAGGATTTCTAGAACAGCGTTGCATAAAAGTGATGAAAGTAGGTACATTTGGCTTGTCCCGGTCTTAGAGTAAGCCTTCAGCTTTTCCCCATTCACTACAATGGTAACTAAAAGCTCCTTACACATGTTCTTTGTTACACTGAGGTATGTTCCTTCTGTACCTAATTTGTTCAGTGTTTTTATCCTGAAAGATAATTTTATCAAATGCCTTTTCTGCATCTATTGAGGTAAAATTATTTTCTCTAAATAGAAAACTTATTTAATAAATATAAATTTCAAAAGTAAACTTTTGGATTATAGCAGTCTGAGTTGCATATGTTGAGCCATCCTTACATTGTGGGATGAATCCCTTGATCATGTTGAATAATCTTTTAAAGGTGTTGTTAGATTTGGTTTGCTAGTATTTTGTTGGGGATTTTTGCATCTGTGTTCATCAAGGATATTGGCCTGTAGCTTTCTTCTTTTGTCCTTGTCTCTTTTTGGTATCAAGGTAATGCTGACCTCAAAAATGTATTTGGGGTGCCAGAGTTGTGGCACAGTAGGTTGAGCCTCTGCCCACAATGCCAGTATCCCATGTAAGCTCTGGTTTGAGTCCCAGCTGCTTCACTTCTGATCCAGCTCCCTGATAATATGCTTGGGAAAGCAGCAGAAGGTGTCTCAAGTACTTGGGCTCCTGCTACCCACGTGGGAGACCATATTGGAGTTTCAAGCCCCTGGTTTTGACCTGGCTCATCTCCAGTTAATTTGGGGAGTGAATCAGTGGAGTGAAGATACCTTGCTTTCACTTTCACTCACGCGTTCTCTCTCTCTCACCCCCTCTATCCCCAACTCTACCCTATTCTGCCACCCTCTTTCTATAACTATGTGTTTCAAATAAATAAGTAAATCTTTTTAAAAATGTGTTTAGAAGAATCTTCTTTTTTTACTGCTTTAGATTGAAAAGCCATTTTATCTGATATAAGTATGGCTACTCCTGCTTTTCTTTTGGGTCCATTTGCATAGAATATCTTTTTTTTTTTTTTTTTTTTTTTTTTTTGCTTTTAAAGATTTATTTATTTACTTGAGAGGCATAGTTATAGATAGAGGGAGAGACAGAGAGAGAGGTCTTCCATCTGCTGGTTCACTCCCCAAATGGCCAAAATGGCCAAAGCTGAGCTGATCGCAAGCCAGGAGCTTCTTCTGGGTCTCCCCTGTGGGTGCAAGGGCCCCAGCACTTGGACCATCTTCTTACTGTTTCCTAGACCATCAGCAGGGAGCTGGATCGGAATTAGGAGTAGTCAGGACTCAAACTGGTACCCATATGGGATGCTTAGCCCACTGTATCACAGTGCAACCCCGGAATATCTTTTTCTATCCTTTCGTTTTCGATCTATGCCTGCCCTTAGATATGAAGTGAGCTTCTTGCAAGCAGCATATAGCTTGCTCTTCTTCTTGTTTTTGTTTTAATTAGAGAGACAGAGGGAGCTCCCATCTGCTGGTTTGCTCCCCAAATGCTCACAACAGGCTGGGCCAGGCTGAAACTATGAGCCAAAAACTCAGTACAGATCTCCCACTGGAGTGGCAGAAACCCAGCTACTTGAGCCATCACTGCTGCCTTCCAGAGTGTGGAAGCTATAATCAGGGGTGGAGTCAAAACCCAAACCCAGACAGGGGATGCTGGATGAGGAGCATGAGATATGGGAGGCGGGCATCATAAGCACCATCTTATATCATCACACCAAATACCACAATCTGTCTTTTAAAATTACTTTCCATTTCTTTGCGAAGTCTCTGAGAGTATTAAATTAGTGTTCTCTTAAAATTCATTGAGTTTCCTTAAAATAACTCTTTTTAAATTCTTGAATGAATATTTGACCTTTCTGATCCAAGGTGATGGGTTTCTGGTACCTTACTTTGTTCACTGGGCAAGGTCATTTCCCTGAGAGTTCTTGATGCTTGTCACCATATGTGCATTGAAAGATTATTTTTTTCCATTCTTTGTAATCTGGCTTTGTTTCTCACTGTTTTTCCAAAAATTCTAAGTGGTTCACTTATCTGACGCTGCAGATAATAAGGTGGCACCCTAAGCGGACACTTGCCACAGGTCTGCCACCCGTGTGTTGTCACTGCCTCAATGATACCTTGACCTCAGATTTGTCCCAGACCCACAGTTGGTCTGCTGCTCAAAATGAACCAGGAAGTTGTCCAAAAAGAGGCCTCAGATGCCCACTGCTATGGCCATCGATGCCACAGTACTAGGTCATACCTAGAGACTGTAGCCACCCAGACCAGGGCAGCACCGGGGTTGGACCAAAGCCCACACTTCTGTGGTCTGCTGCTGTGAGATGGACTCACAGCCTGAGGCCACTGCAACTAGCCACAAGTGATACTCTCTGGGGTGTAAGTCAGAGCAGCTGCAGCCACAGGTCTCCATCCAACACCAGGGCAGGTCCAAAAGCTCATCTACTGGCACTGGCCTGAAAATGGGGACTATTAGGATCTGCACGGTGTTGGGTTTTACCAGCTGGTAGCTGGCACTAAGTCCCAAAGCCCAGTCCTGTAGCTTGCTGCTGTCTGCCCATGGTTGAGGGAAGCATGATGAAGCTGGTACTAAGCTGGGACACACCTGGGTCTCCCAGGCCCTGTGTCGTCTTGGGGAAGCATACCAGGCCCCTGTGAGGTGGGTGGTGGTACACACTGAAAAGTGTTCATCCTTCTGGGACACAGGTCTTCACCTTAAGCCACATCAAGTTTAGAATTATTAGTATCTGCCCAGTGTGGATTTTACTAATCCCACACTGAGTCCCAGTTTAGAGTCCCTTGGTTCTTTGCTGTCTTCCCAAGGCTGGGAAGGATCATAAAGGTGGCCTTTAGGTGGTCACACCTGGATTTCACCAGCCCTGTAGAGTGTTTCGGGTCCTCACCAGGAGCACTGACGCTGGCAGTAATAAACACCTAAAGCAGTCTGTCGTACCACAGTGCAGGTCTTTGGTGCTGGGGCAGTTCTAGAGGCTACCTCTGCTAGCACTGGCCTGGGGTTAGAGGCCATTAGACTTAGTCAGGCGCTGGGTCTCACAGCTGCACAATGGCTCTGAGATTAAGGCAAGGTCCAGACTTCCCTTTGCTGCTTTACTGTCCTGCAGCTGCAGCCTTGCTCCACTGTGTGCTGAGTGTTAGGAGAGGGGTGATGGAGGCAGTCCTTTGGCCACTAGGCTGGGGAGGGCCCAAAGTCTGTCTGTAGTATGGGCCTCGATATGGGGGTCGTGGAGCCCTGTTGAGCCCTGTTTTGGTCACGGCAGGCCTGGTGCTGAACTTCAAATCTAAGGTCTAAATTCAATCAAACTCATTCCCCCAAGCAGGAGTTGAGGCATCTCTCCCACAATGGTGTTTGGAGCTGGGGGAGACGTGACACAGGCAACTCTTTTCCCACTTGCTTTCTTGAGTACGTTTCTGTTACACTAAAACCAAACACTGCAATCTCACGTGGCTTCCATGGCTCTTGTGAAGGTGACTTGGTACATGAGTAGACATTCAAAGTGGAGTCTGTGAGGAGATAATCACCCAAGCATCTTACTTAGCCACCATTTTTTTTTAAAAGATTGATTTATTTGTTTGAAAGGCAAAATTACAGAGAGACAGAGGCAGGGAGGAGGGAGGGAGGGAGGGGGAAAGAGAGAGAGAAAGAGATCGAGAGAGAGAGAGAGAGGTCTTTCCATCCACAGGTGGCCACAACAGCCAGAGCTATGCCAATCTGAAGCCAGGAGCCAGGAGTTTCCTCCAGGTCTCCCACATGGGTGCAGGGGCCCCAAGACTTAGGCCATCTTCCTCTGCTTTCCCAGGGCACAGCAGAGAGCTGGATCAGAAGTAGAGCAGGTGGCAGTGGCTTTACCCGCTGTGCCACAGTGCTGACCACTTAGCCACCATCTTGCCAGAACTTCAAAACCAGAGATTTTCATTGCCATTGGGATCTGGGGTTTTTGTTTTTGTTTTTGTTTGTTTTTTCGTGTTTTGGAATTCTTTGCTTTTAAGAAACTTAATGAATTTATTTCTCTCTTAATAGCTCTGTCCAAATATTTCATTAACTATCCATTCCTAGGAAGAAGAAAAGGAATTCCTCTACAATGAGAGCACAATCAAAGAAAGCCCCAACATCACAGACCGGTGGATCCTGTCCTTCATGCAGTCCCTTGTGGCCTTCTTTGAGTCTGAAATGGCAGGTGAGTCTGTTGAGCTGTCCTCAGGAATAAGGACTAGCCATTCTCTTTATCTCTGGCCCTTTTGGTATTTAATAGTTGTTCTTCATACACTTGGAATTTTGAGAGAGTCAGCACAATAGCTAAGAATAGTTTTGTTAAGGCTCCCTGTTGTAGAATCTAGTTTCTAGAATTTCTCACTTGGACCTATGGTTCTGTCGGGCTCCAGCCTTGGGGAAGCCTACCTAATCTGCTTTCCCAACCTCGGCCTAAAACCATAAACTCACGTTGGCAAATAGTAGGAATAGGAAGAAATGTCTGTTTCATTATTGCTTTTCTGAATTTTGTAATTTTTCTGGAATGGATAGGGACTGCTTATTTAACAGTAAAATATACCTAAAATAATTAAAAATGCTTTAGCAACAATTACTACTTACTGAGTATCTTATTATCTGCCAACTGTTTTATATAAATATTGTCTATTAGACACTCTGGTAAAGCAGGCAAGCAGAGGCCCTAAGTCACGGTGAGAGTAGGAAGAGAGGCTGGGTGAGGTTAACCTGCCCACGCTGACCCTATTGGCCAGGAACATAGCTGGCATTTAGCTCAGCCCGTGGCACTCCTAGAGTAATCAGTCACCACATTTGGCACAAAATGTTTGCTAATTAGCTTCCGTGAAAGGACACGTCCACCCCATTGAACATGGGTAAGGATCATGTCATCAAGTTGGTCAGATTAACTGGAGTGAAGACAGACAGGAGTGGATGAGGCTGACTGCTATCCAGGGAAGGACAGCACTGGGAGCTCACCACACTCTCCCTGACATGTTCACAGCTGTGCTTCCAGTGGGTGGGACTTGATGGGGGTGCTGCCTGAGGCCCTGCCTGCCATCTTTTAGCACCAGTTCTGCCAGAGCTTCGTCTGCCTGGGAACTAGAAATCAGTAGTCTCATGCGGAGAGGTGGGGAGAGGCCGAACGTTTGAATAGAGACAGCCCTCAGACCTAGACTGCCGGGTTCAGATGCCTGCACTGCCAGCCTGTCAGCACCAGCAGTGACAGCACCGCGGAGTGACCGTGGCGTCCTTGTGGTGTGTGCAGTTACTGCTGCAGCCTCAGCAGTAGCTGTGGCACCCCCGTGTGTATCATGCTTGTCATACTGGGGTTCATATGCTCTCTAAGAGTTGAAGCTTCAGCACAGGAGATTGGAGCTTCCTTGGTGAAAGGTTGAGGGAACCCTAGAAGGAATTTACATCGGCAACTTCTCTTCACAGAGTAGACTTTGGTCACTGAAATCATCCATGTAGGAGTATGTGAGCCACAGCAGAAAGCAATCCTGCCCTTTGCACTTTCTCACCTTGTAAGCTTATACCAGGAGCCTCATTAACACTCACTGAACTCTTCATTAATACACATTGGGTGTTATTTTTGGTCTTATTCTTTTTGTTGCGTGTGTTTGTTCAAGAGTAGCAGGTAAGGGGTTGCGCCGTGGCACACTAGGTTAGTCTTCTGCCTGTGGCGCCGGCATCCCATATGGGCACCAGTTCTAGTCCTGGTTGCTCCTCTTCCAGTCCAGCTCTCTTCTGTGGCCTGGAAAAGCAATAAAAGATGGCCCAAGTCCTTGGACCCCTGCACCCGCAAGGGGGACCAGGAGGAGGCACCTGGCTCCTGGCTTCGGATCGGCATAGCTCCCTATTGTGACAACCAAAACATCCCTTCAGGCATTGCCAATGACCCCTAGCAGCCAAATTGCTCCTGTTTGAGAACCACGGGCTTATGCCACGTCCCTTACCATCTAATTTGAACTATTTGTCTTTAGTTGCAGTACCGGGCTTTTGTCACACAACTCCATGTACACTGCACATCCCAGAGCTTCTTTGGATTTTGAGCCACACGTACTGGGTTTAGGTTTTCCCACTGGCCAGTGAGAGTTCATATGTGTCTCTTAGGGCGGTTTTGTATGCACCTGAAACACCTTTTAGCCAAATAATATCATCAATAAGTGAGCTGTTTGTGTGTGCTTCTGTCTGGTTTTCCGTGCCCCCTAACTGAATGAATGGAAGCTCCCATAGGAGAGGGGCTGCTTGTGTCTGGCCCTCCCCCTCCTGAAGCCTGGCACAGACTTGCTGCCTGACTGATTGTCTTACTTTTAGCCTATAGGCTGTATACCGTGGTACCTCGCCTGGTCAAGTTTGTGGATATTCTGACCAATTGGTATGTCAGGATGAACCGCAGAAGATTAAAGGTAAGTGTAGATAGCTCGTCGGAGAGGCAAGGTGTATCTGAAGTTTGAGAGCTAGAGGATAATGGGAACAGTTGGATGCTCTCGGGTTTTGAAACTTTTTCTTTTCCATTTGCATTTAGTTCTTATCATTTGATAGATGGGGACATAAAGTTCTCAGTCATTTTGTGTATTTTCACAACACAAATTTATTTTTATTTTTAATTTTAAGAGGTCTTCTCAATTTAATGTGGTCTCTGACACTTTCCTCCCAATTTGACATGTCCAAAATTGTGTTGTGAAAATACACAAAATGACTTAGAACTCTCTTCTAACTCTGCCTTTCAAATAAATAAATAAATAAATAAATAAATCTTTTTTTTTTTTTTTTTTTTGACAGGCAGAGTGGATAGTGAGAGAGAGAGAGACAGAGAGAAAGGTCTTCCTTTTTGCCGTTGGTTCACCCTCCAATGGCCGCTGTGGCCGGCGCATTGTGCTGATCCGAAGCCAGGAGCCAGGTGCTTCTCCTGGTCTCCCATGCAGGTGCATGGGACACCCCTATCCCATATTAGAGAGGCTGCATTCAAGTCCCAGCTCTGCTTCCAATTCCAACTTCTAGCCATTGTGCACACTGGGAGGCGGCAGTAGATGTTGAGTCAACTGTTTGGGTCCTTGCCACTCACATAGGAGACCCAGATTGATTTCCTAGCTCCTGGCCTCAGTCTAACCCAGCCCTGGCTGTTACAGACATTTGGGGAGTGAGCCAAATAAATAGTTTTATTTTAAAGATAGTAAATCTTACCTAAAGATACTTTAAAATTTTCTTCTAGCATCTGTTTCTGTTGGGTGTGAATCCACCATTGTACCCTGAACCTTTAGGCCCACAGTCATTCTTCAGCTCCCAGGTCCACAGTCATTCTCTTTCTACTCCATCTTGGGAGAGACTGTCAGAGGGGTGCAGACACACATCCCAGCCTGATTGTGCTTCTCTGCTGGACCCCTGCAATGGCTCCAGCTCAGGTGGCTGGTGATCGTGGCTATTTCTCCTTCTGTGTACTCTCTGTGGGTTGTCTCTTTTTAATAAACTTACTTGTTTTTATGATAAACACTTAGTTTTATTATTTGTGTTTCTTTTTTCTTCCCTAGGGTGAAAATGGGTTGGAAGATTGTGTTATGGCCCTAGAGACTTTGTTTAGTGTCCTGCTTTCGCTGTGCAGACTGATGGTGAGAGTCTCCTGCATAAATCCCTGTGGCCTGTGGACATCCTCTACTTACCTGGGTTCTGTGTAGAAGTATTAAAACTCTCTAGTGCCTCCTCAGATACCATATTAACTCATAATGCAAATACTAGATTATTTCTTCTAATTACTGGTGGTATAGGTTAGGGTCCTTACATCTAGATAAGGATCTACACTTCATGGTAAGAATACTTTGTCTTAATGTGAGTTGCTATAATTGTCTGAATTATGTTCCCAACTTATATCTGACTGAATGAACATGATCCAGACTTTTTAACTTGACACTGAGAGGAAAATGTACGTGCAATAGTTTGAAATATGCTCCTACCAGTTCAAGTGTTAATTGTATACAAGTGAAAAGACTCCAGCTTTAATTCCTTATATCGTATTCTGATACTTCAGTATAATGTTAAATACCTTCTGTTTATTCTTGAACATTCACCAAAAAAGAATCTGCCTCAGACAAAGTCCAGGGCATGGTGCCTTCCTGGCATGACCTCATTCACCTTCATCCCATGAGGCAGGTGGCATTTTCTCCAGTTTATAAATGAGGTTTCTGATGTGTGGGACATACTAGCTTGGTCAGAGGGTCCTGATTTTGTTACTGTTCTCCAAAAGTCCAGAGATGCTCTTGGTCCTGTGGCCGTGGGTTTGCTGCTATGCTTCATAGACATAAGGTTATTTCTCTGTAATAGGGTATGTGTGCATGTTTCTGTACCATTCTCTGAAATGTTGAATTGCTGTTTTTCAGCATGAGATTAGTTGATGGCTACTTATGTGTGACATGATGTCCTCTGTCCTCATACAGGCTCCCTATACACCATTTCTCACTGAATTGATGTACCAGAATCTAAAGATGCTGATTGATCCAGTTTCTGTCCAGGATAAGGACACACTCAGCATCCACTACCTCATGCTGCCTCGTGTTCGGTAGGAATCAAGTGCAGATAAGCTTTACCTGGGCTATGGAAAGTGGGTTGCCAGAGCAGGGAGGGCCCCAGCTCCCAGGGAAGGAAGATGGAAAGCAGGCCTTTCCCTGCTGTACACCCCCCGCAAACACACACCTTGTTTTCCCACCTGAAGTGATAAGAGGCTTCTTGGGCTACAGGAGGATGCTCAGTGTGGAGCCCTCTGTATAACTGGCAGGTGGGTTATGGGCGTGCCCCTTGGAGACACCTCAGAAAGCTAGCTGTGTGCCCTGACCAAGGATACCTATCCATGCTGTCCCTTCTCTAGTTTGCTTCCTTCCTCACTTAAGCATGCCAATAGTTTTGGATTCTTTCCCTTTAAATCTAATCTGTCTCATACTCCTGTCTTTACCAGAGAGGAATTGATTGACAAGAAAACCGAGAATGCAGTGTCCAGAATGCAGTCTGTGATTGAACTTGGGCGAGTGATCCGAGATCGCAAAACTATCCCAATAAAGGTTTGAAATTTTATTTGGATTTTACCCAAGTAATTGTGTTTTGGGAATGCTTTCTTAATATAGAGAGCTTCCAACAGCAGCATAACTTTTTCCCTACAAGAGTGGAAATGACTTCATAGTAGTTCAGGCTGACTGGTCTGGAGCTTGATAATCCAATAAACACTGAATGTTCTATATTTTCTACACTTTAGAGGACTGGTTGCTTAGTGAGTTTCCCATTTTTTTTCTCCTAGTATCCTTTGAAAGAAATTGTGGTTATCCATCAAGATCCAGAAGCTCTCAAAGATATTAAGTCTTTGGAGAAGTACATCATTGAGGTAAAGTAGATGATTTGGCTGTTGTGGGCTGAAACAATCTTTGAGAAGATTATTTTGATGAATAGCCCTGAAAAAAGTACTTTTTAAATGTATAATTTATTCCTTTTTGTATCAGTACATGCATCACAAATTTAACTATCCATAAAATTTCATACTTTATCCTTAGAGTCATGAATTTATGCAGTATAATTATAATGCTTTAAAAACTATGTCAAATTAATTAATTTATTTATCTTTGATTTATTACTCTGATCACCTCTCTTCCCCAGAGTATTTTTTGATGATTAACAAAACTTTGTCCCTTCAAATTATGCAAGTAACAAGTGGCTTTATTTTTTATTTATTTATTTATTTTGACAGGCAGAGTGGATAGTGAGTAGTGAGAGAGAGAGACAGAGAGAAAGGTCTTCCTTTTTGCCATTGGTTCACCCTCCAATGGCCGCTGCGGCCGGCTCATCTCGCTGATCCGAAGCCAGGAGCCAGGTGCTTCTCCTGGTCTCCCATGCGGGTGCAGGGCCCAAGGACTTGGGCCATCCTCCACTGCCTTCCCAGGCCATAGCAGAGAGCTGACTTGGAAGAGGGGCCACCGGGTTAGAATCCGGTGCCCTGACCGGGACTAGAACCCGGTGTGCCGGTGCCGCAAGGCGGAGGATTAGCCTGTTAAGCCACAGCGCCGGTCAGCTTTATTGTTTATAAACAGTTGGAGCACTAGTATAGCATGTGCTTAGTGTAAGGTGAGCTGGACTGACCCTCTTAAGGATGTTCCTAAGATTTCACACACCTTTATATACATACATATCCTCACATGTCATGCTGTCTAGGTTTATTTATGCAGACTGAGGTTGTGTACATAGTCTTTGTTTTGCTTTTTTTACTATAGTAAACCCTTATTTTTTAAAATTGTGTATTTATCTATTATTAGAGTGATCTTCCATCTACTGTTTCACTTCCAGAATTCCTGCAACAGCTGGAGTCGGGCCAGGCTGAAGTCACAGTCCTGAAACTCAGTCTGAGCCTCCCACATGGGTAGCAGGGACCCAAGTACTTGAGCCATCACATGTTGCCTCCCAGGCTGTATATTGGCAGGATGCCGGAATCTGAGACAGAGCCAGGACTCAAACCTAGACACTCCAGTGGGGGATGTAGGTTACCCAAGCCATGACTTAACCACTGTACCAAACCCCCACCCCATGTAGTATGTCTTTTTAACTGCTGTGTAAGTGTTCACTTTCTGAATGCTTCATAATTTTTTAATGACTCTCCTGTTGTCAGAAATTTAGGTCTCTGACTACAAACAAAAGATATGAGTATCTTTGTGCATATACCAGTGTATGGATGTTGGATAGATACAAACAATGGAGTTTTGGAGTCAGAATTTTAAATAATGATGTAAATTGTCCTCTCAGAAAGCTTTTTTCCATAGTGGACATTTGGCGTGGTAGTTGGGAAGCTTGTAAAGACACCGGAATCCCATATGAAGTGCATGAATTTAAGCCCTGATTCCAGCTCCCCATTCTAGCTTCTTGCCAGCACAGACGCTGGGAGTCAGCAGTTGATAGCCAAGTGATTGAGTCCCAGCCCTGGCTCTGGACCCAACCCTGGACCAATCCAGGCATTTGGGGAGTGAACCGATGGATGGGAGTTCTGTGTGTCTCTTCCTCTTTAACTTATTTAAATTTTACAAAAAGCTTCATTCCATAATGTTTTAAACATAAAGGTACTTTTAATTTCATTTTTATTCTTCTCACAGGTAATATTTAAATATATTATTGAAGAAAATGTTTCTGTATTTGTTTTTAATTGCTTGACAAGCATATACTCAAACTATAATTTTAAAATAAAATATTTTTGATCACTTAAAATAGCAAACCTAGGCCGGTGCTGAGGCTCACTAGGCTAATCCTCCGCCTTGCGGCGCCGGCACACTGGGTTCTAGTCCCGGTCGGGGCACCGGATTCTGTCCCGGTTGCCCCTCTTCCAGGCCAGGTCTCTGCTGTGGCCAGGGAGTGCAGTGGAGGATGGCCCAAGTGCTTGGGTCCTGCACCCCATGGGAGACCAGGAGAAGCACCTGGCTCCTGCCATCAGATCAGCGCGGTGCGCCGGCCGCAGCGCGCCAACCGCGGCGGCCATTGGAGGGTGAACCAACGGCAAAAGGAAGACCTTTCTCTCTGTCTCTCTCTCTCACTGTCCACTCTGCCTGTCAAAAAAAAAAAAAAAATAGCAAACCTAAACATTCTCCATCTCATTTTTATATCTGCTGTTATACTGTCACCATTTGCTGCTGCATTAGTAATCCTTAACTGATACAATGGAGGCATGAAGTGTTATGATTAACCTGATCTTTTGATTACTTGGTAGTTGACCGTGTTGTTCTGAAATTGCCTGTGCAAAAAGTAACCTCTGAAAGATGTTTACATTTCTAATTCTCTTTTTATTTTTTTAAGATTTATTTATTCGAGAAGCAGAGTTACAGAGAGAGGGAAAAAGAGAGGGGGGTCTTGCATCTGCTGGTTTACTCCCTAAATGGCTACAACAGCCAAAGCTGGGCTGATCCGAAGCCAGGAGCCAGGAGCTTCTTCCAGGTTTCCCATGTGGTTGCAGAGGTCCAAGGACTTGGACCATCTTCCACTGCTTTCCCAGGTCATCAGCAGGGAGTTGGATCAGAAGTGGAGCAGATGTGACTTGAACCAGCGCTCATATAGGATGGTGGCACTGCAGGCAGAGGTTTAACCTACTATGCCACAGCGCCAGCCCCTACATTTCTAATTCTTCTTTTTTTTAAAGATTTATTTATTTATTTGAAAGTCAGAATTACGCAGAGAGAGAGAGAGAGATCTTTCATCCGATGGTTCATTCCCCAATTGGCTGCAATGGCTGGAGCTGGAGCTTCCTCCGGGTCTCCCATGTGGGTGCAGGGGCCCAAGCACTTGGGCCATCTTCTCCTGCTTTCCTAGGCCACAGCAGAGAGCTGGATTGGAAGTGGAGCAGCCAGGACTAGCACTGGCGCCCATATGGGATGCCGGCGCCTCAGGCCAGGGCGTTAACCCACTGCGCCTCAGCGCTGGCCCCACATTTCTAATTCTTAAGTCCTCTTTCAGGTGCTCAGCTGTCTTGATCTTGACAAAAAACATTTTTTCATGCCAATGGTTTTAAGTGTACTTATAGAGTTGTACTGCCATCACTATGATTTTAGAATACTTTTTATCACCAACCACCAAACAATATCCATAGTGTTCATGCATTGATCATTCCCTGGCAACCAAAATCTCATTTTTGTCTCTAGATATTTGCCTGCTCTGGACATTTCATGTAAGTGTAATCATACATTTTGTGATCTTTTGTGTCTGATTTATTTCACAACGTTTTAAAGTTTTCACAGTTCATTGATGCTGTAGCATATACTTCATAACATGTATAGACCACATTTTATATATCCGTTCACAGTTAGTAGACATCTGAGTTGTCTCTACTCTTTGTTACAGATAGTGCTGTGTTACAGATAGTGCTGCAGTGGATACTGGTGTGCATGTTTTTGTGTATCACGGGGTTTCATTTCTTGCATTTTTGTTTTCTCTTGTGTTCAAACAATAGGAATTGAATGTTCGAAAAGTCACGCTTTCTACAGATAAAAACAAGTATGGCATTCGGCTAAGGGCGGAACCAGATCACATGGTCTTGGGGAAGCGCCTAAAGGGAGCCTTTAAAACCGTGATGACATCCATCAAACAGCTGAGCGATGAGGAGCTCCAGCAGTTCCAGAAGAGCGGTGGGTGTCTGCTCGGACCAGGCTGTGTTCCTATCCTCAGGCCCAGTGACATTCGACAGGTGGACACCTGTCTGTGATCCTATCCCTTTTCGTGTTAATAAAAATGCCTATTATAAGTAATTATGGTAATGCAGGAAAATAAAAAGGACCTTAACCCATGACCTGTCTTTGTAACACAGGTGAGTGTTTGGTCTCTGCTGTTCAGTGTGCAGCCTCACAGGTGCTGGTGCACTGCTGTAATTCAGGTGTATTTCCCTCCAGGTGCATATTTGAGTGTAGTGGAACAGTCACAGCCTTACAAAATGAACATCACACTATAACTTTAAATTTCTTTTTTTTTTTAACTTTTATATTTCTTGTTCTTTTTTTGCATTTTCACTTTGTATTATACCTAATACGTTTATACTTAGAAATGCAGTTGCAAAAGCTACATAATTTTCCTTCGTGCACATACTTGATAATAATGTTTTTAACCAGTCTTTTAAATTAAATTCTGAAGATGCTGTTGTGGTTTAGAAAGTCTGTTGAAAGAGAGCAGAAACCCCTGGGGTTTCATGACCAGGGAATGGCCTGTCCAGATGTTGCTTGTGGCAAGGATGGCTTTTGGAGGTGTCAGAACCAAGACTGGGAAAAACTCAGATGAAAAAATTACGATAGTTTTAGAGGAAAGGGAATTGGTACTGAGATTTGAAGCTACTTGCTAATGGGAAACAGGTCAAGACTTCTCACAATTTTTCTGAAGTTTCCAGAACCTATATTTTTATTTGGACAAGACTGGCTTTGTTTATTTGGAAAAATTTTTTTAAAGCGCAACACAGAGTTGACTGTGACAGCCTTTGTCCTTATACAAATGGTACTGACAGAATTGACAGAAAGAATGATGGGTTTGTTAGTACTGTGAAGGAAAATACAGGGTAAAATGACAGCGCGTAACGAGGGGACCTAACTAAACCATCAGAGCAGGAAAGAGGCCCTCGCTCCCTCTTCTACCCCTGCGGGAAGCATTTCAGTGAGTTTGCAGCCCTCCTGAGCTTAGAATCATACTTGGCCTGAGTGTGGCACTTCACGTCCATAGGCTCTACTGGGGCTCAAGATGTTTATTAACCGGGATTCCTTGGATGCTGAAAATTATACACTAGGAGGTAATATGAGCAGAGAGATATAAGGACTTGGGAATCAGATGAGTGGTTATGGAAACCGGAGGAGATGTCCCTAAGATTTCCAGGTGTTTAGATAGAATTAATAAAACATAAAAGATTAGCAGCTAAAACTTCAGTCCTTACTAATTCAACTCAAAATATTAAATCAGCAAAATATTATTTAATCAACTTTCAGGTCACAAATTAGACTTAATTAAACCAGATAACTGAAAGATCAAGATGCCTGAAATAAGCCTTATTTGAAACTGAAAGCCTGTATTTTCTGAATGAACTGTTATGTGCTGATGGAATAGTTTTCAGAACACAGGGACCTTAGGTGAAAATGACACCCTAGTTCTCAAAGTCCTATTGGGTTATTACAGCTGACCACACAGGCTTCCTCAAAGATGGGGAATTGCCATCAGCAACCATTCCCGTGTTCCTCTGCCTGCTCTGGACAGACATGGCACTGAGTCTCACGCTGTCCACCCCATTTCACCTGTACCATACCCTTCTTGGCAGAGGGTAGGACCCTGCATCATACAGCCAGCAGTGGTGGACCTGAGTCTGACTTCACTCTGTAGACTGTTTCCTTCACTCCTTCATGCTTCTCTATTTAGGTAGGGACTTTCACCTATTGGCCCATCACTTAACTTTGGAATGACTTTAGATCTGAGAGTTTATGTGGATCAGGAGACACTAGTGGTGACTGAACTGTCTTTAAGGCAGCGTAATACAGGCGAAAGATAAAGTGTGTCACATCCTTGGCTGCAATGGAGATATGAGTCATGGGAAAATAATCTCTTGAAACCTCTGCAGCTCTGTTATGAAATTTTCCCCGAAAGAGGGCACAGTATTCTGCTAGGGGGTGGCTTGCAGAGGAGGGAGCTGATGGAATAACTGGAGCTACTTCTCTAATAGGGACCATTGTTGTGGAAGGCCATGAATTGCATGAGGAAGACATCCGCCTCATGTACACCTTTGATCAGACCACAGGTGGGACCGCACAGTTTGAAGCACACTCGGATGCTCAGGTATTTTTCTGTCCCCTGGAATATTTTTTACCAAGAGATGGGAACATAAGAGGAGAGAATGTTTACCACTGTTTACAGCTTGCCCCATTTTAGATTGGCATTATTAAACTGTGCTTTCATAGGTCCTTAACATATTTGTGTAATGAATACATAATACATAAATACGTAATGCTCATTATGTACTTATGATATGTACTAACAAGTAAATACTAATAAATAATTAAATGAATATTTTGTGATTTCTACTTGTGAGTAATTGTCCTAGAAGTTAGGTTACAAGAAATAAACCCTTCAAAGAACAAATCATGCTCACAGGAAAGTAAACTGAATCTTAGAAATCTACCTGGTAAGTTCTTGGGTAGAAATAAGTACAGAGAAGGCCCTTTCCAAAAATTGGAGTTAAGGATAGTGTGGTGAGCGAGCGTTTTTGAAGAGATTGTTTAGGCTTTTTTTTTTTTTTTTTTTTTGATTCAAGATCAGTACTTTTTGTCATGATAGGATGGAGTATCTCTAGTGTGGACTTCTCTACGTGTCATGGTTATAAGATCTCCCACGTGGGATTAGAGTATTGCTGGAGTGTCCCTGAGCTTAACATGTAATAGACATATCAGGAAGGATTACCTCTGCAAACTTTCTTTTTAAAATTAATTAATTTTTTAAAAGATTTTATTTATTTATTTGAGAGGTAGAGTTACAGACAGTGAGAGGGAGAGACAGAGAGAAAGGTCTTCCGTCCGTTGGTTCACTCCCCAACTGGCTGCAATGGCAGAGTTTTGCCGATCCAAAGCCAGGAGCCAGGTGCTTCTTCCAGGTCTCCCATGCAGGTGCAGGGGCCCAAGCACTTGGGCCATCTTCTACTGCTTTCCCAGGCCATAGCAGAGAGCTGGATTGGAAGAGGAGCAGCCAGGACTAGAACCGTTGCCTATATGGGATGTCGGTGCCACAGGCGGAAGATTAACCTACTGCGCCATGGCGCCGGCCCCATTTTATTTACTTGAAAGGCAGAGTTATAGAGAGAAAGAGCTCTTTCATCCATTGGCTCACTCCCCCAACGGCTACAATGTCTAGTGATCGGCCAGACCAGGAACCAGGAACTTCTGGGTCTCCCAGGCTGTGGCTTAACCCACTGTGGCACAGTGCTGACACTCTCTTCAAGCCTTTATGCATGACCTGATTTGCATAAATACAGAGCTCCCTGGGAGTAGACAGTAGCTAGGAGTCTAAGGGGAAGTAGCTAGGAAGGAAGGCAGAAAGAGGTTGATAAGCAGTGAAAGTGAACAGTCTCGCCTATTACAGCACACCATGCTTTCAGAAGGGTTGATTGTGATGCTTACGAATATCTTGAAACAGCTTACATGTTCAGTTTGTGGTGGTGGCCCTGCCATGACTAGAACTTTGAGCTTATCATCCATATCAGGTTGTACCTCCTTTATGAAGCAAGGCAAGTTTGTTAACTTCTGATTGAGTTTCCTCAATTGTAAATGGGGCTGATGTCTAACTTACAAGGATTTTATAGAGTTTATTTCACTCTGTATAATGTGCTGTGTAATAGAAGCGATGGTATTGTTAATACATCATAAGCAACAACCTTCAGAATAGATGAAATAGAAAAGGAAATAGGAATTGCAAAAGATGGAGCTTTACTAAGTCACATAAGAAGTACTGTGGTCTGTTCTAGAATGTGTGTCATGACTCGTACTTACAAATGAAAGGATCAAAGTGTCTGGTTTAGAAAACCTGAAATTAGCTGCTTTGAGAACTGTAATCTGCTGGTTCTAATATGAAAAGGTGTGCTGCTCCAGAGGCTTCATGATTGAATGTTGATCTTACTCATGAGAAGAATTGATATTACTTATTTAGATGAGCAAAAGGCAGAATCATGTGAGGGATTCTCATGAAAGACAGTCTCAGTGCATAGCCTATGATTGGCACCCTGCCAAAGAAGAAGGAAACGCTGCATATTTCCTTGGAAATGGCAAACTAGCCATTACAAGGAAGTTTCTAAGTAATAAAGAAGCTAGATGAATTGTGTTTGCTTTGCTCACTTGTATGAATAAATAGTTCTGTATTACAGACTTCTCAGAATTTAGTTTTAAATACTATTTTACTGATTTTCAAAGAATGTTTTTCCTTATTCGATTGTCACGGTATATGTTATTTGTTCCTACTGCAGGCTTTGGTTCTCTTAGACATCAGCCCTGATCAGTCAATGGTAGATGAGGGAATGGCCCGGGAAGTCATCAATCGTATCCAGAAACTTCGCAAAAAGGTCAGCCTGTCAGCTCAAGAATGAGCTACTATTTTGGATTTTTGTTTGGGTTGTAGAAGACAGAAGAGGCAGCTAGTAGACCTCTTTGTGGTCAGGTGATAATGATTCACTAATCTGCAGTCCATTCAGATTGTACTCTGCAGAGGAGACAGGCCCCTTCCCCTCCCGGCTTATTTACTCCCAAGCCAGGTCTGGCTCTTTTTCATTCTCTGACCAGAACTTTTAGCCAAAGTTGGCCCTTTCCACCCTTCTTTAGTTCTCTTGGGCATCCACAAAGTCCTATTCTAGACAGATAGTGCCTCTGATTGGAGCAGAAGGTGACCAGAGATGACTGTGTCCCTGAGGAAGGGCAGAGGTGCAGTCAGTGTAGAAGGACCCCTCCTAGCTCAGAAGAGATTTCCTCATTAGGGAGCTGGGGAAACCATGCAGAGGCCCCTCGTCTGGAGAGCAGGAGGGCCACAAAGCCCCCATCACGTGGTATTTGTGAACCCTGTCTCAGTTCAGCCTTTTGTGAGCTGGTTCTCAGTTACTCCTTTGTTTCAGTACTCATGAGGTGCTGACTGGGCTATGTGCTAAGACGAGATGCAAATGATGTACTGTGGTACAGTTAATCCTATGCATCACCTGAGGAGGGCAGACAGCCTTTGTTTCACAGTTTGATTAACAACATGTGCTTCTCTTTTTCAATTTTCTGCATGTTCTTTCAGTGCAATCTGGTTCCCACAGATGAAATAACAGTTTATTATAAAGCAACATCTGAAGGAAGGTATTTGAATAATGTTATTGAAAGCCACACAGAGTTTATATTTGCCACCATAAAGGCTCCCTTGAAACCATATCCAGTTTCTACATCAGAAAAAATTCTTATTGAAGAAAAAACACAGGTGAGTTCCGTTGAACTATTAGAAGAGTTCAGATTAGGTTTTACTTTTAGTGTATATAATCGTATCTTGATATTCTGTCCCCAAATAGATTGGTGTAATAAAGTTTTACTCTGAACAATAATATGTAGGGTCAGAGAAAGGAAGTCCGAAGAGATGGCGGGGAAGAAAGGCAGAATGGTTTCATAGCAATTTTTCTTGGGGAAGATGGGAAGATGGCCATACATATACATGAGATTTGCCAGGAAGTAATGGCCATGTGGACTATTTTCTCTAAAACTGAAAAATCAGTGTTTGGGATTCTGGTAATTGTCATGGAAAATAAGCAGGAGAGCCTGGCGCTGTGGTACAGTGGGTTAACGCCCTGGCCTGAGGCGCTGGCATCCTGTATGGGCGCCGGTTCTAGTCCCGGCTGCTCCACTTCCGATCCAGCTCTCTGCTGTGTCCTGAAAGCAGTAGAAGATGGCCCAAGTCCTCGGGCCTCTGTACCCGTGTGGGAGACCTGGAAGAAGCTTCTGGCTCCTGGCTTGGGGATGGGTGCAGCTCTGGCTGTTGCAGCCAATTGGGGAGTGAACCATCAGATGGAAGACCTTTCTATCTGCCTCTCCTCTCTCTCTGTGTAACTCTGACTTTCAAATGAATAAATAAATCTTTAATAAAAAAGAAAAGAAAAATAAGCAGGAATTGGCTTGAATGCATTTAACGTTTTTGGTAGACGGTTGTACATTAAGCTACAATAGCATCTCCTGATGCTACATCTAAGGATTTTAGATGTAACTATAAAAGTCTGATACTGAGACATGGAAGATATTGGCCCATAATCCAGAAGCAGATCCTTTGTAATATATCTCAATCATTTACTCAATAATTTTCTCCATATCGTTCCTACTTTTTAAATTCAGACAGACAAGACAGGGCTCACACTGGCTTTTCAGTGGGGGGGGGGGGGGGGAGGGTAAGTTGCAGTTTAGTTTTATCTGCTATTTTGGATATAATTGAATTGTTTGCCTTGTTTAAAAATGAGTATATGTTGCTTATATGAGCAGGAAAAAGGTCACTGGGGATATCAATTGCAGTTCTCAACTCGAATAAGATTAAACATGTTACAATCAACAATTTTTGTTCTTACTAAGAAGTAGCAGTCACTGTGTTACGTGACGATGTGGCATGCCGCAGTTACTCATGCGATTTCATGTGCTCAGTTAAAGGGATCTGAGCTGGAAATCACACTCACCAAAGGATCATCCCTGTCTGGCCCTGCTTGTGCGTATGTCAACCTTAGCATTTGTGCAAATGGCAGTGAGCAAGGTAAGAGTAAAAGAATTTCATGGTTTATATGGCATTTTAAATTAAACTTGTGGATATCTTTAATAAAGGCTATTATCAGGTAATTGGTAAAATCAGATAATTTCTTCTGAATTATCATCAAAATTCACTGAAATAAGTGATTGGGTCCACATTTGAGAAAATGAAGCAGACATATTTTTCTCTTCCTGTCACTAAGTGTATCTAACAGAAATCTACAGAAAAGTCATGGAAAAAGCATATTGTGAAATAACTATATGTGAATTTTAATTTTTTTTTGCACCAAAATTAACCTATTGTCTAACTTGTTATAACATTTATGAATAGGGGCTGGATTAAGCCACCACCTGCAGTGCTGGCATCTCATATCAGAGTGCTGGTTCCAATCCAGCTTCCCACTAATGCATCTAGAAAAGCAGCAGATGATGGGCCAAGTGCTTGGGTCGCTGCCACCCATGTGGGAGACTTGAATGGGGTTCCTGGCTCCTGGCTTCTGCCTGGCCCAACCCTGGCTGTTGGCAACCGTGTAGCGAATAAACTCGCAGATAGAGCATCATCTGTTGCTCTCTCTCCCCCTCCTCCTGCCCCTGCCTCTCTCCCTCTCCCTCTCCCTCTCTCTCCCCCATTCCCTGTCCTGCTTCCCTCTCCCTGTCCTTCCCCCTTCCTCTCACTCTTTCAAAAATAAATAAATAAATAAATCTTAAAAAAAAGAAAGAATGTACAGTCCCTATCAGAGCAATATGAACTCAGCCTAAAACTGAAGCAAACATCAAATTGATGTTGAAATTTGAATAGATAAGTGGTGAAATCATTGATGCTTTATGCAAAATTTGTGGGTCAGTACCTCAAAAATTCAGCAGTTTACATTCGGACAACTCATTTTAAGAAGGTATGAGGGGCAGATGTTATGGTGCAGTGGGTTAAGCTGCTGCTTATGCTCAGGTGGCAGTTCAAGTCCTGACTACTCTGCTTTTCATCAGCTTCCTACTGATGCATTCTGGGAGGCAGCACGTGATGGCTCCAGTGCTTGGACTCATGCAGCCCATATGGGAGACCCAAATGGAGTTCTGGGCTTTTGGCTTCAGCCTGGCGTAACCCTGGCAGGCATTTGGGGAGTAAACCAGTGTGTGGAAGATTTTTCTCTCTGTTACTCTGCCTTTCAAGTAGATGAAAATAAAAATTAAAAAGGAAGAAAAAGGCTGAGAGTGTTAATGAAGCAACAGCAAATCATCTACATCAGTTGGCACAGAAAAAAATTAATATTAATCCTGTTTGTGCCCTAATTGAAAAGGACCAGCAATTAACAGCAGAGACCATGACCAATTCCACAGATGTCTAATTTGTTCAGCTTACACAATTCTGAAAAATTACGGTAGAGAGAACTTTCTGCTTGATGGATCCCAATGTAATATGGGTTGTACCCATAATTAGCTGTAAACAAATGCAGAGCTTTCAGTGGAAATTTTCAGTAAGTGTCCTCAAGATCCCGAAACATGTCTTTGAAGAATCCTTTTAATTTTATTTGAAAGTAGAGAAAGGGAGAGGCAGAGAACTCCCATCTGTTGGTTTACTCCCACAGTACCTGCAACAGCCAGGGTCCAAAGCCAGGAGCCAGGAACTCAGTCTGGGGTCTCCCATAAATGTGGCAGACATCCAAGTCCTCGAAGCGTCACCTGCTTCCTCCCAGAGTACGTATTAGCAGGAAACTGGAGTTAGGAGCAGACTGAACTTGAATCTAGGTGCTCCAATTTAGATGTGAGAATCCTAACCAGTGCCTTAGCTGCTACACCAAATGTCTAACCCCTAAATAGAGCTCTTGTACAAATTAATTTTGGCAATACCATCTGGAGATAGAAAAATTTCACACACACACACACACACATATATATGACAGACATATGCAAACGTATACATATAGACAGGAGCAGATGTCATGGCTTTCATTCTAAAACTAGCCACATACCAGAAACTATATGAAATTTAATAGTTTATAAAAGAATAACTGAGTCAAATGTTTGCAATAGATGAAACAATTAAGAATAGATGAAACAATAGATGAAACAAATTAAGGTTACCTTATCAGATGGCCAAAGCTGTCTGCCAGTATTTGCAGAAAAGACTTCAGGTTTTTCATTTAGGCAGAGTTTTAACACTTGACACCGAAAGGATTGTCCATGAAATGGAAAATTGCTAAGTTAAACATCAAAATTTAAGTTTTCATGATTCTGTGAAAAGGATAACAAACTATAGATTGGGAGGATTTTACAAATAAGGTATCCAACAAAGAACTTTTAAAGATCTTTCAAAACTCAATAGCAAAACAACAATCCAATTAGAAAATGGGAAAAGATCATGAGTTGCCAGGGCTATGGAAGCCTTTAGAGTTCGCTGACTTTGATCTTATTCCAATAGGGTCATAGTCAAAGTGGAGGTTCTCTCCTCCCTTCGGAGAAGGGTACCTCCTTCTTTGATGGCCCCGTTCTTTCCACTGGGATCTCACTCACAGAGATCATTCATTTAGGTCTTTTTTTTGTTTGTTTTTTTCCATGATATCTTGGCTTTCCATGCCTGCTATACTCTCATGGGCTCTTCAGCCAGATCTGAATGCCTTGAGGGCTGATTCTGAGGCCAGAGTGTTGTTTAGGACATCTGCCATCCTATGAGTCTGCTGTATATCCCACTTCCCATGTTGGATCTTTCTCTCCCTTTTTGATTCTATCAGTTAGTATTAGCAGATACTTGTCTTGTTTGTGTGATCTCTTTGACTCTTAGACCTATCAGAGCTATCAATTGTGAGCTGAAATTGATCACTTGGACTAGTGCAATGGCATTGGTACATGCCATCTTGATGGGATTGTGTTGGAATCCCCTGGCACATTTCTAACTCCACCATTTGCGGCCAGTCCGATTGAGCATGTTCCAAATTGTTCATCTCCTCCCTCTCTTTTTCCACTCTTAGATTTAACAGGGATCACTTTTCAGCTAGGGAGATTACTGACGCCATGAACAGGAGTGTCAAATTGTTAAGTCAGCAACAGGAGTCACTGTGTACTTACACCCCATGTAGGATCTGTCCCTAATGTGTCATCTAAAGCCAAGTGATGCTATGACTGGTACTGAAACAGTATTTTTATACTTTGCGTTTCTGTGTGGGCACAGACTGATGAGGTCTTTTCTAATTATATACTGAAGTGATCTTCTGTATATAAAGAGAATTGGAAATGAAAAAAAAAAAAAAAACAACAACCTGGTGTTAAAATGGAAATGGCATAGAAAATTAATTAATTTGAAAAAAAATTATGTAGGATCTCTGTCTTTAATGTGCTGTACATTGCTATTTAATGCTATAATTAGTAATCCAATGGTAGTTTTTTCACTTGATGTTGCTATATGGGCAAAATGTTGAAATCTTTACCTAATATATACTAAACTGATCTTCTGTATACAAAGAGAATTGAAAATGAATCTTTACATGAATGGAAGGGGAAAGGGAGCGGGAAAGGGGAGGGTTGCGGGCGGGAGGGAAGCTATGGGAGGGGGGGAAGCCATTGTAACCCATAAGCTATACTTTGGAAATTTATATTCATTAAATAAAAGTTTAATAAAAAAAAAAAAGAAAATGGGAAAAGATACAAACAAAAACTTATCAGAGAATAAATACAGATGACAGAAATGCGTGTGAAAATAACATCATTAGCACTTAAGGAAATGCAAACTACAGTGCAAACTACAGAGAAATGTTACTACACACCTATCAGAATGATGAAAATAAAAAGTAGTGGCAACTAAAACTCAGTTGACAAAAACCGATGAAAAGTCATTTCATAGTCTTTATCCTGTATTAATGAGTCTGATTATAGAGTTTGGAAACAGACTTTGTTGATAATAGAATGTATTATATCTTTGCCTGTAGCATTTCTAAAATTAAGAAACAAAACTAGATTCCTAAACATATTTTGCTCATAGCACCAATGGTTTTAGATGGGAGATTGTGAACTTGAATAAATACTGTACTATCAGCTATCTTTTGATTATCATTTGCATAGTAAGTACCTTTTCCATCTATTTATCATCAAAACAAAAATATAGTGACAGTTCCAAATGTGAGTGAAGATGCAGAGCACTGGATCTCTTATTACTGGTAGGAATGTGCAATGTTGCAGCCATTATGGAAAGAGTTTGGCAGTGCCTTTAAAAGCTAAACATGTACCTTCCTCTTTTTTTAAGATTTATTTATTTCCTGGGACCAGTGCTGTAGCATAGTAGATTAAGCCTCCACCTGTAGCACGGGCACCAGTTCGAGTCCTGGTTGCTCTACTTCCAATCCAGCTCCCTGATAATGGCCAGGGAAAGCGGTGGAAGAGGCTCAAGTGTGGTCCCTGGCACCTACGTGGGACACCTGGAAGAAGCTCCTGACTCCTGGCTTTGGATCAGTCCAGCTGCTGCTGTTGTGGCCATTTGGGGAATGAACCAGCAGATAGACGACCTCTCTCTGTCTCTCCCTCTCTCTGTAATTCTGACTTTCAAATAAATCATTTTTGTAAAGATTTATTGATTTGAGAGGTAGAGTTACAGACAGAAAGAGGCAGAGAAAGAGGAGAGAGACAGATCTTCCATCTGCTGGTTCACTCCCTAAATGGCTGCAATGGCCAGGGCTGGATGAGGCCAAAGCCAGGTGATAGGGGGCTTCATCCAGATCTCCCATGTGAGCTCAGGGGCCCAATATTGTCCTGCTTTCCCAGGCACATTGGCAGGGAACTGGATTGAAAGTAGAGACTTGGACCAGCACCCATATGGAATGCTAGCACTGCAGACAGCAGCTGAACCCACTGTGCGACAGCGCTGTCCCCATGCCTGCCTTAATTATTCAGCAGCTGCACTCTGCACTCCTAGGTTTTTACCCCAGAAAACTGAAAGTTCATGTTCACCAGAAGAAAAAAAAACCTCTACATGAGTATGTATAGTAACTATTCATAATAACCAAAAACTGGAGCCAATGAAGATATTCTTCAGGAGTAAATGGTTAAACAAACTGTTGCTTCCATATCCTGGAACACAACTCAGCCATAGAAGGGAACAACTACTGATTAATGAAGCAACTTATTTGAATCTTTATATTGATGCTAACTGGAAAAATGTTCCATATATGATTACCTTTATGTTACATTCTTAAAATGATAAAATTTTCAAAATGAAAACTGTTAAAATCAGGGATTACGGAGGGAATGGGGCTGGAAGAGAATTGGGGTAGCTATTATAAAGCAACATGAAGATGTTTGTGGCTGAACTGGTCTGATCTTAATGATGGTGATGGATACATGAGTTTACACAAGTAATAAAATTGCATAGAACTAAACACATACCTCTCAGTGATCAAACATGAAACTGGAGAAATTATGATCAATGGATTGCATCAAGTTCAATATCCTGGTTGTGGTTTTGTACTACAGTTTTTGTGTTTTAAGGTTTACTTAGTTATTTGTTTGAAAGAACTACAAATAGGGAGAGACAGAGATCTTCCATTCACTTGTTCACTCCTCAGATGGCCCCAATGGCCAAGACTGAGCCAGACCGAATAAAACCAGGAGCCAGGAGCTCCATCTGGGTCTCCTGCATGGGTAGAGGGGCCTAAACACTTAGGTCATCTTCCCACTGCTTTCCCCAGGCCATTAGCAGGGATTTGGATTGGAAATGGAGCAATAGAGCAGCCAGGACTCGAACCAGTGCCCATATGGAATATTGGAATCATAGGCAGCGGCTTTACCAGCTATGCTGGCCCCTGTACTATAGTTTTATGAGATGTTACCACTGGGGGAAACTGAGTAAAGGGCCCATGGTATCACTGTCCTGTAATTGTATGTGACTATAGTTACATGCAAATAAGATGCTTAAGTCAGTAATGCCTATCACTGAATTTAAGGCAGAATAGAATAAGTCAGTATCAGGGGTCACTTGAGGATTTTTTTCTATTTTTTGTAATAATGATCACATAGTTTTTTAAGCACTCTGCGCCTTGGGGATTTGCCAACAGCTCATAAATATGAAGTTTTGAATTTAGAAAAAGACCAGAACACATTCTAGGACTTGCATATATATTGAGTGTTGCCAGAATACTATTGAGGTCATATATATTATAAACTTGAAAAAAAAAAGTTAGACTTCCTCTGTGTCCTTTAACTTTTCCTCCAAATTTAACATTTTCTTTTTAAATTTCTTTGCTGAATGAGATCTTATTTCTGTGACTTTTTAGGTGGAGTATTGCTTCTGGAAAATCCAAAAGGTGAAAACAGATTGGACCTTTTAAAGCTAAAGAGTGTTGTCACTAGCATTTTTGGTGTTAAAACTACAGAACTGGCTGTCTTCCATGGGGGAACAGGTATGTGGAAAGTTGAGATGATGTCTGTGTCCTTAACGTGAGGTGGGCTGATACGGGTCTTCATTTCACATTAGTTGTACTACATAACCTTTGCATTTTTCCTGATCTCTGAGTTGGGGTGAACTCTTCAGCAGTGACTGCCTATGTTGTCTCTCTGTGCCTCCTCACTGTGGGGTATGGCTGAAAACGCTGGGCATAATAGGCAATGAAGTTTCTAGTTCTAGCCTTTCACCTATCACTCATGTGATGAATTTCAGGCTTCAAAGACCTCCCTGTTGAGATTCAACTTTATTAAACACCGTGACTGCATCTTACTAAATCCAGATTCTCAATGAAACCCTGAATAAAATTAAGGCATTATAAAATAATCCTGTCCCACTGGTGTGTGTTGAATTGTGAGTTCTGAAAATTGGTGTGTTGAATTTCTAACCCCCAGGACCTCAGTGTATGACTTTCTTAGGGAATAGGATCATTGCACATAAAACTAGTTAAGATAGGCTGGCGCCGCGGCTCAATAGGCTAATCCTCCGCCTTGCGGCACTGGCACACCGGGTTCTAGTCCCGGTCGGGGCACCGATCCTGTCCCGGTTGCCCCTCTTCCAGGCCAGCTCTCTGCTGTGGCCAGGGAATGCAGTGGAGGATGGCCCAAGTCCTTGGGCCCTGCACCCCATAGGAGACCAGGAGAAGCACTTGGCTCCTGCCATCGGATCAGCGCGGTGTGCCGGCCGCAGCGTGCCTACCGCGGCGGCCATTGGAGGGTGAACCAACGGCAAAAGGAAGACCTTTCTCTCTGTCTCTCTCTCTACTGTCCACTCTGCCTGTCAAAAAAAAAAAAAAAAAAAAAAAACTAGTTAAGATAAAGGCACACTGAAGAAGGGTAATCCAGTATGACTGTTGTCCATATGAGAAGATGCCCGTGAGAAGATACTGGAATACATAGGAAAACACCGTGTGGTGACAGAGGCAGACAGGAGTTGAGCAACTACAGACTACAAAATACTAAAGATTGCTGTAAGCCTGTAAAAGCTAGTACGAGGCAAAGAGAGTTCCTGTAGGGATTTCAAAGAGAGCATATCAAGAACTTGATTTTGCACTTCAGGCCTCTAGAACTATGAGACAATACATTTCTGTTTTTTTAAATCTCCCAGTTTATAGTATTTTGTTTAAGCTGCCTCAGAAAACTAATACTTTATAAATCTTACTTTATGCATATTTATTTTCAGAAACTTCTCAATTGACACCTTTTTTTAAGGTTTTTTGTTTGTTCGTTTGTTTGTTTGAAAGGCAGAGTTAGAGGGAGAGACAGAGAGAGATCTTCCATCTTATGGTTCACTCCCCAAATGGCCTCAACGGCCAGGGCTGGCCAGGCTGAAGTCAAGAACCAAAAGCTTCATCCAGGTCTCTGACATGGGTGCACGTAGGCCATTCTCTGCTGCTTTCCCAGGCACATTAACAGGGAGCTGGATCTGGAGGGGAGCAGCCGGGACTCAAACCTACATCCATATGGTATACCAGCATCATAGGCAACAACTTAACCTGCTATGCCACAACACCAGCCCCACTTTTTTTTTTTTTTTTTTTTGACAGGCAGAGTGGATAGTGAGAGAGAGAGACAGAGAGAAAGGTCTTCCTTTGCCGTTGGTTCACCCTCCAATGGCCACTGCGGCTGGCTCATCGCGCTGATCCAAAGCCAGGAGCCAGGTGCTTCTCCTGGTCTCCCGTGCGGGTGCAGGGCCCAAGGACTTGGGCCATCCTCCACTGCACCCCCCGGGCCATAGCAGAGAGCTGGCCTGGAAGAGGGGCAACCGGGACAGAATCCGGCGCCCCAACCGGGACTAGAACCCGGTGTGCCGGCGCCGCAAGGCGGAGGATTAGCCTTTTAAGCCACAGCGCCGGCCTTTTTTTTTTTTTTTTTTTTTTTTTAAAGATTTATTTATTTCTTTGAAAGGCAGAATTACAGAGAGGTAGAGGCAGAGAGAGAGAAGTCTTCCATCCACTGATTCACTCCCCAAATGGCCACAACAGCTGGAACTGGGCTGATCCAAAACCTGGAGCCAGGAGCTGGATTAGAAGTGGAGCATCCGGCCGGCGCCGTGGCTCAACAGGCTAATCCTCCGCCTTGCGGCGCCGGCACACTGGGTTCTAGTCCCGGTCAGGGCACCGTTCCTGTCCCGGTTGCCCCTCTTCCAGGCCAGCTCTCTGCTGTGGCCAGGGAGTGCAGTGGAGGATGGCCCAAGTGCTTGGGCCCTGCACCCCATGGGAGACCAGGAGAAGCACCTGGCTCCTGCCATCGGAACAGCGCGGTGCGCCGGCCGTAGCGCGCTACCGCGGCGGCCATTGGAGGGTGAATCAACGGCAAAAGGAAGACCTTTCTCTCTGTCTCTCTCTCTCACTGTCCACTCTGCCTGTCAAAAAAAAAAAAAAAAAAAGTAAAAAAAAAAAAAAGAAGTGGAGCATCCGATATTCAAACCAGTGCACAAATGGATGCTAGCACTGCAGGCCGTGGCCAGCCCCCAGCTCCATTTATTTTAAAGAGGAAGTATAAATGACCAGTTAAGAAAGTAAAACTATGAATTTTAGTAGTGACCAGGAATATACAAGTATATTATTTATGAATCTTATATGAAACCACACTGAGGTACTGTTACCTGGCATCAACTTGGCAAAAACTAGGAGAGTCTCATAGTATCAAATGTTGTCAGAAATGTTACATCCCTGTAATATTCAGGAACTCTGAATTACTGCTGTATTGTGAATTGTTGGGCTGGAGCCAGGAGCCAGAGCTTCATCTGGGTCT
This sequence comes from Lepus europaeus, assembly GCF_033115175.1. NCBI lineage: Eukaryota > Metazoa > Chordata > Mammalia > Lagomorpha > Leporidae > Lepus > Lepus europaeus. Next base: position 90,732,611 of record NC_084838.1, on the reverse strand, counting down.
CCCACATGGGTATAGGGGCCCAAGACTTGGGTCATCTTCTGCTGCTTTTCCAGGTGCACAAGTGGAGAGCTGGATCAGAAGTGAAGCAGCTGGGACTCAAAGTGGAGTGTATATGGGATGCTGGTGTTGTAGGAGGTGGCGGCTTTACCTAATATGCCACAGTGCCGGCCCCATAAACATTCTTATCTAAATAAGAAATAAAGTCTTACAACTATGATAGTCCTGGGTTCTATAACAAATCACATGGTCAGACTTTGATCTGCTACTTACCACGGCCCATTCCTTACACTGTTTGCCTTCTGCCGTTATCCTTTTAGTTGGGGCTATCTGAATCTTTTCTGATGGATTAGAGCCATTAGTATTCTTGCCTATATTAGGTTTTTATAGTTTTTTACTCATTTTATCACTGACAAAGTACAGGGGACTATATTCCAAGCATATTCATCCTTTATCCTCGTTCTACAGGATTAATTGCCCCAGTCAAGACTGTAAACCTCTCTTCTTCTCCTTGCTTTTTAGCTGTCTAGCCAAAAGAACTCAAAAGTGGCCAAGCATCAACTAACTTCAAGTTTAGTGAAGCCACTGCTCTGTCACTTGGTGGAAGCATTCTTCCCTTGGGAGCTAAGCCTCCAAACTAGCAGAGATCAAAGTAGTGGATATTTAAAAGTGATAAAGGAGCCATTTTGATCTCTCTTGGTTTCAGCTCTGAATCTTGGCCGTAAGGAAAATGGCACCATATGTGGGTCTATGGATTAGAGTAGGGGTCAACAAATGTTTCTCAAAGGACAGATATTAAATATTTCAGACAGAAGTCCTTAACTTGGCCATTGTAAAGCAAAAGCAGCCTTGATAATATGTTAACTAATAGGCAAGGCTACGTTTCATTAAATACACAGCTATACCGTAGTCTGTCTGTTCCTCACTTAAAGCACAAACGGGATCTTGGAGGACATTATTACACTCCCTGCAAGGTTTTGCAGCCCGTGTGGGGCTGAGAGTACAATCTTCAGAAGGCCGTGTGTTTATTTTATTTTTATTTTAAGGACAGATAGAGACAGACAAATCTTCCATCTGTCAGTTCACTCCCCAAATGCCTGCAGTAAGAGCCTGGGACTAAGTCTGGCTCTCCCAATGGGTGGCAGGGATCCAACTACTAGAGCCACCACTCTCTGCCTCCCAGAGTGTATATCAGCAGGAAGCCAGAGTCTGAAAAGAAAGAAGGAAATGAACCCAGGCATTCTGATGTGGGATACAAGTGTCCCGAGTGACATATTCACCGCTGAGCCAAATGCCCTCCCTGCTCTGCCATTTTGTAGGAATGGCTGCTTCAGGATAATAGAAGCATGGTATGGCTGATGAGTTCCCTGAACCAAAACACTTTTTCATTTTGTTTTTTTTTTTTTGCTGAAAATGGGTCAGAAACCTTGCTGTGTGAAATGCCATGTTGGTGGGCTTGACAGCATTACAGTCAGAAAGACAAATCTAGATCTAAAAGAAGTGTGTATCTCAGTAAGAACAGAGTGTTGCCTTCTCCATAATAGAAGTGATCCAGGTAACCACCCTGTCATCGGGTGCCTGGATCATTGACCCAGGCATTGATGTCATATTAGAAGTTCAGTAATGAGCCCTGCTGTTGTTAGGTAGGATACAGAGTAGTCAGTGAAGCAAAGTGAGCCTTGGAGAGTGAAAGTGGCATTGCTGAGCCCATAGGTATCCGTCCTCCCATGATGAAGCTACTAGGCAAGGACAGAAGTGGCTGGGGAAAATACTGACATCAATAGATGTCGTCATATTGTCCTCCTGATATTTAGAACTTAATTCACACAACCTGCCCAGTTGGCAAAATCTGTATTTTATCTGTATCTTACTCTGGTTTCCTTGTTGCCAAATTCTGTTCTTTCTAAGTCCCTGTGTTCCTATTTGGTTCAGCAACGAGCCCATGCCTGTGAATCAATACAGCTCCATTCCTTTGGCTGTTTCTCCTTCCTAGCAGAGTGAAGAGCCTGTTGCACTGAGCAAAGTTAGACCCAGTGGGAGGACGTGCACCCCCCACTGTTCTTCAGGCTACCCAGAATCAGAATGGGGCTGTATGTGTGCTTTTGCTTGTGCAGCATATAGTACAAAAGCATCCATAGGCAGGTCTAAATGATTCTTTCTCTGTCTCAGCGAACTTCCAGTGGTCCATGGGTATGACTGAGAGAAGATAACTTATGACCCCAAGCTGGGCCTGGGCAGCAATACCTGGTGGGACATGCTACTCATTCCCTAGGAACTTTTCCAACTTGTCCCATGCATCCACTTCACTCAGTATTTGCAAGCTACCCCCATGCACTATTCTTCAGATCATAACTATTAGTGGTCTTTCATTCATGTTTGAATACCTAAACAGTGTTTAATTTTGTATAAATGAAATTATGCTATATGTAATCTGTGTATCTTACTTTCCACATATGTTCATTATTCATCTTAATCTGCTAATGTATCATATTTGAATATAAGCCTTTCATAATGAAGTTTGGAATTTTGATATATGAGGAAATTTTAACAGCAGCCACAATAATACAGAGAAAAATTTAAAAGGGGAGAATATTTGCTTTATATTTTAAGTTACAGATAGTATGCCATTTTTGCTGCAACAATATTTCCTATTATTTGCATGTCATTAAATCATGGTTTTATGGAAAAAGCAATGCCCTTTGATAGCAAATTAAGTAGAAAGCAACCCTGTAAAAAGATACACAACAGTTTAATAATTATGTAGAAAAAAGTGAGTCACTTCAGCTGTAAACCATCTAACCCTGGAAGAATTACTGTTTTATTTCTAGAAATACAACACCAAACTGACTTACTGAGCCTTAGCGGAAAAACACTCCACGTGACAACGGGATCAGCTCCTTCTCTGGTCGACAGCCCTGGTACTCTCCTCTGCCAGTACATCAACCTGCAGCTCCTGAACGCAGAGCCACAAGGTAGGTGCTTCCCCACCCCCAGCAATCGGGTTGCAGTGTGCTGGAAATTAAGGTTTCCTCTGATGTTCAAATCTCTGACTTAGGTGTATTTTTCTCTCTTTTTTTTTTATTTTTATTTTTTTTATTTTTATTTTTCACAGGCAGAGTGGACAGTGAGAGAGATACAGAGAGAAAGGTCTTCCTTTGCCGTTGGTTCACCCTCCAATGGCCGCCGCGGTAGTCGCGCTGCGGCCGGCACACCGCGCTGATCCGATGGCAGGAGCCAAGTGCTTCTCCTGGTCTCCCATGGGGTGCAGGGCCCAAGCACTTGGGCCATCCTCCACTGCACTCCCTGGCCACAGCAGAGAGCTGGCCTGGAAGAGGGGCAACCGGGACAGGATCGGTGCCCCGACCGGGACTAGAACACGGTGTGCCTGCACCGCAAGGCGGAGGATTAGCCTAGTGAGCCGCGGCGCCAGCCTGTTTTTCTCTTTTTTAAATATTCATTCATTCGGCCGGCACTGTGGCTTAACAGGCTAATCCTCCGCCTTACGGCGCTGGCACACCGGGTTCTAGTCCCGGTTGCCCCTCTTTCAGGCCAGCTCTCTGCTATGGCCCGGGAAGGCAGTGGAGGATGGCCCAAGTCTTTGGGCCCTGCACCCGCATGGGAGACCAGGAGAAGCACCTGGCTCCTGGCTTCGCATCAGCACGATGCGCCAGCTGCATTGGAGGGTGAACCAACAGCAAAAAGGAAGACCTTTTTCTCTGTCTCTCTCTCTCTCTCTCACTATCCACTCTGCCTGTCAAAAAAAAAAAAAATTCATTCATTCATTTGTTGATTTACTTATTTAAAAAGCAGAGTGTGACAGAGAGATAGAGCTCTTCAGTCTGCTGTGCACTCTCTGTATCCCCACAGCAGCCAGGTTGAGCCAGTCCAGAGCTAGGAGCCAGCAACTCCATCCTGGTCTCCCACATGGGTTTCAGGGACCTATGTACTTGGCCATCTTCTGCTGCCCTTCTAAGAGCATTAGCAGGAAGTTGGATCCAAAGCAGAGTAGCAGGGACTCCGATAGGTAATATACATGGGATGCTGGTGTTGCAACTGGTTGGCTTAACCTGCTGTGCCACGCCAGCTGCACTTCTGCGTACTTTTCAGTCAGCTTTACTGTGGTGACTTAAAGTTTGGACTTCTGTCCTGCTTAGAGGAGTGCTCACAGGCTTGCTTCCTATTTTCTTTTTATGAGCAAAGTGTTATGGAATTTATTTATTTGTTCGTTCGTTCATTCCTATTTGAAAGGCACATGGAGACATCCCATCCACTGGTTCATTTCCCAGGTGCCCTCAACAGTTGTGGCCAAACCAGGCCAAAGCTAGACACCAGGAACTCAATGTAGGTCTCTCTTGTGGGTGGCACAGACCCAAGTTCTTGAGCTATCACCCCACAGGGTGCGCATTAGCAAGAAGCCAGGACTTGAACCTTGGCACACTGATGGGATGTGAATGTCCCGTGTGGCATCTTAATCGCTATACCAAATGCCCATCCCTTGGTGTATTTATGAAGAAATACTCTCATCTATCTGGTATGAACAAGGAATGAAATAAATTGGGGCTGGCACTGTGAAGCAGCATATCAAGCTCCTATGAGTGCCAATTCAAGTCCTGGCTGCTCTACTTCTGATCCAGCTCTCTGCTAATACACCTGGCAAATCAGTGGACGATGACCCAAATCCTTGTGCCCTTGTACCCACATGAGAGGCCTGGATGGATTTCCAAACTCCTGGCTTTGAAACCTGGCCCAGTCCTAGCCGTTGTAGCCATTTGGGGAGTAAACCAGTAAATGAAAGATATCTCTCTCTTTCCTTCCCTATCTCTGTCCTTCTCTTTGTAACACTACCTCTCAGATAAATAAAATTAATCTTTTAAAATCAAGTGAAATAAATTGGTTGGATAAAAATTGTAAGTAAATGAAAATTAAGTGGCAAAACCTTATAGTTTGTCTATTTATTTATTTATTTTTGGAAAATGTTCTGAAAATTTGTGTATCTCCATGTTTTGATCAATTGTTATTTCTTTCCTGAGATTTTAGGATCCTCATTGTGTTAATTTTTAATGAAGTCTACAGACTTTTCACTTGACCATGTACTGAATATCTGTTCCCCAAGCTGCTAGGCTTTTATATGGGTTGGTTTCTCATTTTCCCTATTCCCTTTGCTTTTTTTTTTTTTTTTTTGTTAAGGGTTCATGAATGTATGTATGAGAAAGTAGAGCAACGGAGAGAGAGAGAGATCCTCCATCTGCTGGATCGCTCTCCAAATGGATCCAACAGAAAAGCCAGGGCTGGGCCAGGCTGAAGCCAGCAGCCCAGAACTCCATCTGGGTTCCTACCTGGGTGGGAGGGGCCTAACTACCTGGGCCATCTTCTACAGCCTTCCTAGGCACATTAGGCTGAACTGGAATTAGAAGCAGGAGTAGGTAGGATTCGAGCCAGCTCTCTGATATACAATGCCAGCATCCAAGATCCAGTGAAGGCTTAACCCACTGTGCTACAACACCAGCCCTTCCCTTTACTTTTTTTTTTAGATTTTAAAAACATTTTATTTACATGAAAGACTTACAGAAAGAGGAAAAGAGAGAGAGAGAGGCCTTCCACCCACTGCTTTACTCCCCAGCTGGCCACAACAGCTGGAGCTGAGCTGATCTGAAGCCAGGAGCCCTGAGCTTCCTCCGGGTCTCCCACGTGGGAGCAGGGGCCCAAGCACTTGGGCCATCTTCCGCTGCTTTCCCAGGCCATAGCAGAGAGCGGGATTGGAAGAGGAGCAGCCAGATCTCAAACTGGTGCCCATATGGGATGCTGGCGCTGTAGGCTGGGGCTTTAACCTACTGTGCCACAGCACCGACCCCCCTTCACATCTATGAAATGTTTAAAGCTGTTTCTACATGGACTATACCCCAACTGTCACACCCATACTCTGTTGGCCAAAGGCTCCCAGCACTCCTCTTTAGAACTGTCTGCAATTACTGCCTCTGTCAGAGGGTGAACTCAGAATTTAAGCCACTTTTCTCTTTCTTCATAGAGTGTTTAATGGGAACAGTGGGCACTCTGCTCCTTGAAAACCCTCTTGGACAAAATGGACTCACCCATCAAGGTCTTCTCTACGAAGCAGCCAAGGTGTTCGGCCTCCGGAGCAGGAAGCTGAAGCTGTTTCTCAACGAGACTCAAACAGATGGTGAGGGGATTATGGACCATGAGTTTCTTTATTTTTTGTCTTTCTTTTCTTGGAAGTAGGTCACATACCTAAGAGATATTAAAGAGTTCTTTTCTTTTTTTTTTTTTTCTTTTCTTTTCTTCCTCTCTTTTTCTTTCATTCTTTTAGCTTTTGCTATTGCTTTTCTTTTGAGATATATATATATATATGTATGTAACCATAATATGTTTTTTAACATTAGTCAAAAGGATAATTGCTTTTTGCTTTGGAAACCTAAATTTTTTTTTATCAGTATGCTATTTGAAATACATGCTGTGTAACAGTTTAGAAAGCATTTCCACATTGAGCTGCACTGTGGAGAGCAAGGTCATAGTTGACACATTCCACATGTAGTAATTTAGAAAGCAGAGCTCAGGACAATGGTTGGCAGAAACTGGTATCCACTAACGTTTTCTCCTCCCCCTTCACATCCTCCACAGCTTCTGTGACTGTTCTGTCAGCTCCTCTACTGACATCCTAGTCCTTGCCTCTGGAGTTCTGTGCTGCAGTCCTACATGCTCACTGCAGTGCTGCCGCTTCTGGAATCATTTCCCCAAATAGCTTCGCTCTGTGGGATCCAGTTTGTTGTTCTGTTTTTATGTTTGTAGCCAGCCGTTCTCCATCCTGTCTGAATCAGGATTGGGTCTTTTAGCATTGGTGAAAAATTTTCAGACATCTTTTCCAAAGTTACCTCTTACTCATTCTCTCTAATATTATCTCTTTTTGGAACTTTGATTGGACATATTTCAGGTAGATATTTTTTGTCCTCTTTTTCTCTTCATATATTCCTTTCTTTTGTCTTATATTCCATTGTGAGTAATTTTGCCTGATTTTCTTATTCTTGTTCAACTACAGGAAGGATGTGCCACCACCCCTACCCACATATAAAGCATTCTTCATTTCTGTTACAGTGTTTTGATTTCTAGTATTTCCTTTTAATTCTTAGAGTTTCCATCCTTACATTACCATTTTACCTTACATTTCCATCCTTACATTACCCATCTGTTCTGCTTGTTTTGTTACGTTTCTATTGAAATTCCATTTTAAGGAGAATTTCTCTAGTATCTTGAAGACACTGTCTACAAATTCCACCTTAAACTCAATTTATTTTGGGCCACAAAGACAGTGTTAAGAAAGTTTTGAGCCCAGTCATGCACAGGGCAAGGAATTTTCATGAAGATGTGGTCTGTCCTATGCCAAACAAGGCTGAGCAAGGCAAGTTCTCTGGATTGATTTCCTGTGGCTGGTGCAATAAACTGCCACACACTTAGTAGTTAAAGACATAGAATTTGGCCAGCGCTACGGCTCAATAGGCTAACCCTCCGCCTGCAGCACCGGCACACCAGGTTCTAGTCCCAGTCGGGGCGCCGGTTCTGTCCCGGTTGCTCTTCTTCCAGTCCAGCTCTCTGCTATGGCCCGGGAAGGCAGTGGAGGATGGCCCAAGTCCTTGGGCCCTGCACCCACAAGGGAGACCAGGAGAAGCACCTGGCTCCTGGCTACGGATCAGTGCGGTGCGCCGGCCACAGCGTGGCGGCCATTGCGGGGTGAACCAACGGAAAAAGGATGACCTTTCTCTGTCTCTCTCACTGTCCACTCTGCCTGTCCAAAAAAAAAAAAAAAAAAAAAGACATAGAATTTATTCTTCCACAGTTCTGGAGACCAGAAAGCTGAAATGAGAGCCCTGCTGTGTCTGAAGGCTCTAGGGGAGAATCTGTCTTTGTGTCTTCCAGCTTGTGGATAGCCCTTGCTCCGGATACCTCTCGTCTGTGGCCACATCTCTCCAATCTGTGACCGTGAGCAGAGTGTGTCTTCCTCTTCTGTCCGTTTTCTCTTTTTCCAAATAAAGTTGCATTCACAGCTTCCAGGACTTTAGAATGTGGGTATATCTTTTGGGAGGCCATGATTAAACCTCCTGCTTTCTTTTCACTGTTTTTGTCTGTGAAGGATATTATTCAAATTTGCCCTTTTGCTGTGGGATCCTTATTCAAGACTTCAGTTTTGAGGAGTTTTAGACTTCTCTAATAAAACCCCTTGTCTCATGTCTCATGGCATTAACCTACCAGGAACCACCAGAAAATCTTATTATTTGAGGACCTCTTAGGAGCTGTAGCCTCTGTAGATTTCCCCCATTTTCTCCATGCCCAGCTATTTATATTTTATATCACATTTTTAGCCATATTGTTAAAAACTAAAGCCTTACTTCCCCTTGGGGAATGTAATGGAACATGACCCCTGTGTCTCAGATTGTTTTCAATGATTCTCCCTTGCCTTTTGCCCTCTCGCCTGGTTCACAGCCTTATCATCCATTGAAATCACCCAGCCTGTTCCCCCACCAAGGTTATCTTCATGAGCATTTTTCCGCTAATGTTACTCTCCTGCTCAGAGACCTCATGGCTCCCCTTTGTCTAATGCCTCAGAATTTTCAGCTTGGCCCACAACAAGATCCTTCTTTTTTCTGGTCCTTTGGTCCTTACCTGTTTTTCTAGTTACATTCCAGAATCTTTTAGTATCTTAGAAGGTATTTTTCACTCTCCCTCCAACATACTTGGCTGTTTCATTATGTTATAGTAGTAAAAATTATATATATATATATATATCTTTCTATTTTTATATGTTTTGTCTGAAACTTAAAAATACTCTTGACTTCCTTTTCTTATCCGTCCAGTCCTTTGCACGACCTGCCGTTGTGCCATGGAACTGAAAAAATGTCATCTTCTCACTTGTTTCAGGATAAAATCATGTCTGTGTGAATTAAGGACTTACAGTGCTACCTGCCATTCACATAACCAGCTTTTAAGTGCATTCTTTTTACTCTGTGAGGTTAGCAACACAAGAGTGTCGTAAATCAGAGCTTAAAGGTTAAGAGACTTAGCCATGATTACCACAAAGCGGAGAGTTTCTTTTTCCCATCTAGTATCTGTAGCCTCCTTTTCGTTATGTTTTTTCTCTTAGAATTGCCTTTTGTAATATACTAATAGCTTGGTAAATTAGATCAATTGGAAAGCTCACAAAGTACATAAGATCTTAGAAATTCTTGATGTTTTCTTGCTTGTTTCACTAGACTGTCTAAATCTCCAGATCTTGTAATTATCTATTAAAGAGGCAACTTTTTATTTTCACACCTAGGATTGCTTGCTAGGATAAGAGCTGTTTTTTAGAGAAAACTGATCATTTCCCTTTGAATTAAGATCTGGCTAGAAAGAAAATGCCTCACAGTAGGCAAATAATTTTCTTTCCCTCTTTGGGGGGCCCAATGTTAGCCAAACTGTATGGTAAGGGCACAGTCCTCCAGAAGTCTCCACAGTCTGCCTCAAACTCCTGACTCTGACTGTAAAGAGTTAGAGTTCAACTACAAACTTGGAGGGAAGAATCCACACAAGACCACCATCACTGCACCAGCTGCAAAGTTGGAGAGGTTCCCAAACCACCTTAAAGTTGTTGTTATTGGCTTAATTGATACTTATTTGAGAGAGAACTCCCATCTGTCGATTGACTACCCAGATATCTACAAGGCTTAGCCAGGCAGAACCCAGGTTTCCTGCCTAGGTGGCAGGAACCCGATTACTTGGGTTATTACCTCCTGCCTCCCAAAATTACATTAACAGAAACCTGGAATTAGGACCACAGCTGGGAGTTGAACCCAAGTAATTCAATATGTGATACTAGTGTATCAACCACTATATCAAATATCCACCCCACCTTCAGGTTTAGTAATTGAAAGCGGAATGAGCTTAAAAGAACAAATATTTAAGGGTCTATTCAAACTCCCTGTATATTCACTTAGGTTGTTGATCTTAAAAGGTTTATGTAGTTATTTGAAAGGCAGAGTTAGAGAGAGAGAAAGAGATCTTCCATCTGCTGTCCTCTCCCCAAATGGCTACAAACTGGACCTGGACCAAGCCAAAACTTGGCTGTTGTGGCCATCTGGAAAGTGAACCAGCAAATGGAAGATATATCTCTCTAACTCTTTCAAATAAAATTTTAAAAATACATATATTAAAAATAATACTTGTGGGGGCCAGCGCTGTGGCGCAGTAGATTAACGCCCTGGCCTGAAGTGCCAGCATCCCATGTGGGCACCAGTTCTAGTTCCGACTGCTCCTCTTCCAATCCAGCTCTCTGCTGTGGCCTGGGAAAGCAGTAGAGGATGACCCAGATCCTTGGGCCCCTGTACCCGTGCAGGAAACCCAAAGAAGCTCCTGAATCCTGGCTTCGGATCAGCACAGCTCCGGCCGTTGCGGCCAACTGGGGAGTGAACCAGCGGATGGAGGACCTCTCTCTCTCTCTCTCTCTCTACCTCTCCTCTCTTTGTGTAACTCTGACTTTCAAATAAATAAATAAATCTTTAAAAACTACTAATACTAATACTAATCTCTAAAAAATAATAATACTAAAATGAGCAAGTTGAGATGAGTAAATAGAAAATAATAATAATTTGCTAGGAAGACTAACAGACTCACTCATGGTTTTGTTTATTAAAGAAAAAGAAAGCAAATTTGAACCAGCCAAAGAAGGAGATACAAAAGGGTATCCGTATGGTAGACTTCAGATCATACTCCTCATGGAATCATAGACTCTGTTACCTCTTCCCATCCCTTGGCGTCCAAAGTTTTTATTAAAGTTTCATTATGTGGACGTGATTGATTCATTGCCCACATGATTGGTCTCTTGTCTCAGCAGATACCATGTGACTCAAAGACCCTATCCTAAATCCTATTGTTGCTCTTTGTAGTGTGACCTACTCTACCCAGAGTCCTCTTACTAGCATAGAGATTGGGTATGCTGAAAGAGCAACAAAGACACTTCTATGAGAGGATTCTAAGGGCTTAAAAATTGCCCCCTAGGAACTGGTACAAAAGTCATACCTCTGTTAGGATGAGGCTAAATACTATACAATACAATTCACCTATAATGGAATATTAATTTTTTCAACATTTTCCTTCCATTCTAGAAATTACTGAAGACATCCCCATGAAGAGTTTGAATATGAAGACAGTGTATGTTTCCGTATTACCAACAACAGCAGATTTCTAACATTCAATTATTAATGTGTTTCAGTCACCTTTTCTGAACTTAAACTCATGACCTACCCATATGTATAATACAAGAACACATGGACACACTGAAGATACTTCCTTCAGGTGCATATTTAATGCTGCTTTGTGTCTAAAATTCAGATGGATTGATTGATCAATCAAGTGACTTGAGAACACACAGTGGTGTTCACACATAACCATAAACACCTATGCAGTCATGTTGGAGATGATTATAAAGTTACCTCAGCATCACAAAGTTTATTTCTATACTTGAGTTCTTAAGTACAGAATGTAGAAGTGACTTAAATGGCATAGTACATATATCACTGTTTGGCCTTTGAAAATTTATTTGAGACCTCTTGAAGAAATGAACATGTTATATATTTCTGCTGCCTGGATTTTCCTGGGTAATTTGATGGAATATTTTGTTTCAGTAAATCAGAATAATAAACTCTCCCAAATATAGATGTGTTAGAAGTAATTCATTCTCCTATAGTTTAATTAAAACATGAAATTTGTAATTTTTGAAAAACCAAGATTTCATGGTGACATCTGTATTTACAGAAGACTAAACATCTAACATTATTTCTTCCCAAGTCCTGGGCAATAATTTGGATCCTCAAAGAAGCAAGTTCCAAGATAAAATTTGATGTGCAAGAATTAATTGGAAGGGCTAGCACTGTGGCATAGTAGGTTAAGCCTCCATTTACAGTGCCACCATTCTCATATGGGCACTGGTTCGAGTCCTGATTGCTCTACTTCCCATTGTAGCCATTTGGGGAGTGAACCAGCAGATAGAAGAACTCTCTGTCTATAACTCTGCCTCTCAAATAAATAAAGAAATCTTTCAAAAATAATAAAAAGAAGCAGAGCAGCTGGGACACTGGCGGATACCCATCTAGGCCACAATGCTGGTCCCAGATGAATATTTCCTAAAATTGACTGTTAAACACATTTGTAAATATATTTTTAAAAAAATAATTGGATGCACAAGGGGAGAGGGAGCAAGTATTAAGAGAACCTTCAAACGACAATGTAGATCTGGTAGCTGTGATAAGACAAAAGGAAAATATGAGAGGACGGATGGAGGATCTCTCTCCTCTCTCTCTTCTCTCTCTCTCTCTCTCTCTCTCTCTCTCTCTCTCCTCTCTTTGTGTAACTCTGACTTTCAAATAAATAAATAAAGGAAGGAAAATAGATTACAAAAAGTCTGAATTTCAATACAGAAGCAAAGCCAATGGGCCAATGAAGAGTCTTCAGGCAAAGATTTCTTTTAGTAGAGTTCAGAGTTGGATGCCAGTGGCCTAGCTTTGTGCCCCTACCTTGCTCAGTCAGTATCTGGGTACTCCCCAAGTTAGATCATAGCCTTGGCACAAATGCCAATGAAAATAGGCAGAATCTGGAGAATTGGAAAGCAGGTAGATGGGAGTAAACTAACTTGGTAGACCCAAGAGAGTCAAATTGTAAGCTAGCAGTAGAGACACTAAATAATGCATTTATAGCTTCGTGTTCTCAGCACCCATTACCTCTGGGACTAAAGGTGAAGAAGAGGCACAAAGTAGGGAGGGTTAGGTGCACGCTGGGAAAAGCTTCTCCCCATTGCCACATTGCTAGGCAGCTCTCTCTATCCCACTTAATTGGCATTTGCAGAGTTCTTCTCTATTGAGGCTAACAGAATGACCATACATGGTAGAAATCCACTGAAGACAATGCTATTTGCAAGTTTGTCAGATTCCCAAAACCAACCCTTGGGTTAATTTGCTAGAAAGACAGAAAACTTGCATTCCTGTTACCACTAATTACAGGGAAATGTTAGATTACAGTCAGCCACAGAAATGCAGACGACAGTCCAGGAGAAGTATCAAACACATCTCTGTTGTCCTGTCTCTGGAGAGTCAGAATGCATTACCAACATCAGTGTATGACAGTATGCACAGAGGTGCTCAGGCAATCCTCAGTGTTTCTTGCAGCTTCATCATATATGCATGGGTGATTGTCCACATGGTTTATCTGTAAGTCAACTGATACGGCATGACCCAAAATCTTCACCGTAAATCACTTTGTTGATCTGTCTGATGTGGTCTGTGTCCCCCTCACCCTAAGACTAAGATTTATGGAATTTGTGGCCAATATCAGCCATAAATTATTTTTTTAAATTACATTTTAAAGACTATTCAGTATTACATAGGCAAACAAGATACTCCTGTCTATTCAAATGTTACAAGGGCAAAACCAAATCTATATAGTATTGTACTGGACATAAGATTAAGTGGCTTTATATATACTGCCCACCAGACAAAAAAGAAAAATGTAAAAGTATTGGCATGAAGGATTACTCACAAAATGGCTCACTGATCAACCTACAATTAAGTTCAAAGTACCACACATACCATACCCTTGTGTCAATGTTTTAGCCCTGGGATGTTATCTGTGGTGCTGCAGAATTACCAGATATCTAATGAAAGCCTCTAACATGGAAGAGTCCAAAATAGGCTGGCTCCTGCAGGGCTGGCATCCCATATGGGCGCCGGTATGAGTCCCGGCTGCTCCTCTTCCAATCCAGCTCTCTGCTATGGCCTGGGAAAACTGGAAGATGGCCCAAGCCGTTGGGCTCCTGCACCCGCCTGGGAGACCCAGAAGAGGCTCCTGGCTCCTGGCTTCGGGTCTTCTCAGCTCCAGCAGTTGTGGCCATCTGGGGAGTGAACCAGCAGATGGAAAACTCTCTGCCTCTGCCTCTCTGCCTTTCAAATAAAATAAATAATTTTTTTTAAAGTAAAAAACAAAGGAGAAAATAAGGACTCAAATAATGTCCTTAGAGAACAAAGGGTAAAGTATTACCTCTATGAAATAAGAATGGACTGCTGTAAAATGGAGATGTCAGAGAACAAAATGTTCCTGATAATTTAAAACATAAAAGCAAAAATGAAAAACCTCAACAGAATCACTGGAAAATAGTGTTGAGGACATTTTCCAAGTGGTGTTGGTATTAAAGATAAAAATTAGTTCCTGGGGCTAGCGCTGTGGCATACTAGGCAAAGCTGACACCTGCAGTGCCGGCATCCTATATGGGCGCTGGTTCAAGTCCCAGCTGCTCCACTTCCAATCTAGCTCTCTGCTATGGCCTGGGAAAGCAGTAGAAGATGGCCCAAGTCCTTGGACCCCTGCACCTGCGTGGGAGACCCGGAAGAAGCTCCTGGCTTCAGATTGGCACAGCTCAAGCCATTGCAGCCAATTGGGGAGTGAACCAGCGGATGGAAGACCACTCTTTCACTCTCTGGCTCTCCTTCTCTCTGTGTAACTCTGACTTTCAAATAAATAAGTAAATCTTAAAAAAAAAAAAAAAAAAATCTAAGATGAGAGGGAAGAGATATGTGAATTAGAATCTGAGAAGTCCAGTATCCAAATTGTAGGGGTTCCAAAAGAGAAGTCAAATGTAAATAATGTAAGCAAATGCCACATAACTAAAATACAGAAGCAGATGGAAAGGTGCTTTCAAATGCCTAGAAAAACACATGAAAATAAACTCCAAGGGGCCGGCACTGTGGTGTAGCAGGTTAAAGCCCTGGCCTGAAGCACTGGCATCCCAAATGGGCGCCGGTTCTAGTCCCAGCTGCTCCACTTCTGATCCAGCTCCCTGCTATGGCCTGGGAAAGCAGTGGAAGATGGCCCAGGTCCTTGGGCCCCTGCACCCACATGGGAGACCTGGAAGAAGCTCCTGGCTCTTGGCTTCAGATCGGCCCAGCTCCAGCCTTTGCGGCCAATTGGGGCGTGAGCCATCCGATGGACTTTCTCTCTCTCTCTCTCTCTCTCTGTGTGTGTAACTCTGACTTTCAAATAAATAAATAAATCTTTAAAAAGAAAAGAAAAAACTCCAAGGCACATCACTGAAATTTAAGAATAAAGAGAAGAGTAGGTTTCTAGAATTTTTTTCAAAAACAAAAGATTAGGGGCCGTGCTATTGCACAGCAGGTTAATGCCCTGGCCTGAAGCATCGGCATCCCATATGGGTGCCAGTTTGGGACCCAGCTGCTCCACTTCCGATCCAGCTCTCTGCTATGGCCTGGGAAAGCAGTAGAAGATGGCCCAAGTCCTTGGACCCCTGCACCCACGTGGGAGACCCAGAGGAAGCTCCTGGCTCCTGGCTTCGGAGCAGCGCAGCTCCAGCCATTGCAGCCAATTGGGGAGTGAACCATCAGATGGAAGACTTTTCCCTCAGACTCTCCTTTCTTTGTGTAATTCTTTCAAATAAATAAATAAATCTTTTTTAAAAAAAGGTTAGCAATTAGTAAGTATTTGATTTCTCAATACAGCAAGATGATAATCTTCCCAATGCTTAAGGAAAAGTTTACTAGCTAAAACTCTAGTAAACCAAACCACCAAATAAGTCTAAAGTTAGAGTAGAGACACTTGGAGACATGATGTAGGTCTTGAAAAATTCATCTGTTATGGTTTGAGCAGGACTTGACTCCCCAAACTCTCAGACATTTCACCCCTACATTTTTATGTTAATAATGAATTGATGTTAATGGTTGATGGATTAGGGGTAGAGACTTGATCAGATTAAATTATGGCGTCTGAGAGGTGGCCTGTTTTTAAGTCCTGCCCTCAAGCTAATTCTCACGCCAACGTTGGTTGCACAGGCTGAATGTGCAGAAGCCTCTGCTTCCTGGCGCACAGTGTGATCCTCCCTCCACATGTGAACCCCACAAGACCAAGGGGTCACCCATCACAGCCAAAATAAACCTTCATGTCTAAGAACTCCTCTTAGGTATTCAAGTTATAGTGATGGATAGCTGACTGATACATCTCCCGTGAACCTTCCTCTGGGAGCTACTGGAAATGTGCTCTACCAAAATGCAATAAGCACACCCAGACCTTGATTTCTAACACCACTCTACAATTAAAGGAACCAAATTTCCCCCAAGAAAAACGGCTGATTCTGGAACCAGTGATGGGACTACTTGGGGCCAGTATTGTGGCATAGCAGGTAAAGCCGCCACCTGAGATACCACCATCCCATATGGGTGCCAGTTTTTTTGTCCCAGCTGCTCCACTTCTGATCCATCTTCCCACTAATGTGCCAGGGAAAGCAACAGAATATGACTCAAGTGCTTGGGCCTCTGCACCCATATGGGAGACTTAGAAGCAGCTCCTGGCTCCTGCCCCAGCCCTGACTATTGCTGCCATCTGGGGAGTGAACCAGCAGATGGAAGACCTCTCTTTCTCTCTGCCGCTCCTTCTCTCTCTGTGTACCTCTGACTTTCAAATAAATAAATCTTTTTTTTTTTTTTAAAGAAATGATATGTAGGTAAGATTTTGGACTTAAAGATGATGCGGAACTGGGTTAAGGTTTGGGGTTGTTGAAATGTGGGTGAATGTATTTTACATGTGAGAAGGATATAAATCTTAGTCACACGTTGAAGTCCTTCACTCTAGTACCTCAAAATGTGATTATGCACATAGACAGCATCTTTAAGAAATGAATAAAATGAAGCCCTACACTAAGCTTGAATCCTACCTGTCCTTACTCTGGAACCCTGTTGGTGTGTTGGTAAGCTGTTGGAGAGGGAAAGCAGTTACATATCCATTTGCAATGTCATATCTGTTTTAAGGTGCCTGAGTCCTTGGGCTCTGACTTCCAGAGGAATTTCTTAGCCGTTTTCTTTTTCCTTTTGTAGAGATTTATTTATTTGAAAGTCAAAGTTACACACAGAGGGATGGAGAGACAGAGAGAGAGAGAAAGAGAGAGAGGTCTTCCATCCGCTGGTTCACTCCCCAATTGGCTGCAACGGCCGGAGCTGTGCTGATTCGGAGCCAGGAGCCAGGAGCTTCTTCCAGGTCTCCCACTTGGGTACAGGCGTCCAAGCACTTGGCCCATATTCTACTGCTTTCCCAGGCTATAGCAGAGAGCTGGATCGGAAGTGGAGCTGCTGGGACTTGAACCGGCGCCCACATGGGATGCTGGCACTGCAGGCATCAGCTTTACCAGCTATGCCACAGTGCTGGCCCCTCTGAGCCCTTTTCTTTAACTTCTTACATGAGACAGGAAGTCTGGTGGGGGCTGGCTGTCTATTTGCTCTTACCCTAGGTAGGCTAAGGCTCTGGTCAAGTTTTTCCTTTGAAGACAGGTCTTTAAAGAGAACCAAATGTTGCAGGCGCATTTCAGATATTTACTTTCTCTCTTTCTCTGCAGAAGCATCAAAGGATTTACCGCCCCTCCCTGGTGGGACTCATGGGGGTAAAACCTGAAGGATTTTGAGGCCCCTTTAAACTGCGCCCCAACAAGTTACTAACTCTCCAATTAGTTTATGCTAAGTTGCCAGCAACTAGGCAACTACCATTCGCATGTTCCTACCAGTTCTTGGACCCAGGATTATCTGCTTCCATTTTTGGTGCAATCCTCCATATTTACCTGTCTCTTCAGGTTAGGTTTGTCCTGTGACTTAATTACCTTTCTTGGAAGAAAATCACTTTAGCCAGCACCGTGGCTTAACAGGCTAATCCCCCGCCTTGTGGCGCCAGCACACCGGGTTCTAGTCCCGGTTGGGGCGCCGGATTCTACCCCAGTTGCCCCTCTTCCAGGCCAGCTCTCTGCTATGGCCCGGGAAGGCAGTGGAGGATGGCCCAAGTGCTTGGGCCCTGCACCCCATGGGAGACCAGGAGAAGCACCTGGCTCCTGGCTTCGGATCAGCGCGATGCGCCGGCCTCAGCGGCCATTGGAGGGTGAACCAACGGCAAAAAGGAAGACCTTTCTCTCTCTCTCTCTCACTATCCACTCTGCCTGTCAAAAAAAAGAAAGAAAAAAAAAAGAAAAAGAAAGAAAATCACTTTATTCTACTCACAAACAGTAACATTACTACAGCTGCTCAAGGAGACCAAATGTCTTTGCAGCCCCAAGTTCGATACCATCTCAGTGAGTTTCCACACAGCAAGAATGCCCTCTTCCACTGCAATGCTGAACCAAGGATGCTCTTCAAAGCAGGTGACAGCTGGACCTGTTGGCTTTACACTTTACACTTTGACCACCAATTACATTTTCATGCTAAAATAACTTGGTCATGAGATTGGATTTTCTACTTCATCCTGAACCTCTTGATTAGACTAACCCGTTTGCAATTCCACACTGTCTCAGGACTTCACTGAAACCCTCATAGAGCCTAACATCACCCTGGTTCTGGGCACACTCCAAAAACCGCTTCATTACTCCTGCTGTTGTGCTGACTGGTTTCCCTTAGGCACCCAGTAAGCGATGCTGGGACTTGAGGACTCCGAATACTTCCTCCACTGAAGCCGCCAGTGATAGCATGACCCAGTGCATGCCCACAGCAGAGCCCACGGCCATGCCAGCTGCAGTGGCTGCCATCTGGGCCATGAGGCCTGGCTGTCGGGCTGCAGCAGACATTGGGGCTGCTCGTGGCTGGGCTGCCAGCACTGGCCTTGGTGCAGCTCTCCTTTGAGGAGCCCAGCTGGCCAGAGGAGCCATGCGGGAAGTACGCGTTCAGCTTCCACATCATGTGGTAACTGTGAAACCCCTTGGCGTCTACCCTGGTGAATCAGTTCCTAGCAGAGCTAAGAAATGTTGATTTTCAGTTGTTCATCATTTTCCAGTGTGTGAAGGCAGGAATGAGGACTTCCAAGCCTTTTACTCAGAGGCGTGAGAGTGGAATTGGAAGCCGGTGCTGTGGCAGAGTGGGTAAAGCTGCTGCCAATTTTGACAAGAGTCCTGCTAAATCAATTTATCCAGAATCCCTCTTACCCGATTTCTGCAAAAACTCCATTGCAATAGTTCCTGTATCAGTTGCAATAGTTTTAAAACAAGATACCCCAGATATGAGTTTCTTGTCAGATGTGGTTTATCAAATGTGTTTTGCAAAATTTTCCCCCAGTTTTTAGCTTTTCTTTTTCATTTTTACTTTATTTAAAGTACTTTTTAAAAATTTATTTGAAAGGCAGCGTTACAGAGAGATATACTCCCCAATGTCTGAAAATGGCCCCAGGCAGACCTAGGCTGAATCCAGGAGCCAGGAGATTCATCTGGGCCTCCCATGTGGGTGGCAGGAACCCAAGTACTTGGGCCATCTTCCACTGCTTACGCAGGCACATTAGCAGGGAGCTGGATCAGAAGGGGAGCAGCCATGATACAAATCAATGCCCATATGGCATGCCGGTGTCGTAGGTGGCAGCTTAACCTGCTGTGCCACAGTGCCAGCACCCCATCCTTAATTTTTAAAGCATAGTCTTTGGGGCTGGCGCTGTGGCATAGTGGGTAAAACTGCCACTGCAGTACTGGCATCCCATGTGGGTGCCAGTTCAAGTCCCAGCTGCTCTACTTCTGATCCAGTTCTCTGCTATGGACTGGGAAAGCAGTGGAAGATGGCCCTGGTGCTTGGTCCCTGTACCTATGTGGAAAACTCAAAAGAAGCTCCTGGCTTCAGATCAGCCCAGCTGTAGCTGTTTCGGCCATTTGGGGAATGAACTACCAGATAGAAGACCTCTCTCTCTCTCTCTATCACTCTGTCTTTCAAATAAATAAATCTTTAAATACACAAAACAAAAAAACATGGTCCTATGCAGGGCAAAAGGTTTTTTTTTTTTTTTTTTTTTTTTCTAGAACCCGGTGTGCCGGGCACCGCAAGGCGGAGGATTAGCCTGTTAAGCCACGGCGCTGGCCTAACGCTGCCTTTCAATAACTAAAAAGCGTTTGAAAAAGTGATCTAGACTACCAGTTGAACAGTGAGACACTTGCTATATCAGATATTAGGATATTGTATAAAGCAACATAGTTTAAATAAGGGGTAGATACTGGAAAAGCGTGTACATACACGCATACATGGACAAAAGATACCTGCTGCCAGCCCATAAATTCAACTCTTTCTTCTTGGCTCTCTCCAGCCTCCACTCAGGAATATTTAATGAGGTATCCTACCACTTTGTTCTTTCATCGAAGTCCTCTCCCATCCGTGTCACAGGGTAATTTTGGGCTTATATATCAAAATAGGCAGACCCCTAAATGCTCTATTGGCCTGCTACCTTCTGTTCACCAACTTCTCTCGTCCAACAGAGAATCTGATGTTCTGGTCAAAAGAGTACTACCCTCGGGGAGAACAGCAGGCACACAGGGCATGTTCGTTCTGCTGGGATGCAGCCTCACTTGAAGCTGATTATTCATTTTGAGCTTAATATGCCTAAAGTGCACCCCTCTTTAGGCTTTTCGCTTTGCCTCCCCTGACCTTTAAAATTAAGCTGCTTTGAATTTTTAAATAAATTTTGAAAAAAAAATTTCTAACACTAGTATTATGCAAATAATGGTCCATCCTAGCACAAGCTGTTAGTGTTCATCCTACTTAATACGCAGGCAGCAGGATCAGAGGTGAAAGGGTAACCGAGCCCAGCGCCCTCTCCCAACCCAGGTGGGAATGGCCGGTGTTAGCTCCGCTATACGCCCAGGAGGCCCTTCCAATCCAGGAGGGCTGCAAGCCGTCTCCAGGTTTTCCCATCTTAAATTACTATGAGAAGAGCCAAGGTGGGTTTGCAGTTTCCCAGGAGGGCTGGCTCAGGGAGCCCTCGCCCGGGGGGACACCTGACCGCAACCCGGGAGGACCCGCCCCAGAGCGGCTGAAACCCAACACGCCACACCTGCCCCGGAGGGGAAGGCAGGGTAGAGCAAGATCTTGGCTGCTAGAACAAGCCTGGTAACCTTCAGACTAAGGGAGGTCAGGGAAATGCAACTCGTTTTATTAGAACTCCTTAAACTCGCAATTAACACAGAGGGGAAAAACCAAACACCCGCAGCGTTCTGCCCCCAGCTTCTAGGGCAGCAGCTGTAGGACCTAGAAGAGTAGAATTATTGAGGGATCTGCGCTTGAAGCCCTGGTTCTCGCTCTTGGCTCTTCATAACCTGGTAACCGGGTCCTCGGCAGCCTCGCCCACCTCGACTGGAGACCGCTGCGTGCCGGCCTCGCGCATTTCAATCGGAGACCGCTGCGTGCCGGCCTCCTGCGCCTGGACCTTCTCTGAGCTTTGCACCCGGAGCTGGCGGTGATAGTCGGCCAAGTTCATGATCAGCTTGGATACGTCCTTCTGAAAATAAGGTCGCCCGCATATCAAGATCTCAGCTTCGCCGTCAGGTTCCCATCGGTTCACATGAAGCAGGGTGTGGGAGACACACTCGACGTGCGGGATGTGCTCCCCGCCGGGGCCGAAGATCGCTTCCACCAGCCAAGCCTCCAGGTGAACTGCCTTCGGACTCTTGAGGAACTCGGAGTGGAACCAGCTGGGCAGCTTGGTGAGGTTCCCGAGCACCTGGAACAGCTCCCCTACTTTATCTGAGAGACAGAGCTCCCATCTACTGGTTCACTACTCAGTTGTACAAAATGAAGCCAGGAACTGGGAACTCACTGCAGGTCTCCCATATGGGTGGTAGGGATCCAACCACCAGAATTATCATCTGCTGCCTGCCAGGATCTGCAATAGCAGGAGGATGTAATTGGTAATGGAGCTAGGACTTGAACCCAGGCACTCTGATATGAGATCTTAACCAATAGCCATCCACTAAAGGGCAAAAATTTTACATCTTGATGAGGTGCAATCATTAAAAAATTGTTTTGGGGGGGCAGGTACTGTAGCGTAGTAGGTAAAGCCACCACCTATAGCGTCAGCATCCCATTTAGGCACCAGTTTTAGTACCAGTTGCTCCACTTCCAATTCAGCTCTCTGCTATGGCCTGGGAAAACAGTAGAAGATGGACCAAGTCCTTGGGCCCCTGAACCCACATAAGAGACCTGGAAGAAGCTCCTGGCTCCTGGCTTCTGATCGGCTCAGCTCTGGCCATTGCGGTCATTTGGGGAGTGTACCAGCAGATGGAAGACCTCTGTGTGTGTGTGTTTGTGTGTGTGTGTGCCTTTCATATAAATAAATAAATCTTTTAAAAAAATTCTTCAATGAAACAGTCTGGGCATGAAGATTTAGAAAGAATTCTCTCTCACCCCCTGGTTCACTCCCTAAATACCTGCAACAAGGCTGAAGTCTGGTGCCAGAAGTGAGCCCACATGTGTGATAGGGGCATAGTTACTGGAACCATCACCAGCTGCCTCCCAAGGTGCTCATTAGCAGAAAGCTGGGATCAGAAGTAGAGCTGGGACTCAAAAATGGGTGCTGTACTCTGGGGTCTGGGTGTCCCAAGCAGTATCTTAACCCTTGTGCCAAATGTCCAACTTGAGGTTTGTCAGGTGTTTGAGGAGCTGTTTATGGTATTCTTTTTATGTCTGCTATAGTGGTGTCTCCTGTTTCACTGCTGATATTGGTAATCAGTGCCTCCTCTATAGCTTTGTCAATTTTATTGACTTTTGCAGAGAGCAAGCTTTTGATTTTTCCACTTATTTTTCTTCTTCAGTTTCATTGATATCTAGTATTATCTTTATTATCTCCCTTCTTTTACTTGCTATGGATTTCTTTTGTTCTTCTTTCTAGTTTCCTTAAGTGGGAACTTGGTCCTTGATTTGAGAATTTCCTCTTTTGTAATGTAAAACTTTAGAAGCATAAATTTTCCTCTCACCACTGCTTTAGCTGCATCCCACACATTTTATATAATCGTTTCATTTTCATTCATTTTTTAAAAAAATGTGAGATCTCTGAACCATGCATTATGTAGCATTGTGTTTCCAAGGGTTTGGAGATTTTGAAAGATCACACCATCTTTCTGTTACTGGTTTTTACTTTATCTGTTCAGAGACCACATTCTGTACGATTTCTTTTAAATTTGTTGAGATTTGTTTTAAGGCCCAGGTCATGGGTTACCTTGGTAAATGCTCGAACGATGCTCAGGTAAATGCTTGACTAGAATGTTTCCTGCTGTTCAGGGGTGGAATGTTCCCTAAATGAGGATTACTTCCCTTCCTGTGGTTGGTAGTGTTGAGTTCACAGAGGTATGGAGGAAAGGTTGGGTGACAGCGTTTGGTTGTGTCCTGGCTAGCCCGAAGGGACACACCTCCGCTAGTTTCCTTTCCTCTGACAGTTCAGCCCCGCTGTCCCTACATCACTTCAACATGGCCGCCGGCAGACCGGAAGGTCAGCGTGGGCGCTGCCATATTGGCTGCGAGCCTCAGCCGCCCAAACCAGAGCGTTTGGCTGAGCGCCATGTTGACTACTGGCAATCCGGCCGTGAAGCCTTTTCTGGGCATGCGCACACGCAGGCCGCGCCGCATCGCGTCCAGCTGGGGCAGGGAGGGAATGACAAAAAGGAAGTGGGTTGCGTGCTAAAGTCTGCGACCGTAGTCGCCGCCCGGGGCAGATGAGACAGCGTGGGTGAGGGTCAGGTGAGTGCCGGGCTGAGCTTCTGTGCGCTGCGTGAAGAGGGGCCTCTGACGTCCGTGCCCTGAGCGATGGGGCGGGCTGTGGACGGACACTGGAGTCAGCGCCCTGGGATGGTCGGTTTGGGCGGGATGATGCGGTTTGCCGGGTCCCTGAGGATGGGTGTGCGGTCCAGGGAGGCGCTCTGCGGGGGCTCTGAGGCGGGTGTGTGTGTGGGAAGTGTAACTGGGGAGCGAGAAAGCAGGTGTGTGAGGGTGAGTGGTGCTATCTGATTTCCTGTCTCCTCTATGCGTAGTGGTCTGCCTGCACTTAACGTTTCTGACTCGTTACCATGGCATACTTTGCTGGGGATTTCTGAAATACAGCTGGGGCGTTGCATCCAATTTTCCACTTACTTTGTTTTGTTCCCTCCGTATTCTGATTGGTAGCTCCTGTGCCATTCCTATTATGTTTATATATTATTCTTTCTCTTATAATCGTGTATCTCAAGGATTTATTTTATGGGACGTTTTGAAATACTGGCTCTTAGTTTTGTTTGCATCCCTTACTCTTTTAATTTTTCCTTTTTAGATGCCTCCTCCTCCCGCCCCTGCTTCGCCCTTGATGTGATTTGTTGTTTTATCCTTTATTAAGTTTTATACTGGGTGCATTTAGGGTTGTAAAGTTTTTTTACATCTTTATCTGTGAAACGTATAAATTCATTTTGATGCCCCACTTTAATCCTGAGTTATTTAGGAGAGTTGCTTCATCCCCAGATTGAGATGTTTTGATTGCTTATTTTTTAAATCATTATTTTGTCTGAAAATGTAGACTTGTAAGGGTCGCAGAACATTTACCGCCAAGGAACGACTCCAAGAGACACTGTCATGCAGTCAGCAAAGGGTTTATTTTCTCCAGCATGCTGGGGCTGTCTGAACACTCAGGAACAGAGCAGCCCCTGGTGAAAGAAGGCTAGGGTTTTTATACAGTGCAACAAACAAACAGGAGGGGGTGAGTTCATACAAAGATCACTAAGTTACAGGAACTTATTGTAGCTCTTTCCGGACTCCTGCAAGCTTTATCGCGTGAGATAGTTACACAAAGCAGTTTTACAAGGCCATCTCTCAAGCAGATGGGGACAGTATCACAGGCAAATGGGGACACATGTTTCAACAGAGATAATTTGGTTCCTTATCACCGTGGCTACACTTGGATTTTTGCAGTTTCAGTTTTATGGCTTTACTTTTAAGCTTTTAACCCTTCAGACTGTCAAGTCTCAACTTTAATTTTTTTTTTTATTTGAATGGCAGAGAGAGAGAGAGAGAAGGGAGAGACAGAGAGATCTTCTGTCAGCTGGTTCACTCCCCTGAAATGGTCAGGGCTGGTCCAGGCTGAATCTAGGAGCCCAGAACTCCATCTGGGTCTCGTGGGTAGGGGCCCAAGCACTCGGAACATCTTCCACTGCATTCCCAGGCACTAGCAGGGAGCTGGATTGGAAGAGGAGCAGCCGGCAGTGAAACCAGCTCTCCATTATAGGATGCACGTGTTGCAAGCAGCAGCTTAACCCACCGCAGCAATGCCAGCCACTCAACTTTTTAAAATTTATCAAGATACTCTGAAGCCAAGCTGCACAGTGAACTTTGTTCAGTGGATATAAGAGAAAGTATGTATTTTGTTCATATGATACACAATTCTCTTCATACATGTTAACTCTAGCTTGTGCTTGTATGTTTCAAATCTTTGTCTTTTCTGAATTTTGATTTTCTTGATTGATTCATCATATTATAGAAGAGATAAAATACAAATTGCTCACTTTGACAGTTCATTTTGTAGTTCTGTTGCTGCCTATTTGCTTTGATTTTTTGCTGACAGAGTAATGAATTAGAGTTCAGTGAGACAAAAGTAGAGATAGTAAGGGAACGGGCCAGGTAAGAGAGAATGTGGTCCCTTATTGTCCTGGGGGCTTTTGTCCCTAACGGATGAGGTGCGTTGACTGGTGATGTGGCCATGATGTTCATGACTGGCATTTTTGATCCACACCTTAGAGTTGCATACCTTCGGGGTCTCTGTGCATGTGGCTATAAACTAGACTTTTCTGATTTGACTGAGCACCTGTTTTAACAGGATAGTTTTTGTTTGTTTGTTTGTTTGTTTTTTAAGATTTATTTTATTGGGGCCAGTGCTGTGGCATAGCAGATAAAGCTGCCACTTTCAGTGCTAACATCCCATATGGGTGCCCATTTGAGTTCCGGCTGCTCTACTTCAATCCAGCTCTCTGCTATAGCCTGGAAAAGCAGTAGAAGATGGCCCAAGTCCTTGGGCCCCTGCACCCACGTGGGAGACCTGGAAGAAGCTTCTGGCTCCTGGCTTCAGCCTGACCCATCCCCAGCTGTTGCAGCCATTTGGGGAGTGAACCAGCAGATGAAAGATTTTTTTCTCTCTGTCTCTCCACTCTCTCTGTAACTCTGCATTTCAAATAAATAAACAAATCTTTAAACAAAAGAATGGCAGAGTTATATATAGGGAGAAGGAGAGATGGACAGAGATCTTCTATGTGCTGGTTCACTCCCCAAATGGCCACAATGGCCTGGGCTGGGCCAGGCCATAGCCAAGGACTTGGGCCATTCTCCACTCTTTTCCTAGGTGCATTAGTAGGGAGCTGGATTGGCAGTGGAGCAGACAGGACTCAAACTGGCACCCATATGGAATGTTGGCATTGCAGGCCACAGTGCTGGCTCCTTATCAGGATACTTTAACCATAAGTGAAGTGGGTAAAAGTGAAGAATCAGGTGTCCAGTTTGTAATTTTTTTTTTAAAGATTTTATTTGAGAGGCAGAGTTACAGACAGAGAGGTCTTTCATCCTCTGGTTCACTCCCAATATGGCTGCAATGGCCAGAGCTGGGCTGATCTGACGCCAGGAACCAGTAGCTTCTGCTGGGTCTCTCTCCTGGGTACATGGGCCCAAGCCCTTAGGCCATCTTCCACTGCTTTTCCAGGTCACAAGCAGAGAGCTGGATTGGAAGAGGAGCAGCCAGGACTCAAACTGGAGCCCATATGGGATGTCGGCTCCACAGGCAGAGGCTTAGTTTCCTATGCCACAGCACCTAGTGAAGTCATATAATATCTGACACAGTAATTGCATCCTGTGTGGATATCAGAAAACAGATTGAAGTGAATTCTTCAGGTTCTCATAGCTGGAGCGTGGAAGAGCTGAGTTTCAAATCTATGTTGTTTTTGCTCCCTGAGCCACCCTGCTCCACTTTGGGTGCAGTGGCCTGTGCTTGTGCCTCTGTGGCTCTTACTCTCTGTTACCCTGTCTCCAGTTGGACCCTGTGTGTTTGAGCCCAGCACGAGGTCAGACTACTTGGCTGAACCTTCAGGTCCCTTTTTCAGACTGGCCATCTTTGGATGTTCACCCAGCGTTGGGCTCCTGGGAAGACTGGAGTTCTAGGAGACATGGAGGTGAGGGCCAGTGAGAACATGTCACTTGTCCTGGAGGTCCTGGATCCTGCCTTGGGATGAGTGACATTCCCCGTGAGGGGAAAGATGGAGCAGCAGGAGCAGGAATTCTCTCAGAGCTGGACTTGCTAAGCCAAAGCATATTCTGTTTGCCAGCATAAACACTGCACACCCCAAGGCTGTTCCCTGTAGTGGGATAGATTTTTAAAAAATTACTTATTCTAGAAAACATAACTATGCATCAATGTAGAGAGAGTGATATAATGAGCCCCTGCTCTCATCACCCAGTCTTAGCAGTGCTCAGCACCCTGCCAGTGTGGTTTCACCTTTTCCTTTTCACTTACTTCATTTTGGCCTGAATAATTTAAAACATTTCAAAATCCCAGACAATATAGATGCTTTAGCATGCAGGACCAAGTGAACTTTTAAAAGATTTGTATATTTATTTGTTTATTTGAAAGGCAGTGTGACAGAGAGAAGGAAATCTTCCATCTGCTGGTTTACTCCACAAATGGCTGCAATGGCCAGGATTGGGTGAGGCAAAGCCCAGGAACCCAGAGCTCCATCTGTATCTCCTGCAAGGGTAGAAGGGGTGCAGCCCCCTACGTCATCATCCACTGCTTTCCTGGGTTCATTAGCAGGGAGCTGGATTAGAATCAGAGCAGCCAGGACTGAAACTAGTGCTCCAATATGGAATGCTGGCTTGAACTTGCCTTTCTTTTTGTCAGACCATCATACCATTACATACCTAACAAAAGTTATGGAAACTCATTATTATTATTTCATACTCAGTGTCTAGTCACATTTCCTATATTACTTAAAAAATTTCTTTTTAGGGTCTGGCACTGTGGCATAGTAGGCTAAAGCCTCCACCTGTGGTGCCGGCTTCCCATACGGATGCTAATTTGAGTCCTAGCTGCTCCTCTTCTGATCCAGCTCCCTGCTATGGCTTGTGAAAGCACTAGGAGACACTCCAAGTCCTTGGGCCCTTGCATCCATGTGGGGGACCTGGAAGAAGCTCCTGGCTCCTGGCTTTTGATCGGCCCAACTCCAGCTCTTGCGGCCATTTGGGGAGTGAACCAGAGGATGAAAGACCTTTCTCCCTTGTTTAGGTGAGGTATGATGGATCATCTGCCTTATTTGGGTTTGTTGTAACAGTTGGTTGTTTGTGATTGGCTGAAAGTTTTGGTTTGTTTACATATTAAAGAAGGTTGCAGTTGGTTATGTAGGGACTGTAGGTAGAGAGGCAGTCTCAGGCCAAATTTAAGTTAATTTAATGGTAGGTTTAGAGGTTTGATCACTTTCAGGTTCTTTTGTTTTCTGTGTTTCTTGGCAGGGCTGCTCTCCAAGTAGCATTGTATATTTCCATCAGGAAATCAGCAGCCAGAGACAATCATTTCCTGGATAGGCTTCTGCTATCCATTTCTACCATTCCTTCAATGGCTGGGTTAATTACACAAAGGAAGAGAAACCCCTTCATCAGTGTTGGTTACACTAAGTTTCATCTACACTAGAAACGCAGCAGAAATGCCTGACCCTTTGTCCTTTGTTTACAGTCTCAAAAGGGATAATTTGATTCCCTATCAGGTTCCAGAAATTTTAGAACTATTCTCTATCTTGATTCGGGTGGCAGAGGCACAGGCATGGAAAATATGAAAAATGCATCCAGTTGTGTTCCTAATACTTATATAGTCTGTATAAGTTATGTTGCAACAAAAAATTAACAAGTAGCCACAAATTTTACTTCTATTAGAAAATATAAATGGACAGGCCTAATATAAAAATAAATGCAAAAGTAAGTTTAGGGGCCAGCATTGTGGCAGAGCGGTGATGCCAGCATCCCATGAGTGCCAATTTGAGACCCAGCTGCTCCACTTCTACTCCAGCTCCATGCTAACATGCCTGGGAAAACAGCAGAGGATGGCCCAAGTCCTTGAGCCCCTGCACCTGTGTAGGAGACCCGGAAGAGGCTTCTGGATCCTGGATTTGCACCGGTCTAGCTCCAGCCATTGAGGCCATTTGGGGAGTGAATCAGCAGAAGGGAGATCTCTCTTGCTCTTGCTCTCACTCTGTCTCTGTTTCTGTAAATTTTGACTTTCAAATAAATAATCTTTTTTTTAAAGGTAAGTTTAATTGAGAAATATTGGAGAGCATGGAAAGGAACCTGCTTCCAAACCAGAGAGAGAGAAGAAATGTTTTTAGAATAATTGTGGAGCTTGTATATGAGCTGAATATTAAAATAGTATTATAGGATTATTAATTTCTTAGACTTGATGCTCTTTCAGAAGATTTATGTGACACATTTGGTTATAATGTGTCACAACATCCACAACTTACAAATTGTTCAACAAGAGCAGAATTACATAAATATGGGAGCGGCAGAACTTTACTGCTCTGTTTGCTTAGAGTGGTTTTGGGTGTGCCTGAGAATTAGACTTGATTTAGAACAGATTAATGGTAGAAAAGCATACACATTTCATATGACATAGAAACCTCGAGATGACGAAGTAGCAAGAGAAAGAAAAAAAAATCATGAAAAAGTACATGAATGATGTGGGGAAGCCAAAAGAAGATAAGAAATCATTTTAATAATGCTTGTGCAAAATCCTCTTGGCTATGACTCCTCATCAAAGAATGTCTTGGGGCCGGCATTGTGGCACAGTGGCTTAAACAGCAACACACAACACCAGCATCCCTTACTAGAGTTCTACTTCAAGTCCTGACCCCTCTGCTTCTGATTCAGCTCCCTGCCAGTGCACCTGGAAAACCAGCAGATGATGGCCCCAGTACTTGGGCCCTTGCTACCCATGTGAGAGACCGGGATGGAGTTCTTGACTCCTGGCTTTGACCTGGCCATTGTGGCCATTCGGGGAGTGAACCAGTGGATGGAAGACCTCTCTTTGTCTCCATCTTGCTCCTTCTTCCCTAGCCCCTTTCACTCTGCCTTTCAAATAAATAAATCTTTCAAAATGGATGATTCTTGGGGTGGGCACTTAGCCTAGCTGTTAAGATGCTCACATTCCATATCAGGGTTCAATTTTCAGCTCTGGCTCCTGACTCCCCAGCTCCCTGCTAATGCAGATCCCGGGAGGCTGTGGTGATGGCTCAAGTAATTGGGTTCCTGCCACCTGTGTTGGAAACCTGGATGGAATTCCTGACTCCTGGTTTGACCTTGACCTAGCCCCAGCATTATGAGTACTTAGGGGGCGAACCAGCAAATGAGAGATCTCTCTTTCTCTCTGCCTCTCAAATAAATAAGTAAATAAAACTTTTAAAATAAAGAAGAATGTTTCTTTTGTCCTGTTGCAGTGAGGCATCTTTCCTTTGGAGTTTTATCTCCTCTTTTTAGGAAGAAAAGGGGAAATTACAATGCCTTTCTTGCATGTTGAAAGTGCTGTTAGTTCAGAAGAATCCCGATTCCAAAGTGGCATAATTTGCAGTGCGTAGTCTGCCAGCCTTTGTCGTGAGAATGTGAGTAGCTAGGAGAGCTACAGCCCGACTGCTTTGGACCGCTAGTTCCTCACTGCCACACGTGGGCTGGAGATTGACAGCTGCAGGCAGGCCCTGGTTTGACAGCTCCTCAGTGGAACAGTGGCAGTTGGCCCATATGACAGCTCGATGGGGCCCACATGACAAGTCTCCTGTGCAGTGTCCACACTTACTTTCCTTTCTGTGCACAACTCAAGCCTCCCTCTCTGTCTAGGCCTGCTTTCTATGCAGCACCAAGGACCACCCCCTACCCTTGCCCTGGCCCCATCCCCACCTCCACCCCATGTAGTAGAAACCACAGGTTCCACCATGTGGGCACTTGGAACCAGTGCTAGCTAGAAATATCCAGCTTGGCTGTAGGATGGGTTTCCCCCTCCCCTCAGTGACCTTTAGGTCATTATAGTAAATTGCCACAGGGCACTCCCACTCCCATCATGCATTTCATCTGTGACCCTTCCCTTATTTCCTAAAAAGAGCATGGAAATTGGCAGTGTTCTAGTCCTGCCCCAGACCCTGCCTCTGCCCTGGATGTTGCCCCATGGCTCTGGAGATTATAAAAGGAAAAGCCTACTCTTGTTTAGGGGACTTTTTCCTTTGTTGAGAGCCTTTTCACTCTTGGGTGTTATTTCCTTGGTAAGGAGTTTTCCTTTGGGACCTTTTTGTCTGTTCATGCGCTGCTTGGTTCTTGAGTTTGCCCTTTTGTTTTGCTCTGAGTAAATCCTGCTCTCTTGTACAGCTTTGTGCCTCCACCTTTGAATTCTTCCATGCATGCAGTAAGCCTAGCCGGGAGCCCCCCAGCCCATATTGTGTACGCAAATACCCTCATATGTATGCTGTATGATATATCATCCGTATATGAATTTATTTGTGAGTGTGAAAGAATAAGCAGATACGGCAAAATTCTAATTATAGAAACCAGGTGGAAGGTAGATGTACATTTCTTGAACTAATTATTCATCTTTTTTTTTAAATGTTAGACAACTGCCATAAAAGGAATTGGAAAACAACAGCCTGACTTACTCAGTGACTTAGCTGAAGGCTTAAGGTTCCTTCTTGATTGGAACCTCGTTCACTCACTTCATTGTACCCAAAACAAACTTTTTATTGGAAGTTCTAACAACTGTTTACAATGGAAAACAGTAAAAAGCCTAGAATGCTTGCTTTTTTGGTTTCTTTTGTAAATATTCTCACTACTTGGAGTGGGCTGGTCACAGGAGCTCAGAGTAAAATCAGTGGGAGGTATTCCTTACAAACAATTATTTTATTTTTTTCCTCTTAAACTGACAAATAAAAATAATATAACATGAAAATTACCTTACATCATATGTTAACATGTAGCAATTTCCTTCCAGATAATATTTTCTTTGTGCATGAATGCATTTCTATATGTGTTATGTACACACATATACTCATATATAGTATAATACAAATGGAATCATACTGTTTGGTATATCTTTTAATTTTGAATTAGCATTTTGGCATTTTTCTACAGTATTTTAATTTTATATTACAGTATATCCTTTGGACGTTCTATGAAATATTTAAGCAGTCTGTATTTAACTGGATTTCAAGCTGCTTCTGGCCCTCTTTGTTATTAACCATGTGATGATAAAACTCCTACATTTGAATCTTTGTGCATATGGGTTGATTTTTTTAAAATAATGTAGCATTAAATGTAAAGTTTTGGCTTAGAGAGACCTGGGCACTAAATGATGGGTGTGTGTGTGTAGGGGGGTAGCAGCACACTTCCTGCTCTCATCTGTACCTCTGCTCATCTGTTTTCTCAGATCTCTGCCCCTTTCCCAGAAGAGCCAAAAATGAATGAGTCTCTGGTGAGTTCTTATTTGTTTGCCTATTTACTTGTCGCTTTCTTTATTTTCTAGTGGATTTTAGGAGGCTTCTAACAATCCTTATAGTAAGGTAGATAAGGATAGATAAATTAATCTAAAATCAGAGAAAATAAAGGAGACCATCAATGCTAAGTCTAGTTTGGAATATAGATATATATGTCACATAGCTTCCCACAATTATGAACTTTGAACTATAAAATTGTTTCTGCTCTTCCTGACCATGATAGCAATGATGGAGACTGGCTGTATGGTTTGTATTACTAACAAATTATTTATCTCATCTGTGGTAAAGTTTACCCAGTTCTTAATATTTGAGAATATTCTTGATGGATGGTATCAGAAGAGCATCTTCAGCAGCACCCTTGTTTTCTGTTGTTATCTTAGGGAGCATTGCTTCTCACACTTCACTTGCATATGAATTCAAATTCTGACACAGAAAGTCTGGGATGGGATGCAAGGGTTTGCATTCTTCACAGAATCCCACCGAATGTCAGTGGGGCTCGTCCAAGGATCATCCTCTCAAACAAATTTGAGGTTTTATTATGAGTATGTTTTGAATTTTGTCAAATGCTTTTCTGTATCAGTTGACCTGATCATGTGATTTTACTTCTTTTGAATTGACCTTGCATCCTTAAAATAAGCCCTACTAGGTCATGTTGTATAATTGATTTTATGTTTTTATATTTGCTAGTATTTTGTTAAGGATGTTTGTATCATGTATATGAGAGACACTGCTTTTTGTCTCTCAGTACTGGCCTTGGTTTTAGTATATAGTAATGTTGGCTTCATAAAGTGAATTGGAATGTGTTTTTTAAAGATTTTATTTATTTGAGAGGTAGAGTTACAGAGAGAGGAAAAGACAGGGAGAAAAGTGTTCCATCCTCTGGTTCACTCCCCAAATGGCCACAGTGGCTGAGCTGGGATCTGAAGCCAGGAGCCAGGAGCTTCTTCCGGGTCTCCCACGTGGGTGCAGGGGCCCAAGAACTTGGGATATCTTCTACTGCTTTCCCAGGCCATAGCAGAGAGCTGGATCGGAAGAGGAGCAGCCGGGTCTTGGCCCATGTGGGATGCCAGTGCTTCAGGCTGGGGCATTAACCCGCTGCACCACGGAACTGGCCCCTCAATGTCTTTAATAGTTGATTGCTGGCCGGCACTGTAGCTCACTAGGCTAATCCTCTACCTGCAGCCCAGCACCCCAGGTTCTAGTCCCAGTTGGAGTGCCAGTGCTGTCCTGGTTGCTCCTCTTCCAGTCCAGCTCTCTGCTGTGGCACGGGAAGGCAGTGGAGGATGGCCCAAGTGCTTGGGCCCTGCACCCACATGGGAGACCAGGAGGAAGCACCTGGCTCTTAGCTTCAGATCAGTGCAGTGCACCGGCCGTGGTGGCCATTGGAGGGTGAACCAACGGAAGGAAGACCTTTCTCTCTGTCTCTCTCTCTCACTGTCTAACTCTGCCTGTCCAAAAAAAAAAAAAAAAAAAAAAGATGATTGCTACTCCTAATTTCTACTTAATATGGAGAGAGTTGTGGATTGTATTTACTGAGGCATCGATCCCTTTCATCTAATTGTCAAATTTATGTGTGTAGAATTGTTCAAAGTCATGTTAGACTGATTGGACTCCTATAATAAAGTCCCATAGACTGACTGGATTGAACAACCTAAATTTGTTTTCTCGCAGTTCTGAAGGCCAGAAGTCAGAGATCAGAGGGTCCGCATGGTCAGGTTCTGGTGAGGGCTCTCTTCCTGGCTTGAAGCTGGCTGCCTTTCTGCTGAGTTGTCACCTCGCCTTTCCTTAGCCTGCTTGCCTGTGGAGAGAGATCTGTCTTCTTCTTGTTGTAAAGGCCGCCAAATTGGGACTGCGCTCATATCACCTCATTTAATCTTCATTACTTCTTAAAACTCTAATCTCCAGATACACTTACACTGGGGTTAGAGCTTCAACATTTGAATTTTAGGAGGATATGATTCAGTCCATAGTAATAATATTCCTTTATAATCCTTTTTTTTTTAAAATTTTATTTATTTAGACAGGCAGAGTGGATAGTGAGAGAGAGACAGAGAGAAAGGTCTTCCTTTTTGCCGTTGGTTCACCCTCCAATGGCTGCTGCGGCCGGCGCATCTCGCTGATCCGAAGCCAGGAGCCAGGTGCTTCCTCCTGGTCTCCCATGCGGGTGCAGGGCGCAAGCACTTGGGCCATCCTCCACTGCACTCCCGGGCCACAACAGAGAGCTGGCCTGGAAGAGGGGCAACCGGGTTAGAATCTGGCGCCCTGACCGGGACTAGAACCCGGTGTGCCGGTGCCGCAAGGCGGAGGATTAGCCTGTTAAGCCACGGCGCCGGCCCCTTTATTATCCTTTTAATATCTGCAAGGTGTGTAGTGGTATCTCCTGCTCATCCCTCATGTTAGATTTTTATGTTTTCTCTCTTTTTTGGTGTATCAGACTTAGATGTTTATGAAGTTCAATAAATGATCTTTCCATACAATTTGTTTTTCCTTGTACTGATTTACTCTATTTTCATCGTTCCAATTTCATTGATTTCTGTCTTGTATCTGTAATATTTCCATTCTTTTTGCTTGCTCTGGGTTTATCTTAATCTTCGCTTTCTAGTTTCTTGAGGTGGAATCTTGATTTAAGAAGTAAGTCACTTTTTTCTTACCACTGCTTTGCTTGCATCTCACAAATTTTGATATTTTTCATTTTCATTCAATTCACTGTAGTTTATTTCCTCAAGACTTCCCTTATGATTCATTTATTCTTCCTTTGCTATTAGAGTTGTGGTGTTTGGTTTCCAAGTGCTTGGAGATTTTCCTGTTATCTTTCTTTTACTGCTTTCTAGTTTGAATCCATTGTGTTCATAGAATATACTCTATGATTTCAGTTCTTTTAAATTTATTGAGATTTGTCTAGTTACTGTAGCAAATGTTTAGAGAGGGATGTTGAAGTCTCCCACTGCAACTGAAAGGAGTTTTTCTCCTCTTAGTACCATCAGTTGTTACTTCATGTATTTTGCAGCTCTGTGTGTGGAGTCTCCATATTTAGGATACTATTCTTTTTTTTTTTAAATAATTTTATTTTATTTTATTTTTTTACAGACAGAGTGGATAGTGAGAAAGACAGAGAGGAAGGTCTTCCTTTTTTGCCGTTGGTTCACCCTCCAATGGCCGCCGCGGTAGGTGCGCTGCGGCCGGTGCACCGTGCTGATCCGATGGCAGGAGCCAGGGGCTTATCCTGGTCTCCCGTGGGGTGCAGGGCCCAAGCACTTGAGCCATCCTCCACTGCACTCCCTGGCCACAGCAGAGAGCTGGCCTGGAAGAGGGGCAACCGGGACAGGATCGGTGCCCCGACCGGGACTAGAACCCGGTGTGCCGGCGCGGCAAGGCAGAGAATTAGCCTACTGAGCCGTGGCGCCGGCCATAGGATACTATTCTTGATAAATTGACCCTTTTATCATTATGGTTATGAAGTGAATATTTGTGTTCCTCAAGAATTCATCTGTTGGTTTGAATGGATGGCCTATGGGATGAGGTCATGAGAGTGAAGCCTCCCAGCAGGGTTAGTGGCCCTTTAAGAACAGGAAGAGCGCCGAGCTCCCTCTGCTGTGAGAAAGAAGGTGGCTGTCCACACACCAGGAAAAGTCCTCACCAGTCACTGAATCTGCTGGCACTTTGATCCTGGACTTCTAGCCTCCACGATGAGAAATAAATGTTTGTTGTTTAAATCTTCCAGTCTACAGTATTTTGTTATAACAATCTGAGCTAAGACATTGTGTAATATCCCTGGTAATTTTGCTTCCTCTGAAGCTGATTTATAAGAATATAGTCATGCCTCCTCCCTCCCTCCCTCCTTTCTTTCCTTCCTAATGCGGAGTGGCAGAGACAAAGGGTGGGGGTTAGGGGAAGAGATTTTCCGTCTTCTGGTTCATTCCCGAGATGGGCTGCACATGGCCCAGGCTGGGCCAGGCCAAAACCACAAGCTAGGAGCTCCATGTGAATCTCCCACGTGGGAGCAGGGGATGTGCTTGGGCCATTGTTCAGTGCTTTCCCAGGTGCATTAGCAGGCAGCTGAGTCTGAAGCATTTGGGACTTGGACTGCTGCTCTGATAGGGGATGCTGGCTTTTGATTAGTGTCTGCATTTTATGTATTTGTTAGTTTTCCAGGGCTGTCACAATGCACTGCCATGAATGGGGTGGCTTAAAGCTACAGAAATTTATTGTTTTGCAGTCCTAGAGACTAGAAGTCTGAAATCAGGGTATAGGCAGGACCAGGTCTCTTTTCTACTTTCTAGTGGTTGCTATAATCTCTGGTATTCCTTGGCTTACAGCTGCATAACTCCAGCTGCCTTCATGCTGAATAGCCATTTTCTCTCTCTCTGTGATACATGATATCCACTCCCTGTGTGGCTTCCTGTTCCTCTTCTTAGAAGGACATCAGTTATACTGGATTAAGGACCTACTTGACTTCTCTGTGACCTCAACTTAACTTACATCTTTACTTTAAAAAAATATATTTATTTATTTGCAAGGCAGAGTTACAGGGAGAGAGAAGGAGAGCTAGAGAGAAAGATTTCATCTGGTGGTTCCCTTTCTATGAGTTCACAACAGCTGGGGCTAGGCCAGGCCAAAGCCAGGAGCCAGGAGCTCATCCAGGTCTCCTGTGTGGGGTGGGGGCCCAAGCACTTGGGCCATCTTCTACTGCTTTCCCAGGCCATAGCAGAGAGCTAAATTAGAAGAGGAGCATCCAAGACTAGAACTAGTGCCCATATGGGATGCTGGCACTGCAGGCGGAGGATTAATGTACTGTACCACAGTGCCGGCCCCTGTGTATTTATTTAGAGGTGAGCAGAAAAGCAGGATTTATTGAAAGACAAAGGGACAGTACAAACTCAGACTTGAGTGCAACTTCATGAGAGCTAATTGCTCCTACCCAGGCTGGGGTCATCCTTTTAGAGGATAAGAATTGGTGCTTGGGGAAAGAGTCTGCTTGAATGTTCAAAGAAGGCAGGGTTTTGGGTGGGGCTGCAGCACACGTGGTGGCCTCCAGGAAGATGTCATGGTGTCGGCTACATGATGGAAAGTGAGCCTTAGCTGCCTGGTGAGGAGTGGGTGTGCTGAGCCTTCAGTCATGCCATACTGGCACAGAAGCAGATGGGATTTAGGTAGTGTGTGCGGCTTGGGTGTCGCAGTCCTTAGCTCCTAGCCACTCCCTAGCTACCTCCCTACCCAGATCTTGCCCCTCTCAGAGATTTTTACCCCTTAGTCTTTACTGGAGATGGAGGAAGGAATAACATGTTAACTTTAGTAAGATTATGTCTTTCTTCAAAATAACAACGTGACATATAGGGGTTTAGTGGGAACATATATATATATAGCCTTATATTAGAAATAAGATCCTAAATATCTTGTTCCCATCCTGTAATCTTGATCCTTCATATTGAATAGGACTCTATTTTTCATAGAAATCAGTGTCTTTCAAGGATGTGACTGTGCACTTCAGCAGGGAGGAGTGGCAGCGATTGGACCTTGCCCAGAAAAGCCTGTACAGAGACGTGACGCTGGAGAACTATTTCAACCTGATCTCAGTAGGTGAGCACAGCTCTGTGGGGTGGGCACATAACAGGCTGCACCTACCTGAGTGTATCTCAGTGGACTCTCTGAACTCTCTGGGTTTTCTGAGGTATGTGGGCCTCGTAATCATAGCAGGACATGGAAGTGGCTCATAGTTCTGTCCTTATTTTGTTCCATGTTCTCAAGAATCCTTTTTTTTTTTTGGCGGGGCAGGGGGTGGTATTGTGAATACATGTTTCTTCCCAGAGAGCTTTTCTGGAAAGCAAAATGGCATGCCTGATTATATAGCTGCTGAACGAAGTCTTCTGTCATTTCTTGCTAACAGGGTGTCGTGTTCCCAGACCAGAAGTTGTCTTTAACTTGGAGCTGGGAGCAGAGCTGTGTGTGTTGGCTGGTGAAGTCTCAAGTCAGAGCTGCTCAGGTAGGTAGGGAGCCAGGAGCAGATCACACAACAGAACCCTGCTGGTGCTGGCAGAGGTGGCCACGTTGAAATGCCATTCTGAGGCCTCCTCTGCTACGTTCTGAGCTTTCAGAGACTCTTGGATACAATTGACACTGTCCTCTTACGTATACAAATGCTGTTCCCACTTCTGTACCATACCAGTGCCTCCTTTGCCTGACATCTTAGCAAGTACTACAATTATTAGTACCTTGGGTTATGTCCATAGCACACATCATCAAAGATCCCGATTTCTTGATTCTTTGTCTGTTTCCCTAGAACATTTTATGTCACTGAGGACTTAGATCCTTGTTCTTATGCAGCCAAACACTGATGGATCTGCTGCCTTTAAAAATCATTGTGGATCATACTCCTGCCCACTGGGGTCTTTTCATTTTCTCTCTTCCCTTTGTGCCTCAGAACTGACCTCGAGGGCTGGGCTTGTTTTATTTGAAACACAGAGTGATACAGAGATTGATCTCCCATCTGCCAGTTCACTCTCCAAGTGGCTGCCCGAAGCCAAAAACCTGAAACTCTGTCTGAGCCTCCCACATGGGTAGCAGGGGCTCCCTTCTGCCTTCCTGGGCACATGAGCAGGAAGCTGGATTGGAAGCAGAGCAGCTGGGTCTTAAACTGGTGCACATATGAGATGCTGGCATCACAGGCGGCTGCTTAACCCACAGCGCCACAGTGCTGGCCCCAAGCTGAGCTTATTTTATAATATCCCTGTGCCTCCCCTCCAACCATTGACTTTGAGGGTGCCGTGAATATTTTAATCCTACTTGGCTAGTACGACGTAACTTCTTCTTTCTGACTAATTTATGTGTTTTGATATTTTACAGAAAGTTTTTATACCCCATGTGCAGGAGATTGAGTGAGTGGCGGTCTTAGTTGGGGTCAGTGTCGTCATCGATGTCTTTAAGCCTCCTGTTACTTATTCCTTGTAAGCCTATCCCTGTATGCATCCTGTCCTTCCCAGAGGCATGTTCGTTATTCATCCTTGAGTTTTTGTCACATTTATAACAGCTACATTGCATTTTTAGGTTATGGAAGTGATGCTGTACTCTATATCCTACTTAATTTTCTTTCTTTTTTTTTTTTATTTTTGACAGGCAGAGTGGACAGTGAGAGAGAGACAGAGAGAAAGGTCTTCCTTTTGCCATTGGTTCACCCTCCAATGGCCGCTGCGGTAGGTGTGCTGCGGCCAGCGCACCGCGCTGATCCGATGGCAGGAGCCAGGTGCTTCTCCTGGTCTCCCATGGGGTGCAGGGCCCAAGCACGTGGGCCATCCTCCACTGCACTCCCTGGCCATAGCAGAGAGCTGGCCTGGAAGAGGGGCAACCGGGACAGAATCCGGTGCCCCGACCGGGACTAGAACCCGGTGTGCCGGCGCCACAAGGCGGAGGATTAGCCTGTTGAGCCACGGCGCCGGCCCTGATCAAATCTATGAAGATTCCTTTGGGCCTTACTGTACTTGCATATCTATCTTTTCTGAAAAACAGAGGAGGAGAGGCAGAGAGGTCTTCCATCCTCTAGTTCAGTCCCCAGTTGGCCACAATGGCCAGAGTGGTGCCGGTCCAACGCCAGGAGCCAGGAGCTTCTTCTGGATCTCCCAAGTGGGTGCAGGGGCCCAAGGACTTGGGACATCATCCACTTCTTTCCCAGGCCATAGCAGAGAGTTGGATGGGAAGTGGAGCAGCCAGGACTGGAACCGGCGCCCATATGGGATGCTGGCACTGCAGGTGGCAGCTTTACTTGCTATGCCACAGTGCTGGCCCCAGGACCCAATTACTTAAATTGTCACTGCTGCCTTCCAGGGTACATATGAGCAGGATTCTGGAATGGAAAGTACGTCTAGGATTTAAATCTAGGCATCCAACTTGGGATGTAGTTGTCCTCTAAGTGATGCCTTCCTCTCGCTTATTGTTTTAATTTTTGTTTTTCTATTGAAATGTGTTGAACATGTGATTCTGTATCTTATAATAGAACTGAATTAACTTTAAAAAATATATTTATTTTTTTGAAAGGCAAAGTTAGAGAGAGAGATCCT
The DNA here is from genome assembly GCF_033115175.1 of Lepus europaeus. Classification (NCBI taxonomy): domain Eukaryota; kingdom Metazoa; phylum Chordata; class Mammalia; order Lagomorpha; family Leporidae; genus Lepus; species Lepus europaeus. The sequence goes on along the minus strand of NC_084838.1, from coordinate 90,692,243 downwards.
CTGTCCCTGGGTTCACTCCCCAGATGGTTGCAACAGCTGGGGCTAAGCCAGGCCTGCCCAAAGTCAGGATCCTGGAACTCCAGCCAGGTCTTCTACATGGATGGAAAGGGCCCAGGTACTCGGGTTATCTTCTGCTGCCTTCCCAAGCACCTTAGCAGAGACATATTCAAGTAGTTGGGACTTGAAATGGGGCCCAGCATTGCAGGTAGCATCTTAGCTCCCTGAGCCACAATGCTGGCTCTGGATCTGAATTCATTTTTAATGTTTGCATACATATTCCAAGCCTCACCCATTTTTGCTCCCCTTATGCCTCACATCTGGGCAAACTTCTGAGAAAGCTCATGTGTTCCCTTCCTTGGTGCTGGTGGGAAGTTCAAAGTACATAGGGCAGGGGCCGGCGCTGTGGCATAGTGGGTAAAGCTGCCACCTGCAATGCCGGCATCCTATATGGGCATTGGTTCTAGTCCTGGCTGCCTCACTTCCAATTCAGCTTTTTTTTTTTTTTTTTGACAGGCAGAGTGGACAGTGAGAGAGAGAGACAGAGAGAAAGGTCTTCCTTTGCTGTTGGTTCACCCTCCAATGGCTGCCGCGGCTGGCACGCTGCAACCGGCACACCACGCTGATTCAATGGCAGGAGCCAGGTGCTTCTCCTGGTCTCCTATGGGGTGCAGGGCCCAAGGACTTGGGCCATCCTCCACTGCCTTCCTGGACCATAGCAGAGAGCTGGCCTGGAAGAGGGGCAACCGGGACTAGAACCCGGTGTGCCGGCGCTGCAAGGCGGAGGATTAGCCTAGTGAGCTGTGGCGCTGGCTCCGATTCAGCTCTCTGCTGTGGCCTGGGAAAGCAGTAGAAGAAGGCCCAAGTCCTTGGGCCCCTACACCCACAGGGAAGTCTCGCAGGAGGCTCCTGGCTCCTGGCTTCAGATTGGCGCAGCTTTGGCCATTGTGGCCAATTGGGGAGTGAACCAGCAGATGGAAGTCCTCTCTCTCTTTCCTTGCCTCTCCTTCTCTCTTTGTGTAAGTCTGACTTTCAAATAAATTAATAAATCTTTTTTAAAAAAAAAAAAAAACAAAGTACATAGGGCAGTGGGCAATGGGCAGCCCAGCCCTGTCCCGCAATAATCACCAAGGGCCCAGGCTGCTCTCCTTCCCTTGCTCTGAGGCCACATTTGGAAGTAAGCTATTTTATACCCTCTTCACGTGTGTATCCGATCATCACTCCCAACTGATGAGCCAAATCTGGGTTGAGGGTCATTCCTCCTCGTTGGGTAATGGACTGTTGATCCAGGAGCAGGGTGTCAGGGCAGTGGCCACCGTAAGGGCCTTCCTCCTTTTCCTGACTGCTCCAGTGCCTGCTGTGCGTCTTCACTTCACCCAGCCTCTACAGTACCAACCCAAGTTTAAGTTGCAGTTGGGGACAGGCGTTAAGTTGCTCTGGGTTGTATGGTTCAGCCCAGACCCACCCGTGTGTTTCAGGCTGAATTGTGTGACTTATTTCCAGTGTGAGTTGTGACTGATGGTTGTGTCTCAGCCCACAGCACTCGTATCTGGAGACATCAGTCCTTACACGTTTAAGGGTTCATAGGCGGCGCCTGTTTAAATGAAGACAGGTTACAGGGCAGCATGCTACAAGCAGTGGCTCACCTTTCAAAATGTTGTTCTAGTCTGTCTCTTTTCCATTTCCTCAAACAATTCGGTCTGCTCTCCCACCAACTCTTCTCTTAGAAAACACCGTTTAGCCGCCCTCTTCCCCTTCTTTCCCAGTGATTCCTAAAACCATGTCTTTGTTTTCTCATGCCTGGTTTGTTCTCTCTTTGGATTTGTAAGGCACAGAAAGAATGTACCCATATTTTGTAGGTCACATTTTTCTCTGTTTAGTTTCTTTTTTTATTTATTTATTTATTTATTTATTTATTATTTTTGACAGGCAGAGTGGACAGTGAGAGAGAGAGACAGAGAGAAAGGTCTTCCTTTTTGCCGTTGGTTCACCCTCCAATGGCCGCCGCGGTAGCACGCTGCGGCCGGCGCACCGCGCTGTTCCGATGGCAGGAGCCAGGTGCCTATCCTGGTCTCCCATGGGGTGCAGAGCCCAAACACTTGGGCCATCCTCCACTGCACTCCCTGGCCACAGCAGAGAGCTGGCCTGGAAGAGGGGCAACCGGGACTGAATCCGGCGCCCTGACCGGGACTAGAACCCGGTGTGCCGGCGCCGCAAGGCGGAGGATTAGCCTGTTGAGCCACGGCGCCGGCCTCTGTTTAGTTTCTGTCACCGTGTTGAATCCACTTTAGCAGTTTCCTTAATGTTCCCCATCTGACCCTGTGTGTCGTGACTTCTCTGCCTATCCAGGCAATGTACTACTGACACTTGCTGTTCAGGTTTCACTTGCTCCTTGAATTGGACCCTATCACAGCATATGTTGTCTTTTCCTTTCTTTAATTCTCCACCTCACAGAAATTCGGAGAAAATTTGCTAAGCTGTGTGATAATTGAATCTTTTACCTCTGCACTTTGAAAGCATCTTTCTGTAGAGCCTACTTACTGAATTGATGTTCTTGAATTAAAATTGTAAGCAGAGAATGTTGTATTGCTCTATTTCAGAAGTTTTAAAAATATTCCTCTAGGAACAACTTAAAGGGCTAGACACAGTAATCAGAAAGAGAAGATACTGCATGAAATGTTTATAGTTTCAGCCTTTGGGCAGTGCACATCCAAGCCAATTTAAATATAAACACAAATGATTCAGGATATCTATTTAAGTTAAAGGGAGAGCTACTCCAGAGTTATGGTGACATTTTTTTTTAAAGATGTATTTATTTATTTATTTGAAAGACAGAGTTACACAGAGAGAGAAGGAGAGGCAGAGAAAGAGGGAGGTCTTCCATCCGCTGGTTCACTCCCCAGCTGGCCATAACGGCTGAAGCTGCGCTGATCCGAAGCCAGGAGCCAGGAGCTTCTTCCAGGTCTCCCATGTGAGTTCAGGGGCCCAAGGACTTGGGCCATCTTCTGCTTTCCCAGGCTATAACAGAGAGCTGAATGGGAAGTGGAGCAGCCGGGACTCAAACCGGCGCCCATATGGGATGCCGGCACTTTACGCGGCAGCTTTACTCACTACACCATAGCACTAGTCCCTGTGATAAGATTTCAGATCAGATTTTAGTACAGAGAACCCTGCATGATCCATGAAAAGCAGTGGATTTGAAGAAAGTGAGAAGATCCTACGTGTATTTACACTCAGTGACAAAATAGACTTTAGTGTTCAGTGGAGGGAATAGCTTGCCTGTGCACCTTTGATTTGCCTGAATTATGACTCTGTATTTTATTGAATGAGTACTGAATTAGTGGTGACAGGGGAATTATAACTAACTACACTTTTAACATGGGAGCAGATTTTTTTGCATTGTACCTCCTCCCCTCCCCCCCAAGATTTATTTATTAGTTTATTTTGAAAGTCAGAGTCACATATCTGCTGGGTAGCCACAATGGCCGGTGCTAGACCAGGCCAAAGCCTGAGACAGGAGGGCAGGGGCCCAAGCACCTTAGCCATCCTCTGTTGCTTTTCCTAGGCTATTAGTAGGGAGCTGGATCGGAAGTGGAACAGCCAGGAAAGAAACTGGCACCCACTATGCCAGAACACTGGCCCCTGCATTGCACCTTATTGGTAGTAATGTAACTGCTATCAGACATAGCAGCGGGTTTCTTAGAAAAAGAAATTAAAAATTTATAAAAGATCAAAATCCATTTTGTGGAAACCAGTATTAGATCCTCGGGCTTAACGAAAGCCATTAATAAATATGACTGTGCCAGTGTGATGTGAAAGTTTTAGAGCATGTTTGGGGACATGACTAGGCCTTAGAGACACAAGAAAGTGGATATGAGGTCAGGTTGCATCTATGTTCAAGAATTCTACTAGATAAGATAATATTTAATCAAATTGTTATGTGGTCACTGAGAATCTACTGTATCTTATGTGCTATTTCAGAATTTGGAAGACTTGTAACATTCTGGACAAGAATGGCATATTAGAGGAAAGCCAAGTGGCTGTTAATGGAGAGACCCCAAGCAGCAATAACTTAGAACATGTACTCGCTGACCCCACATGACAGCTCCAAGGCGGAGGTCTGCCAGGCAGCTCTGTTGCCTACAGGAAGGAGCTTCTGCACAGCCACTGCAACACCATCCTAGGGCAGAGGTTGGCCAACATTTCCCATAAAGACCCCCACATAACTCCTCATTTCTTCTGTTGGAATCTCAAAGCAGCTGTACATAATACATCAATGAATGCATGTGGCCTGTGTTCCAGTAAAATCTTTATGGACACTGAAATTTAAATATCCTTTTTCTCTTAAATTTTTTTAATTTTTTTTAGTTTTTTAACAGATTCAGTGTGATTTGTAGATACAATTCTAAGAACAAAATATTTCCTTCCTCCCCTGCTTTTCTTTCTTCCCGCTCTTGCATGAAACATTATTATTATTTAATTTTTCTTGACTATTTAAAAATGTAAAATCCAGGGCCAGGCATTTGGTGCAGTGGTTCATTTCTCTTGGGATTCCTGCATCCCATATTGGTGTGCCTGGTTCGAGTCCCACCGCCTGTGTTTCCAACCCAGCTTTTTGCTAATGTGCACCTGGGAGCAGAAGGTGTTGGCTCCAGTAGTTGGGTTCTTGCCATCCACATGGGAGACTTGGATTGAGTTCTGGGTGCCTGGCTTCAGGCTGGCCCAGGCCTGGCTGTTGCTTTGAAGAGTGAATCAGCTGATAGAGATTTCTCTATGAGCCTTTCTTTCTTTTTTTTTTTTTTTTACTTTTATTTAATGAATATAAATTTCCAAAGTACAGCTTATGGATTACAATGGCTTCCCCCCCGCCCCCGCCATAACTTCCCTCCCACCCACAACCCTCCCCTTTCCTGCTCCCTCTCCCCTTCCATTCACATCAAGATTCATTTTCAATTCTCTTTATATACAGAAGATCAATTTAGTATATATTAAGTAAAGATTTCAACAATTTGCACCCACACAGAAACACAAAATGAAACATACTGTTTGAGTACTAGTTATAGCATTAAATCACAATGTATAGCACATTAAGGACAGAGATCCCACATGAGGAGCAAGTGCACAGTGACTCCTGTTGTTGACCCAACAAATTGACACTCTAGTCTATGGCGCCAGTAACAACCCTAGGCTCCCGTCATGAATTGCCAAGGCTATGGATGCCTTCCGAGTTCGCCAACTCTGATCCTATTTAGACAAGGTCATAGTCAAAGTGGAAGTTCTCTCCTCCCTTCAGAGAAAGGCACCTCCCTCTTTTTTTTTTTTTAAGGGAAAGGATTTATTGGGGAACACCCAACAGACCAGACAGCTGATTCCAGCCAAGACTGGAAGAAAAGTCACTCATCTTTTGTAGGTAGACGGGTTTGCCTGTAAAGAAATTTTGAACAATTATACAGCATTAAGTGGGGAAGAGGACCATCAGTACACACAGGTTGGGAGTAGAGCCATTGGTGGTAGAGTAGAGGTTATGATTACAAAGGAATGAGGCCCAAGTGCACTAGACAGGGTCTAGAACAAAGGACAGAGTCATTATTAGAGGAGCTAAGAAAGGTGCTGTCTAAGCTACAATTAAGTTTTCTGATTGAGAGGCAAATAGAACCTGATAGAAGGGGCTTGATAATAATCTGGTGGGCTTTAGGCCTTGTGAGTTAAGAGGCCCAGACCTATCTATCTCTTCACATGGGGTACATCCTAAGGGAGGTATGAACCGCCTAGGGGAAGGCACTCTGTTGACTTTCATTACTAGGCTGGCCTGGGAGGAGAGCTGGCCAGGTAAAGGCAGGTGGCATCTCTAACAAGAAATTTATAGTTCTGCCTGCAATGTTGCTGACCCTACTTGACCATCCCCTCAGCTGCAGTGGTCACTTTGGAAGCTGGGCTGAGTGAAGGGCTTTTCAGCTTAGAGCCAATAAGATCTGTGGCTCTGACCTGGGCATCCTTCCACTCCAGGGCAGGTCCATTTCCAGTGATCCAACTCTTGGCAGAGCTGCCAGTGCTCTTCACAAGCTGACTTCTGCTGAAGCCCAGGCTTACCACATTGAAAGCTACTGCAGTGGACTGGCCTGTTGGGTCTCCTTGAGGGCAGATCACTGTACAGATCAGCCATTAATAGGCCTGCCACCCATTGCTTCTGATGCCTAGCTTTCTTTTCCTCCTGGTTTTTGTTCAATCAGACCAGAGGATGCAAGTCAAGGGAGTGCCCAAGTCCCATCTCTAATCTTCAGTGGCCTAAACTACCAGTCTATAGTCACAGGCATGTTCTGTAGTAGTTTTTCTAAGGTAGACAGTGCCCTTTGGTCTGAAAGGGAGGTTTTTTCTACTTACTGTTTACGTCGCTGATTGTGAAGAAAATCTAGCTATGAAATTATAATTTAAGCTCTTATTTTGGTTATGCTATTACAGAAAAATGTTAGCCATCTCTTTTATAAGGTCTAAAGATTAAATTGTGCATCCTACAGATTCCTTCATAATAGAATTCGTTTCCTACCTTGAAGAGAATAGAGAAATGAAAGAATAAGTTGGGCTTAGAATAGAGAAATGAGGGAGCAAGTCCTAGATCGCTTGCTGACAATAGCAATATCACATGAATACTTAGCAAACCGTTTCAACCATTAGATAACAACTTAAGAAAACATTTACCAGAAGGTCCAATGCCTTCTATAAATTTTAAGAATTATGTATTTGGAAACACCTCTTAAATATCTAACATGGTGTAGTTTGTTTAACCAGTAAACTTAAGCACAAACATATAAAATGTTTTTAGTTTCTTTCTACCAACAAGTTTAAAACATATGATACAGAGATTCAGGTCACACGAATTAAAACGTATCTTTGATTAATTTTAGCAGCTTAAATTTATGGACAATCTTATCTATAAGCCAATTAAAATAAAACTCTTAATAAAATTTCCCCATGTGGACATACAATATGTACACACATATAACATAACATAATAGACCAATATAGCAATTTTAATAATAGTTTTTAAAGTCTTTAAACTCTTTTTGTAAATTGCCAATTGATTTGAATTGCTTTTTGTTTTTAGTAACCTCAGTTAACCATACTTTCTCTCAGTTGGTACTGTTAATACATTCTTGGCTTCATCTGTTTGCAGAGCCATCCCAAAGTACTGAATACAATAGAAGTGGCTGGAAAAAGTCCATAGGAACCTATAGGAGGACAGCTAAACACAGAACCAACAATGCTTTAGTTTTATGAGCAGCAAATCATATATAACTGTGGATGACAAAAGACTTCAAGTCGCCATGTTTAAAATTATAAACTCATCAACCAATAAGAGGCACTTGCTTCACAGTATTTTTGAAAGCACCTGTAGGATTTTACAAGTATTTAACCCTTTAGGCCTCTGGGGCTTTCTCATTAGGATAACTATCATGTCTAGTAACACAATTAGGATGACATTTTAAATAAGGTAACACAAATTTTAGCCTGAGCTTTTTTCATTTCTGTTGTCATGGTATATCTTTTTCCAGCCTTTCACTTTCAGTCTCTATGCATCTTTGTTGGAAAGATGTGTTTCTTGTAAACAGCAAATAGATGGGTTTTGTTCCCTAACCCAATCAGCGTCTTTTAACTGAATAGTTCAGGCCATTAACGTTCAATGTGACTATTGAGATGGAGTAACTTTGCCCTGCCATTTGCCAAAGCTATTTTCTAATATATGCTTTGAACTTCCTCTGATCTTTTGCTGTGAGGTTTCCTTCCTTTACCTTCTTTCATATTGATGACCGTGTTTCTGTGTCTCTGTGCGTAACACATCTTTAAGCATCTTTTGCAGGGCAGGATGAGTGGCAACAAATTCTTTCAGTTTCTGTTTGCTATGAAAAGTCTTAATTTCACCTTCATTCACAAATGAGAGCTTTGCAGGATATAATATTCTGGGCTGGCAGTTTTTCTCTCTTAGTACCTGGGCTATATCTCGCCATTCTCTCCTAGCTTGTAGGGTTTCTGATGAGAAGTCAGCTGTGAATCTAATTGGAGATCTTTTGAGAGTAATCTGATGATTCTCTCTTGCACATTTTAGAATCTTTTCTTTATGTTTCACTGTGGTGAGTTTGATTACAACATGTCGTGGTGAGGATCTCTTTTGGTCATGTTTACTAGGGGTTCTATGAGCTTCCTGTATTAGGATGTCTCTGTCCTTCTCCAAACCCGGGAAGTTCTCTGCAAGTATCTCTCTAAAAAGGCCTTCTAATCCTTTCTCTCCATGCCTTCAGGAACTCCTAGAACCTGAATGTTGGGTTTTTTAATAGTATCCTGTAGATTCCCAACAATATTTTTTAGATTTCTAATTTCTTCTTCTTTTCTTTGGTTTGACTATATACTTTCCTGTTCTCTGTCTTCTAAGTCCGATATTCTCTCTTCTGTTTCACTGACTCTGTTTTTAAGGCTCTCTAATGTGTTTGTCATTTGATCTAGTGAGTTCTTCATTTCATTATGATTTTCGTCACTATCACACTTTCCTGTTCTACTAGTTTCTGCGTTTCATTTTGATTCCTCCTTAAGATTTCATTTTCTCGAAGGAGATTTTCTATCCTGTCTAGTAAGGAATTCCGTAGCTCAAGCATTTGTTTTTGAACACTTCTAATTGTTCTTATCATAAATTTTTTGAAATCCATATCTTGCATTTTTTCCATCTCATCATCTTCATAATCTTGGCTTGGGGTGTCTTGTTCATTTGGGGGTGTCATAATGTAATCCTTGTTCTTGTTGTCTTGGTTTTTGCGTTTGTTGCTTGGCATTGTAGAGATATTCTTTGGATTCTCCTTCCCTCACTGTGGTGTTTTTTCTTGTTATACTATGACTGTATTAAGTGGACTGTCTGCTTTTGATGGAGCCTTAGAGGCTTGAAATGGGTGTGGCCTGAGAGTTCTGTTTGGTTCCTCAGGGTTAAGGGTGTGCCAAAGGTGACACTCCCAGGTTAAGCGTGGTAAATCTCTCTCTTTCTTTCTTTGATTCAGAAGGGAAGTAATTCTGCACAGCTGAGCGGAATTGGAGGTAGTTAGCAGGCGAATGATATACCCACAGGAGCCAGAGATCGGAAGCTCTTTCCCAAGGACCACACAGGGAATCTGTGCTGCCCTCAGTGTGGGCTCAAATTCTCCTGCAGGCTCCCACTGGGTTGCCATGGTTACCGAATTGTAGCATCTCTGGAGAGTACTCACGTGAATTCTGTGAGTTCTCTTCCCCACCATCTCTTTTTTCACAGTCTCAGTTCATTAGCATCACACATTCACTAGGTCCTAATCTCCTGTTATTTCACCACCACCCCCACCCCCAGAGTCAGGTTTTTCTGCTTGGCTGAGGGCTGGTGCAGTCCTGACTGAGGTTGCCCGCTTATGACGTATGTCCAAAATGGCGCCTGCTCTGTCTTGTTCACCTTTGAGAGGTGAGTGGAGAGAGAGAAACTCGAGTCCATATCGGTTACTTTTTTTTTTTCCCTCTCTCTTCTAGTTAGCCTGGTGAACTTTTCCCCACGGGGTTTCAAGCCTGGTTCCCTCTAGTCTCCTCTTTCCGTTTGCCCGCCTGTGTCTCGGGCTATTGAGGTTCGGCTCACCTCACATTCCAGCGCTGGTGTGTTGATTCTGCTGCTAGTGTCCCGAATCATGGGCTCCCATGCTCTCCATGCAGGTCCACTGTGAATCACTAGTTCCGGAAGAGTTTCCTCTGCTGTTTCTTCCCCTACTCTTCCTTGAACCTGCAGTATCTCCACTTTTATTAAACTGTCTCTTCCCGGACTATCAGTGTGCTCCCTTCCTATTCCGCCATCTTCCGTTCCCCCTGTATGTGCCTTTCAAATAAAATGAAAATAAATAAAAATTAAAAAGAAAAAAAATGTAAAGTCCTGTTTTAGCTTTTGAGTAGAGGTGTGGATTTGGCTTAAAGGCGATAGTTTTCTGACCTCTGTCCTGAGATATTACTAGCTGCACAACCTGGGTTATCCCATAGGAAGTAAAAAGGTTCATGGGAGCCACATCCATTGCCTCAAAACATTGGCCTTGGGGCTGGTATTGTGGCTCAGTGGGTTAAGCCACTGGTATCCCATATGAGCACTTCTTCATTTCCCGACTGCTCCACTTCTGATCCAGCTTCCTGCTGATGAGTCTGGGAAAGCAGTGAATGATGGCTCAGTGTATGGGCCTCTGCCACGCACAGACCCCGATGAGGCTCTTGGCTCCTGGCTTTGGCCTGGTGCAGGACTGGCTGTTGGGGCAATCTGGGGAGTGAACCAGCAGATGGGAGATCGCTCTCTTTTTATCTGTCTATCTGTAACTCTTGTCTTTCAAATAAATAAATAAATCTTTGAAAAAATAAAAAAAGGCATTGGCTTTGTCACAGCAAATACAATTTTTACTCCCATTTGATTGGTGAGAATTTTGTCATTTGGTCCCCTTAAAGACTAGTGAGGCTGTGACAGGCCTGGTGTGCTAAGGCAGTCATGTGCTTGGCCACAGGCTTAAAGCTGTGCTGGACGGGGCCAGATCTGAGGGTCACAGGAAGTCCCTGCCTCCAGTGGTAGGCCCTTGCTCCTGTCACGTCTTCTGTTGGATGCCTGTGTCTCTGCTCCCTAGACAGATACAGAGGTGAATCACAGACACCTGTGTGATTGTTTGGCAAAGTCGGGATGACTGAGGCCACAGTAGTTGTAAACCTGGATAAATGGTATCAGGGGACAGTGGTTGAGAGGGAAAAGAGAAAGCAGGGAGATTGTTGAGGATCTATATTGAAAATCCAGACTCAGGGCCGGTGCCGCGGCTCACTAGGCTAATCCTCTGCCTTGCGGAGCCGGCACACCGGGTTCTAGTCCCGGTCGGGGCACCGATCCTGTCCCGGTTGCCCTTCTTCCAGGCCAGCTCTCTGCTGTGGCCGGGAGTGCAGTGGAGGATGGCCCAAGTGCTTGGGCCCTGCACCCCATGGGAGACCAGGAGAAGCACCTGGCTCCTGCCATCGGATCAGTGCGGTGCGCCGGCCGCAGCGCGCCTACCGCGGCGGCCATTGGAGGGTGAACCAACGGCAAAAGGAAGACCTTTCTCTCTGTCTCTCTCTCACTGTCCACTCTGCCTGTCAAAAATTAAAAAAAAAAAAAATCCAGACTCAGAATTACCTCTTTTAAACCATAGGGTTTGTCACTTTGTTCTGACACATTCATTACCTGGGTTTGAATCTTTTCCTCGGTAATCACTAAACGTTTGATTTGGGGAAAGTATGGAACTCTTCTGTGGCTCCAATTCCCCATCTGTAAGATAGGGGCAAGGTTGTGATAGAGCTTCAGTGAGTTAAGAATTAGCACAGCTCGGCTGGTGCCGTGGTTCACTAGGCTAATCCTCTGCCTGTGGCGCCGGCACACTGGGTTCTAGTCCTGGCTGGGGCGCCAGATTCTGTCCCGGTTGCTCCTCTTCCAGTCCAGCTCTCTGCTGTGGCCCAGGAGTGCAGTGGAGGATGGCCCAGGTCCTTGGGCCCTGCACCCGCATGGGAGACCAGGAGAAGCACCTGGCTCTTGGCTTCGGATCGGCGCAGCGCGCCGGCCCTAATGGCCATTTGGGGAGTGAACCAATGGAAGGAAGACCTGTCTCTCTGTCTCTCTCTCTCTTACTGTCTAACTCTGCCTGTTAAAAAAAAAAAGAGTTAGCACAGCTCATGTAAATGTTATTGTTTGTCGTAGGGTAAACACAAGTTGTTAACTTTATTGCTACATATTACTTTATTATACGCATACCTAGGTAGATTGTTACATGTATATGTTTATTTCACATGCCTAGGTATATCTGTAGAGAGCCTCTGCTGTTAGTTCCTTTGTGTTCACCCTGAATCAACTCAAGGTATCAATTCTCCTGTCCTCTGTTAATGATTCTTTAAGTCAGTTTTATCTCTTCTTTTCTTTCTTTCTTTTTTAGATGGGGATATTGAAACATCACAACAGGGACTATCTAAAGAAGTTTCTTTCCTGTCTGAGAATTTTAGTCTGTTCACAAGGCAGGCCCTGTATCCCATTTTAGAGGAATTGTGGAAGGATAATAAGCAGATGGGGAACTATGAGGACAATCGGAGCAGCGCTCTAGGTCACTTTGCCTTCCCCAGCCAGGGGTCGCTGGTTGCTGGGATGGACCGTGCGTATGAGGATGCAGGGAGAAGAGCTCACATGAACACCCAGCTTTTTCCTTCAAGCATAAGACTGCAAAACTGTGACTCAGTAGAAAAGAGTTCGAAGCTTGTCGTAAGCTTATGTCATTACGATGGAAGCAGTACATCAGGCCATCTTGACAAGATTCTGGGATTCGAGGATATCTTTACCCACATGACTTCTCATACAAAAGTGAGTGCTTGTGAGTGTAATCACTGTAGGCAGCTTCCGAGTCATCAGCAAGCGCTTGACTACCATGAGAGACACCCTGGGGAGCACCTCCATTTGTTTTCTGACCATGTAAGAAGTCTCTTCCGGAAGTCACCCCACTTTGCACATCAGAGAGTTTACCCTGAGGACGAACAGGAAGAGTGCAGCAGATACGGGACAGTCATCTCTGAGAGGCCCCAGCGTGCTGTGCCTCAGAGGGCTCATGCAGGGGAGAAAGCCCTTGTATGCACTGAATTCAGGAAGGATTTCTCCCTCACCTCCAGTCATCAGAAAACATGTGATGAGGAGTGTTACTACACATGTAGTGCATATGGAAATGCTGCTCCCCGGAAGTCAGGATGTGGGAAAAACTTCTCTCAGAACTCAAGCCTCAGTGTACGCAAAAAACAGCACAGTGGAGGGAAACACTTTGCATGTAGTGAATGTGGAAAAGCCTTCACAAGGAAGTCAACACTAAGCATGCACCAGAAAATTCACACAGGAGAAAAGCCCTACGTCTGTACTGAGTGTGGGAAAGCCTTCATCTGGAAGTCACATTTCATCACACATGAAAGAATTCACACCGGCGAGAAACCCTATGAGTGCAGTGACTGTGGGAAATCCTTTATTAAGAAGTCACAGCTCCACATGCATGAGCGAACTCACACAGGGGAGAACCCCTTTATGTGTTCAGAATGTGGCAAGGTCTTCACTCACAAGACAAATCTCGCCATACACCAGAAAATTCACACTGGAGAGAGGCCCTATGTCTGTACCGAGTGTGGGAAGGCCTTCACAGACAGGTCAAATCGCATCAAACACCAAAAGATTCACACTGGAGAGAAACCCTATAGATGCAGTGACTGTGGAAAATCATTCACCTGGAAGTCACGTCTCAGGATACATCAGAAATGCCATACTGGAGAGAGACATTATGAATGCAGCGACTGTGGGAAAGCATTCATTCAGAAATCAACGCTGAGTATGCACCAGAGAATTCATAGAGGAGAAAAGCCCTATGTGTGCACTGAATGTGGGAAGGCCTTCTTCCACAAATCCCATCTCATTGCACATGAGAGAATCCATACTGGAGAGAAACCCTACGCGTGCAGCGACTGTGGGAAGTCCTTCACTAAGAAATCGCAGCTCCATGTACATAAGCAGATTCACACAGGAGAGAGGCCGTATAGCTGTGCTGAGTGTGGCAAGGCTTTCACTGACAGGTCAAATCTCTTCACACACCAGAAGATTCACACTGGAGAGAAACCCCATAAGTGCGGTGACTGTGGCAAAGCCTTTACTCGGAAGTCAGGCCTCCACATCCATCAGCAGTCCCACACTGGAGAAAGACATTATGAGTGCAGCGAGTGTGGGAAAGCCTTTGCGAGGAAATCCACGCTGATCATGCATCAGAGAATTCACACCGGGGAGAAACCTTATGTTTGTACTGAATGTGGAAAGTCCTTCATCCAGAAGTCCCACTTAAATAGACACAGAAAAATTCATACCGGAGAGAAGCCCTATGAATGCCATGACTGTGGGAAGTCTTTCAGTAAGAAATCCCAGCTTCATGAACATCACCGAATCCACACGGGAGAGAAACCATACATGTGTCCCGAGTGTGGAAAGGCCTTCACCATCAGATCAAATCTTACTAAACACCAGAAAATTCATACGAAACAGAAACCTTATAAATGCAGTGACCTTGGGAAATCTTTAAACTGGAAAGCACAACTCAGTATACATCAGAAATCTGATACTGGGGGAGTAGAGTGCCCAGTGTCACAGTCGTGGTGTGGAAATACCAAGAGAGGCGAGGCCTCAGTTTGACTAGGAAGCAGGAGGGAACGGAGGCCGATCTCTTCTCTAGCCGGAAATGTGAGTTTCTGGAGCACAGAGCTGATGTCCAGGTACACATCTGGCGAAACACTTGTAGGAAGTGTTTAAGCAGTGTGTAATGGCCGCACCTGTTTTCTGGCCAGATACTGGGATCATAGAGCCCCTGAAAATAATAGTAAAGATGCAAGATGATTTGCATTCTTTCTTGTTTCACATTTTGGGTAAGCAGCTTTGTAAGTTCAGGCTATTGAGTTTTGCATTGGGTAGCAAAATTTCAATATTGACCAAAAAAAAAAAAAAAAGTTCCGTTGTCCATTGTCTAAGACCTGGGACATTGACACCAAGGTGAAAATTAGGCAATTCAAGTCTATAATGAAAATAAATCATAAAATTGACACTAAAGAGGAAAAGAACTCTATTATGGTTTTTGGTGGTGGTGGTGGTGTTTTTAGTCTTTTGGAGAAAGTCTCCATTACTTATTGTTTGTAGTATTTATTGGTGTGTGCTGTAGCAGCAGGTGCTCAAGAGATCTGAGCATACTCTCAGCATATCCTAAAAGTGATCAGTGATGTGTGAGCAGTAGTCCTATAACTGCTTACCACCTTGGAACTTAACCTAATGTCATGGAAATTAGTCACAGGGACCTAGATCTAGATATCGGCTCTTTTGATCATCAGCTTCCTCTATAGGAACCTGTACGTTACAAAATAATAATAATGAAAGATTTTGTTTGAAAGGCAGAGTGACAAGAGAGACAGAGACAGCACTTCCATCCACTGGTTCCCTCCCCAAAGGGCCACAACAGCCAGGTCTGGGCCAGTTTGCAGACAGGAGGCAGGAACTCCATCCTGGTCTTCCACATGGGTAGCAGGGGCCAAAGTACTTTGGCCATCATCCACTACCTTCCCAAGCACATCAGCAGGAAGCCATATAGAAAGCAGAGCAGCCAGGACCAGCATTCCAATGTGGGATACCAGTGTCACAGGGGGTGGCTTAACCTGCACTACAATGATAGCCCCTGTGCCTTATTTTTAATTTTTTTTTTTGGCAGGCAGAGTGGATAATGAGAGAGAGACAGAGAGAAAGGTCTTCCTTTTTGCTGTTGGTTCACCCTCCAATGGCCGCTGCGGCCGGCGCATCTTGCTGATCCGAAGCCAAGAGCTTCTCCTGGTCTCCCATGCGGGTGCAGGGCCCAAGCACTTGGGCCATCCTCCACTGCCTTCCCGGGCCATGGCAGAGAGCTGGCCTGGAAGAGGGGCAACTGGGATAGAATCCGGCACCCTGACCGGGACTAGAACCCGGTGTGCCAGCGCCGCAAGGTGGAGGATTAGCCTGTTAAGGCACAGTGCCGGCCTTTTTCTCCTTTTTTTAAAAAAAGATTTTATTTATTTATTTAAGAGGTAGAGTTACAGAGAGAGGGAGAGACAGAGAGAAAGGTCTTTCATCCAATAGTTCATTTCCCAAATGGCTGTAATGGCTGGAGCTGAGCCAATCTGAAACCAGGAGCTGGGAGTTTCTTCCAGGTCTCCCAGTGGGTGCAGGGGCCCAAGCACTTGGGCCATCTTCCGCTGCTTTCCTAGACCACAAGCAGAGAGCTGGATTAGAAATGGAGCAGGCCGGCGCCGTGGCTCAATAGGCTAATCCTCCACCTGCGATGCCGGCACACCTGGTTCTAGTCCCGGTCGGGGCGCCGGATTCTGTCCTGGTTGCCCCTCTTCCATGCCAGCTCTCTGCTATGGCCCGGGAGTGCAGTGGAGGATGTCCCAAGTGCTTGGGCCCTGCACCTGCATGGGAGACTAGGAGAAGCACCTGGCTCCTGCCTTCAGATCAGCGTGATGCGCTGGCCTCAGCGCACCAGCCACGGTGGCCATTAGAGGGTGAACCAATGGCAAAGGAAGACCTTTCTCTCTGTCTCTCTCTCTCACTGTCCACTCTGCCTATAAAAAAAAAAAAAAGATTTTCTGATGCAGGAACTCAGGATTTTAAAATATTGCCTATTTACTATGCTTTTATGTGTGTGTGAGCCCATGATTGATTTGAAAGGCAGAATTACACAGAGAAAGAGGGGAAGAGAAAGAGATGTATCATCAGCTGGTTAGTCCAATGGCTGCAATGGCAGGGGCTGGGCCAGGCTGAAGCCAGAAGCCAGGAGCTTCATTTAGGTCTCCCACATGGGCGGCAGGGGTCCAAGCACTTGGGCCATCTTCCTCTGCTTTTCCTAGGTGCATTAGCAGGGAGCTGGATGGCAAGTGGAGCAGCTGGCACTGGAACTGACTCCCATATGGGATGGCCACGTTGCATCTGGCAGCCCCACCCTACCCGGTCCCTATGCTTGTGTCTTTATTACATTTTAAATGCATTTTTTAAAAAAATTTTGTTTATTTTATTTAAGGAATACAAACATCATGCATTTAATATATACAAAATTGGGAATATGGTGATTCTCCCCCCCCACCTTCCTCCCACCCATACTCCCATCCTTCTCCGCCATCTCCCTTTCCCAGTCTCCTTTTTTTTTTTTTTTTTTTTTTTTTTTACAAAGATCAACTTTCAGTTACTTTTATACTCATAAGGTTAACCCTAAATTAAGTAAACCATTCACCAAATAGCATGAAGAAGAAAGAAAAAAGAAAAACAGGGGCTGGCGCCGTGGCTTAACAGGCTAATCCTCCACCTTGTGGCGCCGGCACACCAGGTTCTAGTCCCAGTCAAGGCGCCGGATTCTATCCCGGTTGCCCCTCTTCCAGGCCAGCTCTCTGCTATGGCCCGGGAAGGCAGTGGAGGATAGCCCAAGTCCTTGAGCCCTGCACCCGCATGGGAAACCAGGAGAAGCACCTGGCTCCTGGCTTCGGATCAGCGAGATGCGCTGGCCACGGCAGCCATTGGAGGGTGAACCAACGGCAAAAAGGAAGACCTTTCTCTCTGTCTCTCTCTCACTATCCACTCTGCCTGTAAAAGACAAAACAAAAAAACATTGCTCCTCGACAGTCAAGAGAAGGTTACCACAGATCAGAGAGGCCATATGGTATTTGCCTTTTTGGGACTGGCTTACTTCACTAAGTATAGTGGTTTCCAGTTGCATCCATTTGGTTGTAAATGTCAGGATTTCATTTTTATTACCACTGTGTAGTATTCAATAGTGTATATATACCATAACTTCTTTATCCAGTTTTTAGTTGACAGACATCTGGGTTGATTACATATCTTAGCTATTGTAAATTGAGCTGAAATGAACATGGGGGTACAGATAACCCTTTCATATACTGATTCCATTTCCTTTGGATAAATTCCCAGGAGTAGGATGGCTTGGTCATATGGTAGGTTTATATTCAACTTTCTGAGATATCTCTATACTGTCTTCCACAGTGGCTCCATCAGTTTACATTCCCACAAACAATGGATTACTGTATCCTTCTCCCCACATCTTAACCAGAATTTTTTGTTTGCTGGCTTCTGTATGAGAGGCATTCTAACAGGGGTGAGGTGAAACCTCCTTGTGGTTTTGATTTATGTTTCCCTGATGGCTAGTGATCCTGAGTGATTTTGTGTTAAAGATTTATTTATTTATTTGAAAGAGTTACACAGAGAGAGGAGAGGCAGAGAGAGAGAGAGGTCTTCCATCCACTGGTTCACTCCCCAGATGGCTGCAATGGCTGGAGCTCCACCTATCGGAAGCCAGGAGCCAGGAGCTTCTTCAGGTCTCCCACGTGGGTGCAGGTTGCCCAAGGACTTGGGCCATCTTCTACTGCTTCCCCAGGCCATAGCAGAGAGCTGGATCAGAAGTGGAGCAGCCAGGACTAGAACCGGCACCCATATGGGATACCAGCGCTTCAGGCCAGGGTGTTAACCCACTGGGCCATGGCGCTGGCCCCACTGAGCATTTTTTCATGTCTGTTGGCCTTCTGAATTTTCTTTCTTGAGATATGTCTGTTCATGTCCTTTGCCCATTTCTTTTTATTTTTTATTATATTTAACTCCCCCAGAATCCTTTTATTTAAGGTGTGCAAACTCCATGCATTTCATAAATATAACTTTAGGAACTTAGTGATAGTGATTCTTCCCACTGTACCCACACTCCCATCCTTCTTCCACTTCCTTCTCCTATTCCCATTCTAATTTTTTAATTAAGATCTATTTTCGGCCGGTGCCGTGGCTTAACAGGCTAATCCTCCACCTTGTGGCGCCAGCACACCGGGTTCTAGTCCCGGTTGGGGCGCCGGATTCTATCCCGGTTGCCCCTCTTCCAGGCCAGCTCTCTGCCATGGCCCGGGAAGGCAGTGGAGGATGGCCCAAGTGCTTGGGCCCTGCACCCGCATGGGAGACCAGGAGAAGCACCTGGCTCCAGGCTTCGGATCAGCACGATGCGCCGGCCACAGCGGCCATTGGAGGGTGAACCAATGGCAAAAAGGAAGACCTTTGTCTCTGTCTCTCTCTCTCTCACTATCCACTCTGCCTGTCAATAAATAAATAAATAAATAAAAATAAAAAAAGAGATCTATTTTCAATTACCTTTTTTTGAAGATTAACTCTGTTCTAAATAAAGGATTCAACAAAGTAGAAAAAACTGTTCCTCAACAGTTTTTTGTTTTGTTTTGTTTTTTGATTTCTTCTATGACCCACTGTTCATTCAGGAGTATATTGTTCAGTCTCCATGTGTTTGCATATGTTTTAGAAATTCTTGAGTTGTTTGATTTCCAGCTTCTTTCCATACTGGTCAGAGATGGTGCATGGTATGATAAATTTGCTGAGACTTGCCTTATGGTCTGGCCTGTTGTCTATCCTAGAGAAAGTTCCATGCACTTCTGAGAAGAATGTGTATTCTGCAAGCATAGAATGAAAAGTTCTGTAGATATCTATTAGGTCCATTTGGTCTATAGTGTCAATTAACTGTGTTTACTTGCTGATTTTCTGTTTGGTTGATCTGTCCATTGCTGAAAGTTGGGTATTGAAGTCCCCATTACTATTGTATGAGAGTTTGTGTCTCCCTTTAGATCCATTAACAGTTTTTTTTTAAATAGCCAGGTACACTGTAATTGGGTGTGTATATGTTTATTATAGTCACATTTTCCTATTGTATTGACCCCTTAATTATTACATAGTGCCCTTCTCTGTCTCTTTTAACAGTTTTTGTGTTAAAGTCCATTTTGTCTGATATTAGGATGGCTACACCAGCTCTACTTTATTTTCTGTTAGCATGGAATATATTTTTTATCCTTTCACTTTCAGTCTTTGTGTATCTTTGTTGGTGAGATGTGTTTCTTTAGGCAGCAAACAGATGCGTTTTTGTTTTCCATTCATCCAGTCTGTATCTTTTTTTTTTAAGGTTTATTTATTTGAATGGCAGAGTTATAGAGGGGCGGAGAGAACAAGGTCTTCCATTTGCTGGTTCACTCATCATATGGCCTCAATGGCCAGAGCCAAGAGCTTCTTTTGGGTCTCCTATGTGGGTGCAGAGGACCAAGGACTTGGGCCATCTTCTATTTCTTTCCCAGGCCATAGCAGAGAGCTGGATCAGAAGGAGCAACTGGGACTCAAACCAGTGCCCATATGGAATGCCAGCACTGCAGGCAGCATCTTGAGCTGCTACACCACAGTGCTGGCCTCAATTCATATCTTTTAACTGGAGAGTTAAGGCCATTTACATTCAGGATGACTATTCATAAGTAATGACTTGGCTCTGCATTTTTCCTTAAATATTTCTATTGTTTACTTTGGATTTCCTTTGTACTTTTACTGAGAGATTTTCTGTCTCCACATTCTTTCATGATGATGGCTTGCTTTCTTGTCTCTGTGTGTAGCACATCCGTTAGCATCTTTTGTAAGGCTGGATGAGTGGTGAATAATTCTTTGAATTTCTGTTTGTTATGGAAGGTCTTTATTTCACCTTCATTCATAAATGAGAGCTTTGCAGGGTACAGTATTCTGGGTTGACAGTTTTTTTCTCTTAAGACCTGGAGTATTTCTGGCCATTCTCTTCTAGCCTATAGGGTTTCTGATGAGAAGTCAGCCATGTGTCTAATTGGAGATCCTGTGACCGTTGTCTGGTGTTTCTTTGTGCACATTTTGTAATCTTTTCTTTACATTTTACTATGGAAAGTTTGACTACAATGTGTTGTTGTGACAATTTTTTCTGGTCATGTATATTAGGGGTTCTATGTATTTCCTGTACTTGAATGCCCTTTTCTTTTTCTAAATTAGGGAAGTTTTCTGTAATTGTATCACTAAAAAGGCCTTCTAATCCATTTTCTCTTTCCACAGCTTCAGGAACTCCTAAAACCTGTGTGTTGGGCTGTTTGATAGTATCCCATAGATTTCCAACACATTTTTTTAGCTTTCTAATTTATTCTTCTTCTTTTATTTATTTATTTATTTTTGCTTTGGTCTGACTGTAAAATTTCCAGAGATTTGTCTTCTAACTCTGATATTCTCTCTTCTGCCTCACCAATTCTGTTGTTAAGGCTTTCCACTGCATTTTTATTTGTTGTATTGATTTCTTCATTTCCAATATTTTGTTTTGATTTCTCTTTAAAAATCTCAATTTCATGATAAAATTTTTCATTCATGTCATTACAGATTTTTTAGTTTGTGGATTTGCTTCTGATTACTTCTAAATAATCCTATGATCAGTTGTTTGACATTTCATAAATCTCTTCATTTTCACATTCTAGTATTGAAGTGTTGTTGTATTCCTTTGGAGGTGTCATATTGTCTTTGTCTTGTATCTTGAATAGCTGCATTTATTTTTAGGCATTTGTAGACATACTTGTTGGTTTTTTTCCCCAGTGATGGCTTTTATCTTTAGATTATACCTCTGTAGATTAGGGAGTGTCTGCTCTTTCAGTGAACACCCTGAGGTATGTGCTGGGTGTGGCCAGGGAGCCAGGGAGCGCTGCAGCCAGTGGGTACAATTTTCATCTGTGCTGCCACAAGAACCATACAAAGGATCCATGCAGTCCTTGGTGTGAGCACAGATCTGCAGCAATCACCCTCACCAGGCAGTAAGGGAGCCCTAAGTGTGTGGAGCTACCCAAAGTGACTGCCCAAAGACCCAGACATACCCTGTGCCCTTACACGCAGCCACAGTGTTTTCACAGTCCCAGCACGCAAGGCTGCCACAGTTATGAGCACCCAGCCCTCTGTCAGTTCTAACCAGACTCAGGCATCTCCTCTTGGCTGGTCACTGGGTCACTGGGTGCACAGACACGAGCTGGCACAGCTGTATGTATATCTGAAATGGCATCTGCCTGCTGTTGGCTAGTTACAGGATGCCAGTGCTGGGTGGCTGGGCAGTCAGAAGCATGGCCCCCTTTTTACCCTGTAGGTTGGCAGGTACCCTGTCCCCCACAGGGCTCTAAGCCAGACTCTCACCAGGCTCTCCCCGCAACTTTATCACCAGTGGCTTGGGCTGCTGCATTCTGGTCTCACCTCACTCTCCAAAGCTGATGCTGAGGCTCTTGGCTGTTGGGGTCCTGGGTTGTGTGTGTTCACACCCTGCACGTGGCTCCACAGTGTTCCTCTAACATACATGGAATATCCTCTGCCACTTTCTCCCTAAATCTTCCCTGACATTGCACTCTCTCCACGTTTTTTTTTTTTTTTTTTTTTTGAACTGTCTTCCCCTAGACTACAGCAGTGAGCTCTCTCCCTATTCTGCCATCTTGGTGCCTCTCTCTTTGCCCATTTCTTTCTTTCTTTCTTTTTTTTTTTTTTTTTTAAGATTTATTTACTTATTTGAAAGGCAGAGTTACAGAGAGGCAGAAGCAGAGAGAGAGTGAGGTCTTTCATCTGCTGGTTCACCCCCCCAAATGGCCGCACCAATCCTAGCCAGGAGCTCCCTCTGGTTCCCCCACGCCGGTGCAGGGGCCCAAAGACTTGGGCTATCTTCCACTGCTTTCCCAGGCCATAGCAGAGAGCTGGATCAGAAGTGAAGCAGCTGGGACTCTAACTGGTGCCCATATGGGATGCCAGCACTGCAGGCGTTTGCTTTATGGGCTATGCCACAGCACTGGCCCCTATCTTGTTCTTCTTCACCCTCTATTTCCTTGCTGATACATTGTGTCTTCCATTAATGTTTACTCTTTTTAAAGTGTGGTTATAATGGCTATTTTATAGTCTGATAATTCCAACAACTCTATCATCTGTAGGTTAATGTTAATTGTCTTTTCCCTTGCAGGTTGTTATGTTCTTGGTACTTTATAGCTGGTGTAATTTTGGAACATGTCCTAGACATGGTCAAGGAGTGCAAGAGGGACCACTCTGTCCCCCTCACTCATCCCATCTGCAGGGAGACTGAGATGTTCCTAAAGTTGCTGCCTGTGTGTGTCTTACCTCGCTGAAATGAGCCCGATCCTCCCAGCCAGGCTCAAAGTCAGTGGGGAGCATGGATTTTTCTCTCTGGTAAAATCTCTGGATCACAGGGGTGCACAATACCTGATGGCCGCAGCCCCATTCCCTTCACAACTGTGCTGGGCATAGGGGAGAGCCTGTGGGCAGCACTTCCTTCCATAGGGGTGGCTCCTCCTCCCCGCCCATTGCCAGGGGGGTGCAGCGGCTAGGTGGAGACTGGCCCACCAGTTGCTCTTGAACTGCCGTGCTTTCCCCTGCTGACTGGGTGGAGGGTGACCCTGCACAAGAGCTGGAGCAGCTGCTCCCTGCTTATGTCTAAAAATGGTGCCCGTCCTCCCACCACTGGCACAGGTCACTGTCATGGGGGCAGAAGGGAGGAGAGATGGGTTGCTTCTTCTCTTCCCCTCTCTGGGTGAGCAGTCGCCCTACTGCCCTGCGGGATCCAGGCCAGACTGAAACGGTGCAGTCCACTAGGCTCTCCCTCCACTCTGTCGAGAGGGGTGTGGGCCCTGCAGTCTGCCTCCACCTTGTTTGCCAGGGCAGGCACTTTTTTCAGATCCGACGGCTCTGGGTCCTTGGGTCTCGCTCGTTGTGCGTGTCTGCACCTTCACACAGGTCCAGGCCGTTTCCACCGCTTTCGCAGGTCCTCCCACTGCACTTCCCCGCAGCTTTGCCTGAGACTGCACTTTCTCCGCTTAGTTAATATTAATTTCACTTAGCCTGAATCAGACTGCCCTATTGCTGTTCTGCCATCTTGGATTCTGTCAATACTTCTTTTTTTTTTTTTTAAGATTTATTTTATTTATTTGAAAGAATTACAGAGAGAGAGAGAGAGAGAGAGAGATCTTCCATCCACTGGTTCACTCCCCAAATGACCTCAATGGCTGGAGCTGTGCCGATCCGAAGCCAGGAGCCAGGAGCTTCTTCCAGGTCTCCCACATGGGTGCAGGGGTCCAAGGACTTGGGCCATCTTCTACTGCTTCCCCAGGCCATAGCAGAGAGCTGGATCAGAAGTGGAGCAGCCAGGACTAGAAGCGGTGCCCATATATGATGCCGGCACTTCAGGCCAGGGCTTTAGCCCGCTGCGTCACAGCACAAGCCCCCTGTCAATACTTCTTACTCATATATATGATACTGTAGAAGATCATCCATTTGAGTACACAACTTGTACTTTTCAAATATAACATACCTTGGCAATCAATGTAGAGGAGGGAGAATGTGTCTGTATTCCAATTCCACACCCCCACCCAGTCTCTTACTGTCTTTCCATAGAATAGCAGCTCTTCTGGCCTTTGCCACATGGGTTTTCTGTTTTTGACTTATCTATGTGGATTCACACCCATAAATACACTTTTTTTTCTCTGACTTCTCATTTTAAGTATTGTTTGTGAGGCTCGCATTATTGCTTATTATGGTTCATGAGTTCTTATTACATAATATTCTGTTATGTGACTATAATATATAATTATATACTATATAATATATATTATATGTAATATATAAATTATATATAATATATAATTGTATAAAATAATAATATATAATACAACTCCACTGTAATGTGCATTTGCATGCTTTTCTGTTTAGGTCCCTTATAAATGCTGCTACTGAGAACATTACATTAGATGCTTTTTGGGGCACATAAATGTGCGTGAGAATTGATACATAGGAGTGAAATTACTGGGCCAGTGGAGTGAATATATGCAACTTTAATGAATACTGCCAGGTTTTCAAAGTAGTTGCACTACTTTTTTTACTGTTATATTAAAGTTTCTCTTGTGAATAACTTGTACGTAGGTTTTGTTTTTCATATGCTCTGGCAATTTTATCCTTTTCTTGGCTTATATTATCCAGTTTATCCAACTACTTTAGGTAGTTGGATTATTTCTTGTTATTTGCTTTTTCTATAGTGTACCTACTTAATGTTCTCTTGATTTATTTTTAATTAATTCTATATTTTAAAATTTTTCATTGTTTATCCAAATGATGTGTGATTAGTTCAAGAGTCACATCAGGGCTTGGAGGAATTAGGGAATAACCTGTGCAGAAATGTGACATTGTAATAAGCGGAACAAGTGCACAAACAATTCCCCTGAAGTAAGCTCTGACACAGAAGATGACCCAGCAAGGCGCTTACCTATGAATCAGGCTGAAGATGCCAATGTGCAGATGCACCCTCCTGTTGTCTGCAGGAGGTGCAAGGTGTGTCAGTGAGGAGATCGGGGACAAGCTGTGTGGTGAGCCTCTTGGAAGACAGAGCTGGGCCGTCAGGAAGGAGCACCCTGAGTGGGTGGTCCTTGTTGAGTATTGTCTTTTTAGCAGAAGTCAGATTTAAACATCATTCAATGAAGGGAGTCTTTTTCTTTTGAAATTTGAAAAAAAATTTTTTTTTGTAAAAAGTTTTAAATTCTAGAGGTAACAGTTTGAATGCTATTTTATTAATCATTGGATTTTTTATTTAAAAAATTTTTATTAATATAAAGAGAACAGGGGCCAGTGCTGTGGAGTAGCAGGTAAATACACCACTTGCAGTGCCGGCATCCCATATGGGTGCTAGCTCAAGTCCCAGTTGCTCCACGTCCAATCCAGCTCTCAGCTATGGCCTATGAAAGCAGCAGAAGATGGCCCAAGTCCTTGGGCCCCTGCACCTGTGTGGGAGACCTGGAAGAAGCTTCTGGCTTCAGATTAGTGCAGCCCCAGCCATTGCAGCCATCTAGGGATGGAAGACCCCACCCCCCCACCCCCAACTCTTTCTCATCAGGTAAAACACAGATATCTGTCTTTTTGAGACTAGTTTATTTCATTAAGTATAATCGTTTCCAGTTGCATCAATTTTATTGTAAAACACAGGATTTCTTTTTCTTTTTTTTCTATTTTTACAGCTGAGTAGTACTCCATAGTGTATATATACCATAATTTCTTTTTTTTTTTTTTAAATAAGATATGGAGTACTTGTCCTTATTTATTTTTTATTTATTTGACAGGTAGAGCTATAGACAGTGAGAGAGAGAGAGACAGAGAGAAAGGTCTTCCTTCTGTTGGCTCACTCCCCAGATGGCCACTATGGCTGGCACTGCACTGATCCGAAGCCAGGAGCCAGGTGCTTCTTCCTGGTCTCCCATGTGGGTGCAGGGGCCCAAGCATTTGGGCCATCCTCCACTGCACTCCTGGGCCACAGCACAGAGTTGGACTGAAAGAGGAGCAATCGGGACTAGAACCGGCGCCCATATGGGATGCTGGTGCCACAGGCGGAGGATTAACCAAGTGAGCCACTGTGCTGGCCCTTATATACCATAATTTCTTTATTTTCCCTAGAAGCATTTTATTTAAGATATAAAAACTTCATCCATTTCATATAAAGTAACTCTTCCCACCCTTCCTCTTCCCTCTCCTATTCCCATTTTTTTTTTACTAAGATCTGTTTTAACTTTACTTTACACATAAGATTAACCCTATACTAACTAAAGAGTTCAGCAAATAGTATGAAAAACTTCCTCAGCAGTCGTGACAAGGATTGTTCAAAGTCATTGAATCTCAAAATATCAATTTTACTTATATAGATTACATTTGGGGTACTCTATTAGTTGCCCTAGATCAGAGAAAACACATGGTATCTATCTTTTTGGGACTGGCTTATTCCACTAAGTATAATGGTTTCCAGCTGCACCCATTTTGTTGCAAATGACAGGGTTTCATTTTTTTATTTACCACTGTGTAGTATTCTGTGATGTACATATACTATAATTTCTTTATCCAGTCTTCAGTTGACAGACATTTGGGTTTATTCCATATCTTAGCTATTGTGAAATGAGCTGCAATAATCACGGGGGTACAGATAACGTTTTCATATGCTGATTTCTTTTGGTTTGGGTAAATTCCCAGGAGAGGGATGGCTGGATCATATAATAGGTCTATATTCAGGTTTCTGAAGTATCTCCATACTGTCTTCCACAGTGGTTGTACCAGTTTGCATTTCTACCAGCAGTGGATTAGGGTACCTTTTTCCCCACATCCTTGCCAGCAAGTGCTGTTTGTTGATTTCTATATGAAAGCCATTCTAACTGGAAAGCACTGCCATATCTTTTTCAATTTTGATGTAGATTGAAGTAAATATATCAGAGCCACTTAAGACTGCTGTGCAATTTCTTGTCAATAAATTTTTATTCTTGTCCATATGCATCTTTTATTTGCATGGATTTTTCTCAGTAGGTGGGTTTCCTGAGAGATAGATTCCCATGCAGGAAGATCATGGATGTAGCTGCTCCTGGAGGTGGAGTTCCCTCCACCAAGGACAATTCCTGGGTGGTGACTCTGGAGTCACTGACTGCCAACACCATGTATTTTATTTTAGTATTTTATACAATTTTATGTTTTTACTTTGGGATTCAGAATGAGGATAGCAGTGAATATTTTCATTACTTTCAAATTAAAAATAAGCAAAACTGCTAATGATTTCAGAGAGTGAAAAGAATCCCAAGGTAAAATCAAAGTTAATTTGTAATGTTACAGTTTGAGACAACCAGTTTTAAACAGTCGTGTACAAAAGTGACTTAGCTATCGGTTCTCATTACTGCCTAATAAACCACCTTAGAACCTAGTGGCTTAAAACAACCACCATTTACTGCTTCCACACCTTCTGAGTCAGTTGACTTGAGCCAAGCAGCAGTGAAAGGCTTGCTCACAGATCTGAGACCTCAGCTAGCACACAGCTGTCGCCTGGTCTCCCATCCTCAAGCCGGCAAACTTGTGTTTGTTATGGCAGAATCAGGTTCAGAGGGAGAGAGGTGAGGGAGGAGAGGAGAGGAGGGGGGGAGGAGAGGAGAAAAGAGGTGAGAGAAGATTGAAATTCCTTGGGATTCAAGTACAAACTGATACATGGCACGTGGGCCACATTCTATTGGACAGCACATGTCTAAAGGCAGGGGGATTCAAAGATTGGAGAAATAGGCTTTAGCTGATGGAAAGAGCTTCCAGGTCATATTACAAAGAACTGAAGGCTTTTGCCTATTTAAACTATTAAGCTGCCATACACACACAGTGTTTTGCCATAATCTTCTATGCTGATAAACATCAAATTGGATAATTCTTAATGAGTTCATTGTATCCCAGGCATGGCCATAGGACAGTATGTGTAATTAAATCCTTTCAAGGGGTAAAATTCAAATGGAAAACGTGAGTCAGTGCAGCCACGACACCATCAGAAAGGTGAAGATGCAGTATACAGATCAAATCTAGGATGTGGGGCCGGCGCATGGCTCACTTGGTTGATCCTCTGCCTGTGGCGCCAGCATCCCATATGGGTGCTGGTTCTAGTCCCGGTTGCTCCTCTTCCAGTCCAGCTCTCTGCTGTGGCCCAGGAGTGCAGTGGAGGATGGCCCAAGTGGTTGGGCCCCTGCACCCGCATGGGAGGCCAGGAAGAAACACCTGGCTCCTGGCTTCAGATCGGCGTAGCTCTGGCTGTAGTGGCCATTTGGGGAATGAACCAACGGAAGGAAGACCTTTCTCTCTGTCTCTCCCTCTCTCACTGTCTAACTATCTGTCAAATAAAAAAAAAAATCTAGGATATAGCCATAGATGCTTTATTCAAATATCTGAAAGAAATATGGCAGCCTCAACTGAACAGTAGAGTTCTAGGACTCTTGGAGTCATGAAATGACTTAGTACTCAAAGCCATAAATGGTTCTGAAAGAGGAAGGTGTCTTCTTTTTTTTTTTTTTTTTTTTTTTAAGATTTATTCTATTTATTTGAAAGGCAGAGTTAGAGAGAGAGGTAGAGACAGCGAGAGAGGTCTTCCATCCGCTGGTTCACTCCCCAGATGGCCACAACGGCCGGAGCTGTGCCGATCCGAAGCCAGGAGCCAGGCACTTCCTCCAGGTCTCCCACGTGAGTGCAAGGGTCCGAGCACTTGGGCCATCTTCCACTGCTATCCCAGGACATAGCAGAGAGCTGGATCAGAAGAGGAGCAGCCGGGACTAGAACTGGCGCCCATATGGGAAGCCGGCGCTTCAGGCCAGGGCTTTAACTCACTGTGCCACAGCGCTGGCCCCTAAATATAAAATATTTTAAGATTTTATTTATTTGAGAGGTAGAGTTATAGACAGAGAAAGGGAGAGACAGAGAAAGATGTTCCATCTGCTGGTTCACTCCCCAGATGGCTGCAATGGCTGGAGCTACGCAGATCCAAAGCCAGGAGCTTCTTCTGGGTCTCTCACGCAGGTTCAGGGGCCCAAGCATTTGGGCCATCTTCTGCTGCTTTTCCAGCCATAGCAGAGAGCTGGATTGAAAGAGCAGCAACCAGGACATGAACCAGCACCCATATGGGATTCTGGTGCTGCAGGCAGAGGCTTAGCCCACTGCACCACAGCACTAGCCCCATAAATTTAAATATAAAATAGTTTGAAGTGCATTAACATCATTGTAGGTAAGTCTAAAATCTACTTTGCCACCTCCTCATGTGAACCATTGTTACTTGTGATGTGTTCCTTTATAGATCTTTTCTGTTTTATTGAATCATGTAACTACTCAAAGAAAATGTATGGTAATGTTTTGGTACACAAAATCAAACTGTATACAGTATATTGTTTAGCAACCTGATATTTTTACTTTGTTGTATTGTTTCATACTATTGATTACTGAGACTTTATAAACTTTATGTACTTATGAACATAACTGTGACAGTGCATATATATGTTCTTTTTCACAGATATCTTTATTTTACTTTTTTTAAGAAAGTTTTTATTTAATAAATACAATTTTAATAGGTACAACTTTAGGAATATAGTGTTTCTTCCCTTCATACCCGTTCCCACGCCCACTCTCATTCCACTCCCTTTCTCATCTCATTCTTAAGATTCATTTTTATTATCTTTATATACAGAAGATCATCTTTATATTAAGTAAAGATTTCAACAGTTTGCACCCACACAGACACACAAAGTATAAAGCACTGTTTGAAGACAAGTTTGTCGTTAATTCTCGTTGCCTCGTCACTTTCCTGTTTCTTTTGCAGTACAGAAACTTCTCAATTTGATGTAATCCCAGTTGTTAATTTTGGCTTTGGCTGCCTGTGCCTCGGGTCTTTTCCAAGAAGTCTTTGCCTGTACCAATATTTTGCAGGGTTTCTCCAATGTTCTCTCATAATTTGATGGTGTTGTGTCGTAGATTTAGATCTTTAATCCATGTTGAGTGGATTTTTGTGTAAGGTGTAAGATAGGGGTCTTGCTTCATGCTTCTGCATGTGGAAATCCAGTTTTCATAGTACCATTTGTTGAAGAGACTGTCCTTGCTCCAGGGATTGATTTTAGTTCCTTGATCAAATATAAGTTGATTGTAGATGTTTGAATTGATTTCTGGTGTGTATTCTGTTCCATTGGTCTATCCATCTGTTTTTGTACCAGTACAAGGCTGTGTTTTTGTTTTTTTGTTTTGTTTTTAATTTTTGACAGGCAGAGTGGATAGTGAGAGAGAGAGACAGAAAGGTCTTCCTTTGCCATTGGTTCACCCTTCAATGGCTGCTGCGGCCAGTGTGCTGCGGTCGGCACACCGCGCTGATCTGATGGCAGGAGCCAGGTGCTTTTTCTGGTCTCCCAGGCGGGTGCAGGGCCCAAGCACTTGGGCCATCCTCCACTGCACTCCCAGGCCACAGCAGAGAGCTGGCCTGGAAGAGGAGCAACCGGGATAGAATCCAGCGCCCCGACCAGGACTAGAACCCGGTGTGCCGGTGCCGCAAGGCGGAGGATTAGCCTGTTGAGCCTCAGTGCCAGCTATGGTTGTTTTGATTATAATTGCCCTGTAGTATGTTTTAAAATCTCGTATCGTGCCGGTGCCGCAACTCACTAGGCTAATCTGTCTGCGGCGCTGGCACCCTGGGTTCTAGTCCTGGTCGGGGCGCAAGATTCTGTCCTGGTTGCTCCTCTTCCAGTCCAGCTCTCTGCTGTGGCCCGGGAGGGCAGTGGAGGATGGCCCAAGTGCTTGGGCCCTGCACCCCATGGGAGACCAGGAAAAGCACCTGGCTCCTGGCTTCGGATCAGCGCGGTGTGCCGGCCATCTCTCTCACTGTCCACTCTGTCAAAACAAACAAACAAACAAAAACAAAAAACAAACAAAAAAATCTTGTGATGCCTCTGGCTTTGTTTTTATTAGATTGCTTTAGCTATTCGAGGTATCCTGTGCCTCCATATGACTTTCAGCATCATTTTTTATAGATCTGAGAAAAATTTCTTTGGTATTTTGATTGGTATTGCATTGAATCTGTAAATTGCTCTTGGAAGAATGGACATTTTGATGATGTTGATTCTTCCAATACATGAACATGGAAGATTTTTCCATTTTTTTGTATCTTCTTCTATTTCTTTAAAGTTTTGTAATTCTCATCATAGAGATCTTTGATATCCTTGGTTAAGTTTATTCCAAGGTATTTGATTTTTTTTTAGCCATATGAATGGGATTGATCTTAGAAGTTCTTTCTCAGCCATGGCATTGTCTGTGTATACAAAGGCTGTTGATTTTTGTGTACTGATTTTTATATCTTGCTACTTTACCAAACTCTGTGAGTTCCAATAGTCTCTTAGTGGAGTTCTTTTGATCCCTTAAATAATTAATCACGTCGTCTGCAAATAGGGATAGTTTGACTTCTTACTTCCAAATTTATATCCCTTTGATATAATGGCTCTGGCCAAAACTTCGGGACTATCTTGAATAGCAGTGGTGAGAGTGAGCATGGACATACCTGTCTGGTACCAGATCTCAGTGGGAATGCTTCCAAGTTTTCTCTATTCAATATGATGCTGGCCACTGGTTTGTCATAAATTGCCTTGATTGTGTTGAGGAATGTTCCTTCTATACCCAATTTGCTTAGAGTTTTCACTATGAAAAGGTGTTGTGTTTTAGCAAATGTGTTCTTTGTATCTATTGAGATAATCATATCGTTTTTGTTTAGCAGTTTGTTAATGTGGTGTATCACATTGATTTGTGAATGTTGAACCATCCCTGTATAGCAGTTATAAATCCCACGTGGTCTGGGTAGATGATCTTTTTGATGTATTGTTGAATTTGTTTGCTTAGCCAATTTCTTAGCTGGACTATTTGTTTTGTTGAGTTTTTGAGCTCCTTATATATTGTTGATGTTAATCATTTATTAGATGTATAGTTCGCAAATATTTTCTCCCATTCTGATGGTTGCCTCTTCGCTTTGTTGAGCTTTCCTTTGTTGTGCAGAAGTGTCTTGTCTTGATGTAATCCCATCTGTCTCTGCTTTTATTGCCTGTGCTTCTAGGGTCTCTTTCAAGAAAATTTTGCCTATCCCAAATGTCTTGCAGTGTTTCCCTTATGTTTTACTCTAATAATTTGGTGGTTTCAGGTCTTAAGTTCATATCCTTAATCCACTGTGGGTTGATTTTTGTATAGGGTGTAAGGCAAGGGTCTTACTTCATATTTCCACATGTGGAGATCCAATTTCCCTGAACACCATTTGTTGAAGAGATTGTCCTTTCTCCATTGAGTGATTTTAGCTCATTTGTCAAAGATTAGTTGTTTATATATATGTGGATTAATTTCTGGAGTTTCTTATGTTTTCTACTGGTCCATGTTTTTTTTTTTTTTTTTTTTTTTTTTCTGTTAGTAGCAGGCTGTTTTGATTTTAACTGCCTTGCAATTTGTCTTGAAATTTGATATTGTTTTTATTGTTTAAGACTGCTTTAGTTATTCTGGGTCTCTGTTTCCATATGAATTTTAGGGTTGTTTTTACTAGATCTGAGAAGAATGTCTTTGGTATTTTCATTTGGGTCACATTGAATCTGTAAATTACTTGAGTAGTAAGGACACTTTTTTTTTATTATTTAATTTTTTAATTTTTGACAGAGTGGACAGTGAGAGAGAGACAGAGAGAAAGGTCTTCCTTTACTGTTGGTTCACCCTCCAATGGCAGCTGCAGCCAGCGCACCGCGCTGATCCGAAGCCAGGAGCCAGGTGCTTCTCCTGGTCTCCCATGCGGATGCGGGGCCCAAGCACTTGGGCCATCCTCCACTGCACTCCTGGGCCACAGCAGAGAGCTGGACTGGAAGAGGGGCAACCGGGACAGAATCTGGTGCCCCGACTGGGACTAGAACTCGGTGTGCTGGTGCCACAGGCAGAGGATTAGCCTAGTGAGCCGCGGTGCCAGCCATAAGGACACTTTGATGATATTAATACTTCCAACATGAAGATTTTCCATTTTTTGGTGTGTTCTATTTCCTTAATGTATTATAATTTTCAGAAGTCTTTTACGTACTTAGATATTTATTCTAAGGCATTTAATTTTTTTTTTTTTAGCTATTGTGAATAGGACTGATCTTATATAACATCTTGACTTTTTTTCTAGTCCTTTACCTAAATGCTTATCATTAATATATTTTTTAAAAGATTTTTTTAATGTATTTATTTGAGAGGTAGAGTAACAGAGAAATGGAGAGACAGAGATAAAGGTCTTCTATCAGCTGGTTTACTCCCCAAATGGCCACAGTGGCTGGAGCTGGGTCCATTCAAAGCCAGGAGCCTGGAGCTTCTAGCTCTCCCACTTAGGTGCAGGGACCCAAGTAGTTGGGCCATCTTCCACTGCTTTTCTAGGCCATTAGCAGAGAGTTGCACCAGAGCCCATATGTGATGCCAGCACCACAGGCAGTGGCTTAAGCTACTATGCAACAGTACTGGCCCCCGGTGTGCATATCATATAAACAAGTATATTCTGGGAACAATGTTGTGGTGCAGTGGATTAAGCTTCTGCTTGTGACACCAGCATCCTATATTGGAGTGCTGGTTTGAGTCCTGGCTACTCTGCTCCTGATCCAGCTTCCTGCTCATATACCTGGGAAGGCAAAGGAAGATCATCCATGTTCCTGGCTCCTAGCTGTAGTCTGACCCATACTGGCTGTTAGCCATTTGATAATATAAAATCCATGGTTGTAAAATTTCTCTCTCCTTCCTTCCCTCTCTGGTTCTCTGCTTTTCAAATAAGTAATTTTTTATGAAAGGCAGAGTTACAGAGAGGAAGAGGCAGAGACAGAATTTTCCATCTGGTGGTTCACTCCCCAAATGGCCTCTACAGCCGGAGCTGAGCAGATCCGAAGCCAGGAGCTTCTTCCAGGTCTCCCATGCGGGTGCATTGGTCTAAGGAGTTGGGCCATCATCTACTGCTTTCCCAGGCCATAGTAGAGAACTGAATTGGAAGTGGAACAGCTGGGACTTGAACCGGTGCCCATATGGGATGCCGGCACTGCAGGCAGTGTCTTTGCTTGCTACGCCACAGTGCCAGCCCCAAGTGTTTTAAAACAAGGATACCCTTTGAAACAGAAAATTTAATTTTGATAAAATACTACTAATTAATCCATGATGTATTTTCAATTTTTCCATTTGTTTAAGTATATTTAAAATTTTTAGACTGACATGTAATATTTGTATATTTTTAAGGGGTTCAATGCAATTTCTAAACACACACCATATAGATTAAACCAACCATACCAAGCATCCAACCTTTTCATTCTCCTTTTTTCTTCTAAAGATTTATTTATTTGAAAGTCAGTTATGCAGAGAGAGGAGAGGCAGAGAGAGAGAGAGAGTCTTCCATCCACTGGTTCACTTCCCAACTGGAGGTAATGGACGGAGTTGGCCAATCTTAAGCCAGGAACCAGAAGCTTCTCCTGAGTCTTCCCACACGGGTACAGGGGCCCAAGGTCTTAGGCCATCCTCTACTGCTTTCCCAGGCCATAGCAGAGAGCTGGATCAGAAATGGAGCAGCTGAGACTTGAACGCCATGGCGCCCGTAGGGGGTGCCGGCATTGCTGGCAGTGGCTTTACCCGCTATGCCACTCTCTTCGTTTTTTTTTTTTTTTTTTTTTTAAAGATTTATTTATTTACTTGAAAGTCAGAGTTACACACAGAGAGAAGGAGAGGCAGAGAAACAGATGGGTCTTTTATCCACTGGTTCACTCCCCAGATTGCTGCAAAGGCCAGAGCTGTGCTGATGTGAAGCCAGGAACCAGGAGCTTCTTCTGGGTCTCTCATGCAAGTGCAGGGGCCCAAGGACTTGGGCCATCTTCTACTGCTTTCCCAGGCCATAGCAGAGAGCAGGATTGGAAGTGGAGCAGCCAGGACTTGAACTGGTATCCATGTAGGATGCTGGCACTGCAGGAGGCGGCTTTACCTGCTACGCCACAGCACCAGCCCCTCTTCTAGCTCTTTATACAGGGTGTTGCACATTATCATGATCCATAGTCACCCCCATTGTGCTGTACAACACCAGGACCTGTGACACTCATCTGTGTTTTAGTACCCATTATCCAGCTTCTCCCCATTCTGCATCCCTCTTCCCAGATGCTGCTAATCACTATTTTAAGTTTGGGTTGAATGTATACAGTTACTATTTTTACATTTCCAAATGAGAAATTGCAGTAATTGTCTTTCTGTATCTGGCTTATTTCATGTACATAACGAACTCCAATTCCATCTGTTTTTGTTGCTAATATAAGTTTATATCAGGTTTTCATTTTTATTGCATAAGATTATTTCATTATTGGTTGATAGCACTTTTTTCAAAAATCATCTGTTAGGAGCCAGTGCTGTGGCGCAGCAGGTTAATGCCCTGGCCTGAAGCAGCAGTATCCCATATGGGTGTCAGTTCGAGACCCAGCTGCTCCACTTCCCATCCAGCTCTCTGCTA
This sequence comes from Lepus europaeus, assembly GCF_033115175.1. Taxonomy (NCBI): domain Eukaryota; kingdom Metazoa; phylum Chordata; class Mammalia; order Lagomorpha; family Leporidae; genus Lepus; species Lepus europaeus. Next base: position 90,656,961 of record NC_084838.1, on the reverse strand, counting down.
CAGCCTGGGAAAGCAGAAGATGGCCCAAGTCCTTGGGCCCCTGCACCCACGTGGGAGACCCGGAAGAAGCCCCTGGCTCCTCGCTTCGGATCAGCACATTTCTGGCTGTCACGGCCATCTGGGGAGTGAACCAGCAGATGGAAGACCTCTCTCTCTGCCTCTCCTCTCTCTGTGTAACTCTTTCAAATAAATATATAAATAAGTCTTAAAAAAAAAAAATCATCTGTTAGGGGCCAGCGCCATAGTTCATTCAGTAGGTTAATCCTCCACCTGTGGCGCCGGCATCCCATATGTGTGCCAGTTCTGATCCTGGCTGCTCCTCTTCCAATCCAGCTCTCTGTTATGGCCTGGGAAAGCAGAAGTTGGCCCAAGTCCTTGGGCACTGCACCCGCATGGGAGACCAGGAGGCACCTGACTCCTGGCTTCGGATCGGCACAGTTCTGGCCATTGTGGCCATTTAGGGAGTGAACCAGCAGAAGGCAGACCTTCCTGTCTCTCCCTCACTGTCTGTAACTCTGCCTCTCAAATAAAATCTTAAAAAAAAAATTTGTTGATGGACACGTATATTGATTCCATAGGGGATACAGATATATTTTTAATCTGCTGATTTCATTTCTTTTGGATGTATACCCAGAAGTGGGACAGCTAGGTCACATGATAGATTTTTTTTTTAGGGGCTGCCATACTGTTCTCCATAGTGACTGTACTAATTTACATTCCCACCAGCAATGTATATGGCTCTTTTTTCTCACATTCTTACCAGCATTTGGTCTTTTTGATAATAGTAATTCTAACTGCAGTGATACAATACCTCATTGTAGTTTTGATATTTCCCTGATAGCTAGTGTTATTGAGCATTTTCCCATATATTTGTTGGCCATTTGTATTTCTTCTGAGGAATGTTTAATCAGATACTTTGCCAATTTAGAAACTGCATTTGTTAATTTTTGTTGGGTTTTTGGAGTTTCTTATCTATTCTGGATATTAATTCTTTATCCAGTAAATAGTTTGCAATTATATTCTCCCAGTCTGTTGTTTCCTTTGCTGTGAATAATTTTCTTAGCCTTATGTAATTCTATTTGTCTATTTTTTTCCTTTGTTGCCTATGCTTTTGGGGCTTTCTCCAAAAAAACCATCTGTGTCAATGTCAGTACTTCCCTTATGTTTTAACAGTTTTCTTTTAATAGTTCAGGTCTTAAATTTAGATATTTAATCCATTTAAATTTTTAAAAAATATATCGGAGGGAGAGAAGGGGGAGGGGAGAGAGAGATCTCACACACACACACACACACATATGTATGTATATGTAACCTATATTCTTTCTTTTGAGAACACCAGACATAGAGAGACCTTCCATCTGCTGGTTCTCTCCCCAAAGGCCTAGCAACACCCAAGGGTGGGCCAGGCCAATGCAAGGAGCCTATAACTCAGTTCAGTCTCCCATGTGAGTACCCAAGTACCTGAGCCATCACCTGCTCAACGCACATCACGATGTGCATAATCAGGAAGCTGTCATTGGAAGCAGAGCTAGGACTCAAGCCCAGGCACTCCAATACAGGATATGGGTGTCCCAAAAAGTGTCTTACTGGCTGTACCAAATGCCCACCCACTTCAAACCAGTTTGAGTTGATTTTGGTATAGTCTGAGAGGTGGAGGTTTGTTTTAATTTCTTGCATATGGATGTCCAGTTTTCCCAGAGCCATTTACTGAGAGACCATCTCTTCTCCAGAATATGTTCTTAGCGTCTTTGCCAAAGATAAACTAGCTGTGGATATGAGGACTTATTTCTGGGTTTCTGTTTTCTTTCATACATTTTGTGTCCATTTTAAATGGCACTCTCATGCTGTTTGGATTGTGGTAACTCTGGTATGCCTGGATATCTGGTACTGAGATGTCTCCAGGTTTGTTAAAGAGTGCTTTGGCTACTTTGGATCTTTTGTGTTTCTGGTTTGGCAAAGAATATCATTGGTATTTTGATGGGGATTACATTAACTGTAAATCATTCTGGGTAATATGGACATTTCATTGTTTCCTGGATTCATGATCATGGGAAGTCTACATTTTTAATGTCTTATTCAATTTACTTTATTGTTTTATTTTTATTTTTTTGCCAGGCAGAATGGACAGTGAGAGAGAGAGACAGAGACAGAGAGAAAGGTCTTCCTTTACCGTTGGTTCACCCTACTATGGCTGCTGCAGCCGGTGCACCGCGCTGATTCGAAGCCAGGAACCAGGTGCTTCTCCTGGTCTCCCATGGGGTGCAGGGCCCAAGAACCTGGGCCATCCTCCACTGCACTCCTGGGCCACAGCAGAGAGCTGGCCTGGAAGAGGGGAACCGGGACAGAATCCGGTGCCCCGACTGGGACTAGAACCCGGTGTGCCGGCGCTGCAGGCGGAGGATTAGCCTATTGAGCCGCAGTGCCAGCTGTATTATTCAATTTATTTCACAAGTGTTTTACAAATTTCAGTTGTAAAAATCTTTCACATTCATGGGGCCAGAACTGTGGTACAGTAGGTTAAGCTGCTGCACTTCTAATTGTCCTTGCATTTCTCTAATAACAACATTATTACTATAACAACAACAACATAATAACTTTGGGAATCTCATCACTTGTCCTTTTGTGACTGTCCTATCACTTAAATAGTATCTTCAAAGTTCATGCATGTTGGGGATGTGTCAAATTCCTTCCTATTTTGAAGACTGGATAATATTCCATTGCATGAGTTATGTACATAATCAATGTCAATCCTTGGTCACTTAGGTTTTTTTCTGCTTTTGAGTCTTGTGAATAATGGTGCTATGAACATGGGAGCACATTATCTGTTTCTGTTCTTGGTTTTTAAAGATCAAAATAGTTGTGTTTTAAAACATTTTTTTACAAATAAAACATATCTTTTACATTAGCTGAAGGATTAGCAACTCTATTTAGCTGAAAGCCACCCAACAGAGAAACCAAAAAATACTGCTTATTTGAAAAATATTGTTTAAAAAAAAACCAGAGACATAAAAGTATCCATGGCAAATTTATTATGCATTAGGAAGCTTAACCTAAAAACCCAACAGCATAGTAAAAAGATATGTTATCTCTGTTCATGGCAGAACAGATTTCAAAATATATATTTTTAAATGTATTCAGTCAGTACACAATCCTTTATAAAAGTTGTATATATATTTTGTCAATACCTTCATTACATTTATAAATACAAGATATACACAGCACCCCATCAAAAAAATTAAAATCCCTTACAAATATCTACATATATTTCATATCTATAAAACTTTCAAAGGAGTGCTCTGTTAAAGGTAGGCCCTAGTTAATGGTCCATTTACTTTTGCAGCAAAATACATATAAATCTGTAAAGTGTTCTTTGTCCATAAAACATCTTGAAAAATTAGCAAGACACTTATTGTGAAACTGAGTTTCACTAAACCCTCATATTTTAGAAAGGAATTTGATGTGCGTTTTCCTATAAGATTCAAAACTCGTAACAGATTGAGATAAAAGATTAACTGGAAAGAAATGCACACTACCAAGCAGTTAAGGCAGGAGTGTGAAGGGTGAGAAATGTCTGAGGAGCAGGACATGGGGAAACAGTAATAATGTATTAGGAGTCTGAACTTGGATATAAACTCCACTGGGATCCAGTTACTACCTCTAGTCTTCTTAGGAATGTTCACATTGTTCAAGTCTTTCTTAGAAGCACCCTCCACAATTTGTTGCTACCAGGATGCATGATGTGTTTTTCTTCTGTAAAAACACTCAGATCTGACCAGGACGCTGAACTCAGGTCCAGGAATCTGAGTTCTACATGATTTAAACAGAAGAGAAGAACTCCCTTCATCTGGTAAAGGCAATCACTAATCAACATTACTAATGTTCATTTTAGCCAAGCATAGGAAGTAGAGAAAATACAAGGAGAAAAAAAAAAGAAAGTTTTTGTTTGACCTTTGGATAAAGGCAACAGGTCCCTGATACTGAGTGACTCTTGAGAGTGGCCACTCTCCATACCTATGGGCTAAGTGGGAATACCTCAAAGAAGCAGGAAGGAAGAAAACAAAGTTCTTCACCTGACATCTTGCCAGAAAAGGCAGTCCACCACAATCCTGTGCCGTCTGCTACAAAGGGCCCGGAAAGACCATAGCTGCTCCTATTCCACAGTTCCTAGAGAAAAGCTATCCTTTCATCAGAGATACGACCTTTTCTATTTGAGGTTTCTATTCTGAAGTTTGGATTCTAGGTAACTTTGAGAGTTGCACATCATTTGCAGGAAAGTATCTGAAACCTTACCTTGTTCTAATAATGTACAACATAAGAGAGAGAAAGACTGAAGAGGAAGAGGAAGAAAGGGATGGAGGGAGTTGCTCCTCCTACTTGTCCCTGAAGGATGCCGCTTAGCATCTGCCCTCCAGCACCACGAAGCCTCCATGTGCAGCTCCCTCCATGGCTCTCAGGGTCGTGGGTCAGCAGAATCCCCTTCCTGCAGAGTTCATAATTCAGTGCACTGATTCCCAGGCTCCTCAAAAGAGGAAAGCTCCCAGATGCTGCTGTCTTGCAACAGAGGCTCAATGTCTTCCCCGCTGCCCCGTTCGGGGGTGCTGGTCAGGCTGCCAGTGCCACTGCTGCTGTGTTTTTGAGTTCCACTGACTTTACTGTATTCAGGGATGAATAAGGCAACCAGAAAAGACATAAGAACTATACATGCTCCAAATAAAAATGGCGGGCCTGGGATGACAGCTCCCTGATGAGTGAGGGAAACAAGTGGAGACAATTTGGTTAGTCTTTAAATCCAAAATGAATCTTGGATCACCCGAACACTTGGATGACCTCCCCCCCCCCCCCCCGTCATACCATCAAAAAGTGAATCATTTTTTATGTAAACAAATGTTAATGTGAAGGCAAACTCTGAGAGCTTGGTGTCTGGAATTTGACAGAGGGCAAATAATTACTGCTTTTTGTACCATTTCTAAATAGCTTAACCAATCCTTGAGCTCATAAATGACAGCCATCTATCTGTAAAGCCGTCATGTGACTCAGATCATGAACTTCTGTACCTGAACATTAATTCCAGTTCTGTACAGAAACCTATATTAAATATCTCTTAGAGGAAGGAAGGAGGAAATTTAAATAAATAGTAGAAACACCATGGCAGCAGAATTTTAAGCTAGATTTTTAGGTTGTTTCTTATGTGTTTTTATTTAGTATGAGCTTAGACAATGGCATGGTGATCACAGTGACTATGTAGATAAAAAAAATTCTGTGCAAAGTTAAGACAAATCTTTGCATAAGATGTTATATCTCTTAAATGATCCCTCCCTGCTCTCAAGAGTCTATGAACTTAGCACTCACTACTGTCAAATGTAACATACAAGGAGGAATCCTTTCCAAATTGAAGGTCACAGATTTTGCTATAGACATCACCATATTACCTGCAGGGCAGCACTGTCAGAATTCAATTCTGGGCCCAACTCAGTCAGTTCAACGTGGAACATGTAGAATATGAAGCCATAAAGTGCTGGCCCCAGGCCATTGCATAGGCCTCTTATTCCAGTTATGATGCCCTGGGCAACTCCTAATTCAGAACAAAGAGAAGGGAGTCAGTCTTCTCAGAAAAGCATCTCAGCATTGGGAGCTTAACTGTACTTTTTTACAACAAATTATGATGCACTGACTCAACCGGACTGAGCAGAAGGCACATGGAGAGAAGTGGCAAAGGAAGGAGGACTTTGCTCATTGTATTTTCGCTCCCTACTCAAATGTTTTCTTGGGTTTACATATGACCATTAAATGTATCCTTACCCCTGCCCTAAAATCTAAGGAGATGAAATAACAGTGATGTTTCTGAAATCCTTCCTTCTTTTTTTTTTTTTAAGATTTGTTTATTTGAAAGACAAAGTTACAGAGAGAGAAGTCTTCTATCTGCTGGTTCACTCTCCAAATGGCTGCAATGGCTGGAGCTGAGCCAATCTGAAGACAGGAGCTTCCTCTGGGTCTCCTGCATGGGTGTGGGGCCCCAAGGACTTGGACCATCTGCTACCGCTTTCCCAGGCATACTAGCAGGGAGTTGGATCAGAAGTGAAGCAGCTGGGACTCAAACCAGCACCTGTAAGGGATGCTGGCACTGCAAGATGGGGCTTTAACCTGCTGCACCACAGCACTGGCCCCCTGAAATCCTGTTGAATTATCCACATCAGCTAGATCTGCCTATAATGGGGGGAAATTATAAAATTTTAGTATTTCCCATTTCAGGCAATTTCTCTATTTTTCTGCAGATTGGGATTTCTCTGTTCTGCTTACTTACTGGTGCTTTTACACTAGAAATCTGTCCTTGGCCTCTGGCAGCCCCAGGCAGACTTTATCCTCCAGCTGCCCCTTCTCCATTCCTGGAGATCTGTACTGGAAAAAATTCCCAAAGGTACCAATTCTGGAAGCCTTTGCTTTCTAATACGGCAGGTAAAAAATTAGTTTGAACAACTTGAAACTGTTTATTTCTGTGAGTCAAAAATGGTCGAGGGGCCAGCACTGTGGCTGTAGGGAGTAAAGCGGCCACCTGCAGTGCCAGCATCCCTCATGGGCACTGGTTCAAGTCCTGGCTGCTCCACTTCCAATCCAGCTCTCTACTATGACTTGAGAAAGCAGTGTAAGATGGCCAAGTCCTTGGGCCCCTGTACCCACGTGGGAGACCCGGAAGAGGCTCCTGGCTCCTGATCAGCCCAGCTCCGGCTGTGCAGTCCTTTGAGGCGTGAACCAATGGACGAAAACCTCTCTCCGTCTCAGCCTCTGCAACTCTGCCTTTCAAATAAATAAATAAATAAATCCTTTAAAAAAAGGCCCAATAGTATTCAGCCTAATATAATTGTATGTGCATTTGTATTGCTATATACATGCCTAGGAACAGCCAAAGAAAATTCACGCCCCCAGTAATAGGAACAGGCAGTTCACATCTTCACTTTGGACACAACACCTCCACGAGGATGCACACAGCTACTGGAGTGACCTCAGCCAAGAGTGACACCATTTAACACCACAGGAAGGTAGGCCGTTAGGAACTGGATAAGAAAAAGGACTGATTGTGGTGGTGGGGCCCTGCTTACAAGGGGAGCGGAGGCACAGAGGATGCTGGAAGGCTACTCTCCACCTAGTAGTCATTTCATCTCTCACTCTGCATTCAATCATTAACAACAACAGACTATTTTTCTTTATCTTCCAAAGAACCAGTTCCTAAATTAGAAAAGTTTTAGTGATCCAAGTGATTATGCAAATAGCTCACCACCAAATGGTCTATCATTATTTAAGAGACATATTAAAATGTGGTTATAGTTTGATTAATCTTGATAAAAATGTACAAAAGGAGTCAAAACTGAAAAGACAAAGTGGCTACTTTGTTCCCAATTCTTAGTAATCTACACTGCTGAGGCCAGGCTTTTAAAACAGTGCAAGATCAAGCAGGGAGAGAAACAGAGCTTTCCTACTTGGCAAAGTAAACAGGCGACTTCACCTTGCTGATCTGGCTCTGCGTTCCGGGAGACGAGGGCACTGATTGCTGGGAATGTGATGCTGGACATGGCGGCCACAGTCCCTGCCGCCCACATCATCCTGTAACGAAAGGAGGCTGTGGTCAAGCCCTAAGGAACTCATAGTTCAGAACACAGTCAGTAGGAAAAGTACAAATGCTTCCTGACTCCTTCTGTTAGCTTCTATTTAATTTTTTCCCTTTGTAAAAATGAATTTCTTTTTGAACTAAAAGGTTACACCTCACACTGTTAATTCTGATCACTTTAAAAGCGGGGAGAGGACAGAAGGTCTGGGAAACCTTCATTTCTTTATTTTACTTCTTTCAAAATCTCCTCTCTGGTTCCCCTATCACCATCTGTAGATACCACCTTGGTGAAGTTTGTAAGGGGCTTCTTTTGTTGCTACAAATATATTTCCCAGTGATTTCCTATGCTCATGCTGAACTTGGACTGCATAGTTTACTGGCCCAGGACAGTCTTTTTCCCTCAAACGTCCATCCTTTTCTCAATGACAGAGACTTACTTCTACGTTAGTTTGAGGTGTGAGTAAGGTGAGGCCCCAGCTGGGCTTGTGACCTGCTGGGTTGGATTCTTTAGGAAAAAAGAAAAACCCTTCATAATGCAAGCCCTTTTAACATTAGAGTTTGAATCAGCTACTGAATCTACGTTCCTAGAATGAAAATCAAACGAACAAGACTCAACCAAACTAATCTGGTAAAAAGTCACATGGAAAGCAAGAACAAGTGGTTCCAATGAAATTCAAAATTTCAGAATAGGCATATTATTTGCTCTTCAACTAAAAGTGACCTCTCAAGCACTGCTAGCTTCTCTGAGTTATGCCCTCCCCTCCTACAGTAAAGTGGTACCAACTGGTACATACTGGAGGCAGGCACTCTGGTATCGTCAACCAGGCACACAGGGAAACCTGGCAGACAACAGAAAGCACCTTAGGATTCTTGTGCTTCCTTTCACCCATGGGGTTTATTTCAATGGGAATCCATATGAGTATGCTAGTAGTAATAACTGCCTCAGTTATTTTAAAAGAGAGCTTAGTGTGCATTGAATCCAGATGCTTTAGTTTTACAAAGGTTATATTATTATTGCCCAAGGTGTCTCAATTCTTTCCATAATCATTTTTCCTTGTCTTGTGATGTCTCTAAAAAGTAGACATAAAACTTTATTGGGAGATAAGGAAGAAGGACACACATTCAATTGAGCAATGATACAATGAAGGCAGCCTTTATAAATAATCCTGAATTATCTAGCTCCATCCTTGCCCAAATTATGGCTTAAAATGATTTCTGAAATGCTGATCACATTAAATCAGTAAAGTAACTCTTGCATCCTTCTCATCACACTCGACCCACTTGAATCCTTTAAGATATCTGTTAGTTCATGAGAATCCAAAAGTGAGGCTTACCAGGCCTGAGATCCAAACCCATACCAGGCCAACTGGAGCATTTGGAAGCCCAAGCCAAGGAGGACAGTGTTCTTATTTCCCAGTGATCTCATCAAGATGCTAAGAAAGACTGTCTGAAAAGTAAAGGAGACAACCTTGAGAGGCCACGTGAATATCAAAGAGTTTGAATGGAAGCTCTGTAGGTGAACCCAGTTACCAGTGATCATGGACCTCCAAGGATACAAGGCCTGCCTACAGCCTCAGAGGCTGGACAGTACTGATGTGTCTGTACCAGGCAGGAGTTTCAGATGGACCTCTGGCCTCCTCTCGGAGAAGCCTGTCTACCCGGGGCTCTGCCAGCACCTCTGAAGAGGTTATCATAGCCAGTCACCAGTCACTATGATTAAGAGGGACTTAACTACTGGCGAGCAGTAAATAGATGAACATTTACACAACATATGAAAATCAGTTTTGCAAATTTGGGATTGATACCAGCTTTTATTTTTTATTTTTTTTTTTATTTTTTTTATTTTTGACAGGCAGAGTGGACAGCAGAGGGAGACAGAGAGAAAGGTCTTCCTTTGCCGTTGGTTCACCCTCCAATGGCCGCCGCGGCCAGCGCGCTGCGGCCGGCACACCGCGCCGTTCCAATGGCAGGAGCCAGGTGCTTCTCCTGGTCTCCCATGGGGTGCAGGGCCCAAGAACCTGGGCCATCCTCCACTGCACTCCCCGGCCACAGCAGAGAGCTGGCCTGGAAGAGGGGCAACCGGGACAGGATCTGTGCCCCGACCGGGACTAGAACCCGGTGTGCTGGCGCCGCAAGTCAGAGGATTAGCCTGTTAAGCCACAGCGCCGGCCCAGTTTTGATTTTAACAAATACTATGCTAAATACAGCTGATTAAGATAGTCTGAAAAGGAGGGTAAAAATTGCTTCTGGGCTAACTGACTTACTAAACATAAAAAACCAAAACTGTGATCAACATGAAAGTGTAACAATTTATATTTACTAATACAAGTAAAATTCAACAACAACAACAACAAAAAAATGAAAGGCCTTTGCTTTGATGCATTCCCATGAGCCTTGTCAATTCTAGTGTCTGGGTGAAACAGTGTTCATTTCTTGACAGCAATGTCACAGAAAAGTGTCCCCTGGGCCAGTGGCTGTGTCACAGCAACAGCCTCTGCAGACATTCTGCTATGATCACAGCCCTGAGAACAATGGTACCTGACTGTAAAGGGCATCCTCCCTGGCGTGTGGTTCAATGCTGACTACAGACGGGACTGCGGATGCTCTCCACTCACTGCACATATTCTCATACACTGACTCCCGTGTCCCTGACCCTGAGGACACAGGGCTTGGAGAGTTAACTTGCTTTTTATCTCTGCTTAACTTTTCAACATTCAAGTAATACTGAAACATTCTCCTGATTAAGCTAATTTTGCAGAGTCTGTGGTAAGATTGTCATTATTTACAAATTTGGTTGTTGTTGTAAAAGCAAATAAAAGAACTGATTCAGCAGAGGTTATGACAAATACTCTATTAAGAAGGAAGGATTTTGTGTGCACTGTCCCAGTCAGCTTCCCAGAGGTGCTATTATACAGCAGTTGTGCAAATACGCCCTGGGCAGGGGCTGAGGTGGCAGTTCAAAGAGTCTTCCTGTAATAACTTCTGATAATCAAAATTAAAAAATAAACAACACAAAACACGGTGTGGGTGAACTACTACTCACCTGAGCCACAATCGACAGAATTCCCACCATAGCTATGAAAGCTGCAATTTTCACAGATCCAAAACCTATGACCTAGGGAAATGCAAAGAAAATACTTCAGTAACACATATCCTACCCAAGTAATGAAAAATGTCATGTTCTATTAAAATGAAAGGATAAAATAGTTGAAGTACAAAGAACCGGCAGTGAACCAGGGCAGTACTGAAAGCTGAACCTACTTTACCAGTAACTTACGACTAAACTGATTGAAGACATCCTTATGAGAAGCCAAAACTAAACTGTGAAATGTTTTTAGATATTTTCTTTTTTTTTTTAACTTTTATTTAATGAATATAAATTTCCAAAGTACAGCTTATGGATTACAATGCCCCCCCACCCACTTCCCTCCCACCTGCAACCCTCCCCTTTCCCGCTCCCTCTCCTCTTCCATTCACATCAAGATTCATTTTCAGTTATCTTTATATACAGAAGATCAGTTTAGTATATATTAAGTAAAGATTTCAACAGTTTGCCTCCACATAGTAACACAAAGTGAAAAATACTGTTGGAGTACTAGTTGTAGCATTAAATCACAATGTACAGCACATTAAGGACAGAGATCCTACATGATATTTTTAAAAAATTGATTAATTTTCTATGCAATTTCCAATTCAAAACCAAGGTTTTTTTTTTTTTCATTTTCAATTATCTTTATATACGGAAGATCAATTCAGTATATACTAAGTAAGGATTTCATCAGTTTGCACCCACACAGAAACACAAAGTGTAAAAATACTATTGGAGTACTAGTTGTAGCATTAAATCACAATGTACAGCACATTAAGGACAGAGATCCTACAATATATTTTTTAAAAATTAATTAATTTTCTATGCAATTTCCAATTTAAAACCAAGTTTTTTTTTTTTTTCATTTTCAATTATCTTTATATACGGAAGATCGATTCAGTACATACTAAGTAAGGATTTCATCAGTTTGCACCCACACAGAAACACAAAGTGTAAAAATACTGTTTCAGTACTAGTTATAGCATTACTTCACATTGGACAACACATTAAGGACAGATCCCACATGAGACGAAAGTACACAGTGACTCCTGTTGTTGATTTAACAATTTGACACTCTTGTTTATGGCGTCAGTAATCTCTCTAGGCTCTAGTCATGAGCTGCCAAGGCTATGGAAGCCTTTAGGGTTCGCCGACTTCGATCTTATTGTGATAGGGTCATAGTCAAAGTGGAAGTTCTCTCCTCCCTTCAGAGAAAGGTACCTCCTTCTTTGACGGCCCCATTCTTTCCACTGGGATCTCACTCGCAGAGATCTTTCATTTAGGTCTGTTTTTGTTTTTTTGTTTTTTTTTTTTTTTTTTGCCAGAGTGTCTTGGCTTTCCATGCCTAAAATACTCTCATGGGCTCTTGAGCCAGATCTGAATGCCTTAAGGGCTGATTCTGAAGCCAAAACTAAACTGTGAAATGTTTTTAGATATTTTCTATTGTCTACCCATTGTTTCATATTGTCACTCTATTCCCAAACCATAAATTGACGAATATGCTATCAAGAATTAAGAGAATATGCAAGAAGGGATCTGGCTTTTGAAGCTACCAATACAGAATTTGTTCATCAGCGAAGTCAGTGGTTCTATTCTGACTACATATTGAAATCACATGAGTAAAGAGGGAGAGAGAGGAGGGGCACAAAGAGATGCTAGGTCCTCTGGACAGCAATTACCACAGCCTTTCTGGGCACAGCCAGGAGACAAGTGGGTCCTCAACAGTGGCTCTGAAATGCCTAACTAGTTTGCCCTCTATTGAAATTCTATGAAACTCAGAAAAGTACCTTAAAATATTCTTCTCATTTTATAAATGGGTTTCTTACATCCAAACAACTAGTTAACAAAAGAAGTAAGGCTGAAACCAGTGATGCTGACATTAAAAAAAATTCAGTTACTGGGACAGGCATTTAATTTACTAGTCAAGATGCCATGTCCAATATCAGAACACCAGGATTCAATACCTGGCTCTGATTCCTGACTCCAGCTTCCTACTGATGCAGACCTTGGAGGCAATGATGATGGCTCAAGTAATTAGGTACCTATCATCCATGTAGAAGACTTGTATTTAGTTCCTAGCTTCTGGTTTTGGTCTCAGCTCAAGCAGGCATTTGGGGAGTAAACCAGCAGATAGGAGCTCTCTCTCAGCTAAAGAATGTTGATACATTATTTTCCATCAAGAAATAGTGAAGGGTGCTTCAAAATACTCTTTCTCTGCCTCTCAAAATCTTTTAAAAAAATTATCTAATCAAGTGTAATTTAGAAAACATGGAATCTGAAAATGCAGCTTTGTTAAGGGGTTATTTCTCAGCATATATTTGTAAATATATATAGTATATTAAAACAGCCTTATGGAGATAGAATTTAAACTAACCACAATTTACCCATTATAAATATACAATTCATTGTTCTTCGTATATCCACAGAGTTGGACTATCAATTTTAGAAAAGATATTCATCGCCCCTCAAAGAAACACGGCCCACCTCAGGAGTTCTGTCCCCCCCTTTTCCTGGCTTTCCTTTCTGTAATTCCTCATCTATTTCCTGTCTCTGGATTTGTCTATTCTGGGTATTTTATTTAAATAGAATCACACAATGTGTTCCTTTGTGTTTTCAAGGCTCACTTAAGTTGTAGCCCATGTCATTATTTGTTGCTTTTTTTTTTTTTTTTTTTTTTTGACAGGCAGAGTGGATAGTGAGAGAGAGAGACAGAGAGAAAGGTCTTCCTTTTTGCTGCTGGTTCACCCTCCAATGGCCACTGTGGCCGGTGCATCTCGCTGATTCGAAGCCAGGAGCCAGGTGCTTCTCCTGGTCTCCCATGGGGGTGCAGGGCTCAAGCACTTGGGCCATCCTCCACTGCCTTCCCGGGCCATAGCAGAGAGCTGGCCTGGAAGAGGGGCAACCGGGATAGAATCCAGCACCCCAACTGGGACTAGAACCCGGTGTGCCAGTGCCACAAGGTGGAGGATTAGCCTGTTAAGCCACGGCGCCGGCCCTGCTTTTTTTCTTTTTTGAATTTAAAGATTCAAAAGAGTCAGATTCAGAGAAAGAGCGGGGGGAGGGGAGGGTGTAGATAGCCGCAGAAGCCAGGGCTGGGCCAGACTGAAGCCAGGAACCAAGAGTTTCATCCAGGTCTCCCACAAGGGTGGCAGGGGCCCCAAACACTTGGGCCATCTTCTGTTACTTTTCCCAGGCAATCAGCAGGGAGCTGGAATTCTTTGTATTTTTCTCTTCATTTTACTTCTATAAAAAAAGCCTTTAAAAAATGGTGATAAATTCTATGCTAATTCTCAAGGGAACATTTTCCATGGTGAATATCTCACTATATTTTAAATCATCATTGCATTAAAGATGTCTATTAATTATGGGCAGCACTGATACGTGTTACTAGACACAAGGTCATACATTTTCGTCTCCAAACTGTCCTTAGACAAATCCCAGTCTTTGAGTTTCCTTGTGTTCAAAGGCTACTCGGTACTCACTACTCACCTGCCTGAGATATAAGAAAAAGCTTGAATACTGTCCAGCTTCAGGAAGGTATGAGAGAAACACGGTGATGCAGATTAGTAAGACAGTAGAATCTTTTCCAACCTTCTTCAGTGACTGGGGATAAGCAGAAAGGAAACACATAATAAGCCAACAGACATTAATGTTATTTTTCTGGAGAACTGACTTAATGACTTGGATCTATTAAGATGGACAACAGAAGTCGAATGGATTACAAAAGTGAATCTTAACACTTAACATTAAATCTACCACCATCTCTCAGCAAGCTACAGTCCTCATGCCAGAGGCATGTGTTCCCGCTATCACCACTTTTGAAAAACACTTGCTCAACTCTGTTACAGTGGTTCACATCTCTCAACAGATCCTGAACCTTCTATAAACTGGTCCTGAGACAACTTCTCTACAGAACCTTTTAAGAAAATCACTTCTCTCTCTTGATTCATAATGGAACTTCTTGATAGCCATATCCAGTATAGGGTTTTCACTATACACAGTTTCATTCTATTCTTCAAAATGCCGATATTCAATTTGCCAGTAAACTTTGTAGACAAAGAAGTATGCTTCAGCTGTGGGGTCATTTTTTTCTCCCCTAAAAGATAAATTTTAGGTACAAAAAGCAAACATCAAATTCCTATTTGTTTTTCCCTGTACATTTTTTCAAGAACAATTTTGAACCAGGTAAAATGAAGAAGGAGGGGAGGTGAGGTAAATACTTTCTCTAGTTGTGTGACACATCACCCCTCAATACTTACAAAAAGAGAGGGAGTTTCTAGAAAACAATCTCTTCAATTTGTAAAATGTAAGCTCAAAGTGGATATATATTAACAACTTCAGTGAAACCACATGCAGTTATCTTTTTTGAACTAAAATGAATGAAAATGACCACTTCAAATGATAACCTTCATTGATTTTGTTTGGGGAAAAAAAAAAAAAAAAAAGGATGAAACTTCCTTCCCAGGCTGTCATCAGGAATTAACTGGGCATTTATTTTTTCTCTCTTCCCTTATGACATGCTTTATTTACGGAGGTCTACATATTTCTTGGTGTAGAGATAACCTCAGTCCCTTACATGCCATCAATTTTCAGTGTAGAGACAATGCATAGCAACAACTGCTGGATCACAGAGGCTGCGAATATATTCTCTTATTTGCTTGACTTAGAAAAACATTTAGGAAAGTAAATATTTTCATATTTACCGCAAAAGGGTCTGCTTGTTTCCAAGAAATCTGAGCTCCCCAGGAGACTGGTCTCATTTTCTCAGGAAGAGATTCTGGAACAGCCACCAAGATGAAGCAGATGTCCAGAAGAGCCACCACCGTGGCCACCAACACAACAAGGCTGTCTCCGTAACTGGCAGAAAGGTATGCTCCGATGGCCGGGCTGCTGACCAGACTAGCAGCAAAGGTGGCTGAGACCTGGGGGAAAGGACACTGTCACCCAGGGTCCCTCAGGGGCACACCTGCAGTCACCCTTCCCCACTTCAGACAAAATCAATGTGCTGCATACAAATTTTAAGAATAAAGTAATTTTGTTAAGGAATTTATTCACAAACAACTTGCTGGAAATACTCTGGAGAGCTATAGAGTAAAACATAATGATCTTATTAGAAGATCTCTTTCTCTCTGCCTCTCTGTAACTACCTTTCAAATAAATATAAAAAAATAAAGTATCATGAAAATATTCTCCACAGATAAAACCTTCACTCTTTGGTATTTAATCGGGGAATGAAGATGTGGACACAGAGCATGAAAAAATTTCATATAGGACTGATAAGATCTACAAATTACTCAAGGGTTGTGCTTGTGTTCACCTTTTAAAAACACTGCACTGTTTCACCATTTTATCATTTGGTGACCATTTCATTAGTAATAAAAACTTGGACGTTCTTAGAAAAAAACTGCAACAAAAAAAATTTGAGGGCACGGGTGCAGCCTTTTGGCTAGAGGGCTGTGGATTTCCATCACCCTGTCACCATGTGGCCACTGTGCCAATTTTACCAAGTGAGATCTCAGAGCTGGTTGATGGCACCCGGGGTCTGAAGCCACACAGAACCTCTCCACACTGCACTCCCATAAGCAAAGCAAGTAGAATGTTCACTTTTTTTTTTTTTGGACAGGCAGAGTGGATAGTGAAAGAGAGAGACAGAAAGGAAGGTCTTCCTTTTTGCTGCTGGTTCACCCTCCAATGGCCGCTGCGGCCGGCGCATCTCGCTGATCCGAAGCCTGGAGCCAGGTGCTTCTCCTGGTCTCCCTTGTGGGTGCAGGGCCCAAACACTTGGGCCATCCTCCACTGCCTTCCCGGGCCATAGCAGAGAGCTGGCCTGGAAGAGGGGCAACCGGGATAGAGTCCGGTGCCCCAACCGGGACTAGAACCCGGTGTGCCAGCGCCGCAAGGCGGAGGGTTAGCCTGTTAAGCCAAGGCGCCGGCAGAATGTTCACATTTTAAGAACATGATCTGAATGTTCAGAAGCTTAATGGACATTCTCCAAATCAGACCCACATTGAATGCCAAAAACATTGTTTTTTCTTTTTTAAAAAAGATTTATTTGTAGGGCCGGTGCTGTGGCGTAGTGGGTAAAGCCACCACCCGCAGTGCTGGCATCCTATATGGGCAACCAGTTTGAGTCCTGACTGCTCCCCTTCCGATCCAGCTCTCTACTGATGGCCTGGGAAAGCAGTAGAAGATGGTCCAAGTGCTTGGGCCTCCACCCCAGCGTGGGAGACCCAGAAGAAGTTCCTGGCTCCTGGCTTCAGATCACCTCAGCTCTGGCTGTTGCAGCCATTTTGGGACATTCTCTCTCTCTCTCTGCCTCTCAAATAAATAAATAAATCTTTTTTTATTTTAAATAAAATTTAATTTTAAATAAAATTTAAATAAATTTTTATTTATTTGAAAGGCAGAGTGTATTACAGAGAGAGGGAGAGCTGGAGAGAAAGTGATCTTTTATCTGCTGGGTCACTCCCCCAAATGGTAGCAACAGCAGGGTTAAGCCAGGCCAAAGCCAGGAACTCCATCCTGGTCTCCCATGGCAGTCGCAAGGGACCAAGCACTCGGGCCATCATCCACTGCCTTCCCAGGCACATTATAGGAAGCTAGATCAGAAGTGAGGTAGCTGAGACTCTGTTATGCAATGCTGGCTTTGCAAGCAGTGGCTTACCCCCTTAGCACCACAATGCTGGGCCCCAAAATTCTCTACCATCTGTAATTTAGGTAGGCTGTAGGCTTTTCTCTCCCTTTTAATTCAGTCATCTTACATCCGGGGTGTTGGGAGAATACAGAGGTACCCACAGGCCAAGACTGTGGTCATATGACCAATCCAGCAACTCAAATACCCAGTCACTGGCCCTGGCTGGGAGCTCATGTCAGCTAGGCATTCTCAGCCAGAATGGTATGCTCACCAATTGTTCTCAGTTCCCCAGAAGCAGGCATTACTTGCACCACTTCACAGCAAAGAGCTGGCTCAAGGATAAGTTTGTTAGTTCTGGAACAAAAATTCTCTCCAAAATCTTTCTTAAAGCACTAATGCTAAGCACATTAGCTCTGTGATGAAAGCAATGGACAGAAACCAATAAACAGCAAAGGAATGAGTGTGTCCAGGAACTTCCTTGGTGTCATGAGCAAGCTGCACAAATGTGATACGCAGGCTCTTGGCATCTCTTACAGCTCTGCTACCATCCCTGACCAGGCCACTGGACATCCTGCCTTCTCTGCTTCTCCTATCAGCTCTCCTTTGTTCTCCACGGCAATCTAGAAATGCTCATTTTAAGATGGAGCATGAGAGACACTCAGGGAAGGAGGGAAAAAAGGAAAGGAGAGGTAGAGGTAGCAGTCAGAGATGTAGGTTGAAAGAAAAACCACTGATGTCTTAAAAAAGCAAAAAATTAAAATTGTTGTGATTTATGGAACAACAGTAACTTACTTCTATGTTTACTAGAGATTCATGAAGTCATTCCTCAGTCATTCAACCAGTTAGTACTAACAACTAGACTACCTGGGCTATTCTAGATGTGGGATTTAAAAGAAAAAGATCCAGGAAAGGAGACAAATAGCCTGGGTTCCTGGCATTCATCCCCCTCCAAATTATTATTCCTCACAGTCCAGCCAGACCAACCTTTTTATTCCATGTTCTTATTGTGATCACAGAGGAAGTTGGGAGAAGGGTACATTGTACACTTCCAAGTTACCAACAGGTTCTAGCAGTGAATAGTGCCTACACATACTCATACACATGCCCATATAAACAAAATACCACTGTCACACTTGAGGAAATTAGGGCTAATACCAAATCATACCCCCTCCCCCCCAAAAAAAAGCAGTCTCCTATAACTTGTTGTTTACTCAGCAATTATTTGTTGAATAGATGTATGCATTCCTTTTTTCATCATACCATGTTCCAAGAGAGGATCTGAGATACACATCCAACAACAGAGTAACAATGGATCAATAGTGCTGAGTCTTACCACCTCTGCAACTCAAATCAGGTACACACAGATTTCTGATCCCAGCACCTGCTCATTGTTTAAGTTCCCCAAGAGATCAGCAAACAAGAAATAAGTCAAACCAATTTAAAAAGCAAATGTTGCAACTGTCAACATACTTCTGCCAATTTCCTAACCCTAAAACCAGAGAAAAACTGTTGGTAATTTCTATCTTGCTATTTTTAACTTTTTGTAAGAGCTCTTTTTTTTTTTTTTTTTTTTTTTAATTTTTGACAGGCAGAGTAGACAGTGAGAGAGAGAGACAGAGAGAAAGGTCTTCCTTTTTGCCGTTGGTTCACCCTCCAATGGCCGCCACGGTAGGCGCGCTGCAGCCGGCGCACCGCGCTGATTCGAAGCCAGGAGCCAGGTGCTTCTCCTGGTCTCCAATGCGGGTGCAGGGCCCAAGCACTTGGGCCATCCTACACTGCACTCCCTGGCCATAGCAGAGAGCTGGCCTGGAAGAGGGGCAACTGGGACAGAATCCGGCGCCCCAACCGAGACTAGAACCTGGGGTGCCAGCGCTGCAAGGCGGAGGATTAGCCTGTTGAGCCACGGCACTGGCCCTGTAAGAGCTCTTTATTAGCTTTGGATTTCATTTTCTACAAATCACTAGATTCTACAAATCACTTATTTTAAATCGCTTTCCAGTGACCTTTTAACAGAAGTATTGCTCTTACTAAAAAATATGGCCTGTGATCTTACCCATCCATAAGCAGTGCTTCTCTCGTGTTCCTGAGTGACATCAGCAACATAGGCAAATATCACAGAAAACGTGACTGAGAAGACTCCAGACACAGAAATCATTGCAAAATACCACCTATAGAAAGATTATTTTAATTACTGAGAAGCACTGTATGTATACTTTTATAACAAGCACTAAATACAAAGGTTTCAACCCACAAATAAATAAGTATATATAAGAATATGTATGTATACTTAAAGATAGAAAAATAAAATTAAAATCAAGATGGGAAGGAAGAAGTAGAAACATACTAATTTTGTCACTGTCCAAAGAGAGTCAGTACATGCTGTCTAAAAACCAAAGGAACAGGAAAAAAATAAGATGATTAAGTTATAGTTTAAGGCAATCAACAGAATATAAACTTTTTCAATATCTTAGCTTTAACTGAGAAAGACATATACAACAAATGATTTGTAAAAATCTGCACAAAAGCAGAAAGCATAACAAAAATATTAATGTAATTAAGACTAAAAATTTCTATCATATGCATAGGCTGATGCTTAAGAAAACCTAGTTAGCAGTCTTTATTTTCAGGGATTCTTCTGTATTGAATATTTTTGGTAGGCAATAATCTGCCTTTTGTAACCACTTCCACAGATTCAAGTAAAAGGCTTTGCTCTGAACATTCAATCTAATTTCTTCCAAATGCCTAACAAACCAGCCCAAGTCACTTGCCACTCTCTATGAGTCCATATTTATTCTTACCCAGACCATTTCTCTCTCCATACAAAACAGATGACCTTGTGTGCTACCCAAATTTCTATCTATTGGTAGAATCCTCCCTTACCACAATCATATTCAAAGGCACCTAAGTGGTGCTGAAATGCAATAATTCATTCCAATATCCACATTTTTCTGAGCTTTTGACCACCACCTCCCATTTTCCACAATTATGGAAGTGTGGGGAATTATATTTCATCCACTTATGTCCATTATTATTTCCAAGTTTCTGATAGTAATCCCAGCCACATATTAGAAGTAGCTACACTAATGTATAATTCCCTGGGCTCAGGTCCTGTGGAAGGAAAGATTCTTCTTTCAAGGCATTTGCCTCTTTTGAAGGCTCTGCATGATTTTAAGCAAGTGAGGCATGGAGTTATCTTCTATTAGGAGTAAGCATATATACATATATATGTGTGTGTGTGTGTATATGTTCTGAAATACATCAACATAACATACATTATATATACTCTGAAACATACATTTTACAGTATATATAACATACATATTGGGGCTGGTGCTCTGGTGTAGTTGGTTAATCCTCTGCCTGCAGCACCGGCATCCCATGTGGGTACCAGTTCTAGTCCTGGCTGCTCCTCTTCCAATCCAGCTCTCTGCTGTGGCCTGGGAGAGCAGTGGGGGATAGCCCAAGTCCTTCGGCGTCATGGGAGACCGGAAGAAGCTCCTGGCTCCTGGCTTTGGATTGGCGCAGTTCTGGCCATTTGGGGAGTGAACCAACAGAGGGAAGACCTTTCTCTCTTCCTCTCTCTGTAACTCTACCTCTCAAATAAATGAATAAAATCTTAAAAAAAAAAAAAGGAGTCTTCCAAAAATTCATATAAAAATAAACTAAAAAAAAAAAAAACCATACCTATTATATATCATGTACATGATATATGTCTCAATTATATATAACATATACATAATCACAATTATGACACATGTTATATTATATATTAGACTATATACCATAACACATACAATATATATTATATAATATAGTATATACTATATAATACAACATATATCATATATTCTGAAATACATATTAATATTTATTTAATATATACAATATGCACATTATATTCAGCACATTCTGAAAGTTCAGGGTTCAAGTGCATCTTCCCATATATCTGTATCCCTGACTTTGATGTACAAGACTTGCTAGGGCTCAGAACTCAACCATTTCTTAGTTTTGAAGTTCTGTTGATGATAACAGATCCTGAGCCTTGCTTTGAATTTATTAGCAGAGTCTTGCAGAACAAAAATGGGTTTATTCCAGCACCTAAGGATGTGTTAACACTGGAAAACTCAATCATATTAATAGCTCTAAGGAGAAAAAGTAATCTCCACTGAAGCTAGATAATCATCTAATAAAATCTGACATCCAATCTTCATTTTAAAAAGGAAAATCTATATAAAATAGGAATGTATACTTTTCAACACAATTGCTAGCCTAATGACTAATGAAGAAGCACTACTACACTTTTTTTTAAAAGATTTTATTTTGTTTATTTGAGAGGTAGAGTTACAGAGAGGCACAAGCAGCGAGAGAGAGAGAAGTCTTCCATCCAATGGTTCACTCCTCAAATGGCTGCAATGGCCAGAGCTGCATCAATCTGAAGTCAGGGACCAGGAGCTTCCTCTGAATCCCCAACACGGGTGCAGGGGTCCAAACATTTGGGCCATTTTTTACTGCCTTCCCAGGCCACAGCAGAGAGCTGGATCGGAAGAGGAGCAGCCAGGACACAAACCGGTGCCCATATGGGATTCCGGCGCTGCAGGAGGAGGCTTAGCCCACTATGCTCAGCATTGGCCCTACACTACTACTTTTATAGACAGGAAGATTATCCCACAATCATCACTTTTACTCACCATTATTCACTAGTTAATACAATTAGCAAAAGCATGAGTAGCAGGAAAACTGGAAGGAAAGCAGTTAAATTATTTACAAGTGACAAATTAACATGCCAAACAATTAAAAGATGTGGGTGATCCTGTACCTGGCTGGGAGACTGCCTGCCTAGCCCATGCAGGAGGTTAAGAAGACATGGCAGGGCAGGTGCTGTGGCGTTGTGGGTAAAGCTGCCTTCATTCCATATGGGTGCCAATTCGAGACACAGCTCCTCCACTTCCTATCCAGCTTTCTGCTATGGCCTGGGAAAGTAGTAAAAGATGACCCAAGTTCTTGGACCCCTGCACCCACTGGAAGAAAGCTCCTGGCTCCTAGCTTCGGATTGACACAGCTCTGGCCATTGTGGCTTATTGGGGAGTGAACCATTGGATGGAAGACCTCTTTCTCTCTGCCTCTCCTCCTCTCTGTGTGTAACTCTTTCAAATAAATAAATACATCTTAAAAAAAAAAAAAAAAAAAAAAGAGGACATGGCACACCATGCCTCCAGGGAAAGACCCTGGTCGGGGGCTCAGGCACACTGAGAACCACACATGACCTGACTGCTGGCAGGTGGCAGGAGCCTCAGGCACATCCCCCCCACCCCTTCCTGCTGAAGGGCCTTGTAATTAGCTCCCGGGTGTGGCCTAGATCCATAAGACCACCTAGAAGGCTTCGTAGGCCACATGACCTTCAAGCTGATTAGAAAAGTGCAAAGGTGCCAGTATCTGCTTTATCCTATAGAATTAGTGTTGCTACCCTGAACTAGCTACTCCTCTTTGCCTGCCCTTTAAAAGCTTGTGCCTGATTGTTAATAAACAGACATGTTCACCAAAACTTGTCTCTGGTGCTTCTTGTTATAGAATGCTGTCGCCCCACCATCCCAACAGTGTGGGTCTCGCAAGACGAGCCCACAAAAAGAAAGGAGCTCAATTTCATAACAGAACAAAAAAATAAAATTTACAGGAATAAAACTTAATAAAACTTAAAATGTGTAAGATCTAAAGAAATTCTAAGCTATTGTAAGGACATGACTCACTGAAAAATGCAATATGTTCTTAAACATGAAGACTCAATACTAGGGCTGGTGCTGTGGAGAAGCAGGTAAAGCCACCGCCTGCAGTGCCAGCATCCCATATGGGCGCCAGCTCGAGACCTGGCTGCTCCATTTCCAATCCAACTTTCTGCTATGGCATGGGAAAGCAGTAGAGGATGGCCCAAGTCCTTGGGCTCCTGCACCCATGTGGGAGACCCAGAAGAAGCTCCTGGCTCCTGGCTTTGGATCGGCACAGCTCCCGCCATTGCGGCCATCTGGGGAGTGAACCAGCAGATGGAAGACCTCCCTCTCCCTCCCTCTCCCCCTAACCCCCGCCTCTGCCTCTCTGCAACTCTTTCAAATAAATAAATAAAACTTGAAAAAAAAAAATAAAAAGATTCAGTACCAAAAGTGTTTTATAAAAATTCATCACCTGGTAGAAAATAAAATGACCTATGAGCACCCAATACATTTAGAATGTGACACATGCTGACAAAATTCCTATCACATAAATAAAAATATTTTCGCATGACCTCCCCCCAATCTATTTTTAATAGCATAAAAAAGACAAACCAAATTTGAGTGTATTCTTCCCACAGGAAGTTCCTTAGCAAGAAGGATACTGGCCAGAGCACAGTACTCTGGCATTCAGAAAAACAACCAACTTTCAGCTCATATACAAATTCTAACCCACCTTTGTTAACTAAAATAGACTTTGGCATTCCAGATTTATCTCACTGAAGTCCAAAACAATGAACTCAAATTCATATTATGATTTAGAATGGGTCATCAAGTCTTACCACAATATACACAAAAGCGATTACTATGTTCTGCAAGTTGTATTTATGAAATGCATGCAATTAAATAAATTAAAAAAAAAAACCCTGATTCCTGCCTACCATGATATAATCTGTGTTTATGTCAGTGCTCCAAAGCAACAAACAAGCTGACCAAAAGTACTCTTTTGCAGTCATCAGAGCCTTGGTGGAAAGGACGGGACTGTCAGCTCACTCCAGGACTGAACTCCTGTAACTGACATCGTGGCATCACAGCTGCCTTCAGAGAAACCTCTCATTTCTATTCTTCACTCATCTTACTTACCTTCAACTTAATTCTGTAATCTTTAGTCCCCATCTTAAAAAGTGGGCATGATGGTAACTGCCCAAACTGGCCTTCAGTATTCCTGAAAACATCAAACTAAAGCACATGCATAACTGCTGTGAGATGATCACAAAACACTCTGAGGTTTTTTTGAGAGGAAGAGTTACAGACAGAGAAAGGGAGAAAGGTATTCCAACTGCTGGTTCACTCCCCAAACGGCCACAAGGGCCTGGAGCTGGGATGATCTGAAGCCAGGATCCTCTTCTGAATCTCCCATGCCGGTGCAGGGGCCCAAGCACTTGAATCATCTTCTACAGCTTTCCCAGGCCATTAGCAGACAGTGGGATCAGAAAAGGGACAGCTGAGACATGAACTGGAGCTCATATGGGATGCCAGCTCCACAGGCAGAAGCTTGGCCTATTATGCCACAGCCCTGGATCCAACACTCTGGGATTTAAGCACAGGCTGGTTGTCCCTTTTCAAAATGCTTGGGATGAGATGAGATTTTAGATTTTAGACTATTTGCACACACATACATAATGAGATAGCTCAGGGAGGGGACTCAAATCTATAAATGAAATTTATGTTTCACATACACCTTACATGCCCATGGACTGAAGATGACCTTTTGCAATATTTTAATATTTTATACATGAAAAAGTTTGTATATATTGAACAATCAGGCCTGTTGGCATCAACAACAAGCGGTTGTATGGTGAAGCATTTTGGACTTTTGAACTTGGGATACTCAATGTGCATTATTTACACACAACTCAAAGCAGTCAGAATGGTAAAGGACCGAGGCACTCACCATGGGCTGATCCTCATCAGTGGGATTGGGAAGCAGGTGAAGAAGACAGTGCCAAGGAGAAAGGGCTTTCTCCCCCACACATCAGATAGAGCACCTATGAGTGGGGCACTCAGAAAAGAGAGCAGGCCCTGGAGAAGAACACAGAAGCAAGGGTTAAATTTAGAATTTGATCTCCCAATTACTTGTAATTTCTAAATATAATAGCTCCAACTAATTTTATTGGTCCCCAAATAGAATAACTTGAAACATTAAATACAAACTTGTTTTTAAAGATTCTAAAAAAATTTAAATATGCTATTAGAAGTATAAGAAAGGGGAAACATAGCTTATTTTCTAGAAGAAACTATGATATGAAATATACAAGGGCACTTCAAAAAGTTCACAGAAAGGGCCGGTGTTAGAGCAGAGAGGTAAAGCCACTGTTTGTGATGCTGGTATCCTATATGGGTGCTGGTTCAAGTCCTGGCTGCTCCACTTCTGATCCAGCTCCCTGCTAATGTGCCTGAGAAAGCAGCAGAAGATGGCCCAACTCCTTGGGCCCCTGCCACCATGTGGGATACCCGGCCCCTGGCTTTGACCTCACCCAGCTCGGGACATTGTAGCCACATGGGTAGTGAACGAGCGGATGGAAGACCTCCCTCTCTCTGTAAACTCTGCCTTTCAAATAAATGAATACATCTTTTTAAAAAATGTTCATGGAAAACAAAATTAAAAGATATTTATTTTGGTGGAAAAATATTTTGAAATGCATCTATTCTTCACAAAACTCTGCATTAACTGGGGCAACGAGGACACACAAATAACATATACCCACATACTACAGAGACCTCACAGGGATAAAAAGGGCAAGTTTGCACACAATATCCAAAACGAAAGTAGATTCCTGGCTGATCTAAGAAAAAGTTCTCTCTGCCTGATGGGTTCCAGGAAAGAACTTGAAGAACCTAACTTGAAGAACAGAGCTGAGACTGAAGGAGGTGAATTTTAGATGACACCACAAAACAAAGAAAGTTCTACTACTGCTTGCCTGGGATTAATCAGTCATGCTACTATTTTCGTGTCAATACTGCAGCCAAGGGAGAGGCGAGATGTATGAGACAAGGACAGGAAAACATGCACGAATCTGGGTCCTGACACAATCCTATGCTTTGGCTACATGTTATGTTTGCAATTTTCCTTTATGCCACAAGAATTTGCACAGACCCCTGATGTGCCTGCTGTTTACAGTTGGCTAGTCATTTCCCCCAGTAAGAAGCATCTCCTCCTCCTGCCTAGTCTCTTTAGCTATTAAGAAGAGTTAATCACACCACAGTGGGATGGGGGTGGGAGTGGGGCCATGGGGAACAAATTTCTCCCACCTTTTCTGTTGTAATTTCAACACTTCACTACAATTATTTATTTGTCTATCTTCTCTATTAGATTAGAAATTGAAGTTAAGGTCAGAAAGATAGTTTCATTTCTGTACCCTCAGTGCCTATCACACAGGGCTTGGTAAAAATTGGCTTTCAAAGATGTCTGGTGAATCAAACAGACCTTTTAAGAGGAAATAAACTGTCAGAAGTTTCCAAGCTCATGCAGCTGTTGGGGGAGAGGGCAATTCCAATCCCCATTGGCCAAGACATTATGTACAGGTTAACTGAGGCAAAGACAGCTGAGAGGAGGCTTGTGGAGACAAGACAGGCCAAAGAGAAAAGCTTTTTGCCCCCAGTGAAATAAAAAGTTTAGAGGCCAGCATTGTGGTGCAGTGAGCTAAGCTGGCACCTGCAACCCATATCAGAGAAGGGTTTAAGTCCTAGCTGCTCCACTTCTGATCCACCTCCTCTGCTAATGTGCCTAGGAAGGCAGTGGAGGATGACCTAGGTACTTGGATCCCTGCCACCCATATTCACAGCAGCATTATTTATAGTACCTACAACACGAAAGCAGCCCAAGTAACCACTGAGGCATGGATAAATAAACAAAATGTAGTATATTTACACAATGGAGTTTGAGGAGGCCAGCATTGTGGTGCAGCAGGTTAAACTGAATTCCATTTGAGCAGCAGTTCGAGTCCTGGCTGCTTCATGACTAATCCAGCTCCCTGCTACAGTGCCCAAGGAAGCAGGAGAAAATGGCCCAAGTCCTTTGGCTCTAGCAACCTTGTGGGATATCTGCATGGAGCTCCAGGTTTCTAGTTTCAGGCTGGCCCAGCCCAGGCTGTTGCAACTATTTTGGGAGTGACCCGCTGGATAGAAGATCAATTTCTGTCTCTGAAACTCTGCCTTTCAAATTAACAAATAAATATTAAAAAAAAAAGTCTGGTATGTTATATGGATGAACCTTAAGGACATCATGCTAAGTGAAATAAACCAGTGGAAGACAAATATTACTGTATGATATGTGTGATATCATATTATGAATGTATTTAAAAGCACTGAGCTGTACATTTCAAAATGGTTAAAATGGTAACTCTGTTATGTGTATTTTAACACAATAAAAAATTGTGGAAACAAAGAGGCATTTGAACAGTGCTTGCCTACTTCATAAGTCATATAATTTTCAATATGAAGTGAACACTTCTATGCCTTGGTAAACTGGTAATACATTGGTCTAAATATGGATATGCTTCCAACATTTATCCTTTGTGCTTTCAATGTCATAAAATATATCTGAGTTTCTTTAATGTGAATTTTTTTTTTTTTTTTTTTGACAGAGTGGATAGTGAGAGAGAGTGACAGAGAGAAAGGTCTTCCTTTTTGCCGTTGGTTCACCCTCCAATGGCCGCTGCAGCCGGCGCATCATGCTGATCCGAAGCCAGGAGCCAGGCGCTTTTCCTGGTCTCCCAGGCGGGTGCAGGGCCCAAGCACTTGGGCCATCCTCCACTGCCTTCCCGGGCCATAGCAGAGAGCTGGCCTGGAAGAGGGGCAACCGGGACTAGAACCCGGTGTGCCGGCGCCGCAAGGTGGAGGATTAGCCTGTTAAGCCATGGCGCCAGCCAATGTGAAGTTTTTTTTGCCAATTCTTTTATTTTCTCTGGGATATCTTCATTCTTTTCATCGCAATCATTTTCCTCATCTACATAGACACTCATCTTCACTAAATTCTTCTGGCCCAATCTAGTCTTTCCAATAGTAGTCAACATTCCCTGATCAGATACTTCTGTAAATCCACCTAAATTCAATCTGAACTTCACTGCCAGTCTACTCATTTTTTTGTTACTTTGTTCCACCTTCATCTTTTCTGGCCACCTCTGGTGGTTCATTTTTGTAATCTGTTTTGTAGGTCTATCAGCCCATCACCAACACCATGAAAGAATCCGACTATTCCCTGATTATGATGCTTCTTAGTTGCTTCTGTAGTGATTTGTGACTGAAGATCTGGCAACATTTGTATTTTACACAATTACAGTTAATATACTATGGAAGCTGATATTTGAATTGTGTTGTTGGGAGACTCGTGTTAATGAGACATCTTACCTGAGACTTGTGTATATTGGATATTTCAAGAGAGGGGCTGCTTGTCTTTCCTAATTTTTAATGTTACGGGAAAAGTAAAATGATATGAGTGATTACTGACACGAAAAAACAACTACACTCAAAATCACAGTTTCCATCTTACAAGTATATGTATGCCAGATCTTGACTATACAAGTATAAAATTGCATACAAAAAGACTGGAAAGAAATGTTCAGTCAACAAATATTTACTGAGTGCCTATCACGTGTCAGGAACTGTCATGTGTATTGAAAACAGCAATGAGCAAAGCAGGCAAAAATTTCTGCCTTTAAGAAACTTCTAATCTCAAAAAAGAATACGCAAGGAGGACAGATAGCAAAATAAAGGCAAAGCAAAATATATAGCATGACAGAGCTCAGATGGTGATAAACGCTTTGGAAGACAAAGCAGAGAGGGAGTGGGGTGTGACAAGAAAGGACCCGATATTAGGAATGGTCTTCAGTGAAGGCTGAAAAACAGCATCTGAGTCAGGTGCTGAGGAGATCAAGGAGTGTGGCCTACCAGTATCTGGGGTAAAGAAATCCAAAAATGAAAGCTACAAACAACACATCTCTGGAGAGGTGCAGGCTGAGGAGTGGGGCTGGCTGGAATAAGGTCAGGAGAGAGCAGAGAAGAGAGTATGCTGCCAGAGAAGAAAACTGAGGAGGGTCCTGAGAAGAATGCCACAAACCGGCTTAATACATTATAGGCTCTTTACTGAAAGGAAAGCAGATAAGATGATAGGGATGTGGCCCAGAGAAGACATGCTGGTCCAGGCAACATTGTTATTTTAAAAAAATATTTATTTATTTATTTGAAAAAGTTACACACAGAGAGAAGGAAAGGCAGAGAAGAGAGGTCTTCCATCTGCTGGTTCACTCCAAGTGGCTGGAGCTGCGTTGATCCAAAGCCAGGAGCTTCTTCCTGGTCTCCCATGCGGGTGCAGGGACCCAAAGATTTGGACCATCTTCTACTGCTTTCCCAGGCCATAGCAGAGAGCCGGATCAGAAGTGGAGCAGCGGGGATTCAAACCGGCGCTCATGTGGGATGCCAGCACTACAGGCAGTGGCTTTACCCCCTACGCCAAAGCGCCGGGCCCCCAGGCAACATTATTGAAAAGCTTGATTACAGATCTGTTTTGAATTTGCTGATGGGCTGGGTTTGGATGTGGGAGAGAAGAGTTAAGATTGCGGAGATTTTGGCCTAAGCAAGGATGGCAGCACCAGCAACTGAGGTGGGGAAGAGCTGTGAGGCGGTCAGGCTGAGGGGGAAAGTTGGGAACTTAAATTAACATCTTGAAAACCATCAGACAAGTAAACAGAGATGTCAGTTAGGCAACTGGATATCCAAGTCTCAAGGTCAGGAGTGAGGTTCAGGAAGATATTTGAGTTGAATATGATGAGTTTAGTATCATCAAGAGTGACTGTAGAGACAGAAACTGTCTAAGGCTTGAGTAATAAGTGTTGCACAAGACTAGAGGATGAGGAACATACAGTATTTCTCAGAACAGAGTTAAAAAGTTATCATATGATCCAGCAATTCCACTCTGAGGTATAAAGGTATATACACCTAGTATATACACTTAGGGTAAAGGTACAAACCACACCAAAAATTACAAGTATTCATAGCACCATTATTCACAATAGCTACAAATATAAACAACTCAAATGTCCATCAACTGATAAACACATAAACTATGGTCTGCCCCCACAATGGAATATTAAGCCATAAAAAGGAATGAAGTACTGCCAGGTACTACAGCATGAGTAGACCTTGAAAACATTGTTAAGTCAAAATGCCAGTCAAAAAAAGACTATGGCTTTTATCATTCCTTATATGACGATAATTAAAAATTTGTAGAAAATGCAATTAAGAGGTACATTGATTCTGGTGCAGATTTTTTGAAATCCACACATATGCAAGATCTTTGAAAAGTTTCTAAAATATGTTTGTGAAGAAACTATTCATGATTTCAAAATTTTATGCGCCAAAATAAAATTATTTAAATTTCATTTTCCATGAATTTTTTGAGGAGACATAAGAAATGTCCAGAATAGGCATATTTATACAGAAAGAAACATCAGTAGTTACTGATGATTCTACAGTTCTGAAAATATATTAATAACTACTGAATATATACTTTAAAAGACAGAATTGTATAGTATGGGAATCATATCTCAATAAAGTTGCTGCTGGACAAACAAAAAACTTGGAAAACTTACAGAACAGAATTATGTTGACTCTGGGACTCTTTATTGCTTCTCACCTCAAATCTAAGCCTTCTCTTCCACGTATTATGGCAATAAACATATAATATGAAAGTTAACTATGAGCCGGCGCCGTGGCTTAACAGGCTAATCCTCTGCCTAGCGGCACCGGCACACTGGGTTCTAGTCCCGGTCGGGGCACTGGATTCTATCCCGGTTGCCCCTCTTCCAGGCCAGCTCTCTGCTGTGGCCAGGGAGTGCAGTGGAGGATGGCCCAAGTGCTTGGGCCCTGCACCCCATGGGAGACCAGGAGAAGCACCTGGCTCCTGCCATCGGATCAGCACGGTGCGCAGTCCGCGGCGGCCATTGGAGGATGAACCAACGGCAAAAGGAAGACCTTTCTCTCTGTCTCTCTCTCTCTCACTGTTCACTCTGCCTGTCAAAAAAAAAAAAAAAAGTTAACTATGGAGTTGTGTGGGGGTAGAGGGAAGGGTTAACCATAGAGCTGAGGGCAGGGGGAGTAAACATCAGAAAATCTACATGCTAATCCTCCGCCTTGCGGCGCCGGCACACCGGGTTCTAGTCCCGGTCGGGGCACCGATCCTGTCCCGGTTGCCCCTCTTCCAGGCCAGCTCTCTGCTGTGGCCAGGGAGTGCAGTGGAGGATGGCCCAAGTGTTTGGGCTCTGCACCCCATGGGAGACCAGGATAAGCACCTGGCTCCTGCCATCGGAACAGCTCGGTGTGCCGGCCGCAGCGCGCTACCGCGGCGGCCATTAGAGGGTGAACCAACGGCAAAGGAAGACCTTTCTCTCTGTCTCTCTCTCTCTCTCACTGTCCACTCGGCCTGTCAAAAATAAAAAAAAAAAAAAAAAAAAGAAAGAAAGAAAATCTATATGCAGCTCAATTCACAATAGCTAAGATATGGAATAAACCCAAATATCCATCAACTGAAGACTGGATAAAGGAATTATGGGATATGTATACCATGGAATACTACACAGCAATAAAAAGTTGAAATCCTGTCATTTGCAACAGAATGGATAAAACTGGAAAACATCATACTTAGTGAAATAAGCGAGTCCCAAACAGATGAATAACCATATGTTCTCCCTGATCTATGATAACTAATAAAGCACCTAAAAGGTAATCTACAGAAGCGAAATTGACACTTTGAGATTTAATGATTTTGAACAGCCCTTGTCTCGACTGTTGAGGAAGTTTTTTTTCCATATTATCTGTTGAATTCTTTACTTAGTATGGTTAATTATATGTGTATAAAATTAATTGAAATAGATCTTGGTAAAAGTAAGAATGGGAATACGAGAGGGAGGAGGAAGAAGGGTAAGAATCTGAGTGGGAGGGTGAGTATGGTGGGAAGAATCACTGTGTTCCTAAAGTTGTACTTATCAAATGCATGAAGTTTGTATTCCTTAGATAAAAGGTTTCTGGGGGGTAGGGAGGAAGAAAGAAAATCTACAAATAATCAAAAACAAAGAATGAAACTAAAAATCTACAAACATACACACCTTCAAACTTTAGGTGATCCCTTTTCAGTCCTTGTTTCTTTTTTTTTTCTTTTTTTTTTTTTTTTTGGACAGGCAGAGTGGATAGTGAGAGAGAGAGAGAAAGAGAGAAAGATCTTCCTTTTTGCCGTTGGTTCATCCTCCAATGGCTGCTGCGGCTGGCGCATTGTGCTGATCTGAAGCCAGGAGCCAGGTGCTTCTCCTGGTCTCCCATGTAGGTGCAGGGCCCAAGGACTTGGGCCATCCTCCACTGCCTTCCCGGGCCATAGCAGAGAGCTGGCCTGGAAGAGGGGCAACCGGGATAGAATCCCGCACTCCAACCGGGACTAGAACCCGGTGTGCTGGCGCCGCAAGGCGGAGGATTAGCCTGTTAAGCCACGGTGCCGGCCATCCAGTCCTTGTTTCTGCTAGTATGTGTTTTGATCAAAGCAAATTTGGAACTATAATGTGTATTTACATATTGTTTCTTATGTAATCTTCAAAAATATGCTTTTATATACCACTATGATGTCACATTTAGCACAATGTATTTTTTTTAAAGATTTATTTTATTTATTTGAAAGAGTTACAGAGAGAGGTAGAGACAGAGAGAGAGGTCTTCCATCTGCTGGTTCACTCCCCAGATGGCTGCAATGGCTGGAGCTGCGCCGAGCCGAAGCCAGCAGCTTCCTCCAGGTCTCCCATGTGGATGCAGGGGTCCAAGGACTTCGGCCATCTTCTGCTGCTTTCCCAGGCCATAGCAGAGTTGGATCGGAAGAGAAGAGAAGCAGCTGGGACTCGAACCGGCACTTATATGGAATGCCGGCGTTTCAGGCCTGAGCTTTAACCTGCTGTGCCACAGCGCCACCCCGCACAATGTATTTTTTTTTTAAGATTTATTTTCTTGAAATGCAGAGTTCCAAAGAGAGAGAGTGAGAGACAGAGACATCTTCCATCTGCTGACTCACTTCCCAAATGGCAACAATGTTGGGGGCTGGGCCAAGCAGAAGCCAGGAGCCTCATCTGGGTCTCCCATGTGGGTTGTAGGAGCACATGTACTTTGAGCTATCTTCTGCTGCTTTCCCAGGCACATTAGCAGAGAGTTACAATGAAATGGAGCAGCTAGGACTTGAACTGGAGCCCACATGGGATGCCAAGGTTACAAGCAACAGGTTAACTCACTATGCCACAATGCTGGCCCCTATTCTTTTAATTTTAATGCATCTTAATTATTCCCATGTTTACTATTACAAATAAAATCATAACAAATAGCCCTTCACCTAAATCTACGAATAATTCTTTGACTAGAATAACACTCTAGAAAAGGAATTACTTTCTTAAGATATACAAATATCTATAAAACTCATAAAGCGCCTTCTATCCTTTCACTGGCACTGCATGAGAACTTAATCTATCCAAATAAACTAATTCTTTCCAGTTTAAACCAGATGTTGTAGCACAGCAGGTGAAACCACCACTTGGGATGCCCACATCCCATGTCAGAGTGCTGGTGTGAATCCTGACTACTTCCAGTTTCTGATTCAGATTCCTGCTAATGCACCTAGAAGGCAGCACATGCTGGCCCAAGTACCTGGGTTCTTGCTACTCTACCCATGTGGGAGACCCAGATATGGTTCCTGGCTCCTAACTTTGTTCAACCCCAGTTATTGCAGACCTTAGGGAGTGAACTGACACATGGAAGATACTGTTTACCCTCTGTCTCTCCCTTTCAAATAGATATATATGAAATATATATATTTATATATATAAATCTTTTTAGAAATAGATCTCATTTAATTTGGCTTCTTTGCTTACTAGAGACAGACTTCTTTTTTTAATACTAGTACCTGCTTATATCCTTCTTTGCCCTCTTGGAGGCATCAGCTATTTTCATATGATTTT
Source organism: Lepus europaeus (assembly GCF_033115175.1). Lineage (NCBI taxonomy): Eukaryota > Metazoa > Chordata > Mammalia > Lagomorpha > Leporidae > Lepus > Lepus europaeus. The sequence goes on along the minus strand of NC_084838.1, from coordinate 90,622,901 downwards.
ACTTTGATAACACTTTTTTGTCAAAAACAGTACTCTTTATTCTGTTATATATGTTATAAATAACATTTTTACATTTATATTTTAGTTTAGATGGTGGTGGTTTTGACTTATCAAAGTTTAAAATACTAATGTAATAGTCAATTATTTTCTGAAATTTTCTGTTTCAAAAAAAATCAAAATCTTTGCTTAAACTAGTAAGAAAAATGATAATATTTTATTCCAATAGTTTTGTTTTTTATATATTTCTTTGTAACATTCATTTAGTATCTAGCACTGGGTTAACTACTTTATATATACCAGTTCATTTAATCCTGACAATCACCCTACTGGAAAGTACTTATGCCTTTCCCATTTCATGAATAATGAAACTGAGGTTTGGAGAGGTTAAATTATTTGACTAAGATAACATAGTTAATAAGGTGCACAGAAGGGATTTAAAACTAGAACAATCTGAAGCCATATTTATTCCATATGCATATGAAGAAATTTTGTTTTTAGATTTATTTATAAGGTAGATTTATGGGGGGGGAGGGGAGGGGAGGGAGTCTTCCATCTGCTGGTTTACTACCCAAATGGCCGCAATGCCCGGAGCTGGGCTGATCCAAAGCCAGGAGCTTCTTCCAGGTCTCCCAGGCAAGTATAGGGGCTCAAGGACTTGGGCCATCATCAAGAAATCTTAAAAGAACTATGCTTTAATGTATAGTTCTATCTTTATACTCTAACAACAAATGTATTAAAAGAATATTGTGCTGGGGCCGGCACCGTGGCTCACTTGGTTAATCCTCCACCTGGGGCGCTGGCATCCCATATGGGCACCAGGTTCTAGTCCCGGTTGCCCCTCTTTCAGTCCAGCTCTCTGCTGTGGCCCAGGAAGGCAGTGGAAGATGGCCCAAGTGCTTGGGCCCCTGCACCCGCATGGGAGACCAGGAGGAAGCACCTGGCTCCTGGCTTCGGATCGGCACAGCGCCGGCCGTAGTGGCCATTTGGGGAGTGAACCAACGGAAGGAAGACCTTTCTCTCTGTCCTCTCTGTCTCTCTCTCTCTCTGTAATTCTACCTGTCAAATAAAAAAATATATATATATATATTGTGCTGCCCATCTTTAGGGTATTTATTTATTGAAAATTAGTTATACAGAGAGAAGGGGGTGGAGGAGGGAGGGAGAGAGAGAATATGATATCTTCCATCTGCTAGTTTACTCCCCAACTGGCTGTAATAGCCAGGGATGGGCTAGGCCAAAACCAGGACCCAGGAGCCAGGAGCTTCATCCAGGTCTCCTATGTTGGTGGCAAAAGCCCAAGCACTTTGGGCTGTCTTCCGCTGCTTTTCCCAGCAGGGAGCTGGATCCGAAGTGGAGCAGCCAGGACAGGTGCCCATATGGGATGCCAGTGTTGCAGGCAGCCGCTTTACTCGCCATGCCACAATGCAGAAACCACAATATTTATTTTTGCAGAAGCAGAATAAAATACATTGTAACTGCTTCTACACCAGACAAAAGAAGTGTAGAGTAATAAACTCTGAGAACTTATGTAAGGGAAACTAATATACTATGGCTTTATCAATGACTTCTCTTTTTATCTTTTATTTATACTGCTTATAAACTGGTGCTCAAGCAATCTAACACGACTGCCAATGATATGCCTATTCCTCTCAATGAGCATTAAAAACTTTTTATTTCAACCTTTAATTGCCCTGTTTTACGTATATTATGAATGTCAGTATCCTCAAATCCTTTTTGAAAACGGGTCAAGAATAAGCAACATTCAATACAGTTAATGCTGCTCAAAGATGTGAATACAACAAATTACTATAGCTGAACTAAGGAAATTAATAGAGCATAATTTTAATTTTAAGTTTGCCACCCAGCGAACTGATACACAGACCAACATGATCTAACCTGGAAAGAACAAAGTATACCCCATCCACACAAGCTTTACTATAAAGTGAGAAGGGAACACATAGCTATATTTTAACCCCTTGTTCAAAAGCTTTCCTCATACAACACAACAAAATTGCATTAAGGCTAATTAAATCAAGCAACTGGGAACTCAAAAAGCCAAATCTTGAGCATCAGTTTGGGCAAAAAGGATTGAAGATCCGAGTGGATCCTGATGTTTCCCCCTTTCTCAGTTTCAAAGCCTATCTAAAAAGAAGGCTGCAACACTTTAACCTGTTGATAGTAGAGAAGTAAAAGATTCACATAAGAATTAAACCCTTTATAAACTGCTTTGTATACTCTAATAAGGTGAAATGAGGCCTATAAAGTATTCACACAGCTTTTACCTTATACCTATGTATTTGTGTTATGTTTATTATGATTTTGATAACCCAGAAAAACATTCAGATTTAAGTTTCCAGAACAAATGTTAATTATTTCCCTATGTGTCACTTAAACCCCCAGAGTTAAACTCCTAAGGATTCCTGACTATGGTTCATTATGAACCACACAAAAATTCTTCTTACCTTTACACCTTGAATGAGACCATTCATGAGAAATGTGTGTTGAGGAAATGTTTCATGCAGAACCTAAAGAAGAAGAAAAAAAAAAAATCAAGATAAATTCAATGCAAATTAAAGAGAGTCATTTTTCCCTTCTATTACTAGCAAGCAATATATAATTAACTGTAATGAAAAATTCTAAAATATCAATGAAATGCAGTACCTCCAGTTGCCTAGTGATATATAAAACCTAAAATTACTTCTGAAGAGACCATTGATCTAGGCTCCAAATTCACCATGCATATAGTTTTTTCAAATATAATGATCGCCACATAACTAAATATAACTATATACAAAAGGAAATAAAACACCCTGAGCAGGAAGCAAGCACAAAACAAAGTGAAATAACATAAAAACACTCTCAAAAACTTCACATTTTGGAATTACTCAACAGAGATCTTAAAATGAGCATGCTTACTATGTTTCAACTTGCAGAAAATACATTTGAAAGTCTTTTAACTAGAAACTGAAGAAAGTACATAGCAAGTTTAAGTGAACAAAAAGAATTCCAGAGCAGAAAAAGTGTGTAAACTTAGAAACTCAATGGATACATTTAATAGAAGATTAGATAAGGCTGGAGAGAGGATCACAGGACACAAGTCCATTCTGTGCTGCTATACCACAATACCCGAGAATGGGCAATTTGTAATGAACAGAAACTTACTGGCTCCCAGTTCTGAGGCTGGGAAGTCCAAGATCAAGACGCCAGCATCTGGCAGGAGCCTTCTTACTGTATCATTACTAAGCAGAAAGAAGAAAGGCAAGAGAGAGCAAGACGAGGGTTGAACCCACTCTTTCATAACAGCATTCATCTGTTCACAATGCCCTCATGCCCTAATCAGCTCTTTAAGATCTCATCTTAACAAACAGTATTAATACTGTTTGTTACAATAGCATATGCCAATAAAAGCTAGCCAGAATGTCTAAAGAGTAAGACACAGATTTAATGAGAAAGTCTGATACAAGTCAATTAAACTTGTTCTATAAGAATGAGGCAGAGAAAATATGTTCTGAGCCAATGGCTGTGAATGTACCAGAACCAATGAAAGACATCAAAGCAAAGATTAAAATAGTCTAACAAATCCTAAGCAGTATAAAAAGAAAGCCACACTTTTAATAAACTTAAAACAAATTGATAGGAATTATATACTACTATGCTCTTAATGCTTTGGTGACTATTTTAAAATGTATATGAGGTTGAACATCTTTTCCTTTGACTATTGTGTAAAGCCCATGCCCATTTTCCTGTTCGACCATGGTCTTTTTATTTGTTAAACTCTTTTAGTGAAGCCAATAAGCCTTTGACTATCATGTAAATTAAAAGTGTTTTCAAAAAATAATAAATGTAAAAAAATTAAAAGTACAGAAAACCAAAGGCAAATTTGTAAAAGCAGTCCAGAAATATAGATTGCCTCAAATAAGCAACAGTTAAATAGATAAATAGCTTCTTAACAACACTGGAATCTAGACAAGAAACATATCAATACAAAGAGAAAAACAAAGTTTAATTATCAATCTAAAATTGAATACCCAGCAAAAAGAACAAAAGCAAATACACATTTTTGACCCAGTAAAAACTGTGAGTTCACTAATGTACAGACTGCAACTAAGTGAAATATAAAAAAATGTATGTCTGGTAAAAGGAATATAATCTAGTAAAAGCAACAGAATGAAATAAAGAATAAAGAAAATGGTAAATACTTGTACCGATGAAAAGTGATGCTACAAAACAAAAATAATGCAACCAGTGGGTTTTATTTTCAATTGGACAGAATTAAAATAATTGACAATATTAGCACATAACAGATAAGTGAATTTAAGGTGCTCAACAGTCTTTACCATCCTGGATGAGGGTAAAGATGTTGATTAACATAATTCAGTAACAAAACAGTTCAGTTCCAGTTTTTTCATTTTTTAATGAAATTAACAGGAAACATTACATATAAATATCTCTTGTGAATATTGACATAAAAAATATTAGCAAATTGAACCCAATAATGAATTAGCCCAATTATATACCATGACCAAGTAATATTTATTCCAGGTATGTAAGGCTGGTTCAGTATTTAAAGCAATTAGCATAATCTATTATATAAAAAGAAATCACATAATATCAATAGATACAGAAAGAGCATTTGATAAGACTGAATGTCTATTCATGACAAAAACTCTCAGCAACTAAGAAGAGCAGCAAATTTCCTCAACTTGATAAAGACTATCTCCAAAAACTCTACACTAGAGCAATATTCAATGCTGAAAACAAAGTCTTCCCTCCCACTTACATTAGCAACAAGGGAAGGATGTTCCCTGTCACCCTTCCTTTTCAAAAACATACAAGAAACCCTAATTAATATAATAAGAAAATAAAGGGATGGAGAGGGGGCTTGTCTTTGTTCACAGAAGGCAGGGCAGTCTGTACAAATTTTTAAAAAACTGACCAACAAAAGCTCTTAGGACAATTACAAAAATACTTATGTATGGAATCTAAGAAAGCATATCTAAGATCTATATTAAGAAAACTATAAAATCTGATGGGAGAATTAAATAAACAGAGATACATCCATGCACAGAAAGGAAGACTCAATATTGTTAAGATGTCACCTACAGATTCAATGTAGTGCTTGTCGCAATCCTAGCAAATTATTTTGGGGATTTCAACAAATTGATTCTTTTTTACAGATAGGCATAAGACCCAGCATAGCCAACACAATATTCAAGAAAAACAAAGCCTAAGGAATAACACTAACTTGACTTCAAAAGCTAGGGAAGAACCTAAAACACCCTAATGTGGAACTTCCATCACACACATCCATTTATAGTGTGTGGAAGCTTTACTGGTTTGAAGTCAGACCTCTGACTGATTTTTGGCAGATCCCTAGAATCATAGAGACAAGAGACTTCATGAAAGTCAGACATAAAAATCAAAGCAAGAAAAAAAAGGACTGAAAAGAGACATCAGCAGCTGTATATTATAGGAGAAAGACTTCACAGATTTAGTCCAAGCAAATTACTAAACAAGCAAAACAAAAACTCTTAGAGATATCAGAATCTAACACAGCAAAAATTATATTATCTAAATGTATAACTTTTAACAAAAAACACGCAAAGAAACAAAGTAGGTGGTATTTAAAAAATTTCATAGAAAATGGAATTAGAAGTTAAAAGTTGAAGTATTTTGGTGCAAGAATTTTTGACCATGCATGAACTTTTCCTAAAAAAAAAAAAAACTCATGGAAAATGTGTATTCCAAAAAGCTATGCCTGAATTTTTTTTTTTTTAAGATTTTATTTATTTACTTTAGAGGTAGAGTTATAGTGAGAGGGAGATACAAAGAGAAAGGTCTTCCATCCGTTGGTTCACTCCCCAAATGGCCGCAATGGCCGGAGCTGCTCCGATCCAAAGCCAGGAGCCAAGTGCTTCTTTTCGGTCTCCCATGTGGATGCAAGGGCCCAAGGATCGGGCCATCTTCTACTGCTTTCCCAGGCCACAGCAGAGAGCTGGACTGGAAGAGGAGCAGCTGGGACTAGAACCGGTGCCCATATGTGATGTCAGTGCAGCAGGCGGAGGATTAACCCACTGTGCCATGGTGCCGGCCCCGCCTGAATTTCGAATAAACTTATTTTTAAAAATATTTGAAATAACCTCCTATAAGCTTAAAAAAATAAAAGTCAATAGAAACAGTGTTTGAGTACCCCCAGATACTGAATATAGCAGATAAAAACTTCAAAGTAGCTACTATAAACATAAGGAAAGGAATCCATGCTTAAATAATTTTAAAAAATCAACAATTACTTAATGTATAGGGAATTTCAATAAAAATATAAAAATTATAAAAAAAGAAACTGGGAAACTCTGAAACTGAAAAGTCCAACAATTTAAGATGACAGAATAATCAGTAACTTTGAATACAAATAAATAGCATTTCTTCAAGCAGAGTAACAGGGGTGAAATGGCAAAAAACTTGAATGGCATCTCAGAGATCTGTGAGACATTACTGAAAGTAAAAACATATGATGGGAGTCCCAAAAGGAGAAAAGTGGCATCGAAATATTTAACTGAAAAGATAATGACCAAAAATTTGTCCAAATTTGATGAAAAATATTTATCTACAGAATCAAGAAGTACAAGAAACGAGTAAATAAACAGATGCACACCAAAACACCTTACAGTATGGTCAGTGTAGAAGGACTAACAAGGAACCTCAAAAGCAGCAAGAAATGAGTTACCATGTACTGCAGGAACTAACCCACTTATTTTATAAAGGGGTAGGCAATAAGTATTTTAGGCTACCTGTGGTCTGTGTTGCTGCTATTTACCTCTGCCATTGTCAGACAAAATAAGCCACAAGTAGGGCTGCCTCCTGCAGTGCCGGCATCCCATTTGGGCTGAGTCCTAGCAGCTCCACTTCCAATCCAGCTCTCTGCTATGGCCTGGGAAAGCAGTAGAAGATGGCCCAAGTCCTTGGGCCCCTGTACCCACATGGGAGACCTAGAGGAAGCTCCTGCTTTGGATTGGCGCAGCTGTGGCTATTGCAACCATTTGGGAGTGAACTAGTGGATGGAAGACTTCTCTCTCTCTCTCTCTCTCTCTCTCTCTCTGCCTTTCAAATAAATAAATAAACCCTTAAAAAAAAAAAAGCCACATTCAATGGGCATGTTGTGGTCCAATAAATTCTATTTATGAACATTGGCATCTGAAGTCCATATAATTTTCATGTGTCACCAAATATCTTCTTGATTTTTACCATTGAAAAATTTGTTATTTATTTTTACTTTTTATAATTTATTTTTACTTTTTATAAAGATTTACCTATTTAATAAATCAGAATTACAGAGAGAAAGGGAGAGACAGAGAAAAACAGTTAGTGGGAGACAGATCTTCCATCTGCTGGTTTACTTCCTAAATGGGACCAATGACTGGGGCTGGGCCAGGCCGGAGCCAGGTGTTTCTTCCATGTCTCAGACATGGGTGTGGGGGCTCAAGCACTGGGCCATCCTCTTCTGCTTTCCCAGGCCCAGGGAGTAAGATTAGAACATTTATCTCCTGCACTGTGGCATAATGCGCTAAGCCACTGCCTGCATCCCATACTGGAACAAAGTGGTGGTTTGAGTCCCGGCTGTTCTGTTTCTGATCTAGCTTCTGCTAATGCATCTGGAAAGGCAGCAGAAAAGGGTCCAAGTACTTGGACCCCTGCCACCCATGTGGGAAATCTGGAAGGAGTTCTTGGCTCCTGGCTTCATCCTGGCCTAGTCCTGACTATCATGTCCACTTAGGGAGTAAACAAACAGATGGAAGGGGGCCAGCGCTGTGGTGCAGAGGGTTAACACCATGGCCTGCAGCATCAGCATCCCATATGAGTTGCTGGTTTGAGACCTGGCTGCTCCTCTTCCAGTCCAGCTCTCTGCTGTGGCCTGGGAAAGCAGTAGAAGATGGCCCCAGTCCTTGGGCCCCTGCACCCATGTGAGAAACCTGGAAGAAGCTCCTGGCTCTGGAATGGTACAGCTCCGGCCGCTGCAGCCAACTGGGGAGAGAATCAGTGGTTGGAGCACCCCTCTCCCTCTCTGCTTCTCCTCTCTCTGTGTAACTCTTTCAAATAAATAAATAAATCTTAAAAAAAAAAAAAAAAGACAAAGAAGAATTAAAAAAAAAAAAAAGAGACGGAAGATCTCTTTCTCTCTGTCACTCTGCCTTTCGGATAAACAATATAAATCTTCAAAAATTAACTGAATAAAAAGGGCTTTGACAAGCTGGTCAAGGGTCAGAGTGGCCCAGTGATTTTAACTGTGTGGAAGGAGATTTTAGAATTCTGACAGGGCATCAAAGATGCCACGATATTTTTTCTTCATTTCAACTTGAATTCTTAGTAAAAAATGATCACAGGAGTACTTCTACATCAAGACATCTGCTGAACCACTAGAACAGACCGCATTAGAAAGACGTTTATTTTGAAACTCTTTGTAACCTAAAGAGGCTGAGAGTGAAAAAAAAATTAGAGAACTATGGCCAAAAATTTTGAAACAAAACAACAAATCATTTCCTTAAAGTGACCTGGTCGACCTCATACCCATCCAAACAAACAAAAAAATTAGAAACGTGACTAAGTGTCGGCAAGCAAGTGGAGAAATGGAACCCTTGCACACTTTAAGACTGTAAAATGGTATAGCCTCTACAAAAAAGTTTCACATTTTCTAAAAAAAAAAATAGAAAGTTAAATTAGCCTTCTGATTCCGTGATTCTACTTTTGGGTATATATCCAAAAGACTTGCACCTAGTTTTACATGCATATGTTTATAGAATTATTCACAAGAGCCAAAAAGTGGAAGCAAATCAAGTAACCATCAGTTGATGAAAAAACAAAATATGGCCTGTCCATACAATGGAATTCTTCAGCCTTAGAAGGAAGGAAATTTTGTCATATACTATAACATGGATGAACCTTGAGGACATTATGCTAAGTGAAATAAGCTAGTCACAAAAAGACAAATACTGTATGACAGATGAGGTAGTTCAGAGCGTTCTCTCACAGACTCTTTGGTACGGCAAAATAGTGATTGGGAAGAATTAATCACCAATGATTTTCAAGGAACCATTGAAGACAACTGAAACTTAAGTCCAACTGAAATATCCTCACTAAAATTGAGTAACTGGGCACCTAGAATCTTGCCCTCAAATCTTCTGTAGCATCTCTCTTCCCTATAATTACACTATACATAAAACATATACATTCTTGCTAAGAAACTCACTACCACCTACTAAGAAATGGCTGTAGATTAGCTATGCAAAACAGAAATTTGGACATTTTTACAATTATTGATTTCATTCTTATCAGATAGTTCCAATTGCCTATTTGCTGTCCTTAATTCAAAGTCCACAACTACCACATAAAGAAGTTAACAAATTTCAATACTGTTTTGCAACTAGTTCCTATAATAGGGTATCTTAAAGATTTTCTAAAATATAAAAAGATACTTTAAAAAAGTTAGTAGAAGGGCCGGCGCCGCGGCTCACTAGGCTAATCCTCCGCCTTGCGGCGCCGGCACACCGGGTTCTAGTCCCGGTCGGGGCACTGATCCTGTCCCGGCTGCCCCTCTTCCAGGCCAGCTCTCTGCTGTGGCCAGGGAGTGCAGTGGAGGATGGCCCAAGTGCTTGGGCCCTGCACCCCATGGGAGACCAGGAGAAGCACCTGGCTCCTGCCATCGGATCAGCACGGTGCGCCGGCCGCAGCGCACCTACCGCGGCGGCCATTGGAGGGTGAACCAACGGCAAAAAGGAAGACCTTTCTCTCTGTCTCTCTCTCACTGTCCACTCTGCCTGTCAAAAAAAAAAAAAAAAGGATAATCTGGGAGCAAAAAAATATTGAGATCCATGCATAGTTTTTTTCATAATACTCTTTTTCCACAAACTTTTAAAGATCCATCACATGTATGGATAAAGTGTATTTGTGAATAATATTTCCAGATTGATTCAGCAGGAGTGCAGTACTACCCAAGAATATTCAACCAGGTATTCTGCTGCAGGTGTGTCATAGGACCACACAGTGGAAACAACCTAATGGGACAAGCAGTTTTCAATTACTATTAAGAGCTACTCCCAAACACAAACCTAGACAGATGGATCTAGATATACAGACCCGAGGACCTCTCTTGCTCTCATAAACAATGACCCCAGTTCAGCAGTACTTACAGTTAACATTGGAGTTGTCAGCAGGCCCCACGCAAAGAATTCAAGGAAGATGACAATAGCAGCATGGTATACACTTGGTCGGCCAAAGCCTTGTAACTAAAAAAGAAAGAATGTTATTATGAAAAATGGTAAACAGATATGATATCTATTAGCTTAAAATGGGATAAAATAAATAAAACAAATATTGAACCCACCAATATTATTTAAGATAAAACTTCATAGGCCCTAACACAATAGACTTTCTACTTGTCTTGTCAAAGAAATCACTGGTACTTGGGAAGAAAACCAACTGAGTCTTCAAGAGATCTTCATTTCAGGACCTGACTTTCCTTACCTGTTATGTTCCTCAGCAACACAGAATCTCTAGGCTAAAGTTTCCTTAGCTACCTAATGAGATGGATGGATATGGGGGGGTGGGGGCGGAGGTAGAAGTTGAAAAGCCTCCGGAGCAACACAGATGATTTAAACAATGAGGGTGAGAGGCAAAAAGGTCTAGATCAAATCTGAAAACACCGGCCGGCGCCGTGGCTTAACAGGCTAATCCTCCGCCTTGCTGCGCCGGCACACTGGGTTCTAGTCCCGGTTGGGGCGCCGGATTCTGTCCCGGTTGCCCCTCTTCCAGGCCAGCTCTCTGCTATGGCCCGGGAAGGCAGTGGAGGATGGCCCAAGTCCTTGGGCCCTGCATCCGCACAGGAGACCAGGAGAAGTACTTGGCTCCTGGCTTCGGATCAGCGAGATGCGCCGGCCGCAGCGGCCATTGGAGGGTGAACCAACGGCAAAAAGGAAGACCTTTCTCTCTGTCTCTCTCTCTCACTATCCACTCTGCCTGTCAAAAAAAAAAAAAAAAAAAAAAAAAAAATCTGAAAACACATTCCATAGCTAAAGGTGTAAAAATCCACCTTTCTGTTGCAGTTCTGTTTTAAACACTGCACCTAATTGGTTAGTTTATTAAGTCTGTGACTTTTAAAGATGAAATCTAAAATTATTTGTGAATGAGTGTTATGGGTGCAGTGGGTTAACCACTTGGGACATCTGCATCCTATATCACAGTGCTTGACTATTCCCCTTCCAATCCAGCTCCCTGCTAATACACATCCTGGGAGGCAGCAGATGATGGTGCACATAGTTAGTCCCTGCCACCCATGTGGGAGACCCAGATGGCGTTCTAGCCTCAAAGCCAGATGGCTGCTAGCTTTGGCCTTACCCAGCCCTAGTTGTTGCAGGCAATAAATCAGTGAATATCGGGTATTTCTTTGTCACTCTGCCTTTCAAACAAATAAGTAAACATTTGAAAGGCAGAGTGACAGAGAGGCAGAAGCAGAGAGAAAGAGAGTCAGACAGTTTTCCATCTGCTGGTTTACTCTCCATATGGCTGCAATGGCCAGAGCTGGGCTGATCTGAAGCCAGAAGGCCTGGAGCTTCTTCCAAGTCTCCCAAGTGGGTGCAGAGGCCCAAGGTTTTGGGCCACCTTCCGCTGCTTTCCCAGGCATATCAGTAGGGAGCTGGATTGGAAATGGAGCAGCCAGGATTTGAACTGGATCCATCTGGGATGCTAGCATTGCAGGCAGCAGCCTTACCTGACATGCCACAGCATTGGCCCACATTTTTAAAAATAATAAAATTACTTTCAATTCAATGTTCTTTGCTCTGTGGTAAGGCTTACTGCAAGGTCAAGTGCTTTACTAGTACTTGGTAGTAACTAGAAATGATACTTACAAAAGACTTTGTAAAACCCACCCTACACCTGTGCATTGTTATTTAGAATCTAATCATGAGGAAATACACAAATCCAGACTGTAGAGAATAAGCAAGACCACTGGCCTGGCCTCTCTGAAAAAAAGTCAGTGTCATAAAAAACAAAAGAGACTAGAGCCATGACAACCAAATGGTGCTTTGAAAGGCAGAGTTAAAAGGCAGAGTTAGAGAGAGAGGGACAGACAGAGAAGTCTTCCATTCGCTGGCTTACTCCCCAGATGGCCACATAGTTGGGACTGAATCAGGCTGAAGCCAAGAGCCAGGAACTCCAAGGTGCACCAGCAGGGAGATGGATTGGAAGTAGAGCAGCCAGGACTCCAACTGGCACTCATATGGAATGCTGGTGTTGCAGGTGGCGATTTAACCCACCGCACCATTAACACCGGCTCTCACTGCTCATTTTTATAAATTAAGTTTTGCTAATATTTAGCAAAGCTCATTTGTTAAATATTGTCTATGACTGCTTTCTGCTATTCTAGCACAGTTTAGTAGCTGCAAAATATGGCTGAAAAACCTAATATGCTATGGGGCTTTAAACAGAACAGAGTTTGAACATGAAAAAAAATATGAATAAATGGAATGCAAAAAGGAGTTCGGAAACATCAACAACTCAACGGGATAACTGAATATCTGAGAAGCTGACAATCCCACGACTTCTCTGAGCACAGACAGGTGTTTCCCTGCCCTATCACTGAAGCTTCCTTACCATCTAGCACACATCCTCCTCCCATACGACACAATGTCTTTCAAAGGCAGGATCTCATAGCATTTCACAAAAGGTACCCTGAACTCAGCAAATACCAGGCATTCTCCTGCACTGCACCTGAGAAACACTTGCTAACACATTCTCAATTCTGTTCATGTTTCAGCAACTCTGTGATGCTACCATTACTGAGCTAACCACTATCCCTGGAATAATTTTTATTATGTGCAATAAATCCTCTCATCCAATCCATTTACAAACATTCTGCACAACGCTAACCTATTAAAACTGAAATATTTGAGTTTGATTTTTATGAGAAAGCTAACAAACCAAAATTATGTACATCTATGTAAACTGTTGGTGCTACTGTACTTCTAAATGGGAAAAATTATTTTAAAATATACTTAAATTGAAAACTGGTACTCCATGGTTGGAGAATACTGCCACAAGATTCATAATCAGTCATTTCTGCATTAATACTAAAGTCATATATGAAAAGGATGTTTCACTATGACTTGTTAATATTTTAATAATTCACACACTTGTTACTTTTGGCCTATATTGTTTATATCCATCTGGCTAGTAAAATGCTGTATCAAAAAATTAATTTTTTACATTTATTTATTTGAAAGGCAGGGTGACAGAGAAAGAGAGAGAGAGAGAATGAGGATGATCTTTTACCTGCTGGTTTACTCCCCAGATGCCTGCAACAGCTGGGGCTCGACCAAGCCAAAGATGAGAATCTAGAACCACATTTGGGTCTCCCACATGGGTGGCAAGAACCCAAGCCCTGTCTCATCAATCTGCTGCCTCCCAGGGTACACAATAGGAAGCTGCATTAGAAGTGGAGCTGAGACTTAAACCAAGGCACTCTGATATAAGATGTATGCATCTCAAGCGGCAGATTAACCACTGCACCACAATGCCCTTCCTCCTAAGTTCTTTATCTGAAACTAAAAACCAAGTGAAAGACCATATTTTTCTTCCTAACACTACTGCTAGAACACAAGAAGGAAAACAACTTTACTGTTTATGTCTCTGGAAGAATTAACTTTTTTTTTTTTTTTTTTTGACAGAGTGGACAATGAGAGAGACAGAGACAGAGAGAAAGGTCTTCCTTTTTTTTTTTTTTTTTTAATTTTTTAAAAATTTTTTTGACAGGCAGAGTGGATAGTGAGAGAGAGAGACAGAGAGAAAGGTCTTCCTTTGTCATTGGTTCACCCTCGAATGGCCGCCGCAGTAGGCGCGCTGCGGCCGGCGCACCGTGCTGATCCGATGGCAGGAGCCAGGTGCTTCTCCTGGTCTCCCATGGGGTGCAGGGCCTGAGTACTTGGGCCATCCTCCACTGCACTCCCTGGCCACAGCAGAGGGCTGGCCTGGAAGAGGGGCAACTGGGACAGAATCCGGCGCCCCAACCGGGACTAGAACCCGGTGTGCCGGCGCAGCAAGGCGGAGGATTAGCCTAGTGAGCCGCGGCGCCGGCTGAAATAACTTTTCTACAAAAAACATTTTATAGAAAAAAATTTCTCAGTACTATATTAAATTACTGAATAAATGGCATGCATATCACATTGGATAACAGGTATTTATAAAATACTGTTTTCCACAACTTTTCAAACTATCAGCATACCAATGACCACCCAATTTAAAGCATATCAAAATGCTAAGAACTGGTTTTGGAAATACTCCTATCTCTGCTATCATTCTTTTAAAAGAATGAAAATATTCAACTCCAAGTAATTAATTCATTTCACATACACTTGTTGAGCTCTACCATCTATCAGGTAGAAGTTAGGGACAATAGTGAGTAATGATTCCTGCTCTCATTTCATGGCATGTAAAATTACAAGTAGAAATAGAAGGACACAGGCTAGCATTGGCCTATCACAAGGGATTATGAACAAAGCCTGAGCAGAGATTACACTAGTAACACCACCAGCAGCAGTGCCAACAGACATCATGCTAGGTAGGCCCTAGTCAAAGAACATGCCTGTATAATATCATTTAGTCCTCACTATAAAGTTGGAACTATTATTATCTACAATCATTAGTATCCTTACTTTAGAGAGGACAAACGAAGGTGCAGAGTTTAAGTAACTTGCCCGACTCACACAGTCAGTGTCGAGATAATCACATACCTCCAGAGTGTGTGTTATGTTACCCTGCTTTTCTACAGAGCTCCAACTTCTCCACAAAAGCAATCAGCACATTACATATGGCAGGCAACACGCACTGCAGTAACCAGAGTAACAGGTGACAGGAGTCAAATGCAGCCAGTTCCTCAGCAAAGCAAAGTGCACACCTCCCTTAGCCATTCACCCCATTCCCACATTAGGGAGTCTGGCCTGGCTACTGTGTACCTGGCCATAGGGCAGTTTCCACCAACCCCTTCACCTGCTTTGCCAATATGACCTTAAAAACAGAAGAACTAGAGCACCCGGCTTTTCTGAATCACTCAGGTCATTTGCTGTCCAGTGGAGGAAGATGAAGTTGAAAGCTATTCCCACTGTCCTATGCATCATCCCCAACAAAGATCACAGCACACAGTAAAACACCAGCAACTCGGCAACATGTAAACAAAGAGTCCCCCCCCCACCCCGGCCTGTCACTCTGTCAAAGAAAAATAAAGACATTAAAAAAAAAAAAAGAGGGATGATGGTGGTGATGGCAATGTGGCACACTAGGTTAAGCTGCTGCTTACCATGCTAGCATCCCATATCAAAGTGCTAGTTTGAGTCCTGACTGCTCTGCTTTGGATCTAACTTTATGCTAATATGCCTTTGAAAGCAGCGGAAGATGGCCCACCACGTCAGAGACCCAGATAGAGTTGCTAGCTCCTGGTTTCAGCCTGGCCCATATCTGGCTATTGCAGCCATTTGCAAAGTGAACCAGCAGATGGAAGATCTGTGTGTCTCTCCCTCTTTGTCTATTGCTCTGTCTTCCACAAGGGGGAAAATAATTAGAGATTGTCACTTCTCTGGAAATGTAGGACACAGCTGTTCTTCCTCCCTTAGTCTGCTTCCAGATTCTACTTGAGTGACCAAAGCTAAACAAAAGACAACGTAACTATCCACATAGATAATCAATCAGCTGTTTTCCCAACATGAGAAAGGGTGGTGCTGTGTTTAGACAGTTTTTGAAGGAAAATTTATAAGAGATCATGGTGTATTAAATTAAAAACACACTTAAAAATAAAGGAAATGTCCTTCTTACAATATTGTCTTTTAGAAGGGGCCATGAAAGAAGGAGGTACCTTTCTCTGAAGGGAGGAGAGAACTTCCACTTCGACTATGGCCCTGTCTAAATAATGTCAGAGTTTGTGGACTCAAGAGGCTTCCATAGCCTTGGCAGTTCATGCCAAGAGCCTCGGGTGATTACTGACATCATAAATAAGAGTGTCAATTTTTAAATCAACAACGGAGTCACTGTGCACTTGCTCCACATATAGGACCTCCATCTTTAATGTGCTGTACTATGAGAATTAACGGTAACACTAGTCTTCAAACAGTACTTTATATTTTGTGTCTGTGTGAGTGCAAACTGTTGAAATCTTTACTTAGTATAGAGTTCATCTTCTGTATATAAAGATAATTAAAAATGAATGAAGAATGGGATGGGAGAGGGAGTAGGAGGTGGGATGGTTTGGAGGTGGGAGGCCGGGTATGGGGGGAAGAACTGCTATAATCCAAAAGTTGTACTTTCGAAATTTATATTTATTAAATAAAAGCTTTCTATAAAAAATAATATTGTCTTTCAGTTCAAATAAAGATCTTGAGACAGTTGGCACACATTTAAGAACACCAAAAAGGGCTGGTGTGGTGCAGTAGGTTAAGCCACTGCTTGCAGTGTTGGCATCCCTTATGGGTGCTGGTTTGAGTCCCAAATGTTCCACTTCTGATTCGGCTCCCTGCTAATGCACCAGGGAAAACAGTGGAGGATAATCCAAGTGCTTGGGCCTTTGCACCCATGTGGGAGACCCGGAAGCTCCTGGCTTCGGCCCAGCCCAGGCCCAGCAGTTGCAGTATTTGGGGAATGAACCAGCAGATGGAAGGCCTCTCTCTCTGTAACTCAGCCTTTCAAAAAAAAGAACAATAATCTTTTTTAAAAAAATCATTTATTTGAAAGGCAGTTATAGAGAGAGAGGAGGAGGCAGAAAGGGAGGGAGGGAGGGAGAGGGAGAGGGAGCGAAGGGAGGGAGGGAGAGAGAGAGAGAGAGAGAGAGTCAGAGAGCGTGAAGTCTTCCATCCACTGGCTCACTCCCCAAACGGCTGCAACAGCCAGAGCTGGGCTGATCCGAATCCAGGAGCTTCTTCCGGGTTTCCCGTGTAGATGCAGGGTCCCAAGGACTTGGGCCATCTTCCACTGCTTTCCCAGGCCATAGTAGAGAGTTGACTTGCAAGTGAAGCAGCCAGGACTGATGATGCCCATGCGGGATGCCAGCACTGCAGGTGGTGGCTTTACCAGCTATGCTGGCCCCATAATCTGCTAAGGCAGACTCAGGTGTCCCATGAGGAGTCAGGATAGAGCTACAATTAAGAGAATATACAGGGGCCAGCACTGCAGTGTAGTGGGTAAAGCTGCCACTTGTGGCGCCGGCATCCCTTGTGGGTGCCCGAGTCCCGGCTGCTCTTCTTCCAATTTGGCTCTCTGCTATAGCCTGGGAAAGCAGTAGAAGATGGCCCAAGTCCTTGGGCCCCTGCACCCACGTGGGAGACCCAGAAGAAGCTCCTGGCCTCAGATGGCCCTGCTCTGGCCATTTTGAGGCCACTTGGGGAGTGAACCAGCGGATGGAAGACCTCTCTCTCCCTCTGTAACTCTACTTCTCAAACAAACAAAAACAAGTCATGACTTTCTTTAAAAAAAAAAAAAAAAAAAGTATACACACACACACACACACCCAGCAGCAGCATGCACTTCCTAAATGCTGAAAATGGGAAGCCTACAACTGAGAAGGATTAAGAACAAGTATAGGCTGAGTAGCCCTTATCCAAAATGCCTGGGACCAAGTATTTTGGATTTCAGGTTTTTTTTTAAATTTTATTTTGCAATATTTGTATATACATAGTAAGAAACTGTGGAGATGAGACTCAAGTCTTAACGTGAAATTCACACAAATTCAGAGAGAGCTACCATCTGCTGGTTCATTTCCCAAATTACTTGGAATGGCCTTGGCTAGATGAAGTCAAAGCTGGGAGCTGGGAATTCAATGCAAGTCTCCCCACATGGGTGGCAAGGACTCAACCATTTGAGAATGCAACTACCTGTGGCCCCACCCCAACCTGGGCCTGCATTAGCAGGACAAAGAATTAGAAGATAGACATGGAACCTGAACTCAGAACTATGTAATATGGGATGTGAGTGTCCCAACCAGCATTCTAACTACTTTGTCCTAATAAACATCTTAAATATAGAAGCTGATGGCAATTTTAATATTTAAAAAATAATTTCATGTATGAGACAAAGCTCATGATGTGGGATTTTCCACTTGGGTGCTATGCCAGTGTTCAAAAATGTCAGATTTTGGAGTATTTCAAATTTTGAGTTTTCAGATTAGGAATGTTCAACCTATATCAGTAACAAGTAATAATAATTTGTATCATGAAAGCAAGTATCAGAAATGTCAGCATTCCCAAGTAGCTATCTTTAGAGGGTCTGTCTCCTCCTTACCTTTCCATCTCCCTCTCTTCTCCACTCTCAGTTGACAATACAACTTGGATGTAAAAAATTAATGTCATTCTTCACTTCCAGTAGCTCTCCCTGGTTCCTATTAGGCTGAAGCCAAAGCCATGAACTCCATCTGAGTCTCCCATGTGGTGCTACAAGTTAAGAAGCTACTTGCAATGCTGGCATCACAAACTGGAGTCCTGGATATTCCATTTCCAGTCCTGCTTCTTGCTAATGTGACTGGAAAGGCAGTAGATGATAGCCCAATTACACCCGCCTCCAATGTGGGAGACCAGGATAGTTTCTGGCTCTTGGTTTCAGACTAGCCCAGACCTGGCTGTTCAGAAGTGAACCAGCAGATGGAAGAACTCTTTCTGTTGCTCTGCCTTCTTTTCAAATAAAAATCTTTAAATTAAAAAAAGAATGAAATAAAAAAATAAAAGCTGGATTGGAAGCAGGGCAGCCAGGATTTGAACCAGGCACTCCAATATGGGATGTAGGCATCCCAAACAGTGGTTTAATCCACTGTGCCACAAGCCTGCCTCATAAATGTATTTTCAATGTGATGACACTGTTTATAACAATAGGCACATAGTTGCCTCCTTATTTTTAACAGCAGTTTAATACTCCAGCACAAGCCCCTTTTAAGTTACAGATGACCTTCCATGCTCATATGTGATTAACGTATGGATACCTTAAAAATATACTTCAGTGATATTATCCAAATAGTGTCTTAGGATTAGTTCATTAAAGTAGAATTACTGGTCAAATGCATTCTTTTAATGCATATTTACTGTCTGGCCTCCATATAGGTTTTACCACCTAAGTAATCTAAACGAATGGTAATTTAAAAATTTTCATTTGCAAAAAAATTATGGATCTTTAGGATACTATGTTAAGTGAAATAGGCTAAGCCAGACACAGAATGACAAATACTGTGTATTCTCCCTCATAGGTAGCAGCTAAAACAAAACAAAACAAACCTCCATGAAGGGGTGGGAGCTGGAGGATTTAGAGGATGGATACCAAATCAGTTATACAGAAGGAATAAATTCTTAGTGTTACACAGCATAGTAAGGTGACCATAGTTAACAATACCTATATTTTCTGATCTTCAAGCTTTTGATCACAAAGTAATGACAAAGAGGGGAAAATACGGATTACTTTGATTTGATCAGCAGACATTGTCTACAAGGATCAAAAATGTTGCATTGCACTCCAGAAATATATAAAATTAATCAAATGCTTTAAAAAGTAAACTAAAAAAGAAAAAAATATTTAAAGCAGTATTCAAGATTCCTAATGCCAAAAATAATCTCTATATCTCACCATATGGTGTCTGTGACCATTTCAAGACCTACAGTATTAATGTATGTCACAGGTGAATGGTTTAAAACAAAAAGCTACTTTTCTTCACAGAATATCATACTCCACGCCACAGATCTATATGGTTTTTAATGCTTTCATTGCATCACAGTATGGAAATAACCCTTTTCTATATTACTTGCAAAGAAGCAGATACTTTAAGTACTTCATAAATCTGTCCATAAAAACATGTAAAATTTATAATCTTAGCTAACTGTTGCTATTTTCAAATTGTAGGAATTAGTGAGATGTATAGTAATTATCAAGAAGCAGATTATCCAAAGAACCCTACAGTTTTCTTCAGATCTCCTCTGGCCTTGATGCAAGTTAAAAACAGACTGGAATGCATAAAGTGTGAAGTGACTATAAGCAGGGTCTTTAAAAAGTTCATAGAAACTGTGTATTGTGAAAAGACAATGCATGGATATAAAAAACTTGCACCAAAATAAAGTTATCTTTTATTTCCACTTTCATACAAGCTTTCTGAAGTACCCTTACATGACAATTTCTAACTCTGATTGCATACAAATGATAAGACAATATTCAGATAACTCAATCTCATTTCTTCCCTGGACTTGTGCATAAAGAAATACAAAACTGACCATATAGGTAACTGTGTAACACGAAAGACTGAACTGTCAAATCACACTGCACTATCACCTACTTCAGAGCTACCATGAGAACTGATTTATGGCCAATGAAAGCATATCACATTCTTCAAAATATTATAAAAATTCATAATTTCTAAAACAACTTTCTAGAAAAATCAGATTCGTGAAATGAAGATCATTCAGTAGATTTAGGATTAAATGGCAAAGGCAAGAAAATACCTAACCTACTCAGTATCACTGGACAGTTCTAATACTGTAATACTGTAAGTAGCATTAATATGATTCCTGGTGGAATAGTGGATTTCTTAAGAGGAAAAGTGCAGAAATCGGATTGGTAAGAATACCAAAATGAAGATAAGATGATTAAGAACTTTTCCACAGTTTACAAGTGCCTTTGCTAGCAAGTGCACCTCACTTCTCACCTTCATGAAATGTCACAGTGGTCATCACCATTTTCTCCATAAAAATACTATTCCAGAATGGCCCAGGAGTGACATGGAAGAAAACCAGTGACATTCAGAAATACTGATTGTATAAAAGGAAGTAATTTCTTTTTAAAAAAAGATTTATTTACTACAGGAGGCACAGGTGCAGAGGGAACGAGAGAGAGAGAGAGAGCGCGAGAGTGAGCGAGCTGTCTTCTATCTGCTGGTTCACTCTCCAAATGGCCACAGCGGCCAGAACTGAGCTGGTCTGAAGCCAAGAACTTTTTCTGGGTCTCTCACATGGCTGCAGAGGCCCAAGATTTGAGCCATCTTCTACTGCTTTCCCTGAATTGGAAGTGGAGCAGCTGGGACTCAAACCAGTGCCCATATGGGATACCGGCACTGCAGGCAGAGTGGCTTTACCCACTATGACACAGTGCCAGTCTCAGGAAGAAACTTTTAAAGCCAGAGAAAGGATAATTGCACATGTAAAATGATAGTTGAGTATCAGAAAAGAAAACCTAAAAAACAAGTTAATCACCTATCTCAAGTGTGATCTAAGAGCCACAAAACAAACTTATGACAAGATAGAAGAAAATAAAGATAACAGCAGATATTAAAGAAAGATAAAACATACATACAATAAAGCAAAGCCAAAAATTGAACGAGAAACAAGTAAAATCATAATGTCCCAAGTAGGACATGTTAAGAAACAGATTTTCTCCTTTGGCCCAACAGAGTAACTAAACCCTGATTACTCTCCTGCTTTATCCAACAACAAAAAATAGATTCCAAGACACTGGATGCCAGGCAATAAAGGACAGAGATCCCCAAGGTCAAGAGACAAAAAGCTGTGCTTTACCATTACCCCAGGTTACTGCCTTGATAGAGTTTCCAGGCCTGAGAGCCCTGGGAGAGGAAGGCAGGCCAGAATACTGAGGAGAACAGATACCAAAAGCCAGACAAAAGAGGTCCAGTGTCCTGGCACAGCAGGAGAAACCACTGCTTGTGACACTAGCATTCCACTTGGAGTGGTATAGTGGGTTAATCCTCCACCTGAGGCACAGGCATCCTATATGGATGCCGGGTTCTAGTTCTGGCTGCTCCTCTTCCGATCCAGCTCTCTGCTACAGCCTGGGAAAGCAGTAGGAGATGGCCCAAGTCCTTGGGCCCCTGCACCCAGGTGGGAGACCTGGAGGAAGCTCTTGGCTTTGGATTGGCAGCTGTGGCCGTTGCAGCCATCTGAGGAGTGAACCAGCAGATGGAAGACCTCTCTTTCTGTCTCTACCTCTCTCTGTAACTCTAGCCTTTCAAATAAATAAAATAAATCTTAAAATAATTGTAAATTGATGGTTGGTGCACAAAATATATAAAGATGTAATTTATGATATTAATAACACAAAGGGAGGAGGGAGAAGAATTACAGGAGTAGATTTTGTATTCATTTGAAGTTAAGCTGGTGTCACTCCAAAATACATTATTCTAAATTTAGGGATGTAACATGTAATTTCCATGGCAACCAAAAATAAAACATCTACAACACAAAACAGAAGGAAATGAGAAGGGAATCAAATTAGTTCACTATAAAACTCCCCTAAATATAAAAGATGGCAGTAATTGAGGAAATAAAGAATAAAAAAGCTATTAAGACATACACAGAACAAAGAGCGAAACGAGAGCAATTAAGTCTTTCCTTATCAGTAGCAACTTTATTATCTTTTTAAAAGATTTATTTATGAGTGAGTGACACACAGATCTTTCATCAGCTAGTTTACTCTCCAAATGCCTGCAATAGCCAGGGCTAGGCCAGGCCAAAGCCAGAAACTTCAACCTCCTCTCCCACGTATGTGGCAGTAACTCAAGTACCAGGGCCTTCATCTTCTGCCTCCCAAGAAGCTGTACCCGAAGTCTGCAGTTGCCAGGATTCAAGCTAGGCACTCTGGTAAGTGATGGCTGAATCCCAAGCCACTGTTACTGTGCCACAACATCTGCCACCAATGGTATCTTTTTTTGCTTTTCCTTTTTTTTGTTTTTAGTCAAGGGTGACATGATTTTTATTTTTTAAGATGTATTTATTTATTTATTTGAAAGCAGACTTCAGAGATAGAGGGAGAGACAGACAAGGATCGTGCATATGCTGGTTCACTCCTCAGATGGAGGCAACAACCGGGGCTGGGCAGGGGCTGGGCCAGGCCAAAGCCAGGAGCCTGAAACTCCATCTGGGTCTCCCACATGGGTGGCAGGGCCATCTTCTGCTGCTTTCTCAGGCATATTAACAGGGAGCTGGATCGGAAGAGACAATCTGGCACTCATGTGAGATGCTGGCATCACAGGCCACAGCTTAACCAGCAACACCACAATGAGGGAGCGGGGTCAAGCTTGGGGAGCAGTAGTAACTTTCAATGTGACTGGATCAGGCACGCCAATCAAAAGACAGAGATTGGCAGAATAGATGTTTAAAGAGAATCACCCAAATACCTGCTCTGGAAGGACAAACAATGACATTCTATATTAACAGAAACCGAGAGAGCTGAGTCACTATGCTAGTATCAAAAAAAAATTTTTTTTCAAAACTTGTTAAGGATTTCAGGTCTTATATTTAAACCTTTAACCTATTGAGCTGATGTTTGTATATGGCTTAAAATAAGGGCCCAATTTCATTATTTTGCATGTAGATACACAATTTCATTTATCACTAATTAAAGAGATGATTATTTCACCATTTTGTAATGGTGTCCTGGCTGAACATTAGTTGACTATACATATGTGGGTTTATTTCTGGCTTCTCTATCCATTCCATTAGTCTCTGTGTCTTTTTTTATGCCATACTATTTTTATTAAAAGTTTTGTAATATAATGAGACCAACACTTCAGTTACTTAAGATAAATAAGTCCTGGAGCTCTACCATATATTTATTTTATACAACTGGCCCTCCGTATTCCCTTGATTCCACACGTGCAGATTCCACTAAATGCAGATAAAAAATATTCAGAAAAAAAATCCAAAAAGTTTCTTATTATTCCCTAAACAAAACAAAATAATAACTATCTGCACAGTATTTACATTGTATTAGGTATTAAAAATAATTTAGAGGGGTCAGCTTTGTGGTGCAGCAGATTAAGCTCCTGCCTCTGACACCGGCATCCCATATGGGCACCAGTTTGAGACCCTGCTGCTGTTCCACTTCTCCAGCTCCCCGCTAACGTGTATGGGAAAGCAGAAGAAGATGGCCCAAGTGCTTGGGCCCCTGCCATCCATGTGAGAGACCAAGAAGAAGCTCCTAGCTCCTGGCTCCAGACAGGCCCAGTTCTGGCCAGTGGATGGAAGATCTCTCTATCTCTGTCTCTCCCTCTTTCTCTGTAAACTCTGCCTTTCAAATAAATAAATCTTTAAAAAATTTTAGAGATGATTTCAAGTATATGGGAAGATATGAACAGGTTATATGAAAAGACTATCCATATCATATAAGGAAATGGATGCAAAAAGTACTGGAACCAATCCTCTCCTCAACCAAAATTCTGAGGGATGACTAAAAATTTGCTAAGAGAATAGATCTTACATTGTGTTCCTATGACAAAATTATATCCATGGCCTTTATGGTGGTGTTGATTTCACAGATAGTCATATACTTATTTCCAAAATTACTGAATTTCATATATTAGATACATACAGCTTTTTACAGACTAATTATAATTCCAAAAAGTGGTTTGACTAAAAAAAAAAATAACTGTTCAGGCTGTCATTGTGGTACATCGAGTCAAGCCACTGCTTGTGATGCCGACATCTTATGTCAGAGTGCAAAGTCACATTTCCTATCCAGCTTTTTGCTAAAGCACCTGGTAAAGCTGCAAAAAATGGCCCTTGTGCTTGGGTCCCTGCCATCCATTTGAGAGACCAGAACACAATTCCTGGCTCCTAGTTTTGGCCTGATCCAGGCCTGGCTGTTGTGGCTATTTGGGGAGTCAACCAGCAGATGGATGCTCTCTCTCTCTTTCCCTTCCAGTCAGTACTCTGCCTTTCAAATAAATAAATCTTAAAACAAAAAACAAAACAAAAAAAAACCTAAAAACACACTGTTAATAAAAATGGACACTACATATTGATAAAAGGATAAATATATCAAGATATAACAATCACAAACAAATAAGTATCAAATGACAGCCCCAAATATACAAAGCATACATTGAAGAAAAAAATCATTCTAATAGTTGGAGACTTCAATATACTGCTTCCAATAATGGATAGACCATCTAGCCATGTTTGTAAGGAGGCAAACTTCAATACTAAGAGCCAACTAGACCTGAAAAACATACATAGAAGGCTTTACCCAACAAGAACAGAATATAGTAAGTTCTCAAGTTCACACAGAACATTCTGCAAGGTAGATAGCATGTTGCACAAAATAGTTTTAACAAACTTAAAAATACTGAAATTATGCAAAGTATCTTTTCCAATTATAAAAGAATGGAGCCACAAATCAGTAATAGAAGAAAACCTAGAAAATGCAGATATGTGGAAATCATAATATATTCTTAAGCCAACAAACCAAAAAAAAAAAACATGAGAAAATTAGAAAATACAGATAAGTGAAAATAAGAACACAACATATTTAAACTTATGGGATACAGCAAAGGCAGTACTGAGAGGAAAATTTATAGCTATCAAGCTTACATTTTAAAAAAGCAGGAAAATCTCAAACCAATAAGGAACTAGAAAAAGAAAAGCAAAACAAACTGAAAGCTAGTAAAAGGAAGAGAATAAAAGACCAGAGATAAATAAAAATCAGTAGAACTGAAAGTTGTTTGGAAAGATGAACAAAGATAACAAGTATACTTCAGGTAGACAGGAAAAAAGACACAAATAAGAGAAAATTAGAATTGAAAGTGAAGATACAGGGACCAGCATTGTGGCACAGTGGGTTAAGCCGCTGTCTGCAATGCCTGCATCCCATAATGCTATTGGTTTGAGTGCCAGCTGTTCCATTTCTGATTCAGCTTTCTGCTAGTGTGCCAGGGAAAGCAGAAGATGGCCCAAGTAATTGTGCCTCTGCCACTCATCTGGGAAACCTGGTAGAGATTCTGATCATTTTGGGATAGAACCAGCAGATGGAATATCTTTCTTTCTTCTTCTCTAACTTTGCCTTTCAAGTAAATAAATAAATCTTAAAAAAAAAAAAAAAGTGACGACACTACTACAAACAATAAGTAAATCACAATAATATAAAAGATACCAACAGAATAACACACAGCAATTGTGTGCCAACAAACTGAATATCTTGGCTGACACAGATAAATTCCCAGAAACACACAATTTACCAAAGTTCAATCATTAAGGAACAGAAAATGTGAATAAACTTATAACTTACAAGGAGACTGATTTAGTAATCAAAAACCTCCCAATAAAGTCCAGATCAGAGGGCTTTGCTGTTGAATTCTACTAAACATTTGAAGAATCTTTCTAAAACTTTTCCAGGAAAAAGAGGTGGGAACCACTTCCTACTCATTTGATGAGGCCAGCATTATCCTAATATTAAAACCAGACAAGAAACTATCTTACACTACCAGAAAACTGCAGAACAATATTCCTTAAGAATATTGAGGATCCGGCACTGTGGCGTAGCGGGTAAAGCCACTGCCGGCAGTGCTGCCATCCCATATGGCAGCGATTCGAGTCCCGGCTGCTCCACATCCGATCCAGCTCTCTGCTATGGCCTGGAAAGGCAAGTAGAAGATGGCCCAAGTCTTTGGGTCCCTGCACCTATGTGGCAGACCTGGAAGAAGCTCCTAGCTCCTGGCTTCAGACTGGCGCAGCTCCAGCCATTGGGGCCATTTGGGAAGTGAACCAGTGGACGGAAGACCTCTCTCTCTGTCTCTCCTTTCTCTGTGTAACTGTGGCTTTCAAATAAATATTAAAAATAAATAAATAAATAAAAGAATATTGATGCAGGGGCTGGCACTGTAGCGCAGTAGGTTAATTCTCCACCTGTGGCGTCAGCATCCCATATGGGCACTGGTTCGAGTCCCAGCTGCTCCTCTTCCGATCCAGTTCCCTGCTAATGTGCCTGAGAAAGCAGGAGTGGGGGACCTAGAAGAAGCTCCTGGCTACTGGCTTCGGATCAGATCGGCACAATTCCAGCTGTTGTAGCCATTTGGGGAGTGAACCAGTGGATGGAAGACCTATCTCTGTGTCTCTCCCTCTCACTGTCTATAACTCCACCTCTCAAATAAAGAAATTACACAAATCTTAAGAAAAAAAATTGATGCAAAAGTCAAAAAACTAGTATATCAAATGTCAGGGCACATTACAATTATATACCATTACCAACAGACTTATTCCCAGAATGTAAAAATGACTCAACATATGAAAATCAATGTAATGTACATTAAAATAAAGGGGAGGTGCAGGTTGTTTGATTTAGCAATTAAGACACTACTTAGAGGGCCTGGTGACTGCCAGTTTGAGTTCCGGCTACTCCACTTCTGATCCAGCTCCCTAATATGTCTGGGAAAACAGCAGTAGATGGCCCAAGTGCTTGGGCCCCTGGACCCATGTGGGAGACCTCAAAGAAGCTCCTGGCTTCAGATCTCCCCAACTCTAGCTGTTGTGACCATTTGGGGTGTGAACTAGGGATGGAAGACCTCTGTCTCTCCCTCTCTAACTTTCAAATAAATAAATCTTCAAAAAAAGAAAGTATTTTATATAGTACATCAGCTATTTAGTACATCAGCATCCTACAGATATACACCCTGGGAGGCAGCAAGTAGGAGATCAGATAGATCCTGGCTTCCATCTGGTTCAGTCCACCAAGCATTTGGAGAAGAGAACCAGCAGATAGGAGATGATCTCTGTGTATCTCTCCCCTCTGCCACTGAAATAAAAGTTTTTACAGGGGAAGCTCTGTAGCACTGCAGTGCCAGCATCCCATATGGGTGATGGTTTGATTTCTGGCTGCTCCACTTCTGATCCAGCTCTCTGCTATGGCCAGGGAAAACAGTAGAGGATGGCCCAAGTGCTTGGGCCCCTGCATCTACATGGGAGACCTGGAAGAAGCTCCTGGCTTCAGATTGGCACAGCTCTAGCCAATGTGGCCATCTGGGGAGTGAAACAGCGGATGGAAGACCTCTTTTTCTCTCTCTGCCTCTGCCTCTGCAACTCTGCCTTTCAAATAAATACATAAATAAGTACTTTTTAAAAAAAGTTAGAATTTTTTTTAAAATTAAGGGTAAAATATTATCTCTAGTAGTGGAGAAAAGGGTTTTAATAAGATTCAACACTCTTGCATGATAAAAACACTAAAAAAACTAGAGATAAAAAGGATCTTCTTCAATGTGATGAGACATTTATGAATGATACAGTTACTAATTCAATAGCCAAGACCAAAAACTTCCCCCTAAGGCCAGAAACAAGGATGCTTGCCTTCACCACTATTATTCTATGGAACTAGAATTTTCAACCTGGCCAATTAGTGAAAGAAAAAAGAACTAGAATGCATCAAAGTTGGAAAGCAGGAAACAAAACTATCTGCAGATAACATGAGCCTATACATAGAAAATAAAACACAAGAAAGCTATTAGAACAATTCAACAAACTTGTTGCATACAAGCTCAACATGGAAAAATCAGTTCTGTTTCAATATACCAGCAGTAAGCAGTTCAATCCAAGAAGGAAATTAAGAAAATAACTTCATTTACAATAGCATCTAAAAAGAATAAAACATCTAGGGAAAATTTAATCAGGAAGGTAAATGACTACAACTACACTTAAAACTACAACTCTCTGCTGAAAATAAATTCCAAAATACCTAGATAAATAAAGGTATTAATGTTCACAGGAAGGACTCAACACAGTTTGGATGTCAACACTACCCAATGTAATCTATAGATTCACAGCATTCCCTATCAAATTCCCAATGACTTTCTAGCAGAAATGGAAAAGCTTATCCTCAAATTCATATGAAATTGCAAAGATACCCTAAAGCCAAATATGTCAAAAAAAAAAGTTGGAGGTCTTTTACTTCTGAATTCCAAAACTTACTACAAAGCTACCGTTACCAAAATACTGTGAAACAAGCACAAGGCTAGTTACACACCAATGGAATAGAACCAGGACTCCAGAAACACAAACACACATTTATGGTTAAGAGACTTAGGTGAAAGTGTCAAACTCAATGAGAAAATAATAGTCCCTTCAACAAAGGATGCTGGGTCAACTGAATTCATACATGTAATCGTAATCATCATCATCATCATCATCATCATCATCCAGGTCTGCCATATGCCTGACAGGAAGTCAGCCACTTGAGCCATCACTATTGCCTCCCAGTGCCTGCATTAACAGATAGCTGGAGTCAGGAGATGGAGCCAGGTATCAAACCCAAGTATTCTGATATGGGACATGGGCACCTTAACTGACAGGCTAAACACCTGTCCCTGAACAACTGATTTTTGACAAAGGTGCAAAAGGAATTCAGCATATAACATTACTGGTTATTTATGAGCAAAAAAAACTACCTTCCATCTATACATTATACCACACAAAAGAATTAACTCATTGGCAGGTACAGCAGGTTAAATAGCCACTTGAAATGCCTGCATCCCATATGGGAGTGCTGGTACCTCTGCTTCAGATTCAGCTTCCTGTTAATGCATCCTGGAAGGCAGCAGCAGCAATGGCTCAAGTGCTTGAGTCCCTGTCACCCACGTGGAAGACCTCAAATAAAGTTTCTCAGCTCCTGACTTTGGCCTGGCCTAGCCCTGGCTGTGGGAATTTGGGAAGCGAACCAACAGATGAAAGATCTCTCTCTCTCTTCTCACTTTGCCTTTCAAATAAATATCTTAAAAAAAAATGTATTTGCAAACCATCTGATAAGGGACTTACATCCCTCAATTACAAGAAAATAACCCAACAAGAAAATAGGCAAAAGATATGAACAGATACTTTGTCAAAGGGGATAAAAATGTTGTATCACTAGCCAAAAGGAGGTACAAATTAAAACCACAGTGAGATACTACTAGACCTATCAGAAGGGCTAAAATCAAACAAGTGACAGTGAAGATGTGGATGAACTAGATTTCTTACGTTAGTTGCAATGTAAAATTTTACATTTAAAAGAAAGTTAAGCAATACATCTACCATTTGACCCAGCCATCCCACTTGTATTTACTTAATAGAAAAGGCAGTCTGTACAAAGACTGGAACACACATGTTCACAGCAGCTGTGTGCATGCACAATTATGGAAAGATAGAACAAAGAGAACAACAAAGCGAGATATTTGATACATACACTTTCTTTTTCTAGATAGGAATAATTTGCTGGAGCAAATACTTGGTTCCTTTCTATTTTTCAGAGAATGACAGTCTTTGCCATTATCTTTTTCAGGTCAACATCTCTCTTTGCTAAATAAGGTAGGAAAAATGTCATCAATTGATTTCCCCCTGTACATGAGCCATTCTCCCTGTGATTGTCGGTAGCATCTAAGAATCTGAAGCCATGAATATCACTGGAACTAAGCTAAAAGGAAATACCAAAACATTAAAATGAAATCAAGTCATGGGGGCTGTAGGACAGAGCACTTGGAAGTAGTACTAGCCAGAAATTTCAAGTAGGAAAAACACATATTTGGGGGTACTGGGATATGATATGAACATGTGAGGGGTTTCTAACTAGTTCATGAGAAATGTATATTATGAAAAAAAGATTTCAAATTTTTTGCTTCAAAATAATTCATTTTTTAAAAAAATCTATGTATTTGAAAGTCAAAGTTACAAAGAGGAGGAGACAGAGATATAAAAAGTTCTTCCAACTGCTGGTTCACTCTCCAAATGGCCACAACGGCCAGGGCTGGACCAGGCTGAAGCCAGCAGTCAAGAGCTTCTTCCAGGCCATTCTCTGCTTAGGCCATCTCTGCTGCTTTCCCAGGCACATTAGCAGGGAGTTGGATCTGAAACAGTGCAGCCAGGACTCAAACCGGTGCTCATATGGGCTGCCAGCACTGCAGGTGGAGGTTTAAACTTCTACACCACAGCACCAGTCCCATAGCTAATATTTATAAAGGGCTTAACTAGAGTCTAGTTGTAGCAACCCCACAATCCTAACATGTAAATACTACAACTAATTAGGAAAGACTGTAACTTATTCAATATTACACAAGTAATAAAGGTGGAAACAGATTCCAAGCACGCTCACCTAATCACTATGTTAATAGAGTTTCCACCTGCAAGTTTTTCATTCTGTAAAGCATAGGGATACAATGAAAAAAAAAAAAAGGACAACAGTAATGACCTTATTTACATGCCTAATCTGACAAACCAGATGAAGCAAACAGAAGTAAGCATGCAATGTGAACAGCTGCAAGAAAGCTTTCAGGAAGTAGTGGAAGATTACTGACACGTTATTGAGCAACTTGCTCAAGAATAAAGATCATACTACTCTGTACAGGAAGTTTGTAAATTTCTGTACACTGTGCTATGAAAAATCTGATTGCTTTAATTTTAGAATCTCATAACGTTTTACTTACATTAAAAGTTGTCTATCTTGGCCGGCGCCGTGGCTTAACAGGCTAATCCTCCGCCTTGCGGCGCCGGCACACCGGGTTCTAGTCCCGGTTGGGGCGCCGGATTCTATCCCGGTTGCCCCTCTTCCAGGCCAGCTCTCTGCTATGGCCCGGGAAGGCAGTGGAGGATGGCCCAAGTGTTTGGGTCCTGCACCCGCATGGGAGACCAGGAGAAGCACCTGGCTCCTGGCTTCAGATCAGCGAGATGTGCTGGCCGCAGCGGCCATTGGAGGGTGAACCAACGGCAAAAAGGAAGATCTTTCTCTCCGTCTCTCTCTCTCACTATCCACTCTGCCTGTCAAAAAAAAAAAAAAAAAAAAAAAAAAAGTTGTCTATCTTTAGTTGAAAATAATTGGCAATGTGTAGGTCTCAAAGAGGATGGTCAAAGACTGGTTCAAAAATGCTCAAGAAATGATCAAATGAACGCAGGAGTGGATAAAAACCTAAATCTGGGGGCTGGCGCCGTGGCTCACTTGGTTAATCCTCCGGCTGTGGAGCCGGCATCCCATATGGGCGCCGGTTCTAGTCCCAGTTGCTCCTCTTCCAGTCCAGCTCTCTGCTGTGGCCCAGGAAGGCAGTGGAGGATGGCCCAAGTGCTTGGGCCCTGCACCTGCATGGGAGACCAGGAGGAAGCTCCTGGCTTCAGATCGGCACAGCTCTGGCCGTAGCTGCCATTTGTGGGGTGAACCAACGGAAGGAAGACCTTTCTCTCTCTGTCAAGTAAAATAAAAATAAAATTTAAAAAACCCTAAATCTGTACTGGGTAAAATTAGTTGAATTCTCTGGTTGTTGTAGGCATAGGAAGGAATGAAGGGAGCTACCACTAGGTTATCAGCTTGGCCACTGGTAAATAAGTATTGCCCACCAATTCAAGGGAGACAGGAGGAGCTGCTGGTTCAGTTTTGTTTAGGCATCAGGAAGATGACAAGTCTAAATCAAAATGAGAGAAACCAACTCCACAGAATTTCTCTACCCAAGACAACATGAGCTCCCCACATTACATACAGGTGACCTTTGAAATGAAGTGTCATCCATGCTTTTTCCTTTTTTTTAAATTTTTTTATTTTTATTTTTGACAGGCAGAGTGGATAGTGAGAGAGAGAGACAGAGAGAAAGGTCTTCCTTTTTGCCGTTGGTTCACCCTCCAATGGCTGCTGTGGCCGGCGCATCGTGCTGATCCGATGGCAGGAGCCAGGTGCTTCTCCTGGTCTCCCACACAGGTGCAGGGCCCAAGGACTTGGGCCATCCTCCACTGCCTTCCCGGGCCATAGCAGAGAGCTGGCCTGGAAGAGGGACAACCGGGACTAGAACCCGGTGTGCCGGCGCCGCAAGGATTAGCCTGTTAAGCCACGGCGCCGGCCCATGCTTTTTCAAAACTAGGGAGCACCTGGGCTGGAACTAGGTCTTCCTTTAGGCAGATTAGCCAGCAGAAAGGCCAAGCCTGCAAAATACCCTGCCCAGACTGAGCACAGCTGTTTTAACCGGGACTGGTGGAGCCTGTGTTGTGGCCCAGCGGGTCAAGCAGCCAGTTGGGATCCCAGATCAGAATGCTCACTGGAGTTCCAGATCCACCTGGGATCCATTTCCTGCTAATATGTCTGGAGAGGCGGTGGATGAGAGCCCAAACGCACATGGGAGACTGGGATGGAAACCAGCTCTGCTGTCTCCACTCTACTCACTGCTCCTCCTCCTTCACCATCCTCCTGACTGCCAGCGGGGATTCACACCACCAAAGGCCTTTGCGTAAACTGAGCAGACAAATTAGATATGTCAAGCTAAAAACAAATCTAGTTTATTGCATATACTTAATTTTCATAAAATGTCTATTTTTCTTTGGCAAAACTTTTGCCTGGTCTCAGATACCCCTTATTTTTCAAATTTCAGTTTCTAAACAGACCAAAAAACATTGAAAAATCCTTGAAGAAATAACAGATCCTCCACGCTTAAAAAAAGCAAAGGCCACCAACAAGGCCTGCTTTGCCCAGTCTAGACCAATTACACCACGGTTCCCCGTTCTGCCGTCAGAGAGGACGGCCAGGGAACCTGCTCCTCTGGGGGCTCTGGGACTCGCAGCTCCCTCTCGGCCAATCGCTCGTCAGCCTGGAGGACGCGGAAGGCGCGGGAGAGCTCGGTGCCTCCACAGCCTGCTTCCCCGTTCACTGCTCGGGAGCCTGGGGCCGAAAATGCGGTCCTAACGGCTCCCAACACGTAGTCTAAGTCGGCTTGGGCAGAAACCGCGCCCCGATAATCGTACCGATCGTCACAGCGACGAAGAACTCCGAAACAACGGAACTATTTGCATGCGCTGTGCCACTTCCGTGGCACCTCTTGAAAAAAAAACAACCAAATTGTCTAAAGTTTTGCCTAGCGCGCAGAGTCACGAGGAAAATCCGCGAGGGATGCACTACGCTCACCGAAGCCATTGCCGGGTCCGCGCGCCTCCGCCCAGCTCACCGGCACTCGGCCCAGGTTCGCCCAGTTCCCAATACCCCGGCAGGTGCACACTCCGCTCCCGGGTCTCGGGCCCTAGGACCCGGGTCCAAGCTCGCTCACCGTCCTGCACCTCGGCCAGCGCGATTTCAGCTTCCCGGACTCGGGCCTCAAGTCCAGGTCTGCGCTCGCTCAGGTACCCGGTCCCGGTGCCGGACCCCAGCCCAACCTCCCGGGACTGCAGCAAACCCGCACCCTGGGTGCACTTACCCAGCCTCCGCCCGCGGCCTGCGCTCCGGCGCGCTTCTCCGGCATGATTCCTGCCTCGGGCTCCGACGCCGTTTTCCGTTCCGGCTCCCGCGGCGGCCCCGCGCTCATTCCGCGGCCATGCCCGAGCCGGCTCGGGGCGCTCCGGGTCGACAGCAACGCCGCGGGGGCGGCGGCGGGGCCCGCGCCTTCATGGGCTCCGCGGCCCCCGGCGGCCTGCGGGTAGGGCGGCGGCGCCAGCGGCGACGCCGAGGGCTGAGAGGGCGATGAGGCTGGAGCCCCGAGGATGGAGAGGGCAGGCCCGCAACTGGGCCAGCCGCACAGACCCTCAACTCTCCCGCCGCCGGCTGAGTCGGTGGCGGTCAGGTGGTCAGAAGGCCGAGTACTGCCCGCTCCTGCTCCCCACAGGCCGGCGGTCCAGGAGCCCCGCCTAGCACTCCGCTCCCACTCCGGCCCCGGCCAGGCGCCCAACTAGCCTACGGCAACGACCCGCCCACCTGAGGCCCCGCCTACCCCTCGACTCTACTGCCGCGGCGACTGGAAGGCCCGGCGCGCCGGAAGTACGTCATCTCTCGGGGCCCCAAGTTTATTTCCTTTTTCTGGAGACGCAGCGGGTGGGGGAAGGGGGCGGGGAAGGGGAAGAAAAAGGGGGTGGCGGGGGAAAGAGAAAAAGAAACTAAAAGGGAAAGGGGGCGGGGCGGGGCGGGGTCCTTCTTTTAGTGACAGCGGTTGTTTGGCGCCAACCCACCAAGTGACTGTGTTTTAATGCCGTGTGTGTAGAGCATGTATTGACTTAAGAGCAGCCATGTTACGTGCGAATATAAATCGACATAAATAAAGCCATTGGTAAAAGTGGCTAAGCAACTTTTGGTAAAAGTGGTCAACTAGTCAAGACAACTACCCAGCTAGCTACCAAGCAGCCAGAACTGATCATGGAGAGCAGGTGCACAGATGAGTGAATGAGCACTCAGTGAGCCACAATGACAGAACACAGGATGAGATTTGTTACTCAGGACTGAGACTGCCAGAACTCAATAGGCACAGAAAACTCCTCTGTCGGTGGAAATGTGCTGAGACCTATTTGGATGACCAAGTTGAGCCTTGGGAACTCTTCTGTGGGGAGATCCAACTAGGATGCTCTTGGGGTGCCTCTTCAGTCCCATTGACTTTCAGGAAGAGACTGAAGTGAATGCTTAACTAACAAGGTGCTCACTACACTCCAGCAGCAAAATAGGTGGTGGAGATGGGTGCATCCTGACTTACAGCCCCTGATTCTGGAGTACTGACTGGGGAAATGGGATATGCTCTGTAACTCTATGTTCTGCTCCACTGCAAAATATAAAGAGAGAGCCACGAACAGCTTACCTAGATGGTGGAAATAGCACAGTTTTAAAAACATAGGTGTGGTTCCAGAGCCTCTTGTTGGTAGCACAAGTGTGAATATGATCTTCATCTGTGAAATGCGGACAATAACCTACTTTGGGTAAGGTGAGGACATATGGAAATCCTGGCACCATAAATGTTATTACTGGCCCGAAAGGACCTGGTGAGATACCACATCCCATTATTATTATTTTTTTTTTTGACAGGCAGAGTGGACAGTGAGAGACAGAGACAGAGAGAAAGGTCTTCCTTTTTGCCGTTGGTTCACCCTCCAATGGCTGCCGCGGTAGCGCGCTGCGGCCGGCGCACCGCGCTGTTCCGATGGCAGGAGCCAGGTGCTTCTCCTGGTCTCCCATGCGGGTGCAGGGCCCAAGGACTTGGGCCATCCTCCACTGCACTCCCTGGCCACAGCAGAGAGCTGGCCTGGAAGAGGGGCAACCGGGACAGGATCGGTGCCCCGACCGGGACTAGAACCCGGTGTGCCGGCGCCGCAAGGCGGAGGATTAGCCTACTGAGCCGCGGCGCCGGCCACCACATCCCATTAAGTCTGATCAGTCCACAGTTGATTTCCGTGTTCCAATGTTGTTATAAACAGGTCATGCATTCATAGAATGACAGATGCCCTAAACAGTGCTCAGGCCTCAGAATCAACCCTTAAGGCATTCGGATCCAGCTAAAAAGCCCATGAGAGTTTCTCAGGCATGGAAAGACAAGACACTGTAGCAAAAAATGACCTGCGCGAAAGATCTCTGTGAGATCCCAGCGGAAAGAAGGGGCCATCAAAGAAGGAGGTACCCTTCTCTGAAGGGAGGAGAGAACTTCCATTTTGATTATGGCCTTGTCTAAATAAGGTTGGAGTTTGTGAACTCAAGAGTCTTCCATAGCCTTGGCAGCTCATGACAAGAGCCTCGGGTGATTACTAAAGTCATAAATAAGAGTGTCAATTGTTAAATCAACAACAGGAGTCACTGTTTAGTTACTCCCCGTGTAGGATCTCTGTCCTTAATGTCCTTAGTGTCGTACTATGTGAATTAATGGTAACATAGTCTTCAAACAGTACTTTATACTTTGTGTGACTGTGTGGGTGCAAACTGTTGAAATCTTTATTTAGTATATACTAAGTTGATCTTCTGTATGTATATAAAGATAATAAAGATAATTAAAAATGAATCTTAATGAAGAATGAGATGGGAGAGGGAGTAGGAGATGGGATGGTTTTTGGGTGGGAGGGAGGTTATGGGGGGAAAACCGCTATAATCCAAAAGTTGTACTTTTGAAATTTATATTTATTAAATAAAAGAAAAAAGAAAAAACAAATACATCATGCACAAGAATCCCAAATATTCTTGTGTGCCCTGTTATAATGTGCCTGCCCAAGCCCAGCACTGACTTAGTCTTATACAGAGTTACAGCTCATTTCACATTCATTGTTCAGGCATGGCTTTCCAAAGTCCACTGATGTCCAAAATTGGCACCTCCTGTAACAACACAGAAGTCATTTTTTTTTTTTAGTTTAGGTAATCTGCCCAGACTGCTGCTTTTTTCCCCCTAACTTTCACCCTGATATTCTTTGTAAAAAAAAAAATTGGAAAATCAGAGTTACTCAGAGAGATGAAGAAGAAAGCATTAGCAAGGAGCTGGATTGGAAGTGGAGCAGCCAAGACTCAAACTGGCACCCATATGGGATGCTGACACTGCAGGCAGTGGCTTTACCCACTACACCACTACGCCAGCTTGTGGCTGCCTGTTGCTGAAGTGACTTTACTGCTGCTTGGCTTAACTGAGGATGCTGTAGTCCACAATAGGACATTGGCAGGATTGTAGAAGCCATGACCCTTGCACTGAGAGTAGGAAATTCCTCCAACAGTATATCAGGCAGGTTGTTCCCACCCTTTACTTAAATATAGCCAGAGAAGGTATCTTAAACAGTCCCGTTCAGTTATGAGCAGTTGTCATTTTTTAAAAATCAAATCATTTTATTGGAGATCCTTTTTTTCCTCCTGTGCCAACCATGCTTTGTTCTGCCTTCCGTTCCTATAAAAAAAAAAAGTCTGATTCCACTTGCTTAAAACACCAAGATGGATCTGATTATCCTCCAGTTATATGCTATTTTGTGAAAATCCCAGTTGAAATGCAGTGCCCAAAACTTAACACTGTAAATAGTATTTTACAATGGTACTGTGAGATGTAATCCTTTGATATGGAGAGTCATGAAAGTAATGTTAAGACTTTGTTTATTGCATTATGTTGATGGTTATATCATAAAAATTAAATAGATCCTGTCCTATTTAAGTTTGCCCTTGCTGAGGTCAAAGACATGGGCTTCCACATAACTTAATTCAACAGCTCTGCCTCTAGGAGATTAATGGCACTTACTGAAAGATATATGTGTTGCCTTTTATCATCCAGGAGTGATTAAATCTATCTATTGTTTGAATTTATATTAGTGATGAAAAGATTGTACAAGAGGAAGAATCTCTCCTCTATGTCCCTGATAGGAAATAACTTTGTGTTAAGAAATAGAAAAATTAGAATATTTTAGTGTTTTTGCCAGGCTTCCTCTAGTTTTTATATATAATTCTTCAAGAAGTGAATATAATAAGTAGTGTTTCCCAAACTTACTTAAACATACCAGTTTTTATTCTTGAAGCATTCATTAACACCTTGCAGAATGTATAGAACACAGTTTGGAAAGTACTGCCTTTTTTATTTATTGACTTCAAGAGATGTGCATGAAATAATATAGAAAGATGTACATTTAATACTGAAGCGTAAAAAAGGGAAAACAGACCAGTGTTGTGGCAAAGCAGGCCAAGCTGCTCCGTGTGACTCCAGCATCCCGTATCAGGGTGCTGGTTTGAGTCCTGGCCACTCAGCACTTCCAATCCAGCTTCCTGCTAATGTGGCTAGGAAAGCAACCAAAGATGGCCCAAGTATTTGGGCCCCTTCCACTACTGGGGGAGCCCAAGATGGTGTTCCTGCCCCATGGCTTCAGCCTGACCCACAAGCGGCCGTTGCAGCCGTTTGGGGAGTGAACCAGCAGATAGATCTCTCTCCTCTTTTTCTATCTCTCTCTCTCTCTCTTAGTTGCTCTGTCTTTCAAATAAATAAATAAATAAATAAATAAATAAATAGCTCTCTAAAAAGTAAAACAATAGTATATTTTGATCTTTTTAGCTAAACTAATATTAAAAGGAAAATCTTTCTACTAAGAGTAGTTAACTACAGAATTAATGTTTTTCATACATATATCTAAAATTTCTGATTTTTTAAAAAAGATTTATTTATTTATTTGAAAGGCAGAATTACAGAGTGGGTTGAGGTAAGAGACAGAAAGAAAAATCTTCCATCTGTTGGTTCATTCCCCAAATGGCCACAATGGCTGGTGTTGAGCCAGATTGAAGCCAGGAGTTTCATTTGGGTCTCTCTCATTGGTGCAGGGGCCCCAGGACTTGAGCCATCTTCCACTGTCTTCCCAGGCACATTGGCAGGAAGCTGGATTGGAAATGGAGCAGCTAGGACTTGAATTGGCATCCACATGGAATGTTGGCATTTTGAGTGGAGGCTTAACCTGCTATGCCACAATGTTGGCCCCCAAACTTCTGTTTTTTATTTTTTAAATTATGAATCTGTATTAGTGTTCTTTTATAATAAGAAAAAGAAAAAAGATATTCCAGGTTGTAAGAAATACAAAAATAATTGTGTGCTTTTTATTTGTTTTCTATGATTACATAGCAAATTACCACAAACTTCGTGGCTGAAGTCAACACAAATATATATATATATATATATATATATATATATATATATATATATATTTTTTAAGATTTATTTTATTTATTTGAAAGACAGAGTTACACAGAGAGGTAGAGACAGAGAGAGAGGTCTTCCATCTGCTGGTTCACTCTCCAGATGGGCACAATGGCTGGAGCTGTGCTGATCCGAAGCCAGGAGCCAGGAGTTTCTTCCAGGTCTCCCACGCGGGTGTGGGGGCCCAAGGACTTGAACCATCCTCTAATGTTTTCCCAGGCTATGGCAGAGAGCTGGATTGGAAGAGAAGTAGCCGGAACTAGAACTGGCACCCATATGGGATGCTGGTGCTTCAGGCCAGAGCTTTAACCCACTGCGCCACAGTGCCGGCCCCAACACAAATATATTAACTCAGTGTCCTTGGGTCAGGAGTCTGGGACATTTCAATTGTGTCCTCTGCTGAGGGTCTCCAAGCTGAAATCAGGTGTTTGCTGACTGATTAGCCAGTTGGAGACTCAACTAAGGTCCACTTCAAGTGTCCTCAAGTTATTGTCAGAATTCATTTCCTTGTGGTCCTATCACTTACGGGCCTCATATTCTTGCAAACTTGGCTATGCTCTCCATTCCTAGAGGCTGCTCAGTGTAGTGGAATGAGAAGGCCATGCCAAGGTAGCCACTGGCAAGCGAGCGTCAGTTAGTCAGGAATGGATTTGAAACTGCCTGGTGACAGGCTGTGATTGGATGGCTCTGGAAACTGCCTGGCGACAGGCTGTGATTGGATGGATTTGAAACTGCCTGGCGACAGGCTGTGATTGGATGGCTCTGGAAACTGCCTGGTTGGGGTATAGACTGCCCCTTGACCAGATTGGCTGGTCTTGGCTATATAAGTGTTGTATCAACTGTAATAAACGAGTCTGTGGGCTGCTCGCCTCAAGCCTGCTCTCACCGGACTCCCGGAGTCTGTGTGTTGACTCCGCGCCTCTTGCCCCCACCACGCTGCTCTTCTCAGAAACGAACCCACTGCTACATTGTAGAGAATTCAACGGCTACAGCTCAGGTCCTCACCACATGCTCCTCTTAATAGCATGGCAGTTTGCAGCTTCAATTGTCTCCTTAACACTTCACCTTCCTTTAAAGGGCTCATCTGATTAGGTCAGGCCCACCACCAACAAGCTCCCTTTGATCAATTCAAGGCCAATTGATTAGTAACACAATCACAGAAGTGACATCATATTCATTGGTCTTGCTTTAATGAAGAGGAAGGGCTTAGAGTAGCGTATGTACACTAAGGTTATTTGAACACAATGAGTCTTCACAAAGTTCATGGAAAAGGCACAGAATACTTTTTATTTTAAAGATTTATTTGAAAGCAGAGTGACAGAGACAAAAAGATTTTCCATCTGCTGGTTCACTCTACAAAAGGCTACAACGGCTAGTCTTGTGCCAGGATGAAGGCAGGAGCCAGGAATTCCACCCAGGTCTCCCACCAGGGTGCAGGAGGCCAGGTACTTGGGCCATCTTCCACTGCCTTCCCAGGTGCATTAGCAGGGAGCTGAATCAGAAGTGGAGCAGCTGGGACTCAAATTGACACTCTAATACAGATGCTGGCATTGCAAATGGCAACATGGGGCAGTGGTTTGCTAAGAAGTCATGGTTGCTGCAAAACTTCCTAAAATGTATAGGATAATTCTTCATAGCAAGGAATTATCTGCTGCAAAATGTCAATAGTCCTGAGGTTGAGAAGCCTAACTTAACACAAAGGCATTTGCACAGTGTGTTGCACTCAGTATTTTGTTTCAGAAATAAAATATCTCATTATCTCATAAATAATGGTGTGTTTATACAAGATGGTATCATACAGCAATGAAAAAATGAACTATCACTATTTTCAACAATGTGGCTATATCTCACAAAGATTATGGTTAAGCTAGAGAAGCCAAACATGAAAGAGTATAGACAATATGATTCTTTTTACATGACAAGGATAAATAGGAAGAGTTAATTTGTGTTGTTAGATGTCACTAATGAAATAGGCTCTTCCACTTCTTTCCTTAATGACACAGCCTTGGGTTTTGCTTTTGTAGTGATCTCTATCCTGAAGGTCTCCAAAGGCTGACGATGCTTTGTTTTTGGATCTGGGTACTGCTTGCATAGATGTATACACATAGTGAAACTCATTAGGTGTGTATGAATACTTAGGATTTATCTATTTTTCTGAATAAATATTTTCTATTGAAAATCATGCATATTTATCATAACACATATTTTCCGTGAAACTTTTGAAGGCATGTTATATGTATGGATTTCAAAACTTTTTTGCACCAAAATAAACTCATCTTTTAACTCCATCTTCTGAACTTTTTGTGTATATACATTAGGAGATGCTGTTTGATTATCATGTTTGTGTCACTTAAGAGTGAGAGCATCATTTTCTGATTCCTGGATTTATAACATAGGGAAGTTTGTAGACTATGTTCTTTTCCTTTAAGATTTATTATATTCATTTGAAAAGCAGAGTGACAGAGAAAGAGGAAGAGACAGAGGGAGACAGAGGGAGACACAGAGAGAGAAAGAAATCTTTCACTGCTGATTAATTTCCCACATGGCAGGGCCAGGCTGAAGGCAGGAGCCTGGAATTCCATTCAGGTTTCTCACGTGGGTGGCAGGAGCCCTAGCACCTGGGCCATCCTCTGCTGCTTTCCCAGGTGCACTAGCAGGGAGCTGGATCGGAAGTGGAACAACCAGAATTTGAACCAATATGGAATGCATATTGGTGTCTCAACATGCTGCTTCACAATGCTGGCCCTTATTTTCTTAAATAGATTCCCAACAGAGTTTTCTGGTGGGAACAGTGGAGATTTTTGAAGGTTACTCTTACTGAATAATGACAATCACTAAAGTTTGCAGTGTTTATTTTTAACTAAAGAACAACAAGGTGTGATTCTGCTGAGCCAAACTTTAAAATTTTTACAAGCTAGTGGTGCCGTCATGTCCTTGATGGTTTATCTTGCCATGAAAGGACAGTATGTGCTGAATCAGTGCTTTCTCTGATAGGAGGGATTCAGGAAGTTTGCCAGTTTTTATTTTATATTTGTGTTGAGTTTTTTCCATTTAAGTAAATAAATCATGTAGTCTTAAGGCTGGAATTTACGATTAGGGTAACGTAATATTGCATTGTGTTAAAAGCAAGTATTTTACTACTCAGAGCCTGCAGTCAGGGTCCCCAAGACTACTCTTGGGATCAACGATTGACCAGAAGAACTCAGAAAAACTTGTACTGTGACAGTTTGTTACAGTGAGAAGACACAGAGTAGAATCAGCAAAGGTAGAGGGCACAGGACAAAGTCTAGGAAAGACCAACACAAGTTTCCAGTCGTCTTTGGTGAGTGAATCTGTGGATGGAACTTAATTCTCCAGCAATAGCGTGTGACGTACTCACCACAAGTGCTGCCTGCCAGGAAGCTGTACAAGTCTGAGTGTCCAGTTTATTGGGGTAGCCATGCAGGCAGAGAGCACGCACATGACTAAGCTTAGCCATTCAGTCTCCAGCCTCCCAGAAATCAAACTGATGCCATATGGCCCAAGGCCCCCATCATAAATCACCTTGTTAGCATGAACCATCTGGCATAGCCCAAGGCCCCAGGTAAACAAGGACATTCTGAATAGGCAGGATGTTCTAAGGACTTAGAGGTGGCTCTGTCAGGAGCAGGACGAGGGCTAGACCATTTTTTGGAATTTGCAGGGCTTGGACAACTTGCCCTAGTGAGTTAACCCTTTACTACAGAGAGTCTAACAAAATAGTCTACTTTAATATAATTTCTTATGCAAATATTGTAAGATGTGTGCTAGAATAAGATTCTTGCTGTTCTTAGTGTAATAAAATTCAGCTACCTCAACTTCTAGAACCAAAGTGTCAAGACAATAAGGATATCTCCATGGCAATTACTAACTCAAAGAATTAGGGGTAGGGAAAGAAAAACGAGCAAAAGCCGTTAAAGACTTATGCATGTCTTCGGATACTACGCAGTCTCACAGGAGGTAGTTGATGAGAATGGTAGCTAGCATGCACGGACTATTTGGTGTAAGTGCTTTATGTATTGAAATTATCTTGAATCTTCACCCCAATATTATGATAGGCATTTTTATCTCCCTTTCCCACATGGGCAAAACCCAGTGAATGAGACCTAAAGAAACTTGCCTATGCTCTGCTGCCAATAAATGCCCAAACAAGATAGCAGTAGTCTATGCCTGTGCTAATGAGAAGGCCTTTGGGGAAAGAAGTCAGGGAGTACTTACTCAGTGAAGTAAATATGTGTGCCTCTCCCTACTCAACATCCCATGCTTCCGTATCCCAGAGAAATCGTCATACCGATCCATAAAAGTATCAGCAAGAGTCTTTTTTACCTTGTTTGTGGGAGGAAGGAGCTGGAGATAATCTAGAAGAAGGTGGAGAAATTTGCGTGACATATGCAGCCTTGGAACCCAGTGCAGCAGTGAGAAGCCACACACTGTGCACACACAATAGTGTGGACATATCTTAAAGATACGGTGTGTGAAAAAATAAGAAATGGTGCATGTGTCAACTGAGAATGCAAACAGTGAATGAAAATCCACATTAGGTGTTTAATGAAAGTAAATGCACACTTAGTGACATATCCAGCATGTCTCTGAATGTGTACAGGGTGGACAATTGCAATATGGACTAGGAGTGAATTAGGAAATAATACAAAAGAAGGACTTTGTGCAGACTCATAATAATAATTTGCACTGAACTAAGGAGTGTGGTTGCTCACCATTGTGCCTCTGAGGAAAACCAAATGAAGAATAAAAATGGATTTTGCTGAGCAACAGGGATACAAGCCTAAAACAGACAAGGTTTTTGTGTTTCTGTGGATGTTAAAAACATAATTAAATGAATAAATATTTTTAAAGAATACAATTACAGAGTGTGCTTACTGCAAAAGCAATGAAGAAATAAGCATGATATGGCAGGGATTAATCACAGAGAGTATTTTCCTTTTTGTAGGGTAGTTGGGGCATCCTCAACACATGACAGGCAGACTCAACTCATAAGAGGCATCACCTAATTTCCAAGCAGAGCAAAAAAGATGTTTCAAATGGAAGACGGTGTGTTACATCCTTTTTTTAAAAATTTTTAATTTTTTTTTTAGGTGTGTTACATCCTGAGTGTTCAAGGACAAAGGGGGATAGGGTCAGAATAGTGAGTGGGAGGGAAAATGAGATCAAACGAAGTTGGATGGCTAAGCAGGGGTCAGTCATAAAGCACCTAAAGGGCATTTTAATGAAAACAATGAAAAGCCATAAGAGAGTGCAGAGAAATGAAAAACACAGATGAATTTACGTTTAACAGATCCTTTGGAAGCCTTGTGTGGAACGGATCAGAGGAAGGCAAGAACAGAGGGAAGAGAGCCACGCAGGGGGGCTGTCAGTGACTCAAACGGGTCATGGAGAGAAAGGGACCCAGAAGGCCAGCGGCACTGGCTGAG
Organism: Lepus europaeus; assembly: GCF_033115175.1. Lineage (NCBI taxonomy): Eukaryota > Metazoa > Chordata > Mammalia > Lagomorpha > Leporidae > Lepus > Lepus europaeus. Next base: position 90,578,306 of record NC_084838.1, on the reverse strand, counting down.
GGGCAGTGACACACTTAGGACAGCCAAGCTGCCCAGACTCCTGCTGGAAATGTGCCATTTGCTCTGAGACAGGCATGCTGATGGTGGGTGGACTCGGGCTTGAAAGAGAAATTGCCGAGGTTTTATGAGTGAACTGTGACAAACTTCAATACAACAAAAGTAGTGCAGGAGCAACATACCAGGGCCCACCACCCGTGTGAGTCCACTTCCCCAGGTGCCTGGCATGTCTGCTCTTTCCCCAGCCCCTTACCCTGGTGCGCGAGTGCACTCACGTCCCTACCCAAAGCACTTCTGTGCCCACGAGTGCAGACCTGCAGGCTTCCTTCCGAGTCGAAAGGGAGGCTCCTGGGAACACTCCAGTAAGGAAGGTAACCATCACATCTACCAGGACTGCTCCAAAAGAAGCCAAATCAGCCTTCCAGTTTCCATAGAGAAATTCAGCTGTGACTTCCACTCAAGCTGTTGTTTAATATAACGTCTAAGATGAAAATGACGCTGAATGGAAACAGTGGCGGCATAGACAGGGCAGAAAAGATGAGCGAATTTAAAAACCACAACAGAAACTATGCAAAATGTAATGCTGTGAAGGACTGGGGAAAAAGTGAGAATTTAAGCCTAAAATTTAACTTGAGAACTGAAAGCAGAGGGGAGGAGGATTCACAGTGTTAAAAGAAATAGCGGCTAAAATTTTGCAGACTTGATGAAAACTGTGGATCCAAGTTCAATAGTCCCAGGAGCAAGAAACGTGAAGTCAGCTACGTACATCATAGCACATCGTCGCCAAATCGCTTAAAGACTAGGGGTAAACAGAACATCTTAGAAGCAACCGAAGAAAAAGACCTTATATACAGAACAAAGTTGAGAATGTAGTTTCCACGGGAAACATTGCACATTAGATGGCAACTGAGCAATATCTTGAGAGTCTTGAAAGGAAAATAAAAAAAGGTCAGCCTGTCAGCCTAGACTTATAATGTTATTCTGTTGCTCAGATTTTTCCAGCTCCATCTTATGCCATTGTGAGCGCTTTTACAATGTGAAAGTGTTCTCCTGTCTTGTTGACAAGTCATCATTTCTTTTCAGAACTTCATTACTTCCTGGGGCTGGCATTGTGGCCACTGCCTGTGCTGGAGGCATCCCATATGGACGCTGGTTCGATACCCAGCTGCTTTACTTCTGGTCCAGCTCTCTGGTAATGTGCCTGGGAAAGCAGCAGAGGATGGCCCAACTGCTTGGTCCCCTGCACCCTCATGGGAGACCTGGAAGAGGCTTCAGGCCACTGGCTTCTGCCTGGCCCAGCCTTGGCTGTTGCAGCCATTTGGGGAGTGAGCTATGGGATAGAAGATGCCTTTCTCTCTCTGTCTCTCTGCCTTTCCAATAAATTAAAATATATATTTTAAAAAACGTCATTACTTCCTGACATTATAAGATGCTCCAGGTTCATCTTGTGTATTTGTTACTCAGCCCTATAATTAGCCATTTCTGGGTTCGTTTTGTTTTCTTTTTTGGTTAGAGAATGGTATTCAGATAAGATCTGGGTGCTGTGTGTATTTGTTGCTCAGAGACATCAATGTTTTGACACTCTTGGGTATATGTACATATATATTTATTTATATATCTATCTCTGTGCTTGTTTAAATATCAGTTCACCCTGTTGCTCTATTTTATTTTTAAAATATTTATTTGTTTATTTTAAAGTCAGAGATAGAGGGAGAGAGAGAAAGAGAAAGAGAAAGAGAGAGAGAGGTCTTCCATTTGCTGGTTCCCTCCCAAAATGGCCACAGCTGTTGGGACTGGGCCAGGCTGAAGCCAGGAGTCAGGGGCTTCTTCTGGGTCTCCCACACAGGTATAGGGGCCCAAGTACTTGGGCCATCCTCCACTGCTTGCCCAGGCACATTAGCAGGGAACTGGACAGGAAGTGGAGCTGCTGGGTCTCAGAACCTGCACCCACAGGGGACACCAGTGTTGCAGGCAGTGGCTTTACCCACTATACCACAACGCTAGCCCCGGTTGTCTCTAGTTCTAATTCAGCCCCATAGCCCATTTCATTCTTCCTTCCTTGCTTATTTGAAACCTCCTCTCCCTCCTCCCCCCCTCCCTGGTTTTTCCTTCCCCCCTACCCCCTTCTTCTCCTTCTCTTCCTCTTCTTCTTCTAGGTTTCTTTCTTTATTTATTTGTGAGGCAGAGCTACAGGGGGAAAGTCAGACAAAAATTTATTCTGTCTGCTGGTTCATTCCCCAAATGGAGCTGTGCCAATCCAAAGCCAGGAGCCAGGAGCATCTTCCGAGTTGCCCACGCAGGTGCAAGGGTCCAAGCACTTGGGCCATCTTTCGCTGCTTTCCAGGCCATAAGCAGAGAGTTGGATCAGAACAGAAGCAGGTGGGACACGACCTGGCATCCATATGGGATACCAGCAACATAGGCGGAGGAGACTTAGCCTACTAAGCCACAGTGCTGGCCCCTTATTTGAATCTTCTCTGATGGGAGGGAATCTGACACATTTCTCCGTCTTTCTTCTGTGCTCTGTCTCTTTGTCTGTCTCTTTCTCTCTCTCTCTCTCTCTACATACACACACACATAAGGGCTTCAAAAAGTTTGTGGAAAGTGGAATTAAAAGATAATGCATGTTTTTCATGAAATTTTAAAGCCCTCATGTCCATATATGTGTGTATACATATATATATATATTTATTTATTAGATATACATTTAACTTCTCTGTTCACCTAATATACTACTGAGGTGTTTCAGAATTTCCAACTTTGTGTAAACAAGTTTACCAACCAAAGAATAGTGTTTGGGGCCAGGGCTGTGGTACAGTGGGTTAAAACCATGGCTGGCATCCCATATGGGCACCAGTTTGATCTGGCTACTTCTGATCCAGCTCTCCTCTGTGGCCTGGGAAAACAGTAGAAGATGGCCCAAGTCCTTGGGCCCCTGCACTCACGTGGGAGACCAGAAGAAGCTCCTGGCTCCTGGCTTCAGATCAACTCAGCTCTGGCTGTTGAAGTCATTTGAGAAATCAACCAGAAGATGGAAGACCTCTCTCTCTCTCTCTTTCTTTCTCTCTCTGGCTCTACTTCTCTCTGTAACTGTGTCTTTCAAATAAATAAAATAAATCTTTTAAAAAAAGAATAGTGTTTTTGTCATGTTCTTTTTAATCTTTAGCTTTATGGAATCCAATCAAAACAGTTCTCCAAAGTTACATAAATCAACTTCATTCCCTCTTCCCATTTGGTGAGGTTCTCTCATACATTTGTAATATGATTAAGTTCATTTGTCACATGCAGCATTCTGCGTTAACTCTTTGTGCGTGCAATTCTGCAGGTTTTGACAATGGATGGAATTGTGTGTCCTCCAAAAGACCATACAGAGTCGTTCATAATTTTTGTTTTGCAAATTTCATGATATTCTGAAATAAAATATTTTAAAAAATAAAAATAGGCCAATAGTGGGTTAAGATACCGCTTGTGTTGTCAACAGCCCATATGGGAACACTAGTTTAAGTCCCGGATGTTCCACTTCCACTCCAACTCACTGCTAATGTGCCAGAAAAAGCAATGGCAGACAGTCCAAGTACTTGGGTCCTATCACCCACGTGGGAGAGCTGGATGGACTTCCTGGTTCCTGGCTTCAGCCTGGCCCATCCCTGCCTGTTGTGGCCATTTGGGGGAGTGAACCAGCAGATAAAACTCTCTCTCTCTCTACATTTCAAATAAATAAGTAGATCTTCAAAAAAACAGAACCCAGCTAAGTATTTTCTGCACCGAGAGTTCTCCACGTCTCCTTTGCTGCAGCACCTGCCTGTGCCTTCTCTGTCTTTTGTGTCTGTTTTCCTGTCAACATGTGATTTCCTGGGTGTTGCAACGTAATTCTTACCCAAGAGATAGTGAGCACATGCCAACCTTGCATTTATCTCATGGATGAAGGAACTCATAAAATGGGTTCAAGAGAGAACTGAAAAACTAGGATTGTTATTGTGAATGAAAACAAAATGGAATGATGACAAAATCACTAAATTAGAAGCAGGCTCAGTTAATACCCTACAAAGCAATTAAACTGTAACATTTGGGATTACCTCATTTGTGCACCACAGAAAGGAAAACTCAGCAGTTTCTTAGGAGATGATGGCTAACTTTACAGGGCTGTAAGACTTCTGAACCTAATCCATAATAAACTGTCAAAAATAAACAGTCAAAACTTTCTCCTAGAGAGTCAGGGGGCCCTGAGGTGGGCTTGTTGGACAATGGATAGCCACAGCATCTCTTTGCTTTATTTCCAACTTTTGGGTAGATTTTCTTAGGACTACTATCATCTACCCTGATGCTGTAATTCTTAATTCACTTGATTCTGGCACACACAGTGAACCTGAGGGAACCTAAGGCATTAGTGTTCAAATTGGAGCATGAAGCCTCCTCGGGGTGTGGGAAGATTTCTCAGGGCTTCCTCAGTGCTGGGTAGATTGTGGATGACCCCTGTCCAGGTCCTCGCCCTGAGCATGGCTCCTCCGGCAGCCAGTCTGCCCCTGGGTGTTTGGTCTACAAGCACTTTCCAGCTTCTCATGCAGTCACCTCTGCCACGTCACCAGAACCTCCTGCTTTTTCCAGTCCAGCTGAGGGACACATCCTGGGCTCTCTGCACTCCCAGGGAGCCAAAGACAGTGGGAGACACCAGTGCCCACGAAGGATCCTGCCACCTAAGCCAAACTCTTGTGAGCACTCCTTCCCCAGGGACTCTGGATACTGTGTTTGTGTGATTTAAAATACAAAATTAGACTTTCCTGTCAGATTGTAAGTTGGATTTGGCCGATGGGTTGGCTTTGGCAAAGGAGGTTAAAAGGCAGTTAATTTTCTTTTTTTTTTTTTAAGATTTATTTATTTATTTATTTGAAAGACAGAGTTACAGAGAGGCAGAGGCAGAGACAGAGAGAGAGATCTTCCATCTGCTGGTTCACTCCCCAGATGACCTCAATGGCCGGAGCTGCGCTGATCCAAAGCCAGGAGCCAGGAGCTTCTTCCAGGTCTCCTATGCGGGTACAGGAGCCAAGCACTTGGGCCGCCTTCTACTGCTTTCCCAGGCCATAGCTGAGAGCTGAGTCAGAAGTGGAGCAGCCAGCACTTGAACTGGCACTCATATGGAATGCTGGCACTGCAGGTGGCGGTTTACATGCTACACCACATCGCCGGCCCCAGTAGTTGATTTTCTTAAAGGAGAGGATCCTAATGGGCTTCAGAGAATTTGACAAAAATTCCCATATGCATGCATTTCAAATTTTCAGCACCAAAATAAGAATATATTTTAACTTATTTTTTTCCACAAATTTTTAGATAAGATTTATTTATTCACTTATTTGAGCAGGAGAGAGAGACAGAGACAGAGATCTATCCATCAGTTCACTCCCCAAGTGACTGCAACATCCGGGAATAGGGAGCTCAAAGCCAGTAGTCAGGAACTCCATCCAGGTCTCCCCTGTAGGTGGGAGGAGCCCAAGGACGTGGGCCATCCTCCTCTGCTTCCCAGATGCTTCGGCAGAGAGCTGGATCAGAAGTGGAGCAGCCAGGACTTGAACTAGCACTCCTATATGGGATGTACGGCTTAACCCGCTGCACCATGACTTCATAGATTTTTTTGAAAGGCTCTCCCATATTGTCTCCCTCATATATACTGTCCACAATATCCTGGAAAGTATATTCTTGGCATCTGTAAACTAATGATAAAGAAATCTAGATGTCCACTTAAAAGTGTGCATATGTTTGTTGAAGCATACACTGAAGCAAGCAAACACCAAAGACCGCTGCACGGGAAGAAAATCCGAGCTTCTGAACTCCAGCTGACGCTGCAGCCACAACGCTCGTCCTCTCCTGTGTATGTTCAAACACTGGGCACATCATTTGTTTAGCGCTGCCTCCCCCTTCAGCCTGGTCAGCTGATCTTTTCTCCACTGATTTGATTTTATCACTGTAGACTTTGCTGCAAAGTTCACCTTTCCTAGACTTCGGTGCCAAACTCATCTTTCTGTTGTTCTCGTTCCTCACTGCCTCTGGTGGATTAGTGGGAAGGTCCTAGGATTGATCTCATCCTTGCTGCCCGTTGAAGGATGTTTGGGAAGCACAGGTCAATGCAGTCTGGATTCCACTACAGGAACTTTGAAGTCTCCTGCGTCTACTACATTTTACCCTGTGCACCTTTCTTTTTAGTACTTGTTGAAGTTATTTGCATACCAGACAGCTTTTCTTTCCTCGTGGATGTTCAATTTTGGGGAAGAATACTTTCTGTTGGTTGTTGATGTTATAAAGAGTAGTTGAGCTGAGATAAACCCAGTGGACACACTTGTCTGCAGGCATCTTGAGAAGCAGAGTGTGGCTTATCTGCCATGGCACAATCGTGTCATTAACACCTAGAACTGTGAGTAGGCCTCTCCCGAGCCCTCTAATACACACCATTGGTCGTTAGGACAAACCGGTGAGCACTGTCTACATTTTAAGTGCAGGGCAACAGAATTGAAGATTAGCAATGGCACCCAAGACCACACAGCCACTAAGGGGTACCAGCTTTCTAGGCAGAACGACTTGGAATTTCTAACTGTGGGCCAATGCCGTCTCACAAGCTGGATCTGTCAAACTGGGTGAGTAATGAACAAAACAGCCTTGTGTTCCTGACTTGGATTCGGCAGGCTTTTGGGGACCAAGGCCCAGGGGGCCCATTGTGAACCAGAATGGGAGAGGAGCATTCTTCCTCTGGCAGGTGAGAGCAGCTGCAGCAGCCAGGGCTGTGGGCAGCAAGGCCTTGCATCCAGGATCTGGGGCATGGAGCATCAAAGGGAAGGGCACCACCACCAGAGAGCCCATGAGCATAGCTGAGCTCATGCTCCAGGGCCCTGTAGGTGCTGGGACTTAGCCACAAGAACAGCAGCACTAGGGTGGGGCTGATTGCCAGCACAATCAGATGCGGTGGTGGGGAGGGGTCTCAGGAGGTGTGGCATCCTCTTCCTATAGCAGCACTGTCACCAAGCCTGGAATACTCTGGTTTCATTGAGTTCTTCAAGAAATTGTGAAAGTATTTCATAGACCTTTCTTCACCAAATTTATTTTCTTCACTCTTATTTTATATCTTTTGCAAAAAAAAAAATACTGCTAAATAGAATTGCCTTTCTTTTACCCTTAGGACATGTTTGCTGTTGAGCCTGTGAAATCATCACCCTCAAATTAATTCAATGGCTTGAAACCACATTTCAATAGCACTGTGAGGCTCCAACAACACTCCCATTGTTATCTGGCCCCACACATGTAGCCACTGCAGCTCTGACTGGATCCCTTCATCTCCACGGGCTTGTTTGTTCTCTACTATCCCTTCATAATCTCAAAGACAGCGGCTGGGCGCATGACCTTCAAGTGTTCAAAGTGGATTACTATTGACGCCTGCCTTTAAGACATTATGTATCAGGTGATGACTTATTTGATGTGACTGAGTCTTTGATCAGAATGCAATTTGTTCCCACAGATATACAACTAACTGCTCTGCCATGACCTGAGTTAAGACCAATGGCCGATTGTACCCTGTGTAGACAGCTGGAATGTATAATCCAACTTGAGCACCATTGACCTTAGTGAAGCCCATATAACTGAGAAGATAATCTCAGAAAAATAGAGTATAAATTGCCAAATCAGATAGCTGTACAATCAATGATGAATATATGTCAACCAAGCTTATGTGTTGAATGACTATAGATAATAAGATGCTAAATGGCCAGAGAAATTGTCTGTGAATTTACTGATTTTACAAAGGATGATGTGATTTCAATGACGCTGCAGTGAAAGAAATGGAACAGCCAAAAGATACTTCCTCCACCTCCCCCAGCCCCAAGAATTCTGTAAGGAATTTCAGAGTAAACTTTTGTAAATACTAAGTAGAGGGTAAAATTCTTTGTAGAGTTGTTTTCATAACTATAAAGCATTTGAGCACCTAGTTACCCACTAGTAGAAACATTCACTTTACAAAATCATGGTGATATTTGGTGTCATCATATAATGGAAGATTAGATAAACATATGGAGTGTATCTAGTTCAATTAACTACCAAGTGTGAGAAAATTTGTTAGCTCAATATCTGGCTCCCTTGTAGAAACCAAGAGATAGCACCTCATGGTACCATTGTAACAGGGAGGGCAAGGTGATGCCCAAACCCAGCTCCTGCCTCACAATCTCTAGTTAAATAACCGGTGGCCTGACTTAAGACCAGGGATTATCAGGATGTCAAATGTTCAGCACTAAAACCAAGAAAGCCCCAGGCACACCAAATGCGTGAGCTGCTCTATTCCTCTAGCTCTTTGAAAATGTACAAAAGTTTCACGTGTTCTTTACCCTGGGAGTTTTTCTGTGAACAGCTCTCCCAGCTCTCCCAGAGCTGCTCGTGGTGGGGGAGGTGAGGGATGGGCCATGTGCCCCAGGGCATCCACCTCCCGCCCTGGAGATGTCCTCAACTATATCTGCAAGTAACCAGGCTGCTGCAGGCTACGGGGCGGGGCTCTTCTGGTGCCTTCGGTCTTTGCTACTCTGTCTCTTCCCTATTGACACTTCAGCTCCCATTCCCACAGGGCCTGTAGTTGTCAGCCAGTGAATGGAGCCCACAGACATGCCTCCGATGCTGGTAACTGATAAAAAGACTGTCGTCCAGGGCAAAAAGTGACTTCTTTCAGGGGTTTGGAGGTTTCCAAAGGGCAATCTTAGAGATCAAGAAACCAAACTCAAAGCAGATGAGCTGGTGAGCATTGTTGGAGTGATGAAAACAGAGGTGCAAAACACTTCTCGGTAATATGAACTGAGAACTGGTAGGTGCCAGGCGTTGCACTAAATGTTTTGCAAACATTAACTTTTAGGATATTACGGCAGCTCCTATAGTCCTGGTCCTGAGCAAGGCCTACTTTACAAATGGAGAAGCTGACGGGGCCGGTGCTGTGGCTCAGTAGGTTAATCCTCTGCCTGCGGTGCCAGCATCCCATATGGGCGCCGGTTCTAGTCCCAGCTGCTCCTCTTCTGATCCAGCTCTCTGCTGTGGCCTGGGAAAGCAGTAGCAAATGGCCTAGATGCTTGGGCCCCTGCATCCACATGGGAGACCTGGAAGAAGCCCCTGGCTTCTGGCTTCAGATTGGCCTGGTTCCAGCCACTGCAGCCATTTGGGGAGTGAACCAGTGGATGGAAGACCTTTATCTCTGTCTCTCCTTCTTAGTGTCTGTAACTCTCCCAAATAAATAGAATCTTTAGCAAAAAAAGCAAATGAAGAAGCTGAGGTTGAGCTGAGTCACATGACCTGTCCTATCTCTGCCAAGAGATGCTCTTTTCTCCCACAATGACTGAAACTTCATTGTTTTTTTTTTTCCAGCTATCACAAAATATAACTGAGAAAATAGCCATTATCTTCAATTTCATCACCTTGGTACCACAAATGACATTTTTGGATTATTCTTTGATTTCCTTTATTTTTTATTTTTATTATTATGATTATTTTAAAAGATTTATTTATTTGCAAGGCAGAGTTACAGAGAGGCAGAGGCAGAGAGACAGAGAGGGAGGTCTTCCATCCGATGATTCACTCCCCAGATGGCTGGAATGGCTAGAGCTGCACCGATCTGAAGCCAGGAGCCAGGAGCTTCCTCCGGGTCTCCCATGTGGGTGCAGGGGCCCAGGCACTTGGGCCATCTTCTGCTGCTTTCCCAGGCCATTAGCAGGGAGCTGGATTAGAAGAGGAGCAGCCAGGACACAAACCAGTGCCCATATGGGATGCTGGCGCTGCAGGTACTGGCTTTACCCATTACACCACAACACTGGCTCCGATTTATTTCTTAACAAACAATCTCATGATATATGTACTCACACACACTCAGTTTATTCATCTGCAAATGTATCCTTATTATTTTTGCCTTTATTTTATAGCCTTGTTTTTTCTCACCCTCCCTGTCCCTGTGCAGTGTGGGAACCAATATGTCAATTTGGTGCAATACTTTGTTTCTTTTTCCGCATGTTGGTGCCCTGTTGTGAACTGAGCACTGTTCTGAACACACGTCAGATGGAGTCCTGCCCTCACGGAGCTTCTCATTCCTCTGAGAACATTCAAAGAATGTGAGGGCACTTAGAGCACTCACTGATAGTTCCCATGCAGATGACAAGGTGGGAAGACTGACCTGGTATTTTTGTAAGGCTTTATTTATTTATTTGAGAGGTAGAGTTACAGACAGAGAGAGGGATAGACAGAGAGGTTGGTCTCCCGTCTGCTGGTTCACTTCCCAGATGGCCGCCACGACCGGAGCTGAGCCGATCTGAAGCTAGGAGCTTCTTCTGGGTCTCCCACGTGGGTGCAGGGGCACTGCCCTCCCAGATCATTAGCAGAGAGCTGCATAGGAAGAGGAGCAGCCAGGATTCAAACTGGTGTCCGTATGGGATGCCCACGCCACAGGCCTAGGCTTAACCTACTGCACCACAGCGCCGGCATCCTGACCTGGTATTTGTCATGAGCTCTCTAAAGAGCAGACTTTCTTCTTGAGATCTCAATGACAAGGAAGCAGCTAGGGACAGAAGGAGCAGCGTGTACAAAGCCTCAAATGAGGGGCAGGCTGAAGAAGCCAAGAGGCAGGGGCCAGAACAACTGGGCCGCTGAGACTGAGGGCAGAGGAAGATGGGTTGGAACACAGGCCAGCAGGGGAGCCAGCTGCTCTCCGAGATAGAGGACCTCGAGGGTTTCAGGAGCCACGCAGTGACCAACTCTGCTGTGACACCTCCAGTTCTAGTTTTTCTTCCAAAAAATTGGAAGCAAGTTAATGCCTATCCAGTTCTAGCATGGGGAGAGTACTGCGCAGGCCAGAGGGGACTGAGGGGCCCAGATGGAGAGGTGAGGAACCGCAGTGGCCTGGGGAATGTGCAGCTGGGTCTGGACAGTGTTTGGAGGCAGAATGATGGCTGGGAGCTAAGGCCAAATCGGAGCAGGGAGTAGGCATAGTGCGTGGGTTGCAGGTGTGAGGATGTGGGGACACCAGAGATGTCCAGGAGCTGGCCCTGGCCACTGAGAACCTGGTGGAATCAGGTCACACCCTCCAGAGCAAACCCTGGGCTCAGGCCCTTTTCATAAGAATTGTTTCAGGGAAAAAAAAAAACATTCAATGATACTTGTGAAAGCACAGGGAGAAAGGATTTATTCAGGACCATTGAGGGATGTGTGGGGATCCCCAGCAATGGACTCATACAATTGGGAAAAGAGTTGGGTTCAACTCTGAACACAGCTTGCGCAAGTGAGAATCAGTAGCCAAGAGCAAGTAGGGTCAGTGGATGGAAAATTAAGAGGTGACATCAGGGATGAGGGGGTTCTGGCATGAGTCACTTATCAGGATTTTTGCTAAAGGCAGGTCAGGCCGATCAGACATCCCCTGGGAAATGGCAGGGGGTGAGGGACTGATCAGATATGGATGGTGATCAGATACCAAGATTCTGGCTAAACTGACTTGGCAGGGTTTTTGCGCAACCTGGATCTAACAAGGAAGTGCAGAGAGGGGCCTAGGAGAAAGTTCAGGAGCCTGAGTACAGTTTGGTCAAGCAGAGCATCTTTATCAACATCCATAAATCTCACAGTCTACTTAGATCATGGTTTGCTCACCTTTCTCCCATGGATAGGCATTAACTTGCTTCCAATTTTTTGTCTGTTTGCTTTTTTCCCCACCATAATCAATAAAGCCTCAAATGACTGGGGGTGCTGTCATGTTTGGAGTGTCTATTATGGGCAGTTGGGTCTAAAGGCATCTTATCAATTAATTAGTGGTGCCAAGCTGCCCACCCTAAACTGTTGCTATGGAAACCTTATACCCTTAACAATATTGTAATACATTGTTTAATAATGAAATTACAGACTTTTGCCTTAGAAGGGAGCATGGGGCCGGCGCCATGGCTCAATAGGCTAATCCTCCACCTTGCGGCGCCGGCACCCCTGGTTCTAGTCCCGGTCAGGGCGCCGGATTCTGTCCCGGTTGCCCTCTTCAAGGCCAGCTCTCTGCTATGGCCCGGGAGTGCAGTGGAGGATGGCCCAAGTGCTTGGGCCCTGCACCCCATGGGAGACCAGGAGAAGCACCTGGCTCCTGCCTTCGGATCAGCGCAATGCGCCGGCTGCAGGGCACCGGCCACGGTGGCTATTGGAGGGTGAACCAACAGCAAAGGAAGACCTTTCTCTCTGTCTCTCTCTCTCACTGTCCACTCTGCCTGTCAAAAAAAAAAAATCAAAAAATTAAAAAAAAAAAAAACAAAAAAAGAAAAAGAAGGGAGCATGGGATATTTCACAGCACAAGACTGCCCACGGTCTCATGAAGCTGACTGGTGAGTTTGGCATTTCCTGTCAGGAAGATTAGCTCCTTCGCTACTGTTTAAAGGAATTTCTTAGTTTCCCTGATGGTCCCATTCATGTGCAGAGTAATCCTGCTGGCAGTGAGGGCCCATTGCACAGGTACCCATGGGAATATGCAACTACATACACTCTTCACTCTGATTTTGATCTTCATGTCACCGGGCCAGTGAGGTTGAACTTGGACGTCAACCAAGAACTTGCACAATATTCAACACAAAGCTGTTGTTGCAGCTTGTTGAGTCTCCGAGAAACTTCTAGAAAGGGACGTCCAAAATACATCTCAAGTCATATTCTAATTTCTACTTCTGTGAGTCAAGGATATTTTTGTGGATCATTAAGTGATAACCAATTATCTTAAAATAGAGGAATGAAAAACAAACTAAATGAAAGTTGCCTTGAGTGGTCTGTAATGAAGGAACTCCTATGTGGCTCCCGCCCCTGTTGGGGGTGGAGTGGGGCCCCACCCTGACAGACGAGGCCTCTTCTCAGTTCTTGGCAGATGCACACACGAGGCTAATGAGGCCAGGTTGCAGCTGGGGCCACGTTCTCTCATCCCCCTCACTCGTTAACACCATACAACTGCTTTTCTTACCTGCTGGCACCAGAAACACTGGTGGGAATAAGCCAGGCTCCTGGCCGCGTGGCACCTGTGTTGCAGGGCCCCCCAGCTGTGTTTCACAGTCATCATCCACACTGGGTACCGGGGAGTTTCCTGTTCCTGAGGTCCCTACGATTGCCTCCAATCAGAACCAATGACAGTTTACCCCAAGCCCACTCCTTCCCTGTCATGCTGTCTTCACACCACCTCCCCTGCACCAACAAGTGACACCCAGCAGCAAGAACTGTAAGCAGGGTTTGGGGACACCAGCTTGACCTGTATGTGCTGCCTCTCCCTGAGGTTCCAGACGAGTGGCTGCACAGACAGAATCCGCACCTGCCTTCCGCTCTGGGCTATGAGCCTATCCAGAGTCCCCCCACAGACAATGTTTCTCATTGCGTTCCTTGGTGTAAATCTAATGGCCTCCAGTCCTTCGGTCTTTACTCTCCACCTGACAGCAATCTAGCCCCACCTGAGCAAAGGCTGGAAGTCTAGCCCTTTCTCAGGCCTCCGAAGCATGCCTGTCTTGCAGGCCCTGCCTGGGCGTTTGCCTAACATCCAAGTTCTCCTTTGTTCTACATTATTGGTTCTCACTCTTGCTCCATTCTCTGCAGGTCACTGCCTCAGCCACCTATACAGGGCGACCTGTTCACAACACACAGTTCTTTGCCCTGCTTTCCAAACATCTTAGTTCCTTAGTAATATATTGGTTGCAACAATTAAGAAAATAGTCAGACAGGCTTAAGGATAACACTGTGGGTTACTGATAAGAAAGGAACAGAACGAAACCTGAGTTTCTGGAAAGGATGTCCTAGTTAAGGCCTACCTTGTGCAGCAGAGGTCAAGGACCTGGGCCTCCACAGGTGCCTGTCTTAGCTGCCAGCCAGCTGACGCCCACGTGTACTAATGACCTCTTTTTTTTTTTTTTTTTTGCTTTAATTTCTTTTCTCTTTTTTTCAAAGATTTAATTTATTTGAAAGAGTTACAGAGAGAGGTAGAGAGAGAGAGAGAGAGAGAGAGAGAGGTCTTCCATCTGCTGGTTCACTTCCCAAATGGCTACAACGGCCGGAGCTGCGCCGATCTGAAGCCAGGAGCCAGGAGCTTCTTCTGGGAAGAATCCAGCTTCTTCCGGAGCTGGATTGGAAGAGGAGCATCCGGGACTCGAACTGGCACCCATATGGGATGTCAGTGCTGCAGGCTTGGGCTGCTTTCACTTCTTGATCTGCCTGCTGGTCTCTAGGCCTTTACTCCTCCGAAGGAGCCATGGCTGCATTTTAAAAAGAACTGAGATGAAATGCACATTACATAAAATTAACCTCTTTTAAAGCACGCATGTTGGTGGTTTTTAGTTCAGTCACAAGATTGTGGCAACCGTTGCTGCCAAAGCATTATCATCCTGCCAAGGGAGTCCAGGCCCTGTAATCCCATCAAGCAGCCACTCCCTGCTCCCTCCTCCCCCGGCCCCTGGCAACCACCAGTCTGCTTTCTGCTTGGACTTCCCTATCCGAGGCGTTTCATACACATGTAAGCCTACAATGTGTGACCGTTTGTTTGCTTTGATTCAGCATAATGTTTTCTGGATTCATCCACATTGTGGCATGTATCAACACTTTTAAAAATATTGGGGCCAGCTGTGGCTCACTTGGCTAATCCTCCGCCTGCTGTGCCGGCATCTTATATGGGCGCCGGTTTCTAGCCGTGGTTGCTCCTCTTCCAGTCCAGCTCTCTGCTGTGGCCCGGGAAGGCAGTGGAGGATGGCCAAGTACTTGGGCCCCTGCACCCGCATGGGAGACCAGGAGGAAGCACCTGGCTCCTGGCTACAGATTGGCATAGTTCAGCCGTAGCAGCCATTTGGGGGGTGAACCAACAGAAGGAAGACCTTTCTCTCTGTCTCTTTCTCTCTCACTGTGTATAACTTTACCTGTCAAATAAAAAAAAATTGAACCATACATAACAAAATATACCACTTTAACCAATTAAAATGTATAGTTCTGTGGCATTAAATACATTTGCCTTTTTATACAACCTTTACCACCTTCCATCTCCAGAACTTTTTAATCTTCCCAAAAGGAAACTCTGAATCCATCAGGATTGACGGCTCTCTCCTTCTCCCCTCAGCTCCAGGCAACTGCAATTCTACCGTCTATCCTCATGAATTGAACTACCTTGGGTGCCTCATAAGAGTGGAGTCATATAGTATTTATCCTTTTGTGACTAATTTTGTTCCCTTAGCTTATTTCACTTAGACTGGATGGAGTTTCTGATTCCTGACTTTGGCCTGGCCTAGCCCTGGTTGTTGTGGGGGTTTGGGGAGTGAACCAGCAGGTGGAAGATATCTCTCTCTTTCTCTATCACTCTGCCTTTCAAATAAATAAATCTTTTAAAAAATGCCTTAATGGTTATCTGTCAAAATTTTCTTTCTTTTTTTTTAATATTTACTTTTCTTTGAAAGGCAGAATTACAGAGAAGCAGAGGCAGAGATAAGTCTTCCATCCGCTGGTTCATTCCCCAAGTGGCTGCTACGGCTGATCCGAAGCCAGGAGCCAGGAGCTTCTTCTGGTCTCCCATGTGGGTGCAGGGGCCCAAGGACTTGGGCCATCTTCTACTGCTTTCTCAGGCCATAGCAGAGAGCTGGATCGGAAGTGGAGCAGCTGGGACTAGAACCCGAGCCCATATGGATTGCTGGCACTGCAGACAGTGGCCTTACCTGCTACGCCTCAGCGCTGGCCTCCAAAATTTTTTAAGCTGAATATTCTATTGTACGTACGTACCACATTTGCTTGTCCATACATTGCTTATTGGACAATTGAGTTGTTTCTAATTTTTGATTATTATGAATAATGCTGCTGTGAACATGAACGTACAAATCTTTGTTTGAACACTCATTTCAATTCTCTGGGGTTTTTATACCTTGGAGTGGAATTGCTGGATCATATGCTGGATCATTAACTACTGAGAAACCACAAACTGTCTTCCACCATGACTGACCCACTTTATATTTTCATCAGCAATGTGGGATGATTTCCATTTGCATCTCCCTAACAACTGATGATACTGAACATCTTTATGTGAGCTTGTTAATTATTTATAGATCTTCTTCAAATACATGTATATTCCTTTACCCATATTTTAATTGGGTTTTTTCTATTTTTGATGTTGAGTTATCAGGGTTCTTTATATATTGTGAACACTATGCACAGGATCTCCGTTTAAAGGATCTCCAACTGTCTCCGCAAGGCGTTATGGAAGTAATGAACTTCTCCTTCATTCCCAATTCCCTAGGGCAAAGGAAGTTCTTGGCATTTTCTTCCTCTCTTTTTCCCACCAAAGGTCTTGTTGTCTTGCCTGGGTGGGAAAGGCTACCTTACCCACCCTCAGAGGCGGGCTAGATGGCGAGCCTTCAACTTGGTGATGTGAGCCTGCTCACTGGGGAAACAGCCAGCTCCGAGTGTAGTGTAGATCAGAGGGAATCGCCCTGTGGTTGGCTGCTAGCACCTGAGATGTGGGTCAGGCTTCCAGGGCTGAGTTCCAGGGTGTTGATTCTGCCCCACCCTCTGTGTTGCTCAACCCTCACTCAGGCAGGAAACGCCTCCTTCCTGATGCTGCAAGCAGGCCTGGTCACAATTTCAGAAATTTGGGGCCCCAGACAGATTACAAAAGGCTACGCTCAAATAAGCTGCTTAGAGATTTCATGCAGTTTCTGAGGAAGTGACACGTTGAGTGAGACCGGGAACAGTGCTGTTCACGTTCAACAGCAGCATGACCTGAATGGTGCGGAAGCCCCTTGTCACCCAAGGTGCTTCACTTCTTACAAGGAATCCCGTCACTCACTTAAAGAAAAAAAATCCCAGGTGTTTTTTTTTGTTTGTGATTTTTTTTTTTTTTTTTTTTTTTTTACAGGCAGAGTGAGACAGTGAGAGAGAGACAGAGAGAAAGGTCTTCCTTCCCTTGGTTCATCCCCCAAGTGGCTGTTATGGCCAGTGCGCTGCGCCAATCCAAAGCCAGGAGCCAGGTGCTTCCTCCTGGTCTCCCACGTGGGTGCAGGGCCCAAGCACTTGGGCCATCCTCCACTGTACTCCCGGGTCACAGCAGAGAGCTGGACTGGAAGAGGAGCAACCAGGACTAGAACCCGGGATGCTGGCACCGCAGGCAGAGGATTAGCCTAGTGAGCCATGGCGCTGGCCAATGTTAAAGTTTTGACAATAAATAATTAAGATTCCTACTCCCATAGAATGAAAATAGTATCTTTGACTTATTCCTAGGGCTGATCATTGCTGGAAATCATAGACAAAGTGACCATTTAACTACAACAAACATCTGAGTTTGTCTTTAAAAATGATCAATGCATAGCATAATTCAAAAAATAAATATTTTAACTGATTTTATTTCTGTAGAGGATAAAGTGATTTTTTTTTCTAAAAACAGTCAGAAGAAGAAAAAATACTTCCTTTTGTGCAAAGTTACACTATAGGCCTGTGGTTCTCAAAGTGTGGTCCAGGGAACCCTGGAAATCATCGGAACTTTGTGAGATGGGATCCACAAGGTCACGAGCATTCTCACAATAATACCAAGAATGCTTTGCTTCATCACTCTCACTGCCTCACAAGCATACAGCAGAGATGTTCCAAGGAAACATGACATAAAAACAAAACAGAGGCCGGCGCCGTGGCTCAACAGGCTAATCCTCCGCCTTGCGGTGCCGGCACACCGGGTTCTAGTCCCGGTCGGGGAGCTGGATTCTGTCCCGGTTGCCCCTCTTCCAGTCCAGCTCTCTGCTGTGGCCAGGGAGTGCAGTGGAGGATGGCCCAAGTGCTTGGGCCCTACACCCCATGGGAGACCAGGAGAAGCACCTGGCTCCTGCCATCGGATCAGCGTGGTGCACCGGCCACGGCGGCCATTGGAGGGTGAACCAACAGCAAAGGAAGACCTTTCTCTCCGTCTCTCTCTCTCTCACTGTCCACTCTGCCTGTCAAAAAACAAACAAACAAACAAAAAAACAGATTGGATGCAGAAGCAGACTGGAGAATCCAATATCTTCTATTAAGACAGACACTAAAGAGATTTGTGTAACTGTAAAACAATGCCACGCTTTCCTTTGGACATACAGTCACGCTTTACAAAACTGTGTTATTCGTGTTAGCATATAATGGAAATACCATTTTATTCAGTTGAATTTTATTTTTATGCTAGCCCCCAGTAAAACTGACCTGTCTTGGTGTATAGTTCCTCAAGTTTCAAAAAATATACAGTCGGGTAGCCATCACGGCAGTCTGGGTACAGACCGGCTCCATCAGCTGCTCCTTGCACTCACTCCCTTTCCACCAGCTTCTGGAAATCGCTGATCCGTTTTCTGTCATTGCAGTTTTGTCTTTCTGACACTGTCATGTCACGAAGCCTACCCTGTGTGTCCTTTGAGACTGGCTTCTCTACTCAGCCTAGGAGCTCCACCCAAGTTGTTGGGCCCTTTTGGTGGCTGGGTGGCATTCATTATTGTGCAGATGGCATAAGGTTTCTTTGTCCATTCACCAGCTGAAGAATTTTGAGTTGTTTCCCATTTTTGGACATTACAGATAGAGCCTTTTTTTTTTTTTTTTTTTTTTTACAGGCAGAGTGGATAGTGAGAGAGAGAGAGAAGAGAGAAAGGTCTTCCTTTTTGCCATTGGTT
Source organism: Lepus europaeus (assembly GCF_033115175.1). Taxonomy (NCBI): domain Eukaryota; kingdom Metazoa; phylum Chordata; class Mammalia; order Lagomorpha; family Leporidae; genus Lepus; species Lepus europaeus. The sequence goes on along the minus strand of NC_084838.1, from coordinate 90,559,671 downwards.
CACCCTCCAGTGGCTGCTGCGGCCGGCGCATCTCGCTGATCCGAAGCCAGGAGCCAGGTGCTTCTCCTGGTCTCCCATGCAGGTGCAGGGCCCAAGGACTTGGGCCATCCTCCACTGCCTTCCCAGGCCACAGCAGAGAGCTGACCTGGAAGAGGGGCAACCGGGATAGAATCTGGCGCCCCAACCGGGACTAGAACCCGGTGTGCCGGTGCCGCAAGGCGGAGGATTAGCCTGTTAAGCCACGGCACTGGCCCAGATAGAGCCTTGTGTAGCATTCCTGTACAGGTTTTTTCCTCAGTAAATACTTAGCAGTGGGATTGGTGGGTCAGATAGTGTGTTTAACTGTGTAAGAAACTGCCAAAATATTTCTCAGAATGACCAGGCCATTTTGCCTTTCCACCAGTGATGCACGAAACTTCTGGCTGCTCCATGTTTTTTTGTGTTTTTCTCAGATTTACTCATTTATATGAAATACAGAGTTATAGAGAGGCAGAGAGAAAGAAGAGAGATATCTTTCATCTGCTGGTTTATTCCCCACATGGCCACAGTGGCCAGGGTTGAGCCAGGCTGAAGCCAGGAACCAGGAGCTTCTTCCAGGTCTGTCATGTGGGTGCAGGGGCCCAAGCACTTGGGCCTTCTTCCACTGCTTCCCCAGGCAAATTAGCAGGGAGCTGGATCAGAAGTGGAGCAGCCAGGACTCGAACTGGTGCCCTTATGGGGTGCCGGCTCTGCAGATGGCAACTTTACCCATTACATCACAGCAGCGGCCCCTGTTGCACATTCTTGATGTCACTTGGTAAAATCACTGTTTTCTATTTTAGCCATTCTCACTGTGGCTTTAATTTGTACTTTCCTGATGGCTAATGACATTGACGTTATTTTCATGTGCTTATTTGCCATCATGTAATGTATTTGATGAAGAGTGTGTTAAAATTGTGCATTTTTTAAAAAGACCTAAATTCAATTTATTACTATTGAGTTTTGAGAGTACTCTATATACTAGTCTTTTCCATGTAAGTAGTTTACCAATGTTTTCTCCAAATCTATGGCTTTCATTTTATTCTCTTAGTGTATTTTGCAGAGGAAATATTTGAAATTTTATAAAGCCCAATTTACAATTTTTTGAAATCATGTTTTTTGACATCAATATGAGAATACTTCAAAATGTTCATGGGAAATGTTATTTGTGTGGGTTTTTTTTGTTGTTGTTGCAGGATATCCAATTTTCTGGCACTATTTTTTTTAAGATTTTATTTATTTATTTGAAAGGCAGAGTTACAGAGAGAGAAAGAGAATGAGAGTAAGAGAGAGAGAGAGAGAGAGAGAGAGAGAGGCTTTACATCCACTGGTTCACTCCCCAGATGGCCACAACGGCCGGAGCTGTGCTGATCTGAAGCCAGGAGCCAGAAGCTTCCTCCGGGTTGCCCACGCAGGTGCAGGGGCCCAAGGGCTTGGGACATCTATTGCTTTACCAGGCCATAGCAGAGAGCTGGATAGGAAGTGGAGCAGCTGGGACTTGAACCAGTGCCTACATGGCTATGCCACAGCTTTTGGCACTACTTTTTAACAGACTGTTCTTCCTCCTTTGAATTGTTTTTATACCTTAATCAAAAATCAGGTGCTGGTGCTGTGGTGTAGCGGGTAAAGCCATCACCTGCAGTGCTGGCATCCCATATGGGTGCCGGTTCAAGTCCCGGCTGCTCCACTTCCGATCCAGCTCTCTGCTATGGCCTGGGAAAGCAGTGGAAGATGGCCCAAGCCCTTGGGCCCCTGCACCCATGTGGGAGACCCAGAGGAAGCTCCTGGCTCCTGGCCTCAGATCTGCTCAGCTCCAGCCGTTGTGGCCAATTGGGGAGTGAACTAGCGGATGGAAGACCTCTTTCTCTCTCTCTCTGCCTCTGCTTCTCCTTCTCTCTTTGTGTAACTCTGACTTTCAAGTGAATGAATAAATATTTAAAAAAAAAATCAATTGGCCATTGCCTCATACCCATCAGGATGGCTACTGTGAAAACCAAACAGAAATAACGTTGTTGAGGATGTGAAGAAATTGAAACCTTTGTGCACTGTGGGGTGACCACGAGGGAAAACAGTATGGTGGTTGCTTAAGAAAATTAAGAACAGGAGTGTGTGTTTGGCACAGTGGTTAGGGTGTTGGCTGGGGCACCTGCATCTCATATCACAGTGTTTGAGTACAAGCCTCTATTTTACTTTTGATTCAGCTTCTTGCTAATATGCACCCTCGGAGGCAGCAGGGGGTGGCTCAGCAGCTGGGTCCCTGACACCCGTATGGGAGACCCAGGTGGAGTTCTGCGTTCCTGGCCTTGGTTTAGCTATGCCCTGGCTGTTGTGAGCATTTGGGGAATGAACTAGGAGATGCAAGAGCACACTTTGTCTCTTTCTCTGCTTTTCAGATAAGTTAATTAAGAGAAAAATGATTGATTTAAAGATTTATTCATTCTCTCCCCACCCCGTGCACGGGGACCTTGGGCACCCCTGCGAACAGGGCACTGTGAGTGGTGTGGAGCCTACGGTCTGCAGCCTGCTCCCAGCCTCAGCGTCCGCCGCACCTTGCTGGCCTCTGCCCTGGCGACCGCGGGCGGGCCGTCTGGACACTGGGCACAGGACCCGCTCTGCTCTCGCTGCATAAATTCACAGAGAAACATGAACGGATAACAACAGAAAATGGTATTGGAACAGTAGGAATCAGCAATTTTGCATAGGAAGCTTTGGAAGATGTTGTTTATTGTAGTCTGCCTGAAGGTGGGACAACAATGAAAAAACATAAGTTGGTGCTTGGGAAAGTGTGAAAGCCGCTGGTGAACTCTGTCCTCCTCTATCAGGAGAAGTAACTGAAATTAATGAAACCCTTGCAGAAAACCAGGACGTGTCAGCAAATCTTGTTATGAAGATGGTTAGCTAATCAAGATGACACAGAGTAACCCTTCAGAACCGGATGAACTAGTGAGTGAGGAAGCCTATGAGAATACATAACACCTAGTGAGGAATGAAAGTGGAACCCTTACATGAGCTAGTATGGAATAACTTAATCCCGCACAGGTATCTTAAATTAGTGGTGGACAGGACTTATAATAGCAACTTTTAGCAATATCGAGGGGAAGAAATACTTTAAACTCTACTACTGGAAGAAAATCTCTCCTAACTTCCTAATGATTGCAGATGAACACAGTATGCATCTTTTTCACAGTACCTTGTGATTTTTATGCTAGGCTCTAGGCACTAGTATTTAGAATACGCGAAGTTATCTGTGGTAAAAACTAGTTATACAGGGGCCGGTGCTGTGCTGTAGCAGGTAAACCCGCCACCTGCAGTGCCGGCATCCTATTTGGGTGCCTGTTTGAGTCTCGGCTGTTCTACTTCCAATCCATCTCTCAGCTATGGCCTGGGAAAGTAGTGGAAGATGGCCCAAGCCCTTGGGCCCCTGCCCCCACGTGGGAGACCTGGAAGAAGCTCCTGGCTCCTGGCCTCAGATCTGCTCAGCTCCGGCCATTGCGGCCAATTGGGGAGTGAACCAGCAGATGGAAGACCTCTCTCTCTCTGCCTCTCCTTCTCTCTGTGTGTAACTCTGACTTTCAAATAAATAAATAAATTTTTTAAAAAAACCTAGTTATACAAATAATGTAATTCAAGGATAACAATGTTATCTTAAGCCTTATGTAATATTGTATCTTGCTTATATCCATCCCTGGATTGGGGCCAAAATAGGTAATGATCTTTCCATTGGAAGTAATGGGGAATGCAGAACAGTTTTTGTTAGTTGTACAGTGCCAGAGAAGGAACAATGCTATGTTAATTTTGTAATATACTGCATTTGCTGGTGCTGTTTTATACAGTGAAGCTGTAGCTCTGCAGCAACATAAGAAACATAATAAGATTTTTAACTTCCTCATTAAAAAAAAAAAAGATTTATTCATTTGAAAGTCAGAAGGACAGAGACAGAGAGGGAGAGACAGATAAATCTTCCATCCATTGATTCACTCCCCAAACGCCTGCAACAGCCAAGTCTGGCCACGAGCCAGGAACTCCATCGGGGTCTCCCCAATTGTGGCATGGGCCCAAGCATTTGAGCATCATCTACTCTCTTCCCCGGTGCATTGGCAGGAAGCTGGATCAGAAGGAGAGCAGCCAGAACTTGGGCTGCCACTCTGATATGGAATGCTGGCATAGTCTCTGGGGTTTAACCCCTTGTGCCACCATACTGGCCCCAAGAAAAATTAAAAATAGAATTACCCTATGATTCAGTAGTTCTGCTTCTGGGTATATACCCAAAGGAACTGAAAGCAGGGAGTTGAACACATATTTTTACTAATGCTCCTAGCAGTATTATCTACAATAGTTAAAACATGTAAGTAATGCAAAAGTCCACTGACAGACAAATGGATAAGCAAAGTGGTATATCTGTACAATGGAATATTAGCCTTACAAAGAAGAAAATTCTGGCCAGCGCCGCGGCTCATAGGCTAATCCTCCACCTGCGGTGCTGGCACACCTGGCTCTAGTCCCAGTCGGGGCACCGGATTCTGTCCTGGCTGCTCCTCTTTCAGGCCAGCTCTCTGCTGTGGCCTGCGAAGGCAGTGGAGGATGGCCCAAGTGCTTGGGCCCTGCACCCGCCTGGGAGACCAGGAGAAGCACCTGGCTCCTGGCTTCGGATCAGCGTGGTGCGCCAGCTGCAGCGGCCATTGGGGGGTGAGCCAATGGCAAAGGAAGACCTTTCTCTCTGTCTCTCTCTGTCACTGTCCACTCTGCCTGTAAAAAAAAAAAAAAAAAAAGAAAGAAAGAAAAGAAAATTCTGACATATGCCATAACATGGATGAACCTTGAGAACATCATCCTAACTGAAATAAGCTGGTCACAGAACCACAAATATTGTTATGATTCCACTTAGAGGAGGTATCTGGAGTCATCTGGAGAGTCCTAGAGACACAGCTCAAAGGCATTCCCCAGGAGCTGGGAGGAGAGGAGATGGGTAGTTGTTTAATGGCTACTAGAGTGGAAAGATGAAGAAGTTCTGGTGATTGGTTGTATAAAAACATGAATATATTTAACAATATTGAACTGCATGCACACTTAAAATGGTTAGGATGACAGATTTTATATTGTGTTATATTTTGATACAATTTTAAATTTAATTTTTAAATTAAATTTTTAATTTAATTTTAATCAATTGATCCTATTTTGGGGGAGCCATTTCAGGATTTTTGTCTTTTGTAGATCTATGAATATATGGCCATGTCACCCTGTCTCGAGTACTGTAGCTTTAGAGCAAGTCTTAAAATTGAACAAGGTGGGGGCCAGTGCTGTGGTGTAGTGGGCAAAGCTGCTGCCTGTAGTGCCGGCATTCCATATGGGCTCCACTTCCGATCCAGCTCTCTGCTATGGCCTGGGAAAGCAGTAGAAGATGGCCCAAGTCCTTGGGCCCCTGTGCCTGCGTGGGAGACCTGGAAGAAACTCCTGGCTCCTGGCTTCATTTTGGCCCAGCTCCGGCTGTTGTGGCCATTTGGGAGGTGAACCAGCAGATGGAAGACCTCTCTCTCTCCCTCTTTCTCTCTTTCTCTGCCTCTGCCTCTCTGTAACTCTACCTTTCAAATAAATAAATCTTTTTTTTTAAAAGGATAGTTGTAAATAGAAATAATAGTGCTTGTAAATATATTCTGAATAAAAAATAGAGTGGACTAAGTTCTAAACTATGTTGAGGCAGGTGGGGCATGTGGGAAGAAAGACAGAGGAAGGAATATACTACTTTATTATTGCAGCCTAAGCAGAATCTAAAAACACAGCAGTTGGGGCTGGCACTGTGGTGCAATGGGTTAAAGTCCCAGCCTGCAATGCCAGTATCCCAAATGGGTGTTGGTTCGAGTCCCGGCTGCTCCACTTCTGATCCAGCTCTCTGCTATGGCCTGGGAAAGCAGTAGAAGATGGCCCAAGTCCTTGGGCCCCTGCACCCATGTGGGAGACCCAAGAGAAGCTCCTGGCTCCTGGCTTTGGATCAGCTCTGGCCGTTGCAGTCATTTGGGGAGTGAACCAGCAGAACAGAAGACCTCTCTCCCTGGCTCTACCTCTCTCTGTAACTCTGTCTTTCAAACAAATAAATCTTTAAAAAAAAAAAAAACCACAGCAGTCTTGGACAAAATTAAATTTAGGCACACAGAATATTTTCAAGCACACATGCATTATAAAGACTACACAGTCAGAAATCTTCCTAAAAGTGTTATGTGGAAGGGAGCAAAAGCCTCAGAAAGATTAAGGTGAAAATGAGAAGTATCATTTAAAGATTCTGCATATCATGAGTTTGGGTGTGGCAACTTCCCTGTACTTCCTCTCTGGATGCTGATCTTGTTCATACTAACGAGTGTCCCCTTTGAGCAAGAGAGTCTGACCAGCAAGGCTGAAGACTGTGAGAATACTCTGAGAACAGTGTAAACTCCTCTCTTCCCTCTTCTTCACTTCTTTCTACAGAACTTCCATTAACATGATAAGACAATTCTTTTGTTTGTTTTTTTGACAGGCAGAGTGGACAGTGAGAGAGAGAGACAGAGAGAAAGGTCTTCCTTTTCTGTTGGTTCACCCCACAATGGCTGCTGCAACTGTCGCACGGCGCTGATCCGAAGCCAGGAGCCAGGTGCTTCTCCTGATCTCCATGCGGGTGCAGGGCCAAGCACTTGGGCCATCCTCCACTGCCTTCCCAGGCCACAGCAGAGAGCTGGACTGGAAGAGGAGCAGCCAGGACAGAATCCGGCACCCCATCCTAGACTAGAACCCGGTGTGCTGGCGCCGCAGGTGGAGGATTAGCCTATTGAGCCGCGGCGCCGGCCAGATAAGACAATTCTAAATGGAGCACCGAGGACAAAGATTCAGGATTCTGCCAGACATCTCCCCAATCAATGTATGATTTGGAATCTCTCCCAGATTCTGTATTTTTTGTTCTTACATGTAAGTAGAGTATTGCCGTAGACATTTCTCTTCCTAACCTTTCCAGATTATTACAAAACTTGTTCAGAAAGACTGCAAAAGGATGGGTATTTGGTGTAGCAGGAAGTCACCTTTTGGGATATCCATCTCACATCGCATACCAGAGTGCCTGAGTTCAGTTTTCAGTTTCACTTCTGAATCTAGCTTCCTGCTAAGGCACACTCTGGGAGGCAGCAGATGATTGCGCAAGTTGTTAGATACCTGCCACCCAGGTAGAAAGCAGATTGAATTCTGGATTCCTGGCTTTGGCCTGGCCCAGCCCCAGCAGTTGGGGACATCTGGAGAGTGAACCAGCAGATGGAAGATGTACATCTGTCTTGATCTCTGTCTCTCTATGTCTCTAAAATAAAAATAACAATTGAGGCCTGCATTGTGGTACAGTTGGTTAATGATGATGGCATCGCATATTGGAGTACTGGTTAGAGTCTCAGCTGCTCTGCTTCTGATCCAGCTCATCACTATGCACCTGAGAAAGCAGCGGAAGATGGCCCAAGTGGTTGGCCTGCACCCACGTGGGAGACCTGGATGGAGTTCCCAGCTCCTGGTTTTCACCTGGACCAGTCCTGGCCATTGCAGCATCTGGGGAGTGAATCAGCAGATGGAATCTCTCTCTCTCTCTCTCTCTCTCTCTGTCTCTCTCTGTCTGTCTCTATGTCTCTCTTTCTCTCTCTGCCTTTCAGATAAATAAATAGATCTTTGTAAATTAATAAATATTAAAAAAAGACTAGATAGTAAAAATCTGTATAGATCCAGGGGAAAGTTTATACTGACTAACAGTCACTCTTTGATGGGGAACTCTTAGATACTACAGTGTCTCCTGTGCAGTCATCTGGCTTCTCCATTGCATTGTTGAATATGTTTCAGACCAAAAGCTTGCTAAATCTAAAACAGTGAAAGTACTCATTTGAAAGTAAAGTGGAAAACCACAACGCTCTAGCAGGAGAAATCAGCAGTGTGAACAGTTTTAGAGGCTTAGAGGCCTGAAGATCCCAAGGAGAAAAGTAGTAAACAAGTAGACCTTCAAAATCATCGAGGTCCTTGGCATTTAAAATGAAACCATGAGAACAGTTCAGACCTCCCCTAACATTTGCAGGTCCTGGGAGAAGAAGGCAAAAGAGATCCAATCATTCTATGTTCAGGTATGTAAGTTATACATTGAGCTAACAAACTGTCAGCAAAGCAGGGTCTATCTTCCTGTCTTGACAAATGCACTTTTATAATACTAAAATTAAACTTTTTTTTTTTTTGACAGGCAGAGTGGACAGTGAGAGAGAGAGAGACAGAGAGAAAGGTCTTCCTTTTTGCCGTTGGTTCACCCTCCAATGGCCGCTGCGGCCAGCGCACCGCGCTGATCCAAAGGCAGGAGCCAGGTGCTTCTCCTGGTCTCCCATGGGGTGCAGGGCCCAAGGACCTGGGCCATCCTCCACTGCATTCCCTGGCCACAGCAGAGAGCTGGCCTGGAAGAGGGGCAACCGGGACAGGATCGGTGCCCCGACCGGGACTAGAACCTGGTGTGCCGGCACCGCAAGGCGGAGGATTAGCCTAGTGAGCCGCGGTGCAGGCCTAAAATTAAACTTTTAAGATAGGTTTACAGTTCTATTTTTCCTAGGATAAAAATTAGCAAAAATGTCAAGACAACTGTGATTTTTGTTATACTTATGCTAATGCTCTAATGATAAACTGATGATTTGGGGAATAAAAATAAAAACATAGGTGTTATGTAAATTTTTTTGGCCTTTATTTCAACTAGGTCACTTGTTACATTATTATAATCAATATTCGCACATAATTTATGCTCTACTGACAATATTGATATATGTTACAGCTTACACAACATACATGCAAATTTAAGAACAGTGTGTGTCATTCAGTATTGTAAATGTTTCTCAGATGTCATGCACAACTGTGTCAGAGACCGTAGTAAGTTGGAGTACCTCTGGAGTCAGAATTGACATGTGAAAAGAAGCCTGAAAATGAATGCTCAGCATACAGGCTTTCTAATTAGGCCAGAGCCTATTGCACTCATGACATCCAAATGTAAGGGTTTGGTGAGTTAATGATAGTTTTTCATAAGTGCTTCATCCTCTCAAATGTTTCTTCTGTTCGGACCAGGGTCTGCTTTGAAATGGCTCATGGTTGGGGCCGGTGCCATGGCTCACTTGGTTAATCCTCCTTGCGGCGCTGGCATCCCATATGGGCACTGGTTCTAGTCCCGGTTGCTCCTCTTCCAGTCCAGCTCTCTGCTGTGGGCCTGGGAGGGCAGTGGAGGATGGCCCAGGTCCTTGGGCCCTGCACCCCATGGGAGACCAGGAAGAAGCACCTGGCTCCTGGCTTCGGATCAGCGCAGCGCCAGCCATAGTGGCCATTTGGGGAGTGAACCAATGGAAGGAAGACCTCTCTCTCTCTCTCTCTCTTTCTCTCTCTCTCTGTAACTCTACCTGTCCAAAAAGAAAAAAAAAAAAAAAAGGAAAGAAAGAAAGGAAAAAAGAAAAAGAAGAAACAACTTATGGCCAACACAGGCCAAAAGATATAGAAAGTCTCTTCCTAGGGGAAACAGTGGTACACATGACAGTGGGTTTTTAGTCCTATGGGTCCTGTTGAGCCAATACTGAATCTACTCCTGATAGGCATCATACTTTATGAGAAAGTAGCATGGGTATTTGGGGTATACTGAGGAGATGGCTGTCCAAGCTAAGGGCAGGGCCCCTCTTTCCTGGGTTCAAAGGAGATTTGAGAGCAGTTCATAATCAAATATTCTTTGTTCAACATGATTCTATCCCTTTAGGTGCTCCTTTAATTCAAGATTTTGTGTCCAATATAACAAATTGCAACCCATAGTGTTCCTTTCAAAGGCAGTTGTTGTTCATGAGAACAATAGAGGGACAATGTAATAAAGTAATAGTTATTCATAACCTATGAGTAAGCCTGGGTCCCATTCATTAGTAGACCATGCTGGTGTTGACATTGTAATGATTGATGTACGTAAGATTTCCTGAAGCTTGGACATCCAGTAGAGCTGTATTGCTGTGCTTTGGCTTTTTTGCATCTGAAAGCATTCCCTATCACTCCTACTCCACATAGCTAGGCAACCACAAATACTACTTGTCTCTCAAAACACAAGTAGTCCCTGTGTAATTAATTTGTCATAAAATGGCTATAATAATTATCGGTCCTGTTGTTCTATATGAAATTTATGTCTGCATTTTCAGATAAAGTGTTGAAGAGTAAAGTTCTTCATAGAAGAATTTCAGCTAAGAAAGTAGATATAGGCCAGCACCGTGGCTCACTAGGCTAATCCTCCGCCTGCGGCGCCAGCACCCCGGGTTCTAGTCTAGGTTGGGGTGCTGGATTCTGTCCTGGTTGCTCTTCTTCCAGTCCAGCTCTCTGCTGTGGCCTGGGAAGGCAGTGGAGGATGGCCCAAGTGTTTGGGCCCTGCACCCGCATGGGAGACCGGGAGGAAGCACCTGGCTCCTGGATTCGGATCAGCCCAGTGCACTGGCTGTAATGGCCATTTTGGGGGTGAACCAAGGGAGGAAGACCTTTCTCTCTGTATCTCTCTCTCTCTCTCTCACTATCTAACTCTGCCTGTAAAAAAAAAAAAAGTAGATGTAAGGATAATACCACCTAAACCATGCTCAATCATCACTCAGAGTGGGACAGGATGTGCATCCTGATATGGTGAAATGAGAACCAGCACCTCTGGTAAGATATTCTGACTTAGAAACTGAGCCTAATCTAATCAAACTTCTAGATTTAACCATCAATTTACAGAGAAACTAGGCCGAGACAATGTATTCAACAAGATAAGGAAGCAATTGACCAAACCTAGAATTTGAAAAATGGTATATACAAATTGCAAACCTAACCTGAACTCTAACCCTAACCCTATCCCAAGCCCTAAACCTGAACCCCAAACCCAATTTAAACCTGAAAACTGAACTATATGAACTTTATGTCATGACATGCATGGAAACCGTGCTTACACACATGAGGAAATCTGCATGCTGACAATTCTGTGAAGTGTGAGGTGCTTTCTCTGCTTAATCATGCTGAAAGTATGATGGGTGCATGAGGATAGTGAAAAGTCGTGTTTTGCACTGTGGTCCATATATGAGAGTCATTCAAAAAGTTAGTGGACATAGAATTAAAAGGTAAGCATTTTGGTGCAAAAAAATTGAAATTTATGTCCATGAAGGATCTTAAGGTTCATGAAAATAATAAAACTGCAAGGGATTAAAAAATTTGTACAAAAAGAAACTTACCTTTATAATAAATTTATTTATTCATTTGAAAGTCAGAGTTACAGAGATAGAGATCTTCTGTCCGATGGTTTACTACCCAAATGGATGCAATGGCCAGGGCTGGGCAAAGCTGAAGCCTGGAGCCAAGAGCTTCATCTGGGACTCCCACATGGGTGCAAGGGCCCAAAGATTTGGGCCATCTTTTGCTGCTGTTCCCAGGCCGTTAGCAGGGAACTGGATTAGAAGTGGAGCAACTGGCACCAATAGGGGATTCCAGTGTGGCAGGTGGTGGCTTAACCAGCAATGTCACAAGGCCAGCCCCATAAACTTATCTTTTAATTATAATTTTCCACAAGTGTTTTGAAGCAGCCTTGTATTGACTTCTTTCATGATACAAATACAAAAATCATTAATAGGGCTATGCTATGAATCATTCAGCCTATTGCTTTGTGGAAGAAACTGTTTAGCAGTTTGTGGTAAAGGAATTACTCCCTCAAGTGGCATATTTTAAACTATTGTGGTTTGAAAATATTTATTTACTTTCAATTTATTTGAAAAGAAAATGGAGAAGGAGAGGGAGAGGGAATGCAGAGATAGAGTGAGAGAGAGAGAAGAAAGAGAGAAAGGGATCTTTTGTTCACTGGTTCACTCCTCAAATGCCTTCAACAGCCAGAGCTGGGTCAGGCTGAAGCCAAAGGCTTGGAAAGGTCTCCCATGTGGGTAGCAGGGACCCAAGTACTTGAGCCATTATGTGCTGCTTCCCAGGGTGCGTTAGCAGAAAGCTGGGATGGAGAGAACAGCCAGGACTTGAACCCAAGCGCTCTAATACGGGCTGCAAGAGTCCCAGGTGGTGACTTATCTGCTGTGCCACATGCTCCTAAAATCCCGTGTTTCTAAGAGCCATGTGCAAGAGTGACTCAGTATAACATAAGATCATGTTGGCAGTGTGTGGTTCCTATGAGAGTTTCTTTTTTGACACAAGGTGAAATGTTAATGTCACAGCCGAGATATGCCAATGGGTGAGAGTTACTAGTGTGTAGAGCATTGTGGTGTCCTAATTTCTCTCATGATTTATGCTGAAATTGTTTAAGGACGTGCTGGGTTGTGAACGACATGTGATGAAACTGTCTTGAATAGATGTAGGTGTGTGGTTGACACAGTGTAGTGACACTTATATGAAATATTATGTTTATCAGTGTGTGAGAATCTACTTCTGATGACAGAATAAAATTCTGTGCTTATCAGAACTGCCCACATACATGAATGATTCAGTGTAGCAATTGCTCTATGAAATGCGGTGTTGAGCAGTGGGTAGCTCCTGGTGCATTATGTTCTGACCACATTTGTTGAAATACCCAACAGAAGGAGGTATTAGTACTGTAGCTGCTCCTCAAAGAGGTGATGGGAGGAGATAAATGCCCCATCTCATTTTTCTCCTGCCCTGCCACACTGGAAATCAAAGGCCCAGGGGCCAGGTGGAAGTCATCACACACCTGCTCTCTGCCTTGGCAGAGTCCAGGGGGAGAAGGAGCTATCCAGGCAGTGGCGTGGTTTCAAACCCTTCTCTTCACTTGTGTAGAGGAGACTGTGGGTATTTGCCTTGGATTTCTGGGGAATGACATAACCACAAGTTTGGAGACTTTTACGTACTCCTCAGGGCTCTATATGGGTCAGATGAATGGGATTTCCATTCAGTGTGCACCAGATCGAGTCTGCATTTGCCTTCCAATTCCTGTTGCATAAAGAAATTTCATTTCCCTCCAGAATCTGCTGGATCTCCTCACTGTCCAACTAAACTGTGGGATGAGAGGATTTTTTTTTTTTTTAACAGCAATTAGAACTGGTAGAGGCTGTTGGAAATTCTTAAGAAAGTTGTAAATCAGAGCCAATCATTACCTGGTAGGGATTCCAAAGACCCCTGACAGTACTGTTTGAACAAGGGGAGGGTGCAGATTCCAGTGCCATCTCCATTCAATTCTCCTCCCAGAGAATAGTTTATTCTAAAAATCATAGCCAGGAACAGATGTTTATCTCAGTGGTTAAGGCATCCACATCCCCCCACTGGAGTGCCTGCCTGGATTTGGTTCCCAGCTCCAGTTCCTCACTCTAGCTTCCTACTAACGCAGACCATGGAAGGCTCAAGTAATTGGGTCCCTGCCACCCACGAGGGAGACCTGGATAGAATTCCTGCATCCTAAATTCAGCCCTGGCCTAGTTGTAGCCATGCCAGGCATTTAGAGTGAATCAGTGGATGCCTGTGCTTTCTTTCTTTCTTTGATTAAAAAAAGGAAAGAAAAAAAAAACCCTTAAAGTATTTAGGTAGTAACCCTAATAGAAATGGAATTTTGAGCTGTGATCTTTTCTTTGGGTCAAATAAACACTCCTTCTGCAGCTGGAACTGGGAACTCTATTTTTTCTTTACTAGTGCTATATTTGTCTCTCTGTTCTTTTTCTTTTCTTTCTTTTTTAAAAAGATTTATTAATTTATCTGAAAGTCAGAGTTACACACAGGAGAGGCAGAGAGAGAGAGAGAGAGAGAGAGAGAGAGAGAGAGAGAGAGAGAGAGAGAGAGGTCTTCCATCCACTGGTTCACTCCTCAGATGGCTGCAACGGCCGGAGCTGCCCTGATCCGAAGCCAGGAGCTTCTTCAGGGTCTCCCATGTGAGTGCAGGGGCCCAAGGACTCGGGCCATCTTCTACTGCTTTCCCAGACCATAGCATAGAGCTGTATTGGAAGTGGAACTCCATAAGCCAGCCCCTGCCTCCTCCTCCCCTTGGAACTCCCAGAACCCTCGTTCTATCTGCAGCATGATCATCCTCCTCCCACTTCCAACTGCCCCCTAGATGTAGAGCCAGCCATTCAGAGCAGTCTCAAAGGTCCAGCCCCTCCACCACCCTAGAGAGGTTGCCCTCTGGCCTCGGTCTCTCTCCTGCTTGGCAGGCGGATAGGGGAGCTGGTGTCACCTGCATCTTCAGCTGCATCCTCCCCATCCTCCTGACATGTACAGTGAGTGTACACTATGTGCTGTGTGAACTGCTCTCAGCAGCTGTAGGCAGCTATAGCCCAGGAGACCCCGGGAGAAGCGTGCAGCACCTGCACTAGTTGGGGGCCTCACCAGGATGCTGTCCAAGGACAGCAGTCCAATGCTGCCTTGACCTTGGCAGTGGGCCCTGTGGGATTATCTTGGGTAAGTGGCAGTGCAGCTCCACGGTGTCCCTGCCACTGAAGGCCATCTGCTCCTCCTGACTGGGCTGCAGCCCTGGGACCTCTGCAGGTGACATGATCATGATTTCAGGTAGCTGTAGACAGCAGAGTCTTTGCTTTCTATGGATCCATCTGAGCACCCATCGGGACCTGGGGGAGACCTGGTAGGGGCTGGGTTGGGGGAACTGGACAGGGGGATTCCAAGGGAAGGAAAGTAGGGACTGGGGTGAGAGGGCACCAGAGGACCACGTCCTGGCTCACTCTGGGAAGGCAGCAGGGGGCCACAGGTCAGCCAGGCCCCCATGTGCCCCACTTGGCTGGCACACAGTGCCCCATCAGTGGCCCCAGAAATGTTCTTCTTTGATCAACAAGGAGGGGGGCACTGATACACACACAAGCACTTGTGCCCCCACACACCCCAGAAAGCATCCTCTGCCAGTGGTTCTGCAGGAGCCATCCTAGGCATGGGTCCCCTGACTCTGCTATGCACTGACTTTGTGCCTTAGTTTTTCCCACTGTGGCACAAGGTAAACAAATCCCACTATGCAGGCCCAGGGAAGCAGAGAGGTCACCACAACTGTTTAACTGGTTGGAGCTGTGGAGGTGGGAGGGGGGTGAGATCTGCTTCTGCCCTGGGTCTCTCTCCCCTACAAGTGATATCCATCAGGCTGCAGCCAGGCCAGCCTGCTGGGGAGGACAGTGTCCCCTGCCTGGGAAACCTGGCTCCTAGTTCATGTCACTACTGTTGAGGTCCTCAGTGCACTGAGTGGGGCTCAAGGGTGGGACGGCTCACCTGTCCAGGTACCTGCTTTAAAAGCCGGGCAGAGATGGTGCTCCAAGGGACACTAAAGCCAAGGAGGAGAGGTCGACATTCTCACCCTCCGCCTGACTCTCCACCAGAGGCCTGCCTGCCTTACATGTTCAAAACAAAGAAAAAACAGTGGTGGGGTTGGGATTGGAGGCCAGGTAGGCTTGGTCACAACAAGTGAGGGTTTAGAGAAGGGTGCTGGGGTGCTGGGAACCTGGGTGGGCAGCTGGCAGCCTGCAGTGTGGTCCCCACCATGTCCTCTTTAGCCAGAGGCAGCTCCACTTAGCACATTAGCTTGTCAATCACTCAGGAGGGATGGGTCCTCAACCCCACTGTGCGACTGCTTCCCGTCAGGGAAGGGGGGGAAGGAGATGAAGGTGCACCTGTCCAGCAGCTGCCTGTCTCTAGGGTCACTGCAGAAGCAGGCTCCGTCTCCTCCAAGGGTCCCTTCCGACAGATCCTGGATGTCCTGCGACCTAGACGGCCAGCAGAGGTCTGTGGCCCTCTCTCCTCCCTGCCTGGCCTTTGGCAGGCGCCTGGGACAGACTCCTTACCCTGTGGGCTTGAGAGCAGGGTGGAGGTGTTACTGGAAAGGGTGTCCAGGTTCTTGACGCCACCGCTGGAACGAATCCTCGGCTGAGGATAGGCGGAACTGAGCAGGCAGAATTTATCCTAAGGGAAAGTGCACTCTCCAGAGAGGGAGAGCCGGCGGGCGGGCAGGGATGTTCGCGACACACGGCGGGGTTCTAGGAAGAAGGGTAAGGGCGCCACCTGGAGGTCTTTTCGGACCTGGCATGTTGATTTTGGAGGCGTGCCCTATCCACAACACAGTGCTAACTGATATTGTAACGCGCCTCGGGTTAGGTAGGATGACAATATGGCCGACGATGGGGCTGCCCTTTCTGGGACACTGGCCAAGTCTGCGGTTCTTGAGTCCTTGGGACTTCCCGGGACACCTGGGCTCCGCTCACATCCAGTGGTCAGCCTATCGGAGCGGTGGCGCAGCCACTTCCTCACGCAGTCACGGGTGGGAGAGGTGGGGGCACCAATTATAAGAACTGTCAGTCGTGCAGACCCCGAGGGGCATCAGTGGAAATCGAGGAGACGCCCTGGCGCCCTCCAGACGGTACCACGTGCCTCCATCCGTGCCGCGGCTTTGCACTTTGAGGAGGGGTCCTGCGGCCCCACGAGCCCCACAACCTCACCGTCTGGTTCTGGCCACCACGAGGGGAAACAGAACAAGGGTGCTGATGGGGGCGCTCGGTCCTCGCCCCCCACCGCCTCCGCCCGCCGGGGCCCGGGCGCTCCCCCTGCCAGGTTGGGTCCTTCCTCACCTGCAGCTCCCGCACTTCCGCTGCTCGGCGCAGGGAGCTGCCCGGCGCCTCCCGCCGCCACGGCCACCACCCGAAGCTCAGGACCGAAGGCTCCGGCGTCCGCAGGCGGCCCCGAGGGCGCGCGGTCCCCAACAGCCCGGCCCGGACAGCCACTAGAGGAGGGCGCCGCCCCCAGGGTCTGGAAAGGAGGAGGAAAACTCGCCGCCGCCACCACTGGCCACGGCTTCCGGACCCCGTGGCGCCAGCAGCAAACTTTCCGGAGCTGGCTTGCAGCCCCAGCGTCCCTGGCCAGGCGCGAGCGCACAGCAAGGCGGAGCGGGGGCGTCTGTGGACACGGCGCGCAGCTCGGGTCTGGGGGGACTGGGCTTAGGGACGCGGAGGTGTGGCCATGACTCGCAGCCTCCAGGAGGAAACAAGCCCGGAGGGCGGGTGCTTGCTGGGCCTCGCAATGGAGAGCAGGCTTGGGGGTGGGCCCTCAGGTCTGGGGAGCCCACCCCGAGGCTCCGAGGAAGGATGATTAGGGGAGCTGGGGCTGGAGCCTGAGCTGGCCTGAGGTTCTGGAGTACTGCGGGGCGGGGAGAGAGACCTGAGCTGGGGCGGGGCGGCTGGCTGGCTCAGCAGTGCTGCCTGCAGGCAATCTGGGGGTGTCAGGGTCCCCGTCAGCTCACATGGGTGGTGGCTTCTGTGTTCCCCTGCAGAAGCCAGGAGGCTCTTCTCCCATCTTCAGGTGAGCCCAGGAAGGTCAGAGGCCTGTGGGAGCCAGAAAGGGGAGAAGAGGCCCAGTGCTGCTGCCCGCCTCTGGCTTGTAGGTTTGGGGACTCAATTTGCTCATCAGAAAATGGGCCGTGAAAGGCCCTCAGTGACTGACTGCTTGCTCCACTCCTCCCAGTTTACAGCAGGTGACTAACCTGCCGCTCCAGGTGCTGCCTGTCTTTCCGGGGAGAGATACTCACTCCTAGGGTGCTCTCAGGATCACCTGACAGCTCAGCACCTCTGCCCTGTGCTGCCCTTGTTGCCTGCTATGGCCAGGCTCAAATCCCTTCAGAAATGGCTAGGGGCTTAGGCTGATCGATTCCCCAGTAAATTGTGCATCCCTCCACCAACCTGGTCACAGGCCCCCAGCATCTGCTACCAAGGTTCCCTCTCGGGGCACCCATCCAGGGAGTCACAGAAGCACATTCTGCCCTAATCTATTAACCAGTTCATCAGTTACTTAATGCACTTCACATGGATGTGGATCCTGACATTCTTGATCCCCCTGCCCCTGGGGGCCTGGATTAGGTTTGCCATCCTGATTCCTTTGTGGAAAGGAGCTAGCAGTTTGGACAGGTCTCTGCTGGGACTGGGGCTGGAGCTAGGGTTGGAAGGAGGGGCCAGCTAAGGCTGGGCAGGGCATCTAAGGGCTGGCTTCCCACCAGAGGCCCAGAGAGGACATTCTCCTAGGACAGTGCCCACAGCCCCTCCCTAGACTTCCAAGGAGGACCTGTTCCCTGTGAACCTTGTACCTACTGGTGTCTTAGGGGAAAGCATCACTTGTCTGCAGTACAGAGCTTTCTGTAGGATTTCCACCAGGATGGTCTCTTTGACAGAAATGCCCCATAGAGGGTCCTGGGCATAGGGTGGCTGTTATGTATGCTAAAATCAGTTAAGAGGCACTGGAAAATTCAAGAGTATCATAAATAGTATTTTCTGAACTATTTCAAAGTTATGTTTTCCTCAAGATTTGGAAAAAAAAATTATTGAGATTTCTGTTGTATATAATTCAGATTATTAAACTTTTTATTTTCCTGAAATCTATTTTCAAACAGGCATGCCAACTATGGGACTTTTGTTTTCTTCTTTGTTCAAGTTAATTATTGCTAATTGGTTTACAGGCAAAATCTTAAAAGGCATAATATGGTTCACAAAGAATAAAAAATTGCCTAATTCACAGTATAATTAGCTTTCTTAAGGATATAAATACGTTATATCCAACCTAAAATAAACTATCAGAGAGATTCTCCAACGAGTAATATATGGGACCAGCAGAGCATTGCAATGGGAATATGTCTGCCATTGTGAACTATGGGTATATTCAAACAGGTTGAGGCGAGGGAAAAGTTTTTAAAGGCAAAAATGAGGAGGGTTCCATTAGGTTTTTTTTTTTTAATTTTTTTTAACTTTTATTTAATGAATATAAATTTCCAAAGTACAGCTTATGGATTACAATGGCTTCCCCCCCCCAATAACTTCCCTCCCACCCGCAACCCTCCCCCCTCCCGCTCCCTCTCCCCTTCCATTTGCATCAAGATTCATTTTCAATTCTCTTTATATACAGAAGATCAATTTAGTATAAAGATTTCAACAGTTTGCACCCACATAGAAACACAAAGTGAAACATACTGTTTGAGTACTAGTTATAGCATTAAATCACAATGTACAGCACATTAAGGACAGAGATCCCACATGAGGAGCAAGTGCACAGTGGCTCCTGTTGTTGACCCAACAAATTGACACTCTAGTTTATGGCGCCAGTAACCATCCTAGGCTGTCGTCATGAGTTGCCAAGGCTATGGAAGCCTTCCAAGTTCACCGACTCTGATCATATTTAGACAAGGTCATAAAAGACAGAGTGAGGATAGTAACCAATGATCCTAAGAGTGGCATTTACCAGGTTTGAACAATTATACAGCATTAAGTGGGGAAGAGGACCATCAGTACACACATGTTGGGAGTAGAGCCATTGGTGGTAGAGTAGAGGTTATGATTACAAAGGAATGAGGCCCAAGTGCACTAGACAGGGCCTAGAACAAAGGACAGAGTCATTATTAGAGGAGCTAAGAAAGGTGCTGTCTAAGCTACAATTAAGTTTTCTGATTGAGAGGCAAATAGAACCTGATAGAAGGGGCTTGATAATAATCTGGTGGGCTTTAGGCCTTGTAAATTCAGAGGCCCAGACCTATCTATCTCTTCACATGGGGTATATCCTAAGGGAGGTGTGAACCTCCTAGGGGAAGGCACTCTGTTGACTTTCATTACTTGGCTGGCCTGGGAGGAGAGCTGGCCAGGTAAAGGCAGGTGGCATCTCTAACAAGAAATTTACAGTTCTGCCTGCAATGTTGCTGACCCTACTTGACCATCCCCTCAGCTGCAGTGGTCACTTTGGAAGTTGGGCTGAGTGAAGGGCTTTTCAGCTTAGAGCCAATAAGATCTGTGGCTCTGACCTGGGCATCCTTCGACTCCAGGGCAGGTCCATTTCCAGTGATCCAACTCTTGGCAGAGCTGCCAGGGCTCTTCACAAGCTGACTTCTGCTGAAGCCCAGGCTTAACTCATGGAAAGCCACTGCAGTGGACTGGCCTGTTGGGTCTCCTTGAGGGCAGATCACTGTACAGATCAGCCATTAATAGGCCTGCCACCCATTGCTTCTGATGCCTAGCTTTCTTTTCCTCCTGGTTTGTGTTCAAGCAGACCAGAGGATGCAAGTCAAGGGAGTGCCCGTTTCCCATCTCTAATCTTCGGTGGCCTGAACTACAAGTCTATAGTCACAGGCATGTTCTGTAGTAGTTTTTCTAAGGTAGACAATGCCCATGAGGAAAATTATATTCTCACTTTAAAACTTTCTTTCCCTTTGGTCTGAAAGGGAGGTTTTTTCTACTTACTGTATACTTCGCTGATGGCGAAGTGAATCTAGCTATGAGATTATTATTTGAGTTCTTATTTTGGCTATGCTATTGCAGAAAAATGTTAGCCATCTCTTTTATAAGGTCTAAAGATTAAATTGTGCGTCCTACAGATTCCTTCATAATAGAATTCGTTTCCTACCTTGAAGAGAATAGAGAAATGAAAGAACAAGTTGGGCTTAGAATAGAGAAATGAGGGAGCAAGTCCTAGATCACTTGCTGACAATAGCAATATCACATGAATACTTAGCAAACCGTTTCAACCATTAGATAACAACTTAAGAAAACATTTACCAGAAGGTCCAATGCCTTCTATAAATTTTAAGAATCATGTATTTGAAAACACCTCTTAAATATCTAACATGGTGTAGTTTGTTTAGCCAGTAAACTTAAGCACAACCATCTAAAATGTTTTTAGTTTCTTTCTACCAACAAGTCTAAAACATATGATACACAGATTCAGGTCCCCCAAATTAAAATGTATCTTTGATTGATTTTAGCAGCTTAAATTTATGGACAATCTTATCTATAAGCCATTTAAAATAAAACTCTTAATAAAATTTCCCCATGTGGACATACAATATGTACACACATATAATATAGCATAATAGACCAATACATCAATTTTAATAATAGCTTTTAAAATCTTTAACTCTTTTTGTAGATTGCCAATTGATTTGAATTGCTTTTTCTTTTTAGTAACCTCAGTTAACCATACTTTCTCTCAGTTGGTACTGTTAATACATTATTGGCTTCATCTGTTTACAGAGCCATCCCAAAGTACTGAATACAATAAAAGTGGCTGGAAAAAGTCCATAGGAACCTATAGGAGGACAGCTAAACACAGAACCAACAACGCTTTAGTTTTATGAGCAGCAGATATTCAAATTTTTGAAAAAAGCACATATTTAAATAGCCCATAGCTCTTAATAAAAATTCAGCTGTTTTTGAACAATTAGAATTTAACAGACATCAAGAGAACATAATAGATTACTTTAACACATTGCTTTAACAGAGCATCAGAGTTTAATTCTATGTCAAAGAGAAATTGAGCTTCCTGTGATCTTTTGCTGTGAGGTTTCCTTCCTTTACCTTCTTTCATATTGGTGACCATGTTTCTGTGTTTCTGTGTGTAACACATCTTTAAGCATCTTTTGCAGGGCAGGATGAGTGGCAACAAATTCTTTCAGTTTCTGTTTGCTATGAAAAGTCTTAATTTCACCTTCATTCACAAATGAGAGCTTTGCAGGATATAATATTCTGGGCTGGCAGTTTTTCTCTCTTAGTACCTGGGCTATGTCTCGCCATTCCCTTCTAGCTTGTAGGGTTTCTGATGAGAAATCTGCTGTGAGTCTAATTGGAGATCCTCTAAGAGTGATCTGACGTTTCTCTCTTGCACCTTTTAGGATCTTTTCTTTATGTTTCACTGTGGTGAGTTTGATTACAACATGTCGTGGTGAGGATCTCTTTTGGTCATGTTTATTAGGGGTTCTATAAGCTTCCTGTACTAAGATGCCTCTGTCCTTCTCCAAACCTGGGAAATTTTCTGCTAGTATCTCACTGAAAATGCCTTCTAATCCTTTCTCCCTCTCCATGCCTTCAGGAACTCCTAGAACCCGAATGTTGGGTTTTTTAATAGTATCCTGTAAATTCCTGACAATATTTTTTAGATTTCTAATTTCTTCTTCTTTTCTTTGGTTTGCCTGTTTCCTTTCCTGTTCTCTGTCTTCTAAGTCTGATATTCTCTCTTCTGCTTCGCCCATTCTGTTTTTAAGGCTCTCTAATGTGTTTGTCATTTGATCTATTGAACTCTTCATTTCATTATGATTTCTAGTCACTATCAGAGTTTCTTGTTCCACTAGTTGTTTCATTTCATTTTGATTCCTCCTTAATATTTCACTTTCACGAGAGAGATTTTCTATCTTGTCCATGAAGGATTTCTGTAGTTCAAGAATTTGTTTTTGAGAACTTCTTAATGTTCTTATCAATTTTTTGAGATCCGCTTCTTGCATTTCTTCGATCTCATCATCTTCATAATCTTGAATTGGGGTGTCTTTTTCATTTGGGGGCGTCATAGTTTCTTCCTTGTTCTTGTTAGCTTGGTTTTTGCGTTTGTTGTTTGGCATGTTGGAGATATTTGGTTTCTTCACTGTGGTGTTTTTTCTTGTTACACTATGGCTCTATATTAAGTGGACTGTCTGCTTTCAGTGGAGCCTTAGAGGCTTGAGATGAGTGTGGACTGAGAGCTGTGTTTGGTTCCTCAGGGTTGAGGGTGTGTCAAGGATGACACTCCCAGGTTAGGTGTGGTAAATCTCTCTTTCTTTTTTTGATTTAAAAGGGAAGTAATTCCGCACAGCTGAACGTAATTGGAGGTAGTTAGCAGGCAAATGATATACCCACAGGAGCCAGAGATCGGAAGCTCTTTCCCAAGGGCCACACAGGGAATCTCTTTTGCCCTCAGTGTGGGCTCCAATTCTCCTGCAGTCTCCCACTGGGTTGCCAAGTTAGATGCTAATCTCCTGTTATTTCACCCCTCCCCACAGAGTCAGGTTTTTCTGCTAGGCTCAGGGCTGGAGCAGACCTGAGGTCGCCCAGCTTATGACGTATGTCCAAAATGGCGCCTGCTCTGTCTTGCTCGCCTGTGAGAGGTGAGCGGAGAGAGAGAAACTTGTGTCCGTATCAGTCACTTTTTTTTTTTTTTTTCTCTCTCTTCTAGTTAGCCTGGTGAACTTTTCCCCACGGAGTTTCAAGCCTCGTTCCCTCTAGCCTCCTCTTTCCGCTTGCCTGCTGGTATCTCGGGCTATGGAGGTTCGGCTCACCTCGCGTTCCAGCGCTGGTGCGTTGAGTCTGCCGCTGGTGTCCCGAACTTGGGCTCCCACGCTCTCCACGCAGGTCCACTGTGAATCACTAGTTTCGGAAGAGTTTCCTCTGCTGTTTCTTCCCCTACTCTTCCTTGACCCTGCAGTATCTCCACTTATATTAAACTTTCTCTCCCCCCGGACTAAGTGTGCTTCCTGCCTATTCCGCCATCTTGCCGCCTCCATTAGGTATTTTGAAACAATGATCTTTGGCCTCAATGATTAACAGCCAGAGTGATGTCATTTCAAGGTGAACAGGCAGCTGCTGGGCTGATGTCCTTGAAGACATCCATGTAGCAGGCTGTGGTGGCCTCTGGGCCAGCTCACGGTTCTTGCAGAATCTTTTGTGATAATAACTGCTGGGCAGTTGTGTGTGAGAATGCTTTCTTCATATCTCCAGGCTTTGCTTTTTTACTTTTGTTAGCATTGACACAAGTGACTCCATTTTGATTCTGACAAGTTTCACATTTCTTTCATAATTACAAACATGAAAGATTGACTCATAATTATTAAAATTAATGGAATTTAGTTTCAGTCTTATAGTTATTGCTAAAAGGGAAAACTCTTAGACAAGTTAAATTATTAGAGTTTTTTTTTTTTTTAACAAGATTTAAAAAAAAAGAGCAAATCATGAACTGGCCAGCTCTCAGATCAGAGAAGGTTTGAAGAACTGGGATGTGACCAGGCAGCATTTCTGGGAAGACAGTGGAAGCAAGGTACAAAAACAGCCCATCTGGTTACAATTTTGTGTTTGTCTGATTTGAATCAGTTGGCTGCCTGTGATTTACTGAAGCTTAGCTGCTATAATTGGCTACTGTTACAAAGTATATTCTTAGACTTCAGTTAGTCTAACACATTGTGCGTGCATGCACGCACACACACACTCTAAATTTATTTAGAATAGAATAAGTTTAGAAAAACCTATGATCGTTTACACTGTGTGGCAACAGGCAGGATAAAATCAGTTCATTTTGAGCACTAGGAGTTTCAAAGCCTTCCTTGATCCATGTGAATGGAAAGGAAATAGTTCCAGAAAGCACAAGTAAGTACTTTTCTACAGAATGTGATGACCTTGAAACAATCACACATACTTCATAAACGTACACTCCATAGAGGATGTTTAATTTGAATGATTATGTGTATGTTTTTAAAATGTATCTTGTCTGTCTCTGAGTTCCTTAAAATGTTTGGTGCGTAGCTATAACTTTTAAATTGCTAACCAGTGATGTCTAAAAACACCTAATTGGGCTCTTCCAGGCTAGTTGAGCTCAGTCTATATCACAGTAAAGTCAGTCAAATGCAGTGCAATGCAAAGTACAATGAAAGCGATGAGGAAATGAGCAGAGTAGATTGAAGAACCAGCTCTTGAAATGATGCAGGAAAGCACTGAATTGTTTACACCTTTCCTGGTCTGTCTCAAAAATGGGCGAAACCAAAACCAAAATGTGGCGGGCACTGTGGTTAAGCTGCTGCTTGGGACACCTGCGTCCCATATTGGAGCACCTGAATCCAGGCCCAGCTACTCTGGGTTTAGATCCAGCTCCCTGCTAATGTACACCCTTGGGGGCAGCAGATAATGGCCCACATATTTGGGTCCCTGCCACCCACGTGGGAGACCTGGATGGAGTTCTTGGTTCCTGGCTTCTGCCTGGCCCAGCCCCGGCTATTTCAGGCATTTGGTGAGAGAACAAGCCCATGGAGGGTGGTTGATTCTCCTTCTCTTTGTGTCATTCTGTTTTTCAAATACATAAATCTTTTTGGGGAAAAGAGATTGATCTCTTCTGAAAAGACACACACACACACACACACACCAAACCAGAGAAGGATCACCCAATGGGAGGCATGGAAGGGGTTGGCATTGGAGAAACTGCTGGCAGGTAGGGTCAGGAAGACGCAAGTAGAAGAACGTCTCCTGTGTCAGAATATTCATTTTTCAGGCTGAGTGGGGTTGGCCCTGGGATTTCGAGTGCTGTCTCCTGCAGGTTTGGGCTGTGACCGAAGACGCGAGTCCTGTCTCCCGCAGATTTGGGAACTGGGAGGCTGTGACCGCAGACGGTGGCTTCTTTGCCGTTGGAGAGCTCATTTGGAGGTGAACGGTAGCAGCCAAGCCTTTGCGGCTGATGTGCGGAGTCACGTGGGCGCCCCGAACTGTGCCTGGAGGTCGTGGCCGGAGGAATCCCCGGTTCCCAGAGGTGTGAGCCTGCATAGCTCCTCGGCCTGCTGAGCGAGGAGGGTGGGACGAGGGCGCGGCGGGCTGGGACTACCTGCGTGGTGCTGAGACCGCCGCGCCAAGGGCAAACTCCGTCTTCTGACGCTAAACGCGGCGCGCACCAAAGCATCCCCAGGATTTGGGGGCGGCATCGCCGAGCGCAGCAAAGAAAGCGGGGCTTTGGTGGCAAGGAGAGGGCGGAGGCTTCTCGTCGGCAAGTGGAGGAGGCCCTGGCGGGGAGAGGTCTCGCCAGGATTCGCCCGGTTCTTTTTTCATGGCTGCACCCGGCCGGCTGCAAGCTGCAGAGCGGAGCAGCAACGCCTCCCCTTGGCCGCACGGACGCTCCAAACCTTTCCTGGTCGGCAGCCCCTGCGTTCTGTCGCTGCCCTTGCTCTGGCTCCTGGACTCCCTTGCTGCCGCCTGCATCCCGGCTGGAGCGCTGCGACGGTCCCTTACCCCGCGGGCTACACGGCCTTCTAGGCTGCCCCCAAGAGCCACAGCCACCCTTCAGGCTTGGGGAGGAGAGAAAGGGAGAAGTCCGATCACTGTCAGTAACCTCCGCACTAGTTGGGGTGGTGGTGGTGGTGGGGCAGAGGTTTTCCTTACCCCTGCGTGTGCGTGTGCGTGGATTTGCTGGAAGGCTCCGAGGCCGCGACCGAGGCTGCCCAGCCTCTCTGCGCCGAGTGACCGGCCTTCCGCAGCGCCCACCTGGGAGGGAGGGGGGTCCCGCCAGGCCTGGACTCTTAGACCTCAGCCTCACCCGCCGCCGCAGAAAGGTGAGGTCCCTTTCCTGCGCAGCGTCTCCCTAACACATCCACGTGCTTTTCTGTCTGCCAGGTTCTCCCCCTTCCAGGGGTGAGTAGCTTTTGAGAACTTGACCTGTACTTCGCAAAGACAGGAGCTGTCGACGGGGCGGGATGGGGGTGCTTCTGATGGCGGCTGGGATGGAGCTGACTCTCGGTCTTACCTTCTGGGAATCTCCTCTATGAGGTGCTCTGTGCTGGGTTTCCTGGGCCCTTCTGCACGAAGGCCGTAGCAGTTTGCAGAAGGTGCCCGTATGGCAGAAGTCTGCAGCCACTTGCCCTCCAGACAGGAGTGCGCCTCCCTTTGCAGTGGCAACCTCGGTTTTGAAGTGACAGAGGTGACAGCAGCCCAGGGCGGCAGTGGCACTTGTTCCCATCAGTGACTGGGAGCGTGACTGCGGAGGGAGAGGAAATTGGACTTCCCTCGTCCAAGGACCACTCCAGGTGCCTGGGGCTCCCGGGTCGCTTGCTTGGAGAGCCATGCTCTTACACAGGATCTCCATTTCCAGTTCCAGTGCACAAATACAGGACCTCTTGGAGAAATGCCAAAATCTTGGAGAAATTCCAAGTCTGCACACTTGGAATGCAGAGGCTGGTCCCTTCTTAAGGTCACAAATTACCTGCCATGAAATGTATGTTTTGTGGGGTCGGCGCTGTGGCGCAGCGGGTTAAAGCCCCAGCCTGCAATGCCAGCATCCCATAGGAGTGCCGGTTCAAGTCCCCTGCTGCTCCACTTTCAATCTGGCTCTCTGCTGTGGCCTGGGAAAGCAGAAGGAGATGGCCCAAGTCCTTGGGCCCCTGCACCCAAGAGGGAGACTCGGAAGAAACTCCTGGCTCCTGAATTCAGATCAGCTCAGCTCTGGCTGTTGCAGTCATTTGGGAGTAAAGCAGCGGATGGAAGACTTCTCTCTCTCTCTCTCTGCCTCTCCTCTCTCTGTGTAACTCTGACTTTCAAATAAATAAAATAATTTTTTAAAAAAGAGAAATGTATGTTTTGTTCCTTAATATTTCACAGACTATTTCTGGCAGTTTATTATTATTTTTAATGGTGAAGCAGGAACTTATAGTGAAACAAACAAGTCACAGTAAGTTTCCCAAGCAATGACTTGCTGAGTTACTTCCTGTTTCCTTTTATTGGTGACCATTTGGTGCAGGAGATACAGACTCACCCACCAGATGGGGCAGTGGAAAACTCCTTATGATGCTAATAATCCATTTTGATGACAATGACGTGAGAAATATATGTATGGAGCTCACTTTAGGAGAGAGGAACTCTGTGTCTTCCTCCCAAATTAAAACAAAACAAAACAAAAATGGATATACTTGTTTCTTATAATTTTCTCCTACTGTAGTTGAAATTGAAGAAAAAAGTTAATAAAACTTTTTAGTGATTCTCAATTTCCTGCTTCCCAAGAATTTCCAGATATGTAGAATTGGTATGGCCTGAGCACATTCATCGTACCTCCAGACACCATTCCTCCCCCAGTGGCTGGAGTCACTGTGAAAATGGCCTCATGGGAGTCTCCACAAGGGTGTGCGCCAAACCTTCCCCGGGTGGGGCCAGTTGAGATTCTAAAAGCAGCAGCACATCGTGGCGCAGCAGGTTAAGCTATTTGCGATGCTGGCATGCCATATCAGAGTGCCGGAAGGAGCTGTCTCTGGGGAGACAGCTGATGATGACCCAGTTATGTTGGTCCCTGCTCCCCATATGGGAAACCAGGATGGAGTTCCCAGCTACTAGCTTTGGCTTGGCCTAGCCATGGCTGTTGCAGCCATTTACAGAGTGAACCTGCAGATGGAACACTCTCGATGTCTCTCTCTTTCTCTCCACCCCCAACACCTCCGCAACCCCCCCCCCCCCCACCAGCCCCGTTGCTCTACCTTTCAAACAAACAAATCTTAAAAAGAAAGAAGCACTCAATGCCAGGTTCCATTTTTAGGGGAACTTAATTACAGGATGTTACAGCCACATACAAAGGGATGTTCTACCCAGGTGTATACATAGTCAGGAGGTGAAGATATGGTGTTAATATGAGGACTTGGGGAATTTTGGCTCAGGGCTAAGGCCATGTTCTTTCAGTAATTTGGGCCACAACCTAAACATCTTTATCAGTGCCTGGGAATGATTAAGTCCCTGGGTGGGACCCTCGACTTTCTGGTCAGGACACAGAATGTGGCAGGAACTCGGGAACCCTACACATACAAAGGCTGGAAAAGTACATCTTCAAAAGCAATCTTTCTGTTTCTGTATATACATCAATGATTATGGTAAGAATAATAACACTAGAGATACTCTGTCTTGCTACATAAATTATAAAACTTTGTAGTCACGCATCTGACAAAATATATGGGGGGTCTTCAAAAAATTCGTGAAAAACTTGCATTATATTTAAATTTTATTTTTTTCTATGAATTTTTGCAGTACCCTCATGGCTTTAAAGTTAACAGAGAAAACTGGGCTGCCCATTTTACAGTCAGGGCAGCAAAGGCTTAAGCATTTCCATGCTTTGCTGCATGGTTTCAGGAAAGCAATGCTTTTTTTTTTTTTTTTTAAAAGATTTATTTATTTACTTGAAAGTCAGAGTTACACACAGAGAGAAAAGGATAGGCAGAGAGAGAGAGAGAGAGAGAGAGAGAGAGAGAGAGGCTTCCATCTGCTGGTTCACTACCCAGACGGCCACATTGGGTGGAGCTGTGTCGATCTGAAGCCAGGAGCCAGGAGCATCTTCCAGGTCTCCCATGCTGGTGCAGGGGCCCAAGGACTTGAGCCATCTTCTACTGCTTTCCCAGGCCATAGCAGGAAGCTGGATCAGAAATGGAGCAGCCAGCACTTGAACTGGCACCCATATGGGATGCTGGCACTGAAGGCGGTAGCTTTACCCATTATGTCACAGCACCGGCCCCAAGCGTTGCTTCTTGAGTCTCATCTCATCTCCTCTCTCTTGCTCCTTCCATTGTATTATGCTGTTTATTGTACTGCGGTTTAGAACTGAGCTGATTATTAGGTCTTTTAAAATATCATTTGTTAGCAATTTACAAGCTACAGCTAGCTGCCAAATACTTTAGGGAACTTAGAGACAGAAAAGATGCCTTTAAAAAATGTACATACAATCATTCAAATCAAACATGCTGCACAACGAGTGCACATTTATAAAGTACATGTGATTTCCACCTCATCAGGTAATGTCTGTAGAAAAGTCTTTGTGCATCCCAAAACTTTACTGCCTTATACTCACAGATGAGAGTACTCCAGAAAGTTCGTGGAAAATGCATATTATGAAAAAAAAATGGATTTCAAATTTTCAGTGCCAAAATATACTTTTGTTTTTGGACAGGCAGAGTTAGAGAGAGAGAGAGAGAGAGAGAGAGAGACAGAGAGAAAGGTCTTCCTTCCATTGATTCACCCCCCCAAGTGGCCGCTACGGCCAGCGTGCTGCAGCCGGTGTGCTGCGCCGATCTGAAGCCAGGGCCAGGCACTTCCTCCTGGTCTCCCATGCGGGTGCAGGGCCCAAGCACTTGGGCCATCCTCCACTGCCTTCCCGGGCCACAGCAAAGAGCTGGACTGGAAGAGGAGCAACTGGGACAGAATCTGGTGCCCCAACCAGGACTAGAACCCGGGGTGCCGGCGCCGCAGGTGGAGGATTAGCCTAGTGAGCTGCGACGCCTGCAACATACTTATTTTTAAATGCTATTTTCCACAAAGTTTTTGAAGTCCCTTTGTACTGGAACGCCTAGCATTATAAAATAGTATGAAGAGACTGAAAAGCTTGTGGAAAATGGAATTAAAAGAAAAAGGTGAGGTGAGTAAAGCACTCTTGTCAGGCACCAACGATTAGGCCAAGTGATATTTATTTATTTATTTAAAAGAGTTATTTGTTTATTTGAAAGGCAGGATGGTTCAAACTCCCACCTCAGAAGTTATACTTTCAGAAAATAAACACAACTGAAAACTTGGCTCAATTAAACATCTCAGGATTCTAAGGCCAATTTTTCTCGAATATATAAAAATATCATTTATTCCTGACATCGGGGAAGGTCTATTAACAACCCTGAGAAATATGGGTCTGTTATTGCATGGGTTGACAGTGTCAGTGCTTTCTGATGGTTGATACAGAATTCCAGAGTATTAGCCGGGAGGAAAACATTTAAGAGGTCACTGCAAGAAGTTTGGCAAGAAGTATTTTGCTAATAAGGATGCTTGACATGTGCAATATTTTCTTCCTTTTGATTAAACGTTTGTCTTTAAACTGTGATTACACACGGGATCTTCCTTTGTGTACAGCAGTGTCAAGTGCTCATTATTCAGGACATCAGCGGTCCTTTTGTAGGAGACTGAACCAGTGTGACAGCAAACTCACTCCTACCTTATGTGTATTCTTGCTACTTTCCGTGTGCTCTCTTTCCCAGCACTGACCGGTTAGCACGTAGCAGGATTATTGCTCGTTTCTGCCACCAGATGGCGCAGTAAGCTCTTGCTCGACCGCCAGAGGGTAGAGGCTGGCCTGCTAGCCAGTTACATAAGCAAACGTTCACCACAGCCTGTGAAAGAAATAACAGGTCATAGAGAGTGGATATGTATATTCTGAAAATGGAGTCCAACTAAAGAAAACGTGCTGAGCACAGAAACTCAAAGTTGAATTTTATTCCTTACAGGTGGCTCAAAGACCAGAATTGACTACACTGCATTTGGCTTTGAGTCTTTGTTAAAGTTGTGTCGGAACTGCCGCTATATGATATGAGAGTACTTGTTTTTGCTTTGTACCAGAGATATTGCCTTGTTTTTGAAGCAAAGCCAAGGGTACTTTTTTGGTTGTTGTTGTTGGTCCTATTTAAAACTCTCTGGGGAAAAAAAAATTTTTTTTAATCTACTAAACATCTGTTGTTTTCCAGGCTAAGTGTCCAATTATGAAAGCTCTTGGTAGGGCCAATTTCCCCCACTCTGGGGAATCCCACAGGAGTCCCAAAAGAGTTACAGAGCACCACTAACCCAAAAAGAAAGAGAAAAAGCAAAATAAAAATGGAGTTACTTAAGCTAAGGCCACTAAGCACCAGGAACTGCCCAGACCATCTGTCAGAATAGACACAGGTGGTGAGGCCTGATAAGCACTGGGGGACATTACGTCATAAGAAAAAGCCAACCTGCTGGCTACTACGTTACTTCACCCTCACTACTGCACCATGATTGGCCATACCCAAAAGACCCCCAACACACCATTGGTCACACCCAAACACCAATATCTGGTTGGTGACACCCAAAAAGATGAGTCTGTGATTGGTGACATCATAGAGCACACTCACCGCCCACCTACCCCAGAGAGGGGATAAAAAGGTAAGCCTCACAACCGCTCTTCATCCCCTCGGGGATCATGGCTCAGTGCAAGTGAAACTGCCCGAGTCTTCGCTGACCAAAGCTCTGCTCGCCACTCTGCTGGAGCCATCTTGGAACTTCGAGCCTACTGCCCAGAGTGCCAGTCATCCCAGTTCCTGACTCCTGCCTGTAAGTGACTGTTCTGAGATCTGTGTCTCCGAGTGGTAAGGAGACTTTGGACTCTGGGCTTTGACTTCTTCATGACTGTGATACGAACTTTGAGAACGCAGCATTCATATTACACCCTTAGTCATGAGTGTTTAGATTGAATATGCTTTTATGCTTTGTATGTGTTACACTTACTACTATTGTTGGATATTTTTAGATTGTCTTACTCCTAGATGTGTGTTATGATCTGTGGACTCATGATATATTGAATTGTATTGACCTTTAAATGTGTGTGCTGAATATACATATTGAGTGATATTAAACAATAAATTATATTGAAAAGACTATTGGCCAGCACCTCAGCTCACTAGGCTAATCCTCCGCCTGCGGCGCTGGCACACCGGGTTCTAGTCCTGGTTGGGGCACCGATCCTGTCCCGGTTGCTCCTCTTCCAGGTCAGCTCTCTGCTGTGGCTCGGGAAGGCAGTGGAGGATGGCCCAGGTCCTTGGGCCCTGCACCCACATGGGAGACCAGGAGAAGCACCTGGCTCCTGGCTTCGGATTAGCACAGCGTGCCGGCCACAGCGCGCTGGCTGTAGCGGCCACTTGAGGGGGTGAACCAACGGAAGGAAGACCTTTCTCTCTCTCTTTCTCTCTCTCTCTCTCTCTCTCTAACTCTGCCTGTCAAAAAAAAAAAAAAGAAAAGACTGTCAAGGTTCTGTGTGATTCTTCCCTGTGCTCCAACATGTTGCATTAGCCTTGTTGGGCTGTGTGACAAGTGGTGCTTGTGACACCCACCTTCCTTCAATTTATTTTTCCTCACAGGAGGAGGTTAGAGTCCTCATCTGGTGTCACTGTCCACCAATTTGTGAAGGGAGTGTAAGGAGAGTGCATTATTCTTCATGTTTTCTGTTTGATCAATTGGAGGACTAAGGCTATGAAGCCACAGGCTGTCTCCCAGGCACTTTATATCATCATATTTTATCATATTAGCAGTCTCAAGATACATTTACAGGGATGAAAATGAGTCCTTGGAGATTTAAAATAACTCCTTTAATGTTCCTGCTAATAGTTGTCACAGTTTGAATTCAGAAAAAACTAGGCATTTCTGGCTAAAAAGCCTAAGATCTTTGCAAGTGCAACCTATCTGACACTTAAAAATATCATATTTAGAAGTTTCTGGGTCATTCTTAGTTGAAATTTCTGTCTTTTTTCTTTCTTTCCATCAAAAGATTTATTTGAAAGGCAGGGGAGGGGAAGGGAGGAGAGGCAGAGAGAGAAAGAGAGAAAGAGACAGAGAGACACACACACACAAGGAGAGATCATCCATCTACTGGTTTACTCCCCACATGGCTGTAAAGCCAAGCCTGGGCTAGACTGAAGCCAGGAGCCAGGAACTCCATTCTGGTCTCCCACATGGGTGGCAGAGGCCCCAGTACAACTGGGGCAATCATTTGCTGTATTCCCAGGTGCATTAGCAGGAAGCTGAATCAGAAGCCAAGCATCCAGGACTTGAACCAGCAGTTCAATATGGGATGCTGGTATCACAGGCGGTGGCTTAACTCACTGTGGCACAGTGCCGGCCTCTTGTACTTTTTAAAACAACTCTCAGTATGCATTCTTTATTGTACCTTAGGACAGGTTTTGGCAAACCTTCTGTAAAGGGCCGGATAGTTAATTACTTGGGCTCTGCTGGCTGTTGGGTCTGTGTTGCAACTACTCAGTTTTGCTGTTGTAATGAAAAAGCAGGCAGAGACAACCAGTGTGGTTATGTTCAGTAAAACTTTGTAGTATGCAAACTCCTGCCATAGAAGAAGCTGAGACTTATTTTTTCTTGTTATTTATACCTTTTTAAAATATGTGCACAAAACGTTTTAGTTAATTGGAGTCACTTTATTAGAGATGCTGTATTCCATTTTGTGATTCTGACCTGATTGTTTATATAGTTATCACCAGGAATTAGAACTGCAATTGTTTTTAAAGATTTATTTTTATTTATTTGAAAGGCAGAGTTAGAGAGGCAGAGGCAGAGGCAAAGAGAGAGAGGTCTTCCATCTACTGGTTCACTCCCCAGATGGCTGCAATGGCCAGAGCTGTGCCGGTCCGAAGCCAGGAGGCAGAAGCTTCTTTAGGTTTCCCATGCAGGTGCAGGGGCCCAAGAACTTTGGACATCTTCTATTGCTTTCCTAGGCCATAGCAGGGAGATGGATCAGAAGTGGAGCAGCCAAGTCTTGAACTGGCGCCCATAGGGGATGCGGCAGCTTTACCCACTATGCTACAGCACCGGCCCCAGAGCTGCTACTATTTAAAAACAGATTTATTTTATTTGAGAGCTTGTTTGGAGGTTCTAGCGGGAGAGCGAAGCTACTCATATACCCTTGACCGAAGACCGGTCCTCCTCTAGTGGGGAAGGTAGTCCTCTTCGACTGAGCGTGCAGCTTCTGGAGGGATGCACATGGAGCGGTGAGGGAGGAAGGGGACACCTGCCTAGCCAGCCAGATCAGCCGAATCAACCCTAGCGATCAATGGGGTGACAGATGTCGCAGCCAGATCGCACTCACATCCTATTTTATTTATTTGAAAGATAGAGTAACACAGCAAGAAGGAGAGGCAGAGAGAAAGATCTTCCATCTGCATGTTCACTCCCAAATAGCCTCAATGGCTGTGACAGGGCAGGCTGAAGCCAGGAGCTAGGGACCTCCATCTTTGCCTCCCATGGGAGTGGTAGTGACCCACTACTTTCTCAGGTTCATTAGCGGGGAACTGGATCACAAGTGGAACAGCATGGACTTGACCAGCATTGAGCAGCAACTTGAAGAATGTTGCTCTTACTATTATTTCCTAAAATCACTCTAAGAAAGTCTTTTAACCTCAGAGTTAATAGAACAATGTGCTTGATTTGTTTTTGTTTTTAGAAATGATGAGATATTTGAGACCATTTAATCCAAACTCCTTTTGTCCAAAAGAAATTATCAGTTTATTAAAAGCATAAGTATCAGAAACATTGTGTGTCTTGTAGGTACTAACATTCTGCCGATTTGAATATATAAAGATGATTAAAGACAGGTCTTAGCTACACAAGTATGTATTTGAGGTGAGAAACATGCAGGAAAAATTATGTTGTCCATAGTTTTGTGGAATAAAATGTAGTCAGCAATACCATACAAGTAGTAAACACGATTCAAGGTGGAAGGGCTCTTTCAGTAGTGGTAGTGCCAGAGATTCAACAAAGGAAAGGTGAGTAGGATCCAGAAACTGTGGGATTATTCCAGTTAGAGGTGGAAAATGAGGAGGCTGAAGTACCAAGATTACTTTAGGAAACAATTGAGATCTGTTTGGATTGTTCACAGTCAGGCAGGGAGGAGGGGGTCTTGTTGTAGATAAGATGAAACATGAATCTAGTTGTATCGTACATCTTCAGTGTTAAGGGGCTTGGGCTGACTCCCCTTATGGAATGAGCATTAATGAGCATCCTTATAATGGTCTTTATATCTAAAAATATTTAATTCAATTAAATTAGCATTTTTTGCTTTTTAAAAAATACAAGTTAAACATGCACACACAGTCAAATGGTACCTCCCAATCTACCTTCTACATGGCATTCATGTCAGCTGCTTCCCTACTACTTAATACCTCTCTATTCATAAAATAAAAGCACTTCATGCTGAATGTCTTGTTTTATTCATTTTAAGCATCCCATCACTTTTACAATGGTAGGTAAGGATTTCACTGTTCCCCATTGCTTCCTGCCTTTAAACAATTAAAAATAATTTGAGAGAGGAAGAGGAAGGGTAGGAAAAGGAGGGAGAGGGAGAGATGGAGAGAAGTAGAGAGAGAGAGAAGAAAAAGCTTCCACCTTCCCACCTTCTGGTTCACTCCCCAAACGTCTGCTATCCATAGGCTGGACCAAGGCTAAGGCTAGTAGCTAGGTGGGA
This sequence comes from Lepus europaeus, assembly GCF_033115175.1. Lineage (NCBI taxonomy): Eukaryota > Metazoa > Chordata > Mammalia > Lagomorpha > Leporidae > Lepus > Lepus europaeus. Next base: position 90,524,157 of record NC_084838.1, on the reverse strand, counting down.
ACCCAATCCAGGTCTCCCATAACGGCTGGTAGGAACTCAATTCCTTGAGCTATTCATGGCTGCCCCCCAGGGTCTGCATTAACAGGCAGCTGGAGATAGGAGCTAGAATTGGGACTCAAACCCAGGTTGTCCCATGTAGGATGAAGGTTTTTTTTTTTTTTTAAGAGATCTGTTTATTTTGAAAGTCGGATTTACTGGTTCACTACCCAGATGGTGGCTGGAACTTGGCCAGGCCAAAGCTAGGAGCTTCATCTGGGTCTCCCAGGTGCCCAAACACTTGTCTTGTGCCACTTTTTCCAGGCCATTAGTAGGGAGCTGGACTGGAAGTGGAGCAGCTGGGATATGAACTGGTGCCTATATGGGATGCCAGGGCTGCGGTTGGTGGCTTTATCCACTATAGCACAAATCTGGTTCCTGGGGTGCTCGTGTCTTAAGTGGCATTTGAACTGCTAGGCTAAATGGCCACCCCTTGTACAGTCATTCACTCCATTCGACTGTTGTGTCAGAATTTCTTGTATGTAATTGCACAAGTTGTTTGTTTGGGACTTATGCTCTAAGAATTCTTCCTGGTTGAAGTAAAAGGTGATGAATTAATGCTGACGCCATTACTTTAGTACATGTGTTGAATTACTGTGTGTCAGGCAGGGGAGACTGCGACGGAGCATTTGCTGAAGATCCTGATACTTCATTACCTATAAGTATATCTACTTCTTAAGGGATTAAAAAGTAACACTGGAGTTAAGATTAGAACAATAGATCTAGTCTACTTCCTGGAAGTGGGTGATTTTTAAAATATATATATATATATATATACATATATATATATATATATATTTAAAAAGTCTGAATGATTTAAAGCATTTTTGTTGTTTTACTTGTTGTGGGATTTGTTACCACATTTGAGTTTTATGTTGGAATCTGGCTTTTAAAAAAGAGATTTATTTTATTTCTTTGAAATATAGAGTTACACAGAGAGGTAGAGTCAGAGAGAGAGGTCTTCCATCCAATGGTTCACTCCCCAGACGGCTGCAATGGCTGGAGCTACGCCGATCCGAAGCCCAGGAGCCAGGAGCTTCTTCTGGGTCTCCTACATGGGTGCAGGGGGCCATCTTCTACTGCTTTCCCAGGCCATAGCCAAGAGCTGGATAGGAAGAAGAGCAGCCGGGACTAGAACTGGCGGCCATATGGGATGCCAGCACCCCAGGCTGGGGCTTTAACCCGCTGTGACACAGTGCTGGCCCCAATGCTTTTTCTTTTTTAAATATTTATTTATTTATTTATTTGAAAGGCAGAGTGAGAGGCAGAGGCAGAGAGAGAGAGAGAAAGAGAGAGAGAGAGAGAGAGGAGAGAGAGAGAGAGAGAGAGAGAGAGAGGTCCTCCACCTGCTGGTTCACTTCTCAAAGGGCTGCATTTGGAGCTGGGCTGATGAGACTCAAACCAGCTCCCATATGGGATGTTGGCACTGTCAGAGGTGGCTTTACCCGCTACACCACAGCACTGGCCCCCTTTTAGGCTTTCTTACAGGCAGTTTCAAGTGTACTCCAGCTTTAACAATTACCAACATTCTGCCAATGTTGTTGAATATAAGTATTTAAAATACTGACTTGTGTTTTACAATATGGCAGGACTTGCCATTAAAGAATTAAAAATTAAATGTTTATGTTTCATGCTTACCTAGGTTCCTAAAATATTAGTTTTTTTTTTCAATGCTAAGGGAATGGACATTTGGCACAATAGTTAAGAAGCTACTTGGGACACCCGCATCCTACATCAGAGTGCCTGAATTTGAATTCTGTCTCTTCTTCTCATTCCAGCTTCATGCTGATGCATACCCATGAGGAAGCATTGATTATTCAATACTTGGCTCCCTGCTAGGAATATGGAAGACCCAGATTGACCTCTGAGGTCCTGGTGTCAGCTTGGTCCAACCCTGGATGTTGCAGGCATTTGAGTAGTGAACTAGTGGATGCAAGAGGTCTCTCTGACTCCTTTTCTCTGCCTTTCAAGTAAATTATAAAATAAAAAAATCTCAGTAATATTGTTTTATTTTTTTCTTAACTCATGTTGTCTTTATGTTTGCATAAAAATTAATTTCACTTTTCTGAGTGGGAAACCATTACCAATTATCCTAATGCAAAGAAGATCAAAATAGTAAAATTTTGAAAATTATTTCGATTATTAAAAAGTAATTCAAGCAGCTTGTTGATTCATTTGCCATCACGCAGAGTAAAACATTTCAAACACAGATCATGAAATTTATTGGCCTCTTAGAAGGCCCCCACCCCCTACTCATTGCAAGCCCTTTGTCTTTGGCTTTGTGAACTAGTGGAAACCTCCTTTGACAATTTAAAAGAATGTGCAAGAATGAGCAATTTCTACTGTTATTGCTACTCTCATGTTACTCTGCAGGTGATCTAAAAAGGCTTATGTTCTTCATGGCACAGTAGGAAGGACATCTTGTGGCAAGTTTTACCCACGCTGCACCTTCAGGTGAGAAGCAAGCATCAGTGAAAGCCAGGGGGATGAGGGTATACCCCATCCTCACATTCAGCCAACTGCCTACAGACAACCACATACAGTGTAGTTTGGCTTAGACCATTGTATGCACTGAGCATGTACAGGAGGTTTCTTCTTGTCATTATTCCCTAGACAGTAGTAAAAAAACTATTTACATAGCATTTATATTGCATTGTAAGTAATCTAGAGATGATTTAAAGTACATAGAAAGATGTACACAGGTTATAGGCAAACACTACAATCTTTTATATAAGGCATGTGGATTTTTTCAAGTGAAAGTCTTGGTGCCCGTCAGAGAACTCAGAGTTGACCACCTGAGACTGACTACAACACCATGTGGACCTTGCTGCCTTGGTACCAACAAGGGCACCTTGTCAGTGCATTGGCTTCTTTGGAGCCCCACTCAGCAGGTGTCTCCCTGGGGTCCTAGATCTCCCACTTCTTGGTTGAAGAGCCTGTGCTTATTCACCTAGTTGTCTATAATCCAAGTATGAGTTAAATGACCCTCCACTGATAGGCAACAGAGAAGGGAATTCAAAATTTAAGATAAGGTTATCCCTCAGTTAAAAGAGAATTGAGGAGCTTCTTCTAGGTTTATAAACAAGAGTGATTAATGATATCATGTTTTGTGGGAATGAGTATGGGAATATAATATACTTCCTTAATCAATGATCAAGTCTGTTAGCTACTACCAGGTCAGTTTTGAATGAGGTATCCTTCAATTGCCTCTATCTGGTTAGGAGCTAGATAACGAGTGTATCACTTGTGAGGGGTAACACCTTGATATTTGAGGGAAAGAGAATCAAGAAGGTTCAGTAAGTGAACCTCAGGTGAAATAGTTAAATTCTAGTAGGTAAAGCCACTGACTGTGGCACTGGCATCCCATAAAGGGTGCCACTTTGAATCCTGGCCAGTCCCTTGCTAATGTGCCCGGGAAAGCAGAAGATGGCTCAAATTCTTGGGCCCCTGCACCCATGTGGGAAACCTGGAAGAAGCTCCTGGCTCCTGGCTTCAGCCTGGCCCAGTGGATGGAAGATTTTCTCTCTCTCTCTCCCTCTCTCTCTCTCTCTGACTATCCCTCTCTCTCTCTGTGTGTGTAACCCTGCCTTTCAAATAAATAAGCAAATCTTAAAAAATCACTTAAACACCAATACTTGAAAATATGAGTTTATGTTTGTATGTATTTGTCTGGAATAGCAAGTCAGCATTAATGTCAATCATTGGCTTCCCTTAATTGGCTTTGATTAATCAACCAACCAGAGTTTAATTCTTTGGTGACTGAGAAAAGTAACAGACTTTAAAAGGAAAGTTTCTATGAGGGGCTTTGACCCCAAAGATAAGAGGCATTGTTCCTTCTGACCCAAAAGTCTGTGCCATTAGTTGATGGACAGTCTTGTGGAAATTTCAGAATGTCAGCAGGCAGGATATGTAATGGCCTCGGAAGGACCCACTCAGAAAAAGACACATCTTATTCCTAGGTAAGAGGAGCAACTTATGAATCAACTGTGAGGGTAGAAATAAAGGATTGGTCCTCCACTGCTGTGAGCCTCTCTATACTTTGTTAGGTGTATGAGACCAATCAGAGATATCCCTGGAGAGCGTTGGCCCCTCTGTGATAACAGGGGAAATTATTCCCATAAGTAGCACACACTGGAGCCGATACATTTTACCTTTTTGCCTTGGTTAAAAGAGACATGAGGAATGCTGGCTCAGTTCCTCTTTGTGGCCCTTAGGCTGCCTTCGATACAACTGGAATATGTTTAGCTATGGGCCTATGATGTAAAAGAGAGTGATTTTCCTTTGTAATATGGCCTGGTCTCAGTTTTCATTTAAGTCTGAGGACTTCTGGCCAGAAAATGGATTATTGAATTATCACACTATTTTGTAATTGGATTTGCTCCTTAAATGTGAGGAAAATTAGGATTAAATTCCTTTTTTTTTTTTTGACAGGCAGAGTTAGACAGTGAGAGAGAGGGAGGGAGGGAGGGAAGAAGGGAGAGAGAGAGAGAGAGAGAGAGAGAGAGAGAGAGAGAGAGAGAGAGAAAGGTCTTCCTTTTCCATTGGTTCACCCCCCAAATGGCCACCACGGCTGGCGCTTCCTCCTGGTCTCCTGTGCAGGTGCGGGGCCCAAGCACTTGGGCCATCCTCCACTGCTTTCCTGGGCCACAGCAGAGAGCTGGACTGGAAGAGGAACAACTGGGACAGAATCTGGTGCCCCAACCAGGACTAGAACCTGGGGTGCTGGCGCTGCAGGTGGAGGATAGTCTAGTGAGCCGTGGCACCAGCCGGAATTCCTTATTTTTCACCCTTTATGTCTTTGTATCAGAATAAGTATTTATAAAAGAAATGTGAAACTAAAATTATGGTGTAGACTGAGTCAAGAGATAAGGAAAGGCCTGTGTAGATTAAGCCAGTAGATAAGAAAAAACCCTGTCCTACTATATTCACACTCCAAGAAACAGATGATGGGACCCCTTATTGGTTCCCACTGCCCCTCCTCTCCCTGCTACTTTTCAAGAACACCCACCCTCCTATGATAATAGTTCCCCAAGTTGGTAGGATGAGGGCATTGCTTCCCTGGAGAAATATGATGATCCACCAGGAATGGTTCTTTCTCTCATACCCAAAAGAGTGCTCAATTTGACTTGGGGCAAACCTAGTCCTGGACAAGGCAATGTCCTTTAAGAAAAAGTCAAAGCAGGAACAGATGAAACTGAGTGCTCTGCACTTACGTATGCTTATTTTCTTTTTTATGTAATTGGGAAAAAACATGCCCACATATCAGGGCTGACCATGGAAAATGGAAATCTGTTTACTTCCATTGTTGTATCTAGGCAGATGTACAAACCCTCATGAAATCTTATTAACCCTTGAGGAAGGATGCCTAATCTTTGAACAGGTCTGTCTGGAGGCAGAATGCCAACTTCTAGGCTACCCTGATCCTAATGGAAATGCAAACAGTGCTGGTGATCAAACAAGGTATTAAAAATGGATAATGGTAGAATTTCAGAAAGAGGCTCTCAAATTGAAATTTAAATAAAGTACAGGAGGTTCAATGGGGAGAAGGAAAATCCTTTAGCATTTCTAGAAAGAATTTTTGAAGCTTACAGACAATATACTGATTTCAACTCTGAGGTCTCAGAAAACCTATAACTGTAAATATGATGTTCATCAGCCACCATACCCCAGATATCTGGAGAAGAGGGACACAGAATGCCCATGTCCTTGCTGGTTGAGATTAATTTTAAGGTTTTTAACAGCAGAAAAAAAACAGAAATCAATCTCAAGAAACTCAGAAGTGATTAAACATGACACCAGGCACAGGCTGACCACTGACCTCAAGAAAACTCTGACTTCTTCTCGACCAACAAAGAAGACAGCTTATGTAAGCCAATGACCCTCTTTGGGCTGCAATCAATGTGCTAACTGCAGACAGGAAGGACATGGAAAAATATGTCAAAAAGAAAATGCCAAAAGGAAAATAAAAAGAGAGGGCAGGAGGCTAGCGATCAGATTCCTTAACAGACAGCAACCAGGAATTATGTGGATCAGGGACCCCTCAAACCTGGATGGTCCCATTAATATTTTCCTCAATGAGCCATGGATGACTATACACATGGGCAATAAGCTGCTGGACTTTCTCATGGATAATAGAGTCACTTATCTATTATAAACACTTGACCTGCTTCACTCTCTTCTAAAGGCGTGATAGTGGGGCTTCATGAAAAACTATATAACGACATTTTCCAAAAATCTCTGGGAGGTAAAATCTCTGGGATAAAAAACCAACTTAAAATATAGCTTCTTATACATGCCTGAGTGCTCAATATTCCTGGGACATGAATTATTGACTAAACCAAATGCCCAGATATCATTTTCTACCAACATGATAAATGAATGTTAAAGTTCCCTCAGAGTAGGGCTGTGCCATGTAGGCTACCCTACTGGAATCAGGACCTAATCTGTCAACAGAAATACCTCAGGGTATTCTACCACAAATAATTCTGGATTTTTGGGCAGCTGGAAAACCTGGCATGTCTAAAACATTGGTTTTATTCATTATGTAACTTAAGGAGGAGAGTTGCATTTCCAAAATTAAACAGTATCATCTAAATAGACAGGCTTTGGAAGAAGTCAAGAATAATAGATATCTTCCAGAAAAATGGTCTCATTTGAGACTTCTTAAAATATTCATTTCAGACTTTTTACAATTTGTCTGCACAAAACTAGGAACCAGTGAGTACTGTTTTGTACAGGATCTCAGGGCCATAATCAAATGAAGACATTCATCCAGTGGTACTTAATCCTTATATGTTACTCACTACACTCTCTGGTGACTTTTGCTTGTTCACTATCTTAGATTTAAAGAAAGACTTTTATTTTATGCCTCTGAGTCCAGACACTCAAGACAAGCCCAGAAACCCAGATGAAGCAGCAGTATTGTTGGACTCCTACCACATGTTTTAAAAATGACCCAACTGGTGGCAGGCATTATGGTGCGAAAGGGTAAGACACTATGTGGGACATCTATATCCCATAATTGGTTCAAATCCTGGCTCTTCTGCTTCTGATCCAGCTTCCTGTTAATGAATCCTGGAACGCAGTGGATGATGGCTCATCTGCCTGGGTCTCTGCTCTCCACCTGAGACCTGGATGGAGTTCTGGGCTCCTCGCTTTGGCCATGGCCCAGACCCAGCCATTATGGTCATTTGAGGAATCAAGCAGCAGATAGAAGATCTCTCTCCCTCTCCCTCTGCTACTCTGCCTTTCAAATAAATAAACAAATGCTTATTTTTTTCAAAAAAAGGTAGCAATACCTCTTCTTTTCTTGGAATTCCTAGAGATGACCGTTTTTTCCACATACTTATCCTCAACTTTAGACTAATAGCAAACCCCTATATGAAGCTTTGAGATATGAGAGCTCTTGGAATGGACTAGGGAATGTGAAAGAGATTCCAAACCATGAGAGAAAATTTAATAACTATCCAAGTCTGGAGACTTCATGATCTGAGAAAAACATTTGAATTGTTTGTGTATGAGAGGTGGAGGGTGAATTTGAGGGTCCTTCTATAGAGGTTGGGGGCCACACATTGACCAGCAGCATATTTTTCTGATCAACCAGATAATGTAATTCAAAGGTAGCCAGTGTGCCTGTGGGTAGTTGCTGCTATGTATGATTTGCTACTAGAAGCAGAAAATTTTACCCTGGTGATGTAGGCAGGCATATAGGATAAAATTGATTAGGTTTGTGAGCTGAAAGACCACACCTTCACTACACCCCTGTGACCTCACGCCCTACCTGACCACACTTGTGTGCCCACTGGCCAATCAGGTTAATTAACCACTCCCCTCTGAAAGTGGATTAAAAGCCTGGGACATGGTGTGGCCAGCCCTTTTTCCTTCTCTTTGGCCTTTTGCTATTGAGGGTGCTTGCTGCCCATGCCTCCAGGGCTTGTGGCCTTTGGGCCACCCACCTCTTGCTTCCTGGCCTGCATGCTCCTTCACGTGGCCTACGTGCTTCTGGTACTTGGTATGAATCCACATTTATCTCACTTTTAAGTAGGGCCCTCACTCTCCTATGCATTTCTCTCACTAAATAAAAGGCTTAAAACGTATCATGCTGCCTCATTCATTTATGCTGGTATTCAGAATTCTTCTCTGAATATTAGGCAAGAACCCACACAGGCTTATTAATATTGGGAATTTATTAATTAGCACACAGTGATATTGTATGGTACCCCATATTCCGATATCACTGGGACACCTACTACCATTTATGCTCTCAACTGTGTAATGTCTGTTCTTGAATAAAAAGGATATGGGTTTACATCTTGGAGACTACACAAATATCAGACTATTCTGCCAGACAATCCTAGTGTTAGGTAGGAAGTCAGAAATGAGCTTATGTGTGTGTGACAAAGGCCTAAGGAGTTGACATCTAGGTCCAGCATCAGCATCTCAAAGTCATCCCGATAACCTTCCAGGTGCAGCCCAGTATCTGCACTTCAAACGCCCTGCCCCTTCTACCCAATAACCATCCTTCCTCTAAGGCTCCTCTAAGGCAGGGCGATGCCAGCCAGGCTTCCCCCTGTCTGATAACTTCAGGGGGAAAACTCAGAAAGGATTTTTTTTTGTATTTACATCCCAAAAGTCCTTTGTTCCAGGAGGAGAAGAGGCGGGAAGACAAGACCCATCCCCATAAAACCCCCAGCCTCAACTGGACTGCGTGCTCAGCCCTCTGCCTCTCTGCTGAGCCACCTGCCTGCCCTGCCCAGGTGTATTCTCTCCACTCAACCATGTAACCTTGCTCTCCCCCAGTCTGAGCAACTGGGCACTTTCTCTCAGGGCCTGTCTGGAGAGGTGCCCATCCATTCTTACGGATGTCTCTACCCTAATAAACCTTGCTACATTGCTTTCTACTGCTCTCTGTCTCGCGTCTGAATTCTTTCTTGCGCGAAGACAAGAACCCTAGCTTCTCCGGTAACACTAGTGTACAACTAAAGGCTGTGTCTACCTTAAATCCTGCCACCCTGCTCCGAAACTCCATTGAGGAGTTCACTTATGATTGAATATATTTGTAATTGAAGAAGTATGTTCTAGTCAGCCTGACTTGATTACCCTGGTCTTAGAATACCCAGACTTAGAAATATTTGCACATGGGAGCAGGTTTCAAGAATCAAGGGCAAAGGAAGCCCAGGTAGTTGGTGGAACTCAACAACAAATCCTAGAGACTAACAAAGCCTTGCCACTTGGAGCCTCTGCCCAGAAGTCAGAAATTATCACCACTATAGTGCTGTATTTAGAACAAGGAGCAAGAATCAGTATCTGTACTGATTCTAATCACATTTTCTGTGGTTTATGTTCATGGAACTACTTGGAAAGAAAGGGCTTTCTTACTGTAGGAAATAAAGAAATAAAATATGCAGGAAAAATACTGGTCCTTTTCAAGGTGATCTTGCTGCCCAAAGATGTGGTAATTATGCACTGCTCTGGACATCAATGGACTGATAGGGATTTTCCAAGGGAAACAAAATCAGTTCATATAGATAAAATCATAGAGAAAAGGGAAGCTCAAATTGGAAACTCAAAATCTTCCTCTTGGTCCACACTCTTGACTGTAACTGACTTCAAGTTCAAATATTCTGAAATGACTTAGAGCAGGAGAGTGGGGCTTTTTTTTTTTTTTTTTGACAGGCAGACTGGATAGTGAGAGAGAGAGAGACAGAGAGAAAGGTCTTCCTTTTTGCCGTTGGTTCACCCTCCAATGGCCGCTGCGGCCGGCGCATCGCGCTGATCCAAAGCCAGGAGCCAGGTGCTTCCTCTTAGTCTCCCATGCGGGTGCAGGGCCCAAAGACTTGGGCCATCCTCCACTGTCTTCCTGGGCCATAGCAGAGAGCTGGCCTGGAAGAGGGGCAACCGGGATAGAATCCGGCGCCCCGACCAGGACTAGAACCCAGTGTGCCAGTGCCGCAAGGCGGAGGATTAGCCTGTTAAGCCACGGCACCGGCCAAGAGAGTGGGGCTTTTATTAGGGTCTTTCTTAGCCTCAGAATGGTCACTACTTGATTAATCAGGGAGTTTGGCTTTATAAGGAAGGAACCATCCCTGCACACTTGATGGAAGATGTGATCACTCATCTCCATCAAACTACACATTTTGGAAGGGATGCTACCATCTGATAGATGCATAGTTTATGATAGGCCCTTACTGACCATGAACTCTTAAATGGTAGTTCAGAAGTAACCCCCCACCCCCCAAAAAAATTCCAAAGACAGATCCTCCACCTTTCATAAAAGAATTCAAACCAGAGGGATTGGAACAAGAGAAGACTGAAAGTTTGATTTCACTGTGATACCTTGGGCAGCAGGTAATTTTCACTATCTGTTGGTTTTTGTGGACATTTTCGCTGGATAGGTAGAAGCTTTCCTGTGTTGAACAGAAAATGCCTCTGGTCTCCAAGGTTCTATTAAAAGAAAGAATTTCCTGGTTGAGCTTTTTCTACGCAGATTGACAATGGAAAAATATAAAGTGTTAGAATCACACAGTTTCCAGAATACAATGTAAACTTCCCACCTCAAGGAGACTATTCAATCTACTGGAAAGACTGAAAAGATGAATTATACACTTTGGCAGACTATTGCAAAGATCTGTCAGTAGACTAACCTCACAGGATAGAGTGCTTTCTTTCATACCTGTTGAGAATTCAGATAGTCCTAGAAGTGGGCTGCAACTGAGCCCTTATGAAATGTTATATGGAAAGCCTATTCTAAAAAATGACTATGGGTTGATTTTGTGTTAGTGTCTTAAACCACCACCTGCAATGCCAGCAACACATATGGGTTCCTGTTTGAGTCCTGGCTCCTCTATTTCCAATCTATTTCCCTGCTAATTCACCTGGAAAAGCAGCAGAAGATGGCCCAAGTGCTTGGGACCCTGTCACTTACATGGGAGACCTGGATGAAGCTCATGGCAGGGGAGTTAACTCATGGATGAAAGATCTCTCTCCCTCTCTGTCTCTACTCCTCTTTCTGTAACTTTGCATTTAGAATAAATTAATCCTAAAAAAAGGGCAAACATGATTGCTATTCAGATATTGACCATATAGCTAGAAAGCTAGAGAATTGGATGCTATTTTTTTTTTTGACAGGCAGAGTTAGACAGTGAGAGAGAGAGAGAGACAGAGAAAGGTCTTCCTTCCGTTGGTTCACCCCCAAATGGCTGCTACGGCCGGCGTGTTGCGCCAATCCAAAGCCAGGAGCCAGGTGCTTCCTCTTAGTCTCCCATGCGGGTGCAGGGCCCAAGCACTTGGGCCATCCTCCACTGCACTCCTGGGCCACAGCAGAGAGCTGGACTGGAAGAGGAGCAACCGGGACAGAATCCAGCACCCCTACCTGGTCTAGAACCTGTGGAGAATTGGATACTATTAGGTACATCTACTCCCTGGGAATAATACTCAAAAGAGCCACCAGTATGCTTCAAACTGTCATTGGAGAAAAGGCTGTGGAAGCCAAGTGGTTCTTGTCTTCATGCAAGAAAGAATTCAGGCGTGAGACAGAGAGTGAAGTGACAAGGTTTTATTGGGGAAAGGGCATCTGTCAGAATGGAAGGGACAGATAGAGAGTGCCCAGTCGCTCGGACTGGGGGGGAGCGAGGTGACATGGTTGAATGAAGAGAATGCACCTGGGCAGGCCAGGTGGGCATCTCAGCCGTAGCCGAGAAGCAGAGGACTGAGCACTTTGGACTCCCTAGGTTTTTAAGGGAGTCTGCTTACCCAACTCCCCCTCTCCTCCAGGACAAAGGATGGGAAGTCCTAGCAGAAGGATTTGTTGGATGAAAATTGGCAAATTGCTCTCCAGATTTGCTGGCAGAATAGAGGGGCTTCCCTTAGGGCGTCTGAGGAGGTTTTATTGACCAATGTAATCAGGTAACCCAATTGGTCCTGAGGAGAGAGAATTCTCCTGGGAGCTCTCCTTGGGGAAGGGCTGGGACCACCTGGGAGGCTATCAGGGTCTGGGCAGGACTTTGAAGTGCAAGATGCTGGGCTTCTGGGGCTTAAGCAGTAGGTGCTGGTCTTCAGGCATGTCTCCACACATATAGGCTCAATTTCTGACATCTTGCCTAACAAAACGATTTTGTGACAGACGTTCTGAAGTAGACAGGCACACAGGTTAAAATCGATTAGGTTTGTGAGCTGGAAGACCATGCCTTCACCACGCCCCTGTGTGACCTCATGCCCCTACCTGACTACACCTGTGTGCCCACCAGCCAATCAGGTTAATTAACCACTCCCCTTTGAAAGTGGGTTAAAAGCCTGGGACACAGTGTGTCCGCCCTCTTCTTCCCCTTTCCTTTCTCTGGCTTCTTGCCAGTAAGGGGCTTGCTGCAGCCCCTGGCCTCATGCTTCCTAACCTAGATGCTCCTCCACGTGGCTGGTTCCTGGTACTCGGTATGAACCCAGATTTACCTCTCTCCTTTAGATAAAGCCCTCACTCTCCTATGCATCTTTCTCACTGAATAAAAGCTTAAAATCTACCATGCTGCCTCGCTCATTTATACCAATATTCAGAATTCTTCTCTGAATATTAGGCAAGAACCCACACTGGCTTATTAATATGGGAAACTTATTAATAAGCATATGGTGATATCATATGGCACCCCAAATTCCAATAACATGTGGCACCCCAGATGGGACTTTAGGGAACTTTAAGGGGGCCATATTCCGTATCATATTTTAGGAGGTCGAATATTGAGGTCATATGACGACCCAGATGGGACTTTTGGGGAACTTTAAGGGGCCACATTCCAATATATTTTTAGGGGTCCAATTCTGATATCAGTTCCTCTTCACAGGAGATTAGGGCCTACTCTAGTCTTGGAAAATTCAGCACCCCAAGGGTCAATTACACCTGCCTTAGGTGGATCCTGGCAATACCTAGCTAGTCACCCACTTAAACTAATGAGAGTGGGTCCACCACATGTGGGTAAAGGATTTTCACATAGCAGAGCAAAGGCCACCTCAACACTTGCATAGAAATCAGACAGGAAATGAATTATTTGCTGAGGAAAATCACAAGGGACATGGAATCCCAGCAATGTCATCACTGAAAGCCAGATGTTGATTTTTGATTAAATAGAAAATTAAATATACTTGTGAACCCCTGGAGGATGTTAAGTTGTTCTTTAAGAAAAAAAAAACCCCATAGATAAATAATGTCTGATTCCTGCATGTGAACTATCATTTTTATGCTATTTGATATTGTTCTAATAGTTGTTAGGTTCTTATAGCATAACTGTTTCCAGTTGGACTCAATCATTTTCTTTATAATCATTAAAAGTATAAAACCACTGTAATTTTAAGATTACTGCCTTAATTTCAGTTTCAACAATAGTGACATCCATGAACCCACAGTTTTTGCCTTTCTGGATCTGGAAATACAATGCTGTGGTAAGAATTTCCCAATTTTTGGCCAAGGCTGGAAACCTCATAGAATGCTGAATATGTCACTTTATGTCTTTTTCCGTACTTTATGATGGTGAGTTTGTAGTTGTCCTCATGACTAACTTTTCCAAAATGTCCAATTATAGCCTCACTCACTACAGAAAGCCCCCAAAAGGGATCTACCAGGTCAGACTACTCAACTAAAATCTCTGTCTTCTGTTTCCTCTTTATTTTTGTCTCCCCTTTTTGGTATGAGATTTGTCAAAAAGTACTGCTAGAGATTCAGCTTCCCCAGGCTAATCCCCAGTTAATACAACAGTGATGTCCCTGCAGGCTAATATATCTTTAGAGGTTTTTGATCATAATGACAGTACTACCTAAGGGAACACCATAACTTCAACAGGTCTACATCTTGGGGTTATTTTCGGGGCCTCCGCCTGTAGTGCCAGCATCCCACATGGGCGCTGGTTCGAGTCCAGGCTGCTCCACTTCCAATCCAGCTCTCTGCTGTGGCCTGGTAAAGCAGTGGAAGATGGCCCAAGTCCTTGGGCCTCTGCACCTGCATGGGAGACCGGGAGGAGGCTCCTGGCTCCTGGCTTAGGATCAGCACAGCTCTGGCTATTGCGGCCAATTGGAGAGTGAACCAGCGGATGGAAGACCTCTCTCTCTCTGCTTCTCCTCTTTCTGTGTAACTCTTTCAAATCAATAAATAAATCTTTTTTTTAAAAGACAAAATTGTTAAGGGCAGCATTAAACTTTCCTCTTTAAAAGGCTTTCCTTGGTAATGTCTCTTTACCTGACCAAGGCACTCGCTCTCTTTTCTACGTCCCATTAAAGACCTGTTCATTAAACACTACTACACTTGGTTTTCCTCTACATGAGAAGGCTCTGTGAAGATTTTGGTATCATTAATTTTCACAAGATCAATGATGAGTGCCCTGGATCTGAAGACCAGTTACTTGGGGAAATTGTAGGATCAGGGAAGACAGAGGAATTTGAACAAGGCAAGGTATGTCTTACAAAAAGCAAAAGCCAGAGATATATCTTGGGCAAGAAAGAAGTGTCTTAGAATCTCTCCATCAAGTGTTACCCTCTTCTACCTTCTCTCACCTCCATTTTGTATTCAAGCCTACATCAACTGGGATGACTGATTATAGACACTTCTTTGTTTGAAGAGAAATAGTAGTGGTAGTGGGAACTATGAAAAATCCATGTGCAAAACACTTTGTGCCAGAAACTGGGAAATGAAATATAAAGTTCAGTTATATCTCACAAAAAAATAAATAAATAGATGGATGAATGGAATTTGGGAGCTTCTGGGCAAACAATTGTTAGACACTAAGTGTAATCCTTGGCACAAGGATTGTGAAGTGCACCTACCCTATGATCTTGCTGTTTTTTTAATATGTATATTTTAAATATTTTATTTATTTATTTGAAGGGCAGAATTACAGAAAGATGAGGAGGGGGGATAGAGAGAGAGACTCCATCCTCCAGTTCACTCTCCAAATGGCCACTCAGGTCCTTAATTAAAACTGTTCATATATTTCTCTCAGTTCATCTCTACATATAGGTTGTGTAGCATACTATTTAAAGTTATATTTTCTGGAAAACATTTCCACTACTCATTTGTACTTTAACCTACTGTCTTTTTTTTTTGACAGGCAGAGTGGACAGTGAGAGAGAGAGAGACAGAGAGAAAGGTCTTCCTTTGCCGTTGGTTCACCCTCCAGTGGCCACTGCGGCTGGCGCGCTGCAGCAAGCGCACCATGCTGATCCGATGGCAGGAGCCAGGTGCTTATCCTGGTCTCCCATGCACTTGGGCCATCCTCCACTGCACTCCCGGGCCACAGCAGAGAGCTGGCCTGGAAGAGGGGCAACCGGGACAGAATCCGGCGCCCCGACCGGGACTAGAACCCGGTGTGTTGGCGCCGCAAGGTGGAGGATAAGCCTATTGGGCCGTGGCGCCGGCCAACCTACTGTCTTTAGTCCAGTTAATTTCTTCTAAAGTTCACCAGTAATCTAAATTATAGTCAAATTGAATAACTGTTTTCTTGTCTTTGCCTTATTTGAATCTGCCATCTATAATATTTTATGGAAATTTTTCTGTGTTAGATTCTGTCATGAATCACTGATGATTTCTTCTCGTTTCTCCTGAATTATTTATTATTCATTTATTTTTTAAGATTTGTTTGTTTTATTTGAAAGGCGAGAGAGAGGGGGAGAGAGAGAGAGAGAGAGAGAGAGAGAGAATCTTCATTCGCTGGTTCACTCTCCAAATGGCCACAGTGGCTGGAGCTGGGCCAGTCTGAAGCCAGGAGCCAGGAGGTTCTTACAGATTTCCCACAAGGGTGCAGGGGTCCAAGCACTTGGGCCATCCTCTGCTGCTTTCTCAGGCACAGCAGCAGGGAAGCCGGACCAGAAGTGGAGCAGCCGGGACTGGAACTGGCTCCCATCTAAGATGCCAACACCACAGGCAGCAGCTTTATTCCTCCAACTGTTCTGTGTTGTTCCCCAGTTGATTCCACTCCACAATTCTTCTTGACCAGTTCAACCATTGGTGGTTTACACTCCTTCCTACATGTTTCTCTCCAGTGTGGACCTCTTCCCCGGTCTTTAGACCACTGATTGAACTGCCTATAAATATTTCTTTGTAGCTATCCAAAAAGCACTTTCAGTTCGACAAATCCAAAATGAAAAGCACAGCTTCCTCTCTTTCCTTACATATGGTATTGTTATTCTCATGCCTGTGACCCAAACTACTAAAATGGGATTTCTCCTAGATTCCTCCCTCTCTCTCAGGTCTAATCTCACCTGCCACATCTTGCCACTCTTGTTTGTTCTTTTATTTTTTCCCTAATGTCTGCATACAGTGTCAATAAAAGAAGAGGAACTGTTGGTATAAACACATACAAACATTTTTACAGTGTAAATGCCATTTTTGGTAAAACCTAAAGGGGTGTGTTTGCTCAGTGACAGGGTTCAATTCCTGATCTATTGTGCTTCTAGCTAGCACATATTGTCACACCCTTAGTATACCACATGGAGAAAGCATGCCAGAGTTAGTGGGGCAGGTTGAACAAGGTTCAATAAAAAGATAAGCAAAGAATAAAACCAGGAAGCACCAATATTCATTACTGGTACCTTTGATTATATAAATTTGTGTCAATGATTGTATATTTCAAATTCTTTTAAAGGCACAAAGAGGAGGCAAGAGAGCACTTTCCACATTCTTCCTCAAAATCTCCTTAGGCAGACACCTGCAATGTGGAGACACTGTTCACTTTTCCATGTTTTGGCAGCAATAATATTGTTGTCCTAGTCTATGACCCATAGGCCTTTCGCTCTAGTTTCCAATAACTTTTTTTTTGAATATTTATATCAGCTTTATTTGTAAAGGCCCCAAACTGGAAGCAAGCCAGATGTCCTTCTGTGGGTGGAAAGTACCAAACACAGTGGTGCAGCCACAGCATGGAAGACTCAAACATTGATCACACAAGAGTGTATTTCAACGGAAGGATGCAAGTCCCGCAGAGTTATACAACCTTCGGAAATGACAAAGTTTTAGAAAAGAAGGACCTAGGCTGAGGGTCAGGGGAGGGGTCGGGCAGATGAGCTGGTGGTGCATGTGGTTGTAAAGCACCAGCAAGAGGTACCCTTGTGGTATTGGGACTGTTCAGTGTCCTGGCTGTGTTTCAGTAAACACACACCTCACCAGGTGACAGAAGTTTGTAGAGGCATAGACAAGCACACACACACAAATAAATAAAAAGTGAAGTGGGAAAACCTGAGCCAGACTGGTGGATTATACCAGTTGTCTATCCTGGCTGTGATATTATCCCATAGTTTTGCAAAATGTTACCAGTGGGGGATCTCTCTTTCATTTAAGTTTCCAATAACTTTTTTCCCACTGTCCTTCAGGCCTTCCCCAAGGATGCTGAACTGTCTCCCTGAGGACCAGCGTCTGCTTGGTCTCAGCAAGTGCCATATGCTGCAGCTCTTTATTACCATAGCATATTCCCAGGTACCAGATTCTGTGCCATTTAACTCATTTTTCTTTTTAAAAATCACCCACAAAACCTGGTAGCTTAAAATAATTTATTATTGCCTCTGGTTCTGTGGCTTAGGATGTGTGCGTAGTGGTTACTAATACAATTGTATTATTATTACCATATTTATAGATCTTTTCTATTTATTGCCCTTACTGTTTGTTCTTTTGTACTATTAATTAATTTCATGAATTCTCTTTTTCCTTATCATGTCCATTTTTTACTCTTTTACTAACTTCCCTAGTGTTTGCAATATACATTTACAGTTAACCCAAATCCAATTAAGAATTTTTTTTATGTACAAAGAAAATGCTGTGGCATTCTTTCATTGGGTGGATTTTTTGAATAATCCATTCAAGGAGGATCACTTAGTCCAACTTAATGAGGGCTGTACTTCATGTACTGATGGAAACAGCAACACAGATGCGGCTCTATTTCTGGATCCCATGCCACTTGGAGCAGATGGGGCAAGATTAAGAACCCTGCCCTGCTATATTTTCATGGATGACTCCAGTAGAGCTGCTGGTGACCCATATTGCTTTTGAGAGTACAAGGTAAATGGGGCCAAGTCCATCGCTTTCAATAATATATTGATTTCCAGCTCATGTGACTCTCCTAGTCTCTTGTCCCTTGTATCATTTTTGTGCTCTTTTCACTTTATAAAAGCACACATAATCATATATGCATGAAAACATACATAATTATATACATTATAACTGGTACTGTATTCAAATTATTGTTAGGTTAGTTAAGAATAGGAAAAATAAAAGAAAGTTGTTATTTTACCTCCAATTTTTCTTTAATGCTACTCCTGCCCTTTTGAATCTAGTTGTACTTTGGAAATTTATACTTATTAAATAAAAGTTGAGGGAAAAAAAAGAACAGAGTGCTCTAGTACACTTAGAAAGGGTAGCTTTTTCCCCTCTTACAGCTGGAAGCAGGGGAGTTTTCTCCAATATTTATTGTAGAGACTGGTTGGGCTGTTGGAGTTAAAAATGAATCTTGATGTCAATGGAAGGGGAGAGGGAGCGGGAAAGGGGAGGGTTGCGGGTGGGAGGGAAGTTATGGGGGGGCGGAGCCATTGTAATCCATAAGCTGTACTTTGGAAATTTATATTCATTAAATAAAAGTTAAAAAAAATTCACAGTATGAGTAAGGGTCCTCTCTGTGACTTGATATCCCTGGAGTTTTTTAAAATTTATTTGATAGAGTTAGACAGTAAAGGAGAGAGACAGAGAGAAAGGTCTTCCTTCCGTTGATTCACTCCCCAAATGGCCGCAATGGCTGGTGCTGCACCGATCCAAAGCCAGGAGCCAGGTGCTTCTTCCCGGTCTCCCATGCGGGTGCAGGGGCCCAAGCACTAGGGCCATCCACCACTGCTTTCCTGGGCCACAGCAGAGAGCTGGACTGGAAGAGGAGCCACCAGGACTAGAACCTGGCGCCCATATGGGATGCCAGCGCTACAGGCAGAGGATTAACCAAGTGAGCCATGGTGCCGGCCCCTATATCCCTGAAGTTTTAAACTTTGAGCTGTCCACACTGAGCCTCTAGCAGTTCTTCAGTTATTTTTTTTGACTTTTATTAAATAAATATAAATTTTGATAGTACAACTTTTGGATTATAGTGGCTTTTCCTCCCATTACCACCCTCCTACCCGCAACCATCCCATCTCCCACTCCCTCTCCCATCCCATTCTTCATCAAGATTCATTTTCAATTATCTTTATATACAGAAGATCAATTTAGTATATACTAGGTAAAGATTTCAACAGACTGCATCCACAAAGACACACAAAGTATAGAGTACTGTTTGAGTGCCAGTTATACCATTAATTCACATAGTACAATACATTAAGGACAAAGATCCTACATGGGGAGTAAGTGCACAGTGACTCCTGTTGTTGATTTAACAATTGACACTCTTATTTATGATGTCAGTAACCACCTGAGGCTCTTGTCATGAGTTGCCAAGGCTATGGAAGCCTCCTTGAGTTCACCAACTCTGATCTTATTTAGACAAGGCCATAGTTAAAGTGGAAGTTCTCTCCTCCCTTCAGAGAAAGGTACCTCCTTCTTTGGTGGCCCCGTTCTTTCCACTGGGATCTCACTGACAGAGATCTTTCATTTTTTTCACTTCAATAGGTTTCCTTTTAGGTGCTCAGTTAGTTGTCACCGATCAGGGAGAACATATGATATTTGTCCCTTTGGGACTGGCTTATTTCACTCAGCATGATGTTTTCCAGATTCCCTTGATGGGATTGAATTGGAATCCCCTGGCATGTTTCTAACTCTACCATTAGGGGTAAGTCTGATTGAGCATGTGCCGAACTGTACATCTCCTCCCTCTCTTATTACAGAAGTTTTTTGGTTGTTGGAATTCGGTCAAGTTTTAAATTTAAACTCATTCCTTCCATATTACATTTGTGTTTCATCATGGCCTAGAATCATTCACCTAGACTTGGTGATGTGTGTAGGTCCATTAATGTGATGCACCTATGTTCCTTGTGCTGTTGCCTCATTTCAGGAGAACACTTGGTTTACTTGGAAGAGCTAAACATCTTTGGTTTTCCAATGGAGTGCAACCCCATAAAGCAAAATAGAATTATATTTTCTCCTTGTTCATTACCCAAGTCTACATTTTAAAAGATTTATTTATTTGAAAATAAATTTGAAAATGAATTATTTGAAAATAGAGTTACAGAGAGAGAGAGAAAGAGAAAGAGAGAGGGAGAGAGAGAGAGAGAGATCTTTCATCTGCTTGTTCATGCCCCAAATGGCTGCAACAGCCACGGCTGGGCCAAACAGAAGCCAAGAGTTTCTTCCAGGACCCTCATGTGGGTACAGCAGCCCAAGCTCTTGGGCTATCCCCTGCTGCTTTCCCAGGCACGTTAGCAGGGAGCTGCACTATAAGTGGTGTAGCCAAGACTCAAACCAGCACCCATATGGGATGCTGGTACTGCAGATGGTGGCTTAACTTGCTACACCACAATGCCACCCCCCTAGTCTACATTTAAAGTATGTCTTTATTAGTTCATCTAACATGTTATTCCAGGGGTGTGTTTATACATATATCTTCATATCAGATCATAAGATCCTTAGAGGAATAGAATTTTATTCATGCTGTTCTCCTTAGGAACAAAGATGGTTCTAGATCTAAATTTTACGGTAGTATTTTTTAATAATAAATTATTACAGATATAGGCTATGTCACTGCAATTTCTATTTTTCTCATGATATAGTGTACAAAGCAGGTGCCATCTCATGTAAGACACATGTAAGGCATACACACAGAAAAGTGAATACCTAACTCCCAGATTCCTAGTCTTGTAAGCAGGGCTTATTACTTGAACTGAGGAGAAATATACCATTACAGGGATTGGTGTTATTTGAGAATGTGGCTGTGGACTTCACCTGGGAGGAGTGGCAGGACCTGGATGATGATCAGAGAACCCTGTACAGGGATGTGATGATGGAGACCTATAGCAACCTATTGTCACTGGGTGAGCAAAATTCCACAGTAATTCCCAGGAGCAATGTTTTTTAAAATTGTTGCTGGTGGGGCGGGCTGGTGCTGTGGCATAGTGGGTAAATGCCTCTGCTTGCGGTGCTGGCACCCATATGAGTGCCAGTTTGAGACCCTGCTGCTCCGCTTCTGATCCAGCTCTCTGCTATGGCCTGGGAAAGCAGTAGAAGATGGCCCAAGTCCTTGGGCCCCTGCACCCACATGGGAGACCCAGAAGAAGCTCCTGGCTCCTGGCTTCAGATCAGCGTAGCTCTGGCCTTTGCAGCCATTTGGGTAGTGAACCAGCAGATGGAAGACCTCTCTTTCTCTCTGCCTCTTCTGTGTAACTGTGACTTTCAAGTAAAATAAATAAATCTTTTAAAAAATTGTTGTTGGTAAATAATAGGTTTATATGGTTTGATAATAGTTGGAAGATTCCACTCTATGATGAATGTGTCACTTCTCTCTAACAAAAGGTTTAAGTTAGCCTCTTGATTGTATGGCTCCCAAAGCCATGCTTTTGTCCTTTAAAGTACCTGACTTAGCAAAGTCCTACAGTACTTTCTATTAACAGGGCACTACATCCCTAAACCTGAGGTGATCTTCGAACTGGAGCAAGGAGCAGAGCCGTGGATAGTAGAAGAACCCTCAAACCAGAGCCTCCCAGGTCAGGCATTGTATACTGGGCAGGGAGGCCGGAAGAGTAATGGCCAGTAGGGGTTGGCAGTGATCTGCTTCAGTGATTCCTCCCTCCCACCCCAGGGATGTCAGGTCTGAGGACAGCTGCTTTGCATTCATCAAATATAGCAATATGTAGTCTCCAAGGAGGGCTGTCATTCATAAATCCCTGCCTTCCGCTTTGCTTAGTATTTTCCTATATTTACCTAAAATCTAACCCCTACTTATCCTCTTCTTAGGATTTTTAATTCACTGTTTATATTTCCAGTATTATTTGCCCTCTTGTCCTCCATCTCAATAGACTGTTTATTTCCCCAATAAACAAGTAAAATTTGTTTATTCACAAATTCATTTATATTTTCAGTGTATCTTAATCAAAAGTTTTTAAGCACTAGTAATTTTGTATTTGTACAAAACTGATCCAAATAATATAACAATGATCCAAATAATATATGTCTTTTACAGTTTACACTCTATTGAGAGATAAACAAGAAAATAATACATGGTAACTATTTGGAAAAGAGCCATGAGTAACATTTAATAAGAATGAGAAGGAGATAGGGAGAAAAACAGGATGTGATAATTTAGGATTAACAGTCAGAGAAGGTAGTTTTATGGCATTATTAAGTGTTTTACTTTGGCATGGCTTCAGTACAAGTTAACTCTTTCCTGGCTATATAATCCGTAAATGAACATAAAACCTAGATCTGAGGGTGGATATCACGAATGGAGATAAAAAATCGAGAATCAGTAGTTTAATGCTGTAGTAGTTTAATCAGTAGCTCAATCAGTAGTTTAAAGCCATAGAGGGTATTGTGTAAGGAACTGCTTAAAAAAAAAAGCCTTATACAATCCACAGGCCAGACATTGCCCACCCTTGTTAGACTTCATAACAGTCCTGACATTGAAGCCCAGGGCATCACTCACGTGTTTGTGTGGTGACACTGGTGTAAACCTATTGTACTGCCTGTTATTTAAAACAACAGCAATTCAATTATGTATAATACATAATAACTGATAACTGTGATACTGATTTATTTATAAACATACTGTACTTTTTATTGTTACTTTAGGGTATATGTCTACTACTAAAAGAGCCTATTAATAAACAGTATGCTGTGTTACAGTAGCATCAACTTCATATGTCTTTTGCTTTTTGTCTACTGATTGCATCAAGAGGCTACTTGGAATGGTTGACCTATATCATGGAAGTTCGTGTAAGTATACTCTGTGATGTTCACATAATGACAGTTGACAAACAATGCATTTCTCTGATTGCATTCTTGTTAAGTGATTCATGATATTCATATAATTTGTATTCATTTGTGATTAATTAAAAATCTTGTGCCACTAAGATAAGAAAAAAAAATCTTTACTTTTACATGAGGATTCCATAAGAGATGCTCAAGTGTGGTTTATGAATATTGTTATTTTTTTGCATTTTATATACCCATAAAGTGGATGATCAGATTGGGAGGAGCCAGGAGAGTCAAGCCAGACATTTACAGCAGGTTGTAATCACCAACAGCAAGGCATCATCTGAAGACAGAGTTGGATTAGGAAAAATATTTAAGTTGAATTCAGTCTATATTTCAAAATTAATTGTGAATAATGGAAGGCATTCAGGAACAAAGCCTGAAAAATTTAATGTGTGCCAGAACATGCTTCTTGCTAGTCATCCTGATGAGCTGTGTGCTGGAGAGAAACTTGATGCCCATAACCTGACTGGGAAATCCCTCGGATATCCTGAGTAATTTACTCAGCATCACAAGCAAAATGGGTAGCAGCCTTTTGAGTGCAGTGGACAAAGGAAAGCCTTCAATAAGCAAGCAGTATTATTGACACATGAGAGAGTTCACTTGGTAGACATATCTTGTAAATATAATAAATGTGGGAATACCTGTGGCAAGTCACATCTTAGTAATGGAGGGACAACTCAGGTGGGGAAAACTTTTTTGTAAAAAGTCTATCCTCACTAAAATCAGCAAACACACCAACCATAAGGCAGCCCTCACTGTACACCAAAGAACTCACACAGGAGAAAGGCCCTATGAATGTAACAAATGTGGAAAAACTGTTTACCAAAAGTCACACCTCTGCAAGCATCTGAGAACTCACACAGGTGAGAAACCCTATGAATGTAGAGAATGTAGGAAATCTTTTAAGGATAAGTCAAAAGTCATTGATCATTAGAGAAATCACACAGTTGAGAAACCGTACAAATGTAATGAGTGTAGGAAAACTTTCAGTCATACGTCAGCCCTCAATGTACATCAGAGAATTCATACAGGAGAAAAACCCTATGAATGTGAAGAATTTGGGAAAGCTTTCAACCATAAGGCAACCCTCATTGTACACCAAAGAACTCGCACAGGAGAAAGGCCCTACGAATGCAGCCAATGTGGAAAAACTTTTTACCACAGTTACACCTTTGCAAACATCAGAGAATTCACACAGGTGAGAAATCCCATGAATGCAAAGAATGTAGGAAATCTTTCAAGGATAAGTCGAAACTCACTGAACATCAGAGAAATCACATAGGTGAGAAATCATACAAATGTAACGAATGTTGGAAAATTTTCATTCATAACAGCCCTCACTGCACATCAGAGAACTCATACAGGGGGAAACCCTCATGAATGTAGTGATGTGGGAAATCCTTTAGCCAGAAGGGAAACCTTAGTGAGCAACAGAAAACTCACACAGGAGAGAGACCCTATGAATGTAATGAGTGTAGGAAAACCTTTTCCACAAATCAAACTTCAGCAGACACCAGGGAAATCACATGGAAGAAACACCATTGGGATATAATATGTGGGCAAAGTTTTTGCCAGAAACTGTACCTTAGCAGGTCAGTGTACTCACATAGGAGAGTAATACTGATAAGCAGAGACTGGCTATCTGTTTTCCAAAATCAACTCTGTTTTCTCTCTCTCTCTCTTTTTTTTAAGATAGGCAGAGTGGACAGTGAGAGAGAGAGACAGAGAGAAAGGTCTTCCTTTGCCGTTGGTTCACCCTCCAATGGCCGCCGTGGCTGGCGTGCTGTGGCCAGTGCACCGCGCTGATCCGATGGCAGGAGCCAGGTGCTTCTCCTGGTCTCCCATGGGGTGCAGGGCCCAAGGACTTGGGCCATCCTCCTCTGCACTCCCTGGCCACAGCAGAGAGCTGGCCTGGAAGAGGGGCAACAGGGACAGAATCTGGAGCCCCGACCGGGACTAGAACCCGGAGTGCCGGTGCCGCAAGGCGGAGGATTAGCCTGTTGAGCCACGGTGCCGGCCAACTCTGGTTTCTCTTAAACACACACTTAGCCTGCATTTCTGAGCCTCTAATAGTGTATGCTTGACTGTATAGCTGAGCTCTGCAATGGAATATGAACACAGCAATGAACATTACTTTCAGACCTGGCCCATACAAAACTACTACGCAATCCTCCTTGGTTTCTCATGTCCTGTGGAACTGAATTGCAGAAAAGTACCAGTATGACTTTCAGAACCATAGGTCAGAGAAAGTCACTGTGACAGCACAGAGGAATTTATTGAGAGAGCAGAGATCATCTACCTCTGTCCCAGAACCCTCTTCCTATCCTTATGTGAGTTGGAAATATGCATAACCATCTACTCTTTGAGATCACTGTATGTGTTAACTCTCTATTACAACACAAACAGGCTACTGTAGTTAATTCTCTTATTTTCTAAATATACAGTACTTGTATATTAGAAACTTCACATGAGAGAAGACTCTGTTATCACCTTTTATTTCTCAATCAACTTATGAAAAAAATTAAAGAAATCATGGGGGAAAGCCAGCGCCGTGGCTCAATAGGCTAATCTTCCGCCTTGCGGCGCCGGCACACCAGGTTCTAGTCCCGGTCGGGGCACCGGATTCTGTCTCGGTTGCCCCTCTTCCAGGCCAGCTCTCTGCTGTGGCCAGGGAGTGCAGTGGAGGATGGCCCAAGTCCTTGGGCCCTGCACCCCATGGGAGACCAGGATAAATACCTGGCTCCTGCCATCAGAACGGCGCGGTGCGCCGACCGCAGCGCACCTACTGCGGCGGCCATTGGAGGGTGAACCAACGGCAAAAAGGAAGACCTTTCTCTCTGTCTCTCTCTCTCTCTCACTGTCCACTCTGCCTGTCAAAAAAAAAAAAAAAAGAAATCATGGGGAGAAACTATGCAATAATTTGGGAAAGTATTTTCAAAGGGGGACATCTCATTGAACCCTGAGAGTAAAGTAGATTTTTAATTAAAACTGCTAATACTTTTATGTCAAAGGATGAATAATAAAAAGGAAAACTATGAATTTATATATGCTGGATATAAATTGTTAAACAGAAATTTAAATATAATACAGAATATATATTTTAAAACATTTAACTATATCTCAGTAGTTAAATATGGGTGGTGATACTGCCTTCTAGCATATCTGGCCATGTCTAGGCATGTTTTTGGTTGTCATAAACAGGAATTGGATAGAGGCCATAGATACTGCTCAAGCCTCTAATACACAGAACAGCCTCCCCAAGTATGTAGTATTCATGCAGTAGAATATTCTATTCTATTCTATTTTATTTTATTTTATTTTTTTGACAGGCAGAGTGGATAGTGAGAGAGAGAGACAGAGAGAGAAAGGTCTTCCTTCTTGCCGCTGGTTCACCCTCCAATGGCCACTGCGGCCGGCGCATCACACTGATCTGAAGCCAGGAGCGCATCACACTGATCTGAAGCTTCTCCTGGTCTCCCATGCAGGTGCAGGGCCCAAGCACTTGGGCCATCCTCCACTGCCTTCCCGGGCCATAGCAGAGAGCTGGCCTGGAAGAGGGGCAACTGGGATAGAATCCGGCGCCCCAACTGGGACTAGAACCCGGTGTGCCGGCGCCGCAAGGCGGAGGATTAGCCTGTTAAGCCACGGCGCCGGCCAATATTCTATTTTAACAAATTTTCCTTAATAGAACCCAGCATAACTGTGGGTAGAGAATATTTACACTTAGTGTTTAAAGATTGTCAGCTTCATTAAGATTTCCATGTAAGTTTCACTCTAGCCTCTTTAAATCTTTTTTTAAAAAATATTTATTTATTTATTTGAAAGGAAGAGTTACAGAGAGGGAGAGGGAGAGGGAGAGAAGAGAGAGAGAGAGAGATTTTCCATCTACTAGTTCACTCCCCAAATGGCCATAACAGCTGGAGCTGGGCCAATCTGAAGCCAAGAGCAAGGAGCTTCTTCTGGGTCTCCCATGTGGGTGCACAGGCCCAAGGACTTGGGCCATCTTCCACTACCTTCCCAGGCCATAGTAGAGAGCTGGATCAGAAGTGGAGCAGCTGGGACTCAAACTAGTGTCCATGTGGGATGCCGGGACTTCAGGCAGTGGCTTTACCTGCTATGCCACAGTACCAGCCCCCTTTAAATCTTATTAAATATGGTAAGTCTAAAGTATTGTGCTACATATTTTTTTCATACACTCCCATGTGTATAAATCTATATGACTATTGTTGCCAAGATAATTGTTGAAGATAATTATTTTTTTAAAAGGTTACCGCTGGGGCCGGCGCTCTGGCACAGTGGATTAACACCCTGGCCTGAAGCGCTGGCATCCCATATGTGTGCTGGTTCAAGACCCGGCTGCCCTACTCCCATTCCAGCTCTCTGCTATGGCCTGGGAAAGCAGTAGAAGATGGCCCAAGTCGTTGGGCCCCTGCACCCACATGGGAGACCCGGAGGAAGCTCCTGGCTCCTGGCTTCAGATTGGTGCAGCTCCAGCTGTTGTGGCCATCTGGGGAGTGAACCATCGGATGGAAGACCTCTCTCTCTTTCTATGCCTCTCCTCTCTCTGTGTAACTCTGACTCTCAAATAAATAAATAAATCTTTTTTTTAAAAGAAAGGTTACCGCTAACAAACAGTCCCTACCACTTCTAAGGAAAACCTTAGTCTGACATAGAAGTGTACATGTCAGCACACAAGTAACAGCTGGAGTATACTCAATTCACTCTATTCGAGGAAAATCAGTTTCTAGAAAGAATATTTCTCTTTTGTTCCTATTTAAATGGCGGCAGCAATATAGATATGTGTAGGCGTATCAAGTGCTATGTGGCTGAGGAATTTCTTCATTTGTATTTCCAGGGATGGAGTGCCAAGTGGGTGTCTTGCCACCAATAGGGGCAACACTGTAAATATGAGCTATATATGATGACACAGGCCATCTTAGCATATGCCAAGTTTCAAAGCACACACATAAAAATGTGACCCATTCACAGGATACTGGCAACTGATTGAGTTTAACTGTTTTTACTAGTTAGTGTGTCATTATTATTTTTTAATTTTTAAATTTTTTTTGACAGGCAGAGTGGATAGTGAGAGAGAGAGAGAGAGAGAGAGAGAGAGAGAGAAAGGTCTTCCTTTTTGCCGCTGGTTCACCCTCCAATGGCTGCTGCGGCAGGCGCATCACGCTGATCCGAAGTCAGGAGCCAGGTGCTTCTCTTGGTCTCCCATGCGGGTGCAGGGCCCAAGGACTTGGGCCATCCTCCACTGCCTTCCCGAGCCATAGCAGAGAGCTGGCCCGGAAGAGGGGCAACCAGGATAGAATCCGGTGCCCCAACTGGGACTAGAACCCGGTGTGCCGGCGCCACAAGGCAGAGGATTAGCCTGTTGAGCCACGGCGCCGGCCATTAGTGTGTCATTATTATGTGGCAATCATAAACACGATTCACAAGTTATTAAGCATGCATTAAATTTAGGATTCCTTGAGGGAATAGTATGAGTACCTCTATAGAATATAATAGTATATATTCTATATATAGTATATATAGAATATAATAATATGAGTACCTCTATAGAACTTTATGCCAGAAAATTGTTCAGAAACAAACATAAACAAACAAAAATCCAAAATCCAACCATTTAAAGGCTCTGGAAACAGTTCCAAGGACACAAATAGATAATTACTTAAGAAAACCTACTTGGAGAGATCTTTCATATACTGATGCCATAAACAAGAGTATCAATTTGTTAAGTCAACAACAGGAGTCACTGTGCACTTACTCCTCATGTAGGATCTCTGTCCTTAATGTGTTGTCCATTGTGATTTAATGCTATAACTAGTACTCCAACAGTATTTTACACTTTGTGTTTCTGTGTGGCTACAAACTGTTGAAATCTTTACTTAATGTATACTAAATTGATCTTCTCTATATAAAGAGAATTGAAAATGAATCTTGATGTGAGTGGAAGGGGTGAGGGAGAGGGAGAGGGGAGGGTTGCAGGTGGGAGGGAAGTTATGGGGGGGGAAAGCCATTGTAATTCATAAGCTGTACTTTGGAAATTTATATTCATTAAATAAAAGTTAAAGAAAAAAAAAAAAAGAAAATCTACTTGAGGCAGTCACTGTGGTGCAGTGGGTTAAAGCCCTGGCCTGAAGTGCTGGCTTCCCATATGGGTGCCGGTTCTAGTCCTGGCTGCTCCTCTTCCGATCCAGCTCTCTGGTATGGCCTGGGAAAGCAGTAGAAGATGGCCCAAGTAGTTGGGCCCCTGCACCTACATGGGAGACCTGGAGGAAGCTCCTGGCTCCTGGCTTCAGACTGGTGCAGCTCCAGCTGTTGTGGCCATCTGGGGAGTGAACCAGTGGATGGAAGACCTCTCTCTCTGTCTCTCTACCTCTTTCTGTAACTGTGTCATTAAAATAAATAGAATAAATCTTAAAAAAAGAAAATCTACTAAAATTCAGTAAGGGCGTTGATATTCAGTGGTATTTGAATACAGATCTGTTCCCTTCTTCTCTCTTCCAACTCAGTGATTTGGAAACTCCATTCCAGACTAGTCTAGCCAAGAATACAGGCCTTCTTTTCCTGGAAGTTGTCAGTTGCCTGGCTAATGTCTGGTGTGGCAAATCATAATTTCTCCTCCTCCCCCCAGGTACCTGTTGCCAGGACTACTTTCTGGGTGAGTCCCCCTGAGAGGTAGGATGAAGACCCCACTTGTATAACTGGGGTGGTACACTGGGCATGGTGCTATTCAGAACATTTGGACCCCATCACCCACTGTATGTAATGTTGAGAATAGGCAAATCTATAGAAAGAGAGTAGATTTGTGGTTTCCTATTGTTGGAGGGATGAGGGGTTTAGGGAGGCAATAACTAAAATAGACCAGGTCTATTTTGAGGTGACATAAATGTTCTAAAATTGCTGTGATGATGGTTATACATATCTGTGAATACGTGTATACCAAAAACCATTGCATTATACACTTTTAATGGATACATTAAAAGTGAATTACATCTCAATAATTCTGTTTAAGAAAGTTATGATTTCTGCTTTTTAAAAGTACATATAGAATTATTTCAAATTTTGTATATATTTTATATCATATTGTATATTATATTTTATATAATATTTTGAATTCTGAGCCACCCAAAATGTGACAGCAGCCAGCAGAGCAAGGTGAGGATGAGGCCCAGCTCTGAGAAAGATAGATAAAAACTTATTAGATAGATGGATAGATGGACAGATGGATATCTATTTCCAGATAATTACCAGACAGTGGGATTTTTAAGTCCGCACAATTCTGGAATACATTCACCATATGATCCAGTTATTTTATTTAAATATATTAGTTTTCTCAACTATGGAATATGATCCATTGATGGCTCACAGATTATCTTAGTAGATGAGATCAAGCATCTTTTTTAAGGGCAGGGAATGAGTTTCCTTTGTTGCTTAAATGTGTTAAAGTCAAACAGACTCATGTCTCAGCATGTTTTAGTTTTTGTGGTTCTAAAACCTCAGTACAATTCTCAGACGACTAAACAAGGTAACCCAATGACATCGTCAGTGCTCCACTCACATTTGCTTCTCCAGGGGCGGTGCGTTTCCTTCACATTCAGAATGGATGCAGACGCCGAACTCCACAGGGCTGTCGCGTGGGTGGGAGGGAGGGACCAGCTCTGAGGTACCGTCTCTAGCCTCCGGCCACTCGCTCCCGGGACAATAAACACAACTTCCGAGGTCGCCACCTGCCGGACTGGACCGGCGGAGAATCTGGCGGGAAACGCGCTCGCCGCTCGGTGACGTCACCAACACAGGACCGCGAGCCTCTTCAGTGCGCTTCAGCGCGTTACCCCGGCCGCTCCCGGCCGTGCTCCGTGGCTTTGCGGCTGTATGCCGGGGCTTTGAAGGTCCGTGTGAGGGGAGAAGAGAGGCGTCGGGTTTTGGGGGACCCAGGGAGAGGCAGGTGTTCCCCGTTTGGTGGAGTAGACACGCCGGACGGTCTCCGGCAGCGGACCTGCCTGACGTGCCGGTGCGCGGTGGCCCTGTGTCCACACTGGCGTGCGATCCTCAGTTCCGGGTTTGAGGAACCGGCGAGTCGGGTTGTGCTGCTGCTGGTAGCTTTGTGAGGAGTCGGCGGCGCGCTGCTGGCTCGCCTGTGTGTGTCTTTAGATGTGAGGAAGCTGGTTCTAGAAGCTCCGTGAATGGGGTGGTCGATTGAAGACGGCGGCGGAGCTGGAAGGTGTGCGGTGCGAGTCCAGGTTTGCCCTCTGCCGCGCCCTCATCCTGTTACTGATCTGGGGGTCCTCAGTTCACCTGTCTGTAAGACGAGCGTGCGAATAATATTAGTGAAACACCCCAGATTGCCGGAGGACTTGACTGTGGAGTATGTGCGTCCAAGTCTTTGTGGTGGCTGTGTTTGTGGCTTCTTGGTGTCTCTAAGTGACATTTTTTGTCCTATTCTGTAGTGTATCATCTGCTTAAAGCACTCCTGCTTTGAGTTTCTAAAAGTTTTTTACAAGACTTCGTTTCTAGGGACAGTGAGTTAAATGAGCGAGAGTGGAGTCCTTGGCGATATAGTTCCTGGTGCTTCGGAATAAAGTGGGTGTTTCCAGGTTGGGAGGAGCGCTTCTTTTGCGTAGGAATCCCATCTGAACACCCCTGCGTTCTGAAGCCTCCCAATATGGCTTTAGAACAGAGGCCAAAAAGCAGCACAGAGGAAGATCCTAGCCGCACAGCACAGGCGACTGATCCTACTGAGTGCCACTGTTTGGTCCATAGTAGCTCATCCAGTGGCTGTCAAAGACTAGGTGACATTGGAAGATTTGGATCAGCTTTAAGAATGGAGTTTGGCTGAGAAGGATAGGCAAGGACTGGGAAATAATACTTATTGAAGAGATCTTGAAGGCTGTCCTGGTTATGGCTGAAAGAAAACCCTCCTAGTGCTTCATTCTACTCTGGTTGTTTCCAAGGTTTGAGCGCTCTCAATCTCAGTTTGTCATTGAACTTGGCATTGAGAGATATGCTGGACTTCCTCTATCTGGAGAGTTCTTTCTAATAGTTCAGAATATTTCTCCTGTGTAAGAAAACTGGAAAAAAAAATGGAGTTGAAATGAGTGACTTACTCGGGTCACATGATTTGTAAATGTCAAGCGCCCTGGTTTTTTGACTGGTTGTATTTGTTGTGCCACAATTAAGTCAAAACTCACCTGTGTTTTTGAGATTCGTTTTAGAACTACAGTCAGTTTGGAACAGACATTGCCTTGAGCATGCCTGTCCTTTTTTTCTCCAGTGCTTTCCGTGGACTGCATGAGCCCTGAAGGTTTCTGCTATTTGTTTCTCCCACTTAATGTCAGTAGTCTGTTCTTGAAAATGGTGAATGTTAAAGCAAATTATTACAAGCCTGTTTAAAACAAGGAAATTAGACAGAATCATATGTTTACCCCTAGTTCTTAAAACGATTAAAGCAATACAGTACCCACATGTAACTGGTAAAAATGTAAAATGTAGTTTTATGATCTCCGGAGAATATCTTTGTTTGTCACATGGCCTTAGTGTCAGAACCCTTGCTGAGATCCAACTGGCTAACTTTTTTTCACTTATAAAAACATTTATGTGGGGCCGGCACCGTGGCTCACTTGGTTAATCCTCCTCCTGTAGCGCTGGCATCCCGTATGGGCGCCGGGTTCTAGTCTTGGTTGCTCCTCTTCCAGTCCAGCTCTCTACTGTGGCCCGGGAGGGCAGTGGAGGATGGCCCAAGGGCTTGGGCCCCTGCACCTGCATGGGAGACCAGGAGGAAGCATCTGGCTCCTGGCTTCGGATCGGCGCAGTGCTGGCCATGGTGGCCATTTGGGGAGTGAACCAATGGAAGGAAGACCTTTCTATCTGTCTCTCTCTCTCTCACTGTCTAACTCTACTGTCAAATAAAAAAAAAAAACCTTTATGTGTGATTGTGAAGTTCTGTTGATTGTTATACTGTATGTAATTCAGTTCTTTCTCCCCTACTCACCACTGTGAGAAAAACATTGACCTCTAGGGGATTGGTGGTATCAATGCTTGATGTGTAAAGAGTCCAAAAATTACTGATAAAAAATAACACTGGGGCTGGCGCTGTGGTGCAGTGGGTTAATGCCCTAGCCTGAAGCGCCGGCATCCCATATGGGCGCCGGTTCAAGAATCGGCTGCTCTACTTCCGATCCAGCTCTCTGCTATGGCCTGGGAAAGCAGTACAAGATGGCTCAAGTCCTTGGGCCCCTGCATCAGCATGGGAGACCCAAAAGAAGCTCCTGGCTCTTGGATTCAGATCGGCACAGCTCTGGCTGTTGAGGCCAACTGGGGAATGAACCACCGGAAGAAAGACCTCTCTCTCTCTCTCTCTGCTTCTGCCTCTCTCTCTCTGTCTCTCTCTCTGTAACTCTGACTTTCAAATAAATAAATAAATCTTTAAAAAAATCATACTAATATTTATTCATGATTTGAGTGAGTGTTTTGGGCTAGGTCTTTTTTGTCAATACCTGTTCTGGTGTTGCCTGTAATCACAGATGTGACTTTAGTCATCAAGGGTATTGACAAACTGGCTGGCTCTTTGAAAATGACACTATTCATGTATCCAGTGAGCTAGGCCATGTGTGTACTACAAGCAAACCCTAGACTTCACAAGATGACAGGATTCCAAGCAGGCAATGTCAGTGGGCAGATACTTTTAAAAACTTGTGTGTATCGCATTTACTAATGTCCCATTGTCCAACTCAAGTAGCAAAGCAAAGGGTCATTTTGGGGGTAACCTGGGAAGGCTTGGATCCAGGAAGTGTGACATTGGAAATCAGGTCTGGAAAAGTGTGCTATAATATGCATTATCATAGTTTTTTTCTAAGCAATTGTGAGAAAAAAATTCTGGGTTCCAAGATACATACTTTCTATGGAATTTAGGCTATATAAAACAAGTATTCTAGTGGAAACAGTAGTATGGAGTCCTATTGTGTGTGTACATATTAATAAGAAAATAGTTAATTATTTTTGTGTAATACAAATTTTGATGGTGGCAATTGCTTCCTTTGGTATACTGCAATTTATTTAAGAAGTGATAATAAAACATTTATTCACAGTAACATGGATTTTTAGTAAAAATCAGTAGCAAATAAGTGTTTTCATTAATGTTAATTCATTAATTGTTATTTCTGTGTTTATTTATTTATTTTTTTTGGGTACTTAGTGAAGTGGAAAGGTTTTTTTTTTTTAACTTTTATTTAATGAATATAAATTTCCAAAGTACAGCTTATGGATTCCAGTGGCTCCCCCCCCCCATAACTTCCCTCCCACCCGCAACCCTCCTCTCTCCCACTCCCTCTCCCCTTCCATTCACATCAAGATTAATTTTCAATTCCCTTTATATATAGAAGATCAATTTAATATATATTAAGTAAAGATTTCAACAGTTTGCACCCTCATAGAAACACAAAGTGAAAAATACTGTTGGAGTACTAGTTATAGCATTAAATCACAATGTATAGCACATTAAGGACAGAGATCCTACATGGGGAGTAAGTGCACAGTGACTCCTGTTGTTGACTTAACAAATTGACACTCTTGTTTATGGCGTCAGTAATCACCCTAGGCTCTAGTCATGAGTTGCCAAGGCTATGGAAGCCTTTTGAGTTCGCTGACTCTGATCATATTTAGACAAGGTCATAGTCAAAGCGGAAGTTCTCTCCTTCCTTCAGAGAAAGGTACTTCCTTCTTTGATGACCTGTTCTTTCCTCTGTGTTTATTCTTTACCAATTGTGGGTCCTTCAGTGTGGTCTCTCTTAACTGCTCTAATGTATAGGCAACTATTCCCCTGCAGGGAAGCTGTTTTTGTTTTGTTTCAGTTATGCGTCCATAATTTTTTGTTTCTGTGATAACCTTGCTTTGTACAGTGGAATCTAGAAACAAGTCAGACTGTTTCTCTTATTATTCTCTCCATTCTGCTTTTCTTCCAGGTATAATTCTGTAGTCCTCTGCAGGTTTCCAAAAGCAAAGAAAAAAAGATTACATCTCTAGTAAGTTGTTTGTTTATTTTTCTTTCAGTTTGTTTAACAGTATGTTTTAGAATCTTTATAAGGGCTTATTAATGAAGACAGAAAAGTAAAAATAAATAGAATTCCAAATGCAAGAAATATACATAAAATGAAGTTTGCATATTGAAAAATCAGAATATAGAGCTATTTAAGTGCAAATTGGCCCTTGATCTTTCTGATACCCTGGAGAAAATGTGCAGAAGTCAGCTACAGCTGGTGTCCCTGGTCTGGGACTCTATTCTCAGTATAGAAATAGAGTGGAGTCCAAAGAAGAGCAAAGCAAAAGAAAGTTTTACTACAGGGAAGGGTACAGACTCCTCACATGGAGGAGGGACCCCAGAGCTGGAAGTCTGTTGTGTGGTGGGAGAAGTCTTTTGTTTTCTGTTTTAGCTTCTCCCATTCTCCTTCCCACTGAGTGCGTTGCCTGGGGCGTGTGGAGATTTTTGTACCAGAATTAGTTCCCCTACCTGGGTCACGCTCTAGGCAGGACTGATTGGACCCCCCAATTGGGTCCAGGAGGATAGAAGCCTTTCTGATTGGCTCCTGTTGTGACAGCCTGTTGTTGTAGGTAGGGTACCTATGAACAGGATTGGGGGAAAAAAAGGAGGGACTTTCTGGTAGAAGTTCTTGTGGTTAGGCTAGTTGGAACTCGGGCGCATCTGGGCCCTTGGTGTTGAGTGCCACATCCTGTTTCAGCAGTCTGGACATATAAGCAAGAGGCTGTGAAATGAACAATTTTGATCAGGGGCAAAGTTAAGTTTCAAGATGGAGTCTGTCTGGTCCCTTATCACTGTTGTCAGCTCTCCCCTGAGGCCTGAGGCTGCTTCCCTATTCCATACCTGTCTAGGATTGGTCCTGACATGTTTGTTACGTGTTTTTTACTGATTCTTAGAGGAGAATTTGTTAAATTATTGTAGTATACGAAGTTTGAAACAGTCTTTATTGGTCATATAGGTGATATAGTAGACAGTGTCTTACTGTCAATCTGGAAATAAACAGCATTCTTCATTGGTATTGATTATATAGTGTTAAAGCACAAATCAATAAGCTTTTCCAAAAGTTGCTAAAATAGTGGTCTTGGGTAGGTTTTGGAAGGCCATATTTGATTCATGTACAAAACCTGGAATTTGAGAGAGCAGAATTGGCTGAAGATCCTTACATTAGTCTCCATGCATTTCTTTCACCTGGTATACATACACAGTTTGTAACAGACTGTCCAAAGTTATGTTTTTTTTAATTTTGTTTTTACTGCCTCTATTTTTAAACTTTTATTTAATAAATATAAATTTTGAAAGTACAACTTTTGGATTATAGCAGCTTTCCCCCCAATAACCTCCCTCCCATCTGCAACCATCCCATCTCCCACTCCCTCTCCCATCCCACTCTCCATCAAGATTCAAAGTTATGCTTTCAGATAAGTGTATTCATTGCTCATTTGTATGTTATCCTATTCAGTGTAGTCTTGCTGCTGTTTTTCAGATACTCACTAGTCACTTATATATATATAGTCAAATCCAGAGACTATTCTGTAGTCTTCGTGTTACTTAAATCTTCTGCCATATTTGAAATTACTACTCATGATCATTCTTTTCCATGAAATTCTTTGTTAGTTTCTGTCATGATCTTATTGATGGTTTCATCTCTTTCCCAGAATTTTTCTACTTTTCTAAATCATTGTTCTTCAGATGTTCCATCCAGTTCCCTATTCACCTCACTCTGCAGTTCTCCTTGACTGATTTAGCTCCCTGTGGTTTGACATTGCTGTTTACCTCCAGCACGGACCATTTCTGAACCCTTAGATCTTAAGTTCAGATCACTTTTAAATGCTTCTTTGTAGCTGTCCAAAAGGAACTTGGAGTGCAATGAATCCAAGTTTTGACACTTGAGCCAATCGTAAGTGTACAGATCAGTAGCAGTAAGTATATTAATGTTAATATGCAGCCATGATTACCATCCATCTGTAGATTATTTTTTATCTTCCACAGACAAAACTCTGTGTGCATCACACACTAAATCCCAATTCTCTGCTACAGTGGACTGTAGTGACCACTATTCCACTTTGTATTTCTATGAACTTTTCTTCCCTAGGAACCTCATGTAAGTGGAATCATATAACATGTATCCTTTTGTTACTACTTATTGCAAGTAGCATAATGCATTCAAGCTTTATTCATGATGTATTTGTCAAAATTTCCCTTTTAAAGATCAATAATATTGCATTATATGTTGTCACGAGTGCCTACTGTCACGCAGCTTGACAGGGGCTAAGAGCGACGTGTCAGAGCATGGGGAAGAAAGGAACAGAAGGACACAAGACTGTCTTTGCAATGAAAGATTTTATTGCTTACACACCAGGGTTTTTTTTATCACACTATTCATCAGCATGCTCATTGAGGTCAATATGCTTAACAGTATCAATATACTTATCAATCTATACTATTTAACACACTTTTCAATAAACTTAACACTACTTAATGTGACTTAACTACTTAACTTAGCTACTTAGCTTAACATAACTACTTAGCTTAACATAACTGCTTAGCTTAACTACTTAATTTACTATAATAACACTTAACTATCAGAGTAACACTATTTAACTACTACTTGACTTACTATAATAACACTTAACTATCAGAGTAACACTATTTCCTTAATGACTAGTGGACTACTGGAATCAATACCATTAATATCAGTATCAAAAATACTACTTGAACTTATTTACTAATCCACAGATCACAGTATACAGTATTAAAATAACTTTGAGGGCTATCCAATTATAATAGTATATGTGCATCAAGGTCTCCAGCATGATTTGCAGACACCTTGCATAGGCTCAAAACATAGGGTCAAAGCATAGTTATATTATATTACATATGCCTAACATTATTTGTAAAAGCTGCATTTTCAAGGCTCATATTATGGTCACGAAAAAGAGTGTCAGTGTTCAATGTCCAGAGCTCCATGTCTCAGCAGAGACAGATCTCGGATCAGTCACTTACAGGCAGGAAGTCGTGGGAAGGCTGTCACTCTAGGCAGTAGTCTCAGAGTTCCCAGGCAGAGAGCAAGTGAGAAGTTGGAGAGGTTCTCTGCTGAGAGGTCTGGTCCGGCTCTGCGGTCAGGTCTGGCAGCAGGCTGATAAGGACACCAGGCAAGGCAGTGAGGCGGCATCTTGGCTGGAGTTTTGATCCTGTAGTCACCTTGTGTCGCTTAGCAAGGGGGCTAGCGAGCTGACTCTTCAGCTCCAAATGCAGGGAGATCCAGAGGTTCACACACACTGGGCCTTTTGTCCGTTGTTGGCCTGTGCTGCTATCTGCTCCATGCAGAGTAGCGGGCTGCTTCTTCAGCTCCGGATGTGTGGAGATCCAGAGGTTCATGCACACTGGGCCATGATCCCCGAGAGGATGGAGAGCAGCACAAAAGGCTCCCTTTTTATCCTAATTTTTTTCTGCAGCTCACCTGCTGTTCACATGCTGTCCAGTCTTGTCTCAGTCCAATTAGTTCGGAGTTCCCTGAGATGTCACTAATCCATTGTCTGGGATCGGGTGTCACTAGCTCATGTCCAATCCTTGTGCGAGTTGGTGAGGTAACTCAAGCTATTGCCTATAGCATACACTTATCAGGTTGTCCAGAGATGTCTGTCCAGTCTGATGAGGGGCATTTTTCTAGCAAGTGCTGAGCTTGACATGAATGATATCATCAGTTCCTGGCTTAGCATGAGTAACTCCATTTTCTGTTACTTTCACTTTGTGTATAGTGGCAGTTTTGACTCTAGATGTTTTCCTGTGGAGTTTCCACAGCTCACCTCCTTCTGCTGATCAAGTAAGTGGTGGTCTGTGACTCTTTTGGGATTCTCTGTGGGATTCTCCACATATGTGTATACCACCTTATGTTTATCCACTCATCCTTGGAAGCTTGGGTTGTTTCTATCTTTTTTTTTTTCTGTTATGAATAATACTGCCATGAGCACATGCATACAAATATCTGTTCTAGTCCTTGCTTTCACTTCTGTATTGAAATTTATGGACTGTATGAAATTCCGTTTACTATTTTCATGAACCTCCATCCCATCTTCAGCATCAGTTCAACCATTTTACATTCAAACTAACAATGCATTGGGGTTTCAATTTCTCCACATCTAAGAATTATTATTTTCTGTTCCCCCCCATATTTTGGCCATTGTAATGTTTGTAAAGTGGTATTTTATTTTGGTTTTGATTTGTATTTCCCCAGTGACTGGTTATGTTGAGCATTTTTTCATGTTTTTATCAGCCATTTGTATTTATTCTTTCTAGAAAATGTCTATTGAACCTTTTTGTTCATTTTGTCTGATTTTAAGTGGTTTGGCTTTTAAAATATGTATTCTAGATATTATTCTGTTATGAGATATATTCTATTGATAGTATCTTTTGATACACAAAAGGTTTTATTTTTATACACTTGAAGTTACCTTTTTTCTTGAGTTGACTGTGCTTTTGGTGTCATATCAAATAAATGATCACCAACCTCAGTGTCTTGGAAGTTTCTCCCCTGTGTTTTTTCTTAAGTGAACAATTTAAATTCACTATTCTAGTATGATATTGCAGCATAACATATGAGATGATGATTATTATTCACTTTTTAAGAATTGATTCAGTCCAAATTTCAGCACTCCATGTTTTCAATTAAGATATTATCTTTCTTCCCTAATGACTTTATTACTGTTCTGAATATATAGAGTTCTGTTGGCTAAGCAAATCCCTAAGACCAGCACACATTTAAGGGTGATTCCTTTCCACTTCGAAGATAGAAGTAGGAAAGAAATTCTAACACTTTTAATCTACGGAAGATGTCATTGCTATAGTATATTTTGTTCAACATACATTCTAAATCCTTCGTAATTTCTTCTTTCACTTATAAATTGTTTAGAAATGTGTTCGATTTTTAATATTTGAGGCTCTCATGGATTTTTTGTTGCTGTCTATTTTCTGTTGTGGCTAGAGAATATACTGTTTTAAGATCTCAGTCTTGGGGCCAGTGCTGTGGCGTAGCAGGTGAAGCCACCACCTGCAGGGCCAGCATTTGGACTGCACCCAAATGGACATTTGGGTGCCAGTTTGAGTCCCGGCTGCTCCACTTCCAATCCAACTATCTTCAATAGCCTGGAAAAACAGTGGAAGATGGCCCAAGTCCTTGGGACCCTGCATCCTTGTGAGATACCCATAGGAAGCTCCTGGCTTTGGATTGGTGCAGCTCCAGCTGTTGTGGCCATCTGGGGAGTGAACCAGTGGATGAAAGACCTCTCTTTCTGTCTCTCTCTGTCTCTGTCTCTCTCTGTCTCTGCCTCTTTGTAACTCTGCCTTTCAAATAAATAAATCTTTAAAAAAGATTTCAGTCCTTATACTTTTTAAAAAAGATTTACTTATTTATTTGAGAGGCAGAGTTATAGACAGAGAGGGAGAGACAGGAAGGTCTTCCATCTGTTGGTTCACTTCCCAAAAGGCCACAAGGGCTGGATCTGAGCTGATCTAAAGCTTCGTCTGGGTTTCTCATGTGGGTACAGGGGCCCAAACACTTGGGCCATCTTCCACTGCTTTCTCAGGCCATAGGCAGAGAGCTATATTGGAAGAGGAGCAGCCAGAATACGAACTGGCACTCACATGGGATGCCGGTGGCTATGCGCTCAACCTGCTGCAAATACAGTGCCGACCACTATACTTTATCATTCAATGTATGTTCTGCCTTGCTGAGTTTTCCCCTAAGTGCTTTATAAATATCAGTCAAGATAGTGTTTTTCATGTCTGTATTCTTACTCACTTAGAGGAGTATTAAGTTTTTCATTTAAAGATACTTTTTAAAAACTTTTATTTAATAAATATAAATTTCCAAAGTACAGCTTTTGGATTACAGTGGCTTTTTACCCCCCATAACCTCCCTCCTACCCGCAACCTTCCTATCTCCTGCTCCTTCTCCCATTCCATTCACATCAAGATTCATTTTCAATTATCTTTATATACAGAAGATCAGTTTAATATATACTAAGTAAAGATTTCAACAGTTTGCACCCAAACAGAAACACAAAGTATAAAGTACTGTTTGAGTACTAGTTATACTGTTAATTCACATAGTACAACACATTAAGGACAGAGATCCTACATGGGGAGTAAGTGCACAGTGACTCCTGTTGTTGATTTAACAATTGACACTCTTGTTTATGGCGTCAGTAATCACCCGAGGCTCTTGTCATAAGCTGTCAAGGCTATGGAAGCCTTTTGAGTTTTGAGTTTGCCAACTCTGGTCTTATTTAGACAAGGTCATAGGCAAAGCAGAAGTTTTTTCCGCCCTTCAGAGAAAAGTACCTGCTTCTTTGATGGCCTGTTCTTTCCGCTGGGATCTCACTCACAGAAATCTTTCATTTAGGTCATCATTTTTTTTTTTTGCCACAGTATCTTGGCTTTCCATGCCTGAAATACTCTCATGGGCTTTTTAGCTGGATCTGAATGCCTTAAGGGCTGATTCTGAGGCCCGTGTGCTGTTTAGGACATTAAAGATACTTTTGAAAGGGAGAGAGAGAGAGAGAGAGAGAGAGAGAGAGAGAGAAGAGAAGAGAAGAGAAGAGAAGAGAAGAGAAGAGAAGAGAAGAGAAGAGAAGAGAAGAGAAGAGAAGAGAAGAGAAGAGAAGAGGAGAGGAGAGGAGAGGAGAGGAGAGGAGAGGAGAGGAGAGGAGAGGAGAGGAGAGAGGCAGAGAGATCTCCCATCCAATATTTCATTCTCAAAATGTCTGCAACAGCAAGGGCTGGGCCAGGCCAAAGCAAGAGCTAGCAATTGAGTCCAGATCTCCCGCCAACTAATTGAGCCACCACCTGCTGCCTCCTACAGTGCTTATTAGATGGAAGCTGGAGTCAGGAGCATAGCTGGGACTCAAGCCAGGCATGGAGTATTAGTTGTCCAATGTTAATTGTGGATTGTTCCCTATTTAGTTCTGTTGTTTTTGTTTTGTGTCCATTAAGGCTTGGCTTTTAGGCACATACACATTTATAATTGTTATATCATCCTCGCATATGACCTATTCATCATTGTTTAATATCTCTTTTTCTAAAGTAATGCATTTTATGTTGATTCCTCTGGTAGTAAGACCGGCTTGAACTTTTTAGTATTAATATTTGCATAGTATATCTTTCCTCTTCCTTTACCTTTCAGTGTCTTTTTATTTAAAGTGTGTTTGTATGTAGCATGTTATCTTTTTATATCAGGTCTGATGGTCTCTGCCTTAAATTTGCTCCATTTACATTAATCTGTGGTTGCATTTAGGACTTTCACTTTGCTACCAATTTTATGTTTTTCTTATCTGATATTTGTTCCCATTTTTTCTTCCCTATCTTCTTGTATGTTAATCAAATATTTTTAGTATTCCCCTAAACAGGTAATTAGGATTATGTATGGGCTCTCATGGAATCTGACTAGTATCCTTGTAAAAGAAACACCACAGTGTGTATGCAGAGGCAAGACCCTGTGAGAGCGTGACAAGAAATAAACTTGTTCTTGGATGCCATTTTCTATGAAAAATAAGTTTCTATTATTGACACCTACATTTCTGTGATATTTTATTACAAGGACTTTTAGGAGAATACTTTTAAACCCTCATCATTGTATAATAGTTTTTATCTACATATGTGAGATGTAATTTGCTTTAAGCAGTCATATGCATATAAATGATATATAGTCCCTTATGCTTACCTTTGGTAAATGTGTACGTTTATTGTTTGCAGTGGTCTTGCTTTCCTACATCTAAATTAGTATCTAGTTTCATTTTCTTCCAGCCTGGAGACTTTCTTCCGCATTCTTGAAGTGTATGTCTGCTGGTGATGAATTATCTTAGTTTTAGTTTTTGCTTATCTGAAAATATCTTTATTGTACTTCATTTTTTAGATAGGCCCAGTGGATATAGAATTATGTATGAATTGGTGGCTGCTTTCTGCCAGCACTTTAAAGATATCTTTCCATTGTTTCTAATGAAAACTCAGCCATCATACATGTATGATTGTACGCCAGTATGCTGTGTCCTGTTTTCTCACTCCC
The DNA here is from genome assembly GCF_033115175.1 of Lepus europaeus. Lineage (NCBI taxonomy): Eukaryota > Metazoa > Chordata > Mammalia > Lagomorpha > Leporidae > Lepus > Lepus europaeus. The sequence goes on along the minus strand of NC_084838.1, from coordinate 90,481,113 downwards.
TGCTTTCAAGATCTTCTCTTTGTTTTTGGATTTCTTTAGTTGTAGTGATTTGCTAGAGTAATTTTCTTTGTGTCCATCCTGATTAGGGATCATTAAATACCTCTGTAATTTAGTACTTTCACAAAATTTGGGAAAATTTTAGATGTTTGTCTTAAACACACATTTTGTGTTCTATTTTCTCTCTGAAACCCCAGTTGAATGTATGTTAGATTGCTTTCTGAGTTATCCTACTGGTTTCTGAGCCTATGCCTGTTTTTCTTCTCTCTTTGATAAAGATCAGAAAATATCTATTGATCTATTTTCTCCCTAAGTCCATTTTGTGTTATTATAACACAATACCACAAACTAGTTAATTTATAAAGAAAATAAACTCATTTTTATAGTTCTGGAGGTTGGACTATCCAAAGTTGAAAAGCCATGTTTGGTGAGGGCCTTCTTACTGCATGGTAAGATAAAAGATAAAATACCTAGCAATACATTTTACAAAAAAAGTACATAACTACATGACAGGGAAAAAGATAACATGAAGGATACAAAAAAGAACTAATCAAATGACATGACATACCATGTTCATAAACAGGGAGATTCATAAAGACATAAAATCTCCCTAAAACAGTAAAGTAACTTGACATTATCACAAAGAAACAGCAAATGTTTGATATTATCACAAAGAAACAACACACATACACACAAGCTGATTTTTAAGTTCATGTAAGAAATTAAAGAAGCAAGAATAGACAACATGTGGTAGACTGTGCTTGTGGTTCATCCATATTCAACATTGTTCCCTGTATCAGCTCTGGCTGCCATAACAAATATCACAGACTGGAGAGCTTAAATAGAAGAAATTTTTAAAATATTTATTTATTTTACTTGAAAGTCAGAGTTATACAGAGAGAGGAGAAGCAGAGAGAAAGAGAGAGAGAGAGAGAGAGAGAGAGAGAGAGAGGTCTTCCATCGGATGGTTCACTCCCCAATTGGCCACAACGGCTGGAGCTGTGCTGATCCGAAGCCAGGAGCCAGGAGCTTCCCCTGGGTCTCCCATGTGGGTTCAGGGGCCCAGGGACTTGGAATGTCTTCTACTGCCTTCCCAGGCCACAGCAGAGAGCTGGACAGGAAGTGGAGCAGCCGGGTCTCAAACCGGTGCCCATAAGGGATGCCGGCTCTTCAGGCCAGGGTGGTAACCTGCTGCACCACAGTGCCAGCCACGATTTGTATATTTTATACAGTGCTAAATAATTTTAATGAGAGAGTTTATCCTCCAGTGTTTTTGTTTTAATTGTGATATTGCCTTTCAGGCTACAATACAAATATATATATAATTTATGTTAAGGAAACATGCTTTGAATGTTCTTTATTATCTTTATTGAGGAGCTCTTGTCCTGACTGTTGATGTACAATGTAATACTTTATCCATTATAGTATATAGTATTTTTGTTCTAGTACTATTGTTTGAACTCTGTAATTAACACACAATTATTCTTAGGTGTTCAAATTTTAACTGAAAAGTGATCCCTGTTAAATATAAGAGTGGGAAAAAGAGAGGGAGGAGATGTACAATTTGGGGCATGCTCAATCGGACTTGCCCCAAATGGTGGAGTTGGAAACCTGCCAGGGGATTCCAATACAATCCCATCAAGGTGGCATGTACCAATGCCATCTCATTAGTCCAAGTGATCAATTTCAGTTCACAATTGATCACTCTGATAGGTCTAAGAGTCAATGGGATCACACAAACAAGACTAGTGTCTGCTAATACTAACTGATAGAATCAAAAAGGGAAAAAACGATCCAACATGGGAAGCAGGATACACAGCAGACTCATAGAATGGCAGATGTCCTAAATAGCACTCTGGCCTCAGAATCAGCCCTTAAGGCATTCGGATCTGGCTGAAGAGCCCATGAGAGTATTTTAGGCATGGAAAGCCAAGACACTCTGGGAAAAAAAAACCAGAAGACCTAAATGAAAGATCACTGCAAGTGAGATCCCAGTGGAAAGAACGGGGCCATCAAAGAAGGAAGTACCTTTCTCTGAAGGGAGGAGAGAACTTCCACTTTGGCTATGACCCTATCGGCATAAGATCAAAGTCGGCGAACCCTAAAGGCTTCCATGGCCTTGGCAACTCACGACTAGAGTCTAGGGAGATTACTGATGCCATAAACAAGAGTGTCAAATTGTTAAGTCAACAACAGGAGTCACTGTGTACTTATGTCTCATGTGGGATCTGTCCTTAATGTGTTGTTAATTACTTACTTCTAAAACTCAAATTTGTTGCAAATCTGTACCTGGGAGATGTTGTCTTAACATTAACAATAATGTGCCTTATGTAAATTCCATTATTAATAAGCTTAAAAATGAAATACAACATATTTTTATTACTAACCCTTTGTCATTTGTAGGATCTCAGTGGATCCATTGGTTGTTATTGTAGGCTGAACCATTGTTATTCCTTTTAATTTGCCTAGGATGTTTTCCATGTGTACTGCAACTTACACTATGTGCATTGTGATCTATCTGGATGGAGATTCATCATTTAAAACTTCGTACTAAGCCTTATTTGTAACCAAAATTGCTATTTTTGGCCTTGTGTTTCGTTCGTCTGACATTCTCACTTGATGTAAGCTGGGTCCTCAAAGATGGGTAAGACACTCAGCATCCTGTACTGACCTAAGACAGGGCTCCTGATCGAGTTGTCGGAGTTACCAATGACAGGTAAGGCAGAGATGATTGAGTGCAACCTAAAACAGAGGCCATTCTCAATAAAATAAAAAAGGAGGAGATTTAGGCAGCCCCTGAGCATGTCAAGGCAGTCTTGGCTCTAAGGAAAACATAAGATAAAGAAGTCATGTATACCCGCAAAGGAATGTGGAAGGAGGATGTTGATCAAGGATGTTCTGTTAAAATTAACTGCTGTTGCAGGAAGGCAAATAAGCTGCTTACCTATGTAGATGTTTGCTAACCCTTTGTACTCTCTTGGTAAACAGCCGACTAGGTGTATTAATACTGCCAAAACACTAAAATAAACGAGCCTTGATCAGCCTTGTTGTCTTGGCTCCATTCTCTGCGCCCTTGTCTCTCCTTCATTCCCACTCCTTCTTTCAGGTTCTGTTCGACTGGTGTGGCTGGCCCGCACAATGATGTAGCCTATAAAGGCATAAATACCCCAGGGCCACAAAAGTGACAACATGGCCTTGATAATTCCCTTTTGTTTTCTGTGCATAAATACACATACATTACAAAAGTGATATTATTCTGCCTCTATCCCTCTGTAATATGTTTTCCTTATATAGAAAAATTTATAAATGTGATTTTGAGATATAAACATCTTTGTTATGAATCTTATGAGTATTTAATGTATACTGTAGAATTAGCACTATTTTATACTTTGGACAATTTTGTAGATTCCTAATTATTTAATGAGTTTCCTCTTTTATGCTATTACAATTAGGAAGATATTAAATAGATCTCTGATAGAAGATAGAACACAATACCTGGAATTCTGCAGTATGAAGCAAGTGAGTTCTTAAAAGTAAAATGGCTGAATTCAAAGCCTATGAAAATGAAGTTATTTCAGAGTTTGTGGGAATATGGAATTAAGAAATGTTATTTTCCCCTGCCTTAAATCCTATACAAAAATCAATGCAAAGTGGATCAAGCATCTAAATCTAAGACCTGAAACCATCAAATTACTAGATGAAAATATAGGGGAAACACTGCAAGATATTGACTTAGGCAAATATTTCTTGGATAAAACCCAAGAAGCACAGGTCATAAAGGCATGTTCAAAGAAGTTTATATGTTTCAGAAATATTGAAAATATGGGATCTTGAGTGAATTTGCTTGAGGTTAAAGCTAGACATCTCCAGTGAATACCTAAGTGACCCAAAGCAAGTCACGTAATTGCACCAAATGCATTTCTCCTGTACTGGAGTGGAGGACAATAAAAGTAGCATATGTAACTTGCTTCTCATAGTGCCTACTAATTAACTTTTAAAAAAGATTTTATTTGTTTATTTGAGAGAGTTACAGACAGAAGGAGAGACAGAGAAAGAAAGGTCTTCCATCTACTGGTTCACTTCTCAAGTGGCTGCAAAGGCTGGAGGGAGCTCTGCCGATCTGAAGCAAGGAGTCAAGAGCTTCTTATGGGTCTCCTACATGGGTGCAGGAGGCCAAAAAAGCACTTGGACCATCTTCACTGCCTTACCAGGCCATTAGCAGAGAGTTGGATAGGAAGAGAAGCAGCCGGGACTCGAACCAGAGCACACATAGAGTGCCAGCGTCAAAGGTGGAGGCTTAGCCTATTATGCCACAGCACCAGCCCCACTAATTAACTTTTTATAATAAATATCAACTCAGTATTTATGTATTCATTGACTCTTTTGCAGTTGGAAGGTATTTCTTTTACTGGATGGTTTAAAAAAATCCATGAATTGTACATTTTATGTATGTATGTAATTGTTTCTAAATATTTCCAGTTAATATTTTGATTTAGGCGTTAGTGGATTTCATGTCTCTCCATACCTAATTACTTACTCTGTCCTTCAGAAGAGGACTAAATGTATTCACGCAAGAAGAAAATAATACAAAATATGCTTTAATTGTAAAATACCATCAATTTTCATGCAGAATGCATCCCATTTTGAGACAGCCACAGGAAGACCTCAACAATCAAAAACAGTACAGGGAGTTACTCCTACTACACCAACTTCTCCTTCCTTTCTCCTCTGCAGTCCTCCAGTTCAGCCCTAGCACTCCCCACTGGTCAAACCTGGGAGCATAGAAATAAGCAGCTGCAATGGCTGATAATGCTCCGTATTCCATGTGGAAGCAGGTACATTTTCCTGTGGGTAAGTAGCATAATGAGACTGATTCGCTCTGACCAGCTGATCTAAAATCACTCAGCATACATTGTGCTGACTGGGAAGCTTCTCCCAAGAGTTTCTTCTGAAACTTTTCAGTCCCCTGGATGCTAATTAAATTGTAGAGGATAATATTTGCAAAGTTCAATGGCCCCACTTGCAGCAATTATCAGTTACTAAACATTAGTGCCCGACATACCATCTGATGATTGTTTTTCTTATCCAAAGGGATTTTTGCTAATCACAGTCCCCTGTTTCTTTCCATTAATTCTTCAAGAAAGTGAATTAACTAATGACTCAAATGGCTCAGAGGTAGAAATTTCTTTCCTCATTGGAACTTTTGTCCCTGGGGGATTGAGTTTTATACAGAAACACCTGGTCTCACTGTTAAGGTAAGGGTCTAAATTAGAGGCCTGCCTCTGAGCCTTGGCCAAGAAAAAAAAAGCACTTCCTGCTCATTCATTGCCTCAGTGATTGCATCAGTTTAAACAGGAAGAAAAAGAGGTTGGCCAAGACCTGCTAATCTTAATGTGTTTCTTGAAAATGACTGCTACTAACACGAGAGTGGTATTTCTTAACAAAAGTGATCCAATCAATTTCTGAAACTGGCTGCCAAACTGGCTGTTGGGAAAGGTACCAAGCACATTGTGTCCTGCTCTGACTGTGGCTTCTGTAGACCACAGGAAGGGACAATGGTGGCATTGACATAAAGGTGTGCTGTGTTTAGCTGAATTTGTAATGCACTTCATGGCCTTCATTATGCAGATAATCTTTTGCTGGAAATAATAGTTTGGACTCTCTTTAAATAAATGACCTTAAGGGGCCAGCGCTGTGGCACAGCGGGTTAACGCCCTGGCCTGAAGTGCTGGTATCCCATATGGGCGCTGGTTCAAGACCCAGCTGCTCCACTTCTGATCCAGCTCTCTGCTATTGCCTGGGAAGGCAGTAGAAGATGGCCCAAGTCCTTCGGCCCCTGCACCCATGTGGGAGACCCGGAAGAAGCTCCTGGCTCCCAGCTTCGAATCAGCGCAGCTCTGGCCATTGTGGCCAATTGGGGAGTGAACCATTGGATGGAAGACCTCTGTCTATCTTCTGCCTCTCCTCTCTCTGTGTAACTCTGGCTTTCAAATATAAATAAATCATTAAAAAAAAATGACCTTAAAATTAATGATCCAATTTGTTTAAAATCTAATTCAGGAAAGACATTAGATCCAAGGGCAGAGCAATCATGAATTCTGCACCTTTTTACTGAATCAATTACAGATAAATAATAATTAAAAAAAACTGCACCTATGCTGATCATTTAGATTTTCTTTTATATAACATGATACTCTAAACAATATGATAGTATAGCAACTATATGAAATTTGCACTGTGTCAGGTGTTTTACATAATCTACAGATAATTTAAAATATATTGGAGAATCACATAAGTCATAGGCAAATACTATACCATTTTACATAAGGGACTTGAGACCTGCAGATTTTGGTATGCACAGATTTGGGATCTGTGTTGGTTCTTGGATAAATTCCCTTTGGATATCCAGGGATCACTATATTGCTGAACCCCACTTTCTGCAGCAGCAGCAGTCTTTGCCCTTTGATCTTATACCAATGGCAATTTTTTCCCAAGAGACAGTGATCTCAATTGTCCATGTATTTCTTTCCAAGGGTAAAATGGAATCCAAATGGCCATCCTCCTCCCTCAAAGAACCCAGATCTGAGCTGCTACTAAATTGCATTCTGTTTGAAAGAACAACATATAGCCCTGTCACTACAAGAAGCTTTGAAAACAGGGCTGGAGTTCTTTCTAGAGCACAGAGCAGGTTCCCAGCCTCCTGTAGCTGCAAGATTTCTGGGCATGAACCGTGACTCTATTCTCACTCTGTGGGATCTAGGGATGTTCCCTTTGCATCATGTGGCTCTGTGCCAGCAGAGGTCATTAAAAGACAATAGGACCAGACCTCAGTAGGTCCACATCTGTATCTCTTAGTATAGGGTGCTGAGTGGCCAGGGCAGAAGCCCTAATATCACTCCTGCATGCTGTTTGGGAACTGGGGTAATTCCCTCTGTGCTTTGCAGCCCTGAGCCCTGGGACTTTTTGCTGTTGGTACTACAACTCCTGGAATGACTCACACTCACCTGTAGCATCTGGAGAGCCCTATCTGCATTTCTTTGCCTTTGGCTGGAGGCTGCTTATCCACCATCCTCAGCATAACAGGCACTAACTCTGTGAGGCTTGGGTAATGATCTTACTGGATCCTGCAGCCCTAGGACTCTGACCTAAGTTCTATATTACTTTGAACCACTGAATCAATCATGCAGGACCTAGGGAAGAATCTACGTGCATTCCACTGGCCCAGGCCTAAGCCTGCTACAATCACTGGCATAGCCTATATTCGCACTATAGGACTGAAGAAAGGTCCCCTTTATAGTCTGATTTTCAACATAGTGATGAGTGTTTGTTTTTGGGGATATAGAAAGAATAGTTATTGCTTAATCTGGCAGGAACTCAGGCATTTTACTTGCATGATCTCATTAAATCATGGAAGCAGTGTTTATAAGTCTCAGTAATTAATCTTATTCTCATTTTGCTGGAGTAAAATGAAATTCACAGCAGTGAAGTCACTTACACAGGCTCTCCCAGAAAGTGTTGCAGGATGAGTATAATATGACATAGTAGTAGTCTAATCTATACATGGTATCTCTTATGGTATTTTGCTTCAATGTTCATATGTGTAATTGGATGTTCACAACAGGAAATCAGACATGGGTCTTTGTTCTAAGTTTTCTCTGGGGGATATTTCTCTTTTATTATACTTATTTAAGAGGTACAGTAAGATAATTCAGTACAGGCAGAGTGTGTAATGATCAAATAAAATTTGTTAGATTTCTGTCTTAAGAACTTTATTAGCAGATGAAAATTGTCCATATTTCTGGAGTATAGGGTGATCTTTCAATACATCTATAGAATGCTGCTAATCAATAGGAATATTTAAAGTTTCTATTTTCATATTACTTTAGTTTTGGAGAACTCAAGCTCCTCTATTCCAGTTATTCATAAAATATACAGTAGTTCATTGTGAACTACAGTCATTTTGTTGTGCTGTATCATATAGAGTGTATTCTTTCCATCGACCATATTTTGGTATGCATTATTTAACTTCCCTCTGTCCTTCCCCTAACCATTCTCAGGCTCCAGTGGTTATTCTGTATTCACATATGAAACCTCTTTATTTTTTTCAAACCATCTCCAGCATGTTTTTTCTTTCTTTTTTGTTAATAGCTGTTCTGTGTTGAGATGATATATCACTGATATGCATTTCTCTGATGGCTAATGAAATTGAGTAATTTTTAAAATATAATTGTTATGTAACTGAATTTCTTTTCAGAAATATCTATTCATTTTATTTGTCCATTTTTAATTGGATTGTTTCAGTGTTGTTGTGATTTTTGAGTTATTGATGTATTCTGGATATTAATCTTTTAGAAGATGAAGAGTTTGCAAAAATTTTCTCTAATTCTGTAGATTGTCTCCTCATTCTGTTGATTGTTTTGAAACTTCTCAGTTTGTTGTAATCCCATTTGTGTATACTGGTGTTTGTTGCCTGAGATTTTGGGGGTTTATTAAAAAAATCATTGCCTACACAAGTGTCTTGATGTGTTTTCCCTGTGTTTTTTCTATTAGTTTCATATTTTGAGGACTTGTTTCTGGCCCTATAATTTAAAAAAAAAATTACATAGGTGATCTGGACTTTAAATTCTCTATGGCTTTAATACAAAATACACATTGTTACATTTTGAGAATGTTAGATTATTTTATCTGTGGCCAATTTTAAAAAATTGCATTGAATTTTTGAATTTCTTTGGATAGTATGGATATTTTAGTGATATTAATTCTTCAATCCATGATCATAAAGGTCTTTCAAATTTTTGTGTGTTCCTCAATTTCTTTTATAAGTATTTTAATTTTCTTTATAGAGATATTTCACTTTCTTGGCTCAATTTATTTGTGGGTTTTTTACATTTTGCAATTATTGTGAGTAGGCTTATTTTCATAATTTTTCTTAAAAAGTTTGGTGTATGATAATACTACTGATTTTTACATGTTGATTAGGTATCTTGTATGTTTACTGAATATGTTTCAGGTTTTTGGTGGGGCATATAAGATTTTTCCTATAGAAAAATCATATTATTTTCAAATAGAGATGATGGACTTTCTCGCTTTATTATTTGTGTATAAAATTTTCTTTTACTGCCGGCGCCGCGGCTCACTAGGCTAATCCTCCGCCTTGCGGCGCCGGCACACCGGGTTCTAGTCCCGGTCGGAGCACCGATCCTGTCCCAGTTGCCCCTCTTCCAGGCCAGCTCTCTGCTGTGGCCAGGGAGTGCAGTGGAGGATGGCCCAAGTCCTTGGGCCCTGCACCCCATGGGAGACCAGGAGAAGCACCTGGCTCCTGCCATCGGATCAGCATGGTGCGCCGGCCGCAGCGCGCTACCGCGGCGGCCATTGGAGGGTGAACCAACGGCAAAAGGAAGACCTTTCTCTCTGTCTCTCTCTCTCTCACTGTCCACTCTGCCTGTCAAAAATAAAAAAAAAAGAAAAAAAATTTTCTTTTACATAATTGCTCTGGCTAAGGCTTCCAGTCCTGTGATGGATAAGAATTAAAGCCATACTGTAGGCAGGTGCTGTGGCTTAACAGGCTCATCCTCTGCCTTGTGGCACTGGCACACCGGGTTCTAGTCCTGGTTGGGGCGCCGGATTCTATCCCAGTTGCCCCTCTTCCAGGCCAGCTCTCTGCTATGGCCTGGGAAGGCAGTGGAGGATGGTCCAAGTCCTTGGGCCCTGCACCCACATGGGAGACCAGGAGAAGCACCTGGCTCCTGGCTTCGGATCAGCGTAGTGCGCTGGCTGCGGCGGCCACTGGAGGGTGAACCAACGGTAAAAAGGAAGACCTTTCTGTCTGTCTTTCTCACTGTCCACTTTGCCTGTCCAAAAAAAAAAAAAAAAAAAAAAAAAAAAGCCATACTATAAAGCATTTCTCACACGGACCCTTCTAACCGTGGAAATACAGAGTAACCGTCCTACAAAACATGTCTGGAAAACACTCAACCATAGTAACAATGACCTCCCCAAGATGTTCCTGCAAGGCAGTATGGTACAGAGCTCTCTGGCACATCTGGTTGTTCAACATGTCAAAGCAGATTGGTTGTTCTTCTGGACAGGGATGGGAATGTTCTTTAAAACCAAGAAGATACAGAAATAATTTAGATGGAGGAAACTCTAAGATTTGTGTTTCATGTAGTTGGTATTCCTTAATTTATTAATCCTTACAACTGCTTTATGAGATAGGTACTGATTATCCCCCACTTTATACTCAAAGAAACTAACATTTACACATTACTCAAATACCACATGCAAACTCCCAAATCAGAAAGGGATGAAATTACTATTCGGAGCCAGTTATTTTTAACTGCTAGGAAGTCCTCAGGCTCAGTACCAGGGCAACTAAGAGCAGCCGGAGAGAAAAACTGGTTTAATTTTCAAGGCCTCCTAAGTAATTAAGGGTGAACAGTGGGACCAGGGGGGCAGTCAGCTCTCAAATAATGAGCATAAGAAAACCCTCAAGGTTGGCTTCTTTCAGGTCTCCCACGTGGGTGCGGGGGCCCAAACACTTATACCATCTTCTATTGCTTTCCTGGACCATAGCAGAGAGCTGGATCGGAAGAGGAGTGGCTGGCACATGACCAGCGACCATATGGGATGCTAGCACTGCAGGTGGAGGTTTAGCTTACTGGCCACGGTACCAGCTAGCCAGGAGCTTCTTCGAGCTCTCTCACATAAGTGCAAGGGCCCAAGTACTTAGGCCATTTTCTGCTGCTTTTCCAGGCACATTAGCAGGGAACTAGATCAGAAGTGAAGCAGCTGGGATGCCAACATATAGGATTTTGGCACCCAAGACGGCAGCTTTACCTGTAATGTCACAGCTCTGGCCCCTAATTCTATTTTCCATGAACTTTCAGAAGTATCTCTGTGTGCCATGCATCTGAAAATACAAAAGCCAGACCTATAATCAGATTATAAAAATAAGGCATGGTTGATACATAAGGTACTACAGACCAATAGATCATCCCACCCTATTGCACCAAGAGTTTCCTAAAACTCTGAGAGCCTGTGCAAATATTACATATACTGATTTTAAAGTAAGGGAGGATAGTACCATGGTGCTCTCCATTAGTGCAGAAGTAAGTCCCACCTCATCCCCATGCTGCCTCTGGAAGGTGGGCAGATGAGGCCCTTGGTTCCTTAGGGTCCAGCCAGGGCCAAGGCCTCCTGTATCAATCCTAAGTCCCACCCTACTGCCCAATAAATGAAGAGCCTCACAGGGATGGGAAAATAAGTAGGTGAACAAGACCATTATTGCATTACAAGATGGATTCTTTGTTCTGAACTGTAGTTGTAAACCAGGGACTTGGACTAGTAGCTTCTTCCACGGAAAGCCCTGGACTCTGCCACTGCCCCATTCCTCTTAAGAGCCTTTGGTCTTGGCTGGCGACACGGCTCACTAGGCTAATCCTCCACCTGCGGCGCCAGCACACCCGGTTCTAGTCCCGGTTGTGGCGTCGGATTCTGTTCTAGTTGCCCCTCTTCCAGGCCAGCTCTCTGCTGTGGCCCAGGAAGGCAGTGGAGGATGGCCCAAGTGCTTGGGCCCTGCACCCCATGGGAGACCAGGAGAAGCACCTGGCTCCTGGCTTCAGATCAGCGTAGTGCGCTGGCCGCGGCAGCCACTGGAGGGTGAACCAACGGCAAAGGAAGACCTTTCTGTCTGTCTCTCTCACTCACTGTCCACTCTGCCTGTCAAAAAAAAAAAAAAAAAAAAAAAAAAGCCTTTGGTCTCTGCATTCAAGCTCCAATTTCTCAATATACCTTCATTATCCAGGCTGCAGTAGGAATCAACTAGAATTCATAATTGTTTGATGAAAGAAGGGGAGCAAAGCAAAGGCTGCCCCCAGTGGAATCTGCAGAGCAGGGAGGCTTCCAGTGAGCTTGCCCCTCACCTTAAAGATCTGAATCAGCGCAGCATTTCCAGCTCCAAGGGCCGCCCCCCCTCCTTTCCCCCAGAGCCAGTGCGGAGGAAACTGAAGGTGCAGAGTGTGCTGGGCAGGGAAGGAGGAAGAGCCAGGGAAACAAGCGTAGGCGAGCCCAGTGTCGATCCACTTCCCGACACTACAGCCTTCTGTTAAGTCCGGATTCCGGGTCCCGGCCTGAGAGATTGTAACAGGCCGGGAATGAGAAACAGGTGGATCTGGGTTTTAACCAGCGTGATTCTGGCCAACTGGCGAATTTGGGTATTCTGTAAGGGGAAGCAACTTCCTGCTTCCATTTACGGGCCTCTGGCAGGGGCTGAGCTCTTAAAAGTCGAGATCCCGGCCGGCGCCGCGGCTCACTAGGCTAATCCTCCGCCTTGCGGCGCCGGCACACCGGGTTCTAGCCCCGGTTGGGGCGCCGGATTCTGTCCCGGTTGCCCCTCTTCCAGGCCAGCTCTCTGCTGTGGCCAGGGAGTGCAGTGGAGGATGGCCCAAGTGCTTGGGCCCTGCACCCCATGGGAGACCAGAGAAGCGCCTGGCTCCTGCCATCAGATCAGCGTGGTGTGCCGGCCGCAGCGCGCCAGCCGCAGCGGCCATTGGAGGGTGAACCAACGGCAAAAAGGAAGACCTTTCTCTCTGTCTCTCTCTCTCACTGTCCACTTTGCCTGTCAAAAAAAAAAAAAAAAAGAGTCGAGATCCCAGAAGTCGCTTTTCTTCAGTGTAGACCCTGCAGCATCTCCCATCTTCTTTTCTGCAACCACAGTCAGACCCTTCCCACCCACCCCAAAAGCGCTCTGCTGCTTCCGCGGTTTCATGGCAACCCCCAGGCTCCTTGAGTTCAGCATCCGGAAGTGGTGCAAAGAACCAAGGGGCTTCCTGGCGCCTACTGCTGGTCCGGGAAGCAAGTGTTCTGGTCCAGGACAGAGGTAACTTTGTTACAGTTACCAATGTTATTATTTTGCCACAATTTAAAATAATCTTGAAGGGGTTTCCTTTGGCTTGGTTTTGTTTTTGGATTTTGGAAAGGAATAATATTCGTGACTTGTCTTTCTAATACTTTCTGAACATTTTACACTCAGACATATGTGCTTTGGACAAACTGACACCTTGGCTGAGGGAATCCATGAGGACTAATGGGTTGGCGATTTACCTTTGCGCAGACCTGGTGTAGGGAAGGACACTCAGACGTGTGTAACTGACCACACTGAGAGGTTCCCATGCTGGGCATTTGTCCCCTCGTCTGTCCAGTCCTAATCCAGATGGAGAACTAGGGTTCTCCTAACCCCAGTGGGAGTGCAAAGGCTGTGCTCTTAGAACTACGTGAGGGAGGGCTTGGCTCTCAGAAGCCCTAAGAACCATTCCAGTCATCTTGTCTTAGAGAGACATGCCTGTGGTGTATGTTGGGGGAGGAGGCTGCTGCTTCTGGATGTGAGCCCCTGGGTCTGGGCATGGTGCATTAGCTGCTTCACGCTCTTGGCCAACAGGTTTCAAATGGGAACCCCCTGTTTTTGTTTTTGAAATAACTTGTTGGACTTCCAGGACCCTGCACAACCTCCAATTCAGGGAGCTTTCTTGGGGGGCAGTTTGGCTGTCCAGACTGGCCTGGCTGAATGGAAATTTTGACCTCTCAGGAAGCTGGTTGGTATCTGTGGCCGGTGTCCACAGAGAAGTGGGGAATGCTAGGGAGGTTGTTGCTTTTACTTTTTATGGAAACCAATCGAGAACTGTTATTCTCTCTGTTTTATAAAAGAGTAAGGGTGTTTCAGAGAATTTTGGAAACTTGCCCACTAGTGGAGTCCAGAATCAAACCTACACCAGGGTCTGGCTTCCAATCTCACACTCAATACTTTGATTTTTTTTTTTCCCGAGGGGCAGAGGAAAAGATAGAGCTCTCTAAATTGCTCCTTCACTCCCCAAATAGCCACAAAGGCCAGGGCTGGGTGGAGGACAGAGCAGGGAGCTGGGAACTCAACCAGACTTCCTCCTGCGTGGCAGGAACACAATTACTTGGGCCATTACTGCTGCCTTCCAGGGTCTGCAGACTACTAGGAACCTGAGAGTCAGGAGGTGGAGCCAGGATGGAACTCAGATATTCTGCTGCGGGGTGTGGGCTCTTTAGCTGGTGCCTGGACCTCTTTGGTCAAACACCTGCCTCAGTACTCTGAATTTAACTGAATTTTCTTTGGCTTGCATGAAGTGTTTATTCAGGCTCTCTTCTCTCCATTAATTTAGCCAAATCCATTGATCATTTAGCAATGGGCTTTTTCATTTTTGTCCCCCCCCTCATTGCCTGTAGTTTCCTGGGAAAAGAGGCAACAGTTTTATGAAGTTCTCTAACTGGCATACAGGAGGCTACATAAGGGTCTGCTGCCTGAGGAAGAACAGAGTGAGTGAGTGCTTCAGAATTTTTGTGTTTATCGTGCAAATTAGGAGAAGGAAACATGAGTGGCATTCACAATTCCCTTTCCTGAGCCATGCACCTAAGATATGTCCCCATTTATTGCTGTACCATAATATAGAATAATAGGACAAGTCCCACTTTTTCTCCTCCTATGATAAATGAGGACACTGAGGTGAAATCACTTGCCTAAAACTGCACTGACAGCTTATGTGGACTTGGGATTTAAACCAAGGATTGTTTTCCTGTTGCCAGAATCCACTTATTTTTTACATGCCACACCTGCTGGGGTATCTAGACTGATGAATAGTGGTCAAGGGCATGGTCATGTTTCCTTCTAAGTGAAAAATTAAATGTGAAAATTTGTAGTCGTGTTATTCTTCAGCTCGTTAATGATGGTGTTTTGAGATTCTACCACATCTTAGGCATGAGAGGAGAGAGGAAGCAGGTGAGCAATAACAGTACTGAGACTGGGGAGAGAGTTCCTCATTAAGGAAGCCATTCTTTTACCTGGGCCCTGGCCTAGGGAACCCTGAGACATCTGTTAATTAAGAGCTAGGAAAACTAGGAGAGTTTGCCCATCAGCTGTTTCCTTCCTAGGCTTGTGTAAGATGGACTTCAGAGTTTTTTTGTTTTTATAATTTTAATCAAAGAATGTATTGTGTAGGAGCAGAAAGAGAACAGTGGATTCTGTTGGATTTGGGATTGGGCGAGGTGCTGCTGTGGAATAGTGTTTTATTGTAAACCAATGCTTTGTTTCCTAGTTTTTAAAGAATCTATTTCAGTTCTAATAATTTACCAGCGGGCCTGTGGTTTGGCTTTCATTAAAAGACAGTGTTCTGCTTCCCCTTTGTTCCTGATACACTTTCCTAGGCTTTCTAGGCTTTAATTTACTGTGGCTACACTTCTGTTTCTTTCTTGAATTAAATTGCCATTTCCCTTTACTCACTGACCCTGTCACTCACAGTCTGTCACTAGTTTGTTTCGTAGCCATCCCCCATATCTCTGCCCCGATATGTGGTCTTTCTGCTTGGGTCTTCGGGGATGGCAGTTAGTTGAGCAATCCCATTGGCTACTGTGAGAAAGGCAGTACCTGTTTATGCCTGCAGGTGGCAGATAGAGTCTGCAGTATGGAAAGGGGCGGAGAGGCAAGGCTTCCTTCAAGAAGTTTTTGGTCAGTTTCAGGAATAGCTATTGACATAATGAAACTCTGAGCTCCAAAAATGTATCTTAGAATTCAACAAGAAATGAAATAAAGATGTACCAAACATCTCTCCCTCTTTTTCTCTGTGTATACACACAAGTATATATACTGCCATTTCAGAACCATGTTCTTTTTTTTTTTTTGACAGGCAGAGTGGATAGTGAGAGAGAGAGACAGAGAGAAAGGTCTTCCTTTTTACCATTGGTTCACCCTCCAATGGCCGCTGCGGCCGGCACATCTCGCTGATCTGAAGCCAGGAGCCAAGTGCTTCTCCTGGTCTCCCACGCGGGTGCAGGGCCCAAGGACTTGGGCCATCCTCCACAGCCTTTCCGGGCCACAGCAGAGAGCTGGTCTGGAAGAGGGGCAACCAGGATAGAATCCGGAGCCCCAACCGGGACTAGAACCTGGTGTGCCGGCGCCTCAAGGCGGAGGATTAGCCTGTTAAGCCACGGCGCCGGCCCAGAACCATGTTCTTAAATAACTTCAAGCCATGATTTAAAAACATTTTTCCATTTAGATTCAGATATTTTCTTTCTCTAAATACACCTTTTTTGTACTTAAATTTATGAAATATCAATCTGAGATTTATTTTTAAACTTCAACTATGTATAGGTTACATCAATGAATACTGAACCAGGTAATTAAAAGTGACATGCAGTATATCCAAGAGTTAAGAGTAAGGCCTCTGAAACAGCTAGGCTTGGGCTGGAATTCTTTTACTTCCACCTGTGAGCTCTGTGAACTTGGACAAATTGTATAACCTATCTGTGCCTTTGTTTTCAAAAATTAAGTGATATTAGCAGTTGCTATTACTGTCATTGTTTTTTTATTATAGTTTCCATAAATCACACTGGGCCATGATTTTATGTGTGCACATATGCAAACACACAGGTTTTATTTTATTTTTTTTCTATTTGAGTCATAGTTTTTTCAGATTTCAAGTTCATTAATGTGCAGATGGGTTTTCATACTGTGTTTTGCAGTCAGAAAGTTGTGGAAAGAATAGTAGGCTTCAAACGCCACAAGTTCCGTCATAATCTATGCCCGTGGGCATAGATGTGGCCCTGCTGTCTCTGGGCCCAAATGTTCATCTCTAACAAGTGCAATTGGCCTAGACAGCCACTAAGTCATCTTATTCTCATCTGTGGCCCCAATAACACCCTTATGGCAAAAATAAGGTCAGTTCCAAGCAATATACAATATAATGAGGAATAGGGAAATGCCTTTGGAGAGTTTCCCCATTTCCATGATCTCACCTGTTGGTGCCTTATTTCAGTCTGCTGAGGCTATTGGGCCATCCCAGAATAAAATGTTATTGGCTTCAGGCGAGGATTGAGAGAAATCAGGAACTGAGGAGAGAGTCTTCACAGTTTTTGGCTTTGCTAGAGTGTGAAAACCAAACTATTTGGCAGCTATCATTATTGCTGAAAACAACCAATTAGGTTAACATTCTAGTGGAATCATGGCTGCCCTTACCCGCTGGCCAACTTTATATCGGTAGATCAGTTATTTATTATTTATGGAGCACCTTATATGTGAATACAGATTTCTTGGTGCCCTAGAGATACAGCAATCCCATAGCAGGCTGTCTGTACATATTCCCTACCAGAACATGAGCCTGGTCCAGAGCAACAAGTAGACATGGCTACCTTAAAGTCAGAAAACATCACTAATGTCAAGGAAGGACTGAGGAACTGTTCCGGATTGAAGGAGAAGAAAGAGACATAACTACATGCACCATCTGAATTGAAATAATCTTTTTGCTTGAAAGGACATTATTGGAACATTGGTGAATGTTGAATGAACTCTGAGGTTAGGATGGATATAACGTATCTATGATACTTCCCTGGTCTTACTGATTGTGTTATGAATTATGGATTAGAATGTTACTGTAGAAAATCTACATTAAAATATTCATGGATGATAGTGTATCAAGTTGGAAATTTACTCTAAGTATAAAAAGACTTTCTACCTAGGGAGGCTAACCAAACTGACTCCCTGGGACAGTCCCAGTTTTATCATTAATAGTCATGTGTCTGGGGAAACCCCTTAGTCTAAGGCATTGTCAGTCACCCTATTTGTTTTGTGCCTTCAACTTTTCTGTAAGTTTGAATTGTTTCAAAATAAACTCTATCCCAGAAACAATAATGTATAAGCATGAAGAAGGAATCAATGCACTGTACCATGGTATAGACACTATGTGATGTAGTTGGCAGAAATGCTTATGGTGCACTGGCATGGTCAGAGTTCAGCAACAATGCTAAATAAGAGATTGCAGGAGGGCTGCCAGTCTGAGAACTCATAGCACCAAACATCCCATTGTTGTAGTGCAATTTCTAGTCAGCACTACTATCTCAATTGCACTGGCCTTGAACAAGTTATTTAATCATGCCAAGCCTGTTTCCTTTTTCCTCCTCTGAATATTGTTTGGTGTCAAATATGTTTCCTTGCATTAGAATCCTTTTCTTAAATGAAATGTCACTGTTTCTTTAAGTTGAAGGACATGAAGATTTCAATTCCTGTGGTCCTTTCAGTCTCTCCCAAGCCCTTATCATGAGCTCTTGATTCTTTTTGTAATCCCAGAACTCTGCAGTGAAAGACACTGGGCTTTGTAATTTGTAATTGCTCCTTTGCCTTTTAATATCAGGGGTGAGTCACTTTCCCCTAGAAAATTCTGTGATGTAGATATCAGTTATTTTCAGGATAGACATGGTATCTTCAGAAATTATTTCTCAGAGTGTATGAATGCACATTTAAGAGAAGTTGTTCATACAGTATTATTTTGTATTAGCATCATGTGTATAGCATTGTGATTTTGTCATTTAGCAACTCCCATGGATTCCTTAATTTATGAAACATGCTTATACTTTTAGTTGAAAAATAAGAATTTTATATATATTTGTGGGTTAGAAATTTATATTTCAAAGGTTGTATACATTGTGGAATGATCAAATAGGAATATTAACATGTCTGTCACCTCAAACATTTATAATTTTTTGTGGTAAAAATATTAAAATTCTCTTTCTTCTACTTTAAATATTCATTATTATTAATGATAATCACTTTGCTATACAATAGAATACCAGACATATGTTCCATGTTGGCAAGCATCTTCCGTTACTCCTCCTCCAAGTCTCTGATAACTATTCTTCTACTCTGTATTACTGTGAGTTCATTGGTTTTCATATTTTGCATATAATTGAGATCATATAATGTTTCTCTCTGTGCCTGGTTTGTTGAATTTAACATCATGTGTTCTGTTTCATACATGTTATCATAAAAGACAGAATATACTTTTTTTAAAGCAAAGTGATATTCCATTGTATATTTATGCCACATTTTTAAGATCTCACTGTTTACTAGCAGACACTTGTATTGTTTCTGTATCTTGGCTATTTTGGGATGTAGAAATCCCTTTGGCATACTGGTTTTATTTCCTTTTGGTATATACACAGTGCTAGGATTGCTGGATCCTATAGCAAGTCTATTTTTAGCTTTACCTCTATTTTGTTTTCAAAATGACAGTACTGATTTATAATACTACTAACAATGTCTAAGTCTTCCCTTTTCCCTACATACTCACCAGTATTTCTTATCTTTTTGATAGTAGCCACATATGTATGACATCTGTTATTGTGGTTTTAATTTTCATTTATCTTATGGTCACTGATGTTATACATAAGAGTGTTAATTATTAAATTAACAACAGGAATCACTGTGCACTCCTGTACATTGTAGAAGACCTCTGTCCTCAATGAATTGTATTATGAGAGTTAATTGTAAAACTTGTTCTTTGTGTGTATGTGTGTGTGTGTGTGAAAATTGTTGAAAAATTTACTTATATAGAGTTGGTCTTCTGATAAAGTTAATTGAAACTGAATCTTAATGGAGAATGTGAGTCTACTCACAGTCAACTGTGAGTCTAATTTGATATCCTCTGAAAGTAGTCTGGCTTTTCTCTTGTGTACATTTTAGAATCTTTATGTTTTACTGTAGAAAGTTTGACAATAATGAATGTGTTGTTGTGAAGATCTTTTCTGGTCATGTCTATTAGAAGTTCTGTATGCTTCCTGTATTTGGAAGTCCCTTTCTTTCTCTACCTTGGGGAAATTTTCTATATGTATTTCACTAAATAGGCCTTCTAATCCATTCTCTCTTTCCATATCTTCAGGAACTCTTAAGATATGGATGTTGGGTCATTTGATAGTATACCATAAATATCCCACATTGTTTTTACTTTTTCTAATTTCTAATTTCTCCTCTTCCTTTTCTTCTTCCTCTTCCTCTCCCTCTTCTTCCTCTTCCTCTTCCTCCCCTTCCCCTCCCCCTCCCCACATTCTCCCCCTCCCCTCCCTCTCCCTTTCCTCTCCTCTTCCCCTCCCCTCTCCCCTCCCCTCCCCCTTCCTCTTCCCCTCCCTCCTTTCCCCCTCCACCTTCTACTCCCCCTCTTCCTCCGCCTCTCCTTCTCCCTCTCCCCTTCCCCCCTCCCTCTCCCTCTCCCCCTTCCCCTCCCCCTCCTCCTTCTCCTCCTCTTTCTTCTTTGACTATAAAATTCCCACAGATTTATCTTCTAAGTCAAATATTCTTCCTTCTGCCTCATAGAGTCTGTTAAGGCTTTTCACCACATTTTTTATTTTATTTATTAAGGTGTCCATTTCTAATATTTCATTTTGGTTTCTTTAAAATCTCAATTTCATGGGAAAGAATTTCATTCACGTCATGTATGGATTTCTTTAATTTGTGGATTTGCTTCTGGTTGCTTCTGGGTAATCCTGCAATTAATCTTTTGAATTCTGTTTCTGGCATTTCATCAATCTCTTCATCTTCACATTCTAATACTCAAGTGTTGTTTTTCTTTGGGGGCATTATGTTGTCTTCCTTGTTTTTGTTTCTTGAATTTCTGTGTTTATTGTTAGGCATATGTGGAGATGCTTGTTGGTTTTTATTCCTCTGATGGCTTTTCTATTTGAACTATACCTCTGTGGAGTGTCTGCTCTTTCAGTGAAAACCAGAGACGTGTGCTGGGTGTGGCCAGGGAGCTCTGTTGAGTGCTTTAGGGTGGGGGCAGTATCCAGGGTGACACCCAAGTTGGGCGTGGTAGGTCTCCTCTTTTTTTTTTTAATCAGAGGGGAAGGTGTGATCAGCTCTGTTCTCGTAATCTCACTCTCACCTCCTCTCCTCCTAGCCGACTAATGGCCAGGGGCTAGCCCCAGTGGGTGAAACATTCATCCATGCTGCCACTAGTACTACACAAAGCATCTGTGCAGTCCTCAGTGTGAGCACAGATCCTGCTAACAACCCACCCTAGGCAATCAGGAACACTTTATCATGTGGAGCCACCCAAAGAACTGCCCAGAGACCTAGCCAGTCCCTGTGCCCTCCCACATAGCATCAGTGTTTCTGCAGTCCTAGCACACAAGGCCCTCACAGTCATGGGGCTCCAAGAATCCATTGTGCCCCGTCAATTGGTCCCTTCCACATAGAGGCAGAGATGTTCCCACAGCCAGCTGCCTGTGGGTGCTTTGCCTAGACAATTTGAGCCCCAAATCTAGTGGTATGTTGGGAGGCTGGGGCACCTCACAGTTGTATGTGGGTGCATAGCCCCCTGTCATCTTCCCATCCAGACCCAGGCTTCTCTTCCAGGCTTATTGCTGGGTGACACAAGTTGGCACTGAAAAACCCGAGGGACCGTTACTCCGGTGTTTGGTGTGCTTTGTGACAAGTGTGGCTAAGAGCTAATTGCAGATTTCTTGCTTCTGTACTCATTAGCTTTGCTTGCTAATGCCTAAGGATGAATCCTGTAAAACTAGAAACTAGGGTTTGAAAAACCCGCACGTGGGAACAAGGAACCAGCACCAGATGTCCCTCCCCCAAGATTAGCTGACATTCTGTAAGTTTCGATTTCCTGAGTTCGGTTCTCCGAAAGTTTCAGCTTCCCCAGAAAAGAAACTAATTGTAACTCCCGCCCAGGGCAACCACTCCCCATCTAAAGACTCAATGAGTACTCATGGTAACCTTTAAACTAGCCAATCAAGCCAAAGCCCGTGAAATATGTTAATCTTGTGGTTTTTGCCTTTAAAAGTTGCTTGTAACTGCTGTTTGGTGCTTCTCTTCACCTCTGGTGATAGGGAGCCCATTTGTGCAAACGTCTAATAAAAATCTTCTTGCTCTTGCATCTTCCGGTCTGGAGTTTGGGTCTTTGGGCGACCACCCAAGCGCATTGGATTCCCAAACTTGGGGTCCTTCAGCACAGCTGTTACATTTGTCCAAAATGGCGCTGCCCTTTCTCAGTTGCAGGGTGCTGTTGTTGGGAGGCAGAGAGAGAGAAACATGCCCTCTTTTTCCCTCTAGTGGCAAGTACCCTGTCCCCTACAAGGCTCTAAGTGGAACTCATGCAAGGCTCTCCCCACAGTTATGTCATCAGTGTCTTGGGCTGCTGCAATCTGGTCTCACTTCACTCTCCAAAGCTGTTGCTGAAGCTCTTGGCTGCTGGTGTCCTGTGTTGTGTCCATGTTCGTGCTATGTCTCTACACCCTCCTCATAGAGCCGTAGTGTCCCTCTTCCTTCTGTGGAGTTTCCACTGCTGTCCTTAACTCTTCCCTGAGATTGCACTCTCTTCACTTTTTTTTTTTTTAGAACTATCCCTCCCTATCCTGCCATCTTGGACTCTCGGGATACTTGTGTTTTTGAAACTGGCTTATTTCACTGAGCATAATGGTTTTCAGTTACATCCATGACATTGCACAAGAAAGGATTTCATTCTTTTTTATGGCTGAGTAGTATTGAATCCTTATCACTCAGCATAACAAAAATCAATTCAAAACAAATCAGTGACATTAGTTTAGGACCTGAAACTTGGAAATTGTAGACAGAGCTTTAGGCAATGATTTTATTAGTAAAACTCCAAAAGCACAACTAGAAAAACTGAGGTATATTAAACCGACATGCTTCTGTAACAAAAGAAAGAACTAACAAAGTTAAAGGATAAGTGACATAAAGGGAGAAAATGTTTGAAAGCTGTTTATTTGACAAAGAAATAATATCTAGAATATATAAAGTACAAGAAAATTCAAGAAACAAATAAACAAAAAATATATAGTTAAAGCATAAGCAAAGAATCTAGCTAGACATTTTGGAGAGTAAACACAAATGGCCAAAAATTATTTGAAAATAAAACTTTCAGTATCACCATTCATCAGGGGAATGGAAGACAAAACCTCCATGAAATATTGCCCAACATTGGTGAGAACAGTTATTGTTAGATAGACAAAGAATAACATACTGACAAGCACATGGAGAAAGAATTCATGTGAACTGTTGGTGGAAGAGTAAATCATGCAGCCATTATGTGAACATTACAGAGAGTCCTCAAAAACTTAAAATAGGTCTACCATATGAACCATTTATCCCATTTCTGGGCATATATATCCAAATAAATTAATTCAGCATAGGAAAGGGAAACCTGTAGTCAAGTGTTTACTGCAGCACTATTTAAGCCCATTGAATAGATTCAATGAAGGTGTTCATCAACAATTGAATGAGTAAAGAAAATGTGGTATATTCACACCTTGGTTTCTCACACACATTTGGTACAGCCGTTAAGACATGATTTGGTATTCCTGCATGGTGTTTCCAAGGACCTTGGTTTGAGTTCTGCCTTTACTGTTTCCAAATTCCTGCTAATGTGTACCCTAAGCAGCAGCGTGTGATGGCTGAAGAATCTTGTTCTTGTCCATTCACGTGGGGTCCCAGACTGAGTCCAAGGATCTTGATTTCAGCCTGGTTGATCAGTGGCTGTTGTAGGTGTTTGGAAGTGAACCATCAGATTTAAGAATGATCTCTCTCTCTCTCTTTCTGACTCAATAATAAGAAAGTAAATTAGAAATGAATGAAGTCTGACATGTGCAGCAAAATGGACAGGACTGACTGGAGAACAATACATTAAGAAAAATAGTCAAGACACATATAGGCAAATAGCAAATTTTCTGCTTCATATGAAGTTTAAAAAGTCTTTTGAATATAGAGTAGTGATTATCAGAGGCTTGGCGGGGGTTGGGTACTGTGTAGTAGGATAATAAGTACCAAAGCACAGCCCAGCACTCTGAGGTGATAATAGTTCAGTACAGCCTGTTAGATATTTTATTACCAAATACAAGAGAGAGGCTTGTAGGTTCCAATCATAAATAAGGATAAGGGAGATGGAAATGTTTGTTATGATTTGATCAGTATGCGTTTAAAAGAATTTCACCTTATACAAATATGTAGTCAAAACTTTTTTTAATGTTTGAGCTAGTGGAAATGATCTTCATTACTGGAATACATGTAATGAATTAGTATACTATGAGCAATAAATATGTACAGTTTAACAATGTAAAGCATTTATAGTTAGGAAAGTCAATTAAATAATTCAAAATGTCACACAAATCAAAGAAACCTGCAAAAATAGTCTCAGTAGTATTGAAAAAGTGAAAAATATATTACCAGATATCAAAATATGCTACATTAGCATTTAAAAAGCATTGTTTCTCTTCAGGAGGAAAAAAAGAATGAATATATGAGATGTCCAGATACAGCAACAAATACATATATACATGCACACACACACACACACACACACACATATATATATATATACACACACACATTTAATACACTATAAAAATTAGGAAAAATAAATGAAAAAGTCAGATGAAAAACAAATAATGGTGGGTCAAAAACAAAATCAAGGATTCTAGGAATAATCACAGATAAGCATACACACAGATATATACATACATGCACCCAAAATAGGAGAAAAGTAATTAAATGACATTGAAAGTAAAAAGCTGATAGGTTCAGATTTGAGTGAAGCTAATATTACTAAATAATAAAGTAAAATCACTTGTGTACTGCAGTCAGTTCCATATTGTCATTTAATACCTGAATGCAGTAGTGACAGAGCTTTGTCTTCAGACCCTCTATTTGTTTTCGGAAACTCATGAGTTATGACTTAAGAGGGCTTATTACTCCCAGGATGCACTTTATCCCTAAACCCATGCAGAGAGTTCCTATCGGGTCTCAACAAAATAACGTAGCACTTCGGGGCAAAGATGCAGCCTAGGAGCCCTGCACTGGAGGCCAAGATGGAGAAGACCTCCACAGCCACCATGACCTTCCCCTTGGTGCTGTGATAGACAGGGAGGAAGGTGACCCAGACGCTACAGAAAACCACCATACTGAATGTCAGGAACTTGGCCTCATTGAATGTGTCGGGCAGGTTCCTGGCTAGGAAAGCTACAGTAAAGCTGCCCAGGGCCAAGGAGCCCAGGTATCCCAGGACACAGTAGAAGGCAGTGGCTGAGCCCTTGTTGCACACAATGATGATGTGTGCATATTCAGCGTGTACATCTGTGTCGATGAAAGGAGGAGAGGTCCCCAGCCATATTCCACAAAGGGTCAGTTGGATGAGGGAGCAGATGGGAATGACAGCGTTAGGCGCCCCTGACACCAGCAAATGCCGAATTCTTCTCCCTGGAGCAGTGATCTTGAAAGCCAGAACCACAGTAATAGTTTTGGCCAAGACAGTGGAGACAGCCACGGTGAACACCATCCCAAATGTAGTCTGCTGGAGGATGCAGGTGGCCGTGTTGGGACGTCCAATGAAGAGTAAGGAGCAGAGAAAACAGAAGGTGAGGGAGATGAGGAGGATGTAGCTGAGAACCCGGTTATTGGCCTTGACGATGGGAGTGTCTCTGTGCTTCACGAAGATGCCCAAAGCAAGCACTGTGAGGACAGAGAAGCCCAGAGCTGTGCAGGCCAGGGACTTCCCCAAGGGGTCTTCATAACCAAGAAAGGTCACAGCTTTCTGGAGGCATTGGTTTCGCTCCACATTAGCGTACTGATGGTCTGCACACTTCATACACTGATCCATGTCTAGGGAAAACCCAAATTGTCATCAGTCCTGCATCAGTATTTTTCTCTTATTCACTGGCCACCATCTCTCAGTTCATTTTCTAATTGAACCAAATTGCCTTTCTTTTGTTTTTCTTGGCCCAAAATAAAGAATGCTATCTGGGAAATTATTCCAAATCAATTCTGCCCATTTTCCTGAACATGCAGTAAACAATGTTGTTATTTCTTCTCCTTATTTTCAAGCATTTGGCATTTCAGTGAGAACAGGCTTTTATTCTCACAGAATACTAACAGGCACACCCAGAGGACAAAACTAATTATAATTATGAAGTCAGTTGACTTGGTATATTCATTCAAAGAACAAGCAGTTATTGAGAAACTGCTGTGAGTTTGATAATCTAATGTATTGTGTGAAAACATGAATACACCACAAAAGATCATGAAAAATGGATTTAAAATAAATGTATGTTCATTTTTGTACCTTAACCACATAGAGAGCCATGCATTACCCTACTGTATGAATTTCCATGTAGTTTTTGAATATCCAGGTACATATGACAATACTTCATATCAGCTATTGTAGGCATTCCCACCTTTTAACCAGTTGTTATTTCCAACACAAAATATATTGGAATTTGAATTGCATTTGCATTGAGTCAGCAGATCAAATTAGCACTGACTACTTTCTAGCCACGAAAGTATCTCATCACTTATGTCAGATTTTACTTTCTAAGTATTTTAAATTTTACTTAGAGTCTCCGAAAGCTTACAGTAGGTTTATTCCTAGGTACAAGTAATAAGGTATAGTAAATGTCATGTTCTAAAATTTCTTTTCAAAATGGCATAATGTTGGGATTTAGAAATAGGATTTTCGATATTAAGTTGTACTCAGGCTCTACTGCATTCAGCTTTTCATTAATTTACCTGGATTTTATACTATACAGCATATCATATGAAATACCTGTTTTATTTTTTAAGTTCTGATAATTTTCAAAATTTCTTTATTCTGAAAATTATATAGGCCAGGGTCTGCAGAATACTGTCTAGTAAAAATGCTCATATTGAGCATTATTATCTTCTATTTGCTTCTACTGTTGAGGCACAAAATGTGATTTGTGTTTTATGGTGCTGTCAACAGCCTTACAAGATTAAAATATTTCAGGCATTTTCCTAGTGAAGACTTATTTTTTTATTATTTTCAAAGAAGTATCAAAATTTTGCTAATTTCCTGGGCTGCATTGTGCCGTAGCCCACCTGCTGCAACACCAGCATCCCTTATGGGCAGCAGTTTGAGTGTCAGGTGTTCCATTTTTCATCCGGCTCCCTGCTACTATGCCCAGGAAAGCAGTAGAATACATTCCACGTGCTTGGGCCACTACTCCGACGTTGGAGACCTAGAAGAAGCTCCTGCCTTTGGCATGGTCCATCCTTGGCCATTGTGGGCATTTGGGGAGTTTACTAGTGGATGGAAGATCTCTCTCTGCCTCTCCCTCACTTTCTGTAATGCTTTCAAATAAAAATTTCATTAGACACCTATTTGTAATACCAGTGCTAGGATTTCATCTTTTTTTGGTGCCAAAATCAGCCTATTTCTTAATGCCATTTTCCATGGCCTTTCTTAAAGAACCTTGCATTTTGCATATAATAAAAGTTGAATTTCATTACCTTAGCCTACAATAATTGAGATTGTTTTTACATTACTTTCCAGAAACCATTGCTGGGAATTACCTGTAAATCTGATTTTGCCATGAAATAAAATTCTGAAAAAAAATCTCCATTTGGGATAGGAGTTAATTGAGCTAAGAAGGCCAGAGGCCTGTAAAGTGCTAACCTAGTGATGGAATTTCCAAGTGTGGGCAGGAGAACTTAGCTGTTCTCATAAAATGAATGAGTTCACTCTTTTTTCCTAGTCTATGAAAGAGTTCTAGAAAATGAGTGTGACTGAGTTGTTGAGCCATTGCTAGTGTTCACCAGTGAATTTATTGGTACCCATAAGAATAATGGGAAGGGATTAATCTATGGATTCAGCTTTGAAAATGCAACCAGTCATCATTTATCTCATGAAAAATGGATTTCATTGACTTAGTTTCAAATTTTCTTTTCCACAAATATTTTGTTTTATTTTTTTTAATTTTTATTTTAGTTTAAATTTTTTTATATGACAGATAGAGATAGACAGTGAGAGAGAGACAGAGAGAGGTCTTCTTTCCATTGGTTCATCCCCTAAATGGTCACTAAGGCCGGAGCTATGCCGATCTGAAGCCAGGAGCCAGGTGCAGGGGCCCAAGCACTTGGGTCATTCTGCACTGCCTTCCCAGGGCACAGCAGAGAGCTGGACTGGAAGAAGAGCAAACGGGACTAGACCCTGGCACCCATATGGGATGCCGGTGCCGCAGGCAGAGGATTAATCAAGTGAAACACGGCGCCGGCTCCCACCACAAACATTCTGAGATCACTCAGATGTGGGCTCGAGAGATTTTTGATTTCTTTTATCCTGCCATTTCCAATAATCATAACAGAATTTCTTCCTCCCTTCATTTATTTGATATAACACAAGTGCTACTGTTTCTGTGAAAGTCCATGATGGCCTTAGCAGAATGTGCACTCAGTTACTTATTTCATTTCATCAGTCTCTGTGCAACCTTCACTAGACTGCTGTGATACCTCACTGAGTTCATCTCATTGTATGCTGTCTGTCCTACTCAACTGCGAGTTTTAGGAGTCAGGGAGAAACACATATCCACAGAGGGAATTCTGTACAATCATTAGCCTTTGTGTTGAAGATCTACAAATTTCTTAATCCAGACACAAGCTTTCTGAACACATGCTCTATGTGAAGAAGAAAGCTAAACACTGGGAAATTAGGGGTGTCTTCAATGTTATACAAATGTAGCTTCACAAAGAATGGGAATTTGATATCAATAGTATAATATATCCAAATAAGACCAATGTCTGCTAATAATAATATAGAATTAAAAAGGAGAAAACAATCCAACATGGGAAGCAGGATACCCAGCAGACTCATAGAATGGCAAATGTACTAAACAGCACTCTGATCTCAGAATCAGCCCTTAAAGCATTCAATCTGGCTAAAAAGCCCATGAGAGTTTCTCAGGCATGGAAAGCCAAGACACTGTGGAGAAAAATGACCTAAATGAAAGATCACTGTGAGTGAGATCCCAGTGGGAAGAACGGGCCATCAAAGAAGGAGGTACCTTTCTCTGAAGAGGGGAGAGAACTTCCACTTTGATTGTGGCCTTGTCTAAATAAGGTCGGAGTTTGAACTCAAGAGGCTTCCATAGCCTTGGCAGCTCCTGACAAGAGCCTTGGGTGATTACTGAAGTCATAAATAAATTGTCAATTGTTAAATCAACAACAGGAGTCACTGTGCACTTACTTCCCATGTAGGATCTCTGTCCTTAAATCCTTGTACTATGTGAATTAACAGTAAAACTAGTCTCCGAACAGTACTTTATACTTTGTGTGCCTGTGTGGGTGCAAACTGTTGAAATCTTTACTTAGTATATACTAAGTTGATCTTCTGTATATAAAGATAATTGAAAATGAATCTTAATGAAGAATGAGATAGGAGAGGGAGTAGGAGATGGGATGGTTTGTGGGTGGGAGGGTGGTTGTGGGGGGGAAAAACTGCTATAATCCAAAAGTTGTACTTTCAAAATTTATAATTATCAAATAAAAGTTTTCCAAAAAATAGTATAATGTGTCAACTTGCCTGATAGAAATGAAACTTTGATAACGTGAGGTACTGAAAAGGGATTTCTTTAGACAATAGTGTGTACAGTATATCTCCCACAGTGAATCAAATAATGTAGTTCAAAGAACCTATACTGTTTTTTTTTTCAAGGAAATATTAGTTACAATTAAATTACTGAAGGAAGGAAGAAGAATTTCTCGGTAGTCCTTTACGAGGTCCTTAGTTTGTCTTTGGAAGGATGTTGAAAAATATAAAAGAGATGGAAGAAGTCTCTCCAGAAGGCACACGTTACCTGTGTCATTGGAAATCTCATTCTCTGGGCACGGGGTACAGTCAAAACAACAGGAAGCTTTTCCCTCCTGAGGGGATTTCCGGAATCCAGGATTACAACTCTCACTGCATACAGAGTGAGGAATCTGAAGAAAATCAGATGTGTGTTTTTAGTCAGTCTTTGACCTACTCCCATGATCATCAAAGTAGTGTTTTTTAGTGTTCTACTATTAATATACCCATATGCATAAACACTATTAAATTATTGGATGTGATATTAATTTTATAAGGTCCAATATAAGAACATTGAAAAACTATCTAAATTGCTCATTATCTCTTCTTCATCCAATCAGTAAATAAGAATATATGTTAAACTGGAAGTGGTTTGTTACATCTTCATATATGACCATTAATGAATCATGCGAGTCATTAAAATTAACATTATATTTTGTCTTTTATATGTAGAGCAAAGCATTATGATTAGGTCTAACATACCTGTGTAATTCCTGTGGCCCACTCTATCATATCCTTTGTTAAGGACAATTGACAGTCATTTGGAAGATACGGTGAGAAGTGTCCTACTTTGACCTTATAGCCAAGACCCTCTGGAAAATTCCAAAAGTTGAGAATGTCATACTCTGCGTCCAGTTTTCTTTTCTGATCCATATTCACTTGGTCTCCAGCAGGATTGTTGAATTGGATATTTTTCAGAAAGGGGTGCAGCTAAAAGAAAGGGGTTCACCATTCTATGAGGAATTGTGCTTCATTGTTGAGACAGTGAGCTTGAATTACTGTTTACTTTTCATTGTTTAATTTCAACTTTGTAATAAAGCTTTATCATGCAATGAAACAAAAGAGAAGCCACTATGGAGTACTGAGTATCATAATGTTTATAAAGTATCACTCAATTTAAGAATAAACACACAAAAAAAGACCACGTATTCAGCGATCATGGGAATCCAGCAGAAATCAAGTCTAGAGTGATGTCTACACACATTCATTTCATCACTGGTTAATTCCAGGCTACAATCTGCAAAATGATGTTATTGGCACCTAAAGTGGTTGCAGAATTCAAAGAGATCATTGACATAAAGTATGCATTATTGTTCTCAGAAGCATGTTGACACTTAAAGAAATTGGTCTGTTTTCATGGAATAACTTCATGATAAATAGTATTTCTTTTTACTTTGGAGGCATTAGGTAGAATGGATGTTGTCCTTGTAAACACAAAGTTTACATCTTGATTCATGATCACATCCTCTTGCCAGAGGGTATTTTGAAATATATGCCCATTTCTACTCGTGTCTAGATTGTCCTAAGAATGAAACACGTGCAGAATCTTGTGTGTTCTGGAGAAAAATGCTGTACTGATTTGGTTGGGCAGCTCAGACGCCACTTATGAAATATGCATTAACTTTAGTACTTGACATGCAGTGGAGGAGACCTTACCTGCCAGGGGGCAAAGGTCAGTCCTTGTTCATTCCACATTGGTTGCATTTCTACGTGTTGAAGCATCATTTCATGAAGGGTCTGGGCCACAGCATACACAGCATTGTATACATTGTAACTCCCATCAGTCATAGACATGTCCATAATGTTCCTAGGCAGCCAGGCCAAAGATGCATTGAGAGGACAGGTCTCTAATGTTTCATAGTGAGACTCAGAAATCGAGCAATTAAAAGAAGAATTCCACAATGAAGTGAGGTAAACGTCTTCTGGATATTTGGAAGGGGTAGCTGTCTCGATAAAATTTTTGAATCCAGAAATCTCCTCATGGTGATGTGAAAAAATCAGAGTCCCGTGGAAAGTGTCAAGTAAGAAATTGTTCTTTTCAGTATTGATAACCCATTGTGAGGTTGTGATCCAGACTTTCCATATAATTGAATCTTGGTCAATACTAATAGTGAAACCGAGTAGAAAATCAGCATCACCATAAATGATCACCACATCAGCTGATGATTGCCTGATCTGGCGATGATATGACCAAGCTTTTTTGAAGTATGACACTGCAGTGACTGGGACCATTTCCAGAAAGGCTACACATACTCTGTTCCTTTCCATGGTTTCTGTAATGTCTGAGAGAAACTGAATTCCATCGTGGTCATCTGAGATGACCAGCCCCACCCAGGTCCAGCTAAAATGAAGTATCAAGGAGATCATGCCAAGGGCCAGAGATGTATCCTTGGGGGCCATCTGATATAGAGAAAGAGACTGACTATTGTCACTCAAAATAGGATCAAAAGGCCCAAAGGTAAGCTATAGAAAAGGGAAAATTGGAAGCAATATGAGTCAGAGAATTTCTCTACATGTGATTTCAGGGTTTGCAGTGTTGCATAGCTACATAAGCCGCTGCTAATGATGCTGGCGGAATCTTGGTTGGGGTTCAAGCTTGTCTACTTGTGAACAGGCTTTCTGCTAATGTCCCTGGAAAGGCAGTGGAAGTTAACACTAGTGTTTGGGCCTGTGCCACCCATGTGGAGAGGAGGATAGAATTTGTGCCTCCTAGCTTTGGGCTGGCCCAGATCTGTCTGTTGGGAGCATTTGAGAAGTGAACCAGTGGACTGGAGAATCAATCAATCTCTCTCTCTCTCTCTCTCTCTCTCTCTCTGTCCCTACATCCCACCATTCTCTTTTGCTCTTCCTGCTAAATAAATTAAAAAAATATGTAAACAAACATTTTTAGCCAAAGCACAATCTCATTTTTAAAGGGAGTAAGGCAATGTGTTTTGCATTACCTTCCACTCATGGGAGCTTTCAAAAAAATACTTATCAATGTTAGAGTTTATGGAAACGTCTATATCTGCTTTCCTATCTCTCTCATCTTTACTCTGAAACAAAGGAAATGATACTCTAACAGGTATCTGAATACTTACTCTTTGAGATTATACACATTACAAGATGCATATCAAGACTTTATTCCTCCCTGCCCACATACCCTCACCTGTGGAAATTTGTAGAGTCCCAGCAATGTTGCAATCTGTGCACAAGTTGCCCATGATGTTCCTGTAAGTGCTGCTACAGACTTGCTTTGTCTCCTGCAGGTGTAATTTGGTACATACTTGTTCAGTCCTGTCAGCCAAATGAGGGAACTCTCCAATGTCATCCATTGAGTATAAGGGACATTATAGAGATCAAATCCTAGAGACATGTTGGGTAAAAGATACGGGTTCCTGTTGATCTCTTCAATGGCAAAAACCAAAGCCAGGACATACTGATAGTTCTTGGTCTTTAACCTGTGAAGTAAGCATAGAAATCCTTAAAAGATAAAATAAATTGTTAACTTCAAATTCAATTGAATGTTCACACCTTTTTAGTACTCACTATGTGTTGAAGGAAAATAGGTATCATCCAGTTGGAGGGAATAAATCTTTACATATGTATAGAATATGTTAAATTTTCATTTGCTTTTCAAATATTGTCTCACCGTGTGTGTGTGTGTGTGTGTGTGAGTGTATGTATGTGCTGCTTCTGTCTTTATTATCTTCTTCTTCCTCTTGGTTCTTTACTCTTGCTCCTCAGAATTTTTCTTCCTCTTCTCTTCTAATTGGTATTACTTCATCTTGAAGTGATATAGTATTTCAGATCGCAATTACTATTTCTTACTGGTGACTTTATAGTGTATACAATTGTGAATGGACCAGCTGACTCTTACTGATTCATACTGCTTTTCCCAAAGGTGCCTGCTTTTGTTGTAGCCATCCTGGATTTATTTTGGTTTGCTGTGGCTTGTGCTGCTTTGTATCCTCCATTGAATATTGACTTTTAAGTTTCTCAATAGGTGTTTAGTTTTCATTTATATCTTGTCAGCAAATTAAAGTTAAATTTGGGAATTTCCACCAAATTTAAATTCAGTATTTAACTAAATATTTTTTTCCAATTACATTAGGGAATTATCATGTGCTACTTTTTCTCCCATTACCTGTATTTTTTTTGCTGCTTTCAAATACATAGTTTATTATTTTATAGCTTTTCTTTCATTTATTAATTTTTCCTTCCTTGTTTTATTCCCTCTACTTACATACGAGTTACATTTTAATTGTTTTCTGCCTTTAAAGAAGGCTACACTGTTTCAATGGATATATTTACTCATCTTCTGAGAAATTCATGTGTCTTAAATTTCATTGTTTTGCCTTGCTACTCACTTGTTTATGTTTTCCAATATTTTATTTTCATATTTAAAAAATTTCTCATTTTCTCCTCTTACCTAGTTTTTATTTTGCATCTTCTAAATGCCATAGTGCCAGCTGCAGTAGCATCCTTTATATTGTGAAGGTGTAAAAATATTATCATCCAAGAATAATGAATAAACTTCAGCGAAAAAGGAAGAAATGAAGTTTATGGAATTGGTAAAGCATAATACATAGTTAAGATTTCCTTAATGCTTTGTATTACATAAAAAGAAAATATTAAAAATCTGACCACCAAATAATGTAAAATTTCCTACATTTTGGTCATAAAATTCTAGTATATGATTATTTATTTTTAATTTTTAAATATATGTGTATATTTAAGTTATACAAGTTTCATATATTTCCTTTATACTATTACAGGAACTGTGGTACTTCCTCTCACCCTCCCTCCTACCCATGCTTGAACCCTTCCTCTCCCTCCCTCTTATTTTCTCACTCTTAATTTTTACAGTGATCTTTTTTAGTGCACTTAATGCTTGTATATTTAACACTACCCTGAGTAAAAGAGTTCAACAGATAGTATGTAGAGAAAACAAAACAAAGTAAAACAAAATCTGTTCCTTAAAGAAAGACACAAGGTATATACACTATCATTGATTGTCAAAATATCTATTTTGCTTTAATATATTTCAGGTACTGTATTCATTACCTCTAATCAGGGAAAACATATGATATCTGTCTTTTGGGGGCTGGCTTATTTCACTCAGCATAACGGTTTCTAGTTGTGACCATTTTGTTGCAAAAGACAAGATTTCATTTTTTTTACAGCTGTGTAGTACTACATAGTGTGTATATATCATAATATCTTTATCCACTCATCAGTTGATGGACATCTGGGTTGATTCAATAGCTTGGTTATGGTAAATTTTGCTGTGGTGTACATGGAGGTACAGATACCTTTTTCATGTATTGATTTCTTTCAGTTTTGGTGAATTCCCAGGAGTCGGATGTCTGGCTGGATCATATGATATGTATATATTCAGATTTCTGAGGTTACTTCATACTGTCTTCCACAGTAGCTGCACCAGGTTACATTTCCACCAACAGTGGATTAGAGTACATTTTTCTCCACGTCTTCACCAGCATTTGTTGTTTGTTGATTTCTGTATGAAAGCCATTGCAACTGAGGTGAGGTGGAACCACATTGTTTTGATTTGCATTTTCCTGATTGTTAGTGATCCTGAGCATTTTAGTCATGTGTCTATTGGCCATTTGGATTTCCTTATTTGACAAATACCTGTTTAAGTCCTTTGCCCATTTCATAACTGGTTAGAAGAACCAGTTTTGATCCAGTGGGCTGGAACACACATGAACAATGGTTCTGGGAACACCTCAGTCTCCCTGTGGACAGCATGGCCTAACAGGGCAGACTGGTCCCACTTGCATTCCTTGACCCTGAGAGCCCTGGGTGCTGAGACTGAGAAAACACTGTGACTGGGTGAGAGGAGGCAGAGTATAGATGTGTTCTGGGCAATCAGAGTGCTGCTGTATACTCTCAGAGCTTCTTAAATGCCTACAGCAGCTCATAGCACAGGGAACCATGTTCACTGGAAAGACTGCATGGATCATATGTGCAGTTCATAGGGTGGTGCTGATGAATGTTGAACACACTGGGTGTTAACAACTGGACATTTCTCAGGTTGGAGGAAAAGTGGCAGTAACTCCAACAGAGGTGACCAGTCCTCTCCATCCAGTTACAAGAAGGGAGCTACCTCCCAACTTGAGTGTATCCTGGATACTCACCCTATGCTGGCACAATGACCAGAGGTCCTTGGCCACAGCCACTATACACCTCTTGGTATTCCCTGAAAGTGTAGACATTCTACTAAGTCACAGAGGCATAGCTCAAAGATAAAAGCCATCAGAGGCTTGCTCTCTCTTTTCTCTTTTTTTCTCTCTCTCTCCCTGTCTCTTGAACTCTATCTGTTTCTATCTCTCTCTCTTACTCTCTCTTCCCTCTTTTCTTTCTTGCCCCTCCCCTCCAGTCTGTTGGGTTTCCACCAATAAATTCTTTCCCTTAAGAAAAAACCATCAGAGTAAAAAAAAGTTCTACAAATGCCTGGAAATAAATACAGAAATTCAAGCAACAAGAATAGGGAAAACAGTATGACCCCACAAAGGAACTCACAAATAATTTAATGTTAGAACGTGGAGATGAAGAGATTGAGGTAATGCCAGAAATGGAATAAAAAAATTAATTATAGAAATACTCAAAAGCAATCACAAGCAAATCTCTGAACAAAGGAAGCCATACATGATATGAATAAGAATTTTCCCCATGAAATTGAGATTTTTAGAGAGAAAGCATAATGAAATATTAGAAGCAAATAATTAAAAGGATCAAATAAAAATGCAGTGGAAAGCCTTAAGAACAGAACAAGAAATTAGAAAACTTAAAAAAATAATAATGTTGGAGATCTGTGGGATAGTATCAAATGACCCAATGTACGAGTCTTAGGAGTACCTGAAGTTGTGGAAAGAGAGAAGGGTCTAGAAGGACTATTTAGTGAAATAATTACAGAAAATTTCCCTAATTTGGAGAAAGAAAGGAATGTTCAAGTACAGGAAACACATAGAGCTCCTGACAGACATGACCAGAAAAGATCTTCACCATAATATATTGTAGTCAAACTGTCCACAGTAAAGCCTAAGGAAAAATTCTAAAATGTGCATGAAAGAAACATCACATTACTTTCAGAGGATCTCCAATTGGAGTCACAGCTTACTTCTCATCAGAAAACCTACAGAATTCTCACTTATGAATGAAAGGGAAATCAAGACCATCCATAACAGAAATTGAGAGAATTCATCACCACTTCTCCAGCCTTACAAAAGATGCTTAAAAATGTGCTACATAGAGAAACAGAAAGAACACCATCACTATGAAATAATGAGAAGGCAGAAGAGGAAACCAAAGTAAACAGTAGGAATATTTATGGAGAAATGGCAGGGCCAAGTCATTACTTATCAAGTCACCCTGAATATAAATTGCCTCAATTCTCCAGTTAAAAGATACCGGCTGGCTGAATGGATGAAAAAACAAGACCCATCTATTTGCTGCCTACAAGAAACACATCTCACTAACAAAGATACACACAGACTGAAAGTGAAAGATGGAAAAAGATAGTCCATGCTAACAGAAACTAAAAAAGAGCTGGAGTTGCCATCCTAATATAAGACAAGGTAGACTTCAACATAAAAGCTGTTAAAAGAGATGAAGGGGGAGGTTCCAAATGGCAGAATAGGGAGAGAGCTCATGGATAATCCAGGAAAATATAGTTTAATAAAAGTGGAGATAGTGTAGACTCAGGGGAGAGTTAGGGAAAAAACGGCAGAGGAAACTCTTCCAGAATTAGAGGGCCATGGTGGATCTACTTGGAGGGCATGGGTGCCCACGGCTCAGGACCCTGGCTGCCTAGAGTCTCCATGCCAGTTCTGGAAAGAGGTGAGATGAAACTGTAGTAGCCTGAGACACTTTTGGAAAAGAGCAGGAAGAGCCTAGAGGGAATGAGGCTTGAAGCCTTGTGGGGGAAAGTACACCAGCCTAACTAGAGGAGAGAAAAAAGAAAAGGGACAGTATGGACACAATAGTTTCTCTCCACTCACCTTACAAATGCATGCAAGACAATAGAACAGGCACCATTTTGGAAATATGTAACAGTTGCATCAGTTGGGGGCAGCACCTGCCCTCAGCGAAGCTGAAAAACCTGACTCTGGTGGGGAGTAATAGCAGGAGACTAAGACCTAGTGAATGTGTGGAGCTTATGAATTGGGACTGTGAAAAAAAAAACAGAACTGTGGGTTTCTGGGAGAACTCACGGTGTGGGTGAGACTTTGAGTAGTCTCGGGGGAGACACCACAAGCTCAGGCAGCCCAAGCTACCTGGTGTGAGTCATTGCAGGGAAATCCGAACATACACTGAGGACTGCACAGATCCTTTGTGTGGTCCTTGGGACAGAGCAGATGAATATTATACCCACTGGGGCTAGCGCTCAGGCACTGATCACCATCAAGGAGAAGAGCTCAGCTGAGTGGAATTACTTCCCTTCTGAATAAAAAAAAAAGAGAGAGAGAAGATTTACCATGCCAAACCTGGGTGTGTCACCTTTGGCACACCCTTAACCCTGAAGAACTGAACAGAGCTTTCTGGCCACACCCATCACAAGCCTCTAGAGATTCACCAAAAGCAGACAGACGACCTAATCTAGAGTCATAATATAATGATAAAAGCCACCACAGCAGGAAAAAAAAAAAAAGAAACCAAAGACTATCTCCACAATGCCAAACAACAAATGCAAAAACTGAGGGAACAAGAACAAGGAAGACATCATTACACTCCCAAAAGAACATGACACTCCAATACAAGATTATAAGATAATGAGATAGAAAAAATTGTAAGAAATGGAACTAAAAAAATTTATGATAATAATATTTATAAATAATCCAAAACTAATGCATGAACTACTGAAATCCATGCAGGACATGACAGAAAATCTCTCTCATGAAAATGAAATCTTAAGGAGGAATCAAAATGAAATGAAGATTTAGTAGTTTATGAAATTGAGTTATTGAAGAGAAATCAAAATGGAATGAAGAATTCAATAGAACAAATAAAAAACACATTTGAGAGCCTTCAAAACAGAATCATTGGCGCAGAAGAGAGAATATGGGACTTAGAAGACAAAGCACAGGAAAGTATACAGTCAAACCAAAGAAAAGAAGAGGAAATTAGAATCTAAAAGATATTGTTGGGAATGTACAGGATACTATTTAAAAAACCAAACCAACATTCGGATTCTAGGAGTTCCTGAAGGCATGGAGAGAGAGAAAGGATTAGAAGGCCTTTTTATTGAGATACTGGCAGAAAACTTCCTGGGTTTGGAGAAGCAAAGAGACATCCAAGTTCAGGAAGCACATAGGACCCCCCAATAAACATGACCAAAAGAGATCCTCACCATGACACATTGTAATCAAACTCACCACGGT
Organism: Lepus europaeus; assembly: GCF_033115175.1. Lineage (NCBI taxonomy): Eukaryota > Metazoa > Chordata > Mammalia > Lagomorpha > Leporidae > Lepus > Lepus europaeus. Next base: position 90,442,511 of record NC_084838.1, on the reverse strand, counting down.
GGAACATAAAGAAAAGATCCTAAAATGTGCAAGAGAGAAACATCAGATTACTCTCAGAGGATCTCCAATTAGACTCACAGCAGACTTCTCATCAGAAACCCTACAAGCGAGGAGGGAATGGCGAGACATAGCCCAAGTGCTAAGAGAAAAAGACAGCCAGCCCAGAATATTATATCCTGCAAAGCTCTCATTTGTGAATGAAGGTGAAATAAAGACCTTTCATAACAAACAAATTGAAAGAATTTGACACCACTCGTCCAGCCCTGCAAAAGATGCTTAAAGATGTGCTACACACAGAAACACAGAAACATGGTCACCAATATGAAAGAAGGTAAAGGAAGAAAACCTCCCAGTAAATAAAGAAGAACTCAAACTATCCCTCTTTGCAGATGGTATGATTCTTTATTTAGGGGATCCAAAGAACTCTACTAAGAGACTATTGGAACTCATAGAAGAGTTTTTCAAAGTAGCAGGATATAAAATCAATGCACAAAAATCAACAGCCTTTGTATATACAGGCAACGCCATGGCTGAGGAAGAACTTCTAAGATCAATCCCATTCACAATAGCTACAAAAACAATCAAATACCTTGAAATAAACTTAACCAAGTATGTCAAAGATCTCTACGATGAGAATTACAAAATATTAAAGAAAGAAATAGAAGTGTATTCCAAAAAAATGGAAAAAACTTCCAGGCTCATGGATTGAAAGATTCAACATCATCAAAATGTCCATTCTACCAAAAGTAATTTATAGATTCAATGTGATACCAATTAAAATACCAAAGACACTCTTCTCAGATCTGGAAAAAATGATGCTGAAATTCATATGGAGGTACAGGAGACCTCGAATAGCTAAAGCAATCTTGTACAACAAAAACAAAGCCGGAGGCATCACAATACCAGATTTCAGGACATACTACAGGGCAGTTGTTATCAAGACAGCATGGTACTGGTACAGAAACAGATGGATAGACCAATGGAACAGAATAGAAACACCAGAAATCAATCCAAATGTCTACAGCCAATTTATATTTGATCAAGGATCTAAAAGTAATTCCTGGAGCAAGGACAGTCTATTCAACAAATGGTGCTGGAAATCTGGATTTCCATGTGCAGAAGCTTGAAGCAAGACCCCTACCTTACATCTTACACAAAAAACCACTCAACATGGATTAAAGATCTAAATGTATGACCCGACACCATCAAATTATTTGAGAACATTGGAGAAACCCTGTAAGATATAGGCACAGGCAAAGATTTCTTGGAAAAGACCCCGGAGGTACAGGTAGTCAAAGCCAAAATTCAAGTTGGTATTACTTCAAATTGAGAAGTTTCTATACTGCAAAAGAAACAGGAAAGTAAAGAGCAACCTACAGAATGGGAGAAAATATTTGCAAACTAGGCAACTGATAAAGGATTAATAACCAGAATCTACAAAGAGATCAAGAAACTCCACAGCAACAAAACAAACAACCCACTTAAGAGATGGGCCAAGGACCTCAATAGACATTTTTCAAAAGAGGAAATCCAAATGGCCAACAGACAAATGAAAAAATGTTCAAGATCACTAGCAATCAGGGAAATGCAAATCAAAACCACAATGACGTTTCACCTCACCCCGGTGAGAATGACTCACATTCAGAAATCTACCAACAACAGATGCTGGAGAGGATGTGGGGAAAAAGGGACACTAACCCACTGTTGGTAGGAATGCAAACTGGTTAAGCCACTATGGAAATCAGTCTGGAGATTCCTCAGAAACCTGAATATAACCCTACCATACAACCCAGACATTCCATTACCCAAAGGAAATTAATTTGGCAAACAAAAAAGCTGTCTGCACCTTAATGTTTATTGCAGCTCAATTCACAATAGCAAGACACAGAATCAACCTAAATACTTGTCAATAGAAGACTGTATATATTCTTTTTTTTTGACAGGCAGTGGACAGTGAGAGAGAGACAGAGAGAAAGGTCTTCCTTTTGCCGTTGGTTCAACCTCCAATGGCCGCCACAGCCGGCGCGCTGCTGTCAGTGCATCGTGCTGATCCGATGGCCGGAGCCAGGTACTTATCCTGGTCTCCCATGGGGTGCAGGGCCCACGTACTTCGGCCATCCTCCGCTGCACTCCCGGGCCACAGCAGAGAGCTGGCCTGGAAGAGGGGCAACCGGGACAGAATCCGGCGCCTCGACTGGGACTAGAACCCGGTGTGCCGGCGCCGCTAGGTGGAGGATTAGCCTAGTGAGCTGTGGCGCTGGCTGTATATATTCTATAGTATACTATACAGCAGTAAAAAAACAATGAAATCCGGTCATTTGCCACAAAACGGAGGAATTTTGAAAACATCATGCTTAGTGAAATAAGCCAGTCCCAAAGGGACAAATATCATTTGTTCTCCCTGATCTGTGACAACTAAATGAGCACCTAAAAGGAAACTTGTAGAAGTGAAATGGGCACTATGAGCAACAATGACATAATTAACCCTCGTCCTGACTGTGGAGGAACAACTTACTATTTTATTCCTTTGAGTATTTTTTTTCTACTTAATACCATTGGATGAACTCTTTAATTAACATACAATTGTTCTTATGCATTTAAAATTAACTAAAAAGTGATCCCTGTTAAATATAAGAGTGGGAGTAAGAGAGGGAGATGTACAGTTTGGCACATTCTCAATCAGACTTACCCCTAATGGGAGAGACAGAAATGTGCCAGGGGATTTTAATTCAGTCCCATCAAGGTGGCATGTACCATTGCCATCCTACTAGTCAAAGTGATCAGTTTCAGTTCATAATTGATTATGATAGGGTTAAATGTGAAAGGGATCACATAAACAATACTAATGTCTGCTAATAATAACTGATAGAATTAAAAAGTAGAGAGCAATCCAACATGGGAAGTGGGATACACAGCAGACTCATAGAATGCCAGATGTCCTAAAGAGCACTCTGGCCTCAGAATCAGCCCTTAAGGCATTTGGATCTGGCTAAGAAGCCCATGAGAGTATTTCAGTCATGTAAAGCCAAGACACTGTGGAAAAAAAAGTCCTAAATGGGCCGGCACCGTGGCTCAACAGGCTAATCCTCCGCCTTGCGGCGCCGACACACCAGGTTCTAGTCCCGGTCGGGGCACCGATCCTGTCCCGGTTGCCCCTCTTCCAGGCCAGCTCTCTGCTGTGGCTAGGGAGTGCAGTGGAGGATGGCCCAAGTCCTTGGGCCCTGCACCCCATGGGAGACCAGGAGAAGCACCTGGCTCCTGCCATCGGATCAGCGCGGTGCGCCGGCCGCAGCGCGCTACCGCGGCGGCCATTGGAGGGTGAACCAACGGCAAAAGGAAGACCTTTCTCTCTCTCACTATCCACTCTGCCTGTCAAAAAAAAAAGAAAAAAAAAAAGAAAAGAAAGACCTAAATGAAAGATTTCTGTGAGTGAGATCCCAGTGGAAAGAATGGGCCATCAAAGAAGGAGGTACCCTTTTCTGAAGGGAGGAGAGCACTTCCACTTTGACAATGACCTTGTCTAAATAAGATTAGAGTTTGTGAACCCAAGAGGCTTTCATATCCTTGGTAGCCCATGACAAGAACCTTGGGTGATGACTGGTGTCATACATAAGTCAGTTATTAAATCAACAACGGGAATCACTTTGCACTTACTCCCTATGTAGAATCTCTGTCCTTAATGTGTTGTACTATGTGATTTAACAGTAAAACTACCACTCAAACAGTACTTTATACTTTGTGTATCTGTGTGGGTGCAAACTGTTGAAATCTTTACTTAGTATATACTAAGTTGATCTTCTGTATATAAAGATAATTGAAAATGAATCTTGATGAAGAATGGGATGGGAGAGGGAGTGGGAGATGGGATGGTTGTTTGTGGGAGGGAAGTTATAGGGGGAAAAGCCACTATAATTTAAAAGTTGTACTTTGGAAATTTATATTTATTAAATAAAAGTTAAAAAAACAAAAGCAAAAAAAAAGTGATGAAGAAGGTCACTATGTAATGATTAAGGCATCCATTCAACAGGAAAATAAACTTTATAAAGGCATATGCACCCAACTACAGGGTGCCTACTTAAAAGAAATGTTAATGGCTATAAAGGTAGACACATACTCCAGAACAATAGTAATGGGGGACTTCAACACCCCAATTTAAGCAGTGAACAGGGGGCCAGCACCATGGCTCACTTGGTTAATCCTCCACCTGTGGTGCCAGCATCCCATATGGGCTCTGGGTTCTAGTCCTGGTTACTCCTCTTCCAGTCCAGCTCTCTGCTGTGGCCCAGGATGGCAGTGGAGGATGGCCCAAGTGCTTGGGTGCCTGAACCCACGTGGGAGACCAGGAAGAAGTACCTGGCTCCTGGCTTCGGATCGGCGCAGAGCTGGCCGTGTTGGGCATTTGGGTGTGAACCAATGGAAGGAAGACCTTTCTCTCTGTCTCTGTCTCTCTCACTGTATAACTCTATCAGTCAAATAAAAAAAAGATTAAGTAATGAACAGATGAACAAGACAGAAAATCAGCAAAGAAATGAGTTAATCGACAGTATGGGCTTAATGGACCTAACGGATATCTACAGAACCATTTCTCCTACAGCAGCAGAATACACATTCTTCTCATGTGTGCATGCTACTTAGTCTAGGATAGACTACATGCTAGGCCATAAAGCAAGTTTCAGAAAATTCAAAGAAATAGAAATCACACCATGTGTTTTCTCAGACCACAATGGGATAAAGCTAGAATTCAACAATTAGATCATAAGGAAACACATGGAGATTGAACAACATGTTTCTGTATGAACAGTGGGTCATAGAAGAAATCTAAAGAGAAATAAAAAATTTCTGCAAACAACTGAAGATGACAACACATCATATCACACCTTTTTGGGATACAGCAAATGCAGTGTTAAGAAGGAGGTTTATAGCACTTGGTGTCTGCATGAAGAAATTGGAAAGGTACCACATGAACGAGCTATCACTGCATCTCAAAGAACTAGAAAAACAACAACCAACCAAACCCCAAATTAATAGAAGGAAAGAAATAATTAAAATTAGAGAAGAAATAAAATTGAAGCTAAAAAAAAGTACAGAAAATCAGTGAAATGAAGAGCTGATTTTTTGAAAAAATAAAATAGATATACCATTGGCATAACTAACTCCAGAAAAGAGGGAGAAGACCCAAATAAACAAAATCAGATATGAAAAAGGATATGTAGGGGCTGATGCTGTGGCGCAGTGGGTTAATGCCCTGGCCTGCAGCACTGGCATTCCATATGGGCGCCGGTTCTAGTCTCGGCTTCTCCTCTTTCAGTCCAGCTCTCTGCTATGGCCTGGGAAAGCAGTAGAAGATGGCCCAAGTCCTTGGGCCCCTGCAATTGGGTGGGAGTCCCGGAAGAAGCTCCTGGCTCCTGGCTTTGGATTGGCACAGCTCTAGCTGTTGTGGCCATCTGTGGAGTGAACCATCAGACGGAAGACCTCTCTCTCTTTTTCTCTGCCTCTCCTCTCTCCATGTAACTCTTTCAAATAAATAAATAAATAAATCTTCAAAAAAAGGAAATGTAACAACAGACACCACAGAAATAAAACGAATCATCAGGAATTACTTCAAAAAGTTGTATGCCAACAAAATGGGAAACTTAGAAGAAATGAACAAATTTCTGGACACAATCTGCCAAAATTTAATCATGAAGACCAATAACTAAGATACAGTAATGAAGACTGTCCCAACAAAGAAATGCCCAGGACCGAATGGCTTCCTGGCTGCATTCTACCACACATTTAAAGGAGAACTAATTCCAATTCTTCTCAAGCTACTCAAAACAATTGAAAGGAATGGAAACCTTCTAAACTCCTTCTATGAAGCATCCTTTATCTTAATTACTAAGCCAGAGAAGATGAGAGAGAAAGAGGACTAAAGATCAATATCCCTGGTGAACATAGATGCAAAAAATCCTTAACAAAATATTAGCCAATTGAATCCAGCAACACATTAGAAACATCATTCACCTAGACCAAGTGAGATTTATCCCTGGTATGAAGGGATGATTCAACATTTCAAATCTATCAATATGATACATCATGCTAACAAACTGAGGAATAAAAACCATAAGATTATCTTATGCAATAAGATGCAGAAAAAGCATTTGATAACATCTTTTCATGATGAAAACCTTACTAAATTGGGTATAGAAGGAACATTCCTCAACATAATCAAGGTAATCTATGACAAACCCATGGCCAGCATCCTATTGAATGGGGAAAAGCTGGAAGCATTCCCCCTAAGATCTGGAACCAGCCAAGGATGCCCATTCTCACCATTGCTATTAAACATAGTACTAGAAATTTTAGCCAGAGCCATTAGTCAAGAAAAAGAAATCAAATGAAATAAGTGGAAAGGAGAAAATCAAGCTATCCAAAAAACTCCACTGACAAACTATTGGAACTCATAAAAGAGATAATAAAGAGGTAGGATATAAAATTAGCATAAAAATCAGTAGCCTTTGCATACACAAACAATGTAATGGCTGAGACAGAACTCTGAAGATCAGTCCCATTCACCATAACCCCAAAAGAATCAAGTACCTTGGAATACATTTAACCAAGAATGTCAAAGGTCTCTAGGATGAAAATTAAAAAAAAAAGAAATGAAAAAAGGCATTAAAAAATGGACAAACCTTCTGTGTTCATGGATCAAAAGGATCAACATCATCAAAATTTCCATACTACCAAAAGCAATTTACAGATTCAATGTAATCCCAATTGAATACCAGCAGCATTCTTTGCAGGTCTAGAAAAAATGATGCTAGAATTCATATGGAAACACAATAGACCCTGAATAAAACAATATCATAAAATATAAAGCAGGAGCATCACAATTCCTGTTTTCAATCATACTATAGGATGGTTATAATCAAAACATCCTGTACTGGCACAAAGCAGACTGGTTGCCCAATGGAACCAAATAGCAACCCCAGAAATCAGCCCATGCATCTACAACCAACTTATTTTTGACAAAGGAGATAAAAATCCATCGCTGGAGCAAGGACAGTATCTTTAACAAATGATGCTGGGAAAACTGGATATCTACATGCAGAAGTACAAAACTAGAACCCTACCTTACACCTTACACAAAAATCCACTCAAATGGGTCAGAGACCTAAATCTATGTCCTGATACTATCAAATCATTATAGAAAGTTGGGAAAAATTTGAAAGACACTGGTATAGGCAAAGACTTCTTTGAAAGACTGAAAGCACAGGCAATCACATCCAAAATTGACAAATGGGACTATATCAAGCTGAGAAGCTTCTGCAATGCAAAAGAAACAATCAGCAAAGTGAAAAAGAACCCACAGAATGGGAGAGAATATTTGCAAACTACACAACGGATAAAGTGTTAACATCCAGAATTTATAAAGAGCTCAAGAAAGTCAACAACAACAAAACAATCAATCCAGCTAAGAAATGGGCAAGAGATTTGAGTAGGCATTTTTCATGAGTGGAAATTCAGATGGCTAACAGACACTTGAAAAACGGCTCAGGCTCACTATCCATCAGAGACACACAAATGAAAAGCACAATAAGGTTCCACCTCGCCCAAGTTAGAAAGGCTTTCATATAAAAATCAACAAAAATGGTGGCAAGGATGCAAGGTAAAATTGTATTATAACCCACTGTTGGTGGGAATGTAAACTGGTAAAGCCACTATGGAAGACAGTATGGCAATACCTCAGCAATCTAAATATAGACCTACCATATGACTCAGCCATCCCCCTCCTGGGATTCTATCCAAAGTAAATGAAATCAGCATATGAAAGAGCTATCTGCACACCCATGTTTATTGCAGCTCAATTCATAATAGCTAAGACATGGAATCAACCCTAATGCTTGTCAACTGAAGACTGAATAAAGAAATTATGGATTATGTACACCATGGGGTACTACTCAGTGGTAAAAGACAAACAAACAAAAAAACCTGAAATCCAGACACCTGCAACAAAATGGATGAAACTGGAAAACATCATACTTAGAGAAATAAGCTAGTCCCAAAGGGACAAATACCATATGTTTTCCCTGACCTGCAATAACTAATAGAACACCTAAAAGGCAATCTGTAGAAGTGAAATTGACACTTTGAGAAGCAGTGACTGTGAACAGCCCCTGTCTGGATTGTTGAGGAAGAATTTTCTTTTCTTTTTTTTTTTTACTTTTTTCTTTCCTCTCTTTCCCCTTTTCTTCTTTAAATACTATCTGTTGAACATTTACCCAAAATAGAGATAATTATATGTGTATAAAGCTAATTGAAAATAGATCTTAGTTAAAAACAAGAGTGGAAATAAGAGAGGGAAGAGGTAGAGGGGGTGGGAGCATGGGTGGGAGAGTGGACACAGTGGGAAGAATCACCATGTTCCTAAAGATGTAACTTTGAAATGTATGAAGATTGCACCTGCAAAGCCATATAGTTCTTCATACATTCACACAGACCTACTTCTAAGGGTACAGTTTAAAAACTTACTATGGCGGAGCTGGCATTGTGGCACAGTGTGTTAAAGCCCTGGTCTGAAACGCCAGCATCCCATATGGGCGCTGGTTTGAGACTTGGCTGCTCCACTTCTGATCAAGCTCTCTGCTGTGGCCTGAGAAAGCAGTAGAAGATGGCCCAAGTCCTTAGGCCCCTGCACCCATGTGGGAGACCTGGAGGAAGCTCCTGGCTCCTGGCTTTGGATTGGCACAGCTCCAGCTTTTGCAGACAATTGGGGAGTGAACAATTGGATGGAAGACCTCTCTCTCTCTCTGCCTCTCCTCTCTGAGTGTAACTTTGACATTCAAATAAATAAATAAATCTTTAAAAAAAACTTACTATGGGATCCCAAGTTCCCTTAATCTAGATAGAAAAAAAATAGTTTGAATTTTAGAGTGAGCATGGGAATAGAGATTAAGTGATAAACTGATCATGTAGATAGTATTAAGTTATAAAGTGATCTTAAATAGGACTGAATGTTTGAAAATAATAATGGAAAGAATTAAAAAAGGGTGAATGCTCCAACATGGGGAGCAGTCTACACAGCAAACTCATGGAATGACAATAACTTCAAATGACACTCTGACCTCAGAATCAGCACTTAAGTCATTCTGGTCTGGCTGAAAAACCTATGAGAGCATCTCAGACATGGAAAGCCAAAACACTGGGGCTAAAATTGCCTCACATGAAGGACTTCTGTGGGTTAGACCCCAGTGGTAAGAATCAAAGAAGGATGTACTTTACTCTGAAGGGAGGAGAGAACTTCCAATTTGCTCATGGCCTTGTCTAAATATGAAAGGAGTCAGTAGATTCAAAATGCTTCCACAGCCTAGGCATGTTAAGAGCCTCGGGTGATCACTGACATCATACATATGAGTGTTAATTGTTAAATTAACAACAGGAGTCACTGTGCACTAACTTCCCATGCAGGACTTCTGTCCTCAAAGTGTTGGATTATGAGAGTTAATAGTAAAACTTGATTGCAAACATCTACCTTGCTTTACTGTATTAAGTGGAAGACATCAACTGTGTATCATAAGCTACTGTAATATGTAAGGGCTTGCAGAAAATGCATCATTATTGAGTTCTCCAAAGTTAACTCCCTCAGAAATTATGTATATAGAAAGATAAGTCAAATCTCAGAAAGGTTTACTCTTATTGAAATAAAAAGTATTGTCTTCCCTTATTGTAAACATGAGCCTGTTGGTGTTCTGTTGCACCGTATGGTAATAGTTAATAATGACCTACTCTGCTTCTGAATGTACACACTACAAAGAAACCTTGACTATATGAAGGAATTGATGCTAATTATACTAATATAATTAAAATATATGCATGTATAGAAATATTACATTGTACTCATAAAATGTACACTTGCTGTTTGTCAATAAAAATAAATGCTGATAAGGCCTATTAATCTAAACTGGTACCCATCTTTGCCTACCAACAAGTTCTACACCACAATTAATCACTGAAGCAGTCAGAATACAGAGAAATTCTGATTCAGTAGCTTGTCAAAGGAGCTTGCAATTTTGAAATTCAGTTGTTAAATCACAGACACACAAAAAGACACTATATCCTCATTAAATATCAAAATATAGTAAACAGTCACATGGACATATAAATTCATAGTTACTCTTATGAGGAGCTCCAAGGTCAAATAGGAAATCAAAGCAATGATTAGAAATAGCAGCACAGAGTTCAGGAGATACAGAGGGAAAGGGAAAATGAAGGGAATGGAATTGTCTGGTCTTAGACAAAGGAGTTGAGCATTAAATTACTTGAATGTAAATGAACAGAAAGCATGTGAGTTAAGCCTTGATCTCAAAATAAGGGTATAAGAAATAAAGAATATCTAAAATGATTTAAGGGGATGGAGATTAAAACTGATTGAGAGAAATAAAAGGCATGTCAAGTAAATCATAATGAAAAAGTCAGCAAGGGGTCAGTGTTGTGGAACAGTATGTTAAGCTGCCTCTTGCTCTGCCAAAATGCTATAACATCATTGGTTGGAGCCCCAGTAGCTTCACTTCAGATCCAGCTTCCTGCTAATGTGCCCGGGAAGGTAGCAGAAGATGGCCCTAGTACAGAACCTCTTTTTCTCCTGTGGGAGACCTAGGTTGAGTTCCAGGCTCCTGGCTTCAGGCTGAACTAGTTCCAGGTGTTGGGGCCATTTGGGTTGTGAACAGGAGAATGCAAGATCTCTCTCTGTCTCTTTCCCTCTCTTTATCACTTTGTCTTTTGAATAAAATAAGTAAACTTTTTTTTTTTTTTTAAAAGCCAGCAGATCGGCCGGCGCCATGGCTTAACAGGCTAATCCTCCGCCTTGCGGCGCCGGCACACCGGGTTCTAGTCCAAGGATCTTGGTTAAGAACATTCCCATTCAAATCAGGGTCAACAGAGTGATTTTTGTTAGCACCCGAAATGTTCTGTGGCTATCTAGGAACTAAGATTTATGTATACAGTAACATAGCAGGTGATAGTGCTGAATCCTAACCACTAGACTACCAGGGAGCAGGCATGGAAAGCCAAGACACTCTGGCAAAAAAAAAATGACCTAAATGAAAGATCTCTGTGAGTGAGATCCCAGTGGAAAGAACAGGTCATCAAAGAAGGAGGTACCTTTCTCTGAAGGGAGGAGAGAACTTCCACTTTGACTATGGCCTTGTCTAAATAAGATCAGAGTCGGTGAACTCAAAAAGGCTTCCATAGCCTTGGCAACTCATGACTAGAGCCTAGGGAGATTACTGATGCCATAAACAAGAGTGTCAATTAGTTAAGTCAACAACAGGAGTCACTGTGTACTTACTCCTTATGTAGGATCTCTGTCCTAAATGTGCTGTACATTGTGATTTAATGCTATAACTAGTACTCAAACAGTATTTTACACTTTGTGTTTCTGTGTGGGTGCAAAAAGTTAAAATCTTTACTTAATGTATGCTAAATTGATCTTCTGTATATAAAGATAATTAAAAATGAATCTTGATGTGAATGGAAGGGCTGAGGGAGCGGGAGAGGGGATGGTTGCATAAAGATAATTAAAAATGAATCTTTATGTGAATGGAAGGGGTGAGGGAGCGGGAGAGGGGATGGTTGCAGGTGGGAGGGAAGTTACCGGGGGGGGGGGGAAGCCAATGTATCCATAAGCTGTATTTTGGAAATTTATATTCATTAAATAAAAGTTAAAAAAATAATATAGCAGGTGAAAAGAAAGCATCAGGTATTAGTATTTTGTAAAGGATAGGACTATTTCTCTGGGATATGCAAGAGAAAATGCAGAGATTTGTTCCAATCACAACAAACTATGAACTAAATATGTGAGTTCTTAATGTGGTATAGATAACATATTATTGGGAAATATATATTGAGTGTAGGAAAAGAGTTAAGAAAACTTGTTTTGACTTATGGAAAAAACCACAAATCTACTTAGCAACATAAAAAACATTAAGTATAATATTTCTATGCCAAAAATGTTCCCAAAGTTAACACACTCAAAATAAAAGTCCTATTGTGTGCTTTGGCAGCAGTTAAGTAACCTTTTGGGAGATCCACATCCTGTATTAAAGTGCCTGGTTCAAGTTCCATTTCCTCTACTTTTGTTCCTGCTTCCTGCAAATGTGCACTCTGGCATGTAGCAGGTGATGAATAAATTTCTTGGGTCATTGACACTCATAGGACAGTCTTATTGAGTTCCAGTCTGTTGTAGATATTTGGGTAGAGAACCAGCAGAAGTGAGATCACTCTCTGTCTATATTTCAAATAAAACTAAAAATAATAAAAATTTGAAGGAGAGTTTGTTTTTAAACCAATATGGCCAAAATCACATAGAAGGTTTTTTAGAATCATGAGAAGTTTAGGAAATTAGTGAAAAAAACTTCATAAAGGTAAGAAGACAGTGATTTTTTTAGAAACAGTAATTACAATTATTTATTAACTAGACTACTTTAACCACAGTGGTAATGGTGCCAGAATATATGATACATCAGAAGGAAAGAATATAAAATGGACGAGTGACTTGGTTAGACATACAGTATTTCATTAATCAAATGTGGTACTGGCAATCAGTAGAGAAATGAATTATCCAATTAACAGTGAAATGAAACCATAGTGAAATATAATAGTGTTGATATATTCATATTTGCTGCAAAGTAAACTCCAGAAACTTTAGGAAGTTTATGAAGAAAAACAAAGTATTGGCTTAGCACAAGTGTATTTCTAAAATTGTACATTGAGGATGCATGGAAAAAATAAAAGTGAGAAAAAAATCATTCGATGCTACTCTACATAAATGTTCACATTTGTATTAACCTTAGACATGCTATTCTGAAAAATACCCCAAACAAGCAACAACCCAGTAAAATGTTTTTTCAAATAGTTGCCAACCAAATATTTCTTACTCTCAATATGTTAAATTGCCCTCAAAATAGTAAAGGTCTATATTAAAGTGGACAAATGGTAAGTACAAATTATTGAAGGATATATTCCTATGATTTATACAAGCAGAGAAACCATTTGAGAGCATTGAATGAGGCCATTTTAAACAGTAAATGTAAAGGACATACTGTCTCGTGCCTGACCAAGAAGAATTTCAATTAGTATGTTTCTGAAAGATTCTCTGGCACAATATCCAGATCCAGTAGCAAATAATAGGTCTTCCAAAATATCATGGAAGGTGTTTACTTGAAAAAATGCATAGATTTCAAAAATTTTTGAGCCAAAGTAACTTAATTCCATATCTTCTTGACCATTTCAATGTATTCTCAGATACACATCCTAGAATGCATACATTTTACTTCCAAGGATACATTTGCTTTAATCAGACTACAAAGCTGTATGTCCTGTGCTCAAAAATCTATCAAATGTCTATATACTTTCTTCCAAAGTATAGTAAAAGAACCTCTTAGGTAATTAGAAATATCTTAAAATTGATGCAAGAATGAAATCACGGAAGCCACACAAGATACAGCATTAGGTAGGTGCTGTCATGGATGAAACAAGCTTTGCCCTGACAGAATTTACTCCTTGTCAAGACTCAAAATTTCCTAAACACTTTGAAAACTAGGTCTCAGCTTTGGGATTTATGTGGTTGTCATTGCATACTCTACTTCAACACCATTCCTGGTAATGTGTCTTTAATATCTATCACACTTAAGATCTGAATAGTTTCTCAACCTCTGCTGTACCTAAGTGATGCCTGATCAGTCTAGGCTTCCTTCAGTCGTAACCCTGTTAGATCAGTTTTCCCAGAATCTCCCCTTCCATCTCTGTCCCCCATTGGCATTTTTCCATCCACTTTCTCCACTCTGCTCCTGGACTATAAATTCCCATTACACCATGCTGTGTGTGGACTGAAGTCCAGAATCATTGCCCCTCTTAAAAAATCATTGCAGTGGTCCTCATGCCTGTGGAGAAGTTCTCATTGAATAAACTCTTTACCATCTCCAACAAGTAGTGTGTATATTTTTAAAATTTAAAACATCTTTGTATATTTAGACCCAACTTCTCTGATTCAACCTCCCCAAGTTCTGCATGCCTCACGCTGATTAAGAGACAGTAGTCCTCAGCAAACATCAGATTAAAAGTGTGCCCATAAAACCTTTGGAGAACAATATGCATATACAATTTGGGAAATTATGTTAAGAAATAACATAGGTAAACATAGAGTATTCAGAGAATAAAATAATTTATAAACATGTATACATAAAAAGGAATATTACAAAGATGCACACCATCAATGGCAAAGCAGTGGTCCCAATTACTAAATTTGCATCCCCATTCCCCAATGTGTCTAGCTAGCATACCAACACTTGTGTTGTGATATTTTGATAAAGTAAGCAATTGTTGCCTTCAGCAGCATCCCTTCTCTCAATAGCACAGTTGTCTGCTCGAATCCCCTGAAAATTGGCCTCACCCATTTATTAACTAGCAATTGACATTGGACCTGTCATTTAAAAGATCCAAAATATGAATCAGAATCAATTTTGATAGGAGAGATAATATCACATAATATTAATCCCTTATTCCTGGACTAATTAGTGGCTCCAGGTTGCATGTAGCATCCTAGGCATGAAATAGTGATCCAAAATTTATTTGAAAAATGTAACTGACATCTACAGAAAAAAACTTTCCACGGAGTAATTATGAGTGGTTATTCTGCGGAGACATTAGGATTTGTTTATCTCATGAAAGATATCAGATCTTTGACTTTGTGGAAAGAACACTCTGAGTTGTAGACGTAAACTTATGGCAACGAATTTAATTGTCTTCCTCTAGAATATCATTTGATCACATGCAGAGCGGCTTAGACAGCAGGAGAAATGGGTATGGTGGAATAAGTGAAGTGTCATTTTTCACTTTTCTTCCAGTCCTTACAAATTGAGAGAAAAGGGAAGAAAAATAGAATAACTTCCTTCCCCTTCAACAATGAGAATGTCACAGAATAGTCTTTTCCTTCTTTGCTGGAGAAAATAAGTCAATAGGTAGAGATAAAATAAATTTTGAATGGTTATGATGAGATTAGAGAAGGATAGACAGAGATGCAAAGAGCATTGATCCACAGATTCCCTCAGTATTATCCATCCTGATAAAAGAAAAAGAATCAATGAAAAGTCACCTACTGAGTGTAAATTCTTTCCGTAGGCTTGTTGATGTCACTGTCCATTATAAAAGTAAGAAGAGGGAAAAACCCTCCAATGACTGCATCTCCGTCCTTGTATACAGCGAGTTTCGATGTGAACATGGGACTGGGTGCAGCCAAACAGCACACAGGGAGGAAAATTTGCAGAAGACAGAGGATAGAAGCCACAGGGAGCATCTTAGAAATGTCTGCAAAGCTGCAGTATGAGTGGTGATGAAACCTGAGTGTCAGCCTGGTGTAAGCATATATGTCTCTGTGTGTGTGTGTGTGTGTGTATTAGTGTGAGTTGAACAGGTCATTCTAATGACCCCTGACTTCTTTCAGCCAAGCCTGACACATTCTTCCCTGGGGCTGTGCACCTGAGGTTCTTCGTCCTGGTGAAAAACACCAGTTGGAAATATGTTGTGGTTTTTCTTCTCAATGCCCAGGTGGTATGATACCACGGCTCTAAGGTATTTGTGCTGTTGGGCAGGTTTGGTCTCCAGACTGTGTCAATGAGCCATTTGGGAAAATACTTTCCAATCTGGCCACATAAACTGCTGAGCATTTGACATGAGGCTAGTCCCTTTGGACAAGTGAGTAAAGGCAAACTATGCAATGGACTTCAAACTTTTCTATGAAAACCCATGTAGCTATAATTTCTATGGAAAGGCACGTAGCAATAACAAATCCATCTTACCAATGTTTAAATCTTTTAAATATTTAATTATCTAATGAATATTTAATTTCAGTTCACTTTTTATCATAAAGTTTCAAAATAATAAAATGAAGAATGTCTTTTAAAACATTTTTAAGTTATGTGGTTATTGTTAAAATTTTAAATATACTGATAAGAATTTATGGGTTACTATATTATGATGTAAAAAATGTTTTTTAAATATCTATTCTTATTTTTATAAAAATTTTAAATTTTAATCTTAATGGTTTATAATAGATTGGATGTAATTTGTAGGTATAATTCTAATGATATTCCTTCTCTCTCCCTCCCTCTCCATCTGTCTTGTCCTCCTTCCTTCTGCCTTTCATTCATTTTTTAAGTTAGACACAGTTCTAAGAACAGCGTGATATTCCTTCCTCCTTCTCTTTCTCTCTCTCCGTTCCAATCTCTTCCATCTCCCTTTCCTTCTGTCTTTTTTTTTAAGCTTTTGAGATAACTTATGTTAAATTCACATTATGGTAAGAGAGTTTATATTTCAAGAAAAAATGTATAACAGAAAAATCAATAGGCTCCTTGTTTAGTGGTAATATAGACAGTGGCTGTAGACCATAGTTGAATGGAAAAATGATCATTTCACCCATTGACAGCAAATCTTAAAGCAACAGCAGACCAATTATCCCTGTTTGCAGATGACGTGATTCTATATCTCTGGTGAACAGTGCTGCTATAAACATCATGGTTCAGGTATCTTTCTGATACATTGTATTGAATATTTTGGCTATATTCCCATAAGTGATATTGCTGGATCATATGGCAATTCTATTTCTAGTTTCGTAAGAAATCTCCACACTATTTCCCACAGTGGCTACACTAACTTACAATCCCTCCAACAGTGTATAAATGTTATCTTACCCTTTACTACTTCCTCATCCTATTTGTTACCCTCTGTGTTTGGATTTCAGCCATTCTGACAGGGGTGAGGTGGTATCTCATTATGGTTTTGATTTTCATTTCCCCGGTTGCTAGTGATGTTAACCATTTTTTCACATGTTTTTCGGCCATTTGTATTTCTTTTTCGAGAAGTGTCTATTGATGTCATTTGTCCATTTCTCAACTGGATTGTTTGTCTTTTTGGTTGTTATTAAGTTGCTGATATCTTTGGATTTTAATCGTTTGCCAGATAGGTGGTTTGTGAATACTTTTACCATTCTACTGGATGTCTCTTCACTCTATTATTTTCTTTGCTGTACAAAAGCCTTTGAGTTTGATATAGTTCCATTTGTTTAGTTTTGGTTTGTTGCCTGTGCATGGGGGTCTTGCCCAAGAAGTCGTCTCCTACACAAATGTCTTTTCGTGTTTCCCCTAAATTTTCTCCCAGTCTCAGATTTCAAATTTAGATCTTTGATGCATCTTGAGTTCATTTTTGTAGGTGAGAGGTGTGGATCTAATTTCATTCTTCTACATATGTACATCGTGTTGGGGCAGCACCATTTGTTGAAGAGATTGTCCACTCCACTGTATTGTTTGAGCACTTTTGTCAAAAATCAGTTGGCTTTCTGTGTGTGGATATATTTCTGGATTCTCTATTCTGTTCCATTGAACTATTTAACAGGGATTTTTTTTTGCCAGTGCTATAATTTTGTAATAATCTTTGAGGTCAGGTATTGTGCTGCTTCAGCTTGATTTTTCTTTACAGGATCGCTATGGGTATTCTGGATATATTGTGAGTCTATATGAACTTTGGATTACTTTTTCTAATGCTGCAAAGAATGTCATTGATATTTTGATAGAATTTGCATTGAGTCTTTAGGTAGTAAAGACATTTTAATTATATTGATTCTTCTGATCCATTAGCAAGGATTATCTTTCTATTTTTTGTGTCCTTGATGCTTTATTTCATCAATGTTTGATAATCATCTTAGAGAGTTTTTTTCCCTCCTGGTTAAGATATATTCTTTTTTTTTTTAAATTTTTTAAAAATTTATTTATTTTTTTGACAGGCAGAGTGGATAATGAGAGAGAGAGACAGAGAGAAAGGTCTTCCTTTTGCCGTTGGTTCACCCTCCAATGGCCGCTGCGGCCGGTGCATGTCGCTGATCCGAAGCCAGGAGCCAGGTGCTTCTCCTGGTCTCCCATGCGGGTGCAGGGCCCAAACACTTGGACCATCCTCCACTGCCTTCCCAGGCCATAGCAGAGAGCTGGCCTGGAAGAGGGGCAACCGGGATAGAATCCAGCGCCCCGACCGGGACTAGAACCCGGTTTGCCGGCACCGCAAGGTGGAGGATTAGCCTGTTAAGCCATGGCACTGGCCAAGATATATTCTTAAATATTTGAAATTTTGTGACTCTTATGAATGGAATTTCTTTTTTGATTTCTGTTTATGTAAGTTCATCATTGCACACAAAAAAGCCACTCCTTTTTTGTGTGTTTATTTTGTAGCTTACAACTTTACTGAATTGATCTTTCAATTTAAACAGTTTTATTTTATTTTTTTATTTTTGACAGGCAAATTGGACAGTGAGAGAGAGAGAGAGACAGAGAGAAAGGTCTTCCTTTTGCTGTTGGTTCACCCTC
This sequence comes from Lepus europaeus, assembly GCF_033115175.1. Lineage (NCBI taxonomy): Eukaryota > Metazoa > Chordata > Mammalia > Lagomorpha > Leporidae > Lepus > Lepus europaeus. The sequence continues at coordinate 90,424,125 of NC_084838.1, read as the reverse complement.
CAATGGCCGGCGCAGCCGGCGTGCTGTGGCCAGAGCACCGCGCTGGTCTGAAGGCAGGAGCCAGGTACCTTTCCTGGTTTCCCACGGGGTGCAGGGCCCAAGCACTTGGGCCATCCTCCACTGCCTTCCAGGGCCATAGCAGAGAGCTGGCCTGGAAGAGGGGCAACCGGGACAGAATCCGGCGCCCCGACCGGGACTAGAACCTGGTGTACCACGCCGCTAGGCGGAGGATTAGCCTGTTGTGCCATGGTGCTGGCCTTCAACAGGTTTTAGTAGATTGTTTAGGTTTTTCCATGTATAACATCATGTCTTCTGCAAACATGAATAATTTGACTTCCTGTGGTGGAATGAGAAGGCCATGCCAAGATGGCCACTGGCAAGCGAGTGTCAGTTACTCAGGAATGGCTCTGAATCCCACCTGGCAATGGAGCCTGCCTGGCAACAGGCTGTGATTGGATGGCTTTGGAAACTGCCTTGCAACAGGCTGTGATTGGTTGAGGCACAGACTGCCCCTTGACCGGGTTGGCTGGTCTTGGCTATATAAGCTGTTGTGCTAACTGAAATAAACGAGTCTGTGGGCTGCTTGCCTCAAGCCCACTATCACCTGATCCCTGGGGTCTGTGTGGTGACTCCGCGCCTCTTGCCCCCACCATGCTCCTCCTCTCAGAAATGAATCCACTGCAACATTGTCAAGAAATCAACTGCAACAAAGTCCCCTTTCCAATTTTGATGTCCTTTATTTCTTTCTCCTCCTTAATTGTTCTTGCTAAAACTTCCAGTACTATATTGAAAGATTGCTGAAAGTGGATATCCTTGTTTTGTTCAGAATGTCAGTGGAAATGATTTCAGCTTTTCTCCATTCAGTATGATATTGGCTTTTGGCTTATGATATATAACTTTTTTAATACTCTTAAAACTATTCCAAGATATTTAAAATCCAATCTGTTAGCAATCTTCAAATATGTAATCATGCTTTGTTTTCATGCTACTCATGGTTAAATACTTGTTTATGATACACTAGGAAAGTTTCCACCATTACAATAATGATGATTATAGTTCAATATTGTCTCAACAACTGTTTTTCATTATGAATATTCATTATAATTCTTTTTTGCATTTTTGTTGTACATCAAATCTATGAATCGTTGTGTATATCTGATGTGTATTTTTATTTCTTTAAAGATTTATTTTCTTCTTCTGAAAGGCAGAGTTACAGAGAGAAAGGGAAAGACAGAAACAGAGAGAGATCTTCCATGCACTAGTTTCTCCAGTTGGCTGCTATGGTGGGGGTGGGCCAAGGCGAAGCCAGAAGCCAGGAGCTTCTTCCAGGTCTTCCACATGGGTGCGGGGGCTAAAGAACATGAGACATGCTAGCTGTTTTACCAGGTGCATCAGCAGGGAACCAGATTGATAGTGGAACAAATGAGACTCAAAGAGGCACTCATATGGAATGCTGACATTGCACGTGGCAGCTTTAACCCTGTGCCACAATGCTGGCCCCAACACATTTTTTTTAAACTGATATTCCTTTCAGTCTTCATCTATTTAGACATTAAATTAATGAGATTTGATTGAGACTTCAGAAGCATTGAATGGAAGCTTAGAAATAAATTGTGTGCTTCTGTGATGCAATCTTATGTTAGTATTTTTCATTTACATCCTGGGCTGGTTTCTGGCTGCTTGAAGGAGTTGAATAGTGTGAGCACAGAGAGGCCATGACACATGCTTAAAATTAAGAGCTAAAGAGCATTTAAAAGCTAAAGCATTGAAGATACAGCACAAAACACATGATACACAGAACTAAAGTGAACACAAGCCAAACATTCAATTCACCAAGTAATTTTTGTTATTTACATGGTAGGAGGAGTTAGATATTTTGTAAGTAACTACTTTTATTAAGGAATTTGAAGAAGAAATAATCTTAATAAAATGGACAGTTAGTGCAGCTGCTGTATATTGTTCCACATACCACATGCCAAAGCATGTTTCACTCCACATATATTTTTAATATTTTCTTAAGAGAAATAAACATGACACAGAGATGTAAACACCAAATGTTCTTCCTTTTGATTACTGGAGGGCAGAATGTGGTTGGATCACAGGTACCAAAACAGCCCAGCACAGTTAGATAACTAAAGTTCACAACCATTTGCTAAATATTTTCTGAGCAAATAAAACAGAGGTGCTCAAAGAGTCAATCATAAAGGAAGGAAAAGGAGAAAGAAGTATGAATTTGATCAGTGCACATTATACACATTTACTGAAATTTCAAAGTACACATAAAATATGTACAATAAACCCTTTTTGAATGTTTAAGAAGTAAGTCTGAACCAAAAATGATATTAACACATTGAATATATGTATTAAAGTTCTACACTGAAAAATGAATACGTACAATTTAAAAATATTAAACAATTATTGTGTTATATGAATTATACTATAGTATATAGCATTTTTTTTCCTTTTTTTTGACAGGCAGAGTGGACAGTGAGAGAGAGAGAGACAGAGAGACAGGTTTTCCTTATCTGTTGGTTCACCCCCAATTGGCCGCTGTGGCCGCGTGCTGGGGCTGCCTCACCGCGCTGATCTGAAGGCAGGAGCCAGGTGCTTCCCCTGGTACCCATGCGGGTGCAGGGCCCAAGCACTTGGGCCATCCTCCACCGCACTCCCGGGCCACAGCAGAGGGCTGGACTGGAAGAGGAGCATCCAGGACAGAATCTGGCGCCCCGACCGGGACTAGAACCCGGTGTGCCGGCGCCTCAGGCAGAGGATTAGCCTATTGAGCCGCGGCGCCGGCCAGCATTTATTTTACTGTATGAATTTTGCTATTTGAATTGAACAATTTCAAAAGTCACATGAAATATAAAATCTATATTAGAAGTCTCAGGAGTGTTAAAAAATCAAAAAAATAAGAAAACTATATATAAATTATCAAAGTATACTATATCCAGCATATTAAACTTCTGGTATTTCTTCAAAAGGAAAAAAACAACTCATTGAAACATGTTAGACGACCAGAAAGAGAGTAATATTTATATTACATAATATTAATAATATATAATATTAGTATATTATGAAAAAGTAAAAATAATTGAAAAGCCAGATGGAAGACAACATAAATGGGGATAATAAAAACAAAATCAAACAAGGATTGTAGGATTCTTCGAAGATGTAATGGGAACAACAGGGCTGGCGCCACGGCTCAATAGGCTAATATTCTGCCTACGGCGCCGGCACACCAGGTTCTAGTCCCGGTCGGGGCACTGGATTCTGTCCCGGTTGCCCCTCTTCCAGGCCAGCTCTCTGCTGTGGTCCGGGAGTGCAGTGGAGGATGACCCAAGTGCTTGGGCCCTGCACCCCATGGGAGACCAGGAGAAACACCTGGCGCCTGGCTTCAGATCAGTGCGGTGTGCCAGCCTCATTGGCCATTGGAGGGTGAACCAATGGTAAAGGAAAGCCTGTCTCTGTCTCTCTTTCTCTCACCGTCCACTCTGCCTGTCAAAAAAAATTGGGAACAACAGAAAATCCATATTTAATTCAAAGTTGAAAAGGTGATGGGTGGTGTTTTTATTAATGCAAATAGTATTAGAGAAAAAAGCACAAGTCACTTGTACATTGCAGTCAGTTCCATATTGTCATTTAATACCTGAATGCAGTAGTGACAGAGCTTTGTCTTCAGACCCTCTATTTGTTTTCGGAAACTCATGAGTTATGACTTAAGAGGGCTTATTACTCCCAGGATGCACTTTATCCCTAAACCCATGCAGAGAGTTCCTATCGGGTCTCAACAAAATAACGTAGCACTTCGGGGCAAAGATGCAGCCTAGGAGCCCTGCACTGGAGGCCAAGATGGAGAAGACCTCCACAGCCACCATGACCTTCCCCTTGGTGCTGTGATAGACAGGGAGGAAGGTGACCCAGACGCTACAGAAAACCACCATACTGAATGTCAGGAACTTGGCCTCATTGAATGTGTCGGGCAGGTTCCTGGCTAGGAAAGCTACAGTAAAGCTGCCCAGGGCCAAGGAGCCCAGGTATCCCAGGACACAGTAGAAGGCAGTGGCTGAGCCCTTGTTGCACACAATGATGATGTGTGCATATTCAGCGTGTACATCTGTGTCGATGAAAGGAGGAGAGGTCCCCAGCCATATTCCACAAAGGGTCAGTTGGATGAGGGAGCAGATGGGAATGACAGCGTTAGGCGCCCCTGACACCAGCAAATGCCGAATTCTTCTCCCTGGAGCAGTGATCTTGAAAGCCAGAACCACAGTAATAGTTTTGGCCAAGACAGTGGAGACAGCCACGGTGAACACCATCCCAAATGTAGTCTGCTGGAGGATGCAGGTGGCCGTGTTGGGACGTCCAATGAAGAGTAAGGAGCAGAGAAAACAGAAGGTGAGGGAGATGAGGAGGACGTAGCTGAGAACCCGGTTATTGGCCTTGACGATGGGAGTGTCTCTGTGCTTCACGAAGATGCCCAAAGCAAGCACTGTGAGGACAGAGAAGCCCAGAGCTGTGCAGGCCAGGGACTTCCCCAAGGGGTCTTCATAACCAAGAAAGGTCACAGCTTTCTGGAGGCATTGGTTTCGCTCCACATTAGCGTACTGATGGTCTGCACACTTCATACACTGATCCATGTCTAGGGAAAACCCAAATTGTCATCAGTCCTGCATCAGTATTTTTCTCTTATTCACTGGCCACCATCTCTCAGTTCATTTTCTAATTGAACCAAATTGCCTTTCTTTTGTTTTTCTTGGCCCAAAATAAAGAATGCTATCTGGGAAATTATTCCAAATCAATTCTGCCCATTTTCCTGAACATGCAGTAAACAATGTTGTTATTTCTTCTCCTTATTTTCAAGCATTTGGCATTTCAGTGAGAACAGGCTTTTATTCTCACAGAATACTAACAGGCACACCCAGAGGACAAAACTAATTATAATTATGAAGTCAGTTGACTTGGTATATTCATTCAAAGAACAAGCAGTTATTGAGAAACTGCTGTGAGTTTGATAATCTAATGTATTGTGTGAAAACATGAATACACCACAAAAGATCATGAAAAATGGATTTAAAATAAATGTATGTTCATTTTTGTACCTTAACCACATAGAGAGCCATGCATTACCCTACTGTATGAATTTCCATGTAGTTTTTGAATATCCAGGTACATATGACAATACTTCATATCAGCTATTGTAGGCATTCCCACCTTTTAACCAGTTGTTATTTCCAACACAAAATATATTGGAATTTGAATTGCATTTGCATTGAGTCAGCAGATCAAATTAGCACTGACTACTTTCTAGCCACGAAAGTATCTCATCACTTATGTCAGATTTTACTTTCTAAGTATTTTAAATTTTACTTAGAGTCTCCGAAAGCTTACAGTAGGTTTATTCCTAGGTACAAGTAATAAGGTATAGTAAATGTCATGTTCTAAAATTTCTTTTCAAAATGGCATAATGTTGGGATTTAGAAATAGGATTTTCGATATTAAGTTGTACTCAGGCTCTACTGCATTCAGCTTTTCATTAATTTACCTGGATTTTATACTATACAGCATATCATATGAAATACCTGTTTTATTTTTTAAGTTCTGATAATTTTCAAAATTTCTTTATTCTGAAAATTATATAGGCCAGGGTCTGCAGAATACTGTCTAGTAAAAATGCTCATATTGAGCATTATTATCTTCTATTTGCTTCTACTGTTGAGGCACAAAATGTGATTTGTGTTTTATGGTGCTGTCAACAGCCTTACAAGATTAAAATATTTCAGGCATTTTCCTAGTGAAGACTTATTTTTTTATTATTTTCAAAGAAGTATCAAAATTTTGCTAATTTCCTGGGCTGCATTGTGCCGTAGCCCACCTGCTGCAACACCAGCATCCCTTATGGGCAGCAGTTTGAGTGTCAGGTGTTCCATTTTTCATCCGGCTCCCTGCTACTATGCCCAGGAAAGCAGTAGAATACATTCCACGTGCTTGGGCCACTACTCCGACGTTGGAGACCTAGAAGAAGCTCCTGCCTTTGGCATGGTCCATCCTTGGCCATTGTGGGCATTTGGGGAGTTTACTAGTGGATGGAAGATCTCTCTCTGCCTCTCCCTCACTTTCTGTAATGCTTTCAAATAAAAATTTCATTAGACACCTATTTGTAATACCAGTGCTAGGATTTCATCTTTTTTTGGTGCCAAAATCAGCCTATTTCTTAATGCCATTTTCCATGGCCTTTCTTAAAGAACCTTGCATTTTGCATATAATAAAAGTTGAATTTCATTACCTTAGCCTACAATAATTGAGATTGTTTTTACATTACTTTCCAGAAACCATTGCTGGGAATTACCTGTAAATCTGATTTTGCCATGAAATAAAATTCTGAAAAAAAATCTCCATTTGGGATAGGAGTTAATTGAGCTAAGAAGGCCAGAGGCCTGTAAAGTGCTAACCTAGTGATGGAATTTCCAAGTGTGGGCAGGAGAACTTAGCTGTTCTCATAAAATGAATGAGTTCACTCTTTTTTCCTAGTCTATGAAAGAGTTCTAGAAAATGAGTGTGACTGAGTTGTTGAGCCATTGCTAGTGTTCACCAGTGAATTTATTGGTACCCATAAGAATAATGGGAAGGGATTAATCTATGGATTCAGCTTTGAAAATGCAACCAGTCATCATTTATCTCATGAAAAATGGATTTCATTGACTTAGTTTCAAATTTTCTTTTCCACAAATATTTTGTTTTATTTTTTTTAATTTTTATTTTAGTTTAAATTTTTTTATATGACAGATAGAGATAGACAGTGAGAGAGAGACAGAGAGAGGTCTTCTTTCCATTGGTTCATCCCCTAAATGGTCACTAAGGCCGGAGCTATGCCGATCTGAAGCCAGGAGCCAGGTGCAGGGGCCCAAGCACTTGGGTCATTCTGCACTGCCTTCCCAGGGCACAGCAGAGAGCTGGACTGGAAGAAGAGCAAACGGGACTAGACCCTGGCACCCATATGGGATGCCGGTGCCGCAGGCAGAGGATTAATCAAGTGAAACACGGCGCCGGCTCCCACCACAAACATTCTGAGATCACTCAGATGTGGGCTCGAGAGATTTTTGATTTCTTTTATCCTGCCATTTCCAATAATCATAACAGAATTTCTTCCTCCCTTCATTTATTTGATATAACACAAGTGCTACTGTTTCTGTGAAAGTCCATGATGGCCTTAGCAGAATGTGCACTCAGTTACTTATTTCATTTCATCAGTCTCTGTGCAACCTTCACTAGACTGCTGTGATACCTCACTGAGTTCATCTCATTGTATGCTGTCTGTCCTACTCAACTGCGAGTTTTAGGAGTCAGGGAGAAACACATATCCACAGAGGGAATTCTGTACAATCATTAGCCTTTGTGTTGAAGATCTACAAATTTCTTAATCCAGACACAAGCTTTCTGAACACATGCTCTATGTGAAGAAGAAAGCTAAACACTGGGAAATTAGGGGTGTCTTCAATGTTATACAAATGTAGCTTCACAAAGAATGGGAATTTGATATCAATAGTATAATATATCCAAATAAGACCAATGTCTGCTAATAATAATATAGAATTAAAAAGGAGAAAACAATCCAACATGGGAAGCAGGATACCCAGCAGACTCATAGAATGGCAAATGTACTAAACAGCACTCTGATCTCAGAATCAGCCCTTAAAGCATTCAATCTGGCTAAAAAGCCCATGAGAGTTTCTCAGGCATGGAAAGCCAAGACACTGTGGAGAAAAATGACCTAAATGAAAGATCACTGTGAGTGAGATCCCAGTGGGAAGAATGGGCCATCAAAGAAGGAGGTACCTTTCTCTGAAGAGGGGAGAGAACTTCCACTTTGATTGTGGCCTTGTCTAAATAAGGTCGGAGTTTGAACTCAAGAGGCTTCCATAGCCTTGGCAGCTCCTGACAAGAGCCTTGGGTGATTACTGAAGTCATAAATAAATTGTCAATTGTTAAATCAACAACAGGAGTCACTGTGCACTTACTTCCCATGTAGGATCTCTGTCCTTAAATCCTTGTACTATGTGAATTAACAGTAAAACTAGTCTCCGAACAGTACTTTATACTTTGTGTGCCTGTGTGGGTGCAAACTGTTGAAATCTTTACTTAGTATATACTAAGTTGATCTTCTGTATATAAAGATAATTGAAAATGAATCTTAATGAAGAATGAGATAGGAGAGGGAGTAGGAGATGGGATGGTTTGTGGGTGGGAGGGTGGTTGTGGGGGGGAAAAACTGCTATAATCCAAAAGTTGTACTTTCAAAATTTATAATTATCAAATAAAAGTTTTCCAAAAAATAGTATAATGTGTCAACTTGCCTGATAGAAATGAAACTTTGATAACGTGAGGTACTGAAAAGGGATTTCTTTAGACAATAGTGTGTACAGTATATCTCCCACAGTGAATCAAATAATGTAGTTCAAAGAACCTATACTGTTTTTTTTTTCAAGGAAATATTAGTTACAATTAAATTACTGAAGGAAGGAAGAAGAATTTCTCGGTAGTCCTTTACGAGGTCCTTAGTTTGTCTTTGTAGGATGTTGAAAAATATAAAAGAGATGGAAGAAGTCTCTCCAGAAGGCACACGTTACCTGTGTCATTGGAAATCTCATTCTCTGGGCACGGGGTACAGTCAAAACAACAGGAAGCTTTTCCCTCCTGAGGGGATTTCCGGAATCCAGGATTACAACTCTCACTGCATACAGAGTGAGGAATCTGAAGAAAATCAGATGTGTGTTTTTAGTCAGTCTTTGACCTACTCCCATGATCATCAAAGTAGTGTTTTTTAGTGTTCTACTATAAATATACCCATATGCATAAACACTATTAAATTATTGGATGTGATATTAATTTTATAAGGTCCAATATAAGAACATTGAAAAACTATCTAAATTGCTCATTATCTCTTCTTCATCCAATCAGTAAATAAGAATATATGTTAAACTGGAAGTGGTTTGTTACATCTTCATATATGACCATTAATGAATCATGCGAGTCATTAAAATTAACATTATATTTTGTCTTTTATATGTAGAGCAAAGCATTATGATTAGGTCTAACATACCTGTGTAATTCCTGTGGCCCACTCTATCATATCCTTTGTTAAGGACAATTGACAGTCATTTGGAAGATACGGTGAGAAGTGTCCTACTTTGACCTTATAGCCAAGACCCTCTGGAAAATTCCAAAAGTTGAGAATGTCATACTCTGCGTCCAGTTTTCTTTTCTGATCCATATTCACTTGGTCTCCAGCGGGATTGTTGAATTGGATATTTTTCAGAAAGGGGTGCAGCTAAAAGAAAGGGGTTCACCATTCTATGAGGAATTGTGCTTCATTGTTGAGACAGTGAGCTTGAATTACTGTTTACTTTTCATTGTTTAATTTCAACTTTGTAATAAAGCTTTATCATGCAATGAAACAAAAGAGAAGCCACTATGGAGTACTGAGTATCATAATGTTTATAAAGTATCACTCAATTTAAGAATAAACACACAAAAAAAGACCACGTATTCAGCGATCATGGGAATCCAGCAGAAATCAAGTCTAGAGTGATGTCTACACACATTCATTTCATCACTGGTTAATTCCAGGCTACAATCTGCAAAATGATGTTATTGGCACCTAAAGTGGTTGCAGAATTCAAAGAGATCATTGACATAAAGTATGCATTATTGTTCTCAGAAGCATGTTGACACTTAAAGAAATTGGTCTGTTTTCATGGAATAACTTCATGATAAATAGTATTTCTTTTTACTTTGGAGGCATTAGGTAGAATGGATGTTGTCCTTGTAAACACAAAGTTTACATCTTGATTCATGATCACATCCTCTTGCCAGAGGGTATTTTGAAATATATGCCCATTTCTACTCGTGTCTAGATTGTCCTAAGAATGAAACACGTGCAGAATCTTGTGTGTTCTGGAGAAAAATGCTGTACTGATTTGGTTGGGCAGCTCAGACGCCACTTATGAAATATGCATTAACTTTAGTACTTGACATGCAGTGGAGGAGACCTTACCTGCCAGGGGGCAAAGGTCAGTCCTTGTTCATTCCACATTGGTTGCATTTCTACGTGTTGAAGCATCATTTCATGAAGGGTCTGGGCCACAGCATACACAGCATTGTATACATTGTAACTCCCATCAGTCATAGACATGTCCATAATGTTCCTAGGCAGCCAGGCCAAGGATGCATTGAGAGGACAGGTCTCTAATGTTTCATAGTGAGACTCAGAAATCGAGCAATTAAAAGAAGAATTCCACAATTCAGCGAGGTAAAAGTCTTCTGGATATTTGGAAGGGGTAGCTGTCTCGATAAAATTTTTGAATCCAGAAATCTCCTCATGGTGATGTGAAAAAATCAGAGTCCCGTGGAAAGTGTCAAGTAAGAAATTGTTCTTTTCAGTATTGATAACCCATTGTGAGGTTGTGATCCAGACTTTCCATATAATTGAATCTTGGTCAATACTAATAGTGAAACCGAGTAGAAAATCAGCATCACCATAAATGATCACCACATCAGCTGATGATTGCCTGATCTGGCGATGATATGGCCAAGCTTTTGTGAAGTATGACACTGCAGTGACTGGGACCATTTCCAGAAAGGCTACACATACTCTGTTCCTTTCCATGGCTTCTGTAACTTCTGAGAGAAACTGAATTCCATCGTGGTCATCTGAGATGACCAGTCCCACCCAGGTCCAGCTAAAATGAAGTATCAAGGAGATCATGCCAAGGGCCAGAGATGTATCCTTGGGGGCCATCTGATATAGAGAAAGAGACTGACTATTGTCACTCAGAATAGGATCAAAAGGCCCAAAGGTAAGCTATAGAAAAGGGAAAATTGGAAGCAATATGAGTCAGAGAATTTCTCTACATGTGATTTCAGGGTTTGCAGTGTTGCGTAGCTACATAAACCACTGCTAATGATGCTGGCGGAATCTTGGTTGGGGTTCAAGCTTGTCTAGTTGTGAACAGGCTTTCTGCTAATGTCCCCGGAAAGGCAGTGGACGTTAACACTAGTGTTTGGGCCTGTGCCACCCATGTGGAGAGGAGAATAGAATTTGTGCCTCCTAGCTTTGGGCTGGCCCAGATCTGTCTGTTGGGAGCATTTGAGAAGTGAACCAGTGGACTGGAGAATCAATCTCTCTCTCTCTCTCTCTCTCTCTCTCTCTCTGTCCCTACATCCCACCATTCTCTTTAGCTCTTCTTGTTAAATAAATAAAAAAATAAATATGTAAACAAACATTTTTAGCCAAAGCACAATCTCATTTTTAAAGGGAGTAAGGCAATGTGTTTTGCATTACCTTCCACTCATGGGAGCTTTCAAAAAAATACTTATCAATGTTAGAGTTTATGGAAACGTCTATATCTGCTTTCCTATCTCTCTCATCTTTACTCTGAAACAAAGGAAATGATACTCTAACAGGTATCTGAATACTTACTCTTTGAGATTATACACATTACAAGATGCATATCAAGACTTCCTTCTATGTTTTGAGAAGCCTCATAATGTTACCCAGGAAGATGTGTTTTTATTCCTCCCTGCCCACATACCCTCACCTGTGGAAATTTGTAGAGTCCCAGCAATGTTGCAATCTGTGCACAAGTTGCCCATGATGTTCCTGTAAGTGCTGCTACAGACTTGCTTTGTCTCCTGCAGGTGTAATTTGGTACATACTTGTTCAGTCCTGTCAGCCAAATGAGGGAACTCTCCAATGTCATCCATTGAGTATAAGGGACATTATAGAGATCAAATCCTAGAGACATGTTGGGTAAAAGATACGGGTTCCTGTTGATCTCTTCAATGGCAAAAACCAAAGCCAGGACATACTGATAGTTCTTGGTCTTTAACCTGTGAAGTAAGCATAGAAATCCTTAAAAGATAAAATAAATTGTTAACTTCAAATTCAATTGAATGTTCACACCTTTTTAGTACTCACTATGTGTTGAAGGAAAATAGGTATCATCCAGTTGGAGGGAATAAATCTTTACATATGTATAGAATATGTTAAATTTTCATTTGCTTTTCAAATATTGTCTCACCGTGTGTGTGTGTGTGTGTGTGAGTGTATGTATGTGCTGCTTCTGTCTTTATTATCTTCTTCTTCCTCTTGGTTCTTTACTCTTGCTCCTCAGAATTTTTCTTCCTCTTCTCTTCTAATTGGTATTACTTCATCTTGAAGTGATATAGTATTTCAGATCGCAATTACTATTTCTTACTGGTGACTTTATAGTGTATACAATTGTGAATGGACCAGCTGACTCTTACTGATTCATACTGCTTTTCCCAAAGGTGCCTGCTTTTGTTGTAGCCATCCTGGATTTATTTTGGTTTGCTGTGGCTTGTGCTGCTTTGTATCCTCCATTGAATATTGACTTTTAAGTTTCTCAATAGGTGTTTAGTTTTCATTTATATCTTGTCAGCAAATTAAAGTTAAATTTGGGAATTTCCACCAAATTTAAATTCAGTATTTAACTAAATATTTTTTTCCAATTACATTAGGGAATTATCATATGCTACTTTTTCTCCCATTACCTGTATTTTTTTTTTGCTGCTTTCAAATACATAGTTTATTATTTTATAGCTTTTCTTTCATTTATTAATTTTTCCTTCCTTGTTTTATTCCCTCTACTTACATACGAGTTACATTTTTAATTGTTTTCTATCTTTAAAGAAGGCTACACTGTTGCAATGGATATATTTACTCATCTTCTGAGAAATTCATGTGTCTTAAATTTCATTGTTTTGCCTTGCTACTCACTTATGTTTTCCAATATTTTATTTTAATATTGAAAAAAATTTCTCATTTTCTCCTCTTACCTAATTTTTATTTTACATCTTCTAAATGCCATAGTGCCAGCCACAGTAACATCCTTTATATTGTGAAGGTGTAAAAATATTATCATCCAAGAATAATGAATAAACTTCAGCAAAAAAGGAAGAAATGAAGTTTATGGAATTGGTAAAGCATAATACATAGTTAGGATTTCCTTAATGCTTTGTATTACATAAAAAGAAAATATTAAAAATCTGACCACCAAATAATGTAAAATTTCCTACATTTTGGTCATAAAATTCTAGTATATGATTATTTATTTTTAATTTTTAAATATATGTATATATTTAAGTTATACAAGTTTCATATATTTCCTTTATACTATTACAGGAACTGTGGTACTTCCTCTCACCCTCCCTCCTACCCATGCTTGAACCCTTCCTCTCCCTCCCTCTTATTTTCTCACTCTTAATTTTTACAGTGATCTTTTTTAGTGCACTTAATGCTTGTATATTTAACACTACCCTGAGTAAAAGAGTTCAACAGATAGTATGTAGAGAAAACAAAACAAAGTAAAACAAAATCTGTTCCTTAAAGAAAGACACAAGGTATATACACTATCATTGATTGTCAAAATATCTGTTTTGCTTTAAAATATTTCAGGTACTGTATTCATTACCTCTAATCAGGGAAAACATATGATATCTGTCTTTTGGGGGCTGGCTTATTTCACTTAGCATAACGGTTTCTAGTTGTGACCATTTTGTTGCAAAAGACAGGATTTCATTTTTTTTTACAGCTGTGTTGTACTACATAGTGTGTATATATCATAATATCTTTATCCACTCATCAGTTGATGGACATCTGGGTTGATTCAATAGCTTGGTTATGGTAAATTTTGCTGTGGTGTACATGGAGGTACAGATACCTTTTTCATGTATTGATTTCTTTCAGTTTTGGTGAATTCCCAGGAGTCGGATGTCTGGCTGGATCATATGATATGTATATATTCAGATTTCTGAGGTTACTTCATACTGTCTTCCACAGTAGCTGCACCAGGTTACATTTCCACCAACAGTGGATTAGGGTACATTTTTCTCCACGTCTTCACCAGCATTTGTTGTTTGTTGATTTCTGTATGAAAGCCATTGCAACTGAGGTGAGGTGGAACCACATTGTTTTGATTTGCATTTTCCTGATTGTTAGTGATCCTGAGCATTTTAGTCATGTGTCTATTGGCCATTTGGATTTCCTTATTTGACAAATACCTGTTTAAGTCCTTTGCCCATTTCATAACTGGTTAGAAGAACCAGTTTTGATCCAGTGGGCTGGAACACACATGAACAATGGTTCTGGGAACACCTCAGTCTCCCTGTGGACAGCATGGCCTAACAGGGCAGACTGGTCCCACTTGCATTCCTTGACCCTGAGAGCCCTGGGTGCTGAGACTGAGAAAACACTGTGACTGGGTGAGAGGAGGCAGAGTATAGCTGTGTTCTGGGCAATCAGAGTGCTGCTGTATACTCTCAGAGCTTCTTAAATGCCTACAGCAGCTCATAGCACAGGGAACCATGTTCACTGGAAAGACTGCATGGATCATATGTGCAGTTCATAGGGTGGTGCTGATGAATGTTGAACACACTGGGTGTTAACAACTGGACATTTCTCAGGTTGGAGGAAAAGTGGCAGTAACTCCAACAGAGGTGACCAGTCCTCTCCATCCAGTTACAAGAAGGGAGCTACCTCCCAACTTGAGTGTATCCTGGATACTCACCCTATGCTGGCACAATGACCAGAGGTCCTTGGCCACAGCCACTATATACCTCTTGGTATTCCCTGAAAGTGTAGACATTCTACTAAGTCACAGAGGCATAGCTCAAAGATAAAAGCCATCAGAGGCTTGCTCTCTCTTTTCTCTTTTTTTCTCTCTCTCTCCCTGTCTCTTGAACTCTATCTGTTTCTATCTCTCTCTCTTACTCTCTCTTCCCTCTTTTCTTTCTTGCCCCTCCCCTCCAGTCTGTTGGGTTTCCACCAATAAATTCTTTCCCTTAAGAAAAAACCATCAGAGTAAAAAAAAGTTCTACAAATGCCTGGAAATAAATACAGAAATTCAAGCAACAAGAATAGGGAAAACAGTATGACCCCACAAAGGAACTCACAAATATTTTAATGTTAGAACGTGGAGATGAAGAGATTGAGGTAATGCCAGAAATGGAATAAAAAAATTAATTATAGAAATACTCAAAAGCAATCACAAGCAAATCTCTGAACAAAGGAAGCCATACATGATATGAATAAGAATTTTCCCCATGAAATTGAGATTTTTAGAGAGAAAGCATAATGAAATATTAGAAGCAAATAATTAAAAGGATCAAATAAAAATGCAGTGGAAAGCCTTAAGAACAGAACAAGAAATTAGAAAACTTAAAAATAATAATGTTGGAGATCTGTGGGATAGTATCAAATGACCCAATGTACGAGTCTTAGGAGTACCTGAAGTTGTGGAAAGAGAGAAGGGTCTAGAAGGACTATTTAGTGAAATAATTACAGAAAATTTCCCTAATTTGGAGAAAGAAAGGAATGTTCAAGTACAGGAAACACATAGAGCTCCTGACAGACATGACCAGAAAAGATCTTCACCATAATATATTGTAGTCAAACTGTCCACAGTAAAGCCTAAGGAAAAATTCTAAAATGTGCATGAAAGAAACATCACATTACTTTCAGAGGATCTCCAATTGGAGTCACAGCTTACTTCTCATCAGAAAACCTACAGAATTCTCACTTATGAATGAAAGGGAAATCAAGACCATCCATAACAGAAATTGAGAGAATTCATCACCACTTCTCCAGCCTTACAAAAGATGCTTAAAAATGTGCTACATAGAGAAACAGAAAGAACACCATCACTATGAAATAATGAGAAGGCAGAAGAGGAAACCAAAGTAAACAGTAGGAATATTTATGGAGAAATGGCAGGGCCAAGTCATTACTTATCAAGTCACCCTGAATATAAATTGCCTCAATTCTCCAGTTAAAAGATACCGGCTGGCTGAATGGATGAAAAAACAAGACCCATCTATTTGCTGCCTACAAGAAACACATCTCACTAACAAAGATACACACAGACTGAAAGTGAAAGATGGAAAAAGATAGTCCATGCTAACAGAAACTAAAAAAGAGCTGGAGTTGCCATCCTAATATAAGACAAGGTAGACTTCAACATAAAAGCTGTTAAAAGAGATGAAGGGGGAGGTTCCAAATGGCAGAATAGGGAGAGAGCTCATGGATAATCCAGGAAAATATAGTTTAATAAAAGTGGAGATAGTGTAGACTCAGGGGAGAGTTAGGGAAAAAACGGCAGAGGAAACTCTTCCAGAATTAGAGGGCCATGGTGGATCTACTTGGAGGGCATGGGTGCCCACGGCTCAGGACCCTGGCTGCCTAGAGTCTCCATGCCAGTGCTGGAAAGAGGTGAGATGAAACTGTAGTAGCCTGAGACACTTTTGGAAAAGAGCAGGAAGAGCCTAGAGGGAATGAGGCTTGAAGCCTTGTGGGGGAAAGTACACCTGCCTAACTAGAGGAGAGAAAAAAGAAAAGGGACAGTATGGACACAATAGTTTCTCTCCATTCACCTTACAAATGCATGCAAGACAATAGAACAGGCACCATTTTGGAAATATGTAACAGTTGCATCAGTTGGGGGCAGCACCTGCCCTCAGCGAAGCTGAAAAACCTGACTCTGGTGGGGAGTAATAGCAGGAGACTAAGACCTAGTGAATGTGTGGAGCTTATGAATCAGGACTGTGAAAAAAAAACAGAACTGTGGGTGTCTGGGAGAACTCACGGTGTGGGTGAGACTTTGAGTAGTCTCGGGGGAGACACCACAAGCTCAGGCAGCCCAAGCTACCTGGTGTGAGTCATTGCAGGGAAATCCGAACATACACTGAGGACTGCACAGATCCTTTGTGTGGTCCTTGGGACAGAGCAGATGAATATTATACCCACTGGGGCTAGCGCTCAGGCACTGATCACCATCAAGGAGAAGAGCTCAGCTGAGTGGAATTACTTCCCTTCTGAATAAAAAAAAAGAGAGAGAGAGAAGATTTACCATGCCAAACCTGGGTGTGTCATCTTTGGCACACCCTTAACCCTGAAGAACTGAACAGAGCTTTCTGGCCACACCCATCACAAGCCTCTAGAGATTCACCAAAAGCAGACAGACGACCTAATCTAGAGTCATAATATAATGATAAAAGCCACCACAGCAGGAAAAAAAAAAAAAAGAAACCAAAGACTATCTCCACAATGCCAAACAACAAATGCAAAAACTGAGGGAACAAGAACAAGGAAGACATCATTACACTCCCAAAAGAACATGACACTCCAATACAAGATTATAAGATAATGAGATAGAAAAAATTGTAAGAAATGGAACTAAAAAAATTTATGATAATAATATTTATAAATAATCCAAAACTAATGCATGAACTACTGAAATCCATGCAGGACATGACAGAAAATCTCTCTCATGAAAATGAAATCTTAAGGAGGAATCAAAATGAAATGAAGATTTAGTAGTTTATGAAATTGAGTTATTGAAGAGAAATCAAAATGGAATGAAGAATTCAATAGAACAAATAAAAAACACATTTGAGAGCCTTCAAAACAGAATCATTGGCGCAGAAGAGAGAATATGGGACTTAGAAGACAAAGCACAGGAAAGTATACAGACAAACCAAAGAAAAGAAGAGGAAATTAGAATCTAAAAGATATTGTTGGGAATCTACAGGATACTATTTAAAAAACCAACATTCGGATTCTAGGAGTTCCTGAAGGCATGGAGAGAGAGAAAGGATTAGAAGGCCTTTTTATTGAGATACTGGCAGCAAACTTCCCGGGTCTGGAGAAGCAAAGAGACATCCAAGTTCAGGAAGCACATAGGACCCCCCAATAAACATGACCAAAAGAGATCCTCACCATGACACATTGTAATCAAACTCACCACGGTGGAACATAAAGAAAAGATCCTAAAATGTGCAAGAGAGAAACGTCAGATTACTCTCAGAGGATTCCAATTAGACTCACAGCAGACTTCTCATCAGAAACCCTACAAGCGAGGAGGGAATGGCGAGATATAGCCCAAGTACTAAGAGAAAAAGACTGCCAGCCCAGAATATTATATCCTGCAAAGCTCTCATTTGTGAATGAAGGTGAAATAAAGACCTTTCATAACAAACAAATTGAAAGAATTTGACACCACTCGTCCAGCCCTGCAAAAGATGCTTAAAGATGTGCTACACACAGAAACACAGAAACATGGTCACCAGTATGAAAGAAGGTAAAGGAAGAAAACCTCCCAGTAAATAAAGAAGAACTCAAACTATCCCTCTTTGCAGATGGTATGATTCTTTATTTAGGGGATCCAAAGAACTCTACTAAGAGACTATTGGAACTCATAGAAGAGTTTTTCAAAGTAGCAGGATATAAAATCAATGCACAAAAATCAACAGCCTTTGTATATACAGGCAACGCCATGGCTGAGGAAGAACTTCTAAGATCAATCCCATTCACAATAGCTACAAAAACAATCAAATACCTTGAAATAAACTTAACCAAGTATGTCAAAGATCTCTACGATGAGAATTACAAAATATTAAAGAAAGAAATAGAAGTGTATTCCAAAAAAATGGAAAAAAACTTCCAGGCTCATGGATTCAAAGATTCAACATCATCAAAATGTCCATTCTACCAAAAGCAATTTATAGATTCAATGTGATACCAATTAAAATACCAAAGACACTCTTCTCAGATCTGGAAAAAATGATGCTGAAATTCATATGGAGGTACAGGAGACCTCGAATAGCTAAAGCAATCTTGTACAACAAAAACAAAGCCGGAGGCATCACAATACCAGATTTCAGGACATACTACAGGGCAGTTGTTATCAAGACAGCATGGTACTGGTACAGAAACAGATGGATAGACCAATGGAACAGAATAGAAACACCAGAAATCAATCCAAATGTCTACAGCCAATTTATATTTGATCAAGGATCTAAAAGTAATTCCTGGAGCAAGGACAGTCTATTCAACAAATGGTGCTGGAAATCTGGATTTCCACGTGCAGAAGCTTGAAGCAAGACCCCTACCTTACATCTTACACAAAAAACCACTCAACATGGATTAAAGATCTAAATGTATGACCCGACACCATCAAATTATTTGAGAACATTGGAGAAACCCTGCAAGATATAGGCACAGGCGAAGATTTCTTGGAAAAGACCCCAGAGGTACAGGTAGTCAAAGCCAAAATTCAAATTGGGATTACTTCAAATTGAGAAGTTTCTGTACTGCAAAAGAAACAGGAAAGTAAAGAGCAACCTACAGAATGGGAGAAAATATTTGCAAACTAGGCAACTGATAAAGGATTGATAACCAGAATCTACAAAGAGATCAAGAAACTCCACAGCAACAAAACAAACAACCCACTTAAGAGATGGGCCAAGGACCTCAATAGACATTTTTCAAAAGAGGAAATCCAAATGGCCAACAGACAAATGAAAAAATGTGCAAGATCACTAGCAATCAGGGAAATGCAAATCAAAACCACAATGACGTTTCACCTCACCACGGTGAGAATGACTCACATTCAGAAATCTACGAACAACAGATGCTGGAGAGGATGTGGGGAAAAAGGGACACTAACCCACTGTTGGTAGGAATGCAAACTGGTTAAGCCACTATGGAAATCAGTCTGGAGATTCCTCAGAAACCTGAATATAACCCTACCATACAACCCAGACATTCCATTACCCAAAGGAAATTAATTTGGCAAACAAAAAAGCTGTCTGCACCTTAATGTTTATTGCAGCTCAATTCACAATAGCAAGACACAGAATCAACCTAAATACTTGTCAATAGAAGACTGTATATATTCTTTTTTTTTGACAGGCAGAGTGGACAGTGAGAGAGAGACAGAGAGAAAGGTCTTCCTTTTGCCGTTGGTTCAACCTCCAATGGCCGCCACAGCCGGCGCGCTGCTGTCAGTGCATCGTGCTGATCCGATAGCTGGAGCCAGGTACTTATCCTGGTCTCCCATGGGGTGCAGGGCCCACATACTTCGGCCATCCTCCGCTGCACTCCTGGGCCACAGCAGAGAGCTGGCCTGGAAGAGGGGCAACCGGGACAGAATCCGGCGCCTCGACCGGGACTAGAACCCGGTGTGCCGGCGCCGCTAGGTGGAGGATTAGCCTAGTGAGCTGTGGCGCCGGCTGTATATATTCTATAGTATACTATACAGCAGTAAAAAAACAATGAAATCCGGTCATTTGCCACAAAACGGAGGAATTTTGAAAACATCATGCTTAGTGAAATAAGCCAGTCCCAAAGGGACAAATATCATTTGTTCTCCCTGATCTGTGACAACTAAATGAGCACCTAAAAGGAAACTTGTAGAAGTGAAATGGGCACTATGAGCAACAATGACATAATTAACCCTCGTCCTGACTGTGGAGGAACAACTTACTATTTTATTCCTTTGAGTATTTTTTTTCTACTTAATACCATTGGATGAACTCTTTAATTAACATACAATTGTTCTTATGCATTTAAAATTAACTAAAAAGTGATCCCTGTTAAATATAAGAGTGGGAGTAAGAGAGGGAGATGTACAGTTTGGCACATTCTCAATCAGACTTACCCCTAATGGGAGAGACAGAAATGTGCCAGGGGATTTTAATTCAGTCCCATCAAGGTGGCATGTACCATTGCCATCCTACTAGTCAAAGTGATCAGTTTCAGTTCATAATTGATTATGATAGGGTTAAATGTGAAAGGGATCACATAAACAATACTAATGTCTGCTAATAATAACTGATAGAATTAAAAAGTAGAGAGCAATCCAACATGGGAAGTGGGATACACAGCAGACTCATAGAATGCCAGATGTCCTAAAGAGCACTCTGGCCTCAGAATCAGCCCTTAAGGCATTTGGATCTGGCTAAGAAGCCCATGAGAGTATTTCAGTCATGTAAAGCCAAGACACTGTGGAAAAAAAAGACCTAAATGGGCCGGCGCCGTGGCTCAACAGGCTAATCCTCCGCCTTGCGGTGCCGGCACACCGGGTTCTAGTCCCGGTCGGGGCACCGATCCTGTCCCGGTTGCCCCTCTTCCAGGCCAGCTCTCTGCTGTGGCTAGGGAGTGCAGTGGAGGATGGCCCAAGTGTTTGGGCCCTGCACCCCATGGGAGACCAGGAGAAGCACCTGGCTCCTGCCATCGGAACAGCGCGGTGCGCCGGCTGCAGCGCGCTACTGCGGTGGCCATTGGAGGGTGAACCAATGGCAAAAGGAAGACTTTTCTCTCTGTTTCTCTCTCTCACTATCCACTCTGCCTGTCAAAAAAAAAAAAAAAAAGAAAAGAAAGACCTAAATGAAAGATTTCTGTGAGTGAGATCCCAGTGGAAAGAATGGGCCATCAAAGAAGGAGGTACCCTTTTCTGAAGGGAGGAGAGCACTTCCACTTTGACAATGACCTTGTCTAAATAAGATTAGAGTTTGTGAACCCAAGAGGCTTTCATATCCTTGGTAGCCCATGACAAGAACCTTGGGTGATGACTGGTGTCATACATAAGTCAGTTATTAAATCAACAACGGGAATCACTTTGCACTTACTCCCTATGTAGAATCTCTGTCCTTAATGTGTTGTACTATGTGATTTAACAGTAAAACTACCACTCAAACAGTACTTTATACTTTGTGTATCTGTGTGGGTGCAAACTGTTGAAATCTTTACTTAGTATATACTAAGTTGATCTTCTGTATATAAAGATAATTGAAAATGAATCTTGATGAAGAATGGGATGGGAGAGGGAGTGGGAGATGGGATGGTTGTTTGTGGGAGGGAAGTTATAGGGGGAAAAGCCACTATAATTTAAAAGTTGTACTTTGGAAATTTATATTTATTAAATAAAAGTTAAAAAAACAAAAGCAAAAAAAAAGTGATGAAGAAGGTCACTATGTAATGATTAAGGCATCCATTCAACAGGAAAATAAACTTTATAAAGGCATATGCACCCAACTACAGGGTGCCTACTTAAAAGAAATGTTAATGGCTATAAAGGTAGACACATACTCCAGAACAATAGTAATGGGGGACTTCAACACCCCAATTTAAGCAGTGAACAGGGGGCCAGCACCATGGCTCACTTGGTTAATCCTCCACCTGTGGTGCCAGCATCCCATATGGGCTCTGGGTTCTAGTCCTGGTTACTCCTCTTCCAGTCCAGCTCTCTGCTGTGGCCCAGGATGGCAGTGGAGGATGGCCCAAGTGCTTGGGTGCCTGAACCCACGTGGGAGACCAGGAAGAAGTACCTGGCTCCTGGCTTCGGATCGGCGCAGAGCTGGCCGTGTTGGGCATTTGGGTGTGAACCAATGGAAGGAAGACCTTTCTCTCTGTCTCTGTCTCTCTCACTGTATAACTCTATCAGTCAAATAAAAAAAAAGATTAAGTAATGAACAGATGAACAAGACAGAAAATCAGCAAAGAAATGAGTTAATCGACAGTATGGGCTTAATGGACCTAACGGATATCTACAGAACCATTTCTCCTACAGCAGCAGAATACACATTCTTCTCATGTGTGCATGCTACTTAGTCTAGGATAGACTACATGCTAGGCCATAAAGCAAGTTTCAGAAAATTCAAAGAAATAGAAATCACACCATGTGTTTTCTCAGACCACAATGGGATAAAGCTAGAATTCAACAATTAGATCATAAGGAAACACATGGAGATTGAACAACATGTTTCTGTATGAACAGTGGGTCATAGAAGAAATCTAAAGAGAAATAAAAAATTTCTGCAAACAACTGAAGATGACAACACATCATATCACACCTTTTTGGGATACAGCAAATGCAGTGTTAAGAAGGAGGTTTATAGCACTTGGTGTCTGCATGAAGAAATTGGAAAGGTACCACATGAATGAGCTATCACTGCATCTCAAAGAACTAGAAAAACAACAACCAACCAAACCCCAAATTAATAGAAGGAAAGAAATAATTAAAATTAGAGAAGAAATAAAATTGAAGCTAAAAAAAAGTACAGAAAATCAGTGAAATGAAGAGCTGATTTTTTGAAAAAATAAAATAGATATACCATTGGCATAACTAACTCCAGAAAAGAGGGAGAAGACCCAAATAAACAAAATCAGATATGAAAAAGGATATGTAGGGGCTGATGCTGTGGCGCAGTGGGTTAATGCCCTGGCCTGCAGCACTGGCATTCCATATGGGCGCCGGTTCTAGTCTCGGCTTCTCCTCTTTCAGTCCAGCTCTCTGCTATGGCCTGGGAAAGCAGTAGAAGATGGCCCAAGTCCTTGGGCCCCTGCAATTGGGTGGGAGTCCCGGAAGAAGCTCCTGGCTCCTGGCTTTGGATTGGCACAGCTCTAGCTGTTGTGGCCATCTGTGGAGTGAACCATCAGACGGAAGACCTCTCTCTCTTTTTCTCTGCCTCTCCTCTCTCCATGTAACTCTTTCAAATAAATAAATAAATAAATCTTCAAAAAAAGGAAATGTAACAACAGACACCACAGAAATAAAACGAATCATCAGGAATTACTTCAAAAAGTTGTATGCCAACAAAATGGGAAACTTAGAAGAAATGAACAAATTTCTGGACACAATCTGCCAAAATTTAATCATGAAGACCAATAACTAAGATACAGTAATGAAGACTGTCCCAACAAAGAAATGCCCAGGACCGAATGGCTTCCTGGCTGCATTCTACCACACATTTAAAGGAGAACTAATTCCAATTCTTCTCAAGCTACTCAAAACAATTGAAAGGAATGGAAACCTTCTAAACTCCTTCTATGAAGCATCCTTTATCTTAATTACTAAGCCAGAGAAGATGAGAGAGAAAGAGGACTAAAGATCAATATCCCTGGTGAACATAGATGCAAAAAATCCTTAACAAAATATTAGCCAATTGAATCCAGCAACACATTAGAAACATCATTCACCTAGACCAAGTGAGATTTATCCCTGGTATGAAGGGATGATTCAACATTTCAAATCTATCAATATGATACATCATGCTAACAAACTGAGGAATAAAAACCATAAGATTATCTTATGCAATAAGATGCAGAAAAAGCATTTGATAACATCTTTTCATGATGAAAACCTTACTAAATTGGGTATAGAAGGAACATTCCTCAACATAATCAAGGTAATCTATGACAAACCCATGGCCAGCATCCTATTGAATGGGGAAAAGCTGGAAGCATTCCCCCTAAGATCTGGAACCAGCCAAGGATGCCCATTCTCACCATTGCTATTAAACATAGTACTAGAAATTTTAGCCAGAGCCATTAGTCAAGAAAAAGAAATCAAATGAAATAAGTGGAAAGGAGAAAATCAAGCTATCCAAAAAACTCCACTGACAAACTATTGGAACTCATAAAAGAGATAATAAAGAGGTAGGATATAAAATTAGCATAAAAATCAGTAGCCTTTGCATACACAAACAATGTAATGGCTGAGACAGAACTCTGAAGATCAGTCCCATTCACCATAACCCCAAAAGAATCAAGTACCTTGGAATACATTTAACCAAGAATGTCAAAGGTCTCTAGGATGAAAATTAAAAAAAAAAGAAATGAAAAAAGGCATTAAAAAATGGACAAACCTTCTGTGTTCATGGATCAAAAGGATCAACATCATCAAAATTTCCATACTACCAAAAGCAATTTACAGATTCAATGTAATCCCAATTGAATACCAGCAGCATTCTTTGCAGGTCTAGAAAAAATGATGCTAGAATTCATATGGAAACACAATAGACCCTGAATAAAACAATATCATAAAATATAAAGCAGGAGCATCACAATTCCTGTTTTCAATCATACTATAGGATGGTTATAATCAAAACATCCTGTACTGGCACAAAGCAGACTGGTTGCCCAATGGAACCAAATAGCAACCCCAGAAATCAGCCCATGCATCTACAACCAACTTATTTTTGACAAAGGAGATAAAAATCCATCGCTGGAGCAAGGACAGTATCTTTAACAAATGATGCTGGGAAAACTGGATATCTACATGCAGAAGTACAAAACTAGAACCCTACCTTACACCTTACACAAAAATCCACTCAAATGGGTCAGAGACCTAAATCTATGTCCTGATACTATCAAATCATTATAGAAAGTTGGGAAAAATTTGAAAGACACTGGTATAGGCAAAGACTTCTTTGAAAGACTGAAAGCACAGGCAATCACATCCAAAATTGACAAATGGGACTATATCAAGCTGAGAAGCTTCTGCAATGCAAAAGAAACAATCAGCAAAGTGAAAAAGAACCCACAGAATGGGAGAGAATATTTGCAAACTACACAACGGATAAAGTGTTAACATCCAGAATTTATAAAGAGCTCAAGAAAGTCAACAACAACAAAACAATCAATCCAGCATTTTTCATAAGTGGAAATTCAGATGGCTAACAGACATTTGAAAAATGGCTCAGGCTCACTATCCATCAGAGACACACAAATGAAAAGCACAATAAGGTTCCACCTCGCCCAAGTTAGAAAGGCTTACATATAAAAATCAACAAAAATGGTGGCAAGGATGCAAGGTAAAATTGTATTATAACCCACTGTTGGTGGGAATGTAAACTGGTAAAGCCACTATGGAAGACAGTATGGCAATACCTCAGCAATCTA
Source organism: Lepus europaeus (assembly GCF_033115175.1). Taxonomy (NCBI): domain Eukaryota; kingdom Metazoa; phylum Chordata; class Mammalia; order Lagomorpha; family Leporidae; genus Lepus; species Lepus europaeus. Next base: position 90,398,588 of record NC_084838.1, on the reverse strand, counting down.
AATATAGACCTACCATATGACTCAGCCACCCCCCTCCTGGGATTCTATCCAAAGTAAATGAAATCAGCATATGAAAGAGCTATCTGCACACCCATGTTTATTGCAGCTCAATTCATAATAGCTAAGACATGGAAGCAACCCTAATGCTTGTCAACTGAAGACTGAATAAAGAAATTATGGATTATGTACACCATGGGGTACTACTCAGTGGTAAAAAAGACAAACAAACAAAAAAACCTGAAATCCAGACACCTGCAACAAAATGGATGAAACTGGAAAACATCATACTTAGAGAAATAAGCCAGTCCCAAAGGGACAAATACCATATGTTCTCCCTGACCTTCAATAACTAATAGAACACCTAAAAGGCAATCTGTAGAAGTGAAATTGACACTTTGAGAAGCAGTGACTGTGAACAGCCCCTGTCTGGATTGTTGAGGAAGAATTTTCTTTTCTTTTTTTTTTTTTACTTTTTTCTTTTCTCTCTTTCCCCTTTTCTTCTTTAAATACTATCTGTTGAACATTTACCCAAAATAGAGATAATTATATGTGTATAAAGCTAATTGAAAATAGATCTTAGTTAAAAACAAGAGTGGAAATAAGAGAGGGAAGAGGTAGAGGGGGTGGGAGCATGGGTGGGAGAGTGGACACAGTGGGAAGAATCATCATGTTCCTAAAGATGTAACTTTGAAATGTATGAAGATTGCACCTGCAAAGCCATATAGTTCTTCATACATTCACACAGACCTACTTCTAAGGGTACAGTTTAAAAACTTACTATGGCGGAGCTGGCATTGTGGCACAGTGTGTTAAAGCCCTGGTCTGAAACGCCAGCATCCCATATGGGCGCTGGTTTGAGACTTGGCTGCTCCACTTCTGATCAAGCTCTCTGCTGTGGCCTGAGAAAGCAGTAGAAGATGGCCCAAGTCCTTAGGCCCCTGCACCCATGTGGGAGACCTGGAGGAAGCTCCTGGCTCCTGGCTTTGGATTGGCACAGCTCCAGCTTTTGCAGACAATTGGGGAGTGAACAATTGGATGGAAGACCTCTCTCTCTCTCTGCCTCTCCTCTCTGAGTGTAACTTTGACATTCAAATAAATAAATAAATCTTTAAAAAAAACTTACTATGGGATCCCAAGTTCCCTTAATCTAGATAGAAAAAAAATAGTTTGAATTTTAGAGTGAGCATGGGAATAGAGATTAAGTGATAAACTGATCATATAGATAGTATTAAGTTATAAAGTGATCTTAAATAGGACTGAATGTTTGAAAATAATAATGGAAAGAATTAAAAAAGGGTGAATGCTCCAACATGGGGAGCAGTCTACACAGCAAACCTCAGAATCAGCACTTAAGTCATTCTGGTCTGGCTGAAAAACCTATGAGAGCATCTCAGACATGGAAAGCCAAAACACTGGGGCTAAAATTGCCTCACATGAAGGACTTCTGTGGGTTAGACCCCAGTGGAAAGAAGTGGTCATCAAAGAAGGATGTACTTTACTCTGAAGGGAGGAGAGAACTTCCAATTTGCTCATGGCCTTGTCTAAATATGAAAGGAGTCAGTAGATTCAAAATGCTTCCACAGCCTAGGCAGCTCATGTTAAGAGCCTCGAGTGATCACTGACATCATACATATGAGTGTTAATTGTTAAATTAACAACAGGAGTCACTGTGCACTAACTTCCCATGCAGGACTTCTGTCCTCAAAGTGTTGGATTATGAGAGTTAATAGTAAAACTTGATTGCAAACATCTACCTTGCTTTACTGTATTAAGTGGAAGACATCAACTGTGTATCATAAGCTACCGTAATGTGTAAGGGCTTGCAGAAAATGCACCATTATTGAGTTCTCCAAAGTTAACTCCCTCAGAAATTATGTATATAGAAAGATAAGTCAAATCTCAGAAAGGTTTACTCTTATTGAAATAAAAAGTATTGTCTTCCCTTATTGTAAACATGAGCCTGTTGGTGTTCTGTTGCACCGTATGGTAATAGTTAATAATGACCTACTCTGCTTCTGAATGTACACACTACAAAGAAACCTTGACTATATGAAGGAATTGATGCTAATTATACTAATATAATTAAAATATATGCATGTATAGAAATATTACATTGTACTCATAAAATGTACACTTGCTGTTTGTCAATAAAAATAAATGCTGATAAGGCCTATTAATCTAAACTGGTACCCATCTTTGCCTACCAACAAGTTCTACACCACAATTAATCACTGAAGCAGTCAGAATACAGAGAAATTCTGATTCAGTAGCTTGTCAAAGGAGCTTGCAATTTTGAAATTCAGTTGTTAAATCACAGACACACAAAAAGACACTATATCCTCATTAAATATCAAAATATAGTAAACAGTCACATGAACATATAAATCCATAGTTACTCTTATGAGGAGCTCCAAGGTCAAATAGGAAATCAAAGCAGTGATTAGAAATAGCAGCACAGAGTTCAGGAGATACAGAGGGAAAGGGAAAATGAAGGGAATGGAATTGTCTGGTCTTAGACAAAGGAGTTGAGCATTAAATTACTTGAATGTAAATGAACAGAAAGCATGTGAGTTAAGCCTTGATCTCAAAATAAGGGTATAAGAAATAAAGAATATCTAAAATGATTTAAGGGGATGGAGATTAAAACTGATTGAGAGAAATAAAAGGCATGTCAAGTAAATCATAATGAAAAAGTCAGCAAGGGGTCAGTGTTGTGGAACAGTATGTTAAGCTGCCTCTTGCTCTGCCAAAATGCTATAAGATCATTGGTTGGAGCCCCAGTAGCTTCACTTCAGATCCAGCTTCCTGCTAATGTGCACGGGAAGGCAGCAGAAGATGGCCCTAGTACAGAACCTCTCTTGCTCCTGTGGGAGACCTAGGTTGAGTTCCAGGCTCCTGGCTTCAGGCTGAACTAGATCCAGGTGTTGGGGCCATTTGGGTTGTGAACAAGAGAATGCAAGATCTCTCTCTGTCTCTTTCCCTCTCTCTATCACTTTGTCTTATGAATAAAATAAGTAAACCTTTTTTTTTTTTTTTTTAAAGCCAGCAGATCGGCCGGCGCCATGGCTTAACAGGCTAATCCTCCGCCTTGCGGCGCCGGCACACCGGGTTCTAGTCCCGGTTGGGGCGCCGGATTCTATCCCAGTTGCCCCTCTTCCAGGCCAGCTCTCTGCTATGGCCCTGGAAGGCAGTGGAAGATGGCCCAAGTGCTTGGGTCCTGCACCCGCATGGGAGACCAGGAGAAGCACCTGGCTCCTGGCTTCGGATCAGCCAGATGCACCGGCCGCAGCGGCCACTGGAGAGTGAACCAACGGCAAAAAGGAAGACCTTTCTCCCTGTCTCTCTCTCTCACTATCCACTCTGCCTGTCAAAAAACAAAAAAACAAAACAACAACAACAAAAAAAACACCTGTTTAAAACAAAAACAAAAACAAACAAACAAAAAAACCCAAAAAAGCCAGCAGATCAAATTATTTCGAAAGATCAATAAAAGGGCTGTGACTGAGTGATTTCGGATGAAGAAAAGTAGTTTTCAGGAAGTAAATATTAAAAGGATTGCTGAACAAAAAAGTCACATATATAATTTAAAATCCATCAACTTGATCTCAGAAAAAGGAAAATTGTATTACTTAAACTGACTCAACTATAAAATAGAGACAATTATGCAAATATTGTTATGAGGTTTCAACAATTTTCAAAAAGTAAAATTCCAAATACAGCCAACCTAAATGTACTTATAGATTAGTTTTTTCTAAGACTTAATAAGAAGATATTAACCATTCTAGGGAGTGTTAAATAAACAGGATATATGAAATGTAATATATTGGTATGAAAACGACTTTTGGGATGCCATGATTGTTGATAGCCTTTGTCTCTTCCGTTGAAGTACAGTGTTTTATTTTTTTTCTCTCTTCATACTATTTGTTGAACTCTTTTACTTACTGTAAGGTTAACTATGCCATCATTAAATAAACTGCAAATAGATCTTTGTCAAAATTAAGAGTAGGAATGTGAGAGGGAGTAGGAGGAAAATTTGGATTGTTAGCGGGGAGGAGGGGAGTAAGGGAAATGTTACTATGTTCCTAAATCTGTGTATATGAAATACATGGAACTTGTTTAGCTTAAATAAAATTTTAAAAAAGAAATAAAAATAATAGGATATATAAAAAGAAGGTTAAGTGTAACAGAATACTGAAATAGAAGGAACATATTTGTTCTTTAGGAACTTTATATGAGCATGCTGTAAATGCCCCCCACCCCAGTATATTATAAAAATTCCCTAGGGATAAGGGTTGGCTCCTTGGCACAGAAGGTATGCTGGTTCTAGTACCAGCTGCTTCTCTTCCAATTCAGCTCTCTGCTGTGGCCTGGGAAAGCAGTAGAAGATGTCCCAAGTTCTTGGGCCCCTGCACCCGTGTGGGAGACTGGGAAGAAGCTCCTGGCTCCTGGCTTTGGATTGGCGCAGCTCCAGCCATTGCGGTCATCTGGGGAGTGAACCAACAGAAGGAAGACCTTTCTCTCTGTCTCTCTCTCTCACTGTCTGTAACTCTAACTCTCAGGAACTCTCTCAAACAAATAAAATCTTTAAAAAATTTCCCTAGGGATGCTAGCATTTGGCACAGCAGGTTAACCCATTGCCTGTGATGCTGGCTTCCATTTGCATACTGGTTGGAGTTCTTTCTCCACCATTTCTGAAACAGCTCCCTGGTAATATGCTGGGAAAAACAGCAGAAGATGGCACAAGTACTTGGGCCACTGCACCCACATGGGAGACCCACATGGGAGACCCGGATGGAGTTCCATGTTTAGGGTTTTAACTTGTCCCTGCCTCTGGAATTGTGCTCATTTGGAGACTGAACCAGCGGATAGAAGATATCTCTCTCTCTCTCTCTCTCTCTCTCTCTCTCCCTCCCTCTTTCTGTATGTGTGTGTATGTTTGTATCGCCCTATCTGTAACTCTGTCTTTTAAATAAATGTCCCTCTCTGTAACTCTTTTAAATAAATGAATGAATTAATAAATAAATATTTTTAAAAAACTTTTATTTAGTAAATATAAATTTCCAAAGTACAATTTATGGATTACATTGGCTTTTCCTCCCCATAACTTCCCTCCCACCTGCAACCCTCCCAACTCCCGCTCCTCTCCCATTCCATTCACATCAAGATTCATTTTCAATTATCTTTATATACAGAAGATCAATTTAGCATATATTAAGTAAAGATTTCATTAGTTTGCACCCACACAGAACATAAAATGTAAAATACTGTTTCAGTACTAGTTATAGCATTTATTCACATTGGACAACACATTAAGGACAGAGCTCCCACATGAGGAGTAAGTACACAGTGACTCCTGTTGTTGACTTAACTAATTGACACTCTTGTTTATGGCGTCACTATTCTCCCTAGGCTCTAGTCATGAGTTGCCAAGGCTATGGAAGCCTGTTGAGTTCTTGGACTTCAACCTTATTTAGACAAGGTCATAGTCAAAGTGGAAGTTCTGTCCTTCCTTCAGAGAAAGGTACCTCCTTCTTTGATGGCCCATTCTTTCTACTGGGATCTCACTTGCAGAGCTCTTTCATTTAGGTTTTTTTTTTTTTTTCCCAGAGTGTCTTGGCTTTCCATGCCTACAATACTCTCATGGGCTCTTCAGCCAGATCCGAATGCCTTAACGGCTAATTCTGAGGCCAGAGTGCTGTTTAGGACATCTGCCATTCTATGATTCTGCTGTGTATCCTGCTTCCCATGTTGGATGGTTCTCTCCCTTTTGGTTCTATCAGTTAGTATTAGCAGACAGTAGTCTTGTTTGTGTGATCCCTTTGACTCTTAGAACTATCAGTCTGATCAGTTGTGAACTGAAATTGATCACTTTGACTAGTGAGATGGCACTGGTACATGCCACCTTGATGGGATTGTATTAGAATCCCCTGGCACATTTCTAACTCCACCATTTGGGGCAAGTCCGATTGAGCATGTCCCAAATTGAACGTATATAAATCTTTAAAACTTATTCTCACATTTAATGTTCTTAAATTTCTGCTAGGAGAATTATGATCTCTTGAAATATGTAAACCTTTTTGACAAAATGTAGCTCATATTTCTGATTGAATATAGTGGTTTAAGAGGAGGAGATCTCCTTAAAGTTTTTTAAATGCAACTGAAGCAAAACCCTTTTCGTATTTGTCAGAGAGTTATCTAAGTTGATGGATATATTAAAGAGCTTGATTTCATCATTCTACAGTTTTAACAAGTATCAAAATAACACATTCTAACCAATAAATATATAAATGTATATAATGTCAATCATAAAAGTAAATTCAAAAAACCTGAAAACTTCAGGGATAAGCGTGATGTTACTGATACATAAAGCAGTGATTAACAATAATGGGTTGCTGAAGGACAAGTGAAGAAGATCACCCCCACACGAAGACTACTCTCCACAGGAATATTTCTCTGGTAGCTTAGGGATCTGCAAGGAGAGAAGGCCTATACTTCCAGGAATGGAGAGTCCCTACCTGCACTTCTGGGGAAGAAAAGTCCTGTCAAGGTCCCCGCAGGTGCCTAAAGTTAAACCAAAGAGGATCAGAGCTGCCTCAACCTTTAACCCCCACGCCCTGTATCTATAAAAGGAGCCCTCCCAACCTCTGATGCACGACTTCCCTGGCCCCTGTCCTGTTGGGAGGGTGGAACCTCGCCCAGGAGCGGAATCCCAATAAAAGCTTGTGAATTAATTGATTTGTCTGCCTGGGAAGATTTGTTATGCGCTGGACACCTTGCATTCTCCACTGCCAGAGAGATGTGTTTTTACCAACACTATGGTCCACATTATTGAGGAGTTGTGACCTCCACTGGGTGTTGTGGAACCAGCAGGCTTAAAGGATCTTGGTTAAGAACATTCCCATTCAAATCAGGGTCAACAGAGTGATTTTTGTTAGCACCGAAATGTTCTGTGGATATCTAGAAACTAAGATTTATGTATACAGTAACATAGCAGGTGATAGTGCTGAATCCTAACCACTAGACTACCAGGGAGCAGGCCTGGAAAGCCAAGACACTCTGGCAAAAAAAATGACCTAAATGAAAGATCTCTGTGAGTGAGATCCCAGTGGAAAGAACAGGTCATCAAAGAAGGAGGTACCTTTCTCTGAAGGGAGGAGAGAACTTCCACTTTGACTATGGCCTTGTCTAAATAAGATCAGAGTCGGTGAACTCAAAAAGGCTTCCATAGCCTTGGCAACTCATGACTAGAGCCTAGGGAGATTACTGATGCCATAAACAAGAGTGTCAATTAGTTAAGTCAACAACAGGAGTCACTGTGTACTTACTCCTCATGTAGGATCTCTGTCCTAAATGTGCTGTACATTGTGATTTAATGCTATAACTAGTACTCAAACAGTATTTTACATTTTATGTTCTGTGTGGGTGCAAACTAATGAAATCTTTACTTAATATATGCTAAATTGATCTTCTCTATATAAAGAGAATCGAAAATGAATCTTGATGTGAATGGAAGGGGTGAGGGAGCGGGAGAGGGGATGGTTGCAGGTTGGAGGGAAGTCACCGGGGGGGGGGGGAAGCCAGTGTATCCATAAGCTGTATTTTGGAAATTTATATTCATTAAATAAAAGTTAAAAAAATAATATAGCAGGTGAAAAGAAAGCATCAGGTATTAGTATTTTGTAAAGGATAGGACTATTTATCTGGGACATACAAGAGAAAATGCAGAGGTTTGTTCCAATCATAACAAACTATGAACTAAATATATGAGTTCTTAATGTGGTATAGATAACATATTATTGGGAAATACATATTGAGTGTAGGAAAAGAGTTAAGAAAACTTGTTTTGACTTATGGAAAAAACTACAAATCTACTTAGCAACATAAAAAACATTAAGTATAATATTTCTATGCCAAAAATGTTCCCAAAGTTAACACACTCAAAATAAAAGTCCTATTGTGTGCTTTGGCAGCAGTTAAGTAACCTTTTGGGAGATCCACATCCTGTATTAAAGTGCCTGGTTCAAGTTCCATTTCCTCTACTTGTGTTCCTGCTTCCTGCAAATGTGCACTCTGGCATGTAGCAGGTGATGAATAAATTTCTTGGGTCATTGACACTCATAGGACAGTCTTATTGAGTTCCAGTCTGTTGTAGATATTTGGATATAGAACCAGCAGAAGTGAGATCACTCTCTGTCTATATTTCAAATAAAACTAAAAATAATAAAAATTTGAAGGAGAGTTTGTTTTTAAACCAATATGGCCAAAATCACATAGAAGGTTTTTTAGAATCATGAGAAGTTTAGGAAATTAGTGAAAAAAACTTCATAAAGGTAAGAAGACAGTGATTTTTTTAGAAACAGTAATTACAATTATTTATTAACTAGACTACTTTAACCACAGTGGTAATGGCGCCAGAATATATGATACATCAGAAGGAAAGAATATAAAATAGACAAGTGACTTGGTTAGACATACAGTGTTTCATTAATCAGAAATGTGGTACTGGCAATCAGTAGAGAAATGAATTATCCAATTAACAGTGAAATGAAACCATAGTGAAATATGATAGTGTTGATATATTCATATTTGCTGCAAAGTAAACTCCAGAAACTTTAGGAAGTTTATGAAGAAAAATAAAGTATTGGCTTAACACATGCGTATTTCTAAAATTGTACATTGAGGATGTATGGAAAAAATAAAAGTGAGAAAAAAATCATTCGATGCTACTCTACATAAATGTTCACATTTGTATTAACCTTAGTCATGCTATTCTGAAAAATACTCCAAACAAGCAACAACCGAGTAAAATGTTTTTTTTTTTCAAATAGTTGCCAACCAAATATTTCTTACTCTCAATATGTTAAATTGCCCTCAAAATAGTAAAGGTCTATATTAAAGTGGACAAATGGTAAGTACAAATTATTGAAGGATATATTCCTATGATTTATACAAGCAGAGAAACCATTTGAGAGCATTGAATAAGGCCATTTTAAACAGTAAATGTAAAGGACATACTGTCTCGTGCCTGACCAAGAAGTTTTTCAATTAGTATGTTTCTGAAAGAGTCTCTGGCACAATATCCAGATCCAGTAGCAAATAAAAGGTCTTCAAAAATATCATGGAAGGTGTTTACTTGAAAAAATGCATAGATTTCAAAAATTTTTGAGCCAAAGTAACGTAATTCCATATCTCCTTGACCATTTCAATATATCCTCAGATACACATCCTAGAATGCATACATTTTACTTCCAAGGATACATTTGCTTTAATCAGACTACAAAGCTGTATGTCCTGTGCTCAAAAATCTATCAAATGTCTATATACTTTCTTCCAAAGTATAGTAAAAGAACCTCTTAGGTAATTAGAAATATCTTAAAATTGATGCAAGAATGAAATCACGGAAGCCACACAAGATACAGCATTAGGTAGGTGCTGTCATGGATGAAACAAGCTTTGCCCTGACAGAATTTACTCCTTGTCAAGACTCAAAATTTCCTAAACACTTTGAAAACTAGGTCTCAGCTTTGGGATTTATGTGGTTGTCATTGCATACTCTACTTCAACACCATTCCTGGTAATGTGTCTTTAATATCTATCACACTTAAGATCTGAATAGTTTCTCAACCTCTGCTGTACCTAAGTGATGCCTGATGAGTCTAGGCTTCCTTCAGTCGTAACCCTGTTAGATCAGTTTTCCCAGAATCTCCCCTTCCATCTCTGTCTCCCATTGGCATTTTTCCATCCACTTTCTCCACTCTGCTCCTGGACTATAAATTCCCATTACACCATGCTGTGTGTGGACTGAAGTCCAGAATCATTGCCCCTCTTAAAAAATCATTGCAGTGGTCCTCATGCCTGTGGAGAAGTTCTCATTGAATAAACTCTTTACCATCTCCAACAAGTAGTGTGTATATTTTTAAAATTTAAAACATCTTTGTATATTTAGACCCAACTTCTCTGATTCAACCTCCCCCAAGTTCTGCATGTCTCACGCTGATTAAGAGACAGTAGTCCTCAGCAAACATCAGATTAAAAGTGTGCCCATAAAACCCTTGGAGAACAATATGCATATACAATTTGGGAAATTATGTAAAGAAATAACATAGGTAAACACAGAGTATTCAGAGAATAAAAATAATTTATAAACATGTATACATAAAAAGGAATATTACAAAGATGCATACCATCAATGGCAAAGCAGTGGCCCCAATTACTAAATTTGCATCCCCATTCCCCAATGTGTCTAGCTAGCATACCAACACTTGTGTTGTGATATTTTGATAAAGTAAGCAACTGTTGCCTTCAGCAGCATCCCTTCTCTCAATAGCACAGTTGTCTGCTCGAATCCCCTGAAATTTGGCTTCACCCATTTATTAACTAGCAATTGACATTGGACCTGTCATTTAAAAGTTCCAAAATGTGAATCAGAATCAATTTTGATAGGAGAGATAATATCACATAATATTAATCCCTTATTCCTGGACTAACTAGTGGCTCCAGGTTGCATGTAGCACCCTAGGCATGAAATAGTGATCCAAAATTTATTTGAAAAATGTAACTGACATCTACAGAAAAAAACTTTCCACGGAGTAATTATGAGTGGTTATTCTGCGGAGACATTAGGATTTGTTTATCTCATGAAAGATATCAGATCTTTGACTTTGTGGAAAGAACACTCTGCGTTGTAGACGTAAACTAATGGCAACGAATTTAATTGTCTTCCTCTAGAATATCATTTGATCACATGCAGAACGGCTTAGACAGAAGGAGAGATGAGTACGGTGGAATAAGTGAAGTGTCATTTTTCACTGTTCTTTGAGTCCTTACAAATTGAGAGAATAGGGAAGAAAATAGAATAACCTCCTTCCCCTTCAACAATGAGAACGTCACAGAATAGTCTTTTCCTTCTTTGCTGGAGAAAACAAGTCAACAGGTAGAGATAAAATAAATTTTGAATGGTTATGATGAGATTAGAGAAGGATAGACAGAGATGCAAAGAGCATTGATCCACAGATTCCCTCAGTATTATCCATCCTGATAAAAGAAAAAGAATCAATGAAAAGTCACCTACTGAGTGTAAATTGTTTCCGTAGGCTTGTTGATGTCACTGTCCATTATAAAAGTATGAAGAGGGAAAAACCCTCCAATGACTGCATCTCCGTCCTTGTATACACTGGATTTCGATGTGAACATGGGACTGGGTGCAGCCAAACTGCACACAGGGAGGAAAATTTGCAGAAGACAGAGGATAGAAGCCACAGGGAGCATCTTAGAAATGTCTGCAAAGCTGCAGTATGAGTGGTGATGAAACCTGAGTGTCAGCCTGGTGTAAGCATATATGTCTCTGTGTGTGTGTGTGTGTGTGTATTAGTGTGAGTTGAACAGGTCATTCTAATGACCCCTGACTTCTTTCAGCCAAGCCTGACACATTCTTCCCTGGGGCTGTGCACCTGAGGTTCTTCGTCCTGGTGAAAAACACCAGTTGGAAATATGTTGTGGTTTTTCTTCTCAATGCCCAGGTGGTATGATACCACGGCTCTAAGGTATTTGTGCTGTTGGGCAGGTTTGGTCTCCAGACTGTGTCAATAAGCCATTTGGGAGAATACTTTCCAATCTGGCCACATAAACTACTGAGCATTTGACATGAGGCTAGTCCCTTTGGACAAGTGAGTAAAGGCAAACTATGCAATGGACTTCAAACTTTTCTATGAAAATCCATGTAGCTATAATTTCTATGGAAAGGCACGTAGCAATAACATATCCATCTTACCAATGTTTAAATCTTTTAAATATTTAATTATCTAATGAATATTTAATTTCAGTTCACTTTTTATCATAAAGTTTCAAAATAATAAAATGAAGAATGTCTTTTAAAACATTTTTAAGTTATGTGGTTATTGTTAAAATTTTAAATATACTGATAAGAATTTATGGGTTACTATATTATGATGTAAAAAATGTTTTTTAAATATCTATTCTTATTTTTATAAAAATTTTAAATTTTAATCTTAATGGTTTATAATAGATTGGATGTAATTTGTAGGTATAATTCTAATGATATTCCTTCTCTCTCCCTCTCTCTCCATCTGCCTTGTCCTTCTTCCTTCTGCCTTTCATTCATTTTTAAATTTAGACACAGTTCTAAGAACAGCGTGATATTCCTTCCTCCTTCTCTTTCTCTCTCTCCGTTCCAATCTCTTCCATCTCCCTTTCCTTCTGTCTTTTTTTTAAGCTTTTGAGATAACTTATGTTAAATTCACATTATGGTAAGAAGAGTTTATATTTCAAGAAAAAATATATAACAGAAAAATCAATAGGCCCCTTGTTTAGTGGTAATATAGACAGTGGCTGTAGACCATAGTTGAATGGAAAAATGATCATTTCACCCATTGACAGCAAATCTTAAAGCAACAGCAGACCAATTATCCCTGTTTGCAGATGACGTGATTCTATATCTCTGGTGAACAGTGCTGCTATAAACATCATGGTTCAGGTATCTTTCTGATACATTGTATTGAATATTTTGGCTATATTCCCATAAGTGATATTGCCGGATCATATGGCAATTCTATTTCTAGTTTCGTAAGAAATCTCCACACTATTTCCCACAGTGGCTACACTAACTTACAATCCCTCCAACAGTGTATAAATGTTATCTTACCCTTTACTACTTCCTCATCCTATTTGTTACCCTCTGTGTTTGGATTTCAGCCATTCTGACAGGGGTGAGGTGGTATCTCATTATGGTTTTGATTTTCATTTCCCCGGTTGCTAGTGATGTTAACCATTTTTTCACATGTTTTTCGGCCATTTGTATTTCTTTTTCGAGAAGTGTCTATTGATGTCATTTGTCCATTTCTCAACTGGATTGTTTGCCTTTTTGGTTGTTTTTAAGTTGCTGATATCTTTGGATTTTAATCGTTTGCCAGATAGGTGGTTTGTGAATACTTTTACCATTCTACTGGATGTCTCTTCACTCTATTATTTTCTTTGCTGTACAAAAGCCTTTGAGTTTGATATAGTTCCATTTGTTTAGTTTTGGTTTGTTGCCTGTGCATGGGGGTCTTGCCCAAGAAGTCGTCTCCTACACAAATGTCTTTTCGTGTTTCCCCTAAATTTTCTCCCAGTCTCAGATTTCAAATTTAGATCTTTGATGCATCTTGAGTTCATTTTTGTAGGTGAGAGGTGTGGATCTAATTTCATTCTTCTACATATGTACATCGTGTTGGGGCAGCACCATTTGTTGAAGAGATTGTCCACTCCACTGTATTGTTTGAGCACTTTTGTCAAAAATCAGTTGGCTTTCTGTGTGTGGATATATTTCTGGATTCTCTATTCTGTTCCATTGAACTATTTTTCAGGGATTTTTTTTTTTTTGCCAGTGCTATAATTTTGTAATAATCTTTGAGGTCAGGTATTGTGATGCTTCAGCTTGATTTTTCTTTACAGGATCCCTATTGGTATTCTGGATATATTGTGAGTCTATATGAACTTTGGATTACTTTTTCTAATGCTGCAAAGAATGTCATTGATATTTTGATAGAATTTGCATTGAGTCTTTAGGTAGTAAAGACATTTTAATTATATTGATTCTTCTGATCCATTAGCAAGGATTATCTTTCTATTTTTTGTGTCCTTGATGCTTTATTTCATCAATGTTTGATAATCATCTTAGAGAGTTTTTTTCCCTCCTGGTTAAGATATATTCTTTTTTTTAAAATTTTTTAAAATTTATTTATTTTTTTGACAGGCAGAGTGGATAGTGAGAGAGAGAGACAGGGAGAAAGGTCTTCCTTTTGCCATTGGTTCACCCTCCAATGGCCGCTGCGGCCGGCGCATCGCGCTGATCCGAAGCCAGGAGCCAGGTGCTTCTCCTGGTCTCCCATGCGGGTGCAGGGCCCAAACACTTGGGCCATCCTCCACTGCACTCCTGGGCCATAGCAGAGAGCTGGCCTGAAAGAGGGGCAACTGGGATAGAATCTGGCGCCCCGACCGGGACTAGAACCCGGTTTGCCGGCGCCGCAAGGCGGAGGATTAGCCTGTTAAGCCACGGCGCCGGCCAAGATATATTCTTAAATATTTGAAATTTTGTGACTCTTATGAATGGAATTTCTTTTTTGATTTCTGTTTATGTAAGTTCATCATTGCACACAAAAAAGCCACTCCTTTTTTGTGTGTTTATTTTGTAGCTTACAACTTTACTGAATTGATCTTTCAATTTAAACAGTTTTATTTTATTTTTTTATTTTTGACAGGCAAATTGGACAGTGAGAGATAGAGAGACAGAGAGAAAGGTCTTCCTTTTGCTGTTGGTTCACCCTCCAATGGCCACCGCAGCCGGCGTGCTGTGGCCAGCGCACCGCGCAAGTCCGAAGGCAGGAGCCAGGTACCTTTCCTGGTTTCCCACGGGGTGCAGGGCCCAAGCACTTGGGCCATCCTCCACTGCCTTCCAGGGCCATAGCAGAGAGCTGGCCTGGAAGAGGGGCAACCGGGACAGAATCCGGCGCCCCGACCGGGACTAGAACCTGGTGTACCAGCGCCGCTAGGCGGAGGATTAGCCTGTTGAGCCATGGCGCTGGCCTTCAACAAGTTTTAGTAGATTGTTTAGGTTTTTCCATGTATAACATCATGTCTTCTGCAAACATGAATAATTTGACTTCCTGTGGTGGAATGAGAAGGCCATGCCAAGATGGCCACTGGCAAGCGAGTGTCAGTTACTCAGGAATGGTTCTGAATCCCACCTGGCAATGGAGCCTGCCTGGCAACAGGCTGTGATTGGATGGCTTTGGAAACTGCCTGGCAAGAAGCTGTGATTGGTTGAGGCACAGACTGCCCCTTGACCGGGTTGGCTGGTCTTGGCTATATAAGCTGTTGTGCTAACTGAAATAAACGAGTCTGTGGGCTGCTTGCCTCAAGCCCACTATCACCTGATCCCCGGGGTCTGTGTGGTGACTCCACGCCTCTTGCCCCCACCATGCTCCTCCTCTCAGAAATGAATCCACTGCAACATTGTTAAGAAATCAACTGCAACAAAGTCCCCTTTCCAATTTTGATGTCCTTTATTTCTTTCTCCTCCTTAATTGTTCTTGCTAAAACTTCCAGTACTATATTGAAAGATTGCAAAAGTGGATATCCTTGTTTTGTTCAGAATGTCAGTGGAAATGATTTCAGCTTTTCTCCATTCAGTATGATATTGGCTTTTGGCTTATGATATATAACTTTTTTAATACTCTTTTTCTTTCTTTTTTTTTAATTTTTTTATTTTTTTTATTTTATTATTTTTTTTTTTTGACAGGCAGAGTGGATAGTGAGAGAGAGAGAGACAGAGAGAAAGGTCTTCCTTTTGCCGTTGGTTCACCCTCCAATGGCCACCGCGGTAGGCGCGCTGCGACCGGCGCATCGCGCTGATCCGATGGCAGGAGCCAGGTGCTTCTCCTGGTCTCCCATGGGGTGCAGGGCCCAAGGACTTGGGCCATCCTCCACTGCACTCCCTGGCCACGCAGAGAGCTGGCCTGGAAGAGGGGCAACCGGGACAGGATCGGTGCCCTGACCGGGACTAGAACCCGGTGTGCCGGTGCCGCAAGGCGGAGGATTAGCCTAGTGAGCCGCGGCGCCGGCTACTTTTTTAATACTCTTAAAACTATTCCAAAATATTTAAAATCCAATCTGTTAGCAATCTTCAAATATGTAATCATGCTTTGTTTTCATGCTACTCATGGTTAAATACTTGTTTATGATACACTAGGAAAGTTTCCACCATTACAATAATGATGATTATAGTTCAATATTGTCTCAACAACTGTTTTTCATTATGAATATTCATTATAATTCTTTTTTGCATTTTTGTTGTACATCAAATCTATGAATCGTTGTGTATATCTGATGTGTATTTTTATTTCTTTAAAGATTTATTTTCTTCTTCTGAAAGGCAGAGTTACAGAGAGAAAGGGAAAGACAGAAACAGAGAGAGATCTTCCATGCACTAGTTTCTCCAGTTGGCTGCTATGGTGGGGGTGGGCCAAGGCGAAGCCAGAAGCCAGGAGCTTCTTCCAGGTCTTCCACATGGGTGCGGGGGCTAAAGAACATGAGACATGCTAGCTGTTTTACCAGGTGCATCAGCAGGGAACCAGATTGATAGTGGAACAAATGAGACTCAAAGAGGCACTCATATGGAATGCTGACATTGCACGTGGCAGCTTTAACCCTGTGCCACAATGCTGGCCCCAACACATTTTTTTTAAACTGATATTCCTTTCAGTCTTCATCTATTTAGACATTAAATTAATGAGATTTGATTGAGACTTCAGAAGCATTGAATGGAAGCTTAGAAATAAATTGTGTGCTTCTGTGATGCAATCTTATGTTAGTATTTTTCATTTACATCCTGGGCTGGTTTCTGGCTGCTTGAAGGAGTTGAATAGTGTGAGCACAGAGAGGCCATGACACATGCTTAAAATTAAGAGCTAAAGAGCATTTAAAAGCTAAAGCATTGAAGATACAGCACAAAACACATGATACACAGAACTAAAGTGAACACAAGCCAAACATTCAATTCACCAAGTAATTTTTGTTATTTACATGGTAGGAGGAGTTAGATATTTTGTAAGTAACTACTTTTATTAAGGAATTTGAAGAAGAAATAATCTTAATAAAATGGACAGTTAGTGCAGCTGCTGTATATTGTTCCACATACCACATGCCAAAGCATGTTTCACTCCACATATATTTTTAATATTTTCTTAAGAGAAATAAACATGACACAGAGATGTAAACACCAAATGTTCTTCCTTTTGATTACTGGAGGGCAGAATGTGGTTGGATCACAGATACCAAAACAGCCCAGCACAGTTAGATAACTAAAGTTCACAACCATTTGCTAAATATTTTCTGAGCAAATAAAAGAGAGGTGCTCAAAGAGTCAATCATAAAGGAAGGAAAAGGAGAAAGAAGTATGAATTTGATCAGTGCACATTATACACATTTACTGAAATTTCAAAGTACACATAAAATATGTACAATAAACCCTTTTTGAATGTTTAAGAAGTAAGTCTGAACCAAAAATGATATTAACACATTGAATATATGTATTAAAGTTCTACACTGAAAAATGAATACGTACAATTTAAAAATATTAAATAATTATTGTGTTATATGAATTATACTATAGTATATAGCATTTTTTTTCCTTTTTTTTGACAGGCAGAGTGGACAGTGAGAGAGAGAGAGACAGAGAGACAGGTTTTCCTTATCTGTTGGTTCACCCCCAATTGGCCGCTGTGGCCGCGTGCTGGGGCTGCCTCACCGCGCTGATCTGAAGGCAGGAGCCAGGTGCTTCCCCTGGTACCCATGCGGGTGCAGGGCCCAAGCACTTGGGCCATCCTCCACCGCACTCCCGGGCCACAGCAGAGGGCTGGACTGGAAGAGGAGCATCCAGGACAGAATCCGGCGCCCCGACCGGGACTAGAACCCGGTGTGCCGGCGCCTCAGGCAGAGGATTAGCCTATTGAGCCGCGGCGCCGGCCAGCATTTATTTTACTGTATGAATTTTGCTATTTAAATTGAACAATTTCAAAGGTCACATGAAATATAAAATCTATATTAGAAGTCTCAGGAGTGTTAAAAAATCAAAAAAATAAGAAAACTATATATAAATTATCAAAGTATACTATATCCAGCATATTAAACTTCTGGTATTTCTTCAAAAGGAAAAAAACAACTCATTGAAACATGTTAGACGACCAGAAAGAGAGTAATATTTATATTACATAATATTAATAATATATAATATTAGTATATTATGAAAAAGTAAAAATAATTGAAAAGCCAGATGGAAGATAACATAAATGGGAATCATAAAAACAAAATCAAGCAAGGATTGTAGGATTCTTTGAAGATGTAATGGGAACAACAGGGCTGGCGCCACGGCTCAATAGGCTAATATTTTGCCTACGGCGCCGGCACACCAGGTTCTAGTCCCGGTCGGGGCGCCGGATTATGTCCCGGTTGCCCATCTTCCAGGCCAGCTCTCTGCTGTGGCCCGGGAGTGCAGTGGAGGATGGCCCAAGTGCTTGGGCCCTGCACCCCATGGGAGACCAGGAGAAACACCTGGCGCCTGGCTTCGGATCAGTGCGGTGTGCCAGCCTCATTGGCCATTGGAGGGTGAACCAATGGTAAAGGAAAGCCTGTCTCTGTCTCTCTCTCTCTCACCGTCCACTCTGCCTGTCAAAAAAAATTGGGAACAACAGAAAATCCATATTTAATTCAAAGTTGAAAAGGTGATGGGTGGTGTTTTCATTAATGCAAATAGTATTAGAGAAAAAAGCACAAGTCACTTGTACATTGCAGTCAGTTCCATATTGTCATTTAATACCTGAATGCAGTAGTGACAGAGCTTTGTCTTCAGACCCTCTATTTGTTTTCGGAAACTCATGAGTTATGACTTAAGAGGGCTTATTACTCCCAGGATGCACTTTATCCCTAAACCCATGCAGAGAGTTCCTATCGGGTCTCAACAAAATAACGTAGCACTTCGGGGCAAAGATGCAGCCTAGGAGCCCTGCACTGGAGGCCAAGATGGAGAAGACCTCCACAGCCACCATGACCTTCCCCTTGGTGCTGTGATAGACAGGGAGGAAGGTGACCCAGACGCTACAGAAAACCACCATACTGAATGTCAGGAACTTGGCCTCATTGAATGTGTCGGGCAGGTTCCTGGCTAGGAAAGCTACAGTAAAGCTGCCCAGGGCCAAGGAGCCCAGGTATCCCAGGACACAGTAGAAGGCAGTGGCTGAGCCCTTGTTGCACACAATGATGATGTGTGCATATTCAGCGTGTACATCTGTGTCGATGAAAGGAGGAGAGGTCCCCAGCCATATTCCACAAAGGGTCAGTTGGATGAGGGAGCAGATGGGAATGACAGCGTTAGGCGCCCCTGACACCAGCAAATGCCGAATTCTTCTCCCTGGAGCAGTGATCTTGAAAGCCAGAACCACAGTAATAGTTTTGGCCAAGACAGTGGAGACAGCCACGGTGAACACCATCCCAAATGTAGTCTGCTGGAGGATGCAGGTGGCCGTGTTGGGACGTCCAATGAAGAGTAAGGAGCAGAGAAAACAGAAGGTGAGGGAGATGAGGAGGACGTAGCTGAGAACCCGGTTATTGGCCTTGACGATGGGAGTGTCTCGGTGCTTCACGAAGATGCCCAAAGCAAGCACTGTGAGGACAGAGAAGCCCAGAGCTGTGCAGGCCAGGGACTTCCCCAAGGGGTCTTCATAACCAAGAAAGGTCACAGCTTTCTGGAGGCATTGGTTTCGCTCCACATTAGCGTACTGATGATCTGCACACTTCATACACTGATCCAAGTCTAGGGAAAACCCAAATTGTCATCAGTCCTGCATCAGTATTTTTCTCTTATTCACAGGCCACCATCTCTCAGTTCATTTTCTAATTGAACCAAACTGCCTTCTTTTGTTTCTCTTGGCCCAAAATAAAGAATGTTATCTGGGAAATTATTCCAAATCAATTCTGCCCATTTTCCTGAACATGCAGTAAACAATGTTGTTATTTCTTCTCCTTATTTTCAAGCATTTGGCATTTCAGTGAGAACAGGCTTTTATTCTCACAGAATACTAACAGGCCCACCCAGAGGACAAAACTAATTACAATTATGAAGTCAGTTGACTTGGTATAATCATTCAAAGAACAAGCAGTTATTGAGAAACTGCTGTGAGTTTGATAATCTAATGTATTGTGTGAAAACATGAATACACCACAAAAGATCATGAAAAATGGATTTAAAATAAATGTATGTTCATTTTTGTACCTTAACCACATAGAGAGCCATGCATTACCCTACTGTATGAATTTCCATGTAGTTTTTGAATATCCAGGTACATATGACAATACTTCATATCAGCTATCGTAGGCATTCCCACCTTTTAACCAGTTGTTATTTCCAACACAAAATATATTGGAATTTGAATTGCATTTGCATTGAGTCAGCAGATCAAATTAACACTGACTACTCTCTAGCCACGAAAGTATCTCATCACTTATGTCAGATTTTACTTTCTAAGTATTTTAAATTTTACTTAGAGTCTCTGAAAGCTTACAGTAGGTTTATTCCTAGGTACAAGTAATAAGGTATAGTAAATGTCATGTTCTAAAATTTCTTTTCAAAATGGCATAATGTTGGGATTTAGAAATAGGATTTTCGATATTAAGTTGTACTCAGGCTCTACTGCATTCAGCTTTTCATTAATTTACCTGGGTTTTATACTATACAGCATATCATATGAAATACCTGTTTTATTTTTTAAGTTCTGATAATTTTCAAAATTTCTTTATTCTGAAAATTATATAGGCAGGGTCTGCAGAATACTGTCTAGTAAAAATGCTCATATTGAGCATTATTATCTTCTATTTGCTTCTACTGTTGAGGCACAAAATGTGATTTGTGTTTTATGGTGCTGTCAACAGCCTTACAAGATTAAAATATTTCAGGCATTTTCCTAGTGAAGACTTATTTTCAAAGAAGTATTAAAATTTTGCTAATTTCCTGGGACTGCATTGTGCCATAGCCCACCTGCTGCAACACCAGCATCCCTTATGGGCAGCAGTTTGAGTGTCAGGAGTTCCATTTCTCATCCAGCTCCCTGCTACTATGCCCAGGAAAGCAGTAGAATACATTCCACGTGCTTGGGCCACTACTCCGACGTTGGAGACCTAGAAGAAACTCCTGCCTTTGGCATGGTCCATCCTTGGCCATTGTGGGCATTTGGGGAGTTTACTAGTGGATGGAAGATCTCTCTCTGTCTCTCCCTCACTTTCTGTAATGCTTTCAAATAAAAATTTCATTAGACACCTATTTGTAATACCAGTGCTAGGATTTCATCTTTTTCTGGTGCCAAAATCAGCCTATTTCTTAATGCCATTTTCCATGGCCTTTCTTAAAGAACCTTGCATTTTGCATATAATAAAAGTTGAATTTCATTACCTTAGCCTACAATAATTGAGATTGTTTTTACATTACTTTCCAGAAACCATTGCTGTGAATTACCTGTAAATCTGATTTTGCCATGAAATAAAATTCTGAAAAAAAATCTCCATTTGGGATAGGAGTTAATTGAGCTAAGAAGGCCAGAGGCCTGTAAAGTGCTATCCTAGTGATGGAATTTCCAAGTGTGGGCAGGAGAACTTAGCTGTTCTCATAAATTGAATGAGTTCACTCTTTTTTCCTAGTCTATGAAAGAGTTCTAGAAAATGAGTGTGACTGAGCCATGGCTAGTGTTCACCCGTGAATTTATTGGTCCCCATAAGAATAATGGGAAGGGATTAATCTATGGATTCAGCTTTGAAAAATGCAACCAGTCATCATATATCTCATCAAAAATGGATTTCATTGACTTAGTTTCAAATTTTCTTTTCCACAAAGATTTTGTTTTATTTTTTTTAATTTTTATTTTAATTTAAATTTTTTTATATGACAGATAGAGTTAGACAGTGAGAGAGAGACAGAGAGAGAGGTCTTCTTTCCATTGGTTCATCCCCTAAATGGTCACTAAGGCCGGAGCTATGCCGATCTGAAGCCAGGAGCCAGGTGCAGGGGCCCAAGCACTTGGGTCATTCTGCACTGCCTTCCCAGGGCACAGCAGAGAGCTGGACTGGAAGAAGAGCAAACGGGACTAGACCCTGGCACCCATATGGGATGCCGGTGCCGCAGGCAGAGGATTAATCAAGTGACACACGGCGCCGGCTCCCACCACAAACATTCTGAGATCACTCAGATGTGGGCTCGAGAGATTTTTGATTTCTTTTATCCTGCCATTTCCAATAATCCTAACAGAATTTCTTCCTCCCTTCATTTATTTGATATAACACCAGTGCTACTGTTTCTGTGAAAGTCCATGATGGCCTTAGCAGAATGTGCACTCAGTTACTTATTTCATTTCATCAGTCTCTGTGCAACCTTCACTGGACTGCTGTGATACCTCACTGAGTTCATCTCATTGTATGCTGTCTGTCCTACTCAACTGCGAGTTTTAGGAGTCAGGGAGAAACACATATCCACAGAGGGAATTCTGTATAATCATTAGCCTTTGTGTTGAAGATCTACCAATTTCTTAATCCAGACACAAGCTTTCTGAACACATGCTCTATGTGAAGAAGAAAGCTAAACACTGGGAAATTAGGGGTGTCTTCAATGTGATACAAATGTAGCTTCACAAAGAATGGGAATTTGATATCAATAGTATAATGTATCCAAATAAGACCAGTGTTTGCTAATAATAATTGATAGAATTAAAAAGGAGAGAACGATCCAACATGGGAAGCAGGATACCCAGCAGACTCATAGAATGGCAAATGTACTAAACAGCACTCTGATCTCAGAATCAGCCCTTAAAGCATTCAATCTGGCTAAAAAGCCCATGAGAGTTTCTCAGGCATGGAAAGCCAAGACACTGTGGACAAAAATGACCTAAATGAAAGATCACTGTGAGTGAGATCCCAGTGGAAAGAACAGGCCATCAAAGAAGGAGGTACCTTTCTCTGAAGAGGGGAGAGAACTTCCACTTTGATTGTGGCCTTGTCTAAATAAGGTCAGAGTTTGAACTCAAGAGGCTTCCATAGCCTTGGCAGCTCCTGACAAGAGCCTTGGGTGGTTACTGAAGTCATAAATAAAAGTGTCAATTGTTAAATCAACAACAGGAGTCACTGTGCACTTACTTCCCATGTAGGATCTCTGTCCTTAAATCCTTGTACTATGTGAATTAACAGTAAAACTAGTCTCCGAACAGTACTTTATACTTTGTGTGCCTGTGTGGGTGCAAACTGTTGAAATCTTTACTTAGTATATACTAAGTTGATCTTCTGTATATAAAGATAATTAAAAATGAATCTTAATGAAGAATGAGATGCGAGAGGGAGTAGGAGATGGGATGGTTTGTGGGTGGGAGGGTGGTTGTGGGGGGGGGGGAAACTGCTATAATCCAAAAGTTGTACTTTCAAAATTTATAATTATCAAATAAAAGTTTTCCAAAAAATAGTATAATGTGTCAACTTGCCTGATAGAAATGAAACTTTGATAACGTGAGGTACTGAAAAGGGATTTCTTTAGACAATAGTGTGTACAGTATATCTCCCACAGTGAATCAAATAATGTAGTTCAAAGAACTAATACTGTTTTTTTTTCAAGGAAATATTAGTTACAATTAAATTACTGAAGGAAGGAAGAAGAATTTCTCGGTAGTCCTTTATGAGGTCCTTAGTTTGTCTTTGGAAGGACGTTGAAAAATATAAAAGAGATGGAAGAAGTCTCTCCAGAAGGCACACATTACCTGTGTCATTGGAAATCTCATTCTCTGGGCAGGGGGTACAGTCAAAACAACAGGAAGCTTTTCCCTCCTGAGGGGATTTCCGGAATCCAGGATTACAACTCTCACTGCATACAGAGTGAGGAATCTGAAGAAAATTAGATGTGTGTTTTTAGTCAGTCTTTGACCTACTCCCATGATCATCAAAGTAGTGTTTTTTAGTGTTCTACTATTAATATACCCACATGCATAAACACTATTAAATTATTGGATGTGATATTAATTTTATAAGGTCCAATATAAGAACATTGAAAAACTATCTAAATTGCTCATTATCTCTTCTTCATCCAATCAGTAAATAAGAATATATGTTAAACTGGAAGTGGTTTGTTACATCTTCATATATGACCATTAATGAATCATGCGAGTCATTAAAATTAACATTATATTTTGTCTTTTATATGTAGAACAAAGCATTATGATTAGGTCTAACATACCTGTGTAATTCCTGTGGCCCACTCTATCATATCCTTTGTTAAGGACAATTGACAGTCTTTTGGAAGATACGGTGAGAAGTGTCCTACTTTGACCTTATAGCCAAGACCCTCTGGAAAATTCCAAAAGTTGAGAATGTCATACTCTGCGTCCAGTTTTCTTTTCTGATCCATATTCACTTGGTCTCCAGCAGGATTGTTGAATTGGATATTTTTCAGAAAGGGGTGCAGCTAAAAGAAAGGGGTTCACCATTCTATGAGGAATTGTGCTTCATTGTTGAGACAGTGAGCTTGAATTACTGTTTACTTTTCATTGTTAAAGCTTTATTACAAAGTTGAAATTAATCATGCAATGAAACAGAAACAAAAGAGAAGCCACTATGGAGTACTGAGTATCATAATGTTTATAAAGTATCACTCAATTTAAGAATAAACACACAAAAAAAGACCACGTATTCAGCGATCATGGGAATCCAGCAGAAATCAAGTCTAGAGTGATGTCTACACACATTCATTTCATTACTGGTTAATTCCAGACTACAATCTGTAAGATGATGTTATTGGTACCTAAAGTGGTTGCAGAATTCAAAGAGATCATTGACATAAAGTATGCATTATTGTTTTCAGAAGCATGTTTACACTTAAAGAAATTGGTCTGTTTTCATGGAATAACTTCATGATAAATAGTATTTCTTTTTCTTTGGAGGCATTAGGTAGAATGGATGTTGTCCTTGTAAACACAAAGTTTACATCTTGATTCATGATCACATCCTCTTGCCAGAGGGTATTTTGAAATATATGCCCATTTCTACTCGTGTCTAGATTGTCCTAAGAATGAAACAAGTGCAGAATCTTGTGTGTTCTGGAGAAAATTGCTGTACTGATTTGGTAGGGCAGCTCAGACGCCACTTATGAAATATGCATTAACTTTAGTACTTGACATGCAGTGGAGGAGACCTTACCTGCCAGGGGGCAAAGGTCAGTCCTTGTACATTCCACATTGGTTGCATTTCTACTTGTTGAAGCATCATTTCATGAAGGGTCTGGGCCACAGCATACACAGCATTGTATACATTGTAACTCCCATCAGTCATAGACATGTCCATAATGTTCCTAGGCAGCCAGGCCAAAGATGCATTGAGAGGACAGGTCTCTAATGTTTCATAGTGAGACTCAGAAATCGAGCAATTAAAAGAAGAATTCCACAATTCAGCGAGGTAAAAGTCTTCTGGATATTTGGAAGGGGTAGCTGTCTCGATAAAATTTTTGAATCCAGAAATCTCCTCATGGTGATGTGAAAAAATCAGAGTCCCGTGGAAAGTGTCAAGTAAGAAATTGTTCTTTTCAGTATTGATAACCCATTGTGAGGTTGTGATCCAGACTTTCCATATAATTGAATCTTGGTCAATACTAATAGTGAAACCGAGTAGAAAATCAGCATCACCATAAATGATCACCACATCAGCTGATGATTGCCTGATCTGGCGATGATATGACCAAGCTTTTGTGAAGTATGACACTGTAGTGACTGGGACCATTTCCAGAAAGGCTACACATACTCTGTTCCTTTCCATGGCTTCTGTAACGTCTGAGAGAAACTGAATTCCATCGTGGTCATCTGAGATGACCAGTCCCACCCAGGTCCAGCTAAAATGAAGTATCAAGGAGATCATGCCAAGAGCCAGAGATGTATCCTTGGGGGCCATCTGATATAGAGAAAGAGACTGACTATTGTCACTCAGAATAGGATCAAAAGGCCCAAAGGTAAGCTATAGAAAACGGAAAATTGGAAGCAATATGAGGCAGAGCATTTCTCTACATGAGATTTCAGGGTTTGCAGTGTTGCATAGCTACATAAGCCGCTGCTAATGATGCTGGCGGAATCTTGGTTGGGGTTCAAGCTTGTCAACTTCTGAACAGGCTTTCTGCTAATGTCCCTGGAAAGGCAGTGGACGTTAACACTAGTGTTTGGGCCTGTACCACATGTGGAGAGGAGGATAGAATTTGTGCCTCCTAGCTTTGGGCTGGCCCAGATCCGTCTGTTGGGAGCATTTGAGAAGTGAACCAGTGGACTGGAGAATCTCTCTCTCTCTCTCTGTCCCTACATCCCACCATTCTCTTTTGCTCTTCCTGTTAAATAAATAAAAAAATAAATATGTAAACAAACATTTTTAGCCAAAGCACAATCTCATTTTCAAAGGGAGTAAGGCAATGTGTTTTGCATTACCTTCCACTCATGGGAGCTTTCACAAAAATACTTACCAATGTCAGACTTTAGGGAAACGTCTATATCTGCTTTCCTATCTCTCTCATCTTTACTCTGAAACAAAGGAAATGATACTCTAACAGGTATCTGAATACTTACTCTTTGAGATTATACACATTACAAGATGCATATCAAGACTTCCTTCTATGTTTTGAGAAGCCTCATAATGTTACCCAGGAAGATGTGTTTTTATTCCTCCCTGCCCACATACCCTCACCTGTGGAAATTTGTAGAGTCCCAGCAATGTTGCAATCTGTGCACAAGTTGCCCATGATGTTCCTGTAAGTGCTGCTACAGACTTGCTTTGTCTCCTGCAGGTGTAATTTGGTACATACTTGTTCAGTCCTGTCAGCCAAATGAGGGAACTCTTCAATGTCATCCATTGAGTATAAGGGACATTATAGAGATCAAATCCTAGAGACATGTTGGGTAAAAGATAGGGGTTCCTGTTGATCTCTTCAATGGCAAAAACCAAAGCCAGGACATACTGATAGTTCTTGGTCTTTAACCTGTGAAGTAAGCATAGAAATCCTTAAAAGATAAAATAAATTGTTAACTTCAAATTCAATTGAATGTTCACACCTTTTTAGTACTCACTATGTGTTGAAGGAAAATAGGTATCATCCAGTTGGAGGGAATAAATCTTTACATATGTATAGAATATGTTAAATTTTCATTTGCTTTTCAAATATTGTCTCACTGTGTGTGTGTGTGTGTGTGAGTGTATGTATGTGCTGCTTCTGTCTTTATTATCTTCTTCTTCCTCTTGGTTCTTTACTCTTGCTCCTCAGAATTTTTCTTCCTCTTCTCTTCTAATTCTTGAAGTGATATAGTATTTCAGATCACAATTACTATTTCTTACTGGAGACTTTATAATGTATACCATTATGAATGGACCAGCTGACTCTTACTGATTCAGATTGCTTTTCCCAAAGGTACCTGCTTTGTTGCAGCCATCCTGGATTTATTTTGGTTTGCTGTGGCTTGTGCTGCTTTGTATCCTCCATTGAATATTGACTTTTAAGTTTCTCAATAGGTGTTTAGTTTTCATTTATATCTTGTCAGCAAATTAAAGTTAAATTTGGGAATTTCCACCAAATTTAAATTCAGTATTTAACTAAATATTTTTTTCCAATTACATTAGGAAATTATCATATGCTACTTTTTCTCCCATTACCTGTATTTTTTTGCTGCTTTCAAATACATAGTTTATTATTTTATAGCTTTTCTTTTATTTATTAATTTTTCATTCCTTGTTTTATTCCCTCTACTTACATACGAGTTACATTTTTAATTGTTTTCTGCCTTTAAAGAAGGCTACACTGCTTCAATGGATATATTTACTCAACTTCTGAGAGATTCATGTGTCTTAAATTTCATTGTTTTGTCTTGCTACTCACTTGTTTATGTTTTCCAATATTTTATTTTCATATTTAAAAAAATTTCTCATTTTCTCCTCTTACCTAATTTTTATTTTACATCTTCTAAATGCCATAGTGCCAGCCACAGTAGCATCCTTTATATTGTGAAGGTGCTGAAAATATTATCATCCAAGAATAATGAATAAACTTCAGCAAAAAAGGAAGAAATGAAGTTTATGGAATTGGTAAAGCATAATACATAGTTAGGATTTCCTTAATGCTTTGTATTACATAAAAAGAAAATATTAAAAATCTGACCACCAAATAATGTAAAATTTCCTACATTTTGGCCATAAAATTCTAGTATATGATTATTGATTTTAATTTTTAAATATATGTGTATATTTAATTTATACAAGTTTCATATATTTCCTTTATACTATTACAGGAACACAGTGGTACTTCCTCTCACCCTTTCTCCTATCCATGCTTGAACCCTTCCTCTCCCTCCCTCTTATTTTCTCACTCTTAATTTTTACAGTGATCTTTTTTAGTGCACTTAATGCTTGTATATTTAACACTACCCTGAGTAAAAGAGTTCAACAGATAGTATGTAGAGAAAACAAAACAAAGTAAAACAAAATACTGTTCCTTAAAGAAAGACACAAGGTATATAAACTATCACTGATTGTCAAAATATCTGTTTTGCTTTAAAATATTTCAGGTATTGTATTCATTACCTCTCATCAAGGAAAACATATGATATCTGTCTTTTGAGGGATTGGCTTATTTCACTCAGCATAATGGTTTCTAGTTGTGACCATTTTGTTGCAAAAGACAGGATTTCATTTTTTTTTTACAGCTGAGTAGTACTCCATAGTGTGTATATATCATAATATCTTTATCCACTCATCAGTTGATGGACATCTGGGTTGATTCAATAGCTTGGTTATAGTAAATTTTGCTGTGGTGTACATGGAGGTACAGATACCTTTTTCATGTATTGATTTGTTTCAGTTTTGGTAAATTCCCAGGAGTCAGATGGCTGGCTGGATCATATGATATGTCTATATTCATATTTCTGAGGTAACTTCATACTGTCTTCCACAGTAGCTGCACCAGATTACATTTCCACCAACAGTGGATTAGGGTACTTTTTTCTCCACAATCTCACCAGCATTTGTTGTTTGTTGATTTCTGTATGAAAGCCATTGCAACTGAGGTGAGGTAGAACCTCATTGTTTTGATTTGCATTTTCCTGATTGTTAGTGATCCTGAGCATTTTATTCACGTGTCTATTGGCCATTTGGATTTCCTTATTTGACAGATACCTGTTTAAGTCCTTTGCCCATTTCATAACTGGTTAGAAGAACCAGTTTTGATCCAGTGGGCTGGAACACACACATAAACAATGGCTCTTGGAACACCTCAGTCTCCCTGTGGATTGCATGGCCTAACAGGGCAGACTGGTCCCACTTGCACTCCTTGACCCTGAGAGCCCTGGGTGCTGAGACTGAGAAAACACTGTGACCGGGTGAGAGGAGGCCGAGTATAGCTGTGTTCTGGGCAATCACAGAGTGCTGCTCTATACTCTCAGAGCTTCTTAAATGCCTACAGCAGCTCATAGCAGAGGGAACCATGTTCACCGGAAAGTCTGCATGGATCATATGTGCAGTTCATAGGCTGGTGCTGATGAATGTTGAATACACTGGGTGTTAACAGCTGGACATTTCTCAGGTTGGAGGAAAAGTGGCAGTAACTCCAACAGAGGTGACCAGTCCTCTCCATCCAGTTACAAGAAGGGAGCTGCCTCCCAAATTGAGTGTATCCTGGATACTCACCCTATGCTGGCACAATGACCAGAGGTCCTTGGCCACAGCCACTATACACCTCTTGGTATTCCCTGAAAGTGTAGACATTCTACTAAGTCACAGAGGCATAGCTCAAAGATAAAAGCTATCAGAGGCTTGCTCTCTCTTTTCTCTTTTTTTCTCTCTCTTCCTGTCTCTTGAACTCTATTTGTTTCTATCTCTCTCTCTTACTCTCTCCTCCCTCTTTTCTTTCTTGCCCCTCCCCTCCAGTCTGTTGGGTTTCCACCAATAAATTCTTTACCTTAAGAAAAAACCATCAGAGTAAAAAAAAGTTCTACAAATGCCTGGAAATAAATACAGAAATTCAAGCAACAAGAATAGGGAAAACAGTATGACCCCACAAAGGAACTCACAAACTTATTAATGTCAGAACGTGGAGATGAAGAGATTGAGGTAATGCCAGAAATGGAATACAAAAAAATTAATTATAGAATTACTCAAAAGCAATCAGAAGCAAATCCCTGAAAAAAGGAAGCTGTACATGATATGAATAAAAATTTTCCCCACGAAATTGAGATTTTTAGAGAGAAAGCATAATGAAATATTAGAAGCAAATAATTAAAAGGATAAAATAAAAATGCAGTGGAAAACCTTAAGAACAGAAGAAGAAATTAGAAAACTTAAAAATAATAATGTTGGAGATCTGTGGGATAGTATCAAATGACCCAATGTACGAGTCTTAGGTGTACCTGAAGTTGTGGAAAGAGAGAAGGGTCTAGAAGGACTATTTAGTGAAATAATTACAGAAAATTTCCCTAATTTGGGGGAAAGAAAAGAATGTTCAAGTACAGGAACCACATAGAGCTCCTGACAGACATGGCCAGAAAAGATCTTCACCATAATATATTGTAGTCAAACTGTCCACAGTAAAGCCTAAGAAAAAATCCTAAAATGTGCATGAAAGAAATATCACGTTACTTTCAGAGGATCTCCAATTGGAGTCACAGCTGACTTCTCATCAGAAAACCTACAGAATTCTCACTTATTAATGAAAGGGAAATCAAGACGTTCCATAACAGAAATTGAGAGAATTCATCACCACTTCTCCAGCCTTACAAAAGATGCTTAAAAATGTGCTACACAGAGAAACAGAAAGAACATCATCACTATGAAATAATGAGAAGGCAGAAGAGGAAACCAAAGTAAACAGTAGGAATATTTATGGAGAAATGGCAGGGCCAAGTCATTACTTATCAACAGTCACCCTGAATATAAATTGCCTCAATTCTCCAGTTAAAAGATACCGGCTGGCTGAATGGATGAAAAAACAAGACCCATCTATTTGCTGCCTACCAGAAACACATCTCATTAACAAAGATACACACAGACTGAAAGTGAAAGATGGCAAAAGATAGTCCATGCTAACAGAAACTAAAAAGAGCTGGAGTTGCCATCCTAATATAAGACAAGGTAGACTTCAACATAAGCTGTTAAAAGAGATGAAGGGGGAGGTTCCAGATGGCAGAATAGGGAGAGAGCTCATGGATAATCCAGGAAAATATAGTTTAATAAAAGTGGAGATAGTGTAGACTCAGGGGAGAGTTAGGGAAAAAATGGCAGAGGAAACTCTTCCGGAGCTAGAGGGCCATGGTGGATCTACTTGGAGGGCATGGGTGCCCACGGCTCAGGAGCCTGGCTGCCTAGAGTCTCCATGCCAGTGCTGGAAAGAGGTGAGATGAAACTGTAGTAGCCTGAGACACTGGTGGAAAAGCAGCAGGAAGAGTCTAGAGGGTTGAGGCTTGAAGCCCTGGGGGGGGGGGGGGGAGAAGTACACCAGCCTAACTAGAGGAGAGAAAAAATAAAAGGGACAGTTTGGACATGATTGTTTCTCTCCACTCACCTTACAAATGCATGCAAGACAATAGAACAGGTACCATTTTGGAAATACGTAACAGTTGTACTAGTTGGGGGCAGCGCCTGCCCTCAGCCAAGCAGAAAAACCTGCCTCTGGTGGGGAATAATAGCAGGAGACTAAGACCTAGTGAATGTGTGGAGCTTATGAATTGGGGCTGTGGAAAAAAAAAAACAACCAAAACTCTGGGTGTCTGGGAGAACTGACGGTGTGTGTGAGACTTTGAGTAGTCCCGGGGGAGACACCACAAGCTCAGGCGGCCCAAGCTACCTGGTGTGAGTCATTGCAGGGAAATCTGAACATACACTGAGGACTGCACAGATCCTTTGTGTGGTCCTTGGGACAGAGCAGGTGAATATTATACCCACTGGGGCTAGCGCTCAGGCACTTATCACCATCAAAGAGAAGAGCTCAGCTGAGTGGAATTACTTCCCTTATGAATAAAAAAAAAAAGAGAGAGATTTACCATGCCAAACCTGGGTGTGTCACCTTTGGCACACCCTTAACCCTGAAGAACTGAACAGAGCTCTCCGGCCACACCCATCACAAGCCTCTAGAGATTCACCAAAAGCAGACAGACGACCTAATCTAGAGTCATAATATAATGATAAAAGCCACCACAGCAGGAAAAAAAAAAGAAACCAAAGACTATCTCCACAATGCCAAACAACAAATGCAAAAACTGAGGAAACAAGAACAAGGAAGACATCATTACACTCCCAAAAGAACATGACACTCCAGTACAAGATTATAAGATAATGAGATAGAAAAAATTGTAAGAAATGGAACTAAAAAAATTTATGATAAGAATATTTAGAAGTAATCCAAAACAAATGCATGAATTACTGAAATCCATGCAGGACGTGGCAGAAAATCTCTCTCATGAAAATGAAATCTTAAGGAGGAATCAAAATGAAATGAAGATTTAGTAGTTTATGAAATTGAGTTATTGAAGAGAAATCAAAATGGAATGAAGAATTCAATAGAACAAATAAAAAACACATTTGAGAGCCTTCAAAACAGAATCATTGAGGCAGAAGAGAGAATACGGGACTTAGAAGACAAAGCACAGGAAAGTATACAGTCAAACCAAAGAAAAGAAGTGGAAATTAGAAATCTAAAAGATATTGTTGGGAATCTACAGGATAATATTTAAAAAACCAACATTCGGATTCTAGGAGTTCCTGAAGGCATGGAGAGAGATAAAGGATTAGAAGGCTTTTTTACTGAGATACTGGCAGAAAACTTCCCGGGTTTGGAGAAGGACAGAGACATCCTAGTACAGGAGGTTCATAGAACCCCTAGTAAACATGACCAAAAGAGATCCTCACCATGACACATTGGAATCAAACTCACCACAGTGAAACATAAAGAAAAGATCCTAAAATGTGCAAGAGAGAAACGTCAGATTACTCTCAGGGGATCTCCAATTAGACTCACAGCAGACTTCTCATCAGAAACCCTACATGCTAGGAGGGAATGGTGAGACATCGCCCAAGTACTAAGAGAAAAAAACTGTCAGCCAGAATATTATATCCTGCAAAGCTCTCATTTGTGAATGAAAGTAAAATAAAGACCTTTCATAGCAAACAGAAATTGAAAGAATTTGTTGCCACTTGTCCAGCCCTGCAAAAGATGCTTAAAGATGTGCAACAACAGAAACACAGAAACATAGCCATCAATATGAAAGAAGGTAAAGGAAGAAAACCTCCCAGTAAAAGATCACAGGAAGTTCAAAGTATATATATTAGAAATAACTAGAAAAATGGCAGGGCAAAGTCACTGCTTATCAATAGTCACATTGAAGGAAAATGGCCTCAACTCTACAATTAAAAGACACAGACTGGCTGAATGGATTAAAAAACAAAACCCATCTATTTGCTGCTTACAAGAAACACATCTTTCCAACAAAGATGCATGCAGCCTGAAAGGGAAAGGTTGGAAAAAGATATTCCATGCCAACAGAAACCACAAAAGAGCTGGCGTAGCCATCTTAATATCAGACAAAATAAACTTTAACACAAAAACTGTTAAGAGAGACAAAGAGGGGCACTATTTAATGATTAAGGGATCAATTAAACAGGAAGATGTAACTATTATAAACGTATATGCACCTAATTATAGGACACTGGGTTATTAAAAAGATATGTTAAGGAACTTAAAGGGAGACTTAGACTCCAATACAATAGTATTGGGAGACTTCAGTACTCCACTTTCAGCAATAGACAGATCAACTATACAGAAGATCAACATGGAAACAGCAGATTTAATCGACTATAGATCTAACAGATATCTACAGTACTTTTCACCCTACACTTGAAGAATACACATACTTCTCAGCATACCTGGAACTTACTCTAGAATTGACCACCTACTAGGTCATAAAGCAAGTCTCAGCAAATTCAAAAGAATTGATATCATACAATGCAACTTCTCAGACCACAATGGAATGAAGCTGGAAATTAACAACTCAGGAATCCCTAGAGCATATGTAAACACCTGGAGACTGAACAACATGCTCCTCAATGAACAGTGGGTCATAGAAGAAATCAAAAGTGAAATCAAAAACTTTTTGGAAGCAAGTGAAGATAACAAAACAACATATCAAAATGTATGGGCTACAGAAAAGCAGTGTTAAGAGGAAAGTTTATAGCAATAGGTGTCTACATGAGGAAATTGGAAAGGCACCAAACAAATGATCTATCAATGCATCTCAAGGGTCTAGAAAAACTGCATCAAACCAGACCCAAAACTAGTAGGAGAGGAGAAATAATTAAAATTAGCAAAGAAATCAACAGAATTGAATAAAAAAAAACATTACAAAAGATCAGCCAAACAAAGAGCTAGTTGCTTGAAAAAATAAACAAAATTGACACACTAAATAAAAAAAAAGGAGAGAGAAGTCCCAAATCAACAAAATCAGAGATAAAAAACAGAATGTAACACCAGACACCACAGAAATAAAAAAGAGTCATCAAAATTACTACAGAGAGCTGTATGCCAGCAAACAGGGAAATCTATCAGAAATGGACAGATTCTTGGACACATACAACCTAACTAAATTGAACCAGGAAGACATAGAAAACCTAAACAGACCCATAACTGAGACAGAAATTGAAACAGTCATAAAGGCCCTCCCAACAAAGAAAAGCCCAGGACCAGATGGATTCACTGCTGAATTCCACCAGACATTTAAAGAAGAACTAACTCCAATTCTTCTCAAACTATTCAGAACAATCAAAAAAGAGGGAATCCTCCCAAATTCTTTCTATGAAGCCAGCATCACCTTAATTCCTAAGCCAGAAAAAGATGCAGCATTGAAAGAGAATTACAGACCAATATCCCTGATGAACATAGATGCAAAAATCCTCAATAAAATTCTGGCCAATAGAATGCAACAACACATCAGAAAGATCATCCACCCAGACCAAGTGGGATTTATCCCTGGTATGAAGGGATGGTTCAGTGTTCACAAAACAATCAATGTGATACACCACATTAATAGAATGCAGAGGAAAAACCATATGATTCTCTCAATAGACGCAGAGAAAGCATTTGATAAAATACAACACCCTTTCATGATGAAAACTCTAAGCAAACTGGGTATGGAATTGGCCGTAGACATTTGGAATGATTTCTGGTGTTTCTATTCTGTTCTATTGGTCTATCCATCTGTTTCTGTACCATTACCATGCTGTTTTGATTACAACTGCCCTGTAGTATGTCCTGAAATCTGGTATTGTGATGTCTCCGGCTTTATTTTTGTTGCACAAGATTGCTTTAGCTATTCGAGGTCTCCTGTGTCTCCATATGAATTTCAGCATCATTTTTTCCAGATCTGAGAAGAATGTCTTCGGTATCTTGATTGGTATTGCATTGAATCTATAAATCTCTTTTGGGAGAATAGACATTTTGATGATATTGATTCTTCCAATTCATGAGCATGGAAGATTTCTCCATTTTTTGGTATCCTCTTCCATTGTCTTTTAGATTTTGTAATTCTCGTTGTAGAGATATTTAACGTCCTTGATTAAGTTTATTCCAAGGTATTTGATTGTTTTTGTAGCTATTGTGAATGGGATTGATCTTAGAAGTTCTTCCTCAGCTTTGGCATTGCCTGTGTATACAAAGGCTGTTGATTTTTGTGCATTGATTTTATATCCTGGTGCTTTGCCAAACTCTTCTATGAGTTCAATAGTCTCTTAGCAGAGTTCTTTGGGTCCCCTAAATACAGAATCATAACCCATTGCCTGTGATGCTGGCTTCCATTTGCATACTGGTTGGAGTTCTTTCTCCACCATTTCTGAAACAGCTCCCTGGTAATATGCTGGGAAAAACAGCAGAAGATGGCACAAGTACTTGGGCCACTGCACCCACATGGGAGACCCACATGGGAGTCCCGGATGGAGTTCCATGTTTAGGGTTTTATTTTATTTTATTTTATTTATTTATTTTTTTTTAATTTTTGACAGGCAGAGTGGACAGTGAGAGAGAGAGAGAGACAGAGAGAAAAGTCTTCCTTTGCCGTTGGTTCACCCTCCAATGGCCGCCGCGGTAGCGCGCTGCGGCCGGCGCACCGCGCTGTTCCGATGGCAGGAGCCAGGTGCTTCTCCTGGTCTCCCATGGGGTGCAGAGCCCAAACACTTGGGCCATCCTCCACTACACTCCCTGGCCACAGCAGAGAGCTGGCCTGGAAGAGGGGCAACCGGGACAGGATCGGTGCCCCGACCGGGACTAGAACCCGGTGTGCCGGCGCCGCAACGCGGAGGATTAGCCTGTTGAGCCACGGCG
This sequence comes from Lepus europaeus, assembly GCF_033115175.1. NCBI lineage: Eukaryota > Metazoa > Chordata > Mammalia > Lagomorpha > Leporidae > Lepus > Lepus europaeus. Next base: position 90,362,641 of record NC_084838.1, on the reverse strand, counting down.
CCGGCCCATGTTTAGGGGTTTAACTTGTGCCTGCCTCAGGCATTGTGCTCATTTGGGGAGTGAACCAGCGGATAGAAGATCTCTCTCTCTCTCTTTCTCTCTCTCTCTCTCTTTCCCTCTTTCGGTATGTGTGTGTGTGTTTGTATCTCCCTCTCTGTAACTCTTTTATATAAATGTCCCTCTCTGTAACTCTTTTAAATAAATGAATGAATTAATAAATAAATATTTTTAAAAACTTTTCTTTAGTAAATATAAATTTCCAAAGTACAGGTTATGGATTACAATGGCTTTTTCTTCCCCATAACTTCCCTCCCACCTGCAACCCTCCCAACTCCTGCTCCCTCTCCCATTCCATTCACATCAAGATTCATTTTCAATTATCTTTATATACAGAAGATCAATTTAGTATATATTAAGTAAAGATTTCATCAGTTTGCACCCACACAGAACATAAAGTGTAAAATACTGTTTGAGTACTAGTTATAGTATTAATTCACATTGGACAACACATTAAGGACAGAGCTCCCACATGAGAAGTAAGTACACAGTGACTCCTGTTGTTGACTTAACTAATTGACACTCTTGTTTATGGCATCAGTAATCTCCCTAGGCTCTAGTCATGAGTTGCCAAGGCTATGGAAGCCTTTTGAGTTCACCAACTCTGATCTTATTTAGACAAGGTCATAGTCAAAGTGGAAGTTCTCTCCTCCCTTCAGAGAAAGGTACCTCCTTCTTTGATGGCCCCGTTCTTTCGACTGGGATCTCACTTGCAGAGCTCTTTCTTTTATGTTTTTTTTTTTTCCCCAGAGTGTCTTGGCTTTCCATGCCTACAATACTCTCATGGGCTCTTCAGCCAGATCTGAATGCCTTAAGGGCTAATTCTGAGGCCAGAGTGCTGTTTAGGACATCTGCCATCTATGATTCTGCTGTGTATCCTGCTTCCCATGTTGGATCTTTCTCTCCCTTTTTGATTCTATCAGTAAGTATTAGCAGACAGTAGTCTTGTTTGTGTGATCCCTTTGACTCTTAGACCTATCAGAGTGATCAATTGTGAACTGAAGATGATCTCTTTAACTAGTGAGATGGCACTGGTACATGCCACCTTGATGGGATTGTATTAGAATCCCCTGGCACATTTCTAACTCCACCATTTGGGGCAAGTCCGATTGAGCATGTCCCAAATTGTACGTAAATAAATCTTTAAAACTTATTCTCACATTTAATGTTCTTAAATTTCTGCTAGGAGAATTATGATCTCTTGAAATATGTAAACCTTTTTGACAAAATGTAGCTCATATTTCTGATTGATATAATGGTTTAAGAGGAGGAGATCTTAAAGTTTTTTAAATGCAGCTGAAGCAAAACCCTTTTCATATTTGTCAGAGAGTTATCTAAGTTGATGGATATATTAAAGAGCTTGATTTCATCATTCTACAGTATTAACAAGTATCAAAATAACATATTCTATCCAATAAATATATAAATGTATGTAATGTCAATCATAAAAGTAAGTTCAAAAAACCTAAAAACTTCAGGGATAAGCGTGATGTTACTGATACATAAAGCAGTGATTAACAATAATGGGTTGCTGAAGGACAAGTGAAGAAGATCACCCCCACACGAAGACTACTCTCCACAGGAATATTTCTCTGGTAGCTTAGGGATCTGCAAGGAGAGAAGGCCTATACTTCCAGGAATGGAGAGTCCCTACCTGCACTTCTGGGGAAGAAAAGTCCTGTCAAGGTCCCCGCAGGTGCCTAAAGTTAAACCAAAGAGGATCAGAGCTGCCTCAACCTTTAACCCCCACGCCCTGTATCTATAAAAGGAGCCCTCCCAACCTCTGATGCACGACTTCCCTGGCCCCCGCTCTGTTGGGACGGTGGAACCTTAGCAGGAGAGGAATCCCAATAAAAGCTTGTGAATTAATTGATTTGTCTGCCTGGGAAGATTTGTTATGTGCTGGACACCTTGCATTCTCCACTGCCAGAGAGATGTGTTTTTACCAACACTATGGTCCACATTCTTGAGGAGTTGTGATCTCCACTGGGTGTTGTGGAACCAGCAGGCTTAAAGGATCTTGGTTAAGAACATTCCCATTCAAATCAGGGTCAACAGAGTGATTTTTGTTAGCACCCGAAATGTTCTGTGGCTATCTAGAAACTAAAATTTATGTATACAATAACATAGCCGGTGATAGTGCTGAATCCTAACCACTAGACTACCAGGGAGCAGGCATGGAAAGCCAAGACACTCAGGCAAAAAAAATAAATGACCTAAATGAAAGATCTCTGTGAGTGAGATCCCAGTGGAAAGAACAGGTCATCAAAGAAAGAGGTACCTTTCTCTGAAGGGAGGAGAGAACTTCCACTTTGACTAAGGCCTTCTCTAAATAAGATCAGAGTTGGTGAACTCAAAAGGCTTCCATAGCCTTAGCAACTCATGACTAGAGCCTAGGGAGATTACTGATGCCATAAACAAGAGTGTCAATTAGTTAAGTCAACAACAGGAGTCACTGTGTACTTACTCCTCATGTAGGATCTCTGTCCTAAATGTGCTGTACATTGTGATTTAATGCTATAACTAGTACTCAAACAATATGTTACACTTTGTGTTTCTGTGTGGGTGCAAAAAGTTAAAATCTTTACTTAATATATGCTACATTGATCTTCTGTATATAAAGATAATTGAAAATGAATCTTGATGTGAATGGAAGGGTGAGGGAGTGGGAGAGGGGAGGGTTGCGGGTGGGAGGGAAGTTATGGGGGGGGGGGAAGCCAATGTATCCATAACCTGTATTTTGTTAATTTATATTCATTAAATAAAAGTTAAAAAAATAATATAGCAGGTGAAAAGAAAGCATCAGGTAATAGTATTTTGTAAAGGATAGGACTATTTATGTGGGACATACAAGAGAAAATGCAGAGGTTTGTTCCAATCATAACAAACTATGGACTAAATATATGAGTTCTTAATGTGGTATAGATAACATATTATTGGGAAATACATATTGAGTGTAGGAAAAGAGTTAAGAAAACTTGTTTTGACTTATGGAAAAAACCACAAATCTACTTAGCAACATAAAAAACATTAAGTATAATATTTCTATGCCAAAAATGTTCCCAAAGTTAACACACTCAAAATAAAAGTCCTATTGTGTGCTTTGGCAGCAGTTAAGTAACCTTTTGGGAGATCCACATCCTGTATTAAAGTGCCTGGTTCAAGTTCCATTTCCTCTACTTGTGTTCCTGCTTCCTGCAAATGTGCACCCTGGCATGTAGCAGGTGATGAATAAATTTCTTGGGTCATTGACACTCATAGGACAGTCTTATTGAGTTCCAGTCTGTTGTAGATATTTGGGTAGAGAACCAGCAGAAGTGAGATCACTCTCTGTCTATATTTCAAATAAAACTAAAAAGAATAAAAATTTTAAGGAGAGTTTGTTTTTAAACCAATATGGCCAAAATCACATAGGAGGTTTTTTAGAATCATGAGAAGTTTAGGAAATTAGTGAAAAAAACTTCATAAAGGTAAGAAGACAGTGATTTTTTTAGAAACAGTAATTACAATTATTTATTAAGTAGACTATTTTAACCACAGTGGTAATGGCGCCAGAATATATGAATACATCAGAAGGAAAGAATATAAAATAGACAAGCGACTTGGTTAGACATACAGTGTTTCATTAATCAGAAATGTGGTACTGGCAATCAGTAGAGAAATGAATTATCCAATTAACAGTGAAATGAAACCATAGTGAAATATAATAGTGTTGATATATTCATATTTGCTGCAAAGTAAACTCCAGAAACTTTAGGAAGTTTATGAAGAAAAATAAAGTATTGGCTTAGCACATGTGTGTTTCTAAAATTGTACATTGAGGATGCATGGAAAAAATAAAAGTGAGAAAAAAATCATTCGATGCTACTCTACATAAATGTTCACATTTGTATTAACCTTAGACATGCTATTCTGAAAAATACTCCAAACAAGCAACAACCCAGTAAAATGTTTTTTTTTCAAATAGTTGCCAACCAAATATTTCTTACTCTCAATATGTTAAATTGCCCTCAAAATAGTAAAGGTCTATATTAAAGTGGACAAATGGTAAGTACAAATTATTGAAGGATATATTCCTATGATTTATACAAGCAGAGAAACCATTTGAGAGCATTGAATAAGGCCATTTTAAACAGAAATGTAAAGGGCATACTGTCTCGTGCCTGACCAAGAAGAATTTCAATTAGTATGTTTCTGAAAGAGTCTCTGGCACAATATCCAGATCCAGTAGCAAATAAAAGGTCTTCAAAAATATCATGGAAGGTGTTTACTGTGAAAAAATGCATAGATTTCAAAAATTTTTGAGCCAAAGTAACGTAATTCCATATCTCCTTGACCATTTCAATGTATCCTCAAATACACATCCTAGAATGCATACATTTTACTTCCAAGGATACATTTGCTTTAATCAGACTACAAAGCTGTATGTCCTGTGCTCAAAAATCTATCAAATGTCTATATACTTTCTTCCAAAGTATAGTAAAATAGCCTCTTAGGTAATTAGAAATATCCTAAAATTGATGCAAGAATGAAATCACGGAAGCCACACAAGATACAGCATTAGGTAGGTGCTGTCATGGATGAAACAAGCTTTGCCCTGACAGAATTTACTCCTTGTCAAGACTCAAAATTTCCTAAACACTTTGAAAACTAGGTCTAAAAAATAAAAAAAGAAACAAACAAACAAACAAAAAAACTAGGTCTCAGCTTTTGGATTTATGTGGTTGTCATTGCATACTCTACTTCAACACCATTCCTGGTAATGTGTCTTTAATATCTATCACACTTAAGATCTGCATAGTTTCTCAACCTCTTCTGTATCTAAGTGATGCCTGATCATTCTTGTCTTCCTTCAGTAGTAACCCTGTTAGATCAGTTTCCCCAGAATCTCCCCTTCCATCTCTGTCTCCCATTGGCATTTTTCCATCCACTTTCTCCACTCTGCTCCTGGACTATAAATTCCCATTACACCATGCTGTGTGTGGACTGAAGTCCAGAATCATTGCCCCTCTTAAAAAATCATTGCAGTGGTCCTCATGCCTGTGGAGAAGTTCTCATTGAATAAACTCTTTACCATCTCCAACAAGTAGTGTGTATATTTTTAAAATTTAAAACATCTTTGTATATTTAGACCCAACTTCTCTGATTCAACCTCCCCCAAGTTCTGCATGCCTCATGCTGACTAAGAGACAGTAGTCCTCAGCAAACATCAGATTCAAAGTGTGCCCATAAAACCCTTGGAGAACAATTTGCATATACAATTTGGGAAATTATGTAAAGAAATAACATAGGTAAACATAGAGTATTCAGAGAATAAAATAATTTATAAACATGTATACATAAAAAGGAATATTACAAAGATGCACACCATCAATGGCAAAGCAGTGGTCCCAATTACTAAATTTGCCATCCCCATTTCCCAATGTGTCTAGCTAGCATACCAACACTTGTGTTGTGATATTTTGATAAAGTAAGCAATTGTTGCATTCAGTAGCATCCCTTCTCTCAATAGCACAGTTGTCTGCTCAAATCCCCTGAAATTTGGCCTCACCCATTTATTAACTAGCAGTTGACATTGGACCTGTCATTTAAAAGTTCCAAAATATGAATCAGAATCAATTTTGATAGGAGAGATAATATCACATAATATTAATCCCTTATTCCTGGACTAACTAGTGGCTCCAGGTGGCATGTAGCACCCTAGGCATGAAATAGTGATGGAAAATTTATTTGAAAGTGTAACTGACATCTACAGAAAAAAAACTGTCCACAGAGTAATTATGAGTGGTTATTATGCTGAGACATTAGGATTTGTTTATCTCATGAAAGATATGAGATCTTTGACTTTGTGGAAAGAACACTCTGCGTTGTAGACGTAAACTAATGGCAACAAATTTAATTGTCTTCCTCTAGAATATCATTTGATCACATGCAGTAGCGGCTTAGACAGGAGGAGAGATGGGTACGGTGGAATAAGTGAAGTGTCATTTTTCACTTTTCTTCCAGTCCTTACAAATTGAGAGAAAAGGGAAGAAAAATAGAATAACCTCCTTCCCCTTCAACAATGAGAATGTCACAGAATAGTCTTTTCCTTCTTTGCTGGAGAAAACAAGTCAACAGGTAGAGATAAAATAAATTTTGAATGGTTATGATGAGATTAGAGAAGGATAGACAGAGATGCAAAGAGCATTGATCCACAGATTCCCTCAGTATTATCCATCCTGATAAAAGAAAATGAATCAATGAAAAGTCACCTACTGAGTGTAAATTGTTTCCGTAGGCTTGTTGATGTCACTGTCCGTTATAAAAGTATGAAGAGGGAAAAACCCTCCAATGACTGCATCTCCGTCCTTGTATACACTGGATTTCGATGTGAACATGGGACTGGGTGCAGCCAAACTGCACACAGGGAGGAAAATTTGCAGAAGACAGAGGATAGAAGCCACAGGGAGCATCTTAGAAATGTCTGCAAAGCTGCAGTATGAGTGGTGATGAAACCTGAGTGTCAGCCTGGTGTAAGCATATATGTCTCTGTGTGTGTGTGTGTGTGTATTAGTGTGAGTTGAACAGGTCATTCTAATGACCCCTGACTTCTTTCAGCCAAGCCTGACACATTCTTCCCTGGGGCTGTGCACCTGAGGTTCTTCGTCCTGGTGAAAAACACCAGTTGGAAATATGTTGTGGTTTTTCTTCTCAATGCCCAGGTGGTATGATACCACGGCTCTAAGGTATTTGTGCTGTTGGGCAGGTTTGGTCTCCAGACTGTGTCAATGAGCCATTTGGGAAAATACTTTCCAATCTGGCCACATAAACTACTGAGCATTTGACATGAGGCTAGTCCCTTTGGACAAGTGAGTAAAGGCAAACTATGCAATGGACTTCAAACTTTTCTATGAAAATCCGTGTAGCTATAATTTCTATGGAAAGGCATGTAGCTATAACATATCCATCTTACCAATGTTTAAATATTTTAAATGTTTAATTATCTAATGAATATTTAATTCAGTTCACTTTTTATCATAGAATAAAGTTTCAAAATAATAAAATGAAGAATGTCTTTTAAAAATTTTTAAGTTATGTGGTTATTGTTAAAATTTTAAATATACTGATAAGAATTTATGGGTTACTATGTTATGATGTAAAAAATCTTTTTAAAATATCTATTCTTATTTTTATAAAAATTTGAAATTTTAATTTTTTTTAACTTTTATTTAATGAATATAAATTTCCAGTGTACAGCTTATGGATTACAATGGCTTCCCCTCCCATAACTTCCCTCCCACCCGCAACCCTCCCCTCTCATGCTCCCTCTCCCCTTCCATTTGCATCAAGATTCATTTTCAATTCTCTTTATATACAGAAGATCAAATTAGTATAAAGATTTCAACAGTTTGCACCCACATAGAAACATAAAGTGAAACATACTGTTTGAGTACTATTTATAGCATTAAATCACAATGTACAGCACATTAAGGACAGAGATCCCACATGAGGAGCAAGTGCACAGTGGCTCCTGTTGTTGACCCAACAAATTGGCACTCTATGGCGCCAGTAACCACCATAGGCTGTCGTCATGAGTTGCCAAGGCTATGGAAGCCTTCCAAGTTTACCGACTCTGATCATATTTAGACAAGGTCATAAAAGACAGAGTGAGGATAGTAACCAATGATCCTAAGAGTGGCATTTACCAGGTTTGAACAATTATACAGCATTAAGTGGGGAAGAGGACCATCAGTACACACAGGTTGGGAGTAGAGCCATTGGTGGTAGAGTAGAGGTTATGATTACAAAGGAATGAGGCCCAAGTGCCCTAGACAGGGTCTAGAACAAAGGACAGAGTCATTATTAGAGGAGCTAAGAAAGGTGCTGTCTAAGCTACAATTAAGTTTTCTGATTGAGGGGCAAATAGAACCTGATAGAAGGGGCTCAGTAATAATCTGGTGGACTTTAGGCCTTGTAAGTTAAGAGGCCCAGAACTACCTATCTCTTCACATGGGGTATATCCTAAGGGAGGTGTGAACCTCCTAGGGGAAGGCACTCTGTTGACTTTCATTACTTGGCTGGCCTGGGAGGAGAGCTGGCCAGGTAAAGGCAGGTGGTATCTCTAACAAGAAATTTACAGTTCTGCCTGCAATGTTGCTGACCCTACTTGACCATCCCCTCAGCTGCAGTGGTCACTTTGGAAGTTGGGCTGAGTGAAGAGCTTTTCAGCTTAGAGCCAATAAGATCTGTGGCTCTGACCTGGGCATCCTTCGACTCCAGGGCAGGTCCATTTCCAGTGATCCAACTCTTGGCAGAGCTGCCAGGGCTCTTCACAAGCTGACTTCTGCTGAAGCCCAGGCTTACCACATTGAAAGCCACTGCAGTGGACTGGCCTGTTGGGTCTCCTTGAGGGCAGATCACTGTACAGATCAGCCATTAAAGGCCTGCCACCCATTGCTTCTGATGCCTAGCTTTCTTTTCCTCCTGGTTTGTGTTAAGGCAGACCAGAGGATGCAAGTCAAGGGAGTGCCCGTGTCCCATCTCTAATCTTCGGTGGCCTGAATTATAAGTCTATAGTCACAGGCATGTTCTGTAGTAGTCTTTCTAAGGTAGACAATGCCCATGAGGAAAATTATATTCTCACTTAAAAACTTTCTTTCCCTTTGGTCTGAAAGGGAGGTTTTTTCTACTTACTGTTTACTTTGCTGATGGCGAAGTGAATCTAGCTATGAGATTATTATTTAAGTACTTACTTTGGCTATGCTATTACAGAAAAATGTTAGCCATCTCTTTTATAAGGTCTAAAGATTAAATTGTGCATCCTACAGATTCCTTCATAATAGAATTAGTTTCCTACCTTGATGAGAATAGAGAAATGAAAGAACAAGTTGGGCTTAGAATAGAGAAATGAGGGAGCAAGTCCTAGATCGCTTGCTGACAATAGCAATATCACATGAAAACTTAGCAAACCATTTCAACCATTAGATAACAACTTAAGAAAACATTTACCAGAAGGTCCAATGCCTTCTATAAATTTTAAGATACATGATGTATTTGAAAACACCTCTTAAATATCTAACAGGGTGTAGTTTGTTTAACCAGTAAACTAAAGCACAACCATAGAAAATGTTTTTAATTTCTTTTTACCAACAAGTTTAAAACATATGATACACAGATTCAGGTCACACAAATTAAAATGTGTCTTTGATTGATTTTAGCAGCTTAAATTCATGGACAATCTTATCTATAAGCCATTTAAAATAAAACTCTTAATAAAATTTCCCCATGTGGACATACAATATGCACACATATAACATAGCATAATAGACCAATATAGCAATTTTAATAATAGCTTTTAAAATCTTTAACTCTTTTAGTAGATTGCCAATTGATTTGAATTGCTTTTAGTTTTTAGTAAGCTCAGTTAACCATACTTTCTCTCAGTTGGTACTGTTAATACATTATTGGCTTCATCTGTTTACAGATCCATCCCAAAGTACTGAATACAATAAAAGTGGCTGGAAAAAGTCCATAGGAACCTATAGGAGGACAGCTAAACACAGAACCAACAACGCTTTAGTTTTATGAGCAGCACATCATATATCACTGTGGATGACAAAAGACTTTAAGTCGCCATGTTTAAAATTATAAACTCATCAACCAACAAGAGGCACTTGCTTACTTCACAGTATTTTTGAAAGCACCTGTAGGATTTTACAAGTATTTAACCCTTTAGGCCTCTGGGGCTTTCTCATTAAGATAACTATCATGTCTAGTAACATAAAATTATTAGACTTTTTAATTCTCAAACATTTGTATTAATAGCATTTTCCATTATAGAAACTTAAAGTTTGGTACCGCATCACTTCGTGACAGTACTTCTAATATTTTGTATGCCTGTCAAGAATGCCAAGAAGGCTCAAAATCCAAAATATCTGGTTGAAATAAGATTCCTTAAAATCATGACATAACATAGACCAAATTTGGTCATTGTTACAAGGTGATTATTCAAATCTTTGAAAATAAGCACATATTTAAATAACCCATAGCTCTTAATAAAAATTCAGCTGTTTTTGAACAACTAGAATTTAATAGACATCAAGAGAACATAATAGATTACTTTAACACATTGCTTTAACAGAGCATCAGAGTTTAATTCTATGTCAAAGAGAAATTGAGCTTCCTGTGACCTTTTGCTATGAGGTTTCCTTCCTTTATCTTCTTTCATATTGGTGACCATGTTTCTGTGTTTCTGTGTGTAAGACATCTTTAAGCATCTTTTGCAGGGCAGGATGAGTGGCAACAAATTCTTTCAGTTTCTGTTTGCTATGAAAAGTCTTAATTTCACCTTCATTCACAAATGAGAGCTTTGCAGGATATAGTATTCTGGGCTGGCAGTTTTTCTCTCTTAGTACCTGGGCTATGTCTCGCCATTCCCTTCTAGCTTGTAGGGTTTCTGATGAGAAGTCAGCTGTGAGTCTAATTGGAGATCCTCTAAGAGTAATCTGACGTTTCTCTCTTGCACATTTTAGGATCTTTTCTTTATGTTTCACTGTGGTGAGTTTGATTACGACGTGTCGTGGTGAGGATCTCTTTTGGTCATGTTTATTAGGGGTTCTATAAGCTTCCTGTACTAGGATGTCTCTGTCCTTCTCCAAACCTGGGAAATTTTCTGCTAGTATGTCACTGAAAATGCCTTCTAATCCTTTCTCCCTCTCCATGCCTTCAGGAACTCCTAGAACCCGAATGTTAGGTTTTTTAATAGTATCCTGTAGATTCCCGACAATATTTTTTAGATTTCTAATTTCTTCTTCTTTTCTTTGGTTTGCCTGTTTCCTTTCCTGTTCTCTGTCTTCTAAGTCTGATATTCTCTCTTCTGCTTCGCCCATTCTGTTTTTAAGGCTCTCTAATGTGTTTGTCATTTGATGTATTGAATTCTTCATGTCATTATGATTTCTCGTCACTATCACAGTTTGTTGTTCCACTAGTTGTTTCATTTCATTTTGATTCCTCCTTAATATTTCATTTTCACGAGAGAGATTTTCTATCTAGTCCATTATGGATTTCTGTAGTTCAAGAATTTGTTTTTGAGAACTTCTTAATGTTCTTATCAATTTTTTGAGATCCACTTCTTGCATTTCTTCTATCTCATCATCTTCATAATCTTGAATTGGGGTGTCTTTTTCATTTGGGGCGTCATAGTGTCTTCCTTGTTCTTGTTACCTCGGTTTTTGCGTTTGTTGTTTGGCATGTTGGAGATATTTGGTTTCTTCACTGTGTTGTTTTTTCTTGTTACACTATGGCTCTATAGTAAGTGGACTGTCTGCTTTCAGTGGAGCCTTAGAGGCTTGAGATGAGTGTGGACTGAGAGCTGTGTTTGGTTCCTCAGGGTTGAGGGTGTGTCAAAGATGACACTCCCAGGTTAGGTGTGGTAAATCTCTTTCTTTCTTTCTTTTTTTGATTCAAAGGGGAAGTAATTCCGCACAGCTGAACGTGATTGGAGGTAGTTAGCAGGCAAATGATATACCCACAGGAGCCAGAGATTGGAAGCTCTTTCCCAAGGACCACACAGGGAATCTGTGCTGCCCTCAGTGTGGGCTCCAATTCTCCTGCAGTCTCCCACTGGGTTGCCAAGTTAGATGCTAATCTCCTGTTATTTCACCCCTCCCCCCAGAGTCAGGTTTTTCTGCTAGGCTCAGGGCCGGTGCAGACCTGAGGTTGCCCTGCTTATGACGTATGTCCAAAATGGCGCCTGCTCTTTGTCTTGCTCACCTTTGAGGGGTGAGTGGAGGGAGAGAAACTTGTGTCCGTATCGGTCACTTTTTTTTTTTTCCTCTCTCTCTTCTAGTTAGCCTGGTGAACTTTTCCCCACGGAGTTTCAAGCCTCGTTCCCTCTAGCCTACTCTTTCCGCTTGCCCGCTGGTGTCTCGGGCTATTGAGGTTTGGCTCACCTCGCGTTCCAGCGCTGGTGCGTTGAGTCTGCCGCTGGTGTCCCGAACTTGGGCTCCCACGCTCTCCACGCAGGTCCACTGTGAATCACTAGTTCCAGAAGATTTTCCTCTGCTGTTTCATCCCCTACTCTTCCTTGACCCTGCGGTATCTCCGCTTTTATTAACCTTTCTCGATCCCCGGACTAATAGTGTGCTCCCTTCCTATTCCGCCATCTTGCCACTCTCCCCCCTAAAAATTTTAAATTTTAATTTTAATGGTTTATAATAGATTGAATGTAATTTGTAGATATAATTCTAATGATATTCCTTCTCTCTCCCTCCCTCTCCATCTGTCTTGTCCTCCTTCCTTCTGCCTTTCATTCATTTTTTAAGTTAGACACAGTTCTAAGAACAGCGTGATATTCCTTCCTCCTTCTCTTTCTTTCTCTCCGTTCCAATCTCTTCCATCTCCCTTTCCTTCTGTCTTTTTTTTTAAGCTTTTGAGATAACTTATGTTAAATTCACAGTATGGTAAGAAGAGTTTATATTTCAAGAAAAAATGTATAACAGAAAAATCAATAGGCCCCTTGTTTAGTGGTAATATAGACAGTGGCTGTAGACCATAGTTGAATGGAAAAATGATCATTTCACCCATTTACGGTAAATCTTAAAGGAATAGCAGACCAATTATCCCTGTTTGCAGATGACGTGATTCTATATCTCTGGTGAACAGTGCTGCTATAAACATCATGGTTCAGGTATCTTTCTGATACATTGTATTAAATATTTTGGCTATATTCCCATAAGTGATATTGCTGGATCATATGGCAATTCTATTTCTAGTTTTGTAAGAAATCTCCACACTATTTCCCACAGTGGCTACACTAACTTACAATCCCTCCAACAGTGTATAAATGTTATGTTACCCTTTACTACTTCCTCATCCTATTTGTTACCCTCTGTGTTTGGATTTCAGCCATTCTGACAGGGGTGAGGTGGTATCTCATTATGGTTTTGATTTTCATTTACCCGGTTGCTAGTGATGTTAACCATTTTTTCACATGTTTTTCGGCCATTTGTATTTCTTTTTTCGAGAAATGTCTATTGATGTCATTTGTCCATTTCTCATCTGGATTGTTTGTCTTTTTGGTTGTTTTTAATTTGCTGATATCTTTGGATTTTAATTGTTTTCCAGATAGGTGGTTTGTGAATACTTTTACCATTCTACTGGATGTCTCTTCACTCTATTATTTTCTTTCCAGTACAAAAGCCTCTGAGTTTGATATAGTTCCATTTGTTTAGTTTTTGTTTGTTGCCTGTGCATGGGGGTCTTGCCCAAGAAGCCGTCTCCTACACAAATGTCTTTTCGTGTTTCCCCTAAATTTTCTCCCAGTCTCAGATTTCAAATTTAGATCTTTGATGCATCTTGAGTTCATTTTTGTAGGTGAGAGGTGTGGATCTAATTTCATTCTTCTACATATGTACATCGTGTTGGGGCAGCACCATTTGTTGAAGAGATTGTCCACTCCACTGTATTGTTTGAGCATTTTTGTCAAAAATCCGTTGGCTTTCTGTGTGTGGATATATTTCTGGATTCTCTATTCTGTTCCATTGAACTATTTTTCAGGGATTTTTTTTGCCAGTGCTATAACTTTGTAATAATCTTTGAGGTCAGGTATTGTGATGCTTCAGCTTGATTTTTCTTTACAGGATCCCTATGGGTATTCTGGATATATTGTGAGTCTATATGAACTTTGGATTATTTTCTAATGCTGCAAAGAATGTCATTGATATTTTGATAGAGATTGCATTGAGTCTTTTTTAAAAAAACTTTAAAAAAATTTTTTACTTTTATTTAATGAATATAAATTTCTTATGTACAGCTTATGGATTACAATGGCTTCCCCCTTCTATAACTTCCCTCTCACCCGCAACCCTCCCCTCTCACGCTCCCTCTCCACTTCCATTTGCATCAAGATTCATTTTCAATTCTCTTTATATATAGAAGATCAATTTAGTATATGTTACATAATGATTTCAACAGTTTGCACCCACATAGAAACAAGAGTGAAACATATTGTTTGAGTACTAGTTATAGCATTAAATCACAATGTACAGCACATTTAGGACAGAGATCCTACATGAGGAGTAAGTGCACAGTGACTGCTGTTGTTGACTTAACTAATTGACACTCTTGTTTATGGCATCAGTAATCTCCCTAGGCTCTAGTCATGAGTTGCCAAGGCTATGGAAGCCTTCCAAGTTCACTGACTCTGATCATATTTAGACAAGTACATAAAAGACAGGGTGAGGATAGTAACCAATGATCCTAAGAGTGGCATTAACCAGGTTTGAACAATTATACAGCATTAACTGGGGAAGAGGACCATCAGTACACACAGGTTGGGAGTAGAGCCATTGGTGGTAGAGTAGAGGTTATGATTACAAAGGAATGAGGCCCAATTGCCCTAGACAGGGTCTAGAACAAAGGAGAGTCATTATTAGAGGAGCTAAGAAAGGTGCTGTCTAAGCTACAATTAAGTTTTCTGATTGAGGGGCAAATAGAACCTGATAGAAGGGGCTTGTAAGAGGCCCAGACCTATCTATCTCTTCATATGGGGTACATCCTAAGGGAGGTGTGAACCTCCTAGGGGAAGGCACTCTGTTGACTTTCATTACTTGGCTGGCCTGGGAGGAGAGCTGGCCAGGTAAAGGCAGGTGGTATCTCTAACAAGAAATTTACAGTTCTGCCTGCAATGTTGCTGACCCTACTTGGCCATCCCCTCAGCTGCAGTGGTCACTTTGGAAGTTGGGCTGAGTGAAGGGCTTTTCAGCTTAGAGCCAATAAGATCTGTGGCTCTGACCTGGGCATCCTTCGACTCCAGGGCAGGTCCATTTCCAGTGATCCAACTCTTGGCAGAGCTGCCAGGGCTCTTCACAAGCTGACTTCTGCTGAAGCCCAGGCTTACCACATTGAAAGCCACTGCAGTGGACTGGCCTGTTGGGTCTCCTTGAGGGCAGATCACTGTACAGATCAGCCATTAATAAGCCTGCCACCCATTGCTTCCGATGCCTAGCTTTCTTTTCCTCCTGGTTTGTGTTAAAGCAGACCAGAGGATGCAAGTCAAGGGAGTGCCCGTGTCCCATCTCTAATCTTCGGTGGCCTGAACTACAAGTCTGTAGTCACAGGCATGTTCTGTGGTAGTTTTTCTAAGGTTACAATGCCCATGAGGAAAATTATATTCTCACTTAAAAACTTTCTTTCCCTTTGGTCTGAAAGGGAGGTTTTTTCTACTTACTGTTTACTTTGCTGATGGCGAAGTGAATCTAGCTATGAGATTATTATTTAAGTACTTACTTTGGCTATGCTATTACAGAAAAATGTTAGCCATCTCTTTTATAAGGTCTAAAGATTAAATTGTGCATCCTACAGATTCCTTCATAATAGAATTAGTTTCCTACCTTGAAGAGAATAGAGAAATGAAAGAACAAGTTGGGCTTAGAATAGAGAAATGAGGGAGCAAGTCCTAGATCGCTTGCTGACAATAGCAATATTACATGAATACTTAGCAAACCGTTTCAACCATTAGATAACAACTTAAGAAAACATTTACCAGAAGGTCCAATGCCTTCTATAAATTTTAAGAATCATGTATTTGAAAACACCTCTTAAATATCTAACAAGGTGTAGTTTGTTTAACCAGTAAACTTAAGCACAACCATCTAAAATGTTTTTAGTTTCTTTCTACCAACAAGTTTAAAACATATGATACACAGATTCAGGTCACACAAATTAAAATGTGTCTTTGATTGATTTTAGCAGCTTAAATTCATGGACAATCTTATCTATAAGCCATTTAAAATAAAACTCTTAATAAAATTTCCCCATGTGGACATACAATATGTACACACATATAATATAGCATAATAGACCAATATAGCAATTTTAATAATAGCTTTTAAAATCTTTAACTCTTTTAGTAGATTGCCAATTGATTTGAATTGATTTTTGTTTTTAGTAACCTCAGTTAACCATACTTTCTCTCAGTTGGTACTGTTAATACATTATTGGCTTCATCTGTTTACAGAGCCATCCCAAAGTACTGAATACAATAAAAGTGGCTGGAAAAAGTCCATAGGAACTTATAGGAGGACAGCTAAACACAGAACCAACAATGCTTTAGTTTTATGAGCAGCACATCATATATAACTGTGGATGACAAAAGACTTTAAGTCGCCATGTTTAAAATTATAAACTCATCAACCAACAAGAGGCACTTGCTTACTTCACAGTATTTTTGAAAGCACCTGTAGGATTTTACAAGTATTTAACCCTTTAGGCCTCTGGGGCTTTCTCATTAAGATAACTATCATGTCTAGTAACACAAGATCATTAGACTTTTTAATTCTCAAACATTTGTATTAATAGCATTTTCCATTATAGAAACTTAAAGTCTGGTACCACATCACATCTTGACAGTCCTTCTAATATAATCCAATTAGCCTGATTAGTTGGTGTCTCTATAAATAGAGACATAGGTACTTCGATTTTTTCAGTTTGGCCCAAACTGGAAAAACCAAAGTCCAGGATTTACTGGAAATTTTAGAGACCAGATTGTTTGAAACTTTGATTTTTTGAATGCCTGTCAAGAATGCCAAGAGGGCTCAAAATCCAAAATATCTGGTTGAAATAAGATTCCTTAAAATCATGACATAACATAGACCAAATTGGATCATTGTTACAAGGTGATTATTCAAATCTTTGAAAATAAGCACATATTTAAATAACCCATAGCTCTTAATAAAAATGCATCTGTTTTTGAACAATTAGGATTTAACAGACATCAAGAGAACATAATAGATTACTTTAACACATTGCTTTCACAGAGCATCAGAGTTTAATTCTATGTCAAAGAGAAATTGAGCTTCCTGTGACCTTTTGCTATGAGGTTTCCTTCCTTTACCTTCTTTCATATTGGTGACCATGTTTCTGTGTTTCTGTGTGTAAGACATCTTTAAGCATCTTTTGCAGGGCAGGATGAGTGGCAACAAATTCTTTCAGTTTCTGTTTGCTATGAAAAGTCTTAATTTCACCTTCATTCACAAATGAGAGCTTTGCAGGATATAGTATTCTGGGCTGGCAGTTTTTCTCTCTTAGTACCTGGGCTATGTCTCGCCATTCCCTTCTAGCTTGTAGGGTTTCTGATGAGAAGTCAGCTGTGAGTCTAATTGGAGATCCTCTAAGAGTAATCTGACGTTTCTCTCTTGCACATTTTAGGATCTTTTCTTTATGTTTCACTGTGGTGAGTTTGATTACGACGTGTCGTGGTGAGGATCTCTTTTGGTCATGTTTATTAGGGTTTCTATAAGCTTCCTGTACTAAGATGCCTCTGTCCTTCTCCAAACCTGGGAAATTTTCTGCTAGTATGTCACTTAAAAGGCCTTCTAATCCTTTCTCCCTCTCCATGCCTTCAGGAACTCCTAGAACCCGAATGTTGGGTTTTTTAATAGTATTCTGTAGATTCCCGACAATATTTTTTAGATTTCTAATTTCTTCTTCTTTTCTTTGGTTTGCCTGTTTCCTTTCCTGTTCTCTGTCTTCTAAGTCTGATATTCTCTCTTCTGCTTCGCCCATTCCGTTTTTAAGGCTCTCTAATGTGTTTGTCATTTGATGTATTGAATTCTTCATGTCATTATGATTTCTCGTCACTATCACAGTTTGTTGTTCCACTAGTTGTTTCATTTCATTTTGATTCCTCCTTAATATTTCATGTTCACAATTGAGATTTTCTATCTTGTCCATTAAGGATTTCTGTAGTTCAAGAATTTGTTTTTGTGAACTTCTTTATGTTCTTATCAATTTTTTTGAGATCTGCTTCTTGCATTTCTTCTATCTCATCATCTTCATAATATTGAATTGGGGTGTCTTTTTCATTTGGGGGTGTCATAGTGTCTTCCTTGTTCTTGTTAGCTTGGTTTTTCGTTTGTTGTTTTGCATGTTGGAGATATTTGGTTTCTTCACTGTGTTGTTTTTTCTTGTTACACTATGGCTCTATAGTAAGTGGACTGTCTGCTTTCGGTGGAGCCTTAGAGGCTTGAGATGAGTGTGGACTGAGAGCTGTGTTTGGTTCCTCAGGGTTGAGGGTGTGTCAAAGATGACACTCCCAGGTTAGGTGTGGTAAATCTCTTTCTTTCTTTCTTTTTTTGATTCAAAGGGGAAGTAATTCCGCACAGCTGAACGTGATTGGAGGTAGTTAGCAGGCAAATGATATACCCACAGGAGCCAGAGATTGGAAGCTCTTTCCCAAGGACCACACAGGGAATCTGTGCTGCCCTCAGTGTGGGCTCCAATTCTCCTGCAGTCTCCCACTGGGTTGCCAAGTTAGATGCTAATCTCCTGTTATTTCACCCCTCCCCCCAGAGTCAGGTTTTTCTGCTAGGCTCAGGGCCGGTGCAGACCTGAGGTCGCCCTGCTTATGACGTATGTCCAAAATGGCGCCTGCTCTGTCTTGCTCACCTTTGAGAGGTGAGCGGAGAGAGAGAAACTTGTGTCCGTATCGGTCACTTTTTTATTTTTTTCCTCTCTCTCTTCTAGTTAGCCTGGTGAATTTTTCCCCACGGAGTTTCAAGCCTCGTTCCCTCTAGTCTCCTCTTTCCGCTTGCCCGCTGGTGTCTCGGGCTATTGAGGTTCGGCTCACCTCGTGTTCCAGCGCTGGTGCGTTGAGTCCGCCGCTGGTGTCCCGAACTTGGGCTCCCACGCTCTCCACGCAGGTCCACTGTGAATCACTAGTTCCGGAAGAGTTTCCTCTGCTGTTTCATCCCCTACTCTTCCTTGACCCTGCAGTATCTCCAGTTATATTAAACTGTCTCTCCCCCGGACTAATAGTGTGCTCCCTGCCTATTCCGCCATCTTGCCGCTCTCTCAAGAAATAATCTTAATAAAATGGGCAGTTAGTGTAGCTGCTGTATATTGTTCCCCATACCACATGCCAAAGCATGTTTCACTCCACATATATTTTTAATATTTTCTTAAGAGAAATAAACATGACACAGAGATGTAAACACAAATATTCTTCCTTTTGATTACTGGAGGGCAGAATGTGGTTGGATCACAGGTACCAAAACAGCCCAGCACAGTTAGATAACTAAAGTTCACAACCATTTGCTAAATATTTTCTGAGCAAATAAAAGAGAGGTGCTCAAAGAGTCAATCATAAAGGAAGGAAAAGGAGAAAGAAGTATGAATTTGATCAGTGCACATTATACACATTTACTGAAATTTCAAAGTACACATAAAATATGTACAGTAAACCCTTTTTGAATGTTTAAGAAGTAGGTCTGAACCAAAAATGATATTAACACATTAAATATATGTATTAAAGTTCTACACTGAAAAATGAATACATACAATTTAAAAATATTAAACAATTATTGTGCTATATGAATTATACTATAGTATATAGCATTTTTTTTCTTTTTTTTTTGACAGGCAGAGTGGACAGTGAATGAAAGAGAGAGACAGATAGACAGGTTTTCCTTTTCCGTTGGTTCACTCCCCAATGGCTGCCGTGGCCGGTGTGCTGGGGCTGGCGCACCACGCTGATCTGAAGGCAGGAGCCAGGTGCTTCCCCTGGTACCCATGCGGGTGCAGGGCTCAAGCACTTGGGCCATCCTCCACCGCACTCCCGGGCCACAGCAGAGGGCTGGATTGGAAGAAGAGCATCCAGGACAGAGTCCGGCGCCCTGACCGGGACTAGAACCCGGTGTGCTGGCGCCACAGGCAGAGGATTAGCCTATTGAGCCGCAGCGCCAGCCAGCATTTATTTTACTGTATGAATTTTGCTATTTGAATTGAACAATTTCAAAGGTCACATGAAACATAAAATCTATATTAGAAGTCTCAGGAGTGTTGAAAATATCAAAAAAATAACAAAACTATATATAAGCTATCAAAGTATACTATATCCAGCATATTAAACTTCTGGTATTTCTTCAAAAGGAAAAAAACAACTCATTGAAACATGTTAGAGGACCAGAAAGAGAGTAATATTTATATTATATAATATTTATAATATATAATATTAGTATATTATGAAAAAGTAAAAATAGTTGAAAAGCCAGATGGAAGACAACATAAATGGGAATCATAAAAACAAAATCAAACAAGGATTGTAGGATTCTTTGAAGATGTAATGGGAACAACAGGGCTGGCGCCATGGCTCAATAGGACAATCCTCTGCCTAGCGGCGCTGGCACACCGGGTTCTAGTCCCGGTTGGGGCGCCAGATTCTGTCCCGGTTGCCCCTCTTCCAGGCCAGCTCTCTGCTGTGGCCTGGGAGTGCAGTGGAGGATGGCCCAAAGTCCTTGGGCCCTGCACCCTATGGGAGACCATGATAAGCAGCTGGCTCCTGGCTTCGGATCAGCACAGTGCGCCAGCCGCAGCGGCCATTGGAGAGTGAACCAATGGTAAAGGAAGACCTGTCTCTCTGTCTCTCTCTCTCTCTCACCATCCACTCTGCCTGTCAAAAAAAATTGGGAACAACAGAAAATCCATATTTAATTCAAAGTTGAAAAGGTGATGGGTGGTGGTTTTATTAATGCAAATAGTATTAGAGAAAAAAGCACAAGTCACTTGTACATTGCAGTCAGTTCCATATTGTCATTTAATACCTGAATGCAGTAGTGACAGAGCTTTGTCTCAGACCCTCTATTTAGGGAAACTCATGAGTTATGACTTAAGAGGGCTTATTTATCCCAGGTTGCACTTTATCCCTAAACCCATGCAGAGAGTTCCTATCGGGTCTCAACAAAATAACGTAGCACTTCGGGGCAAAGATGCAGCCTAGGAGCCCTGCACTGGAGGCCAAGATGGAGAAGACCTCCACAGCCACCATGACCTTCCCCTTGGTGCTGTGATAGACAGGCAGGAAGGTGACCCAGACGCTACAGAAAACCACCATACTGAATGTCAGGAACTTGGCCTCATTGAATGTGTCGGGCAGGTTCCTGGCTAGGAAAGCTACAGTAAAGCTGCCCAGGGCCAAGGAGCCCAGGTATCCCAGGACACAGTAGAAGGCAGTGGCTGAGCCCTTGTTGCACACAATGATGATGTGTGCATATTCAGCGTGTACATCTGTGTCGATGAAAGGAGGAGAGGTCCCCAGCCATATTCCACAAAGGGTCAGTTGGATGAGGGAGCAGATGGGAATGACAGCATTAGGCGCCCCTGACACCAGCAAATGCCGAATTCTTCTCCCTGGAGCAGTGATCTTGAAAGCTAGAACCACAGTAATAGTTTTGGCCAAGACAGTGGAGACAGCCACGGTGAACACCATCCCAAATGTAGTCTGCTGGAGGATGCAGGTGGCCGTGTTGGGACGTCCAATGAAGAGTAAGGAGCAGAGAAAACAGAAGGTGAGGGAGATGAGGAGGACGTAGCTGAGAACCCGGTTATTGGCCTTGACGATGGGAGTGTCTCGGTGCTTCACGAAGATGCCCAAAGCAAGCACTGTGAGGACAGAGAAGCCCAGAGCTGTGCAGGCCAGGGACTTCCCCAAGGGGTCTTCATAACCAAGAAAGGTCACAGCTTTCTGGAGGCATTGGTTTCGCTCCACATTAGCGTACTGATGATCTGCACACTTCATACACTGATCCATGTCTGGTGAGAAATTCATATTGTCATCAGTCCAGAGTCATATTTCTCATGCATAGATCTCCCTACTCCTAATTCTTCCAACAGAAGCTAACTGGACTCATTGAGCCAATTTCTTTTCTTTTTTCTCCATACAGCAAAATAAAAAAATGTTATGTTATAAATTATTCCAATTTAGTCTTCCATTTTCATATGGTTCAAAGTTATTATTTTTTCTTCTTATTTACTACTATGTGGCATATCCATTAGAGCATGTTTTTCTTGTCACAGAATACTATTATGTCTATACATAGAATTAATTTCAGTGCTAATTTCTTTGGTTAATTCATTAAATGAGTAGTTATTAAGAAACAACCACAAGTTTGATAATTTACTGCATTTAAGGGAAACATAAGGCTACATCAAACCTATTGTGAAAAACTGAGTTCAAATATGTGTTTATTTAGGTGTGCATTTTGAAATCTATACCTTTTCTTATGAATTTTCTGTGAATTTTTTGAAAGCCACTAGTATATCTAACCATAATACTTTCTTTCTGATATAGTAAGTACTCTCATTCTATAATAAGTTGTAATTTATTCTACAAAATATGTTGGTATAATTTTAGTTGAAAAGTCATTTAATCATCAAATGAAATAGTTAGTACAATTAATACTAATATTGAGTTTTCCCAACAGTGAAAATTCTTTATCACTTCATGTATTCCATTCATTTACTTTTCTAAATGCTATTTAAGTTTTTAGGCAGACTGTTTGAAAACTGTGTGACATTTATCTCTCAGTATATCCCACATTTCAGATATAGTAAATGTTATTTATAATTTCATTTTTAAATGGCATAGAATGGAATGTAGAAATGGGCTTTTTTGATATTAAATTCCGCTCAATCATCACTAAATTCAGCTATTCATTAATTTAATTGGATTTTATACTTGCAATGTCATCTGAAATAACACCAGTTTCATTTTTTATTTCCAGCCAATTTTTCTTTTTATTTCTTTTTTTTTTTTTGACAGGCAGAGTGAACAGAGAGAGAGAGACAGAGAAAGGTCTTCCATTTGCTGTTGGTTCACCCTCCAATGGCCGCCGCGGCTGGCGCGCTGTGGCCGGTGCACTGCGCTGATCTGAAGGCAGGAGCCAGGTGCTTTTCCTTGTCTCCCATGGGGTGCAGGGCCCAAGGACTTGGGCCATCCTCCACTGCACTCCTGGGCCATAGCAGAGAGCTGGCCTGGAAGAGGGGCAACTGGGACAGAATCCGGCTCCCCAACCGGGACTAGAACCTGGTGTGCTGGCACCACAGGCGGAGGATTAGCCTATTGAGCCGCGGCGCCGGCCTCCATTTATTTCTTTCTCTGAAAATTATGTAGATTAGGACTTCCAAAACGTTATCTGGTAGAAACGCGCACAATGCTCATTCTTGCTTTCAATGTTGAGCCAGAAAACCTGATATGTTTTTCAGGGTGCCATCAGTGTCCTTAAGACAGTTCTGTACTACTGGTAATTGAGTAAGACTTGTGTTTGTTATCTACAAGGAAGTACCAAAATTTCATGGAAAAACACATTTTTAAATAACTGCATAGATTTTACTTTCTTGTGCCAAAATAAACATATCTTTTAATCCAATTTCCGTGAACTTTTTTGAAGAAATTTGCATTTGTACATAATGAAAAAGTGTTTAATTTCATTGCATTTTTGGCAATTATGGCGATTGTTATTTCTGTTATTTTCCAGAAAGTAGTGTTTTCTATTACTTTGCATAAATCTTATTTAGTCATTATATATAACCTTCAAAAATATATCTAGATTTGAAGTAGGAAGTAAATTTAAATAAAGAAGGTGAAGAGGCCTTTAAAGTGTGTTTATTCTAATGGCATTGCAAGATATAGGTATAAAAGTTAGCTTTATTCATCCAATGAAGAGATTCACCCATTTTTCCTTCTCAATGAAAGCATTTTTGTAATTTGTTATTATTGTTGAATCTGATAGTGGGCTCCAGTGAAGTTCTTGGTCACAATATAAATAATGGGAAAGAATTAAACTATGGATTCAAATTTAATGATATGACCAATCTTCATAAAATTCATGAAAAATACATTTCAATTTCACAATAAAATAGACTTAGCTTTCAGTTCCCTTTCTGAAGTCCTCTCATAAACGTGCGATTAGAAATATTTTTCATTTATTCTTTCAGTAATTTTGTTAACTTTTTTCCATGGAATTTGTGAATTTTATTAGATTTTTCAAATGTATTGATGTTTCACCATTTATACTATATTCTCTTGGTGTTAAAATTCTTCTCTAGATTTGTGTAAATATCCCTTTTCAGAATTGACCTGCATTTTGTTTTTTTAATCTCATTTTGTTTATTAATCTAGGTAAGTTTATTTACTTAATTAATTTTTTCATTAGAATTTACTTTAGCATTTTGTATGCTCTCTCTGTATTTTGTTTTTGTTTTCTTTTTCCTGTCTGATTTATCAAAACTTACTTTCTATTTTCTTTGTAGTTTCTTTGTATTTTCTAACCTGTGAATGCTTCAAGTATAGAACTTCAACCTCTCTTATTTAAATATGCATAGAAACAACAAATGTAAATTAAATATAAATATATTATGTAGGATTAAACATTTATCTCTATAGATAGTTTTGGCTCTACCTCACAATTTCATAAATAATATTCAACTTTGGACTTATCACTATTTTTGTTTTAGTTTCATGTTTTTAGGTTGATTATATTTTGGGAGTAGGCATTTTGGTGCCATTGTGTTAGGACACTTGTTAGGATGTCCCCATACCTTTTCTAAGTGCATGAGTTTAGATCCCAACACTAAATTAGATGCTGGTTCCTACAAATGGGAAACAGCAGGTTATAACTCAAGTAGTAGTATACCTCCCATGAAAATGTGAGACTCAGACTGAGTTGGGTCTCCTAGCTTTAGCTTGGTCCTGACCCACCTATCGCAGGCATTTGAGGAGTGAAGCAGCAAATGGAAGATCTTTCTATTAAATAAAAACTTAAAAAAATTAAGTCCAGGGGCCTGTACTGTGATGCAGCAGGTTAAAGCCTCGGCCTCCAGCGCTGGCATCTTGTATGTGCACCAGTTTGATTCCCGGCTGCTCGAATTCTGATCCAGTTCTCTGATGTGGCATGGGAAAATAGTGGAAGATGGCCCAAGTCCCTGGGCCCCTACACCCATATGGGAGACCCAGAGGAGGCTCCTGAAACTTCTGGAGGTTTTTTGAATGTTACACAAAGTGGTAATGTACAATCGTGCAATTTTCATAATCCTAACAGAATTTTTTCCTACCTTCATACATCTAATATAACATCTGAGCATACATGACAATCTCAAAAGTGTTTACACAATCACCTTGTTAATACCATAAGTACTGTGCAACCCTCCCTGCACCCTTGTGATGCTACGTTGCATTCATCATCCGACTCAACTGTTGTCTATCCTATTCAACTGTAAATCTGATGAATCAGAAAAAAATACTCAAAGAGGGTATTTTGTATTGTAATTTGGATGTGAATAGCAGATACACTCATTTCTTAAAAGGGACTTTCCAACTTGGGCTCTGTGTCAAGTGCAGTGTTAGGCACTGAGAGGTTAAGGATGTCATCAATGTGATATCAATATAACATCAAAGAAGGTGAGAAGTTGATATCAATAATACCATATGTTAACTTGGCCAATGGAGATGAAACTCAGGTAATGTGGGGTGCTGAAATGTGGCTTCTTTAGACAGTAATTCCCATAATGGGTCGCATATAAAGAATCTAATAATGTGGTTCAAGGAATAGGTAGTGTGTTATTTCCAGAGAGAATGTGATCAATTATAGTTAAATTACTAACTGAAGGAAAGAAAAATTCCTCTTCATTTCTTTTCCAGATCTCTAGCATTTCCTTGGAAGGAAGCATACACTTACCTGTGTCATTGGAAATCTCATTTTCTGGGCAGGGGATACAATCAAAACAACAGGAAGCTTTTCCCTCCTGAGGGGATTTCCTGAATCCAGGATTACAACTCTCACTGCATACAGAGTGAGGAATCTGAGGAAAATCAGATGTGTGTTGGTAACAGCTCACACTTTGACCTAAATCTCTGATCATTACAGTGTTTTATATATTACATCATTAATTAGTATGCACATTCATATAAATGCAGTTTAGTGACTGGGTGCAATATTCATGCATAGGATCAAATATCAGAACACTGTGAACAATATGGTTATATAAATTGTACTCCTTTTTCCATCCATCAGAAAGTCTGTAAATAAGAATGTTTCTTAAATTGGAAGATCAGGACTCTCTAGCCAGTGCCCATATGGAATGCTGACTCCACAGCTGGTAGCTTTTTCCTTTATGCCACAGCACTGGTAAGGATAAACAATGAAGAGAAAAGTATAGGAAGTACACTCTGAGGGAAAATTGGAGAGAAAACTGCATGGAAAACCCCACAGGAAGAGGTGAAACAGCATGAACCTGTGTGGACGGTGCCGACGTAGAGCATGAGCTCAAGTGGAGTTGAAGCAGCACAGAGCCAGAGTGGACAACAGTTTGGAGACAGAGGTGAGGCTGGACTGCTGCAACCTGTGATGATAGAGCTGGAGGGAGAGTGTGGTGTGGGTCTGGTATGAGCCCTGGGAACGGGCGGCTGCTGGTGGTTACCTGTGGATCCAGTGGAAGTAGAGGGGATGTTTGATTCCCCCGCCCCCGCCCCCCAGTCTCTCCAGAACAGTGTCAGCTGTCTGGCTGAGAGAGAGTGGGTGCCATTTTAGATTAGGGCAGCAGCAGCTACACAGAAGCCTTCAGGTGCATGCATAGCAGCTGGCTGAGACAGGACACCTGATTGACAGTGCCGATGGCAGTGGTGAACCGGCAGCAATGTTTGGCCAGTGGCTCTAGTGTGTGAGTGATCCAGAGATTCTTGTGGAGGAAAAGAACCTGCAGTCCCCACTGACTTTGAGCCTGGAAGGGAGGTGGCTGGGCAGCTGTGTGGGTCAGTGCGGCACCTGCACCCACAAACTCCCAGGGTCAAAATGCCTAGGCAGAGCTACCGCAGAGAACATTTGCCTCTCTATTGATGGACAGACTGGCAGGGCAGAGAGAAACCTCTGGACCCAGTGACTGTGGGAGCCTTATGTGCTGAGACCTTGGGGACTTAGTGGTAACATGAGAAGCTGTAGGGCATAGGTTGGTATTGAATTCTACCACACCCAACAAGGGTGTTACCCTGGAAACTTGCTCAACCTAGAGCATTAACTAGAACTCCATGGCCACACCCACCACACACTTCTTAGTATTAACTGAAAGTGCAGACATTCCACTAAGCCACAGAAACATAGCTGAAATATAAAAGCCATCAGATTCTAAAATGTGCACAAGAGAAATGCCAGATTACTTTTCATAGGATCTCCAATTAGACTCACAGCTGACTTCTCATCAGAAACCCTACAGGCTAGAAGGGAATGGTGAGGTATAGTCCAAGACATAGAAGAAAAAAATTGTCAATCCAGAATACTATACCCTGCAAAATTCTCATTTATGAATGAAAATGAAATAAAGACCTTCCATAACAAACAGAAATTGAAAGAAATTGTCACCACTTCTCCACTTTTACAAAAGATGCTTAAGGATATACTATATATAGAGGGGCCGGCACTGTGGCTCACTTGGTTAATCCTCTGCCTTTGGCACTGGCATCCCATATGGGCGCCTGGTTCTAGTCCCGGTTGCTCTTCTTCCAGTCCAGCTCTCTGCTGTGGCCCAGGAGGGCAGTGGAGGATGGACCAGGTGCTTGGGCCCCTGCACCCACATGGGAGACCGGGAGGAAGCACCTGGCTCCTGGCTTCGGATCTGTGCAGCGCCGGCCATAGCGGCCATTTGAGGAGTGAACCAATGGAAAGAAGACATTTCTCTCCGTCTCTCTCACTGTCTATAATTCTACCTGTCAAATAAATTAAAGAAATAATAAAGAAGGATGTACTATACATAGAAACACAGGAAGATAACTATCACTATGAAAGGATGAGAAGGTAGAAAAACCCCCAGTAGAAGTACAAAAGAAATACAGAGTAAACAAGGGGGAATATTTATGGAAAAATGGCAGGGCGGAATGTTACTTGTCAATAGTCACCTTGAATGAAAATGGCCTTAACTCTATGGTTAAAAGATATAGACCAGTAGAATGGATTAAAAAACAAAACCCATCTATTTGCTGCTTAAAAGAAATGCATCTCACCAACAAAGATACACGTAGAGTGAAAGAGAAGGATGGACAAAGTTATTCCATTCTAACAGAAACCAAGAAAGAGCTGGTGTTGCCACCTAATATAAGACAAAATTGACTAGCATAAAAACTGTTAAAAGAGACAAAAATGGGCACTATATAATGATTAAAGGATCAATTCAACAGGAAGATGTGACTTATAATAAATGTATGTGCACCAATTACAGGGCACCTGGCTATTTAAAAAAATGTTAATGGACCTAAAGGGAGACATAGACTCCAATACAGTGGTAATGTGGGACTTCTGTGCCCTATTTTCAGAGATAGACAAATCAACCAGACCGAAAATCAGCAAGGAAATAGAGTAAATCGACACTATAGACCAAATGGATCTACTGGATATCTACAGAACTTTTCATCCTACAATTGCAGAATACAAATTCTTCTCATCTGTGCATGGAACCTTCTCTAGGATTGACCACATACTAGGCCATAAAGCAAGTCTCAGCAAATTCAAAATAATCAAAATCATACCACTATGCAATGAAGCTGGAAATCAACAACTCAGGAATATAGGACATATGCAAACACATGGAGAACAACATGTTCCTAAATGAACAGTGGGTCATTGAAGAAATCAGAAGAGTAATAAAAAAAATTTCTGGAAACAAATTTAGATGACAATGCAACATATTAATACATCTAGGATACAGCAAAGCTGTGTTAAGAGGGAAGTTTATAGCGGTCGGTACCTATATGAACAGGAAAGGTGCCAGAAATGAGATATCAGTGCATCTGAAGACCTAAAAAAAAGCACCAAACCTAAAATTAGTAGGAGAAAAGAAATAATTAGAGAATAAACCTTGTGCGGTTGTGTGAATGCAGCCTGTTGAAATCCTTGCTTAGTATATACTAAGCTGATCTTCAGTATATGAAGGTAATTGAAAATGAAACTCAATAAAGGGCGGGATGGGAGAGGGAAAGGGAGAGGGGAGGGCCACGGGAGGGAGGGAGGTTGGGGGGGGGGAGCCACAACAACACAAAAGTTGCACTTTGTAAATTCACATTTATGAAATAAAAAATAAAAAAAGAAAAAAAAGTAAAGCAAGAAATAGAAAAAAATCAGTGAAATGAAGAGCAGTTTTTTGGAAAAAATAAATTTATACACCATTGGTGGAAGTAACCAAAAAAAAGGAAAGACCCAAATCAATAAAATCAGAGATGAAAAAGGGAATGTAATAGCAGATACCACAGAAATAAAATCAACCATCAGAAATTACTACAAAGAGCTGTATGCCAACAAATTAGGAGACCTCAAAGAAATGGATAGATTCCTAGAAACATACAACCTACCTAAATTGAATCATGAAGATACAGAAAACCTAAACAGACCAATAATCAAAACAGAAATTGAATCAGTAATAAAGACCTTTCCAAGAAAGAAAAGCCCCGGACCAGATAGCTTCACTGCTGAATTATACCAGACATTGTTATTCTTAAGTTATTCATAACAATTCAAAGGGAGGGAATTTTTACAGACTTCTTCTGTGAAGCCTGCTTTACCTTAATATCTAATACTGAAAACGATGCAACAAGGAAATGGAACTATAGACCAATATCCCTGATGAACAAAGATGCATAAATCTTCAACAAAATATTATCTAATAGAATCCAATAACACATCAGAAATGTCATTCACCCAGACCAAGTGGGATTTATCCCTGGTATGCAGTGATTATTTAATTTGCAGATTAATCCATGTAACACATCACATTAACAAACTGAAGAACAAAAATCATATGGTTATCTCAATAGATGCAGAGAAAAAATTTGTTAAAATACAACATCCTTTCATGATGAAAACCTTAAGCAAATTGGTTATAGAAGGAATATTCCTCGACACAATAAAGGTAATTTATGACAAACCCACAGCCAGCATCCTGTTGAATGGGGAAAAGCTGGAAATGTTCCCCCTGAGATCTGGAACCAGACAAGGGTTCCTACTCTCACCATTGCTATTCAGTATATAGTCCTGGAAGTTTTACCAGTGCCATTAGGCAAGAAAAAGAAATCAAAAGGATACAACTTAGAAAAGAGAAAATCAAACTATCCACACTTGCAGATGACATGATCTTATATATAGGAGATCCAAATGCAGTGAGAGACTATTGGAGCCATAAAAGTGTTTGTTGAAGTGGTAGGATATAAAATCAACACAGAAAAATCAGTAGCCTTTGTATACACAGGCAATGTCATGGATGAGAAAGACATTTTAACATCAGTCCCATTCACAATAGTTCCAAAAAGAATTAAATACCTTGGAATAAATTTAACCAATGATGTCAAAGGTCTCTACTATGAAAATTACAAAGCACTAAAGAAATAGAAAAGTTGGGGCCGGTGCCGTGGCTCACTTTGTTAATCCTCCGCCTGCGGCACTGGCATCCCATATGGGCGCCTGGTTCTAGTCCCGGTTGCCCCTCTTCCAGTCCAGCGCTCTGCTGTGGCCCAGAAGGGCAGTGGAGGATGGACCAAGTGCTTGGGCCCCTGCACCCACATGGGAGACCAGGAGGAAGCACCTGGCTCCTGTCTTCAGATAGGTGCATTTCCAGCCGTGGCGGCCATTTGGGGAGTGAACCAACAGAAAGAAGACCTCTCTCTCTGTCTCTCTCTCACTGTCTATAACTCTACCTGTCAAATAATAATAATAATAATAATAATAATAATAATAAAAGAAATGGAAAAGTCTACCATGTTACTGGATTGGAAAACTCAACATCATCAAAATGTCCATACTACCAAAAGCAATTTACATATTGAATGCAATCCCAATCAAAAGACCAATGACATTCTTCACAGATGTAGAGAAAACGATGCTGAAATTCATATGGAAATACATGATACCTAAATAGCTAAAGCAGTCTTATATAACAAGAACAAAGTTGGAAGCATCACAATACCTGATTTCAAGACATACTACAGGACAGTTATAATCAAAACAGCTTGTTACTGGCACAAATACAGACTGGTAGACCAATGGAACAGTTTAAAAACTCCAGATATCAATCCATGCATCTACAGCCAACTTATCTTTGATAAAGCAACTAGATTGCCTACATTACACCTTACACAAAATGCACTCAATTAGATCAAAGACATAACTCTATGGCCCAATACCACCAACTCATTAGAGAACATCAGGAAATTCTACAAGACATTGGCATAGGCAAAGACTTCTTGGAAAGACCCCCAAAAGCACAGGCAATCAAAGCCAAAATTGACAAATAAGATTACGTCAAGCTGGGAAGTTGCTGTACTGCAGAAAAAACACTAATCAAAGTGAAGAAACAACTGATAGAATGGGACAAAATATTTGCAAACTACACAATTGATAAAGGGTTAACATCCAGAATATATAAAGAGCTCAAGAAATTCAAAAACAACAACAACAACAAAAAAACAATCAATCCAATGAAGAAGTGGGCAAAAGACTTAAACAGGCATTTTTCAAGAGAGGAAATTCAAATGGCTAACAGATACTCACAAAAATGCTCAGGATCACTAGCCATCAGGAGAATGCAAATCAAAACCATAATGATGTTTCACCTCACTCTTGTTAGAATGGCTCTCATACAGAAATCAACAAATGACAAATACTATAGAGGATGTGAGGAAAATGGTGCCCTGATCCACTGTTGGTGGGCATGTTAGCTGGTGCAACCACTGTGGAAGAAAGTATGGAGATACCTCAGAAATCTGAATATAGACATACCATATGATCTAATCATCTCACTTCTGGGAATTTACCCAAACTAAAAGAAATCAGTATATGAAAGAGTTATCTGTACCCCCATGTCCTTTGCAGCACAATGCAGAACAGCCAAGATATGAAATCAACCCAGATGTCTATCACCTATGGATTGGATAAAGAAATTATGGCATATATAAACTATGGAGTACTGCTCAGCTATAAAAAATATGAAATCGTTTCTTTTGCAATAAGATGATTGCAACTGGAAACCATTATACTTAGTAAAATAAGCCAGTCCCAAAAAGACAGATATCATATATTTTCTTTGATCTGATGTAGCTAATAGAATACCTGAAATGTAATGTATTGGAGTGAAATATACATTTTGAGAATAGATGACTGTTTATAGCCTTTGTCTCTTCTATTGAGGAAATGTGTTTTGTTTCATTTTGCTTTCTTTCTCTTCATATTATTTTGAACTCCTTTACTTGGAGTAGAGTTAACATATGATAATTAAGTATACTGTAAATAGAACATTGTAAAAACTAAGAATGGGAAGCTGAGAGAGAGGGGGAGGAAGGGTTGGAGAAAGGGTAGGAAGGAGGGTAGGGGAGAAATCCTACTATGTTCCTAAATCTGTATGTATGAAGTAAATAAGACTGCTATAACATGAATAAAAATTTAAAATAAGAAAATGTGAATTGATAATAAAACAAAACAAAAACACTTGGCCATATTGCCTTCCTGAGCTGTTCTGCCAACCTAGGTGGAAATTCTCTGAAGGGTAATAAAGAGAAAAATGTTACCAAAAATGTTGATTTTGTATCCTACTATGCTACTGAATTTTTTCATCAGTTGTAAAATCTTTTTGGTGGAGTATTTAGGGTTTTTTAAAAAATATATAAGATCATGTCATCAACAAAAAACAATTTAAATTATTCCTTTCTAATATGGATGCATTTTATTGCATTCTCTTATCTAATTGCTCAGTCTAGGAATTCCAGTATTATGTTGAACGAATATGGCAAGAAAGGACATATTTATTTTACTTCTGTCTTAGAGGAAAAGTTTTCAATTTTCACTATTGTGTATGATGTCAGTTGTGTTTGTTATTCAGGGCTTTTATCATATTGAATTATATTCACTCTGTAATTTTTTTTAACTTTTATTTAGCAAATATAAATTTTCAAAGTACAGCTTATGGGTTACAATGGCTTCCCTCCCTCCATGACTTCCCTCCTGCCTGCAACCCTCCCAACTCCCGCTCCCTCTCCCATTCCATTCACATAAAGATTCATTTTCAATTTTCTTTATATACAGAAGATCAGTTTAGTATATATTGAGTAAAGATTTCATCAGTTTGCACCCACACAGAACATAAAGTGTAAAATACTGTTTCAGTACTAGTTATAGCATTAATTCACATTGCACAACACATTAAGGACAGAGATCCTACATGAGGAGCAAGTGCACAGTGACTCCTGTTGTTGACTTAACAATTTGACACTCTTGTTTATGGCATCAGTAATCTCCCTAGACTCTTGTCATGAGTTGCCAAGGCTATGGAAGCCTTTAGGGTTCACCAACTCCAATCTTATTCTGACAGGGTCATAGTCAAAGTGGAAGTTCTCTCCTCCCTTCAGAGAAAGGCACTTCATTCTTTGATGGCCCCGTTCTTTCCACTGGTATCTCACTTGCAGAGATCTTTCATTTAGGTCTTCTTTTTTTTTTTTCCAGAGTGTCTTGGCTTCCCATGCCTGAAATACTCTCATGGGCTCTTGAGCCAGATCTGAATGCCTTAAGGGCCGATTCTGAGGCCAGAGTGCTATTTAGGACATCTGCCATTCTATGAGTCTTCTGTGTCTCCCAATTCCAATGTTGGATGGTTCTCTCCCTTTTTGATTCTATCAGTTAGTATTAGCAGACACTAGTCATGTTTATGTGATCCCTTTGACTCTTAGATCTATCATTATGATCAATTGTGAACTGAAATTGATCACTTGGACTAGTGAGATGGCATTGGCACATGCCACCTTGATGGAATTGAATTGGAATCCCTTGGCACATTTCTAACTCTGCCATTTGGGACAAGTCAGCTTGAGCATGTCCCAAATTGTACATCTCCTCCCTCTGTAATTTTTGAGTTTACTTTTATCATGAATGGATGAGAAATCGTTCAACTCCTTTTTTCTAAATCTACTTAGATTGTGCTTTTTGCCCTTCATTCTTTTAGTGGTATATCACATTTTTTGGTTTGTGCATATTGAACCATCTTAGCATCTCAGAAATAGATTTCCCTTGATGATGCCAAAAAAATTAGAGGGTGAGTTGTTAAATGTTCATATGTGACCTTTAATGACCAGTGAGGGGCATAAACAATCACAATAATATTTTGGTTATTTATATGTAAGGCGAAGCATCACAGTTAGGGCCAACCTACCTGTTTAATTCCTGTGGACCACTCTATCATCTCCTCAGATAATGACAGTTGTTGGCCATCTTGAATGTAAGAGGAAAACTGTCCTACTTTCACCTTATATCCAAGACCCTCTGGAAAATTCCAGAAGTTGAGAATGTCATATTTTGCATCCAGTTTTCTTTTATGATCCATATGCACTTGGTCTCCAGCAGGATTTTTGAATTGGATATTCTTCAGAAAGGGGTGCAGCTAAAAGAGATACATCATTCTATGAGGAAGTGTGCTTCATTGTTGAACAGTAAACTTGAATTAGTGTTTACTCTTCATTGTTTAATTTCCACTTTATAATGAAACTTTATCACAGGCATGCAATGAAGTAAAATAAATGAAAGCCTATGGAGAACTAAGGTATCATAATATTTATAAAGTGTCAGAGTCAATTTAAGAGAAAACACTAAAAGAAAGACCATCCATTCAGTAATCATGGGAATCCAACAAATCTCGAGTCTAGAGTGAATGTTCACACATTCATTTCCTCTCTGGTTGTTCCCAGCTGTTTGGCAAAATGAGGTTATCAGTATCTAAAGTGGTTTCAGAATTCAAAGAGACCATTGACATAACATATCCATTATTGTTCTCCTAACCATTTTCCCACTTAAAAGTAATTGACCTGTTATCATTGAATAACTCTATGACTTAGTATTTATTTTTCACACTGGAAAATAGGCAATATATTATAGTCTTCTTTAAAAAACATCTTGAATCTTATCACATTTCATGTTGCCACAGCCATTTTGTAATTGATGCCTATTTCTACCATGTCTAGATTGTCCTAGACACTGAAACAAGTGGAAAATATCCTGTGATATTGGAGAAAAAGTGCTGTACTAATGGAGTTGGTCACTTGTAGCACCTCTAATAAAATATGCATTGATGTTTCTACATGCTATGTAACGGAGGAGACCTTACATGCCATGGGATAAATGCCAGTCCTTCCTCATCCCATGTTGGTTGCATTTCTACTTGTTGAAGCATCATTTCATGAAGGGTCTGGGCCACAGCATACACAGCATTGTATACATTGTAACTCCCATCAGTCATAGACATGTCCATAATGTTCCTAGGCAGCCAGGCCAAAGAGGCATTGAGAGGACAGTTCTCTAATGTTTTACAGTCAGACTCAGAAACTGAGCAGTTAAAAGCAAAATACCAAAATTTGGTGAGATAAAAGTCTTCTGGATATTTGGAAGGACTAGCAGTCTGAATAAAATTTTTGAATCCTGAAATCTCCTCATGGTGATGTGAAAAAATCAGAGTCCCATGGAAGGCGTCAAGTAAGAAATTGTTCTTTTCAGTATTGATCACCCATTGTGAGGTTGTGATCCAGACTTTCCATATAATCGAATCTCTGTCAATACTAACAGTTAAGCCGAGTAGAAAGTCAGCATCACCGTAAATGATCACCACATTAGCTGATGATTGCCTGATCTGGCGATGATATGACCAAGCTTTTGTGAAGTATGACACTGCAGTGACTGGGACCACTTCCACAAAAGCTATACATACTTTATTCCTTTCCATGGCTTCTGTAATGTCTGAGAGAAATTGAATTCCTTTATGGTCATCTGAGATGGTCACGCCTACCCATGTCCATCTAAAATGAAGTAATAAGGAGACCATGCCAAGAGCAAGAGATGTGTCCTTTGGGGCCATTTGATAGAGAGAAGGAAACTGAGTGCTGTCACTCAGAATAGGGTCAAATGGCCCAAATGTGAGCTGAAGAGAAAAGAAAATTGGAAGCAATATGAGGAACAGGATCACCATAAAGTGTGGTCTCCAAGCCAGCATTGTGGTTCAGCAAAATAACTTGCTGCTTTTGATGCTTATGGAATGCTGGTTTGAAGCAGGATTCTCTGCTCTGATCCAGCTTCCTGCTAATATGATGGAAAGGTGGTAGAAGATGGCCACAATACTTGGTCACCTGCCACCCATGTTCAAGATGAACTGTAGTTCTTGGCTCCTGGCTTTGACCTGGCCCAGACATGGGTGTTGTGGCCCTTTGAGGAGTGAACCCATGGATGGAAGAAAACCCCTCTCTATTGGTTTCATTTTCTCTCATCTTGTCCTGTTTTACTATGCCTTCCCAATACTTACATGCATGCACATATAAATATATACATTAATAAATATTTTTATAAATAAACAATTCTTCTCAGACAAACCACAATGTTGGTTTTAAAGACCATGAAGCAAAGGCCATGAGTAGTAGGAGTGTTCCATATTTCAAATTATCTGCATCATGAAAGCTTCTCAAAAAACCTTATCAAACTCAGAGTTCAAGGAAACCCCTTTGTCTGCTTTTCTGCTCTCTGTGATCCCTACTCACAAAAAAAGGAAATGTGGGTTCCCATCAGGTATTTGAGTACTTGCCCTTTGAGATTATACACATTGAGAGACGCATATCAAGACTCTCTTCATTGTTTTAAGAAACCTGACAGTGTTACTCAGGAAGACATGGGTTTATTTCCTCCCATCCCACATACCCTCACCTGTGGAAATTTGTAAAGTTCCAGCAGTGTCCCAATCTGGGCACAAGTTGCCCACGATGTTCCTGTAAGTGCTGCTACAGACTTCCTTTGTCTTCTGCAGGTGTAATTTGGTACA
Organism: Lepus europaeus; assembly: GCF_033115175.1. Lineage (NCBI taxonomy): Eukaryota > Metazoa > Chordata > Mammalia > Lagomorpha > Leporidae > Lepus > Lepus europaeus. Next base: position 90,325,954 of record NC_084838.1, on the reverse strand, counting down.
TATTTGTTAAATCCTGACAGCCAAGTGAGGGAACTCTCCAATGTCTTCCATTCCGTATAAGGGACATTATAGAGATCAAATCCTAGAGACATGTTGGGTAAAAGATGGGGGTTCTTGTTGATCTCCTCAACGGCAAAAACCAAAGCCAGGACATACTGATAGTTCTCGAACTTAAACCTGCATAGAGGGCAGAGGGATATATTAGGGAGAAAGCTCAAACATGTATTCACTTTAAATAAAATACAGTAACTTTTCCAGGCTGGATGCTCATTTCCCCCTGAAATCTTTTTATTTATTTATTTATTATTATTATTATTATTTTTTTAATTTTTGACAGGCAGAGTGGACAGTGAGAGAGAGACAGAGAGAAAGGTCTTCCTTTTGCCGTTGGTTCACCCTCCAATGGCCGCCGCGGTAGCGCGCTGCGGCCGGTGCACCGCGCTGATCTGATGGCAGGAGCCAGGTGCTTATCCTGGTCTCCCATGGGGTGCAGGGCCCAAGGACTTGGGCCATCCTCCACTGCACTCCCTGGCCACAGCAGAGAGCTGGCCTGGAAGAGGGGCAACCGGGACAGGATCGGTGCCCCGACCGGGACTAGAACCCGGTGTGCCGGCGCCGCAAGGCGGAGGATTAGCCTAGTGAGCCGCGGCGCCGGCCTCCCCCTGAAATCTTACCTCCTAATGGGGAAGCAAAGAAAGTTGGGTCTTTGAGGCAGGCATTAGACCTGCTTCTTGGGATGCCTGTATCTCATATCAGTCCCAGCTACTCTTCTTTCAATCCACTTTCCTGCTAATGCATCATGGGAGGCAGTAGATGATGGTTCAGATTGCTTGGGCTCCTGACAGTTGCAAGGGAGATCTGAATGTATTTTCAGGCTTTAGCCAGCCTTTGCCCTTGCTGTTTCAGGCATTTGGGTGATAGTGTGAGACACTGGAAGGAAAATCTGTCTGTCCTTCTCACTCTTTCTTTCAGGTAAACCTATAAATATATTTTACAACAGGAAGAAAGTGGATACTTGTGAGGTAATAAGGATTAGATGATGTCATGAAATAGTATCTCTGTCGAATGAGATTGATGTCTTGATTGTCAACAGAGCTTGCTTTATCATTCTGCCAAGTAAGGACACGGCAAGAAGACTCCCACTCAGGAATCAGGAAAGAGGTCTTCAGCATACGTTTCATGTCTTATTGCTTAATGTGTAGTTTCCCCAACTTCCATAAGAAAAAATATATATATGCTATTTGAATAAGAAGTTTATTGTTATATCACATTTTGTGCCAAATGGGTTAATGTTCTAAGGGTGCATGAATGCCCAGTCAATGAATTAGTCTGTGGCATCAGTGGGCTCTCCTAAATTCTTGGAATTTGCAGCTGAAGCCAACAATATGATATAGGTTCTTTTTTTTTTTTTTGACAGGCAGAGTGGACAGTGAGAGAGAGAGAGACAGAGAGAAAGGTCTTCCTTTGCCGTTGGTTCACCCTCCAATGGCCACTGCGGCCTGGGCGCTGTGGCCAGCGCACTGCACTGATCCAAAGGCCGGAGCCAGGTGCTTATCCTGTTCTCCCATGGGGTGCAGGGCCCAAGCACTTGGGCCATCCTCCACTGCACTCCCGGGCCATAGCAGAGAGCTGGCCTGGAAGAGGGGCAATCAGGACAGAATCCGGTGCCCTGACCGGGACTAGAACCTGGTGTGCTGGCGCTGCAAGGTGGAGAATTAGCCTGTTGAGCCACGGCGCTAGCCCGATATAGGTTCTTAAAGCTTTTGCTAAATCTCACACTCATGAAGGAAGATAGATTCCAATTACAAAGAAATCATGTAAAGAGAAACGCAGATCAAATTAATGACATTTTGATTCAGGAACAAAAATGCTTATTTAACTTAACCCATCATTAAATTACTTGTTGAACAGCAACAGTATTAATTTTACATTGAATGTAGCCATCAGGAGGAAGAACGATTCCTTCTGAACCGTATGGGATGGGAAGACAGGCATGGCATCTGTGGGTTAGGAATGCTGCACAGAAGCTGGCAATGAAGTCACCTAAGGCCCTGCCCGTCAGATTTATATATCATCCACCTTCAATATCTGGGAAAAGAATATGAACTTTAGATATCCAGTGAAGGAGGAATCTTGAAAATACAGAGATATTTGAAAAAATTTGAGTGAGCATGGAGCTTGGAACACTTTGAAGTCCAGGATACATAGCATTCTAAAGTATAGAAGGCTCATCAACATTTTATTATTTTAAATAAGGAAAAATTAATATTTTAGTAGTGTTTATTACAAATAGCTTCTATTTTATTCTTTTTAACAAACTTGAAACAGATAACCTCTCAGGCCAAGAGCAACTCTTTATATTTCTACTTTCTGAGTTCTAAAATTTAGGAATAATACAACAGGGGGAGTATCTCCTGTATTTATTTGAAATGTACTGTATGTCAGGTTTGATTAAGAGTCTAGTTCATGGAGGCTGGCGCTGTGGTGTAGCAGATAAAGCCTTCGCCTTCAGCGCCAGGATCCCATATGGGTACCGATTTATATCCTAGCTGCTCCTTTATAGATCCAGCTCTCTGCTTACAGCCTGGGAAAGCAGTAGAAGATGGCCCAAGTGCTTGGGCCCCTGCACCCTAATGGGAGACCTGGAAGAAGCTCCTGGCTCTTGTCTTTGGATTGGCCCAGCTCCTGCCATTGCAGCCATATGGGGAGTAAACAGGCAGATGGAAGACCTTTCTCTCTGTCCTTCTCTCTGTAACTCTACTTCTCAAATAAGTAAATAGAATATTTAAAAAAAAAGAGTCATGGGTCTGGCACTGTGGTATAGTGGGTAAAGCCACCACCTGTTGCACTGGCATCCGATACGGGTGCAGGTTTGAGTTCTGGCTGCTCCACTTTTCAAAAGCTCTCTGTTATGGCCTGGGAAAGCAGTAGAAGATGGCCCAAGTCCTTGGGCTCCTGCACCCACGTGGGACACCCGGAAGAAACTGCTGGCTCCTGGCTTCAGATCGGTGCAGCTCCAGACATTGCGGTCATCTGGGGAGTGAACCAGCAGATGGAAGACCTCTCTCTTTGCCTTTGTCTTTGCCTCTCTGTAACTGTGCCTTTCAAATAAGTAAATCAATCTTTTTTTTACAAAAAGAATCTAGTTCACGATTACAGCTTAAGGATGCTCCCTGTATGAGAAGAATAGATGTTTTTCAATTGTTGGGAACAAGTTTTTGTACATATACAACATGTTAACCTTGTTAATATGGTTTTCAAACATTTTCTTAACAAATACATATTATTTTTTGTGCACTACTCCCCTTATTATCCACTTCTTTTCCCTCTTGTTCCTCATCTTCCTTCCCCCACTTCTTTTCTACTGGATGTTTAACTTTCAGCTTTCCTCTCATGACACTTGTATATGTTTTCCAGTATTTTATTTCTGCATTGTTAAAGACTTTGTCATTCTCTCCTCCATATCTAACTTTTATTTATCATCCTCTTAATACCTTTCATTTCTCCATGAAATCTCTATGGATTTAATTTTTACTTCATAATTAAAACTTTTTTTCCTTTCCCTCTTTTTCTAGAGAATCTTTCATTGGAGTCTTAAAGTCTAAAAGTTCTACAATAATTACTGTCAAACATAGCAGTTTTGGGAGTTTTCAGTTTAAAACTTGTTTTCTAATTCTAGGTATCACATCAGTGAATAGTCTATGCAGAAGTTGGTAAATCTAATACATGGAAGTTTAGGGGGGTCTCAATTCTATTATTTTGAAATGGTTGTTTCCTTTGCAGGCTAAACTCAACAATGGTAGTGTCCTTGTAGATTTGCTGAATTTTTATCACTAAACTCATTCATGTTGCTCCTCAGAAATGCACAGGGATAGAACATGGCCACATGGGTGGTCAAAGCCCAATTTCTTGAACCTTTTCTGATGCTCTCTAGGATCTGCCTAAGCAGAATGCTGGAGTCAGGATTCAGAAGCAGGCCTTGAGCCTAGGCATTCCAATAATTGGATGCAAGCAGCTTAACTGTTCTTTTTAAAATGCATTTATTTTATTTAAAGACATAACAACATAGAAAGATAGACTGAGACAGAAAGAGAGAAAGATCATGTATCTGCTCATACATTGTACAAATGGCCACAAGAGCCAAGTCTGGGCCAGACCAAAGCCAGGAGCCAGGAACTTCATCTTGATCTCCTACATGGGTGGAAGGAGCCAAGTATTTGGGCAGCCTTCTTCTGCCTCCCCAGGTGCATTAGCAGGAAGCTGGAAAAGAAGTGGAGCGGCTGGGACTTGAATAGGCACTCCACTATGGGATGCTAGTGTCACAAGTGGCAACTCAACTTAGTGTGCCACCACTAGCCTCCTTAACTGTCTTTCTAACCACTAAGTCAAACATCTGTCCCATTTGGATGACTTTGTTTTTTATTTTCTGATATTGTTTTCCAGAGAAGAACTTCACTGACTTTGCTCCTATTTATGAGAGATGCCACTAGGCTAAGTGATTTATTTTCACTTCCATGACTCATAGATTATCTAGTAGTTCCACATTTATTTATTTCAGGTTTTGTTGACATAAAGTTCTTTGCATTGTAGGACTGCTTTCAGCCTTTGTCTGCTGCAAAAAAATTTTTCAAATATTTAAAATAAATTATTTTGTCCAAAGGACAAAGATTCCACTTAGCACAAACTCAGGAATGCAATTAAAATTATAATTCGTGAAATAATTTTATAAACAAAGGGTTTTCAATATAATATCAATAACATAAAGGATTATTGGGATTTACATGTTGAATGTAGCAGAAAATAAACATGTTTTGACTTATGGACTTACGTTTTGATTATAGACCTCTACTGAAGATCATAAAAAGCTATAAGTACAATACTGCTTAGACCAAAAAAACATGTTACCAAAGTTAACACACTCAAAATGAAAGTTGTGGGATCTGCTTTGGCAGCAGTTAAGTCACCTCTTAGGATGCCTGCCCTTCATACTGGAGTGCCTGGTTCAAGTTCCAATTCTTCAACCTCTGATTCAGCTTCCCATAAATATGCACTCTGGCAGGCAGCAGGTAATGGATCAAGTTCTTGGGTTGCTAACACCCACTTGGTCCTTTACCTCTTGTTCCTCGTCCTCCTTTCTTCCCTATTTCTTTTCTATTGGATGGAAATATAGAAGACCCTTACTGAGTTTCAGGCTATTGCTGTAGATATTTGGGTAGTGAGCCAGCAGAAGGGAGATCACTCTCTTTATGTGTCTCTCTGCCTTTCAAACAAAATGGAAAATAAAAAAATAGAAATTGCAGGATAGTGTTGTTTTTTTTTTTTACTGTAATGGCAAAGTCACATTGGAGATTTTTAGAAACATGAAAAATTTAGTAAATTAATGAAAATAATTCAGAGTAGTGAGAGGATAATGTGATTTTCTAGAAACAGCAATTGCAATTCCTAATTAACTATGCTGTTGTGACTAGGGTGGTAATGGTACCAGAATACATGAAAACAAGAGAAGGAAAGGTTGTAAGAAAGAGAAATGACCTGGCTATACATACCATTGTTTCATGAATAAGAAAGGTAGTACTGGCAGTCAGTAGAGAAATGAGTTATTCAATTAATGTTGAAAGTAAACCACAGTGGGACATAAAACTATGTTAATCTACTCATAAATGTAGCAAAATAAATTCCAGAGACTCTAAGTAGTTTATGAGAAAAAATAAAGTATTACAGTTAGCACATGTGTTTGTAAAATTGTAATTGAGGATGCATGGACAAAAGAAAGGAAGACAAATGTTATTTAATTTTATGCTACATAAATGTTCATGTCCAATTCCACCTAAAACATGCCATCCTGAAAAATACCTGAAACCAGCATTTGAAACAATTTTAGATTACTTGCCAACCAAATATTTTTTATTCTCAATATGTTAAATTGTTCTAACAAAGTAAAGGTCTGTATTAAAATAGAAAAATGATAAAACACAAATTATTGAAAAATATACTCCTATGTTTTATAAAAACAGGGAAGCCATTGGAAAACACCACGTGAGGCCATTTTAAAAATTAAATGTAAATGCCAGGGGATTCTAATTCAATCCCATCAAGGTGGCATGTACCAATGCCATCTCACTAGTCCATGTGATCGATTTCAGTTCAAAATTGATCATAATGACAGGACTAAGAGTCAAAGGGATCACATAAACATGACTAGTGTCTGCTAATACTAACTGATAGAATCAAAAAGGGAGAGAACGATCTAACATGGGAAGCGGGATGCACTGCAGACTCATAGAATGGCAGATGTCCTAAACAGCACTCTGCCCTCAGAATCAGTCCTTAAGGCATTCGGATCTGGCTGAAAAGCCCATGAGAGTATTTCAGGCATGGAAAGCCAGGACACTCTGGAAAAAAAAAAAAGAAGACCTAAATGAAGGATCTCCGCGCATGAGATCCCAGTGGAAGGAACGGGGCCATCAAAGAAGGAGGTACCTTTCTCTGAAGGGAGGAGAGAACTTCCACTTTGACTATGACCTTGTCTAAATATGATCGGAGTCGGTGAACTCAAAAGGATCCATAGCCTTGGCAACTCATAACAAGAGCCTAGGGAGATTACTGATGCCATAAACAAGAGTGTCAATTAGTTAAGTCAACAACAGGAGTCACTGTGCACTTACTCCTCATGTAGGATCTCTGTCCTTAATGCGTTGTACATTGTGAAGTAATGCTATAACTAGTACTGAAACAGTATTTTACACTTTGTGTTTCTATGTGGGTGCAAACTGTTGAAATCTTTACTCAATATATACTAAACTGATCTTCTGTATATAAAGAGAATTGAAAATGAATCTTGATGTGAATGGAAGAGGAGAGGGAGCAGGAGAGGAGGGTTGCGGATTGAGGGAAGTTATGGGGGGGGGAAGCCATTGTAATCCATATGCTGTGCTTTGGAAATGTATGTTCATCAAATAAATGTTAAGAAAAAAATTAAATATAAAGGAAATATCCAAATTCAGTAACATATGAAGAGACTCCTTAAAGTTTTTGGAAAGTGTGTATTATGAAAAAATATGTAAATTCAAAATTTTTATGACAAAATAGCTTATCTTTTAATTGCTTTTTTTCCTCAAACATTTCAAAGTACTCTCAGATACTCAGCCTAGAATCCACCCATTTTGCTTCCAATAATTCATTTGTTGTAATCACAGTGCAAAACTCTATATATGGTGCTATATACTCTCTTCTAAAGTATAGTAAGAAACCCATTAGATAACCCAAAATTGATGTAAGAATCAAATTATGCTAGCCTCACAATATTTATATATCTACATACAGGTGCAAGATTGCACTTGTGATTGAGCTGCTATAAAGATTGGAGTACAGTTAGTTCTTCATATTCCCAGGAGTACTATTTTCCATTTTCCTTAATGCTTGTACCAATTTTCATTGCCACCTACAGTGTGTTAAGGTATCTTTGCCATCACAGACTTGCCAGCATTTGCTGTTTTTTGATTTTGGATAATAGCCATTCTAACCGGAGGGAAAGGAATTCCTCATTGTGGTTTTTATTTGCATTTCCCTGATGGCTATTGTCAACAATCATGTTTTTTCAAGTATCTTTTGGCCATTTGTATTTCATCCTTTGAAGAATGTCCTATCATTTGGGATATATCATAAGTATTACTTCATTGAATCATACCATGTAAATCACAATTTACCCTTCTATCTCTTACTTTGTGATATTATTATCTCTGTTTTCAAGAAAAGTATACATGTGTACATATATAATGTCTATATTTGAGGTGAATATGGCAAAATGTTAAAAAAGATTGTTAAATTTTAAACCTAAAAACCTTATTGCTAAAAAATAAAAAAAATATTTGCAACAGTGTTGTAATAAATGCATATGTATGGCCTCATAGATACAACATTTTCCTTTTCCTAAATTTATTTTTTTTTTCGAGAAAAGAAAATTTTTTTGGGCTCCTAGAATCTTGTGCACTTTTGATAAGTCACTTTTGACATGGAAAACTTGTCATTGCAAGTCTTTTATTTCAAGCATAGACAGTGTTTGCAGAACACTAGGTCTGGAGAGAGAGCCCCCTGCCAAAGACACTGTCTCTCTGAGATGTGGAGAGAGTAGAGAAGACAAAAAGACACAAATATAGTGTTTCCTTTCCTTTGTGATGAGATACAGACTGTCCCTGTAGCATCCAAGGTTCCTGAGGGTGCTACACATATGAGACAAGCTTGCCTTCTGCCCTGACAAAACCTGCTGCTTGACAAAACTCAAAGTTTCCTAAACACTTTGCAAACTAAGCTTCAAATTTTGGACTGCTGTGACTGCCATTGCATTTTTCACTGTGACACCAAAGTGCTAAGATATCCTTAATATCTGATCACAATACTCGAATGGTTCCTTCTCCTCTACTGTCCTTAACTTACATCTTCAGCAATCATCCTATTAAATCATTGTTCCCAGAATCCCCTCTTATAACTATTTCCTTCTATTATTTTTCTGTCCACCGACCGTCATTCTGTTCCTGGATTATAAATTCCCATTAGCCCATGCTGTATGTGGAATCAAGTCCTATATCTTTGTCCTTTTGAAAATATATTTGCAGTGGTCCTCATACCTGTGAGGCTCTCATTGAATAAAATCCTGCTTACTATCTTCAATAAGTGCCATACATTTTTTGAAAGGTCCTAGGGCAACTTTACCTGACTTCTCTGACTGAACCCCCTTCCAAGTTCTGCATTCCTGACACTGCTTAAGAGCCAATAGTCAGGGGCTGGCACTGTGGCATAGTGGGCTAAGCCTCTATCTGCGGTGCCAACATCTCATATGGGTGCCAGTTCGAATACTGGCCGCTCCTCTTCCATTCCAGCTCCCTGCCACGGCCTGGGAAAGCAGCAGAAGGTGCAGGGTGCTTGGGCCCCTGCACCCATATGGGAGACCTGAAAGAGGCTCCTGGCTCCTGGCTTCAGATTGGCTCAGGTCCAGATGTTGCAGCCATTTGGGGAGTGAACCAGCGGTTGGGATAACTTTCTCTCTGTCTACCCCTCTCTCTCTAACTCTAGATCTCAAATAAATAAATAAATAAACATTTTTTAAAAAAGAGACACTGGTCAGCAGCAACCACCAGAATCAAAGTGTTTCCATTTACACGTTGACAACAATATGTATATACATTTTGGAAAATTATTTAAAGAAAGAAAATAGGGAAATACAGATTATAGGTTATTCAAGGAATAAAAGTAATTTACAAACATGTAGATATAAAAAGGAATATTTCAAAGATGCACACCATTAATAGCAGGGAAGAGGCCCCGATTCCTAAATTTGCCTTCACCACTCTTGAATGACCACACTCAACATTTGTGGCTCTGGCATTTGATAAAGTGAACAGTCAACTGCCTTCATTAACATTTCCTCCTATGATCGCAAATTGTCTTCTGAAATTCAGCTTCATCCATTTATTAACTAAAAATTGACTTTGAACCTGACATTAACAATATCCAAATTGTGAATCAGAATCAATTTGAGTGGTGGGTAATGTCACATAGTATTAATCTCTTATTCTTGGCCTAACTTGCAGCTCCACGCTGCAAGTAGCACCCTTGGCATAAAATAGTGATGCGGAATTTATTTGAAGCAGTATCTGATATCTATAGAAAGAAATGTGTCCACATATGTGGGCAGTGAATATGAGTGGTCATCCTGTAGAGACATTAGGATTTATATATCTGATGAAAGATATCATATCCTTGACTTTGTGAAAGGAATATTTTGCATTATAGTTTTAAACCAATGGCAATGAAGTTAATTGTGTTCCTCAGGAAGATCAATTTATCCTATGCAGTGGCAGGAGAAGAAACAGACATGGTAAAATAATTGAAGAGTCATCTCCTTCTTCTTCCAGCCCTTATAAATTGAGAGCAAAAAGGAAGAAAAATAGAATAATCTCCTTCCCTATTAAACGATGAAAAAGTCACAGAACAATCTGCCCTTTTAGAGGAGGAACAAGTCAGCAGGTAGAGACAAAATGAATTTTGAGTGGTTACGATGAGGTTAGAGAGAGATGGACAGAATGAGAGGTGCAAGAACATTGATCCAAGATTCCTCTAAGCATTGTCCACACTGACAAGAGAAAATGAATAAATGAAAAGTCACTTACTGAGTGTAAACTGAGTCCACAGGCCTGTTGATGTCACTGTCCATGATAAAAGTGTAAAGGGGAAAAAACCCTCCAATGATTGCATTTCCATCCTTGTATACACTGCCTTTCTTTGTGAAAAAGCAACTGGGAGCAGCCAAACTGCACACAGGGAGAAAAATCTGCAAAACACAGAGGATAAAACTCACAGGGAGCATCTTAGAAGTGTTTGCAAAACCCAAAGTCTGAGTGGAGATGGAACCTGCAGTATCAGCTTGGCATAAACATATATGTGTGTGCAAGTGTGTGTGTGTGGGGGTGTTATTATGAAGTGAAAAGGTCAGTTTAATGACCTCTGACTTCTTTCAAGCCTCTTCCAATCCCTTGGAGGAATTTGGAACACTTTCTGCCCTGGAGCACTGCACCTGAGATTCTACATCCAGGTGAAAAACACCAGTTGGAAATATGTTGTGATTCATCTTAGAGCCTAGGCGGTATGACACCAAGGCTATAGGGAAATTCCAGTGTTGGTCATAGTTTGTCTTAAGTCTGTATCAATCAGCCATTGCTAGAGAGTTATTTTCCAATCTGACAGACATGGCCACATATAGCTATTGAGCATTTGAAATGAGGCTAGTCCCTATAGGCCAGTGTGTCAAGGCAATATATGCAATGAATTTCAAAGCCTTTCTATGAAAATACATGTAGCTATAACATGTCAATATTCCAAATGTTTATCTGAGATTTTAAAAAATAGTTATTAATAGAAGCATCAGATATCATGTATTTTGTAGATACAGTTCTAAGAAGATAACCATATTTTCCTCCTTACCTCAAGCCCCCTCCTTCTTTTATTTTTTTATAATTTTTGCAAAAACATAATTTAGGTCCTCTATATAATTGCAAGTTTAGTGCACCACTAACCATAATATGCAGCAAGTAAAAAGTAGAAAGATCACAGCTCCACAGCAGAATAAATGAGCTAAAAAATTGAATTATCCAATTAGTTATATTAAATTAGTTATATTAGTTATATTAAACTGCACTTTACTGTCATTTAAAGAAGAATTGCAATATAATGAAATGAAAGGGACATTTTTTAAACTGTGGTTATTGTTAAAATTTTACATAATTTACAGCTAAGACTTTTATGCTTTTATGGGTTACTGTATTATAACTTGACACACATATAATGTTTAATGGTCAAATTGTGACAATTACTATTTCCATCTCTAAAATTTTAAAAGACAAATATAGAAATCCATATATTTCAGGGGCTAGTGCTATGGCATATTGGGTAAAGCTGCTGCTTTCAGTGCTAGCGTTTCATATGGGCGCCATTTTTGAGTCCTGACTGCTCCACTTCCAATCCATCTCTCTCTTATGGCCTGAGAAAGCAGTAGAAAATGTTCCAAGTGCTTGGGCCCCTTCATCATCATGGGAGACTTGGAAGAAGCTCCTGGCTCCTGGCTTTGGATCTGTGCAGTTCTGGCCATTGCAGCCATCTGGGAAGTGAACAAGCAGATGGAAGACCTCTCTGTATTTCTCTCTCTCTCTCTCTGCCTCTCTGTAACTCTGACTTTCCAATAAATAAATACATCTTTTAAAAAATACACATATTTCAAATGACCAAAAATTACAAAAATTAAACCATGAACAGTTTTAATATTATTAATAGGCAAACAAAAACATTTAGGAATACGTTAGAAATTTCATGATCTTTAATAATTGAAAATAAAAGAGCACCCCACACAGAAAAATTGGCCAAGTACACATTTTGATAATTCTTTAGTATTCATTTATGTATTTGAAAGGCAGGATGATAGATAAGGAGAAAAAGAGATCTTCCATCTGCTGGTTCACTCCTCAAATGGTCACAATGGTCCCAGTTGGTCCAGGCAGAGGCCAAGAGCCTGGAACTCCAGCTATGTCTCTTCTGTAGATGGTAAAGTCCCAAACACTTGGGCCATCTTTGACTGCTTTCCCAGGTGCATTAACTGGGAGCTGGATAGAAGTAGAGCAGCCAGGACTCAAACTGGTGCTCACATATGGGATGTCAGTGTAGTAGGCAGCTGCTTAACTCACTGCTACATAACACCAGCCCCACATTCATATAATTCTAAAAGAAAATACATTGAATAGCAGTGGTGAGAGTGAGTATCCTTGTCTGGTTCCAGATCTTAGTGGGAATAGTTCCAACATCTCTCCATTCAATAAGATGCTGGCTGTGGGTCTCTCATAAATTGCCTTGGTTGTGTTGAGGATGTTCCTTCTATACTCAATTTGCTTAAGGTTTTCATTATGAAAGGATGTTGTATTTTATCAAATGATTTCTCTGCATGAGAAAATCACATGCTTTTTGTTCTTTAGTTTGTTAATGTGATGTATCACATGTATTTATTTGTGAATGTTGAACCATCTCTGCACATGAGGGATAAAACCGACTTGATCTGGGCGAATTATTTTTTTGATATGTTGTTGGAATCAATTAGCTAGTATTTTGTTGAGAACCTTTGCATCTATGTTCATCAGGGATATTGGTCTATAGTACTCTTTCTCTGTTGTACCTTTTCTGGTTTAGGAATTAAGGTGATGCTGGATTCATAGAGGATTTTGGGAGAATTCCCTCCCTGTTTTGAGTAGTTTGAGAATTTTGGAATTCGTTCTTTAAATGTCTGGTAGAATTCAGCAGTGAAGCCATCGGGACTTGGGCTGTTTTTGCTGTTGTTGTTAGAAGAATCTTTATTACTGATTCAATCTCCGTCTTGCTTATTAGTCTATTTAGGTTTTGTATGCCTTCATGACTCAATTTTGGTAGATTGTATGTTTCTAGGAACCTAACCATTTCTTCAAGGTTTTCCAGTTTGTTGACATACAGCTGTTTGTAGTAATTCCTAATGATTGTTTTATTCCTGTAGTTATCTGTTGTTACATATACTTTTTTATATCTGATTTTATTGATTTGGATCTTTTCTCTCATTTTTGGTTAATTGGGCCAGTGGTGTATCAATTTTGTTTATTTTTTCAAAAAGCTAGCTCTTCGTTTCACTGGTCATTTGTATTTTTTTGTTTCAGTTTTGTTTTTTACTTCTCTAATTTTAATTATTTTTTCCCTCCTACTAATTTTGTTTGTTTTGTTGTTGTTTATAGCTCATTTATTTGGTACCTTTCCAATTCCTTAATGTATGCACCAATTGCTATAAACTTTCCCCTTAATCCTGCTTTTGCTGTATATCCTGAGTTTTGATAGGTTGCATTTACATTTATTATAGTCACATCTGCCTGTTGAATTGATCCCTTAATCATTATATAGTGCAATTCTGTGTCTAATAGTTTCTGTGTTAAGGTCTATTTTGTCTGATATTAGGATGGTTACACCTGCCTTTTTTTCTTTCAGTTAGCATGGAATATTTTTTTCCATCCTTTCACTTTCAGTCTGCATGTATCTTTGTTGGTGAGGTATGTTTCTTCTAGGCAGCAAATAGATGGATCTTGTTTTTAAATCCATTCAGCCAGTCTGTATCTTTTAACTGTAGAGTTTGCAGCCCTTGTTGTATTTGTAGCTTGATTTGTAAGAGGCCCCTAGTGTTTAATGGATGAATAAAAATAACTTTTTAAAGATTTGCTTTATTTGAAACGCAGAGTTACAGAGAAGCAGAGGCAGAGAGAGAGAGAGAGAGAGAGAGAGAGAGAGAGGTGGGAGAAAGAGGTTTTCCATCCGCTGATTCACTCCCTAGGTGGCTGCAATGGCCGGAGCTGCACTGATCCGAAATCTGGAGCCAGGAGTTTCTTCCAGGTCTCCCACATGGGTGCAGGGGCCCAAGGACTTGGGCCATCTTCTGCTTTCTCAGGCCATAGCAGAGAGCTGGAATGGAAGTGGAGCAGCTGGGACTTGAACTGGTGCCTATATGGGAATGCCAGCACTGCAGGCTGTGGCTTTACCCTCTATGCTACAGTGCCGGCTCCTAAGAATAACTTTTATATCATAGTTCATGGCTTCAAAATTATACTGTGCCTTAAGCAGGGGGAAGGAGGATCTAATTCAGTTGATAAAATGGTATGATTTGATACATTTGTAATTGTTTATTCTTTAGATTTTCAAAAGCACTACTCTGAGAATCCATTCATTCTGAACTCAGTGGAAAGCTTCATGTGGTAAACTGCATATCTTCTAGGTGTTGTAATTAATTTGACTTGAATAACCTGAATTATTTCAAAGGCAGCATCAAAAATAATGTTCTTTTCTTCTACCTCCACCACCAAAAAAGAGAAAACAGAGGGAGGGGAAGAGAAAAAGTAAGGTAGTGACCAACTTTCACCTCTAAATCTGCTGGATCTCTCAAATAACTTTTGATTCATAAAATTAGACTCAGCATAGAGAAGCCGAGTGACTTGTCCTGGTCTCTCAGCTATCAGGATAAGAAAGGGACATACATCAGAATTACCTGTTCACTACTTCTAACCAGTAAACTACATCCATGGTGGTCCAGAGGTGTGAACTAGAAAGTATCGCTCTGAAAACTCAGCTCTGCGCAGTCACAAAGCCCTACAGATTTTCTGCAGCATCGCTGGTCCCTCCTGGGGTTTCTGTTCATATTTCCCCCTGTCTAGCACAAGTCCTGTCACTTTAAGGTTGGATTTTGAGCTTTCAGCTTTTCTCCTTCATAAACTTTGCCAAATGGGTTATTTAAATATGTGCTTATTTTCAAAGATTTGAATAATCACCTTGTAACAATGATCAAATTTGGTCTTTCAAAAATACGGTGAAGTAAGCAAGTGCCTCTTGTTGGTTGATGAGTTTATAATTTTAAACATGGTAACTTAAAGTCTTTTGTCATCCACAGTTTTATATGATTTGCTGCTCATAAAACTAAAGCATTGTTGGTTCTGTGTTTAGCTGTCCTCCTATAGGTTCCTATGGACTTTTTCCAGCCACTTCTATTGAATTCAGTACTTTGGGATGGCTCTGTAAACAGATGAAGCCAATAATGTATTAATAGTACCAACTGAGAGAAAGTATGGTTAACTGAGGTTACTAAAAACAAAAAGCAATTCAAATCAATTGGCAATTTACAAAAAGAGTTGAAGATTTTAAAAGCTATTATTAAAATTGCTATATTGGTCTATTATGCTATGTTATATGTGTGTACATATTGTATGTCCACATGGGAAAATTTTATTAAGAGTTTTATTTTAATTGGCTTGTAGATAAGATTGTCCATAAATTTAAGCTGCTAAAATTAATCAAAGATACATTTTAATTTGTCTGACCTGAATCTCTGTATCATATGTTTTATACTTGTTGGTAGAAAGAAACTAAAAACATTTTCTATGGTTGTGCTTAAGTTTACTGGTTAAACAAACTATACCATGTTAGATATTTAAGAGGTGTTTCCAAATACATGATTCTTAAAATTTATAGAAGGCATTGGACCTTCTGGTAAATGTTTTCTTAAGTTGTTATCTAATGGTTGAAACTGTTTGCTAAGTTTTCATGTGATATTGCTATTGCAAGCGATTTAGGACTTGCTCCCTCATTTCTCTATTCTAAGCCCAACTTGTTCTTTCATTTCTCTATTCTTTCAAGATAGGAAACTAATTCTATTATGAAGGAATCTGTAGGACACACAATTTAATCTTTAGACCTTATAAAAGAGATGGCTAACATTTTTCTGTAATAGCATAGCCAAAATAAGAGCTTAAATTATAATTTCATAGCTAGATTTACTTCGCCGTCAGCGAAGTAAACAGTAAGTAGAAAAACCTCCCCGTCAGACCAAAGGGAAAGAAAGTTTTAAAGTGAGAATATAATTTTCCTCATGGGCATTGTCTACCTTAGAAAAACTACTACAGAACATGCCTGTGACTATAGTTTAGGCCACCGAAGATTAGAGATGGGACTTGGGCACTCCCTTGACTTGCATCCTTTGGTCTGCTTTAACAAAAACCAGGAAGAAAAGAAAGCTAGGCATCCAGACCTATTAGGCAAGAAAAAGAAATTAAAGGGATACAAATTGGGAAGGAAGAACTCAAACTATCCCTCTTTGCAGATGATATGATTCTTTATTTAGGGGATCCAAAGAACTCTACTAAGAGACTATTGGAACTCATAGAAGAATTTGGCAAAGTAGCAGGATATAAAATCAATGCACAAAAATCAACAGCCTTTGTATACACAGGCAATGCCACGGCGGAGGAAGAACTTCTAAGATCAATCCCATTCACAATAGCTACAAAAACAATCAAATACCTTGGAATAAACTTAACCAAGGACATTAAAGATCTCTACGATGAAAATTACAAAACCTTAAAGAAAGAAATAGAAGAGGATACCAAAAAATGGAGAAATCTTCCATGCTCATGGATTGGAAGAATCAATATCATCAAAATGTCCATTCTCCCAAAAGCAATTTACAGATTCAATGCAATACCAATCAAAATACCGAAGACATTCTTCTCAGATCTGGAAAAAATGATGCTGAAATTCATATGGAGACACAGGAGACCTTGAATAGCTAAAGCAATCTTGTACAACAAAATCAAAGCTGGAGGCATCACAATACCAGATTTCAGGACATACTACAGGGCAGTTGTAATCAAGACAGCATGGTACTGGTACAGAAACAGAAGGATAGACCAATGGAACAGAATAGAAACACCAGAAATCAATCCAAATGTCTACCGCCAATTTATACTTGATCAAAGATCCAAAACCAATCCCTGGAATAAGGACAGTCTATTCAATAAATGGTGCTGGGAAAACTGGATTTCCACGTGCAGAATCATGAAGCAAGATCCCTACCTTTCACCTTACACAAAAATTCACTCAACATGGATTAAAGACTTAAATCTATGACCCGAAACCATCAAATTATTAGAGAGCATTGGAGAAACCCTGCAAGATATAGGTACTGGCAAAGACTTCTTGGAAAACACCCCAGCAGCACAGGCAGTCACAGCGAAAATTAACTATTGGGATTGCATCAAATTGAGAAGTTTCTGTGCTGCAAAATAAACAGTCAGGAGAGTGAAGAGGCAACCGACAGAATGGGAAAAAATATTTGCAAACTATGCAACAGATAAAGGGTTGATAACCAGAATCTACAAAGAAATCAAGAAACTCTACAACATCAAAACAAACAACCCACTTAAGAGATGGGCCTGGACCTCAATAGACATTTTTCGAAAGAAGAAATCCAAATGGCCAACAGACACATGAAAAAATGTTCAAGATCACTAGCAATCAGGGAAATGCAAATCAAAACCACAATGAGGTTTCACCTCACCACGGTGAGAATGGCTCACATCCAGAAATCTACCAACAATAGATGCTGGAGAGGATGTGGGGGAAAAGGGACACTAACCCACTGTTGGTGGGAATGCAAACTGGTTAAGCCACTATGGAAGTCAGTCTGGAGATTCCTCAGAAACCTGAACATAACCCTACCATACAACCCAACCATCCCACTCCTTGGAATTTACCCAAAGGAAATTAATTTGGCAAACAAAAAAGCCATCTGCACATTAATGTTTATTGCAGCTCAATTCATAATAGCTAAGACCTGGAACCAACCCAAATGCCCATCAACAGTAGACTGGATAAAGAAATTATGAGACATGTACTCTATAGAATACTATACAGCAGTCAAAAACAATGAAATCCGGTCATTTGCAACAAGATAGAGCAATCTGGAAAACATCATGCTGAGTGAATTAAGCCAGTCCCAAAGAGAAAAATGTCATTTGTTTTCCCTGATTGGCAACAACTAACCAAGCACCAAAGGGGAAACCTGTTGAAGTGAAATGGGCACTATGAGAAACAGTGACTTGATCAGCTCTTGTCCTCACTGTTGATGTACAATGTAAATCTTTATCCATTTTAGTATTTTTTGTTCTAGTACTAGTGGTTGAACTCTGTAATTAACACACAATTACTCTTAAGTGTTTAAATTTTAACTAAAAAGTGATCTCTGTTAAATATAAGAGTGGGAAAAAGAGAGGGAGGAGATGTACAATTTGGGGCATGCTCAATCAGACTTGCCCCAAATGGTGGAGTTAGAAATGTGCCAGGGGATTCCAATACAATCCCATCAAGGTGGCATGTACCAATGCCATCTCACTAGTCCAAGTGATCATCTTCAGTTCACAATTGATCATAATGATAGGTCTAAGAGTCAAAGGGATCACACAAACAAGACTAGTGTCTGCTAATACTAACTGATAGAACCAAAAAGGGAGAGAACGATCCAACATGGGAAGTGGGAGACACAGCAGACTCATAGAATGGCAGATGTCCTAAATAACACTCTGGCCTCTGAATCAGCCCTTAAGGCATTTGGATCTGGCTGAAGAGCCCATGAGAGTATTTTAGGCATGGAAAGCCAAGACACTCTGGCAAAAAAAAAAAGAAGACCAAAATGAAAGATCTCTGCGAGTGAGATCCCAGTAGAAAGAACGGGGCCATCAAAGAAGGAGGTACCTTTCTCTAAAGGGAGGAGAGAACTTCCACTTTGACTATGACCCTGTTGGAATAAGATTGAAGTTGGCGAACCCTAAAGGCTTCCATAGCCTTGGCAACTCATGACAAGAGTCTAGGGAGATTACTGACACCATAAACAAGAGTGTCAAATTGTTAAGTCAGCAACAGGAGTCACTGTGTACTTACGTCCCATGTGGGATCTGTCCTTAATGTGCTGTCCAATGTGAAGTAATGCTATAACTAGTACTGAAACAGTATTTTTCACCTTGTGTTTCTGTGTAGTTGCAAACTGAGGAAATATTTACTTAGTATATACTGAATTGATCTTCTGTATATAAATATAATTGAAAATGAAAAAAAAACTTGGTGTTAAATTGGAAATTGCATAGAAAATTAATCAATTCTTGAAAAAAATATCATGTAGAATCTCTGTCCTTAATGTGCTGTACATTGTGATTTAATGCTATAACTAGTACTCCAACAGTATTTTTCACTTGGTGTTGCTATGTGAGGGCAAACTGTTGAAATCTTTACTTAATATATACTAAACTGATCTTCTGCATATAAAAAAATAGGTGCAAAAACTTGAAGTGTGCACAACATCTAAAGGTAAATTACTAAAATAATACATTATTTTTTTAAAAAGCCAGTGAACTCATACTTGTATTAGCCTATAAAAATAAGCTAAAATTTTAAAAGAAAATAAGTTAAAATATTAACTCTTTTGGAGATGATGGTTATGCTAAGTATTTTTATTGTAAATAGTTTCACAAGTGTATACATGTGTATATGTGTCAAAACTTATCTGACTGCATACTTTAAAATCTCTTTGAAATCTAACTGCATCTCATCAGATCATTCCGTTTTAAATCTATAAAATTTTGATTTTTTTAATATGTCATCTTTTAAAAATTTATATGAGAAGCAGAGAAAAAGAGACAGAGTAGGCTCCCATTTTTGGTTCATTACCCAAAATGCCCATAATTGCTGGGGCTGGGCTGGGCCAAAGTCAGGAGCCAAAACCCTATCCAGGTCTCTCACATGGGTGGCAGGAACTCATCTACTTCAGCCATCACTGCTGCCTCCCAGGGTCTGCATTAGCAGGAAAATGGAACCAGGACTTGAACCCAGGCACTTGGATTGGATGTGGATGTCTTAACTGACATGATCATTTTTATACTAATATAGTCTTCATCTTTGTGATGGAAAAAGGAATCTAATAATTTATATCTGAAGCACTTGAATTCAAAGACGTGATAAAAAAAACCACAAGCTACTTATCTTTTTTTGAAAAAAGAGTAGTTGGGTCTGGCATTGTGGTGCAGCAGGTTTAACCATTGCCTGAGATGCTCACACGGGCACCAATTTAAGACCTGACTGCTCCACTTCTAACGGAGCTTTAAACCGTAATTCACTTACACATTCTTTTTCAGTTTGCCTTTTGCATTTGACAAAGACAATAATAAGTTCACAAATGTGAAAGCACAGGTTAGAGGAGTATCAGTGTTTTTTGAGAATCTTTGGAAGAAAAGCTGACATGTAAACTTTCTGTATGTGATTACTGGCTTTGTAATATATGTCATTTCATCATGTATGTATGTAGTGGATGTTTAAGGATTCAAAAATTAGTGTTCTCTATAGTAACCTTCACATACAGTTCATGACAAAAAAAAAGAGAGGAGTAGGTGTTGAGACCCACTTGCGGTGCCCACATGGCATGCCAGAGTGCCTGGGTTTGAGTCCTGGCAATGATTTCAATTCCAGCTTCCTACTGATGGGCATTCTAGGAGGCAGCATGTGATAGGCTTGGGAGTCCATGATGGAGTTCCCAGCTTCTGGCTTGGTGAACCTGGCATTTCAGAGAGGAAAGAGCACATACAAAGGCCCAGAGCTGTCCGGTATCTTTGGTAATACGTGTAGAGGGAAGGTCTGCACGGGGACAGGTGAGGAAAGGTCCTGCATGTCAAATGAGGCATTAAGTCCTGCCCTGCAGAGGATGAAGCCAGGCGTGGATTTGAAGCACAGCAATGCGGTGGGCTGCGGGGCATTAAGAAAATTCATACTGGTGTTCAGACAGGGAATAACAAGCCTGCCACCCTGTCTCCAGCCTGCTTCTTGCTTCCCCCAGCCCTGCTCTCAGGGTGGACAATCTTACCTGACTGCAGATGCCAGAAGGCCACCCCTGGCCATGACTTTCAGTCACTGCACATGAAAGGCTTTCCTGGAAGAAGCCCCTGAGGCACTTCCCAAACCACACTCTCACTGCCTCCCCTGGGAATACTGGGTAACTGGGACTCTGGAACTTGCTTTAGCAAAGGCCCCCTTCCTGCCAGCCCTCCAGCTCTCTGAGCTGCTGTCTTTTGCCATCCATCTACCTTCTGATCCCCAAGATTTAGGCAAGCTGAAGAGCACAGACCTGGGCCAAGCCTTCCAGAGGGACTCCTCCATGTTAGTTCCCTCAGTAGCACAGTCAAGTGACCCCGACCCTCGTGGGAGCCTCACCCAGGCCACCTTTGTGACTCCCAACAGGGTCTGGCTCTTGAAACTTTGTCATTGTGTCCTGGACCTCGGGGCAGGTTGAACACAAGCCAGCAGGACCTAGTTTTCCCATTGGGCCTTCTGACAATGGTACCCAGGTAACATGTATGTCAGGCAGTCACACAGAATGGCTGCAGATGGCTCTGAGCCTTATCCCTTCAGGACTAATGTGCATCACTTGTCAGTCATGGGAGTTACCTTGATAATTCTCTGAAATCACTTTCTGTGCAACTTTTCAGAGGCACTCCAAGTATGGTATGACTACCTGCCCAAGCTGGAGCATGCCAAGAGGATGCCAGTCTGTGCCAAGAGGATGCAGAACAGCAAAAGAGCTGTGACCATTTTGAGGAGCATTCATTTTACCGTCAGATTTGGAAAAAAAGGTCATTCACTAAGAACCATCTCCCCCAACCCCTAGAAATGTGGAAGATGACCAAGGGTGGAGGAAGGGACCCATCTCCACAGCTTCCCTAGGTGGGGCCAGAGGGGAGCTTGCCTCTCCAGGCAGCCTCCAGCCCATTCAGCTCACTTATGCCTTGCACAGGGAGCTTTGGAAAGCCAAGGTGCTGCCAGCTGTCCTATCGACCTGAACACCTCATAGAGAATCCACAGGTACTTGGCCTACCTTTGTCTTCTGCTCAATCCAGGCTTTGGACTGGGTGTGTCAGGCACACAGCAGTGTGAACTTCCTGCCTGGCTTCCACCTGCAGCTGTGTGAGTTCACACCTGGTTGATCCCGCACACCATGATGTCAGGGGCCATGGCCCTTGGGGTGGGGTACTCTTGTTCTCCACCGACAATGCAGAGAATGTTGGCTATGGACACTCTTAGCTCTGTTGCAATACACATTACTATAGACTAGGATCTCCTGCTGTGCCAGAGATCTCTGAACCTGTCTGCCCTTCCTGCACATGTGAAACTATGCTTTGAGCCTCTCCTTCCTTCCCTCTCCACCACCCCAGTCTTCAGGAATCATTTCACTCTATTTTTTACTTTTTTGAGGTCAACCTTTCTGGGATCCCGACAGCGGTGAGACTAGATAGTATTTATTTTAACATGGTGATCCTCATGCCAGTGAACTTGACTGAACCTTGCCAGAATGCACACAGGGATCCAAACATCACACGGTACCCCATTCATGCATGAAGTATGTTTTTTATTCATGAGAAACATTTGCAAAGGCTCAAGAAAATTAAAACCTTCAGGCAACTCAGCTTGAGAACCGGCTTAAGAGGAGCCATTTTTCTGCAGTGGATGCCAGGGCCAGTTGCTGGGATCAGCAGGATGCAGTACACCTGCTAGAGGAAACTGAAGTCCTCCTGCTAACCTGCTGACCCCCTTCCAGCCCTGGCTCTCCTCTGGAGCACTGAGGAGGTCCCAGCCTCCTCAGGCTCAACTGCTGGCACATCTTCTGGCTCTATATCGTCCCCACCACTCATGGTGCTGGTGGGCAGAGGGTGAGGCCACAGGGATTGGCTTGAGGGGTGGGCTGGGATTGCAGCTCCTCTCCTCCTGCAGTTGGCCAGGTAGTAGAGAGTCAAGCATTTGGGCTTCGTCAGTGGCCTTGGGCTGTAGTTCCTGCTGGCCCTGAGGTGACAGGGGTTGGGAGGTGGGAGAAGGCGGCTCACTCCAGACCGTCGCTGGTGTGTACAGGTGTACTCCACAGAACAGCGAGGCTATGGTGGGAGGCTGTGGCCTGAGACATGCTCTTTGCCCTGGTGTGGATCTGCTCTGGTGTCTGTGAGACCAGCTTAGATAGCGGGGCTCTGGCAGTGAAGCCTGTCTCGCTGTTCCAGGGGCTGGCCCCACAGCCAGGCTTACCAAGTACTCTCTAGATTTTGGGTCCTGGGAAGAACCCAAGGCCTGCACAAAGGTAACCTTGTTCTCCTTAGCTTCTTCTTGGCAGGGACCAAGCCACCAGGAGTTCATTGCAGGCTCTTTCATGGGCCTCTCCCACAGGGAGCAGCCATTCCAGGGGGTCCTTCAGGGTTGGGCTAACAGAACATGACAGCACATAGCAACCACACAAGACAGTGTCTTGTAGCTGGTCTAGGTTCCTCCCATAGAAGGCAGGGCCGCTGCCATCGTGGCAAACAAGATCACTCCTAGGCTCCAAATGTTAGCCTTGAAGGCGTCATGGTCCTCTCACAGAAACAGTTCTGGGGCACAATACTGTGGGCTCCTGCAAAACGTGCTCACCAGTTGTCCCTCAGCCAGCTGGTGGCTGATGCCAAAGTCAGATAATTTATGTTTATGCAAGAGTCCAACAGAAGCAGGTTGTCCAGCTTTAGGACCCTGTGCAGCACATGGTTTGGGTGGCAGTTAGTGCATGGCCAACAGGACCTGACTGAACAGTAACTTGGCCTTGCCTTCCCACAGGCCAGCCTGCATCTTCACATAGTGCTGGAGATCACCTCTGTCTGTGAGCTCCATCACCAGCCATGCGTGCTTGCCCATGCGCCTCACTTCTGGGAGCTGGAAAGCGTTTTCATGATGTAGGCTCTTGATGGTGTCCACTTCTTCTTGTAGCTTCGGCAAGCTGAAAGGATTGCTGTAGTTTTGTGGGGATCAGTTTCACTGCTTCCTAGCCGCTACCTGGCAGGCAAGCTTCCCCTGGCTACAGCTGCCCTAGCCAGTGATGTACAGGAAGTGGTACCTGGCCAGAGCATCACTTCCTGATGGAAAGCCTCACAGTCTTCTGTCATGGTGACTGCCTATCTCCTCTGTCTACAGTATCTGAACTATTCTATCAGCCAACACTAATAGTCAACTACCCTTACTACGATACTTAATAAAACAAGTGGGTAACTATGAGACGAACTGCATGTATGGCTAATGTACAACACTAGCTATACTAACTACACTAACAATACTAAGCAGCAAGACTTAAGTGCTATCTAAATAAAACTGAAAACAAAAAAAAGGAAAAGCACATATTAAGTCTAATAATGCTGTCTAACTAAAACTGGGGTGGGGAGCAAAAATTGAAAAAAAAGGTGCAAAAAAAAATTTGGGCAAAAAGTAGGTGGAAAAAAACAAACTAAAATAAATGGAAAAAAGAATAAATGAAATAGACCAAGAAACAAACAAACAAAAAACACCAACACCAACAAGCACAAATGCTAAGTTAGATGGGTTCAAGTCATACAGGTCACCAAAAATAGCTCCCTGGGTAAGGTGGACAAAAATCCAAGACCAGGGCCAGCGCTGTGGTATAGTAGGCTAAGCCTCTACCTGTGGCACTTGCATCCCATATGGCACTGGTTCAATTCCCAGCTTCTACTCTTCTGATTTGGCTCTCTGCTATGGCCTGGGAAAGCCAAGTCATGGGGCCCCTGCACCTCTGTAGGAGGCCCAGAAGAAGCTCCTGGATCCTGGTTTTGGATCGGCCCAGATCTGGCCATTGTAGCCATTTGAGGAGTAAACAATGGATGGAGGACCTTTCTGTCTCCCTGTCTGTAATTCACCTCTCATATGATAAATAGATAAAATCTTTAAAAAACAAAATCCAAGCCCAATCAGTGGCTTGTATATATATTTTTTTGAATTATGTAATACTTATGACTCCTTAGGAAGTCTGAACAAAAAATGGACCAGTCACAGCTGTAGATAATCCACAGGAATTTTCCCAAGAATCTTCCTTAAAAATAGGGATCCTAAGAGCTTTTTTCTTAGGTTGATGATAAAGTTTGGTGATTTTTTTTTTGATAAAGTAAAACCTGTAGGGAGACCTGGATGGAGTTCCAGGTTCCTGATTCCAGCCTGGCCTACCCCTGACTGTTGCAGCCATTTGGTGAGTGAATCAGCAGGTGAAAGATTGACCTCTCTCTCTGTCTCTGTCTCCGTCACACCCCACCCCCACAACTCTGCTTTTCAAATAAGTAAATCTTTAAAGAATTCTTCTAAAATTGTCAGAGATTCCCTTTGTCCTCTCTACTGTTCTACCACTCCCATTCTGACTCTTTTCATTCCCCCATCTGCACTGAAGTCCTGAAGTGCTGTTTGGGAATTGGGACATCACTCAATCTGGCTACTTCCTGCTGGACAGGGTTATCATATGAATCAGCAGTCAGGGACTCCATTGGCGGAGGTCTAAGGGCCCATGTTAATAGGGCTTGAATGTGACAGGGTCCTTTTGCCGCACCGTCTATAGTCAGGCAACTCTGGAAGAAATCAGTTGTGCAAAGTAATTTAGTATACAGGGTCTAAATAACAGTGGAATAAATAATATACAAAGTGGCTCTAGAAAAGATAATAGTCATGAAGTCAGTGCCAGTATTAAAAAAAAAAACCTTGAAATTGGAAATGTGAACTTTATTATTTCTTTGTGTATCTTATCAATCTTCTTTTGAATTAAATTAGAATTACCAGTGAGGCTGAAATAACACATTCTGCTAACTCCCAAACCCTAATTTATTTTTGAGTAAAAGGTAATCAGTCATAGTTTGGTTTTGTAAGACTCCTTGCTGGACCTGGCTTAACTCATCATTTATACATAATAAAGCTTTAACAGTGGCATTGGTTGCTTTATCAAGTACATAGGCCAACTGATTGATCTTTTTATAAGCCTATCCTAATCCAGGATCGGAAGGATAAGAGCACCCAGCATTGCCATTGTAATCACACCCCATTAGTTTAAGTTATCATCACAGGGACCTGGCAATGTGATGTAGCAGGAAAACTGCTGCCTGCGACACCAGCATCCCCTATGGGTACCTGGGTGCAGTGAAAGATGGCCCATCTACTTGGGCCCCTGAACCTACATGGGAGAACTAGATGAAGCTCCTGGCTTCAGCCTGACCCAACCATTGCAGCCATCTGGGGAGTCAACCAGCAGATGGAAGATTTCTTTCTGTCCCTGTCTGTCCCCCTCTCTCTGAAACTCTTTCAAATCAATCAACTTTTTTTTTTTTTGGTAAGGGTTATCATCACAGACGCATTGGGATATCATCAGCTGCATTGGGATTGAGTGCCTATAATGAGTTAACCTATGAGAGGAACAACTTTTCGCACTGAAAACAAGCCAGAATAGAATTTGGGGAGGACTGTATGTGAAATGTTGCCTCAAAGAAAGGCCCAACCTTTAAGCATAATTACTGCACTCAAGTAATTTACAATTGTCATGGAGGTTCAGTTATGCTTTGGAGGTTGCTGCAAGATATTCAAACACAGTCATCATCTATGGTAAATAAGATCAGCATAGAAAGCCCTAATTGAAGGAGACAAAGAGGAAATATTGTGTTGGGTTACAGTTGGACAGTTGACTTAGTGAAGCACCCAATCCTGATATATTTTGTTGCAGATGTTAATTGGAGAAGTCCCTCCTTGCATGCAAAAATGTCTTATTTTGTACAATGGCAGCTGGATGAACCCACAGATTTCCCAAAGGGGGAGGGGCTGAAGAATTTGGATCTACATGGACTATTACTGAAATGTTAGCAGTTATCAGAACAAATTCAGTGACATCCTTTTTATTTTATTTTATTTTATTATTATTTTTGTTTGACAGGCAGAGTGGACAGTGAGAGAGAGGGACAGAGAGAAAGGTCTTCCTTTGCTGTTGGTTCACCCTCCAATGGCCGCCATGGCCAGCGCGCTGTGGCCAGCGCACCGTGCTGATCTGAAGGCAGGAGCCAGGTGCTTATCCTGGTCTCCCATGGGGTGCAGGGCCCAAGGACTTGGGCCATCCTCCACTGCACTCCTGGGCCATAGCAGAGAGCTGGCCTGGAAGAGGGGCAACCGGGACAGAATCCTGCGCCCCGACCAGGACTAGAACCCGGTGTGCTGGCGCTGCAAGGCGGAGGATTAGCCTGTTGAGCCATGGCGCCGGCCGTGACATCCTTTTTAAATCTTTATACAGCTATATACTCCTGCACCTGACTCTTCTGGCTGTAAATGGCCAATTCTAAAACATTGATATTTTTCTTTTACTGAGGTGATTGTCAGTTTGACAATATATCACAGTTTTTTTTTTATCCAAAAGATGGTTATTACATTTTTTATACTAGTTATTGCAAGGCAGTGTGAGGGGCTGGCCCATGTACACAGTGATTGTAGATTGAGCATCTAAACTGGAAAGGATGTGGGGAAAAAGGCACACTAATTCACTGCTGGTGGGAATGCAAACTGGTAAAGCCACTATGGAAGTCAGTTGGAGATTCCTCAGAAACCTGAATATAGCCCTACTATACGACCCAGCCATCCCACTCCTCGGAATCCACCCAAGGGAAATTAAATTGGCAAATAAAAGAGCTATCTGCTCACCCACATTAGAGACCAGGATGAAGCCCCTGGCTCCTAGCTTCTGCCTGACTTAGCCCTGGTCATTGTAGTTACAGCAGATGGAAGATCTCTCTGACCATTGTTCTCCCTATTGCTCTTTCAAATCTTAAAAATATACATTTGAAATTGTTTTATTTTTATTGGAAAAATCACTCCATCCTCGATTATCACTTTTCAAATATATCCTATTTATTTCTGTAATTTTATGAGGCTCTCACGGAAAAGACATGGGCTTTCTGCTACTATCTTCCTATTTCTTAATTTCTTCCTACTACCTTTTAGTTTATGTTTCCCCCTGACTTCTCAGATGTTTAATATATTCTTCCCTTCTGCTGCTTCTGCTTCATGTGAAAAGTTTATTATATGTATTGTCTTCTTTTTTTCTACTGGCTGCACTCCTTAGACAACTTTTCTCTAATAGATTGGGTAGACGACATTATGGCTGCTACATCTAAGCTGAAAGGTGTGTCTGTGGTTACATCTCTGGTCTGTGCTACAATAACATGGTGATGAAATGATGGGCAGACAACAAAACAACTATACCAAATAATAACTTGGGAAATGAAACAATTTCAAATAAGTGCTATTGACTGATAATTTACTAAGAAGTGTATTTCCTCCAGTTATCATTCTAATTCTGGTTTATAAATCTGTTGCACTACAGTATCTTTTTTTATGAAACAGAAGCTCACTGCTCAAACAAATCTATTGCATCATAGGAAGTATCACCAGTTTTTCCAAATACGTTATGAATCTCAATCAACTATATTAATTTATGGGGACATCCCTAAATGTAAGATAAAACAATGTAGAACGTACCTGGCTGGGATGTTTTTTGTCCCCCAAAAGGTTCTTGTCCTGGAAGCTTGGTCCTCTAGGGTGACAGTATGGAGAAGAAGCTGGATCTTTGAGTCTTGGTGGGAGCAGACCTTAGGTCACTGAGGACACAGCCTTTGAAGGAGAATGCTGTATCCTAGAGTGAATTCATAAGAGCAAATTGTTGCAAAAGCGTGCGCGTGCCTCCCCAGCTCACTTTCTGACTCCCTGAATAAGATATAATCCCTTCCCTACACACACCCTCACCATGGCCATCTGCCGCGATGTGCCCGCAGAGCTGAGCTAATGCCAGCACCATGCCTTATGAACCTTCTAAACTATGAGCTAAATGAACATCTTTACTTCTTAAGTACCCTGCCTCAGGCCATTTCATTACCACAACGAAAAACGGACTAATATATATTACCGGAAACAATCGAAATATTATCCCAAAATTAGCCCATGCTACCAGAAAGCACATGACCATCACACTGCGATGGGTGAAGAGAATTTGATGTAAATACCAGTACCGGTTTCATTCAGTACTCTTGACTCTGTAACCTGTAGAAAAGGCTCAAATCAAGTTGCGGCAGAGCTCCGTGAGCAGCATGCCCAGCCAACTCGCCGAGGACGCCGTGCCTTTGAGGGGGCGCCTGTGGCCTGGGATCAGAGTGGTGGCCGCTGCATCACTGCGGAGGCCCTCAGGAGCTGGCAGGCGGGCCAAGGCAGGGTCGTGGACCCAAGCTCGGCTGTCACTGCGGGCCTTGGGCGGCAGAGCCGTGGCCGGGCGTGACTGCCCTGTCCCAGTTAGAGCAAACCTCACCTCGTCCCAGCAAAGGCCTTAATGCCCCCCGAAGCTGGGAGCTGAGCCCGGCCGGATGACGGGTGGAACGGTTGGGGGCTATGGCGGTTGGTCTGTGTTCTACCAGAACCTGGTGTTGGAGAGAAAAACGGCCGCCTGGAGATGTCCTGGCCTCCGCCCCACCCCGACCTGAGATTTCCTGGCCGTTTATAGAAGGCCTGTGGATATAATATGAGAAAGCTGTGAGAGGGGCCCTGGGAACCTGGCGGTGAGAAACCAAATAGATCCGTCTTGAAACATAACTTGGCACCTGTTCAAAATTCCCATTTCACAGCCTCTTGCCTGCGCATTTAGACTGTTGAAACAGGATGTAGTACTCACTGACTGTTACCATGCAAAATAGCATATTCTATGAGCAATGGCATAGCAGGTGGGACAAAGGAAATCACTTGGTAGTAATAAACCTAAGGGGATATGTTAGCAGTATAAAATAAAACATACAGAAGAAACACACTGAAGAACCAAGAATTTATATTAAATGGGAAAAATATAATAATAACCCAGGTGATTGGATTTTTGTGAGAAATCAATCATTCAAATAGAAACCAGATTGAGATAACCTTCCAAGTAAAAGGAAGAGAGAATATTCAAGAAATGTTGAAAGTGGAAATGGTAACAACTGGGAATATCAATTTTAGGAAAACAGAGTAATAAAAGTCAGATGGGGGCCAGCACTGTGGGTAGTAGGTGAAGCCTCTGCCTGCTGTGCTGGCATCCCACATGGGTGCTGGTTAGTGTCCTGGCTGCTCCTCTTCCAATCCAGCTCTCTGCTTCTGGCCTGGGAAAGCAGAATAAAATGGTCCAAGTGGCTGGGGCTCCTGCACCCGCATGGGAGACCAGGAAGAAGCCTGGCTCCTGGCTTCTGATCTGCCCAGCTCCAGCTGTTTTGGCCTCTTGGGGAGTGAACCAGTGGATGGAAGACCCTTCCTTCTGTATCTGCTCTCTGTCTGTAACTCACTCAAATAAATAAATAAAAAATCTTAAAAAAAAATCAGATAAAAGCAGGACAGCCATTTGATCTAGTAGAAAGACACTGCTGAGACACCTGCATCCTGTGTCAGAGTACCTGGCTCCAGTCCCAGCTACAATCTTGATCCCAGCTTCCTGCTACTTCACACCCTTGGAGGTAGCAAGTGATGGCTCAAGTACTTGGGTCCTGCCACACACATGGGAGACCCAGACTGAGTTCTTGGCTCCCAGCTTTGGCCTGGTCCAGACCTGGCTGTTTCAGGTGTGTGAATAGTAAACCACTGGCTGGGTGATTCTCTGCCTGTCCCCACCCCCCACCCCTGTGTGTGTGTGTGTGTGTGTATGTTGCTTCTCAAATAAAATAAAACTAAAATTGAAAAATGAAATGTTAATTACCTTGTTGGATACAATAGAGTATGTACATGAAATGAACTTTTAAGATAATTTTCCAAAAATTCTTTCAAATGCAATGAATTGTTCAAAGTTCAACATTTCCAACATGATACGCTTTTTAAAACCTAGATTAAAATTCAGTTATACCACTAGCTTGCCTTTCTCTTGAGTTCCCATGTGTAGCTGTTGAAAATGGGTCCTGTATGATACAAATTATGTGTTTCAAATGTCCATGGTTGGACAATGTCCTTGCTTACTTGTTTGTATGAAATAGTGTTGTCTCATGATTCCCTGTTAAAAGGCAGTGGCAGCCGGCGCTGCGGCTCACTAGGCTAATCCTCCACCTGCGGTGCTGGTACTCTGGGTTCTAGTCCTGGTTGGGGCGCCAGTTCTGTCCCAGATGCTCCACTTCTGATCCAGCTCTCTGCTGTGGTCCGGGAAGGCAGTGGAGGATGGCCCAAGTGCTTGGGCCCTGCCCCTTCATGGGAGACCAGGAGAAAGCACCTGGCTCCTGGCTTTGGATCAGCTCAGTGCTCTGGCTGTAGAGGCCATTTGGGGGGTGAACTAATGGAAGGAAGACCTTTCCCTCTGTCTCTCTCTCTCTCTCACTGTCTAACTCTGCCTGTCAAAAAATAAAAAATAAAAATAAAAAAAGGCAGTGTCAACCTCCGTTCCTATTGTCATGCTTTCAGAGAATAACTATCATATAGGGATAAATAAAACTATGGTTTCTACATACAGGCAGGTGCTATTGTCGAAATAAGCTTAATCCACACACATCTCAGTTCCATGCCTGGTACCTCTTCATAGTATTTTTAAAAAAGATTTATTTATTTGAAGTCAGAGTTACAGAGAGAGGGAGAGAGAGAAAGGCAGAAGCAGAGAGAGAGAGAGAGAGAGAGAGAGAGAGGGAAAGAGAGAGAGAGAGAGAGAGAGAGAGAGAGAGAGAGAGGTCTTCCATCCACTGGTTCACTCCCTAGATGGCCACAATGGTCATAATTGCACGGATCTGAAGCCAGGAGCCAGGAGCTCCTACCAGGTCTCCCATACAGGTGCAGGGGACCAAGGACTTGGGCCATCTTCCACTGCTTTCCCAAGCCATAGCAGAGAGCTGGAACAGAAGTAGAGCACCCAGGACTTGAACCAGGGCCCATATGGGATGCTGGCACTGCAGGTGATGGCTTTGTCCACTATGCCACAGCACCGGCCCTTCATAGTATGATGAATTTTACCTCATGACCCTTTCCTGACAGCAAAATTCAGACATGTTCTGTCTAATAATGAGCCTAAAATTGAAAATGTGTGTTTCCCAACCTCTTTCATCACAAAAAGATAATTTATATAAACTATACACATACATAATTGTAAGTGGTGATGATGATAGAATGGTAGATGGTAGACACTATAACAGAATCAGCTATGGTTGTTCTTATTAGTAATCTGCATCATAAAAAGAGGATTATTTAGTGGTGAAGCTGACTGTTAGGACTCCCACATCTCACATTGTATTGCCTGAGTCTGAGATCTTGTTCTTTTTCCTATTCCAGCTTCCTGTGCAGCACTGGCAGCAGTAGGCAATGGCTCAAGTACTTGAGCCCTTGGCTCCTGGCATATGGGGAGTGAACCATAGATGGGGTTCTCTCTCCTTTGTCTCTCAAAATCATATAAAAATTTTTTAAGGATTTATTTATTTTTTTTCATAATTTTTTAAAATTTATTTGACAGGCAGAGTTAGACAGTGAGAGAGACAGAGAGAAAGGTCTTCCCTCCACTGGTTCACCCCCCAAATGGTCGCCATGGCCGGAGCTACGCTGATCCAAAGCCAGGAGCCAGGTGCTTCCTCCTGGTCTCCCATGCAGGTGCAGGGGCCCAAGCCCTTGGGCCATCCTCCACTGCCCCACCCCCCCCGGGCCACAGCAGAGAGCTGGACTGAAAGAGGAGCAACCGGGACTAGAACCTGGCACCCACATGGGATGCTGGCGCCACAGGCGGAGGATTAATCAAGTGAGTCACGGCGCCAGCCCCCAAGATTTATTTATTTATTTGAAAGTACACAGAGAGAAGGAGAGGCAGAGAGAGAGAGAGAAGTCTTCCATCCGCTGGTTCACTCCCCAATTGGCCGCAATGGCAGGAGCTGCGCCAGTTCAAAGCCAGGAGCCAGGAGCTTCTTCCAGGTCTCCCAAGTGGGTGCAGGGGCCCAAGGACTTGGGCCATCTTCTACTGCTATCCCAGGCCATAGCAGAGAGCTGGATTGGAAGTGGAGCAGCTGGGACTAGAACCAGCGCCCATATGGGATGCTGGCCCTTCAGGCCAGAGCTTTAACCTGCTGTGCCACAGCGCCGGCCCCAAAAAACATCATTTTATTATTTTTTAAAATATAGGGTTTTTTTTTTTTTTTTTTTGGCCAATAGGAAGAACCTGGCATGACGCATACAAAAACTTTTTTTATATATCACATTGAATAACTAAGTCTCCTAACAAACATTGGGGCTGGAGCTGTGGCATAGTGAGTAAAGCTGCTGCCTGCAGTTCCAGGATCCCATATGGGTGCCAGCCATTTGGGAAGTGACCAGTTGATGGAAGACCTCTCTCTCTCTCTAACTCTCTTCCTCTGCTTCTCTGTAAACCTGCCTTTCAAATAAATAAAAAGAACTTTAAAAACGTAACTTCCAGGTATTTAAAGGTGCAAGATAGCTTCTGTTTTGTTATAGTATTTTATCTAACGATTTTTAAAATGTACTAAATATTTTTATTGATACAAGTAAACCAATGAAGCTTGTCATTTTTAAAGTTGTTTCATACTTTATTTTCTAATTACACTAGTTTACATTTGATTTCTTTACATCATTTTCAAATGATGGGAAAGGAAACTTTCAAATCAGTCAGCTCTAATTAGCTGTTATTAATTTATAGAGTAAAAGGACATAAAGGGATTCATTAAAGTCTTAAGAATAAAAATGTTACCAGAGCTATTAATATTATTAACTATAAACATTAGTGAACTATAGAGCAACTGAAATTCTGTAAAATGTCTTCAAGCAATTTAGGGACTTCCATCTATTAGTCTTATGTTTAATTAAATGATGTTGGTAGCAATTAAAGATCACATTGATATGAGTATTATATTCTACGTGTTCCTTCTATCATGGGATTCAAAGACTGCAAGCAACCAAAACAAATGATAAACAGAAATGTCGAAGACATGCATCTTCTATCATACACAGTCTTGGATAACAAGTGAAGAGAGGCAGATACAGCTCTAGGAATGGTACACATAAAAAATATATATATTATGAATCCTTCCCACAATTCTGTGAGGCAGCTATTATTTTCCTTATCCCCTTCTTACAGGGTTTGGGGTACAAGCTATCTGAGCTCAGGACCCGTGTTGTTCACTTTCCATTGCATTGCCTCAGAAATTCCTAGTAGTTGGGAAGAAAAGTCCAGGACACTTTCAAATTGCAGTACTCATTCTATACCTGAGAGTCTAGTATCTTTAAAAACTCCTAGTAAGACTTGATTTAGATTGCTTCTCGGTCTTTTGGCTAAGATCAAGTGTGAAGACTTGATTTAGATTTTTGTTCTTTTTTGACCAGGAAGAAAAAAAAAGCAAGGATAAAAAGGATGGTGGTTGAAGGTAAACCAGAAATATAAAGTAGTGTGTAAAAGTTCATGTGTGGCTGGCGCCTCGGCTCACTGGCTAATCCTCCGCCTGAGGCGCCGGCACCCCGGGTTCTAGTCTTGGTTGGGGCGCCAGATTCTGTCCCGGTTGCTCCTCTTCCAGTCCAGCTCTCTGCTGTGGTCCGGGAAGGCAGTGGAGGATGGCCCAGGCCCTTGGGCCCTGCACCCGCATGGGAGACCAGGAGGAAGCACCTGGCTCCTGGCTTCAGATTGGTGCAGCGCACTGGCCGTAGCGGCCATTTTGGGGGGTGAACCAAAGGAAGGAAGACCTTTCCCTCTGTCTCTCTCTCTCTCACTGTCTAACTCTGCCTGTCAAAAAAAAAAAAAAAAAAAAGTTCATGTGTATCCCAAAAGTGAAAGTTACCCTTAATAAGCAGGATAACAATAAACATGTCATACCAATAAATCTTTTTAATGATTATGATAGGTAACACCAAGAACCCCACTTTCATTTCTGATACTTTACTGTCAAGCCACAGTTAATACTGGATATTAAATCTGTACATGGTAGTAATATAGTTAGGTATTTTATTGAAAACATACTTTTATCTATTTGACTACTCAGAGTTACTCTGAAGTCAATACTGATAGCAGCTTATACTTATATTAAAGAAATCAGCGTCATACATACCTTAATGTTTATGCAAGATAGATTAAATTAAGCTAAATTACAAGTTACAGAGTTTTATTAGCAACTATTTAGTCAATGGCTAAAACCAATGGCTGTTTCTCAGTAAAAGAAGTGATTCCATCATTCATAGTTTACGGATTCTTGAGGATACTTTGTAATGATAAGAAGCTGAAATTAAATGATTATCATGAAATTCGATTCAGTAAACTTTGTTCTACAATATTACTATTGAGGGTTTTGTGGGACTTCTAGACATTTGTCAAACTTGGCCTTCCAGATGTCACCAGCACAAGTTTCTTTCTAACTAAGTTAAGGGAGAGCACTGCCTCACATCACCACCTCCATGCCTCAGAGTGGGGAAGATAGGGTTGTCCCTTATTAGGAATCAGTAGTTTGATTTAAAGCATGTCTTTCAAAATCAGGTTTTAATTAAGAAAGAGTAAAAATCATGACACCATAGTTCAGGTTTGGCGGAGACAGCAAGGTGAAGGTTTTTTTTTTTTTTTTTTAAGAATTATTTTATTTATTTGAAAGGCAGAGTGATGGGGTGGGGAGGGAGAAGTGGAGAGAGAGTGAGAGAGAGAGAGAGAGAGAGAAAGAGGAGAGTAAGCAAGAGAGCAAGCCATCCACCATCTGCTGTTTCACTGCCCAAAAATGGCCACAACAGCCAGGGCTGGGCCAGGTTGAAGCCAGGAGTCAGGAACTTTATCCAGGTCTCCCAAATGGGTGGCAGGAACATAAATACTTGGGCCATCTTCCTGTGCTTTCTCGGGTACATTAGCAGGGAGCTGGATAGAGAGCAGAACAATGGAGACTTAAATCAGAACTCTGATGTAGGATGCTGGTGTTACTAGCAGTGGCTTAACCTGCTGCGCCTCAATGCCAGCCCAAGGTGAGGATTTTGAAGAGAGAGATTCAAAAAATCTTTTGGTACTGACAGTTGATGCTGCTTGTTAAAAAGCTGATTGGCTGGCGCCGCAGCTCAGTAGGCTAATTGGAGCGGTGCCGGCACACCAGGTTCTAGTCCCGGTTGGGGCACCAGATTCTGTCCCAGTTGCTCCTCTTCCAGTCCAGCTCTCTGCTGTGGCCCGGGAAGGCAGTGGAGGATGGCCCAGGTCCTTGGGCCCTGCACCTGCATAGGAGACCAGGAGGAAGCACCTGGCTCCTGGCTCCTGGCTTTGGATCAGTGCGGTGCGCTGGCTGTAGCAGCCATTAGGGGGGTGAACCAATGGAAAGGAAAACCTTTCTCTCTGTCTCTCTGTCTCACTGTCCCCTCTGCCTGTCAAAAAAAAAAAAAAAGCTGATGAAATTCCTAGAATGAACAACCAAATATTTGCTTAGCTGGGCAGTCCCTGAAGAGAACTGTTGAAGGTTGACCCGATAATCAAGTCCTGTTCCTGCTGACAGTGAAATGTGGTTTTTGATTTTGTGTGGGGGCTGACTGAGAACAGACGATTTTTGTCTTTAGATTTATATTCTTTTTATCCTTCTATCCCAAGGTCTTATGCCCAGATTTCTTTAATTTACTTCACCATATATAAACCCCACTGGTCTTGTTTGTTTTTGTTTTTTAAAAAAGATTTACACATTTATTTCCGGGGAAGAGTTAGAGGGAGAGGGAGGAGGGAGAGAAAGGGGGGAGATAGAGGGTGAGAGAGACAGATATCAATCTTCCATCCACTGGTCACTTCTTAAATGACTGCAATGGCCAGGGCCAAAGACAGCCCAAAGCAGGGTCTCTCATATGGGTGTCAAGGGCTGAAGCACTTTGGCCATCTTCTGCTTTCCCAGGCACATTAGCAGGAAGGTGGATCAGTAGTGGAGTAGCCAGTACTCGAACAGTGCTCATATGGGATGCCTGCTGTAGCCTACGCTGGTCTTTAAACTTGATTGTTTCACCAAGCAGAAGACCTTAATTCATTCGGTAACTTTCCCTGCCAACTTAGTCTATGGACTTGGTAACATCCATCTACCGCAGTGCCAATACAGGGCCAACACACATGGTTATAAGCATCAGGGTATCAAAATGGCAAATTTCCTTGCTCCTGAACTCGGTCCTGACCATGCTAGTCATTGCAGAGTTCCCTGTGGTGACTCGTTCTCCTAACTCCTTTCCCAAGTCACAAGAATCACCAAACGAAACCTTTAAATCCTACACTCATTTGATTTCCCATTCTCATTCTCTGGTTTACTCTGTTGGTCTCTTGTTTTTCATCCACCAACCCCTTGTTCTCTTTCCACTGTAATCCATATATACTGCTATATCCATGTGAAATCCTTTCTTATTGGAAGTATCATCTTCTTCCTTAACTTTCTGGATTATAAGGCTTATTTCACACTTTGAACAACATTCATCCTGTTACAAAACAGCTGGACGGTTGTTTGACCTAGCGGTTAAGACACTACATAGGACACCCACATCCCATAGCAGAGTGTCTGTGTTTGATGTCCAGCTCCAGCTCCTGATTTCAGCTTTCTGCTTGTTCACACTCTGGGAGACAGCAGTGTTAACTCACGTAATTTGGTCCGTATCACTCACATGGGACATCTGGATCGAGTTCATGATTTTTGGCTCTGGCCCCAGCCCAGCCCCAGTCATTGCAACCATTTGGGGAGTGAACTAGCAAAAAGGAGCACTCTCTCTTTCTAAGTGTCTGTCACTGTGAAAAATATTAATAAAAAAAAGACATCATGAACTAATTGAAGAAAATGGTTGATTTTGTTTTATTTCAAGGAGGGACACTCTTTGCTACTGTAAGATTTTTTTGTGATTTTAGAGTTTTGTTTAAATGAAATATTTGGCTTAATAAAAATTTAAACTTTTCAACTAGATATACTATATTGCCAATAAATATCACATATGATTGCTTACTACTTTAGTCTTCTTTGAGTTTATATTTTCTGCGTATAAGCAGTCTTAAAACTTTTTTTTGGCTTTTTAAGGCCAAACTTTTAATTCTGAATGACTCAGAAATATATTTAAATTTTTGACTTTCATGGGAATGCAGAAAAAATGTTTCCTTATTCACACAGATATGATATGCATTTCATACAGCTTGCCTCATTTATTCCCAGGCTAGAGGGTATGATGACTGTTTTCATATCATGATGACAGATGAGGTGATTTGTCCAAGTGCCCACTGTTGTCAAAGTAAGTTTACTGAGTACAAATTCTATTCTACCCTGTGCCTGAGAATGCTTTGGGTCATTTTATCTGAGCTAGTAGGGCTGCCACGTTTATCTCACGAGTGTGACACGTTGCTCTTTATGGATGCCAAAAGAAACTTCATCTGGCAGTGAGAATCACTCTGCAAAAGTGGTTACTTCCTTCTGGGCTTATTTCTCTCTGGCCACTATGGCTGCTTTTCCTGGAAAAGTCTAAACAAGTTTCTACCATCGCATCCCACCTTCTTTCTTAATGACTATCCTCATTGTCCATTTGGAAGATTTCTCTCTGTTTTTTCTCTATCTCTTTCTCCGTCACTCTGCCTTTCAAATAACTAACTAAATAAATAAATATCTTTCAGAAAATTCCTTTTTTTAAAAAAAATCTAATCACCCATAATCCTACTACCCAAAAATAACCAATGCTAATACTGAATTTTTATTTCTTTTCAGAATTGCAATGACTAAATCCTTAAATGCAAGGCAAAGAGATGGAGTAGAGAATTTCTTCCAGTGCCACACTGTATGGTTTCTCACAAAAAACATATCAGGGGCCGGCGCTGTGGTGCAGTGGGTTAACGCCCTGGCCTGAAGCTCTGGCATCCCATATAGGTGCCAGTTTGAGACACGGCTGCTCCACTTCCAGTCCAGCTCTCTGCTATGGCCTGGGACGGCAGTAGAGGATGGCCCAAGTCCTTGGGCCCCTGCACCCATGTTGGACACCCGGAAGAAGCTCCTGGCTTCGGATTGGCACAGCTCTGGCCATTGCGGCCAATTGGGGAGTGAACCATCAGATGGAAGACCTCTCTTTCTCTCTGCCTCTCCTCTCTCTGTGTAACTCTGACTTTCAAATAAATAAATAAATCTTTAAAAAAGTACCTATCTTCATTCTATGCTTTCTACTTTCCCATTTGTCTACCCTTAAGCTTCTGTATGATAATACATGGCTCTCGGTTTGGGAAGACCTGTTTTTACTGAACTATATGATTTCTCTCCCTTTTATTCTTTAATGCATTCTAGTTGGATGCAAGCATCCAATTCTTTGGATACACAGCATCTGAATCCTTTCCCTGACTACCTACCTATTGGCCTTGGGACTCATCCATTGCTTTGGTCCAACCACATTCTAAGACAGTTCTTTTCAACTGTGGATGTTTTGGCTTCCATAACAGCATGCCCATCATATTTTGGGCCTCCAGCACACAGGTTCTCCTAAAGGATTGAATTTCCATGTTTGGCCCATAATTTCTAAACCAAATTTAATCTGGGTGTGACTCTTCCTTTATTGGAGTCAAACTAACCTTGAATAAATCCTTTTGCAGACATGCTAATTCTCTCTACTCAGACAGTGAATTCTGAGTAAGCAGGACTGGTTTCCTTTCATCTCTGCCACTATTTAATTAAGGTTTTGCTTTAGTTTTAACTGACAATTTAACAAAACAAATTTTCCAATTTTATTCTGATCATATATCTTGTGAAGAAGGATTATCTCCTGCCTACCACCAAAAGCAACCTTGAGGGCTTTCTTGTGCTTGTTCATAAATGATTGCCTCCTGGTCCTACTCTTCACCCTGATAATTACTTAGGTGACTATGAAAATGAAGGAAGTTGTTTTCCCCAGTTTTCCTGCCAGCCTGGTGCTGAACCTGAGTTCTTCCTTAAAATAAAATGATATGGCTCCAAATATAAATTTCATCACTTTCTGATTTGGGGAGATTGGATGTAGTAGTTGAGCAATTTGCAGCAGGCTCTTTGTCTACAAAGTGGGAATAACAAATTCCTACCTCACAGAGATATTGTGAGGATTAATACGTTAAAGAATACTAAGCACCTGACATTTAAACCTTAGTGTGTCTTCCCTGTCAAATTATTTCTTTTCCTTCTCTCTTTCAAAGACCGCTTCTACACCTGTCCTAAAGAAGGAAGCCCAAATCTATTTTGACACTTTGTAAAACTGCACATGTCCACGAGCTCTGTACCTTACAGACACATCTTGGGAAGGTAATTGTGGCTCCAGTTTACTGTTTTCCAAAGATCTTTTGCCATAAGGATGCTCTGTATGTCACGATTGGAGGTTCCATGTGAGAAATGCTATAGATTATAGCTTTGCCTTGAAGAGCTACAATACATATTAGCTTCCTAATGTTTCTTAAAGAAGTCCTGGGGTAAATACATTTATTTATTTTACACACTTACTTTTACTGTGGGCCCTTTTCTTACATAAAACAACTTTTAGTTTCCTAAGGAACACATTGTGATTTCCTTCCTTGGCCCTAACCACATCAGTCCCCTCATCTCCTTTTAGTAATAAGTGGCATGTGTGGTGCAGATTCTTTTACCAATTTGTGTGGTGGTAGGGGGAGTGGTTAGAGAAAAATTTGGAAATTTGAATTGGAATGAATACATTCTAGGCTAATACACAGCACGCTGTTCTTAGTGATTATTCCAAGGTACCTGGAAAAGTCTGTGGAAAGGAAAGTAAAAGATAAGTTAATTTTAGTGCGACAAATTTTGAAAACCATGCATATTGGGATATTCAAAAGTTCACATAAATGCATAGTATATACAAAGTTACACATGCATTTCAAAAATGTTTTGCACCAAAATATATTCTTTTAATTCTAGAAGTGCCTGTGTATGTCATGAATGCGAAGACACAAACGTCAGACCTGCAATCAGATAATCAAAATTTGGCACAGTGAATGCATAAGGTACAGATTATTTCACTCTGAAACCCCAAGAGGCTGTGCAAGTATGGGTACTGTTTCCTATTGGTGCAGAAGTGAGTCCCATCTCACCCCCCACAACTGCTTTCTGAAGGTGGGCAGATGAGGCTCATAGCGCCCTAGGGTCCAGCCAGAGCCACAGCTTGTTTGCATCAATTCTGACGTCCCACCCTTCTGCCCAATAAAGGATAAGGTTCAGAGGGCCGAGAAAGCTGTTGTTGAGCAACATCATCATTGCTTTACAAGCATGGCTTCGTAGTTCCGAACTCCAGCAGTCAATCAGGGACGTGGGTTAAGAGCTTTTTCCATGTAAAAGCCTGGACTCTGCTACTGCCCCATTCCTCCTAAGAGCCTTCGCTCTCTGCCTCCAAGCTCTGCTTTCTAGATAGGCCTTTATTAACAACGCCGCAGCAGGACATTAGCATTCATTCTGGGTTCCTGCTTTGCGGAAAGAAGCTGAGCAGAGGACAATGCTGCCGCCCAGCGAATCTGCGACGAGCAGACAGTGTCGGTCAACTTTCCCGACACTACAGCCTTCCGTTAAATCCCGATTCTGAGTCCCGGCCTGAGAGATTTTAACAGGTCAAGAATTGGAAAACGGGTGGATCTGGGTAAAAGACAGCGTGATTCTGGACAACTGGCGAATTTAGTTATTCTGTGGGGGGGGGGGAGCAATCTTCCGGGTCTCTGGCAGGGTCTGAGTCCTTGCGGGTCAAGGGATCACAGACGTCGCTTTTCTTTGGCACAATCCCCGCAGCGACTTCCGGCGTCTCCCGGGCAACCACAGCCCGGCCCCGCCCACCCGCCGGGCGCCCCGCCCACCGCCGCCGCGGTTTCTATGGCGACCCCGGCGCGCGACGTTCGGATTCCCTAGGTGGTGAGAGAAACCCCGCGTGTGCCCTGGCGTGCCTCGCCCGACCTTGGACGCGAGGTTTCTCGTCCAGAACAGAGAGAGAGAGGGAAGGAGAGCTAGCTGTCTCATGTGCTCGCTCAGCCTCAGACACCCAGAGTGGCCAGAGCAGGGAGCTGGGAACTCGGTCCAGGTTCCACGTGGTTGGCAGGAACCCTCACTGCGGCCTTCCTGGGTCTATATTAGCAGGAATCTGGAGGCTGGAGCTGGAGCCAGGTTGGAAGCTGGGTACTCTGCTGCGGGACTTGGGCACCAGTTAATGGTGCCTTAACCACTTAGGCCAAACACCTGCCCCAGAACTCTGAATTCAAAGTTTGCTAAAGGAGAAAGAACAAAGTGAGTGAGTATTTCAGAATGTTTGCATTTATCATGTAAATGTTGAGAAGGAAACATCAGTGGCATGCATGATTACTGAGCCATGAACCTAAGATGTATCCTAACAGCCATGAACCTAAGAGGTATTTATTTCTGTATCACAAGGTAGCAAAATAGTGTAAGCCTTACCTCTTCCTCCTGTTTTTATGAGTGGGGAAACTGGTGTGTTTCTGCTACTTACACAACAGCATCTTGGATTAAAATAACTTGAAAAAAAGTGCAATTCACCTTACACAAGCTTGTGAAGGAAGTAACTGATGGGGAAAACTCTCCTAGTTTTTCCTGCCCCCAATTTAACATAGAAGTTTCAGGAATCTCTAAGCCAGGACTAAGGTAAAAGACTCCCCTGGGCCGGCGCCCTGCTCACTAGGCTAATCCTCTGCCTGCGGCGCCGGCACCCTGGGGTTCTAGTCCCGGTCGGGGCGCCAGATTCTGTCCCGGTTGCTCCTCTTTCAGTCTCTGCTGTGGCCAGGGAAGGCAGTGGAGGATGGCCCCAGTGCTTGGGCCCTGCACCCGCATGGGAGACCAGGAGGCACCTGGCTCCTGGCTTCGGATCTGCGCAGTGCGTCGGCCAAAGTGGCCTTTTGGGGGGTGAACCAACAGAAGGAAGACCTTTCTCTCTGTCTCTCTCTCTCATTGTCTAAATCTGCCTGTCCAAAATTGGCAGAAATGCTCATGTGCTCTGCTCTGGAATAGTTAGAGATAAACAATGACACTAAATGAGAGTGTTTTTAAAATTTATATAATGAGAAGAAATTTCATGTATTTCATATATACAGTTTTAAGAGCATAATTATACTTTCCACTTTACCCTCCTTTCCTCTCTCACTCTCACCCTCTCCTTTTCTTATTTTTCATTTAATTTTTACAATGATATACTTTCAATTCACTTTATTATTACAAGCTTGCAGGAAAACTGCCAGTTTGAGAACTGCTTACAGCATGAAAAATCCCACTATTGTGCACTGCCCTAGTCATGAAACCACTATTCTCTATCAGGCTGACCTTGAACAAGTTATTTAAACATGCTAGCCCTCAGTTTCCTAATCTGGAAAATAAGAATGTTTTATAATGTCAAATGCATTTTCTTAGTGGTAGAATCCCTTCCTTAAAAGGAATCTCCGTATTTGGAATGAACTTCTGTAGTTGAAGTAATGAGAGTTTCAGCTCCTGAGGTTCCTTCAGTTCCCAAGCCCCCCATCACGGTCTCTGGTTCTCCTTGCAATCCTGGAGCTCTGCAGAATGCGTGAAAGTAGCTAGATAGTATTTCTTCGTGATCTGTATTTGCTCCTTTGCCTTCTAATACCAGGGATGAGTAATTTTCCCCTAGAAAATTCCATGATACCAATTACTGTTACTTTCAGGACAGACATGGTTATCTTTAGAAACTATTTGTCAAAGAGAATAAAAACACATTTAAGAGAAATTGCCCATGTATATTGTTTAGTATTAGCATCATGTGTATAGCGTTATGTATTTTTTATTTAGCAACTCATAAAGATGTATTGATTTATGAGACTCAGTTTAAATTTTTAGTCTAAAAATAGTAATTCTATGTATTTGTTGGCTAGAAAGTGAATTTATTTTATTTTTTTATTTTTTTTCCATTTTATTATTAAACTTTTATTTATTGAATATAAATTTCCAAAGTATAGCTTATGGGTTACAATGGCTTCCCCCCTCCCATAACTTCCCTCCCGCCCGCAACCCTCCCCTTTCCCGCTCCCTCTCCCCTTCCATTCATGTAAAGATTCATTTTCAATTCTCTTTATATACAGAAGATCAGTTTAGTATATATTAGGTAAAGATTTCAACATTTTGCCCACATAGCAACGTAAAGTGAATAAACTACCATTGGATTACTAATTATAGCATTAAATAGCAATGTACAGCACATTAAAGACAGAGATCCTACATAATTTTTTT
Organism: Lepus europaeus; assembly: GCF_033115175.1. Classification (NCBI taxonomy): domain Eukaryota; kingdom Metazoa; phylum Chordata; class Mammalia; order Lagomorpha; family Leporidae; genus Lepus; species Lepus europaeus. The sequence goes on along the minus strand of NC_084838.1, from coordinate 90,282,056 downwards.
TTCAAATTAATTAATTTTCTATGCCATTTCCATTTTAACACCAGGTTGTTTTTTTTTTTCATTTCCAATTCTCTTTATGTACAGAAGATCAATTCAGTATATAATTAGTAAAGACCTCATCAGTTTGTGCCCACACAGAAACACATAGTATAAAAATACTGTTTCAGTACTAGTTATAGCATCACTTCGCTTTAGACGACACATTAGGGACAGATCCCACATGGGGTGTAAGTACACAGTGACTCCTGTTGCTGATTTAACAATTTGACACTCCTGTTCATGGCGTCAGTAATCTCCCTAGGCTCTAGTCATGAGTTGCCAGGGCTATGGAAGCCTTTAGGGTTTGCTGACTTTGATCTTATTCCGATAGGGTCATATCAAAGAAGGAGGTACCCTTCTCCGAAGGGAGGAGAGAACCTCCACTTTGACTAGAAAGTGAATTTAAATACATGTACACTTGCAGGATGATTCAATCAGAGTGTTAGCATATCCATTCTCAAATATTTTATCATTTTTTGTGGTGAAAACATTTAAAATCCTCTCAGCTACTTTATATATACAATATATTATTATTAACTGTAAATACTTTGAAGTACAATAGAACAACAGAACATATTTTCCCTATTATAACTTTATGCCTGTTGGCAAATGTCTTTCTTTCTTTGTCTGTCTTTCCCCCTGTGTCTGATAGCCACTATTCTACTCTACACTTCTATGAGTTCAGCTTTTGCAAATTACACATATAAGTGAAATCATATGGTATTTGTCTCTATGTGCCTGGAATATTTCATTAACATAAAGTTGTCTAGGTTCATCTATGTTGTCACAAATGATAGAATTTCCTGTTTTCTTGAATGGCTGAATAGTATTCTATTATGTGTTTATGCTACATTTTAAAAATTCTTCCATTCTCTGATGAACACTTAGGTTGTTTCCATATCTTTGCTGTTGTGAACAATGATACTCTAAATGTGATACTGCAGAAATCACTTTGGCATGCTGATTTCATTTATATACCCAGTGGTAGGATTGCTAGATCTTATGGTAAATCTATTTTTAATTAACTTCCACTCTGTTTTCCTAAATGGCTGTGCTAATTTACAATATCACCAATAGTGTATAGGCTTCCCTATTCTTCACTGACATCCTTGTCAGTGTTTGTTATCTTTTTGATAATAGCCAACCTAACAGATATGTGGTAATGTGTTATTGTGGTTTTAATTTTCATTTCCTTCATGACTAGAGATGTTGATTTTTCCATCTATCTTTTGGTCATATGTATGTCTTTTGAATATATATGTATTTTAATCCTTAACCCATTTTAATAGAGTTATTTGTTTTCTTACTACTGTTTGGTTTGAGTTCCTTGTATATTTTTGATATTGACCCCTAACGTGATGTATGGTCTGAAAATATTTCTTCCATTACATGAATCATTTCTTCAGTCTATTTTTTTCTTTTGCTATGCAGTATCTTTTTGGTTTGATGCAATTTCATATCTCTATTTTTTCTTTAATTGTTTGTGCTTTAGGGATCATGTCTTAGAAATCTCTGTCTTGACAAATGCCATGGATATTTTCTCCTATTTTTTTCCCAGTAGTTTTAGAGTTCAGGTCTTGTGTCTAAATCTTTAATCCATTTAAAATAGATTCTTGTAAAATGGCTGAGATAAGGGCTAATTTTTCAATCATCTGTATGTAGATAGCCAGTTTTTCAGCATCACATTAATATGTGTTCTTTGTGCCTTTGTAAAAAGTGAATGGACTATAGATGTATGAGTTTATTTCTTCACTCTATTTTATTATGTTGGTTGATGTGCTGGTTTTTTTTTTTTGGGGGGGGGGGAGTGTTCTGCTGTTTTAATTACCATTGATTGTAATATGTTTTCAAACCCTGTAATATGATGCTTACAGCTATGTTTTTTTTGTCCAACATTGTTTTGGTTATTGAGGTCTTTTGTATTCATACAGATTTTAGTATTATTTCTATTTCTATAAAGAATGGCATTGAGGTTGATAATAGGGATTGCATTGAATCTATAGGTCACTTTCAGTAGTGTGGACATTTTAACAAAATTAATTCTTTTTTTTTAAAGATTTATTTATTTATTTGAAAGTCAGAGTTACACAGAGAGAGGAGAGGCAGAGAGAGAGAGAGGTCTTCCATTGCTTGTTCACTTCCCAGATGGCCGCTCCAGCCAGAACTGCGCCGATCCGAAGCTAGGAGCCAGGAGCTTCTTCCAGGTCTCCCACACCAGTACAGGGGCCCAAGGACTTGGGCTATTTTCTATTGCTTTCCCAGGACATAGGAGAGAGCTGGATTGGAAGAGGAGCAGCCGGGACTTGAACCAGCGCCCATATGGGATGCCGCCGCTTCAGACCAGGGCGTTAACCCACTGTGCCACAGCACTGGTCCCAAGATTAATTCTTCTAATGTACGAACAGAAGATTTCTTTCCATTGATTTGTGTTATCTTTTATTTTTATCAGTATTTTATAGTTTTCAGGATAGAGATCTTTTGCTTCTGTAGTTAAATTTACTCCTATGTATTTTATTCTTTTGATTCTATTGTAAATGGAATTTTCTTAATTTTTTATTTAGACTGTTCATTGTTAATGTTCAGTTTGTTGTTAGAAGTAAACTGATCTTTCTAAGTTGATTGTCTATGCAGAAATTTTACTAAATATACCAATTCAACAAGTTACTGGTAGAGTCTTTAGAATTTTCTATATATAACATCATAGCATCAGCAAACTGAGATGATTTTATTTATCATTTCCTACTTGGATGCCTTTTAGTTATTTCTTTTGCCTAATTGTTTTGGAAAGGACTTCTAGTACTATGTTGAACAAATTGGATGACAGTGGTCTTATTTTGTATCTTAGAGAAATGCCAACTTTTCACTGTTAAATATCTTAACTGTGGACTTGTGAAATATGTATTTATTTCTACTTCTTTGTATAATTTGAGGAGAGTTTTTTATCATGAAAGGATGTTGAAATTCATTTTTCTGCTTCTAGTGAGATGACCATGTGTTTTTTTTTTTTTTTGTCCTTCATTCTATTTATGGTGCATTGTATTTGTTGATTTGTACATATTGAGCCAACCTTGTGTCCCAGGAATAAATTCCACTTAATTATTATGAGTGATCCTTTTATTGTATAATCGGTACACTTGGGAATAATGTATATTCTGTTGTTAGTTGGAATGTTCTCTATATATCTGTTCAGTCCATTTGGGTTAAAATATGGTTCAAGTCTAATGTTTCCTTATTGATTTTCTGTCTGGATGATCTGTCCAGTATTGAAAGCAGGATATTGAAATCCCCTACTATTGTGTTACAGTCTTTGTTTTCATTTGATCTGTTAATGTTTTATGTATTTAGGTGCTGTGATGTTAGGTGCATATATTTTTATACTTGTTAAATGTTTTTGGTTATTTGACTGTTTATTGTTATGTAATGACCTTAGTTTCTTTTTGTCACTTTTGAACTAAAGTCTATTTTATTTGAAATAAGGAACTACCCCTACTCTCCTTTGGTTTCCATTTGCATGGTATATGTTTTTCCATCCTTTCACTTGTAGTCTATAAATTTCCTTTAAGGTGAAGTGAATATCTTTTTTTTATTTCTAATTCTTCTAGAGTTACAGAGAGAGGTAGAGACACAGAGAGAGAGAGAGTTCTTCCATCTGCTGATTCACTCCCCAATGGCTGCAATGACCAGAGCTGAGCCGATCTGAAGCCAGGAGCCAGGAGCTTCTTCCAGGTCTCCAATGTAGGTGCAGGGGCCCAAGGACATGGGCTATCTTCCACTGCTTTCCCAGACCATAGCAGAGAGCTGGATTAGAAGAGGAGCAGCCGGGACTCGAACCAGTGACAATATGGGATGCCAGTGCTTCAGGCCAGGGCTTTAACCTGCTGTGCCACGGTGCTGGCCCAGGTGAAATGAATATCTTAAAGTCAGCATAGAGTGGGTCTTCTTTTTTTAAACCTATTCAGCTAGTGTATGCTTTTTATTTAGTAATTTAATCCATTTACATTTAAATTAACTATTGATAGGTGAGATTTTTTTTTTTATTTTTTCATTTTCATTGTGGTAAAATTTATTTTTTTTATTTTTTTATTTAGTAAATATAAATTTCCAAAGTACAGTTTATGGATTACAATGGCTTCCCCTCCCCCATTATTTCCTTCCCACTCGCATCCCCCCATCTCCCGCTCCCTCTCCCATTCCATTCAAATCAAGATTCATTTTCAATTATCTTTATGTACAGCAGATCAATTTAGTATATATTAAGTAAAGATTTCATCAGTTTGCACCCACACAAAAACACAAAGTGTTTCAGTACTAGTTATAGCATTACTTCACATTGGACAACACATTAAGGACAGAGCTCCCACATGAGACGTAGGTACACAGTGACTCCTGTAGCTGACTTAACAATTTGACACTCTTGTTTATGGCGTCAGTAATCTCCCTGGGCTCTAGTCATGAGTCGCCAAGGATATGGAAGCCTTTTGAGTTCACCGACTTCGATCTTATTCCGACAGGGTCATAGTCAAAGTGGAAGTTCTCTCCTCCCTTCAGAGAAAGGTAGAAAGGTGAGAATTTACAAAGACCATTTTGTTAATTGCTTTCAAGTTGTTTTATACATATTTTATTCCTTTTTCCCTCTTCTGCTTTCTTTCTTTGTGGCTTGATGGCTTTCTATTGTAATATGCTTTGGATTTTTCTTTTTTATCTTTTGTATATCTGTTGTGGGTTTTTGCTCTTACCCTTACAACTTATATAAAACATCATATATTTTTAAATGATTTATTTTATTTATTTGAAAGGTAAAGCTAGAGAGAGAGAGAGAGAAAGAGAGATCTTCCATCTACTTGTTTACTCCCCGAATGTCTTCAATGACCAAGGCTGGGCAAGGCCTTTATTGTATTGAGGGATGTTCCTTCTATACCCAACTTGCTTAAGTTTTAATCATGAAAGGATGTTGTATGCTATCAAATGCTTTCTCTGCCTCTATGGAGACAGTCATATGGTTTCTATTCTTCAGTTTCTTAATGTGATGAATCACATTTATTGATTTGTGACTGTTGAATCATCCCTGCATACCTGGTATAAATCCCACTTGGTCCGAGAAAATGATCTTTATGATGTGTTGTTGGATTTGATTGGCTAGTATTTTGTTGAGGACTTTTGCATCTATATTCATCAGAAAAATTGGTTTTAGTTCTCATTCTCTGTTATATCTTTTTCTGATTTAGGATTAAGGTGATGCCGGGTTCATAGAAGCAGTTTGGGAGGATTCCCTCCCTTTCAATTGGTTTGAATTGCCTGAGAAGAATTGGATTATTTCTTCTTTATTGTCTGTTAGAATTCAGCAGTGAAGCTGTCTGGTCTTGGGCTTTTCTTTGTTGAGGGCCTTTATTACTGATTCAATGTCCACCTTGGGTTATTGGTCTGTTTAGGTTTTCTATGTATCCCAGATTTGATATTGGTAGATTGCATGTGTCCAGGAATCTATCCATTTCTTCTAGTTTTCCCAGTCTGTTGGTGTACAGCTCTTTGTAGTAATTCCCTTTGATTCTTTTTATTTATGTGATGTCTGTTGTTGCATTTACATTTTCTAGGTCCTTGAGATGCATTCATAGCTCATTTATTTGGTGCCTTTTCAATTTCTTGATAGAGGCACCAATTGCTATAAGCTTCCCACTTAACATTGCTTTTGTGGTATCCCATAAATTTTGTATATGTTGTATTGTCATCTTCATTCAATTCCAGTAATTTTTAAATTTTCCTTTGATTTCTTCTATGACCTACTGTTTATTCTGGAGTGTTGTTCAGTCTACATGTGTTTGCATATTTTCTATAGATTCTTCAGTTGTTGCTTTCCACCTTCATTTTGTTTTGGTCAGAGAAGATGCATGGTATGATTTCATATTTTCTGAATTTGTTGGGGCTTGGTTTATGGCCTAGCATGTGGTATATCCTAGAGAAAGTTCCATGCACTAATGAAAAGAGTCTATATTCTGCAACTGTGGGCTGAAAAGTTTTGTAGATATCAGTTAGGTCCATTTGGTCCATAGTGTCAGTTAACTCTGTTGCTTCTTTGTTATTTTTTGTTTGGTTTATCTGTCCATTGGTGAAAGTGTGATGTAGAAATCCCCCATTATTATATTGGACTCTATGTCTCCCTTTAGACCCATTAACGTATCTTAAATAGCCAGGCATCTTCTAATTTGGCACATATACATTTACTATAGTCATATCTTCCTATTGAACTGATCCCTTACATATTGCCCTTCTGTGTATGTCTTTTTTAAAAAAAGATGTATTTATTTATTTGAAAGGCAGAGTTACAGAGAGGCAGAGGCAGAGAGATATATATAGCAGGAGATAAAGAGAGATCTTCCCTCCACTGGTTCACTCCCCAAATGGCTGCAATGACCAGAGCTAGGTTGATCTGAAGCCAGGAGCCGGGAGCTTCTTCCAGATTTCCCTCACAGGTGCAGGGGCCCAAGCAGTTGGGTCATCTTCTAATGATTCCCAAGCCATAGCAGAGAGCTGAATCAGAAGTGGAGCAGCTGGGTCTCGAATCAATGCCCATATGGGATGCGGGCATTTCAGGTGGCAGCTTTACCTGCTACACTACAGCATCGGCCCCTCTGTGTCTCTTTTCAACAGTTTTTGTGTTAAAGTCTATTTTTTCTGATATTAGGATAGCCACACTTGCCCCTTTTTGGTTTCTATTAGCATGGAATATCTTTTCCCATCCTTTCACTTTCATTCTGTGTGTGTCTTTGTTGATTATGTCTGTTTCTCGTAGACAACAAATAGATGGGTCTTATTTTTTAATGTGTTCATCCAGTCTGCATCTTACCTGGAAAGATGAGGCCATTTACCTTTAAGGTTACCATTGATGGGTAACGACTTGGCCTTGACATTTTCCTATAAGTATTCCTATTGTTTACTTTGGATTTCCGTTGTACTTTTACTAGATTTTCTGCCTTCACTTTATTCTATAATGATGACATTCTTTTTGTGTTTTTGTGTGTAGCACATGCTTAAGCATCATTTGTAAGGCTAGATGATGGTGACAAATTCTCTCAATTCCTGTTTGTTATGCAAGATATTTATTTTACCTTCATTCATAAATGAGAGCTTTGCAAATATATTTTTCTTGGTTGACATTTTTTTTTTAATTAAGACCTAGACTACATCCATTCTCTCCTAGCCAGCAGGGTTTGATAATAAATCAGCTGGTAATCTAAGTGGAGATCCTCTAAAGGTGATCTGGCATTCATTTTGTGCCCATTGTAGCATCTTTTCTTTATGTTTTAACTTAGAAGGTTTGAATACAGTGTGTCATGATCAAGATCTTTTCCATCAGTTCTATTAAGAGTTCCGTGTGCTTCCTGTATTTGGATATTCCTTTCTTTCTCCAAATTAGGGACATTTTCTGTTATTATTTCACTGAATAGGGCTTCTAATCCATTCTCTCCACACCTCTGGGAACTCCTAAGACACCTATTTGCTTGGTTGTTTGATAGTATCCCGTAAGTCTTCCATACTGTTTTTAATTTTTCTAATTTCTACTTCATTTATTTTGTTCTGACTGAGATTTTTCCAAAGATTTTCTTCTAGCTTAGATATTCTTTCTTTGGCCTCACCATGTCTCTTTTCAAGGCTTTCCCTCATAGTTTTTATTTGACATATTGAATTCTTCATTTCTAATATTTCAGTTTGTTTTCTCTTCAAAATCTCAATCTCATGGCAAACTGTTTCATCCCTGTCATGTATTAATTTCTTTAACTCATGAATTTATTTTCATTGCTTCTGAGTAATCTTGTGATCATTCTTCTGAATTCCTTTACAGGCATTTCGTCTATCTCTTCATCTTTACATTCTAATATTGAATTGTTTTCCTTTGAGTCATGCTGTCTTCCTTGTTGTTGTTTCTTATATTCTTGCGTTTATTTTTTGGCATTTGTGGAAATAATTTTTTTCTTCTGATGGGTTTACCTTTGAATTATGCCTTTGCAGCTTTATGGCATGTCTGCTATTTCAGTGAGTAATCAGACAAGTTTGCTGGTTTGGGCAAGGGGGCTCTGGTCAAGTGCTTAAATGTGGCATGCAAATCCATGATGACACCCGTGTTGGGCATGGTAGATCTGTTTTCAGCAGAGGAGATGGAATGTTCATGCCTATTGGCCTAATCACCACCTCACCTCCTTCTTTTTAATGTGATCAGTGCCCTGGTTTAGCTCATAGTGGATACAGCCTCCTTCCACGTTGCATCATGAACCATTCAAAGGAACTGTATTTTCCCCCGTGTGAGCAAGGAAACCTTCTACAGTCACCTTCCCCAGGCCGTCAGGGAGCTCTGACCCTCCGTCACCAGACACAATGATTTCCCAAAGCCCCAGCTACACTGGACATACTGTACAGTCAGAGAATTCCCAAGGTCACAGCACACAAGTCTCCTGCCGTCATTGGTGCAGAGGATCCCCTCTTATCCCTGTGATCCTATCCCATTCCATGGAGAGAGCAGGGATGTTCCCAAAGCCAGCTGCCTGTAGGTGCTCCACCTTGGCAGTTTGAGCTTGGAACCTGTGATATGCTGAGAGGAGGGGGGCACCTCACAGTCCTGTATGTGTGCCCAGCCCACAGTCAAACCTCAAGGCCAGACTCAAAGTCAGTGGCGAACATGGATTTTTCCTTTGGTAAAATCCCCTGGTCACGCATGTGCACAAGAGCTGCCACAGCCTCCCCTGGTGTTAGAATGCCATCTTCTCCCCACTGGTTGTTGGGCGCCCTTGTTGGGGAATGGGTAGAAAGAAACGTGTGTTTTTTTCGCTGAATTTTGTGGGTCCCTGCCTCCTGCTGCAGCCCGGAATCAAAGTCAGTGTGGTCTGCAGAGCTCTCCCTCAGGCAATATCCCCGCTGGTACAGGCTGCCCCAGGTCTGCTCTCACCTCTGTCTCAAATGCTAGTGTGTCCTCCACGCTCCAGCTGCAGGATCACGTGTGGTGGCCTTGCCCGCTGCATGTCCTCACCTTCCATGCTGCCTCGTGGCATCCCTCATCCATCTATAGGATTTCCACTACGCACTTCCTGGGAGTGCACTTCCTCCACTTTCCCTCTGCTATTTTCCCCTGGTCAAAAGCAGCACATCTTTTCCGTATTCAGCCATCTTGCCAACTGAAAACTCCAGTTCATGTTTTAAAATGTCCAGCCTTTTTCTTTTGCCTAATATTGTGTTGACTCTTTGAGAGATTTTGTCATTCCCTACAAGTTTAATGTTATTTTTATTTCTTTTTTTTGAAATATTTGTTTGTTTATTTTGAGAGAGAGAGAGAGAAACATGCACACACACAAGGAGAAAGGAGGGGGAAGGGAGAGAGGGAGGGAAGGAGGGAGAGAGGAAGACATTGACTTTTGATCCACTGATTCACTCCAGAGATGGCAACAGCCAGCTCTGGGCTAGGCCAAAGCCAGGAGTCAGGAACTTCAACTGGGTCTTAAACAATTGGGCCATCTTCCTCTGCTTATCCCAGGCCATAAGCAGGGAGCTGGATCAGAAGTGGAACAGCTAGAACATGAACTAGCACCTGTATTGGATGCCAGTGTTGCAGGCTGTGAGTTTACCCACTATGCCACAACATTGACCCTGAGTTATTTTGTCCAATTCTGTTAAATTTGATGCTGGAATTTGCTAGGGACTATATTGTATGGTAGGTAATTTTGTGTATTAAAGCTACAATATTATTAACAATAAATTTAACAATATTATTTTTCCAACCCACAAACATGGGATGTGTTTCCATTTATTTGTGTCCTCTTCAAAATTTTTTGTGTTTTATGCTTTGTATTGTAAAGGTACTATCTCTCCTTAGTTAATTTTATTCTAGTTTTTTTGTAGTTATTGTAAATGAGATTGATTTCTTGATTTTTTTTCATATATAAGTTGAGTATCCCTTATCTGAAATGCTTAAAACTAGAGGAATTTTTGGTTTCAGATTTTTGTGGGATTTTTGAATATTTCTATAAGTGTAACAAAATGATCTTAATGATAAGACCCAAGTCTAAATACAAAATTTATTTGTATTTCATATGTCTTATACACATATAATAAATATAATTTTATGCAATATCTTTAATAATTGTGTATATGAAACAAAGTTTGGGTACATTAAACCATCACAAATAAGGTGTGGAGTTTTTGACTTGTTCAGGTCAATGCTCAAAAAATTTCAGATTCAAAATTGTGTCTGCAAAATATGATGATAGGAATAAACTTTCCTCCGTGCAAAGAATCTTGAATAGTCTGTGCTTGTCATTCTGCTGCATTTTTTGGTGTACAGATTGGGTCTGAATGAAGCCTGTGTGGAGAAGTGCATTCCAGAAAGGAAGGCACTATGGGAAGTATGGCTGAGACAGTTGTTCTCTCATCAACAGCTGGGAAAAAGTAGGCTGTTCTGACTTGCTTAGTAGGCACCCTTCTTCCCCAGCTTCTCATCATCCTCCCAAACTTTTGTCACTGGATGAAATGGATGGGCTTTATCAGGAACAAGATCTCTCTTTCAGTCAAAGGTCTCCGAGTTGCTGTATTCCCATGTTAGAAACTTAGGTAAATTCATTTAGATAGTGAATGGCTAAGTACAAAATTCTGGAGTCTAATTCTTGAATGAGGAAATGCCTTTGAGTCCTTGGACCTACCTCTGGAGGTCATGTCATCTCATTGAATTGGCACCTTCAAATGACTTTTTGTTCTTTTTTTCACTTCAGGGAGCAATCACATAGGACAAGATTCAATTAATTCATATAACAAACTTACTGAGATCCTAACTATTTAGACATTAAAGATACAGCAATGAACAAAACAGACAAACACCCTTGCCTTCCCTGGGACCAAAGCCATTTCAGACTTAATTGGGAGCCTCTTGCTGTTTTTGTTTGTGTATCTTTTCAGAACAATGTCATGCCTATGTGCCTATGCTTGTGCGTGTGTATGTACACATATTTCACAGATTTACCAAATACCATCAAGAAAGATCATACTGCCTCCTACTTAAACGTGCCCTGGAAGTCTTCCATGCTGACAGTTATGCCTCCCTCCCTTTGTAGATGACGGTGTTGTATTCTGTGTTTTGCAGATGCTGCATACCTTTAACTCTGACAGTCCAGGCTGAACTTATCGTTCATGGTCTAGCTCCAAGTCCAAAGTCCCTGGAAGCATTGTCCCTGCCCTTTTCTCTGCACTCTTCTGCTGTCTCTAATATCAGACACATATTTGTATCATGGCCTCTATTACATGCCAACACTCATACCTTACCTGCTGTTTATGTTCTTTTCCACCTTTAGTTCAGAAAAGAACTTTAATTCCAGTTTCTGGCATTCATTCCAGTTTCTGAGTCCTCAGTACTAACACTTGCTAACAAGCCATTTAGTCAGTACCTTGTTTTGCCATTGATTAGATGTGGAAGGAAATTTTGTGTAAGAGGATTCAGAATTCAAACAACTTTGGTGTCATTCACTGATGTTCCTGTGCTTCCTTTCTTCCCAAAGTCTGTATAAAATTTTCCTGGAATCTGTAAGAACCTCTATTGAATGTGACAGCCTCATTCTGGCCTCTAGTGGATGATGCTATTTCAGCAGCTAGGCTGGCTGCCTCAGCAATTCCTGCTCCAAATGGGCTGTGACACATGAGCAGCTCAATAGATGCAGACACACACATCTCCTTGCTTAAAATATGTAACTCTCTACAATAGATCTTTAGCGAGAAAATAAAAGTTATGTAGCCTAATATCTTTTCAAGAGTCAAGTACTTTATAGAAATTATTATTTAGTCTATCCAGGTGCAACTGTGTGGGTGAAAATCTTCTCTGTTACTTGTTTGTATCCTGACGTGAATTCTTGCCCAACTTTGAAAAACACATTGTATAAGAGTGCTTCAAAATGTTCTTAGAAAAATATAATGAAAAGAGAAGTTTATTTTGATGCAAGGACATTTTGAAGTTCATGCTTTTTTGTAATATACATTTTCTATGAACTTTTTAGGACAATCCTGCATATGCATGGATTCCAAAATATTATTGCACAATAGTGGTCTTTCTTTTGATGCCATTTTGCTAAAAATTTTGTTAATTTTTTTTATTTATATAAGGTGAATGAACTTCATGTATTTCATGTATATAGATTTAAGAGCATAATAATACTTCCCACTCTATTCACCCTCCTGACCACACTCCCACCCTCCCTTCTGTCTTCTTTTTTTCTTTCTTATTTTTCTTTTAATTTTTATAGTGACATTATTTTCAGTTTATTTTATAATCACCAGATTAACTCTCCACCAAATAAAGAATTCAACAAGTAGTAAATAGAAAAACCATTATTCCTCAAGAGTATAGACAAGGCATGTGAACAATAATTAAATGTAAAAATGTCAGTTTTTCTCACATAAATTACTTTCTGTGCTGTGTATGTTAATCACCAAAATTAAAGGAAAATATATTTGTGGTTTTGGGACAGGCTTACTTAACTAAGCATAATGATTTCCAGTTGTATCCTTTTGGTTGCAAAAGACATGATTTCATTCTTTCTTACAGTTCGGTAGTATTCTATAGTGTATGTATACCACATTTTCTTTATTCAGTCATCAGTTGTTTGACATCTGGGTTGATTCCATATCTTAGCTATGTTAATATCTTAGCTATTGTTAATAGCTGCTATTGTTAATATGAACTGCAGTAAACATGGGGGTACAGATAACTCTTTCACATGCTGATTTCATTTCTTTGGGTAAATTCTCAGGAATAAGATGGCTGGGTCATATGATAGATCTGTTTTCCAAAATGGTTATATATTTTACATTCCCACCAACAGTGTATTAGGGTACCTTTTCCCCCACATCCTCACCAGCATTTGTTATTTATTTATTTATTTATTTATTTTTGGATGATAACCATTCTAACTGCAGTAAGGTGAAACCTTGTTGTGGTTTTGATCTGCATTTCCCTTATGGCTAGGGATCTGAGCATTTTTTCATGTGTCTGTTGGCCATTTGAATTTCATCCTTCGAAAAATGCCATTCATCTCCTTTGCCCATTTCTTGACTGGATTGTTTGTTTTATTGTTGTTGAATTTCTTGAGCTCTTTATAGATTCTGCATATTAATCCTTTATTAGTTGCATAGTTTGCAAATATTTTCTCCCACTCATTTGGTTGCCTCTTCACTTTGTTGAGTGTTTCCTTTGCAGTGCAGAAGCCTCTCAATTTGATGTAATCCCATTTGTCTATTTTTGCTTTTGTTGCCTGTGCTTCTGGAGTCTTTCCTAAGAAGTCTTTGCTTATACAAGTGTCTTGCAAAGTTCCCCAATGTTTTCCTCTAAGTAGTTTGATAGTATTAGGTCGTAGATTTAGACCCTTGATCCACTGTCTATGAGTTGATATTTGTATATGGTATAAGTCAGAGGTCTTGTTTCATCCCTCTGCATGGGAAGATCCAGGTTTCACAGCACCATTTGTTGAAGAGACTTTCTTTTCTCCAGGGATTAATTTTAGCTCTTTCATCAAAGATTGGTTATATATGTGTGAATTAATTTCCGGGGTTTGTATTCTGTTCTGTTAGTCTACATGTCTGTTTTTGTGCCAGAACCAGGCTGTTTTGATTATAACTGCCCTGAAATATATCTTGAAATCTAGTATTGTGATACCTCTGGCTTTGTTTTTGAAACTTAAGATTGTTTTAGCTATTCAGACATCTCTTTTATTTCTATATTTTTTGTAGATCTAAAAAAATATGTCATTTTTTGATTGGGACAGCATTGAATCTATAAATTGCTTTGGATAGTGTGGTCATTTTGATGATATTAATTCTTCTAATCCACAAACATGGAAAATTTTTCCATATTTGTTTATCTTCTTGTATTTTTCCTTAACATTTTGTAATTTTCAACATAGAGATTTTCGACCTCCATGGATAAATTTATTCAATGCTATTTAAATTTTTTGTAGCACTTGTGAATGGGACTGATCTTAAAGTTCCTTTCTCTGTGCATACAAAGGCTATTGATTTCTCTGTGTTGGTTTTATATCCTGCAAATTTGTGAAGCATTCATATGTGTTTCAATAGTCTCTAAGTAAAATCTTTTAGTTTTCCTGTATGTAGAATCATGTAATCTGCAGACATGAATAATTTGACTTCCTCCTTTCCAATTGGTAGCCCTTTGAATTCTTTTTCTTGCCTATATGGCTCTGGCTAGAACTGTGTTGAATAGCAATGGTTAGAGTGGGCATCCTTCTCTGGTTCTGTATTTTAGTGGAAATACTTCCAACTTTTCACCATTAAAAAGATGCAGGCTGTGGGTATGTTATATATTGCCTTCTATACCCAGTTTGCTTAAGGTTTTTATCATGAAAGGATGTTGTATTTTATCAGGTTCTTTCTCTGCATCTACTGAAATAATCATGTGGGTTTTATTCTTCAATTTGTTACTGTGATGTATCACACTTATTGATTTGCATGTGTCAAATCCTCCCTGCATACCAGGGATAAATCTCACTTAGTCCAGATGAATGATCTTTCTGATATGTTGTTGGATTTGATTAGCTAGTGTTTTGTTGAGGATTTTAGCATTTATGTTCATAATGGATATTGGCCTATTGTTTTATCTCTTTGTTGTATCTTTTTCTGGCTTAGGAACTAAGATGATGCTGGCCTCACCTCATAGAAGGAATTTTAGAGCGTTCCCTCAATAGTTTGAGAAGAAATGGAATTAGTTCTTTAAAAGTTTGGTAGAACCCAGCAGTGAGCCCATATGATTCTGGGCTTTTCTTTTTTGGGAGAGTCTTTATTACTGATTCAATCTCTGTCTTGGTTATTGATTTATTTAGGTTTTCTGTGTCTTTGTGACTGAAATTTTGTAGATTATATGTGTCCAGAAATCAATATTTTTTCTAGCTTTTCCAATTCATTGGGAGATAGCTGTTTGTAGTAATTTCTGATGATTCTTTTTATTTCCATATAATCTATCATAACATCTCATTTTCATCTCTGATTCATTTATTTGAGTCTTCTCTCACCTTCTCCCCCTTTTTTGGGTTAGTTAGGTCAATATCAGTTTTGCTTATTTTTTCATGTTATTGATCATTTGAAGTACTTTCCTACCTTATTTCCCTTATGGAAGGTCATGGAAATATTTGTGAAATGGGAATTAATGAATATTAATTTGGGTTGAAAGTATCCTATTGCTTAGCAGAGTCATTGAACAATTGTAACATCTTATTAAACGGTATGTAGAGTGGCTTTTGTGACAGTCCTTTTTGCTTCTTTAGGGTTAAATATTTATGACTTTTGTTTATTTCTCTAGTTAAGTGTTTTCTCTATTTAACTCATTCTCTCATCTAGTTATAACCTTTAATTTGTATTAGGAAAGAAAATGCTTTCTGCCTTTTCTCAATCTTTTGGACTTTATCTCTGTTCTTGCTTGCTAAGGAGGCTGCAGTGTGCTTCACGGAGTTGTTTTTGAAACCTGGCTTTGTTTTCCAGTCCTATTAAGCAGCACTCAGTTTGCCTGAAATGTTATTGGGTAATAAAGGTGATTTACTTGCATTAAGTATTAGGAGGACACCTGAGGTTGTTGTACTCTAAGTAATCGGCTTCTGCATCTCCGTGTGGGGCTATTTTAGTTCAATTGATTGATGAAATGGGGAAGCTCCCTGGATTTTGCCATCTAGGGCACCTGCCCTGGTGGTCCATCAATTTTGAAGGAAATTCAGAGAGTAAAGGGAAAACGCATTAAGCATAACAAAGAAAGTTTCCTTATACACTTCTTTTAAAAGGGAAAGATTACTTTTTTAAGACAGTATATATAGAGCAGTGAAGTCTGTTGATTTGTCTTTATCTATATTGGTGTTAGGTAGTCTGTTTTCTTTGAACATAAATGTTATATAGTCACAGAATTCAGGTGGGCCCAATAACTATTTGTCTTTGGGTAGTATAGGAAAGAAAATATTAAGTGGGTAGCCTAGATTTGTAGGTAAATATTGAAGGAATAGTGAACTATAGTCACATAACTACAGAAAATAAATTAGTGTAGGAAATGATTTTGTTCTGAGAGCATCTCTTAGACCAGAGAGAGGAAACTTTGTGAGCTGGGGGAGTGATTGCCAATGCACTGGGGAAATGCACTCACAAATTTCTAAAAGATGATTCTCTCTGATAAGCAAGTGCAAAGCAGTGATACCATCAAGCAATTACATTGTTTCCCTGTGTTTTTATTACTATATATCTTAAGATTTTAAGACCAAGCTTGGCTGAGATCTTCCACTGAGATTTATCCTAGTGCTTATGCTGTTGGTAGGTGATCAAGTATATAATAAGCCAAATGGTTTAATCTGTCACACTGATCAAAATGAAAAGGGAACAGTTCCATGTGCCAGGCTCAATTAAAATGTAAAAACTGGGAGCAGCTGATGATCAGGGTTAAAAAAAGGGAGCCTACATCTGAAACTCTCCAGACCTGCTAGAATGTTAATATTGCTTTTGGATGAGCACTCATAAAATCTGTGGTTTAAAGAATATTTTGAAAAATTTACTTTATTGTTTAGAATTTTATTTAAGGTATATAAGTTGCATGTAGTTCATATATGCAGATTTAGGATCATAGTGATACATCTCACCCTACCCTCCTTCCCACACATGCTCCCACCCTTCCTTCTCCTTCCTCACCTATTCCCTCTCTTAATTTGTATAATTATCTACTTTCAATTTACTTTATACTCATAAGATGAAGCCTACACTAAGTAAAGAGTTCAACAAATAGCACGAAGAAAAACACTGTTCCTCAGCAGTAGAGACAGGGCTGAAAATAATCATCAAAGCTCAAAATGTCATCTCCTCAGGCGAACCCCAGAGGTAATGCTTAAGGGAGTCCTACACTAAGAGTGAAAGGATGATAACTTCCATGATAGACACACATAATGGTATAAAACGCAGTAGTAGAGCAGATATATCAAAGAGAAAGGCGAGAGTCAAACTCTGTCAATACAGACAACTATCAAACCACAAAGGTGATCGTTAAGAAAGGAAGGAAGATCAAAGCATATACAAATAACACACACACACACACAAAAACAGAGTGACAGGAGTAGGTCTTTACTTATCAGCAATAAACTTAATTGTAAATGGATTTAACTCCCCAATTAAAAGATATGCAGTAGCCAAATGGATTAGCAAAACAGCTGGATTCCACCTTTTTGCTTACAAGAAACTCACTTCACAGTAAAGACACATAAACTTAAAGTGAAAGGATGGGAAAAAATCTACCATCCCAACAGAAATAAAAAATGAGCAGAAGTAACTATACTTGTATGAGACAAAAATATACTTTAAATCAAGAAATGTAAAAAAGAGACAAATTTGATAATAACGAAATGTTCAATTCAGTAAGTGGAAGTAATAGCTACAAATATGCATGCACTTAATTATATAAAGAAAACATTATTAGATTTAAAAGGAGAAGTAGGAACTCTACTATAAGGTTACTACAAAATGTCATGGAGAAGTAAACTTAGAAGATGTTTATTTTGGGGCTGGCGCTGTGCTGTTGCAGGTAAAGCCACCACCTGCAGTGCTGGAATCCTATGTGGATGCCGGTTCAAGACCCAGCTGCTCTGCTTCCAATCCAGCTCTCTGCTATGGCCTGGGAAAGTACTGGAAGATGGCCCAAGGCCTTGGGCCCCTGCACCTGCGTGGGAGACTTGGAGGAAGCTCCTGGCTCCTGGCTTCAGATTGGCCCAGCTCCAACCATTGTGGCCATTTGGAGAGTGAACCAGTGGATGGAGGATGGATCTCTCTCTCTCTCTCTCTCTTTCTCTCTGTCTCTCCTTCTCTTTGTGTAACTCTTTCAAATAAATAAATACATCTTTAAAAAATGTTTATTTTGGTGCAAAAAATGAAATCACATTTATGAGGGATCTTGAAAAACTCATGGAAACACAAATTCTTGAAAAATTGTGAATTTCAATATGTTTTAGCACCACAATAAATTTATCTTTTACTCTTTTTTTTTTCATTTACACTAACTTTTTGAAGTAACCTCATACTCATAAAATAATAATTGGAGGTTTTAACACTGACTATTACCAATATATCAAACATACAGATAAAAATGTTAACAGAGAAACATCAGAGTTAAGCTATATTACAAACCAAATGAAGTTAACAGAACATTTTACAGATATTCACGGAACATTTCATCCAAGCACTGCAGAATACACATTATTCTCATCAGCACATGAAACATTCTCCCAGATAGAACATGTTAGGCCACAAAAGAAAAAAAGATTCAGAAAAATTGAAATCATCTCATGTATCTTAATTTACCAGAATTGAATAAAACTGGGAAACAACCAAAAGTGGAACTTTAGTAATTGCACACATGCATGAAAATTGCACAGTAGTTGCTTAAACAACCAATGGGCCAATGAAGAATCAAAAGGCAAATAGATCAGTCTAATTAATTTAATCAGCAAAATTAGGAATTAAAACCATATGATCAGGCCACATATTTAGTGCTGTGGATGGGTTACTGCTTGGATGCCCACTTTCCATATCAGGATACCTAGATACCTGGTACAAAGGACAAATGGACTTGCATTAAAGTAAAGCCTATATACAGCAAAGGAAACAATCAAGAATGGAGATGCCCTTCATGATGGGAGAAACTATTTGTAAAGTATTCATCCAACAAAGAATTGATTTCCAGAATATATGCTATTCAAACAATGGCAAAAATCTTAATGATTTGATTAAAAATGAGTGAGTGATCTGAACAGGCATTTCTCAAAAGAGGATATACCAATGACTAAAAGTATTGAAAAAATGCTCTACATGGTTAATCATCAGGAAGATGCAAATCAAAACCACAATGTGATATCATCTTGTCCCAATTAAAATAGCTACTAGTAAAAAGGCAAAATATAGCAAATGTTAGCAAGGATGGAGAAAAATTGGTGGGTATGTAAATTGGTACAGGCATTATGGAAAAAAGTATGGTGATTCCTTAAGAAACTAGAAATAGTACACGCATATGATCCAGCAATCCATGATATGGTCTAAATACAAAGGAATTGAAATCAGTATGTAGAGAGATATCTGCATGTTTATCACAGCACTATTCACAATATCCAAATTATGCAGCCAACTTAGGTGTTCATCACTGGGTGAATGAATAAAGAAAATGTGATATATTTATACAATGGAATGTATTCATCCATAAAATGAATGAAATTCAGTCATTTGTAGCAATGTGATGGAACTAGAGGACATTGAATTAACTGAAATAAGACAGACATAGAAAATCAAGTATCACATGTTTTCACTTACATGTGGAGGTTAAAAAAGTCGATTTAAAAGAGGTAGAGAATAGAATGGTAGTTCCAGAGCCTGTGAAGGGTTTGGAATAGGGAAAGTTGGAAAGACGATGATCAGTGGGCACAGGGATGCAATTGGATAAAATGAATAACTTCTTTTTTTCTTAATCATTTTTTATTTATTGTTTTTAGATTTTTTTTTTTTTAAATTTTTGACAGGCAGAGTGGACAGTGAGAGAGAGACAGAGAGAAAGGTCTTCCTTTTGCCGTTGGTTCACCCTCCAATGGCCGCCGCGGTAGGCGCGCTGCGGCCGGCGCACCGCGCTGATCCGATGGCAGGAGCCAGGTGCTTCTCCTCGTCTCCCATGGGGTGCAGGGCCCAAGTACTTGGGCCATCCTCCACTGCACTCCCTGGCCACAGCAGAGAGCTGGCCTGGAAGAGGGGCAACCGGGACAGGATCCGGCACCCCGACCGGGACTAGAACCCGGTGTGCCGGCGCCGCAATGCGGAGGATTAGCCTAGTGAGCCGCGGCGCCGGCCTATTGTTTTTAGATTTTGGATTAACATGAAATACTAACGTGAACTATCATCAGGACTTGTCCATGCCTGCCACTAGTGTTGTTTATTGGCAGCCTCACACAGAGTGTATTAGAGCATCTTGACTGTGGCTAACAAATGGCAATGAGAAGCTATGTTTTAGTGAACTGTGAGGGGTTTTAAAATCTTCAGTTGAAATTCTCTATTGGGACTTTGTTGTGGGTAAGCTGTGGTGAGGCAGATTGAAGGAAAGAAAAGTCCCTGGTTTCTCTGTGGTGCCTGTGTTTTGTGAAAATGCATTGACTTTCATTTCTTTTTTGAAGAAGTGTGTCTTTTCTACACTAGCATTTTAACTGCATTCTGTCTCTTGTTCCATTCTAGGCTCACGGAAGAGATACTGATTTCTTACTGTGGCTGCTACTACCTGTTGAAATATGGGTTTGCATAATTTCCTTTCTGTGGTATAAGGAGCTTGTTCAAGTTGCCTAAGTGTGTCACCGTTTCTACTGACTTGCAAGTGACAAAAGTCTCTGTAAGTAGACAAGGCAATATTTGAAATCAATTAGCCTTAATTGGGAAGAATATACCTTAATGTCATTGTCAGGTTTGCTTTCTAATTTTTACATTTTCTAAAGGAAGTCCTCCAGCAATTGCATTGCACTTTCCAGGTCATTATCACATAGGTTAGTATGATAATGACATTAATACATTATTTTGTTCATCTACCTAACATAAATAAAATGGGAATAATGAGAAGAATGAGACATTGGTTCCACCTTCAAAGTACTTCTATACTATCAGGGAGACAGATAGATCTATATTTCTGTTTGTTACAGAAGGTCTTTATTTTACCTTCATTCATAAATGAGAGCTTTGCAGGGTACAATATTCTGAGTTGACAGTTTTTTTTCTCTTAAGGCTTGGACTATGTCTCATTATTCTCTCCTAGTCTGAAGATGATGAGAAGTCAGCCATGAGTCTAATTGGAGATCCTCTAAAAGTAATCTGGCATTTCTCTCATGTACATTTTAGAATCTTTTCTTTATGTTTACTATGGAAAGTTAACTACAATATGTCGTGGTGAAGATATATTCTGATCATGTGTATTAGGAGTTCTACATGCTTACTCTACTTGGACATCCCTTTGTTTCAACAAATTGGGGAAGATTTCTTCACTAAATAGGCTTTCTAGTCCATTCTATCTTTCTGCAACTTCAGGATATCCTAAAACCCATATGTTGGATCGTTTGATAGTATCTCATAAATCTCCAACACTGTTTTTAATTTTTTCTAATTTTTTCTTTTTCTTTTTGATCTGACTGAAATGCTTCCAGTGATTTGTATTTTAGCTCAGACATTCTTTCTTCTGCCTCACCCAGTCTGTTGTTAAGGCTTCCCACTGCATTTTTTATTTGATCTGTTGCATTCTTCATTTCTGATATTTCATTTTGATTTTTCTTTAACAATTTCAACTTCATGGGAAAAATTCTTACTCATATCATGTATGAGTTTCTTTAGTTCAGGGATTTGCTTCTGACTGTTTTTGAGTAATCCTTTGTTTAATTTTTTGAATTCCATTTCTGGCTTTTCATCAATCTCTTCATCTACACATTCTAATACTGAAATGTTGTGCTCCTTTGGGGACATCATTATGTCTTCCTTATTCTTGTTTCTTATATTTATTCACTTATTTTTAGGCATTTGTAGAGATACTTGTTGGTTTTTTCCTTTGATGGCTTTTGTCTTTGAACTTTTCCTCTGTGGCTTAATGGAATGTCTGCACTTTCAGTGAATACCAAAATGTGTGTGCTAAGTGTGGCCAGGGAACTCTGGTCAGTGCTCCAGGGTGGAGTGAGTATCAAGGGTAACATCCAAGTTGAGCATGGTAGATGTCCTCTTTTTTTTTTTTTATTAGACAGGCAGAGTTAGACAGTGAGAGAGAGAGAGAGACAGAGAGAAAGGTCTTCATTCTGTTGGTTCACCCCGCAAATGTCTGCTACGGCCGGTGCGCTGCGCCGATCCAAAGCCAGGAGCCAGGTGTTTCCTCCTGGTCTCCCATGCGAGTGCAGGGGCCCAAGCACTTGAGCCATCCTCCACTGCTTCCTCGGGCCACAGCAGAGAGCTGGACTGGAAGAGGAGCAACCAGGACTAGAACCTGGTACCATATGTGATGCTGGTGCTTCAGGCAGAGGATTAACCAAGTGAGCCATGGCGTTGGCCAGTAGATGTCCTCTTATTAACCAAACTGGGGGGATGGTCACCTCTGTTGGTGTGATAACACCCTACCTCTTCTCCTCCAAGGAGATCAATGCCCAGATTTTAAACCCCAGTATGAACTGCACAAGTGATCTGTACAGTCCTCACTCCTAGCGCTGATCCCACTGCAATGACCTGCCTCAGACAACCAGGAAGCTCCAAGTGTGGAGAGTCATATACAGTGATTGCTCAGAGACCCAGCTATACCCTGTTCCCTCTCACACAGCTGAGTCCCCACAGTCTCAGCACATAAGATTCCCACAGTCACTGGGTGTAGAGGTTCCGCTGTGCCATGCTAGCCTGTCCATGCTAGCCAGGCAGATGTTCTGTGACCCAGCTGTCTGTGGACTAGAGACCATGGTATTTTGGAAGTCTAGGGGAGCCTCACATTCTGACATGGTTGCCCAGCCTACTGTTGTCCCCCCAGCCAGGCTCAAAATCAGCGCGGACTGTGGATTTTTCCTTCTACTAGAATCTCTGGATCACACTCATACATAACAGCCACTGGCTGAGTGTTGCCCTCTCCCTGCCACTGCCACCAGTACTGCCGAGAAGGTGGCGTCCTGTCTCAGCAAGTTGCTGTGCATGTGCACAAGGGCTTTTGCACCTGCCACCCAAGCCCAAAACGGTGCCTGCCCTCACTAAGCTGAGTGCTGGATATTGTTGTGGAGAGGATGGGGTAAGAGAATCGTGCCCCCTCTACTTCCACTGGGTCTGCAGATGCCTGCAGACCAGCCTCATGCCACGCTCTCCCTCTTGCCATATCACCACAGGCTGCTGCAGTTTGGTCTGGAAGGTAGAGGCAAGAGAGCTATCCTGAAGAGGTTGAATAGTTGAAGAAAGCAAATAGACATTGTATCAATTAGGAATTACTTTTTTTTTGACAGGCAGAGTTAGACAGAGACACAGAGAGACAGAGAGAAAGGCCTTCCTTCCATTGGTTCACCCCACAAATGGCCGTTATGGCCAGCACGCTGTGCCTATCCGAAGCCAGGAGCAAGGTGCTTCCTCCTGGTCTCCCATGCGGGTGCAGGGCCCAAGCACTTGGGCCATCCTCCACTGCCTTCCTGGGCCACAGCAGAGAGCTGGACTGGAAGAGGAGCAACCGGGACAGAATCTGGCACCTCAACCGAGACAAGAACCTGGGGTGCTGGCGCCGCAGGCAGAGGATTAGTCAAGTGAGGCGTGGCGCTGGCCAGGAATTACTTTTGACTACTAGTTACAGAGACCTGAAACAACAAGGGCCTGAGCTAGAAAGGGCTGTTTTTCACTCACTTGTCATATAATCCCGAGTTAGGTTCCCCAGAAATGATTTAATTATGTGGTGATGTCAAGGAGTGAAGTTTTTTGTTTGTTTTTCTTTTGCTAGCCTGAGGTCATGGCTTCCACTGTCAGGGACATTTTATGTCCACAAAGCAGTGCCTGGAACTCTGATAGTGTCAATAGTTTCAGAAAGAAAAAAAGGGAAAAAAAATGTAGGGAAGAGCCAGAGGGCAGATTGCAGCTAAGCAAGTGCTATGTTTTGTGTTCCTTTACTTGGTGGTCTCAGGTTCTGCCCCAGAGGAGACACAGGAGAGGCTTGGGAAACAAAGTTCTGCTCTCGTGCCCTGTGTATAGGAGGCTCAGCACACTACACAGAGCCACGTGGGAAAGACACCGGATGGTCAAGAAGCAGAAGGCAGGAAGGAACCAGGGGGAGGCTTAGCCCAGAGCCCTATTGAGGTTTCTGCAGGAAAGGCAAAGTAGGGCAGGGAGAACATTTTAGGATTATCTAGTTTGAATAACTTGGGGGCGGGTGGCTTTAAGTTATAGGAGTGATCTCTAGTTGCTGGTACCTGGCCTTCAAGTGATTAAAGCAGAGGGATATTGTCTCATAGATATTGGGGCCAGAGAAGGAAAGCCTTGCTCTGGATTCGTTCATTTGCATACTGGACTGGGCCCTTTGCTATGCATAAGAACTAGTGGGATAGAGAGGAGGGAGGTAGTAGTCTCCCTAGCTAGCATTTTGTTTTTAAAATGCCAAAAAATAATATACAGAAAATAGAAATAGACATAATATACCCTATTTTCTCCTTAAATTTAACACATTTTTCCTTTTAAAATAAGTAATTCTCCCAGCAAATCATTTTTTTAATATCCTGCCCATTCCTATTTGAAGTAGAGGCTTTCTTGTGTGGGCACACTGTCTTCCCCAATATTTTGGGATTCTGTTAGGAAGAAGAGGAGCTCAGATACTGAAGAGGTAGTTAGCAGTCCTTGCTGTAACATCGGTTGTACTCAGACAGAGTGAGCACACAAGGTGGCAGACAGCCATGCTGGCAAAGCTGTGGAGATGGAGCCTGGGACCAGGCTGTGGGGTCCCTTCAATGCCATATTAAGAAAGCTGGATTTTAGATAACATGAAAACAAGGAACATTTGGATAATGGAACATTTAAAGGATTTTGAGCAGGGAATGACTCAGAAAGATCATTCTAGAAGCAATATGAAATATACATAAGAGAAAACTAGTTAGGGAGGAAACCTAGTAACCTGCACTCTGACGTGTACTTTGGGCAGAAGAGGATGGCAGGGTGCAATACAGGGTGTTGGAAGGAGAGGATGCACACCGGAGGTTCTCTGCTACTACAGCCAGAGGTCTGGGTTGCTGTTTGGAGGTGGGCATGGGGAATGGCTTTGAGATTTCCCAAAAGATCAGGAGAATGCTATAGCTTCCCTAACTGACATGTCTTATGGTTTCCTTCTGTTAGTGAAAATGCTCAACAAGTTAATGACAACCAATCCCAGCATTCTAACTGTGGTATTTCAAATACAGGGATGAATTTCTAACAAGGGACTATTGTGGCCTGAAGGGATCTTAGCTAGGCTTCCTCTAGTTGTGTAAGAATTCAAGGTGAAGGCATAAAAATGTACAGGAAAGCAGGAATTATGCAGAGCAAAACGAAAGTACAAATAGTTTAAGAATAGCCCAAAATGCAAAAAGGCCCCAAATAAGGGAAAACTTCCAACAATGTAAAATCCTTTAACAAAGGAAAAACCTCCCAATCAAGAAAAATCTCCCTCAAAAAAATACGGACTCCCCTTTCCCTCCAGAGGCATGGGGGTGATGTGTAGGGTAGAACCCAACTGAACATCCCAAAGGGAGCAGCAGAGTTTGGGCCAGGGCTCAAGTACCACCCTTTCCCATGCCATTTTTAGGAAATACTAGAAGTACCGTAGCAGCAGGTGTCTGAATGATGTGGGTGTGTCCCATGGTATTTTATCATAATGGCCTAAATATGAGGGTGATACATCCTGCAATCATGTTGGATATTTCTAGTTAGCACTAGTTGCAAGTTTGCAACATTGTGGAACTTGCAGTTTCCACTACTTGGAAAGAGGGGAGGGCTTGTTTGTGCGTGGGAAGTGGACCTGGATGGTGCATAGAAAGTGAAGCTTGGTTGACTGGTATTGTGGTATAGTGGACTATCCACCACTTATGATACTGGCATCTCATATTGTTGTGCTGGTTGGAATCCCAGATCCCTGCTAATGCACCTGGGAAAGTGATGGAAGATGATCCTAGTACTTGGACACTTGCTGCCCATGAGAGAGACCTGCATAGAATTCCAGACTCCTGGCTTCGGCCTGGCCCAACACTGGCTATTGCAGTCATACCATTTGCAGAGTAAACCAGAAGATGAAAGATGAAAGTCTCTTTCTCTCTCCTCTCCCTCTCTTTTTCCTTCTCTCCCTCTTTTTTTCTCTCTGTCACTCTGCTTTTCAAATAAATAGATAAACTTTTTTAAAAAAATGAAAAGAAAGGAAGGCTTGGGTTATACACAGAAAAGGACTTGTCTTGCGGCTGGCCCAGGCTACCATATGGGCCAGTCACAGCTATACTGTGGGCAGTCAGCTTTGGTTGTCAAAATGAAAATCACTCTAGCTGTCAATCTCCAGCCCTATGGGTAGCAAGGAGCTGCCAGACACCAAACTGTGCTGCCCTGCCTGTTGGTGGGGAGCTATCCAGGAACTGTACTTTGAGTACTGCTGGCATAAAACAAAACAACAACAACAACAACAACAACAACAAACAAGAACTGCTGTTGAATATTATATTATTAACTTGTTGATCAAGTAGTGAAGGTTTCTTATTATGCAGTTGGCACCAAACCGTGTGTTATCAGGCCCTTGTCTTGACTGGCGGCAGAGAGGAGAGATACATATAACTCAGAGAAAAGGACAATATCTAGCAAAGTGAGGAGCAGGGGTGGAACAGTTCAAGGTGAGTTTGCTTCCTTATGAAAGAGAACAAGATGAAATTAGGATTATATTGCTCTATAAAGTTGAGGGAGGGTTTGAATTGTGGAATACAGGATAAGGAGAAGGGGCCTTTTCATTGTAGGACCAGCCTGGGCAAAGGTCAGTCAGTGAACAAAAAGTCCCTATAAAATTACCCAGGGCTGCATCTTACAGAGCACAGAGGTTGTCATTCCACACAGAAGTGTGCTACCCATGGTCACAGAGGAGAGCATACCCACAGCTAGTACCACCCTCCCGGCTCCTTCCACCTGCTTCCCAGTTGAGTGGACCCTCTTTGTTCCTTGATAACATCCCAAAGCTGTTCCTTTGCCCTGAATGTCTCTTTGACTTGGTACACACTTCTCTCCTATCTTTATTGTCTCTAGATAGGAAATAAAGTTTTGCACATTGACTGGTCCAGTCATACTGAGGAAGGGCCAGAATGGAAGAAAGTTTCAGTCTTGAGAAGGGTTGCAGAAAGAGTCACAATAAGTAATAAAGTGCTTCTCATCAGACCACAGTCTTCCTGAGCAAGAAGAGCCAGACCTAAAACAGGGTTTAGCACAGAGCAGTGGGAAAACAAGAGGTGGATTTCATAGGAATGAGATTGGAGGAGGAAAGCATTGTCCACACAGCTACAGCTGGCCCAGAATTTGAACTCCCTGATCCATCTCTGCCATTGGTGTCACGGAAGGGCGCTAGCTAAAGAGTTGCTTTAAGGAAGTCCCTTTCCTATTCTCAGAAAGGCGAGTGACTAGGCAACATCCTTTCATGCAAGGTAACTTCATGGACACAACAATTTCCTGGTCAGGAAAAAGAACCAGGAGAACTGAGACATGCCTGCAAGTCCTTTTAGATTAGAAGGCCTTAATATGCTACCTAAATACCACCAATTTACAAAGCCCCTCTAAGAGGAAGGCATTTGGCCGAGTGATTAAGACACTGAATGAGATGCCAGTGCTCCAATATGTCTGGGTTTGTTTGCTGGCTTTGGCTCTCCATTCCAGCTTCTGCTAATACAGCAGATGATGGCTCCAGTAGTTAGTAGTTGGATCCCTGACACACATGTGGGAGACCTAGATTGAGTTCCCAGCTCCTAGCTCTCGCCCTGGCCCAGTAATGACATTGCCTCTGTGGAGTTTCTGCTCCTGCAGTGAATACCTAGAGGCAGGTGCTGGGTGGGATTATGCAACTCTGGTTAGTGCTCAAGTGTCGGGGGAGAATCCAGGGTGACACCTCATTTGGGTGTGGTAGATCTCTTCTATTGTCAGCAGGCAGGAGGGTATAATCACTTATTTTGCCACAATCACAACCTCACCTCCTCTCTTCCAAGGTGACCTATGTCCGGTGTTAGCCCATAGTGGGCAGAACCCTCACCTACACTGAGCGTGAACCGCACAAAGAATCTATGCAGTCCTCAGTGTGAGCATGTAACCATTAACAAGGACCCACTCCAAGCAGTCAGAGAGCTCTGCGCCTCTGACACCAGACACAGTGATTGCCCAGGGACCCAGTAACACCCATGCTCTATCATGCAGTCACAGGATTCCCACAGTCACAGCACGCAAGGCTCCAATCATGGGGTACAAAGGATCCCCTCTCTGCCCACCGAGCCTGTCCCATACACAGAGAGAGCAGAGTCATTTCCAGAGCCAGCCGCCTGTGGGTGCTCTGCCTTGGCAGTTTGGGCCCTGGAGCCCGCGATAGGTTAAGAGGATGGGGCGCCTCATCTTCAACCCTCCCAGCTAGAATCAAAGGCAGTGGGAAATGTGGATTTCTCTATCTGCTAAAATCCACTGGTCATGCGTGCATGATAGCTGCCACAGCCTCTACTTGTGTCAAGATGGCACGTTCTCCCCTCTTTGAGGGATGGGAGGAACGAAATGAGCTTTTCCTTCACGGAATTAGGGTATAGCCTCCCGCCCCGGGACTCCAGGCTAGACTCAAAGACAGGGTGTCTGCAAGGCTCTCCCTTGGGCACTGTCACCCGTGGTGCCATCGGTCGCGGTCTGCTCTCACCCTGCTCTCGGAATGCGCCATCTCCTCCAGCCTCCAGCTGCAGGACTCGTGGCTGGTGTTGCTGCTTGCTGCTGTCTGTCTACACTGTCCACACTGCTCCACGGTGTTCCTGTTGGTTCTGTACAATTTCCACTGTGAACTTTTTTCCAGCTCTCCATTGGAAATGCAGTTTTTCTGCTTTTTTCCTGCATCTTCCCCTAGTTAGAATCAGCTCGTTTTTTCCTTATTTAGCCATCTGGGAATCTCCTCAAGACACTGACTTTTATAAAATTACTGGAAATTTTCTGGATCTGGAGACATTTTCAAGTAGTTATTTTCTTTTTTTTTTTTTTTAATTTTTTTTTTTTTTTCGGACAGGCAGAGTGGATAGTGAGAGAGAGACAGAGAGAAAGGTCTTCCTTTTTGCCGTTGGTTCACCCTCCAATGGCCGCTGCGGTCGGCGCATCGCGCTGATCCGAAGCCAGGAGCCAGGTGCTTTTCCTGGTCTCCCATGCGGGTGCAGGGCCCAAGCACTTGGGCCATCCTCCACTGCCTTCCCGGGCCATAGCAGAGAGCTGGCCTGGAAGAAGGGCAACCGGGATAGAATCCGGCACCCCGACCGGGACTAGAACCCGGTGTGCCGGCGCCGCAAGGCGGAGGATTAGCCTGTTAAGCCACGGCGCCGGCCTTCAAGTAGTTATTTTCTATTTTGCTGTTTGCATCTCACATATATTGTACTTTCCTATTTCAATGTACTTGCATTTAATTTTTTGTTTTATTATAAGATGCAAGCTATATGATTTTTTTAACCCATTTGATATATAGGCATAGGTAGGCACTCTTATAAGTCTTTGAAGTATATTAGCTAATTAAATCCTTACAATAACCTTCTGCAGAAAGTGCTATTTTGATCCCATTTACAGATGAGGAAGTAGAAGCATAGAGATTAACTTTCCCAGATCACAGGATTAGTAAGTGGCAAAGCTACGGGAGCTTAGCTCCAGACCCTATGGCTCATAAAACTCTACACCTTCCAAAGAGGTTCTCTTCCTTTAATGTTTACAATCTCAATTGTAAAAAGATAATACAGCTGTAACTTTCATTTATTTGAAAGGTAATGTTACAGAGAAAATGATGGAGACAGATATCTTCCATCTGCTGGTTCACTCCACAAATGGCTGCAATGGCCAGGGCTGGACCAGGCCAAAGCCACGAGCCTCAGCTGGGTCTCCTACATGGGTGCAGGTGTCCAAATACTTGGGCCATCCTCTGCTGCTTTCCCAGGCACATCAGCAGGAAGCTGGATTGGAAATAGAGCAACCAGGGATCAAACTGTTGGCCGTATGGGTTGCTGGTGTTGCAGCCAGTGGCTCAATGCACTACACCACAACTCTGGACCCAGATTTATCTCTTTGATTTTGCTGAGCTCTGCTTTTGGAGCTCCACATGAGTGTTTTAAAGGCCTGGGGTTCCCCAGCAGTAGATCCAAGGTGAGTGACATTGGTCAATCAGTGACTACTCTGGCCCAAAGCTCAGCCAAGAGCATTGTTTGCTTGCAATAAGTAAGCAAATCTTTCAGTCTGATCTGTCAAGTGGAAATCACTAGACAGTGGAGACAGAGCTGAAGAGGGTCTGTACTTAGAATTTTATGTACTCTGTTTAATGTAATACACCACCACTAAGAAGGAGGCTAACAAGAACTCTGTAACTCAGGAATTGTACAGACACACACACACACACACAGACACTCACACTTATACTCCTCACCATGTCTTGTGTCTGACTCTGACAGGACTAGACTGCATGTTATTTTACACCCTGGCCTCTGTGTCAGTGGAGCAACCCACAGTCAGTTTTTGAACTTGTCTTTCTGGTTGGTTGTTTAAAGAAGACTTAAGGATGCAGGAGCAGCCGGTGCCACTGCTCAATAGGCTAATCCTCCGCCTGCAGCGCTGGCACACCGGGTTCTAGTCCCGGTCGGGGCACCGGATTCTGTCCCAGTTGCCCCTCTTCCAGGCCAGCTCTCTGCTATGGCCAGGAGTGCAGTGGAGGATGGCCCAAGTGCTTGGGCCCTGCAACCCATGGGAGACCAGGAGAAGCACCTGGCTCCTGGCTTCGGATCAGTGCAGTGCGCTGGCCGTGGCGGCCATTGGAGGGTGAACCAATGGCAAAGGAAGACCTTTCTCTCTGTCTCTCTCTCTCTCTCTCTGTCCACTCTGCCTGTCAAAAAAAAAAAAAAAAAAAAAGAAAGAAAAAGGATGCAGGAGCACTTCTCTTCTGACTTTTAGACCTAATTTACAACCTTATGTCAAGTGTAATCAAGAGTTCTTACCCCGCCACACAGGCTTTTTCCTCCCAGGAAGGTCTGTACTTGGCTTTCTTAGCAAAGGCCCAGTCACTCTTATGTTTGCTTATTTAATTTCGCAATACACTGGGG
Source organism: Lepus europaeus (assembly GCF_033115175.1). Classification (NCBI taxonomy): domain Eukaryota; kingdom Metazoa; phylum Chordata; class Mammalia; order Lagomorpha; family Leporidae; genus Lepus; species Lepus europaeus. The sequence continues at coordinate 90,251,172 of NC_084838.1, read as the reverse complement.
CACTAGAAGAGTTAAGCACCTCTGGGGTAGGATAGAGGAGTCTGTGGTTTCCTGGTGCAAACTGGCACAGCAGAGCTTACCTGGCCTCTATGAGATCTGTCGTGCTTACTGCTAATGTGGAAGTTAAATCAAGGACTGTGCACTTTATTATAGTAGAGGATAAGGGTGTAGCCATGGTGAAGATAAATAATGACCATGTCTTTAAGAAATATGCTTAGAATATAGGTCTTAGTTACTCTATGATTTCCAGCTTATGCAGTTTATTTTCCCTTGAATATACTTGGGCAATTCTCCATTGTGTCCTGTTAACTCTTTATTTTGAATACAGCTTAATTCTAAACCTGATTTTATTTTAAGAAAAATATAAATGCTTCTGTACTCAATGTTAATAAATAGCTTAGAAATGTTAGCAGAGTAAAAGGACTACTCAAATGTATACTACTTTAGGTGTATTGTGGTTTATACTTAGCTACTAGAAAACTGACCCAAATTTAAGACCTACTTTTAGCAAATAGATAAAATATTATAACATGTTTGTGGGGCTTCCCTTATTTTTATCTTTCTCCCAAATCTCCCTTTCTTTTTACCTTTTGAAAATCTGATTTAGATCCTTTTCTGCTATGAGGTTTGGATTAAAAATAAACAGATCAATTCATGGGGCTGGTGCTGTGGCACAGCGTGTTAATGCCCTGGCCTAAAGCGCTGGCATCTCATTTGGGCACTGGTTTGAGACCCGACTGCTCCATTTCTGATCCAGCTTTCTGCTATGGCCTGGGAAAGTAGTAGAAGATGGCCCAAGTCCTTGGGCCCCTGCACCCACGTGGGAGACCCAGAAGAAGCTCCTGGCTCCTGGATTCAGATCGACACAGCTCTGGCCGTTGCGGCCGATTGGGGAGTGAACCATCAGATGGAAGACCTCTCTCTCTCTCTCTCTGCCTCTCCGCTCTCTGTGTAAGATAAATAAATAAATAAATAAATCTTAAAAAAAGATTAATCCATTCATCTATAAAACAGGTATTTGTTGAAAATCTACCATATATCAGGCACTGATCCAGGGAAACAAAAAATACAAATTTGACTTTTCCACACACTTAAAATAGCTCTGGATATTATAATTCTAAAATAAAATCTATCTCATATTCTTCATTTCTCCCTTCATTTCCCTGTTTTGTTCCTGGGACCATTTTCATTTTGCATTAAGAACTTCTTTTAATGTTCCTTTCAGTATGGCCCTGTTGGTAGCTAATTCCCTTGGAGTTGATAAATTTTGCTCTAAATCATCACTTTTCTAACATTATTTTTATTGAGTTGACTGATATTTTCTTCTATCAATTTTATTATTCTGTTATTTTTAGTATTTCATTTTTGGGGGAAGTCAAATACCAATCTAATTGTGCCTCCTTTAAAGTTAATCTTTCAGGGGCTTGCATGATGGCACAGTGGGTTAAATCACTACCTGTGACACTGGCATCTTCTGTTAGAGTGCTATTTGAGTCACTGCTACTACATTTCTGATCCTGATTATTGCTAATGTACCTGGGAAGGGAGTGGCAGTTGGCTCAAGGACTTAGGCATCTTACTATGAATGGAGACTGAGGATGGAGTTCCTGGCTTCTGGCTTCTGGCTCCTGGCTTCAGCCTGGCCCAGACCTAACTCTTGTGGCCATTTGGGGATTGAATTCATGGATAGAAAAGCAATACCTCTCCTTCTTCCCCTGACACTCTGCCTTTCAAATCAATCGATCAAAGAATCTAAAAAATAAAGTTGAGCTGGGGCCAGCACTGTGGCCCACTTGGTTAATCCTTTGCCTGTGGCATCGGCATCCCATATGGGCGCCGGGTTCTAGTTCCGGTTGCTCCTCTTCCAGTCCAGCTCTCTGCTGTGAGGGGAGGGTGGTGGAGGATGGCCCAAGTGCTTGGGCCCTGCACCTGCGTGGGAGACCAGGAAGAAGCACCTGGCTCCTGGCTTCGGATCGTCACAGCACAAGCTGTAGCGGCCATTTGTGGAGTGAACCAACAGAAGGAAGACCTTTCTGTGTCTTTCTCTCACTGTCTATAACTGTATCTGTCAAATAATAAAGTTGATTTTTCTTTTCCCTCTGGTTTCCCTGAGTGTCATCTCTCTTTTTCTTTTTCCACAACTTAATAATATCTTCCTACATGTAATTGTATTTATTTTGTTTGTATTCACTGAACTTCTTGAAAATCTTTGGATTATTGTCTTGTTTTGCATAATTCTCAGCCATTGTTTCTTTGAACATTTCTCAAGGTTTCAATGAAAAATGACATTTGAGAAAAATTTTCATGAGTGAATGAGGAGGTCATATAGAAGAAATGTTCCAGGCAAAAGGACCAGCAGGGCTACTGGGATTGTACATTGCAAGGTTGGAAAACAGCAAGGAAACTAGTGTGACTGATGGAAAAAAGATAAAGAAAGATAATAGGAGATAAAATGACAGATTATGAGTCTAGTCATATAAATTTTATTCTACCATTGCAAGATGTATAGCTTTTATTTTTTAAAAAATTTTTATTTATTTATCGTTACCTAATATATACTAAACTGATCTTCTGTATATAAAGAGAATTGAAAATGAATCATGATGTGATTGGAAGGGGAGAGGGAGTGGGAAAGGGGAGGGTTGTGGGTGGGAGGGAAGTTTTGGGAGGGGGAAGCCATTGTAACCCATAAGCTGTACTTTGGAAATTTATATTCATTAAATAAAAGTTTAATAAAAATTTTTTTTTTTTAAATTTATTTGAAAGGCACACACACACACACAGAGAGAGAGAGAGAGAGAGAGAGAGAGAGAGAGAGAGAGAGAGATCTTCCATCTACTTGTTCATTCCCCAAGTAGCCACAACAGCCAGGGCTAGGCCAGGCGAAGCTAGGAGCCAGGAACTTCATCTGAGTCTCCCATATGGGTGCAAATGCCTAAGCACTTGGGCAATCCTCTGCTGCTTTCCCAGGCACATCAGCGGGGAGCTGGATTGGGAGTGAAGCAGCCAGGACACGAACTGACTCCCATATGAGATGCCAGCATTGTAGGAGGTGGCTTAACCTATTACTCCACAATGCTGGCTCTCTGGCTTTTAATTGTAAATGAAATGAAAAGGCATTAGAGATTATTGAGCATACTTTTCAAAACCCAATAGCAATACTATTATTGTACCAAATTATATTAATAATAATTCATTAATATGACCATACACTCAATCAGTATTCATGCTGTAATTATCCCATGTTATATTTTAGCTATATTTTCATTAGTATCCAAAGGGATTTATATATACAGGGACTGACTGATGCATCTTTCACGTTTTTATAATCTATAGATTTCTCCACTCTCTTTTTTAAATTTAAAAAAATTAAATTTAAAATAAAAAAATATTTATTTGGAAACATTTATGTTCTGATTGCTGGAATTGTAGAGATTTCCACGGTTCAAATTTGCCAGTGATACCCTTTAGGTGCAATTTAATATGCGTCTTAGTACATTTGGGCTATTATAACAAAATACCATAAACTGGGTTGCTTATCTACAGCACAGGTTTATTTCTCACAGTTCTGGAGGCCAGCAAGTCCAAGATCAAGGTGCTGGCAGATTTGAGGTCTGCTGAAGTCCCACTGTCTGGTTCACATATGGTGCCTTCTCACTGTGTCCTCACGTGGTAGAAGAGGCACACAGATCCTCAGGCCTCTTAGACAAGAACAGTAACTCCATCCATGAGAACAAAGCCCTCACATCCTAAGAGCCTGCTCTTAATTTTAGCATGTTCAAGGTCAGGACTTCGACATATGATTTAGGGTGGGGCACATCAACATTCAGTCCCCAGTGCAATATTTCTCTCACCTCCTGCATTTCTTATAAGTTATTAACTAGTTATAGAGATCCTCCCAGATTCAGATATGATATTTCAGGTAACTTTTTATTTACTTATTTGTTTGATAGCCAGACAGACACAAGTGGGAGGTGCAAAACTCCCACTCACTGGTGCACTTTGCAAATCCTGGTAATGTACCCTAGCTGGGAATAAAATTGGGAGCCAGGAACTCAGCCCAGGTCTCCCATGTGGGTGGCCTGGACCCAGTTACTTGAGCTTTCTCAACTGCCTCTCAGGATCTGCATTAGCAGGAATTTTGCAATCAGGAACTGGAGGAAGGTATCAAATCCAGGCATTCCGAAAAGGAATGTGACATTTTAACTGCTAGTCCAAGTGTCCACAATAATTTTTTAGATGGTGTTTTGTTCTTTCCCAAGGAAGCGTATGTCTAGTTTATGTGTGTGTATGGGTGTGTGCGTGTGTGCACGCGCGCATTTGTCTGTGTTGGGGGCTGTAATTAACAGCTGTTGATACTCACTGCTTAGATTTATTAGTTTATTGTATATTACAAAATGGAAATATTTAGATTTTATACTTATAGTTTTTGAAAGAATCTCATGCTGAGTTGAGAGTAGTTGAAGAGAGCGAGGGCAGATGAAGGAGGAGGTAAACATTCAGGTGAGAGGTGATAGTGGTGTAAGTTAATGTACTGACAGTAAGATGAGGATGGATAAATTGGATTCTGAATATATTGGAGAACAGATTCAACAGAATTTTCTGATAATTTGATGGACAGTATGATAAGTAACAGATTAAAGGATAATTACAAAATATTTTTATAACCCAAGCCACTGCAAATATGGAATTCCCTTAAAATAATAGGACAACCATATGAGGAATAGGTTTATGGTAGAGGGGAGAACATTTTTGATGTCTTAGTTTTTGAGATGCTACTAACAGGAGAACCATATAAATTATTCTCTAAATATTTGAAAGTGAGTGATAAGCCAAAATTAAATCATATAATTAAAATATGTGTATAACCATGAATTAATTTTTTAATTGACTTTATTTTTAGAGCAGTTAGATTCACAGCAAAACTGAGAAGAAAGTACAGAAAAATCCATGCACCCTCTTCCCCCATGCAGGCATAACTTTTCCATTATCAGCATGCCCATCAAAGTGGTACAGTTTTATAATCCATAAACTTACATGATTGACCCATCATGGTTGCTCGAGGTCTATAGCTTACACTAGGGGTTACTGTTGGCATTGTGCAGCCCATGGATTTAAACAAATGCGTGATGTTACATCCCCACAATTGGAGTATCACGCACAGTATTCTCTCTAGAAAATCTTCTGCTGTTCATCCTCCTTCCCCCGTCCAATCCCTCTCAACACTGATCTTATTCCTGTGTCCATAGTTTTGTCTTTTTAGACAAAAACTTTTATTCATAAAATAGAGATTTTCATTGGCTTCTTGTCCTTGGTAATACATATATAAGAGTTTTTGGTAACTTTCCATGGCTTCGTGGCTTGTTTTCAGTACCAAATAATATTTAATTGCATGACATACCATAGGGTTTTTTGTTGTTTACCTACCTAAGGACATCTTGGTTGCTTCTAAGTCTTGGCTGCCGTGGATAACAACAAACATCAGTGTGCATGTTTTCATGTATACCTAAAATTTCAACTCCCTTGAGTAAATGCTAAAGGAGAGTGATTGCTGGTTCATATTGAGACAGTTTGTTCAGTTTTATAAGAAAATGCAAAACTGCCCTCAAAGTGACTCTACCATTTTTCATTTTCATCAGCAACGGATGAAAATTCCTGTTACATTCTTGCCAGCATTTGGTGTCTCTGTTCTGGATTTGACCGTTTCAATAGGTATATGATGTTATCTCATTTTCATTTCCATGTTGGCATATGATGTGAAGCAAATGTCCCCAAGTTTATTTACCATCTGTATATCTTCTTTGGTGAGATGTCTGTTAAGATCTTTGGTTCATTTTTAAATTGAGTTTTATATGCTCTTTTTGCTAATCTTAAGTGTTCTTTGTATATTTTGGTTTATAGTACAGATAGCTTAGGCCTAGAAAAGTTTGTGGAAAATGGAATTAAAGGAAAAGTTTGCTTTGGTACTGAGGCTTTGAAAGATATTCCTCGGGTTTACAACTTGTCATCTCATTTTCCTGATAGTGGCTTTTACCATGTAGATCATATTTATTTTAATGAAGTATGGTTTATTAACTTTTTCATTCATGGATCATACCTTTGATTTTGTAACTAAAAAGTCTTCACTAAGCCCAAGATTATGTACATTTTCTCTTATGTTATCTTAAAATACTCTTATCATTTCATATTTAAGGTTGTGATCTAGTTTGAGTTAATTTCTAGTGGAGTAACATCTGTTCTGGATTATTTTGGTTCTTTTTGCATGTAGATTTTGTTGAAACAATCTTGTTTTTCTGCTATTACGTTAAAGATGAGTTAATTGTATTTATGTGGTTCTATTTCTCAGTCCTCTAGTGTGTCCCATTAATCTACTTGTCTGTTCTTTTACAATAGCACACTCTTGATTACTGTAGCTTTGTGGGAAGTATTCAAGTCACATAGTGTCAACACTCCATCTTTGTTCTTCAATTCTGTGTCAGCATTCTGAGTCTTTTGCCTCTCAACATAAATTTTAGAATAAGTTTGTGGATATCCACTAAGAATACTGGGGTTTTGAATGAATTTATATTAAGAGGATTGATCAAGTTGGAGAAAAATGACATCTTGAAAATATTGATTCTTTATGTGAGAAAATTGTATATATTCCCTTTTATTTAATTCTTTAATTTCTTTTAAATTTTGTAGTTTTCCTCATATAAAACTCAAATTTTAAAAATTTAGCCTTAGTTATTTTTATTTTGGGTACTAGTGTAAATAGATCCATGTTTCCAATTTAAAATTACACTTGTTTATTGATGGTTTATAAGAAAAAGACAGAATTTTGTATATTAAACTTCTATCCTGAAACTTTGCTGTAGTATTAGGAGTTTATCTGTTCTTTTAGGTTTTCTACTTAGATGATCTTGTCATCTGTGAACAAAGACAGTTTTATTTTTTTCCTTTGGTTAGTATGTCATTTATTTCTTTTTATTGCCTTATTTCATTAGTTAGGATTTACAGTATTTTTTTTGACAGGCAGAGTGGACAGTGAGAGAGAGAGAGACAGAGAGAAAGGTCTTCCTTTTCCGTTAGTTCAACCCCAATGGCCACTGTGGCTGGCACACCACGCTGATCCGAAGCCAGGAGCCAGGTGCTAACTGAGAGAGAGAGATATGAAAGTATCTCTTTTGTGAGACTATTAATTATTTGTTCAACTTCTAAAATGCCAAAATAGCCCAATGCCAATATATTATAATATATATAAATAGGGTCTAGTTTGAGGCATTAAGAAAGATAACACTTTGAAAAGAGACCCTATCAGAGCACCAGGAATTTTGCTAAAATTAAAACAATACAAAATATCAAATTTATGGTGAAGTTTTGATGGAAGAATGGTGAAATCAAAATGGTTTACCAAAAGTTTATGGGGCCATTGCATCAGATAAATCAGTATACAAATGGCTAACTGATTTTACAAAAGGTTGAGGTAATGTTGAAGGTAAAGCCTACAGGGGCAAACCATCCACATCAACTTGTGAGGAAAAACATTAATTTTGTCTAAGCTCTAATTGAAAAGGATGAAATATTAACAGCATAAATGACTGCCAACACCATAGACATCTCAATTATTTCAGCTTACAGCATTCTGATTGAAAACTTAAAATGGAAGAAACTTTTTGCTTGATAAATACCAAAACCATGGTTTCCAGATCAACTGCAGACAACAGCAGAGCTTTCAGTGGAAATTTTACATGAGTGAGGCCAAGATCCTGAAGAATTTTTGAAGAATTATAATAGGAGATGAAACATAACTTTGCAAATATGATCCTGAAAACAAAACACAATCAAGCAATGTCTACCAAGAATTAGATGTAGTCCAGTCAGCAAAAGTGGAGTCACTGTGCACTTTACTCCCCATGTAGGATCTCTGTCCTTAATGTGTTGTACTATGTGAATTAATGGTAAAACTAGTATTCAAGCAGTACTTTATACTTTGTGTATCTGTGTGGGTGCAATCTGTTGATATCTTTACTTAGTATATACTAAGTTGATCTCCTGTATATAAAGATAATTAAAAATGAGTCTTTTTTTTTTTTTTTGATAGGCAGAGTTAGACAGTGAGAGAGAGAGAGAGAGAGAGAGGTCTTCCTTCCGTTGGGTCACCCCCCAAATGGGCGCTAGGGCCGGCCTGCTGCACTGATCTGAAGCCAGGAGCCAGGTGCTTCCTCCTGGTCTCCCATGCGGGTGCAGGGGCCCAAGCACTTGGGCCATCCTCCACTGCCTTCCTGGGCCACAGCAGAGAGCTGGACTGGAAGAGGAGCAACCAGGACAGAATCTGGCGCCCCAACTGGGACTAGAACCCAGAGTACTGGCGCTGTAGGAGGAGGATTAGCCTAGTGAGCTTCGGTGCTGGCCCAAAATGAATTTTAATGAAGAATGGGATAGGAGAGGGAGTAGGAGATGGGATGGCTTGTGGGTGGGAGGGTGGTTAAGGGGGAGGGGGAAACTACTACCATCCAAAAGTTGTACTTTGGAAATTTATATTTATTAAATAAGAGCTTTAAAAAAAAGCAAAGGAAATGGCAACAGTTTTGGAGCATAGTCAAATATTTTGCATGTTGATTTTCTGGAACAATACCATATGGTTATTATGAGAATGATTTGAGAAAAAAAAAAAAAAAGCTTTAGCAGGAAACTTCACCAGAATACTCCTGCTCACTCCTGTCATCAAAGAAGGGCCATTTTGTGAGCATTTCAGTGAAAAAAATCAGGCATCTGTCTTACTGTTTTGATTTTGCTCCTTCTGACTTTTTTTTTTCTAATATTAAAAATTCTTATTTCAACCTTCATCAGTTAATATTATAAAAAGACTGCATTGTCATGATTAAGTTCCCAGGACCCTCATTTATAAATATCTGGTATCATCACTTTAAGAAATGTCTTGAACTTGATCAATCTTATGTTGATAAATTTTATATTTATCTTTTTTATCTTTTAATTCCACTTTGCGATTAATATTTTGCATTCCCTTTACATGCATAGGATATATGTTTTGAGTTACATTTTTGTAATTTTTGTAATTACATTTTGATTATATTGTAAATTAACTTGAAGAGTGTAGTATCCATTTTATAATTCGTATTAAGTTTGATTATTTTTGTTAACATTACTTCCATCATTTTATCTCAATTTCTGGGGCTCTGTCTGCTCTGCCTAATTTTACTCCCAAGGTTTCAGAATCCCAGTATTTTAATTGTGCCTCCAATTAAACATTTTTAATATTGGAAAATATTCCTAGGAGTTTAAATACAATGATAATTTAAAACAGTAAGATGTTTCTTGTTCAACATATACACCTCCTACACATATTAACTGAAAATGTCTCCTTGACAGAAGCTTTCAAATAGTTTTGATTATTCAGTGAGAGTTTCTAAATTTCATCCAAGTCCACAGATGCACAATTTAGGAGGGCAGAGGCTGTCTACTCCCTGTTGACATTTATGGATCAGTTGGTGTGTAAATATTGAACTCTTTCCTGTTATAATAACAGGCAAATAGCAGCAAATCTACTGTTCAGAATAACAAAATGATGAAACACTCACTCAAAGGGTGATGTGCATATGTGTGTATACTTAGAAATCTTTTTTGTCCAGGGAAATATAACACACAGAAGGACTCAGTTAAAAACAAAAACTAAATAAAAAGCAAACAAACCAAAAACAAACCAGAATCAAGAATCAGAAGTACCTTTTTAGAGACAGAAGGAATCTTAAAGACTATCTGGCCTATTTCACCTACTTCTCACTACCACTACCATTTCTGGGGGTTGATACTTTAGTGCCCAAAGTGAGTTACTGATGATTCTTTTTTTTTTTTTTTTTTTTTTTTTGACAGGCAGAGTGGACAGTGAGAGAGAGGGACAGAGAGAAAGTTCTTCCTTTGCCGTTGGTTCACCCTCCAATGGCTGCCGCGGCCGGTGCGCTGCGGCCGGCGCACCACGCTGATTCGATGGCAGGAGCCAGGTGCTTCTCCTGGTCTCCCATGCGGGTGCAGGGCCCAAGCACTTGGGCCATCCTCCACTGCACTCCCTGGCCACAGCAGAGAGCTGGCCTGGAAGAGGGGCAACCAGGACAGAAGCCAGGGCCCAACCGGGACTAGAACCCGGTGTGCCGGCGCCGCAAGGCGGAGGATTAGCCTGTTGAGCCACGGCGCCGGCCCTACTGATGATTCTTCATATGCTTTCTTTCTTTTGAAATATCATGCAGAAACCAGTCTTATTGTATTTTTATTCAGCTGACTCTGAAGAATTAACGTGAGCTATTATATGGCTCCCAGAGGAGTATCAGTTTTGAGAACTGACCAATTTTTGCTTTTTTAGGACTTCATTCATCCACATCAAATATTACAGATTATTAAACCTTAAGGGATTTCATTCTTCATAAATACATTATAAATTATTCTGTTTATGAGGACCCATGAAACAACTTTCTCAAAAAAAACCCTATCTAAGATTATTTGTCATTCTTCTGATTATTTGTGTAATTTTATCTCATGGAAAGTATGATTATACTTTCTTCTTCTCCTTGGACGCTAGGAAATTCAGGTTTAATTTTGTGAAATTAACGACCTTAATATACATAGGGTATGATGGCATGTTTGTAAATGGATATAAACTTTGGCCTTATTTTATTTTTCCTATCTGTTTTTATGTTTTTTCCTATTTTGTCTCTTCCTTACTTTTTATTTATTTTTCATTTTATTTGAAAGGCAGAGAGGGAGGAAGGGAGGGAGGGAGGGAGGGAGAAAGAGAGAGAGAGAGAGAGAGAGAGAGAGAGAGAGAGAGAGAGAGAGACTTCTTTCTTCTGTTGATTAACTGCCCAAATGCCCACAACTATCAGTACTGGGCTACCCTGAGACCAGGCTGGGAACTCCATTTGAATCTCCCATGTGGGTGGCAGGAACCCAACTGTTTGAGCCATCATTTGCTGCCTCCTAGAGTATGCATTAGCAGGAAGCTGAATTAGAAGTGGAGTAGCCAGGACCTAGCCTGAGAGTCCAATATGGAATATGGGCATCCCAAGCAGCAACTTAACTACGGTGTGACAACCTACACTCCCTTCCTTATTTTTTAAAAAATATTTGTTTATTTGAGAGGCAGAGAGACAGCAAGCTAGAAAGAGAAAGAGCGAGAATGAGAGAGCAAGAGAGCAAGGGAGTGAGAGAGAGAGAGAAAGAGAATCTCTCCCATTTGCTGGTTCACTCTCCTAATGCCTGCAATGACCAAGACTGGGCAGGGCAGAAGCAGAGGACTGAGAATTCAATCTGAGTATCTCTAATGGGTGTTAAGAATTAAATCACTTGAGCCATCACTGCTGCTTGCCAGGGCCTGCATTAGCAGGAAGCTGGAGTCAGGAACTTGAGAAAGGCAAACTGAGGTACTCTGATATGGGATGTGGGCATCTTAACTGAAGTCCTAACTGTTGGACTAAATACCTGCCCCTCTCCCTTATTTTTATCTCATTGAAATGTAGGACTTTTTAGTTGCATGACCTCCTAATCAATATTATGTTTAACAGTTCCTCGGATCTATTGTTTATTGCATAACAAAGTTTGCTAGGTACTGTCAGTAGACTGAGGTTAATTAATCCATAATTTCCCCAAGTGATCTGGTAACCCTGGATGGGAACATAGGTTGAACTCTGACTTGAACATTAATGTTATGGTGAATCCTAGAGATGTGAAATTTTGAGTCCTTCTTCTACAGGTTTTATTATTCTTATTAAAGATATAAATAGAGCTCTGTCCTGCCTCCATTTTGAACAGAATTCAGTGTGTATCTCAGCCAATCATTCTGTTTTGTAAAGATTTTTTTTTTTTGGCAAGCTGAGAAGGAAATTCTAGGTTGCTTGAAAAGGTAGCTTCAAAATAATAATTAAGACTAGAAATATATATATAAGAATGAAAGCCATTATATAACATTATGCAAAAATTTTCTATTTTTTTAGAAATATTTACTTATTTATTTAAAGGCAGAGTTACAGAGAGAGAGAAAGAGAGAGAGAGCTCCCATCTTTTGGTTTACTCCCCAAATGGCTGCAATGGCCTGAGGTGGGCCTGGCTGAAGCCAGTAGCCAGGAACTTCATCCGGGTCTCTCATGTGGGTGGCAAGGACCCACACACTTGGGCCATCTTCTGTTGCTATTCCAGGCTATTGGCAGGGAGCTGAATTAGAAGTGGAGTGGCAGGGACTCAAACTGGCACCAATATGGGATTCTAGCATAGTAGGTTGTGGTGGAATGAGAAGGTCATGCCAAGATGGCTGCTAGCAAGAGAAACTGCTTGGCAACAGGCTGTGATTGGATGGCTTCGGAAACCACACGACAACAGAGCCTGACTGACAGCAGGCTGTGATTGGATGGTTTTGGAAACCACATGACAACAGAGCCTGACTGACAATAGGCCGTGATTGGATGGTTTTGGAAACTGCCTGGCAACAGAGTGTGATTGGTTGGGGCATAGACCACCCCTTGACTGGATTGGTCACCTTGGCTATCTAAGCTGTTGTAGCAACTGAAATAAACGAGTCTGCAGGCTGCTTGCCTCTGGCCTGCTTTCACCCAACTCCCGGGGTCTGTGTGGTGACTCCGCGCCTCTTGCCCCCACTACGCTGCTCCTCTCAGAAACAAATAAACTTCAATATCTGGCGCGCCAATGTGACTGAGAGAGAGACAGCATGTGGGACTCGGCAGGGTCCCCCCTGGATTTCGGCAAGTAGGCCCCTCGGTGTTTTGTGTGCTGTTCAGTTCTGTGAGGGTGAGCACAGAACCCCCTCCTACGCCCCTTTCCTTGTCCTTGTCCTCGGTCTAAGTGACCGCAGGTTAGGCACACACTGCCCAGAAGCGTACGTCACTTCTTGGCTCCTCCTTTTACTTTCAGTTTACCCGGTGAATTCACATAAGGGACTGATCATCCCAGAATTTGGAACCAAGTCATTTTCCTTCACTCCAGAGAGGTGACACTCCGGAGACACTGTGTGAGCATATGGCCTTCACCTAACAAATTAAGGAAGTCCCCCACTAAGCACAGGACATACGTATGATCTGCTACATCGCTGTCTGTTCGTCTAATGTAGGGAACCCCCTGCATAATGCCATCAGCCACTGAGGTGCTAGGAATTGCTTTGCTATGGCAGCAGTGTCTTTCCTTTGGCTAGAGTTGGCATGGTGCGCCACTCTTAAGCACTCAAACATGGGAAAGATACCCCCTTCTCAGAATCCCACGCAGATTACCAAACATAATGAATCTGTGAGTGATAAGAGCCTGACACTCCAGGTCCCTATCTCACAGACAACAGTTGATGACTTAGGGAGAGAGAGCTCTGACAATGAAAATGACATGACAGCAGACAATGCAGCAATGCCTGGTCAGCGACCCCCCAAATACTCATGAGATGAACTTAGACGACTTCAAGGCAATAACCCATGCGAGGTCATCCCATCTGCACCCAGTGAGGAGTTCCACATTTGTGGCAGTCCCCGGGCACCCCAGGCTCTCAGGGCAGCCACTAGACCCCATCTCACCCACATGTTTGTCATTAATCTCTAAGTGGACACAAAATTCAGGCCCTGGATTCCAACGCCTGTAAAAAGGCTTCTGCTAACCAAGGGCTGAGCATATGCTGTGTCTTTCTAGAGAATGCGGGACAGCCCATTTGGGTACAGCCAGAAACATCAAGCCTGCAACTGACAGTCAACCAGAACCAGCTGAACAAGACTGAGAGTCTGCCTTGTTAGCGGATGCACCTGCCCTATCATCCTACACTGAGAAACTGCCCATAGCCACATCCATTACTGTTTTATACCCTGCTAGATCTGGTCAGCCACTCAAATGGCCCACAGCCTGCGTGTGGTCATGCCATTCCTGATTACCACTGTTCCTCATTCCTACCCCCCTCTGAGCAAGCACTCATGTGGTCTCCTGTTTTGAAAGCTGGTTAGTCAGTGACAGGTAAGATCCCCTGGGGAACAACCTAAGACATGCACAGCCGCATATGGAGATCACATGTAAACAGGGTCAACAATGGTATGACCAAGAATCATGCCTCCCGTTGCTCAAAAATAAATGAAAAGGGGGAAATGTGGTGGAATGAGGTCATGCCAAGATGGCCGCTGGCAACAGAAACTGCCTGACAATAGGCCGTGATTGGATGGCTTTGGAAACCACATGACAACGGAGCCTGACTGGCAACAGGCTGTGATTGGATGGGGCATAGACCACCTCTTGACTGGATTGGCTGCCTTGGCTATATAAGCTGCTGTAGCAACTGAAATAAACGAGTCTGCAGGCTACTTGCCTCTGGCCTGCTTTCACCTGACTCCCGGGGTCTGTGTGGTGACTCTGCACCTCTTGCCCCCACCACGCTCTTCCTCTCAGAATGAATCCACAGCAACAGCAGGGGGCATCTTTACCTGTAACACCACAACGTTGGCTCCTATATTTGTGTTTTAAGTATTTATAGTATTTAAGAGGATTTGAGCTAATAAAACAACAGATTATCTTTGTGACTGTGATTTGAAGTATAAAATTTCATGCATGATTTACTCTTGTAAACTGACATTAGTGTGGTCAAGCCACTCTGAGACCTGGTTCACCTGTTCTTCCATATCAAGCATTATAAGCAATGGCTGATTAGTAGAACTCAGCTCCCCCCAGTAACAGGTGAATGCTTAATTTCTGAGTGCTGTTTCCTTTTGGGCCGCACTTGTCTCATTTTTCCTGGATGTACTGTGCACTTTCACACCTGTGTGTGTTTCTTCGTGCTACTGCATAACTGTTCCAGAGACCCACTACTTGTGCTCTGATGAGAAAAATTCATCCCATCCTTTAAGGAGCAGTAGAAATCTCACCTTGACTGACATCTTCCCCTTGTTTGTCTACAAGGATAATTTTCTGCAGTCTCATTTTGCTTTTACTTACAGCCTGGGAAGAAGTGCTTTGTTGTCAGGTGAGGGATCAATCGAGGCACAGGTCATGACTTGGGCAATGTCTGCTCCATATCAGTCACTTAACACATGCTGAATTGAGCTAAAGTGGCACAAATCAGATGTACCAATGAGCTAGGCAACCCGCCATTCATTCCTTCACCAACTCCTAATTTGGAGTCCCTATAAAATTGTAACAAGTTTTTAGGGATTTAAAAGATAATCTAGTTCTGTTTTGACGTCCTTTGGAGAATTTAATTTGAAGAAAATTTTCTATAAAAAGCCTAAAACATTATGAAAGACACTGTTTCTAAATAAAAAATCCTTTGTTTTCAAGTGAGTTACCTGAAGATTTTTTTTTTAATTTTTTTTTTTTTGACAGGCAGAGTGGACAGTGAGAGAGAGACAGAGATAAAGGTCTTCCTTTTGCTGTTGGTTCACCCTCCAATGGCCGCCGCGGTAGCGCGCTGCGGCCGGCGCACCGCGCTGTTCCGATGGCAGGAGCCAGGTGCTTCTCCTGGTCTCCCATGGGGTGCAGGGCCCAAGCACTTGGGCCATCCTCCACTGCACTCCCTGGCCACAGCAGAGAGCTGGCCTGGAAGAGGGGCAACTGGGACAGGATCGGTGCCCCAACCGGGATTAGAACCCGGTGTGCCGGCGCCGCAAGGCGGAGGATTATCCTAGTGAGCCGCGGTGCCGGCCCCGAAGATATTTTAATATAAGAATCTAGGTATCTGGTTTCATTTGAGAAATTAAAGATCCATCAACACAGGTTTCCATTCTTAAACAGTGTCAATCTGCTGGAACCCTCTCCAGTTCCCCACAGTCTTCATCTTTCCCTATAGTTTCTCTGATGTGAAAACTAAGTACCAAGAGCAGCATTAAAACTCAAATGATGGCTCTGGCATACTATATTAAGATGCTGGCCTTCCACTTTCATTTTTGTCAACTTGTTGTCACTGAAGATGACTGAACTTGAGGCTCCAACTTCACAGTAGATGTATTTTTATGAAATATAATGGGAAAATATTGTTGACAAATCAAACTATCTGAAATACATTAGTTTGCTATTTGGAGGAATCAACTGTGACAATAAACTAATTCTTCTGTATATCAAATAAGCACACTGGCTTAAAGACAAGAGCTACATCTTAACTTGGCATGTAATTCTGAGAGCTCAACTTGTTCTATTAAATTTCTCTAAAAATGTCTTCTTTTCATTAGTATTACATTCACTTTTATAGAGAGGAAGCTTGGGTTCAGTGTGCTTACTGTTCCTTTGCAAGTAATCTCTTTGTTTGATTTTCTTTTCCTGCATGAGTATCAGATTGCTTATAAAATTTTTAATCATAAAAGTACAGCTATTGCCAAGACAAGTATAAGACTGGACAACATTATATTAATTTTTGCTCACTAGAGCATTTGCAGTTATTCCCTGCTATTCTGAGCCGGGAATAGACTTGCCACAGTCATGACCTGCGCCTGGGGCAGGAAGAGGTATTGGCTCCCCCGTTCTGTCATCACCAAGACCATCATATCCACTAACACTGTGTCTGTGTGTAGGTGTGTCTGCCACTTCAATTCAATAGCAGCTTCCTGTCTTCCCCGCCTGCCCCCTGCCCAGACAGGACCTCGGAGGCTCCTGAGGTGGGGAGTTTGGAAGAGATATTGGTGAAGCCCTGGCAAGAACACCTGAACTCTTCCTATTCTTACTTGAAGTTCAGCTGTTTGAAAAGTGTAACATCCTTCACGGATTATTGTTTACAGTTGATTTTGGAAAGAGAATTTTCAGCTCTAGCCACTGTCTCACCTTTTTATGTGTGATAGACTTATTTCCCTTAATTTCTTCCAGTTTCCTTCTCAAGGGTGGCTTTAACCATCTGATTGGATCTTTAAACTGTGTAATTTGCTGCTGTCTCTCTTTCTCTGATTGTCTTAATCTGTTTTCTCATGGAGACTTTCTAGTTGGCCTCTGATCTCACCACTTCTGTTTTCTGCAGTGTATTTTCTGCCCTGAACTGCCTTTGAGATGGATTTTCCTTAGAGATTGCAATACTAGTTTTATTCATTTATTTATTTGTGTTTTGTTTAAGGAGTACAACTTCATGCATTTAATATATACAGATTTGGGAACATGATGTTTCTTCCCCTCCTACCTCCTTCCCACCCATATTCCCACCTTTCTTCTTCCTCCCTTTTCCTTTCCCATCCTTATTTTTTACAGAGATCAATTTTCAGTTCATTTTTATAGTCATAAGATTAACCCGACACTAGGTAGAGAGTTCACCGATTAGTATGAAGAAAAAAAAAAGAAGTAAAGAAGAAAAACAAACAAGCTTGTTTTATTTCTTGGCTATATACTTTTTTATATATATTATTTCAGAATATTTGTTCGTTAATTTTGTACTTATTTTCACATCTGTTACTTATTATTTTATTTATTTTAGACGCAGACAAAAAGAGAAAAAGATTCCATCTACTGATTCACTCCCCAAATCTCCAAGGTGTCAAGGTGGGCCAGGACTAAGGCAGGGAGCCCAGAATTCAAACCAGGTCTCCTGTGTCATACTGGGGGCAGGAACCCAACAGTTTGAAGCATCACTGTTGCCTCACAGGGACTTCACTGGCAGGAAGCTGGAATCAGGTGCTGTAGTCAGGATTGGAAACCAGATACTCCAGTGTGGATGTGGGTGTTTCTTGTGTCTTAATCAATAGGCTAAACACCTGCTTCTATAGTTTTAAAACCAGAAATGATTTATACATTTTTTGATTATTTATTATTAAAAATAATGACCTTTTTGAATCTTTGGGGTGATCATTTACTTTTTAAATTTTATTTTATTTATTTATTTGACAGATAGAGTCATGGACAGTGAGAGAGAGAGATAGAGAGAAAGGTCTTCCTTCCATTGGTTCACTCCCCAAATGGCTGCCACGGCCGGCACTGTGCCAATCCGAAGCCAGGAGCCAGGTGCTTCCTCTTGGTCTCCCATGCGGGTGCAGGGCCCAAGCACTTAGGCCATCCTCCACTGCCCTCCCAGGCCACAGCAGAGAGCTGGACTGGAAGAGGGGCAACCGGGATTAGAATCCTGTGCCCATATGGGGTGCCAGCACCTCAGGCAGAGGATTAACCAAGTGGGCCACGGCGCCGGCCACTTTTTTTGATTTTAAATTGTTGCATTTATACAACTTTCCTATTTCTTCAAACTTGAATAGCAAAGTTTGATTCCAGTTCAATGTTTGCCAGCTGATAGTGCCCACATATTCTATTTGGATTCTCTCGCTGTCCACCAACGTACCATCAGAGCTCTCTTTTCAGGATATAAGCTAGAAACCAAGTAGAGACACAAATCCCTAGCTTTGGGTTTTTAGCGTATGGAAGGCATGTGTCCAGTTCGACACTATTTTTAATGAGACAGGACTACTTCTGCTCCTCTCTGATTTTCCGTCTATGAGCTAGTATATTTATGACTGCAGACTGAGTCAGCATGGAGCTCTCTCTGTGGCAGTAGTACAGGATAGGAATTCCAGGAACTGAAGAGGATTGCCTCCTGTTTTTGATATCACAGGGTGTGGTGCATTATTGTAGTACACAGGCCCCTGAAACTCATGGCCAAATTTAATGACTGGGTTTATAGACTCCAACATGAATCTGGTCATGAAGCACTGAAGGGCCCTCATGGAAGAATTCTTTCAGAAAATGTTTCCTTCAGGAAACAAGTCTCTAATAATGTGGTAAACCTTTGTGGCTTGGTTTCTGTCTTTCAGAGATTAATATATGAACTCACTGGTAGTTGTTTCTTAGTATAGCCTACCTACATTTCACTTCATCCCAATGCTCGTAAAACATCATTTAGAGGCTGGCATGTAGTGTAGTGGTTAAGATGCCCACATACCATACCTGAGTATCTGGGTTTATACCTGGCTCCATCTCCTCCCTCCGGCTTAGATCCTGAAGGAGCAGATGATGGATCAGTTATGTTCCTGCTGCTCATATGGTAGAATTGAGTTCCTGGATCTCTCATGTGCTCTCTCCCTCCCTGTCTGTCTTTCCCTTTCAAATAAATAAGCAAATACAATTTTTTTTTAAAAAAGCTATCACTCTAAGTGATTTGTATCTTTCTCTGCAGTTTTGACAATGTGTGTTGGTAATTTAAATGGAGAGGAAAACTAGCAGCCAGTATAATTTTTAATTGCTTAGCCAATAATAAAAATATCCAAATACAAAATAAATGCAATTTGTTCATGTTCATAGGGAAACTTTTTCCTGTAAGTCTTAAGAGTTTTAGGCGGGGCTGGCACTGTGGTGCAGTGGGTTAAACTCCCAGCCTGCAGCACCTGCATTCCATATGGTGCTGGTTCAAGTCCTGGCTGCACCACTTCTGATCCAGCTCTCTGCTAATGCACCTGGGAAAGCAGCGGAGGATGGCACAAGTGCTTGGGTCCTTCCACTCATGTGAGAGACCTGGAAGACACTCCTGGCTCCTGGCTTAAGATTGGCTCAGCTCTGGCTCTTGGTGCCATTTGGGGAGTGAACCAGTGGATGGAAGACCTCTCTCTCTTTCTCTCTCTGTAACTCTGTATTTCAAATAAATTTTTTTTTAAAAAAAGAGTTTTTGGATAAATCTCAGGAAAATATTTTCCTGCCCTAATTTATGTGTAAGGAAATATCTTGGAAGAGTATGTGCTAGAGCAGCAAATATCAAATGTTAATACACGGTGCTTCTCAAGCTAGAATGTGTGAGTCCCCCAGGGATCCTGTTAAATGCATGTTCTGCATTATTTATTTATTTATTTATTTGAGAAACAGACAGAAGATAGCCAGAGTGATAGCAAGCTCTCAAATGCTGGTTCACTCTCCAGTCTCCCACAGCTGGACAGGGGTTGGGGTTGGGGGTAGAAAAAAAAATTAAATCCACTTTTGCCATGTAGGAGACAGGAATCTAGCCCTCTGAGCCATCACCACTCCTTGCCAAGGTTCACATTGGCAGGAAGCTAGAGTCAGAATCTAGAACTGGGAGTGAAACCCTGGTACTTTGATGCAGGAAGCCAACATCCTAACCAGCATCTTATTGTCTAGATCAAATGCCCTTCCCATATCTGGCATGTTGCTAAACTCTTTTAAAATATTTTCTTTGGGGCCGGTGCCATGGCTTGCTTCGTTGATCTTCTGCCTGCGGCGCCGGCATCCCATGTGGGCACTGAGTTCTGGTCCCGGTTGCTCCTCTTCCAGTCCAGCTCTCTGCTGTGGCCCGGGAGGGCAGTGGAGGATGGCCCAAGTGCTTGGGCCCCTGCACCCACATGGGAGACCAGGAGGAAGCACCTGGCTCCTGGCTTCGGATCAGCGCAGCGCTGGCCATGGCGGCCATCTGGGGAGTGGGCCAACGGAAGGAAGACCTTTCTCTCTGTCTCTCTCTCTCACTGTCTATAACTCTACCTGTCTTAAATAAATAAATTAATTAATTAACAAAAACATTTTCTTTAAAAATTATTTATTTGAAAGGAAGAGAGGCAGAGGGACAGAAACAGAAAGACAGAGAAAGACAGACATATAGACCCAGAGATCTCCAGTCCACTGGTTCATTCCTCAGATATCCCCAACAACCAGGGCTGGGTCAGACTAAAGCCAGGAGCAGGGAACTCAATCCAGGTTTTCCATATGGTCGTCAGAGACCCATGTGGTCGGCTATTGGCTGCTGCTCTCAAAAGCACACATAGCAGGAAGCTGGAATCAAAAGTGGAGCCAGTACTCAAACTCAGGCACTCTGATGTGGGTTGCAGGTGTCCCAAACAGAGTCTTAACCAATATGCCAAATGTTTATCCACCCTTATCCTGCATTGAAAAAAAAATCTCTGTACTAGTGCCAATAGGCTGTTATGAGTACTAAGATGTTAAGAGTTACAGATGTGCTAAGTCCATTATTTGGAGCCCAAAAAACTTGCATTTTGATTACCATTCAGGAAGACTCAATCTGCAATTCTACAGTGTTATTATTTCCAGGTTCATGGAAAACCTGGTGTTTTTGTGACCTCTGTGTTAGTGGCAGAAACTCTGCCCTACTGACTGTTCTGTCAACAATTGTGTATAATTTCATGTTCAAATACCCATGACCTTTTTATCTGGGAGGGGACTGTTAGAGTAAGGAGGTGGCAACTACAGATAAGTCTTACCATTTTCATGACTCCAATAATAATTTCTGCTTTGTTTTTAAACTTCTAAGAATTTTAAGTGGGGTTTGTTTTATAGCAAGCGATGTCTTAAAAATTCCCAGACAATCCTTGGAGATTTTGGATAGAGAGGAGGTTATAGATGGATTTCTAAAGAGAATGCTGTCTTTTACACAGGAAAATAGCCAGTTATGTGTTTGGAGCTATGGGAAAGAGTCTTTTGTGAAAACAGTGACCTGCTTTTAAGAATGTGGTTCTGCTCTTGAAGAGCTGAATCACTGATGCTTTATCATTCAATATGATGCCGTATTGATTTGGAAGTTATGCTTTGGAAGATTCCTCAAAATAGATGCTAGGAAAGCTGTTGGTCTTCCAGGAAAACTATAATAATTACTTATTAACTGCTTAACTCTCTTTTCACAGTGTTGATATGTGTGTTAATGGAAAGATGTGTTTGAAGCATTGTCTATTCTAACCAGCTTGTGATTATTGAAGCAGGTGTTGGTGTCTGCATCCAGAGGGCAAGGCTTAGGGGCATTCAGATTGTGTTTGTGTCCATAACAGACAGGAATATTTTTACATGGATTGAGGGGTGAATACCCATTAGCAGATAGTATGTAATATTGAAAATATTAACTGTGCTTATTTTTATGCCTTATATTTACAGGCTACTTTTTAAAAATAATTTGTTTTTAGATATACAATTTACATAACATAAAGTGTACCCTTGTAAAATGTTCAGTTCAGTGGTAGTCTGTGCCACCATCATCACTATCTAATTTTAGAACACCTTCATCACCCTCAAATGAAACCTGTATCTATAGCAGTCATTCCACGTTACTCCTTCTTAGAGTTCTGAACAATTAAAAATCTACTTTCTGCCTGTATAGAGTTTTCTATTTGATGCCCTTCATGTAAACAGAATCATATAATATGTGGGCTTCTGTGTCTGGCTTCTTTCACTTAGCATAGAGTTTTCATGAAGTAGAATGCATCAGTAATTCATTCCTTTTCATAGCTAAGTAATTCCACTTGACAGAGATACCACATTTTGTCCATCTGTTGGTAGACATTTGGGTTGTTTCCATGTTTTGTCTCTTGTGAACAGTGCTACTTCAAGCATTCACATACAAGTTTTTGTAGGAACATATGTTTTCAGAATTGCTGGATCATATGGTAACTTTGTGTTTAACATTTTAAAGAACTGTCAATCTATTTTCCAAAGTGGCTGTGTCATTTCACAGTCCCTTTCTTTATTATCCATTTATTTATATTATGTTAATAATTAAGAATAAAAGAGTTATTTAAAGCATATTTGGGAGCCTGATCTGTGGGCCACAGGTGTGGTGCAATCCATTTTAGTTCCTTCTTTGTCTTTAAACTGGACAAAGATCCTGTCTCATAAGTTATGTGCAGATGCTATAAGAACAAATTTTTTGTTGAGGAGAAAGAATTTGTTCTCAGTTTGGCCAAGTTGAAACCTCCTTGGGAAAAGGTGTGCACAGAATGCTCTTTACAGGATTTCTCTGTGTTAAGTTGTTGAGTTTCTATGCCACATGGTCTCTGTTACTCTTGTCTGTGAAAGTACAGTAGAACTGCCTCTGCTGATCAGGTTGAGGAAGTCTATGTGCAAATGGGAAAATTCCATTTTAGTACATTTAGCATGTGTCACTCTATCTATTCAGATATCCCTTTATATGTTTATCTCCATACCAATACCAATGACTATGTAATTAAGTATGTTAAACTTGGCTATCATAATTATAACTAGTGCAAGGCCCTGAGGTCATCCACTTTAATAAATAGATAAGTGTGATCTATTTGTAAGATAACACTTCTGAATTGCGTGGCAGAACCTAACACAATGTGAACATCAGTTTCTTGCCTGTTACCATTTCTTATATTTGATAAATCAGTGAATTTCTGTGACTCTCAGGGCTCATGAATTGCATTATACTGAGCATATTAGAACCTGAGGTAAAAGTAAAAATCACTAATACTGATCCTGTTTCTGTGAAAGTTTTGGCATTTGGTAAATCAGAATTCTTTTGAATTAATTTAGTTTTTTTTTTAATTTGCAGTAAATATTATTCTGGCGACTGGGATTTTGGGTACCCCTTTACATTTTGCATCCAAAGGGAAGGCTCCCTTGTCTTCAACCTAGCCTCAGCTCTGACCATAATGATCTTTAGAATTCTTCAGGTGAAAGGACTATAAAACTGATTGGCATTTAATTTATGAAGAAATTGAGTGATGGGCTGAATCATTTGATACAGTCATGCAATGACTAATTGGCAATCAGACAATTAACTCTTTATTCCTGTTCTTGTATCAAATCAGTAAGTAATACGCCCTTGTTTTTCAAATATTTGATTAAAAATGAACTGTTTCCAACTTTTTCAATAGTATATAATTTTTTAAAAAAGAAGCTGATAAAACTTTCCAAATTATTCACAATTTAATTCTCATCCCTGGCCTTTCAGAATTCTCTAGATGGGAGATGTACACTATTTTAAAACTAGGTAGTGAATTGATATTACAGTAGGGTTGAGTTTTCTGCATAATTCCTCCATTCTTCTCAAAGAGAGTAAGTGTAGAATGAATCTCTTATTATCTCTCCCCTTCCTCCCCTCTTCCCCTCTGTCCTTGGTTCCTCCCTTAGAGTTTTTTCAGTTTGAGAGTGAATTAAGAACCAGAGAGTTATGAAAATTTCAGTGCATTGAAATGTTTGTCAAGCCCATTGAAAGAATAGCACAGCACATCCTGGATCTATTATTAGCAAAGCAAATAGTGAGTGACATTCAGAGTTTATGCTGTTTGCTCTCTGATACTGCTGGAATGAACTTACATCACACACACAAGTTACCAGGGGGTGGCTCTTTCTGGGCTGGCCAATAATTGTTTGT
The DNA here is from genome assembly GCF_033115175.1 of Lepus europaeus. Lineage (NCBI taxonomy): Eukaryota > Metazoa > Chordata > Mammalia > Lagomorpha > Leporidae > Lepus > Lepus europaeus. The sequence continues at coordinate 90,227,138 of NC_084838.1, read as the reverse complement.
TCTTCAATATCTTATCATGATGGAGTAAAAACTTTATTATTTGTAGCTCAGATCACTGCAGAAGAGGGAAATCTATAAATGAGAACTTTTTTTTTAGCCCAGCATTTTGCTTAGTTATCCTTTGATAACTGATGTAAAAATGATGGATTGTGTAAATAAATTGGGAAATACTGGGGCTGGCATTGTGGCGTAATGGGTTAAGCTGTCGCCTGCAATGCTGGCATCCCATATGGATGCCAGTTCCAGTCTTGGCTGCTCCACTTCCAATCCAGCTCCCTGCTAATGCTCCTGGGAAAGCAGCTGAAGATGGCCCAAGTCCGTGGGCCACTACATCCATGTTGGAAACCAGGAAGAATTACCAGCTCTGGCTATTGTGGCCCTTTTGGGGAGTGAATGGAAGATTTCTCTTTCTCTCTCTCTCTCTCTCTCTCTCTAACTCTGCCTTTCAAATAAATAAATCTTTAAAAAAAGGGATATACTACATGCATCAGGGCCGGCATTATCGTATGGTGAGTGAAACTGACTCCTGTGCTGCTGGCATCCCATATGAATGCTGGATTGTGTCCTGTCTGCTCCACTTCTGATCTAGCTTCCTGCTAATTGCCTGTGAAAGGCAGCAGAAGATGGCCTAAGTGTTTAGGACCCTGCGCCGATGTGGGATACCTGGATGAAGCTGCTGGCCTCAGCATGACCCAGACCTGGCTGTTGCAGTCTTCCAGGGAGGGAACAAGCAGATGGAAGATCTTTTCCTTCATCTCTCCTTGTTTCTCTGTTACTCTGACTTTCAAATAAATAAATAAATAAATAAATCTTTTAAAAATATGTTATTTGAGAGATAGAGTTACAGAGAGAGATAGAGGGAGGGAGGGAGAGAGAGCGGGAGGGAGGGAGAGAGAGAGAGCGAGCAAGAGAGAGAAGAGAAGAGAGAAGAGACAGAGAAACAGAGAGAAAGGTTTTCCATCCTCTAGTTCACTCCCCAAATGGCTGCATCAGCCATAGCCGGGCCAATCCGAAGCCAGGAGCCAGGAGCTTCTTCCTGATCTCCCACATGGGTGCAGGGGCCCAAGCACTTGGGCCATCTTCTATTGTTTTCCCAGACCATAAACAGAGTGCTGAATCTGAAGAGAAGCAGCAGGGACACAGATTAGCGCCCATATTGGATGCTGGTGCCTCAGGTAGAGGTTTAGCCTACTATGATGCTGGAGACAGCCAGATCTGCAAGTCAAAAAGGGATGATTTCATGTGAATATAATTGAAGGTATCATTATTTTAAATCCTGAACCCAAAGGTGTACTCATTTCTATGTTTAGATTTAATGGATCAGAGAGTTAATGTTTTAATCTCCTGCGTCAGTACCCATTGACTGAACCAGATTATGTAGAGTCTCCCTTGCATTTACATATCTAAACTGGAGCAGATTCAAAAGAGATTCACTCAGTACAGGCTAGCCCTGGAAAGCCTTCTCTAAGTAAGGTTTATCGCACTGAAGGTCTTCCTGGAAGAGTAGCCAGGTTTTAAGCGATGTGCTGATCAGCTTTCCATGTCTGAGATTATGGTTTCAGTGTGATAAATTTGTTTCATCTAACCTCCTAATTTTCAAAGGAAGAAAATCAAGTGTGCATAGTGCTGTAGGGGACCCCTGCTATGAGACATTGTCCTCATGCCAGGCCTTTTGGGGGAAGGTATTGCCTATAAACCCAATATAAACCATCTTTTTCACCAACAATCTATCTTATAATATTTTTTATTCTCTGCATATAAGATCGACTTGTTTTCTCCATGTTTTTGGTACTTATGCAATGCCATGTACAATATTTCATGTGTGTAAGTACTTTTTGTTAATTAATTAATTTTTAGGTAACTTTTAGGTTTACAGGAAAGTTTCCCACAATCCTTCTGCCATCATGTAAGAAGTCAAAATGTATGGTTCATTTTCTAAGATGAAATCTTTAGAAACAATTTTTAATATTGTTTTATCCTTTTTCTTCTCTCTTAAAGAATCTGTTAGCTAGAAGATGCAATTATAACCTGAAGCAAAAATTGATTTTGTGTTAAAATGGGGTGTGGACTGACTTGACAACAAACAGTCCATCTCTGATAAATAAATTTAAAAAAAACTTGGATGGGCAACCTATGAAAAAAGCAGGGTTGCCCTTCTTTAGGTGGAAGGCTGTGGACTTCTGAGTACTCAGTAAATGAGAAAGGGAACTGGGGGACTTGCACACTAGGGTGTATGTGCTTTGTTTTTTTTCTACCGTGGGTACGCAAACCCATCCATCATCCTACCTTTCAAGGTTGTGAATAAAGCTTGCTTTTTGCTGACTTCATGTGTCAGGCTCCATCCTTTGGTGGGTAAGGTGATCCCTGGTGGGCTTATTTCCCACACCTTACACATGCATAGCATCTCCCATTATCAACATCCTACCACCAGAGTGGTAGGTACATTTGTTAGAATTGAGGAACCTTCATCGACACATTATTATCATCCAACTTGCATAGCTTACATTTTTACTCTTGATGCTGTATGGTCTATGGGTTTGGACCAATGTTCAAATACATGCGTCCACCATATAGTAGTATATACAATATTTTCACTTCCCTAAACATCCACCATGCCCCATCTTATCCTTCCTAATCACAACCCTCGCTACCTCTTCACAATATCCATAATTTTGTCTGTGTTAGATATTATTTTTCAAGGTGATAAAATTTCCTTCTGTTTCTAGTTTGCTGAGAATTTTATTATCATTATTAATGAGTGTGGAATTTGTCAAATATTTTTTTCCACATCTGATATGATCACATACAGGTCTCCAAATTTTTAAAAAGATTTATTTGTTTATTCGAAAGACAGGGTGACGGGGGAGCTGAGAGAGAGAGATCGAGAGATCGATCTGCCATCTGTTGGCTCACTCCCTAAATGCCCACAATAGTGGAGGCAGGGATAGGCCAAAGCCAGGAGCCAGATCTCCGTCTAAGTCTCCCAAATGGGTGGCAGGGACACAAATACTTGGGCCATCCTCTGCTGCCTTCCTAGGTTCATTAGCAGGAAGCTCGATCAGAAGTGGAGCAGCCAGGACTCAAACAGACACTCCAATATGAGATGCTGGTGTTTCAAGCAGTGGCTGAACCTGCTGCATTGCAGTGCCAGCCCCTGATTTCTGAATGTCAATCAACCTTGGATATTTGGGATATATACCAATTGGTCATAGTGTAGAACTCAGTTTATACATGTTGGATTTATTTTTATTTTTATTTATTTTTATTTTTTTGACAGGCAGAGTGGACAATGAGAGAGAGAGAGAGAAAGGTCTTCCTTTTGCCGTTGGCTCACTCTCCAATGGCCGCCGCAGCTGGTGCGCTGCGGCCGGTGCACCGCGCTGATCTGATGGCAGGAGCCAGGTGCTTCTCCTGGTCTCCCATGGGGTGCAGGGCCCAAGCACTTGGGCCATCCTCCACTGCACTCCCGGGCCACAGCAGAGAGCTGGCCTGGAAGAGGGGCAACTGGGACAGAATCCAGTGCCCCGACTGGGACTAGAACCCGGTGTGCCGGCGCCGCAAGGCGGAGGATTAGCCTAGTGAGCCGCGGCGCCGGCCGGATTTTTATTTGTTACTATAGTTTGTTAAGGATTATTGCATCTATGTTCATGAGAGATAATGGTGTTTAGTTTTCATTTCTTATAATGTCTTTGCATTATTAGAGTGATGCGGGCTTCAAACAATCAGTTAGGAAATGCAGAACTTTCATGCCTGGGAAGGCAGCAGAAGATGACACAAAGTACTTGGTTCCCTTCCATCCATGTTATATAGACCAGGATGGAGTTTCTGGCTCATAACTTTGGCCTGGTCCAGCCCTGGCTATTGTAGGCCTTTGGGGAGCAAACCAACGGATGGAAGATATGCACCCCCCCCCACCCCACTCCACTCTCTCATTCAAATAAAAAAATCCTTTAAAAAGACAGAAAACAGTTTGCTTAAAATAATTATAGTGGGGTGAGTGTTGTGTGCTGGGTTAAGCTGTTGCTTGGGATGCCCACGTCTCCTATCAGAGTGCCTGGTTGTGTCTCAGCTCCTCTTCTTCCAATCTAGCTCCCTGCTAATGTGCTATTTAGATGTTTCTAAGATGGACTGGTGACTTATAGGATCCTTGCATGTTGAGCAAGAAACCAGAATTCTACTTTGTTCCTAACAATAGTATGATTTCATTTGGTTTCCCCAGAAGTAGTCCCCGAGGAAAGAAGTTGAGTGTTGGGAGGTTCAGGAAAGTAGAAAATATTCTACGAGGAAAGAAAGCTAGCTAAGAAAGTACTCATTGTTAAACCAGCTTACACTGTGGGCAAGTAGATCAGAATTCCCCAAGGGTACTCTGGGAAATCACACAAATCACATGTTTTTGAATGCTGACACCCAACAGGCAAGAGAAGTATAGTAAATTTCAGGAGTTAGTACTTGAAAGCTGTTTTTCAGTAGAGTTAATTCTTAATAATAATTTCCAGTTTTCTAATGATGAGTGTGAGCAGAGCAGGCATCTGAGTTTCTGGAAAGAGTCCTCAGGTAAAGAAACACAGATATTGTCCTGAAGACTAAGAGGCGGGGGGGACGTGGACAGTGTCTGCTCCAAGTATACAGATACTCAGTGTTAGGAACTACATGTTTAAAGAGAGGCGCTGGGATCAGAATTAGAAAGGACCCAAGAGATTGCTGTGCCTGATTCTTTGATTTTTCTCAACTGAAAAAACAGAATTAAAGGTGGATGTTTTTGAAACATTACACTGCTGGCTTTTGTTAGAACTAGAACCAGAACTGAGAACTTGTGAAGCCAGTCTAGGACATTTATTCAGTGCCTTCTACAATGCTTTGCACACAGTAAGTCCTCAACAAGTGCTAGTTGACAAGACAATTTGAACTCTCTTATACTTAGTTGGAACTGCCAACTTTGGAAGAAGTAGGACCCCTTGGATATTTGTTCTTTTATCAGTGCTGTAGGCTTTATACACATTGCTCAAAATCATGTGCATCTGTAAGCTGTCAGGTTGAGTATTGGTTGCTTTTGACTGCTCTGTAAGTGATTAAAGATAAGAATGTTATACTTGTTTTCTTGTATTCCATTTGCCTCAGTGCTTATCACATAGCAGGGACTCAATATTTATTTAATAGATGATTGAAAAAATTCTAGTATGTAACTCTCATGTGGGTTTATGATTCCAGTATTGTGTCAGTGAAGTATTTGCCAAATTAATTCTAAAGAGAAAAAGCAATTTTATTCTAATAAATAAAAAATTACACAAGATTCATCCAAATTCATGACATGTGTGACAACAAGAGTGAGCCCTAATGCAGACAATGGACCTTGAATCATAATGGTGTATCAGTGTAGGTTCATCAATTGTAATAAATGGTGGGGGATGTTGATAATGGAAAAAGCTATGCATTTGTGGATGCAGTGGATTTATGAAAACTCTGCCCTCCATTCAGTTTTTCTGTGAACCTAGAACAACTCTAAAAAGATAAAATATCTTTAGAAAATTATATATGAATAATTCACAGAAGTGTTTTTAAAGACGGGATTACTCAGAAAAGCCATTTAGGTGCCTCAGATTCAGGAATACAATGAGAAATAGAAAGGTTGACCACCCAAGAATATCACCTCTAGGGAATTTCATCTCTAGCCAAGGCATCTCTTGCCTTTCTTGGTTTGCATCATGTGGGCAATTGACATTCATTAAGTCATTTAGCTGCACCAAGACATTTGGATTCAATTGAGCATTGCTCCACATCATGCCATAGAATCTCATGGATATGTTGGATTACATTGCAAAACTTATTTCCTCCCAGATTTTTAAAATATCCCAAAGCACTTCCACATATCCCCATGGCAATAATGACAATATGGGTAGACATTTGGCACAGCAGTAAAGATGCTGCTTTGGACACCTGCATCCTGTATCCGAGTGCCTGGGTTAAAGTCCTGATTCTGTTCCCAATTCTAGCTTCTTGCTAAGCACACCAAGGAAGCCAATGGGTGATGGCCTATGCAGTTGGGTTCCTGCTACCCATGTGAGAGACCTGGTTGGCATTCTTGGATCCTGGCTTCAGCATGATCCAGCTCCAGCCACTGAGAACCGAGCCATTTAATGGGATCTCTGTCTTTCTCTCCCTCCCTTCCACTTGCATTTGCTGCCCTTCAAATTAATTAAATACTTAATTAAAGTATATATCTAACATATATGTACCTAAGGATATATTATTTTACTGTGCATAGTTAAGTCAACCAATTTTACCATTGTGAGTGACTTGGCTAATAATTAAAACCAGTTTTGTAGCTTTTGGCTCTCATCTTCTACTCCATGTGGAGACTTTCAGGTATGGGAAAATACACAGGAGAACTGAAGGAAAAAGTATTGACTTAGGTGGAATTCTTCAGTTTCTTCGATGGTGACATAGTTCTTTTTCACGCCTCTGGTATGTTCTCTGTAAATGCTTATTTTCAGACTGAGCATGGCCAAAGGAAGATACACACATTCTAAATATTATGAACAAGCTTCCATGTAATATCTTAATCTTCTGTAAATGATTGGTTTACAGGAAATGGGCACCATTTCTCTTAGAAACATAATCTAGAGTTACAAAAATATTTGAACTTAAAGCAATGATTGTTAACTTTTAATTAAATTTAAATAAAGCTAATTAAAAGTCTTTCTCACACTAGTGATGGATTTTTTTAAAATTGAATTTATCATGTGTCATCTTAACCCCAAAGGGACTATATGAAAGTCATCTGCCAAAGCTAGGAATGTGTGGTCTTTAAAATAGAAGATAAAGGGATTTTTTTCTCTTTGTTTTTGTTTAAAAATAACTGACCTGAGGATAAAACTCATTGACTTGAATACTTTCCTTACTGTCTATGTACGAAGGTGCATCAGGAATTTTGTGGAAAGTTGGATTAGAAGATAAGTTTATTTGCATGCAAAAATTTTGAAATTCATGCATAGTGTTTCATAATACACATTTTCCATGGACTTTTTGAAAACCACACATATGTGTAACATGCTGTTTATGAAAATGTTAACAAGTTGCTAGGCTATGAGTTTAAAAATAACAAATTTTTAGACAAGTTTCAGAATTGCGTAGATGCTTGATAATGAAAACATTGCATTAAATATAGTTTTCTCAAGCTTTGTTGTATATATTTTTCAAACCAGTGGTTAAAGATGATATATTACTATAGTTTTAATGATCTGTGCTTGTTCTAAATGTATTGTATATGAGTGAAATGATTATCTGTCCCGTCCCGCGGGACATCAACTAGGGACAGCACCTAGAAGGAGGAATGAAAGGGACAGGAAACACAAGGAAGGCAGCAAGAGTTCTGATCAAGCTGCAAAGTTTATTTTTTACACAGGGGTTTATATACTTCTTAGGGGAAGCAGTAGGGGGTGGGAAAGAGGAGCTGTTTCAGGATCTGTTCAAGGTTGAAGGTCAGGTGTCAGGACATAGTTATCGCAGGCAGGCACATGTTATCTTAACCACAGGATGTTCTTTAGTTATTGCAGAATGTTTCAGTCCTCAGGGCAAGAGGCTATGCAGGCACCTTTCCACCCCTAGAGCTATTAGGGAAGGGGAGAGTGTCCCCAACAATTATCTTTTCATTTGATTATTGTTTATAGCCTCTGCCTATATTCCTGCCGAATGAGGATCTTTTTACTTGTTGATCTCTTTATTTAGTGTGAGCATTAAATGTTTGACTATAATGTAAATTTAAAATATGTTTTCTCAAAAATTAGGGAAAGAGGGATGGAGGGAGGAAGGGAATATCTTTATATTCTTAGGATTGCATCTGTGAACTACTTTGAATCCATTCTCTTTGTATTAATATCACATTAACATGGAAAATAAAAATGTTTTAAAGATTTATTTATTTATTTATTTGAAAGGCAGAGTTACAGAGAGAGGGAGAGACAGAGAGAGAGAGAGGGCTTCCAAATAGCCACAATGGCTGGAGCTGGGCTGATCTGAAGCCTGGAGTGAGGAGCCAGGAGCTTCTTCCGGGTCTTGGTGTACTTGTTGGGTTTCCTACATCCTTGCTGTTATTATCCTGTTTCAGGACTCCTCACAGACAAAGGCTTGTCTGTAAAAACCATCACACTAGAGATACCCAGGGCTACCATTGTAATTAACCTCACTGTGGTACCTAGGGAATGAAGATGTCTTTCTTGTTTCCATTCACTCATTTTGGTTTTGTTCCTGCCTTTTCTTTCTCTACTCTTATTGTTAGCACATGCACTCTGCTCTCGTCCATACCACTAGAATTACTCTACTTTTGGATCTTAGCCTCTCAAGTGTTTTCTCTTTTATCCTATTTCAGCCTTTTCCTCTCCTTTCCATTCCTAGCTTGTCCTTTCATAAGAAAGCTTACATTTCGGCTAAGAGCTCTTAAAGTGAGGACCCTGGATAGAATACAAGGAAATTTTTTATCTTGCATAGGGAAAACAGAGAGGGAGAAAAAGAGGGGAGAGGGGAGAGTGGAGAGTGGAGAGGGAGAGAGAGAGAGAGAGAGAGAGAGAGAGAGAGAGAGAGAGAGAGAGAAAGAGGTCTTCCATCCGCTGGTTCACTTCCCAGATGGCCACAATGGCTCAAGCTGGGACCATCCAAAGCCAGGAGCCAGGAGCTTCTTCTAGGTCTCTCATGCGGGCGCAGGGGCTTAAGGACTTGGACCATATTCTACTGCTTCCCCAGGCCATAGCAGAGAGCCAGATCAGAAGTGGAGCAGCCAGGACTCAATCTGATGCCCATATGGGATTCTGGCATTGCAGGTGTCAGCTTTACCCGCCTATGCCACAGCGCCAGCCCCACCTGTTCTTCTATGGCTGTAATGGGCTAGTATTGGTAATACCTGTGACTTGGTTACCAATAGCACAGTTATTTTCATTGCACATTACTGTTTTTTCGCATCTCAAAATGTTATTTATACATCATTAATTTATAGGCATTTACTGTGTTAATAATCATATATGTAACCATATCACAACTTTTAAACTTTTGATGACTTTGTATCAACATAATTATTCCCTTTGCAGTCTATGTATTATATTTTTTAAGTTTTCAAACATTTTGACATAGACTTTTAAAGTTTACCAATCTGCTCTAGGAATTCAGTGCACAAAAGGGCTTAAATCCTTCCATAAACTGGAAGGACTGGGAATCTGTAGCCAATTTTTGTGTCCTCCTAGAACCCAGGAAAGCCCTAATAGTTTTTTAAAAATTAAAATGATGAGTCAAAAGATAAAGTTTTATACTCTTCAATTAAAATAATATTGTATATGACACTGTTGGTACTGATAGTCAAAAAGGAGTATCTGGCAATGTTGATCATTTACATTCTTTTTAAATTTTATTTAAGATTTAAAAATTTTCAACATTTTGCCATATTCATTTCATATGTAGATATTATATGCATTCACATATATACAATTCTTTCTTGAAGACAGAGATATTAGTGTCACAGAATAAGTGATTCATGATAATTATAAACTAGAGAAGGAATAGTACATTATCATGTACATGGTATACTTAATTAAGTAAAGCAATGTTTGTAAATATAAATTAAGATGCTGTCCATACAATTATTATACTGCTCTCTATATATTAGCTTCCACATATAAGAGTAAATATGTGATATTTTATCTTTTTATTCCCTATGCTTTTGTGATCTTACCCAAAATGTCTTTGTTTTGTAGTGTTTCCCTTATATTTTCTTCCAATACTTTGATAATTTCAGATTTTAGGTTTAGATCCTTGATCCATTTTGAGTTGATTTTTATGGGGTATACAGTATGAGTCTTGTTTGAAATATTTACATGTATAAATACAGTTTTCCCAGCATAGTTTGTTGAAGCCATTGTCTTTTTCCCAAGGGAATGTATTTAGCATGTTTTTCAAAGATTAGTTGGGTGTAGAACTTATGTTTCTCTGAGATTCGTTAACATTTGTTTTATAAAACAGGGTGCCTTAGCATTAAGTGCATATGCATTTACAACAGTCATATCTTCCTGTTGACCTGCTCCTTTGATCATTACATAGTGACCTTCTTTGCCTCTTTTGACAGTTTTGTCTTAAAGTCTGTTTTGTCTAACTATCACTACTCTTACTCACTTTCGATTTCAGTTTTCATGGAATTTCGTTTTACATCCTTTCACTTTCAGTCTGTGTGTGTCTTTACTGGTGAAGTGTGTTGCTAATAGGCAGCAAGTGGTTGAGTCTTTGTTTTCTGATCTATTCAGCCAGTCTATACCTTTTAATTGAGGAATTTAGTCAATTTATATTCAAGATTATTATTGATAATAATGACTTGGTCCCGTCATTTATCCATAAAAATTCATATTTTTTGAATATCCTTTTTTTTTACTGGTTGTTTTTTCTCACCTTCACATTCTTTATGATGTTGATTGCCTTCCTCTGTTTCTGTGTGTATTATATTCTTAATTTGTAAGGCTGATCAGGTGGTGATGAATTCTTTCAATTTGGATTTTTTAGGAGGTCTTTATTTCACCTTCATATATGAATGAGAGTTTCACTATGTAAAGTATTCCAGGTTGGCAGTTTCTTTTCTTTCAGAACTTGGACTAAATCTCTCTGTTCTCCCTTGGCCTGTAGGGTCTCTATTCATAAATATGCTGCCAATCTTAGAGCAATTCCTTTAAAGGTGACCTGGCACTTTTCTCTTGCATGATTTCTCTTCGTGTTTTACTTTTGAAAGATTTACAAAATGTGTCACGATGAGGATCTTTTCTGATCATACCCACTTGGGGTTCTATGTGCTTCCTATAGTTCAATGTCCATATGTTTCTCCAAAGAATGAGTCTTCTGCCTTTGTTTCATTGAATGATATTTCTCTTTTTTAAGATTTTTAGAGTGAGAGAGAGAAAGGGAGAGAGAGAGCAAGAGCACACTTCTACCCACTGGTTCACTCCCCTAAAAGGCCATTACAGCCCAGTCAGGGCTTGGCCAGGTTGAAGCCAGGAGTTTCAACTGGGTCTCCTGCGTGGGTGCAGGGACCCAAGCACTTGGGCCATCTTCTGCTTTCCCAGGCAATTAGCAGGGAGCTGGATCAGAAGCAGAGCAGCCAGGACTTGAATAGGTGGCAGCTTAACACGCTATGCCACTGCACTTGGCCCCTTCATTTGATGGTTTTTTTAGATCATTTTTTCTCATACTTTTTTTTGGGGGGGGGTATTAAACTTTTATTTAATGAATATAAATTTCCAAAGTACAGCTTATGGGTTACAATGGCTTCCCCCTCCCAAAACTTCCCTCCCACCCACAACCCTCCCCTTTCCCGCTCCCTCTCCCCTTCCAATCACATCATGATTCATTTTCAATTCTCTTTATATACAGAAGATCAGTTTAGTATATATTAAGTAACGATTTCAACAGTTTGCCCCCATATAGCAACACAAAATGAAAAAAAATACTGTTGGAGTACTAGTTATAGCATTAAATAAGAGTGTACAGCACATTAAAGACAGAAATTCCCAAGAATTGTGTATTTGATGGGATCCTAGAGACATTAACCAGTTTTCATTCTTTCTAAATTTTAATTCTTATTTTTGTTGTTGTTGTTTTCTGAGATAGTTCAAAAGACTTTCTAGAACATGTTCTTTCTTCTGCCACATCTGGTGTGCTGTTAGAGCTTTCCACTACATTTTCTGACGTGTGTTCCCCATTTCTGACATTTAGTTTTTTTTCAGCAACTCCTTCTCTTGGCTGAATTTCTTATCCATGTCATATACTGATTTCCCAATTTAATTTAACTGTTTATTTGTATTCTCTGATGTCACTCAAGCATTATTCTGAATTGTTTCTCAGGCATTTTGTCACAATCTGATATTAATGCATTATTCTGTTCCTTTTAGGGAGTCATGTTGCCTTGCTTATTTCATTTTCTTGTGTTTCTACATTGAGTTTTGCATATCTAGGTATCAGTTTTCTCTATCACTTTTAGAGGATGGTTTCTGTCGATAGAAAATTTCCTAGAGATGGCCTGTGAGCGTCAGTTTATAGCCTGATTGAGCTTTAGTTCCAGTTAGATTTTGTAGCGTGGTCTGCCTATGCCTATATTTGTTATGTTGATAATGTCTGTAGTAGGGATCTGGGCTGTTTCTATGGCTCAGTGTTATCACTGAGATGCCCATTATACAGGTTCCTAGCCATCTCTTGAGGAAGGGATTCATGTGAAGAGCTCCTCAGATGTTGGGAGTGGGCCTTGGTGATGCTGTCGGCTTGCCTGGCACATAGAGTTTCAGCCATCGTACAAGTTAGACATTAGAGTTGGAAGATCAGTGCTGGTTCCAGCAGCTGGGTAGTCTTACAAACTCCCAGACACGGCCCAGAGCCAGGGCTTCATGAGTTGCCCTCATTCTGGGTAGAGGATGGAGATCCCACAGATGCTGTCTGAGAGGGTGGTTGGATCTGTGACAGTGACTGGCTCTGTCACAGCAGGACAAGCTGTCTTGGACCACTTGGCTTGCTGGGCTGGCTTGGGTACAGAAACCTCAGACCTAAGCAACAAATGAGAGGCAGCTTCTGTGGGAGGGGCTGAAGCCCTTAGCCCCATGCTGGGCCTCAACAGAGCCCAGAAACTCTGGGGCGGAGAATCTAGCAAGCAGTAGCAATGTGCATGTTAGTTGTGGCACAGAGAGCCCAGTTCCAAGTCCCAGTGAGCTGAGTATTGCTGGGCCAGGTGGAGCACATAGGCTTAAGGCAGAGCCCTAGTGGTATGTGTTGGGTGGGGCCAGAGAATTCTGGCCACTGTTTGTGGGAGGGGCGGGAGTACGGAGTGATACCTGAGATGGGTGTGGTACAGTGCTGTGGCTACTGTCAGTGGGGAGGGGCCTGGAGCTGACTGGTGTGTTTAGTCCCCCAGCCCTTCACTGTGTCAGAGGTAACAGTCTGACTCACTATTAAGGGTAAGCACACAGAATCAGCAAACACCACTCACCCAGATGTGTGCACCATCCAGGGTGCCAACACATGCAATATTGCATATTCCGGCCCTGCTGTAAGATACGTCTTTAGGTCATTTGAATTCCAAAGATTGAGAGTTGCCACATGGGCTGTGGGCAGCAACTGGGAATCCTCGGTTAAGGTTCGAAGCTGTAGGGTTGAATGTACTCACTTTAGCCTTTAATTGTGTTGAAACAGTTAATGGGAGTGGAAATCAAGAGCCACATCTGAGACAATGGAAGAAATACACACAAATGCCTGTCCTCATATGAAATGCCTCCAAGGGAAAACCTTGAAGGTGCATGTTTTACTTTGCTCAGGCTGCTATAATAAAATATAATAGACTAGGTCATTTAAACAGCAGAAATTTGTTTCTTATAGTTTTGAAGTTAAGAAATCTTAAACTCAGTGTCTGGCTGACATTGTTTTTGGTTTAAGCTCTTTTCTTGGCTTGCAAAGAACCACTTACTCCCCCATTGTTGCAAAATGGGGTTGAAGTGTGACAAAGTAGAATTTTAAGTGGGAAAATTAGACATTATGATAAACAAAATTCAGGAAAAATTCTCACTTGAAATTAACTGTGAAATCCTTTTTAAAAGAATATTTGTATCAAAATATCTGTTATAATTCTCAATTTTCACTAATTGGGTTTACAAGAGATGGAAAAAAAAAACAGTATCTTCCAACTCTGCTGCTCTAAAATGATCTCAATGTAAAGCTCGGGTGTGGATTGAAGACCTGATCAGGCTTTGGCTGGATTTTATCAGCATTTTACTGTGAAAAGTTTCAAATATACCTAGAACTTTAAAGAATTATATAGCTTATACTCACCATGAAGGTTTTATTATTACACAATATATTACCACATATCTATCTACCCATTCCGTCACCTGTTCATCAACTCATTCTATTAAAAAAAAGAAAAAGACTTCAAAGTGAGTTAATTATACACATACGGTATACTTCATCTCTAAGTCACTCCTGCATACACAACATTAATATTTCTTTTTTCCATTTTGAGATAAAATTTATCAGTGAAATGCACACAGATAAATGTACAATTTGTTGAGTTTTAACAAGTACGTACATCTCTAAAACCCTACCACATCCATGTGAAGTTATCATGACCCCAGAAAGCTACCCTATGCCTCTTTCCACCCAGACCCTGAGAGGAAACTCACTGTTCTGATTTTGCTGCCTACAAATTAGTATTTTTCTTGATGGAAAATAGCAGTTTTAGGCTATAAAACTGAAACATATCTGTAGTAAGTAGTAGGGCCTGTATTGGAGCCACAGCTATGGAATTCTGATTGACTTTTGCTTTATATCTGTTTCCTGTAGAACGAAAATAGTGAGGATTTTTTTTTTTAACTTAGTGTTTGGTTGTGTTTGAGCTGTGGATTTACAGAGTCAGCTCTGTTTGTCTCAGTTCACAACTATGAGCACAGGTTTCTAGATGGAGCATATACCAGATCACGGATAAGAGTGTTTTATCTTTACATTGAATCTATTCTCTTTGTATTAATATTACATTAACATGAAAAATAAAGTATCAAGAAAAAAATGGAATTCAGGGGAATAGTCCTGGAGGCCACAACTTCAGGGCCATTATATGTTATAAATAAGTAACAACTTTTTAAAAAGGCATCTGCGTTATGTTAAAGGGAGAAAGAGCTTGCCTGTCAGTTTTCAAGTTGTCGTTAATAAGAAGACAGTAGAGGAAGACCCTCTCCCTCCTGTGTCAGTAAGGATTTGGGATGCCTTGTAAACAATCTCCTGAAAACAACATGTGATCTTTTCAATCAGAACTTCCTTAGCAGCAGGTGCAAGTAAAAGGAGTGTTGTGAAGGGATGTCACACACTTCAGAATATTCTTTCCAGAAACAAACTACAATGCCATCTTGCATAACAGTGGGTGATAATACTAATTGTGAAAATGATTGATTTAGAAATTCTAGCAACTTTTTAAAAATAAGTTATTCCTTCACAAGCAAAAAAAAAGTATGTTTTATCTTTAAGGATTTTTTTTTTTTTTGACAGGCAGAGTGGACAGTGAGAGAGAGACAGAGAGAAAGGTCTTCCTTTTGCCGTTGGTTCACCCTCCAATGGCCGCCGCGGTTGGCGTGCTGCGGCCGGCGCACCGCGCTGATCCGATGGCAGAAGCCAGGTGCTTCTCCTGGTCTCCCATGGGTGCAGGACCCAAGCACTTGGGCCATCCTCCACTGCACTCCCTAGCCACAGCAGAGAGCTGGCCTGGAAGAGGGGCAACCGGGACAGGATCGGTGCCCCGACCGGGACTAGAACCCGGTGTGCCGGCGCTGCAAGGCGGAGGATTAGCCTAATGAGCCACAGCGCCAGCCATCTTTAAGGATTTAAACAGGTAATATTTTAGGGTGTGCAGGCCATACAATCTGTCATAACTTCTCAATTCTGTTTTTGTAGCAGACCCAGGCACTATATAAATAAATTATTCTAAATATCTTCCAGTAAATCTTTGTTTACAGACTGAAGTGGCAGGCCATGTATGTCTCAAGGAAGTTTAGAGAAGTAATTCCCAAAGTATTAGGGGAATGGTTTCTTTGCAAATCAGATGAAAGCAATGGATTCATTATCCATAATGTGGCACATAAATATTGACATAAAACATTTTATATGGGGCCGGTTCTGTGGTGTAGTGGGTTATTCCTCCACCTGAGGCATAGGCATCCCATATGGATGCCGGGTTCTAGTTCTGGCTGCTCCTCTTCCGATCCAGCTCTCTGCTATGGCCTGGGAAAGCAGTAGAAGATGTGATGTATGAATTTATCAAGAGTCCTCTGATCATGTTTGTAAATGTGAAAAATTCTCTTGTATGTAGAATGATTCAAAATAAGGACTTTGTATTGAATCAACTCCAAATTTTAGGAATGTTTCAGCTTCTTAAAATTCACCTGCTTTTCACAAAGAGTTTATACTAATGATAAATTTTTATATCAGAGATAAGATGCTCTTTCAGCTTTTCTGATTTTATACATCAACTGTGAAGATATTTCATTAAGCATTATGGTGTTTATATTCTGTTATAATTTGTGATAAATCTAAAATCAAAAGTTATATAAGATTCATTGTGTTTCATTATATTTCATTTCTTTGTCAATTTTTGGGTGAAGCTTGGCCTAATAGTGAGCAAACAGAATCTCTAAAATGATCATGATGTCGTTGGATGCTTTCCTTCATTCACCTCCATAGGAAGCTATTCATGGATTATTAGTATGATTGTGATTATGGGAACTATACTTTAAGTGACCACATGTGTGTGTATTTTACACAACCATTTGGATACCGGCAAAGTTTTGATGAAATATTTTGAAATGAAAATATGTTTTGTAATGCACAAAGAAACAGGAAAGAAATCCAAGAAATAAAACTATGCATTTGTGCCTTATTTACTGAAACCCCAGACTTCATCCATAAGTTTAAATAAACATGCATTATTTATGAAAACACAATCCTTCTTTGAATATTTTTGTTTTGAGGCTATTTGAATGACTAATAAATGTCAATCTTTGGATATAAAATCCTTCTTTTTAAATAAAAGCATCAGTGACTTGGAATTTATTTTTTTTCAATCTTCTAGTCTTTGAGGACTCACTAGTAATGGGTGCCAGATTACTAAAACTATTGAAGCTTTAGTGAAAAAGTGTGGAAACAGGTAATGATGGTAAACTTTTCATTTACATGTTACCTTACATGTTTGTATCACCTATCAGCTTACAGAGTGAATTCTTATGTTATTTGTATTACATTATGTTATATTTCCATCAAGCACGGTCTGGAGTAGACATTTTCCATATCTGTCAGTTGAGAAACTGACGTGTCACAGCACACCTCCAAGCAAACATCTGTAAAACATTTCTTCTCTCTCCTCTTGTTTCACACCTCATCTATTACAGAGCAATGCTATTTGCAAATAACTGGAGATTTCCTCATCATGATTAGATTTTCACTGCCTTGGACTGAGAGAGTTAATACCATGTATTTACTTAAGCGTTATGAAAAGATTATTGAATGGCTGTATTTTCAGGAGATATTTTCCCACTCTGAGAGGAATTATCCACCCACTACACTATGACAAACAATACCAGATGGCACCTATATGAAGGCATTCCAGACTTGCTATATTCCAAAGGGCCTGATGAGATTTGACTTTGATGGCCTGAA
This sequence comes from Lepus europaeus, assembly GCF_033115175.1. Classification (NCBI taxonomy): domain Eukaryota; kingdom Metazoa; phylum Chordata; class Mammalia; order Lagomorpha; family Leporidae; genus Lepus; species Lepus europaeus. Next base: position 90,209,936 of record NC_084838.1, on the reverse strand, counting down.
GCTTTATCAGGCTGGGGTTTGAGACATTTTCAGATAAGCTTGCTTTAGAGATCCTTGTCTGCTCTGTCAGGGCAATAGCTGATTCTCTAATGTTCCCACGTTCCACAAAGCATTGAAAAAGAACCCTTCATGGACGGTGGCATGGGCTTCTTTCGTATTTCTGATTTAGAATGATTGTGAGGTTAGAGGATTGTTGTTCCTCTAATTTAAGTCAGCTTCTAATCTATGGACCATCCAAAAGGAGTCCAGTGAGATTTGCCTTTGTGGAAACCAAGATTCAGATTCTATGCATAGACAACTCCTGGACAAGAAGAAGTTACATCTAAGTAATTCCCTGTAGATCCTGTTGTCTTCTCTTCAATATTTTGTTAGCTTTAAAGTACATTTTTTCCAAGGTTATCAGCCTGGGAATGTCTAATTTAATGGTACATGGTATTTTTCTTTTTATTTGACAGGTATATATGCTGATTTCATTTCTTTTGGGTAAACTCCCAGGAGTGGGGTGGCTGGGTCATATAATAGATCTTTTTTTTCAGATCTGAGGTATCTCAATTCTGTGTTCTATAATGGTTGTACTAGCTTATATTCTCACAAAGAGTATATTAGGGTACTTTTTTCTTCACATCCTTACCAGCATTTATTATTTTTTGATTTTTATGTGATAGCCATTCTAACTGTGGTGAGGTAAAACCTTATTGTAGCTTTAATTTGCATTTCCCTGGTGGCTAGTGATCTTGAGCATTTTTTTTTCATGTCTGTTGACCATTTGTATTTCATGCTTTGAAAAATGCCTAGTTTTCATATTTTCATGTCTGCCCATTTCTTAACTGGTTTGTTTGCTATTGTTTGAGTTTATTGTGTGTATGTGTGTATGTGTGTATTTGTACTCTATCTATATATATCCTTGATATTAATCCTTTATCAGATGCACAGCTTTCAAACATTTCTCCCATTGTGTTGGTTGCCTTTTTACTTTGTTGTTTCTTTTGCTATGTAGAAGCTTCTTAGCTTGCTGTGATCTCATTTGTCTATTTTTTTTGTCTATTTTTGCCTCTATTGCCTGTGCTTCTGGGGTCTTATCTATGAAGTCTTTGCCTATGCCAATGTCTTGCAGAGTTTTCCTGATGTTTTCATCAAGTAATTTGATGGTGTCAGGTCATAGATTTAGATCCTTGATCCATTTAGAGTTGATTTTTTATAAGGTTAAAAGTATGGATCTTGTTTCATACTTCTGCATGTGAAAATCCAATTTTCCCAACACCATTTGTTGAAAAGAGAATCTTATCTCCAGGGAATGATTTTAGCTCATTTGTCAAAGATTAGTTGGTTGTAATTGTGTGGATTAATTTCTGCGATTTTTGTTCCTATTATTTTGACCTACATGTCTATTTTTGTGCCTGTACCAGACTGTCAATATCTAGTGGATTGTGTGATGGCTTCTTTGATGGAAGAACACACCAAGCACAGCCTGTGTGATTAAAAAAAGCTGTTATTGGTCAGCGCCTTAGCTCACTAGGATAATCCTCTCCTGCAGTGCCGGCACACTGGGTTCTAGTCCCAGTTGGAGCACCAGTTCTGTCCTGGTTGCTCCTCTTCCAGTCCAGCCCTCTGCTGTGGCCCGGGAAGGCAGTGGAGGATGGCCCAAGTGCTTGGGCCCTGCACCCACATGGGAGACCAGGAGGAAGCACCTGGCTCCTGGCTTCAGATTGGCATGGCACACCAGCTGTAGCAGCCATTTGGGGGGTGAACCAACAGAAGGAAGACCTTTCTCTCTGTCTCACTGTCTACCTCTGCCTGTCAAAAAAAAAAAAAAATGCTGTTCTTGACCAATAAATACTTGATCAAACTGAAATCTAATTGGAAAAGCATAAAAGTAAATTAAGAATATCAATATTTCTTAAATTGCCTGCCAACCTCTGGTTTCTCTGATTTATCTGCAGTGTTTTGAATCCAGATGCTTGAACAATTTTGACATAAGTTAACATTAGTGGAAAGATAAAACTAGTAATGATATCTTGGCAGAATATTGCAAAAGCAGTTTCTGTTGCTACAGTTTCAAATCTCACCTTCACTCTTTAATTTTAATACTAATGCTTTGGTTTTGAAAAGTCTCAGTGAGTTTCCTCTGTTTCTTTCACAAAACTTTTATTATTTCAGTTATATTTGCTTCTAATTGTATTTAATGCATAGGGTGTTTAACAGTTGTAGCTTTTTCTGTCTTTCCATTTTAACAAGTATTTTCCTCATTAAGAGTTTGGCATCATGTTGGCACTTGCATGTGTTAATTAGCCATTATTCATTATTAGCTTAAATTTTTAACATTTGGAATATTTCCAATGTTTTAAAGTAAGTGCTGCTACAGTGATGCCATCTTTTTGCATTGATATTCCAACCCCCCCCCCTTTTTATGACTATTTAGGAATTTCTGGGTCTGACCAAATGGAAATAAAATTAAATCTTGATTAACATCTTCAAATGTTCTCAAAGACTGAAATGTCATGTGTGTGTGTGTGTGTGAAAGATGGGAGGGTGGGAGGAGAGAGAGAAAGAGAGAGAGAGAGATCAATGAGAGATATTAGTGCCATATCTTTGCTTTTGATTGTTCTTTGATGATGGAGTTGTTGTGGCGCACTGGACCCCCAGTTGGGCCTGTATCAGACTGTTCCCTAGACAGGATAAAAGAATTCAAGGGGGAGGCATAAAGGTATATAGGAGCAGGATTTATTTAAAGGAATAGTACACACGCAGGTGTGAATGCAGGTAGCCTCTCTTTCTGAGGGCCCATCCTTTTACAGGATAGAAGGTGGCATTCTGGGTAGGGCCTAATTGAAGATTCAAACTGGTGGATTTGGGATAGGGCTTAAGTACCACTCACTCCCATGTCCCCTTTTTTGGGGAAAAATCCGGAAGTGTCATGGTGTCTTCTAGTATTGGTGTCATGTCTCCTGTGTTTTAGAAGCCTTAATGCCTTGTGTCTGCCTTGTAGTTTCTTAATTCTCTTCCGGCTCTGAAGTGTGGTTGCTCTGGTAGTCATCATCTTTATATATCAAAATCGCACTTGGCATAGCCTTGTGTGCTAATTGCTCTGAGGCTTTAATAATGCTAACTACTAAAAGTATCAACAGGAGCTAGAGTCACTTAATTTTCCTAAAAAATAAAATTAAGTAATGAAATGCTTTTCTGAAAAACTTACAAGAGTTCAGTATCAGCACAGATCTGGGGATTCCTCTAAAAGTGATATGACAAATAGGAAAGATAGACTAAAATATGTTCTTTACAGTCTGGTAGTTGATTCATTAGAAGAGATGTAGCCTCATGATGAACCCATAAAACCTTTCTATTCTTAGGGGAAAAGCATCCATCTCATTGAAGGGAGAATTTATAACATGGCATACGGGAAAAAATGTGCCTGGCTTTTTATAAAATGAGCTGAAGCTGTAAGGGTAGAAATGACAGCTTTTGATTAACAAATTGTCAGCATGAGGCACATTTCTTCAATTTTCAGCAATTTCAAATCACAGCAGTAATCAGCTTTCTTATAATGCCACCCACTGTTCATACAACAGCTCGAAAGGCAGTAATGAAAAATTTTAGAAGTCGGAAAGATCAGAGGTCATGCTGACAAGATTGTCTATAATGTGTGAAGACTTTATTGTTCAGGAATTGGCCAAAAAATGTCATGTCCTCAGCAAATGACTTCTGTGAGCGCTTTACCTCAGTTACTCCTAAGTGACCCTATAATACATGTTGTATACGCACATTAGTGTGAAATCAGAATTATAGAAACACGGGAAGTGTGTCCTATTATTCATAATTTTTTTTTTCTGTAAAGGAAAATAAAGAACACTATCACATTACTCCCAGGAAGCCTACCCCATTTACAAAATAATGACTTTTGTTTTTGTACATTGGTTTAATTTATCCATTTTGTTATTTTCTATTAGGTTCACACAATGTGCAAGCCACCACAGGAACTAAACAGAAGCATGGGTATGGCCCTGCTCCAAAAAAGTCCACGATTTCCACATGCACCGTGTTGTTTACTCTGTGCATGTTTTTGCTTCCTCTTTATTCTTGTTTTGAATATATTTGAAATTGAATAGATTGCCAAAGTTTTTCATATGTGAATGGTATTCTGATTACTCCTCTGTCTGTAAGCTCTTACCTTGTGCTTTTCCTAGTATTGATATGAGGGACTCCCAATTCGTTGTTTCTGTGTTCTTCATCTGTGTTGGTGCCCAACTACATACATTTTCAAAAAGTCTTTTCAAAATTGACGTGTGTGTGTGTTTGTGTGTGTGTGTGTGTAGTTTTCTTGAGGGACAGCAAAATGAATAGATTGATACAGGACTATCTATTTTAACCTGGGTAACTCCGTGATTGGTTCTAATTATCAGTAATTCCATGGTGTAAAGGAGAATGTGAAATGGAAGTCAGGTGTGGCTGAAAGAGAACATTGACAACATGTGGATGTTCTCAGTAGAGTAGTTCAGTAACTTGTAAGGAAAACCTGGAACAAAAGATCTTAATCTATTGGAAGGGGAGAGGGAGCGGGAAAGGGGAGGGTTGTGGGTGGGAGGGAAGTTTTGGGAGGGGTAACCCATAAGCTGTACTTTGGAAATTTATATTCATTAAATAAAAGTTTAATAAAAAAAAATTAAAAAAAAGATCTTAATCTGGAGGTTGAGGACTGTGATTCAGAGGGCACATGAACTTCCTGAAATTATAAGTAATATATTTATGAAGTTGTGTGTTTTTAAAGAGATAATCTATAATTTTGAATTCTCTAAGAGATCCATGAACACACTCAAAATAGTTGTGAACCATTGGTTTAGGTCAATGTGAACTTTTTCTTAATGAGGTCAGATAGGAAATATGTGAGGCTTTGAAGAATACACAGTTTCAGTAAACAAATATATATCGCTATATTCCAATAAAATCTTATTGGAACAAAGCAGTTCATTGGTCCAATAAAACAGGGTGGTCCCAGTTCTCTGACATCTTGGCTTAGGTTATGATTTGATAGTAATAAATTTTCAAAATATAGTTCTAATTACATTCAAGTGTTCCCTTGTATAAAAACCATATTTCACATAAGAGCTTTATCCAAATTTATTTTTCTTTATTAATGAAGTATAATTTATAGTTAAAACAGCTTAAGTGTATACAATTTGATGAATTTTATCATATACATACACCCATATTGCTACCCCTAAATCAAGATCTTAAACATTGCCATCAACCCACAGAGTTCTCAAGTTCTTTTAAATCATAATCTTCCCTCCCTTGCTTGGAAATAATCATTCTTTTCTCTTCTATCATAATAGATTTACCTTTACATTTAAGTGGAGTTGTAGATCAGTACGTACTTTTTTGTGTCTGGCTTCTTTCACGCAATATAATGTTTTTGAGATTCACTTGTGGTTTTGAGCAGACACACATCTTAAATATATATTTTCTGACTCATTTGTATGAGTCTTGTTTCTGAAGATGCTACTTGCTTAAATAAGAGCTTGTTGGTCTTTTTGGTGTCTATAGTGCTAGACTAGGTGCCATAAAAAGCTATAAAATATTTCCTGTCTCTATCCTCCTACCACTTGAACCATGAACACACAAATTATAATGCAAGAACACTTACTACAGATTACCAAAATAAAGGATGTAAACTAGAGTGTTCTTTCTCATTGGAGAATTTAAAGGTTTAAGTTACTATTCTTAATGATTAAGGGTTCTTGTTTGTCTTTACCTTTGGATCAGTAAAAATCAATTTGCTTTTATACTTCTATTTACCCGTAGAATCACAGAGAAGATTCTAATGTCCATTAGTCCGTGCTCTTCAGACTTTAACATGCGCTTGAACCACCTGGAAGTCTTGTTTAAATCCAGATTATGATTCAGTTAGTCTTGGGTGTAGCTTGAGAATCTGCATATCCAGCAAGTTTTCAAATGCCACTGGCAATAGTCTCATGTGGAATATGCTTTCAGTAGTAGAGCTCTTGTCCAATAAATATTATTGATGCTCTGTAGACCCAAGATGTTGCCATCCAAAGATAATAACAATGAAAACTCAAAGAAAGATAAGGGGCTGGTGCTGTGGTGAAGTGGATAAAGCTGCTCCCTGCCTTGCTGGCATCCCCTTTGGGTACTGGTTGAGTCCTGGCTGCTCCACTTCTGATCCAGCTCCCTGCTAATGTGCCTGGGACAGCAGTGGAGAATGGCCCAGGTCCTTGGCACTGTGCACCCACATGGGAGACCCAGAAAGAGCTCCAGGCTCCTGGCTTCGGATTGGCTCACTCTGCCCATTGTAGCCATCTGGAGAGTGAACCAGCAGATGGAAGGCCTCTCTCTCTCTCTCTCTGTCTCTCTCTTCCTCTCTCTCTCTCTCTGCCTCTGCCTTTCTATAACCCTGCCTTTCAAATAATTAATTAACTAATTCATTAATTTTTAAAAAATAGAAAGGTAAGATATTTATGAATTAAAATGAGCAGAATTATCGAGGTTGCTAAGAAATCTGAACAATACATGAGAAATAGAAAATATGTTTTGATTCCTAGGGGTCTGCCTTACATAACATATAAATTATAGTAGCATTTGTTGACAAACTTGGGAATGAATATTATTTTGGATGGAAAGACTTTATTGTTAACTATACTGAGTATGAAGAGTTTTGCTATACACAAATAGCTATGGTGAGTAGTGTTACAACCTGGATCTCAGAGCAAGATTGGGACAGGTAAATCTTAGAATTCATGGCCACATTTGACGCCTGGAGGTAGATTGTAGTGTAACAGAAGAAAAGGATCTTGCCATTGGGTTTGAGGAACTCCAGTTTACAAGTGGTCTGATAAGGGGAGCGGAGTCCTCAAAAAGGTTGAAGAAAAAACAGTCAAATGAATAGGAGGAAAACCAGAAGAATGTGTGTATCTGTGTGTGTTTCAAATGAAGAAAAGAGAATGCTTTAAGAAATATAGTGATTAGCAGTGTCCATTGCTGTTTATATAAAATATTTATGTAAATGTTTGTTAAACTTAGTTGCTATAAATCATTAAAGATCTTCTTGAGAGCTGCTTTAGTGTGGTGACAAAGTAAAAAGCAAGATTGACATTAATTGTTGAATAGATGATAAGTAGGAAAATTGAAGTTTATTTTCAGGACAGAAAAGAAAAATAAGGTGATAATTGGATAAGAATAGGAAGTCACAGGAGCTTTTGATTTATAATTTAATAAAGTTGAGCATGTTCAAATTCTAGTAAGATCCATTTGGCATGGAATGATTGGCTATACAAGATGGAAGAAGTATAAATGATAGCATAGCATGTCAATCTAGAAAATACTGGGATTGATGATATCCAAAGATGAGAAATTAATTTTTGGAAGAGAGAGTGTAAGAAGAGTGAAAAAATGAACAATTATGTGGAAGGATATGGTGTTGGGATGCTGGGGCTTCAACATTCTTCATGAAATAGGAAGTGAGTTCATTGGCTTTGGCCAAAGAAAGCTGAGGCTGTGAGGACATATTTAGAGAAGAAAGATTTAAAATATTCATTGTGGAGAGTGCATTATGTTGACACATCAAACGTACAAATTGCTAATCATTTGTTTCAAATGTAAGTGTATTTTATGATTTGTTCCAGTGTAACACCAGAGAACACAAGTATCATTTGTGTAGATTCTATTTATGTCAGGCAAGTGAAACACAACTTTGGGATACTGGCCAGATTATCACTGAAATGGTAGATGATGGAATTTAAGTGGGGAGGGAATAAAAGTGAATAAATCATATATCTGGTGATAGGAGTGACAGTAAAGAAGACAGTTATTTGTAGGCCTTAATGAGGTAGGAGAATATTTACGTTAGGAATAGTTAATAAAAAATAGTTTCTAATCTGAATGGAAAAGATGCCAGGATCTAAACAGGAGATTCCCCTGGTAGTAATTTCAAAACATGTTGGAGTCCAAAGCCATCTAATGGAATGGGTGACTGATGTAAAAGAGAAGGTCATTAGTGATGAGGTAGTGAAGAAACCAAGGTCAAGGTATGAGATAGGTTATCCATCGAAGTCACCTTGGGGTAGAGAGGAAGACTGTGTCATGTCCCAAAGTTTTCTATGAATGGTGATGATGGGGGATAAAGGAGGTTGTAGGGGGCCGGCACTGTGGCACAGTGGGTTAAAGCCCTGGCCTGAAGTGCCGGCATCCCATATGGGTTCTGGTTCTAGTCCTGGCTGCTCCTCTTCCAATCCAGCTCTCTGCTATGGCCTGGGAAAGCAGTAGAAGATGGCCCAAGTCCTTGAGCCCCTGCACCCGCGTGGGAGACCCAGAAGAAGCTCCTGGCTCCTGACTTCAGATCAGCGCAGCTCCGGCCATTACGGCCATCTGGGGAGTGAACCAGTGGATGGAAGACCTCTCTCTCTAACTCTCTCTGTAACTCTGTATTTCAAATAAATAAAATAATTTTTTTTTAAAAAAAAGGAGGCTGTTGAATAATAGGAAGTATGGTAATTGGCAGCAAAGAGAAAAGAGAACCAACTAACATGCATGGTAGGGGGACATAGTAATTGTTGAAAAGTTGTGATGGGGAGGACAAAACTCTGTGAACTCATTTTGAACTACCCAACTGTGAGAGAACGAACAGTGTCCACTTTTGAGGGATGCAGGAAAGTATTTTCATCAGGGATTTCTTTCTTTTCTTTTTAACATTTCTTTATTTATTTGAAAGGCAGAGTTAGAGAGAGAGAGAGAGAGAGAGCAAGAAAAGAGATTGAAGAAACAGAGACAGAGATCTTCCATCTGCTGGTTTGCTCTCCAAATGGCCACAATGTCTGGGGCTAGTCCAGGCCGTAGCTAGGAGCATAGAATTCCATCTAGATCTCTCATGTGGGTGGCAGGGGACCAAGTATTTAGGCTGTTTTCCACTGCTTTCTCAGGCACCTTAGCAAGGGGCTAGATTCAAGATGGAGCAGCCAAGACTTGAACTGGTGCTCACATTGGATGCCAGCATTGCAGATGGTAGCCTAACCCATTGGTCCTTAAGACCAGCCCCCAGGGATTTCTTTAAGACAAAAGTGGGGGGAGGAGCTTTTGGTGTAGTAGTCAAGGCACCACTTGGGATGCCCACATCATATTTCAGAGTGCCTGGCTTTCATCTCAGCTCCTGCTATTAACTCCAGCTTCCTGTTAATGCACATTTTTGCAGGCAGTGGGGTAATGGCTCAAGTTCTTGGGTTCCTGCCACCCACAGGGGAGACCTGTGTTGAGTTCTGGCACCTGGCTTTGGCCTGACCCACACCTGACTGTTGTGGACATTTGGGGAGTAAACTAGTGGATGGAAGATCTCTGTCTATTTTCCAAATAAAATGAAAATAAATTTTAAAAATTAAAAAATAAACCAAGGTGAAAGGATTGAGCATCAAAAGCTGAATTCACAAAGGATTTTAGTATGTGGAGTATTATTTCCAGAAAGCTCAGGTCAAAGTTTTGAAGTGTGAGGGAGAGATGGACTGGGTCATGGCACCAGGAGTACTGATCAAAAGGAATGAGATTGCAAGAGAGGATGATGGCCAGAGACTTATCCTTTGAATGCTGCTAGTTAAAATAAATGCTGGTGTACAGCCAATCTCTTCAAAGAGAAGAGGTGCTGGATCTTGTTTCCAGATGGCTTTGGTGGGCTTAGATGATATTGGTCTCAGTGGCTGCAGACATTTGGCCTTTGGTGGTTTTCTTTCAGTCTGTAATCTTCCAGCAAATGTGTGAAATAATGTGAAAACCCTTATTATTATGGAACCTTATAACCAGAATTCCTAGCCAAGACTGTTTTCAACTTGTATATCCTAGCATAATACTCAACTGGCTGGCATCTATAATAATGCAAGCACACATTTTAATAGTGCTTACAGGCTTTACAAAATTTCACAGTGTTCTTTCAAGTATATGATCCCGCATTATACTATTAATTTTCCTTCCAAAAAACAAAGATTTTCTTTTATTGTTTATTTGAAATTCTTGGAGAATCCCTGCTGAGAAAAATATGATTTTATTTTTGGTTAATCATTTCTGTTAGGTTAATTGGCTTGTCAATTGGAAATGAAAAGCACATTAATGGGGATTTAAATTTGATAAATAAACTTGTGGAGTGAGAATCAGTATATATTCTGTCAATTCTCAGTGACTCTGAATGTGTGAAACTGAAAATAGTTTAGCAGTTGTATCTTTATTCTATTCTCTAGACTTTTGGCTGTTTCCTCCATGTTTTCCCCTTGAACATATTGCTGCCCAGTATAGAATCCTATATTATCTCATTTGGCTTTGTGACTGTTTCTGAGGTGAGGTGGAGGCAGCAAATATTCTAAACATTTGTCTAGTAACTTAAGACCCAGATTGGCCTCAGAAGGAGCAAAAGAAGGTGGAAAGAGCATAAAGTATTGAAACTGAAGCCCTTACAGATGCCCAAGTTTGAGTAAGCTACCGAACAACCAGCTGAATGCCATTTTCCTCCATGTTAACAATGAGAGCTGTGGATACTTACCTGGAACAAGGCAGCCATTCAACAGTTGTGAGGTTTTCATTTCTTTTCTTAACTCAACTATTTGTTTCTATTTGACACCGAAGTGAAGTTTGAAAGTACAGGAAGAGTCTAAAGAGATCTTTTTCCAAGGCAAAGCATTCTTGGTACTGGGCAGGTATTGAATGGTATGATCTGTTTTATGTTATATTTTCTGGATATCCTAAGCAATTAAATGTATTTTAGAGAACTGACAACATTTTGGTATCATTGTAGGCTGTATTACAATACACAAGCTTAAAGAAGGGACTTTTATGTTAATGTGGTCTTCCAAGAATTTAATCATTTGGAAAATTCAAAATTGTTTGGTCAGAAAAAACAAATTTTTTTTTTTACGATTTGTTGATGCTATTTTCCTTTTATGGGAAGAAATAGGAAATAATTCTTTATAGTTTGATAGGAATGATACCACCACCTCTGTTAGAGTAAATTCACACTTCTTCCCTGCAGTAGACACGTTGACTATGAAATGCTCTATAGTTGCATAAAGCATTTTGATTAGAAGCATTAGAAGATCCTTTATATTGCTCACATATTTTTATTGCCTGTTTCTTTAAATCTTTTTCATTAGTTTTACACAACAGGAAGAGATGACTATCAGATAATAGCTAGTTTTTGTTGTTGTATTGTTGACTAGCATAGTTTTGGTTCATGAATTTTTTTTTTTTTTTTTTTTTTGGACAGGCAGAGTGGACAGTGAGAGAGAGAGAGAGACAGAGAGAAAAGTCTTCCTTTTTCCGTTGGTTCACCCTGCAATGGCCACCGAGGCTGGTGCGCTGTGGCTGGCACATTGCGCTGATCTGAAGGCAGGAGCCATGTGCTTATCCTGGTCTCCCATGCGGGTGCATGGCCCAAGCACTTGGGCCATCCTCCACTGCGCTCCTGGGCCATAGCAGAGAGCTGGCCTGGAAGAGGGGCAACCGGGACAGAATCCGGTGCCCCGACCAGGACTAGAACCCGGGGTGCCGGTGCCGCAGGCGGAAGATTAGCCTATTGAGCCGCGGTGCTGGCCTGGTTCAAGAATTTTTAAAAAGGATTTTTACGTCTTCAAATAAGAATAATGAACTTGGGGAAGGAATTTTCTAAAGCAAAAATAAATGGTAATTTTATGGGAAACTTTAGGATATACTTGTATAAAGCCAGTAACTAGTATGTTTCTAAGGGAAAATTCCATAATATCATCAATGTATTTTTCTTTCTCTTGTGTCAATGAGTCTTAGAGAAATCTTCACACCAAGTGCTGTGTTTGAAGGATTGTTCTGTCAGTTTGGCACAGATATAAATGTACTCTTGACCCTGTTTCTAAAGGATCTTTAAACGTCACTAATTAAGAAGCCAACACTGCTACTCAGTGAAGCTCTCTTGAGAGTGAAGGGCCTTTGATTAGGGAAATTTGGATAGGCCCTCTCATTGTAAAGCAGTCATAACGCATTGATTACAGTTTTACCACTAGGAATTTCATGGTTTAACATAAATGTATTACAACAAGAATTTGATTCACCTAAGTCAGTATTAGCATGAAACTATTTGGAACCAGTGAAAAGATCAAGTCACCTGTGCAAGTCTGAGGAAAGAGGATGGGTTTTAGATTCATGACAGCAAACATAGTGCAGAGTTTGAATTTTTACTAATAGAAGTCTTCCAATTATTGTTAATATCTAATATTTATTTTTCTTAGTTTCTAAATCTGCATTTAAAAATGTTCAGTATGAACAAGCTCATGAATAAACAAAAAGTGAACTGTATACTAACTTCCCCTGTACTCATCATCCAGCCATTAATTTTTTTCAATCTTACGTCATCAATACTTTTCACTTTAGCAATTTGTTGCTTGGAATAATTTAAAGCAGATCCCAGATATATTACCTTTACCTGTGAACACTTCAGCATTCTCTATTCACCTTTCTGTGTGCCCTTAATAAAGTTTTCTAGGAACTAAATTTTTCCAAGAGGAAGCTCCCAAAACACATGTAAGTAGTAAACCATATAAGACAACATGAGTACTTCAAAAAAGTTCATGGGGAGGTGGAATTAAAATATATTTATTGTAGTGCAAAAAATTTGAAATTCATGCCTAGTTTTTCAACAATAAGCATTTTCCAAGAATTTTTAAGACCACTTATATGTGTGAAAAAAAGTAAATGCCAATAACACCAGCTACAAGTAGTGATCCATTAATGCTTGCAAGCCTCGGGGCTTTAAATTAATCATGCAGGTTTTATGTCACTAGGATTAATTTGGGGGAAATGAGTTACCTAAATATTCTTGCAGTGCATACTACTGTGAAAGCTGTTATTAACAAAACAGTGTCACTTATGTCAAACCCTAACAAAATGGAGCCAGGAGGTCATACAGTAAGGGGTCTCATGCATATATTGCCTAGGACAATGAATGCCATAAGGGATTATCACAACTGAGATTTATTTACTTATTTGAAAGTCAGAGTCACAGAGATAGAGAGGAGAGAGAGAGAGAGAGAGAGAGAGAGAGAGAGAGAGAGAGAGAGAGAGAGAGAGAGAGAGATCTTCCATCCACTGATTTACTCCCCAATTTACTACAATCACGGCTGGACCCGACTGAAGCCAGAAGCCTGGAGCTTCTTCGAGGTCTCCTGCATGAGTACAGGGGCCCAAGGACTTAGGCCATCCTCTACTTCTTTCCCAGGTGCATTAGTAGGGAGCTGGATTGGAAGTGTAGCAGCTGGACTTGAACATGTGGGGCACTGCAGATGGCGGCTTTACCTGCTAAGCCAAAGCACCAGCCCCATCTCCTTGTTTTAAAACAATGATTCCATGACTTTTATTTCTGTTCTATTATCTTCATTTTGGGCTTTTTCCAAATAGTTGAAATTGCTACAGAGATTACTTATTATGTGGTTTCGTCTTCCTCTTTATGTTACCGTATCACTTAACACATTTTATACATTGTTAGGTCTTGGGTGAGCACTAAATAATTCTTAGTTCGTTATTTAAAACATCTTCCTTTCCAAAGCTAATTGAAAGGTTTTTTTTTTTTAAGATAAAAATAATAAAATAAGGAGTGTAAATGGGGGCTCAGTTTGGAATGTGTGCAGCATGAAGGGTTACACACACATCATTACTTACGTTATAAAGACTTGGAACAATTTTTATGTTCCTTAATTTATCACATGGAAATTGTTATTTTATATCTGTAAAACAACACCAGCTTACAATAACTGAATTTATAGAGAATCAGATCCTTTCTGATGTTAAGACCTCCATGGCCTCCTGGTTTCTAGGTATTATTATCATTGCTGTTTTTTATTAGATGTGAATTAGGGGGTTATGGAAAAGGCTGTGGTTTGCTGGAAGCAATTTTGTTTTCCTGGAAACACTAAATGCTGTTCATGTTCCTATTCTTATTGATATACATCTTTTTAAAATGTCAAATAAAAGACTGCTTTGTGGTTAAGTCTTCATTTTAGGATACCTGAATATTCTTGGAGCATATGTAGCATTTCAGTTTTTGTCATGTAACAGGAAATGTATCAAACACTTATCATGTAATCTGATTTTATTAAAAAAAATATAATCATGCAAAATCCAAATGGCACACACATACTGTGAGGAAGGCTGGGATGGATGTAGCTTTTAGAGTGGTGAGGAGTTCTGGAACAGGTTTTAATCTGGTAGTCCTTGAAGGACTGGTGATATTTAGATGGACAGAAAAAAAAGGGAAAGACCTCCAGGAGAGAGTAAATTTTCCCACATTAAGATATGACTTTTCAAGAGTTTACATTTGCCAAAAGCTTCCTTATACCCTGCATATGCCCTGTTCCTTTTACCTTCCTTATGCCCTGTTCTTAGGGCAGATGTGGGTATTCCCACCTACCACGCAGGTTACTTTAAGTCAGAAGGCTACTTGAGAACTTTCCAGATTTGTTAATGGAGGACAGGAGTTACTGGCTTATGGTAGCCAGCTACCTGTTTTTTACAACTTCATAAATAGTTTTATATTTTAAATGGTTATATAAGAATTTGTATGATATCTCTGACTTTGCCTCTTGATTCATGATTAAATACACATTAAATCCTATGAAGCCTAAAATATTTACTACCTGGCCCTATAATAAAGTGTGCTAACCACCAACTTAGGATCCTGATAATGTTTCAAATAAATATTTTCATTTTCATTATAATGAAAGTAAGATAGAGCAGTATTACAATTCACTTAAATACAGACCATCATATGTGTAGTTTTGTATCCTTCCTTTTTCTATCTAAACTTATCCTATGTCTTCTTTGCTATCCATCACTTTGAATATGTTGATGCTCCTTTAATATTCTACTATGTAACTGTGAAATAAGTTATTTATGTTATCCTATTATCAAACTTATAGATTGCTTCTAATTCTAGTTATGAGAAATAACATAGCAGGAAATATCCTTATACATATTTTGCATCTTTGATTATTTAATTTTAATAAAATTTACTATAAATATAATAAAATTTATTATAAATCCCTAGAAATGGAATTATTAGTTTAAAAGCTATGAAAGTAACATTTTTGATGATTATAATAAATATTGCTAAATTCCTCTCAGAAGTGCTGTATTAGTGTATTTTTTCCAATAGTAGAATATGAAAGTGCTAATCATTACAATGTTGGAAACCTCATGTCTGTCTTAAATATATAGCCAGCTTTATATTGGAAGTGTCTTATTGCGTTTTGCTAGTGACTCTTTTTCTTACTTGAAAGACAAAAAAAGAGAGAGTGACAGAGAGTCAAAGAGCAAGAGAGAAAGAGAGCAAGAGGGAGCTTTGGTTCAATCCCCTCATGTCTGCAATGGCCTGGGCTGGGTCTGGCTGACACCAGGAGCTCGGAATTCAATCCAGTCTCCCACAGGGCTAGAAGGGACTCAGTTACTTGCGCCATCACTGCGGCCTTCCAGTGTCTGCATTAGCAGGAAGCTGGAGTCAAAAGCCAGAGCAAGGGGTTGAGAACAATGTGGGACATGGGTATGTTAAATGTTAAGATAAATGCTTCCTCCCTACAGATGATTCTTGATAATAATTTTTACATTCTTAATGTAAAATGCCTAATGGCATTTTAAATTTTTAAAATTTCTTTTGTATTTTATGTGTCTATATATGAATTATTTTTCCCGTTTGCTTTTGAAATATATATCAAAGATCTGTAAATGTTCCTTAAGGTTATTATGGTGCTAATATTTGATCTTTGGATTCTTTTGTAGATATTTTTCCAAGTGTACCATTTTATAAAAGGTTTCCAGTTGATTCTTTTGTGTTTTAATGATACCTTGAGTATACTTTAAAGTAGAATATGGTTGAATATGTAAAAAAATATGCTCTTCAAAATGTGATACAACGATAATGCACCAAATTCTGAAACCTGAAAATTTATGAAAGATAACACGTGAAACAAGCATTTATCAGTTTGGGAGAGTTGCACACAGAGTGTTTTATGCAGCTCATCTGATGTAAGACATGATTTTAGGGTTTGACTCACTGATGTTCTATAAGAAATATAATGACTGCACTCAATTTCTTCCTTTGGAACTGCACATATACCAAATACAAGGTTCAGAAATTGACCTGAATGGAAAAATAGGGCCAGACTAAACAGACAAATTCAAAATACCCATGTATATTTTTTAATCATTTACTACAGATATATTTACCATATCTTCCTATCCGTGCAAATCACTAGCCATGTGATCTTATATTAGATTTACAAATTTACATTTCCACCTCCTTTTGCTACTTTACCAATGTCATTCATCTTTCTAATTATGTTTCTACCCTTTACCTTTTTCATAATTTGTGTATAGTTGGTAGAAAGAGTAAACTTTCCATAGTCAATAAACATTTATATAAGAAAAATAGTCAAAACAAATAGAAAAGAAGGCATAAAAAATTTATTGCACTGTAGCCTTGAGTCCAATTTTAATTTAGGCCTAACAACTTGTCTTTCTGTTTCTCTTTCATTTGTAAATATCTGGATAAAGATTTGTGATTAGGATCCCTTTTATTACTTCCTACACATAGTTGAATTCCACTTTTAAATCTAAAATATAACAAAGGAAAACATGAATATACAGTTGCTGTGCAAAATGGGCACACTGGTGTTAGAGCTGTACTACTAGTTTTGTCTGCTGCAATAAGAGTAGCTCCTATGAGTGATGCCCATAAGAGTTTCACAGGCATGGAAAGCCAAGACACTGTGGCAAAAAAATGACCTACATGAAAGATCCCTGTGAGTGAGATCCCAGCAGAAAGAATGGACCATCAAAGAAGGGGGTACCTTTCTCTGAAGGGAGGAGAGAACTTCCACTTTATGGCCTTGTCTAAATAAGGTCGGAGTTTGTGAACTCAAGAGGCTTCCATAGCCTTGGCAGCTCATGACAAGAGCCTCGGGTGATCACTGGCGTCATAAATAAGAGTGTCAATTGTTAAATCAACAATGGGAGTCACTGTGCAACTACTCCCCATGTAGGATCTCTGTCCTTAATGTGTTGTACTATGTGAATTAATGGTAACACTAGTCTTCAAACAGTACTTTATATTTTGTGTGTCTGTGTGGGTGCAATCTGTTGATAGCTTTACTTAGTATATACTAAGTTGATCTTCTGTACATACAGATAATTAAAAATGAATCTTAATGAAGAACGGGATGGGAGAGGGAGTAGGAGATGAGATGGTTTGTGGGTGGGAGGGTGGTTATGGGGGGAATAACTGCTATAATTCAAAAGTTGTACTTTCAAAATTTATATTTATTAAATAAAAGTTTAAAAAATGTAAAAAGGAACTAATAAGTGTTTTTATTCAATGAGAATCAGAGTTTTCCCTGCAATACCAAAGGAGGTGGGCTCCTTTAGTGATGGATAGGTCAGTTTCATTCTAATTAGATAACTAGGAAATTATCTTCCTGTTATCAGGAGCCTGTGTCTCTAATTACACTGATGTGCAACACAGGTTCCAGAGAGAAAATGTCCTCAGCATAGAATGTTGTCAACAGGCAGACTGAAGATGCTTTTTCTCATTTGGGCTTAGTTCCAAAGGCCAAAAGATCACACTAATTAAAGTACAGAGAAAAGAATGACTCCATTCTTCAGAGCTGATTTTGCCATATTTTCTTTATCTTTGGGTATTGAGCGTCTAGGCTGTTTCCTGGTAGCTATGGTAACATCCCCAATTTTCTTGGCTCTCCTGGTAGTCTCTTATAGGATTATGTGGTCATGCCTCCACAGTGTCTCCCATTTATATTTTACTTCCCTGCATTAAATAAAACATTGAGTTTATTAAAAAGTGAATTTAAAACTAGTTATGTTGCATTGGTTAATGCACTCAAACCATAGTTCAGTAGTTTAATTTATACACAGGTGGCCAAATAGGTAAATATATGACAGGTACCAGAGATTCTGCTGTCTCATTGTTTTGCTACCACTCTGGGATCATTGATACTTCCTAAGCAGAGTTGGTCTATCTTAGCAGTAATTATTAGGAGAGAATAGAATGTTCTGTTTTATTCTAAAAGTGATGGAAACTTCCAATGATAGTTGAATAATTCGAGAGAAACATATTACAGAAAAATCAAACCTGTCTTTAGTGATTTTCCTTACATAACTGACTTTGTTTTCTTGGAGAAAAACATGAGATACCATTCTTGAGCTCATGAAAACACACGATACAAATATGTGTCAGCATCCTATGGTGCAATAACAAGGACTTTATGTTATTGTTTATGACCAGGCCATAAATAAACATGAACAATTATACAAAAACAGACTCATGTTTTATTCACATACTAACGCACTATAAAAAAAGGGACAGATTAGATTATCTTTGCCATGTGAAGCAATGCTATTTCTAACTAAAATGTTCAGAGAGAGATTCATTTCATGTTTGCCCAAGTAGTCTGAATCATTTATTTCATTTAATTTGAAAGGCAGAATTGATTTGCAATTTGTACTTAGGAGCCTAATTCCAAACCAACCCTTTATCTGCTGTGTGACCTTGGCTAAATCAATTAAGCCTCTCTTCCTCAGTTTCTTCATCAGTAACATTGAGAATGATGCTAACAGCGTGGACCTCAGAGTCGGTGTGGGGATTAAGTAAGCTAGCAGAGAAAAATATTAGGGGCCTGGTACATGGATAGCACATTGCTAGGCATCACTTTTTGTTTCTAATACTATTGAGTTTTTTATTCCAAGGAATGTGTATTATTCATTGTACAGAACTCATGTTATTAGTTTAAGGAAAAGATGACATCTCTCCTTTTATTATTTTTTAAACATTTATTTATCTATTCATTTATTTACTTGAAAGGCAGAGTGACAGAGAGAGGGAGAGACAGGAAGACCTTCAATCCCCTGGTTCCCTCCCCAAATGGCTGCAATGGTCAGGGCTCAGCTAGGCCAAAACCAGGAGCCAGGAAGTCCATTTGAGTCTCTCCCATGGGTGGCAGGGGCCCAAACACTTTAAACCATCATCTGCTGTTTCCAATTTGCCTTAGCACCTGGGACTCAAACCATCATTCTGATATAAGATGCCAACATACCAAGAGGCAGCTTAATCCACTGTGCCACCATGTTGACTCCTTATTATTTTTTAGAAATCAAAAACTGTTTAGTACTACTCACTTTGAATAAACTCATTATGAGGTGTTTTGGGTTCTCATGGTTATTACAGGGAAGACCTATTCCCTAAGATGTCATCAGTCTAATGGCTTACCAGAACCCAGTGAGATACCATAATTCCAGTATGTATGAGCAGTATCATAAACTTATAGTATATAGGTGTCATGTCACAGGTAAATTCTAACATGTGGGCAAGCCTTTGTTAAAGGTAAACTGAGGAATGATAAAATTTTGAATAATTTGAATGAACAGTTATTCATGATTTTGTGGGCCTTGCTGAAGGAATGCAAAGGGAAACCTTTGTAGGCAGTGCACAGAAAGAAAAGAAAAAAATTAATTTGTTACAATTATACCATTGCCTCATTTGTTCTATCTTCTGGAAAATCCCTACTTACATAACTGTAAGTTAGTTGCTAGCTCCCCTTTGGTTAGCTTTAAGTTTTATTTCTTTTATACAGGTGTTTATAAGAAATAGCTCAAGTTAAGTCTTATGTTTACAAATAAAGCAAGGTTAAGGTCACTTATGAGACCCAGCTGGCTTTGTCTGGTTAAGGATTCTTCAATCTTGGTCTCCATATTAATTTACCAATGATTCCAAGAAACATGGATTGGTGAACCCCACCCCCAGAGTTTCTGATTCAGTGAGTCAGGGGAGGAAGCCTCAAAATGTCTAATAATTTCCCAGATATTGGTGTTGGTTGCCAAGGAACCATCTTTTGAGAATTGGTAATTTAGGTTATACAGAGATCCCGTATGTCCAAGAGACCTGCTTTTCTTTCCACTGTGGAGATGTAGGTAAGCATTTGCCTACGATGATCAAAATTTCATGCTTGCAATTTTGAAAGATTCTTCAGTGGACTGATGTTCTCTCATCTCCTTTCCTTCCATCTACTTTTGCTTCCTAGACTTCTGTTCCCTCACATGGTTAATGTTTCCATCTACTTTTGCTTCCTAGACTTCTGTTCCCTCACATGGTTAATGTTTCCATCTACTTTTGCTTCCTAGACTTCTGTTCCCTCACATGGTTAATGTTACCTTGAGCTCTTTTTATAGTTCATTTGTGAGCAAAACAAATTTAAATGAAATGTTTCAGAGGACTCACAGCAAAGAAAAACACTTCTACAAGTCTTTCAACTGTTTGGGTGAAGGCGCCTTACTTTGCTGGTCTCAGACTCTCCAGTTTTCTTTCTTCCCTCTCCTTTCTCTCCTCTGTCTTAGCAACACCCACCTGTCACAAGGAATAAAAACCCATTCCTGTTCATGAAAAGTGACAGAGCTATCTCTGTTAATTCTGTAGAATTTTTTGACAAGAGTCTATCAAGTTATTATCACAAATAAATCTGGATCCCTCCAAGGAATAATTCTGGTGCCAGACATTATAATGATTACTTCCCCCTCATTTTAATGCAATATACATTAAAATTATAACACTCTATTGATTCTCTGGATCATGTCTCTCATAATCTTGAAATGAAGATGACAGAGTTAGATCTTTGCCTATCTTTCTTTCTTTCTGTTTCTTTATTTTTGCTTGATTTTTTTTTTTTTTTCAGTCTGGAGATTTTATTAGATGTGTTCTCTTTGTGTATCTCTTTTCAACCTGGTTGATTGAGGGGCAGTAGGTGAGGAAGAGAGAGGTTAATGGATATGCCAGAGCCAATGTAAGTTTGAGACTTGAGTCCTTGATAGCTATAAAGGGCCTTAAAAAATTCATGGGCCGGGAGGATAGGGGGTGGATGCAATCATTTAGCCTAACTGGTTAAGAGTTCCCGGATCATAATGCCTGGGTTCCATACCTACCTCCAGTTCCTGACTTCAGCTTCTTGCTAGTGAAGACCATAGGAGACAGCAGTGATGGCTCAAGTAATTGATTTCCTGCCAACCACCTGGATTGAGTTCCCAGCTCCCGGCTTCAGCCTGTCCCAGCCCCAGCCATTACTAGCATTTGGGAGAGTGAACCAATGATTAGGAGATTCTCATTCTCTCTCTCTCTCTCTCTTTCTCTCTCTCTCTCTCTCTCTCCCTCTCTCTCTCTCTCTCCTCTCTCTTCCTCTCCCCCCCTGCCAAATAAATATGAGCTAATAAACTAATCCTTAGAAGTTCATGGAAAACATATATTATGATAAAACTATACATGAAGTTCTAAAACATCTTGAACCAAAATGAACTCATCTTGTAATCCTATTTTTCATGAACTTTTAAAATACTTTTTATTGTATTTTGATATTTGTAAAAAGTATTATATTTAATAGCTAGCTTTAATATCTTTTAAAATCCTTTTCTTCATTGCTAGAGTTTGGTGGTTAATTATTGTCATATTAGTTTGGAATGGACAAAACTCAGTTTCTGTAAGACTGTCACCTTGGATGTGGGTTAAAAACTTTGTAAACACTGCATAAGGTAAGAGAGCATTTAGTATGCCCATTTGGGTCTATTAAAGTCTCATTGTTATCACAAAGTGAAGAGGAAGTCTGGTGTTAGCTGTGCATGGATTGTGTTTCTCCATAAGCCCTAATGGCTATTTCCATTTTATCAGAGCTGTTGCAATCATCAAATATTTCTTAGAAAACAAGTTCTGATAACTTCATTTGGGAGTAAACCAAGTTTTCATGACCTTTCCAACAGCAGAAAGGATATTAATTTTTTTTTTTACTTTGGAATTCAGAAAAAAATAATTGGAAATACTTAGAGTGACCTCTATCCTTAGAATACCATTTAGCAGAATTACACAATAAGCTCAGGAAAGAAAAATGTTTCAGGAGTTAGAAAAGTTGAAATGATCATTTCAGGTGTAATATATGTTAGGATTTATTTAAGTAGTTCTAGTTTTCTCTGTGAAATCTGAGCTCATTGGGTGAAATGTGAGGTGTCTGTGATGAGTCTTTCATGGAATGCAGGCATCCATGGAGCACATGCGTCTATATGGCAGTCTGGACATTGGCAGATACAGAATAAGTGGAAGAACACCTTGAGGGAGCTTGGTTTCCCATTGGTTAAATATCTTGAAGTATTAACTAACAATTTGATTATTAGTGAAAAAACATGAATTGAGACTTCAGAAAACATAGTGAAATCTAAACTGTTTAAACAAAATCATCTCTGAAGACATATCATTCTCAACAAATGAGTTGGTAGTAGAAGAATTCTGTCTTCTTCTTCTACCTCATTTTATGGTGCAATGTGACCTCTTTGTTTTTATAGTTAGCTCTGCATTTTATCCAACCATATTCTATGACATTAAAGATTGCAGATTAGTAAATGCATGTAACAACATTACTAATCCTGATTCCATATTTTCAATTGCTATGTCAGTAACAAAAATTAGCGTGCTAATTAACTGCTAACCTGTGACTCTAGGGTATTGATAGAAACAGGATACAAAGACAGATACAAAGGATATATACTGAATTATACAATGTTTCCAGAGGAATAGGAATGGTTTTAGAATTTTACATATCTCTTTTTGATTGACCTGGTTTGTCTTATTTTTGTATTGCTGAGAATAAGAGCTTTTATATTTTTTAGTTTAAAAATTAGATTAACATTTACATCTCTTATTATAGTATTGGGGACTACATCCATGCCACACAGAAACATAGATTTCCATATTTTTGTGGTTGCTTATAAATATATTTAACAATGCACACATGACATTCCCAGGAGTTAAAAGTAATTTTTGAGTTTTTGAGATCAAATTCATAGGCTTCCCTGGGAAGAAATCCATTGTGTTCTTTGAATATGACGTGTCTGTTGTTAAGAATCTAAGCTTGAGAAAAAGCTGTGTGTCTCTTCTAACTAGCTGTGAAATAATTAGGGAGTTCCAAGGAAACGTTGCCATAATTATCATTCTGAAAATTGCCTCATCATTGTTTATAAATGTTTATAACTTATACAGTCTTCCTATTTTTTTTAAAGATTTATTTATTTATTTATTTGAAAGTCAGAGTTAAAGAGAGAGAGAAGGAGAGACAGAGCGAGAGAGAGGTCTTGCATCCGCTGGTTCACTCCTCAGTTGGCTGCAATGGCCAGAGCTGTGCTGATCCAAAGCCAGGAGCCAGGGGCTTCTTCCGGGTCTCCCACCTGGGTTCAGGAGCCCAAGGACTTGGGCCATCTTGTACTGCTTTCCCAGGCCATAGCAGAGAGCTGGATCAAAAGTGGAGCTGCTGGGTCTTGAACTTTTTTTTTTTTTTTTTTGACAGGCAGAGTGGATAGTGAGAGAGAGAGATAGAGAGAAAGGTCTTCCTTTGCCGTTGGTTAACCCTCCAATGGCTGCTGCAGCCGGCGTATCGTGCTGATCCGAAGCCAGGAGCCAGGCGCCTCTCCCGGTCTCCCATGCGGGTGCAGGGCCCAAGGACTTGGGCCATCCTCCACTGCCTTCCCGGGCCATAGCAGAGAGCTGGCCTGGAAGAGGGGCAACCGGGACAGAATCCGGCGCCCCAACCGGGACCAGAACCCAGTGTGCCGGCGCCGCAAGGCGGAGGATTAGCCTGTTAAGCTACGGCGCCGGCCAGGCCTTCCGACTTTTAAAAAAAGCTTTTAAGTGTCTTATAGTCAAAAACAAATTCATGCATGTGCATTCATCTAGGCAATTTAAAATTATTCTGAAAATGTTTGTTCATAAACCAGCTGGAAAATGAGTAGAAATGGAATTCTGATCGAGCTGAGAACTGCTGTTTAACACCATAAGGCTGCAGCACTGCTATCATATTGTAAACTGAAATCTTATGGCAGGTAAACAAAATGGGAAGTGAACATTATGGAACTTTTTGTCTTCTAAAAAGAGGCTTCGCAAGGCAGATATTTGGTGCAAGCACTGAAGTAGTCACTTGTAATGACTGCATCCCATATCAGATTCCCTAGGTTCAAGTCCTGCCTGGCTCCCAATTCAGCTTCTTGCTGTTGCACATCCTGGTAGGCAGCAAGTAGTGGCTCAACTAGTTGGATCCTGCCACTCACGTGAGAGACCTGGATTAAGTTCCTGTCTTTAGGTTTAGGCCTGGCCCAACCCTGCTTTTTAGGGCATTTGGGGAGTCTCTGTCTCTGTTTCAGTCCTTCAAATAAAATGAAAATATTTAAAAAATTTTTAAGGTAAAATCATTATAGTCTTAGAAGAGTTTGTCACTGGATACTTCTGTAATACTGAAAATCTGAAAAACTTAATCCCACAAAATTGCACAAGATTCTACATATGCTGATGGAGCAGTATTCTCTTTTGTAAAGATTTTAAATATGTTACCATTAATTTAGCTTCCACAGACTTCCTTCCTTCAAAACCATTCCCTTGTGGTGACTTCACTTCCTTCCCTGCAAGTTAAATCAGTATATATTTATTAGCTTTGAAGAATTCTTAGAGGTCCTGAAGGTAGTTTGGAAATAAGGAGACTGCTTATCAAGGCATAAAGTTGACCTGTGCTGGGAAAATAAATGAAACACGCCCTTTCTACACTTCTTTCTACAGAGCGGAGCTGGCAAATTTTCTGTAAAGGGACACAGAATAAAAATTTTAGGTTCTGCAAGGTTGTATGTGTCTGCCACAGCTACTGCACTGTTTTATTACAATGGGAAAACAATGGACATGGCTGTTTTCCAACAAAATTTTATTTATGAACAATAAAATTTGAATTTTGTGTAGCTTCTCATATGCCAAAATATTTTTCCATTGGTATATATCAGCAGCGGTAAACATGAAAACCAATTTCATTGCAAATGCCCTACAAATGCAGGTGTTAGGCTGGACTGCTGACATAGAGTTCAAGTATCTGTCACTCAATGGAGGACCCTTCCTTTGTTATATGGTGGATCATAACTTTCAATATTTTCACCACTGAGATACTTTTCGTTCATTTATCATGCGTAAAATCTCGGCACAACCATATCCACTCCACATAATCTGTAGCCTTTTATTTTTTTTCTTTTGTTAGATTAACGATTTTTCATCTCTGTGGCTGCAAAATCACTTTTGACCTAAGTCACATAAAAGAAGTTTACGAAGAAGTTAAAATATTTCATGACGTTTCTGACATTGACTGCTATCATCTCGTGAAAACAGAATTTCCATCAACAAAGACTTTGAAAATTACTTAGTTAAGTAAACCCAAAATTTTTTACAGTTCCAGTTGGAAACTATTTTTTAGCTTAGTTGAAAATAGATAATCATGAAATAATTGCATGTGAAAATAACACTTTTTTATATATTTAACACTTCCTTTATCCCTCCGACCTTCAATTCAGGATGGAGTAAAAAAGCACAGATTTTAAGTATTGGTAGTTTCTTGCTTGTTTGCATCATCCATTTGTAATATATTTAATTTCTTATCTGAGATTATTAATGTACATACTGCAATTTATTTTCAGACACTGAGAGAACAGTATCATAAAAGAAGGACAAGCCACTTAATTCTAGAAGGATTATCTACTCTTTTATATCCCATAAATATTTAGTTGTATAAACAGTGGCATTATACGCATCACATCAATGCCCAATGCAGTGCTGATCTCTGCAGTACTTATGCCAAGGCATTGAGATGGTTTTTAGATAACCAGTATAGCACATAAATCCTTTCTCAAACTGCAGACACCACAGCACACTTAGACTACAGTATCTCCAGAGAATATTTCATGCCAAGGAAGCAGTTATGCACTGCCTTAGCTTGTGAGAATTCATGTACATGTGGAAGATTATGGAAGAAAAGGCAGAACTGGGGAGAGGAGGATAAGCCACAGTGCAACACTGGCAACAAGTACCACCACCCAGGCAGGAGGATTGACTGTCTCAGTTCTACTGAAGATTTTATAAGTCAACCTCAGAATTGTTCTACACAGAGCACAAGAAAGTATCTGTTGTACTATACAGTGTGCAAGGACTAATTCCACAGAGGATACCAGTTGTCAGGCATCTATGGCTCTCTCTACACATAGGCAAACAAACCCTAGAAGTCAGAAAGCAGCAAAGACAAGGGCTGGCTGTTGGGTTGAAAGCACAGGGGCTCTGAGGGGATGGGGCAGAGCAAGACACCATCTGCTACGTGCCCAGTGGAGGGAAATGTGTAACAAACTGGAATTGGGTTGTCAATTCAGGTTGTTTGAATCTTAGTCCTATAAATTTTGTGATTGCAGTCATATAACTCATCTGTGACTTAGTTTTCTTGTCTCTAAAACTGGGAAATCTATTTCATGAAGAGTGTCTAAAGGGTTGAATAGAATGATGGTTAAGTTTTGAAGGGATCTGGGGCAGAGAGAACAGTATGAAGAAAATATGAACTCTTCAAAGAGTACTAAGTGTTTGGGAAACAGTATGACACAGAAAGTATGGGGTAGAAATGGGGTCCCATGGGAACTATTAAAAGAGAGACCTATGGGGCCGGCACTGTGGCACAGCAGGTTAACGCCCTGGCCTGAAGTGCCGGCATCCCATATGGACAATGGTTCGAGTCCCAGCTGCTCCTCTTCCAATCCAGCTCTCTGCTATGGCCTGGGAAAGCAGTAGAAGATGGCCCAAGTTCTTGGGCCCCTGCACCTGCATGGGAGACCCGGAAGAAGCTCCTGGCTCCTGGCTTCGGATCGTTGCAGCCATATGGGGAGTGAACCAGTGGATGGAAGACCTCTCTCTCTCTCTGTCTCTCCTCTCTCTGAATAACTCTTTCAAATAAATAAATAAATCTTTAAAAAAAAAAAAAAAGCCGGTGCCACAGCTCACTAGGCTGATCCTCTACCTGCGGCGCGGTACCCTGGGTTCTAGTTCTGGTTGGGGTGCCGAATTCTGTCCCGGTTGCTCCTCTTCCAGTCCAGCTCTCTGCTGTGGCTCAGGAGTGCAGTGGAGGATGGCCCAAGTGTTTGGGCCCTGTACCTGCATGGGAGACCAGGAGGAAGCACCTGGCTCCTGGCTTCGGATGGGTGCAGCACCAGCTGTGGCGGCCATTTGGGGAGTGAACCAATGGAAGGAAGACCTTTTTCTCTGTCTCTCTCTCTCTCTCTCTCACTGTCTAACTCTGCCTGTCAAAAAAATAAAATAAAATAAAATAAAAACCTAATCTCTTTTAGGAAAACCAGAGGAGTGGTAAGAATTTGAGGACTAAAGAAGCGGGGAGGATATCTGGTGGACTGAGCTGAAGTGGGAAATACAACTCCCTGCTTTAAACATGCAGATATGTAGAAAAAATAAAAGGTATATTATGAAGCCAAATTCAAAATAAGAAAGGTGTGGTAGATTAAAATGGTCTCAAATTCTTTATTATTCCTCCCATTACAAGACAAATTACCCTCCCTGTGAGTCTGGGTTAGCCTTAATGACTTGCTTGACTGATAGAAGATGGCAAAAGTAACTTTCTGGGACTTCTGAGGCTAAGAAGCCTTTCAGCTTTGACCCGCTGCTCCACGAACATCCATAAACAGCCTCTGTGCCATGCTTTAAGGGCCCAAATGAGAGACCATGTGAAGAAGCCAGAGACCATATAGAAAGTGAGGGTTGGATTAAAATTTGAAAATGCATCAAAGATAATTTGTCAGATCAGCAGAATAAAGGAGCAAAAACATGAGCATCTAAGTCATTGCTGGGAGCATTTAACAGATAAAAAATCCACTGATAATAAATGTTCTCAGCAATGGAAAAACTGAGAACTTCCTAAAACCAATAAAGAGCATCCAAAACCATCACAATTAATGGTGAAAGACTGAATGATTTCCCTCTGTGATTAGGAGCAAAGCAAGACTACCTTTTTTTTTTTTTTAAGAGTTATTTATTTATTTGAAAGTCAGTGTTACACAGTGACAGAAGGAGAGGCAGAGAGAGGGAGAGAGTTCTTCCATCCGGTGGTTCACTCCCTAGTTGACCACAGCAGCTGGAGCTGCTCCGATCCGAAGCCAGGAGCCAGGAGCTTTCTCTGGGTCTCCCATGTGGGTGCAGGGGCCCAAAGACTTGGGCTATCTTGTACTACTTTCCCAGGCCATAGCAGAGAGCTGGATCAGAAATGGAGCAGTCAGGACTCAAACTGGCGCCCATATGGGATGCTGGCACTGCAGGCAGCAGCTTTACCCACTATGCCACAGCACCAGCCCCAGGGCTACCTGTTCTTAATACTGCCATTCTACATTGTTATGGAAGTCCAAGCCAGTGCAATGAAGTAAAAAGTAAGACATAGGCACTATAAATGAAGAAGTAAAACTGTTTATTTTCCACACAACATGATTGTGTATAAGAAAAATCTATTTCTGTGAAATAGCAGCTGATACCAGTAAATGAGTTTAACAAGGTCTTAGGATATAAGTTCCTCCACTATACAACACTAAATTGAATTTTTATATACTAACAATGCGTAATTGAAATGAAAAGCACATTGTCTTGTACAATAGCATTAAAAATCAGGTATTTTTAGCGATAAATTTAAGAGAATATGCGAAAGACCTATAAATCATAATCTATACAATAATGTTGAGAAAAATTAAAGAAGACTTAAATAAATTAAGATGATATATTCCATGATCACTGAAAGGCAGCCTCAACATTGATAAGGTATCAATTCTCCCAAAATGATCTTTAAGAACTAACACAGTCACAATGTCAGCAGGACTTATTTTTGTGTAAAAAACAAAATTTATCTTAAAATTTATTGGCAAAATTTAGAACCAAAAATATCTAAAACAACTTTGAAAAAGAATAGCAAGTTTGAAGGATTGATACTACTTGATTTTAAGATTTGTATTCAGTTTATTATAAAACAATGTAACAGAGGCCACACAGTATTGGAGAAAGGACAGATCAATCAATAGGAAGGAATGGAGAGCCCAGAAAGAGACCCACATATTTATGGCCATTTTATTTCTCACAAAGGTGATTCAATGGGGAGATGACAGGTTTTTTTTTTCAAGTAGTGCTGGAAGAACTGGATATCCATACAGATAAAATATAACTTCAACTGCCAACTCACCCAGTACACAAAATGGTCATACATACAGTAATAAATGATAAATCTATAGTATTTCTAGAAGAAAACATTAGGGATAGCTCTGCAAATCTGGATGGTCCAAAGCATATTAAATGGATCAGGAGTAGGAAGAAATGAACTGCATTTCCTCTGCTCTCACACCAAAATCAACACAAAAGACCCATGTTACAGCAGAACAGAGCTGACACACCAAGGCCTTTTAATAGGAAACAATATTATTATTATTGTTGTTGTTATTATAATAATAATTGTTATTATTGGGCTCAGTTGGATTCATATCCAAAGAGGCTGAGGCCTGAACAAAGAAGGGGTATTTTCTTATATATATTTTTTGTTTCTTTGTTCCCCCATATATGGTTACAAGCATACACTTAACTGGATATTCTAATGTTACATGGTGGCTATAGGAATTGATACAGTACTGCACATGGATATGTAGTTACTAATAATGTTTAACTACTTTTTCTTATTATATCTAATATTTCTTCCATACACATACTAAGACACTGGCAAGGGTCAACACCATGGCTCTGTGTTACCAAACAGAAGCTAAAACAGTCACAGGCAAGCAGATAATGATCACATTCTAGTCCCAGGTTAAGTTTTTTTTCCTTCTTTTATTTTTATTTTGAGAAGGCCTCTATCACAATGTGACCTCAAAAGATCTGAGTATTTCTCCCCCCAATAAGCAAACAACCCATTCTGCAGCAGTGACCAGTGGGGCGTCCTTTAATCCATTCAGTTGTGACACTGTGTACAAGAAAGTAGTGTCAGAGCCCACAGTTTGAGTACTCAGCCTCCAGCACTGCCCCCACTTCAGATCCAGTTGCAAGTCCAGGTTTCTGAAACTTATGACTGCCAGCTTTAAACTGGAGTTACTATGTGGACATGTAAAATTACACAATTTGGAAAACAGGTAGTAACTTAGAAATTTACCAGATACCTACCATATGACCCAGAAATGTCATTACTCAGAAGGAACCCAGAAGAAATGAACCCATAGGTTCCTTCATACAAATACTTGCACAGGAATAGTCATAATACTTTCATTCATAATAGCCCAAACTTGGAAATAATCCAATTGTCAGTCAACAAAGGAAACGATAAACATATTATGGTGCAATACATAATGTAATCCTAGTTTTTACTAGAAAGGAATGGAGTACTGAAATACACAATAATATATACAAATCTTATGCTGAGTAAAATAAACCAGCACAGAGTACATACTGTATGATTCTATTTATGTAACACTATAGAAAGGACAGAATCACACTGACTCTATAGTGGGCAAACACAGGTTGGTAGTAATCTAGGGAGTGACCCAAAGACACTTGATTACTGAAATAGTCTATATCTTGACTAAGTAGTAGTATATGGTATATAGTACCTATATAGGGAATTAAAAATAAATTTATTTTAGTTCAAACATCCATGAAACCCATTCACAGTTTTTTCCATAATACACATTTTCTAGGGATTTTTGAAACTCTTTGTACATCTGTCCAAAGTCATTTTAAAGAGTTAAAATGGGTGCGTGTTTATTAAATGTCACTTCATTAAAATGAGTAAGAAATGATTGCATTCTCAGCGGCAGTTTATGCTGAAGACTCTCAAGTGGGATCTTCCTTATGCATCCTCACAATTTTATAAGAAATTATTTTTCTCCTCTAGAGTAGTATTCGCTTTCATGGCTCAAACAATTTTTATTTACAAAAAGTGTTGTCAATTACACTGAGGCAGTATTAAATGCCTTAAGTTTACAAGGCCAAAATGAAACTTCCCCAAATCAGCTTTAACTTAAAATCTCATGACAAGTAGTTTCTGGAGGTGTATACGTCACATTTCCCTACCAGATTCCTTTGTCAGATTCTTCGAATCTTGCCTGCTTTTCCCTGTCTCTTTAAGAAAACTGTTAACATTTGTGTATTAGTTTACTGTTGCCTCAAATAAATGCCCTTAAAATGAGCAACGTGAGTACCTCATGGTTCTATAGTAAGAAACCCGGGGACAGTTTAGTTGGCTTCACCACTCAGGGTCTCACAAGGATGAAACCACATTAGGATCAGTGAAATTACTGGCAGGGCGCAGTTCCTTGCAGTTGTGGGACTGAGGTACCAGGTTTTTTGGTGGCGATTAGGCAGCCATCCCTAGCTCCCAGAAGTCACCTACCCACCTGGGTTCTCATGATGTGGCAGTTCACCTCCTCAAAGTCAGCAAGGGAAGGGAATCTTAACATGAGAGCACTTCAAGAAGTTCACAGGAAAGGGGCCAGCATTTGGTATAGTGGTAAGGTTGCCACTTGAAACAACCATATCCCACTTGAAACTACCTAGGTTTACGTTCTGGCTCCACTCCTGATGCCAGTGTTCTGCTGATGTGTACCCTGAAAGCAGCAGGTGATGGATCACGTTTTTGGGTCCCTGACACTCATGTGGAAAGCCTGGGTTGAGTTCCCGGCTCCTGGCTTCAGCCTGGGCTTCAGTCTGGGCCCCTGCTGTTGCAGGCATTTGGGGATTGAACCAAGCAGGGGGGAAATCTCTGTCTGTCTGTCTGCCTTTCAAGTTACTAAAATACATTTTTTAAAATAAAATACATTTTGGGGCCAGCGCTGTGGCTTAGCAAGTAAAGCTACCGCCTGAAGTGCCGGCATCCCATATGGACGCCAGTTCGAGTCCTGGCTGTTCCACTTCCTATCCAGCTCTCTGCTGTGGCCTGGAAAAGCAGTGGAAGATGGCCCAAGTCCTTGGGCCCCTGTACCCATGTGGGAGAATCAGAAGAAGATCCTGGCTCCTGGCTTTGGATGGGCTCAGTTTTGGCCATTGTGGCCATCTGGGGAGTGAACCAGTGGATGGAAGACTTTCTCTCTGCTTCTCCTTCTCTCTCTGTGTAACTCTATCAAATAAAAAAAAAATAAATCTTTAAAAAAGATAAAATACATTTTAGGTGAAAAAACAGTTTTAAAAGATAAGTTTATTTTGGTGCAAAACATTTTTGAGATCCAGGTGTAATTTTTTTTTCATAATGTGCTTGTTATGAACTTTTCAAAGACCTCCTCATATAACTTGATGTAATACCAGGAGTGACTCTCATCCTACTCACAGGCCCCTTTCACTCTGAAAAGGAAGGGATTATGCAGAACATGTGCTCCAGGGGGCAGGAATTTGGGGGCCTTGTAGAATTCTGCTTATCATAGTTTTTTGTTTGTTTTTATTTTTTTGGTTTTGGCTTTGGTTTTTGGTGTCTTCAAGTTGAATGATGGCTATATATTTCACTGCATCGGATTTTTCTCCCTCTTTGCTTCCTACATATATAATATAAAATACAAACTTTCATCACACTGAGAAGCAAGATGTATGAGACATACGGTTTGCTAAATATATTAAAATGACACATGAGTCTTGTTTGGTGAGAAGGATCAAATTTTGAGCTTCTCATAATGAGATCAGAAATTTGAAACTTAGCAATTCTCACTAAATTCTCACATGTCGTACACCTATTCTGTGGCTTGTGATGCAAATTGCTGTTTGACCTTATTTGGAGCATTATAGAAAATATTTAACTTTTTGCAATGACTTACCAAATCTAATGACTGCCAACACTGCATACACATCAATGCTAATGCGTTATTTACAGAAACACTATGCAATCAATGGGAAACTTCAACTGGGTCTATAGTATTTTACTTGAAAAAAATACATCTTGGGGCTGGCACTGTGACTTAGTGGGCATCCCATATGGGCACAGTTCCAATCCTAGCTGCTCCACTTCTGATCCAGCTCCCTGCTAATGCACCTGGAAAAGCAGTGGAGGATGGCCCAAGTCCTTGTGTCCCTGACCTCCATGTGAGAGGCCTGGCTCCTGACTTCTTGGAAGTAAACCAGTGGATGGAACATTCTCTTTTGTCTCTGTGACTTTGCCTTCCAAATAAATAAATCTTTTTTTTTTAAGTTTAAAAAAGGAAAAAAATGTATCTGAAAAATATGATAAAATATCCACATTGGAGAGAGGCTATGGGTGCTATATAATTTTATCTTTTTTCATGCTTTAAAAAAAGGGTAAGGAGATTGCTACAATATAAGTTTGCTGACACAATCTTTGCAGAATCTTCAGTACAGTTTTTTTAGCTTTCTGAAGAACAGTAAGCTGTGAGTAGATATTCTTGAGAAAACTAAGACCTGGGGTCTTGCAGGGGTGTGTATGTTTCAGAGAGTTCTTAAACTTACTAATTACACCCCCCACCTCCACCCACCCCAGTGCTATGGCATTACCCAGTTATTGAGGCAGGGTAACTGAAGTGTTAAGTCATGCTCTGAGGAAGTCTCCTGTACCTAAGGAAAATCCTACACAGAAGATCACAATGAGATTCCATTAAAAGCTTCTCCCACTCTTGAATGAAAAGCAGGTTAAGGGGGTAGTGCTCATTCCCATTCTGAAAAGTTGGGCCAATTTATTATGTGGCAGCAAGGTATCATTTCTTAGGACTCACCACCACAGTCATTAGCTAACAAAAAGTTTCCTAAAGTATATTCCCAAGAGCAATTAGTCTGTGGAAAGCTCATAGAAATTGAAACTAAACCCAACCTCAAATTAAAAGCTAACATAGCTAAACAATTCAGGAAATATTAAACAGCTTTCATTATCCCATCTAAGAAGGAATGTAGTAGGATTCTTTTCCAAATTTATTTGTGATTTACAAATGTATTTGATCTCAAAACTCCTTCTTTCCAAAGATATCTTTTCACTGCTTTGAGAAACAGGCTCTAAGAGGATTATCGCTGATGTGTAAATTCCATGAGCACCCAGAGAGCAAGCTGATCTTTCTAAAAGTCATGATGATAACTGTGGGCAATCTCACCTTACCTACCAATTCATTGGTTCTCAAAGGCTGCTCTGTTATCTCCAATTCCTGGCTAGTTGTTTCTGGATGCTAAAATAGAAAAGAAATGCCTCCTCTTTATTTTTTTCTCTCTTTCTTCTGTTTCTTGGGAGTGAGGGGGTAGAGACAGATTATTTAACCTTGGCTTCCTCCTTCAAATATTGCTGGGGATATTCAAAAAGGACTCCTGCAACCTGTTACTTGAGCTGACATAATACATGCTAAGCAATATATTTGTGACAGGTCTCAATGAAATTGTGGAACCTTTGGTAGAAAAAGCAGGATCTAATTTTTCTACAACAGTTAGGATATAGCTTGGTTAGGCCAAAAAGAGAAAAGCTAAAGCATTTGTTTGATAATTGGCGTTGTGTCATGATGATAAGGAACTATGAAGATAAAATCATGTGATAAAGTGTGGTTAAAAGGAGAACTATTTGGATCTGTGTGAGACCAGGTTGCAGGGGACTTTGGATGCTCAGATGAAGCTTTTTATTGGCTCTGTTTTACTTGAGGCACAACTGGGTTTTTAAGATTTTTTTAAAAAATTTTTTTTATTTTTTAACAGGCAGAGTGGACAGTGAGAGAAAGACAGGTCTTCCTTTGCCGTTGGTTCACCCTCCAATGGCTGCCACGGCCATTAGACTTGGGCCATCCTCCACTGCACTCCCGGGCCATAGCAGAGAGCTGGCCTGGAAGAGGGGCAACCGGGACAGAATCCGGCGCCCCGACCAGGACTAGAACTAGAACCCTGGGTGCCGGCGCCACAGGCAGAGGATTAGCCTATTGAGCTGCGGAGCTGGCCACAACTGGGGGTTTTTGAACCAGGGGGCAGGCTTTCTCAAACTCAGCACTAGTAAGATTATCAACTAGGTAGTTCTTTGTAATTGAATTGTAATTTTAAATTGATGACAGTGGAATTATAAACAAATAAATGGCCTCTGTTTTAAATCACTGTGTGTTGGTTGTATTGTTATGCAGTAATAGATAACTGATATATAGTATGCCTGGAGTAGATTAATATCCAGGGAAATAAGAAGATGTATGCCTAAGACATTTAGAATAATCCACATCTTTTTTTTTTTAATCCAGAAACCTTTTATTTAAGGTATACAAACTTCATGCATTTCATAAGTACAACTTTAGGAACATAGTAATTCTTCCCACCATACATGCCCTCCCACCCTCACTCCCACCCATCTTCCTCTTCCCTCACCTATTCCCATTTTTCTTTACTAAGATTTATTTTCAATTAACTTTATACACATAAGATTAATTCTATACTAAGTAAAGAGTTCAAAAAATAGTATGAAAAAAAAAAATCCTGTCCCTCAACAGTCAGACAAGGGCTGTTCAAAGTCATCCTATCTTAAAGTGTCAATTTCACTAATATAGATTACCTAGGTGCTCTGTCAGTTACCACAGATCCCTGGGAACATATGGTATTTGTCCTTTTGAGATTGGCTTATTCAACAAGTATAATGGTTTCCAGGTGCATCCATTTTGTTGCAAGCAACAGGATTTCATTTTTTTTTTTTACTGCTGTGTAGTATTCCATGGTGTATATATCCCATAATTTCTTTATTCCAGTCTTCAGTTGATGGATATTTGGGCTGATTCCATATCTTAGCTAATGTAAATTGTGCTGCAATAAACATGGGGGTATAGATAACTCTTTTATATACTGATTTCATTTCCCTTGGATAAATTCCCAGGAGTGAGAGAGGTGGCTGGGTCATATGGTAGGTCTATATTCAGATTTCTGAGGTATCTTCATACTGTCTTCCACAGTGGCTGTACCACTGTATGTATGTAGGTTTACATACCTACCAACAGTAATCCACATCTCTAATGAATGGGTTGGGGGAGGGGCAAAACAGGTGATAAGAACTCAGAAAGAATGACCACAAAGGTTAGAATAAAAATTCAGGAATGAAGTTGTGTGGTAGTCTTCAGGAAAACACTTCTGCTGGAGGAGTTACAACAGTATAGTGATAACAGGGTTTCAAATATTCATTGTAACAAGTATATATGTAAAGCTATAAAGGCATTACCAAGTTGGCAACTTTCTACTTTACATGGAAAAATTAATCTTTAGAATTAACAGAAAAGCACATAAAATTGAAATCAATAACATTTTATGTTACACTAATGATAAAACTCATTCAATGTATTATCTTTCCATTTCAATAGAACTATATTCATTTAACAACTAGGTTGCTAAAACCGGGCTTCTAATGGAATGTGTCTCATAATTTGCCAGTTGTATTTTTGGAAGGAGGTTCAGTAGTGTTTGCAGCTTCATAAATGCTGTGAGTATTGATCATGTTTGCTCTACAATTCAAGAAGAAACAGTTCTGAGATGTTCAGCTCTTAGCTTTCTATTTAAGAACAAGAAGCCAGGAGCAGCCATTTGGTGCAGTCATTGGGATACACACTTGTCATATCAAAGCGCCTGGGTTTAAGTCTCGGCTTCACTTCCCATTCCAGCTCCCTGCTAATGCATACCCCAGGAGGCAGCTGGTGATGGCTCAAGTAATTGGGCTCTTGTCGCCCAAATGGGAGACCCAGATTGACTTCCCAGCTTCTGGCTGTTGTGGGTATTTCCCTACCTGTCAGATCAATTTAAAAAGTAAAATTTAAAACCTAGCCTAGAGGAACTGTGTGAATCAAATTCCCTTTGTTTCCTATTTTAAAAAAATAAAAATAGTAAGAAATAAAGAGAATAAAGGAAAACACAGAGTCATAACTAAAATAAATGGCAGTAAGTAAAAAATCTAAAATGTAGAGGGCCTGCATCTGCAAACTATTTTCATAGTCTGTAAGAATCAGCCACAGGAACATATGCATAAAGCAGTATGAGAGATGGGTGTTCCTGGAGACGGGGAAGATTATTTCATACAGTATCAAAATAGATGAATTTCAAAGACTTCACATCTAGTCAGTGGTCTGTTAAAGAAACAACAGTACTGTCAAAATAAGTATTTAAAAGCCACCAGTAGAGCAGATGCTGTGACACATCCTGCTTGGGACATCTGCGTCTCATATTTGGAGTCCGAACTACTCTGTCCATCCAGCTCCTGCTAATGTATCCTGGGAGGCAGCAGAGAGATGATGGCTCAAGTACTTGAGTCCCTTCCACTGACACAGGAAACCAGGATCCAGTTCCAGGCTCCTGGCTTTATCTTTGCCAGTCTTGGCTGTTAGGTGCATCTGGGGAGTGAACCAGGGGATAGAAGAGCTTTCTCTTTCTCGCTCCTTCTCTCCCTCTCTCCCTCTCCCTCTCTCTGGCTTTAAATCAAAAGATAGGCCCAGGCCGCAGCTCAATAGGCTAATCCTTCGCCTGTGGCGCCTGCACCCTGGGTTCTAGTCCTGGTTGCGGCGCCGGGTTCTGTCCTGCTTACTCCTCTTCCAGTCCAGCTGTCTTCTGTGGCCCGGGAAGGCAGTGGAGGATGGCCCACCTGGCTCCTGGCTTCAGATTGGCACAGCGCACCGGCCATGGTGGCCATTTGGGGGGTGAACCAATGGAAGGAAGACCTTTCTCTCTCTCTTTCTCTCTCTCTAACTCTGCCTGTCCAAAAAAAAAAAAAAAAAAAAAAAAAAAAAACTCTGCTAAGCGATTTAGGTTAATAGTCTCTAGGAGACAAGGACTGAGAAAAATTTCATTTGTGGATCTGGAAGATTGATGTGGTTTCAAATACGCATTATTAACTAGCGGGGCCTTAATGCTAGACGAGTCCGGAGTTAACAAAAGCCAGGAACATTAGAAAACAGGATCTCCTGGTAAACCTTGTGTTGAGTTTGTTGGATAACTTGCTTGCACTCTTGGAGAAGTTGATCGATTTTCTGGAACTGAGAAGAGTAAAAGGCACACACGTTAACCCACTGGCTGTCCCTCCACTACCTACCTGTCCAGTTCCCTTCCCAAGCTCAGGACAGCACCACGTCCCAGGGGAGCCGGCCACTGGGCTTTACCCCAGTCAACGGCGTTTTCCCTGAAGGCCCACGCTGCCTCGCCAGCCAGCCCCAGTCCGGCCAGGGGCCCAGATTCCTTCACACAAAGCCCAGGCTGGCTCCCGCAGGCGTGGGAACCCGAGCCAGGCGCCCCTCCTCCCCACCTGGGCGGAGCCGCTCTGGCACTGGCGGGAGTGTGGGGACGGCCACCCGCGCTCAGTCGCCAGAGGCTACTGCGCGCTTCCAGAGTCGGGAGCACCCCCGCCTCTCCAAGGGCCAGCTGGGGTCCTACAGGGACCAGCCTCAGCGCACGCCACCTGGCCACCTCCCACCCAACCAGGCTCCTCGCCGGGCCCTGACGTGACCGCAAGTGGACAAACCAGCCCGACGAGCCCAACCTGCCGCCCGGCCCGGCCGCAGCAGGTGGTGGCCCCGGACTTCCCGCTGTCGCGCGCCCCGTCGCGTCCGGAGCTTTCCGGGCCGGATGGAGGCGGACGGGAACCCGGAGGAGCTGGCCCAGCTGCGCTCGGTCTTCGCCGCCTGCGACTCGAACCGCTCCGGGCGCCTGGAGCGCGAGGAGTTCAGCGCTCTGTGCGCGGAGCTGCGCGTGCGGCCCGCGGACGCCGAGGCAGTGTTTCAGCGGCTGGACGCGGACCGCGACGGTGCCATCACCTTCCAGGAATTCGCGCGCGGCTTCCGCGGGGCCCGGGGCGGGGGCCGGCGTCGGGGCTGGGGGCCGCGGGAGTCCTCTCCCGCCGCAGCGGACGTGGGCACTGAGGCTGAAGACAGAGGGGAAGACGAGAGTGACGAGGACGCGGCGGCCGCGCGAGCCGCCCCGTGGGACACGGCGAGGCCCGGTTGCGCCTGGCAGGACTTCCAGGCGCGACTCGGGGACGAAGCCAAGTTCATCCCCAGGTACGTGTGTCATTTGGGGATGGGAAGTGATGGATGGGTTTGCTGCCTCCCCTGGTGCGCTGTCCTGTGTCGCTCGTCACCTGGCGTGATGTGCACCCCAAAGGGCCTTACTCTCATCTCCAAGTTGCTTTTTAACGCTTGCCGGCTGTCTTTGACTTTTCCGAGACGATTCCCCTAAGTTAGGACAAGTTAATGCGTTCAGGGAGCCAGGGTTTGGGGAGAAAGTTTGACTTGCTGAAGTTAATTGCACCTGCTGCAGTGCCGGCTCAGCGTCTGGCTCTGGGCCTTTCCCAAGTCTCACCTGCCTGATTACATCACCCAAGGCCTCCTGGCTGCGCCCTGGGGCTGCAGCCTCTGGCAGTTTGCCAGTTCCACATCCTCTATCACAGTTTTCAAAAAAAACTTTGCTGGACATTTTTATTACTGGACACAGACACTCCTTGATGCCTACTGTGTGGTAAGCGTTTCACGGGGTTCGCGCATTTGATTATGCACAACCACCCTAGGCTTTCTTGTGTGGCTGAAGGAGCAACTTAGATCCAGAAATTTAGACCCAGAGACCATAAGGGACTTGCTCACTTAATTACACAGCAGGGATCTGATCTTGTGAATGGATCCCAGGTCCCTTTTCATACAACAGAATAAAATGATAGAATCATACAATGTATTCTGTGCTTCTACAGTTTAGACAAAGGGCATAATACCAAGTCGCTAACAATTCTCAGAGAGAAAGGCTTTGCCTACAGGTGTGATTTCAGTGCCTGGAGGGAGAGATGTTCAGGCTTTCTTTCTGAACTTCATTTGCCTGCTTCCATGATACAAGCCTTGGTGTAATGGTATGTCTGGGGCTGCCAGTTCCACCTGTTCCTCAAGCAATTCAGACATTGCGGTGCCGTCCCTCTTGTTCCACTTCCTGTTTGGATTTTAGCTGAGCCTTCGTTGAGCCTGAAATTTCAGTGATTCCTCTCAGATCTTCATTTGGACTGGCAGTTTGCTTATCTGACACCTGAGCATCAGAACAGGAAATAGCCCTTGAAGGTGTCAGTGTGCCCCTTCCTTGCTTCAGAGGTTACACCTGCTGTGCTCACCGGTTCCTCCCCCTCCCAGGGGATTGCTGGGCATGGAGAATGACTCACTGCAGTGTAAGAGGGATTGTGTGCAGAAAGTGGGTGTGATGCCGATCTTTTCTGTTTGTTTACAAATGAAATAACATGAAATGTCTCCACCAGGAAAGTAGGAAAGTTTAAGCGTTGCTGTGTATCGTATGCTTGGAGTTCATCTTTCATCAGTACTGTAGCCTGAGTTCAGTTACCTTTTTTTTTTTTTTTTTTAAGATTTATTTATTTATGTGAGAGGTAGAGTTACAAACAGAGAGAAGGAGAGACAGAGAGAGAGGTCTTTCATCCGCTGGTTCACTCCCCAAATGGCTAAGCCATTCCGAAGCCAGGAGCCAGGAGCTTCTTCCAGGTCTCCCCTGCGGGTGCAGGGGCCCAAGGACTTGGGCCATCTTCTACTGCTTTCCCAGGCCATCAGCAGGGAGCTGGATTGGAAATGGAGCATCTGGGACTCGAATCGGTGCCGGCACCTCAGGCGGCAGCTTTACCCGCTACGCCACAGTGCTGGCCCCTCAGTTAACTTTCTTAAGTAACAATCTTAGGAGTGAGGCAGGGTGAGCCCACATCATCCTTAATATTCTATAGGAATCTACATCTCACAATTGTCAAGTCTCAGCAGCAGACTGGACACTTAATTGTTAAATGAGTTGAATAACCTTAGGAACAGTGTACAAATTAGGATTTAATATAAGTGTGGCATTATTATTATCACGATGCCTTTCCAAACTCTTCACAGATCATTAAATATAATGCTAGTGTCACCTGGTAGACCTGTGTCCTAAGCCCCACCTCTTTCTCATCTGAGATTAGCAAGTACAATATTTGCCTTCATGTACTTGTTTAAGTGGAAAAGAACTAAACTGAGTTACTTCATCTGATTGTTACCATGGCAGCTATGAGCTGTTTTGGTAAATTATATTGCTTCTATTCCACTTCCTCATAGGGCTGTTCATCTTCCCTCGCTCCTATCAAAATGTGATAAAAAAATTCTTTGTTAACAATAATGCCATTGCCATTATTTCAGGTAACTATCATTGAGTGCCTGCTGTGTATCAGATATTTGTTAGGTACTGTCCTAGGTCCCCAAGGGCAAAGAGAAGGATGAGATTAAGTTTATGCCCTCAAGAATCAAGAAGTTTGTAACGCAAATGAAATCTCCAAAAAATAGTATCAATGAATATTGAAAGTAAGACGGCCACTTACAGGAAACACCACAAACCAGTACTGTGGACATAACTCCGCAGAGTACCGCAAGCAGGAATTTTCCTCAAAGTCCGGAGTTTTTAAACTTTAAAAAATTTAGTTGTTCATTTTACTACATCGTATATGGGGGCTAATTTTAATATAAAATATTGTCTTTTCTTCTGAAGGGAAAGTTTTTTCTTCAGGAAGAGGTGTCACTGTATCGTGTGGCTTTGTCTTTCACCTGACAGCTCATCTTATCCCTGGCGGCACCTTGCCCCATGCCTCTCCTTGGGGCACTCATGTTCTCTTGGAGAACAGATAGTAGACACAAGACTGGTTCCTGCAGAGGCAAGTGTGATAGTGTTGATAGGATTTCCATCTCAAGATCATTTAAGCAAAACATTAAGCTGTTTGGACTTAAGCTCCCTAGTCCCAAGTAATTGTGACATTAGAGGGAGAATAACTTTGCATTGTCATAGGACGAAAATGGCCTATGGGATGTGTGCCAATACATTGTTTGTTTTCTTTTAGAATATTGAAGGGCCCATTCCCTTAGAGGCTGGGCAGAGGAATGGCCTATGGAATTGTGTCACAGTTAACCTGAATCTGGCAGGTGTAAATGGTCTATAAGGTTAGGATGGGCTGTTACCACTTCCTGGTAAGCTTGAATAAGGTCTGCCAGCAGGTGCAACTAGAATGGGTGAGGCACCGTGATTATGTAAAAGAATACAGGCAGGAAGGGGGTGCTAGGCCAAGAAAAGTGCTGGAACTAGGGAGAGAACATGGGAGGAAGGGGAGACGAGAGTAGATTTAAGATGTAACCCAGCCGATTTCTGCAGCCAGAATTGTTATCTTGGTGAAAGGGAGTTTTATGCCCAGTGGGTACTTGATCAGCGTTTGCTGAATAAATTGAATCAGTCTGTATTGTTTAATTCTTTGATTCATCAATGACGGTACTTCTAAAAGTTTATGAGAAATGGGATTTAGAGATAAATTTATTTTGGTGGCAACAATTTGAAATCAAATACATACTTGTATTTTTTTAAAAAAGATTTATTTATTTATTTGATAGAGTTACACACACAGAGAGAAGGAGAGGCAGTGAGAAAGAGAGAGAGAGGGGTCTTCCATGCACTGATTCACTCCCCAAATGGCTGCATGGCCAGAGCTGCGCCAATCCGAAGCCAAGAGGCAGGAGCTTCTTCCGGGTCTCCCACGCAGGTGCAAGGGCGCAAGAACTTGGGCCATCTTCTACTGCTATCCCAGGCCATAGCAGAGAGCTGGATCAGAAGTGGAGCAGCCAGGACCTGAACTGATGCCCATATGGGATGCCTGCACTGCACGTGCGGCTTTACTTGCTATGCCACAGCGCCGGCCCCATACTTGTATTTTCATAGTACATTTTCCTATCAACATTTGAAGATCCTGCAGACACATGAATTTTGTAGTTTTTGCACCCAAATCAACTAATCTTTTAACCTTATTTTTCATGAACTTTTTGAAGTCCAGTCCCCTGATTTTTACTGAGAAAGGGAGAGAGAGAAAATAAGCGTTGAATTCATGCTGTGTGCCTTTTCTCCATTCTTTCAGATTCCCTCCCTGTTGGTTCAAGTTCCAGGTGTGAGCTGGTGGTGGTGTTCAGAGATTGCCAAGCTAGAAGGAAATAGGGTTTGTGTGTTTGTTGAGCATTTGATTGATGGCTTGGGGGAGTGAGGAGGGCCTTTATTTCTGTCCTTTAGTCAGACCCAAAGGTTTTCAGAGTTTTCTCCATTACAATTTTTTTGATTTTGAGTGTTCTTTATAGATTGATTCACTGTGATAAGTAAGCTTACAGTCTCAACTCATATCAAGGGAAAAGTGGTGGTGCAGCTGGCACTGGGACCACAGTGGATGTGTGAATGGGTACCTCAGCAGTAGCTAAATCAGGGGCAGAACCATGTCACGTGATAGGTATCACTGTGATTTGTGACTACCAGGCAAGGCTAGGGCAGGATTTGTTCAGACACCATAATAAGTTCTGTCCTATTAGCTGTTTTACATCATTTGTGATGTTTCTGCCTGCACAATGTTGGAAGTGAGTATTTTATTTAACAATTTGAAAACAAGACATTTAACTGAGTCTCGCCAAGCTACCTATGTATGAACTGTATGCAAACTGGCAAAACAGTTTAACTCAGCATGCCCTTATCAATCAAGCAATTATGAAATTAAAGAGGAAAGGCTCAATAATTGGATACCAAGCACACTGAACTGTGAAATTTTGCAAAACAAGTACCTGCCAGTCAGTTGGTAGAGGCAGAATTTCAGTACTGGTCAGGGTTTCTGTACGTTTCCCCTTCATGGGTTTTAGTGTAGCCCTTTCCA
Source organism: Lepus europaeus (assembly GCF_033115175.1). Taxonomy (NCBI): domain Eukaryota; kingdom Metazoa; phylum Chordata; class Mammalia; order Lagomorpha; family Leporidae; genus Lepus; species Lepus europaeus. Next base: position 90,166,404 of record NC_084838.1, on the reverse strand, counting down.
GTGTGGTTGTCATCCTTTGTAATACTGCCATTGCTTCATTTGCTCACTTAACTTACCTGATGTGGTGCTTGGCGAGATGGGAAAGGGAGAGGGGTGTTGGCAGCCAAGAGGCAACTGAGAGATTCTGAAAGACAGAGGTGAACAATGGATGTAGGAGAGATGGAGACAGGGTTGTTGGTGTAATCCTGTCTCAATTTCTCCTCTTTTCTCCTTCAGTAAGCTTATGGTCCTGGGTCACCTAGAGACGGGAGAGGGAAATCAGCTCTTCTGTCTTTGGGCTCAACGATTAAGTATCTTCAACACATGAGCATCTTGGTGCACTAAGGAGTATATATATTATTTCAAGAGAAACATATCTTTTTTACACAATGGTCAGTAGTATCTCATTCTCATTCTAGGATATACAATTTGTTCTACCCTTGCAACATGAAAGTGGGGTTTACCCCAGTCCTGGAGGAGGTTCAAGGATGTTTCAACTATGTGGAATTTTTGCCTTTGCTGATGATTTTGGGATTTAGAAGTCCACAGTAATGTGGCTTTCTGGAGGTTCCTCTGCCTTTTAGGGGTTTCAAACTAGGACTCTAACAACTATGTCTAGGTCAGTGCCAGTGTCCAAGTCTAGGTCCATGTGTCTGTCAGTGTCCATGTCTGTGTGTGTCTATGTCAGTGTCAGATGTCTGTGTCATAATCACGTGAGCACATTCAGAATCACCTGGATGACTAGCAATATTGCAAATTTTGCCACACAGTTTCCAAGTCTGCCTTTGTGTTTGTGTGGCATCCCGTGGCATTATATGTATTTCTGTGGTCTGACAAAGAAGGCAGAAAGGGGGACTTGGCATATAAACAGCAAATTCATGTAAACTGCAGGTGACTGACAACATACAGTGTTGGATTTTCTGTATTCTTAATAGGAATGTATTAGGAGAATGGGGTTTTGCTTAGAGAAGTGTGCACAAGGAAGCCACCTACTAGTACTGCACTGATATTGGACATGGGTACCCAATTTCACTAAAACTCTACCTCTGTTTGATTACCTGAACATTGCTAATTTTCATTTCATTAATTTTGTGAGTGTTTATTTATAAACATATTGGAGCTATCAGTCAAGGAATTTATTTCTGATTTATGTTTGTTCATTGTTAAGTAATGTGATATAGTAAATAAGCCAACTGTGGAATCCACTTTTCTCTGATAAGGTCTACATGATAATCAAGTGTGACAAATATTATTCTTAAGGATGTGAAATGCTCAAAAACTATATTGGTTGGGAAACAATTGTCTCTATTTTCCATTGTGTATCAATCACCTCCATCATTTAAATTGACAGCATATACTATGGAAGAACTTCATGTTAAATTATCCAATCTTAAGCAAGAAATATCACCTTCATTTTACCACAGAAGGAACTCTTCTTGCTTTTTCAAAATAATTTATCTTAGAAAGAGAATGACAGACAGAAAGAGAGCTCCTGTTTGCTGGTTCACTCCTTAGGTGCTAACTTTAGGTGGGGCTGGGCCAGGCTGAAGCCAGAGCTGGTAACTCAGTTCAGATCTCCAACATGAGTGGCAGAAACCCAACTGCTTGAACCATTACCACTGGATCCCAGGACCTGCATTAGCAGGAAGCTGGAATCAGGAGCTGGAGCGAGGTCAAACCCAGGCACACATTGGTTGTAGATATCTCGATCAGTCTCTTAATTGCTAGGTCAAACACCTACCCTGCTTGTCTTACCTTTTCCTGTTTCTCGTGCATTCATTCACTTAACAAACATTTTTCAGTATCTACCGTATGCCCGGGACTGCAACAAGTACTTAATGCTTAGAAGTAGTATCCTTCAAAAAAATCAAAATTTCCTAACCAGTTTCCCTCCATCCAGTAGGTGATGACTCCTGTGAGGATACAGACTAGGAAGAATCAGAGGGTGGATAGCCAGGGTCCAGCTCTCACTAGTGGTCAGAGATCAAGCAGAGTAGCTACCTGCAGCGCTACCTCTTCCCTATTATAGAGAAGTCACACCTTCATGTTTTCCTGCAGGAGGCCAACATCTGCCAAAGCTCTTTATGTTTTGTAATGGTGGAACAGCTCTATCAAGAGATTCTTGGACCCTGTCAGATGATCTCCAAGTTCACTTCCATTCTTACCACCCACTTATGGGCTATGGTTGATGTAGTCCAGTGGGGCCCACAAACCCAGATACCTTCATGGCCAGGGAGTTAACTGATCCTATGACATGGAGTCTGGGTCCAGGGAGAGCCTCTGTCTCCGTTCCACCACTCCTCAGCTCCTGACAGCTGCTGCCATGTAGGTTCAGTGTTGTCAGCAATGCATACACTATGAAAGGTCAAAGCACACAGTTGGGAAAGATAACTTGTCCAGTTTCCAGCACCCTGTTAAGTTCAAGTGTGAGGTATGATCCATATTGATTCAAGCATGGGGTTCCATTGCACCCTAACTTAAAAGTTTAATTGTGCTACTTCTTCCTTTTGCAACTATTGGGATAGTATTTTGTCATAACTCTTTTTTGCACTTGGATATTTTTTAACTTTGCAGGTCAAGCTCAACATATATGTAATATTTCCTGTCTCCATGTTATGCCACCAAGAAGATCTATCTCTATTGGAGAAGGTCTGAGCTCTCATTGCATTGTGGTGCCCAGGACACCTTCTATCCTGATATTTTCTTTCTCTTCACTTGGGGCTGCAAGTAACTGGCTAGCACAGTTTTTAAAACATATAAAAGGTCAATTTGGATGTAATGATTTAAAAATAAGGGCATTTAGTTAGGAGAGCTTGTTGTTTTTTGGTATTGTAGTGCTATTTTCTTTTGTTGTTGGAATACTTTGCCATATGGATGAAAGTGTTTTTACACAAATTTGAATAGCTACAAAAGCTGAATGTCTTGTTTTCTTTTATACTTGGTTTTTTTTTTTTTTTTTTTTTTTTTTGGAGCAGTCCTAAATACAGTTTCTGTTAAGCTTTACACTTTAAATGTACTCCCTGTTATCTGGCCTGGTCTTCCATGAGCTTCGTCTGACCATATTCATACAAAGAGCAGCCACTCCTTTCAATGTCAGTTTTTCAAATTTAATTTTGGGACCTTATATGAGAATGTTCAACCTTGATACATTTACATGTGTAAACTTACAGTGTGGGCTCACATGGCCATTTTGTTAGAATGTTATCTTTTTGACCAAGAATGTCCTGGATAGAACACAGAAAGTGCAAAAGGAGTTATCTGTTCTGAAATCTGGAGGCTATGGCGAAAGTACCACCTGTTGCTGGCTCCCTGCAAGCTTCCCAGTCCAAGGAGAGAAGTACACCTGGGAGGTTGGGGGGAGCATTCCTGTTCTGTGGCCCACCTGCTTAGGCCTGGCCCACTGCATTGTCTCACGCCCTGACATGACATAGTCACCTCATCATTTTTCTCTGGAATAGAGATCCAGTCTGCTCTGGGATAAGGGGGAAGGAAAAACCAACCCACACTGTTTAGGATATCCATGTGTTACTTATTTTTTTTTATTTTTTAACTGATTCAATGTAGTTCATAGATACAGTTCTGAGAATATAATCATATTACCTTTCTTCCTCCCTCACTCCTCTTTTCTCACTCCCTCTCTCTCTCCATTCCTCCTTTCCCCCTTCACTTTTGAGATAACATATCTCTAATTTACATTGCAGTCAAGGACTAAATGCTCCAGTAAATAAAGAGCACAACTTAAATAAAAAGCAAAAAGACTCCTGGTGTAGTAGAAATATGGACAAGGGCTATAAGCAATATTCAAATGAAAAATGCCTACTTCACCCCTATATAGTAAATTTAAAAGTAATCACAAAACATTAAAACTATAACAGTATCATTCTTTTTTAAAAATATTTATTTATTTGAAAGAGTTACAGAGAGAAGTTGAGACAGAGAGAGAGGTCTTCCATCCGCTGGTTCACTCCCCAGGTGGCTGCAACGGCCAGAGATCCGAAGCCAGGAGCCAGGAACTTCCTCTGGGTCTCCCATGCGGGTGCAGGAGTCCAAGGACTTGGGCCATCTTGTACTGCTTTCGCAAGCCATAGCAGAGAGCTGGGTCAGAAGAGGAGCAGCCGGGACTAGAACCGGCACCCAAATGGGATGCTGGCACTTCAAGCTGGGGCTTTAACCCACTGCGCCACAGCACCGGCCCCGATAGTATCATTCTTAACCATTAGTTTGTCAAAGGTATGAAAAAAGCTTGACAAACTATATTTGCAGCAATACTGATAAAAAAGATAAAGATCTTTTTTTTGTTTTGTTTTGTGATTTTTAAAAAAATTTACCTCCCACACACAAGGTATTCACCTTTCTGTGTTTGGCTGAAGAAATCCAAGTTTTAGGACATTCTTGTGTTGTATTTTCTGACAGACATTCACTTCTTGGATTTTTTCCTCCTTGGTGATCTGTTGGTCTAGTGCGAACTTTAGGCTGGCTGTTAAGATTAGCTTGGAGATGCTCATGAATGAATTATAGAACAGGTGTTTCTACTCTATCACAGTGTATGCATTCCAGCAAGACCTGATGTTCTCTATACACACACAGGGCCTATAACAAACAAGTAGGGATGGCACACACCACTCAATATCTTTACAACTCTGTTTCCAGAAAATACTAATGCCAGTAATCCTAAAACAATACCAGTAACAAGAAAATAGTAGCATTAGATTTTTAGTAGACAGAGAATACCTGTATCATGTTTGAAAAAAAAAACACAATTTTTTTAAGGGGGAAAGGTAATATAATGGAAAGGGATATATGGGTCATGACTGCATAGTTATGGTGACAAGGACAAAAGGCACAAAGATCTGAGAGAATCCAGACAAAGTGCATGAGATTGGTCATTGTGTCCAGCGCTGTCTTAGTGTGCACCTGTTGCATTCAGCTGGGGGCCTTTACTTGGGGAGATAGAAGATTAACATCCTGGGAAAGTTATTTTCACATTGTCATCATTCACCTGTTGACTTAGTGAATGAGCTGTCTGATGCCACAGGTATTATGGTGGAATAGTCCTAGCCTTGAGTACAAATTCATGGGAGGGTATAGCAAGACCAAAAAGAGTAAGGTACAAAGACCAAAAAGAGTAGTAAGTTGTGTATATACAGATTCAATTTTTTATATTGATCTGAGAGGATAATGTATCACCTCTCTCACAGGAATACAAGAATAAACTGTCTTCAACTTAATAAAAGTCTGTCAGCCCACAGACTAGCCTGGCTAGAATTAAAATATCATGAGTTAGCTGAGCATTCGTGGTCACAGAAAGTGGCCAGAGTGACCTACTCCTTTAAATGATATTTAAAATTAGTTTTTATCTGGCAATGGTTGAAGTTCTTCCTCAGCTCTTTTAGTGAGCGCTAGCATACAGATATTCACCACAAAGCTGGTACATTTGTTTGTGTGTGGTTGATCTCTGTGACAGCGCAGTGCTGTAAACCACAGGAATCAGAGTTCTCCAGGGAAACAGAACCAAGAGGTGTGTGTGTACATGCACACATGCACATGCACACGCAAGGGCACACACATGGAAAGTGGAGTTAAGTTTACTTTGGGCTTAAAAAGTTTGAAACGCACGCATATTCATGATGCCTGTTTTCTGTGAGGCTTTTGAAGATCTCATGTGCACACATATGTGCCTGTGTCTGCTCGTGCTTGTGTGTACATAGAGAGAGTGGGGTGAGGGAGGAGGGAGAGCTTGATTGGTTTTGAGGAACTGGCTCACGTGGCTGTGGACGCTGGCGACTGCAAGATCCACAGGGTAGACTAGCAAGCTGGAGACCCAGGGGGCAGCCGATGTCACAAGGTGGGCCAGGCCTAATCCAGGTGGATTTAAATGTTAATTTCACATGCAAACTCCCTTCAGGACAACTTCCAGACTGTTTTGCCAAACATGAGAGGACCTGGTCCTAGCAAAATGACATACATCAAATTAACCACAGCCACTAAGAAACTTTTTTTCATATATTCTAGTTTTGAGATTCTCTGTGTTGGTAGGATTTGTTTTTGAAAAGATCGGAGGGCATTTTTTAATGCTACCAGCTTATAAAATATGTAACAAAAGTATAGAATTATTTGAATCTGCAAAAATTGCCATGCATTATAACCTTTTGCACCTCTTCCAAATACTGAACACTTCAATACAACATACCAAGTATCTAGGGGACTTTAAAGTTACTAACATTGTTTTGTCTGCCAAGAAAAGCTTTGCTTTCCATCAGTGTCTGGCTCTGAGATGCCCTCCAGAGAGGCTTATTGTTCACCACTATTTCTACCTCTCTTTCCTTATCCTACAAGACCACTCTTTACAAAAATTAACTCCAAACTGAGTACCTCCCAGAGGCGACACCCTGGACCTAAGCCATCTGGCAAGCCTCAGTCATGTGACAAGCCATGCTGACGTTGGATAGTCCTGGACTTTCCCAGGCAGTCTGACTTCTTCCTGGCTGGCTGCTTCTCCTCCTCTCCTCCCTTTTCCCTCCTTCCATCCTTCCCATCTGCAGAATCTCTGTGAAAGAAAGGCACTGTGCCAAGAAATCCAAAGGCTACCATTTTCATGAGGAATAATAAGAATTTTCTTATAGTAGGAATGGGATCTTATTCTGCTGTTTTCCAATTACGGATTTCTGCCCCCAAATCCGTGGTTGCTGAACAGGAATGTGATTTGAGAGGCACAGGGAAACCCCCAAGTGTTCTACCAGGTACGGGTTCTAAACTCAGCCACAGGAGAGCTGCTGGATTTCCTAGTTGGTTCTGAGGAGCTCAGAGGACACTGTTTGTTAATCAGGTCTTTTCTCAGGCTTTGTTTCTCAAGGGCCTCAGACCAGCAGCATTGTACAACACCTGGGAGCCTGCTCTGAGGCCCCAGCAGACCTACTAGTGCATGGGCATTTATTTTTTTAAGATTATGTATTTAGTTGAAAGGCAGAATTACAGAGAGAAGGAGATATACATACGCACACACACAGAGGGGTGGGAGGAGTGAGAGAGAGAGAGAGAGAGAGAGAATCTTCCAACTGCTGGTTCACTGCCCAGGTGGCTGCACTGACCAGGGCTGGGCAGGCTGAAATCAGGAGCCAGGAGCTGCATCCGGGTCTCCTATGTGGATGGCAGGGACCCAAGTACTTGGTCCATCTTTAGTTGCTTTTCCCAGGCTATTAGCAGGGAGCTAGATTGGAAGTGGAGCAACAGAGACACAACCCAGTGCCCATATGGGATCTGGTGTTGTAGGTAGTGGGATTTACTCGCTATGCGACAATCCTGGCCCCTGGAGCATCTGCTTTTTAACAGGATCCCTGGTGGATTGTATGTGTTTAAACTCTGCTAAGGAAATGAGGATAATATGGGATATGGCCACATTTGCTTGGGAGTTGCTTTAAAAAGGTAGAAAAGCCCCAGAAAGAGAACACTGAACTGAGGCAAGAAAGATAAATTTGACTGACTTAAAAATGTTGCCATTCATTTATTAGGAATATAAATTTTTAGGTGTTCAAAAATTTATCACAAAGATAAGAAATTTGTCTTTCTTGAGTTAATGTGTATTTTATAGATATATCCTTCTATGACAAATGCCCATACAAAACAGCACCAAGAGTAAAAGTACATGGTTTGCTGAGTTTTCACAGACAGCATCCAGAACAAGAATCAGAACATTTACCGCACTCAGAGTGCCCCAGGGGCGTCCTTCCTATCATACAATCCCGTCACCCCAGAGTAGTCATTTTTCTTCACCTGCGATTTTACTTTGTATATTGGCTTCTTTCACTCAACGTTGTGTCCATGCCCTTGTAGTTGTTGGTCTTCTAATAGAATGTTTCACTGGATGAAACTACCACAATGCATTTATCCACTTTACTCTTAATGGCCTTTTGGGTTATTTCTAATATGTGGCTATTCCATAGAACTCTGCAGTGAACAGTCTGTCTCAAGTCTTTTGGTGAATGTGGACACATGCAATGTATTGCTTAAAGTAATCATTTGCAGCTTCCCTTGCTAACTGAGGGTCACGATTATGAAGTCTAGTTTTATCCTGGGCATAGTGTAGTAATAGCCCCAGAATTTGTAGACATGGTGGTTTGTCCTGACTTCTTGAGTTCCTCTGTGTAAAAGTCTTGGTCTTCAAAAAGTTCATAGGAAACATGAAGTATGGAGACCTATGCATGTATTTTAAAAATATTTCACTAATATGAACTTACCTTTTAATACCATTTCTCCATGAACTTTTTGAAGTTCCCTTGTATTTTCTGTTCTTGCTGCCTTTCTCTCTCTCTCTATATATATATGTAAAATATATATAAATGTGTATATATTATATAATATATATAAAGAATATATATAAAGAAATCATGCCATCTGAAATATATTTTTTTCATATTCATCTGAATATATATTTTTTATGTATTTATATATATTATATAATATATATTTATATATACCTATATATTTATATATATAAAGAATATATATATAAAGAAATTATGCCATCTGAAAATATAAATGTAAAACATGGGATTAAAAATACACAGGATCATGGGGCCAGCGCTGTGGCTCACTTGGTTAATCCTCCGCGCCTGCGGCGCCAGCATCCCATATGGGCGCCGGATTCTAGTCCTGGTTGCTCTTCTTCCAGTTCAGCTCTCTGCTGTGGTCCGGGAGGGCAGTGGAGGATGGCTCAAGTGCTTGGGCCCTGCACCCGCATGGGAGACCAGGAAGAAGCACCTGGCTCCTGGCGCGCCGGCCATAGCGGCCATTTGGGGAGTAAACCATCGGAAGGAAGACCTTTCTCTCTGTCTGTCTCACTGTCTAACTCTGCCTGTCTAATAAAAAAAATACACAGGATCAGTATAAGCATGATGGTGCAGTTGATTACCCTATCAGAGTGCCAGTTCAAGTCCTGGCTGCTCTGCACTTGTGATCCTGCTAATGCACTTGCAAGGCAGTAGATGATGGTTCAAGTACCTGTATTTCTCAACCCTTGTGGGAAACCCAGATGTAGTTCCTGGCTTCTGGCTGTTGCCAGCATTTGGGATGTGAGCCAGTGGTGGATGGAAGAGCTTTTTCTCTCTCTTTGCTTTTTCTCTTTAGCTCTCCCCTTTCTTTCTGCCACTCTGACTTTCAAATAAATATAAAGGGCCTTCAAAAAGTTCAAGGAAAATGGAAAATGTATATTGTGAAATAACTGTACCTGGGTTTTAATTTTTTTGTGCCAAAATAAATTTATCTTGTAATTCCATTTTTCCAAAAAGCTTTTTCAAGTGCCCTTGTACAGATAAGAAGTAGGTATTTCGGGATGGGTGTTTGGTGCAGTGGTTGAACTGCTGCTTGGAATACTGCCTCCCCTGTCAGTGTCTTGAGTTCAAGTCCCAGCTCTGCTCTCCATTCGAGCTTCTGCTGATGCAAACTGTGGGAGGCAGCAGGTGACGGCTCAAAGAGCTGAGTCCCTAGCACCGACATGGGATACCTGGAGTAAGTTCCTGGCTTTGGCTTGGCCCATCCTGTCACTTGTAGGCATTTGAGGAGTAAACCAGTGGATGGGCAATCTCAGGCTCTCTGCCTTTCAAATATGACTAATTAATTATTTTAGCTAGTTAATTAATTAATTCAAAAAGGGGTAGTTGTCTAGCCACAAAGGGGCCTGGCTCTTGCCTAAATGAATCTCTGGGAATCTGTCATTCTGTCTCTTGGCACCCCAGCCTAATATTTGGTCATTGAAATTATTTTTAATTCTCTCTTTTTTTTGAGTCTTGGTGGGGACGGAGATGCCTGGAAAACAGTACACGAATGCTTTGTGCATTTTCCTTGTCCACTCAGGCGAATTATTGTAATATTGTTATTATGGTTCCCTCTTTAGTACTTGAATTTAAAGCAACTGTTAAGCATTTATTTCTATTTGATTTAGCAGCATGTGGGCCAACTTTCCTGCCTAGAAGGGACATTATCCAAGCAGGTCAGAGATTAGTGCAGCTCAGACCACAAGGAAGGGGGACTGGAAACCAAGAGAATGTTGAAGATGTGGGGTGAAAAAATACAAAACCACAGAAACACCTCTCGCTGGAACTGCTTTTTTACTTGTAAGTCAGTGAGTGAAGATGATGACTTGGTTAAGAGGAGACTGGTTTTGCTTTTCTTGACTCTCCTGGGTGGGGGTCAGGGGGCTGGGGTTGGGGTCCTTCAGCAGGCAGTGTATGCAGATCTGAAGGCTGTTTCCTTTTTAGGGAGTGCACATGTGGGAACTCAAGTGGGCCAATTTTCATGCCAACTGATCCCTGTATAATATGAAAAGGTCAGATTGCAAGAAGAGTATTGGCTACCTTCTTTTTAAAGCACATCCAGAAAATCACCTTTCAGTTCTGCAGAAAATCAAATGAAAAAGTAATTAAACTCTCCAGCAGGATACTGGGAAAGCAATGAAATGAACAGCTGAAGCGCAGGGAGGGAAGCTTGTACCTTGTGGAGAATACACCCCAAGCACCAGTGAGGGAGACCAGGGGCCTGCAAGGTCCTAACTGTTGAAATGTGAAATTACAGATGTCAACATGTTATTTCAAAGACAAGGTGTGTTCAAGAAAGCTTGTAGGAAAAGCTCTGCAACCAGGTTTCCCTTCGTTTGGGATATTTGGTCCACTTTTGTAGGTTTGCATAAAACAGAGGGATTAGAAAACTGTTAGCTTTCTGTTTGATGGTTAGGTAGTAAGATAGGTAGGAAAAATCAAAGTTCTTAAGATGAAAAGTCAGTTTGAAAAACTTTTTTTCTGTGACATGTCTTTCTAGAGAGTCATTAAACAAACAGCCACATATGCAAGTAAGCTTTTTTAAAAATTTTATTTAAGAAATACAAACTTCATCATTTCATATATACAAATTTAGGAACATAGTGATTCTTCCCATCCTGCCCTCCCTTCTGCCCGTACTCACATCCTTCTTTCTCCTCCCTCTCCTATTCCCATTCTTATTTTTTACAGATCTATTTTCAATTAACTTCATAGTCATAAGATTAACCCTCCACTAAGATTAACCCTACACAAAGAGTTCAGCAAATAGTATGAAGAAAAAAAAGTTCCTCAACAGCCAAGACAAGTAAATTTTTAGATGATTCAAAAATGTAGTCATAGAAAATAATTTCTTAATAACCTGACCTTTCATAGCAAACTCATGCAACATTGGAAAGAGACACTTAAAGAGGCCAGAGCAGGTTGTATACAATCTCCAAAACATTTTCTTAACAGTATCATCTATACTCAAACATAAAGTTTATTTAACTGTTGAATAATATCCTGCCGTGATACTGACAATAGTCTAAATGCCAACCATTTGATAATTAGTGGTAGGCATTCAACATATAATAATGTTTTATATTATTATTAAATAATTCAATATATAACAGATGTTCATTGAGGAAATAACATCTACCATTGAGTGAACACATAGAATGCATTCATATCCTCAAATGTACTAATCTTGGCAGAGAAATTGTTCTCTTTGCTGATACTCATAATTCTATAGTATACAAAGAAATCATTTGAGAATTTTAGAATGGTAAGCAAAATCATATCTCTTATAGAAGCGTATGGTGGTTTTTCCATGAGTGCCATATTTTAAGTCACTGTTGAGCTACTTAAAATTATGTCATTTAGTTTGTGTTTTTGGGACTTGCATATACATTATAATACTTCTAAATGAACATAAATATTTTGTTAAAAAGTCTATCTCTGTTTACTATTAAAATCTCTTCAGAATTTAAGACGTTAGTTTAGCTGCTCAGCTGGAGTTTGCACGTGAGCTCCTCAACCCACAAAAACACAGATGTGACGTGGAAAGAGACAAAGGGCCTCTGTGTGTTGAAGTGTTCTCTGCAAATCCTGGCAGCACAGACAGCTTGCCAAGGTGAAGATTTGAGACCTCTTCCACCTACAACTATCAGTTTAAATGATCAGGATGGGGCACTTCCTCCATCAGAAGCTACGTGAAAGGAGAAAAGGGGAAAACCAAGAGGGCAGCCAGCAGCTGAAGAGAAGTGCACACCTTGCTTGTTCAGTTGCGGTCTGCCATGCACTCTGGGATTTCCTCTTTGTTCATTGTGGTCAGTGTGGGATTGCCCTTTTCTGCTGGCACTCAGATTTCCCATAGTTGCTTCTCCTTACTGTTCCTGGGGCCAGCAAGGCTCGTCTGCTGTCTGCTTCAACTAATTCAAGTCCTGTCCTAAATTCCATCTTTCCCACTTCAGTTTTTTGTTTTTTTTTGTTTTTTGTTTTGACAGGCAGAGTGGACAGTGAGAGAAAGAGAGAGAGAAAGGTCTTCCTTTTGCCGTTGGCTCACCCTCCAATGGCCGCCGTGGTTGGTGCGCTGCGGCCAGCGCACTGCGCTGTTCCGATGGCAGGAGCCAGGTGTTTATCCTGGTCTCCCATGGAGTGCAGGGCCCAAGCACTTGGGCCATCCTCCACTGCACTCCCTGGCCACAGCAGAGAGCTGGCCTGGAAGAGGGGCAACCGGGACAGAATCCGGCGCACCGACCGGGACTAGAACCCGGTGTGCCGGCACTGCAAGGCGGAGGATTAGCCTGTTGAGCCGCGGCACCGGCTCCACTTCAGTTTATACCAAGTCTTGCTTCCCCAGGGCTCCTCCCTCTTTTGATCATTAATTGAAGATTTGCTATAGGCCAAATATGTGGGTTCTGGATGCTGCAAGAGATATGGGGACTGAAAATGTTCCTGGGAAGGTAGAGCATACACAAAAAACTCACTGCATGGAACTCAGTTCAAGTGTGGCCCAGGATCGGAGGAGGAGGGACTTCCTACGGCTGGAGCTCTCAGGGCAGGCTTCATGAAGGAGGTGACTTTCAATAGAATCTTGACTGATGTATGAGGTTTAAGTTCTAGATAAGAAATAGAAGAAATTCAGATTCTGAATAGAGAGTGATATTAATTCTTTAACTAAGGAGGGATAAAGCATTGCTCAACATTTTTCATTCTCCAAAATTGAAGGGGCCTGCTATGCCCCTTCAACATCTGCTATCCTATATGGGTACAGGTTCAAGTCCCAGCTGCTCCACTTCTGATACAGCTCCCTGCTAATGACCTGCAAGAAGCAACAAATGGTGGCCCAGGTGTATGGGCCACAGCCACAAAAGTGTGGGAGACCCTGATGAAGCTTCTGGTTCCTGGCTTTGGCCTGGGCCAGTCCTGGCTGTTGTGGCCATCTGGCAAGTGAGCCAGCAACTGGAAGATCTCTGTGTCTCTGTCTCTCCCTCTCTCTGTGTGCCTCTGACTTTCAAACAAATATATAAATCTTCTTTAAAAATTGGAAAAAAAAAAAACCCACGGGTAAAAGATGAGGTGATAAGAAATCAACCAAGATGACATGTTTCATCTGCACGTTGCCTCCTTTGTTGAAGATACACGTTGTACTTCCAGCAGTGCAAATTACTTGAAGACACTGCCCGAGGATAAGCATGGAACAAATTCTGATATCTGGACGATAGCCTCGTTTTTTTTCCTTTTTGTTATTGACATGTGTAAATGTTGACATCTGTCAGTACTTCAGCCCAGGTTATGTACAAGTTTTATGTTTTGCCTCCCTTTGAAGTACTTTCTTTGATAAATTCTTTGATAAATTTCATAACTTTTATAGGACTTGTCAAATGGGTTTTCTCCATGTATGACTCTTGAATGTTTATTCAGATGCGTCAAACTTGTAGAACTTTTCAATTTTATTCTTTTCTGTTCTAGAAAATAGATTTAATCATGGAAGGTCCATAGAAAGGCTTTTCCTGGAAGTTGAGATATGCTCAATTTCAGAAGTCAATCTGTGCATTTATGCTGTCATCATTTAGTCTGTTTAGTTCTGCAGTGTCTTCCCATTTGCAGGGTTAGTTTTTTGGTTTTGATTTTGTTTTGTTTTGTTTAATTTTACTGGGGCTGGTACTGTGGCTCTGGCGGCTGAGCCTCTGCCTGCCGCACTGGTATCCCCTATGGGTGCCAGTTTGTGTCTCGGCTGTTCCTCTTCCAATCCAGCTCTCTGCTATGGCCTAGGAAGGCAGTGGAAGATGGTCCAAGTGCTTGGGCCCCTGCACCTACATCGGAGACCCCGAAAAAGCTCCTGGCTCCTGGCTTTGGATGGGCCCAACTCCAACCATTGCGGCCATTTGGGGAGTGAACCAATGGATGGAAGATCTTTCTCTCTGTCTCTCCTTCTCTGTTAATGAGACTCAAAGTGTGTTGGAATGCAGTTATATGTGCCATCAATTACAGGTGTTTTTCACAGATTTCTTGATTTTGTGAAACTATAATTTCCACCACAATGTTTTACTTTTATTTTTCACTGAATTTATAAAAGCATTTGTGCTAAGGTTGGATGTTTTATCTTCCATAGTGAGCTTCCAAAAACTTCAATTTAATTCCATATTGTGCATAGAAAGACATCAAATTGTTCTTTTAAATAAATACGTAAATATTTTTTTAAAAGTGCACAGAATTAATTTTAAGTAGTCCCTCAATCTAAGGAAAAGTTACAGTGCACAGGAGGTCTGTAAATGAACCTTTTGCAGTATGTTAGTAAAATTGCAGACTCAGCACATTCTTAACTTAATTAACCCGGCTTTTTAAATTTTTTTGAAAGGCAAACAGAGGAACATAGGGACAGACAAGAGAGGTTTCCCATCCCCTGCTTTACTCTCCAGACACCCACAATAGCCAGGGCTGGGCCAGGCTGAAGCCATGAGACAGGTCTCCCTGCAAGTTGCCTATAATGGACGCAGGGACCCAACTGCTTGAACCAGCACCTACTACCTCCCAGGGTATTTGCATTAGCAGGAAGCAAACCTGGAAACCCCCAGGTACTATAATGTAGGACATGGGCATCTCCAGCAACCTCTTAACCACTATGCCAAATGTCTGGCCCCGCAGTTTTCTTAAAAGACTTAGTTGCTAATGCTCCTGCAGGAAACTTTTCTTTTCTGATGTCCATGAGTTTAATGATATCAGCATAGCCCACCATGGTGGAGGATGAGCATTTGTGAATTGAGTTTTTCAGAATGAGTTTAGCTTTAAAGAAAAGTTGGAAAAATAGTACAGAGTTCTTATATAATTCATATGCATTTCTCCTTATTATTAATATCTGACTTTGGTGCAGTACGTTGTTCCAATTAGTGAACTGATATTGACACGTTATTATTAACCGAAGTCTGAATTGTTTCAGATTTCTGCAGTTTTTCTCTAATGTCCTTTGTGGTTGTTCCAGCATCCACCCAGGACGCCACATTACATTTAGTTGTCACGTGTCCTTAAGCTCCTCTTGGCTGTGACAGTTAAACATTTTGAGCAGTTACATTTATCAGCCTTCTTGAGGAAAGGAGATTGGGTGTTTTTTTTTTTTTATTGTTTATTTTTTTTTTGTTTTTTTTTTTTTTTTTTGTGACAGGCAGAGTGGATAGTGAGAGAGAGAGACAGAGAGGTTGGTTCACCCTCCAATGGCCGCTGCAGCCGGTGCATCGCGCTGATCCGAAGCCAGGAGCCAGGTGCTTCTCCTGGTCTCCCATGCGGGTGCAGGGCCCAAGGACTTGGGCCATCCTCCACTGCCTTCCCGGGCCATAGCAGAGAGCTGGCCTGGAAGAGGGGCAACCGGGATAGAATCCGGCGCCCCGACCGGGACTAGAACCCGGTGTGCCGGCGCCGCAAGGCGGAGGATTAGCCTGTTAAGCCACGGCGCTGGCCTGAGATTGGGTGTTTAATCACATTTTTTAAAGCATGCTCTTTGTGTTCTTTAAGGTCATCACTGCCAAAAGGATCACTGCAAGATATGACAGTATTTCTATCCAATACAACGTCTAGTTATATAACTGAGTCATGTGAAGACTGGTTACGTTACGGTAGCAAGAGCATTGCAGTCTCCCTTTTGCTCTGGGAGGCAGCACCACCCAACATCTGTTTCTGTACCTATTTCATGTGCACTGTGCCTGTAGTTTCCTGGTCTCCTGCTTACCTGACTACATGGTTGCCTGCCAGCCTTGAGCATCTTATAGGTTGCAGCACAGTGGCTGGCTCTCCAGGTAGGCAGCAGAAGCAGCCGCCTCCAGTCTTTATCCACCACCATCTATGTCCTGAAGATGTTATCTGTCACCAGCATGTCTAATCTGAGCTTAATTTGTTTTATCAGTGAGCATTGTGTTTCTTGCTCCTGAAAGGAAGTCTTAGTTGAATTGTGTTTGGAAGGGTCAGGAAAGGAGAGATGGGTTTATCACTGATTGCCTTCTCATTTAGCCACATATTAATGAGAAATCCTTCACTGAGTGGATGTCTCACAAAGCAAGTAAGTAAGTAGAGCTCTGCCAAGCTCATGCAGGCTAACTTTAATACAACTGTTAATTAGTATAGAGCTTCACAGTGGTTAATAACAGCTTTTTGATTTAAAAGCAGAGAAAATTCTGGATAAATGCTGAAGTGAACAGGATACAGGACAACAAACTCAAAACAGGGCTGTCCCAGGCAAGGTGACAAGATATCATCTAAAGGGAAATTTTGCATGGAAACTGAAATTGCACTCTTTGTTTTCTCCCCAACATTTATATTTCTAACCAGAAAAGGAAGATTTTCAGTGAAAAATAGCTATGGTACACCTGCTTGCACTAACATTAGTGAATTATACTTACATTTAATGTGAAGCAAGGTAAGTTGATAAAAGAGAAATGTACATTGCAAAAAAAAAATGAAGGTACTTCAGAAAGTTCTTGAAAATGCATATTATGAAACACCATACATGGATTTCAAAATTATACACCAGAATAAACATCTTTAATTCTGTTTTCCATTAAAAAAAATTTTTTTGACAGGCAGAGTGGACAATGAGATAGAGAGAGACACAGAGAGAAAGGTCTTCCTTTTCCGTTGGTTCACCCCCTAATGGCCGCTGCGGCCGGCGCACTGCGACCAGTGCACTGCGCTGATCTGAAGGCAGGAGCCAGGTGCTTCTCCTGATCTCCCATACTGGTGCAGGGCCCAAGGACTTGGGCCATCCTCCACTGCACTCCTGGGCCACAGCAGAGAGCTGGCCTGGAAGAGGAGCAACCAGGACAGAATCCGGCGCTCCGACCGAGACTAGAACCTGGGGTACAGGCGCCGCAGGTGGAGGATTAGCCTATTGAGCCGCGGTGCTGGCCTCCATTAAATTTTTTTGAAAACCCTTCATATGTATAGATTTCAAAATATTTTGCACCAAATTAAAGTTTATGTTTTAAATCCATTTTCTACAACTATTTGAAAATCCCTTGTACTCTTAAAGAGGTGCATATTCTCACAGTACATGAATAGTGTGATATTAACAGATTGAACTTCTATATGTGAAAAAACTTTTTACTGGATGTAGGAGCAGAATGTAAACAAAAGCCTATTTTCCTGGGTATAGAAGGGTGAGGTCTGCATTACCCCATTCCCATGCCTCTGCCCAGGGCCTGTTAACAGTGATCAGCATAGCAAGGCCCTTTTGGACCTCTACCTGTTTGTGTAAATGAAGTTGTAGTGGAGTATAGCCAAGTTCATTCATTTAGTTGTTATCCTGGACTGTTTTTACCCTTCAGTAATAAAGCTGAGTAGTTGCCACAAGAGATCAGATGGCCTACAAGTTCTAAAATATTTTCTATCTGGTGTTTTATTTATTTTTTTTAATTACTTCCCTGGACTGTAACCTTTGTAGACTGACTTCAGACATGACCCAATGCATCTTTTTCAGTACCTAGTGAGCCAGTGCCCACACCACAAGACTTTCTTCCTTTCGCCAAACACAACAGACAGATAGGAGACAACCATCTACGTTTTTGTAACTCAGTTGGATGGTGGTGTTAAGAGTAATAACAGACAGTGATAATGGCTAGTGTTCACTGATGACCCGGTATGCCACGTGCTTAACCCAGTGTGCTTAAATAGGGTTCCTCTTCACCACATCCCCATGTGGTTGGTTCCCTCATGAAACCCACTCCATCGTCAAGGAAACTGAAGCTACAGAGGAAAAATGTTGCATCCTGGCTCCCAAAGCTAAGATGCAAGGGGAGAAGTGTTTCAGTCTGGCCAGGCCATCATGCATATCCAGTGCAATGTTCATTCATGGCTTCAGAAGCCCGTGGCTGTATGGAGGCCGTGTCTCCTGCAAACCTTCAGCACAATGCCTCTTGCTGTTCCTGTTCTCCTGCCTCCACTGGCAAATGCCCAGTAACTAAATGTCAGTGATTTTAAATAGGAAGCAATATGCCATCTGAATTGTTTCTAGCCTTTGAATGAATCTAGTTAACTTTACATTTTAAAACTATTTGGGGGGAATGTTACCTAAATAAGTGTTCGTGTAAGTAAAGTAGCCTTCAGGGTGGCACAGCTTTGGAAAGAATTTCATGTGTTGGGGGAGGTGTATTTGGGCAGGGTCCCCTAGGTGGAGCGTGGATAGGTATTTTAAGACCTGGACTAGATCCTCCTCTAGCCAAGCTCTAGCAAAACAGGGACCAGGAAAGCCCACAATAGTGGGCACAGGACAGCAGCCCCAAAGTCTTGGGGGAGCCAAGTTGAGGCTATGGTTTGTTTTCTCTAGAATGCAGAGGCAATGAGCCACCTGTAACTGAGTTAGTGAAGGGAGAGGCCTATTATGATAATACAGATCAGGAGCCCTTCCCATGATGCGTGGCAGAGCTTGAACTTCAGAAAGAGAACATGGGCTGCCTTCTTCTAGGAACATAGCTGGATTTGACCACTGGGATTTATTTTCCAGCTAATTGAGGTTTATTGCAGAAGTATGTATTCTGTGTAATAAAAGTACATCTTAAAATGAGTAACATTTATTTGCATGTGGGAAAACATAAGCCTTTTTTGTGCTGACTGAATAACCATGCGGTTCTTTGAGGGCACCTTAAAAGGTCAACTGGTGTTACATTAGGAAGACTGTACCCTTCTTCTCCCCCAAGAGAAAAAAATTATACTATCAGATGTTAATTATCCATAATTCACCGATCCTAAGGTAAAATGGAAGCTAATGAAAACTGCAGTCTCATATTTCTGGATTAAATGATAATAAGCTCTGAAAAAATTTTTTTTTTTCAAAATCCTTTCCTTAACTCTCCACTTCAACCAACCTGTGTGAAGATAGCAGCAGTTCAGAGGCAAACTTGATCGTGTCACCTCTTTCAGTGATTTCCTGTCATCTAAGAATACCCCACAATGTCTTCAGTGCACTTGCAGGCCCTATACCACTGCTCTCCTGGCTCCTGCTAACTCTTCTCCAGCTGCAGCTGATGAGAACTGCTGGCCTCTTCTCTGTCCCTGACCCCCCGCTGCCTACAGCTTTGCACAGCCCAAGCTGACTGATACCTGGAACAGCCGCAACCCACCCGGCCATCCCCTCCCCACCTGCTGCTTTCAGCTTAGCTATTGCCATCTACCCACACTGCAGGTAATTCCCACATCACCTGTCCTGCACTGTCAGAGCATCTTGTCCTTAATCCTCACAGAACTCAGTCTGCTTCCTAGCGTTGCCAAGATTTCACATGGTGCCCTTAGATGGCACGGATGTTTTAATTTCTCGTGCTCAGATGTCAGGCCGATAGCATCAGTTTTCTTGTTACATTCCTTAGTGCACAGTGATGAAGACATTGACATGTAAGAATGTTTGCTTTTGTTTGCAAAAAACTGCCTTGGGTATCAGATCTGTATAGCATATGGTGTTAATAAATAGGTTAGCTTCCTATTTTTTGCTTAAAGCAGCAAGACTTGGCATCTAAGGGCCAATTGTCCTAGCATGCCTACTGGGTCTCCATGGGTGTCTTACTTTGAGTGGTATTGTCTGCACTCGACTTTGCTCAGGGCTGCCTGAGACCAGTGGAGTCCAGGCATTCTAAGTCCCAGGGTACTTCATTACAATTCCATAAACATAAAAATGTACATGTTCTTCTCAATAAATATTAGTATTTTGGAAGTATGTGACCTCGTCAAATGTTCTCACATGTTAAGTTTACCTGTTTTTCCTTCTAAATATACCTCATTTCCCACTCAGCCTCAATGAGAATATTTGCAATTTAAAATGCTAATTTCCTAGGTTTCATTTTAAAATTTTGTTAGGAATTTGCGTCAATAATTAGCCATTACCACTGTCTTTCATACACACCATCTTATAGTTAATTAAAAAGAAAATGAGTACTTTTAAACTTTATATACCTAAAAATGAATGGGAATTCTGAGTCCATTTTTCAGTGTTTCACTTGTTATCTTCTTATATAAATTAGACTGCTTTTAGTGTTAATTACTTTGTCAGCACAAAAGTAGAGTCAGTTTTTTGTCCTGACTAATGCATATGATTTGACAATCTTTACCTAGTTTTTGTCAAGCACGCCTGTAAGTAGGTCTTCTTGGCATTTGTGAATCCAAGTATAATGGCCTTAGCAGAGGCCCAGATATTCCTGAATTAAAAGTCACTACTTGGCACCCTTCTTATCATTCACATGCACTAACTTGGGTCAAGTCCAAAAGGAAACAGTTGTGTGTGCTGCCATTGTATAGTTTCTGCTTGAACAGTCTTTGACGTCAGGAGAAGGATGATGGAGCGGTCAGTGACTACTGTACTCTCAAAGTGGAACAAAAGATTCTCTCTCTTTAAAAAAAAAAACTAACAACATTGCATTTGTTTATTTGAAAGGCAGAGAGACAGACACACACACACAAAGACAGAGATCTTCTATCCACTGGTTCACTCATGCTAGAAGTGAACCAAAGCCAGGATCTTGGTACTCAATACAGGTCTCCTGCATGGGGACAGGGTCCCAATTTTTTGAGCCTTCACCTGCTGCCCCCAAGTATGTCCTGGCAGGAAGCTGTGTCGGAAGGAGAGGGAGGACTAGAACACAGTGGATGCAGGCTTTCCCAGCAGTGTCTTTACCTCTGCGCCAACACCAGCCCCCAGAAGATTATCTTGACACCAAGTAATAGCACTAGGTCTGCTGTGTTGAAGAATTTATGGGTGTTTAGCTACCTATGTAGGGCACAATATTTAAATCTTAGATCAAGAGACCAAGTATTATCTCTTGCTGTGATGATGTGGGGGTTTTGGTTTGTTTTTATTTTGTTTCTGCCTTTTGCATCAAGTGTAAGAATCACCAAATGCATTATTTTGCAATATCTCAGCATAATCCAGATATTTCTCTAGTTTCACAAAACAAACCAAATGAAGCCACAGACAGATAGAGGCAGAGTAGAAACAGGAAGTGTGCCTCACTTCAAATGACAAAGTTTGGGGCCAGCGCTGTGGCACAGCGGGTTAAAGCCCTGGCCTGATGTGCCGGCATCCCATATAGGTGCCGGTTCTAGTCCTGGCTGCTCCTCTTCCAATCCAGCTCTCTGCTACGGCCTCAGAAAGCAGTAGAAGATGACCCAAGTCCTTGGGCCCCTGCACCCACATGGGGGACCTGGAAGAAGCTCCTGGCTCCTGGCTTTAGATCGGCGCAGCTCTGGCCGATGCAGACATTTGGGGAGTGAACCAGTGGATGGAAGACCTCTCTGTCTCTGCCTCTCTCTCTAACTCTGTCTTTCAAATAAATAAAATAAATCTTTAAAAAAAAGATAAAGTTTTCCCAAATAGCTCTAAGAACTAAATATTATAAAGTCACCCCATTTTAATCTTAATCATGCTTTTAGACTTTCAAGGAGTTCTTTTGTAATGTGTTTGTCTTTGTAGCATATATATATATATATATATATATATTCCTCCAAAGTAATTTTTTAAAAATGTTGATGGTACATCAGATCTTCTTAAATGGAAGTATTTACTTGGGACCCCTCAAAAGCAGTCTAGCACTTACTTTTTTTTTTTTTTTTTTGACAGGCAGAGTGGACAGTGAGAGAGAGAGACAGAGAGAAAGGTCTTCCTTTGCCATTGGTTCACCCTCCAATGGCCGCCGTGGTAGCGCGCTGCGGCCGGCGCACCGCGCTGTTCCGATGGCAGGAGCCAGGTGCTTATCCTGGTCTCCCATGGGGTGCAGAGCCCAAACACTTGGGCCATCCTCCACTGCACTCCCTGGCCACAGCAGAGAGCTGGCCTGGAAGAGGGGCAACCGGGACAGGATCGGTGCCCCGACCGGGACTAGAACCCGGTGTGCCGGCGCCGCAAGGCAGAGGATTAGCCTGTTGAGCCACGGCGCCGGCTAGCACTTACTTTTATGTGAGGAACCAACCCGTCCTCCCACCCACCCCAACTCAGAGATCCAGAATCTAGAGCCAGATGGACTGAATTGGGACTTTAGCTCTGCTATCAAGAATATATTCATCTCTTTCTTCCTGAGTTTCCTTCTCAGTACGAGGGATGATAATAATGACTGCCTCATAGTGTTGTCAGATGGATTCAGAGAAGAGTATGTGGGAACGCTTAGAATCAGCGCAGGGACTAATATAAGGTACTGAACAAATGTCTGCTTCATTGTAGAGGTGCTGCATGATAGCCTGTTTTTCCTTTCTAAAGGGAGTGGGCGGTGGTGGTTAAGACTCACCCTGACAATAAAAGTTTTATGACTTAGTTAATATGAAGCTATGAAGTAAGGGGATAAGGAAGTGTTTTAATGTGAAAGAGGATGATAAAATGCCAAAGTAGGAAATCATAACGTCATCTTTCCCAGCTCAAGCTGACCTAACAAAGAACTTCCATGGCTTAGTGACTTAACAAGATCAGAGAGCTTGTTTCTGTCTGTGTCAGACAGTCGGGCTGATGGGTGAGGTCGTACAGGGCTCCTGAGCGGTTTCTCTCCATTTGGTGTTTCTGGGGTCCAAGTACATTCCATCATCATGTGTGCCTTTGCTGTATGGAGGTCTTTCACTAAAGCTATGATGGTGTGGAACAGTGGGAGGAAGGGGGAGTTGCAGAATTGGGGCAAGGGAGGCGATAGAAAGAGAGAGAATGAAAGGCTGTGAGCTAGGATATTGCAAAGGATTTTGGGTTCCAAGCATGGAAGTGACAAATGCACACCATTTCTGTTCCCATTCCATTGCCTAGAATTTGTCACATAGCTGCAACCTCTGTGCCCTGGGTTCCGGGAAATCAAGTCACCCTGTACATCCCATAAGACACCAGATAGTGCATCCCAGCAGTTCCGGCACAACGGTGGATCACAACACGTATTTTCTGCTAGAGGCAGACATTTTCTGTAATAAATCTCTGTGTACACCTCCCTGTCAACTCTTCCTGAAATGCCGTGTAATGCTAGGACCAGCAAAGGACCCAAGAGAATGGGTGTGTGGTGATGTCTCTTCTTCATTTTAGAAATTTGCAGAAAGTGAGGGAATCTACTGAGACATCTCACTTCTGAACACTTGTATTTTGGTGCGGTTCGCCAGCAAACAATGACTGCAGGTGACAACATCTTGATGGCCGTCCCTGACAGCTGGGTTCCTTTTACAGAGCACAGTTTCATGCTTCACGTCCTCCTGGTGGTCAGTAAATGACAGGCAGAGAAGCTAATGATCCTTTTGTGCAGTGAAATTACAAGGGGCGGTCTCGGAGCAGTTTAAAAAATTTTTTTTTCCTGTTCTCTAATACATAGGGCTCACTCAAAAACCAGTATTTGCCCTCAGCTCTGATGTCAGGGAAGAATGTATTTTCTGTTGTCTTTTATTACCAAAGTGACATACTCCTGTAGGTCTATTAATATTTCACTTGAGCAGTTCTTTTGACTCATAATTGGCACCTACACAGACGGAATAGTTTACCTACAAGAGTTAACCCGGGAAGTTCACAGTCGCACAGTCACACCGTAGGGCCATTCTTTACTAAGCTGCAGAGCTAATGAGCCCATGGTCTGCAGTGTTTCATAGTCCTGTGGGTTGATCTGAACATCTGCTTACTTATTTTTTCTGCCAAATTTCAGGTTTTACCACAACTAGGAAGCAAGATAGTGTCACGATTGCTTATGACGCCTCCAGGATGAGACTGAGTTTGAACCGAATTCTGCCACTCAGTGACCTTGGGCACTATACTTGCTTTTTAGGCCTGCTTGGATATGCGTGGTAACAAACACAGATTGGGGAATTTAAGCAGCAGAAATTTCTTTCATCCTAATCCCGGAGGCTCAGAGTCTGAGGTCCAGCTGCCAGCAGGGCTGGTTTCCCCTGGGGCATCTGTCCTTTATGGACAGCTCTCTTCATCTGGGTCTCCATTCGGGCTTCCCTCTGTGTCTGGGCCCAATTATCTTGTTTTTATAAGGTAACCAGAGAGATTGGATGAAAACCACCTTAATGAATTCCTTTTAACGTAATTATCTCCAGAAAGACCCCATCTCCAAATGGGATCACTTTCTCAGGTACTAGGGGTTTGGACTTCAGCTAAGAATGTGGAGGAAGACACAGTTCGGTCCATAACATGCCCTTAGCCCTGCCTGATCTGCAAAAAGTAAGAAAAATCCTTCGCGGGGTTACTGTGCATAGCAAAAAAAAAAAAAAAAAAAAAAAAAAAAGGAATGCATAGATTGCTTAGCACAATACCTGGAATATGATGAGCATTCACTAACTAGAACTATTTTATTCTAAATCTTATTATATGTGTGTCATCTATTCCTGTTGAGAAATATAACCTCTTTATTACTGAGGCCTGAGATTATCATATTGTTTCTTGAACTCTCTTAGCACCTTAATAGACTGCCTTCAACCAACACACAACACGACCAGAAGCCCTGGGAATGTGGATGATGGAATGGGTATAAACTGTGTTTGGGATTTCTGAGTGGTCCTCATTGGCTGCTGCTTCGGTGTCATTAGGCACCCATAAGTAGTGATGAAATGCTCTTATCGATCCTGATTCCTATAGTGGCATGCCCAGAAGCTTTATCAGCATTAGGCAAGCACCTGGAGAAAAGTAATCTCTTTCTATCAGGAGCAGGAGACAGAGGCATTTTGCATTGTCAGGAAAGTAACTATAAAATTACAGTAAATATAGATTGTGGGGCCGGTGCTGTGGCATAGCGGGTAAAGCTGCCACCTGCAGTGCTGGCATTCCATATGGGTGCCATTTCAAGTCCCAGCTACTCCACTTCTGATCCATCTCTGTGCTATGGCCTAGGAAAGTAGTAGAAAATGGCCCAAGTCCTTGGGCTCCTGCACCCGCATGGGAGACAGGGAAGAAGCTCCTGGCTTTGGATTGGTGCAGCTCCAGGCATTGCGGCCAATTGAGGAGTGAACAAGAGGATGGAAGACCTCTCTCTCTGCCTCTCCTTCTCTTTGTAACTCTGACTTTCAAATAAATAAGTAAATCTTTAAAAAAAATCGTGCACTGGAAATGACTGGATAAATGCTAAATAATGAAGTAGTGAAAATAATTAACTTTCCCATGACTGTTAACTATCACTAACATTTCTAGACTTGAACAGAATTATGGTAGAGTTCTTTGTTGCTGGGATTGTGGTGAGTGATCATCTTCAGGTCCAAAGAATTCCCTGTTTTCTAAATTTCTGGCATTTTTTTTCAACTGGTACAAATGCTCTTCACTTTTAAAAAGTGCTTCTACTGTCACCATACAGTCATAGTTTGTGTTAAATATTAGCAAGCACAGCTCTCCACTGAATTTGACAGATGTTGGTTTGCATGGTCAGTGATGTAAGCTGTCCAAGGTTGTACAACCCATTGGTCAGGGGAAGCTTTGAATGTGGTGGGGAATGTGTGTTTATTGGGCCCACACAGCACAGTGGCCCTCAGTGATGGCAGCTGAGTAATACAGGCTTCATTAACTAGACATGAAAGGCAATCTGCCAGATTCTACTTACTGCCCACCCCTCCTAAATTGTGAGCCAAGGGCACTGCTAGCCGCAGCACCTAACCTCTTTTACTTTTAACAGATCAGCTATAGGATATTGTCAATTTTACTTTGAAATACCTCTGCTTCTTTAAAAAAGATTTGTTTATTTATTTGAAAGGCAGAGTTACAGAGATAGAGGGAGTGACAGAGAGATCTTCCATCCACTGGTTCATTCCCTTAATGACCACAACAGCCAGGGCTGGGCCAAACCGAAGCCAGGAGCCTAGAATCCATCCAGGTCTCCAACATGGGTGGCAGGGCCCAAACACCTGGTTCATCCTCCATTGCTTTCTCAGGCACATTAGCAGGGAAATGGATTAGAAGTAGAATATTCTAGACTCCGTCTGGTGCTCATATGGGATGCCATCATCACAGGTGGTTGCTTAATCTGCTGTACCACAACGCTGGCCCCATCTTTTTATATTTTAATAAAAAGTACTGAGTAACAAGTATGGGGATTGTCACATTAATATTGAGATACAATAAGGAGTATGTATTTGGTCTTTGACTCAGGTTCCTGGCACACACCTCCTTATTCTTGGAATCTCCAAAGTGATAAGTATATTTCTTGTGGCAATGAGATGACTGGTGGCTCCCAGGCTTCAGTTTGGAGGTTGGCAGTCAAAAAGACAAAGCGGGCTGGCACTTTGAACCCCATCCCTGACCCCTGGGGAATAGGGGGAGGGTGATGATCAGGTCATCACCACTGTGTAGTGAGTAATCTATCACACCTATGCAATGGAGCCTGCAAAGGAACCTTGAATGGTGGCTCTTTTTTGTTTGTTTGTTTGATTTTTAAATATTTTTATGTATCTATTTGAAAGAGCTACAGAGAGGGGAAGGGAGAAACAGGGAGATCTTCTGTCTGCTGGTTCCCTCCCCATTTGGCCTCAAGGACAGGTGCTGAGCCAGGTCAGAGCCAGGAGCCAGGAACTGTATCCAGGTCTCCCACATGGGTGGTAGGGCCTCAAACATTTGGACCATCCTCTGTTCCTCTTCCCAGGCCACCGGTAGGGAGCTGGTTAGGAAACAGAGCATTCAGGACATGAACCGGTGCCCATATGGGATGCCAGCATCGCAGACAGTGGCTTTTACCCCCTACACCGAAGGGTAGCCTTTGGAAGGTTTCTCAGCTGGTGAGCACATCAAGGTGCTGGCAAGATGGTGTGACCAGATAGGCCATAAAGGCTCTGTACCCACAACCACTATAACCTGCCCTAAGAATCTCTTCAATTTCACTCTTCCTGAGTTGTATTCTTTATAAGTAAAGTATTTCTGAGTTTTATGAGTAGTTCCACCAGTTATGGAATCTGCAGAGAGGATTTGAGGAAGCCCTGATTTATGGCCAGTTGGTCAGAAATATAGTCTGGGACTTATGCATCCCATATGGGGTCCGGTTTGTGTTCTGGCTGCTCTTCTGATTCGGCTCTCTGCTATGTCCTGGGAAGGCAGTGGAAGTTGGCCCAAGTGCTTGGTTCCCTGCACCCACTTGGGAAACCCAGTTGAAGCTCCTGGCTCCTGGCTTGGGATAGGTTCAGCTCTGGCCATTGAAGCCATTGGGGAGTGAACCAGCAGATGGAAGACCTTTCTTTCTGTCTCTTCCTCTCTCTGTCTGTAATTCTACCTCCCAAATCAATAAACAAAATCTTTTAAAAAGTGCAAATACCAATATGAGTGCACTTCAAAAATGTTTTGTCGAAAAACACAATTAAAAGATAAC
The DNA here is from genome assembly GCF_033115175.1 of Lepus europaeus. NCBI lineage: Eukaryota > Metazoa > Chordata > Mammalia > Lagomorpha > Leporidae > Lepus > Lepus europaeus. The sequence goes on along the minus strand of NC_084838.1, from coordinate 90,138,875 downwards.
GCACATTTTCCATGGACTTTTTGAAGACCCCCTCCTATAAATATGAATTTAGATGAAGTAATTTTTTAACTGACCATAGAATAATGGGTATATCCAGTCTTAGGGTCATAAATGCTAAAACATATCTTATTAGAGATTGGTAAAACACAGAATTAGGTAATTGGTTTAATGTTGCCTAATTTTTCTGTAAATTTATTTATTTCTCTATTGAAAAAACAACAGCAGTAGCCAAAAGAAATCTCTTTAGCTATAGTCCCTTCTCATCTATGTCCGCTGTCCTTGGAGGCCTCTGTCTTTGATTCTGGAGGAAAAAGGAACAAGGCTCTGACTGCTCTCTTCCCCCCCAGTACAAATCATTCTATTTTATTGTTTTTTCCTTCCTTGGTTTCTTGCCTATGTTTCTCATTCCCAAGAGTGTTCTTTAAATTTTGCCTCTTTATATTTTTTAATTGGTTTAATTCAATTTTTATGTTTCAGGGAAGAACAAGTTGGTATCCTATATCAAAACATCAACCTCGTGGAGCCAAGACTGATTCAGCCGTATGAACATGTCATAAAGAACTTTATCCGTGAGATCAGACTTCAGAGCACAGAAATGGAAAACCTGGCCATTGCAGTGAAGAGGTATGGAAGTCCTTCCTTCCTGAGAGACAAGAGGGGCTGTGAACGGGGCGGAAAATGGACTGAGTATCACAGGATGCTACAGGCGGACTTGCTGAACTCGAGTGTAAACCCTTCCCAATTAAGCCAGCACAGGGGAAGTTGAGTCAGACGGGGACTTACAGAGGCAGCCAGCCATCTGTCAGGAGGTCATGGTGATCCTAGTGTATAAATTCTCCATAAGCAGTTATTTGATACACAGCAGTCCAGAGATTTATTGTGTATCTTGCCACTCCAAGCATGTGAGAAATAACAGAGTTAGGCAAGTCTCCATCTTAAGCCTGTGTTGGTCAGCTATGGGTGTGAGGCCTTGGGGGCAGCTTTGTTAATCTCTTGGAGCCTCAGTTCTTGCATCTGTAAAAGGATGAAAATATTCACATCCTCAGGGGGTTGAGACTTAGTTTATGTCTGGGACAAAGCCCCTGACTTAGTGTGTAGCACAGAGGTGGCTACTCAGCAGTGCTACTTTGCCTCTCACTAGCCCACCTCACCTGATCAGGGTCTATCTTCTAAAGGCCCCTCTTTCATGATTTGTTTGAATGGCTGCTTGTGAACCAGCCCTTGCACTTGTAACCAGGGACCATCTATCCTTGTTTCTGTGTTGAGGGTAGGTCTCAGTTTTTTAGCTTTGCACTTGCACCTGAAGAATGAGTTCCCAGTGTCCTGGTTGGAACTTGGAAGTAGATAACATTGGCTGATTCTAGCACACTAGACATTTTAATAGGAATTAGAAATCGTTCAACAAATGCTGCATCATTATGGACTACCCTGATTTACCGGAAAAAAAAATAGTTGCTTAGAATGAAGAAGTGCAAAGAGAAAATATTGAGGAGTAGTCCCACATGTTTTGGACTGGATACCTAAAAGAAATAGCTGGAAAAAAGGATGATGGCAAAGAGAGAATTGATAATCCCAGAGTTGATTTTTTTAAAGATTTATTTATTTATTTGAAAGTCAGAATTACACAGAGAAGAGAGACAGAAGTCTTCCTTCTGATGGTTTACTCCCCAGTTGGCCACAACGGCTGGAGCTGCACCGATTTGAAGCCAGGAGCCAGGAGCTTCTTCTGGATCTCCCACACAAGTGCAGGGGCCTGAGGGCTTGGACCATCTTCTACTGCTTTCCCAGGCCATAGCAGAGAGCTGGATGGGAGGTGAAGCAGCCGGGACTAGAACCGGCACCCATATGGGATGCTGGCGCTTCAAGCCAGGGCGTTAACCCGCTGGGCCACAGTGCTGGCCCCTCCCAGAGTTGTTTTTTTAAAAAAATAAAGCTCTGTGGAGATACATAATCTTTAGACTTCAATAGCAGGTGTCATAAACAGAAAGTAGAATAATTTTCAAACGGTTAACATGACCTTGGGCAGGATTTCAGGAGAGCAGAAGGTAAACAAGGTCAGAAAGCAGTATTGTTAGTCACATTTTTACATATATAAAACTGGGGTCTTTCCCTCCACCCACAGCATTTTTGTGTGATTTTATGTAGAAGTTAAACTAATGCACACGTTGTGAAGATGAAAGTAAGTATAAAAAGAATTAAGATGGTACAACAGAGGTGCATCAGACTAGAAGGTGGAGGAGGTCTTGTATTTAAGCTCTATCTCCTACCTTTTATTAACAGCATGTTATTGGTTTAAATGAATCAAGTCTAATGCCAATGGTGACTGCTTTTCAAGTCACTGATAACCTACTAAAGTAGGCAAGATGCGTTCATGTGAAAAGCTTGATAACTGGACATGTAGCTATGAGAGGACAAAAGAAAATCACACACACACACACACACATTTAAGTTTTAATCTGAACCCTCCACCATTGTAAAGTGATGATTATCTCCATAGTAGATAATTGCTAAATAAAGCAATTGTGGGATCCCTATAACGCACATTTTTCCATTTCTAACTTTTTAAAAAATCAATATGCTCTGCCTTCATAGAGATGGGATTTATTAATTGTATTTGGAAAAGAAAAATTAGTAAGAACAGTTCCCTACAGCTCCTGCTCCAGTGCCTCTTGGTTTTACTTCAGGGATAGGTTGTAGCATGTATCCCTAAGCCCCACCAAACTAACCTCCCCTTTGCATTTGGAAATCCTCCTTGTGTGTGCTTCTGAGGAGTTATGTCCCACTGGGCCCATCTCTTGGTGCTGTCCCAGACCTGCAGGCCTACGTGAAGCCACCCACCTGGCCCACTGCTGCACAAGCTGTTGCAGGAGTAGTAAGGCTGAGGACCAAGGTGAGGTGATGGAGAAGGCTAGGAAGAGAACTCACTGGCTGCAAGGAGTGACAACCATGTTGAGAAGGCAACAGAAGTCCAGGACATCAAACACAACCTGAAGGAGGCCAAGGAAACCATCTTGGCTGCCGTGAGAAGCCCAGTGGAAGGGCCAGGCTGAGAACTGGTTCAGTGTGTCCTCTTCTAAATGTGGTCCAAGTGCCTGGCTTTTGACTTCACTGCTTCAAGCCACACCCTCACTTGTCCTGCCTTCACCCTGCACCTGAGAGGCAGAATGGCCATGCGGATCTCACCTCACACGTGGGCCAGAGTGTGTCCAAGCCCCACCTTGAGAGAACTCAGTGTCCGTATTGCAGTGATACTGATACTTGGGCATTATTCCCATTCCTACCTTAATTTTATAAAACCAAAATAGTCATTTGTTCAATATGGATAAAAATATTCTATCACTCTTTGTAAATCTTGGCTTACCCATCCCCACAAATAAACATCACACTTTAATACTACAATTCTCACTGTATTTGATTGTAAATTTTTAATGAGGGGAAAGGTCCTAGGCTATGGCAGACTTAATTATCCTGTTACCTGCCTCTCAGGGCAAACACAACAGTCTGTTAAATGTGGTGTACATAGATGAATTGTCCAGTTAATCTCCACCAAAATTACTCTGAGATACTGTGGGGTGAATAAGTGGAATACGAAATGGAAGATAGCTTCATTTTGAACAAGTTGCCTTTTAACATGTGTTAAGGTTTTTCTAAAATCAATCCTGGCCATGAGACAGATAATCTTTTCTCATTGTTTTAAAAAATATTATAACTGAAAAATACATTGCAAAATAGAACATATAAAGAACATGGTTTTCAGAGCAGAGTTGTGGCACAGCATTTTAAACTGTCATTTGCAATGCAGGCATCTCATATCAGAGGGCAGATTTGTGTCCTAACTGTTCTGCTTCTGATGCAGCTCTCTGCTAAAGTCCATGCTGAGGTACAGCAGATAAAGGCCCAAGTGCTTGGGTACTTACCACTTGTGTGGGAGACCAGAATGGAGTTCCAGGTGCCTGATTTTTTTTTTGACAGACAGAGTGGATAGTGAGAGAGAGACAGAGAGGAAGGTCTTCCTTTTGCCGTTGGTTCACCCTCCAATGGCCGCCGCGGTAGGCGCGCTGCGGCCGGCGCACCGCGCTGATCCGATGGCAGGAGCCAGGGGCTTCTCCTGGTCTCCCATGGGGTGCAGGGCCCAAGCACTTGGGCCATCCTCCACTGCACTCCCTGGCCACAGCAGAGAGCTGGCCTGGAAGAGGGGCAACCGGGACAGGATCGGTGCCCCCGACCGGGACTAGAACCCGGTGTGCTGGCGCCGCAAGGCGGAGGATTAGCCTACTGAGCCGCGGCGCCGGCCCCAGGTGCCTGATTTTATCCTGACCCAACCTTGGCCTTTGCAGCCATTTGAGAGTGAACCAGCTGATGGAAGATTCTCAGATATTCATTCTCTCTCTCTCTCTCTCCTCCCAGCCCCCACCCTGATATTCTGCATTTCAAATGAATGAATGAATGAATAAATATTTTCTTAAAAGTTTTCTTACCTGAGCCCTCTCATTAGGTGCCTGATATGATATACAAGAGCTGTCTGCTCCCTAAAGAGCTACTTTTAGGAATCACAAAACAGCTCAAACCCAAGCATACATTTTGGCCCCTTTGTGGAGAAGAATGGGGGAAACAAGATGGAAAGATGTATGAGTTTATAAGGCTAAGAAGGAAATAGATCTGTCTAGAATTAAAACAATGAATTATTGTTGCATTTTGTTAGACTTTCATGAGACTTTGTGTGTTTTAAGTGGGTTTGACTGTGAACTTATTGGAGCAGGAAAATAATATTAATTAGTAGGGGTAGGTAAATTTTTTACATTGATATTTGTTTGAAAAAATTCAAGCAGTAAACAATATGCATAATAGAAAGAGAATTTTTCTAAACGCAACCTTATATCTACCTTATCTAGAACTTTAGGGGAATTATTAATTGTCAAGATCCTTTTTACCTTTCTAACTTCAGCCTATAATATTGTGAGTTTCACATCTCAAAATTATATCTAGCCATCTCTATGGCATGAAGTCTTTTATTTTGGAAGGGTAGGGTCCAGGGTTATAAGTCATAGTAAAAAGGATTTAAGAATATTCACAATTTATTGGGAGCCTTCCAGTGATTTGTTATCTGTATATTTATGTATAAATGTGTATATTTTTACCATAATCTAGTTTAATATAATTTAATCTAAATTATTCAGTATCTAACTTTAATAACATTTTATATCCTAATGGTTAAATTTCCAACCCCATTTTCTTACATGGAAGACAGGGTAATGTTATTTTGAATGGTGTGTTTCTCCTCATCTATAAAATCTGGGCCTCCAAATGGGTGAGTTTATAGCAATTAAGTCCAAGTGTATAATGGAAAGATGCATCCTTTGCATTTCAGAGCTCAGGACAAGGCAGCCATGCAGTTGAGTGAGTTGGAAGAGGAAATGGATCAGAGGATTCAGGCTGCAGAACATAAGACACGGAAAGATGTAAGTGTGGGATTGGCTGGATTGGCTGTTCATTCAGCAACTCTTTATGGAGCACTTTTTATGGACAAGACCCCAAGCACTCGTGGGTGTGGGTACAACAAATCCAGGCTCCCACAAATGTTGCCATTGCTGGTTTTTCTAGTGGTGGTGTTTTGTGGAGTTGGAGTAAGAAGAAAGAGAGAGAGTAATAGAGGAAATACGTAATGCAGATAAAGTACAGCAGAGAAACAACATGGATGATAGGAAGTGACTAGGAGAGGAGACTGCTGAGGTTGGATGACTGGTGGCAAAAAGGTGTTGTGAGAGGAAGAGCAGAGAGGTAGAGGTGATGTGAGTAATGTGGCCTGAGGAGGTGGCGGAACCAGCCTTTGGTGGAGAGGATGGGTTGACATAGCCATACCTGTCTCTCTGTCCTTGTCTGCTACCAAGTTTAGGTCTAGATTACAATGAAATTAAAAATCTGTCTTCAAACGTTGGTGTTTCGCAATGTAATATACCTTTATTCAGCACTGGCAGAACTGTTTAAAGTTGAAAGTCACATGCTATCTTCAGTATTTCTTTTGAATAAATAATTATCTTTTCCCCTTTAAAAACTAATGGTGACTAATGGTTACTGAAAACAGAAAATAGAAATATATTTCTTGGAGTGGTTAGTGTGAGGTTAAAGGTTCTATTTTTATTCACTCATTTGAGCCATTATATGCTGTTGTGTTGCTTGCATTGTTTACCTTAGTAGCTTTTTATGGTAGTTTTAGTAGCTTTTTATGGTAGTTTTTTTAGGTTGATGCAATATGTGAATGAAGGCAGTTTTACTTGTCTTTCTGATCTGAGTGATGCTTTCTGTTTTTCTTGCCACATCACACTGGTTAGAGCAATAAAAATGATGAGAGTTGGCATCGTTGTCTACATTCAGTCTTTTGTCTTTAAATTTGGTGTTAGGGGTGTGTTCATAAATCCCCTATCTTAAGTTGACGTTCCTTTGTGTGCCTAGTTCACTGGGAGTCATTGCAGTTGTTTTAATCAGGAATAAGTCTGGGATTTTGTCAGGTGCTTTTTCTGTGTCTACTGAAATGATCAGGTTTCTTTTCCTTTTTTAGAGTTTGTGTTGAATTATGTTGACTGAATTACATTGACTGTTGGGTGTGAAAACAAACTTGCGCTCTTTTTTTTTTTTTAACTTTTATTTAATGAATATAAATTTCCAGTATACAGCTTATGGATTACAATGGCTTCCCCTTCCCATAATTTCCCTCCCACCCGCAACCCTCCCCTCTCCCGCTCCCTCTCCCTTTCCATTCACATCAAGATTCATTTTCAATTCTATTTATATACAGAAGATCAATTTAGTATAAATACTTCAACAGTTTGCACCCACATAGAAACACAAAGTGAAACATACTGTTTGAGTACTAGTTATAGCATTAAATCAAAATGTACAGTACATTAAGGACAGAGATCCCACATCAGGAGCAAGCGCACAGTGGCTCCTGTTGTTGACCCAACAAATTGACACTCTTGAGACAGGATCCAGTTGGCCATGATGAATTATCTTTTATATACATTATGGAATTCAGTTCGCTAAATTTTATTTATCATATTTACATCTGAACTCATATGAGGTAATGGCTTGTAGTTTTAATGTCTTTGTCTGATTTTGGTATCAGACAAGTTCTGGTCTCATTGCAGGAATTGTAAAAAATATTCCCTCCAGATCAGTGTGCTACAAATCTGTGAAGAGTTTCTCCCAGCCACCACTATTTCTCACCTCATGACTGCAATAACCTCCATATCACCCCCACACTTACTTGTACAAATTGGAAATGGAATAAGCTAGAGTGTTTATTTCTTTTATTCATTTTTTAATAAAATATTTTTTAAACTGTAGAAGTAGTTATATCTGGGTAGAAAGACTTGCATCCAGGTCTGTTTTGATGCCTGCATGAGCACCTCACTGTGCGACCTCACTGTCTTCATCTACCTATGGGAGTAGGCAATACTTGTTGCCTCCCCCATAAAGCTGGATGAACTCCAGATAGCCACTTCAGAAAAAGAGTACCAGTAGGGAAAACGTTGCTTTTCTACTAAGCATTTCACACAGATTTTTTTGAATTTATATGGAGCATGTAATTGTCAAGGAGTATTTAATTTACTTGGGTTATTTAATATAATCCTCATAATAACCCTTTAAGTAAATGGAGGCATACAAGGAAGTTAAGCAGCTTGCTCAGGCTCAACAGCCAGTGAGAAGGCAGTAGGAGCCCCACCTGCAGCAAGTGTGCAAATGTGGGATCGTGCACCTTGGGGGAGGTGCCCACCCTTACCCCCCTCAGACTGTTTTCTGCCCTCTCTCTCTGGTTTTTCTTAGTATCATTTCCTGAAGTCATCTCTGTTTTCTGTCTTCCCCAACTAGAATATCAATTTGCAATGTCCCCATGTCCATGGGGCCATTCTTGATATGTCAGTTAATATTTGTACATGAGATTTCACTGGTTATAAACATAAAGATGTTTGAATTCTGAACAGGGGATTTGCAATTATACATTTTAATAAGAGAAAAATGAGAAGGGACATATTGGAGAAAAACCAGCTAATGGGAACACATTTTACATAGAAATTTGCAGTGATAGGATTTGATTTCAGATAAAGCATGCACTCTCAGAAAAAGGGCACGTCCAAAAAAAAAAAAAAAAAGGGCCCGTCCACTAACTATACCTTCCTGAGTCCTGATGACATGACGATTTAGGCACATATTGGAGCTCTTAGCTGGGCCATATTTTAACTACTAATAGTAGTCATCATTACTTAATAGGTGTGCTATTACCCTTTATCACAATGTAAGTATGGTCTCAGAGCTATCACTCCAGGGTGATGTATGGACGCAGGTTGTGGGGATTCTACAGTGCTTTTCACTTTTGCAGGCTCCAACTCCAGAACTCCTGCATGTTTAAAGTTATTTGCTTTCTGTCTATCATCCCTTCCTACTCCTCCCTCCCTCCAGGTAGGAGAATTGAGGTCAGCCTTCATTTGACACAAAATGTTTTCACTTGCGGAGTCTTGAAGGCTGTTTAAGAGTCTGAATCTATTTAAATCGACAAAATATTTCTGTTTTTCTTGTAGGAAAAACGCAAAGCTGAGGAAGCTCTCACTGATCTCAGACGTCAGTATGAAACAGAAGTAGGGGATCTGCAGGTGACAATAAAAAAACTAAAAAAGGTAAGGATGTAGCAGCCAAACCTTCAGGAACAGCCTCAGTATCAACGAGTGTCTCATGCAATGGCTAAAAACATTTGAAACTGCATTGAGGTGGCAGATAGAATCAGATTCCAGAGTCAAGCTGACTTCTTAACAAGACTTTTATTTAAGGGCACTTGAGTTTCTCCTCCATTTCCAGAGGCCACCTAGCTTTTCCATAGATTTAAAAAATGTTCCTGATCCCTTGAAGAGTTGTCCATCAAACCCCACTTTGATTCCTTTCATTTGCACCAACCAGGTACCCTTCAGTCCCCTTTGCCGAGTGCACTGCACACTTCTTGACAGTTTGTGGCACTGTCCCTCTTGGTCATGCGCTTCTGTTCCCCTACTCCTAGTTAACTGATAGCTCGTCTGTGAATATTAGTCACATAATGCCTATTGCTCCTTAAATAGAAATCCAAGACCTAAGGGACCCCTCCTGATCAGCAGAGACAGGGAAGAACTTGCTGAGGTATCAGCAGAGGTGTGGTCTGTTTGGGCTTTGGCGGTTCCATTCAGTCATGTGCTGTCAGACATTTAATAAGTGACTCTGAAGTGGGATGCAGAGAGATGAGAGGGATTTCTAAAGTTTGCTGATTTCCATGGTATAAAAGACTCCCACCATTATTAATTTCACACTACCAAGTTGACATGCCTAAATGTAGAACTGGGAAGAGATGCTTACTTAGGTGCTCACCCACTGGTACAAGTTGTCTCCAGTACATTATTCCACTCCATTGTTACATGTGGGCTGTTTGCATACCTAGTAGTTAAAGTGAAAACAGGTAATTAAAAAACAATTGGTTCCGAATGTGACAGTAAGACTGAGTGACAATTAATTGTATTTTGCAAACTATTCTGAGTTAAAATTCTGGCAAGATTAAGAATTCTCCCCAATAGCCTTCTTGGAAAATTGTCACCAACGTCAACTTTATGTTCAATTTTCATACCTATATGCTCTGCCCAGTCTCCTGCTTGTGCCAAAGCCACAGATTCTGCAAGTCATTGGTTTTACTTATTCCTGTGGCTTCCAGAATCTTTAGACTAACACAGTGTATGCAATACGAGACACAGAGCTTCTTGCCCTGCTATCCTGATGTCATCTATGGTGAAAACCAATTGGCTCTGAATGGAGGCTGTGTGTTGGGAGTAACTGATGAGAACTGAGTCCTTGTTCAACCTGTAACGGTTTCTCCCTGAAACTCCGTTCTGACCATTGTTAGTTTCTTATCTGTAAAAAAGGGGTTGATGATGAACTGTCCTGCCCAACCACAATAACTTGCATTTCATTAACTGTAGTTTGTTAAGCTCTTCTTACAATTTAGAAAATTTAATTCTCAAACTTTCTCCCAGGAAGGTGTAAATATCCTACTTTTACAGATATTGAGTTCCAGAGAGGTTGAGCAACTTCTTCAAAGTCACACAGCCAGTACCCCGTGGAGTTGTCTTACTGCAGTTTGTGCTTTCATACTTATAATAGACTTTGCGCCTGCCTGATGTGGTTCTTATGCAAAACAGTAAGATGATTTATGACAGTATGTTAAAGGGTGTAAACAACCCTAAAAAAGTTTCCCAAAATTGATTACATTTGCCAATAACATATGCCACTTATTCTGAGAAATCCATTTTTTTTTAAAAAAGATTTATTTATTTATTTGGATGGCAGAATTACAGAGAGAGCAAGAGAGAGAGAGAGAGAGAGAGATTTTCCATCTGCTGGTTCACCCCCCAGATGGCTGCAAAGCCTGGGGCTGGCCCAGACAGAAACCAGCAGCCTGGAACTCCATCTGAGTCTCCCACTTGGGTGTCAAGGGCCCAACTACTTGGGCCATCTTCTGTTGCTTTCCCAGGCACATTAGAAAGAAACCGGATTGGAAGTAGAGGGGTGAGACTACAACCGGTGCTTTTATGGGATGCTGGTGTTGCAGGCTGCAGCGTAACCCACTTTGCCACAGCAGTGACCCCAAGAAGTCAACTTTACTCACAGTTTTTTTTCTTTGAAGTCGTAATGCATCTTGAAATCATTGGCTCTTCTCAGTCACCGTCAGCCGCATAGCAGTTGAGACACAGCTGAGTGTAAAAAGCCTTTTGTTGATGTATGTGACAAGGTGAAGTCCAGTGTCAAAGATCTCAGACCTGATGAAATATGGGGCCGTTGGGATCAGTGCATAAATGTCCCATAAGTGAACACCCCAAGTCCACATAGTTCCCAGGGGATGTGAGCTATTTGTTGGAGGAGATTTTTTGTTTTCCATGTTATAAATGCTCCTGAACAGTTGATTCCAGTAATACTAATGACCTAACCAGCAAGCAAGGCTTGTGTATTTTTTTAAAAGATTTATTTTATTTATTTGAAAGACAGAGTTACAGAAAGAGGTAGAGACAGAGAGAGAGGTCTTCCATCTACTGGCTCAACCCCACTTGGCCACAATGGCCAGAGCTGTGCCAATCCGAAGCCAGGAGCTTCTTCCGGGTCTCTCATGTGGGTGCAGGGGCCCAAGGGCTTGATCCATCTTCTACTGCTTTCCCAGGCCATAGCAGAAGACTGGATCAGAAGAGGAGCAGCTGGGACTAGAACCAGCGCCCATATGCGATGCTGGCACTTCAGGCCAGGGCTTTAACCCGTTGTGCCACAGCACCAGCCCCAATGCTTGTGTGTTTATATAATTGTGTTGTGTGTGTCTAGCTTCATGTCATGCACAGGTTTTGATTTCAGTAATTTGATAAGCATTTCTATTTATTTATTTATTTATTTTTGACAGGCAAAGTAGACAGTGAGAGAGAGAGAGAGACAGAGAGAAAGGTCTTCCTTTACCACTGGTTCACCCTCCAATGGCCGTTGTGGCCGGCGTACTGCGCTGATCTGAAGTCAGGAGCCAGGTGCTGCTCCTGGTCTCCCATGGGGTGCAGGGCCCAAGCACTTGGGCCATCCTCCACTGCACTCCCGGGCCACAGCAGAGAGCTAGACTGGAAGAGGGGCAACCGGGACAGAATCTGGCGCCCCGACCGGGACTAGAACCCGGTGTGCTGGCACCGCAGGCAGAGGATTAGCTTATTGAGCCGCGGTGCCGGCCAATAAGCATTTCTTGAGTTTGCCATGGAGAAAACATAGGTGAATCTGACATGAATTCTGCTTTTAAAAAGTCTTCCAATTTAGAAGGGAGATTAAGACATTCTTAAATACTTATAATACAGAACAAGAAGTATCAAGTATGGAATTTATAAAGCAGAACATAGAGGTCCAGGCTTGAGTGGAACATAATTGAAAAAAGCTAAAATTGAGTTGCCTACTTGTTGAGTGTTTTCCAAAAATGGCCTTTCAGTTGTTTTCAAGAAAATCCATTTAACACTAAAATCTTTTATAAATGCTTAAATCATTTAAAACAAACCTACAAATCCTTATGCATTTTATGTAGGCTAGTAATATACAAAATAATATATGTTGAAAATTTAAGACTTCTATAATTCTCATATTGTTATTCAAGGATACCCCTACACTTATCCAAAGCAATTTGAAGTGAATTTGTAATTCAACAGCTTTCATTTGCTCTTTCAGCTTGAAGAACAATCAAAACACATAAGTCAAAAGGAAGATGTGACTGCACTAAAAAAACAAATTTATGATTTATCAATGGTAAGAATCACTTTTTATTAACCTACACTTCCTGTTAGACAACAAAAACTTAATCGTGCTGCTATGTCACTGTTTCAGGAATAGAAGCTTAAAGAGAAATGAATAGGCCAATCAGAGAAGGTCTTTAAAATGTCTGTGAGCAAAGATATTATTTATACTGGGTTTTGGTCTCAGTGATATGCTGCCCATTGTGAATGCTGTTATTTGTTTTTTTATTCAAAGTAACAGGGACTTCCCACAGCATAGGTAAATGCCATTCTTATCCCCTCAGCTCTTTTGCATCCAGGCTTTTTGCAAAGGATGTAACTGTGCTGCCTTCCCTCCAACTTTTCTATTCCAGCCCATTTTACATCTTCTGCTGACCATATCTTTATTAATTCAGTTGCCGGAGTTGAGAACATTTACATCTGTTTTGCTCTTATTTTCTTTACTTTGATTTTAGATTGATTCCAAAATTTTAAAGTAAGTAACGGACATTTTCTTTTTTATGACCTTCGGTACTAGGTTGTAGGCTTGCATTTCTTCTTCTCCATTCATTTTCCCTATATGACTCAAAAGAAGGTTCCAGAGTCTGGTCAAGTGAATTCCCTGTATTCCAAATGTTGATGTGCCATAGTTGCCTTTATATTTGGATCATGACTTCTCAAAGAGTTACTTGGTTTTCTTGGATTTTCTGATTGGGTTATTAGTTTCTGGTTAAGGGCATTTGGGAGGTGAACCAGAAGATGAGAGAAAGTCTGTCTCCCCTCCATCCTCTCCCAAATAAAGTAAATAAGTTTTTTTTTTTTTTTTAAAAAAAACTGTACTATTATCAGTGATATTTTAAGACTTCTTATTTATTTTTCCCAATTCGTGAAATTTGTTTTATTTTTCTCCCTGGAAATGTTAATTTTGAAATCCATAACATTTCAGTTATTAACAGGACTGATTGGGACTTGATACTCATATGTCATCCCTGAACTTATTTTCGTTGGGTCTTTCACTGAATTGTAACACTTTTGTGTCACAGTTTTTCTTCTTTTGGGTGTTCATCCTCATTTTGGTATGGTACATTCCTAGGGACATTCTTTGGAAAGGGTATGTGAGAAATAAAATTTCTCAGTTTTTAATATCTGAATATATCTGTATGCCCCTCACAATTTATTGAAAACTTGTCTATAAAGCCCACTTCTCTGGAATTTATTCATTTAAGTCTTTGTAGCTCTCTCTCCCTCTCTTTCTATCGCTCTCTCTCTCCCTTTTGCTGTGTTTTGTTGTTGTTGTTTGTTTGTTTTCTAAATACCTGGCAATCCTTGATGATCTCTGTAATCTGTTCATAGTTTGAAGGGAAAGGTTACATTGATTATTTTAGGGAACTAGTGTAGGAGGCCCTTGCAACCAGACAAACAACCTGTTTACCTCCAGGCTTCTCCCTTGAGAAGTGTTTTCTGAGAGCTCAGTTGAAGCTGGCTGTCAGCCCCAGATACAGAACGCGTGGGGCAGGGATATTCAGAGAGAAGCTCCGGCTTTCCTTATGGGAGTCATTCATTCGCTTTTAAAACCACAAGCTCTGTCTTGTTGCCTTTGGAATCGATTCTGGTCGGCTGCTGTTCTTGCTGGGGGAAGGGCCTGGAGAAGTATCTTGGTATTACAACTGAAGCTCTGCTTCTGATCCCAGCTCTCTGTCTTCTGTGCTCTGGGGTAGAGCCTTCAGCACACTTTTGGATTTCCCTGGGAGGACATTTCCATCCAGTTTCCATTTTCCAGGCATGTGTCTAAGTCACTTGACTGTTCATCAGCCCCTCTTCCATTAGCATCCATTTCCTTTGGTATTTCAGTGCTAATTCAGTTTCAGAAAGGAGAAAATAAAATCATGTGTTCAGTCCACCACCTTGAACCAGAGGCCTCTAAGGATCTTTTTTTTTTTTTAAAGAAAAATATAGAAATTTTCTAACATACTGAATTATTTTTAAGTGCAAAGCTTATAATGTTAAAGTCATAGGATTTATTGTAAAAAAAATCTATCTTATAATAGCTACTGTTAATTGCACAGATTGTTTAAAATTACTTTTGTAGCTCCCATTAAGTAAAGTAGGTGTTCAAAGGTTTCATCTCAGTTAATTTGCCAAAAAACTTCCTAAAGCCTCTATTGTTTGGTGCCTAATGTCAAGTATAAAAAAAACTGAAGAATGGCATTGAGGATGTAGATTTTTGATAATGTAATAAGTTACATTAATTTGAAATTACTATGAATTGACAATCAGTTCTTTGAACAGTAAGATCTGAGGAATAGTGGAAAAGTGGGAGTGATATGTGGGAGGATCCAGTTCACTTCACTTCATTTCTCCCAGGCTAAAGACACTAAATCTAATATCTTGTACTTCTTCTTTTCTCTAGGAAAATCAGAAAGTTAAAAAAGATCTTTTAGAAGCACAGACAAGCATAGCCTTCCTTCAGAGTGAATTAGACGCTCTGAGAAGTGATTATGCTAACCAAAGTCTGAACTCTGAGAGGTAGGAAACTTTGCGTTTTATTTTTCAGTTTGGGTGCAGTGTTTGCTGAGCTGATCATCTGTGTGAATGAATCTCGGTTCTGTAAGATTAAAGGAGTGCCCGTTAACTTTATTTATGTGGTCTTTACTTTCTATTTTGCTTTCAGTGTCACAATTCCTAGTTCTCTGTGTTTTCAGTTATTTTAAAGGGACAGACTAATTTGTTTAATTATTGGCTGTTTAGGACAGTGTAGGGCTTGCTTAGTAAAATGGTTGAATTCTCTGGGAGCTAGAAGAATAATCCTAAAATGTCGAGAGTCGGTGCTTATTAAAGCTCCTTGCAGGTAGGAATCCTGACCATAAAACATAAACAAGGGAAAAGGAGATTTGTTAGACAAGTACTTTTATTTTTTAATTTCTTCATTTTGCAGTATGGTATTAATAACCCCTGCTACACTCACACACACACGCATGTATATAATGGATATATACATGGATATTTGTAGAGGGACTTATTATAAGTATAGAACGTATAGACATTTACATATGTGTGTCCCTCAGTACATGTACACTGGGGGGAAATATACATTTTACTTTTTTTTTTCCACAAACGTTAATCAGAATTAAGATCTTATAATAGAAAACAGTAAAGTATTTATTAAGTATTTACTATATACAGGTCCCTGAGCTAGAGAAAGAGTTAGGAATTTGAAGTAAATAAAAAAAAAAAAAAAAAGGTGTGGTCTGTGCTTTTTGGAAACTTCAAGTTTATTTGAAAAAAGGAAAGTTACAGACATGAACAGTGTCAGAAATAATATCACCTACAGTGTCACAGCTGGGTTTTATTGGTGTGGTGTCACAGAAGAGTTTTCTTTCCATTTAGAAGAGCTGAAGAATTTTTTTAAAAGCAGAGACTTGGGGAACAGGTTTGTGTTGGGCAAGTGGGGAGGAAGCAGCCCTGAGGGCAGCACCAGCAACTGGAAGCTGGTGGCACTGCCATGGCCAGCAGCTGTGCTCAGCCGGACAGGTGTAACTCCTTCAACCCCCAGGACCCTAGGGGAGAGGCACTTCCAGCATGCACACGTTATACCTGGGGAAAGAGAGTGTCGCAGGTGTTCCAGGTGAGGCAACAGCCAAAACCTGGGGCAAGGATAAGGCTGGTTTGGAGAGAGGTGGTCAGGCCACTAAACAGAGATTTTGAAGCGGAAGGCTGTTAACATGTAAAGAAATAAATAGTTGAAATGTTAGTTTAAGACTATAACATAAGGGCCCAGAATTTTTGGTTAAGGAATTTGAATTCCTACAGCCAGTCGAGAAGTTTTAGCTTTACCGTCCAGGATGCAAATGGACAGGTTTTTGTGCACACACTTGGAAACCCAAGAGTTTTGGAAAGCTGGTGATGGGGTTTGTCTGCTGAGCATGGGGCTTTTGGGTGACAGTGAGTGCACCTGTTCTGAGTGCAGTTGGAGGAAGAGGCCCAGGGCTTCCATAATAAAGCAACAGAGGCAGTAAAACTGGAGTCGCTGGGGATCCCAGAAAGCCTGGTTCTGTGGTTTTTGGGTGAGGTGGGGAGGAAAAGCAGGGGTGAGGTTAAGTTAGGGAAAGGACAAAGAGTCACAGGAAAAGAGAAACCAGCTGGAGTTGAAATCCATGCATACTTTTTAAAATAATGCACATTTGTCTTCTGTGTTGGGACTTCAGATTGTTTTGGACCAAAATGAACTTATATTTTAATTCAATTTCCATGAACTTTTTAAAGTCGACTCCTGTAAGGCTTGGAGTGGGCAGAGAAGTTCAGAGGAGTAAAGGGATGCTGTACCACACCTGCCTGGGGGGAGGGAGGGGACGGTCAGGAGCAGACCAAGGGCTCAGAATTAAGGTCCAGTGAGGAAAATAACCAGGCCGCTGGGTGCTGAGTGTGGCAGAGGAGGGTGGAACCCGGCAGGAGGATGCATGGGGTGTGGGTGTGCTTGTGGAGTCTTGGGAGAGGCTGCTCATGTCACAGAAGAACAGGGCAGGAGCACAGATGAGGCAGGACCAGGGGCAAGGACACACATCTTTGAGAAAAGGTGAGCAAGGACCTGGGAGGGTAGGTGCAAGGAAGGCAGGACTTGACGCCTGATTCTCATTCAAACATAAAATATAATTTTACAGGGATCTGGAAATAATCCGAGAGTACACAGAAGATCGAAATAGTCTTGAGAGGCAAATTGAAATACTGCAGTAAGTTCTCATATAAAACCCTCATTACATTTGCATTCCACTTTTCTTTTGTTAATAAAACACATGCCACGTACAACACAGTTGTCCTATATGGAGTCTGGGTTCACAGGTCAGTGTGTGTGTTTCACTACAGTGCCTTCCGTGCATCTGCCAGGTTTGTGATCTTTCTAATCCTAAGTAAATTATTCAAATGCAAGAAATAGCGTATTCTTCCCTGAAAGTCCTTGCAAGTCTGCTGATGTGAGCATATGTCTGCATTATGCCTCAGTAAAGAGTCATGGCCCTCATCTCTCAGCTTTCTCTGCTGCTCTCTACGTCGAGAGTCGGCCAGACTTCTTAACGTTGGTACGTGCGAGACGTGTGCCTCTGCAGTCATTCTTGAGTTGTCCTGCTGTGCCACAGCGCCAGCCCCTAGAGGCCTGTTTTTCGTAGGTTTTCTTATTTTCTCGCTATATAGAAATATTGCTCCTGCTCTGTCAACTTCATAATGAAGTCACAACGAGTCCATGCTCTGAGGGCCTGGCCCGCCCCGCCTCCACCTCCCTATCTACTGTCTTTATTTTCTACCCAGGCAGTATTTTCTTCTCGTTTAAGTTCCTTCAAACCAATCACAGTCAGACTTGACGGAATTTGTTGTTGTTGTTGTTACCGTTTCGAATGCTTCTTAGGCCTCACCTGTGCCAGCTATGGCGTTCAGTGACTACAACAATCCTGGGATTCTCTTATTCATTCCTTCGGTTAACAGGTTTCTCAGTCAGCACCTTTTCAGGTCAGGTATTCCAGGAGCCAGGGCAAGAACCACAAGCAGAAGGGGGGGTGGGGTCTTCCTCTGCATGAGCTCATTGGGGAGGAAAACAGAAACTGGTCAAGTGTTCAGACATAAATATGCAGTGCCAATGGGGGAGGGGTGGTAAAGGAAAGGCACCTGTGCCCTGAGGGAGGCCTTGACCTCTCCACGAAGGGCATCAATATGTTCCCGGAGGAAGTGAGGACAGAGCCGAGCTCTGAAGGGTGAACAGGCCTGAAACAAGGGAAGATAAGCGGCTCTGTGAGGCAGCAACCCCGCTGTTGTCCTCCCCGTGCAGAAGGGGCAGCTCAGGCTCTGAAGGTCACAAGGAAGCGAGCACCTGTGTTGGGATCTGAGCCCGAAGTTGTCTGAGATCAACACCAACCTGCACACCTGCTACAAGACAGTGCCTGATGGAACAGCGCCAGGCCAGGCGTAGCCAGGAGGACAAAGAAAGCATGATGTCACATTGCATCCACGCCGGCTACAGGGGTGGGAGAGCCGGCCCTCGGGCTCAGGCCTCCGGGGGGCTCCCTGAGCTGCTGAGGTCCACAGCATTGCCAATTCATTCCTAAAACACCATGAGACCTCCAAAGAAAGATAACAAATCAATTAAGGTGTTGTACTTTGAATAAAGAATAGGATCTCGATTTATGAGATGTGAAGGGAAGTGGTAGAAAGTTGCAAAAGGGGGGTGAGCGATTCCACATTCTGAAGGCCGGATATGGAACAGTAGTGGAGGTATCGATCCGCATTTTACTCATTATCTGTCTCTTTACTCTGCAGAACAGCGAACCGGAAGCTTCGTGACAGTAACGACGGTCTTAGGAGTGCCCTTGAAAACAGCTGCAGCAAGTTCAGCAGATCCTTGGTATACCATCTCGTTTTACGATGCATTTCAGTCCTTGTAGTAATCCTTGGTATACCATCTCGTTTTACGATGCATTTCAGTCCTTGTAGTAATCCTTGGTATACCATCTCGTTTTACGATGCATTTCAGTCCTTGTAGTATTAGAATAATTTGAAGGGGATGAAAATAACTTAATTTCTTAGAGAATACTTTTATGTAGATCCTTATAATGAGAAGTTATTTCCATAAAATAGCAAAAGGCAATATTTTTCCAAATTAGAAAAATATGTTACCCTGCTGCAGAGATAAATGCCTCTACGTCAACCAAGTCTTTTGTTAGATGGTTTAGAACCAAAGAAAGGTGTATAAAATATGAGCTTTGCCTTGAGTGTTTAATGTCATAGGAAGTTAAGATGTATGCCGGTAGCGCCGCGGCTCACTAGGCTAATCCTCCGCCTTGCGGCGCCGGCACACCGGGTTCTAGTCCCGGTCGGGGCGCCGGATTCTGTCCCGGTTGCCCCCCTTCCAGGCCAGCTCTCTGCTGTGGCCAGGGAGTGCAGTGGAGGATGGCCCAAGTGCTTGGGCCCTGCACCCCATGGGAGACCAGGATAAGCACCTGGCTCCTGCCATCGGATCAGCGCGGTGCGCCGGTCGCAGCGCGCCAACCGCGGTGGCCATTGGAGGGTGAACCAACGGCAAAAAGGAAGACCTTTCTCTGTGTCTCTCTCTCACTGTCCACTCTGCCTGTCAAAAAATAAAAATAAAAAAAAAATTAAAAAAAAAAAGATGTATGCCGGTAGATAGTGTAAGAACAAGTGGAAAATCTCACGGAAGCAGAGCTAAAATATTGCTCACTTGAAAGGAAGGAGAGAGGGACCGGTTAGAGCCCTGGTCTGCAGTGCCAGCATCCCATATGGGTGCTGGTTTGAGTCCCGGCAGCTCCACTTCCAATCCAGCTCTCTGCTATGGCCTGGGAAAGCAGTAGAAAAAGACCCAAGTGCTTGGGCTCCTGCACCCACATGGGTGACCTGGAAGAAGCTCCTTGGTTCCTATATTCATATAAACTCAGCTCTGGTCGTTGTGGCCATTTGGGGAGTGAACCAGCGGATGGAAGACCTCTCTCTCTCTCTCTCTCTCTGGCTCTACCCCTCTCTGTAACTCTATCTTTCAAACAAATAAAATAAATCTTTAAAAAAAAGAAAAAGAGGGAGAGAGTACTTCTGGCTGGTTGATGGATTGAATATTCTTTATGGTAGTGATATCATCAGCAGAGGAGCTGTGGTTTGAAAAGATTTAAGTCCAAGGAAGTTGGTATTCCAGGTTCCTAGCAAATCTAGCGAATTAGAGCACTGCTTAATGGAATATGCAGTAAGGCTTAGACTTAGATTAGATGATAAAGAGAAAAGGTTGGTATCTTTGCTGCAATTTTCCACTTGATTGTCATGCTTAGTTTTTTCATAATATGCATTTTGTGTGGACTTTTTGAAGATGGTGTGTGTGTGTGTGTGTTTGAGAGAGAGAGAGAGAGAGAGAGAGAGAGAGAGAGAGAAATGTTTACATGGAATAACAAATACTTACTTATATATTACAGCGTGTAAATAACATATCACCAGGGAATACAATTTCTAGAAGCAGTCTTAAATTTAATGGTCATTCTCCTCAACCTCTGGGCTATGACAGGTATGTTAACATCTGTTTTTTTTTTTTTTTTAATTTGAATTCTAGGTCAAGTAAAAGGAAGGCCAATTTCCATACAGATGAATTAAAATAATGTAATATATTTGGGGCTCTAATTTCTGTTTTCTAGGATCTTACTTTAATGTTTTGAGACACGAACCATGTAAAAATTAAAAGTAGAAATCCTTCAGAGACAGTAAAGTGTTTTTTTTAAACATATTCTGATGTCATTTGATGCCCCACCATTCCTTTGTTCCCTAATTCCATGTAACAAGACGTGGATTCTGTAGGAGATGTTTCAGGGAAGCCTCTGGGGTTACCGCAGATGACGTTGCAGTTTATGTAGTACAGGAACTTGAAACTGTTGTCACGGTCTGTAAGTGTCTAAGAGGTCTTGTGAGTTGTGCCCAGGCAAAGGAAACCCTTGAAACAGAAATCTGGCTAGTGGCTTCACGAGCTACAACACTGAAGGAGTCACATAGACTTATCAAATGTTAGAATTTAGTACTATTTAATCAATATCAAGTGAAAGATTTGGGGGCTATATTTTGGGAGACCTACTAATAAACACTTGAAAAGTACTTCTGTGGTTGTCTAGTGTTCCTAGTTAAGTTAATCTTGTAGGATTCTCGAGTTTGCAGATGAAAGTGAAAGCATAAATAAAAGGTTTCCAGTGCTCTATTTCTTTGCAACTTTATGACTCAGTGTTCAAGCAATTTTCATTTGGGTAGGTTTGGTATAAACATAATGTGGTTAATATCCTTGTGATAGCAATTGGTCAAGTTGCCATTCCAGAAAGGAAGGCTTATTGGTGATCATTTTTTTAAGATTTATTTATTTATGGGGGCTGGTGCTGCAGTATAGTGGGTAAAGCCACTGCCTGCAGTGTTGGCCTCCCATATGGGCACCAGTTTGGGTCCTGGCTGCTCTACTTTTGATCCAGCTCTCTGTTATGGCCTGGGAAAGCAGTAGAAGATGGCTCAACTCACTGGGCCTCTGCCCCGATCTGGGAGACCCAGATGAAGCTCCTGGTCCCTGGCTTCAGCTCAGCTCAGCTCTGGCCATTGAAAACAGGGAGCTAAAGTGGTTTGTACTCTGAGAATGGTGTTCTTATGTGCCTTACAAACTAATCCATTTCAGAAGAATTTCATAAATGAAGCAAAAATATATACAGATACACACCTACCCACCCCCCCACACCTATCTAGTGACGTAGATTGAGGTATGATATTAAATTCCTGCCTCAGAATAAAGGCTTTATAATTAAACAATATGTTGAGAGCATGGTGGTTGAGTCACTTTTTCAGTGAATTTTAAACATTTGCTAATGGCACAAATGTATTTTTTTAATTATTTATTTATTTGAAAGGCAGAGTGACAGAAAGAGATCTTCCATCCACTGGTTCATTCCCCCAATGGTCCCATCAGCTGGGACTGGACCACCAGGCTGAAGCCAGGAGACTGAACTCCAATTGGGCCTCCCACACGGGTGGCAAGGACTCAAGCTCTTGGGCCATTCTCAGCTGTTTTCCCAGGCACATTAACAGGGAGCCAAGTCACTAGCAGAGCAGCTGGGGCTCAAATAGGTGCTCCAATATGGGATGCCAGCATTGCAAATTGTGGTGTAACCTGCTTCACCACTGACCCAGTCCCACAAATGTGGTTTTGTTTGAGATGCACATATTCTTATTTATAAATATATCCTAGGCATATTTATTTCTTCTTATTTCTCCCACTTGCAGACCTAGTACCTTGCTGATTCTACCTTTTCCATGTTGCATGCTATTAGGATGATGCAGATGCTAAATAAGCTATAGCCAATGTTACTTAAGTATAAACTTGGATTCTTACAAAAACAAAATGGAAAAGCAAATGTAAATGCAATTTCTTTGAATTTTATTGTTTGGTGTTAATTTTTCCCTCACTCATAAAAAATAGCAGCTTCACAAATGCAAGAATCTGTAGTCAGGAGGTCTAGCCTTTGTCTGAGACATCTCCCGTGAAACATCTCTTCTCAGGGTGTTTCCAGACTATGTGTAGACACTGAGTGTCAGAAAATGCATCTCATTTCAGAACCACACTTTTCCCATTGTTCAGTATTTTCACCAAGTTGATGAAAGACATGATCCCTAGAGGCCGGCGTTGTGAAGCAAAAGGTTAAACTTCTGCCTGCAATGCTGGCATCCCACATGAGCACCGGTTCAAGTCCTGGCTGCTCTGCTTCTGATCTGGCTCCTTCCTAATGTGCCTTGGGAAGCAGCAGAAGATGCCCAAGTGCTTGAGTCCCTGCCCCCACACAGGAGACCCAACTGGAGTTCAGACTGCTGACTTCAATTGGCCCAGCCTGAGCAATTGCAGCCATTTGGGGAGTAAACCAGCAGAGGAAAGATCGATCGATCTCTCTCTCCCCCCGCTCTCAGTAACTCTGCCTTTCAAATAAAGAAATATGACCTCCAGAAAAATTTACCACTTGGCTCTATTTTGTCTTGTGCAACCTGAGAGAGAACGTACTCTTCTACACGTGTCAGCCCTTTAAGTATTTGAAGAGGGAAACCATTCAGACCTAAGTTGACTAACCTGATCCTCATAGCCAAGAGTGTTGAGTCTCACACAATCATGATTGGCTGTCCTGCCTGGGTTCTTAGCATGCCCTTTGAGGTGTTCTCTGGAAATCTTAACACATGATTGGGAATGTGATGTGACCCTCCATTAACATTAAAAGGCTCACATACTCTGTGTACACATTTATTAACACAACTTGAGGCTGCACTTTACATCTTGGGCACTTTTTCTATGAGGACACAAAGAAGGTGACTTTTAAAAGTTAGCTTCGTTGAATAACTGTTTGATTTGAGGGCCTTTGTGTGAATTGATTCTTGTATAGGATGTACTAGTGTTATTGCCCCAATGCTTAATCATGAACTCCATCCTGGCTCTCAGCAAAAGTGAGAATTTTGATCTTCCTGACTCCATCCTGGCTGTTGCCTGTCTGTGCAGTCAAGATTTGCCAGCCCTCAGGTCAAGCAGTCTGCTCCTCTGTCGCCAGGTCGTCCCGCTCCTCCTATATGGATGAGGACTGTGACTCATTGGCCCTCTGCGATCCTATGCACAGGATGAATTGTGAAGTTGACAGCCTGCCCGAGAGCTGCTTTGACAGCGGCTTGTCTACCCTGAGGGATCCCAACGAGTACGACTCAGAGGTGGAATACAAACACCAGCCGGGATTTCAGAGGTCGCACGGGGCGCAGGAGAGCTTTGCAGGCGATGCTTCAGACACAGATGTAAGCTCCAGAAACTACCACGTTCGTAGCCCTTGTCTCTGTCAGAAATCTCTCACCATATTTGACTTTTGTCTGTTATAGAAATCCATTTTAAATGTTATAATTAGGAAGTTCAGTCAGTAGAATTTTTTTTCTACATTAAGGAAGGAACCTCATATGTAAGTCTATTCCATAGCAATAACGATGGACTGTAAATTCAGCTATGTGTTTTTTTGTCTCTTTAATCTATGATGTGCATGTGTCATGAGGGACTTTTCTAACTGCTGGCCTTTTTCCTTGTTTTTAATTTAAATAGGTCCCTGATATAAGGGATGAAGAGGCATACGGCTCTGAAGGTGTGGCTGCTGTCTTAGACTGGAAATCCCAAGGATCTGTTAGTGAAGGCAGCGTGGTTGGTTCAATAAGAAGACCCATCTCAGCACTTTCACCCCATGTAGGTAGTCTCTCATAACCCTTACTCATGAACACTTGATTTTCTGTGCCATGTTATGTTTTCAGGAGCAAACTGGCACCACCTGTGTCACCCACTGTGGCTTTTTCCCCTAGACAGACACGGAGAATGACAGCCCCAACTTGTCTAGCCCACAGAAGGCTTACAAGATTGTGCTTGCTGGGGACGCTGCTGTGGGGAAGTCCAGTTTCCTCATGAGACTTTGCAAGAATGAATTTCGAGGAAATACCAGTGCCACCCTGGGTATGCCCAATTTCAGTTAATAATGGGAAAATTACCTTCTTTACATAGGTTTTTTTAAGGTTTTATGGATCCTGATACAGATAAACATCTCTCTCTCTCTCTCTCTCTCTCTCTCTGTATGTGTAAGTGTGCATATATATATACATGTGTGCCTGTGTCTTTATCTGTAGGACTGTCCTCTGTTTTGGCCAAGGCTGACTTTAGGAAGGGAAGGACTACAGATCAGCCAAACCAAGTTTAGAGGCTGAGATGTCAGATTCATTTATTCTTTATAATTTCCTGAGCCGTACTAAAAACTGGATGCTGTTATAGGTGCTAAAATGACCAAATTCCAGCCTGCAAGGAACTTACCTCCATATGGAACAATTAAAAAATGAGGCTTGGTGAGAGACACAGTTTTTATACAGGGTGACCAAGGAAAGCAAGCCTTTCTGTTAAGGTGTCATTTGATGTTGATAAAGTGACAGTATTGATGGTCAGTTTGTCATGACCAAAGTCATGGCTGAATACAGGTTCCCTTCACAGCAGAATAAAGAGAATATGTATGATTCTTTTTTTTTTTTAAGATTTATTTATTTATTTGAAAGAGTTACACAGAGAGAGAAGGAGAGTCTGAGAGAGAGGTCCTCCATCCACTGGTTCACTCCCTAGTTGGCTGCAATGGCCAGAGCTGGGCCGATCCAAAGCCAGGAGCTTGGAGCTTCCTTCAGGTCTCCCACGTGGGTGCAGGGGCCCAAAGAGTTGTGCCATCTTCCACTGCTTTCCCAGGCCACAGCAGAGAGCTGGATCAGAAAAAGAGCAGCCGGAACTCCAACCAGCACCCATATGGGATGCCAGTACTGCAGGCGGCGGCTTCACCTGCTACACCACAGTGCTCGCCCCATATTATTCTGACTTCACATATTTGTATAATAGTCAGTAAAAGAAGCTGAAGATATGAAAATTATCATTTATTTACTTTACTCTTCTAGAGTTATTTTGTTAACTAGAAATGTTAGAACAGATTGGCCTCTTTACAATGGGCGTCTATGTAAATTTATGGTTCTCTGATACACCCTTCGAGATAACAAAGCTGAAAGTTCACATCAATTCAACACACAACAAGACTACAGTTTGTTATTTGGTTGCTAAAGGCTATAACACATATGTATGTTTACATGTGTTTACACACATGCATTTATATATACACACAAACACATGCACACATACATATAGATTTACCTACATATATATATATATGATAGTTCATGAAAGGACATAATTAAAATATAAATTTATTTTGATGCCAAAAAAATTTTGAGATCCATGAATAGTTTTTTCATAATATATGTTTTCCATGAACTTTTTGAAGACCCCGTTTGTATGTGTTTCAAAATCATTTGCACCAAAATAAATTTATCTTTTAATTCCACTTTCTACAATTTTTGATGTACCCTAATAAATACAGATATATACATGCACATTCTTGCATGTAAGCACACACACATATAACTTAATTTCTCTCTAATCATCTATAAAAATAGGAATTTTCACTTTGGCCTTAGGTTGGACCATCCCCAGTTTAACCAACTTGTAGATGGTGCATCTGCACATGATGTGTGGTCTGACTTCTACTTACCATTAAAGGCCAGTCTTCATGAAGGTCATGTTTATTCCTCTTTATCTCACTAAGCTCTGGCTCATTGGCTTTGTCTCATCTGAGGACAGCTTAAACATACAATCCCATGGATTATTTATCTCATGTTCTCCACTCTCCTATTCCTTTTCAGGAGTTGATTTCCAAATGAAAACTCTCATTGTAGATGGAGAGCGAACAGTTTTGCAACTCTGGGACACGGCTGGTCAGGAGAGGCAAGTACTTGAACAACTCTTCAAACTCTGCTTAGGTTTGCATAGACAAGACTTGCAGGGCACTTAGTGTTTTTGTACTAATTATATAAAGTTAAGGTAATTTATACATAAAATTGTTTATGTATTATAATTTCATGAATACTGATCTTTGTCTACATCCTCTTCTTCATTTCTGTGTCAGTTGTGGGAGAAGATGTTTATGCTTCCTTTGAACTGATGTTTGCTTGTTACAAAGAGGATTCTTTACTAATGACAAAATTTAGATGAGGCAACACTCCCAATGCAGTAATGGTGTGAGGGCTACTTAGCTGTGCAACTGTAAATGGTGGAGAAGAGAATCCATTTGCTGGTGCAGATCTACCAGCAGACTCACATATGGTGAAATTACCTTACCTCGCATTCATTGCCCATGAGCATGGTTAGAAACAGGTTTTAATATTGTCTGGCTCATTGGGAACAGAATGTATTCAGTCATTCGACAGAAGTATGGGAGTGTCTGCCACTGCAGCAGGCATCATTCTGTGTTGTAAGATGAAAACGTGAACTAATGGACACAAATACCTTCCCTCATGGAGGTTATAATCTCAGGCAGACTGGGAGTTTCAGCATTTAAAAAATATTTGTGGTTGACATGGCCTTACTGAAACACTCATAACACATTTTCCACTTGGTTCAGAGTGAAGACATGTGTGCTGAGATGTGCTTTTTCCTTCAGACATTCCTTCCACCCCATGAGTGTTCTGGCACGTTGTGATTTTGGATGTTGTCAGTTCTTTCGCATAACCAAAACATTCCCTATCCACCACCATAAAGGCAATTTTTCTCAAATGTGCTCTCCTCCCAGGCTCCTCTTGGTCCAACATGTGGGTTCTGGTAGCTTTTTGCTGAGGTTGAAATTTCTAGAACTTATGTCCTACACCCTGTCCTGGTTGTTTTTTGGGGATTGTAGACGTTCTTGAGATTGTGGAGAAAATGATTGACTTTTCCAGATCAGTCACCCAGATTTCCATCCTGTTAACTTTCACTGGGCCATTCAAGGCCGTGGAGATGGCAATTTTTTTGGCATTATTTTGTGTTAGATTCTTCTCCACTGGGACTGGCATCAGAAGAAATCAATTGGGACTGACATTGAGCGGAAAGGATTTTTTTTTTTTTTTGAGATTTTACAGATTTATTTTTAAAAAACAAAAACAAAGGTTAAAAAAGTCCTTCATTTCCAACCCTGCCTGGGGGTGTGGGTGGGAAGAGAACAGGCTGAGGAGGGCGCCCACCCCTGCTGGGAGAGGCCCCCTCTGCCCCCAGGAGCCTTCCGTGGGGATGGGACATGCCCTTCCCGCACGCCTCCTCCTTAGGTAGCTCAAACTGCTGCTAGAAGTTTCCAAGCGAGGACGTGTGGGAGCAGGAGGGCAGAGGCCGCCTGCTTCCTGTCAGCAGTGGCTGCCCCTCGCCCTCCCCTCACTCGCGGGTGGGCAGCGGGCAGCCTGGGAGGCTCAGCCTCTGGGCACGAGGCCAGGCCACCGGCAGCCTCCTTAATGCTGTTTGTGACAGCAGGGCAGTGCAGGGACATCACAGTGTGGGGAGGGGCTCCGGGGGCCTCCAGCTCCTGCTCTGGCCTCTGCAGCAGGGCTGCCCTCCTCCTCTGTCCCCATCCTGAGGCTGGGTGTAGTCCAGGACAAAGCACTAAGCGGCTGTTTGCTACATAAGAGATGGGGAATGAGGCTGTATGAAGCAGACTGACCACCTATGTCCTTTTCTGTACCCAGGTTCAGAAGCATTGCCAAATCTTACTTCAGAAGAGCGGACGGTGTTTTGCTGCTGTATGACGTTACGTGTGAGAAGAGCTTTCTTAACGTACGAGAATGGATAGACATGATTGCGGTAAGGAACCACAACGGACAACTGGACAGTTACACGGGAGCGGGATAGCTCATCTCAGAAAATGCTACTGCTTGTCTCTGTCAAAGTGAACTTGATTAGAGGCCAGCGACTGAAACTGTCAGGTTGAACTGGATGCTAGAGGCTGTTTCCAAAGGCAGTTGGCAGCTATGGCCTCTTCCTTGGGAGTTGCACAAGTTCCCCCAAAGGACACTGTGGAAGAGGGCTTCTGAGAATAAAACCTCTGGATTTTCTTATAGATAAGGTCAGAAACCCATGGTGAGCAAGTGCAAAGGCAGGTTATTTAAAAACAAGAAGCTTTTACGAGCAAGGAGGTGGTATGGTTGGTATATAGTATGATTGCATGTACACAGGGGCTTCCACACTCAGCAGAATCAGAGGTATACATCACCTGGATGTGCATGTGTGCCGGGGTCCAAAATCTAGAGCCAACGGTGTTCTCAACCTTAATCTGGAAGTAAGGTGGGTCTTTAGATACCCTAGGGTACCCCTGAAATACCAGTTGGCATTTCCAACGTGTGGCATATCACCTGTGCTTTCCTTGCCTAAATAAGGTGGTACCTTCCATCTGGAGATGCTTTCATATCCCTTGATTTCATGGTAAACTAATTTTAAAGGTAGCAAATTATTTTAACCACATTTAGAATGCTGCCAAAGGTTATTGATCAATAGAAATCTACAGTTGAGCTACTGTCAACAGACTCTCTTGAAAACTAAACCAGTGGTTAATACAACTTTTGCAATAAGTACGTTATTTATAATTTTAATCAGGCATTATATAACAGTAGTGGCTAGACAGCACAGTTTTTGTTTACTCTCAAGTTGATCTCTGCAATAAATGTTCTCTTTCTGACTACAGAAGTAATGTGGAAAATGACTGCAATTGGTAATAAGACTTTGATAGTGATAAATAAATAGGCATTTACTTATCAATATCATTATCAGCTTATCCATATCAACGTCAATGTCTTACAGTGAATATGAAAATAATAGAAATGTATTCTTATTTTATGTTACATTTTTACTTCACAAAATTTTCTATCATATTCATCTGTAACATCTGAGAAAGGAAGTAAGAGACATTATTTTTACCTTTCATTAGAAAACTAAGACCGAGAAAGTATAAGGCACTTGCTTGTAGAAATTTAGTGTTAGAATGGGTGCTCAAATGGAGCTTCCTTAGTCAACACTGGCTGCTACTGCAATAAAGCACCAAAGTGAGCAGCAAATTAACGCAAGGATTTGTGTCAGGAAAGGAATTCCAACGTGCAGGAATAAGTGCAGCTCTCTGGACTAGAGCAATAAGTCCAGAGAGTAAGGGACAATCCCAGCTGACTCACACACACTGATACTTAAGATCTCCAGAAAAGCTTTTTTATTGTTGAAGTTTTGAACTTAGCCTTCATTTTAAAATCTTTTAGCAAGATCAGCCACGGTGAAATATGATAGTACTTGAAAAAGTTCATAGAAAATAGAATTAAAATGTTTATTATGGTGTAATTATCTAAAATCTGTGCCTAGTTTTTTTCATTCTGTGCATTTTCTGTGAACTTTTGAAGACTCCTCACAGCCCTTACATTAAGTTGTCAGCCATGGTGTGTGCCAGGGCTTCCACTGCCATAATTGGCTAAGCACCTGCATGTTGTGAAGTCACCTTTTCAGCGTGGCTACCACCTTTCCATAGGGTCTGGAAAGGTAGAAAACTGTATTCAAGATGACTTTTTGAATTAGTTATGGTAGACAAATTAGGTAGCATGTGGCATCTGCCTTTTACTTTACCAAAAAAAAAAAAAAAAAGAGAGAGAGAGAGAGAGAACATAATGAAGCTTCTCTAAGTCTCACTTTTGAATTCTGATGAGATCCTGTAGGGAAGATTAATAGCTTACAATACATATGGCTGGAAACAAATCTTGGGCAGTCGGCCAGAGGATTGATAAACAGTAAAATGTACATGGTGAATGGACCCTGGGAATTAATCATTGTACACTTTGATCCAAAATTGCTGGGTTACAAAGTCTTGTACTAGAATTATGGGTTAAATAGAATTGTGGCCATTTACTTACTATAGTGAATATTTTGTTGTTTGAATAGTTAGGTAGAACCTAAATGGTGATAGTTGAGATATAAGACCTTGTCCTAACTTTTACACAATCAAAAATATTTTTTGAGTGATTCCACTGCATTTACTTTTCTATGTACTTGAGATGTATCTGTTAATAGAAATAAGAGCCCTGGCCTTATAGAGCTTGTATTGTAGTGCAGAAAGCAGTTTTAAAGCAACAAACATAAATAAATGAAACATATGCTGGAAAGTATTTAATGTTATAGAAACAAAATGGAGAACAGAATACAGCCTTATGAGGAGGGGGTGGGCTGAAGTTTTCATTAGTGAGGTGGAGGTGTTACTTAGGCCACAACTTGCAGGAGATTCCAATATTACTTATGTGACATGTGGTAAGTCATTTAGAGGCTCACGCTCTTGGCTTACTTAAGTTAATGTTTTGTCAATGGCTTCTAAATCTTGCCCCCTTGAATCCTGACATCAACAAAGAGCACAGTTGATGAACACATTCATGGGTGGAGCCAGCAATTTTTGGAAGAGCCTTTCATTCTCTTTTCCCTTTGACTACAGTGAAAGGAACACTGTCCGAAGAGAAAGGAAGTCAAGTTTAATTTCATTTTAAGCCTTGTTTCCTTGTTTTTAAAGATTATTTATTTATTTGAAAAGCAAAATTACAGCAAGAGAGAGAGATCTTCCATCCTCTGGTTCACTCCCTAAATGGCCACAATGGCCAGAGCTGGGCAGGTCTGAAGCCAGGAGCTTCATCCAGGTCTCCCACGAGGGTACAGGGGCCCCAAGCATTTGGGCCATCTTCCACTACTTTCCCAGGCACACTAGCAGGGACCTGTATCAGAAATGGAGCAGCCAGGACTTGAAACAATGCCCACATGAGATGCCAGCATCACAGGCGGCAGCTTTACTTGCTATGCCATGGTCCCAACCACAAGCCTCATTTCTAGTCATCGTGGTAGTCCCAAACTGAGTGAGCAGCGGCTATCTGTAGGCTCCCTGAGACTAGTTCTCACATATGTCAATCAGGGCTGCTGCCACTCCTATTTAGGAACCAGACAAACATTGATCTTTAGGATTTCTGCATTTTGCTTTTGTTGTAAACCAAAGAGCAATGAATATGGAACTTTTTTAAAGATTTACTTATTTATTTATTTGAAAGGCATAGTTACAACACACACGGAGAGAGAGAGAGAGTCTTCCATCTGCTGATTCACCCCAAAATGGCCACAACTGTCAGGACTGGTCCGGGCTGAAGCCAGGAGCTCAGAACTGTATCTGGTTCTCCCACATGGATGGCAGGTTCCTAAACACTGGGGCCATCTTCCATTGCTTTCCCGAGAGCATTAGCAGGGAGCTGGATCAGAAGTGGAGCAGCCAGGACTCGCTCAAACCTTTGCTCATATGGGATACTGGCATCACTGGCTGAGGCTTAACTCACTGTACCACCAAGGCAGCCCCATGTTGTGGAACTTTTGAACTACATTTTTGTTCCACAGTGGTGGAAAAATTATCTGTGTGTTTTATGCCTGGGTTAGTGACATTGACTTGTAATCATTGTTGTTTGAAATAAAAGTATAAGGTAGAAAATTGTGTGGGTACTACAGCCAAATAGAACTCTGAGGTCATGTTTCTTAATTTATGTTAGTTTGTATTTGTGTGCTAGAGATAAGAAATTAGTAAATACCAATTTTCCTTTGCATAAAACGGACTTATCCCAGTGCCTGCTCTCTTGTCATTAATGTAAGGATGGAACCTTGTCTGAGTAGCATGGTTATGGAGTTAGTGTGGAACCAGGCCCCAGTCCTTACACCTTTTTACTCAATCTCTCTGAATTCCATTTTCTCACCTGTGAATAGGAGGAGACTATGGGGATGTTTAGAGATATTTTGAGACTTAAAGATATAATCTTCAATATAATGTAAATAATTCTGTTATAGTTGACAGCAAGACTTTGACAAGGATAAATAAGACACCTTGTTCTACAGAAATAAGACTTACAGTAGTTATGCACACACTGAAAGTGCTAACATTTATGTGTTGCGTTTACTTCACCAAGTGTGGAATCCATCATTTTGCACACAAGGGACAGTTGGAAAACGGTAACTGCTCCTGCTCTGGTTGTCCTCGTCATGATCTCCATGTGACCCATGTTTGATGTTTATTTGTTTTGTTTCTTCATGGAAGGATGCAGCCCATGAGACAATCCCTATCATGCTGGTGGGAAACAAGGCTGACCTTCGAGACTCTGCTTCTGCAGAAGGGCAAAAGTGTGTCTCAGGGTACTTTGGAGAAAAACTGGCCATGGTAAGCATGAGGGTGGTCTGAACTGGGAGGGACTGTGGGGGGGTAAAGACTTTGGAGTCAATGCCCTTCCCCTTTTGTCTACCTTTGCTTGAGAGAGCCTCAGTCGAACCTCCTCCCCGTTTGATGAGGCACTGTCCCCCTCACGCAGGCAGAGCTCCCAGCGCCCTCCCCTTGAGTGTGATCGATTCCCTCTTAAAGGAAAACATGCACATGCTCAATTCCTCCACTGAGCATCACTACAAAGAGGAGCTGGAATAATCCTGTCCTCATCCTCCTCCCTCTAACCCAGCTCCTGGAATCCTTCTCTAGTCCTGAAGTCCAGGTAAAGGAAAATGAACGGAAGTCCTGTTCTGAAAACGTGTGCTTGACCTCAGGGGGTTACCATACCAGGGGACAGGAGATAAACAGGGCCTCACCTGGGTGAAAGGGAATCAGAAGACTTTTTTCTTGAAGATTCGTGCTTATTTAAAATGGTCTAAAATTAATTTGGGTTATGCGTGTAAAAGGGATGCAGTACAATCCTGTCCAGATTGCTACTGTGGGCCGTGTTTGCTCCTGTATACTGTCATCCTGTCAGGATGTAGTGTAGCCCTCCTATGAGTTGACCTGTGCAAGGAATCAGAGGCACCTTGGGCCAAGCAAGTTCACCCTGTCCCGGTCAGATCTGATGGTGGTGTGGTCGCTCATCAGCACCATGAAAGGACTATTCTGTAGCATATGTGTATGAACTTTAAGTTTTACTCTTTTAAGTTGGAAAGTCTTGTTTTAAATCTTAAAATTGCTAACTGGATGTGATAATCATCAAAACTGGACAGTGAATTAAGGAAGAGATTCATTTAACATACATGAAGTTGTATCTGCCGTGTGGCAAACACTTCATTATGTGCCAAGCAAAACAGTCTTTGCCATCTCATAGTTTACTGTCTGGAAGAGACAGACGTGAAACTCGTGTAATCCACATGCCCAACTCTGCCCCACACTAGCAGAGCCCCCAGGGTTTGCTTGCTTATGCATCTCAGGACCTCCACCCCCATGCATCCTCAGAGGCAGGCTCTATTGTATCGGTAACATCCTGCTCATAGAAGTAAGCAGCAGCTGCAGCTGCTTCTGCTAGAGAATATGTTCATTTTATGGTTTATATAGATATTCTATGTAGTTGGGGTCTCCTGGATATATATCCCCTTAGGGAGTCTTCCCATGTCTGCTTCTTTCTCTCCCTGCTCCAGAGAAATCATCTTATGCTAGCCTTGTCCCACACTAGGTTGTTTAAAACCCACACCCAATGACACAGTGCACTCAGTTCTCCTTGCTTAAAAAGAAAACATCTTCAATTTGTTAGACAAAGACACACAAAGATAACTTCAGCA
This sequence comes from Lepus europaeus, assembly GCF_033115175.1. NCBI lineage: Eukaryota > Metazoa > Chordata > Mammalia > Lagomorpha > Leporidae > Lepus > Lepus europaeus. The sequence continues at coordinate 90,105,077 of NC_084838.1, read as the reverse complement.
GTTGCAACAGTAGCAAGTACGATGCAGGAAAAATACAGAGTGCTGTGAGGTTTTCTAAGAAGACCTAGTAAAGACTTCTCAGGGTTTGAAAAGTGTTAATCTTAACTTCAAGGAAGGATTTCCTAAAAATTAAAACTGTAAAGTAAAAAACTGTAGGAAGTAGTTAGCCTGGTGAAGGTGGTGGAGGAAGTAGGGAGCAGCCTAGGTAATGGGATAGCAGGTGCAAGGTCCTGAGTTCAGAGGGAATTTGGAGCACTGCAGGGTAACAGGAGCTTTACAGCTACAGGGGAATTGTGGGAGGTTGATTGGGGCACATCAAACTGGGCCATGTTAGCCATGGAAAATCATTTAAACGTTACCTAAAGAAGAGCCAGGAGTCACTGAAAGATGAAACTTGTATAACTTAAATATATAATTAAAAAAAAGTTTGGAAGAAGGAGAATGATCTGATCAGTGATCATATTCATAACCACTGGGAGGTTGAATATTAGAGGACTAGAAAACACATGTTAATTTTAGTGAGACACAGGATGTCAAATTCTGGTAGAAAAGATGGTGATGTGAAATAGGATGTTCCTGTCCTGCCAGCCAAAAGGAAACCTCTCTCTGATTGACATCAAACTCGTGAGTGGTTACCTTCAGCCATCATCTTTGTCTCTCTCAAATTATTTGATGAAATTTGATAGCATGTGTGTGAATGCTGGAAATAAAACCTCAAAGCATGAAATATGTGTTGTTTTAATGCAGAGTAAAAATTTGTAGGACTTATTTCTAGAATAACTACATTCAAAGATTTTTTTAAATATTGAAACTCTGACTTTAAATCCTTAACTGTTAGTCTCTCAGCATGCTAAAGGGAACATATATTTTTATTTCATCTTACTGATTTGAAATTCCAGGAATTGCAAGTTAAAGGCTCTGTTTAACTGTGTGCATTCCTTTTCCACAGACCTATGGTGCCTTATTCTGTGAAACAAGTGCCAAAGATGGTTCCAATGTAGTGGAAGCTGTTCTACATCTTGCTCGGTAAAGTCTGGCCTTGTATTTGGAAAACTGGAATGTGAGATTGCATTTCTACCTAGGTAGGGCATATGTCAAATTTCTTGACCAGATTGCATAGGTAGAATATACTGATACTTCAAAAGCTTTATGGGAAAGGAGTTGAAAGGTAGGAATAGGGATGGACACACACTTGGCATAACACTGGAGATGCCACTTGTGATTACTGCAGTGTTGGGGCTGAGTCCTGGCTCTGCTTCCAGCTCCAGCTTTCTGCTATGCTCAGCCTGGAGATGGCAGATCGAGTTCTTGGTTCCCAGTTTTGGCTGGGACCAGTCCTGGCTGTTATGGGCATTTGGGGAGTGAACCACTAGATGCAGATCTCTCTGTGTATGTATGTTGATCTGTCTATCTGTCTTTCTCTGGGTGTATCTCTGTCTTTTGAATAAATAACTTTCTAAAACTAAAATAAAAGTCAAGTTTACTTTGGTACTTTTTTTAAAATCCATGCATAGCTTTTTCATAATATGTATTGTCCCTGAACTTTTTGATGATTCATATAGATGGATCTCAAAATTTTTGCAAGGCAATCAACTTAGCTTTTAATTCCATTTTCTATGAATTTTTTGAGGTGTCCATGTATATACAACAGGAAATATCATCTTTTTTTTCAACCATGAAGCAAATACGCGTGGATATGATAAAAGCTGGTAATGCTGCTTGTTCTCTTTGAACATTGGCAAAATATCTTCACTGTCAAACAAAACAGGTGTATCCGAAGTGCCATTGACATTTCTGGAAAATGTCACCATGAAGCTAATAGTTGACTTATAGGAGTTATTTTCAGGAACCAGATTTTAAACACTAGGGACTATTATGGGTACAGCTCTTGTGACGTTATCCTGAGTTTAAGAAGAGTGGTGTAGTGGGTCAATGTCAAAATGAGTAGTACCTAGGTGATGATTATGTTGATAGTGGTGTTATTAAATAATAAATAACATTTTGGAATACAGATTAGAATACAAATTATGTTATTTAAGAACTTGAATATAAATATTCATGTTTTAATTTTTAAAGTGTTCTAGGAAATAACAATGTTATTGTTAGATTTATTGCTTCTGCATAGTTTTTGCAACAAATGAAAAAATGATCCTTTACTGTCCTACTGGGATTAAATATCAAAAAAAAGAAAGGAAAAATAAAAATAGACAGTAATAAAATTTTTAACAATGATCTCCAATTGCAAACAAAGCAAAAACATAATTTTAAATGTGCAATTATATTTTTGAGTGCTTGTGAGATTTTATTAGAATCTTTTGTGTGATAATTGACCTGTTCAGCTAGTAAACATTGACAGTTACTGTGGTATTTTCAGTGCTGGTTTTGAATTAGTGACTTGGTATTTTTAATGCCTAATAGACCAGTGTTCTGTTAGTGGAATGTTTGGACTAGAGACTTGGGGTTTTTGCCTTCACCTTAGAGGATTGAGAAACAGGTGCCAGGACTTTAGGTGGCAGGGCTTGGCAGATGACCTAGGCTAATATCCAGTGTCTTTGAACATCTTTCCCTTTGACATCAGTCCAACTATGATACCTCCCACCCCACCACCCACTTCCCCATAACACCAGACATCCTCTGTTTAAAGCAGAAACTTTGAGTGTTTCCTACAACAGGTAGGAAAAAATAAAATATTTAAACGTGTTTAGATTCAAATAATTACATGTTCTGTGGCCTGTGATTGGTAAGAAAATAATGAGTTAATATCACATTTGACAAAAAAAGTCCCTGAGTAAAACTTTTATGTGAGGGTACTTCAAATACTTAGTGGAAAATGGAATTAAAAGATAAGCTTCATTTGGGGACAAAAAGTTGAAATCCATGTGATTGTAGGGTGGGTCAGGTAATGTAATCTGCCACTTTGCAGTTCTTAGGGAATATAAAGTACTTTGGTCAGAAAGCTACATTCAATAAAGGGGGAATAATTCAATGAAATTCGGTGTTTGACTTTACTAAAGGTAGATGTTTGGTGTTTGTGTTTCATGAGTATATACCTGAGGATTCTTGGACAGAGGTGATGTAGCTGATAGGGAGAGGAATGGGAGAGGTCCTGCAGGTCTTTAGAGAATCCTTGGGCCCAAGGTTCAACACAGTGTCAGTGCTGCCTTAGCTTTGTTCAGTGGAGTACTGAATTGATGCTCCCACAAGCTGGGAAGGTTGCAATAGGGTCAGCCTTTATACAAGAGAAAATCCATAATCCCAAATCCCAAAATCCAATAGTGTTGCAAAATCCAAAACTTTTTGAGTACAGATGTACACTGAAAAAGTTTGAGTATATGTGCGTGTGGGGGGAATTGGGGGTGGGCAGGCTTAGGTGTTTTGGCATGGTGATTAAGATGCCCACAACCCAGTGGTACTGGGTTCAATACTTGACTCTGACCATTGCAGACCCTGGGAGTTGACTTCTGATGGCTTAGTAGTTGGATCCCTGCTACTCATGTGGTAGACCTGGATTGAGTTCTAGCTCAATCCAATATTGGCTGTTACATTCATTTGGAGAGTGAGCCAGTGGGAGAGATCTTGGGCTCTCTCACTCTCTCTTTCTCTCTCTCTCTCTCTCATAATTTTTTAAAACTTAATTAAGCATTTGGAACACTTTGAACTTTTGATTTTTGGATTAGGAATACTCAGCTGGTAAAGTCTATGCAATTATTCCAAAAATCTGGAAAACTCAGATATATGAAAAACTTCTGGTCCCAAGCATTTCAGATAAGAGATACTCATTCTGCACCAGGCAGGGTGTTTCAAAATGTTTGTGGAAAAATCAAATTAAATGATAAGTTTATTTTATTGCAAAAAAATTTTTAAATGCATGTGTAGTTTTTTCATAAATCAATTTTTCATGAACTTTTTGAAGGCCCTTCATCTGCATGGATTTCAAACATTTTTTCCACCAAGCAGACATCTGAAATTCTGTTTTCCATAACCTTTTTGAAGTCCCTTTATATGTGATTACAGGCTGTTGCCCAGAATATCGAAGGATTGTGATATAAGGAGAGTTGAAGTTCTTTCTTGAATCTACTCCTAAATGGCTAAGGAGTCTTCAACAAGCTCCTGTCTCTCTTTAGGCACCTGAAATCTTTCCATTGAGGAAGAGGGTTGAATAAAATCATCTCAGATATCCTTTCTAACAGTCTGAGATTGTATCCATGAGGGGACTTCAAAAAGTTATTGGTAAATTGAATGGAAAGATGTTTATTTTGGTGAAAAAATTTTGAAAAACCACGCAGCTTTTTTCTCCTTCTCTCCTCCTTCCCTTCCTTCCTTCATACCTTCCTTGTGCAGTAAGTATGCTAGCCAAGTTTAATGAAGAGGGTACAACTGACAGACAAGGGGGCCATCTTTGTAAAGAACTGAGAGACCAGTCTGTACTATGACTGGAGTTTTCATGGATATGAATATGGACTCTCCATTTCTTCTCTCCCATCCCTGTGGGAGATATCCCTGGGTGAAGTGCATCCTGCGTGTGGAATTCCTGAAATTCCTCCCAGAACTTCATAGTGAACCTCATAGCCTCTTCAGTGTGGGACTGGGAAGTTTCCCATAAGGTATCCCTAGGAGAGGGCTGGAATCCACCAACAAGTGTATGCAACAAGGGCAAGACTTTTGATGTCTGAATACTGGTCTGTTTCCAAGGCTTGCTTCTACATTTTCCCTCATTCCATTGCACAAAATAAATTCCCTTTTCTTCAAAAACTTTGGATTTTCTTCAGCCCTTCTTACACACATAGGCTAATGCCTACCTATCTACCTTACCATTCTTCCCTCAAGAGAAGTGACCCATGATCTTACAGGAGTAGCATGGGTGAAGCGCCGTCTTCTGTATTTTCTTTGACCTGGCATTGGGGTGTGGAGCTGTTTGTGGGCATTCTTCTCTTGCTGTCTGTCCTGTGGTACTTGAGGTGGCCTTGGAAAAGATTGTCCTGCCTAGTCCAGAGGACTGGGCATGTTGTCCAATGGGATAAGCTGGAAGCCCTGCCTCACAACTCTCTGGAGCTAGACAGCTTTTATTCTTTAGAGACAAAATGAACCAGTGCAGGGCCAACACTGTGGCTCAGTGGGGTAAAGCCCCCACCTGCAGTGCTCGCATCCCATATGTGTGTGGTTCAAGTCCTGGCTGCTCCTCTTCCAATCCAGCTACTTGCTATGTCCTGGGAAAGCAGTGGAAGATGGCCCAGATCCTTGGGCCGCTGAACCCTCATGGTTCAGACCTGGAAGAAGCTCCTGGCTACTGGCTTCTGATCAGCTCAGCTCTGGCCGTTGTCATTTGGGAAGTGAACCAGCAGATGGAAGACATTTATTTCTCTCTCTCTGACTCTACCTTTCTCTGTAACTCTTTCAAGTAAATAAAATAAATCTTTAAAAAAATGAACCAGTACATTAAAGACATTTGATATAAAGAGACACAGTAAGATAATGAGAGCTATCAAGCCAAAAAGAGACAACAACCAGGAGTTCCATGACCCGGTGCTAAGCCAGAAATTCCAGCTCTGTTTAACCCTGTTTGTCTTGACTTCATTCAGGAAATGCTGAATACAGTTTTATATCTGTCTAGTTGGATTGACCAAAATCAACAGTCTTGAAGCATGTCACAGACACCCCCTTGGGAAGCAGTTAGCATGTCTGAAGTCTACCCATTTTGAAGGACTGGGTTTGGCAAACATAGTGAGGGACCTTAGTCATAGCAGCCTGTACCTGGATAAAGGCTGTGTTTTGTTCTCTTTCCCAATGGAGGAGTCCCTGTTTTGGCTCACTCTTGACAGTCTTCTACAGAGACTTCCCCATACCTAGGTATTCATAACCTGTTAGAGAAATGCAGAAGTTGTCTTCAGATTGTAGGAGTAGGAATTTGCTGTGCAGCCTGTATTCTCTCTGGGGCCAGTCTCTGTTCCGCAGAGTGACGACGAGTCATAAATTGCTTCCTGACAGACTAGTTATTCTTTCTCCTTGGACACCTGTAGCCACATTCTGTTAGGAAGTTAAGGGCACTAGTCAGATGCCCAACATTGGAGTCTCAAGTAGGTTAACAGACTAGCAAATAAATAATCTCTTCAACCCCCTCAAGAGAGTCCCTTAGACCCTCCCCTCCAAGGGCCTGTCCAAACAGGTGGAGGCTCTCTGTAAATCCTTGTGACAGCATTGTCCTTGCAGTCTTTACACATTTCCATAAACTTTTTGAAGGCCTTTTGTATTCTAGCCTGTACTCCACTGAATGACATAATGACAGTTTAATGCTCAGTTATCTTAAGGGGTTACATGATGGTTAAATGGCCCCAGTTACACCTAGTGCAGAATCGATTCTCTTTATTGTATCATAAAGTTGGGAGTGGCCTAGACTGCCTATGCCTTCCTTTCCATCTGCTCCTGTGTGCCCTGTCGAGGCAGGCAGGCATCAGCCCTGCTTGTAGTACTTAGACAGCAGCTTGTGCTGTTTGCTTAAAAAACTGTGGGCAAAGGCATTTGGATAACAAGGTCATTTTAGTTGAATACTGTTATGTTATAGTTAGTTTTAAAGCTTTTGACAATTAAAGAAATCAGACAAGCTTTTGTGAATTACCAAACATTTTTAAAAATTATTATTGTTGGTGTAGTAAGGCCTGGTTTCGAGCCTCTGGTTATGGAAACAGTGTTAAATGTTAAAATAAATAAAGCAAATATATGCAAAGTCCAACTGCTTTACATTCTGTCTTCAGATTTGCTTGTGAAAGCACCCATGTATTAAATGGAAACGTTACAGTCTCTATGGGCAAAATTATCAATTATTGAAGTCTTAACAATCTTCAGAAGGTTACATATAAATGTAAACCTTGTAAGTCCTCAATTTAAATTTCAGTTCCTTCTATGCCATGTAATGTTGGCAAACTTAAACTGAAGAATGCATAGATTTGCCTTGTCTGAAAAAGAATTCATTGTTGAAGGGAGGACAGAAGTGTTTGATTAACAGACTGAACGACTCAGCCATTTATTGGAAAACCTTTCAATCCCAGGAAATGCTTATCTTAGAAATGCCACTTCCTTGCTGTGCTGACAGGCTCGCTTTCCTAACCATTGTGCCATTGGTATGGGAGTTTGCCATCACCAGGACTGCAGGCTTCAAACCTTTTGTAGTAAGCTCAATTCAATGGTCAATTAATTGATCAATGGCCTGATATTAGAGAAAAACACAAATACTTGGGCTGCTGTATCAGTTTAGCACAAGAATTGACCTTGTTGTGTGTAAATCTCTGTATAGACTGGGTCGTCTAAAGCACCATTGTAAGTATATGGTAATTTTTGGTGAGGTCACTTCATTTTTCCCAACCATAAACCTATTTTAAGTGTTTGGAGTTAGATCTTTCTGATTTTGTTAAAGTGATACATGCCTGATGAAAGTTAGGTTATGTCTTTTTCCTCCCTACTACTTGCTTTCAGGTTTATTAATGTCTATATTATTACCAGTACTTAACATGTTGATAGCCCCATGCTACATTCACTAGAGATATCTAGGAAATAAAAGACAGGCTTTGAGTATGAACATTAGTGGGGAAAAAATGAAAAATATGCATGATCTTCAAAAAGCTTACAGAAAATGCACATTATCTTTTATTTCAATGTTCCTGTGACCTTTTAGACGTACTCTTTTCTATTACCAGGCCACCTTGTGGTATGTGGCTGATAGAGTCCATTGCACCTCCCTGAAGGGAGAGATGCAGGTTGTTGTGTGAGAAGAGTACCATTATTGTATGTATTTTACAGGTGAGAAAACAGTATTAGAATGCTTACTCAGCCGGCGCCGCGGCTCAATAGGCTAATCCTCCGCCTTGCGGCGCCAGCACACCGGGTTCTAGTCGCGGTCGGGGTGCCGGATTCTGTCCCGGTTGCCCCTCTTCCAGGCCAGCTCTCTGCTATGGCCCGGGAGTGCAGTGGAGGATGACCCAAGTGCTTGGGCCTTGCACCCCATGGGAGACTAGGAGAAGTGCCTGGCTCCTGGCTTCGGATAAGCGCAGTGCGCCGGCCGCAGCGCGCAGGCCGCGGCGGCCATTGGAGGGTGAACCAATGGCAAAGGAAGACCTTTGTCTCTCTCTCTCTCTCACTGTCCACTCTGCCTGTTAAAAAAAAAAAAAAAAAAAGAATGCTTACTCAGCTTACTCCCAGTGACCCAGCTAGTGGTGAACTCGGAACTCTTCACTGCTGGCCCGAGTCACTTGCCACTGGAATGTTGGAGATCTCAGGATTCCAGTCTGCACTCTCTTCCTCTTTACCCTCTCTCTGCCTGGTGTCTTTCCTGCTTATGGCTTCTGGAACCATTTCTACCTGGTGATTTCCAGTTTCTATATTTTTTAACCTCACTTCTTTTTAAAATTCCCTAAGACATAGAAACTACACATGCACCATGACATCATTTCCAAATCCTAATGTGCTACTGTTCTTTGGAAATTGTTCATCATCCTGTATTCCCTTTCTCAGGAATCTACCATAATTGCATAATTGTGATTAAAAAATTAGGCACCTTATTCCTTTCCTCAATCCCCACTTCCACTGTGCTCTGCAGGGGCCCTGCTGATTCAGGGATCTCTCTGTTTCTCTCAAATCCATGCATTTCTCTCTTGCTCTCATGCTCTCTTTGCTTTGGTGCAGGCCTCAAAATGTTCTGCCTGGGTTAGTGCAAGAGTTTCTGCCTCAGTTTCTCCACTATCATTCACTTCCATGCTATAATCAGGGTGATCTTTATAAATAAAAAACCAATGAATGTTTACTTGCCTACTTACAACCCCATACTGGTGTCCTGCATGCGACATAAAGACCCTGCTCCTTAGCCTGTGGTTGGTGATCCTTCTCAGCCCGACCGCACAGACCCTCCTGCTCAAATCTATTATCTTTTTCCCCAAGTGAAGGATAATCTGTAGACACAGCAAACTCTGTGTCTGGTCATGGCGAAGCTGTTTGATGCCTTTTCCTTTACAGCTGTCAGTTACTGCACCTGGAATTTCCTTCCCTCATTTAACTAAAGGTGAATTTTTGTTGTTTCAAGAGGTCCCCCTAATGTCAAAGTTTGCATGAAGTTTCTTGAAGCCTGGAACACACTGCACATGTGTGTTAGCAGCTCTCTAAGGACTTTCCAATGTGTAGACATCTGTCTCCCTTAAAGCTTAGTAGTGGAGGGCTGCAGACTGGCAGAAATTGGGCATTTGTTGAATGACAAAATTGCTGAGAGTTTGTATTTGAGTTGTATTAATTTTCTCCTATCACTGTACAAATTCCCAGATGTAGTGGCTGAAACAATACACATTCACTGGGTGACAGTTCTGCAGGATTGCAGTCCGAGCTGGGTCTTCCATGAAGTTCTAAGTTGAATTGTGTTTCCTCTTTTTTTTCTCCTGATTTTTGTTTCTTCATCTGCTTTGTGAGGATAATAAGACCCAACCTGTCTTAAATCAGAAAAATTCTGGCTCACAAGACAGTGGCTTTCAAAAGTGAGGACACATTAGAAATTTCTGATGCTGCACTGGCTAATTTTGTAGCCACTGTAGACTTGAAATGTGGCTAGTCCAAATTGAGTTGTGCTAAACGTATTCAGTATATACAGGGTTTTGAACACAGTACATAAATTATGTAATTATATATAAAATATAAACTCATTAAAGTAATTTATTGATTACATTCTTAAAAGATAATGTTTTTGCTATACTTGGTTTGAAATATTAATATATAGTAATAAAATTAACTCACCTGTCATTTTCACATTTGTTTGGTGTGGCTACTAAACAATTTAAAGTGACATATTTAAAATCATTTTGTATTTCTGTTAAACAGAATTGTTCTACCATAAATATGTAGGTTCCCATCAGTTCTAGTTATCTGCTCCCATAATAAACCATCCCTAAACTTAGATGCCTAAAACAACATTTTAAAATCAGAGTTTGCTAGTTGTTGGCTGGAAGTTTCCTCAACTGTTCTTGTTTGGGATGTGTCACACATATTTGGTCAGATGGTCACAGAGACTATCACTTGGACTGGATATCTTCCTCCAGGTGCTCCTCCTTTTCTCCCTGTGGGTTTTCTCCGTGTGGCATCTCATTCCCCACTAGCATTCTGTGGCCTTTGTCCATTGAGGATTCTGGATTTCTTAAATCGAGCCCAAGGCTCCAAGGGAAGGAGATTGAAATGGCCAGACATGCTGATGCCTGGGCATGGGATTTCCGGAGCATGATTTCTTGCAGAATCTAATGTTCTAAGTAGGCAGAGATCTGTCCATGACCAAAGGCAGAGGGGGGCAAAGCTCCTTCTCTGATGAAGGAATGCCAGGCCCTTACAAGGAGGAGTGGGGTTATTTTGGACCATTTTGGGGATGTGGTGTAACACTCATCTCATTCACTAAGGTGATCGTTCAACTTGTCTAAGGTGGGATATCTATATCTTCATATTTCACAAAAATCCTCAGAGGCTACAATTGGAAGGACTCTTCCCCGGAGGTTTCATAAAAGATTTTATGTGTTGCAGGATTGCCTTAGAAGTTAATTCTTGGGGCTGGCACCATGGAATAGCAAGTTAAGCTACCACTTGTGTTTCCAGCATCCCATATGGGTTCATATCCTGACTGCTCCACTTCTGACCCATTTCCTGCTCATACACCTAGGAAAGCAGCAAAAGATGGCCAAAGTATTTGGACCCCTGCACCTATGTGGGAGACCTGGATGGAGTTCCAGGATCCTGCCTTCAGCTTGGCTTAGCCGTGGCTGGTATGGCCATCTGAGGGCTAACCAGCAGATGGAAGATTTCTGTCTCTGTCTCTCCCCCCACCCCGACTCTGTGTGTGTGTGCGTGTGTGTGTGTGTGCCTGTCTGTCTGTCTCTCTAACTTCCTTTCAAATAAATAAATCTTTATTAAACATGTTAATTCACATTCTTCTCAGCAGCACAAGAAAATTTCTCTAGGATAGACCATATATGAGGCCATAAAGCAAGTCTCCACAAATTCAAAAAAATCAAAATCATACTATGCATCTTCTGTGATCATAATAGATTGAAGCTTGAAATCAGCAGCTTGGGAATCTCTAGAACGTATGTAAACTCATGGAGACTGAACAACAAGCTCCTAAATGAGTAGTGGGGCATAGAAGAAATGAATAGAGAAATCAAAAAATTCCTGGAAATGAATGAAGATGACAAAATATCATATCAAAACTTATAGGATACAGCAAAAGCAGTATTAAGACAGAATTTTATAGCAATTGGTGCCTACATCAAGAAACAGGAAAGACATCAAATAAATGAGCTATCAGTGTATCTCAGGGACCTAGAAAAAAACCTTACAAAACAAATCCCAATTCATAGGAGAAAAGAAATAATTAAAATTAAAGAAGAAATAAAATTGAAACAAAAAAATTACAAAATAGCAGCAAAATGAAGAGCTAATTTTTTGAAAAAATTAACAAAATTGACACACCATTAGCCCAACTAAGAAAAGAGGGATAAGATCCATTTTAGTAAAATTAGAGATAAAAAGGAAATGTAAAAACAGATATCACAAAAATAAAAAGAGTCATCAGGAATTACTACAAGAGCTGTATGCCAACAAATTGCGAAACCTCGAAGAAATGGATAGATTCCTGGACGCATACATTCTACCAAAGTTGAGTCATGAAGACATAGAACACCTAAACAGACCAATAACCAAGATGAAGATTAAATCTGTAATAAAAACTCTCCCAACAAAGAAAAGCCCAGGTCCTGATGGCTTCACTACTGAATTCTACATTTAAAGAAGACCTAACTCCAATTCTTCTTAAGCTATTCAGAGTAATTGAAAGGGAGGATATCCTCCCAAACTCCTCCCAGGAAGCCAGCATTACCTTAATTCCTAAACCAGAAACAGAAACAACAGAAAAAAGAGAATTATAGACCAATGTCTCTAATGAACATAGATGCAAAAATCCTCAACAAAATACTAGCCAGTTGAATCCAATGATACAACAGAAAGATCATTCACTTGGACCACATGGGATTTATCGCTGGTATGCAGAGATGGTTCAACATCTAAAAATCAATAAATGTGATACATCACAGTAACAAATTGAAGAACAAAAACCATATGATTATCTCATACACAGAGAAAGCATTTGATAAAATACAACATACTTTTATGATGAAAACCTTAAGCAAATTGGGTATAGAAGAAACGTTCCTCAACATAATAAAGGCAATTTATGACAAATTGACAGCTAGCATCCTATTGAATGGGTAAAAATTGGAGGCATTCCCATTAATATCCAGACAATGATGCCCACTCTCGCCATTGCTATTTAATATAGTTTTGGAAGTTTTAGCCAGAGCCATTAGACAAGAAAAATAAATCAAAGGGATACAAATTGGGAAGGAGGAAGTCAAACTATCCCTGTTTTCTGATGACATGCTTCTATAAAGGGGACCCAAAAGACTCCACAAAGAGATTTTGGAACTCATAAAAGAGTTTGGTAAAGTAGCAGGATATAAAATCAACACACAAAAATCAATAGCCTTCATAAACACAGACAATGTACCAGCTGAGAAAGAACTTCTAAGATCAATCCCATTCACAATAGCTACACAAAAATTTAAATACCTTGGAATAAATTTAACCAAGGATATTGAAGATCTCTATGATGAAAATTATAAAACATTAAAGAAAGAAATAGAAGAAGACATAAAAAAGTGGAAAAACCTTCCATGTTCATGGACTGGAAGAATCAATATCATCAAAATGTCTATACTACAAAAAACAATTTATAGATTCAATGTGATCCCAATCAAAATGCCAATGGTGGTCCACAGATCTAGAATAAATGATGCTAAAATTCATATGGAAACAAAAGAGACCCTAAATAGCTAAAGCTATCTTAAACAACAAACACAAAGCTGAAAGCATCATAACACCAGATCTCAAGACATACTACAGGGCAATTATAATCAAAACAGCCTAGTTCTGAAACAAAAACAGACGTATAGACTGCTGGAACAGAATAGAAACTCCAAAAATCAATCAAAACATCTACAACCAACTTATCTTTTACAAAGGAGCAAAAATCAATCCCTGGAGCTGTAACATTCTCTTCAACAAATGGTGCTGGGAAAACTGGATCTCTGCATGCAGAAATATGAAAGAAGACTCCTACCTCACACCTTACACAAAAATCCACTCAATGTTGATCATAGGCCTAAATCTATGATGTGACACCATCAGACTACTAGAGAACATTGGGGAAACCCTACAAGACATTGACATATGGAAAGACTTATTAGAAAAGACCCCAGAAGCGCCAGCAATCAAAGATAAAATTAACAAATGGGAGTATATCAAACTGAGAAGCTTCTGTGTGACAAAAGAAACATTCAGCAAAGTGAAGAGGCATCCAACAGAATGGGAGAAAATATTTGCAAACTATGCAACTGATAAAAGATTAATTTCCAGAATCTATAAAAATCTATTAAAAAAAAACTCAACAACTACAAATCAAACAACCCAGTTAAAATTTCCAGAATCTATAAAAATCTATTAAAAAAAACCTCAACAACTACAAATCAAACAACCCAGTTAAAAAATGGGCAAAGGACCTGAACAGACATTATTCAAGAAAAGAAATTCAATGGCCAATACACACATGAAAAAATTGATCAGGATCACTAACCATCAAGGAAATGCAAATCAAAACCACAATGAGGTTTCACCTCACCCCAGTTAGAATGGTTCTCATACAGAAATCAACAAACAACAAATGCTGGCAAGGATGTGGGGAGAAAGGTACACTAACCCACTGTTGGTGGGAATGTAAACTGGTGCAGCCACCATGGAAAACAGTATGGAGATACCTCAAAAATCTGAATATAGACGTACCATTTGTCCCAGCTATCCAACTCCTGGGAATTTATCCAATGGAAATTAAATCAGCATGTGAAAGAGTGATCTGTACCCCCATGTTCATTTCAACTCAATTTACAATAGCTAAGATATGGAATTGATGAGATGTCCATAAACTGAAGAAGAGATAAACAAATTATGGTATATATACACTATGGATTACTACATAGCAGTCAAAAAAAAAAAAATGAAATCCTGTCCTTTGCAACAAAATGGATGCAATTGGAAACCATTATATTTAGTGAAATAAGCCAGTCACAAAAAGACAAATACCATACGGTCTTTCTGATCTGTAGTAACTAATTAGTACCTAAAAGGTAATCCATAGGTGAAACTGACACCTTGAGATGCGATGATTTTGAATTGTCCGTGTCCTGACTGTTGAGGAACAATGCTTTTCTTGTTTGTTTTTGTTCTTTTTTCTTCATTCAGTGAACTCTCTATTTAATGTAGGGTTAATTTTATGAGCATAAAATTAACTGAAAACAGATCTTTGTAAAAAATAAGAATAAAAAAGGAAGGGAGTGTATGGGTGAGAAGGAGGTAAGAGGGAAGAATCTCTATGTTCCAAAGTATAAATATATTAAATGCATGAAATTTGTATTCCTAAACTAAAATAAAGCACACACACACATACACATATATACACATAAAATAAGTAAGAATGATTTTGAAACCACCATTGCTCTTGATGCAGTGAGCATCACTGAGGGATGGAAGTCAGAGTTCCATGTGTTAAACAATGAACTAAACTATTAATGCAACCTGTAGCCTCAGGAGAGAACATTAGGGCATGTGTGTGTGTGCGTGTGCCTATGTCTGTTTTTGCAGTGGGACTGGTGCTCAGAAGAAAACAGGCACTACAGGCAGCCTGCATGGTTTGAATTCCACTAAGGGAAACTTCTTAACTTCATTTGCTTTTATGCCCACACATACAAAATGAGGCACAATAAATCCATATGGTTCTAGTGAGGGTTAAGTAAATCAACACCCATAAAGTATTCAGATCAGTGTCCAATGGCTCATGTCTGCACTCAACTAAACTACATTTAGTTTTATTTCTTCAGAACTGCTTGTGGCTTAGGTTGGTTTATCTTTTCTCTCTCTCCTTCTCACCTTCTCTTCCTGTCTCCAGGGAAGTGAAAAAAAGAACTGAGGAGGAGGACAGCAAATCCATCGCCAACCTGAGTGGGACCAGTTCCAAAAAGTCAGCCCAGATGAAGAATTGTTGCAGTGGTTAAAGACCAAATGGCTTTGGCCTGTGAAGTCGTCATTCCAGCTTACTAAATCCGCGTGTCTTGTTTGGTTCTTTGCTGAGTGGTGCATACTCCTGACACAGTCCTGCAGAGGGTATAGCCTGGGAAGTCAGAACCATGCTCTTGGGTCTGTCCGCAACCTTGACTCCTTTCTGTATCTCAATGAGCGATTTGGACCTTCAGGTTAAATAGACTTGTCCTGTCCTTACAGAGCCTTGAAATATCATGGGTATGTGTTTGAATGCAGTTTAAAAAAATCACATGCTCAGATCAAAGCTTTAGAAGAAACTCAGTGGCCTAATCAGATTCATGTGATAGCTGACATTGTCATAACCTAGGACAATGCTCACCTAAAATGTTTGATACTAGAGTACTAGTAAAAGGGAGTTCTCATCCTAGCCTTGCCGTTAACCAGCCTTGTGATCTTGGACATGTCGCCAGCCTATGTTGGATCTGTTTCTTCATCTGCAAAGCATGCAGCTTATCCTCAAAGGCCCTGCAGGCCTTGGTGCCTCTCAGAGTCTCTGAAATTTCAAGCACCAGGGAAAAGAGCACAAGGACCCACAGTTCCTAAAGAACTCTTAGTTATTCCTGAGGTTTTTTTTTTATTATCAGAATATTGGTCTTTCTCTCTTCTGAAATAAGAACAGAATTTAATTAAGAAAAAATGGAATGTTTTAGGTTCCAGTGGAAACTGAAAAATTTATTTTTATACTTATAAAGGAAATATATTTGTTGTATATTTAAAGAAGGTATTTTATAACGTTGCAAATGTATAAAGTCCGCGGTTTACAAAGTGTTAAAATTCTAATGGAAACATGTAAGTACAATGCCTAGAAAAGTGGTCTCTCTTTGCTTAAAAATGCATACCAGCCAGTGGTTGCCAGGAGCTGAGGAAAGAGAGGAACTGAGAGTGACAGTTAATGGGTATGTCTTCGAGTTAGAATGGTAATGGTAATGATCACATAACTTTTTAAATGAAGTAAAGGCCACTGAACTGTATACTTCAAAAGTGTAAATTTTACAGTGTGTGAATTACTCTATTTCACTTTAAAATATTAGCACTTAGAATGATTCCACATTTGGCCATATGAACATATTCATGCCTATTTCAAGCATTCCCCTGGTTTCAACGTGTAATCTGCCAAATAATGCAAATCCTCTAACTCCCCAGTTGCAGATGATGTTCTCCGTAAGTGTCCTGGAGGCTCACGTCCAAGACCAGATGGCTCCATCAGTTTGGTTTCTGAGGAGAGCAGTCGATGGTGATGGTGGAGTCGGAGTGTGTGCAGGAAAGACTGATGGCACGCAAGCCAGGAAAGAGAGTGGCTGGGCTCAACTCAGGTTGACCAAACCATAGCATTTGGTCTTTCATTTTACATGATAAGCGACTCATCATTTTCAATGGCCTGCATGGTCTTACTCTCTTTCTAGAGCCTGCACTACCTCCCCAGACATCCTCACTGAAATGTCTCTGAGAGCCAGTGACATTGCCTTTCAGTGACCTGAAGCAATCAAGTTGTTCATAAGATATTTGAACTTACATTTGTTCCTATGGATACAGCTTGCTGAAAAACTCAAATAATGAATATTATTTATTATATAAGTTAACATTTCTTTAGGTTCAATTAAAGCAATTTCATATAGCAGCCTTTTTCCTTTTATGATTTTTATCATCAAACTTTAAATCACTTAAGCCTCGATTTTTATAAATGGAAAGTGACCAAGATACATTACACACAACGATTATAAATAACCACAACACTGGCTTTTAAAAGTGTGACCTCTCCTTACTGAAATATTTTGTATTTTTATTATTGAAAAGTTGACTCTACCCCTCAGTAACTCTGCCATGAACTCCTGTTCCTTGTTTTGTTTGGTTCCAGTAAAAAATAGATGTTTGCCCAAAAAGAATGCCATGCTTATAGAGCATTGTCAAAATAAACATGAGAGTGTGGGAGCCTGGCTATATATATATATATATATATATATATATACACACATACACACATATTATAAATATATTTGTGGCAAGGTGAAACAATTGCTGTCTGCCTCAGGCATCTTTTGAACCCAGATTAGATCGGATCTGATATTTATGTGTTGCTATATGGAACACATGTTTGGGTTTTGGTGCCATTGCTCAAAACTGTAATAGTATAAGGTTGTTGTTGTTTTTTTTTTTTTTTTTTTTTTTTTGACAGGCAGAGTGGACAGTGAGAGAGAGAGACAGAGAGAAAGGTCTTCCTTTGCCGTTGGTTCACCCTCCAATGGCCGCCGTGGCCTGCGTGCTGCGGCCGGCGCACCGCGCTGATCAGATGGCAGGAGCCAAGTGCTTATCCTGGTCTCCCATGGGGTGCAGGGCCCAAGCACTTGGGCCATCCTCCACTGCACTCCCAGGCCACAGCAGAGAGCTGGCCTGGAAGAGGGGCAACCGGGACAGAATCCGGCGCCCCGACTGGGACTAGAACCCGGTGTGCCGGCGCCGCAAGGCGGAGGATTAGCAAGGCGGAGGATTAGCCTGTTGAGCCACAGCGCCGGCAAGGTTTTTTTTTTTTTTTAATATTTACTTATTTATTTGAAAGGCAGAGTTACAGAGAGGCAGAGGCGGAGAGAGGTCTTCCGTCTGCAGGTTCACTCTCCAGATGGTAGAAATGGCCTGAGCTGCACCGATCTGAAGCCAGGAGCCAGGAGCCAGGAGCTTTTCTGGGTTGCCCACATGGGTGCAGGGACCCAAGTCTCTGGGCCATCTTCTACTGCTTTCCCAGGCCATAGCAGAGAGCTGGATCAGAAGTGGAGCAGCCAGGACTTGAACCAGCACCCATATGGGATGCTGACACTGCAGGCAGGAGCTTTACTCACTATACCAAAGCCGCTGGCCTCAATAGTCTAAGTTTTATCCTATTACCTTTATTTATTTCCTCCGAAGTGTTTCTTTATATATTTGTCTTATAATATGTAAATAAGAGTGTATCTTTAATACAGAAGTATTACCGTAGTATCCACCTCCACAGTGTACTACCAGTGCACCCAAATTGATTAGCAGATTTCATAGAGGGCTTTGATGGATAAACTAATCAATGTTAACTGCTTGAACCTGGATAAATATTTGGCCCTGAAATCCAGAATTATAGCTCTGGTTAGCAATCTTGTTTAAAGAAAAACTACTTAAAGCTCTTAGCTGCATTGCAGGGAATCATGATTATTACCCACATTTTTACATCAAAGAGACCTCAGATTAAAGTGTGTTTTTGATAAGGACAAAAATATTTAATGCTTTTATCATAGACTTTATTTGAAATATTTGCATATTCCTATGGAAGTAACTCACCTTGTCTCTATTTTTCCTTTGAGAGATTTTAAAATTGCAATTATACTACTTTCCTTTTTTGTGTATCCTGACACATTGGATAATATTTTAATTTCATTATAGAAAATAATGTTGGATAAGGAGACATTTTTCACTGTTAACTTCAAGCCCTGTGCATTTTCATAATTTATTTTTCCATGTGCTGCTTTATATGACGTATGTGACATTTGATTATTTAATACTAGACATGATTTGCATAAACCCAAGTTGCACGGCTGTACTGCCGATGATAAAATTGAGGTTAAAGATAAAGATTTATTTTCATATTTGACTTCAGAATGATAGTTTTTGTGGGCTTTTATTGTATGTGTATATAAGAAATTTCCTATGTGTATATTAAGTAGGCCTCTGAGTATTGAATAATTGTTTTATGATTTTGATTTATATGGTTTACATTTTCGTAGTATAGGCCATATTTCGTTTATACTGTTTATTTCTCTTCAACCCATTAATAATTATACGATAAAGTATAATTTTATAGCAATGCAAATGTCTAAGGAACTACAAATATTTTATGCCTTGTAAATCCAATAAAGCGTGCTTCCATTGGCCTTTGGGGTGTTTCCTTCAGCTTTACTGCAGAGATCCCTGAAGTAATTTTAATTCTAGGTTGTGTGTGCATGAAACTTGTCTTTCCAGGCCATGGCAGCCAGCTGCTAGGAGAGACGAATGACCATGTTGTGCAGCCCTGTGGCGCAGCAGTCACCTTAGCCGACAGGGCAGCAGGTGCACCAGCTTGAAGCATGAGAGCCGCGAATAGTGAGGCTCTTTGCTGGAGAATTTCAGGATGTGCTCTGGCCATCCTCGCGATTTCTGACAGATGAGGTGCTTTCTCTGACACGAACCTCCATCCCCCCACCTCCCACACTGCCGAGCTAACTCCTCCAGCACTTTCCCTAAACCCCCAAACTTGAACGAGGCTGCCTGCTCTGACTTTTGCAGTACTCTTTAAATTTACATCATCCTTGTTGCCCTTGTACAAGTTTCGTTAGACCATGTGTCCCTTGCCCATACCTACCTTGTCTACTGCTACTTCTCTTCTGTCCTGCAGTGTTTAGTACTTTAACACTACATTGCTGAGTAGATGAACAAAGAATTAACTGGTTAAATAAGGCAGGCATTGCTGAGATGTTCTATAGACATACACAAACACAGACACAATAACCATGGAAAATAAATATAAACAGAGACACACAGACACAATAATCATGGAAAGTAGACATTTTTAGTGATTATTTATGCATTTTATCTTATTTGAAAGGCAGAGCAACAGAGGCAGAATCTTCCATCCACTCCTTCACTCCTCAAATGCCTGCAACAACCAGGACTTTGGGGCCAAAGCCAGGAGCCTGGAACTCCATCTAGGTCACCCACTTGGGTGGTAGGGGCCCAAGTACTGAGCCATCACCTGCTGCCTACCAGGATGTGTTAGCAGGAAACTGAATTGGAAGCAGGGTAACCAGGACTCGAACCCAGGTGCTCCAGTATGGAAGCAGGCATCCCAAGCAGCAGCTTAGCTTGCTGTGCCATGACACCTGCCCCATAGGCAGCACATTTTAATGTCATATAGGTTCGCCCTCAGCCTGCCTGGATTTGATCCTGGCCTCATACCCACTGGTACAGTAAGTGTTGGCAAGGGTCTGTAAGCCTCTGTGAACCCTAGCTTCTTCATTTGCGAAATAAGAAAAAATACTAGTGGCTTTATAAAGTTGTTATGAGGATTATGAGTCAGTGTATATAAGGGACTTGGAATAGTACCTGACACTTCTACCATTTTGATCAATTAGGAAAAAAAAGTTTTGAAATACCATTGGTGGCAAGGGCCTCAATCAGGACTCTGGTCCTGCCTTCAGTGAGTAACAACTCCAGAAGTTTGCCAGGTTGCCTTGTATAGAGGCTGGGGCATTGAAAAGAATCCTGATGTATCAATGGACACAATTTAACCAAAAGTGAGAACCTGAGAGTTAGAAGGGAAAAATGTGAATGGAATAATTAGCTTCTCCATTTATTAATGGTTGGTGGAATCCAGTGATTGAAGGTGGGTGGGAAGATGACACACTTGGTTCAGCAGTTGAATCACTGCTTGGGATGCTGCTATCCTTATCAGAGTGCCAGGGTTGAGCCCCAGGTACTCCACTTCCAATGCAGCTTCCTGCTCATGCACTGCAGGTGATGGTTCAAAGTGCTTTGGTCTCTGCCTCCCACATGGGAAACCTGGATTGAGTTCCTGGCTCCTGGCTTTAGCCTGGCCCAGCCTTGCTGCCTAGCTGTTGTGAATATTTGTCCATTCACTGGTTTGCTCCCCAAATGGTTGTGACATCTGGGCCATTGCTGGGGCTAGGCCAGGCCAAAGACAGGAGTCATGTAGTTCTCTCACATAGGTGGCAGGGGTCAAAGCACTTGGGCCAATTTTCACTGCCTTTCCCGAATGTATTAGCAGAGAGCTGGATTGGAAGTGGAACAGCTGGGACTCCAATCAGCACTCCAGTATAGGATGCTGGTGTTACAAACTTCAGCTTCACCCCCGAGTGACAATGCTGACACCTAATGTTCTACCATTTACTGTTAATCTCTTCATGGTCGGTCATTCCAGAAATGGGTATTTTACCCTTTACATGAAATCCAAAAGTTTCTTCACAGGGTATCTAAAGCTGTCTGTAGTGCTGCTCCTGCCGGCCTCCAGGTGATTAAATCAGTAGTTACTCAGACCAGCTGTGTCCGGTGCACTATTCTGCCCCGTGGGAAGGCAGCCTGTCAGTGAGACTACACCCTGGTGGAGGTCAACAACAAAGTTGCATACAAGCAGAGAAGGTCCACATCTGCCTTCTCCCGCCTTTCTCCATCCTAAAGTTGACATTCAGGTGCAGGAAACTTCCTCAAACGTGCCATTCTGTTGCTCACCACCAACCTTTTACTCAGTAAAAATCTGCATTCTGCCTGATTCACTGATGTCCACTCAAGTTTGCCCAGCTCCACATGCTGCACAGCTCAGTTTGGGCCATATCGTCCCAGCAGCTCTGCCCAAGCCCAAAGTCTGAGCTACACACTCTCTTCCATGCAGAGCTGTCCCCAGTGCCCAGCACAGCACTTCATCAGACCTGCTTGTCATAATCACCTTATCATGTGTCTGGCATGTCACATGATCTGGCATGTCCCATGAAACTTGACTGGGGGATAAGTTACCCCCACCCCAGACAAACACTCCAGGAGGCTCAACAATTCTGATCCTTCATGGTCAAGAACTTGAGTTTTCCATGACACTGACCTCAATAAACGGCATAAGGTTGTAAAGGAAGTGAATGGTGTTGAAAACTGTTTCCAAAATATTTTTTAAAATTCCATGAGAATAGCAGTATTTATGCTGCTTTATTGGCACGTCAAGCTACAAGATCTGATGATATTCAGAAGCAATGGGTGGCAGGCCTATTAATGGCTGATCTGTACGGTGATCTGCCCTCAAGGAGACCCAACAGGCCAGTCCACTGCAGTGGCTTTCAATGTGGTAAGTCTGGGCTTCAGCAGAAGTCAGCTTGTGAAGAGCCCTGGCAGCTCTGCCAAGAGTTGGGTCACTGGAAATGGACCTGCCCTGGAGTCGAAGGATGCCCAGGTCAGAGCCACAGATCTTATTGGCCCCAAGCTGAAAAGCCCTTCACTCAGCCCAACTTCCAAAGTGACCACTGCAGCTGAGGGGATGGTCAAGTAGGGTCAGCAACATTGCAGGCAGAACTGTAAATTTCTTGTTAGAGATGCCCCCTGCCTTTACCTGGCCAGCTCTCCTCCCAGGCCAGCCAAGTAATGAAAGTCAACAGAGTGCCTTCCCCTAGGAGGTTCACACCTCCCTTAGGATATACGCCATGTGAAGAGATAGATAGGTCTGGGCCTCTTAACTTACAAGGCCTAAAGCCCACCAGATTATTATCAAGCCCCTTCTATCAGGTTCTATTTGCCTCTCAATCAGAAAACTTAATTGTAGCTTAGACAACACCTTTCTTAGCTCCTCTAATAATGACTCTGTCCTTTGTTCTAGACCCTGTCTAGTACACTTGGGCCTCATTCCTTTGTAATCATAACCTCTACTCTACCACCAATGGCTCTACTCCCAACCTATGTGTACTGATGGTCCTCTTCCCCACTTAATGCTGTATAATTGTTCAGACCTGGTAAATGCCACTCTTAGGATCATTGGTTACTATCCTCACCCTGTCTTTTATGACCTTGTCTAAATATGATCAGAGTCGGGGAACTTGGAAGGCTTCCATAGCCTTGGCAACTCATGACGACAGCCTAGGGTGGTTACTGGTGCCATAAACTAGAGTGTCAATTTGTTGGGTCAACAACAGGAGCCACTGTGCGCTTGCTCCTGATGTGGGATCTCTGTCCTTAATGTACTGTACATTTTGATTTAATGCTATAACTAGTACTCAAACAGTATGTTTCACTTTGTGTTTCTATGTGGGTGCAAACTGTTGAAATCTTTACTTAATATATACTAAATTGATCTTCTTTATATAAGCAGAATTGAAAATTAATTTTAATGTGAATGGAAGGGGAGAGGGAGCGGGAGAGGGGAGGGTTGCGGGTGGGAGGGAAATTATGGGAAGGGGAAGCCATTGTAATCCATAAGCTGTATACTGGAAATTTATATTCATTAAATAAAAGTTTAAAAAAAAAAAAAAAAAGAAAAGTGTTGTGGAAGCAAAAAAAAAAAAAGATCTGATGATAGGTCAGATGCCCTTTGACATAGTGATGAAAGTAAACTTTGTTTCAAGACATCGAAAGCAATACAATGTGAATTGTAAATACTTGGGATTTCTGTTGGTGACATGGTCTCAGGTACAGATAATACTGTCAGAGTTTATTATCAGCATTTTATGGTAGATGCTAAATTTCAGATAGAACTCAGTGAAAATAAACCTACAACTTTCCCATCCAAGATGGAAATACAGATTTTCATCTCTATAGACCCAATGGGCCTGTGAGGCCAAGTTAAAAATCCCTACCCTGAGTGAGGAACATATACTATGCTTAAACTGCAAACACAGTATAATGGGATGATAATCTAATGTAATAGTCAAAATTGCAAGCTTGACTTAGCAGTATTGTCATCCTCCCCCAGCTCAGGCCTATCTCAGCCTGGAAGCTCACTGGGGACCGTGGATGTGAACTGCTCACCCCATTCTTGATCTGTAGCTACTGACAGTTTCTTGAAAGCTTTAAGTAAGAGGATGATGGTGCTAACATCATACATGCTGTTTTATACCACTGCAAGATTAATCTCTTGGATGAAAAAGAGTACACGTGGCCACCAGTCCTTGACCTTCAGATGAATTCAGGAAGGTTAAGCAAAATGTAACCTTTGCTAAAATGTGTGTCAGCCTACATGCTGACTACCTGTGGCTCTGAAACTTGCCTGGTTTAATTAGACCTCCTAGAGTCACAAGCACCAAGAGAGGAAGCAAGAAAAGATACAAAGCCCTCAAAATCAAAACAAAAGTAGGGGCCAGCGCTGTGGCAGCAGCGGGTTAATGCCCTGGGAAGCGCCAGCATCCCATATGAGCGCCGGTTCGAGACCCAGATGCTCCACTTCTGATCCAGCTCTCTTCTATGGCCTGGGAATGCAGTAGAAGATGGGCCAACTCCTTGGGCCCCAGCACTCGCGTGGGAGACCTGGAGGAAGCTCTTGGCTCCTGGCTTCGCATTGGCGCAGCTCCGTTGTGGCCAACTAGGGAGTGAACCAGCGGATGGAAGACCTCTCTCTATCTGCCTCTCCTCTCTCTGTAGCTCTGACTTTCAAATGAATAAATCTTTAAAAAAAAAAAAAGTAAAACAAAGTCATCCAAATGCGAAACATCTATACATTGGCACAGTGTGTGGAAGATCAAGGATAATCTGGTCAAGAATCTGAAATATTGAATGATCTGAATGATTCATAGGTTGAGATGGCATATCCTTTATCGCTTACCTAACACTAGAATGATATGAAGTCCCAACCTGGGGAGAGAGTGAAGGGAGCACCATTTGCAGAGGCTTGCTGGTCCAGCCTGGCAGTGTGGCTCGAGAGAGCTGTCATCACAGCGTGCTGTTGTTCAGTCTTCCTGTCTGAGGACAGAGTGCTCAGGGCAGCCTGACCCAGATTCTTACCTGTCCTTTTCTGGACGTGCGAAGTACTGACAAAGTTCCTCCTTCCCTCTCACGCCCTGCTGCTTAACTCGATGCACCACCTCAAAGCACTGTTTTTACCTTGCCAGTGAGATGGCGGTAGGCCATGGGGACGAAGCAAGAAGGAAAGAAGAGAAGCAGCACCGTGCTGCACGTTTTCCCTGCTGACCACACGGCCAGATGTCCGGTGCTCAGCTCACACCAGAGTCTTCGCATATTTCCCCTCTCTGAAGCCAAAGAGGAATCTGTCACAAAATCAACCAACATGTACAGAGTGTCTCACAAACTCCTAGGAAGCTAAAATCAAACTTTTGCACAGAAATACAGGGGAAAAATTGAAGGGAAAGAGGAGGAGGGAAGAGGGGAGTTGGTGTTCTATGGAACAGAGTTGGGAGACAATAGGTATTTAAATTTCATTTAAAAACATTTCAGTCACGTGGCTATATTTTTGGTAGCTATAGACAAATGGGTCTTCACAACAGTACTTGACATTTTTTTTTTTTTGACAGGCAGAGTGGATAGTGAGAGAGAGAGACAGAGAGAAAGGTCTTCCTTTTTGCCGTTGGTTCACCCTCCAATGGCCGCTGTGGCCGGTGTATCTCGCTGATCCGAAGCCAGGAGCCAGGTGCTTTCTCCTGGTCTCCCATGCGGGTGCAGGGCCCAAGGACTTGAGCCATCCTCCACTGCCTTCCTGGGCCATAGCAGAGAGCTGGCCTGGAAGAGGGGCAACCGGGATAGAATCCGGCGCCCCAACCGGGACTAGAACCTGGTGTGCCGGCGCCGCAAGGCGGAGGATTAGCCTGTTAAGCCACGGCGCCAGCTAGACATTTCTTGACTAATACCACATGGTAGACATTTGTCACTTTCTTTCCTAGCAGCATCTGAATACCCTGTTTCTTTACGGGGAATCCCACGCCACATTAGTGGGAAGCAGAACCCTGTATATCTTAAAGATTTAAAGAGAAGCTTATAGGAACAAACACTGCCTTTTCCTTTACCCTAAGACCTAATGGTAGGTATAAAACTTCGACTTAGCTCATGTGATGCTTCCACTGAGCACCTGGCTCTAATGGAGGATAAAAACTTGAATGGCAGTTATTAAATCACTCACACCACAGTGATGTAGCAGGAGGCAAGTGATGAGAACATCTTTATTTTCATAACAATTTTCATGGTTTCTTATTTACTTGAGAAGCAGAGTTATAGAGAGAGAGAGAGCTTTCATCTTTTGGTTCACTCACAATTGGCTGGGGCTAGGCTAGGCTGGAACTACAGCCAAGTCTTCCTTGTGGGTGGCAGGAGCTCAAGTACTGGGGCCATCCTCCACTGCCTTCCCAGGCATATTAGCATGGAATTGGATTAGAAGTGGAACTGCCAGGGCTGGCGCCGTGGCTCACTAGGCTAATCCTCCACCTGTGGCACCGGCACACAGTGTCTAGTCCCGGTCAGGGCACCGGATTCTGTCCCGGCTGCTCCTCTTCCAGTCTAGCTCTCTGCTGTGCCCTGGAAAGGCAGTGGAGGATGGCCCAGGTCCTTGGGCCCTGCACCCACATGGGAGATCAGGAGGAAGCACCTGGCTTCTGGCTTCGGATCGGCGCAGCGCACCGGCCACAACGCGCCGGCCATAGTGGCCACTTGGGGGGTGAACCAACAGAAAAAGGAAGACCATTCTCTCTGTCTCTCTCTCTCACTGTCTAACTCTGCCTGTCAAATTAAAAAAAAAAAAAAAGAAGTGGAGCTGTCAGGGCACAAACCGGTGCCCCTATGGGATGCCAGCATTGGAAGCAATGGCTTAACCTGCCTAACCTGCTGTTAGAACACTGACCTCTGTAGTGATTTTTATCTATTCAAATGGCATAGATACGGAGGTGGAAATTAACAGAAAGATTTCCCATTCACCCCCCAAATATCCACAACAGATGGGCAGGCCATGTCAAAGCTGGGATCCAGGAGCTCATTCCAGGTCTTCCACATAGGTGGCAGGCACCAAAGTATCTGCTGCCTTCCAGGGTGTAGATTAGCAAAAAGCTGGGATCAGAAGCAAAGTGTGGACTCAAGTCCAAGTGCTCTCATAGAGGATGTATCCCAAGCAGCATCTTAACTACTGTGCCAAATGCCTGCCCCAGTGGGCACTGATTAGACTCCAGCCTCCTTAGGGCCTGGCCTTAGCTGTGTTCTCACCGAGGGTCTAGTTTCCCTTGGTTCTGCTCATCATCTATAACCCAGACTGGATTCTTAGGCCTTCCCACTGATTCTGTGAATTACCTAATCCCTTTGATATTTTCTACTAAAGTTCAAAAATAAAGAATGTAAAGTCCATTTGTCCCTATGCTTTGTTTACATGTGATGTCCCTTAAATTTTAATATCAAAAAGTGAAAATAGTAATTAGATATAATAACACTTATTTTGTCTACTTGATCTGCATTATTTTCTTATTGCTGAACTTACAAATTGCCACAAACGTCTTGACTTAAACCCCCATGGTTATCTTAAAGTCTGAAAGCCAGGAAGACAGAAATGAGCCTTCTGGGTTCCTGTCAAGGTGTTGGCAGGTGGCATCCCTTCTGGAGGCTCTAGAGAACAATCCATTCCTTGTCTTCTCCAGCTTCTAGATGCCGCCTGAGTTCTGCCTATGGCCCTGTCCAGCAATGGGGTCATCCCAACCTGTCATCACATCCCTTCTCCAACTCGCCTGCCTCTTTCTTTGTCTTAGAAGGGCTGTTTGACTACACTGAGATCTAGGCCTAACCAGGTTTTTTTTTAATCTCATATCTGCTGGTCTTTTCATTCCAAGTGAACAGTTACTAAAGACAGGACTCAGGAAAAGTACAAGATACAGAGTCCAGTTGACTTGGACTCTGTTGAGTTGAATCCTAGCTCTCTTCCCCTTATCAAACATAATTCAGTTTATTTTTCAATTAAAAAGTAGTATTATTAAAGAACAAAATTCTGCTTATTGTGTGGAGCAAATAGTCTGTAGACAATGGGTGCTTCATCAATGGGACAGTATCTCAGACTCCAATCCGGATGTCTTGGTTTCCAGAACATTTCCCCTTTGTGAAATGGCCCATTGTTATATACATGATGCAAGAAATCCTAATCAATGTTAATCAATTATTATCTCAGTTTTTAGCTTTCATTACAAGAAAAAATGCATGCTAAAAATAAAACAGTATATTGCTTTTCTTAATCATCGGCTTGGCAAGTTCAAAAAGCTTGATAATAAATTGTGTGGCTAAGTATCTGAGGAAGCAGGCATACTTACAGTTTGGAGTATTAACTTGTATTATCTCTTCGAAGTATCCCTCCCAGTTTAAAGTATACATACACAAAAATCTAGCAGAGTCATTTTTATGGATAGGTGCACACACCCCCAAAATTTACTGTCATCACCATAATATCTATTATAGTTTGGACACATTTTAAAAAGTGAGTTAAATAAATAATAGCACAACTACACAATGAAATATTGTCAATCCATCCAGAAGAATGAACCAACTCTACACATATTGTTTCTAAGGTATACTGTTAAGTGCAAAAGAAAGGTACAGACTGACATGCATCCCATAACATAGTTCATGATGTAAAGAACATGGAATCACACATGTTCATATATGTGTGGGCTATTTCTGGAAGGATACAGAAAAAATTTAAGGGAGGGGAATTAGAGAACTGGGGGACCAGAATGAGAACAAAATTAGCACTCTGTACTCTTTGGAACCTTTTCAGATTTGTTCCTGGTACCTATATTACCTATTTTTAAAAATAAACACAAAAGCAAAAAGAAAGTCCAACCATGCAAAACACGTGTGTCTCAGTGCTGGCACAGCTTCCTCCCTGCCCATCCACTCCTCTGGGGCCCTCTGATCTCTTGAGTCCTCACCTCGGTTCTCCCTCCTGATTCCCACTACCTACCACCAGCCTCTTTGGTTCTGACAGTGCACTTCATAAGGCTCTCTGGATCTTGGGCATGATACGGTGAATACCCTTTGTCTCCATGGAGCTCAGCTTGCTGGGGTCTGCTGACTCCTGGCCATGCCAGGCAGCTCACCAGACAGCTTGCTCCTGATGACTCCAGACACTGCCCATGTAGCAGGGGAAAATGATCTACATGGTTGTCCGTTGTGCATACGTACCTGTGGGGCAGCCTATGCCAACCTTTTACCTTTGATTGGCTTAGGGGATCTTGGCTCTTTTAGTCACTGGTTTCATCCTTGGTTGAGATGTTGGTTCTTTTGTTCACTCATTCACTCAATGTTTGTAAGCAGGAGAATCAGAAGCTAAAGTCCACTGAGATTAGTGTTAGGACTGTGCCTTGAGATCCCTTCTGCCTCTATTTTCCTTTTCTCTAACCCCATGGATAATTTAGATTTCATTATATCCTGATAGCATGAGATTTTAATAATAAAACCTGTTTCTATTGTGTGAATAGTAGCAGCTTCTGGGAGTTGCAGTGACCTTACTTTCACCTTCAGCCTTGGGAAGGACCTCCAAGGTACAACAAAGAGACATTTAGTTTAATGGCCTTTGCAGATGAGCCTTATTTCCCTTGGCTGAGCTTTTTTGAGCCAGTAAAATCCTTATTATTGAGGTTTCTTAGTATTCCAGTTCTCCCAGAGGGCGCCTTGGGAGGAGCAATGAAAGCCTGGAGGCAATTGACCACATTCTATCTCCAACCACCAGGGATATTGGGTGAGGTTAGAAGTGCTGCCAGGAACCCCATCAATATTGAAAATGCCTCTGGCTTGATTAAGCTTCGGAAATGCCTCCATTGATCCTATTCAAATATTTATTGAACACCTACCTCAGACATGGTAGACTAATTGACCTCAGAAAGCCTGGAAGGCGGAAGCGCATGTGAACAGAGGGTGGGAAAGGGAAATTCTTTATGGGGTAACTGACACATGGGCTGGCTCAGCTCCAGCCAGAGAAGGATCTAGCAAGAACAGCAATGAGATCCCAAAACACTGAGAATGGTTCATGGCCTCTGTTATCAGCTAGGCGACCTGACCTGAACTGGAAGCTAAGCAGTAAAGAAAGCCTGTAGGGTAGCTGCAGGTCTGGGCCGTGACCTCCCATGAAGACGCCATCTCCAACAACACAGGAAAAATCATGACAGTTTCTTCAGCTGTCCTATAGAAAGTGTTCTTTTATAAGGCACTGGAAGACTTGGTAGTTACAAGTACAGACCCTGGAGACACCGGGCTCTACCTCTAAGTCTGCTTAACCTGTCTCTGTCTCTTGGTCCAATCTCATAAATGGAGATATGACAGTACCCATAAGTCACGATTGTTTGAGGACTAAGTGAGTCAAGCATTAAGATGAACAGAAGATGTTAAAAACTGTGGCAGGTTTTACCCTACCCACATGACCATATATTCCAAGAAGGGGATTCAGAATTTGTTCTGAATCTTGTACGTGTATGGGTAGTAAGACGATTTCCATGCTGCAAAATACTTTTTTCTTATTTTGTAACTTTGATTTATTCTTTCCACATAGATTTTCGATCTCAGAGAATTCAGACAAATGGAGTTATGTGCTCCATGGTAGCTGTGTCACTGAGTGGAGGTGTGCTCTTTAGACTCAAAGTGGACTCTAGAGTTACTCTCTTAAAGAGTTCTTTATTTATTTATTTGAGAGGAAGAGTTACAGACAGAGAGAGGGGGAGAGAGAGTGGGAAGTTTTCCATATGCTGGTTCACTCCCCAAATGGCCGCAACTTCCAGAGCTGGGCCAGTCTGAAGCCAGGAGCTTCTTCTGGGTCTCCCACATGACTGCAGGGCTCCAAGTACTTGGGTCATCCTACACAGCTTTCCCTGGCCATAAGCAAGGAGCTGGATTGGAAGAAGAGCAGCTGGGACTCGAACCAGCGCCCATATGAAACAAGGTTGGCT
The DNA here is from genome assembly GCF_033115175.1 of Lepus europaeus. NCBI lineage: Eukaryota > Metazoa > Chordata > Mammalia > Lagomorpha > Leporidae > Lepus > Lepus europaeus. The sequence continues at coordinate 90,074,469 of NC_084838.1, read as the reverse complement.
TGTCCCCTTTTTCTCCCACCTGCACAATACTTCTTCTCTTCTTAGTTGAGCCTGAATAACTTTTGAATGAATTTTATTTTTGCAATTAATTATATTCCGACCATATGAACCTATTCAGACTTTCGGAAATTCCAATCCATTCCCAAAATGATTTTCTGTCAATTCAAGTTACAAATCAAACCTAATCTTTGAAAAGAAAACTCAGCTGTTTCTTAAAGGACCTCTCACTTTAAGGCCAATCATAGTTTTCACTGGACACCCATGGTCGTGCTTGTTTTCCTAATATGATTTGTTCCAGCAGCTCTTGTTGCTGACAGAATAGGTCAATTCCGCAGCACGACCTCTAGGTGGCAATGCAGCCCAAGACAACGATCTCTGTCCTCGGCTTCTTCCCCTCCCCCGCTTTCTGGGTTGGCAGCACAGGTTGGATTGGCATGCAGGGAAAATAATCATTAAAAATAAATGCAATCAAAAGAAGTAGGTTATTATAGTGGCACATTGGAATTGCTTGTATTAGAAGTCTGTCAGCCTCCCATTAGAAATGTTGTTGAGGAGGAGTTTACCACTCAGCTGTGAAAATTTGCTAGAGGTTAAAAGTGACACTCTCTGGGACTCAACCTTGCAGCAGTTTTATTCCTAAGAAGTCTGATTTCAGATGGCTGGGTGGCTTTGAAGCAGCCTGCGAAGTCACACAGATGGATCTGTTTTGCTTAAGGCAATTCATAGCTCGCTAATCCTGAAATGCGCCATGACCCAGTGACATATTTTTGTTTCATTGGCCACATCAGGTTTTGTGTCCTTATTAGAATTTCAAGATTAAATTCTAAAAACTACTGCTCTGTAAGCAGGCAAAATTTGATTGGAGACTGAGGCTTAGTAAAAATAAGTAGACAGATTAGCTGCTGCCCCTGACCACCTTCCCCCACTCACCTCCTGAGGTCTCCCTGTGCCCCGCTGTGAAATGCAGAATCACTCTGGATGAACATTTTCTCCAGGGGGTTGAGTCGGGTTGGTCCAGGCCCTTTTGTGGGAACTAATGACTCCCACGCTGAGGGATGTACCACCATCAGGGTGCATTTCAGACTCACAGGGCACATCTAACTCATGTTGAAGAGGCCACCGCTGAAATGCTACCATATGGGATATGTGTTCTTGGGCCTTCTCCACCATGCTGTGTTCTGGAGCCGAGGTGCATCACTTCTGCTCGGTCATTGCTCACGGCTACTCACATGGCCCACCCTACCGCAAGGGAGTGGGGAGACAGGACAGGGTGAGCTCCACAGTTTCTGATTGTGTGGTTCTGTTGGGGCACTATCTCACTCTTTAGAGCCATCAAAAGTCAACACCAAATGAATGTTATCGCCTCAAACACTAGGTGTATTTATTTACCTTGAGAGACTACCAGGCTCCCATCCGAGGCCAGGATCATGTAATTTTTTTCTGTGTAGCCCTATACTCCTCTTCTGGGTGAAATTATCTGCTTCTTTTCTGCACTTGGGATGCACTTTCTTCCCACTAACATCATTGGGTTTGTCACAATGCAGTTTTTTTTTTTTTCTACTCTATCTCTACCAATATAGTAGGAAGTCCTAGATGTCACGTACTCATTTTTATTCACCTTTACATTCATTTCTGATGCCCAAAAAGACATGGATAAAAAAAGAATGAATATAGAAAGTTTCCTGTGAAAAATAATTATAAAGCTAATTTGCCTTCAGATCTCCATGTGCTCAAAAAGCTAATTATTTTTTAACACTGGTAGATACTTTAAAAGCTCATAGAAAATGGGATTAAAAATAAGTTCTGATGCAAAGCATGTTTGAAATCCACACGTAGTTTTTTTAATAATACATGTTTTCAATAAATACTTTGAAGACCCCTCATATATAATGAACATAGATGTCTTGTATCTTTCAATTTCTATAATTCTTTGAGATAGATAAATAAACAATGTTTCACAGAGGTCAAATTTCTCTTCATTTTGAACATTATTTGTTTAAAAGACAGAGTTACAGAATATGAGAGAGAGAGAGAGAGAGAGAGAGAGAGAGAAAGTGCTTCAATCTGCTGGTTCACTACCAAGTGGTTGCAAAACCAGAACTGGACCATGATGAAGCCAGGAGCCTGGAACTCCCTCCACCTGGGTGACAAGGGACCAAGGACTTCTCCTACTTAACCAAGTTCATTACTAGTGAACTGATTAGAAGCAGAGTAGCCAGGACTGCAACCAGTGTCCATATGGGATGCTGTTGTCCCAGGTGGTGGTTTAATCCACTGTATCACAACACTGGCCCTGCTTTCCCACATTTTTCAGATGCAAAATACTGGAGCTAGGGTTTAAATTCAGGCCTCTAAGATTGCACAGTTGTACATCTGAGCCATTATGCTATAGTGTCATCTATCTTGATTTGAACATTTTGATAAGAAAAACATATTTAAAAAAGCCATTGTAATCCATAAACTGTACTTTGGAAAATTATTTACTAAATAAAAGTGTTTATAATAAAAAAAAAGAAACTTCTCAAAAAAAACCAAAACAAAACTATGTTCCAATTTGGATTTAGATATAAAGCTTAGTCTTTAAATGCAGCTTTTTCAAAAAGTTTATAATAAAAAATTACTCATTTTATTATATATAAAAAAGAAAAACATATTTAACATACTGTGATTAACAGAGAAGTTCATCTTGCAAAGTAATGTCAACTTGCAGTACACCATCCGCCAAATGGTAAGAGATCAGGATTTCATTTCCAGTGCCAGTTCTATCACTTAATAGTGGTATGATTTGGGACAAGATTCTTCATTTGCTTCAGCCGAGTTTCCATAACTGTAAACTGAAGGTTTAATTAGGATCATTGATTTATGGTACATCCTGGAGGTCTTGTAAAATGCAGATCCGACTACGTAGGTCCAGGGGTCGGTCCGGAGATTCTCCGATTCAACAAACTTCCTGGTCCTGCGGTTGTTGCTGTATGAAGCACAATTTGAATAGCCAGGAACTATGTGATTGCTAAGAATTCCTACTACCTGATGTTGTATTTAAAGCTATTTAATTGAATAACTTCTTAATTTAAATAATTAGCACAAAAATGTACAGCAAGGGGCTGTGGCTCTTGCCACTGGCATCCCATATGGGCACCCATTGGAATCCCAGCTGCTCCTCTTCTGATCCAGCTCTCTGCTATGGCCTGGGAAAGCAGTAGAAGATGGCCCAGAGACTTGGGTCCCTGCACCCATGTGGGCGACCCAGATGAAGCTCCTGGCTCTTGGCTTCAGAACGGCACACCTCCAGCCGTTATGGCCATTGGGGAGTGAACCAGCAGATGGAAGACAATTCTCTCTGTCTCTCCCTCTCTCTGTAACTCTGTCTCTAAAGTAAATAAATAAAATCTTTTAAAAAAATATACAGTGAGTGATTTGGTTATCTTGATCTACAGGTGCTTGATCACTCACCCCGCCATTATCCCAGAAACAAATCAAGAGTTTCTGTGGAGATTCTCTTCAACTGTTACTATTGTGCTTTGGGTGAAATTGGGAGGCATGAGTGTTTAAAATTTTCTTGACCAAATTGAGCGTCAGGAGCTAGACTTAAAGCCAGTAATGTAGAACCAAATGTGTTCTGGAATTTCAGAGACAGAGAGAGATGTTTTCTTGCTGGGCTTGAACTCAAAAGGTTTAGAGCTGCCACCCATTGTATTTTACCACCACGAGGATAGGAACATACCTGCAAGGAGAAAATAGACTTAAGATGTGCAGGGAGAGAAGGCACATCTTGGGGGAAAGCTTTGGAGCTTTACTCATAAATGGAACCTGGCAAGCTCAACCATACATGCTTAGATACATTTGTGTAAAATACACACTTAGATACTTGAGTGTAAAATACACACTCCTTGTGTGTGATTGCCCAGTTCAAAGTTTCTCAACTCTGTAAGTCCAATCTCCTCCCAGATAAAGGTCCTGGACACAGCACTGTAGAGAAAGGACCTGAGGGATGATTCACAAGTCAGAACTCACGGATGAAGCGAAGAGGGGGGAAGTAGGCAGGAAGCCACAGAACTATGGTAGAGAGGTAGAGATTTAAGGACACAGCGGAGGGCTTGGCGGATAAGAACAGAACCTACAAGCAGGCTCTGAGCTGCTGCATTTGGGCGGAGGTTTCTTTCACAGGGCGATTCTGGTCCTTGCAGTAGACAAGGAAGGACTCACAAGGGTTCCCAAGCCAGGAGCGCATAGGAGGGGTCCTCAGAGGGTTTACGGAAAATGCATACTGTGAAAACAACTACATGGATTTCGAATCGTTCGAATCAAAATAAATGCTATCTTTAAATTCTATTTTCCTTGAACTTTTTGAAGTGCCTTTGTAGGAGGTTGTGCTGCTCCCTGGGGACTTACTAAAGGGAAGATACAGATTTAAACTGATATTTGCTGCAGTTACGAAACCGGTGCTTGCAGAGTGTGTGTGTGTGTGCGTGTGTGCGTGTGCGTGTGCGTGTGCGTGTGTGTGTATTTATTTTCCTGACAGAAGCAGTAATCTCAAATCGCCTCTTGAGACTGGGCAGCTATTATGCACGTCACAGTTGAACTCCTCTTAGGACAGACGACTTCACTTTGACCTGAGGCAAAAGCTATTTAAATTTTATTAGGGAAGCAGACCAACCACCCTATTAGACCTGTGGGTGATTAAAAGAAAATCATCCTATAAAACGTTCCATTATATGTGTCTGTTAAATGGCCAGCGCTTCTTGATGAATGTAAAATATATGATAGGCAGATAGCATAAGAGAACAATTTACCTGAAGCAAAGTGACCACTCTGGAAAAACACAGGTTCCCTGTTTTTGCTATTTATGAGCAGTCTCTCCTTCCCTGCCCCCAACATGGTTGCTTCCACATCTTCTGAAACCCATGTTCCTGCGATTGTTTTTGTCTTGCTTCAGTAACTCCGGAGCATTTATCCATGTAATAGCGTGGTCTTCTGCTCCACTGCCTATGTAGCCCTCACGCCTCAATGAATTTGCTTGATGGGTGCACACAAAATGCTGCTTAGTACATTTTATGTATTTAAATGAATATTTATAGCAAACAAAGGTGGCAGACATTTTAAAAAAGATATGATCATTTGGAGGCAAATGGCTAATTACGTTTTTATCATACATAATAGCTTATATACAACTCTCATCTGCCTCACAGGACAATGTGTTGTGCTGAGTTCCAATAAGTAGTGCATACTGACAAGTTGGTTTATTAAATAAAACAACACCTCCGAAAAGGTAATTTCAAATTCCTGTCTTTGGTTAATCATTCTGCAATAATCATTCTTGTGTACCAAGATATATCTTGTGTACCATGATATTCTGAACAGAAAATTTTAGATTGGGGCATATTAGATTAAATATATATATATATATATATATTAATCAAAATATCTATAAAGTAGATACGTATATCAAAAGGAAGGCCATATTGTGATCTAGACTCATGGTGGAAAATAACACAGTTAATAAAAACAGAACATACTGGATCTCTACTTGCTGGCTATGAAGGATTTCTGAAAAATAATTTCATAATAGGTATACATGATACATATCAATTTTTATTAAAATATTACATACTAAAATATATCATTTGATTTGTATCCTCATAAAGCTATGGAGGAAATTATACTAAATTTCTCTCACAAAAGAAGGAAGATAACAAGTTACTGGCCCTTCTAAAAACATGTCCATGTAACTTTATTTTGGATCTTATTTGACAATGATAAAAACAAGTTAACTATTTTCTTTCAAAAAAGGGTCCCTTGCAATTTGGTGAATACAGAGCTTATTCGGGCCTATCATTAGATACATGATCACCAAAAAGTGAACTATAAGGTAAAATGAAGTAATTTCTATTGATGTTTAAGGAGGACAGGAATAGACCTTTCCCCATGGTAGAAATCCTTGAACTTCTGGCCCGGCAGGGAACTCAGCTACTGTGAATCCAAGTCATCATTTTAAAGATGGGGAAAATGAAAAATTGACAGAGTTAATATCTTTCCTGAGCTCATGCAGGGAGTGCGTGATGAGATGGCAATAGAAGTGAGGTCAAGACTCCTGAGAAACCCTACCCAACATTTGCTTCACAAGTACCTTCTTTCCAGTTTAAGGCTTAATAATACTCAAGTTTTGAAATATGTCTGCCATTGCATTTGAAAGCTAAATAATACTTTAGCTCATTAACTTAAGGATCCGAAAACATCTGTGTCTTCATTGCTTATACTTTATGACTGTGCTGTACAATTCTAGATTTCAATGTGAGAAATGAATTAATCATGACCCTTCCTTGCAGCCCTGTGAGGCAGGGAGCCCTTATTACGGTAGCTTCATTTTCCAGATGAAGGAACATGGCATCAAGAGGGTAAGTAATGTGCCCGGGTCATGCATTGGGTCAGTGGCAAGTTGTTAATAATCAAATCTGGATTCGACAGTTTCATCTCAGACACCTTCTGTCCTCCCACATTGAAAACAAATTCTGAAAGTCCAGGACACTTAACATCAGTTCTCAGATTTTGGTATTTCAGAACTCTAAAGATTTGAAGACAGTTTATAATAGGAAAAAAAAAAGAAAATTATGAATTTAGAAAAATAAATATGCAACAGGAGTATAACAAGATAGTTAATCCTTTATCACTGAGCCTAGATTTGCATATCTGTGAAGAATGTACTTATAAAATGCCTGTGCAAAAACATATACTTCCATGCTATGCAAAATATGTAGAAGTACTCCTTCGGTCTGCTTTGTCCCTATGAAATGTGCAGAGCATCCCTAGAAAGGTTTTAGATTTGTCAATTTCAGACTTGTGTGATGTAGCAATGAATTTGTTTTTATTGGAACAATCTATGCATAAGGACATTTCAATTATGTGTTCAAAAGCTAAATTAAATCCTCCATTAATTCAATGGGAAAGAGTCAGATAAGGTGAATCACATTATACAGACTCTCCTGAGACACTCATACCCTCAGTGAACCTGCTGGGACTCTCAATTCTTCAAGTGCACTTGTGAGAATTCACAAGCAGAGGTGTTTTTTTTTGGGGGCGGGGTGGGGCATGCAATGAGTTTGATCCTGTGCTTCCTTAAGAAACACCCACATCCACACTGAAAATGATTTCTCACTGGGAGGATGAACTGAAGCTCTCACAGTCTCTACCAGGGCAGAAACTTCGAGATCAGAGGAATGCAGTGAAATTGTGCACCAGGAATTATCTTAGCGGTCACCTCAACATTATATGTATTTCTGTCAAATAATAATAAAAATAATATTAAAATGACCCAGGGAAGCAGCAAGTGCACCTTCAGGACAATATGGCCAGAGACAGGGTTTAGGTGTTGGGGTGAAGTTGGGCTTGTAAGATCAGTCCTGGGTTGCTCCTTAGGTTGGCTGTTGGCAGAGAGGGCAAGCTTTGCATAGCTCCAGAAGATAACTTATCATGGAAACCAGCTGGGTTTTTGGTACCCTGGGAAGAAACACTCCTCCAGGCAGGCGGGTGGAGAGCAGTGAGCAGAGTTAAGTCACACCCTTCCTCCCAAGGACAATCCACTCTTCCTTTCAGAATGAGGCTTTATTGGTTTCAGCTGTCACCAGACGCAGTCACACATGGAGGACATGGAATGAGTGAGTCTGAATGTCTCATTTTGTGAGTACCAGGTGGCAGCGTAGGAGTTCAATTTGGTGTGTCTCATATAAAGGCTAGAGATACCAGTTAAGGCAGGTATTAAGGAAAGGCTTCAAAAGTCAGGAAGGAATTTGGGGAGAGAGAGGAAATTTAGACATAAGAAAACATTCAGAGAATATGTATATGTGGTGGGGGGTGGGTACCCTCCAAAGACCTTTCATCAGAGCCCTTTGTCAAGGGCTGCATTGGAAGGGGTTCTAGGCACAGAAACTGGTATAAACCAATATAGAAAGAATATAGTTGAAGTATGACAATAGCTTATGGTGACTAGAAAGTTGGGGAGTCATTTGGGAGAATGACTTTAGAAAGGTAAATTCAGAGAGATTATAAAACTTGCTTGGCATCTGTTCTTGAAAAATAAATTCTGATAAGCATTCACTAACACCATTTAAAGTGACTCATTTGCCCTTTGGCCTACGGCATTCTTAGTAAGACACATGATCTAGTTAGAAAAACAAATGGAGAAGTAGACACATTTTTCTTTTGGGAAGCATCACCTACCCAGAATACCACTGTTTGCCTGTCAACAATTCTTTATGGCACAGGATATCTGCACTCCTTGGAAGTAAGTAGTTTAAGTGTTAATCTCTTTAACAGGTGATAAAATGGGAGACCCAGAAGCACTCTGGCATTCCCAAACTACAGGAAAATTAATGGTGAAGTTAGAATGAGAACCACAACTCTTCTGCCCCCGTCTAACACCATTTTCCATCGAAGTGCATTGCCAAATATTACTTTAGGCAGGATCCTTTCCCTGGAATATATTTCTCTGCTTCCTCACTCCTTTCACAAACGTGGAAGGAAAATATAAATCAGTTGAGTGACAGGGTCACCTGGCACTACCAGGAAAAGACTAGATAATTTCTTCATCTCTAGCATTCTCAGCACAGTGTTTTTTTTTTTTTTTTTTCTTGTCTTTTCACTCTTTCTCTTCCCACGAGCCACTAGACCCATGGGTCAGCCTTCTCCGGTTTATAGAGCAGTTCTGAGTCCAGCTTAGTACTGTATCTTGTAAAAGTTCCAAGTTAGATTTGTTTGATCCCTCAGAGGAAAAGTAATCACAGAAAAGAAGAGTGTTTCTTTTCATTTAGGGCATAGTTGTCACATGTAGCTCAAGAAATACTAGCTGAGATTATTATTATATTTGATATGGCCCCTGAAAAACATTGGACATTGTTTTGAAACATCATTGAGCTTGATTTTTTTTTTTTAGTGGAGCGTCGTCATTAATTTTGGCCGTTGCCAGAACTAGCAGTCACACTGCTTCATATTTGAGTGTACACACTGTAGAGTGAATCCTTTTTTATGGCTATCATAAGAGTGCAGGATTTAGAAGTATGTAATGACAGAGATGATTTGCTCTTCTATTTATTTTCCCTCTTTCAAGAGAATTTGTTATTTTAAAAAGGAAGACTGTGGTGTTACCTATTTCGTTCCATTTTGACAGTAGTCTCCCCTTGTACAGCATATCAATTTTGAATGATACAGATTCCCTTCCCCCGTAAATGCATAAGCCTTTCAAGCTCAGGGATTCTGGTAGATGGCTGACAAAGCCTTAACTTTACTTAACATGATGCTATAATTAAGGAAATGTAGGCTTTTGGAGGTAATCACTGGTTCTCCCATATGTGCATCTAGCTGGGATTTTGTTACCTACGGTGCTTCCTTCTTAATGACAGTGTTGGGAGGCTTCCATGTAATTGAAATGGTCCCCTTTGAAGAAGTGGTGTGGTAAGTGGTCATGTTATCTCATGATGGATTAGTAACATAGAGATGGAAATAATTTAGAAATTGGCACAGAATAGAAATAAGCACAACCATCCAGTAAATTTCTGTGCTTCTCTGCAAGTTGGTGGTTAGAATTAGAGTAGCTAAGTGTTGCTGCTGAAGGATAAATTTAGAAAGACGTTCTTGACAGTTTCAGGCAGCTCATCAATAGATTCCAAACATACACCATGGAATCAGCTACTGGGGGTGAAGGACCATGTATGTGTACATACGTCTGTGCTGGGAATAGGGTGTGGAATGTATCGCTCAGCTATTTCTGCAAGAGTTGCATTGCTAGCATCCCTAAAGCTTGCTCATAGGTTTATAGTTCTGATGCACTTTGGGTGAGACTGGCCCCCAGACTCCAGGGTCTAGGCTGTGGCATAAATGCAGTCAGAGTCAAATCCACAAGTTTCTTATGTTCATCGGACCAGCAGCATTCCAGAGCCTGATATTCATAGGGCAAATAGCAGGAGAGAAACAGTAAATTTCAACATAACACCACTGGAGGCCTCAACCCTGAAATTCCTCACCGTCTTTTATATCCATAATCCACTGGCAAATTGTATGGCCAAATTGAACACAACTGCAGTAGGGCAGGAATTCGAAGTCATATGGCGAAAGGCATGGATGCATTAAATTAGATTATGAATAATAATTTCGAAGAATGATTTTAGACACTGCAAGGCCAACAGTCTTCATTTCTCAAGTTCTTCAGGTAGTTCTCTTGTTCCTGATCCTTGAGAAGCACTGGACTCTCTTTTGCTTATTTTTGTAGGCTCTTTAGCCTCAAATTCTCAATAGAGAAGTAAATTTCAAACTATTAATAATGAATTAACTTTAAAGGAATATCGTAGTCTGCTGTGAGAGGGGCATTTGCTCGTTGAAAGGTCCTGCATGTTTCTCGGGGATTTGTCCATGGATGTGTGATGAGGGAAGAAGATAAGGTTATATTCTTGTTCTCAGTCACTACGCACCTTTTAGAAAATATGTAAGGGGCTGGCACTGTGGTGCAGTTGGTTAACGCCCTGGCCTGAAGCGCCGGCATCCCATATGGGCAACGGTTCAAGTCCCGGCTGCTCTTCTTCTGATCCAGCTCTCTGCTATGGCCTGGGAAAGCAGTACAAGATGGCCCAAGTCCTTGGGCCCCTGCACCCACATGGAAGACCCAAAGGAAGCTCCTGGCTCCTGGCTTCAGATAGGCGCAGTTCCTGCCATTGCGGCCATCTGGGGAGTGAACCAGCGATGGAAGACCTCTCTCGCTGTCTCTACCTCTCTCTGTAACTCTGTCTTTCAAATAAATAAAATAAATCTTTAAAAATAAAGAAAATATGTAATCCACTTATATGTAATCCATTTGTTGTAGAAGAGTCCACTCTGTCGTGGGGAGGAAAGAGAGCTGCCGACTCCTTCCTAGCACCTCCACTTCCTGCTCACTTCTGGATGTCTGGGCAGTCAGTGCATGGCTGGCCCAGATGACAGTACAGGTCCTAGTGTGTATCATGGGAGAGCTGCTCTCAACTTCTAGTTGGCATTGGTATGGAGTTGTGTTCAGTTCTCTAAAAATAGTTTAAGAATGAGGTGTGTTTCACATGAAATGTAAATATAAGAATGGACAGTACTTTCGCCTCAAGGAATTCTTGGAAAGTCACATTCTTTAAGAAAATTTTCTATGTGTTATATAGGAAAAGAAAAGAAAAAGGGTCTTAGAAAAGTCTCTATGCCCCTTCTGTCTGGTCATGCATGTTGCCCTGCCAAGCCTTACTGTACTCAGCTCCAAAACTGTCAATCTTTTCACATTGTTTTTAAGGGGTGAGCTACTTGAAATAGGGGTCTATCCTTGAGTTTCTTCTACTCTGGCAAATGGCAAATCTCAAACTGTAAGCTCTGAGAAGGGACCTTCAATCTACTTTATTAATCTCAAGGCTGAATTACGTAGAAGCATTTCACGAATGCTTTTTGTGCTCTGAGATGATTCTGATTCAATTCCCTGCACTCACGGCTGGAGAGATGAAGGTGGGAAGCGTGTTCAGTCCCTCAGTGCGATCCCGTGCTCTCTGTGTGTGTCAGTGGAGAGGGAGCCTCTCTAGATTTCCGCGTGGGAAAATGGCTCGAGGGAGAGTAATGGCCCCCAGGACGGCCCTGTCCAACATTCTGGGTTTCCCGAGAGACCCAGCAAGAGAGAAGGTGGTTTTCTCATGGAAACACCACAGCAGCGTCAGTGTTGCAGAGCCATCATCACACAGCGTTGCTGATATTCCAGTGGCTGCCAAAGTGGAAGAGCAAATGAACGTGCTTTTGGAACTCATGCAAGACACCCCAGAGAATGCCCAGAAACTATTCGGGCGCAGTTAGTATGCATACATAAGCAGGCTAAAATGCTACCCCCCAAAAAAGACAAATAAACTGGCAAGATTTCACTTACTGATATTTTTGGAACAGATTTCTGTTCCCAAAAAGGTGAAACCCAAGGTCATTCAGGTCCCTCATAAGTTGACAGAGGTATTGGCCAAGTAAGTATATAAAGTACTAACCCGTGAGTTTCTTGGTCTTCTCCAAGGAGTGTTTGGTTGAAGGAAAGTCGTTGGTTCCATGAAAAAGCAACTCCTTGCCACTCCTCTCTTACCACACTTGCAGCTCGGTTCTAAAAATTCCCCAGTTGACTACCATCCCGTGCTCCTGCTTCCCTCACTGTCACGGGTCTTTTAGAAGATTCTGTGTCTGCTTCCCTACCTCATTCTTTGATATTTCGCTCAGATACCTGTTCTCATGCCTCAGAAACAGGACGCTTTATATTTTGCCTGGTCAGAACTGAACATTTTGTAGAATTGTTTCTTTCCAAGGTGCGTGATGTTCTGAACGCAATACTTTGAAGAGATCTGGGTGAGGCATTGGCTACCATTCTAGTGCTGGCAAGCATTGAGGGATGAATACTTTTATTTCACATATATCATGGAAGCCACATTCCAAATGCATTTCTGTTACTGACTCACCCTTTTGCAGTATATGTTTTATAACAGCTTATCCACAAATAAGGCTGAGCTCTTAGATTCTTCTCAAATCACAAAAAAGAACTAAGCTAGCTGCCTATGGGCGTTTAGCGAAAGTCCTCGGAAATGAACTTTATAAGTAGCATCACTGCTTACAGAGTTCTCTTGGAAGCATAAAACATTTTCAAGGTCTTCTTAAGTGCTCCTTGACACAATGGCAGCCCAGCTGTTGGGATCTGAACCTTGCGATCTGCTTAGTACTGACAAGGTTGTTCTAAGGGCTTTGAGCTCTCAAACATGAACAGCAACTCATTACTCCAGATCTCAACAGGACTTCTGAAATGCCAAGGGTGTGCCTGCCATCCCCAGCCTGGGTGAAATATAGCCTGGTCTAACAAGTCAGAGGACCTTACCTTTGAAGGTGGCTTACTGTGAATATGAAATGAGAGCACTTTATAGCCAGAGTATTGGAAGTGGCATTTCTATTTTTAATTAGAGGATGCTTTCTCTACCACTGACTTCCTGGGACTAACCTGATGGGGATTTGCCTTTTTCATGGGGGTTGGGGTGAGAGACTTGGCAGAGCCGTTAATCAATCACAGTGTGTTAGAAATGAAAGATTGGAGAAAAGATGATTAAAACCCCTGCGGCTCCCTTCACAAATGAACTTCAGGAGAAAAAGCAGTTTTCGTATAAATGTTGCAAGTCTTCATATTGGAGCTTGATGAAATTAAAGGCAATGCCAGGTAATATAAACCATTGTTGAATCTTTCTTTTATTAAAACTGGGCTAAAACAAGGAGTAGGAATTTGTCAGGTGCAGTAATTACTAAGTACTTTACTGATGAAAGCTCTCTTGGGCAAAGCCCTCCTCTCATCTATTTTCCATTTCCTCTGAGTTCTACTTTCAGCTGCTCGAGAAAAATAAATAGGAGCTGAGGAGAGGACAACTTCACAGCCTATCTATTTATGGATAAATCTTTCTAGGGCTAACGGCTGGTGTTTTTCTCACTCTTTCACTTGCCCTGAAATTACTACCTTGAAACGTTTTTCTAGATTATCTGGGCCTTAGGGGAACATAGAAACACACATGTTGGTGACTATAGAAACCAGGAGAAACAAAACAAAATGCAAATGAGACAACATTGGTTGCTTGTGAAAATGTTAAAATTGGGGCATTGCTGCTGGGACAGGAAATGAAAAGAGGACACTGGGGCTTTGGTACTGCAACACAAGAGATGGGGCAGGAAGAAATGACAAGCATTTAGGTCATTGCTATTCAATGTGGTGTCTTTGAAACAGCACATGCGAAACATGGAATTTGTTGAAAATATAGAATCTCAGACCCCAGAGGGAATAAGTCAGAATCTACACTTCAATAAAATTTGCAGGTTAGTCATTAGAACTTAAGAAGTGCCCATCTATGGACAGCCCTTAGGCTGGGAGAAACTAAAGCCATGGAAACCCTTAAGCACTGGATAGTCACAAATTCTCAATTCAAGACTTTTCAAGAATAGTTTACACTGTAGCTAGAGCACTAAAAATCCACACAGAAGTTTTAGAGTTAAGGCAACAAAACACTCCCCTTTAAAAACTGCATTTTGTGCAAAAGCAGAAAAGAGTCAAAATTCTGCAATTGATACATTAGTTATGAAAAAGTTGTGCAAACAAGGGTGACATGAATGAGAAGCAGAAGGGAAGCCATCAGCACCAGGAGAGAGGACAAGAGAATCACCCTGGATAAAGATTAGCGTCCAATCATATTTTCCTGACAGATCTAATGAAAGCCTAGTCAGATGGAGGTCATAATAAACTCAGACTATGGTTAGCCATGTTAATTCTTTGTAATTTACCACAAACACTTGTGTTTTCATGTGGTACCTAAACTGATTTTTATAAACTTAAGTCATCCCCAAATATTTTAAAAATTTTTCATTATTTATTTTCATCTACTTGAAAAGCAGAAAGGCAGAGACAGAGAGATATCTTCCATCTGCTGCTTCACTCCCCAAAGGCCCACAATAGCCAGGAATGGGGTAGTCGGGAACCCTGAACCCCATCTGTCTCTTCTGGTGGCTGGCAGTGTCACCAAATCATCACCTGCTGCCTTCCAGGATGCATTAGGAGGAAGCTGGATCAGCAGTGAGGTGGCCAGGACTCCCACCAGCATTCTGATATGGGATATGGGGATCACCAGCAGCAGCTTTACCTCTGTGCCAGCCCCTACCCTCACAGGGGCTCATTTCCTAGCTCCACGGTTATATGCTATGAGATGTTCACAACCTGTCATTTATTCTCACTTGCCCCGGTTTCTTCAGCTGTAAAATAGGGATAATAGTGGTATTCCACCTCAGAGGGTGATTTGACAGTGAAATGAGGATGAGGAGATATTGTTTGGTGCAGCAATTAAAACACCCCTTGGAAGGCTTACATTCCATATCAGAGTGCACGGTTTGAGTTCCAGCTCCTTTGCTCCTGAGTCCAGCTTCCTACTAATGTGCATCCTGGGAGGCAGCAGGTGATGGCCCAAGTATTTGGGGCCCTGCCACCCACTTGGGAGACCTGGATGGAGTCCTGGTTTCAGCCTGACCCAACCCTGCCTGTGGCTGACATTTGGGGAATGAATCACCTTATGGTAGATGGATCTCTCTCTCTCTTTGTCTCTCACAGTCTTTCTCTTTCTCTGTCAATCTACCTTTCAAATACAATGAAAATTAATACATATTTTTTTAAAAGAGAGAATTAAGTGAACTAGTCATTAGCCTAAATGAGTACCTGACACTATTATGATTCTATGATTATCATTTATAATAAATATTCACTCAGGTACTTTAAGGAGAAGTGGCTGAATCAAAGAAATTTAACCAGAATTTGAAGACACTCTGCTGGCACCCAGAGAAGACAGATCACATCAGTGGAATGTATTATTTTTAGATACTCCATACCTTAAATATGGGTAGTAACATGACATAGGATAGGATTTTAAGTAGTCATAAATGAACTTAAATGCATTTTTGTATAGCCAAGAAATGAACTCTTTGGAAATATAAAATCCATTACTTATCTTTGAGTCCAGAAATCTCATCCATTTTCTTGGACCATTTTTATTCTCACTCTCTTTGAAGGCCAAGGCCACATTAGTTGTTCCTGGATAAATGGTAATGGTAGAAATACTGTGTGGCTGAATTTCATTCTTTAAAAATTGATTGAGGAATTGAAATTAATTTGCCATTTTATTATGCATCTCATCCTGTATGACAGGAATACTCAAATACAATCCAGATTTGGTGAAACTGTAAAATATTGATGACCAGCTGGAACTCTTTAAGAGCGAGAGTTTATTCTTAAAAGCATCTTTGACAAAAAAGTGTTTTTCCCCGTCACTTCACGGTAGTTTTTAAAGTGCATTTTGAGGATTTCCCCCTCCTCCTTCTCCACTTGAGCTTTTCCCACTTCTTTTCCCCTTTACTGAATGACATTTGCGCAAGGAAATTTCATTTAAAAACAACTTTTCACAGTTGGCGAAAGTAGTCTCCAGAAGCAGTGCGTCTTAAGAGTTCTCTCTAAGGAGTTATAACACACATGTAAGATAATACACTTGGCCTGTGTTGTCAAATGGAGTTCTGAAAACACCCGTGATTCTGCTCTGCCCGGTGGTTTGGTTTTAAAGCTAATTATGTCTCTTCATGAAGCCTCAGTATCCTATCTGCGGAATCTGCACTAAAACATAAATGATACATTTTGTCCAACTTAAAATTCTAGACCTGCACAAAAGAATTATGAAAAGCATTTCTAACCAAGGAGCTTAATGTCACTTGGTTAAGAACGGTGGCCACAAATTATCATAAGATCGTCCTAGGTAGAATTGAAAGTCTTCCCCTAAAAATTGTAGGACTTTCCTTGGGTGAACATAACTCCTGAGGATAATTTATTTTTCTAATTTTCCTCAGCCTGGGGCTGTGTTGGTAAGGCCCTCCATAATGTGGATTTTTATTTTCAAAGGTGATTTTCCTACATCTACTTTTTCTATGTATTACTGAAGATGTTATTGGAACTCTATACAAAATCGGGAGACAGAGGTGTTTGAGTTGCTACTGCATTGTCATAGTGGCTTGGCTCTTGTGGCCTGTTGGGCAGGAAGGAAGTGGCGAAGACATGCATGGTGGAAGACCTGAACCAGCAGGGATCACTGTCATTGAAGTCCTGGGCAGCCCTTTTGCTGTGCAGCCCAGGCACACTTCTTGTACCTTTTTCTATTATCTTCCTGGCTTCTGTAATAATTCCTCAATGTGGACAATTGGCAGCCAGAAAATCAATGGCCCTTATAACTTCTCTAATTAATTTCTCATTGTCAGGCACTCCAAAGGCTTTTATAGGAAACAAGCCAACTTCTCCACCAGTTACAGTGTTTCTGAAAGATGACAAAACAAAGAAAATTCAGGGTGGAACATGCAGGCAAAATTATTTACTTGAATAAACAGGCTCTTTCTCACTTTGACTTGTATATCCATAGAGGATGATTTTTTACTAAATAATAAGTTACTAATATAAATAATGATTGTTTGGCATTAACCATCCCTTTTTTTCTTTGCTTTACTTTTTCTTTTATAACATTCTAGTTTAGGGTTACAAAATACACTGTCAGTAATTTCCATAAACAAAAAACAGGGGTGAGAAAAAGAAGAGGAAAATCTTAAGTGCATAAACATTCTTATAGCTTTGAACTATGAATATGAGAAGCACAGCAAGCACATTGTAGATATTAAAAATTTACATATTAATGGAATTTTCAAAAACAGTCCTGATTTGTGTTTTTTTTTTTTTCAGATTTATTTATTTGTTTGAAAGTCTGAGTTACACAGAGAGAGAAGGAGAGGCAGAGAGAGAGAGAGGGAGGTCTTCCATCTGCTGGTTCACTCCCCAACTGGCTGCAACAGCTGGAGCTATGCTGATACAAAGCCAGGAGCCAGGAGCTTCCTCCAGGTCTCCCATGCAGGTACAGGGGCACAAGGACCTGGGCCATCCTCCACCGCTTTCCCAGACCATAACAGAGAGCTGGATCAGAAGTGGAGCAGCTGGGACTCGAACCAGCATCCACATGGGATGCCGGCACTGCAGGCGGTGGCTCTACCTGCCACATCACAGTGCCTGCCCCTGATTTGTATTGCTATCTACTAGCAACTTGGGAAATAATCTATTATTTACTTTACACCTGCCAGTGCTGTTCAATTATTTTCCATTTTTTAATTTAAGAAAGTAATATGTACAGACTTTTTATCATGATTACCTAGACAATACAGAATAACAACTATTTATGCACTGCTTACCATGTGTTAGGTATTATAAGTCATCTAGGGATAATCTAGAGTCTAAGGGAGGGTTTGCATAGGTTATTTGCAAATACGAGGCCATCTTATATAAGGGACTTGAGCACATGCAGATTTTGGTATCTGGGAAGAACCTGGAACCAATTTATCAAAAATACTGAAGGAGAGGCCAGCGCTGTGGCATAGTGGGCTAAAACTACACCTGCGGCATGGGCATCCCATATGGCTGCCGGTTCTAGTCCTGGCTGCTCCTCTTCCACAGCCGTGGACTGTGAAAGCAGTAGAGGATGGCCAAAGTGCTTTGGGTCCCTGCACCCACATGGGAGACCTGGAAGAAGCTCCTGGCTCCTGGCTTTGGATTGGCACAGCTCCAGCTGTTCATTTAGGGAATGAACCAGTGGATGGAAGAGCTTTCTTTTTGTCTCTCCCTCTCTCTGTCTGTAACCCAACCTCTCAAATTGATAAATAAAATCTTAAAAAAAGAGAGATAAATTTAAGGGCAGGCATTTGGCCTAGAGATTAAGACACAGTTAGGCTACCCATGTCCCACATCTGAGTGCCTGAGTGTGGGTCCAGATTCTGATTCCAACTTCTTGCTAATGTGAACCTCAGGAGTAGCAGTGACAGTTCAAGTGGCTGGATTCTGTCACCCACAGGAAGGATCTGAATTAAGTTTCTAGTTTCTGGCTTTGATTAGGCCTAACCACAGGCATTACAGATATTTAAGAGTGAACCAGCAGATGGTAGTGCTCCCTTGTCTCTCTCTTTGCATCTCAAATTATTAATTAATTTTTAAAAGGTAAGTGTGTTTTAGTATAAAAATTTTTAAGTCCATACTTTTTTTAAAAGATTTTATTTATTTATTTGAGAGGTAGAGTTACAGACAGTGAGAGGGAGAGGCAGAGAGAGGTCTTCCATCTGCTGGTTCACTCCCCAAATGGCCACAACGGCCAGAGCTGAGCTGATCCGAAGCCGGGAGCCAGGTGCTTCTTCCTGGTCTCCCATGTTGGTGCAGGGGCCCATGGAGTTGGGCCATCTTCTACTCTTTTCCCAGGCCACAGCAGAGAGCTGGGTTGGAAGAGGAGCAGCCAGGGCTCCAACTGGCACCCCTATAGGATGCCGGCACTGCAGGCGGTGGCTTTACCAGCTACGCCACAGCACCGGCCCCCAAATGATTTAATTTTTGGCTTTGAAAGTTTTTCTCTCTACCAGCTCAATCTCAAATGCCTTCTATCTTCCAGATTTTGTCCAAAATGTGTGCTTCATTGCTGGTGCCTTCCTCTTCTTTTCTTCTCCTTTCTCCTTCTTTTTAAACTCTTTCCCATTGTCTGACAGGCTTTAGGCAATAGCAGAGGTCATGTGTGCAGACCCTTCACCATCTTGAACCATAGACTCTCTCTCTGCCTCCTAATCCTCTCTTTAAAGAGTTCACAGAACTGAAATACTTTGGCCATGATCAACCAGTAAGTAAGCTGTAGTGCTGAATCTTGAACGCATATCTTCCAATTTTATATCTTAGTTATAAACCACATGGACCTGAGCAATTCTGCCCGGGGACTTGGGCATCTGAGCAGGAAGGGAACGGGGAAGGCATTCTCACCGCACACATATCCTACCATGACAAGCACATGCATGTATGTGGGAATGTGCCCCAGCACGTGAGAAAGCTGTCCCTAGCAAAGGGGCTTTGTCTCTGGGACATCATACACAGGATCCCTGTCAACCGTGCTGTGTTCTAGTGTACATGTGCCCGTTTCCCTCAAGGTGGAGTGGGGACACCGCTCTCTGCTTGGCTCGGCACTGAGCAGGCAGCCCAGACAGATGGTGGGACGGCTGGCTGCACAGCGGTCAGCCTCCCAGCACTGAAGCGCTCGGCTTGCTCCTCCTGAGGTTGCTCTGACAACATTCCTCTCCTGGCAGCCGTGTCCGCGCTCCTCCAGTCTTGTGCAAGCAAATGGTTTTGCAGCAGCTTCCCTCAGGTCCCGGTGTAGGTTAGAACACAGGCATCAGACCCGTGGATTTGCATCTATTTCATTTATTTAAATCTTTCCACTAGGCCTTCTCCAGATTTCATTGACTTCTTTCTTCTTACGGATTTTAGTCAATATTAGAATCATTTTTAAAAAAAGAGAATCTCTCACTCCTCCAAATACACAAATAAACCATTAGAAAATCAAGCCAACAAATACAAGCATCCCGTAACTCCACTGAAAGCACTGCTTATGGGGGCCAGCTTTTGTTTGAGCGATTTAAGCATTGCGTCCCATACCTGAATGTGATTGCTGGCTCCTGCTCCTGACTCCAGCTTCCTGCTAATGCAGACCCTAGAGAGCGGTGGTGACAGCTCAAGTAACAGGGCTCCTGTGACACATGAGGGACCTGGACTGAGTTGGGACTCCCAGCCAGCTGGCACACGCGGGGCTATTTTTGGCAATTGGGGAGTGCTCTCTCTGTGCCTATCTGCCTCTCAAAATAAGTAACTTTTAAAATGCTTATTCAGCATGACTCTAGTCAACTTGTGATTAGGAGACAGAATCAAATATCCATTTATAGCCACATACCTTTAGCTTCTTTTAACAAGAAGCTTCTGAGTTTCTGACCTGTATCGTTCCATTCTTTTTGTCTCCCTAGACTCTACTCTCATTCTTCTTGTCTACTCTTTTACCTGGTTCTGTCTCTCCCCCTGGGTCCTTTTATGCAATCATAAAATCTGGTCAACCTTGTGATTCCAAAGAAGTCATTCTTAACTCTGGCTATACCTTAGAATCACTGTTGGATATGATTTGTCTTGTTGGGCCCTAGATATACAGGTATCTAAAAGTATCCTGGTGACTTGTAGGTAAAAAGGAATAAGAAACAGGCAGCATTTGTATGTGGGACCAACTCCTTCCTTTCTCTAGCTAACCTATTCTTTCTCTCCAAGATAACATAGAAGGTTCTAGGTGGGTGGTTGTTGCCTTTATGGTCTTTGATCTGGCAACATTTCATCACTCTATATTGGAGTATGATTGCCCACTCCATGAGTGTATAAGAATTATAGAGGTCACAGAATGAACACAAAATAGAACAAGATTATTTCCTTTGCCTTTCTTTTTTTTCCCTCCTATTTTATTTCCCAAGAACCTTTAACACGAGATCTACTCTCTTACCAAGTTTTTAAGTGTACAATTTAGTATTGTTAACTATAGGTGCTGTGTTATACGGCATATCTCTGGAACTTACTCATGTTCCACACTAAAACTTAATACCGTTGTACAACATCTTCCTATGACTCTTTCATTCATGAGTCTGAGCGTTTCAGGTCAACTACAGAGGATTTTTAGAGAATTCTATGTTGCATGCATTTGCACAGAAAGATTTGCCACGGTTATTTTACATTTCAGTATATTTGGTATCACTATTATGAATGTTTGTTGGACTGGTTCTTTTTGAAGTAATAAGGGACATCTTGGCTATAAAGATACAAGGCATTTTGCACAGGTTGTTTGTTTAAACTCATGGGAAGAAAGTCATAAAGCACATCTTCCATGTCCACCTTCTGTCGGTTATTGAGAAAACTCTTTTCTCTTTGCCTAAGCACCTGTGTTGAATTTGGTAGCTGTGATGTTTGGACTGATTCTGCAGTAATTAATCTCCAGGCTAATTATGAGCTCTGTTGTCATTTTGTGAGATGTAATTAAACTGCATAGCTGGGGAAAGTTTGGAAACTATGGCTTCCAAGAGAACTCTTCCCTGTAACTTGGCAAGGAGCTCAAGAGTGACAACCTAATCAGCCAATTATGTATAAGCTGGAAGCCTGATGTCCTTCAGGCTGAGTTTATAGGAAGAAGACAAATGTATGTTCACAAGAGGCACACGCTGTTTTACTGCTGCCTTTTTGGAGAGACGTTGGAGTATTCTAGAAGTTTGCTTTCATTAATCCTTTTGATAGCTTTATTAGGCAGAAAGCAAAAGAAGCATGTTAGTTCCTTTCAAACAGATGAGATGGTTAGCATTGTGAAGGGAAACTGTTTTGTCAAAGGATCAAAGTGACCATGACTCAGAATAGATTGTACTAATGCATTTCCTTACAAAATATGATTCTTAACTACCCAGATTCTTTTAACCCTCAAATATTTAAGAAATACATAAGCATGAAAATATTGAAAATATGACTATGTCCTTTAACAAAGTTCAATTTCATTTTTTAGCCTAAAACAACAGATATAAAAAGTATGCCAACTTTAAACTAAGGGAAGGAAATTGCTGCTGAATTATATTGTCCTTGGCCTTGGCCTTGCTTGGTCAAGGACATCTACTGCTTTCAAAGTGTATGCAGGTATGAACCCCATCAGTCATACTCAAGAACTCAGAATGATTTGGGGATAACACAAGGACTCACAGGTAGAGGTTTCCAGTTATTGGATATTTTTATAATTACCTATTATATATGGCAAAGGCTTTCTATTAACAATATTAAACAAGAAGTTGTGAAAGGAAACTTAGGGAGTCGACATTGTGGCGTACTGGGTTAAGCTGCTGCCTGGAATGCTAATATCCCCCATGGGCTCTGGTTTGAGTCCCAGCTACTCAACTTCTGATCCAGCTCCCTGCTAATGGGCCTGGGAAATCAGCAGAGGCTGGCCCAAGTGCTTGGACCTTGTGTCCACATGGGAGACCTGGAAGAAGCTCACAATGCCTGCCCCGCTATAGCTGCTGCAGCCATTTGGTTAGTGAACCAACGGATAGAAGATATCTCTCTCTCTCTCAACTATGACTTTCAAATAAATAAATAAATCTTTTTTTAAAAAAAGGATATTTAGTAAAACTGAGAATGTATAAATAAGTTGTTAAATAAATAATGGTATAGTTAAGAATGTGGGTAGTGCACAAATCATGGAGATGACACTTGAGTAAGCAAAGTTTGGGGAACAGGAGACTCTAACCATCGTCTTCTACTCCTCTTAAGTGCCTATCTTCCTGATTTCTTCACCTGGATGGTAATTTTCTATTGTGAAAGGTGGTCAGATAAGAAAACAAATGTATACTTATAAATCATCAATGTCCATGCCTCCATTGTTGCGATAAAGAAAATATAATGAAAACCACACCTAGAATCCATCTGGTGTCCCCTAAATAATTTTTGTGTGCAGATACTGGACTGGCAAAGGTTTGAATGTATTGAGCATTTCTGCCTATAACGACAGATCCTGACTACCTTGAGAGTGTTTCTTCTTTCCCAGGCACATCAAAGAACAAATGGCTATATGTTTGCCCTTTCTTATTCATAGGACAAAGTTAAAAATGACCAGAGATCTGGGTTTTGTGTACTGACTGAGGTTTTAGAAAATAAGGAAAATTAGAAAATATAACCCAATCTGCACTTCTTGAATGACTGATACACATAAGCACATGGATGAATCTCAAATGCACTGAGCTATGTGACAAAAGCCAAACTCAAAATGTTACATATTCCCGGATGACATTTATTTGACTTTCTGGACAAAGTATAACTGTAGGGACAGAAAACATATTAGTGGTTGTCAGGGTGCAGTGGTTGAGTTTAAAGGGGCATAGGAAACTTCTCAGAATGATGGAACTATTCTGTCTCTTGATTATGGTGGTGGCTACATGACTATATCCATTTGTCAAAACTCTTAGACGTGTACACGAAAAAGGGTGAATTTTACAAGCAATAAATTATACCTCAATAAACCTGACTGAAAAAAGAAATAAGTGTTCTTAGTGTTCCATAAGAAGAATTACAAGTACAATGTGAAATAACAGTCACACTAAAACAAAAGGCCAGAAAATGCCTGCAACTCTTTTTCTGAGGGAGGAGAAAGTCAGATTTAACCATTGAATTGATTTACATTGATAGCTTTTTAATCTGTATGTCTAGAGTGAAAATGTCAAGTGTATGTTTTTTTACAAACTACTTCTGTTCAATCTTTTTGTTTTTGTTCATGACTAGATTCATTGCAGTCCTACTATTTCCCAAAGTGGGAAAGAGGTTTCCATTCTGGCAATGTTTTCAAGGCGAAGAATGGGTTCCCAGTTTTGGTACCAGATACAAATGGTCAATCAGCAGATAATGACTGGTTTGCTGCAGTCTCTTCATGTGGAACTCCATGTAAATTGGGAAATTTGTGTTTGAAAGTGACAAAGAAATTAGGAGATCTGATTAAAACAGCTTAATATAACAATGTAAGTTAAGTCTTTGAAGAAACAAATGTATTAGCACACTTTCTTAAGGTTTCTCTACTTTGAACATATAATATATTATCAAAGTTTAACTATGATGGGATTAATTAACTTTCTTTTCAGGGTGTGTTTAAGAGTACTTTTTAAAAAAAAAGATTTATTTATTTCTTTGAAAGACAAAATTAGAGGAGAGAGAGAGAGAGAGAGATCGTCCATCTGCTGGTTCACTCACCAAATGGTTGCAATGGCCAGGGCAAGGCCAGGCTGTAGCCAGGAACCCGGAGCTTCATCTGGGTCTTCCGTGTGGATGGCAGTGGCCCAAGCACTTGGCACACCTTGTGCTGCTTCCCTGGGCACATTAGCAGAGAGCTGGATCAGAAGTGGAAGAGCCTGGACTTGAACAGGCACCCATATGGGATGTTGGCATTGTAGGTGGCAGCTTAACCCACTATGCCAGCCCCTAAGAGTACTTTTTATTTTTTATTTTTTTATTTTTGACAAGCAGAGTGGACAGTGAGAGAGAGAGAGACAGAGAGAAAGGTCTTCCTTTGCCGTTGGTTCTGATCTGAAGCCAGGAGCCAGGTGCTTCTCCTGGTCTCCCATGGGGTGCAGGGTCCAAGCACTTGGGCCATCCTCCACTGCACTCCTGGGCCACAGCAGAGAGCTGGCCTGGAAGAGGGTCAACCAGGACAGAATCTGGCACCCCGACCGGGACTAGAACCCGGTGTTTCGGCGCGGCAAGGCGGAGGATTAACCTAGTGAGCCGCGGCGCTGGCCCCCTAAGAGTACTTTTAAAAGCTTGTGGAAAGTAGCTAAAAAATAAGTTTATTTCAGTGTAAAAATGTTGAAATAAGCAAAAAATGTTGAAATAAGGGGTCTTCAAAATTTCATGGAAAATGGTGTATTATAAAAGAACTGTACATGCATTTCTAACTTTTTTGTACCAGAGTAAACTTATCTTTTTTAAAAAAAGTCATTTCCTTATTTATTTATTGTTTGAAAAGCAAAGTGAAAGGAAAGGAGAGTGAGAGTGAGAGCGAGAGAGCGAGAGAGCGAGAGAGCGAGAGAGAGAGCGAGAGAGAAAGAATATCATCCACCCACTGGTTCACTTCCCAAATGATCACAACAGCCAGATCTGGATGAGGCCAAAACTAGATATCATTCATGTATTTTGCATCCCCCACTTGCTGCAGTGATGGGCACACGCCTTAGACTGGCTAATCAGCATATTCCATTCCCACTCATGTGGCCATAACCAGGAGCCAAGAACTCCATTCTGGTTGCTCAAATGGGCGGAAGGGGTCCAATCATTTGAGCTATCTTCTGTTGCCAGCCCAAACAAATTATCAGCTGAATTGGAAATGGAGCAGCCCCTATGATACAGGATGTTGGTTTTGCAAGCAGCAGCTAAACCTGTTGCTTATTTTTTAATTCATGTTCAATGAAATTTTTGAAGTATCCTCTCCTGTATTATTGTCAATTCAGATCATTCCAAAGAAGAGGTCCTTTTCCTTTTGTGGTCTTTTAGGGTAGTTTTATTTATGTAGTGCAAGAATGTTGGATTAATGTGAATTTTAGTCTAGTTTTCATTATTCTAAGTGTTGTGATCTAGGATATGAGCTTTAAAATTTCTGTTATACTTTATTTACCATTCTTGTTTTAGTGAACCATGTTCCGTTTCTGACCTATGACACTCTTCTTATCAGAGAAAGCTGACTTTGTGGGATCAAGGCCTCTGTATTGCTTACTGATCACAAACTCAGCTGATTCTCTCAAACAGTGCAAACAGTCAGGAGTAGCTTTTTGGTTGTTGGTTTATTTCCAATAGGACTTACAGGAAAGTGCCCACCTTTATGGTTTCATTTCACCATTTTTCTTGGCTATGTTTCCCTCACGTATTTACCATCAGCTCACTTATCTAAGGCTTGCTAATCAATAAATCAATTAGCTAATATTTGCCAAGCAGTTCTCGTGGTAGCCATGTGATGTTTGTCTTGCCTGGAGAACATTTCTCTGTCTTGTAGTAACTCCATGTGGGAGTGGCTCTGGGGACGCTTCCTTTTGTAGTTATCACTCATGTGTTCTGGACCCTGCACTTGCTCCAGTGGTGGGCACATGCCTTAGACTGCCTAATCAGCATATTCCATTCCAGTGGTACCAGGGACTCCTGTGATGATGGACACCCAACCTAAAGTAGTGTAGTCCATTATGACCAAAGCACATGACTCTCCTTCAAGCTGTGAAGAGAAGTTCTTTTTGCTGCTGCTGTTACTGACCAGGTACACTATTTCTGGGGATATTTTTAATTCCACTAGAAGACTGTCTTTGGAGAGTAAGGCCATTACAAAGCAAGCTAAACCAAAGCTAAAGGACAGAGATTTTAATGTCCTCCTTATAAAACCTGATCTAGCGGGTGGCGCTGTGGCGCAGTAGGTTAATCCTCCGCCTGTGGCGCCGGCATCCCATATGGGCACTGGTTCTAGTCCTAGCTGCCCCTCTTCCAATCCAGCTCTCTGTTATGGCCTGGGAAAGCAGTAGAAGACGGTCCAAGTCCTTGGGCCCCTGCACTCGCATGGGAGACCCGGAAGAAGCTACTGGCTCCTGGCTTCAGAGCAGCATAGCTCCGGCTGTTGTGGCAATCTGGGGAGTGAACCAGAGGA
Organism: Lepus europaeus; assembly: GCF_033115175.1. Taxonomy (NCBI): domain Eukaryota; kingdom Metazoa; phylum Chordata; class Mammalia; order Lagomorpha; family Leporidae; genus Lepus; species Lepus europaeus. The sequence continues at coordinate 90,047,830 of NC_084838.1, read as the reverse complement.
CGGAAGACCTTTCTCTCTGTCTCTCCCTCTCACTGTCTATAACTCTACCTCTCAAATAAATAAATAAATATCTTAAAAAAAAAAAAACCCGGTCTAGTTATGCCTGAATCTGTTATCAGCCTACTCCTAGGCTTAATGAAGATAGAGGTCAACATTTTTTAACCTAATTGAAACTGGGTTTCTGTCCCTTGCTAAAAAAGACTACTACTTACATCACTTATTATGTGCAAAGATCCTGGAGAATGCCAACTTCTGGCTTCCAAGGATTTATAATAAAGCAGAGACTAGAAAAGATGACCATGTCAAGTTAACATTACTCTTCAAAACATGCTATTTTTCTCTCTACCCCTGAACTTGTTGCTTTATGTTAGGATTATTTGCATATATGATCTCTTTCTTCTGTTTTTCTCTGATAGATTACAGAGAAGTGCGTCTGATAATCTTTTTTTAAAGTTTTATTTATTTTATTTGAATGATAGAGTTACAGAGAGAGGTGGACAGAGAGAGAGGTCTTCCATCCACTGGTTCACTCCCCAAATGGCTGCAATGGCCAGAGCTGAGTCGATCCAAAGTCAGGAGCCAGGAGCTTTTTCCGGGTCTCCCACGCAGGTGCAGGGGTGAGGACTTGGGCTATCTTCTACTGCTAATCCAGGCCATAGCAGAGAGCTGGATGGGAAATGGAGCAGCTGAGACTCGAACTGGTGCCCAAATGGGATGCTGGTGCTTCAGGCCCGGGCTTTAACCCACTGTGACACAGCGTCGACCCCTAGTCTGATAATCTTTTCACTTCTGGTTCCCCAATAATCAATTACAAGTGCTTTACACATTGAAAATGTTCAGTGAGTTTTTATTGAATTTGCTTGAAAACATGAATGCTGTTATTCAGGGATTATGGTAAGTACCAAATGAGCAGTTTAGAGCATGATGTCCTGTGTTGGGGTTAAATGGCAGTTTTGTCCTGTGGGCCAGGTCCTCATGCAAATCGCTGCCAATAGATGGTTTGCATTTGTTCTGTTGTATTTAGCAAGGCAGTATTTCTGGACTCTTCTTAGACAGAGGCAGTTTTGCACAGAGAGAAAGGGAACTGGGAGACTCAGACTCAACATATTACATTTTTGCAGAGAATATGTTCTTTTCTGTTTGTTTTAAAGATTTATTTATTTATTTGAAAGGCAGAGTTACAGAGAGGCAGAGGCAGAGAGAAAGAGAGAGAGAGAGAGGTCTTCCATCTGTTGGTTCACTCCCCAAATGGCCCCAATTGCAGGAGCTGTGCTGATCCAAAGCCAGGAGCCAGGAGCTTCTTCCAGGTCTCCCATGTGGGCGCAGGGGCCCACAGACTTGGACCATCTTCCATTGTTTTCCCAGGCCACAGCAGAGAGCTGGATCAGAAGTGGAGTGGTCAGGATTCGAACCAGTGCCCATATGGGATGCTGGCACAGCAGGCAGAAGTTTTACCCACTATATCACAGCACCAGCCTCAAAAATATGTCTTATTACTAAATAATGGTAGGTGAACTTGCTGCTTTTCCAAATTTACACTGATAAGTTATAAAATTCTAAGTTTAATAAGGAAAACAAAATGAAAAATCACCTCTATGAATCAAAAATTTCTGCAATAATAATATCTTGGTTATAATCATTGTCTTTGAAATTTTTCAGCTCAAACTACCTCTAGCTAGTTTTATCCAGCTGCACTGTGAAGCTATTTCATCCCTATTCATAGAACCAAATGTCCTGATAAGGTCTGCTTCTTTATTTCCAGATCTCTGAGTCTTCATTCTTTTTAGAACAAACTGAAGTGGACTTCCTTCTTGTCTTACATTTCTCTGTCTTCAGACATGGATGAACCTGAAGCTACTTTGTCCAAGGTGTAAAACTCGACATCTGTACTGATCATTTCTTTCTTTTAGATTTGAATCAGCACAGAAATGAACGAGAAGGTCTTCCTCTGCCAGGAGTATATATTTGAGGGTGGCAACAGTGCTTTTACTACAATGGGTAAGACTTAGAGAAGGAATGTAGGCTTGAGTGCATATTCAAAACCTGTATCCTCTTCACTTTGCAAAATGCCATTATGTGGGCTGTGAAATAATAGTGGCTTAAGTTCAGTAATTCCTTTCTAGGGTTTCATAAGATAAATAGGATTTGCATTTCATAAGATGGTGACAACTGGAATCAGACACAAATGTGATCACCTGCACTGCTATTTGCCACTACCCTTAGTTACAGACCGGATACTCAACCCTCCCAGTCTCAGTGTACTCATCTGATCCCCACCTGTGGAGTCTAAATGATTTAATGTCTATGAACTCAAATAACAGTGGTGATAGTAGCAATGGTTGAGAGTTAGGGGATTGGCTATTATTGTAGCATCTTTCCTTCTTTAGTCCCTTGCTAGGAAACATAATGTAAAGGAACTTCCACTTGTTTCCAGAGTTGATTGGGTAGCATGGTCAGCTACTTCCCCTTCTACCTTCATATTCAATGCATGTCCTTCCCAGGAGATAGATGTGAACAAAGTGCCTTTCCAGGGAAGAGGAAAACTCTGCTTCAGCTTAGACGAGACTTCCAGAAAACGCGAAACTGAAAAACAGTAGAAAAGAATTAACAAAACTGCTGTCAAATTCTGAGAATAAATCTAAGGTTGATTTTCATGTAGCTGAATTTTTTGTTAAAGGAATTAAATTCCAACAAAACTAGCTTTGATCAAAGAAGTTGACCCAATTTCTTACAAGAAATAAGGTTGTTACTGAGAATTGAACAGTTTATCGCTTCGAATAATAAAGACCATGAGAGGAAGAGCTTTGGTCTCTTTTGTTCTCTGCTGAATTCTAGTTCCAAAAGCAGTCCTGGCATATAAGAGGCACACAATAAATAATTATTGAATGAGTGAATACATTGTTGCTAAAAGAAAGAACAGGTAGACGTGGGCTGAGTTTTCGGCATGGTAAATGTGGCGGTACAAAGTAAATTATATAGAAGCCACATTGTTAACCCTTAAAAGCTAAAGTTCCACTTCTAGGAAAACCTCTGAGAGTAGACTTCACTCATTTATTTCCAAGAATTTGTCAGTCTGACCTTTAAGAGAAAAGATGAAAGGCCAAATGCATTCTGTGGGTTGAAGATTCTAGAAGTCTCATGGAGAGCTCATATCTGAGTGCAAGAACTTTCCTCTTCTTTGGACTTTTGGACTTGGCAAGCTTTGACAAGCTTTAGGGGTTTGTATCTCTGCTTAATCTACTCTCAATCATACCTGAAGACAAATTTTCCTACTACAAATCCATATTGCTTCTTATACTGTTTCATTGCAAACCACCTGTTACCTGTGTGTGCGAATGATAATGACCCCGGCAGTATTTACTCACAGATCACCTTTCCTTCCCAGGAACAGGAATCACTCTCCTGTGTCTGGACCACAAGTAAATAGCTGGGTGGCATTTTTGCTTTCTGTCTGCTGTTGAAAGAGTGTACTCTTGGTCAAGCTTTCACAGGTGATACTGATTTTCTGTGTCCTAGACTATGTTCATTCTAGGATATCATAACCCTAAACATTCCTACTTTCCTTGCCAAAGTGGTGTAGTAGATCAAAGCACTTCTTTCCTCTCCATGAATAATGCTTTACTCATTCATTCTTTTTTTTAAGGTTTTATTTATTTACTTGAGAGGTAGAGTTACAAACAATGAGAGGGAGAGACAGAGAGAGAGGTCTTCCATCTGCTGGTTCAATCTCCAAATGGCCACAATGGCCAGAGCTGTGCGAATCTGAAGCCAGGAGCCACGAGCTGCTTCTGGGGCTCCCACACTGGTGCAGCGGCCCAAGGAGTTGGGCCATCTTCTACTGCTTTCCCAGGCCATAGCAGAGAGCTAGATTGGAAGAGCAGCAGCCGGGACTCAAGCCAGCTCCCATATGGGATGCCAGCGCCTTGGGCAGAGGATTAACCTACTGGGCCACAGTGCTGGCCCCTTGTTTATTCATTCTGAAACAAGCATATTTACTGTCCTATTTCCAGAAACTTTGAGTAGAAAACAGTGCCATTTGACAATCAGTTTGAAATTAAAACGTATTTAGAGGGGGAAATTTCTTATTACCAGACTGGGGTATTGATGAGTATTTTTAGGAAAAGATAACTAATTCAGGAATTAAAATGCACTATATTTCTGTTTGCCGAAACATCTGAAAATGAGCAAATTTCATGCTAAAGATAAAACTATTTGTTTTTGTCTGATTACTAAATAATTACAATACCAGACATAAACCACAGTCCAGAATCCTCCATCTGAGCCAGAAAACATCTCATGAAGCCAGGACAGGTGTGAACCAATGCAACTCATGGATCAGAAAGACACCTAGTACAGATTTAAAGATCACATATAATCAAAAGTGCCTTACCATGCTGTTGATGACACCAAAAGATCCAGTACACCAGAATCAACTTAGTTGATACATAAACAAAAGACAAGGTGTCTGGTGAAATTAAGATGACCAAAAATAAAAGACATCCAAAATTCAATGGTTCACCTTAAAGTGCAATTTATGAAGGTACTTCAGGATAATATGTAATACAAATGACAATATTTCTAGAAACACATTTGCGCTTTATGGATTCATGGAGGATAATGCCTTGAGCACTCCAACAGAGATAGTTGCATGAATTAATGGAGCACTTATGGGCTTCAGTCCAATAAAAATGTTGGCTGAATGTTTCCATGGGATGAGAGAGAAATATTGAGATCTGGGTAGCTACAAGCAATTTATGCTGGTTAAATAGAACATCCTCCTTAGTCTTTTACCACTCACTTGTGAACTAAGTGGTCAGTGATGTAACTTTGAGAAGTAGACCTCAAGGGGCACATTTCATACAAAGAGTCACTTTTCAAGGAATTTACTTCTTATTGAATAGACTGAAGTTAAATATGAACATTCAGGCTTCCTATCAAGGCTTTAATAATGAAATTTCCACATTTGATGAAGATAGCTCCAATTTATACTGCACACTTCTTAGAAGATCAAAATATAGTACTTAATCCTCAATTTCTATGGAACTATGTGTGTGAATACATTTATTTTGTGTTGGAAATAGTAGGAAGAAATGAATAATAGTAACCAGTCTTGTGGGACTATTTCCTCTCTTTCCTAACTTGAAATTCTGTCTGGATCACACTATTTTTCCACAGGAATATAGACAAAAACCCTAGGATTGTAGGCACCTCTGAGCCCCATTTGCCAATCAGAAATGGAGGGCAACCAGGAGGCTGGCTCTGTGGTCCAGTGGGTTAAACCACCCCTTATGGCCCCCAGTGTCTCATATCAGAGTGCCAGTTCAACTCCTGGCCACTCTGCTTCTGATCCAGTCTTCCACTAATGTGCATGGGAAGGCAGTGGAAGATGGCCAAGTATTTGGGACTTTGCCACCCATGTGACAGACCAGGATGGAGCTTCTGGCTCCTGACTTCAGCCTAGACTAGATCTGGCTATTGTGGGCATTTGGGGTATAAAACCAGTGGATGGAAGATTCTCTTTCTCTCTCTTTCACTCTTTCTTTCTCTCTCTGTAACTCTGCCTTTCAAGTAAATAACTAAATAAGTTTTTTTTTTTGGGGGGGGGGGTAAGAGTAGAAGGAAACTAGAAGACCTTTAAGTGATTGTAATGGGACTAACAGAAAGGAGAACCTGGACTGGCACTTGATCTTTAGAATTGGCCTGAAGGTCACCCTTTGCATTCATAGTCACTGAGTGAGTATATGATTGGAAAGATGAAAACTCTCCTCCATGTGTCACAATCATTTCCTGAAACTCCATTGGAATAATATATATAAAAGTGTTTGGCTTGTTTTTAAAGAAATATGTAATTGTGGAGTGTGGATGTTATTATCCTCTCGAATGGAAAGCTCCCTGAGGGTCTATACCTATCATAAACCCCTTCCAGCTGCCTACTTTATTTCCCAAACACTCCTCCTTTGGCTCTTCCTCCTTTTTGTTCTAATTACATCCAGGAGGAAGCCTCCATTAGGAATTAATGAGCTTTAGTACCTTAATTTACCATCTGCTCCACCCTCCCCCCCTTTAACAAATGAAGGTGTGTCTCAGCCTCAAGACCTTATGTTGGTTGTAGCCAGGCAGATGGGAGTGATTCAGATGAGAAAGACTCTTTTCCTATGGTACCAAGGTCATGTTTGGATTCCGTGCTGCTTTTGGAAGCCAGATGGCGAAGAGGTGAGAATATCCTCTGTTTAGAGCCCCTACTATGGAACACACAGGCTCCACTTGCATTCATTCATTCAAGCATGCCTTTGTTAATTTAAATGCATTTATTGTGCCTGTTATGTGACAGCCTCCATGCTATGTGGTAGAAGTGTAAAGTTGAATACAACAGAACTCTTTTCCTTGAATTGCTCACGGCTTTGTGGAAGAGACAAATATTTGTACTTAGGCAATTATAGAGCAGTGTTTGATGTGCTATAACAATGATCCAGCACTGAGTCTAGTTTTGGGTAGGGGGAAACCTAAGAGATGAGTTACTCTCAAACTTCAGATCTTCCAGAGAAAGACTACTTTCAGCTTCCCCTGTGTCTATTAGCAAAGGAAGCTGACTTGAGAACCAGTATCTGGCTGGTACCCCCAACTCCAAATATCTTTTTTTCTTTACCACTTATGGATGCTGTGTCCAGTTTAGGATTCACCCAGGATGTAACTTAGACATCAGAAGTATTTGTACATATATAAGGAGTAGCATATCTCCCCATCTATTTATTTTTGCTGGGTGTCATTTTTTTGTTTAATGAAGAAGGTGCAGAATTAGAGTCCTAACAGAAAACAGATGGCACACCAAACTGTTTACAAAGGTATGCGCATAACTCTCAAACAAGGACTTCTGGCAGGTGGGCTGACAACCTCTGTACTCGCAGGGGAAGAGAGAACAAATAGTGTTTGGAATCAAAAGGTCTTGTAGCATTGCCTCTTCCTATAGTGTCCAGAGGAGGGTCATGGCCATTCCAATTTGAATCTATGTAGCAAGGAGACAGCCAGGCAGACACAATGACTATACTCTCTTTTTCACTATTTCTGATCTCCTGTGTCATGTTTTTCATGCCTAGACCACAGGGATCAGGATTCCTGTAGACTTTACCCACACAGTTCAGATCACCAGAGAAGTGTGGAAGGTGAACCTGGAAAGACAAATAGAGGATCACCACCAGTGAGAGATCAGGATTCTCAGCTGGAACAGGAGGGTGTGAGAAGACAGATTTGACTGCTCCAGAAAGTCATGCTACCCACATGTGTGTTCGTATGTGTAGCTGTTCAACATACATGTGTCTATACATTATATACACAGACATAATTTATATTGTCTATATGCATATTGACATTTTAATATACATTTTATGTATATAATATATACATACTTGTGCATATGTGTATTTTCAAAAAATGTAACACACTCATTCTATATAACTTTTGCTTTCTACATGAGATGCTTGAACAACATAAATGTATCAAAACTTAGCTATTTTTCTTTCTTTTAAAAAACTTTCTTTACTGTATAATAAACAGCTAGAGATCCATTATCTTGCTCTAATGCTTATCAATTTGTGACCAACCTTATTTCAGGTACACCTCCATACAATCTCCCCACTCCTTTTATTTAGAAATACATTCCAAACACCATTTCTCCCATATTTTATTTTTGGTAAACCAAGGCATATTAAAATAATTTTTAAAAGAAATATCTTTCTAAATCATAAATAAAGTATATGTGTTTGAGAGATCAATTGTAGGTCATGGTTAGTATATTTTTAAAGGATCAGTCAGGTCAATTTAAATTATTTCAAAATAATAAAGAAAAGATTGTAAAGTATAACTGTCATGTGATTTATATAACTATTTATTGTGTTATAGCTTAAACATACTGATGTATACATTTGCTTTCCTCTCTGTCACTCTTTCTTGCTTTATAGTTAAATCAAAGGAAACTGAAGAAAGCTTCATTTGGAAATATAGTTACCTGCTCTTCTCCCAGAAAAAAAGACCGTGATACCATGTGAAATAGCATTTACTTCATAGAACATATTTTCCCGTTGATTTGCAATGCCACAAATTCTACAGATCAATATGTGAATGGGTCTGTGTTGGGAATCTCTTTTCATTCCGTTTTTTAAAAAAATCATGCTGCTAATATTCTACTGTCTTAATTAGTATTGATATTGGAGTATGGGGTGCCATTTATGTTACCGGGTGCTTATTAATAAATTCAGAATATTAATAAGCCTGTGGGCTCTTGCCTAATATTCAGAGAAGAATTCTGAATACTGGCACAAATAACGAGGCAACATGGTACATTTTAAGCTTTTTTATTTAGTGGGAGAAATGCATAGGAGAGTGAGGGCCCTAACTAAGAAGGAAAGGGAAATCTGGATTCATACCGAGTACCAGGGGGCAGCCATGTGGAGGAGCACGCAGGCCAGAAAGCATGGAGTGGGTGGTCCAAAGGCCACGTGCCCCGAAGGCATGGGGGCAGCAAGTGGGTCCAGGGAAAAAGGGCCCAAGAGGCAAAAGGCAACAAAGACTGGGCCCACCATATTTCAGGCCTTTAATCCACTTCTAAAGGGGAGTGGTTATTAGTCTGATTGGCAAGTGGGCGCAGCGTGGTGAAGGTGTGGCCCTCCAGCTCACAAACCTAATCAATTTATCCTGTATGCCTGCCTACAACAGTATCATTTCACAATTGTTCTTCATATCTGGTAACTGGAGTCTTCGAAAGTGTGCTGGACTTTGTTGGCCTGCCCATCTATATAAAATGTCCATTAAGCTTGTCATATTCCATGTGGAAAAGTGTACACACACAAAACAACAACAACACACACCATAAACCTTGTTAGTATATGGCAGTTGATTCTTAAAAGGTCTGAACTGCAAAACATATTTGCTGAGAATTTTGAAAGTTTTCCAGAAGTTAATGACCCAAAGACTACATGAGACTGAAGACAAGCAGGAATAAAATATGATTTCCTCTTTATTTCTGCATGCGTTTTTAGCATCATTTAGAGAGCTTTTTTTTTTTTTTGAGAAAAAGAGAGGACGCATATGTTTATAATATTACTGTGTTGAGCAAGGGACTCAGACCTCTTTGTGAAATGTAGTTTTCTACTATTTTCTACTCGTTTTCAAATCTCTCATTGAAATTTAGGCGGCCCTTTAGTGACCAAAAGGCAAGGTTGAGAAGAAATAAAAAATTATTGACAGAAAATCTCAACTACTTTCAAAAACTGTGTACCATGAACTCAAGAGGAGATGCATTCATGGACCAAATTCATTTGCTGATGATTTAAAATAAATTAAAAAGATGGTATCACAAAAATTCAGAAAGAAGGCCAGCGCTGTGGTGTAGCGGGTAAAGCCGCCGCCTGTAATCCTATATGGGTGCTGGTTCAAGTCCTGGCTGCTCTACTTCCTATCCAGCTCTCTGCTATGGCCTGGGAAAGCAGAATATGGCCCCTGAACCCGCGTGGGAGACCAGGAAGAAGCTCCTGGCTTCGGATTGGTGCAGCTCCGGCCATTGTGGCCATTTGGGGATTGAACCAGTGGATGGAACACCTCTCTCCCTCTCCTTTTATCTCTGTGTAACTCTGACTTTCAAATAAATAAAATAAATCTTAAAAAAAATTTAAAAAGAGAAAAGGAAGGAGGAGGGAGTGAGGGCGGGGAAATATTAAATTCTTAGAATTCTATGAACTACATGAAATCTGTTCTGTTTATATTAATTATATATATAACACATATATAATAAAGATATAACTGATGAGGACCAGAACTGCAATGTAACTAGATCACCATGAACTTCAATGTGGAGGCCGGGAGTGCTGAAGTATTGTTTTAGTGTTCTATCACTGTGTAAGAAATAACCAGAGACACAGTGATTTAAAACAATACAGGTGTTGTTTTTATTGCACAGGTTCCATGGGTCAGGAGTCCACCCATGGCTTACCAGGGGCTCCCCAGCTTGATAAATAAGGACCCACAGCTGGGGAAGAATCCATTTCCAAAATCGTTTAAGTTACTGGCAGATTCCTTTCTTTGTGGCTGTGTGAGTGAGGGCTCTCTCTTTGCTGGCTGTCCAGTATCAGCACCTCTCCACGTGGTCTTCCTCAACAAGGCTGCTTTCTCACTCAGCAAGGAGAATCTCTGACCCAAAGGAGGGCCCAATACTTCAAGAGCTCTCCCCTGATGTAGCCAGGGCCCTGCAGAGTAATTTTCATTCTGATTCACTCGGGTCAACTGACTTGGGGCCATAATTACAGCTGCAAAATCCTTTCACCTTTGCCACACTCAGTCATCGACAAAAGTCCTAGGTCCTGCCCCACTCAAAGGTAAAAAATGATTATATTAGGCTATGAATCCCCAAAGGCCTCTCTGGGGTCCCTTTGCCATAGAGCTAAAATAAAATGGAAGGAAAATTGTCATCTGTGCTTATAGTTCCAGCCACCTGTTTCTTGCGTAAGGAAAGGACATTTCCAGGATGAGACTTGCAAAGGGAGAACTGGTTGAGGGGCGCGTGGCTCCTGCCTCCTTTGGCCTTGCTGTGTTTCTGAGAAGCAGAACGCAAGCATTTGAATAGCAGCCCCCCTGAGTGGTTCAGGGAGGCTGTGCCATTACAGGTTGGGCACTTGCTGTGGGTTTTCTGCAATTCAGAAGGTAGATGCGGGGGAGGTGAGGCACATAGCTCCAAAAGTCAGGCAACAGAGGTCTCCTGGCAGTGCGGTCAGCAAGCTAGCAAAGAGTTAAGCCTTGACTTTTGTTGCTAAGCCGGGAGTTTTTGATTAGATGCTTAATTGTGACTGGAAGCTTATGTAGAGGGGACAGGCTTAGTGACCTGAAACATTCAGAGACCACAGGTACTACCTGCTCTTAAGCCAGGAATAAAAGGAACTGTGCGATGCATTGTGGGTACACACAGTGGGCACACAGTCGTCTTCCTGGCCACGCTGCAATTCTCAGGTACAGGTGATTCTGTCTGTGGCATTTATGCTGTGCATCTCCCTTCACCTTCCTGGCCCCAGCCTGTGAAAAATTTCCATCACAGCGGGGATTAGTGCCTAATGGCAAGAGAAAAAGCAATTAGCATTTCCTAACTGCTAACCAAATACAAAAGCTGCCCCCAGCCTTGGATGGAACACCTTTGACCATTCATTGCTCCTCCACGCTATAGCCCACTACCTTACAATTTGTGCTTAATTACACAGGAAAAGAGAAATCTGTTTCTCCGGGAGAGCCTCAGAGAACCTGTTGGGGAAAGCTTTCAATTTTAATTACAGAAGAAATACTGGCTGAGGCCGTGTTGAAAGGGAATTACCTTTCCTTTTCTTTCTGATTTTGCAAAACAGCTGGCCAAACAGAGCACCGCCGCTCTGTTTAGGCAACCTGTGCAGGGTGGCTGCAAGGCCGTGCTGGGGTTCATTTTGCAAATCAGCTGGAAAGATTTCTTTGGGGCTTAAGGAAGCTAATTTAAACATTGCCTGTGTACAGAAACTTTAATCCCTCTTAATATGTCAGCTGTGCCATCAGAAAAGCAGACCTCCTGTGCTGGTGTACCAGAGAAGAAAACCAATGCTGTCTTCATTATTCAAACCAGCAGCCCACAGACAAAGGGGAGAAACAAGAAACAAATCATCCCAGTGACACCCTGATCTTTCCTATTTCATCTTGACAGGGTTTTGTTTCAATGCCTCGCTCCCTCCTCTCCCTGTTTCCTGCAGCTATTGCCTCCTGTTACTCTTTATGGTAATTGAAGCTGGGCCCCGAAGCCCTCGGAGGCTTGTATCTGCTTCTCACATGAGTGACGCTTCAGTGATAAACTTGAACTTAAAGTTACTGAGGCGGAACTGAGGGTTCATTTGATAGCTAGTGGTTTTCAGCGGCTCCGTGGGGCTTCGGGACACAGCGTGAGGTAGATTGTTAATGTCCTGTGAGGGAAAACAATAACACATTTCATTAATGCGTTCATGTGTGAAGCATCCATTAGTGCACTGGAGGTATTAATGACGTTATGCTTTAAACTGACATGCGGGGCATGACAGGAATGGCAAGGTCGGACGGGAACAGATGACATGATGAACAAATATTTGAATGGCTTCATTTGCCTGCAGGTCAAACAGTGGGTGCAAGGAAGGGAGGGGGTGGGGCGTGGAAAGGCATCCTTTTGTTTCCACACAGACCAGAGGCAGCAGAATGAAAAAGAAAAAAAATCAAGTGTGTGTGTGTGTGTGCACGTGTGTCCCCTCCCCAGAGACCTGGAGGCAAGGGACAAAGTCTGGGCTGAGAGGAGAGTCCCCCCAAGCAAGAGCTTCCTGGAGAGATACCTCTGGCCAGGCCAGAATGGAGATGAGGGGTTGCATTCCCTATCCAGCCAGATACTGAGGGAGTGGAATTTACAAACACAGGTGTTGGCCAATAGAGGAATGTTGGATGCTTCAACTGCACCTGACAGCGTAAGACAGCTACTGTGTGGTACTGGGAGAAAAGTGTGAATCAGACTTGACAGTGACCTCTCGAAGCAGGAGGTTTGTTGCCTATTTGGCAACCGCGCAGATTGTGACAAGTGTTGGAATGGGGTCAGCATAAAATGCCGTGGGAAACAGGCAAAGTGTGATGAATATTCAGAGTAGGTACATCTGGGCATGCCAGAGACAGTGCTGGTTTCTGCATGTTGCCCCAGCATAATGCCTGGGATTTTAAAGGCATCCTAATCAGAGGTAAAATAAGTTGATGGCGTTAGGAGTCAGGATAATGTCCCTTCTGTGCATGCTGGTTCCACAGGGATTGTCACCGTGTTCATGATTCGCACCCTTCTGTCTATGCGTGTTAAGCTTCCCTATCGGGACACACTAACTGCAGTGCTATGCCAGTCACCCCCTCAACTCCACTGCTCCTCGCTGAAATGAGATCTTTAGCTAAGAAGAGGCTACACATCTTGGCATTTTAGCTCACAAAGTGGAACTGACTATTCCTTCATCGAGGTTTGAAACTGCTGTGAGAGGAGCCATGTGAGCAGACGCCAAGAGAAAGGCAAAGAGGGTGTTGGTGGTCCTCCTCGGGGCCGCTCAGACCTGCAGACCCAGTTCTCACTGCGGAGATGTGCGATTCTGGCCAGGGAAACCACAGCACTTCAGCCCAAGAGATGCTAACTTAAAAAAAAAAAATCCTTTGCAATGTAATACATCCAGTTGATGATATCAGTGGAATTGGGCAGTTTGTCTTTAGCTTTTGCTCTGATAATGAGATGCAGAAAAAAATGTGACATTCTTTCCAGGCGGCAGCAGCCGAACGCTCACTGGGGACCTGGAGTGTGGAGGAGATGACGGCTGCACATCAGGCAGGAGATGTCAGCTACAGACATCCCAGGGCAACAAGTGTAATTCAACATGAATGAGCTAAGCATTTGGCAGCTTCTCTGTGTAGGGTGCCCTTTGTTTTCCTTACTCAGATTCCAATGGCCTTTCCCAGCCAGAGTAGACAAGTCCCTCAATGTTGTTCTAACACTGACCTGTAGCTCAGTTAGCCATGTATCCTGTGAGAATCAAATGCTGGCGCCACGGCTCACTAGGCTATTCCTCCGCCTGCGGCGCCAGCACACCGGGTTCTAGTCCCGGTCGGGGCGCCAGATTCTGTCCCGGTCACTCCTCTTCCTGTCTAGCTCTCTGCTGTGGACCTGGAGTGCAGTGGAGGATGGCCCAAGTCCTTGGGCCCTGCTCCCACGTGGGAGACCGGGAGAAGCACCTGGCTCCTGGTGCTGGATCAGCGTGGTGCACCGGCTGCAGCGCACCTGCTGCAGCGGCCATTGAGGGGTGAACCAATGGTAAAGGAAGACCTTTCTCTCTGTCTCTCTCTCTCTCACTGTCCACTCTGCCTGTCAAAAAAAAATGCCAACTCAGGCAATTGCAATTGCAACTCCCCCACGAGAAGGCTATTACTGGACTGGACCTCATGCCTTGGACACATTCTCGTTTTCTGAAAGTAGATTTTAAATGTTTTGTACTATTCTTATTGAGCAGCGATTGTGCAAAATTTCAATGAAACTGGAAGGAGTTATTGGCAGAAAGATTAAGCTCCCTAAGTACTTATCTAGTCAATTAATATGACATTTGTCCCAAGACAAAACAGAAACACCTATGAAGCTTAAAGACATTTTTCCTCCCCAATTAGAAGTTGAGCATGATGAATCTCCCCTGATGGCATTTTAATACTGCTCTTCATTCATTGCAATCACTGGCCCTACCTAATGTTGGAAAAGACAAAGTTATAATGAAGCAGAATAGCAGAAGAAAGGAGAGATGCTGCAAATGGAAAAAAATTTTATGCCAAACCTTTTTGAAAATGGGACTACCAAGAAGTTGATCCTGTCTTTACCATCCCCTATCCTTATTCCTTGGACCTTTGAACTTCAGTTTAGCTCTTCCTATACAATTTTGAAAACCCAGCCAACATGATCTCTCCTCCAATAATCTGCTTGGACCTTTCTGTAAATGCTGGCATCGTTTTCTCTCTTATTGTAGGTCTGTCTCTTCCACCAGACTATAGTCTAACTGCTTCTACTTGATATAGGCATTAAAAGAACAGAAATACGTTGTGTAAAGGTATATTTCCTTTTATATGAAAATTGACACAGTCTGAAATATTTTTGAAAGAAGATATTTGTTTCTTCCTGGTATGCACATATCCCAGGTTTCAAGTTCATAGTTCAACTCCATCTGTAAATACCAATACCGATGCAGATGATTGCCTATACTCTGGTAGTTTGAACCATATGGATTTGCTAATAATTGAGTATCTCTCAATGGATAATTTTGCTCGCTACATTAACAGATATCATCCTAATTGGAAAAGATGTGCTTCCCTTCACATGATTTTAGTAAGTTTTTGCCAAATGGGCACAAGCATCTGGATGCTTTCCTTTTCAAGCCAAGTCAGAAGTTGTTGAGCTTTTTCCATCTCTAATTGATGGTCCTAGAGTGTCTGACATTGACAGTGGTAGTTGTCACTGGCTGGTGCTGGGACAAGCAAAGTGAATGGCATCAAGGAGGGAAGCCTGGAGCCAGCCTGTCCCCTGGTGACTTCATGATGCTAGCATCATGACCTTTCTGCCTGGAAGATGACTTGTGGCAGATGGCAGTGAGTTAAAGGGCAGGGTTGGCATTAATTAAGTCAAAAAAATTAGTTATGAATAATTTGAGGAGAGAACGTTGTGATATTCCTTTTGGTGGCAAATGGAACATTTTTGTTTTTGTACGAAAGGTCTTTGCTTTTGCAGGATGTATATCATTCCATAATTCATGCACAGAAGAAAAATTTCACAGTTGGAACAAGAAGTTTTGGTGTTGGAAGTAGAAGGAAGAGGTTCATGTGCCCCTAAAGGAAGGCTAATAATTACAATCAAGTGAAATGACCATGTATGAAAAAGAGATGGTTGGGGGAGTTGAGAGAGATGAACTTAGGAAATAATATTTCCTACACTATTCTGAGGGTAGTAGTCCAACTCTAACTGATAGCTCATGAAATGATCTTTCTCAAATAAAGTTGCACCTCATTAGAATGACAGGAAATGAGTTTCTACAACTTCACCTTCCATTGTAGAAAAAACAGTTCATGATCCAAGGATAGACAATCCTCCTTCTAGGCAGACATCACTAGTCAACCACAGCACTCTTTCTTGCTGACCTTAAACTCATACATACATAATTTTAGAATCATCCTCAACCCAGAGTTTTGGACAACCACTGTGAATAAATCTAGTTACCATTCCTGTTAACATCCTCAGTGGGCAAACCCTGAAAAAACATCTTGAGACTGACAGATTGTCTCAATTTGCTGAATACCTTATCAATAGCATTTAATTCTAATGAATTTCCCATAAACTTTTCACTCTTTAATGATTTCCTCACACATTCTACCACATTGACATCTTGTGTTCTCTAGTATTTGCAATTTGATTTTATCTGCTTTTCATGTACTCCCAAGAATTTGAGATAGAAGAAAATGTATCAGTTTTGCTGCAAATACAGTGTTTTGCCAAACTTTGTTTGAAATCTTCATAAACAAACTGATAGGAATTATCTACTACTGCAGTTTTCATGATCTTGTGACTATTTTAAAGTTCACCTTATAGAAATGAGGCTGAACATCCTCTCATTTGACTATTGTTTGTAACCCTTGCCTATTTTTCTGCTGCTGTACGGTCTTTTTACTTTTTATAAGTTGAGCTCTTTATTTAATAGAGCCATTATGCCTTTGACTATAATGTAAATTTTTTGAAGATTGTATTTATTTATTTTAGAGGTAAAGTTACAGTGAGAGAGAGAGAGAGAGAGAGAGAGAGAGAGAGAGAGACAAAGAAAGGTCTTTCATCTGCTGGTTCACTCCCAAATGGCCACAATGGCTCTAGCTGGCCTGATCTGAAGCCAGGAGCCAGGAGCTTCTTCCAGGTCTCCCAAGCAAGTGCAGGGGCCCAAGGACTTGGGCCGTCTTCTACTGCTTTCCCAGGCCATAAGTGGAGAGCTGGTTTGGAAGAGGAGTAGCAAAAATGTGAACCAGCATCCATGTAGGATGCCAGCAACACAAGAGAAAGCTTAGCTTTCTATGCCACATTGCCACCCCCTCATAATGTAAATTTAAAGACATGTTATCTAAAATAATATACAATATTTATTGAGTTGAAAATAAAATTAAAAAAATAAAGTATTAAAGATAAATATTTTGGCTGGCGCTGCGGCTCACTAGGCTAATCCTCCACCTGCGGCGCCGGTACTCCGGGTCTAGTCTCGGTTGGGGCACCGGTTCTGTCCCTGTTGTTCCTCTTCCAGTCCAGCTCTCTGCTGTGGCCTGGGAAGGCAGTGGAGGATGGCCCAAGTGCTTGGGCCCTCCACCCACATGGGAGACCAGGAGGAAGCACCTGGCTCCTGGCTTCGGATCTGAGCTGTGTGCCAGCCATAGCGGCCATTTAGGGGGTGAACCAATGGAAGGAAGACCTTTCTCTGTCTCTCTCTCTCACTGTCTAACTCTGCCTGTCAAAAAAAAGATAAATATTTTAAGAATGTAATATATAGCCTAATGCTTATTATAAAGTCAATTAGTTAAATAAAAATAATTACATATAAATGCTGACATTGTTAATCTAAATAAAATATTTAATTATTAAAAAAGAAACTTCATTTGGATTTTTCTTCGAAAGATATTCTTAGAACTTTTATCTTCCATGTTGCAAAGATCAGATATATCTCCCAATAGTCATTTGAATTCTAAATGCTTGGAGGTAGGGCTAAATTCTATTCAAATTTCATTACTTACTTCATTATAAGAAAGAAGGATGTTGCCATGAAAAATTTTAAAAATTGGCTATTGTGACTGAGTATTTGAAACACACTGAATTTCTCTTTTTTTTCCCAAGTATGCTGAATTTACACTGGTAATTACTCTGTGCGTCATTTTCTTGAGTGCTCAGAATAGGTTTATGCTGGAGTAAAAGGTGGTATTTCCTTCTTGTTTAAGTTTTCATTTCTCTTCCAACCTCCAATATTCAGAAACCATCATTCACTACTAATTCTAAGTCCCCCTACTGTTTTTATGGACAGCAGCAGGACATTAAATATCATATGTATTTATTTTGTAATGAAATATTTTCCTTTTTCCTCTTCAATGAATGCATCATGCAGTTGGCATCAAATGTATCCACTACAAGTAGCCAAGGCCTCCGCAGTGTGTTTATTGGCCAAGCCTTGAATTCAGGTGGCCCAGCACAAAACACAAACTGTAACCCTAAATTGAGAAGCTGTTGGTTATTTGGCTGTAGGATCTTTGTTGACTAAAGCCAAGTTATTTTTATGTTCTCATGCATGTGGTCCAGAAACCAGAAGCTTGTTGCCAGCAAACAGTGTTAACAGCAGTAAGAAAAGGCCTCTCTTGGGTCAAGTGTTTGGCACTTGCAATGCCTGTATCCTATATTGGAATGCATGGAGAGATAAGAGGGATGGCTCAAGTTCTTGAGTTCTTGCCACACATGCGGGAGACTCAGATTGAGTTCCTGGCTCCTGGCTTTGGTGCCTTGATGTTGCCCAGCCTTGTGAGCATTTTGGAGGAAGATTCTCTCTCTCTCTCTCTCTCTCTCTCTCTCTCCCTTTCAAATACAAACAAAACAAAACAAGACAAAAAGTGCCTCTCTTGGCACTCTGTTTCCTTCTTCAAGATATTCTTTCAGTACTAAAAACATGCCATGTGTTTTCTTTATTCTGTTCTATCAAGTAGATGTTCTTAGATCATGCTGTCTATAAAATGTGTAACAGGGCTTCTGGATTTCGTAGCCCATGCATTCCTGGTTCAAATGGTCTCCCACATGTATTCAAGCAGGCTTGTAGCAGTTGAGCAAACAGATGTGTTTCAGGAGGCTTTTCATCATCTCACTTAGGTTCACTGAAATCTGGAACCACAGGCAAAGTTCATTATCTCAGTTGTGATCCTTTTCCAGAAACTCTTTAGCTAGAAAGCTCAAATAATGCAATGCTTCTTTCTGGCCTGCCAACTTTTTAATTACATTTTTAAATAATTAAAAAAAAATTTAAGTGACACATAAAAATTGTACATATTTATGGGGCAGCATGGGTGTTTCAAAAATTGTACTCATCTGCTTGACTGGTATGTTCTAAGGCTGACTGAAACAACTTTCAACTACAGGAAGGTGTATAGAACGTAAGTACAAGGAAGCTACTGCTTTCCATCTCACAGGTGTCCATGTACACTGCCAGTGAGACTGTATTTGTAAGTCATCATTATAAATGGATTCATTATTGTCAAAGGCAGCGCTATCCAATGGCTGCATTCCTGGAAAATGGAATTAAAAGATAATTTTATGTTTCTGCACAGTACACATTTTCCACACACTTTCTGTAGTACCCTTGTATAATGTGAGCCATTTATGTAATTAAAAATGTTTTGTTGGCCATGTTTAAAAACAAACACATCAAAATCATTTTGATCATATATTTGATTTAACTCAATATATCTTACATATAATCAATACAAAACGTAATCCACATAAAATCAATATTAGGCTGGTATAAAACTTTTAAAATTATTATTGTATATTATTTTGTACATCTTCAAAATCTGGTGGTGTGTTCTACATGTTCAGCATAGCTCAATTTGGACAGGCACACTTCAGATGCTCAGTGGTCCCATGTGGCTAGTGATTATCATATTGGACAGTGTGAGACCTGATGCATTCAAACATATGGTATACTGATATGTAGGTTTATTTGTCTTGTAGTTATCAATTGTAATAGTGGCTAGGAAGAGCATGATGATTGACATCCTCATATAATTTAGATTTTTCTTTGGTAGGAGTAGTTCCCTAGGAGTAGGAAAGACCATTGTGAGTTTAATCCTCTTTAAGCTGTTGCTCTATTAGTCAGTTGTTCATTACTTTACCAAAAATGTCTGGGAGAGGTTTCTTGGGAAGGAAACGGTTTGTTTTTGGCTCACAGTTTGGTTGTTCGCAGTTCAACGTTGGGCAGCTCTGTTAGTCTGGCAGCTGGCGGAGACTGGCAATGGCAGAGCGTGTGTGGAGAGAAGATCACCGTGTAAGCCAGGGAGCAGAGAGAGCAGCTAGGCTGAAATCAGCTAAAATAGCAACGGCTCTCTCAAGAACTACCTTGTGAAGGCAGGACCCCAGTGACCTGAAGAACTCCCCCTGGGCTCACTTCCTGGCTGTGATAATTAATCTCCACCCTAGTCCATCAACCATTAATATTAATCCTTTAGCTTTCAGCATACGACTTTGGGGGTTAAACACCTGCCTGGGTTTCAAGTCCAGGTCAACCCATAATAGTTTCTTTAAAATTAGTTGGATGTATTGTGATTTGTATTTTTGTGAAGTATTTTCACCTGTTTTCTCATTTGCTGCTCTGGATGACTTATGAAATTGATGGAACAAGTGATTATATTCTCTATACTCTTTTGAGGTGGGAAAACTGAGGCACAGTTAGAGAGTGACTCTGCCACTGGGTAACGATGACAGTAACTACCTGGGACTCCTGAACTTCCTTCTCTTTGGTAAGGTGCTAACGTCATTGAAATTCTCAAAGATGAGTAATAGAGGAGAACCTGAGAAGTTCACTACCAGGTGATGTAATCC
Organism: Lepus europaeus; assembly: GCF_033115175.1. NCBI lineage: Eukaryota > Metazoa > Chordata > Mammalia > Lagomorpha > Leporidae > Lepus > Lepus europaeus. Next base: position 90,027,657 of record NC_084838.1, on the reverse strand, counting down.
CAAATGAATGGAAAGTATCATCCATGTCGTGCGTGAGAACTCGCTGGTTCAATGATGTCTATCAGGACCATTTGTAAGAGTGACTGAGTGTTAGGCATCTTCTGTGCACTGTTCACTCATTTAAAGCTTGGGAAAAATCTGGGTAGCTAGCACTATTAATTCCATCCTATAGAAGGGGAAACTGAGTTGCAGGAAGATTAAGAAATTTCCCTAAAGTTACACAACCAGGAAGTGACAGAATTTGAATCAGAACCTATGTCCCACAATAATCTTGTGCTGCTCTGTGTCTATGCCAGGTGTCTAGAATTGAAAGATTCAAGATTCTTAAATTTTCAGCAAAACCCAAAGGGAGTTTTTCTTTGGAACACAAGAGTTTGGAGCACGTTCAATGGAGGCCTTCCCCAAATGGCCTACAATCTAATTCAGTCCTTGCAGGACTGGCTATATTCACATCATTTATAAAAAGGAACACAAGGGTAAGCAAGTTTTCTTTGATGCTCTATTCCTATTAATTTATCACTTTTAATATTTCATTTAATGTACATAATTGAATGATAAGAGAATGGTGGCCCTGTGAGAATTTTGTTTTTCTGATACATTATTTATTTATTATTTACTTTTTTGAGAGGAGAGGGGGAGAGAGGAAGGGGGAGAGTGGGAGCATTTTTCTTTTTGTTTGTTGGGAGCCTAGATACCTGTCCCTAACAGCCAGGGATGAGCTGGGGCCAGAGTCATGAGCCAGTCATACAATCCAGGCCAGAGGTGGGGGCAGGGATCCAATGACTTGGGCCATCACATGCTGCCTCCCAGGATCTGAATTAGGAGGAAGCTGAAATCAAGAGCCAGAGCCAGATATCAAATCCAGACACTACAATATGGGACATAGGCCTCCCGACTAGCATCGTAAGTGCTAAGTCAATGCCCAGCCCTATTTTTCTGTTACTGAAGAAGATGCGCAGAGGACAAAAGCATTCTTCAGAGGTGTTGGCAACTGATTGTCAGTCATTACTCCTGGGTGGGGAATATTTTGCAAGATGAGGAGGAAGTATTGAAATATCTTTATATCCTTATGTATATAAATCTGTTATGTCTTTAAAATAATTTTATTTACTTAATATCTTTCTAAAGCAGCATCTTGCTTCAATTTTAGGAATTATACAATACTGGCCTAAATTTGCAGACAGCAAAGGGCTGTAAAGAAGAAAATATTATCATCTGTAATTATCCTATTTGGAGATAACTTCCGTTATTGTTGCTAACATGTTTTCTTCCTTGTATGTCTCTCTATCTCTCTCTATCCATCCATCTATAATCTATGTCATATGCTATATTAATTTTAATTAATTTTATGCTCTGCTGTATGAATTTTGCTATACAATTAAAAATGGTAATTGGCTTACAGAAGAGTTCTAGTTTTCAGACGTGTAAGTGTGGGACAGTTTTAGTCTCCCAGCACTGTTTCCAGCTTAACACTCTTATCCTCCTAGAGGGTCAGCATCTAATGACAATTTGGTCAGATTCCATGATTTTCCTAATGCTTTGTGAAATATGACATGATTTTTTTTTGAATGTTAGTGAGTCCTGGTCTTTTTAAATACTTCAAGTTTCAAACCCTGATCCTTTTCATCTTTTAGAGCAGAATGAGTCTGGGATTCTGGTGCTGGGGAGCTATGGATGGTGATCTGGCATTGTCCCTCCCTGTTCTCGGCCTGTCATCTCCAGTGTTGGAGGCTGAGGGCTGAGCACTGCCTCGGCTACAAGGTGAGTAGATGGTCCCCACCATGCTCTGGTCCCTTCTGTTCCCATCTTTTGTCGATGCATGTATCCTGATGCATCCTCTGCATGGTTTCTTTGGGAGGAGTGCTCAGCTGCACTCTGGTTCCTTACATCCCTGAGGGCCCCTTTAGCTTCTGCGTGAGTATTTACACTCTATAGGCCTTCGATGATTTCTGCAGAATACACTTCAAGTTTCCCAACATACCAGTGCTTCGCCAAATCTTGATGTACTTTCATCAAGAGGCATGCGAACTGTTGAAATGCCTTTCCTACTTTTTGAGGGCCAAATGGGCTTTATGGGGTAGCATTGCCTTTCTTCTTTCCAGCAGATTGCATGCACCTTGGGTCATTTAAACCTTAATGCACCTGCTGCTCCCGCATGTGGCTCACCATCAGTCATCTCACAGCTGGACATGGTACCACTTTCTGCCCCACCTGTGTCCCAGGCTATATGCCCTCCCATGAACTGTCTCATAGCATCCAACGAGGCTCTGGGTGGTTGTCCCTGAGCAGGAGTCTCATCTTACTTCCTTAGGACATCCTGCAACTGTTACAGTTTTCCCCTTGGGGCCTTATCTCTTGGCTTTGGGCAAGAGGAAGCACCCACAGGAGGGAGGGAAAGCATCTCAGTATCTCCCAAAAGGCCCAGGACCACTCCACTCCAGTCCTCCCAGGTTTCTTTATAAATACACGTATTTGGAAGAGGAAGTTGGTGGTTGGGTTTGCTGCTTCTGATTAAGCAAAATGAAGTAATATCTGGCTCCCGACTGCTAACTGCCTTGGAGCTGCTTTGTGGCTCCCTTTATATATATATATATATATATATATATATATATATATATATATATATATATATATATTTGCCATGACATAGTCATTGACTTTGGCATGAACCTGTGACATCATAGACATTCATTGTAATTACTTCATATTCATTTATGCACAGAGCCTAATTGTCTTATTCAGGGCTCTCCAAAATCAGACCTGAGACAAGGACTTGGGAGCATATTGTGCTAACATTACCACAAATGATAAAAAGGGAAGTTGAGGGGGAGAAAGGAGCACATTGATGAGAGGTTTACTACTGGGGGCATTTAGGATACAGTCCTGCTGCTGTCCCATTGAGAAATCATGGAGTAACATCCATAATCTCTCATTCCACATTCTTTGAAGTTGTCCCTGGGTTGTTGATGTCCTGGCCCTCCTATGATGCCTGAAGGAAGGATTTCAGGCAAAGAAGAAGAGAACCATGGGTTCCTGAGGCTGGAAGCTGTCATGTTAGAAATGCTACAGTGTTTTCCTGGTAAACTCAGGGTGGGGAGTGGAGAGGAACAGGGTATTTGCAGCAGATACTAGGATGTATAGTATGCCACACCATTAAATTGATCATGTACCTTAAATTGGCTATGTATTTCATAATCTCTTAATTCTTCTATTATGAATTGTGCTGCAGTAAGTAGATATATTTTACATATATTTTTGTGTTTGTTTATTTACTTGAAATAGAATTTAATGTGTTGGATTATTGTGTCAAAATACTGTGGAATTTTAAATTTATTAATAACATTTTTTGGGGTAATTCTGTTCTAAATAAGTATCCATCCCCCAACCCATTTTCCCAGATAGCTGTGGGGAGACTTCTGCTTCTTGCACTTTGCAACCTTGTCTAGCACACCCGCCCACCTGCAGAAATTAAGCTTGCAGATGTGGAATGATTGTCTCTGTGCATTTAGTTCTCTCTTAGCTCCTCTCTGGCCTCCAAGAAGTACTTATAGAAAACTATACCAAGGGTGACTTCGAGGTATAAGAAAAGAAGTTAAATGTTAGAGTGATAGTGCTTCTTAAAATTATTTATTTATTTAATTGGAAAGATTGAGAGAGAGAAACAGAGAGAAAAGAGATTGAGATCTCGCACCAAAACATTCCTGCGAGAGCAGCGGCTGGGACAGGCTGAAGCTGGGAGCCGGGAACACAATCTGGGTCTTCCACGTGGGTGGCAGGAACAAAACTACTTCAGCCATCATCTGCTGCCTCCCAGGATGTGAGTTAGCAAGAAGCTGGGATTGGAAGAGCCAGGACTTGAACCCAGGCAATCTAATATGGAATGTGGGTGTCCCATGGGGTGTCTTTAACTGCTACATCAAACACCTTCCCCAGAAGTAGCTCTTTAGTAAAAAAAAGAACAAAAGAAAATCCATTGAGCAAAACTTTACTGCACATTTACTCTGTGTAAGAAAATACCCCCCAAATACCGTAGGGTGTTTGTGACAGCACACCCTTGATTCATGAGAACAGCTCATCCAGAGGAAGGAATTTCTGAACCATTGTGTGTTTGAAAGTCATCCGAGTTGGAGATCATCTGACTGCATGTTAAGAAAAATGCTTTGCACAAAGGGATGTGCAGCTTCTGCAGGTCTCTGGAGGTTTCTTGTAACAGGACCCAGGGGCAGTCTTTTCGGTGGCAGGCTCAATGTGCAAACATCAGAGAACTGTTATGAAGAAAAGCTCACCAACTGCTGAGCCCTTCTTGGAAGCTTCTTGGAAAGGGGGAGGGGTGGGTATTTCACTGAGTCCCTTAATTGCAGTTCTACTTCATTATGGATATTAATGATCCAGCATTTCTAACTGCTAGGAAATGAACTGAGCTGGAGTTATGGCCCATAAGCATGATACATTTTTAAATAGATTCAAATTATAATTAGGATATGCATGCACATTGGGGTCTGAGACAAAATGTGAGCCTTTCAGCTTTACTGAATTTAGCTTATTTTAGCTGAAATTAGAACTGGAATTTGCCAGGCAGCTTGTCTCACTCAGTCTTTCAGGCTGTCATAACCATACCAGCTGCACTAGGTGTCACTGTGTGAACTTCTACTGAATGAAAGACTGGATTAAAAGAAAGGAAAAGAGAAGAAAAGTGGCAATATTTTAATCTGCTTACAGTATCTTATACTCAGCACTTCTCCATTTATTTCCTTTTAGTAGCAAGTATTTGTTCAATTTTTTTTTTTTTTTGTGAGACAGAGAGAAAAAGAGAAAGCTCCCATCTGCTAGCTCACTCCCCAAGTGCCCATAGACCAAAGCTGGGAACTTGGAACTCAATCCAGTTCTCCTGAGTGGGAAACAGGCACCCAGCTACTTGAGCCATTGCGTGCCGCCTCCCAGGGTGCACTCTAGCAGGAAGCTACAACTGGAAGCAGAGAAGGGATGCAAACCCAGACACTCTGATCTGAAATGTGGGCTTCCCAATCAGTGTCCCGATTGCTATTCCAAAAGCTCCCCCTTAACTCCCTTATCAGTTATTTTTTTCAGATTGTGGAACACACACATAGGCTTGCTATTGAATGACTAGGTTGTCCAAATAACAATCTTTCTCTGTTTGCATATATATTCAGGAGCCTAAAGAGTAATGGACAAAAGATTTTTATTTTTCAAAAATGAAGACTTGAATGTCTTATCATAAGTCTTATTGTATTATCTATTCAGATATTCATCCTAAGGGCATTGCTACCTTTTAGAGGAAAGAAAGGAAATTATTCTACCAGATACTATATTATGTTGTGTAAAAATAATTTGACTTCAAATTTGTACAAATGACAACTTGTTTCAAATATTTTATTTCATTTCCATTGCAAATTTTCTTTCCCTCTAGCCTTTCTCCTGCTGATGTTGAAACTTCTAGAGCCCTGCGGCTATGGTCTGATATTTGTAAACACCTTGGCACCTGACCTCAAAGTAGAGCACTCTTTAGTCCATGCAATAATCCTGTTACCAAAAGATGTCCTGGAGTCAGCGTAAATATCAGTCCAACAATGCTTTGTACAAAGGCTGTGCAAAATTCAGATGTGGTCTTGTTAGAGCAAAAACAGAGAGAGGGCCCCTAAACATACAATAACTCACCACCGTACCTTAAGACTATGTAATTATTTTCCTTTGCCTGAGAGCCTGGAATCTTTCATTCTGTGTTAAGTAACTCAGTTACATCTTCTCTTAAAAATATATGGTCCATAATCAATTAGGGCCTGAAGTTACTGCTATTCTACATTTGTGCATTGCCTACAGCATTTTGTTGTGCCCAATAAATATTTTATAATAATAGCTGCATGACAGTTCTATAGTGTGTGTCATAGATAACCTTTATTTTCAAGCAAATTGTGGAAATTCACCTCAGATTTCAATACCTGTGGCTGGTTTATACTTTATTTCTCTGAGAATGGTGATACCTGGAGGTCTGCAAGATTTTTTGAGTCAAATGATCTAATAACAGTATACTCGTGACCTTCACCTATTTAGGGGATAATTCCTGGTAGCTGTTTTTGCATTTCAATATTATATTGAACAAATAGCATTACTTGTACATTATTCTAGTCACTTCCCACATGGTGATCTACTAATCCTCATGACAATGGACTTAAAGTAGGAACTACATTGTCCACATCTTGCAATGGTGGCACGGAAAGATCTGGTTACTCTTCTAAGGTCATACAGGTGGTAGGTGGCAGAGCCGGGGATTTAAATCCAAGCAGTCTGGCACCATAGACCTTGTTCAGTTGGAATCATCAAAGCGTAATTTCTGTTATGATTTCCTCACTGCTTCCTTCCTTCCAGCCACCAGAGGTATTTTCAGGGGCCTTTCAGCTTCCGACATCATCTCTTTGGGGCTCTGTAGCTGAAATCCTGGGCTGGGTTGCATTTTAGAGCCTCCTGATTCTGCAGTTCACAAGAGGCATCCTAGAGAGTGTTCAAAGGAAGGGTTTAGATGTGAATTGGAATTTGGGCCCAGGAGCCAAGGGAGGGAGCTCAAGGTGCCTGTGAATACCTGGAAGTGTGGTGGTGCCATCAAGGGGATAAGGAAAGCCAAGGTGTGGCAAGGATGTGTTTACATTTATGCAAATTTAGTTTTTTGTGGTGATGAATCAAATCAACAAGTTCACGAGGCATCAGGTAATATGGTGCTGGAGCAGCAGTTCTCAAACTCTGGCTCACAGAAACACATGCATCAGAATCAGCTGGGTGTTTGAAAAATGGAACTTTCTGGTTTCTTCTCCACATAGACTGTGCCAGAAACTCTGAGTGAGACCCAGAAATCTGCACTGTCATGCACGTTCATGTTAGAGCACTGCTGGGTCTCCATTTGAGGACAACTGAGAACATGAGACGGAGCTCCAGTGGCGCAATCGGTTAGCAAAAGATGCTTTTTTTCAAGATGAAGAAGTGTGCTTGCCTGAAGCCCCATAAAATAACGTGGGACATTCTTATAGGAGGTAGATGCCATATAGGGCAAGTAGGCTATCCCAGAATGTTAATACCTTGGTGACAATTGACAAAAATTGACCTAAAAATGTGAGATACTTTGATTCATTCCCATAGTGCCTGTGTAGACCCTCCCCAAGATATACACTTTCTAATTTCTGGGTACTGTGAATCAAACCTTGAATGCTTACTCCAAGGTCTTTGCAGCTATGATTCAATTAAGGATTTTGGGGTGGGTGATTACTTGGTGTTCTCGAGTTAGGGCCCTAAATGTGATAACAGAGGTCCCCATACAACAGAGGCAGAGGGGTATTTCACATACAAATGCATGCACACGCAGAAGAGAGGAAGACATTGTGGCTATGAAGGCACAGGTTGGAGTGATGCAGCTATAGCGCAAGGAATCCTGACACTGCATACAAGCTGCAGGAGGCAGGAATGGATTCCCTCTCTCCCCCCAGAGTCTGGAGAGAGTAGAGCCCTGTGAACCCCTTGATTCAAGTCCTGTAAGACTCACGACAAATTTCTGGCCTTGGAACTATTAGAAAATATATGTGTGTTACTTTAAATCCACAAATTTGTAGAAAGTTTTTACTGTAACTGTAGAAAACTAATACAATAGCCCCAAACATTAAGGAGGCATTGATGACATGACATACAAAGAAAATATTCCTCTTTTTTAAAAGATTTTATTTATTTATTTGAGAGGTAGAGTTACAGACAGTGAGAGGGAGAGACAGAGAGAAAGGTCTTCCCTCTGTTGGTTCACTCCCCAAATGGCCGTAGCCAGGAGCCAGGAGCTTCTTCTGGGTCTCCCACGTGGGTGCTGGGGCCCAAGGACTTGGGCCATCTTCTACTGCTTTCCCAGCCACAGCAGAGAGCTTGTTTGGAAGAGAAGCAGCCAGGACTAGAACCAGTGTCTGTATGGGATGCTAGTGCTCCTGGGGGAGGATTAGCACACTGCCCCACATCATTGGCCCCCAAAATATTCCTCTTTTATGTCCTTCAGCACAGCACCTCACTTATTACCAGAGGGGTTAACAATCACATCCTTGACAAAGGCACTTTCTAGCTTTTCATTCCCCACTGTCTTCTTGACGTTTTGAAAGGAATTAATGTGCTTTGCTTTCTCCACAGTGATTAATGGGGCTTGCTGTGCCATTAGAGCTGTGTTTTACTCTACTTTTTTGGGCAAATTGTGGAACTCATTACTGTAATACTTGAACAAATTTAAACACCTAACTCACACTCCTCTGATTCCTTTCTCTCTGGGTGACTAACTGTAGACACTGTGTCATGAAACCAAATAAACTCCATGAGGTGTGTAATGCCTACTTAATTCTCTCCCTGTTCTCTAAATCAGGTACTTCTCTTTTCCTTTTGACAAGAGCTAGTTAGTTCATACATACAATAATGCCCATTTTTCCTAAGTTAGTCACCTGGAATTAATACAGAGAGAACTCAAGTCCAGCTAGGTCGTTGGGGCAATTAGTGATTATTAGAAACAGCATTTAACTTAATGTAAAGATAAGAACTCGAATTTGTAATGCTCTTGATGATGCATCCCTAACTTCCTGGAGACTTTAAGAATGAAATAAGGAAACACAAAATTAATGATACAAATCCATGAGTAGGTACACAAGCACAAACATAGAAGGAGCTTCAGAAACTTAATGGAAAATGTGCATTGCTTTTAATCTCATTTTTTACAGAATTTTGAAGGATGATCATCTATACACCATCGTGGACGTTAACTTACACGACCAGAAAATAAAAGAGATAGAGAACAAATGATAATAACACTTTTGTCTTCTTTCTTAGTCTCCCAATAACTAGTGAGCTCATTGTCTGTTGTTGATAAAGAGGATGATTTGAACTAAATATTAACTGTTTTAAAAAAGCTCAACTTGACATTTAAAGTTTGATATGTCTCAACCTCTTTGACGTCTGTTTTTCTTCAATTCATATGAAACTTAGAGGAGAAAAAAAGTAACTGAATGGGGATGCTGGCTCTGTGATATAGCAGGTAAAGTTACCACCTGCAGTGTCAGCATCCCATATGGCACTGGTTGGAGTCCTGGCTGCTCCACTTCTGATCCAGCTCATTGCTAATGCACCTGGGAAAGCTGTGGAAGATGACTCAAGTCCTTGGGCCCCTGTACCCATGTGGGAGACCCGGAAGAAGCTTCTGGCTCCTGGCTTTGGATCAGCCCATTGCGGCCATTTGGGGAGTGACTCGATGGATAGAAGATCTCTCTTTGTCTGCCTCTGGCTCTCTAACTCTATCTTTCAAAAAATAAAATAAATCTTTAAAAAAAAGTAACTGGATGCAATATAATAGAACATTTTAGATGTTTCATAGTAGATTGCAGACCAAATGAACTGCTATATCTTACAGATTAACAACCTTATTTTTAAAAGATTTAGCCAATGATCTTAACTTAGTTAAGACATTTTTGAGCTTCTCTTTTGCCTTGATCTTTTTTTTTTTTTTGTGATGCTATTTTTTGAGATACCTGGCCACGCACAAATTGGACTGACCCTTGACTATATCTTATGCAAGTCTATTCTTACAAGTTTCCTCGTTTTGATTTTAATGGTTGGAAAGTCTGGAGTTACGAGTTTGGAAGAAGCTGACTGTCGGAGTATTCATGCATTCAGCCCTGAACCCTTTTACATTTACTCATCACTATTCAGAAAGCACAATTCATGTCTCCATCAAGAAAGCAATTGCTAGGATAAATTTTCCCAAAACGTGAAGGAAAAAAGGAATCAAAAAGGGATGTATGTCTCAGGAAATCACCATGGCTCTCTTGTCTTCTGATTATCTTCGCACTCTCAAAGCCAAGGCGACTCCCCAACTGAAAATGGTCTTTCAGCGTTTTCAGTCTGATTCAGGCAGCTCTTTCTTTCTAATCTCTTAAGTGATTTCTCCAGATTTGCCTCAGAAACTTCTGACTTTCCGGCCCCTCCAGCTCTGCTCTGAGAAGAGCCCCGCAGCATGGGGACCACTGTGATTGGACTCCTGTAGACGTCAGGTAGCTCTTTGATTAGGATATCAGGCTCTCAGTTCAGAAATGCTCCCTGACTTGGCTTACCCTTTCTGCATGAACCGTGGCTGAAGAAGTAAGGAGGGAGGTGCCCACTTTCCCTGTGGTGTATTGAAGTTAAAACTAGCAATCCCACCTAACTAGGCAACCACTAATTATCAGGTGCCATAAATGACTGAATGGTCATTCCACAAAGATTAACAGAGGGCCTTATCCATCATGTTTTTAATCCCTTGGGAAATGTAGAATTACCGTTAGTTGAACTGACTGCTGTACACAGGAAAGACCACCAGGCCCTAATATTTGTATAGCCTAGAACAACAAGATGCAAGGAGGCTCTCAGCCCACATCCTGCTTGTCCCACTTTTGAACTCCCTCCCACTTTGAGGGACTGCAGGTGCATGCTAATGGACACTGCAGCCTGTAATTACCTTTCCCCTAACAAACGGCTGCCCTTCGGCTACCCCTCAGGTGGCCCAGTGTGTCATCACAAGTGTAGACATATGAAAAGGTCCTCATAAGCCCACAGGCAAGCAAGGCTCCTATTGCCAGGGAAGTCCAGGGGCCTGCGTAAGCAAACCATGGTCTCAAAGGGGCACAGGCTACCGCGTGAGCTGTCTTTTAGGATCCATAGACCTTTCTCTGTGAGGATATGGTAGCTGGAGAAGCAACAAATCGGAGACCACTAACTAGCATGGCTTAGGGCCTGTCCCCAAGTTGCCTGGTGTTTGCGCTGAAGAGAGCATGCTGCTTCTAGACTCAGAGTTGTATCTGCACTGCAATTCACAGCTTCTCTGTCTCCTCATTCCCCTCCTCTCCCTCCCTCCTTCGTTCCTTCTCTCCTACTCACCCTTCCTCTTTGTATTCTTCAGTCCCCTTTTCCTTCTCCATGACGCAAACGCGTCGCAGTGTCTTACTCCAGAACCCTGCAGTTCGGAAGCACACCGATGGCTTACCTATAGTTCTTCCTCGCGGAAGAGCAGCTCCAGAGGTTTTTGGGTTTGCTCAGCTGCACAGGTGAGCCACGGGCCAGGAGGGATTCTGCTTGTGTATTCTGGAGACATTTTTCCAATATGCCCACAAGATAGTCCTTTTGGTCTGTAGTTTCCAAGTTGGAAGAACCTAGACGCTCTCATCTGCCATGTTACATTTTATTATTAATCAACTTTCTTTTTTATTATCTTTGTCTCTAATGACAGCACAATTTGACCTATATACATTTGTAGGGGGAGGAAAATTTAAAGTGTGTCGTGAAAAGTAAAGCCTTTTATTTTATGAAGATGATAAGTGATAAGGAGGAGGCCAAATTCCTGTGTCATGAAATCACAGATTTAATTTCTAAGTATGATAGTAAAATATATGACACCATAAGGCTAGACATATGAGAAAAGCCAAAAATGCACAGACATTGAGTATTTGGCATTTTTATTAACTAAGAAAGATATTATAAAAATATTATAACTCTAAGGCACCTATGCTATATACCATAGCAATCACAAAGCAAACATGGTTAACTTGAACTGAGATTTTTTTTTAAACTTATAAAAATCACACTGGATTTTGAATAACTTAGGAAAAATAGGTAAAAATATCTCATTAATTATTTCATATTACATATTGAAATATTAATTCTCTAGACATAATTGGATTAAATAAAATACATTATTAATATCCACATCACCAGATTCCTTTGAGTTTTTAATGTGACTACTCAAAAACTTAAAAAATACATGTCTAGCTCGCACTTTCTTTCTCTTGACAGTGTTGGTGGAGTTCTGAAAGTTGACACTTGATGTTTGTCACATGGTTTTTATTTATATATGTATATTACAGTTGGCTTTGTGCTGCTATAACAGAATGCCACAGATTGGGTGATTCATAAATGATAAAAAATTTCTTATAGTTCTGGGGGCCAATCAAGGCACCTGTGAATTTGTTCTGTCTACAAGATGGTGTGCTGTTGCTTCATCTTCCAGAAAGGAGGAACATTGTGTCTTTGCATGACAGAAGAACGGAAGAGGGTGAACCTACCCTAAAGATCCTTTTCACTGAGGCATTAATCCATTCATGAGGCTCCATCTTCCAATAGGTGCCACTTCCCTGCGTGGTTGCATTGCTGCTAGGTTTCTCACATGAGAACATAAACATTCAAAACACAGCACAAAGAATGTTAGCTAGACAGATGATTGATAGATAGATCGATCAATCGAAAAAGTGCTGAATATTTCCATGGGATAATTTGCATGATCAATACAGAAACCGACATCTTTTGGCAGGCAGATTACTAAGGAATTTTATTTTTGCTCTTTTAAATGACATACACAATTTCTCATAGGTTTAAAAAGAAAAGAGCTACCTAACCATGATCTGAACAGCTCTGTGTCCTTTCTCTTTCCAGATCTTTGATTAGGAGGCTCCAACTTGTCATCACCATTTCTACTCAAAGGTCACCTATCCGTAAAGTTTCCTATGTGCCCAAGCTCAATGCTGCTTCCGTGTCCCTTCATCATCGTTTCATGATTTTCTTTTCTTTGTAGCACATACCATGATCAGAAATTACCTCACTTACTTTCTACTTTACTATCTTTTCCCCCTACTAGAATATAAGCTACATGAGGGCAAGGATATACCTAAATTTGTTATCACTATATCCCCAGGTCCTAACTTTGACATTGATCATGAATGCAGGGAAGGTGGTAAAGTCACTTGATAAATTCCAGACAATTGATTTTCTAATCACCTGTGTACCATCTCATTGATAGATCTACTGATACAACCAAATGAAGTAAGACCCAAGACCAACTAAAGTTTTCAGTATTTTACTTATTTGAGGGCTAATAAGGGCTAAATGTTTAATACTGAGTCTGATAATATATTTTTAAGAACTAGATTCAAGTTCTAGGGCTCTTGGTTCTATGGCTTTGGGCAGATCAATAAAAATTTTGCACTTAGTTTTAACTTTAAAATGAGGAAATTGAATTAGATGACTGTTTGCATAGACTCTAAAATTCCATGATACTGATTTCATCAGAGGATTGAGGGTTGGGTATCACTTTAGTTACCAACTGTCTATATCTCTATCACCTATTGTTACATTACAAGAGGACAGAGAGCTGGGAGCAAATATTGAAGAAAGAAGCAAGTTTTGACTGACTGATTAACTGTTGGGATAATGAAAAGTGAGATTGAGGGATCACAGAAAGAAAGGGCTTGAAGTTTCAGGATGCTGTATGTGTGTGTTACAGAGCAGTGGGCTAAGCTCCCCCTTGTGATGCCCACATCCCGTTTGTGAGTACCTGAGATCAAGCCCCGGCTCCACTTCTTCTTCTTTTTCAAGATGTATTTATTTATTTGAAAGTCAGAGATACATAGAGAAGGAGAGGCAAAGAAAGAGAGAGAGTGGTTCTCCATCTGCTGGTTCACTCCCCAACTGACTGCAATGGCCAGAGCTGCGCCAATCCAAATCCAGAAGCCAGGAGATTCTTTCAGGTCTCCCATGCCAGTGCAGGGGCCCAAGGACTTTGGCCATCTTCTACTGCTTTCCCAGGCCACAGCAGAGAGATGGATGGGAAGTGGAGAAGCCGGGACTCGAACCGGCGTCCACATGGGTGCCGGCACTGCAGACGGCAGCCTCACCTGCTCCACCACAGTGCCAGCCCCAACCAGCTCCACTTCTGATACTTCTGATCAAGCTTTCTGCTAATGTGCTGTGTAGGCAACAGATGATGGTTCAAATACTGAGCCCCTGTCGCCCACATGAGAGAGCCAAATGGAGTTCGTGGCTCTTGCTTTTGGCTTGGCCAAATTCCAGCTCTTAGTAGAATCTGGGAAGTGAACCAGCGGATAGAAAATTTCTATCTCCCTTTCAAATAAACAAATAAATAAAACTTTAAAAATGAAGAACTTTGCCTATTTTCTAATTTGCCCTTTGTATATAAAAGAATATAGTATAATTTTGGGGGGCATTATTTCATGTCTTTTTCCTTTGTATACAGAGAGAATAGGACAAATGAGTAATCACCCTTTGCTTTGGCCAAAGAACTATACAGATTATGGCAGGAAAGGCAGGAACGACATTTAGAAAGAGAAAATCAGAAAAGAGCCTCAAGGACAAAGGGACAAATCCTCAAGATTCACCAGGAAGTGCTGTGCAGTTTCTGAGATGACAGCAACGCTGCGGTGGGCATGTGTGAGAGTTCTTTGCAAAGGACGATTTCTCTTAAACATGTGTGGAGATACATTTCTCTGTAGCCCTGAACTTTTGGCACCAGGTGGCCTTCTCAGCATTTCAATTTGTTTTTATAGACACTTTCTGATGAAGGCCTGTTCTCGGTTCTTCATTGTGTATAATGGGGTGTTCCACTATCCGAATGCACAGTGACCAGGCATCCGAATGAGCAATACTTTCAACAATCCTTAAACAAACTCTGCTGATGGGACGCATAAGCCATTTAAAAGGGAACAGAGCAGGGTTTCCTTGGTTTGGAGAGGTGGGATAGGGTGAGATTTGCTTCTACTTGATGCTTGGCAGAGTAGGGGGGGTTAGTCTCGTCGGCTAGTAAGAGAAGAGATAAAACTTCTCAAGACTTTCATTTGTCTTGTTTTTTGGTGCTCGAGTTCTTGAAGAATTCAGGTATAATCACAGCCTTCTGGTACAACAGGAAGCACCATCTGCTGAAGCATTCTGTAAGCAATATAACATCCCTCCAGAGAGAGCTTAGCATTCAATTCACAAAGAAGGATGGCGGGGACTTGTAAACAAAAGGAAACAACTGAAGCAGGGAGGAAGGGGCTGTGCTCTAAACATTCAATATGTTTCTCCATAGCTGAGGAGCCCTGTCATGCTACAGAGCCCTGGCAGAACCCTCCGATGCATTCATTGTTTTCTGTTGTGTGCTATATGTGTGTTTAAGTTTCAGGATTTGAAACTGCACCTTCTAACCCATTATTCCTGTTTTGTTTTGTTTTTTTGATTTTGATTTTTTTCAAGATAACCTTTTATCCAGGGTCAGGTGGGTCATGAGTAATTACTGGTGAACAATTTTAAATAATAATTTATACATTTTACAAATGCTGTACTTTGACTACAGCTAGGTGTTTGGAGATGAAAAGCTAATGTCATATTAAAGGCTGGAAGTGGTAGGCACTTGGAATATGAAATGGACTCTTAGCAGAAGAATTTTCCTATTAAAACTTTGCCACTTCGTCAGAGGATAAAACCAACAGTCCCAAGATTTATGTAGATGCCAAATTAGTTGAAAAGATCATATTGTAACCAAAAGAGAGATCTCTAAAAATTGATTTAAATTGTTGAAAGATCAAATGTTTAAGAAAAGTGGTCTCAGTCTTTCCATAGTCCAATTTGTCTCTGATAAAGACACAGCAGGAGAAAATTGCTAACATATGCAAAAGAAAGACATCATCTTTTGGTTTAATTCAATTCTTTAGGCAGAGTAGGAGCTCAAAAATTAGCTGTCAGTGAATTAATGATTTGAGGGCAAATTTTTATCAATAAACCCCCCCAAGGGGCTGGTGCCGTGGTTCACTTGGCTAATCCTCTGCCAGTGGCGCTGGCATCCCATATGGGTGCCCGGTTCTAGTCCTGGTTGCTCCTCTTCCAGTCCATCTCTCTGCTGTGGCCTGGAAAGGCAGTGAAGGATGGCCCAAGTCCTTGGGCCCTGCACCCGCATGGGAGACCAGCAAGAAGCACCTGGCTCTTGGCTTTGGATCGGTGCAGCGCCGGCCGTAGCGGCCATTTGGGGGTGAACCAACGGAAGGAAGAAGACCTTTCTCTCTGTGTCTCTCTCTCACTGTCTATAACTCTACCTGTCAAAAAAAAAAAAATAGCAATCAGCTTCTTCCTTCATTAATACACAGATGACCTCATGCTTTATATTGCCTGGAAAAATTTATAGTAGCATTGATCATGATTTAAAACCTTAACTTCAGCATTAGATTGTGAATGCCCTGAATTGCAAAATTACAAGAAAAAAACAAAACTTAAATGATTCTACAATCAAAAGATGAAAGTGTAATTCCTACCTTTGTATACTTATATAAATTAATGATACAGTGTGTATGTGGTGCAGCACATGCACACATGACACTTCAATAATTGTTTTATCTGATGGTCTTTATTACCCTGTAGAAATTATGTTGTCATAATTAAACAAGTTTCATTATTTTCCACTTCTGCTCCCATATAATAGATCACTACCATTTTAGTGGTGGGCCATTAGGCAATACAGATTAGATTGTTTTCTCCTAGATTTATTGGTTTACTGCTTTTTAAAAAATTAATCACCTGTCTTACAGCTCCCTTGTAACTGCCGGCATCCACTTGGAGGGAACTCTTTATTGTCGAATCAGAGAATATCTGGGGAGAACCACAGATCTCAGCCCCTTCCTATCGGGGATAAACTGTAATACTATTTACAATGTTCACAGATGTCTTCTGTTGGTTACTTCAGCTGGCCGGCAGAGTGGCTGAGGTGGCTAAGTATACTTTCCACTATACTGTGACATGAATACCATTGGAGACCAGCTTAGTCCCTTTTGCAAAAGAATCATTTAACTTTGCTTTTCATTCAGCCCAATTCCTGCAGTTAGGGCTAATCTGCCCTCTGTATTTGTGGGATTCTAAAGCTTCTGATTTGCAGGCATTTGTAATTATCACAGAGCAGAGCAGGCTTTAAGCAATCCTTGTTTCCTAATACTGACATTAGAAAGCGCTGAGTGGCCGACTCCACGGCTCAACAGGCTAATCCTCCGGCTGCGGCGCCGGCATCCCGGGTTCTAGTCCTGGTCGGGGTGCCAGATTCTGTCCTGGTTGCTCCTCTTCCTGTCCAGCTCTCTGCTGTGGCCCAGGAGTGCAGTGGAGGATGGCCCAAGTGCTTGGGCCCTGCACCCCATGGGAGACCAGGAGAAGCACCTGGCTCCTGGCTTCGGATCAGCGCGGTGCGCCGGCCCCAGTGGCCATTGGGGGGTGAACCAACAGTAAAAAGAAGACCTTTCTCTCTGTCTCTCTCTCTCACTGTCCACTCCACCTGTCAAAAAAAAAAAAAAAGTGCTGAGTATGAAGGTCTTCAAAAGTTTGTGGAACTGGAATATTATGAAAAAATATGCATGAATTTCAAAAATTTTTGTGCCAAAATAAACTTACCTTTTAATTTCATTTTCCATGAACTTTTGAGGAACCCTCATATGTATACACAGAGAATGAAAGAAAGAGGGACAGAAAGAGACAGACAAAAAAGAGGAAGAGAGAGAGAGATAGACTATATTCATTACACAATGATATAAAGGTATATCTTTATTGGTACGTAGGTAAGTTTCATCAGATGGCTACTGGTCTCCATTGTAAATCAAGTTTTCACTTCTGGAAGTTTAAATATATCACATACATAATACAATATAATTATTTATGTGATTATGAAAGAAAAGATTCCAGAATAGCAATCACCTTTTGTATGCTTGCTGAAAATCTATTATGTGTTGGATAATGAGTTTGAATACTGTGAGGACCCTACAGGTCACCTTCTAGTTTGTGTTGACCAAGCAAGTGGTGGTAACAAGGAAATGGCACAGCCAAGGGAGTAGTCATTCATATGTCCTTCAGTTATCTCATCTTGCATCACTTCCTAGGAGTTGGCATTTAAGTTGGTCAGTTAGTGCCTATGGACCTCAGCTGTGTTTGTGCCCCTCCGTGGCTGGATTTATGTCCTCCAAGAATCAGTCTCTCTGAATTTTGCCATTGAGAATTCTGGGCATTCTTTGCCTTGAGTGGGGATCTAGAATCCTGACTGTTGGAGTGAGGTTGGCTTGTGGTAGCTTGACTTACAGAAAGAACCCCACTAGGTGGTGCTCTGATACCTTTTGTAAGAGACAATTAACCAGCTTCCTAACCCTTAAGCATTCCTGATGTGATAGAATAATGGTCCCCAGAGGTGTCCACAACCTAATTCTCAGAACCTGTGAATATGTTAATTTATCAGGTAAATTTTCATCACGGAGATGATATTTAGGATCTTGTAAGAGAGAGATGATCCTGGGTTATGCAGATGGGCCCGATGTAAGCACAGGGTCCTTATTTGAGGAAGTCAAGATGGTTTCAGCCAGAAAAAAGAAATAACATGGATGATGGAACTAGTGTTTGCAGTAAAGTCCTTGGTATGTGGAGGAAGGGGCTATGAGCCCAGGAATGCAGGGAGCCTCTTGCAAAATACAAGAAACAATCTCTACAGGGAGTCTCTTAAAGGATCGGAGCCCTGCCAGCACCTGGATTTTAGACTTCTGACCTCCAGAAATGAAAAACAAATACATTTATTTTAAAGTTGATATTTGTGATAAATTCTTACAGTAACAATAAAAAACTAACACAACTGGGTAGCACTGAATGAACAACTTCAAGAAGTCTGCTCCTGCCTACAGGCAAAAATCTAGGCCCTGCGTCCAGAGCAAGTGCAAATTGGATCCAAAACAATTTGTTCACAAAACCTCCTTGTAATCAGGAGGCATGAATCCCCCTCACCAGAAGAAGCCCATGAGTACTTCTTAACATGGGCGTGGCCTCAGTGATCAGTAGCTTGTACTTTGCCCCATCTCTGTGCCCTTCTCATTTTTAAATTAAGAAATGGGAATAGCAATACCTTAGATCCTTCTAAATACACAGAGCCAGCAAGGATCTCAGACCTTCAGATGTGTTTGTGAGATGAGCAGGTACACAGCCTCCCATCTGAGACTATCTATCCATATTGTACACAGTCCAAATTTCTGACAAATACTTTTTCTGTGATGTGAATTTATGAAGCAGGCCTCACTTCCAGGTCTTTTGAGTGTCCTTTCTATCATATCACGGCTGCTTCTAAATGGACCAAGGCTGCTTGGGGAACAAAATTCTATGGTGAGAGATGTCATTCGTGTGAACATGGAGGGTCGCCAAAGCCCAAAGCGGAGGATATATCACCATTTATCCTCACCCCATCTGTCCACATTAGTGTTCCCATCATTAAAGGCAGTTACAGTTTTCTTGGTGTCTTCTTTATCTTTTCAATTTTCAGAGCTCCCCAGAGAGGGGTGTCATGATATAAATCTTATAGTGAATGGTTTTTCATTGCTTGTTGAGGCACAAAGGAAAATCTGAAGGCCTTGAAATACAGTTGCTCTCAAGACATTTTCCTGTATTATTAACTCTTTTTTGACATGTAAGCCCATAGAAGCTCTTGGGGCATAATAAGGCTGAACTAGTGAGTCTACCTACCACATTTAGACAATGCACAAATGTCTTTGTATGCTTTGTATGAGGAATTCCAAAATCTCACTGGTTTCTCTGAAGACCTTTTAGTATAACCTATTCCCTGAAAGCACTAATACTGTGTTCCACATTCCCAGAAAAAAATTCCTCTTGCAGTAATATTAAATTTAGAGACATTCAAATGCAAGAAAGCTATGTGAACTTCCTGTATAATCCAAGTGGCTCTGTTTCCTATTGCAAAGATGCTGAAGCTCATGTCTAGGTTTTTCCTGTAGAGTTAATGAGTAGGTGAAAGAATTTTCCATGGTGATTATTGAAATCCATAAGCAGATTTAGAAGCAACATTAGATTTTGAAAGCAACATTACCTTGAGAACTATGTATTAAAACACTGATTTAGAATGAAGAGCTCAAAGTGTCTGAATTCTTATTTGTAAATAAATGAATCCATCATGGAGCTCATATAGAAGGCTGGCCTGTTCTTGGAAAGCAAAAGCAAATCTTTCATTAACGATATTTATAAAGTCATATGTGCAACACATGAGGAGACTGAGTTCCCCAGAGGTTGAATAGGCTTTCCCTTAGGTCCCACAGTTTGTAAGGGCAGAGCTAGGATTTGAACCCCTGTCCTCTGGCTCCAGAAGGCATGGTATTAAAACTATGTTACTTCTTTTCAAAGACAGATAGCAGGAAGAGAGTCTAACAGGTTTAGGCATTGTCAAAGATGACTGCTATGGTCATGGTGGCCATGGAAGTTTCTGAGGAGTGGGGGGTTTAAAACAGTGGGCTGAAGATTTCTGACAAAGAGCTACCAAAGTTTCAACATCCTCGTGCACCTCATCTTTCAATGTATTTGTGTAATTATCTCCCACAGCTTGTTACTCTCCCTCTCTGACATTCTGACTGTCTTGAGTATACTAGGATAGGAAATGAAGCTGTATATCCGTAAAGTCACAGACCAGCTTAGAAGAATTGCCTATTGAGTGACCAGGTGCATTTGATGAAAACTTTTAGCAAAACTGACACAGTAACTTAAGTAAGTCAAGCAATAAACAGTTAAAATGAAGTTCTTCCAGGCATCATTATAGTTTAAAAATTTAAGTTAAATTTTTAAAAGATATTTTAAAACTATTTTTAAATACCTCCCCCATGTATTTTAATATCCATGAAAGAGGTGTCAGAGACTAATGTATTAAACTCCCTGTTTAGCTTTACTCTTTTACTTCTTATTGGAGGAAGGGCATTCGTATGGGATTTATTTTCAGAGAGGCTAGTGTACGCTTTGTGGGTCAAATCATTGTTGAATGCCAGGAAGTAGTAGCCTGAATGATACCCTCTCCTTGTGCACGGTGCTGCAGCTTCTAAGTCACTTTTCCATACAGAATTTCTTTTACATTCACAACAAGCCTCTGATATAGGGGTTCTCTTCCCTGGACCTAGAGAAAGTTCGGGCCCAGTGAGTTTCAGAGGATTGTCGACAGTCACGGCAGCCGTAGGTAGTGTGTCTGGGCCTCAAACCCAGGTCGCATGCCCAGGCTCTTTCTTCCTACACAGCTGCTATCCTGACTCCCTTGGCGTCCCCAGAGTAGACTGACCCTGGAAAATCTCTAGTTCTCCACAAACAGAGGAAGTCAGTATTGTGTGTTTTTAATCATCCCTCTGTGGATTCAACCTCCACCAAGCACACACCATCAAATCGCCTTTAAACTTTCCACTGACTTCAATCCAGTGCCTCATTTTCAGGTTTTCTTTTGCAATAGATGCCCTGGGGCTTGAGTGAAATTCCAGCCTCATCCAAGATTTTGTCGGTATTCTTGAACTGACCTAAAATTATATGATCTGAGGAGTAGTACTGATGCATTTAGACATACATTTCCTGGTGTTTTTATTGAGGGGATAGTAATAGATTTCCAAGGACCATAACTTAAACTTCTTCATGGCAGTTGAGGCCTAACTATATCAATCTTACATAATTGCTGGATGCTTTAATTCCACACTGCTGCTTGTGTTTTCCCTATACTAAATGCAGGGAATAATACAATGATAAAGACACAATCCTTACTTTCAGTATATGAAATCCTTGTTTGTAATCTAAAAGGGGAATTTTATAGTAATACTGACATGGAATTATTACTAGGTTTATAATAAAAAGAGTTGGACTTATATAAAAATTTCTTTTTTTAATTTTTTTTTGACAGGCTGAGTGGACAGCAGAGGGAGACAGAGAGAAAGGTCTTCCTTTTTGCCGTTGGTTCACCCTCCAATGGCCGCTGCGGTAGGCGCGTTGCGGCCGGCGCACTGCGCTGTTCCAATGGCAGGAGCCAGGTGCTTATCTTGGTCTCCCATGGGGTGCATGGCCCAAGAACTTGGGCCATCCTCCACTGCACTCCCTGGCCACAGCAGAGAGCTGGCCTGGAAGAGGGGCAACCGGGACAGGATCGGTGCCCCGACCGGGACTAGAACCCGGTGTGCTGGCGCCGCAAGGCGGAGGATTAGCCTGTTAAGCCACAGCGCCGGCCCGGACTTATATAAAAATTTCTTATCTTGTTGACTCATCCTTGCTGGATATTTTGTTTGCTCCTCTACATCCAACCTCCACTCTTTATACTTGATTTTCAGGACTGACTTTTATTAACTAGATCAATGAATTCTTTTACTTTCTAGTTTCCAGCTGGGTTTGCCAATTGGGAAAAAAGATATCCAGGTAACAATTTAGTGTTGACTGTATTCCTCTGCCTAAGAACATAGCTCATGTTGCTGGCTCACTAGTAACCACTTTCCCCTTTAGGTTTTTGAACCTCCCACGTAGAAGACCAGTAAGAAGCACCTGGCTCCTGGCTTTGGATTGGTGCAGCTCCGACCGTTGTGGCCATCTGGGGAGTGAACCAATTGAAGGAAGACCTTTCTCTCTGTCTCTCTCTCTCATTGTCTAACTCTGACTCTCAAATAAATAAAAAATTTTTTTTTAAAGTTTCACATTCCCTTGTTAATTTCCCCTAATTATGCCAATATATATATTTTTAAAAGATTTTATTTATTTATTTGAGAGGTAGAGTTACAGACAATGAGAGGGAGAGGCAGAGAGAAAGGTCTTCCTTCACATGTGGGTGCAGGGGCCCAAGGACTTGGCCCATCCTCTACTGCTTTCCCAGGCCATAGCAGAGAGCTGGATGGGAAGAGGAGCAGCTGGGACTAGAACCGGTGCCCATATGGGATGCCGGTGCCACAGGCGGAGGGTTAGCCCACTGTGCCATAGCACTGGCCCCGCCAATATGTTTTAAATATTCCTTCATTAAACTCTCCTTAATTATTTTCTTTGGAAATCACCATCAGACTTTCAAAGTTCCTGACTCATGCGAGGTTCTTCCTGGTCTGCCTTGATATTCTTAGTTCAATCACATCTTTCAATGCATCTCATTCAAGTCTCTACTTCTCATAGGACTTCAGGTGGAGTCATATTCTGGATGGGCTTGCTCATGGGCTTATTGAAGTCCTTAGCATTCAGACAAAACAAATGTTACCCTGATCATGGACAAGGATACTTCAAAACGTTTGCTGAAAATTGATCAAAAGATTAGAAGTTTATTTTGGAGCCCCCCCCCAAAAAAAAACCCTAAAAATCCATGCATATGAGAGCTCATCCAAAAAATTCATGGAAAAGCCATATTATGAAAATGAGAAGGATGGACACCAAGATGGCAGAATAGCAACAGAATGGCCTAATCATATGGGGCAAAACTAATGTTTAAAATGGGTTGAAGGTACACATCTGAGACAAAATTTCATGTGGAACTCACAGTGGAAAACCCAGTGAGAGCGGCAGATTCAGTCCAGGTCAGTGAGGGAAGAGTGAATAAGAAAAAAATTGAAAAAAAAAAAGGGGGGGGGGAAGGGAAACAAAGGCGGAGTCTCCAACCCAGAGAGAACTCCTGCCCCAGCGACCAGGTGAGAGAGGGAGGGGAACCCGCGGGTTCGAGAAGTTTCGAGGAAGTGCTTGGTAAACTGCTTCTGAAGTTACATGTGGGGAAGGAATAAATGGATAGGGAGGTAGAGCACCTTGGAGGGACTGGCAGCCCCTGGAAGAAGCCATTCTGCTCCTCTGTGGGTTTTTATTTTTTGTCTTTTTTTCCCTCTAATTTCTGATGCAAGCAGGTAATGGTTGCCCTGTCTCCTCTGTGTGCACCCCGCAATAGTGGGGGTTGCTTCACCCTCCACCCAAATAGTGAGGAACACAGTAATTCAGAAGAATACTTTCCCACACCATGCAAGCATTGGGAAGCCACACCTATTGAAAGCTTGTGCTGTCCTACCACCATTGAGAAGCCATCTGGGCCACAGTAGGTGGGGGCTCCATGCACACACCTGTGACACACAGACCTATAGCATCTCACAACAGAGGGAATCGTACTCACAGGAAAACTGCCATAGATCGAAGGTGCAGTTTATTAAGCAGTCCCAACTAGTGCTGAAAACATCAGGGACTAACACCAGGGCATCCCGCAGCTGTTAGGAGAGGGGCTGGTCACACCAACAGAGGTGAACACCCTCCTCTACAGACATCCAGAGGAGAACTACAAAGCCCCATGGGGCATTACCTTGGATATCTACTCCACCCTGGAATACTGAACAAAACCACCAGCCACACCCACCTCACACCTCCAGATATTCACTGATACTATATGCATCCCACTAAGCCACACAAATGCCCAAAAACAAAGGAAGAAACTTAAATAATAAGGATGACACTATGATCCCCCTAAAGTAACCCTACAACACTTCAATAGTAAAAAAGATTGAATATATACCAGAAATGGGATTCAAAAAATTAATCATCAGACTACTTAGACACAACCAAAAACAAATTCATGAACTAAATGAAAATTTTCCCATGGAATTGAGATATTAAATAGAAATCAGAATGAAATACTAGAAATGAGGAACTCTATAGACCAAATAAAAAATGCAGTGGAAAGTCTTAGCAACAAAGTAGGTGAGATGGAAGAAAGAATATCAGAACTAGAAGACAAATTTTGGAAATTTTACAGTCAGACCAAAAAAAAAGTAGTTAGAAAACTAAAAACACTGTTGAGATCTACAAGATACTATCAAACAACCTAACATACAGGTGCTAGGAGTTCATGAAGGCTTGGAAAGAGAGAAAGCATTAGAAGGATTTCTTAATAAATTAATAACAGAAAACTTTTGCAATTTGGAGAAAGAAAGGGACATTCAAGTACAAGAAGCACACAGAACTCCCAATAGACATGACCAAAATAAATCTTCACAAAGATATATTGTAGTAAAACTCTCCATAGTGAAACATAAAGAAAAGATTGTAGAATGTGCACAAGAGAAATGCCAGATACTCTCAGAGGATCTCCAATTAGACTCACAGCATACTTATCAGAAACCCTACAGGCTATGAGGGAATGGTGAGATGTATTCCAAATCCTTAGAGAAAAAAAAAAAACTGTCAATCCAGAATACTGTATCCTGCAAAACTCTCATTTATGAATGAAGGTGAAATAAAGACCTTCCATAACAAACAGAAATTGAAAGAATTTGTAACCATCTGCTCAGCCCTACAATAGATGCTCAAGGATGTGCTTCATACAAAAAACACAGAAACAGGAACATCACTACGAAAGAAGGTGAGGCAGAAAATTGCCCAATAAAAATACAAAGGTAACCTCAAGTAAAAAAATAGGTCTATTATTTAAAAATATGGCAGGGCAAAGTTGTTACTTAATAATAGGCACCCTGAATTTAAATGGTCTCAACTCTCCAGTTAAAAAACACAGACTGGTTAAATGGATTAAAAAACAAAACTCATCTATTTGCTGCCTACAAGAAAACACATCTCACCAACAGAGATGCAAGCAGACAGTGAAAGGATGGAAAAAGATATTCCATGCTAACAGAAACCAAAAAAAGAGCTGGTGTAGCCATCCTAATACCAGACAAAATATACTTTAGCACAAAAACTATTAAAAGAGACAAAGAAGGGTACTACATAATGATTAAGGAATCAATTCAACAGGAAGATGTGACTATTATAAATGTATATGCACCTAACTACAGGGCACATTGTTTTTAAAAGAAATGTTAAGAGATTTAAAGGGAGACATAGACTCCAATACAATAGTAATGGGGGACTTCAATATCCCACTTTCAGCAATGGACAGATTAGCCAGATATAAAATCAGCAGGGATATAACAGACTAAATTGACACTGTAGATCAAATGCTCAAAGACCTAAATCTATGACCTGACACCATCAAATTATTAGAGAACATTGGGGAATCCCATAAGACATTGACATAGGCAAAGAGTTCTTGGAAAAGACGCCAGAGGCACAGGCAATCAAAGCCAAAATTCACAAATGGGATTACATCAAACTGAAAAGCTTCTGCACTGCAAAAGAAACAATCTGCAAAGTGAAGAGACAATCGATAGAACAGGAGAAAATGTTTGCAAACTATACAACTGATAAACATTTGATAACCAGAATATATAAAGAGATCAAGAAACTCAGCAATAAGAAAACAAACAATCTGGTTAAGAAATGGGCAAAGGACTTAAACAGACATTTTGCAAAAGAGCAGATCCAAATGGCCAAGAAACACATGAAAAAATGCTCAGGACTGCTAGCCAACAGAGAAATACAGATTCAACACTATAGTGTAGAGAGCTATGATCTAAGAGAAGGCTGGTTCTGGCACATGTGGCTGCCCCTGAAAGTGTCCCCCCCCCCTTTATTTTTCACCTCACCCAAGTTAGAATAGCTTTCATGCAGAAATCAACAAACAACAAATGCTGGCGAGGATGTGGGGAAAAAGGTACCCTAATCCACTGTTGGTGGGACTGTAAACTGGTAAAGCCATTATGGAAGACAGTATGGAGATACCTCAGAGGTCTGAATATAGACCTTCCAGGTGACCCAGCCATCACACTTGTGGGAATCTACCTAAAGGAAATGAAATCAGCATATGAAAGAGCCATCTGTACTTCTATGTTTATCGCAGCTAATTCACAATAGCAAAGACATGAAATCAACCCAAATGCCTGTCAACTGAAGACTGGATAAATAAATTATGGGATATGTACACCATGAAATACTACAGAGCAGTAAAAAAAACAAAACAAAACAAAACAACAATAAAACAAGTCCAGTCATTTGCAACAAAATGTATGAAACTGGAAAAAATCATGCTTAGTGAAATCAGCCAATCCCAAGGGGACAAATTCTTTATGTTCTCCCTGATAAGTGATAACTAATAGAACATCTAAAAGACAACATGTAGAAATAGAAACAAAACTGACATTTTGAGAAGCACTGATTATGAACATCCCTTCTCTTGACTATCGAGGAACAGCTTCTTATTCTATATCTTTATCTTTTGCTTTATAAAATTTTCCTTATCTTTTTTCTCTTTCATACCATTCATTGAATGCTATATTTAACATAGAGTTAATCATATATGTATAAAGTTAACTGAAAATAGATCTTAGTAAAGAATAAGAGTGAGAATGGGAAAGGGAGGAGGAAGGGTGATAGGAGTGAGGGTGGGATGGCAGGTACAGTGGGAAGAATAACCAAGATCATAAGGTTGTAATTGTGAAATGTATGAAGTATGCAACCACAAAGCATTATGGTCCTACATACATTCACATGGATTTATTTCTAAGGGTACAACCTAACAGCTAGCCATAAGACCCCTAAATCCCTTATGAGGGTTAATAAAAATAGCAGCTTACATGTTACAAAGATCAAATGGATAGGAACAAGTGGTAAAGTGACCATACAGATAGGATCAAGAGTTAAAGTGATCACATTAATCGGACTAAGTGTATGGAAACAAAAATAGATGGAATTAAAAAGGAGTGAAGGCTCCAACATGGGAAGCAGTCCATACAGCAGACTCATAGAATGACAATTGCTTTAGGTAGCCCTCTGACCTCAGAATCAGCCCTTAAGTTATTCCAGTCTGGCTGGAAAGCCCAGGGGAGCATTTCAGGCATGGAAAGCCAAGACACTCCGGGAAAAAAGTGTCCTACATAAAAGACCCCTGTGGGTGAGACTCCAGTGAAAGAAGGAGGTACTTTTCTCTGAAGGGAGGAGAGAACTCCCACTTTGCTTGTGGCCAGTTGAGCTACTGGATCCATAAGGCTTCCATAGCCAAGGCAGCTCATGTCAAAAGCCTTGGGTAATTATTGACGTCATATATAAGGGTGTTATTTATTAAATAAACAACAGGAGTCACTGTGAACTAACTTCCCATGCAGGACTTCTGTCCACAAAGGGTGGTATCATGAGACTTAATAGTAAAACTTGCTCTCAAGAATCACTTCCTTGTAGTGTATTAAAAGGAGGATGTTAGTATGTCTCATAAGTTATAGTCATGTCTAAGAGCTCACAAAAGATATATCATCCTTGGGTTCTTCTTGAAAGACAAGTAAGTTTCAAAAAGAAGGGAAAGGAAGGAAGGGAAGAGAAGAAGCAAAAAAAAAAAGTGAAAACACCTTTGAGAAGCAACAAAGAACAGCTCTTGTTTAGATTGATGAGGAACAGTTCTCTTAGTTTTGTATCCCATTCTTTCTTTTTTTTTCTTTCTTTCTGTTTGTTTTTTTCCTCGTACCAAACAGGAGAGGGAGGAGGATGCAGGGACAGTGAATGGGTGGATGAGGGTGATGGGAAAAATTACTATGTTCCTAATGTTGTATTTATGAGATACATACAAATAAAAAGAAATTAATAAAAAATGATGCATGAATTTCAAAATTTTTGCACCTAAATAAATTTATTAGAATTTTCCATGAAGTTGTTGAAGTACCATCATATATTCATGACCCTAACCCACAGTCAAAATAAAGGTTGCCTTCCTTTCTGCTCTTTACACCAAATTCAGTTCTGAAGTATTTCTTGTTTCATTTAACCACCTCTCCTCTTGCTTGAGTGTCTTTCTTCCCAGGTTGCTTGCTCCTTGAAGGCGTGGCCTCCATCCTTCTCAGATCTGAAAGTCTGTCCATAAGGCAAGTGAGAGGGACTATGTGTTTGAATGATGAGTGAACTTGCTTGCAGGGTGAACATGCAAGAATAATGCAATCGGGGAATCTAGATTATTTGGTTTTGCTGTTTGCACCCACTCCTTTGCTGTGAGTAGAAGACTTGAGGAGGAGATTTGAAATGAATCAGCTGTTATTTATGACAAAACGATTTTGGTGACAGCACATATTGAGAAGAAAGCTGAAACTTTTTAAAGCTAAACCATGTTTTGGGACTCAGTATTGCAGATGAAGGGCTGGTTCTTCCATTGACAATGAATTTCAAGCACAAATTCTGCTGTGCAAACTACAACATTGGCTTCAGTGACAGGAAATTTGACTTGGTTTGAACTGGTGGAAATAAAGAGGCAAGGGGAACTCTGCTCAGAGAGGACTTCATTTTATCAGCCGCAGCCCTGTTGATATTGTCTAACCTTATTAATAATTTTTAATATTAATATTTTGGAGGGTTCTTGCTATCTATTCAGATAAGAATTCTGAATATCAGCTCAAATAAACCAGGCAACATGGTGAGCTTTTAACAGTTACTCAGTGAAAGAAAGGCACAGGAAACTGAGGGCTTTCTTTAGGGGAGAAAGAAGTCTAGAAGCAGGAGCTGGGTCCATACCAGGCAGAGAGCAGGCCGGGAGCCACGTGGAGCCACGTGGAGCCACGTGCAGCAAGGCTGTGATTAGGAAGCAGCCATAGGTAGCTTAGTGTGGGCAGGAAAGCAGAGGTAGAGAGGCAGCCAAAAGGCCGCACACCTGGAGGTGCAGGATAACAGGCCTTTTACTCACTCCCAAAGGGGATTGGTTACATAGTCTGATTGGCAGGTGCGTGTACAGGTGAGCTCAGGTAGGGGTGTGAGATGGCACGTGGTAAGGAGGGAGAGGGGCGTGGTCTTCCAGCTCACAAATCTCATTGATTTAATCCTATCTGCCTGCCTATATCACTGTTTCCAGAGAAGAACTCCAGTATAAGGGGTGTTGAATATGGGGTATAAAACAGGTGGAAGGAGCCAGTTCTCTCTCAGGCCAACACGCGCCGGTGCTTGGGTCAGAAATAGTCACCTTTTGCTTTATTTCTTTTGCTTTTTCTGTGGGCCTGTGCTCTTTCTCAGTAAGGTAGGTGCCCTATTTTGTCATAAGTCAAGTACTTTCCTAACAAATTTGCAGTAATTAGATCTGCTCTTTCCTTGTAGCTCCACGCTTTGTGTGGAGGTTAACATTTAACTGTTTTATTGCTGTGCACAGATTCCCAGCACGTTAAAGAGCAGCTGCTGGCCCCTAGAGACGCTGGACCTGAAGGCTGTAAATCGGCTTTCTTTATTACTTGATCAGCACTGTCACTAATGCAAATCTACCCCCATAGAGGAACGACATTAATTTTATGTTGTTTATGTACTCTTGCCATAAGGTTAAGCAATTCCTACTATTAAGCTTGATGAAACTGCATTACCTTAATGAAATGCACTTTACTGATAAAGAAGAATGTCACTTTCACAAGTGGAAGCACTGTTAGCAAATTTTTACGAGAGAATTCCCAAAATCATATCTTAATTGCTTGGACAGCTGTGTAGTTTACATAACGAGCAAACAATGCCAAGGTTTTTTATTTCCTTTGTCAGCTGTACTGGATGTTAGTATGCATGGTGGACCTTTTTTGGGCCTTTTATTACTTGATTGCAAATCATTCTTCATTGTTGCCCAAATTTATGGAAGGACATTGCTCCCTGAGGTGCCATTTCCTTTCAGGTCTGTAACTGAACATGACTGATGGCGCCAGAGTAACAGTTGCTTATTACTGCGTTCACTGAGCTGTGATTGCTCCAATACTTTATGTTGGCAGATGTGTTTCCCTAGGAACAGCATCTCCGAGACAGAGGTCATTGATCAAACCCCCTCTGGCTGTTCCATTATGTGCAAATTATTGCTAAAAGCAGAGAGGCTGCAAGGGAGGTGGTGTGTACTCATTGCAGATATCGGGGAGGGAAGTCCAAGAAGGAAAAAAAGGAAAGTGTAACGAAGCAGAAAGAAATTCCACCTAAACTGGAACAACGTTTTCATAATGTGAATTAGCAGGGGGAGGGGGGAAATTAAGTGATTTTGAGGGACACACACCATGAGAACAGTCAAATTTTATCATTCTATGGCAGCCTCTAAAATTGGGCTGCCTGTCAGCAGCCTTGGTGGCTGCCGAATCTAAGAGAGACATGTGTGTGGGCTGGACCCAGAGCGCTGTTGTTCTAATCAGATAAAGATGAAGGCAGTTAAGTGGCCAATACAGAGCACTCTCTTCAGTCTGATTCTGGCCAAATTTTAGGAAATACTGGAGACACCCTGGGGACCTACGCTGAGATGCTTCCTGTCCCCCGGCTTCTCAGAGCAGGGGTAGACATGGTAGGGAGTTGCCTGGTGAGTGAGAAGTGCCTGAAGCATGTGAGTATACGCTGGGTGTCTTTGCTCAGGCTTGGTGGAGCAGGGCTTCTTCATTTTCTGCTAAGCGGCAGCAGCAGCTCTTCCCAGCAGACTTTGTTCCAAGCAGGATGGCTAGTCCCCCTGGTGGATGGCTCTGTCCTTTGCTAGCTTGAAGATACCTTGAGAAGCTCAGGGGGAGCCCGTGGCTGGACACCCAGGGCTGGATCTTCTTAGCCTCAGATCGTTTGTCCCTATATTGGGCCAGATTCTTTGCAGGGTCTAAGTCACTTGCTTGACACATGTTGGAAGCCTCAGGAACACTACATTCTAATTCTTGGAACAGTGATATAACCATTCTGATACAGTTAGAGTCTCTCCTGAATTGTATTTACCCCAAGAGTAACTTGGTAGAACACTATCATAAGCCCAGGAAAGATAAAAGAGAGTACAGAAACCTTTACCAGCAAACATGATGGGTGCCAGAGCTGAACAAGGCTTTTTTAAATTTGTATTTCTAGAATGTCTATTAATGTTGTCCATTGGTGGCTGGCAGATTTGACACCCTTTTTTCTCTGATGGTAGTTGTGGTCAGAGCGATGAAGAGAGACTTTTTCAAAAAGAGATGAAAACATGAGTCTCAAACCTGTGTAAAATGAATATATCTCAAATATTTCCTTTAATTCATTAAATGAGGGAACTAACAAGATGTTAGGATAGTTCAAAGGAAAACCCAAAGAATGCAGGCATTTATGAATTAGGAATATTGAGGTGAATTCATAATTGCATTAAAAACTGGTCTGGAGATTTAAGTTAATTTTTATGTCCATAGACTTATTTGAGTTGCTATGATCTTTAGAAGTTAAATTTAATCTCTATAGAG
This sequence comes from Lepus europaeus, assembly GCF_033115175.1. Lineage (NCBI taxonomy): Eukaryota > Metazoa > Chordata > Mammalia > Lagomorpha > Leporidae > Lepus > Lepus europaeus. Next base: position 89,995,984 of record NC_084838.1, on the reverse strand, counting down.
TTGTGAAGAAGCCTACTCAGCAACAACAATATATATCCCAGTATATAGATAATTCCGAAGTCTCTGATATTCCACTGAGAGAATATCTAATCACGCCTTGGTTATTATATCTAGGACTTTTTGGAGATTATTTGGAAATAATGTGGTAAAACCATGTGCAACTTCACCATCATAAGATGGGGAGAAGTGATATAGCCTCCTCAACAGTTGGGATAAGGAGAATCATGACGATTAAATAAGAATTTGTAGGATCTTCAGCTGGGTCTAGGAACTAGATTAGCACAAAATGGATTAAAAGGAAAAAAAAGCATCCAAATTTTATTCATTCGTGTATGTACATGGGAACCCTCACGAAAGGTTAAAGACCGTAAGAAAAGGTCGGAGCAGAAAGCTTTTATACTTTCTAGACAAAGAACAATCAATTTTATGAAGAACTGAGAAAACAAATGAGTGTGGGTGAGGAGTAGTTAATTCCAAGGGAGTCGCTTCGAGATGTACAGAGGGGTATAAAGCCAGAGAAAGATAAGGGTCATTTTAGTGAGTTTGTTTATACAAATCCATTGCAGTATCAACTCTCAATCACTGGGGACAAGGGTTATATTCTCAGGTTGGTTCTGGGCAGGCATCTTCATCACATGAGGTTTTACGGCTTATGATTACAAGTGGTGGCACAACTGCTACTTTTAAATGGCCTAGTGGTTTAGACAAGAGTTAAGATTTCCACATCCTTTATCAGAGTACCTGGGTTCAAGTCCTGGCTCCACTACTGATTCCAAGGTCCTAGTAAAACACACCCTGTTACCAGGTGATTGCTCAAGTGGTTGAATCCTGGTCACCCCATGGAAGACTCAAATTGAGTTCTTGGCTCCTGGCTTTGGCTTGGTGCAGCCCTGGTCATTGTGTGTATTTAGAGAATGAACCAGCAGATGAGAGCTTTATGTGTCTGTGTCTCTCTCTTTGTATTTTTCTTCCTGCCTTTCAAATAAGAAAAAAAAGAAAAGAAAATGCATACAGCCTATTAAAAAAAAAAAGACACCCAACTGTTTAGAATTCACAAGTGTCAATCTTTATACTCCAATCAGATGATAACTTTCTTAAAAAAAGCAAAAGATTGGAATTCCTTGAAGGTAGAGTTTAGATTAAATAATAGCCATGATAATAAACACTATTTATTTAGAGGTGGTGTTGTATTTGAATGTTAACATAATTACATGTAACTCAATCAAGTTGCCCTTGTAAAAATAATTTTGTGTTAATGCTATTTCTGAGTCAAGGGTGTTGACTTCTTGACATTTATGTTCATTTGTCCTCTTCCCCCTTTCTAGAGTACTGACAGAACAGCAGAAGATTAAGAGAAAAATGGGTGATTAGAGTAGATAGACATTTACACAGGTAATTTTGAGCACTTAAGAAAACTTAACAAATAGAGAATACAAAGAAAAGAATGGAACAATTTTCTCATTTTAACTCAAATCAGTATTTTCTTACACTTTCTTCAAGTGACTAGAGCCTGGGAAATAAGTGGAATAGGTCAATATAAATGCACTGTAGCCATATTGGAGAAGTCCTTGAATGCTAGTTTGAGAATATGTAGGCAACTATGTTAACACTGGGACACCATTAAATGTTTTGAGTAGGAGAAGTGGCTATGTTAGAGCTTTGCTTCAAAGAGTTTAGTACAGGATCCCACACTGTGGCACAACAGGTTAAATCACTACCTGCAATGCCAGGAACCCATATAAGAGCACAAGATTGAGTCCCTGCTGCTCTACTTCTGATCCAGCTCCCCACAAATGTGCCTTGGAAAGCAGCATAAGATGACCAAGTACTTGGGCCCCTGCTCTATAAGTAAATAAAATACAGACATACATATTTTTTTTAAAAGTTTAGTCCAATAATAATGTCTGGGATAACTTGGAGAAGGAAGAAGTGGAAGTGTTAGGTAGGAAGTCAGTTATGAGCTTATGTGTGTGTGACAGGCCTAAAGAGAAGACATCTATATGCATCTGCATCTCAAAGTCATCCTAACAATGTTTCAGGGGAAGCCCAGATTTCGCATCCTGCCTGCCCTGCCCCCTTTTACCTGATAACCTGCCAGGTGGAGGCCCTCACCCCTCCTGCTTCCTGCCTGATAAATCTTCCACAATCTCCCAGGTGCAGCCCAGTATCTGCATCTCAAACACCCTGCTCGCTTCCTCAGGTCTGATAACATTTGCATCCATAAAGTCCTTTGTTTCAGACCTTCAAGAGAAGTTTTCTATTTACATCCAAAAAGCCCTTTTGTTCCAAGAGGAGCAGAGGTGGGGAAGCAAGACCCACCTCCTTAAAACCCCCAGCCTCAACTGGACTGTGCGCTCAGCTCTCTGCATCTTTGCTGAGCCGCGCTCAGCTCTCTGCATCTTTGCTGAGCCGCCCGCCTGGCCTGGTCAGGTGTAACCTCTCCACTCAAACCTCCCTCCTTCCTCCCCCCCCACCCAGTCTCTCAGGCTCTGTCTGGAGAGGTGCCCATCCGTCCTTACAGATGTTCCTTCCTAATAAACCTTGCTGTTTTACCTCCCACTACTCTCTGTCTCACGCCTGAATTCTTTCTTGCGCGAAGACAAGAACCCTGCAATTTCTCCGGTAACAGAAGCAAGATAGATACTGTTAAGAGCAAGTTTGAACTATAATGGAAAGGAGTGGTCAGAAGTGTTACTTTATTTTTTTTTTAAAGATTTATCTATTTATTTGAAAGTCAAGAGTTTCAGAGAGAGAAGGAGAGGCAGAGATAGAGAGAGGTCTTCCATCTGCTGGTTCACTCCCCAATTGACTGCAATGGCCAGAGCTTCACTGATCCAAAGCCAGGAGCCAGGAGCTTCTTCCAGGTCTTCCCACGTGGGTACAGGGGCCCAATGACTTGGGCCATCTTCTAGTGCTTTCCCAGGCTATAGCTGAGAGCTGGATCAGAAGTGGAGCAACCAGGACTTGAACTGGTGTGCATATGGGATGCCAGCACTGTAGGCAGTGGCTTTACCCACTATGCCATAGCATCAGCCCCCAGAAGTGTTACTTTAGATGAGTCTTAAAATCTGGAAGATGTTGGCTGTTAGATGTAGCCAGAGTGTGAAAACACAGGATGGTATATGGTTTCAAAACTACTTTGATATTTAGCTTTGTGTGACTTAAGGATGAAAAGGGATATTAATAAAAATAGAAAATTCTGGAGAAAGGGGTGTATGGTAGAAAGAAAATGTGTTCAGCTTTGCTACTACTGATTTTAGAATGTCAATGGGATGTTCATATGAAGATGTCTCAGAGGCTACTGGAAATGCTAGGAGTCATAAAATGGTTGGAAAAAAAGGTGGAAAGAGAAAGAAGCCCTGATTTGGAGGATGGAGTCATGAGACTGCTTGCATTTAGGAAAGCAGGAGGAAAAAGCACTAAAAATGAGAGGGAGATTAATTATATAGGAAGGAAGGGAGCCAATTTCAGTGGGACTGGAATCAACAACGTCAAATACTACAGAGAAGTGATCAAAGGTAGGCAACTAGATGAATTCATTGATAAGGGAGCTCTTGTGCTGGATTCTAAGACTTAAAGAGTAGCCAGGGAGACAGGGGTGAGAAAGTAAAATACTTGTCGAATAAATTGTTTGCAATTAGAAAGAGAGTGTAAAAGGAAAAGAAGAGGGGTTGGTGCTGTGGAGTAACAGGTAAAGCTGCGGCCTGCAGTGCTGGCATCCCATATGAACGCCAGTTGGAGTCCTGGCAGCTCCTCTTCCAATCTAGCTCTCTGCTATGGCCTGGGAAAGCAGTAGAGGATGGGCCAAGTCCTTGGGCCCCTGCACCAGCATGAGAGACACAGAAGAAGCTCCTGGCTCCTGGATTCAGATCTGCACAGTTCTGGCCATTGCGGTGAATTGGGGAGTGAACCAGCAGATGGAGGATCTCTCTCTCTCTCTCTCTCTGCCTCTGCCTCTGCCTCTCTGTAACTCTACCTTTCAAATAAATAAATAATAAAGTGTTTTTTTTTTAAAAGGAAAGGAAGAGAGGCAATATACAGCAATGTTAGTCTGGTTGGAGTGGAAGGAAGTGTTTTAGGATTTGGGAAAACTGAACATGATACTAAACTAAGTTGAAAGATCCAGAGATAGAGATTGAAATAAGGCACAGTGCAGGAAAAAATCTGGAGAAAAAGAGGGGAGGACAGAATAAAGTAGTATAATAGAGAAACAATTTGAGACTAAGTAGGGGAAAGTTGAAGAAGCTCCTAACACTTTGAATTTGTTTTGGAAAGGGTGAAATTGAGGGATTTCCCAATGAGATTTTGTGTAGGTGATTAAGAGAACAAGGACGTTCTTGAAATCCCTGCTATAGACATGAGAATGATCAAATTCCAATGGAGGAGAAAAGGATCCCCAGGAGGCATTGAGAATTCACTTGAGATAAATAAAATGGCATTTGTAGAAGTGCATTTCATGAAGTGTTGCCCGTAACTTGAAGGAAAGCAAAAGGATTGGAATGTCTTTGAAGGTAAGGTGACAGAATATTAGGAGACTAGGGAATTATTCTACAGTTGTGATGAGTACGTTGTGAAAATGGCAAGCATTGGATGTAGGCCAGTCAGAAAGTCAAGCTAGTCCAGAAGAGAGCCTTTGCTCATCTAGGAGACGTGAAAGAGTTCAGGCATCTAGGAGTCATAATATTGATAGAGAGAGAGAGAGAGAGAGATGCTGGAAGTGTCAGAATCAGAAAAAATGGAATGAAATGATCCATAGTCAGATAAAAGGAGTATCTAGAAGTAGAGTCACTGGAAAGAGTGGGTCTTGGGGTTAGATGGCTAAGCTCTGACAATGTGATTAAATGGTTTGTTACAGCAGAATGGAACTGTGCCATAGGAACTGGATGGAAGGTGATATGCGAGGTTTTGCATTCAAGAATCCACCATCATGTGCCAATGGCAATGGCACATGTCTAGGGCTGGCACTTGATGTGGGTGCTTAAAAAGGAAGATCAGTAAGTATATGGGAGATCTGCAAAGGGTGAGAGGTTGTTCTGTAGAGATGGAAGGCTCAGACGTGGTTCCCTATGTTTCATTGCTGAGAAAAATGTAGAAGCCAAAGACAATCCTCTTTTAGAAAAATATTCCTGAGATTTTTCAAAGTACAAGTGGATGGATGTAAGCAAACACACATTAAATGTATAAGTAATTTATTCCTATTAAATTAAGAATGACTAAAACAGAGTATAGTAGAGTGCTTTTATAGTGTGTGTGTGTGTGTCTGAATGTGCATGCCTGTGCCCACATGTGTATTTAAAGCACAGATATGGATGGAGGAGGTTGGCAAGCTATAGTAGCAGGATTCTGCAAAGAGATCACAACTGGATTTTTCCCCCTCATTTTCTTGCTAGTCTTGGGCCATTTCACTGCTAATCTACACATCCATCAAACAAACAGGAAAGGGAAATGGAGGGTTGAATCACAAATCTGTCAATTTTATTATTCTTGGCAGTTCAGGTTAAAGTTCTGGAGGGGCAAAGTTGGAAACAAATGAGAAAATTAAATTTCCTGATTGTGAGAACAATGTTATGGATAATGAGTCAACTACTTAAAATGCTACACATAGACCAGATTTATGGATTCTTCAGGTGTTCTATGGAGTTGGAATACATTTCTTTTTTCAGTGAAATTGTCAGCAAACTTGCTTTCTTGAAGAATTTTATACTTTTTGTATCATCAGGTGGGAAACAACAGCAAATGCCATTGGAGCTCCTGGGGAATACCATGGCTTGATGGTTTCTGTGTCCCCTGAGGATCCATGTGTTAAAGGCTTGTACCAGGCAGGGTACTGGTATTCTGAGGTGGTAGAACCTTTAAGAATTTGGGCCTGTTGGGAAGTCCTTAGGTCTCACTTTTAGAAGGGTTTAAGGTGGCTCTTGTATGATCCTTGGTAGTTCTCCTGAGACTGAAACCTATAAGCCTGGGCACAACCAAGTTCCCTCTGCTTCCATATGTAAGAAGCAAACTACACATCCACATTGATTTCACCAATTATCTTGGGGCCTTTGCTTGTGCCCAGCCGTTTGGACTCTTTTTTTTTAAGATTTATTTATTTATTTGAAAGGCAGAATTACAAAGGCAGGGAGAGGAAGGGAGGGAGGGAGGGAGGGAGGGAGGGAGGGAGAGAGAGAGAGAGAGAGAGAGAGAGAGAATCTTCCATCCATTGGTTCAATCCCCAAATGGCTGCAATAGCTGGAGCTAGATAGATCTGAAGCCAGAAGCCTGGAGCTTCTTCCAGGTCTCCCACGTGGGTGCAGGGGCCCGAGGATCTGGGCCACCCTCCACTGTTTTCCCAGGCCATTAGCAGAGAACTGGATTGGAAGATGAGCTGCCGGGACTTGAACTGGCACCCACGTGGGATGCTGCACCCATATGGGATGCCGGCACTGCAGGTGGTGGCTTTACCTGCTACACCACAGCGCCAGACCGGCCGTTTGGACTTTAAACCATCAAAGCCATGGGTTAAATAAACCTCTTTACTTCAAAAGTATCTTGTGGCAGGTATTTTGTTAGAGACAGAAAGCTAATGCAAGAAATAAAATGCAATGGGTATGAATTTCACAGGTTACAGATTCAGATGTGAGAATATGAAACATGGTTTCTACATGCCTGTTTTTTGGCTGAAAAGTAGAAAATTTGGTTTTGTCCACTTAAACCCAGTCAGTTTTATTTTTCAGGCATTTGAGGAGAGATGTGCTAAGACTCAGGTTCTGGTACTCTCCTAGTCAGCAGCTCAATTGTGGAGGCGTCTAGGATTCATGGCATCAAGTAGAGGGAAGGGCTAGTTTATGATTTTCCTGGGACCCCTTCTGGTATCCTCAAAGGTATATCTCACTGTGGTTGGTCATTTGCTTACTGTCCTCTATCCCTGACTGCTATCCTCTGTGATGACCCTCTACTCATGGCCTCTGGTCAACATGTCAGTTCATCTGCTTCCTTTTAGAATCACTCCTGAGGTCTTGCTGGTCTGTTATCCACCTCTCAGCTATATCTATGAGTCTCTAACTGAGGACTCTGGAGGGTTCTGATGTTCTGTTTACACTACCTGGTTTGCCAAAGGCTTTAAAGTTTGCTTTCATCTGCCTGCCTGGACCCCTCACTTAATCTTTGATAGTCTGTAGATCTTATACCATGATAGACAGAAGGCCCTGTCTGAGGTCTGTAACCCTCTTTAGGCAGGCCCTGAAATGTGAGGCAGACATACCCTGTGATCTGGTTTTCCATATATATAGATAGAGATTACACTACTGTAACTAACTTTAAACTAACTTCACTCAGGGCTTTAACGTTGTAGGTGAAACATGGTATCTTTTCTCAAAGACACAAGGTCCTTTTCTGTCCAGCCCTTCTCCTGCACTTTATGAACTCTATTTCTTTTTATTAAAAAAAAAAACTTGCTTGTACACTATCACATTTTCCTCACACCTATTACTTATATTGTTACTTACACATATGTTAGTCATCTTAGAATCAAAGAGTTGGGCACTCAGATAATGTTTTCTTTCTTACACTGTTGAGCATTGGCAAGCCAGAAGTCTGCTGGCTTTCAATACTACTTTCTTTATAATGAATTTTAAAATAATTTCAGGAGCCTAGCTGAATGTTCTTTGTTGTCTGTAGGTTCTTTGGATAAGACACTGGGCTTAAAAGGTGAGCCTTAGACACGAAATGACTTTGCTTCCCTCTTGCTTCTTGAGTACAGAAATAATTCTTTTATGATCAAAGCAAAAGGATGCCTTCGGCTAATATGAACAAAACATTTACCTTCCAAACCAGGGCGACTCTGAGAGTGAAAGGGGAGGCTTTTAATAATAAAATAATAAAAATGGGCACACACCAGGGCTATCACAGAAAAAGTGGACTGTAGGGTCCTTCTACTGTTTGTCCAAGGAAGCAACCTGGGATGCAGTCAAACATGTAGTGGTCTGTAAGGCATCAGAAACTGAAGATCCCTTGGGCCATCTTTCACTACTTTCCCTGGGATATTAGCAGGTGTTTGATTGGAAGTGGAGCAGCCAGGACACGAACCGTGACTCATATGGGATGTTGGCCTTCAGGAGGTAGCTTAATCCACTATGCCACAAAGCTGGCCCAGTTTCCATGTTGTGACCAGTACACACTGTATATATGTGTTGAAATACCACATCATAGCCCATAAATGTATAAAATTAATAAAATATTTAAAAATAAATCCAAGTTTTCATTCACACAAGCCTATTAAATTTCCGTTTATAATATCCGAAGTATAAATGACACACATAATGAAATGCACAGATATTAAATAGAGTTTTAAAATGCATATTTCCTGCAAAACTAAACACTAATCAAGATATTGAACAGTTCTATCACCACTGAAAATTCCCGCTACCATCTCCAATCAATATGTGCCTATCTCCAACCATAGATAACCACTTTGCAGAGTTCCATCACCATAGAGTACCTTTCATTACTTGATAACTTTGTGCAAGTAGAATCATACAATCTGAAATTTTTGTGTGCAGTTTCTTTTAGCATAATATTTTTCAAGTTCATTCATGTGGCTGGAAAAAACAATTATTTTTTCCCATTACTGAGTAGTTTGCTATTAAATAAATGTATCATTTGTTTACTGATTCACCTCTTGGACATTTGGGTTGTTTCCAATTTGTGCTATTTTGAATAAAGCAGGTAAAACATTTTGAGTATATCTTTTTACAGATGCATGTTTTAATTTATATAAGGTAATTATCTAAGAGTGGAATGTCTTAATGATAGATATCACTTTAGAAAAATTGCCAACTTTTCTAGAGGAATAGTACAATTTTGTCCTACCATGAACAGTGGATGCAAATTATTTCTCCACAACCTTGGCAACAAGGGATATTGCTGTTCTCCTTAATTTTACCTATTATAGTGGGTATGATAATATCTCATTGTAGTTTTAATTTACTTATCCCCAATAACTAGTGATCTTGAACATTTTTCAAGTACTTAGTGGCTATTCAAATATCTTTCTTTATTGAGTGTCTATTTAAATCTTTAGTCTATTTTTATTGCATTTAATTTTTCCCACCTTAAAGGGTATTATATCAGAAAAATTTTTTGACAAATTTTTTTCTGTCATAGAACAATATATAGTTCAGACTCTGATAGCACGATGTATATTTTGCTTATTTTGAGTTTTCAAAGAAATCTCTTTTTTGTACTTCAATGAAATTGAACTGTTCTATTTTTCCAAACTTTAACAGCCTTGTTGATAATCTTTTATTTTGACTATGTTTTCCTTCCTAGTGCCCACTTAATCATTTAGAACACATTTTGTATACTCTGCATACAAATGCATTCATAGGCATATGTACATGGAGTCTTGAAAATTCATGAAAAATGCTTATCAATAAGGAATCATGTCTGCTGCACTATCTTCCAGATGCTTTAGGGTTCTGGTGTTGGGATCACAGAGGACTTTTGATCCATCTTATATGAACTTTCTCTTATGGCAACTTTTTCTCCAAAGGATCAAACAATAAATATCTTGTGGTTTGTGCACCATATAGTCTCTGTCCCAGTCTTTGTCCTTGTGGTATAAACACAGTCACAGATAACACAGCAATGAATGGGTAAGGCTGTGTTTCAGTGTAAATTCATTTAGGTATGCTGAGATCTGAATTCCACATGTTTCAAGTTACCAAATATTATTAGTTTTACTTTTTTAAAACAATTTAAATATGGAAAAAAGCATTATTGATTTCTAGACTGTTTGAAAATGAGCAATTGCTTCAGCCGTTACCACTGCTACCCAGTGTCTGCATTGGTGGGAGACTGGAGTCAAGAGCTGGAACTGGAAAGCAAACCCAGGCATTCTGTTATGGGATGTGGACATCTTCACTGCTAGTCTAGACAACCACTTCCTATGATTTTTCATCAGGGCATTTAGACTGCTCATATTTGATGTAATTGTTCACTTGGACTGTTCATTTCTGGTATCTTACTACTTTTTCTGCTTCTCCAGACTCTCTATTCCTTCTTTGGTGTCATATTGTGGATTTATTGAGCACTTTTATAATTCTGTTCTTTTTTTGTTGACTTACTAGCTATAACTCTGCACCTCATTATTTTAATAGTTGCTCTTGTGTTTGCAGTAAACAACTCTATAGTTACACTGTCTACTTTCAAATGAATTTGCACAGATTATGAAAACCTTGTAGTGGTAAGATATTTATTGATAGTAAGTAGAAAATGCACTGTTCCGTAATAATATAGACAAGGGCTATAAACAATCAAATATTGAAATATCAATTTAGCTTATATGCATTATGTTTCTTTTGTACTCTGTAAATTAGTTACCACAAATCAGGGAAAACATATATTTGTCTTTGGGACTGGTTTACTTCATTAGGCAAAATGATCTCCAGTTGTATCCATTTTGTTGTGAAAGACAGGGTCTCACTCTTTTTATGGCTGAGTAGTATTCCATCATGTATATGTACCATGATTTCTTTATCCAGTTGATATACATTTGGGTTGATGCCATATCTTAACGATTGTGATTGGAGATGCTATAAGTGTGTGGTAGCTTTGGGATCTGCAAGGAGGGAAGGCATATACTTCCAGGAATGCAGAGTCCCTACCTGTACTTCTGGGGAAGCAAAGTCCTTGTCAAGATCCCCGCGGGTGCCTAAAGGACAACCAATGAGGATCAGACCCGCCTCTACCTTTAACCCCCATGCCCTATATCTATAAAAGTAGCCCTCCCAGCCTCTGACACGTGACTTCCCCGGTCCCCACTCTGTTGGGTCCCCGCATGCCCGGGAGCGGAATCCCAGTAAAAGCTTGTGAATTAATTGATTCATTTGCCTGGGAAGATTTGTTATGCACCGGACAGCGTGGGGGTTTAAATAACTTTCATATGTTGATTTCATTTCCTTTGGGTAAATTTCCCAGAGTGGCATGGCTGGGTCATATGGTAGATCTATTTTCAAATTTTTGAGGAATCTCCATACTGTCTTCCACAACAGTTATATAAGTTTACAAGTCTTTTTGTATTATCTCAGTTTTAATTATCTAATTTTACATGATATGTCCTTGGACATTATAGAAGAACTGTATGTTTCTAACCAAAGTCAGTCTGAAATGCATAAAGTAACAGCAACATGGCTACAAGTGATTGACTACACTCAAGGAAAGAGCACAGAATTTGCCCCTATAATAGCAAGGCAAGCCATAGTAAAGGCTTACATTTTATGTCTCTGAGTATCTGTATGTATTTTCTTTTTCAGACAGGGAGCTTCTAAAGTTTTGCCACTAAATAAAAAGAACAAGTTCAATTACACAGCTGTATGATTGTACCTGTTCCCCGGGTCAGCCTGCTCTTCTCTGGAGAGCCTTCGATCACCCTCCTGCTGGATGCAGCTACAATTCACCTGAAGTGGTGTCAGCAGGACTCTTCACCCTCTGCCAGATAATAGTCTCTCCTTTTAGTGTTAAAAGATTGTATCCTTCTGCAGTTCTTAGGCGTGAGAAACTGGCTTGAGGAAATCATGCAGCAGGTTCTGCTTTGTTGAATGAGAAAAGACCTGAGCTGGATTGGTTTGGAACAATACTTGTTGAGGAATTCTCATAGTCTTTTAGTCCATGTTGATTGAATGATTTCGGATTGCTGTTCAATGCATTATTGCATCTGGTTATATCCCAGAGCCAGTGATGGTTCCTGATGTCCTACAATATAGACTTCCGAGTCTTTCAACACTAAGTATGAACTGGCTTCAGGAGCTTGATAACCCATGGTTGCAACCTTCAGACCAAATGCCATCCTCTTCAGTGCTGCCTACCAAGCATTCCCATACCTCCCCTTTCCGACGTGATTGTCAGTTTCGGTCATGTGGTTTGCTTTGGTGAATGAAACACGAGAGGAAGTGCTAATGGGTCTTTCCTGGCAGAAACCTTTAAAGCTTAATGTGTGAGTCCCAGGTTCCCTTTCTAAATGTGTGTTCATTGTCTAGTTCCAATTGTAGAGCCACGGTTCAGGATATGGTATTTCCCATGTCTCCTAGAGAAATATTTCAATGTGTGCATATCACATAGATAGAAAGATCTGGTAAATCAGGTAGCTCCCGAGGGAAACATCACTTCTACTACTCCCAACTCTCCCTCATCTCCTCAGCTCTTGAATCTCAGATCTATAATGTGATTATTATATCTACCTGGAAAGGCTGTTTCAAGCACTAGAAACAATGTTCAGGAACTCTTACCCAGTAGTAGTTTTGGCAACACACTAACTTTGTCAAGCAAACTAAAAAAATAGACTGAGGTAAGTTGAATTTTTAAAATGAATAATAGGTGAAACAGTGTTAAAAATGTGTTTTTCTTTTTTAATATTTATTTATTTTATTTGAAAGTCAGAGTTACACAGAGAGAGAAGGAGAGGCAGAGAGAGCTAGAGAGAGAGGCCTTCCATCTGATGTTTCACTCCCCAGTTGGCCACAACAGCCGGAGCTGCACCAATCCGAAGCCAGGAGCCAGGAGCTTCTTCTGGGTCTCCCACGTGGGTGCAGGGACCCAAGGACTTGGGCCATCTTCTACTGCTTTCCCAAGCCATAGCAGAGAGCTGGATCGGAAGAGGAGCAGCCGGGTCTTGAACCAGTGCCCACATGGGATGCCAGCACTTCAGGACAGAACATTAACCCGCTGCACCACAGCACTGGCCCCTAAAAATGTGTTTTTCTAGCTTTAGGCTAGGTTTGTAGTTAGAATAAGGATATTCCAACTTTAAAGTTTTAACATGAGACTGTTTTTCAAATAAATTCTAATGTAGTCTTTTATTTCCTAACAAGTCATCTTGGATGTCATGAAGTTAACCAACTATAAACTAAGTACTGGCAGATTTAGTAACTGATGTTCAGGTTGTGTGTATTTACTAAATTGTCCCCCAATGACTACACTTACCACGTCCCCAAATCTTTAAGTTCCATCGGGAGAGTCACATTTTGATCCGGAGCATTTGCAATTCCAAATATTAACTTCAGCAGTTTTATTAAGAAAGACAATGCTGGGGGTATGGGTGGAGTGGGGACTGGTGTTTGTGGGACAGCAGGTGAAGCCACAGCCTGCAATGCAAGCACCCTATTTGGTCACTGGTTTGTGTCCTTGTTGTTCTACTTCAGATCTAGCTCACTGCTAATGGATTGGGGAAAGCAGCAGATTATGGCCCAAGTGGGCCACCATGTAGGAGACCCGGATGAGGCTCCTGGCTCCTGGCTTCAGCTTGGCCCAGCCTTGGCCATTGCAGCCATCTGGGGAGGGAAAGACAATGATTTCATAAATTTAATCAAAGAACCTTTAGCTCTTCAATGGGATTTAACACTAAGAAAAAACCTCGGTTATTTTTTTTTTTTTGAAGCAAAGCAAATTTGATCTATCTTCCCAATGTCAGTAAGCAGAAAGATATGAAGAATTACTATGAATCTTTAGACATTTCCAATGTAATATATAATTATTTTATTATGGCATTAATTATCATGCTGCTCAGTGAGTTGGCTCACTATCAGTGGTTTACAGTTTTCAGATTGTCAGGGAAATTACATATAATTTGTTTTCCAAATCAAATTATTAGGCAGTGTTATGGCTTGTGCACTCAAAATTTAACTTGGAAAAGCATTTAATAATTAAAATACCAAATGTAGATAAAAGGGAGACCATGTTCCTTTACTTTCAAATTATGTTTGTTTTTGCAAAAGCCAAATTAAAAATTTGGGCCTCACAAGGGATATAATGAAGAGAGGAAAGGATAATGGCTTTGAGACGTTTGGTTCATTATAAACTATTTTTAAATTTTTTTTTTTAGAATCTATGCTCCTTTTTCCCACCACTCTTCTCTTTTTTTCTTTTTTAAAGATTTATTTATTTGAAAGAGTTACACACAGAGAGAAGGAGAGACAGAGAGAGAAAGGTCTTCCATCCACTGATTCACTCCCAGATGGCCGCAATAGCCGGAACTGTGTTGATCCAAAGCCAGGAGCCAGGAGCTTCTTCCAGGTCTCCCATGAGGGTACAGGGGCCCAAAGAGTTGTGAATGAGAGTACAAGGGCCCAAAGAGTTGTGAATAAATAGTTCAATATGAATTAATAAACCTATGAACCAGTTGCTTCTTTGAAGTAAAACTGAAAGAATCAAAGCAAAAATTCAGGAAAGTGATGACAAGCCAGTAAGAAGAAACAAAATATGAGCTAATGGAACTCAGGAAGAAAGTTAAAAAAAAATGGGAAGAAGTCTGACATGCACTGTAGAAAGCACAGTAAGATACATAGAGGACATAATAGAGGAAGAGTAAAATAATTTGAATACAAATTTAAAAGAGTTTGGTTTTGCTTTTGTTGCCTGGGCTTTGAAGGTCTTACCCAAGAAGTCATCACCTACACCAATGTCTGGTAGTGTTTCTCCCAAATTTTCTTTCAGCAACTTAAACAAATGGGATTATATCAAACTCAGAAGCCTCCACCCAGCAAAGGAATGATGAACATAGTGAAGAGATATTCAACAGAATGGAAAAAAAAAATGTGAGCTGCCCGTCTGATAGAGGATTAATATGCAGAATGTATCAGCAACTCAAAAAACTCAACAACAACAACAACAAACCCAATCCAGTTAAGACATGGACAAAGGACCTCAACAGACAGGTCTTAAATGAAGAAATACAAATGGCAAACAAATATATGAAATAATGCTCAACATCACTTGCCATCAGAGAAATGCAAACCAAAACTACAAGGAGGTATCACATCACCCCTGTCAGGTGGCTATTATCCAAAATTCAGAGAGTAACAAATGCTAGTGAGGCATGGAGAAAAGGGATCATTTATACACTGCTAGTGGAAATGTAAATTAATGCAGCCACCATGGAAAAGAGTGTAGAGATCTCTTAAAGAACTAGAAATAGGGGCTGGTGCTGTGGCACAGCGGGTTAATGCCCTGGCCTGAAGCGCTGGCATCCCATATGGGTGCCAGTTCTAGTCCTGGCTGCTCCTCTTCCAATCCAGCTCTCTGCTGTGGCCTGGGAAAGCAGTGGAGGATGGCCCAAGTCCTTGGGCCCCTGCGCCCACATGGGAGACCCAGAAGAAGCTCCTGGCTCCTGGCTTTAGATCAGTGCAGCTCCGGCTGTTGTGGCCAATTGGGGAGTGAACGATCAGATAGAAGAGCTCTCTCTCTCTCTCTCTCTCTCTCTCTCTCTGCCTCTCCTCTCTCTGTGTAACTCTGATGTTCAAATAAATAAATAAATCTTAAAAAAAAAATAACTAGAAATAGGCTTGCCATATGATCCAGCAATCCCTACTGGCTACATACCCAAAAGACAGGAACACATTGTATCAAAGATATTTGCACCACCATGTTTACAGCAGCACTGTTCACAATAGCCCAGAATATGGAATCAACCAAAGTGTCCATAATCAGATGAATGGATAAAGAAAATGTGATATGTATACACACACACACACACAGTGGAACATTATTCAGCTATAGAAGAGAATAAAATTCTATCATTTGCATCAAAATGGATGAAACTGGAGGACACCATACTGAGTGAAACAAGTTGAACAAGGAAATACAAATACACATACCCATATGTTCTTGCTTACATGTGTGAGCTAAAATTTAAAAAATAAATAAATATAAAACAAAAAAGAAATGCCTATGTGTATCAGTATTGCTGCACATATATTTTTGTCAAGCTGTGTATCTTTTTCAAACCATTGGTTAAGAATTTTATACTACTATAGTTTTAATGGTTTGTCATTATTTTAAAACATACCGTACATGGATGAAATGGTCATCTTTCCATTTGATTATTGTTTGTAGCCCTTGTCTATATTACCACTGACCTAGGGTCTTTTTTTTTTTTTCTTGTTAATTTCTTTATTTAGTGGAGCATTAAGTCCCTGTCTGTAATGTCAATTAAAAATGTTATCCCAAAAACTAAAAAAAGGAAGGAAGGATGAGAGGGAAGGGGGAGGGAGGGAAGGAGAGGAAAGGAGGGAAAAGATGGGAGGGAGGAAGAGAATATCATTATATCCTATAATTGTACCTATGAAGTGCGTTAAATCTGTTCTCCTTGTATTAATATTACATTAACAAGAAAAAATAAAGTACTATATAAAAATAAAAATAAAAGCGTTTAGGGAGCTAAAAATACATGGACATAGAGGGTAGGAAAGGAAGACCCTAGGGGCCGGCCCTGTGGCTTAGCAGGTTGAGCATCTCCCTGTGGCGCTGGTCCAAGTGCCAGCTACTCCTCTTCCGATCCAACTCCCTGCTGATGGCCTGGGAAAGCAGTAGAGGATGGCCCAAGTGTCTGGGCCCCTGCACCCACGTGGGAGACCCAGAAAAAGCTCCAGGCTCCTGGTTTCAGATCAGCGCAGCTCCAGCTGTCCATTGCGGCCATTTGGGGAGTGAGCCAGCAGATGGAAGACCTCTCTCTCTATCTGTCCCTCTTGCTGTCTGTAACTATGCCTCTCAAGTAAATAAATAAATCTTTAAAAAGAAAAAGAAAAGACCCAAATAAACATATGTATCATCATCAAAAAGAAAATGATAAAATGAACAATAGTAGAGAAAATTTACTTCTATAAAAATTTAAAAAGCATACAGTATACTTAGGAAAATTTATTGATAAGGGCTGACTCTTAGACATACACTATTAAAATTACTAGATTTAGAAGAAAATTTAAAAATACTTAAATCAGCCATTAAACAGAGCAAATCATTGATAACGGGGGAAAATCAGGCAGTCTTCAGACTAATCCACATTAATATTTAATTCCAGAATCTTGTGGAGCAACATCTATGATATAGTCAAAGAAACAACAAGCTAAAGATTTTATAGCCAAAATGTCCTTCTTACATAAAGACCTGAAAAAAAGAGGTTTGAATATTCAAAAATTGTGAAAATATTTTCCCTTTGTTCTTAAGGGAATAACCAGAAGATGAACTTCAATCAATCAATAGATTATCAGGGAAACTATTGCCAAAGGCATCAAAGTGAGCACTGGGTATATTTTACAACAGAACTAAAACCAAAAACTGTGAAGATTAAAGTTTCAGAGTGAAATATGAATATGACATGTCCTAAATTCCCCATTACTTGCTGATTTTAACTGCAATAAAACAGCAAAAGCAAAACATCACAATGCACAAAACACCGGAAGCCAAAGTTTTCAGCTTTTTGGTTGGTTGGTTGGCTGGATTATTTTTATCTGGTTTTGTTTAAATGGGCAAGAAACAGATTACATGGATGGAATAAAAGTTAAGAAACTAAAAGACACAAATCTTAACAGTTTTTTTGGACAAATGAACTTGTCTTAGCTTTAATAAAAGAATCATTTTCACCCTATGTTTTTTATATCACAATTTATAGTACAGCGGGCTACCAAATTGGCTATGTTCTTACCTTTCTATTTTGAGCTTTTGCTGTCAAGTATACTTATGTTCAAAACTTAGGATGCTTGTTTAATATAATTATCCTCCTTTTCTAGGTTTTCTTTTTCTTTTTGGTGTAAGTGTGGAACTCTTTTTTTTTTTTTTTTAAGTGCAGTCCTCATTTTTCATGAGTCAATAATTATTTTGATTTCAGCAAAGTTCAAACTTATGATGTTCCCGGAGATTTCATTCACCATAGTGTTTTCAGTATTGCCATCATATGAAAAATAATTGTGGAAAGTATTTGCTGCCAGTGGTTGATGGTGCCTTTAGGTGGGAATGAGGAAAATCTCCGGAAAATCATGTACCATTACTTTCTTTTCTTTTTGATGCGAGGCCAGAACATCATTGTAATCTTCAAACAAAAAATGCTTTTATTAGATGCTCAGCTGGAATAGGTAAACATTAGTTGTAAGATTATAAAGATGCTTGTGTAATTTGTGTTTCAAAAAAAGAAAAAAGTATAGGGGCAGGTGTTATGGCACAGTATGCTAATTCACCCATTGGGACACTCACATCCCACCTAGGAGTGTCTGGGATTCAAGCACTCTACTGTCCATTTGGGAGACCTGGATGAAGTTCCTGATTGCTGGCATTGGCATGGCACAGACCTGGCTATTGCAGATGTTTGAGTACTGAACCAGAGGTTGGGAGATCTCTTTCTGCTTAGCTGTCCCTGCACCTGCCCATCACTTTGCTTTGCTTTCAAATAAATAAAACAAAACAAAAAAAAAAAGTGTAGGAGTGATAGAGCTAACAGTGAATGGAGAAAAGTAGCATGGTTTTTACCATGTTCGTAATGTCAGAAATTCCAGAATATTATTTAAATTTGACACATTGAATAATAGTAGATGATCATTTTTAGCAGTAATAAATAAAATAAAATAAAGATTAACACTATGAAAAATAACATTTACTAAAATCAGTGGAGAGGAAAAAGAAGAAATGGACTAAAGTTACCATTGCTTATGAAGGGAAATAAATATTTTTCCTGAAGAAGCAGGTTATAATATTACAAACATTAACCAATCTAAAGGCAATAACAAGCTGTTGTAAACATTACAAAAAATAGAAATGTTCTAATAATAGGAGTTCAAATGTTTTCTTAGGACAGATTATATAGGAAAAAAAGAATGAAACAGACACAAATAAATAACATGATCAATAGGATAGAGCTGGCTCTCATATGATACTATGGACCGACTAGGACTCTCCCCCTAAGTTTATGTGTTAAAGCCTTACAACCCAGTGTGGCTGGATTTGGAGATAAGGCCTCTAAGGAGATAACTAAGGTTAAATGAGATAATGAAGAATGGAGACCTAACCTGGTAGGCAAGATTGTCTTGTAAGAAGAGGAAGAGATCTATCTTCTATATCCACTCAGAGGCAAGGCATGTGAGGATATAGGGAAGGGGTGGCCAACTGCAGGCCAGGAGGAGAGGCCTCACCACAACCATGTGTGCAGGAAGCTGTATCTGGAACTTCCCAGACTCTAGAATTGTGAGGAAATGAGTTTCTTTGGTTTAAGCAGCACAGTTCATGGAGTTCTTTAACGGTAGTTGAAGCCAATTATGTATAACTAACACTTTCATCTGGAATCTGAGACCATGTGATTTATTTCTAAAATGCCTATGAGATTGGCATAAAAAATATCCAAAATGCCCTCACAATTATTTTTATTGTTTCCTATATAAGTAGAAATAGCACAGGTACTGTGAACATAACATACTAAAATGGCGAACTGATAAAAAGGAAGAAAACAATGCTCAGACCATTAGGAAAATAAACACACAGGCACATCCTTAAACAACTCTACAGTCACAGAGCAAATACACACCCAAAGTGAAGAATATCTCCTAAATAATATGGTAAAAAAATCCATGTGATATAGCTAAGTTGGTTCCAAGAGGAAATGCTGACCTAAATAATAATATCAATAAAACTAAAAAATAGTGAAAATAATAGAATCAACTACCTGACTCAAAAAATCAGAAAATTAACAGCAGAATAAACCAAAATATAGAGGGACTAGCAACTAAAATAAAATAGCAGAAAGCAGTACCCTAGAAAATAGAACACTGTATGTTTAGTGGGCAAAACTAAAAGCTGGTTTTCTAAAAAAAGTTAACACTAGTCATGTTTATCAAGAAATAAAGCCATAAAATGTAAGGGTAAATGAACCAGATCCTAAGGCAATGGAAAGGATCATAAGTAACTAATTTGTTTAGCTTTAAGAAAATATATTTAGAGACATGGATGAAATAGATTATCTTCAAGGTAATTACAAGTTGCCAAATGTCCTGAGACAGTAAAATCGAAACAAACCAAGTTTTCATAGAAAGTATGGAGAAGATTGTCTGAGTTCCTTGCCCAAACTACTGCACCTAATAATTATCATCAATTAATTTGATTATTTCTTTCAGAGGCAGACAGACAGAGAGCTCTTGTTGGTTGCTTCACATCCCAAAAGCCCACAAAATTCAGGGTGGGCTGGGGCAAAGCTGGAAGCTTGGAACTCAATCTGTGGATGTCTCCTGTGTGGCTGGAAGGGACCCAATTATGTGAGCCATTACCTGCTGCTTTCCAGGATGTGCATTATCAGGAAGCTAGAATCAGGAGTGGAGCAGGGATTCAAACCCAGGCACTCTGATTTGGGGAACGGGCATCCCAAGCAATGTCTTAACTGGTATGCCAAACACTGGAGCCAAGAGCCAGGAGCCAGAGAGGAGCCAGGAGCCAGGAGCCAGAAGCCAGGAGCTTCTTCTGAGTCTCCCACACGGACATATGCCGACCTCTGCTGGTTTCCCAGGTGCATTACTGAGCTAGATCAGAAGTGAAGCAGCTGAGACTGGAACCAGCACCCATATGGGATGCTGGCTCTGCAGCCCGGGGCTTTAACTTGCTGCACCACAACATTGGCCCAAGGGCCTTGACAAAATATCTTTTTAAAAACTATTTCACTCAGGGCCAGTGCTGTGGCGCAGTGGGTTAATGCCCTGGCCTGTAGAGTCGGCTTCCCATATGGGTGCTGGTTCGAGGCCCAGCTGCTCCACTTCCGATCCAGCTCTCCCCTTATGGCCTGGGAAAGCAGTAGAAGATGGCCCAAGTCCTTGGGCCCCTGCACCCGCGTGGGAGACCTGGAAGAAGCTCCTGGCTCCTGGCTTTAGATAGGTGCAGCTCTGGCCATTGCAGCCATCTGGGGAGTGAACCAGTAGATGGAAGACCTCTCTCTCTCTCTGGCTCTACCTCTCTCTGTAACTCTGTCTTTCAAATAAATAAAATAAATCTTTTAAAAAAACCCTAATTCACTCTACTGACAATTCTTTTATATCAAGAATTTGGATCTATAGAAATATTGAACAGAATAGATCTTGATCTATGGGTGGGTGGTGTTGTTTTTATAGGACCCTTGCCCAGTGTCTTTATTCCGGAAGGGATTTCAGAGAGGTGCATGGTCACCTGTTTTAGTTTTCAGACACAGATAAAGAAATGAAGCCAGAACTCAGCCACAGTGTTGAGTGAGCTGTGCAAGGGTGATTTTTCCAGATGTCTTTGGGCTTTGCAGGTTGGTACTGTCTTTGGGGAATGGCCTGGATTTGATTTAACATTTTCTAAATTGGTTCACCCACCTTGGAGTCTGGAGGATGTATTACTTCGTGCTCCCTCAGATTAATGTACTGCCAGCAGCTCTGACGCTCCCATCTCAGGAAATTCATTAACACGTTGGGAAATCCAGAGACCAGGTGTGGCACTGAAAGGTTAATCTATCCTCTTTCCTTCTTCATAGCAACTTCAGAGTGAATTATATTCTAGTCGTTTAAACTGAACAAATGAAGGCAATATACCTTCCCTGTGCTTAAAGTGTGATTCACGCACTGCTCAAGTTCCATCATGTGGAAATCGTATGCGTGATTATGTGTCTCCCACGCATCCCGCAATTCCTAAGCAACTTTACCATGTTGTATTACGGTTCCCTGAACTATTTTAAGCATGTGCTCCTTTGCTTCCATTCATGAGTAAATAGAAATTTGTAGGTAGCCCTACAGAGATAAAGAGACAGAAGGAAACCTCAGAGGTTGGGAAGGAGTGGCCGGCTTCCTCTCCAGGCCTTTGTTTGGGCCCCCTTGATTGCAGCTGCTTATTTGGACTGGAGTTTCTCACCCCCTGTTTGTTAAATCCCCTTAAGACGCTTATCTCGCCCATCTTGCTTTATTTTAGCACATTGTCTTTCTGTAGCTAAGAAACAGCAGTGAAGGTGATAACCATGGCAGTTTCATTATTTGTTTCTTTCCCCCATGAGTGAAACCCTCCTTCCCTTCAACATAAAGTTCCTGTCTGGCAAGAGCCCTCACAATTCAAATCCTCTGCCAATAAATCAGAATTTCTTTTTTTTTTTTCACTCTTATCTATTTTCTTCCTCATCTCTTTCAAGTACCATCCTGAGCTCTACCAGATTTACCTTATTTCAGAAATTACCAGATTTTACTGTTTTCCATTCAAATTTTGCCCATAAAACCACTTTATGTTTACACAGTGAAATATTACTTTCATTATTCTCCTACCCCAAATATGAACAGCAATAACATACTGGTAATGTACAGTGAGCCGTGTGTTAAATACATGATAATACTTAATAAGAATATATTGTTTTAATGAAATACTTTATTTCCTCTTTTGTTACTTGTACTAATTTGCTTTAATTTGGCTCTACTAAACTTTTTGCACACGTGTAACTCCTAAAACGGGTTCTTATGAACGCTGCATATTAAAAAAGGAAAAAAAGGAAGGAAGAAAAAAGCCAGTCAGCATCAACTAAATATCAAGGTGAACATGAGGTCAGGTTCAAGTTTATGAAAGAAAAGTACAAAAGAATATAACAGAAAAATCTTATTGAGGACATGGGTACAGCCTCTTTGGCAATTTTTTTTCTTTGCCAAGACACAGTATTATTAAGGATCTTAATCTACTTCTCCTATATCCAAACTCTGGCATTGCTAATAGTGAGGGAAGAAAGGAATGTTCAAGGATCCAAGAACTATTGCTCATTATTTTTGGTCTGGTGCTTTTATCATTAGATGTAGAAGTATCTGAGAAAGCAGCTCTCTCAGCCAGACTGTTTGGATAAGGAGCTCGTTCCTTTCCTTTTCAGCTTCATCATTAAAGTGAAAAAATACTCACGTGGCAGAACGACTCCATAAGCCTGTCTTGTTTGATAGGTCCTTAGTAAACTACATTAGCTCTTTTATACCGCCCAGGTTCTTAATGATGATTTTTCTGAAGGTGACAAGCTTCAATAGCTTGGAAAAGTTAGTTGCAGTCTCTGGTGGTGGCGATTTTCCCCTAACAGAATGATCATTTCACACAGGGCTTTAGCTGTAGTCTGAATTCTTTCAGTTTCTGGGACCCATTTGCTATAATCCTCTGCCATGGGGACACCTAGGGACCAAACCCTTGGCAAGTGCTGTGGCCTGACGTGACGGTTCTCTAACTGTAGTGTGCTCAGCAGCACCTGCGGGACTTGTGAGACCACAGCTGCTGAAGCTTCCCACATCCTAACGTGCAGAACCTGTGTATGCATTATCTTCGGCAACAGAGGGGAATTAACCTTAAAATAGGGAGGTACTTGATAATTCTGGATTATCTGGGTTGATCCAATGTCAGCCTAAGGGTCCTTACAAATAGAAGAGGGAGGAAGAATCGGTCAGATATGGGAAGGACCTGACCCACTACTGCTCGATTTGAAGATGAAGGAAGGGGCCACGTGTCAAGGTAAACAGGCATTTTCTGGAAGCCATAAAAAAGGGGGAAAAGGCTTCATCCCTAGAGCCGCTAAAAAGGATCGCAGCCTTTCGGATACCTGGACTGTGGTCGAGTGAGATGTGCAACCTACAGAACTAAAGATAATACATTGCAGTTGTTTTGTGCTAAATAAAATTAAACAGTTATTGTAGAATCCCATCTCTAGAGATTCTGACTTAGTGGATCGGGGTCGGGCCTGCAAATGTGAATTTCTAACAAATTCCCAGATGAAAATGATGCCTGTGTGATCAATCTGGGGCCACACTTGAAGAATCTAGATGAAAACTTTAACTTGCCTTTAGATTTAATAGTGAGGATCTTTGAAGAGCTATGTAGAGCAACAGAGAAGAGTGAGAAACTTCCCTCCCCGGTGTTTCAGCAGAGAGCTGTGCTGACATCACAGGAATTGTCCTCTCTTCCTGCTGGACTCTTTCTGTGATGTGAACTGTTGTTAATTTCTCTTTCCCATTTTGTGAATTTTTTTTGTTTTAATTTTTATTTCAGAATCATACAAGCTTCAATTTTAATCCTGACTCTCTATAATCATTTCCTAGTTATATAGCCTTGGGAAATTTACCACAGCCCTCTAAATATCAGCTTTCTTAAACCGTAGAATCAAAATACCTATTCTAAGGTGACTGTGAAAACTAAAAGAGCTTTTATGTCCCAAGGCCTTGGAATAGAACAGGTGCATTGTAGTGCACACCATCTATTCACTGCCCTTGGTTTTTATTGCCAGAAAATACCTTTCTTCCCTTTTTTTTTCCTTCTTTAGGTTCCATAACTTTGTTTCCATGCTTTCTGCTTCTCCCTCTTTTTTTTTCCTTTATCCTTTCAGGTTCATGGAGCTGGCCATGATATTCATGTAATCCAATACACTCCATCAGAACTAAGCGAGTTCCCTATCAGAGGCCAGGTGAAGTTCACAAAAGGCAGGCTTCTCTTCACCTTTCTGACTTTGTGTGTTTAGCTTCCCCAAGATCACCTCATCAGGCTTTGCAGGGATTTACATAGTTATTCACTGAAGGTTTGCAGCAGTTTGTAGTGGGAATTGTGCACAGAGGTCAAGTTTAAATTTCTTGCTAAATATGTGTTGGCCTGGAGTCCAAAGAGAGCTGCCATCTGTGAGCTTCCAAGGCTCATGCCTTTTTCTTTAAAGAGGCTTTTTTTTTTTTTAAACTCCTGACCAACCTTAACCCACTTTCCTGAAGTCCACATGCCAAAAACTCAGAGGAGGCTAAATACTTGGAAACATTCCTTTTCCCACATTCAAGGCACAAATCTAGGTTATTTGACTGGGCTTTGGGAGAAAGAATCGCTGGTGCCTATAAATTCTCACCAGCTGCAGAAGAGGGGAAGAGTGGGAACAGGACAAACTCTGACACATGACTGCAGGGACTCCATAACTCTCCAGGACTGCAGGGGTCCTAGAGGAGAGGTCCTAAAGGACTGCAGTACTCTTCCAACTTGAAATGCAAGAGTAACTATTTCGGGGGTGGCGCTGTGGTGAAGTGGGTAAGGCCACCGCCTGCAGTGCCAGCATCTCATATAGGCACCAGTTTGAGTCCTGGATGCTCCACTTCTGATCTAGCTCTCTGCTATGGCCTGG
Organism: Lepus europaeus; assembly: GCF_033115175.1. NCBI lineage: Eukaryota > Metazoa > Chordata > Mammalia > Lagomorpha > Leporidae > Lepus > Lepus europaeus. The sequence goes on along the minus strand of NC_084838.1, from coordinate 89,971,092 downwards.
GAAAGCAGTAGAAGATGGCCCACATCATTGGACTCCTGTACCGCTGTGGGAGACCCAGAAAAGCTCCTGGCTCCTGGCTTCAGATCAGTGCAGCTCAGGCCATTTCAACCACCTGGGGAGTGAGCTAGCAGATGGAAGACTCCTCTCTCTGTGTAACTCTTACTTTCAAATAAATAACTAAATAATTTTTTTTTAAAAAGAATACCTGTTTCTTTAAAATTAAGCACATATGTTCACACTTTGCCCAAGCATGAAGTTTCAGTCTTCAATGGGTGTGAACTCATATGGAAAAAGGAAGCATACCTGTTAGGCCTCACAACACTTGAGCAGGAAATGGTATTCTATTTCCTACGAATCCAATGGGCCATGCTAATGTTTTGAACAGTATTTGCTTCTTCCTTGCTTCCACATGGGTGCCTACTGGATTAAGAACTGGACTCCGTTATCCCTTAATGTCTGCTTTCTTGTTCAGATGGAAAACTTAAGAAAGCTGGTTCTGCAAGGGCTGTGCTGAGTTCAAAGAAGGGTCCTTTTTCTCCTCATCAGTCTTTATGTGGGGATAAAGAGTCACTATTATAGTGACAGGAACATTTCTCTTTCCCCAAAAAGAGTGGTAAACTGAGATACAAATTATTATTGTGTACCCCCCCTTTTTTTTTCCCTCTCTACCCTTGTGCACTGATGGTCTATTTTTAACATAGTTGCCAAAATGATCCTTCTTTTAAAATTGACATCACTGAGATATAATGCATATACAATTATATACAGTAAAGTGAGTTTTGACAAATATGTGCATTCAGATTGCTACCATATCTTGGAAGCACAAATTTCTATTGTTCTAGAACACTTGTGTACTTCAGTAATTACTCTGCTTACATCTTGGGACCAAACAACTGTTGATTTTAATTCACTAGGATTTATTTTGCCTGTCCTAGAAGTTTGACTCCTTTCAGTCAACATATGTTTTAGAACACCATCCATGTTGCTGCTCATAGAAGTAATTTATTTCTTCTTCTTATTGACTGCAATGCCATTATGTAATCGATAGCAACCAGCTTGCCTCAATTCTTTTTCACCAACAGAGTAAAGAATTACAGTTAAGAGAGATGAAAGTCAGGGTAGGAAGGTGCAGTTTATTAAACTACATTCCAAGGGATCAATTCCAAGGGCCAGTTGGGAGGAAATGTGGTCCCCTGTAGGAATAGTGAAGGGAAGTGAATTAAAGTGCATTCCAAAGGAGAACTGGGTCCGTAGAGAGAGCACATGTCACTATTTCTTCCTGTCTTGGGGCTTCTATCCCTAAATCATGAAGGGCATTGAGTGGTGATGTATCTGTGATGCTCATGACTGGCATTTGCGATGCGTTCTCTGTGCATGTGGCTATAAACTAGATTTTTCTGCTTTGGCTGAGATAATATTTTATCATAATACATTAATTACAAGTTAAACCATTAAAAGTGGGCAGTCTTGAGTGGGTCCCAGCAGAGACACTGCCGCTGCTCCTCTCTTTGGGTGGTTTTATGACCCTTCCCTAGTCTCCTAAGCCTGTCTGCTGACAGTTAGATTATCATTATATGATGTTTTCATATATTCCCTTGTTGATACACATTTGGACTATTTCTAGTAAGGGGCTCATATAAATAAAGGCATTATGACTCAACTTAGACATTTTTTGGTAGACATATATTTTCATTTCTGTTGAAGTAATACTTAGGAGTAGAATTGCAAAATCATGTGGAAAGTGCATATTTAATCTCATAAAAACTGCCAAATTCCTATACAAAGTATTTGTACCATTTTATAATCTCACTAGGAATGCACGAGAGAGTTAGCACCACATTCTCAACAACACGTAAGATTGTCATGTTTTTAATTTTGATCACTCTTTGATGTGAAATAATATTTTGGTTTTGGTTCTAATGTGAATTTCTATGATTACAAATGGTTATGAGTAATTTCATGTGCATATTATTTCTTTGAGGAATTTCAGCAGAGGTCTCTTTCCCATATTTAATTTGATTATTTGTCTTGTATTTGTCTTTGTATGTTTTGTGACTATTTTATTCCAGTAGATTTGGTACTGCTCTCCATTTTCTTAATAATTTCTTTTGAAGATTAGTTGCCACTGATTTTCATATATTGATCTTATGCTTGTGTTCTGTGATTTCTATACATCCAGTAATTTTTAGCTTTTTAAATTTTTTATTTAAATTATACAAGTTTAATATACTTCATATATTCAAATTTAGGAACACAGTGCCACTTTCCTCCTACCCTCCCTCCTGCCCATGCTCCAGCCCTCCCCCCTTGGATTCCTACCCCCAATCTTTACAGAGATCCACTTTCAGTACACCCAATCAGTAATTAATTCTTATGAATTTTTTATTCTCTGGGATTTTCAACAAGATATGAATGTCATCTTTACTTCCTTTTTTCAGTATTTCTAACTTATTTGTTTTTCTTCTTTCATTGTCCTGGCCAGTCCTCCAGTGCAATCAATTCTTGTATTAAAGGGTACTTCAGAAAGTTTGTGGAAATAGAATTAAAAGATGAAAAGCTTATTTTTATATAAAAAGTTTGACATCCATAATTGTTTTAAAAAATTGTACTTAATATATTTTATAGTTTATATTTTTCCAATAAATATTTTTCCATGAACTTTCTAAGACCTAGTATATGCATGGATTTCAAAACATTTTTGCACCAAAATAAACTTATCTTTTAGTTCCATTTGCCGTGAAATTTTTGAGATTTCCTTGTATTTATTACAATCTTCCTTCTAATTATTTGTTTTACTTACTAATCTTTTCCTAGTTTCCTGAGATATAAATATAAACCATTTATTTTTAACTTTTAATTTCTAATATCTCTTAGAATATAAATGTCCTCTTACACAGTGATTTTGCTACATCCCATAAATTTTGATATGCTGTACATTTTTGTTATTTTGCATACAATATTTTCTAATGTTTGTAAAGATTTCCTTTTGACCCATGGCTTTTTTAGGAGTATGTTATTTAACTTCAAAATATTTTGGAAATTATAGGTATCACAGGTACAATATTCTGGGTTGACACCTTTTTCTTTCAGAGTTTTAAAGAAGCTACTTCATTGTCACCTGACCCCCATGTATTCTAATAAGAAGTCAAACATCATTGATCTTGTTCCTCTTTTTAAAAACATTTTTCAGGAATTTAACTCCTATGAGACTAGAATTGGCATTCTTTGTATTTACTCTGCTTCTTGGATCTATAAGTCAATTCTTCTCATCAAATTCAAGAACTTTATGTCCATTATTTCTGCAGGACATGTTACTGTTCCTTGTTTGTTTTCTTCTCGGACTATAATTACACATATATTTAGAGCATTTGATGGTACCCCAGAGTCTCTAAGCACAGTTCATATTTCTACCATTTTTGCTCCTCTTCTTTAGGTTAGATGGTTTCTACTGATACCTTCAGTTTGCTGAAATATTCTTCCTTATGCAGCATACTATTAAACTTATTCATTAAGATTTAAATTTCAAATACTGTATTTCTTAGTACTATAATGACTCCCTTTTGTTTTATCAGTCAATTAGATTACTGTACCATAAATTTAAAGTTAATGATTATTTTTACATTATATTTTGATAAACCTGTTTAAAGTTCAAGGCACTACTCAAGTTCTTTTATTAACATGGAACTCAACCTTCTAATTCTTTTTCTTCTGTGGATCATATAAGAGATTTGTTATAGGATTTGTTAGAGCAGTTTTAGAGTTTACCTTACATTAGTTATTGTTTTATCCCCGAAGAATAATTTTTCAAGTGTTTCAGTGGATGCTCAGGATGTTAATGAAATGTGTCTGTCTTGGTTGTGCTAGAACTCCAGTATCTTCTGGCTCCAATTAACCATTGCCGTCACTGTTCTACTCCAGGTTCATGGTAATAGATCACTGGCAAGCCTTATGTATTATTGTCCTGCACATGCTTGGCCCAGCCCTCAGCCATTTGCTTGCCCTATTGGAATTCTGCATACCCCTTCCCCCTCAGCTCTTTTTTCCCCAGGACCCTTTTCAATAGATATCAGACATTTCAACAACCTTGAATTCTTTCTCTGCTTTTACATGACATATCATGCACTATTTGGGCTCCAGATTCCCATCCTGTGGTTGGAAAATTGTCATCAAGAAAAGAATTGGAGTGCTCATGAGTAACCCTTTAAGTTTACCTTTTCCCAAGGATTAAGTTTTTCACTGCCTATTGTCCATTATCAAAAAACAGTTGCTTGGTATTTTGTGCAGATATTTAGCTGTTTATAGCAGGAGGACTATAACAGTAGTAAACCTTCATGGCTGGAAGTGGTACTGCATTTGAATATGTTTGTTGTTAACCTGTATCCATTTCAAATTATTGAAACAGAAAATGTGCTTCTTGGCCAAATAAAAGGATTCACATAGTCAACCAGTTGGAGTGGCTTCGTAAGCAAAGTGTGAGATTGTTTCAGAGAAAATTCTAATGTTTGGAAAATGCAAGTCACACCATAGTTTTATTTGGCCATAGTGTAAAGTAAAAAGCTGCATGAAGTGGGATATGAGGAAAATAACCAAAGAGGTGACTTTTTTTTTCCTTGAATGTCTATGAGCAGATGATGAAGCCTTTGGCTTTGTGATTAGGAGTCATTGTGCTCTCTCCTATATTTTGCCATCAGTAACATTTGGCAATCAGCTGGGTAGTGCTTCTTTTATTTGAGATAAAGAAAGCAGTCAATATATCCATACAATGTATGGCATCAATTTGAGGACAATTGTAAGAACATTAGCAATACTCAGTTTACACAGATAGAGGATTTTGCTGAGCAGCTAATTAGAAGGAAATATAATTGCATTAAATTTTTTAGCCCATAAATAACAAATGCTATTCTACATTTAATTTAACTAAGAAATCTGGTTTTGTGACTGTGTAGTAGTTTTTTTTGTTTGTTTGTTTGTTTTTTTGACAGGCAGAGTTAGACAGTGAGAGAGAGAGAGAGAGAGAAAGGTCTTCCTTCTGTTAGTTCACCCCTCCACCAATGGCAGCTCCGAAGCCAGGAGCCAGGTGCTTCCTCCTGGTCTCCCATGTGGGTGCAGGGCCCAAGCACCTAAGCCATCCTCCACTGCCTTCCCGGGCCACAGCAGAGAGCTGGCCTGGAAGAGGAGCAACCGGGACAGAACCAGTGCCCCAACCGGGACTAGAACCCCGAGTGCCAGGGCTGCAGGTGGAGGATTAGCCTAGTGAGCCGCGGTGCCGGCCAGTGACTGTGTAGTAGTTTTGCCATTTTTCCTTTGAGGCATCCATAGTAACATATTCAGTCATGGTGTTAACAGCCTCCTTGCTTGCAGCGACATTGTCTTTTTTCCCTAGATAACTGATGGAGTTTCTTTTAAATATTACTTCGGAGGCAGGTGTATAGTGCAGTGATAAAGATGTCACTTGGGAAGCTTGCATCTCATATCAGAGTGGCAACTTTGAGGTCATAGATACAGGAACAGATAGATGACTTGGATCATCAATGTATTCTGTCACAGCTATAATACTCTACCAAAACTCATAGCACAATTTAGAAGTGATAATTGATGAATGTCAGTCATCACAATGACTTTTGCTTATATATATTTATCTGTGTCCTACTAGAAACCTAAAGTAAATTACATACTTAAGGGAGACTTTTCAAAGGCAATCCCACAAAATTAAACACAAAATGTTAATGCCCATTTTCATTACCTCTATCCAAACATTTGTGGAAGTCCAAATCAATTCAAGAAGACAAGATAAAAAAGTAAAAGGCATAAAGATTGAAAAATATATAAAAGATGTTATAAGTGAAAAGGAAAGGGTCTCTCTTTTATTTTAGAAGTAGAGAGAGAGACACAGACAGAGACAAAAAGGCAGAGACAGAGAGACAGACATCAGCTGCCTCATTCCTCAACTGCTCTCAAGGGCTGGGGTTTGACCACAGCTGGAGCCAGGAGCCGAGAACTCAATCCAGGTCTGCCATGGGGGTGACAGGGACTCAGTCACTTGAGCCATTACCTGTTGCCTTCCAGATTCTCCATGGCTGGAGTGAGGAGCCAGACCCTGGAATTAAACCGAGGCACTACAATATGGAACAGCAGAGTAATTATTTCTAACAATATAATCATTAACAGAGAAAACCCCAGTACAAGAACAGATCATGTTTGTTTATATACTTATAATCCAATAAGTTGCTAGTAAAAATAAATTTTTAAAAATTTTTAAAAAGGGCAGCCATTAGGTGCAGTGGTTAAGTTTCTGCTGATTATGCCTGTATACTATATTAGAGTCCCCTGGTTTGAGTCCAGCTCTGCTCTGATCCAGTGTCCCAGTGATGCACTCCCTGGGAGGGAGTACTTGAGTCAATGCCACTCATGTGAAAGATCCTTATTTAGTTCCTGGATTTTGGCTTCAGCCTGGCCCAGCCCTGGCTGTTGTGGACATTTGGGGAGTGAGCCAGCTGTCTCCCTGTCTGTGTTCTCTCTCTCTTCCTCTACTTCTCAAATAAAAATAAAAATATATAAATAAATAATTAAAAATAGTCATAGAAAAAAAACTTATTCTAATACCAACTAAATTTATTTGAAAACAAAACATAATAAAAATGTTGAAGACCTTATGATAAAATCTTACGGAAGAATTAAAAAAAACTTGAATAAATGGTACAATATTCATGGATGAAAAACAACATTTAATAGATGCCAATTCTATGTAAATTGGTGTATAAAATCAATATAATTCTGATCAAATCTGCAAAATATTAGTTTAATGGAAATTATGTAAATAAATTTGATTCATATGAAAGACAAATATTTAGTAATTAATACAGCTCACTTTGAATAGGAAGAAAAATGATGTAGGATCTGTCCTATCGATGGGTATTGGTGCAAAGATAAAGAAATAGGAACAGCCTCAGTGATCTAGAATCACAGTCATTTACACATGATGTTTTGATGTATGTAAAAATGCAAAGGGGTACATAACTTGGGCCATTTTTGTAGTCAGTCTACTTTTTATAGTTAAGTCTTCAAATGGTTATATTTCTCCTCCTCCTTAGGTATCTCCCTTTTCATAATGAATTCTAGGATACACATTTGACTAAAATATCCTCTGAAATCACATCTCCCAACACTAGAAAAAAATAAAGCCTATAATTTTCTCTATGTTAATGTTATTGTGATAAATGAAAATACAGAGTGTCCCAAAATTTTCAGTCATACTTAAACTTCAATAAGGCCAGATGTATTAACTGCTAGATCTTCACAAAAACAGTGTAAAACTTAGCCATATAAATTATTATGGCTTAGGATTTTTTAATAATACATTTAATTAAAATTTTTGTTTTAATGCCTCTGATTAAGGTGGCATATATTGACTGAAAGAAAAAAAAATTGAGTGCTTTTCAAAAGTTCCTTGAACTCTATAAATAAGAGAGAATTAAACAGTTAAATTTTAAGATAATATTGCAACATTTGCATTTGTTGGTAAATCTGTATAAATTAGCAAAGTTAAATAAAATGTATTGTAATAAAAAAGAAGTAACTTGTTTATCTCTCAAACACTCAAGGTTCAAGAGTCACATTTTCCAGGTGGTTGAGGATTGCGTCTCATGCACATTAAATGTTCTATGATACCAAACACATAGCTTTATCAATGAAATTCATTAACTCCCTAGAAATCATCTCTAAATATCATGAGAGAATTATGTGCACCCCTAGCAAGAACTTAATAAGGTCCACATCATTCAAGGTAGTCCAGACTACCGGGCTTAGCTCTTATTCAAAGTATTGAAGAGTTACATATGCTTCTCTATAGACACATTTGTGTGTGTAGAGTTCTGTTTTATTCAAAAAGTGCCTATGTCTGGAAAACATGATATTTCAGCAACTTCATATTATAAATCTATAGATGTTGTATTTTTAACTGATATATGGATATATCAAATAAAACATACTCATACTTTTTCCCTCCATCAAATACTCAAAAGAGGTGGACAAGGTCCATCAAAGTGCAATTTACAAAGAACCAATTATCAAGTACAATTTGCTAGCTAAACACTAGAGAATTTTATTTTATTAGTGAACCTCTTGATTTAGTGCAACTTCATTAGTTAATGAGTTTGTACAACCTCATGAGATTCCATGAACTCAGACAAAAATGGATACTGTGATATTCTGGCTTAAGGAATTTTTTTTCAGGTATTATTGAAATAAATTCAAAAGTAATGAGTGATCTGTTAAGCTATTTTTGAACTGATTTTTATTAATGTCTTAAAGGAAAATAACTATAATTGTCATTTCTAGTATTCCCACCAATTTTCAGTTTATACTTCTCTTTTTTTTTCTTCTCTATCCTTTTGTCTGTCTTTTCATACACACATGTGAGCATGTGCTTGGATGTACACACACATATGCATACCCAAATCCAGAGATCAGATAAAATCTACACAGCTGAATCTCATTTTCACTATTGAGAGCTTTCCATTTTGTTTGTCTGAATTATCTGAAGTTAGCTAAGCATTCCCATCCTAATGTGCCCATTAAATTGTAGTAAGTTCTTTGTAAAAATTATTGCAAAATGTGCTTAGGAAGAGACCTAATAAATTTGACTTCCTCATCTTTCACCATTACTGAAGTGCTCCTAGTTTATTGTCATTTGCCCTTGATCAGCATGTATAGTGTTTTAGAAGTCGATTCTGCAAAATTGAGTCTTTAATTGGCTGCAATTCAACTTCATAATTTCTGTGAAACAATGAGCAATTGTCTAATAACTTAACAAATCAAAATTCAAACATCAAGCCCTCTCTTATGCGACTTAGTCAAAATATTGCCTTAACTTCTTTCTGCAAAAGTGTTCACTAAGGAACCCATATAGTTTCTCTAATATATTTACTAAATGGATAAGTTGCAGTTTACCTCCAGAGAATGGCATTAAATGGGATACAAAGACACGGTCTATTATTCCCAGATCATTTATTCTACCTTTCTTGTCTAAAATATGTTGTCCCTAGTGAATGAAACAATGAGAATTAAACTAGAGAAATTTGTTGAAACTGATATTCACTGTAAGTTAAAAGAAAAACTAACAGGTTTAAGCTGTTTTAAAAACCTGAGATAATTCTACAGTAGTCTTTTTTAGAATGTCTTGTTACTTAATATACAACTAAGCATGTTTTTTAAAATCTGCTGATTTTGATTGATGGATGTATTCATATTTTATCTAATTATACTCCTGTTATGTGCCAAATTTGCCATGCTTTTCATACTCAATTCATGTAATCCTGGCATTCCCATAGTACAGTCTACATGACTAAGTAATACTCATTTTTGTTAGCATTTAAGTTTATATTTTACATTGCATGGATTGTATTTGCTAGCATTTTCTGATTAAAATCCATACATCTGAATTTAGAGTTAGTTAGTAAATGCTTGCAGCATTTCCTGCACTGGGGTCTTATGGTTATGTGCATTAGAAGTATCTTTAAAACCAAATTCCTTATAGTCTTCACTTTAATGAAAATTTATTTGTGAACTGGAGATATCTGTCCTACATGCTCCAGTGGAGTTGTTGTGTTTATTAAATGAAATGACATGTGTGACAACTGCCATGCAAATAAAGGAGATAAAAGAGCAGATTGGAAAGTGGCACAAAGAACCGCGTGACACACAATAGCCACATTCACCCTTTTATTGCAGTCACCAGTGGAACACCTTCCCTTTTGCTCCATCATTGTCTCTGCTGAGTGATTGTTGAGTGGCAGTTAGGCTGCAGATGGAGTGTTTACAGTTTCTTCTTAGTTTCACTGCTTGAAAACTCCCATTAAATCTTACTCTATGAAGATTTCCCTTTTGGTTCTTTGCCACCAAGTCTTTGGGTAATGATAATGTAGACAAGACCAGCTCAGGCAGGATGGGGCAGGAGGAAAAGCATGACTTGTATGTCTTGCATTCTCTTAGCCTTTCCTTGGCATTGTCCTTTCCAATATTCTGCTTCTTGGTTTCCCAAAACCTTCCTTAAATGTTTCAATGATGTTTTTCCTACAGGGACAGGATTCCCAGACTCTGAAACTCCTCTCTTTTCCGTTTCTGTATTTACACCATTCTTAAGGGAGCATGGAGAACTAATGTCTTAATCCATATACAAATACTGGGTTAAATTGTCTTAAATGTGGTTTGCTTTTCTGTCTTTAAAGGTATGATTTGGCAAAGCTTTTAACATACTAAATCTTTTAAATATACTAAATCTAGGAAGAGGCAAAACAGAGATTTTCCTTAATTTACTTGACTGTAGATACTTTTGTACAAAATTTGTTTTTACATAGAAGCCTTTTTTTAAGGTATACAAACTTCACACATTTCATATATACAAGTTAGGGAAATAGTGATTCTTCCCACCCTACTCTTCCTCCCACCCACATTCCCACCCTTCTTCAAAAAAAAAAAATCTGTATTTGCTGACTGCTTGCTGGGTTTAGAACAATGCCCAAATTCTTAGCCTTGGCCTTCAAGTTCTATCTGATCTGGATGCAAGAAACCCTTTCCTGAACCTCATGGAAACTGAACTTCACATATGCTGATCTATAAGCTTCCAACATTTATACATGTATGTTTCCATTCTTTCTCTATTTTTCATTAGAAGTACCCTTCTAGTTCATGCCTGGCCACATCTCACACATAGTTTGGGGGTTCATTTCATATGTGGTCTTTTCCATGTACCTTTCCTGAATTCCCTTAGGTGATGCGATCATTCCTCTTCTTAAGGTAAATTACTTGGCTTTGATTTTATTGTCATCAGTCATCTTGTTACATGATTGCAAACTGTTACATGAGATACAATATAATCACAGAAGCAAATTACAGAGAAAAAAGCAGTTATTACATATAATTCTATCACTAGGAATAAGCACTTTAAAGTTTGTCACATCTTTCCTGTTATTTTATACTCAAACACATACATTGTTAGTTTTAATAAAAATTAGGGTTATTCACTGTTTCCTGTGTTATTACTCATGTTTTTGCCTTAATAAAGTGACTAAGAAAGAATTTGTAAGATCAATCCAATTCACAGTAGCTACAAAAATTTAAATACCTTGGACTAAATTTAACCAAGGATGTGAAAGATCTCTATAGTGAAAATTATAAAACATTAAGAAAGAAATAAAAGATCTAAAAAATGAAAAAGTCTTCCATTTCCATAGATTTGAAGAATTCATATTATCAAAAGTGTTCATACTACCCAAAGCAATTTACAGAGTCAATGCAATTCTAATCAAATACCAAGGACATTCTTTTCAGATGCAGAAAAAACTGATCTTAAAGTTCATATGGAAACACAAGAGACCCCAAATATTTAAAGCAATCTTAAACATAAAAGCAAAGCCAGAGGCATCACAAAATGATATTTCAAGGCATGCTACAGGGCAGTTATAATCAAGACAGCCTGGTGCTGGCAAAAAAATAGACATGTGGAACAATGAAACAAAATAGAAACCCCAGAAATTAATCCATGCATCTACAACCAAGTAATCTTTGACAAATGAGCTAAAATCACTCCCTGGAAAAAAGACAGTCTCTTCAACAAATGATGTGCGGAAAATTGGATCTCTACATGAAGAAATGTGAAACAAGACCCTTACCTTTCACCCTATACAAAAATAAACTCACAATACATCAAGGATCTAAATCTAAGACCTGATATTGCCGGCGTCACGGCTCACTAGGCTAATCCTCTGCCTTGCGGCGCTGGCACACTGGTTCTAGTCCTGGGCGGGGCACCAGATTCTGTCCTGGTTGCTCCTCTTCCAGTCCAGCTCTCTGCTGTGGCCCAGGAGTGCAGTGGAGGATGGCCCAGGTCCTTGGGCCCTGTACTGCATGGGAGACCAGGAGGAAGCACCTGGCTCCTGGCTTTGGATCAGCGCAGCATGCTGGCTGTAATGCACCGGCCGTAGTGGCCACTTTGGGGGTGAACCATTGGAAAAAGGAAAACCTTTCTCTCTGTCTCTCTCTCTCTCACTAACTGCCTGTCAAAAAAAAAAAAAAATCTGATATGGTCAAAGTACTAGAAGAAAGCATATGGGGAACTCTGCAAGACATTGGCCCAGCATGGACTTCTTGGATAGAACCTAAGAATCATAGGCAATAGAAGCAAAAATAGACAAACTGGATTATATAAAGCTAAGACGCTTCTGCACTGCAAAGGAAACACTGAACAAAATGAAGAGGCAACTGACAGAACAGGAGAAAATATTTGCAAACTATGCATCTGTTATAGGATTAATATCTAGAATATTTAAGGAGATTAAGAAACTCAACAACAATGAAACAAAACAAACAATCCAATTAGGAAATGGGAACGAGACATGAACGGCCAATTTTTCAAAGGATGAAATACAAACGGCCAATAAACACATGAAAAAATGCTCAGGGTCACTAGCTATCAGGGAAATGCAAATAAAAATCACCATGAGGCTTCATTTAACTCCAGTAAGAATGGCTATCATCTAAAAATAAAAAGAATGCAAATGCTTGCAAGACTGTAGAGAAAGAGTACACTGTTGTGTATTAAACTAGTGAATGTAAACTAGTATAATCACTACGGAAGATATGGAGAGTCTTCAGAAATCTCAAAATAGATCTACCATTTGACCCAGTTACCACACCTATGGGAATTTACTGAAAGGAATTAAAATTAGCCTGTGAATTATCTATCTAGAGTTATCTATACCCCCATGTTTATAGCAGCTTAATTCACAATAGGTAAGGTATGGAAGCAATTCAGATGTCTGTCAACTGATTACTGGATAAAGGAACTGTGGTATATATACATGATGGAATATACTCAACCATAAAGAGAATGAAATCCTGTGTTTTGCAACAAAATGGATGCAACTGGTGACCATTTTGCTTAGTGAATTAAAACAACACATCCAAAAATAAATATCATATGTTTTCTCTGATATTTGGTAGCTAATACATAAAGTACCAAAAAAATCTAAATGTATAAGAGTGAAACAGACATCTTATGGTTTGATTATGGTTTATATTCCTTGTCTACATTCCTGTGGAACAGTGATCTTTCTACTTTTTACACTATGGTTAGTGGTGCAATAAGCTTGTGATTATAAAGTAAATCAAAAGTATGTGATTGCTAAAATTGAAAGGAATAAGAAAATGAGAGAGAGAGAGAAAAAGAGAGAGAGGGATAGATGGTTATAGTCTTTGAAATGTATTTATGCAATACGTGAACTCTGTTCTCTTTTTATTAATTTTAAAAAGATCATTGATGAACTTGACCTGTGGTGGGTATTTCAGGAAAAAAATAAATCAAGGGGCTAATATATCCGAGCTTGGAAATACCCTCTGATGGCACACTCACACTGGTCAGGCAAAGAATCTTTCCACTCACCTGTCTTGTTGAAGCAGTTTGTAGCTGGGAACTTAATTCAAGGTAGTTACCCTTAAAATGAAGTAGTTAAATTTGAACATGATAATATTTCTTAATAAAAACATCCTTTACCAGCAATGAAATTTTTACACAGATAATTCTCATTGACTCCTTCCACTGTTAAATTTCCTGCATACTGTAGGCATAGGTGGGTAGTAATTTTCATAAAAATCACTGCATGCCATTGGCAGATTACTGATGTGCAAATTACCAGGATTCAATGCAGCTAATGCTTAGAGCTCCAGGGTTGGCCTTCTTTTATAACCAACCCTCTCACTTAGATCAGGGGACATTTGTGGCAGCTAAGTATAGCATTTCTATAGCATTTCCCCAGGGCGTTTTTCAAAAAGCAGCATCATAAACCACCAGCCTTGCAGGAAAACTCTGGAGTCATCTGTTCACCTTAAATTCCTCTCCTAGTAATGTATAATCAGGTGATTCCCATTTGTAATGTAAGAAAACACCATCTTACAGTTTCTGGAAGCACTATATGTTAAATAATTCATTTTTCAAGTTTAATGCATATTTGGTAAGAGCGACGTATAGATAGACTTAAACTTGGCCTGTTCAACAATTAATGTATACCATGTAAATCGTATGAAAAAAACTTATATTTTGGCAAACTAAGGTTCTGAATTAGAGACAATGTCTGTTAGGATATGGAATGTGCAGTTAAAAAAAAAAAAAAAACCTCCCATACCTCTGTGTACACAGCAAAGTTTTCTTTAATGCTCACACAAATAGGAAAGACTTAGAGAAATTTGGAGAAATCCTTTGTTACGAAACATAGTGCTAGTTCTACTTTGAAAGACAAGAAGAATCACAATAAATAGATAATCAGAGATTAGGAAAAGAGCTTGTGCCAGACAAATTAGAATAGAAATTTAAACTCTGGAGGAGGAGCCAGAGTTCTTTCTGGACCTATCCATTAAGAAAAATAAGGAAAAAGAAAAAAGTGCACTAAAAGGAAATTGTCTTTATGAATAGAAAAAAGGTACAGAGAAAACCAGTGTGGTGATTTCCACTAGCTCATGCCACCAGCAGGCTGGTGACTGAAAAACCTCAAGGACCACATTCTACAATTTGCAGCATTGGTGCCTCTTGTGCCCAAGAAATAAGTTTGGCTTTTAGAAGAGAATACACCATGGCTTTTATGACCACCAGGTTCAACTGAAATAATCATCATCTGGGGTCACTGAAGCCTTCCTACCAAGGCCATGTTCTTTTGTGGAAATGGTTGTTCTCTCTGCCCCAGTGGCTTCTTCTTCTTCTTCTTCTTTTTTTTTTTTTTTTTTTTTTTTTTTACAGGCAGAGTGGACAGTGAGAGAGAGAGAGAGAGACAGAGAGAAATGTCTTCCTTTTGCCGTTGGTTCACCCTCCAATGGCTGCCGTGGCCAGCACGCTGTGGCCGGTGCACCGCACTGATCCGAAGGCAGGAGCCAGGTGCTTCTCCTGGTCTCCCATGGGGTGCAGGGCCCAAGCACTTGGGCCATCCTCCACTGCACTCCCAGGCCACAGCAGAGAGCTGGCCTGGAAGAGGGGCAACCGGGATAGAATCCAGCACCCCAACTGGGACTAGAACCCAGTGTGCCGGCGCCACTAGGTGGAGGATTAGCCTGTTGAGCCACGGCGCCGGCCCCAGTGGCTTCTGAGTGACTCTCGGGGTGTCTGGATGGACACCACCTCCTGCCCCGCAGCGTGCCCTTCAGCAGGAAGAGCTTGAAATGACCAATGCTCCCCTAGGCATGTTCTTCAAGAGTTCCGAGATGTCTGAGCAAGACTCCCGAACACTCAGAGCTGTAATATGGAGCTAACACCTACCTAAGACTACAAAGTAGGACGGTATGGACCCTTCATCAGAGATAAAATGCTAGTTAGGGAAGGACGACAGGGATAATATTACCTATTTTGCTCATTAGGTACCAGGACTGTTCAAAGTTTGTCATAAGTTTCTCCCAAATGCATTTACATGCTTTTCCCTTTTAGAGATAAATGAAGAACTTAAGCTAAGTGGGGTTAAATGAAGGACTACAAACACATTTTTAAAACTGTAGATAAAATCAATATCTAAATATTTTTTTGCATAGTGATGATTATCAGGCAAACTACAGCTATAGAAAAATACTGTAGCAGTGTTAGGAAAGTACTTTCTTATTGTTGGAAAATAAAGTTTTGGGGCCGGGGCTGTGGCGCAGTGGGTTAACGCCCTGGACTGAAGCGCTGGCTTCCCATATGGGCGCTGGTTTGAGTCCTGGCTGCTCCTCTTCCAGTCCAGCTCTCTGCTATGGCCTGGGATAGCAGTGGAGGATGGCTCAAGTCCTTGGGCCCCTGAACTCACATGGGAGACCTGGGGGAGACTCCTGGCTCCTGGCTTCGGATTGGCTCCGGCCGATGTGGCCATTTGGGGAGTGAACCAGCAGATGGAAGATCCCTCTCTCTCTCTCTCTTTCTCTCTGTCTGCCTCTACCTCTCTTTGTAACTCTGTCTTTCAAATAAATAAAATACATCTTTAAAAAAGAGAAAAAGAAGGTTTTGGGATGACTTATAAATCAGATATGTTAATACTAAGATATTGAAGTAATTTGGGAAAATAATTGGATGTGACTTACTTGAGTAAAGGAAAAAAGCAAGCTTAGTCATTTTATGATTTCTTCATTATTATCATTATCTTCATATTCTAAGGGTTAATTAAATATTAGGCTCATAGTTTACCCATAAATTGAATTCAGTCTTACTGAATTGAAACTGATATAATTGTTATGTATTAAATTATCAATGTTCCAAAATCATAACTTTGCCAAGTATTAAAAAAGACTACACAGGAATGAGTAATATTAAGGTCATGAAGTAAATAATACCATACTTAATATATATCTTATTTTGATTTCTACCAGCACTTTATGTATGAAATGCTACAAATAAGGCAATATACATATTCTAGAAAGATAGTTACAGGTGTAGATTGAAGTTACTGTGTGATATTATTTATTCTGTTCGAAAGGTAGTGCTAAATGTTTGTGATACAAAAGATATGAAATGAGTGTTTGGCATGAGGAATGGGAAAATATAAGCCTCAAAGCATGAGTAAGAAAATAAAGAATATATATTTATTGCAAACTACATAAAATCGAATCTTGGGGGAGAGGAGACAATTTCAAATCCTTTGCTTTCTGGTTAAGCTTTCATTAGATGTACAAGATGGAAAAATGAATAAACATCAGGACCTTGAATTTTGATTTCAGGAAACACTAGTATTTTATATCACAGCCATTTTTTCAAAGATGACTTTAATCCACACAATCTGTTTCCAGTTACCAAAAGAACTATTTGATTCCAAGAAGATTCATTAGCCTTTTTTTTTTTTTGCCTGTTAAGTCCTATATATTTCAAAAATTAAATCCAGTTGCTCGTTAAGGCTATAGAACTTGTTATATACATTCCAAAATTGTCAAGGTGGGTTGGAAACTTAAGAGCCCACACACTGGAAGGGAGATCTAAATTTGTTGATAGCATTTCATGAGGGAGAGCAGGGAGAATATCATCAGTGCTGTTTTCATGTTGCAGTTTGATCTAAAGAAGAACTGAGAAGCTCTTAAAGCCACTGCTCAGAACAGGTTCATTGATTGGGATTCTTTTCCGGGTTGGCAGGGGCGGGGATTGGTACTTCAGACTTTGGTCAGGAGATATTCCCTGCCACTCTCTGATCTCAAGAACTGCTCAGGAAGGATGCCACCTGATCTGACTTCTTTCAATACCACTTCCTGTTGGGGTCTAGTCAAAGCAACATTTTAAAAGTGAAGATTCCTAGGTTTCAAGAATCTTATAATACCTTAGGATCATACAGCCAATTATCTTTGCTGCAGTTGCACTTTTAGACATTCAGCTTAGTATCTGTTTTGTGTGTGAACTGTTTGGCGCTAATGAATCTCGCCTTTTCAGCTGCTTTGTTTCCTAGTCTTGGAAAAATCTCACAATCTCATGATGTTCTAGATCGAGGAAACTGCAGCAAAGACTGATTCATACCAGAGACACTGGAGACCAAAAGTGGCAGGAGTTTACTTGAAGTTTCAGTTCCCTTCTTACTTAGGTTAACTCTTTATTGGATTAAGGCAAGCAGTTCCTCACTCAGTCTGCCCAATAGTGAAAGAGTCAACCATCTGTGGGAAAATAATATCGACTCCAGTTCCCATGATTCCTTTAATCACAATGTCTGGCATTCAATAAAAAATGATCAGGCACACAAAAAGGAATAAAAGTATGACAAATAAAAGAAAAAACATTCAATAGCAGAAGATTCAAATGTTGGAGTTAACAGACAGGTATTATAACATAAGTGTTAAGTGTATATTAAAGAAAATAGAGGAAAAACTGAATAAAATGGATAAAAACTGGAGAACTTTGAAAGGGATTCAGAATCTCATGAAAATAATAAAATGCATATTAAAAATTAAAAGACATTTTGTGAAATTAAGGATTAACTGGATGAGTTTAAAAGCAGACTAAACATACTGGAAGACAGGATTAGCAAACTCAAAAAACCAGCCAGAAGAAATAATTGAAGCATAGTGAGAAAAAAAAAAAAAAGGAAAGAGTAGTATAAAATATAGAAGACTTGTGCAATGCCTTGTACTAATAAAATAAACAAGAAAAACCATATGATCATATAAAGAGGTAGATAAAAACATTTTATGAAACCTATAGCCAACATTGTATTCAATGATGAAATATTGGACATATTCACATGAGTTTGTGAACAGGGCAACAATATTCACTATTATCAATTCTAATCTTAGTGCACCAAAACAAGAAAAGAAATAATGAATTCTCACAAGGATCCCTTATATCTGTGTGGCCTTTTTAAGATTTATTTATTACTTGAGAGACACCCAGATTGCAAGACAGAGAAAAAGAGGGAGACAGCGAAGTCATATGTGCTCATCCACTCCCCTCAATGACTGCAATAGCCAGGTCTGGGCCAGGCCTAGACCAGAAGCCAGGAATTCAATCCAGATCTTGACGTGGATGGAAGGAATCCAATCAACTAACCATCACCTCTGCCTCCCAGGGTCTGCAGTAGCAGGAAGGTGGAGTCAGGAGGCAGAGACAGGAATTAAACCCAGATACAGTGTGGAATGTGATCCTATAATCACTAGACTTAATGTCTGCTCCCTGTGTTAGCTTTTTATAATAATACCACCTCATGCCCCTCCTCACTCCAACTATAATGCTTAATCACCACTCACCTGGTCTCACTGTCTATAATTTTTAGCATTTCAAGTGGATAATGTTAATGGAATCATTGTATGTAACCTTTGGGTATCGACTTTCTTCACTCAGCATAATTATCTTAAAATCCATTCAAATTGTTTTATATTTTAATAGTTAATCTCCTTTTTTATTGCTGAAGACTAAATATTGTAATGATTAACTGTGGTGTTTGCAAAGGCATAGAAGATGTATATCAATAGAATGATTATCATAAACTAAAGTAAATACATAGTGGCACTTCTTTGTTAAAAGACATCATTACAAGAGTTAAAAGTTAAACTAAAGTGCTGGTGATGTGGCATAGTGTGTTAAGGCACTGCCTGCAGTGTCGGCATCCCATATAAGTGCTGGTTCAAGTCTCAGATGCTCCGCTTCCAATCCAGCTCCCTGCTAATGTGCCTTGGAAAGCAGCTGAAGATGGCCAACGTGCTTGGGCCACTTCACTCATGTAGGAGACCTGGAAGAAGCTCCTGGCTCCTGGCTTTGGTCTGGTCCAGCTTCAGCCATTGTGGCCATTTAAGGAGTGAACCAGCAGATGGAAAAATCTCTCTCTCCCCGCCTCTCTCTGTAACTCTGACTTTCAAATAAAATAAGTTCATCTTTTAAAAAAAGAAAATTATTAAAAAGAAGTTAAACTAGGAAGAGAAATTTCCACTATATATGTTCAATAAAGGATTTGTACACAGAATATATAAACACCTAAAAGCTCCTTAGAAAATAGCAATTCAGGGGGCCAGCTATGTTGCACAGTGGTTAAAGCCCTGGCCTGCCAGAACTGACATCCCATATAGGCACTGATTCAAGTCCAGGCTGCTCTGCTTCCAACCCAGCTATCTGCTGGTGCACCTGGGAAAGCAGCAGATGACAGCCTGGGTCCTTGGGCCCCTGCACCCATGTAGGAGACCTGGAAGAAGCTCCTGGATCCTGGCTTTGGATCAGCTCAGCTCTGGCCATTGTGGCCAGTTGGGGAGTGACCCAGTGGATGGAAGACCGATCTCTCTCTCTCTCTCTCTCTCTTCCTCTCTTTGTAACTTTGCCTTTCAAATAAATAAAATAAATTTAAAAAAAGAAATAAAATGGCAACTTCATGGATTAGAAGAATCAGTATCGTAAAAATGTCCATTCTGCTGAAAGTAATTTATAGATTCAATGCATAACAATCAAAATACCAAGGACATTCTTCTCAGATATAGAAAAATTGATACTGAAATTCATACGGAAACACAGGAAACACCAAATAGCTAAAGCAATCTTATACAACAAAAATGAAGCCAGAGGCATCACAATACCAGATTTCAAGACATACTACAGGGCAGTTGTGATCCAAACAGCCTGGTACTGGTACAGAAACAGATGGATAGACCAATGGGACAGAACAGAAACACCAGAAATCAACCCAGGCATCTACAGCCAACTTATCTTTGACGAAGGAGCTAAAACCAATCCCTGGAGCAAGGACAGTCTCTTCAACAAATGGTGCAGAGAAAACTAGATCTCCACATCAGAAGTATGAAGCAAGACCTGTACCTTACTCCTTACAAAACAATCCACTCAAAATGGATCAAAGACCTAAATCTATGACTTGATAAAATCAAATATTTAGGCCGGCGCCGTGGCTTAACAGGCTAATCCTCCGCCTTGCGGCGCTGGCATACCAGGTACTAGTCCCGGTTGGGGCGCCAGATTCTATCCCGGTTGCCCCTCTTCCAGGCCAGCTCTCTGTTATGGCCCGGGAAGGCAGTGGAGGATGGCCCAAGTCCTTGGATCCTGCACCCGCATGGGAGACCAGGAGAAGCACCTGGCTCCTGCCTTCAGATCAGCGAGATGCGCCGGCCGCAGCGGCCATTGGAGGGTGAACCAGCGGCAAAAAGGAAGACCTTTCTCTCTGTCTCTCTCTCTCACTATCCACTCTGCCTGTCAAAAAAAAAAAAAAAAAATCAGATATTTAGAGAACATTGCGGAAATCCTGAAAGACACAGACATAGGCAAAGATTTCTTGGAAAAGATCTCAGAGGCACAGGCAATCAAAGGCAAAATTGACAAAATATGATTACATCAAATTGAGAAGCTTCTGCACTGTAAAAGAGACACTCAGCCGAGTGAAGAGATAACTGAAAGAATTGGAGAAATTATTTGCAAATTATGCAACTGATAAAAGACTCATAACCAGAATATTAAGGAGATCAAGAAGCTCAACAACAACAAAACAATCAAGTTAATAAATAGGCAAAATCAGAGCCAGTGCTGTGGCATAGCAGGTCTCTACTAGCGGTGCCAACATTCCATAAGGGTTCCAGTTCGAGACCCAACTGCTGCACTTCCTATCCAGCTCTCTGCTGTGGCCTTAGAAAGCAGTAGAGGATGGCTCAGGTCCTTAGGCCCCTCCACCCACTTGGGAGACCTGAAAGAAGCTCTTGGCTCCCAGCTCCTGGCTTCAGATCGGTGCAGCTCCGGCAGTTGTGGCCTTCTGGGGAGTGAACCAGTGGATGGAAGGCCTCTCTCTCTCTTTCACTCTCTCTCTCTACCTCTCCTCTCTCTGAGTAACTGTGACTTTCAAGTAAAATAAATAAATCTTTAAAAACATAGGCAAAGCACTTACGCATTTTTCAAAACAGGAAATTCAAATAGCCAACAGACACATGAAAAAATGTCAGGATTACTAGCTCAGGGAAATGTAAATCAAAACCACAATGAGGTTTCACCTCACCCTGGTCAGAATGGCTTTCCTACAGTAATCCACGAACAGCAAATGCTGGTGAGGATATGGGGAAAATGTACCATAATCCAATTGTTGATGGGAATGTAAATTCTTACAGCCCCCATGGAATACAGTAAGGAGATGGCTTAGAAATCTGAATATAGACTTACCATATGACCCAGCCATCCACTACTGGGAATTTACCCAAGGGAAATGAAATCATCACATGAAAGATTATCTGTACACCCATGTTTATTACAGCTCAATTCACAATAGCTAAGATATGGAATCAACTCAAATTTCTGTCAACTGAAGACTGAATAAAAGAAATTATGGGATATGTACAAAAAATGAAATCCTGTCATTTGCAACGAAATGGATGGAACTGGAAAATGACATAGTGAAATAAGCCAGTCTCAGTTCACAATAGCTAAGATATGGTATCAAACCAAATGTCCATCAACTGAAGACTGGATAAACAAATTATGAGATATGTATACCATGGAATACTACAGAGAGGTAAAAAAATGAAATCCTGTCATCTTCAACAAAATGAATGAGACTGGAAAACATCATACTTCATGAAATAAGCCAGTCCTAAAAGGAAAAATATCATATGTTCTCCCTTATCTATGGTAACTAATAGAACACCTAAAAGGTAATCTTTAGAAGTGAAATTGACACTTTGAGATGCAACGACTTTTAACAGCCCTTGACTCATCTATTGAGGAACAGTTTTTTTTCTTCATATTATTTTTTGAACTCTTCACTTAGTATAGAGTTAATCTTTTGTATATAAAGTTAATTGAAAATAGATCTTAGTAAAAAATAAGAATGGGAATGGGAGAAGGAGGAGGAAGATGGTGGGAGTGTAGGTTAGTGGGCAGGTACAGTGGGAAGAATCACTATGTTCCTAAAGTTGTACTTAGGAAATGCATGAAGCTTGTATACCTTAAATAAAAGTTCTCTGGAAAAAAAAGAATGAAGAAATCTATGTCTCTGTTTACATTACCTGAACTTCCTTGATGCACAGTTAACAGTGCCAGATAATTGTGTCATCTATTGAAATCTGACTTGATAAGAATAGCTTAAAATATTCCTGTCTGGAAGAGATTCATTTATTTCTTTTAAAGAAATGCAGTCATTCCTTACATGAAGTTAAATGGTCAATACACAGTATTAAATAATATTTCAGTTCACAATTGATCACACTGATAGGTCTAAGAGTCAAAGGGATCATATAAACAAGACTAGTGTCTGCTAATAGTAACTGATAGAATAAAAAAGGGAGAGAACGATCCAACATGGGAAGCAGGATACACAGCAGACTCATAAAATGGCAGATGTCCTAAACAGCACTCTGGCCTCAGAATCAGCCCTTAAGGCATTCAGATCTGGCTCAGCCCATGAGAGTATTTTAGGCATGGAAAGCCAAGACACTCTGGAAAGAAAAAAAAAAAAAAGACCTAAATGAAGATCTCTGTGAGTGAGATCCCAGTGGAAAGAACGGGCCATCAAAGAAGGAGGTACCTTTCTCTGAAGGGAGGAGAGAACTTCCACTTTGACTATGACCCTGTCAGAATAAGATTGAAGTTGGCGAGCTCAGGGGGCTTTCATGGCCTTGGCAACTCATGACTAGAGCTGGGGAGATTGCTGACACCTTAAACAAGAGTGTCAAATTGATAAGTCAACAACAGGAGTCACTGTGCACTTACTCCTCATGTAGGATCTCTGTCCTTAATGTGTTGTTCAATGTGAATTAATGCTATAGCTAGTACTTAAACAGTACTTTACACTTTATGTTCTGTGGGGGTGCAAACTGATGAAATCTTTACTTAATATATACTGAATCGATCTTCTGTATATAAAGATAATTGAAAATGAATCTTGATGTGAATGGAATGGGAGAGGGAGCGGGAGATGGGAGGGTTGCGGGTGGGAGGGAAGTTATGGGGGGGAAAAAGCCATTGTAACCCATAAACTGTACTTTGGAAATTTATATTTACTAAATAAAAGTTAAAAAAAAAAGAAATGCAGTCGTTCCTTACATGAAGTTAAATGCTCATATACAGTATTAAATAATATTGAGTTTCTATTTCTAAAAATACCTAAGACTCTGGCACTTTAATTATTAGAGATAAATGATGATGGACAAAAATGTTTGAAAACCTGTTTTTGTTATTTGATTTTTAATATAATATATGTTAACTTATCACTACATACTAAAAGGAAAATTCAATATTGGTAATAGGTTTGTATCTAATGGCTTTCTTTTTGCATCTAGTTGCTATAGACCCAAAAGTATGTTACTGAAATGTAGCATAGTTTAGATGGGATACATGACAAACCATTCTGTTCCCAATTATTTGCTGGTATATAAACTTCAGCCTATCTTGTGTCCAACATATTCACAATGTTATTTCATTTCTGTCTTTTTCTGGAAATGAGGGTGATAATTATTTGAGGACAGATCAAAGGGAAGAAATTTTTTAGAGTTATTTTATTTATTTGAAGGGCAGAGTTACAAGAAAGAGGGAGAGACAGCAAGAGAACAAGAGAGAGAGAGAGAGATCTTCCATCTGCTGGTTCTCTCCACAGATGGCCACAGCAGCAGGGGCTGGGCCAGGACAAAGTCAAGAGCCAAGAGCTTAATATGGGTCTCCCATGTTGGTGCAGAGGCCCATGCACTTGGGCGAAATTCTGCTGCTTTTCCAGGTGCATTAGGAAGGTACTGGATCAGAAGTGGAACAGCTGGGACTTGAAATAGTACCCGTATGTGATGCCAGCATTGCAGGCAGTGGCTTAACCCACTGTGTTACAATGCTGACCACAAAGTGAGAACTTACTTAGTTTGGTGTTGACTTCTTGAGAGCAAGTAAGGAAGTAAAGAAGTCATCTAAGTGAGGAGCTAGGTTTGTTTTACTCTAGTGCTTTTGCTTAATCACACCACATTCCTTGTCCTATAGAGGAAGCGAAAGCTGAGCAATGAGCTGGGGAAAAGGGTGGGAAACTGCAAGAAAGTTATAATGGGAATGTATAAGTTCTCCTACATTGAATACTATTTATATATAGTCATTTATATAGATGTAATATGATAAATACAAAATTCAGTTGTCCCCAGAACTTGCATACCAATAAAGTACAAAGAACTAATAGATTTAATATAAATCATTTAGATGATAGATGCTTCTGGGTTACTCATGGCAATATTTCCTCATTAAAACATCTAACTTTGACTTGATTGAAATGATAAAAACTTCCTGGATGCTGTATTGACTGATTTTAATCTTACATTGCTCAAATATATTGATTTGATGTTATTTTATTACTTTCTACATTTGCTCTTAGCCAAAAGGCCGAGAAGCGATTATTTCATTACTTTCTCTCTTGCCAGTGTAGCTTCTGAAGTCCAGTACTGGTGATAATTGGGATCATATTATTCTTTCATTTTTATGATATATAATTAGAAATTTATTCTCCACATTACTCAATGTACTCCCAAAATTATAAAATGAATTTCTAATATGTTTTTATGGGAATTAAACACATCTAGCTCTTTATATGTGTGGCCATTCATATTAACATTTTTAAAGTGTGAAAATTAAATGAAGCAAAGCACTGGTCCTTCAAAAGGAGTTTTATATTTATATTTCCCCTGTGTACACTGCTTTTGGCTGCTCTCCTTTAAAAGTGTAAATTATATTTCACATGAAATAAATTATTGCTTAGTAAGTAGAAGAAACCAATCAAAGTACAGTTACAGGAAGCAGTTCAGCAATAAATTAAAATGTCAAGTTTTTAAATTCTTTTGTTAAAAGCCTTAAAATCATACATGATTTTTGGCATCAACAATGTCACTTTAGCACCCACTTTGAAAGATCATTTTGAAACATGAGCTCCTTGTCAGGTGTGATTTATTTAAGACAATAAACTTAGATTATTGAGTTGAACAAATAACTGTTTGGATGCCTGCCAAGCATTTAAAGTGAATGACTGAATGTAATGAGACTAGATCACTCAGAGGAATGAATAATCAAAAGCCATGGGATGAAATCAACATTGTCCAAAAGATATATCTTTTCCTTCCCTCCTTGGTGAATATTGAGAAATAGAGGAGTGAAAACTATCACAGGAAGTGCAGTCCCTGGTTTCCAGAATGACAGTAGTAAATGTGCCTTATATTTATATAATGCATTCCAGCACCCATCTCAAATTCTATCTCCACTGCACTTCCAACTAGCTAGAACTGCAAAACTGTGTGTGAGAACAATTAGACCCTAGCAGCTTAAGTGATTTGCTTCTACTGCATAGGTGTCTGAACCTACCTCTATTTTCATGAAAGGCAAAAGGAGTTGAAGGAAGAGCAAAACGTGAAATTCATCTTGTTTGGATCTTTGTTCTGCCACTTGCCATTGGTGAATTGCTTAATGTGCCTGGCCTCCAATTCCCTCACTAGTAATGTCTGATAGCTTATATCTATAGACAATATCTGCTTTTGTTGCTGACACTATCTGACAGAATCTAGGCAGGTAAGATTTTAGAGTGATCAAGAGCATTGGATCTGGAAACTGCCCGGTTTTATTCCCAGCCTGGCGTAGCTCTGGCAGTGTGGCCATGTGGGGAGTGAACCAGAGGATGGGAGATCTCTCTATCCTTGTCTCTCTTTTCTCTATACCTCTGACTTTCAAATAGATAGATCTTTAAATTAGAAGGCTGAGGGGCCGGCGCCGTGGTGCAGTAGGTTAATCCTCTGCCTGCGGCGCCGGCATCCCATATGGGTGCCGGTTATAGTCCCGGTTGCTCCTCTTCCAGTCCAGCTCTCTGCTGTGGCCCAGGAGGGCAGTGGAGGATGGCCCAACTGTTTGGACCCCTGCACCCGCATGGGAGACCAGGAAGAAACACCTGGCTCCTGGCTTCGGATTGGCACAGCTCAGGCCATTGCGACCATTTGGGGAGTGAACCAATGGATGGAAGCCCTTTCTCTCTGTCTCTCTCTCTCACTGTCTGTAACTCTACCTCTCAAATAAATAAATAAAATCTTTAAAAAAATTAGATAGCTGAATCCGTGCATAGATATACTATAGCAAAAGTATTGTTGTTGTTGAGTAGAGTACTCATCTATTTTCTGTGGCCAGTAACCCAACACCACAGACTGGGTGAATTTTATATATATGTTTATGTTCGCTGCTGGTTATGGAGAAGCAATCTTGAGGGGCTACATTGGGCTGTGGCCTTCTTGCAATCAAAACCCCAAAGCAGCACACAGGGCCCCATGTTTCAAGAGACAAGTATATTTCTGTGTCTGATCTCTCTCCCTCTATTTATAAAGCCACCAGGACTCAGCCACGGATGCCCCATCCCGATGACCTCACCTACTCCTGATCACCCCCCAAAGACCCTCTGAAAACCACAGTTGGATTAAGTTTCTACTCTCTTAATACCACGCACTGAGGATTTAATTTCAGCATGAGTTCAGGGGACAAACCATATCCAAACTGCAAGATGCTTCTAAATCCTTAGGAGAGGGTTTTATGTGATATGCATGGATTACAGGAAGAAGTCATGTTTATTAACTGCAATTTAGCCCTTCCTGGCTCTTAGGAGAAAGTCCTTCAATAATTAGCTTTTTTTTTTTTTTTTTTTTTTTTTTTTTTTTTTTTTGCTAGCTTGCTAGAGCTCTTGGCCAGGAACTTTATTTTCTCTTTACTAACTGCCTCGCTGGTTTTACAAGGTAGTAAACTTGTAGACATTACAATTTTGGCTGCTAGTCAGAAGTCAAAAGGGTATTTGTTAGCTGTGTGTGGCATAGGACTGTGGGATTTAAGACATAATGCCTGAGGATTCTAAAATATGAGGGTGCTTCAAAAAAATCTGTAGAGAAACGGAATTGAAAGACCAGTTTATTTGGGTACAAGAACATCTGAAAACTGTGGCCTTCACAAAGTTTGTTAAAAATGTGTATTATGAGGGCAGGTGTTGTGGTGCAGTAGATTAAACTGCTGTTTGGAATGTCCGCATTCCACATTGAGGTGTCTGGAATTCAGCCTGCCTCTGTTTCCCAATCCTGGGGAGGCTGCAGGTGATGCCACTCACTGGCTCCTGTCTTTGGACTGGCCCAACCTTGACTATTGCAGGCATTTGGGAAGTAAAACAATGACTGGAAGATTTCTCTCTCTCTCTCTCTCTGTCTCTCTGTCTCTCTCTCTCTCTGTCTCTCTGTCTCTCTCTCTCTCTGTCTCTCTGTCTCTCTCTCTCTCTGTCTCTGTCTCTCTCTCTCTCTCTCTCTGTGTGTGTGTGTGCATGTGAAAGAGATTGCCTTTCTAATAAATAAAAAAGGTATAAAAGTGTGTGTTATGAAAAGAAAAAAAATTTGTGTGTTATAGTTTTTTTTTGACAGGCAGAGTGGACAGTGAGAGAGAGAGACAGAGAGAAAGGTCTTCCTTTTTGCCATTGGTTCACCCTCCAATGGCTGCTGCTGTCGGTGCGCTGCGGCCGGCGCACTGCACTGATCTGAAGCCAGGAGCCAGGTGCCTCTCCTGGTCTCCCATGTGGGTGCAGGGCCCAAGCACCCTCCACTGCACTCCCGGGCCACAGTAGAGAGCTGGACTGGAAGAGGAACAACTGGGACAGAATCCGGTGCCCCAACCGGGACTAGAACCTGGTGTGCCGGCGCTGCAGGCGGAAGATTAGCCTAGTGAGCCGCGGCGCCGGCTGTGCTGTAGTTTTTAATCAGCAGGCAGCAACCAGGGGCTGTTGTTTCCTAAGCTGCTGAGTGCAGCTTCCAAAAAGACTGAAACAAGAGAAACATTTTTGCACTGAGCAGAAAATTTTTGTCATCCACTTTTCACTCAGTATTTGGTTTATAGTTATTTAGATATCCTTGAATTTGATTTAATGATTTTAAATGAATTTAAATGAATTTAAATTTAATGACTTTAAAATTTCTGTGTTCATTACATGTCAGAGAAAAGAGATTAAAACCCAGGTTCTCTCATGACCAGCCTTTGGTAGCTCTATAGTAACCTAGAGGAAAGGTAACTTAAACAGGTGATTGAACTTCTAAACTATCTGGGAATGTAGAGAGGTACACTATCCCCAGGTCCCTAGTCCCCAAATTGAACTCTAGAGCCCTTAGTTGGGTTTTTCAGGACATAGCTCCCATGCTAAGGAAGGTAGGAAAACACTCTTGAGAAAACAGCTTTTTTTCAAGTATAAAATAATTCATACAATCACTTCAGAGACGTCCCTGATGGATACAGCCTCCACTATGTTTTCAATGATGAACTTTTTATTTTAGATTTACTTTATTTATTTGAAAGGCAGAGTTATAAAGAAAGCCAGAGAGAGGGGTCTTCCATCTGCTGGTTCACTCCACAAATGGCAGGGGCTGTGTCAGGCTGAAACCAGAATCCCAGAGTTTCATCTGGGTCTCCCACATGGGTGCAGGGGCCCAAGCACTTGGGCCATCCTCGCTGCCCTCCCAGGCCATTAGCAGGCAGCTGGATTGGAAGTAGAGCAGCCAGGAGTCAAACTGGCATATCCACATGGGATGCCATGGCAAGTGGAGCCTCAACATACAAAGCCACAGTGCTGGCCCCCAGTGACGAACTTCTCAATGGCCTTGTCTTGGGAATGCATGGATCAAAGTTTATGCAGCAAATAGGCTACACATGGGCCCAGCTCTTTTCGGCAGGGGCTGTTGTTCATTATTTTCTTTGTTATTTTGGAAGGAGGACCCCAAAAAGGGTCCAGCTCTGGGCCAGGCCTTCTTCTATCCTGCATGATCCCTGCACTCACACCAGAAGGAACATCAGAGAACAGACATCAAGAATATCAACCACGTTCCTCAGACTTTCTGTCTGGTTCAGAGTTTCATTTGAAATACAGGGTGGAGAGGTGTGCCTGTCTACCCATGGAACAAAATACTACGGGACTATTTAACCCACTAGGGGAAGAAAATTCCCAGCAAGTATCGCCACTGGAATAGAATTTTTAAAAATTTATTTCATTTATTTGAAAGGCAGAGTGACAGAGATCAAAAGAGATTTTCCATCCACTACCTCACTTCCAAAAGGCTGAGGTCTGGGATGGGCCAGGCTGAACCAGGAGCCTGGAACTCCATCTGAGTGGCAGGGGCCAAAGCTACAATCCACGGCCTTCCCAGATGAATTATCAGGGAAGTGGATTGTAAGTGAAGGAGACTTAAACCAGCACTAGGATATGGGATTCTAGTGTTGCAGGCAACAGCCAAACCTGCTATACACCAATGCTGGCCTTGGAACAAGTCTTTAAACATGATATGTTTCCTAAAATTGTGCTATCCCTATCAACTGCTGAATATGGTTCAAATTCCTCAAATTTCTTCAATAAACTCTAGATCTGGTGACAAAACTGAAAATTATATTTTTATTTATTGCCCAGTCTATGTCTACTTCAGTCCCTGGTTGTATCTGGTTTGATCTCGTTCCAAATATCTACTATGATCTTTGTCCTAGAACGCCTTCACCTTTACTCCAACTTTCAAAGTCCAGTTTATGTTTAACATAAAACACAGCTCCTATATTCATTTCAAAGCCTTCCCAGGCCCCTGTTAAAGTCCAGAACTCTTCAAATCATTTATTTAGGTTTTGATAACAAGCTGCTTTGTAGTGCCATTTGTTGGTTTATACATACTGTATTAAACAAATTTCAGATGGCATTGGCTTTATGTGCCTGCAAGATGCAAATAGAAAGAGAGAAAAACACAAAGAAGAGAGAGAAAAAAGGAATGCTGCTGATTATACAATGTATGCTATCTTAACAATATAGTATAGTATACAGTATCTAGTATATAACACTATACTACCTTAACAATAGTCAGAATAACCTCCTATTGATTTGAATCTTCTCTCCTCTGTCTATTCTAAGGGGTTTGTCAACATCTCCTGCCCTCATCTGCATTGTGTAATAGGCAGTCTTACCTATATAGTTTTTGCTTTATGGTAATATATAGAACTGCAAAATGTATATGGAATTTTTGCAGACTCAGAGAGTCTTTATTTCTATGCCATAAAATAGGTAATATTTTAAAGACATTGTAAATGTAACTGTACTCTATCAGGGAACACCAGGGATGTGAACAACTAGGGTCAAAGCAGGAGAGTTTTTGAGCAATGATAGCTCCATCCTGAGTTCAGCTTGGTCGTCAGCAACTGCATGTCCTATTTTAGTTAAAGCTATGAAATTTGAAAGAATGTCCTGTTCGAATCAACAAATCGTTGTATCACCTGACTTCTGAAGTAGACTCAAAGTTCCCAGAGAGCCTGGAGAATTCCTCCTATGTTGTTTGGGAGAGTGGCACAATTTCTAGCAAGATATTGTGAACATGGCAGACATGAATAAAAACATAATAGGAATAGAACAGTAAAAATAGGGACCTTGTTTAACTGACATGAACCTTGTTTGACATGAAAAAGAATAATAATGCCTCAAGATCCTTTTAAAAAAAAATCAACACTAGCCAAAATCTATCTTTATGCATGTTCTTCTAAGGAATCTGAATATTTATGAGTAACCCAAGTGTACCCCAAAACACAGTATTCTGTAATAGAGTGGATTGAATTTATCTGGGCAAAGATGATATAATTAAAATTGTTCAAGCTTCAGAATCAGTGACTCAAACCACAATCATGTGATATAGGGAGGCTTAACTAGTCCTGAATCTAGCTTTCTCTCAAGACAATAGAGATAAGGAGTACCTGCTAAGGCGTTTGTCAGAAGTAAATGAGTCAAGTGTATGCACACTATTTGTCACATGATTACCATAGAATACACATTTATTGAGCTAATTCATGATTTAATGAACAAATTAAGTTGTTGTTGTTTTTTTTTTTTTTGACAGGCAGAGTGGACAGTGAGAGAGAGAGATAGAGAGAGGGGTCTTCCTTTTTGCCGTTGGTTCACCCTCCAATGGCCGCCGCAGTTGGCGTGCTGCAGCCGGCGCACCGCGCTGATCTGATGGCAGGAGCCAGGTGCTTCTCCTGGTCTCCCGTGGGGTGCAGGGCCCAAGCACTTGGGCCATCCTCCACTGTACTCCCTGGCCACAGCAGAGAGCTGGCCTGGAAGAGGGGCAACCTGTCAGGATCGGTGCCCCGACCGGGACTAGAACCTGGTGTGCCGGCGCCGCAAGGCGGAGGATTAGCCTAGTGAGCTGCAGCGCCGGCCCAAATCAAGTTTTAACTTCATTATTCCAAATGTTAAATTCATCTCATTTGGAATTAGTCTGCTTTTAGGTTGCATTGTACAAGGTTGAGTATCCCTTATGTGAAATCCTTGGGACAAGAAGTGTTTCAGATTTTGAACTGCTTTAGAATTTTGGAATTTTCATATATACATAAATATGAAGTTCAGTGAAATATCCTGTGTAAACATGAAACTCATTGATGCTTCATATAGATCTCACACACAGCTTGAAGGTGTATAAACAACATAGTATAAAAATACTATGTAGTTCCAGTGTGCCTGTGTTTTGACTGAGATCATCACGTGAGATCAGGTGTGGAATTTTCCACCTGGGGCATCACATCAGTGCTCAAAAAGTCTGGGATTCTGGAGTTTTCCAGATTTCAAATTTTCAGGTTAGGGATGCTTGACATGAATTAGTAATATGCAGTTCAGAGTATCGCCTAAATGAAGGCTGGTATGTTTTTCCTAAGGCGCTAAATAATGACTTGTTAGGCTTTTGGGGTTCACATATGGTCCTTATCACATATACTCCTTTTTTAAAAAATATTTTAACAACCCTTTATAAATGTGACAACTCTTCCTAGGACTTAGGGTGTACAGAAATAGGCAGCAACCACCGTCTGCTAGCACCTGATCTAAACTTCCCATATTCAATCTATTGTGTTTCTGAATATATACAAAGACAAATTACTAATATGTTTTTAAGATCGAGAAAGATTAAATATCCAAGGTTAGATTTGTTGGGTAAAATTAAGAGTTCTCCAAATTAATATATTAGAGAAAGTAAACTTTGCTTCAGGGGTATTTCAGTAATTTCCAGAGAACTACAAAGAGAATAACAGAAGATAGTAATTTTTCCTTCTGCCTGTGAAACAAATCAAAGGCTTTTATGAGCTTGTGCACATCAGGAAACAAAAAAGTTTGTATGTTGTTTGATTAGACAACGCTAATTCTTCAAAGGTGCTTCTGTTAGTCTCATAGGTATACACATTGATTAAGATTTCTTATTAACATACAATCATCTCCAAATGTTTCCACTTAATTGCTTTTTATTTCGGTTAAGTACCAATGTTCTTTATTCTCACACGTAGTTTAATTAGCATGGAAGGTCACTGAGAGGTGTTAAGGCACAAACTTGCCCAGAGGAAGTAGTTGATGCCTCGCTGGCTTCTAATTATAGAGCATCCTAGAATTGCACAGTAAAAGAGAGCTTAGAGTGGAGGGACAATAATGAAAGAACTAAAAATGAACAAGAAGCATCCCTGTGCATATGGAGAACAAATGCTCGGCTCCTAATCTTATTCGAAGGTCACAGTTGCACATGGTTATCAGTAGGTAACAAAATACAATGTACTAGATTATTTAACATTTGTGAAACATCTGCTAAAAACAAGTGGGTGCTTGTAGGGAATGCTAAAGTGTTGATCAAATACTTCTAGAAAAATGCAGAGTCAAATATATAATGATTAGCTCTCACAAGCTTTGGAAAGGTGAGAGTACGTTATTCTTTATTAGTTGTTAAGTTTTTATTACTCATATTAATGAGATATTCTGTATTTCACTATGCTGTCGCCAAATTGCACTAGAATCTGGCTATTTAGCAACATATATCATTAATTTTAACTATATATTAATATATGATGAATTTCCAAGAAGCATTGTTTTTAGCTAATAGCAATGTACTCCTGGGTATATATGAAGTCTGTTTTAAATATTTATTAAAATCTAATAATAAATCAAATGATAATTGATAACAACATTTTAGAATAATTTTTATTTCTTTCAAATAATTCACTGTTAAATTACTATATACAAGGTGTCTTAATGGCATTAAATTAGAATTCAATGGATAACCCTAGTTTATCTACAATATTTCCCAGTGATACCTAGGAGATAAATCTAGGTATCTATGAAATTTATATTAGTGCACTTCGGGATGATGACTCCTCTGATAAAGCTGGCAGCTGTGAGAACAGCATATACTCATACAAAAATCAATCAGGAGGCCACTAGGTTGAGACCTTCAGGACCCTGGATCCCTACAGAAGCGAACTGAAGCCCGACCTATTTATTTATTTATTTATTTATTTGAAAGGCAGAGTTACAAAGAGGCAGAGACAGAGCTAGATGGGAAGTGGAGCAGCTGGGACTTAAACCGACACACCTATGGGACGCGGGCACAGCGCTGGCCCCGAAGCCCAATTTAAACAGTAAAACAAAATGAAGCTTAGCCAATCAGAAACCAAAGACTAACCTCTAACAAACAATGTTTTCTTTGTCTTGCTTCAACAAACGTTGCATAAAAGTTTCTCTCTCATTAATTTGTGAGTGCTAAATTGTTTGTGGTTTGATATTGCTAATTCACCAATCCCTGCTTATTCAAATAAATTCAAAATGTTAATATTCTTAAATATCTTTAACACATGTAACATTTAGAGAACATTTTAATGTGCCAGACACTGTTTTGAGAGCTTAATAAATATGATCTAATTTGATGCTATAGCAATCCTAAGAGGTAAGAATTGTCACTGTCTCTATTTTCCAGATAAAGAAGTTGAGGCAAAGACAAAGATAACTCTTCTAAATCATACACCTTGAAGTACAGTTAGAAATTACCACTCAATCTTTAGAACCTTTCCTACTGGTACTTCAGCTTCAATGTCGGTATATATGCATCCTAAAATATGGAGCTGTGTGGTCAGTTCCCCCCTCTATAGTGTGAGGGAGTGTACACAGCACTCTATGTTAATTTAATAGGAAAGAGATCTTTGGTGAGAAGAGTTGAGCTAATATCGGGGCTCATCGCTTCACCTCTAAGCCTTAGTACCCTCATCTGTGAAATGAGGGGATTTGGATGAGACACTGTTTCAATATATTATTTTAAAATATAATAAAATCATGACTCTCATACAAATAGAATGTGAACTTGTCCAAAAGTCTCGTAATTCATTAATTTGTAGGAGAGCCAATATAAGATGTCACAACCTGTTCAAAGAATTGAAAGTGTCACACATGTACAGTTGAATCAGAAATGCAGAAATGACTTTGAGGGGGGAGGAATGATCCATGGGACAGAATGCGTATGTCTGTGGATGAATGTCCTTTGCATTGCTATCAGTAATCTGCAACTCACGAAAGCATAAAATAACTCAGACAAGGGAAAGCTCACAGTCCCTATAGGATCAGATAACTCAAATAATGTGTTAGACAGTACTGTTTTCCATTGAAAGCCGTAATCTTTTTGTCCAACTCAAAGTCTATCATAATTTTCCATCACACCTCAAACCTATAGGAAGCCCAATGTATAAGACAGGTAAAGTGTGGCTGATTGGATAGAGACTATAGGAGATCAGAGAGCTCTTATTAATTTGCTTCAATCACTCACCAAAAAAATTCCAAAAAGCTTCCCTGCAGCCAGCCTTGGAGGCAGCTTTTAGGGCTATGCTGGCTGTAGGATGGCTCCTTGCTTACATGGCTGAAATTCTGCACTGTTCTGGTTTTCCCCTCTAGAGACAAAAGGCAGAGCTGTCAGAGATAAATTCATTTTGCAAGCATCTCACAGTGGCCATTCATTAGGTCCCCATGATACCAGGGGCGTCTTTCTGGGTTAAATGTCTGGAATTCCTTCCAATGAATCCTCAGAGACCTTTTTCCAAGCTCTTGAGATTGAAATATGCAGAAATTATTGTGCTCAAGGCAATGCCTTCCCTGTAAATTCTGTCAGTTAAATCCCAAGATAGTCTTTTTCAGTGAGGACATGGGAGTTCTTCCTTCCATCCCTAGGGGACTCTGACTATAGAAATTCATGGCACTATTAGATTGGGCAGTCTGTGGATTATTCATGGACAGAATTCTTGGTATGGATATGGGAAAGGGCTTGACTGGCAGGGTTAGTATAATTAGACTAGAAAATTTCATACTGAGTTGTAAGTAATTTGTAGGAAATTGAGATCAAGGTAATGTGGAATAACTTCATGTTGAAGTAAATTTAAATGAACACGTGTTGTGTTCCTCCCTATTCAAACATCCCATCATAATGGGGCACACTTTCTACAGGAAGCACAGATAAAATTTATAAAATCGTTATTCTGTTTCATCTTTTTAGTTCTGTATCAGTATCAGTGGTATTCTAAATATCATAAAATTTCCCTACAGACTTATTTAGGGCTGTGGCACTGTGGTGGGATTTTCAGTTTAAGTTATGCTGCATTTCTCTTCTGATCACCATTGCTTTTCACTAAGCAAACATTCATGGGCAGCACTTGGTCTTCTTCTTTGATGGTATGTATCTGCCCTATTAAAAAACTTAAATGGGGGCAGGAGTTTGGCACAGTGGTTAAGACATCACTTGAGATGTCCACATCTCATATCAGGATGAGTACAAGT
This sequence comes from Lepus europaeus, assembly GCF_033115175.1. Taxonomy (NCBI): domain Eukaryota; kingdom Metazoa; phylum Chordata; class Mammalia; order Lagomorpha; family Leporidae; genus Lepus; species Lepus europaeus. The sequence goes on along the minus strand of NC_084838.1, from coordinate 89,935,039 downwards.
CCTAGCTCTAGTTCTGATGCTAGTTACCTGCTAATGGACACCCTGAGGGGCAGCTGATGCTGAATCAAATACTTGAGTCCCTGTCACCCTCTCTCATTCTCTCTCAAATAAATAAATGAAAATTTTAAAAGACTTAAATTATTTTAAAATAACTAAAACAGTTAGAATGTTAATTAAGCAAGACATTCTTATAAAAAAGAAAAAGAATAGTGAAAAAAACAACTTATCAGTGCTTTCTTTTTTTTTCTTATTCTTACTATTCCTTGCCAGTAAGCCAATTGTTTTTGAGAAGCAATCACAGTATCCACAGAACTCTATTGTGGTTTTTCTCATAAACATTTCCCAGCATTTAGGAATGCTATATAATTCAGTACTTATTTATAACAAAATAATTTGTTGTAAGAGACACAGATACATCCTAAACTCTTAAAAACAATTCAGAACAGCACCCAGGAAAAAGCAAAGATAAACAGAAAGCTCTCCAAATAGAGCTAACCATAATTACTATTTTAATGAACATTCTTTTATTCATATTTCTGGGCATATATACTCATAATTTTTAATACATAATCTCTTATAATTGGGTTCATACATTCAGACATGTAACCAACTCTTTTCTCCTCAATGATATATTCTGGTCTTTTTCCCCTGTAAATGAATATAGACATATGTCATCACTTAGTGATTGTTTAGCCTCATCAACAATGCCTTATAAGTTTTTGTCACTAATTTTTCAGCCAGTCCCTTCAAATATGGATGGAGTGGGTTTCAGATCTGTCAGAATAAGCAATGCTGCTGCAGCTTCCGGAATTATCTCTGTAGGGTAAAGTTTGGGCACTATTATATTTTTGGCACTGTTAAACTTTAAAACATTTTTTTTTTTATTGATTGATTCATTTGAAAGGCAGAGTTACAGGGAGGCAGTGGTAGATTAGAGATCTTCCATCTGCTGATTCACTCCCCAAATGGCCGAAGCGGCTGGAGATATGCAGATCTGAAGCCAGGAGCCTGGAGCTTCCTCTGGGTCTCCTATGAGGGTGCAGGGCCCCAAGGACTTGGGCCATTAAGGACTTGGGCCATTATCCACTGCTTTCCCAGGCCATAGTAGAGAGCTGGATTGAAAGTGGAGCAGCCAGCCCCTTAGTACATATTTTTAAAACCGTCCTTTTCTCGGAACCGGAGCTGTGGTGTAGTGGGTAAAACTGCCACCTGCATCACCGGCATCCCACACGGGCGCTGGTTCCAGTCCCAGCCGCCCTGCTTCCAGTCCAGCTCTCTGCTAATATTCCTAGGAAAGCGGCAGAGGGTGGCCCAGGTGCTTGGGTCCCTGCAGCCACGTGGGATATTGGGAAGAAGTTCCTGGCTTCAGCCTAGCCCAGCCCTGGCTGTTGCAGCCAACTGGGCAGTGAACCAGTAGTTGGAAGATTTCTGTCTCTCCCTCTATTTACTTCCTCCTTTCAATAAATAACATTCCCCCCGACCCTCAACAAACCTGTCCTTATCTATGTTGCAACATTTTACATTCGTCTCACTGATGTGACTGTCATTTTTACCTTTTATCAGATTTTCCACTGCCCATTCTACAGTGCTATGGGGATTGTGGGAACAAATATCTTATTACTTTTAAATTTGCATTTCCTTGATTAGCTGAGAGTCTGAATAACTGTTTATATATATTTTATTATTTTTCTAAGTTTTTAGTTCTTCTTCATTAGAGGGTACAGTTATTTATTTGAAAAAGTTACAAAGAAAGAGAGAGAGGTAGATGTGGACCAATGGGAAAGTCTCAAAGCTGAAGGGCTGTGCAGGTTCCCCAGCTCCATCCAGAAATGGAAATAACCACCTAGGAAAAATTTTTTTGGATCATGGAAAAATCTCATTGTAACTAAGAAGGTACTATAGTTACAAGTATTTTTTTTTTTTTGGTTGGAGTCTGCAGCAGCCAGCCTCTGGTATCTAGCCCACTGATCTCTTGCAGCATATTCAGTAAATCTAACCCTGCTCACTCTATCAGACTGCTCTGGTAAATTCTTTTTTTTTATTTATTTATTGTTTTTTTTGGACAGGCAGAGAGGACAGTGAGAGAGAGAGACAGAGAGAAAGGTCTTCCTTTTCCATTGGTTCACCCCACAAATGGCCGCTAAGGCTGCTGTGCTGTGGCCGGTGCACCACGCTGATCCGAAGCCAGGAGCCAGATGCTTCTCCTGGTCTCCCATGTGGGTGCAGGGCCCAAGCACCTGGGTCATCCTCCACTGCCTTCCCGGGCCACAGCAGAGAGCTGGACTGGAAGAGGAGCAACAAGGACAGAATCCCGTGCCCCAATCGGGTCTAGAACCCGGGGTGCCGGGGCTACAGGTGGAGGATTAGCCAAGTGAGCTGTGGCACCGGCCCTGGTAAATTCTTTTACCACCCACAACACCAGCCTCAGTTGGTTGTTGCATGACATCAGAGAGAGGTCTCACATTCACAAATGCCTTCAACAGCCAGGGGCTGGGACAGGCTGAAGTCAGGAGCCAAGAACTTCATCCATATCTTCCATATGGGTGGGCGTTAACTGAAGTACTGGGTCATCACCTGTTGCTTCCCAGGCATATTAGCAAGAAGCTGAATCAGAAGCTGAGGCAGGACTTAATTCCACTTAATACACCAATGTGAGATGTAGGTTTTTCAAACCTGATCCTTCCCTTCCATAAAATATCTAACCTTTATCATATGCATTTAAAAGGTATTCTCATTTTTATTTGCTATGATTTAACTTTAAAAAAAATTTATTTATTTATTTGAAAGTCAGAGTTACAGAGAGAGAGAAGAGAGATCTTCCATCCATGAGTTCATTCCCCAGATGGCTGGGGTTGGGCCAAGTCTAAGCCAGGAGCTAGGAACTTCATCCAGATCTCCTACATGGGTGCAGGAGCCCAAACATTTGGGCCATCTTCCACTGCTTTACCCAAGCCATTACCAGGGAGCTGGACCAGAAGTGGAGCAGATGTGACAGGAAGCAGCACCCATATGAGAAGCCAGCTTTGCAGGTGGCAGGTTTACATGTTATGCCACAATGGTCTCTGATTTAATGTTTCTATAACAAAACATAGCATATCTTAATGGAGTTTTTTGGTTGTGCTGTTCTTTCTGATGTTGTTCAGATATTTCCCATTTACAGACAAATTTATACATGTTTTCTTTTAGTGTTTATAGTGTTCATATTGCATGTAGAAAGATTTTGCTTTTAGTTATAAAATATTATTTCATTTACTCTTTTAGTAATCCTGGAATTTAACTATTTTTAGCACTCATATTTTTATATTTAGCAGTTTTTTGTGGTATACTGAAAAACATGAAAATCCAAGATTTTTCTCCCAAGAGCTAGCCATTTTATTTATCTACATAAAATACTGGAAAAATAAAGACATCTGGACATTCAGGTATTATTTTACTGGAAAGTATCATTAAACTGGTAGATGATGCTAGAGAAAATTGGGGTCCAACATCATTATTGAGATTGTGGCCATAATTTTACCCAATAAGGAAGGCTATATTAATATATAATATGTGTTATTTGGTATGTGTGATTGTGAGTAGATAAATAGTTGGAGAGAAGATATCAAGATTTAGATATAGAGGCCTGTGTTGTGGTGCAGTGGGTTAATGCCCAGGTTTGAAGTGCCGGCACCCCATATGGGCACTGGTTCAGGATCCAGCTGTTCCACTTCCATCCAGCTTTCTACTATGGCCTGGGAAAGCAGTAGAAAATGGACCAAGTTCTTGGGCTCCTGCACCCGTGTGGGAGACCTGGAGGAAGCTCCTGGCTTCTGGCTTCAGATCGGCGCAGCTCCGGCCATTGCGGCCAACTGGGGAGTGAACTAGAGGATGGAAGACCTCTCTCTCTGCCTCTCATCTCTGTGTAACTATGAATTTCAAATAAATAAATAAATTTTTTAAAAATTTAGATATAATTTAATATTAATGATAGTGTTTTTGATGGAATATAAGTTTTCAGTAGCATAGAGAAGAAGTTAGCAACTATATAAGGAAGGACTCAGATTTAAGAGAATAAAATATGTTTATAATATTCAGATCATTGTACTAATAATGAGGCATTAGTTCCATCTTCATTCAAAAATTGTGAACTGTGAGGCTGATAAGATTGGCCTTGTGGGTAAAACTCTAAGGAATTAAAATGATAACAGACAATAAGTTAATAGAATGCCTCAGGCAATTACAATTAAGGAGAAAACAGGGTGGAGATAGACTTCATTGAGGATGGGATCAAGGGATTATAAAACTATAAAGGTGCATTGTGTTGATGGACCCAGTTGCTAGATGGCTTTATCAGGGGCAAGCCTTTGGAGAGAGAATAGAGAAAAGTGCCTACATCTCAAACTGTAAGACTCTGGGTAGCACTGCAGGGAGACAGAACTGAACACAGGTAATTAGAAATGAGACCTTTGTATCACACTAAACTTTCATTTGTTCTCACATCGATTCTCTTTCACTGATCTGTTCTCTTATTCCTGCACTCTTTCTTGTTGGAATTTTGCGGTTAATTTAATATCTAAAATATCAGAAGTTTGCCCTTTAATCCTCTTCTCCAGAATTGTGCTTGTCTCTTACGTTTATTATTATCCTTGCATTTTTGAATCACTTTGTAAAGTATCCTACTCTTCTTATCTCTATTTATCTACTTGCCAGCTATGTCTTAGTTATGAATGGATAAGTTAAATCATCATAAAAATTATCCTTAAGCGTCATCAGAATAACATAACAAAAAGTCAAACGCTAATTCTTTGCATGTTGGTGTGAGTGGGGTGGAAGGGAGTTCTCCACAGAATAACAGATACCACAGCTGACCCCCTCACTTTACTGCTCTTCTCTTTAGAACATCTGGTCTCCTGAGCTTCCCAGTCAGAGGAGGAGGGGGAGAGCAGCTGGGAACATGTGCATGGGTGAAAAGAGAGTCGGGCTTTCCCCCAGCTCATTGTCTTCAATGGCTCTGGCCAATAGAAACTTCTATGATAACAGAATTCTCTGTAATCTGCAGTATCCAATATGGTGAACTTTAGTTCTATGTGGCTACTGAATGCTTAAAATGCAGCTAATGTTTCTGGAGAACTAAATTTTTTAATTTGGGGGGAAATTGATTCATTGGATTTTCGATATAAATAACTACATGTGGCTAGTAGCTACCCTATGGGATAGTGCAAGTCTAGAATTAGTCGCCTGGTTATGCCTCACTAAGGAGATACGGGAATGCGGGGAGAGGGGAGATAGACGAAATGTTCTGTGAGAATGACTGTGTGTCTGCTTCTGCTCCAAACAGCAACACACACACACACACACACACAGAGGAAATTTCATTGTGATTTCAGCAAAATCCTTTTTAATCAGTATAGTATAGGATCTTCTTTTTTCAAATGTAAGGTATAATTTTTCATTTATTTAGGCATTCTTTTGCCTCTAAGTCATGCTTCCTGATTTTTATGCACATAAATCCTGTATATTTCTCTTAAGAGCTGTCTTTTGAGGCAGACAGATTAGTGTCAAATCTTAGCTCTGCTATTTATCTTAAGCTAACACAGACTATAATTACCTTAAAATAATGATATATACTGTTTGTCTCAGTTCCCCAAATTATAAAATTAGGAGAGCTTGCTGCTGCTACTAATATTGCTACTATTATTCATCCTTCTATTATGACCATTACCATATTGCTATTACTCCTTTTGTGATATTATTATTAGATAAAAACTATATGGATAATATTATTTAGTCTACACAAATACAAAATGAGGGTAATGCATTTACATCTGGTAAAAATGTAGTTAGCACAGTGACTGGTCCATGTTAAATACTCAATACATTTTAGCTGCAATTGTTAGTGCTACTATGAACTTCGCCATCTTTATCAACGTCACCATCATCAATTCTGGATACCTCCCTCTCCATCATTAAAAAGCAGAAGCAGTTGTCATTGTTTGCACCCTTAATGGCAAAGGAGGATAACTGTATCCAATGTCTACAAAGATAGGTTCAGAATAGGCAACCAAATCCAGGCCAAAGCCATGAGATGAAATGCCCTTTCCCAATGACTTGTTGAAAGGCTTGTGACCAATAGAGAGGAGCCAGAACTTCTGTTCAGTGTTAAAGGATAAATGATCTTCCCCATAGAGCATAAAGAAAAGGGAGATTGGTGTTAGAAATGAGATATTTGTGTTAACATTGTGTCACAATATTGAGCATCATTTGATGATTGCTTTAACCCCGGACATTTTGGGCACGGGAGTCAATAAATCCCTTTTATTGCTTAAATATCCCCTTTTTAGCCTACTACTAAATAAATCTAACTGAATAATAACATTTGTTCAATCATGCTCTGATATACATGAATTATGTATTTTAAGCATATTGGGGAACTGTATATTGTGACTCCATAGCTGTTTGAAATTGTACATCTTGTCAAATTCTTACTGTTTATATTATTTTTTTGAGTAATTCCTTGGGGATTTTATGGACATATAATAATTTAATTTGAAAATAACACAATGTTGCCCTTCTTTTATTGAAATTAAATGTTTTATCTTTGTTAACTAATTGCGCTTGTTGGTAATTCAGGAAAAACAATAATGGTGATAGCAAACATGTTTTCCTTGTTTTTTTTTCTGTTAATTGATCCTTTTTAAGGTATACCAACTTAAAAATATTCTTTTTAAAAGAATTTAATTATTTTTGTGAAAGGCAGAGAGATTTTTATCAGGTGGCTCATTCCCCAAATGGCTGCAACGGCCAGAGCTAGGCTGATCCAAAGTCAGGAGCCAGGAGCTTCCTTCGGGTCTCCCATGTGAACGTGGGGGGCAGCTTTCTCAGGCCATAACAGAGAGCTGGATCAGAAGTGGAGCAGCCTGCACTAGAACTGGTGCCCAAATGGGAAACTGCCTTCAGCCATCTTCCCAGGCACATCAGTAGGGAGCTAATGGGAAATAGAGCAACTGGGACTCAAACAGGTAGGTAGGAAGTCAGACATTGAGCCTATGTGTGTATGAGAAAGGCCTGAAGACCAGCACCCACTGTGGAAGCTCCAGAAGCCCAGCATCTTACAAGGTCCTGCCCGGATCCTGCTGACCTTCCAGGGGATCCTGCCCCTTCTACCTGGCCCGATAACCATCCTTCCTCTAAGGCGGGGCAATGCCAGCCAGGCTTCCCCTGTCTGATCACTTCGGGAGAAAAACTCAGACAGGAATTTTTCGAATTTACATCCAACAAGTCCTTTGTTCAGGAGGAGAAGAAGGAGAGAGGGAGGGAAGGCAAGACCCATCACCTTAAAAACCCCAGCCAATCCTCCGCCTTGCGGCGCCGGCACACCGGGTTCTAGTCCTGTTAGGGCGCAGGATTCTATCCCGGTTGCCCCTCTTCCAGGCCAGCTCTCTGCTATGGCCCGGGAAGGCAGTGGAGGATGGCCCAAGTCCTTGGGCCCTGCACCCCATGGGAGACCAGGAGAAGCACCTGGCTCCTGGCTTCGGATCAGCGCAATGCGCCTGCCGCAGCGGCCATTGGAGGGTGAACCAACGGCAAAAAGGAAGACCTTTCTCTTTCTCTCTCTCTCTCTCACTATCCACTCTGCCTGTCAAAAAAAAAAAAAAAAAAAAAGAAAAGAAAAGAAAAAGAAAAAGAAAAAAAAAAATGTCCCGGTTGCCCCTCTTCCAGGCCAGCTCTCTGCTGTGGCCAGGGAGTGCAGTGGAGGATGGCCCAAGTCCTTGGGCCCTGCACCTGCATGGGAGACCAGGATAAGCACCTGGCTCCTGCCATCAGATCAGCGCGGTGCGCCTACCGCGGCGGCCATTGGAGGGTGAACCAACGGCAAAGGAAGACCTTTCTCTCTGTCTCTCTCTCTCACTGTCCACTCTGCCTGTCAAAAAATAAATTAAAAAAAAAAAAAAAAACAACAACAACCAGCCTAAATGTGCACTACACTCTCTCTCTCAGGTCCTGTCTGGAGAGGTGCCCATCCGTTCTAACGGATGTCCCTGCCCTAATACACCTTGCTATGTTGCTTTCCCCTGCTCTCTGTCTCATGCCTGATTTCGTTCTTGTGTGAAGACAAGGACCCTTTGCTTCTCTGGTAACAAAACCAGCAGTCTGATATGGGATGATGGCATTCAAGTGGTGACTTAACCCACTGTTGTCACAATGCCAGACCCTAAAAAAAATTCTTATTTCGTTAACAATTTCGGTATTAAATAGCGAATTTGGTAAATATGTAATCCCTTCAAAGATGACCAATCAGAAAATGATAACACAGGGTAGCCTTTGGTGTAGCAGTTAAGCCATTGCTTGGGACACTTGCATCCCACATTGGAATAGGGCCTGGGATCAAGCCCACTCCTGAGTGCAGCTTTCTACTTATGTACACCCTGGCAGGCAGCAGTTACTGGCTCAAGTAGTTGGATCCCTGCCACCCATGTGAGAGATCTGTATTGAGTGCCTGGCTCCTGGCTTCTACCTGTCCGAGGCCCAGCAATTGTGGGCTTACAGGAAGTGAACCAGCGGGTGAGATCTCTGTTTCTTTTTCCTCTCTCTCCAGCTCTGTGTTTCAAATTAAATAAAGAATAAATAAGAGATATGTTGGCAATTGAAATCACTGCTGTAGAAAAATATTTTTTTAAAAGACAAGAAAATGATAAGAAACCACAAGTCCTTTTGTAGCATACACACACACATACACACACACACAATGAGATCTAGAGGAAAGTGAAAGAAAAAAAGAGGAAGCAGTTACATTGGAGAACTTAAAAAGGAATCAGAAGCTGCAAAGGAACCACATGGAAAAAATCTAAATCGGTAAAGTGGAGGACAGGCGTAAGAGTGTCTGAGGGGAAAAAGCAGCAAGAGGATAAAGAAGCATACAGAATTTTGAAAGAAATCATGTATGAATACGATCAGTACAGAAATCCAACATGTGTGTATTTGGTGTGTCTGAAAAGGAAAAGGGGACCAACAAAAACACAAAAATTGTTTCAAAAACATCAGAGGAAAAGTGTTGCTCTAAGGATGAGGAAGTGAACCTTCAGGTCGAATGATTGTGAGACACCTTGGAAATGATCATGCTATTTCACACAAAATAAAATAAAATAAAACCTGTGGCGTGGGACACTGAAGTGTTCAAAAGAAAACAAAATTCTGTCATTCTGGTTTTGCTTTTGCTCCACTGCTCCTGAACTGGCTGGCAATTTGGGTAATAACCTGAGTGAGAATGAGCCCCTGGGGCTTTGGAGCTTCATTTCCTGATGCGCCTGTCTGTCACCTCTGTGTGCAGCTGCAGGCCACATTTGTTTCCAGACTCCTCCCCTTCAGTTAAAAACCAGTCTGAGCAATCACAGAGGGCACAGGATGTCTGCGGGGCTTTTTTTTTTTTTTTTTTCTCTTTTCCTCATCTTAACTGCCAATTGAGATGAGGGCTGGGAGAAAGTCTTAGCTGGTTTTTTCTTCATTCAGTATGCAGCTTCCACACAACAACACAGCAATAGGCCCTGCCCCTACTCACCCCCCCCCCCCTCACTGACTGAGGGGAATCTCTGCCCAGGGTCCCCCACGCAGGCAGTCAGGAAATATAAACAGGGCTTCTTTCCCCAGTCTGTGACGCGAAGCAAGAATGGTCTGAGATACTTCTCGAGCTCCCTCCCTATTTGGTACCCTCTGGATTTTGTAACAATCATGCTAAATAAATCAATGTTCTCTAAAGCTGTAACAGGTATGTGGAGCTGTTACACAATTCTGCACTTGGTCCCACCTGCCCAAATTGTTCTCTTATAGGCTTGAGGAGGATTTTTATAAATATGCATTTATATCTTATCAAAATTACATATTTAAAAATTTTTCCACTTGTCTCAACAGTTAATAAAGACCCTGGATGGGATCTTCAATGTGCTATTCATTCTGACATACCCCTTTCTGTGTTTCTGTATTCGTATAGCATGTATACTATTTAGTGTTCAGTGAGTGTAATGACGCTCAGGGCTCTCATCTGATATAACGCACAATTCAAAAGGAGTCAGAGTCAAATCAGGAAAATAGTTCATACCGAGTAGTTTACTAAATGAACTTTTGGTATGGGGACGAAAATGGAATTGTTAGAATTGGTTAAGAACCAACAGGAGAAACTAGCAGCTTTGGGGACTTACTCTGGTAGATCTGGAAAAGCAGAGAAGAGGACGTGGAATTAACAGTGTTCAGGAGCCAGGAAGAGCTCAGCCTTGCAGAATTAGAAACACAGTGGGCACTGCTCAGAGAAAGTAGGGATCATGGAGGAGATGCAGCTACTTGGCATCTCTGCCCAAAGCAGAGAGAGGGAAGGGGTGGGGAGGGGAGAGAGAGATAAGACAGAGATAGAGAGAGAGAGAGAGAGAGACCCTGCTGCTTTAATCTGGTCAACTGCTATAACACAATATCACAGGCAAGGTACCTTATGAACAACAGGAATTGACTTCCTGCAGTTCTAGAGGGAGGCTGGAAAATCCAAGATTAAGATGCTGGCAGATTTGCTGTGTGGTGAGGACCCATGTCCTGGTTCACAGACTAGCGCCTTTTTGCAGTGTCTTCACATGGGGAATGAGGGACTGAACTCCCTCTGCTGTCTTTTCAAAGCACAGGAATCCTTTATAAAAGCCTCTGTCCTGGTGTCATAATCACCTCCCAACACCAGTGTCTTGATTAACATTTCAGCATAATGAATTTTGAAGAACATAAACATTTAGACCAGACCACAGCACCTGCTATTTTCCTTCTGGCTTAGATCTACTACCAATGACTTCCTTGGACGAAACCAACTGGAAATGTGATCTTACAGGTGCCAGCTCCCTGGATCTCTGACCACAGCAAATGGAGAATGAAGCAAAGGGCAAAGAAGCAAGTGTATGACATGTCAATGTCTTCATGCAAACAGAAAATACTTGCCAAAATTTTGAGGAAAATTTTAAATGAAACCCCATCCTTTAAAGTAAGGCTGTCCCGAATTTGACTGTATGCCTACTTTTATCAATGGACTTGAAACTTCAAATGTTTCTTCTGGGCCCCTTAAATGTAAATATTCTTCAATGGAGCAAACTGAGATCATAATTTTGCACCCTGACGAAATCAGGCTGAATTTTAGGGGAAATTTTTCTTAATTACAAGTAAGATTTTCTTCTAGAATGCTAGGCTGCAGAACTGTTAGGCTCTGCTTTGCATTGCTCTGAAGTTTGCTATGCTTTTGTAACAATGATTGTTTCCATACAATCATTAGTTAATTAGTATTGTGGAATTTATATTATTAGACAGATAGAACAAAAAGAGCGTCTCAAGGTATCTACTTAATGCTGTTTTTCAAAAGCATTACACTCTTGTTAACTGGAAAACTTGCTGACATATTCTCATACATATTATAAGAAAAATGACTTATTGTCATCCCATGCATTTCCAGCTGACTTCTAACAGCCTTTAATGCTGAACAGAGGTGCCTCTAATATTGATAAAAAAATAAAATTCTAAAAGCACACTGATACACATTTTTTAGGTTGAAGTTGGTTTTGTTTTGTTTTTTTCCAGCAAGGTCATGTTTGCATTTATTTATTTATTTATCTAGAAACATTTTATTTAAGGTATACAAATTTGATGCACTTCATGTACACAAATTTAGGAACATAGTGATTCTCCCCACCCTACCTTCCCTCCCACCCACACTCCCAATCTTCTTCCTCCTCACTCTCCTATTCCCATTCTTATTTTTTACAAATATCTATTTTCAATTAACTTTATACATAAGATTAACCTTACATGAAGAGGTCAACAAATAATACGGAAAAAAAAGTTATACATTTTATGAAACATTTTTTTAAGATTTATTTATTTGAAAGGCAGAGTTACTAGAGGGGGAGAGAGAGAGAGAGAGAGAGGTCCTCCATCTACTGGTTCACTCCCTAAATGGTCAAAAGTCAATGCCAAGAGCCTGGAGCTTCTTCTGGGTCTCCCAAGTGAGTAGCAGGAGCCCAAGCACTTGGGCCATCTTCTGGGCACATTAGAAGGGAGCTGGATCCAGAGGTGGAGCAGCAGGACAGGAATCAGCACCCATATGGGATGTCGGTGTCATGGTGCCAGCCCTATGCAGCATTTTTTTCTTTTATAGTGTTAGCATGCAGAATTTCTCCAGGTGTCTCACACTTTCGAGAGGCTGAGATTTGTGTTAATGTTTTTTTCCCACACGAGGGCATCAGTGCTCTAAGCAAATTTTTCCCACAAGAGAACATCAATGCTCTAAGCAGCTTTAGATTTCAACCTCCAAAGTTTGACTTTAGGAGTTCTATTTTAAGCAAATGAAAACAATTTGCCAGCCTCATATATCTTAGATTATATAAAAATTAGCATTGGGTTTGCCTTCCTGGAAAAGTCATTCATTCTTTTCTCTTGATCAGTTAGTAGGGTAATGGCACCTTCTCATGCAGGGGAAGAAACCGTGACACACCTGAGGCATTGCCGCTCCCATGCCCACTGATGCCTTCCCAGTCCACTGGGGTCAATTAACTTCTGTTATGTTAAAATGACACATGGAATTTTGATAAGCAGTCATACTATAACATATGTTCACTTGCACTGAAAATTAATCCATTTTTAAGACTTTCCATGTGTTTATGTGTTCATATTTCATGTATTTACATTCACAGCTTATCACATATTACCCATGGTTAATTCTCTTTTTTATTTGGATTTATTTATTTGAAAGGCAGAATGACAGATAGAGAGCGGGGAAGAGAGATTGAGAGAGAGAAAGTGGGAGAGAGAGAAAAAGAGAGAAAAATTTATACGAAGAATGTCCACACTCCAAATGGCTGCAACAGCCGGGGCTGGTCCAGGATGAAACAGGAGCTGGGACTCCATCTGGGTCTCCCACATGGGTGGCAGGGGCCCAGGCTCTTAAACCATCCTCTGCTGCCTTCCCAGGCACATTAACAGGAAGCTGGATCAAAGGCGGTACATCAGGAACTCGATGAAGCACTCCGATATCAGATGCCAGTGTTTCAAGCAGTGGCTTCACTCAGTGCTCCATAACACTGGACCCTACTTGGATAATTGTAAATTTCACATTTTAGATGAGAGTGGTGCAAGTGTAAATGATACAGATAAAGCTAATATAAGTAGATCCCAGGTATGTTCTTCTCAGTCTAGTTATAAAGGTTAAGAATTTGTCAATGAGAACTTTCAATGATTTGGCTGTTTCTCTGCCAATTGAGAATAAATTTATTGAGGCTGGCGCTGTGGCATAGTGGGTAAGGCCATCGCCTGCAGTGCTGGCATCCCATATGAATGCCCGTTTCAGTCCCGGTTGCTCTACTTCCAATCCAACTTTCGGCTATAGCCTGGGAAAGCAGTGGAGGATGGCCCAGGTCCTTGGGTCCCTGCACCAGCATGGGAGACCCAAAGGAAGCTCCTGGCTCCTGGCTTCAGATTGGCCCAGCTCAGGCCATTATGGCCATTTGGGGACTGAACCAGCAGATGGAAGACTTCCCTCTGTCTCTGTCTTTTTCTCTTTGTAATGCTGCCTTTCAAACACATAAGTAAATCTCTTTTTATAAAGATTTATTTATGTGTTTGGAAGGCAGAGTTACAAAGAGAGAAGCAGAGGCAGAGAGAGAGAGAGAGAGAGAGAGAGAGAGAGGTCTTTCATTTGCTGGTTCACGCCCAATTATTAGCAGCAATGGCCAGAGCTGTGCTGATCTGAAGCCAAGAGCCAGGAGCCAGGAGCTTCCTCTGGGTCTCCCACTTGGGTGCAGGGCCCCAAGGACTTGGGCCATCTTCTACTGCTTTCCCAGGCCATAGCAGAGAACTAGTTTGGAAGTGGAACAGCTAGGACTTGAACCGGCGCCCATATGAGCTGCCGGCACTGCAAGCGGAAGCTTTACCTGCTATGCCACGGCACTGGACCCTAAATAAATATATTTTTAAATTTATTTGACAGGTAGAGTTATAGATAGTGAGAGAGAGACTGAGAGAAAGGTCTTCCTTCCATTGGTTCACTCCCCAAATGGCTGCTACAGCCGGAGTGCTGCGCCGATCTGAAGCCAGGAGCCAGGTGCTTCTTCTTGATCTCCCACATGGGTGCAGGGGGCCCAAGCACTTGGGCCATCCTCCACTGCCCTCCCGGGCCACAGCAGAGAGCTGGAGTGGAAGAGGAGTAACTGGGACTAGAACCTGGTGCCCATATGGGATGCCGGCGCAGCAGGCAGAGGATTAACCAAGTGAGCCGCCGCACCGGCCCCCCTAAATGAGTTAAAAAAAAAAACCAAGAAATCCCCCTTCACCCCAAAAAATATAGATACAAACTGGACATTAATGTTAAAAAAAAGAATAAGTTAATCACCCTAGCATTGATATCATCCACAATAATCTATGATATGCTTTTTAAAAATTCTTCTGCCAATTCCATTCTCAGATCATGGATGAGTTCCAAGCAAGGAGATAATTCGCACACTGCTTTGCTGCCTTTTCTCATTCTGTCCACTGGCCTGAACTAGCATCCTTAGTAGCTATCTGCACGTGTAGAATCCTGGTGCCCTTTCAAAGTCCTTGATGAATCCCAGATGCCCTGATTTTCATTCTGATTCAGCCCTGTCAATTCCCCAAGGTGTGGTCTTTTGATTGATTGGCAATAACAGCTCCATTTTGTTATGCACTAATGTTTGATGTCCTCTTATTATCTTATTTGAGTGATAATACTAGACACACTGACTTGTTTCTTTGAAGCTTTGTTTTTCCCTTGAAGACTGGATCAAGGAGTTTTCTTCTGGTTCATCTGTGAAGTCCTTCTTTTAACTTCTTTCATGAGTTTGTGCTCTACTCCTCCCCCCCCCCCCGCCCCTGGCCCAACATTTTATGTGTGATGTGGCTCTGTGATCATTACCATCCTTTCTTAGACTCACAGTTGCAAGTTTTGCTTGGAGGGAATGGTGTAGACTGTTTGCCATGTGAGTCCTGGACCCCATTTCCTTTCTCTCCTTCTTTTGACATTTCTATCATGTGGCTGGGTGAAGATGAAAGGCAGTCACCAACTTTACATATGAGAAATCAAGTTCAATAAGGTCCCAAGATGGTCTAGTGCCAAAAATGAAGAGAAGGAACTGAACAAAGAATATACAGGTTAAATCTTCCTAATCCAAAATCCAAAACCTGAAATGCTCCAAAATCTGAAAGTTTTTGAGTGCCAACAAGGCACAAAGTCAAAACTTCTATGCCTGATATCATGCGATATATTGCAATCAAAACAAAGGTGCACTAAAAATACTGTATAAAATTACCTTCAAGTTCTGTGTAGAAGATGTGTATGAAGGGGTGGGCATTGTGCTGCCGCAGGTTAACCCACCATTTGGGACGCCCGCATCCCATATCAGAGTGCTGGTTCCAGTCCCGGTTCCTTTGCTCCTGATCCAGCTTTCTGCTAACACTCATTCTAGGAGATGGCAGATCATGGAACTAGCACTTTGGTTCCTGCCACCCCTGTGGGAGATCCAAATGGAGTTCTAGGCTCCTGGCTTTGGTCTGGCCTACCCCAGTCTTTTGTGAGCATTTGGGGAGTGAACCAATAGATGGAAGATCTCTGTCTGTCTCTCTGTTTCTCTCATTCTGCCTTTAAAATAAATATATGCATAAAGAATTTTAAAAGATACATAGGAAACAAATAATTTTGTCTTTAAACTTGGATCCCATCTTCAGGATACTTCATTATAGGTATGCAAATATTAAAAAATCCAAAAGAAAATCCAAATCCAAAGTCCAAAACATTCTGGTCCCGAGCATTTTGCATAAAATATACTCAATCTATAGATGCAGGCATAAAACAAAACAAAACAAAAGCACCTCTGAGCTTTCTTGCTAATAAAGAATTATGAAACTGGATTTATTTTCCTCTATCCATCTCTTCATTGTTTCCTTTTAGTCTAGAAATTATCGTAAATGTTTTTTGTTTTATTAGGAGTCAATAAAAATAACAAATGAAGTCATATGGAGTCACTGAAGATCTTAACAGTCCTTGCACAGCTAAAATTTATAACTACTTCTTTCTATTTTGACATTGTAATTCAGTTAGTCAACAAATGGTAACCATACCCCTAATGGATGTCAGATTCTTAATGTCCTTATATGTGAATAAAAGTGTGAAACTTGCATTACTGAGTCTACCGTCGGAATTCTCAATTTAATCTCCTGAATATTCTTTTCTAGATGAAATATATGATCCAGGATCCTGGAAGAACACATTTTGAAATAATCTATGTTTGCAAAAATTTTTTTTAAAAAATGTGCATGCGTGTGTGTGTGTGTGTGTATGAACAAGTTATGGAAAAACAGAATTAGAAGTATGATCTGAGGGCTGAGCAGTTAGTGCAGTAGTTGACACCACTTGGGATACCTTCATTCCACATGGGTATGCTTGGGTTTAGTTCTAGTCCTTGCTCCACTTCCTATTCCAGCCTCCCGCTAATGTGTACCCTGAAAGGCAGCAAGTGATAGTACCTGTGTTCCTTTTATCAGTCTAGGAGACCCAGATTGAATTTTGGCTCCTTACCTTGACCTGGCTCAGCCCTGGCTGCTCTCTCTCCCTGCCCCCGTCTCACTGCCTTTCAAATAAATAAAAAGCAAATAAATTTATTTTTAAATTATTGGTTTATTTTGGTACAAAAATAGTAGTATGCATTTTCTTTGTATTATGAAAAAAGGTAGCAGAAATATTTTTATACCAAAATAAATTGAAACTTTAATTCCATTAGTCTATGAACTTTTTGATGTACCCTTGTATATGTCCATACACAAATTATATGCAACATATGTGTGTAAAATATTTTGGAAAAAAAAAAGTAGACTTGGATTTAGTTGCAATTGCCTATTTTAAAGTATTAAAATATGAGGATGGTTGAACCAAACCTAACCTTTCATCACTTCTGCCATTGAGGGTCTGATACCAGTTGCTCTGCTCGGTACGTTATTCCCAACCACCTTTTTATATGGCATCAAAGCCTTCCTCAGTTCTCTGCCAGCATCATATATTTTTTCATTCATCGCGACTGAGTTTTCTAAGACCTTTTCTTCTGACTTTTAAAAACTTCTTCAAATGATTCTGAGAGATACTCAGGTCTATTTGGGAGTAGTCAGGCATAAGGATGACATACATAGCTTTGTTTTATGGCTGGACAGCTTTTCTCCTTGGAATACCTCAAGGGGAACGTGTGTAACTCATGACATCACGGGTTTGTCTCATTTCTCTTCTGCCTGCTTACCCTTCTGGTGAATCTCATGAGTTTGAATATTTCTGAAACATGCTGGTGGTTTATGTTTCTAAAACTACTCGTGCATCTAAAAAAGTTGGAGAAAGTAGGAAACAATAACAGCAGCATGAAGTTATGTGGTCCTCATTGTAGTCTGCTCTTTTGTTTTGTTTTAATTTTTCAGTTGGTGCTTTACCTGAACTAGAATTTGGGCTTGTTAGAAGACAGTGAGTTTCAGAACACCAAGTACAAAGGCAAAGAACATGTCCTTAGTAGAAGGTAATGAAGATGTATTTCTACAAGTCCAGAACCCTGGGCTGGTTCTTGTGCAGTGGGGTTCAGAGAGAAGTGGTAGCTATGACCTGCTTGCTTTGGTTCAGATGTAGTTTGTGTGTGTCCCTCAAAGCTTCATGTGCTGGAAGCTTGGTCTCCCATGTGGTGGTGGCACCTTTAAGAGGTGGAGCCTAAAGGAAGATAATTAGATCATTTGACACTCCACCGCTTTGAATGGTTTAATACTGGACTCTAGAAGTGAGTTGAGTCGTAGAGGAATGAAATAGCTCCTGAGGGAATGAGTTGTTGGAAGAAGAGCAGCCGGTCCCTTCCCCGGTCCCTTCTGACTTTGTGTGTGATTTTGCAAATGCCTTTACCATACTGCCATTTCTCATACGGTGATTCAGCCAGAAGCCTTCACCAGAGCCACGATGTTACCATGAGCTAAATACACCCCTTTTCTTTCTACATTACCCACAATCAACTGTTTAGTTACGCCAACAGAAAGCAAAGGCACGGAGACAGATTTATGCTGGTAAAGCAAAAACTGAGCAAATTCTCAATACATGCGAAGCTCTTTGCTGCTTGCCTTAACTACTGTCCTAAATGGGTTGTTATTTTGAATTATTAGAACACTCATCTTCCCCTCTCCTTTTTTGCTTTGTCATTGAGTTCTGTCCTTCAGTTACAGTTTTATTTCTGTTCATTGCTTGTCTGACCTATTTGATGATAACAAACTGACGCATCCAACATAGCTCACGTTTAGGGATGAATCTCATTTCCTTCATCTCACTACTCATTTGTTTCATGAATTCATCAACAGATTTTCTGCTTTCTCTTTTGGCTTACCCCAGTCGTTTTTAAAATGCTAATTTCTCCTAAAGTTTAGGTTTTTTCTCTCTCTTCTTCATTTACTCTGTTTTTCCTTTCATTTCTTCTATTTTCTTCAATTCCTGCCATTTCCTTTATCAACTAAATAGGACCACCAGGACCATAGTCTCAAGGCCCTTTACATGGATTTATTGCACCATCTGTCCAGCTACCCATCTATTAGTCCATAAAACCTTTGCAGCAAGAGGAAGAGAAATCCTTCTTAATAATCCAAATCTCTATCATTAACAATACTATTATGCTGAGTACCTCAAATACCAAGCAGTTTAAAGCTTTATAATGGCCCTTAAGTCAACAGCTAATAGATAGGTTGGGTTTTTGAAGGAAATGCATTAACCAATTCTTGCTGGTGATACTGGTAACTTTTTTTTTTTTTTTTAGCCTAAGGTGTTCCCTTTTGCTGCATAAAGTGTAAGCAATAGTAATACATTTTACAAGAGTTAGGTGGAGGTTTATCTCATAGCTGTATTACCACCTCTTTTTCTGTGATACATTTGCTGCCATGAGATTGAAGGGAGGGCACAGGGGATGATGATTGCCTGAGGTCTGGCCATGGTGCAAATAATAAAGGAAAGATTTTTCACTCTTGAAGTTAAAAATCTAAGGCGCGAGCATTAGGACTAGTGGTTAAGATATATGTAACGGTGCCTGCATATGTAACACTCAGAGTGTCTGAGTTCAATCCCCTGTTCCAATGCCCGAGTCTGGCTTCCTGCCAATTGGAGATCCTGGGAGACAGAGATGATGGGTCAAGGGCTGGGTGCTTGCCACCAATGTGGGAGACTTGAATCGAGTTTCTGCCATCAGGCTTCAGCTTGGCACAATTCAAGCCATTGCAAGCATTTGGGAAGTCAACCAGCCGATGGGAGAGTTTCTGCCTCTCTCGCTCTCTGTCTGTCTGCTTCTCAAATAAAGATTTTAAAACAGCCCCCTAAATTCAAGAGAAATTGAAGTATAAGGAAAGCAAGAATGCTGTATCATGAACCATGCTAACAAGGTATAGCATGAGTCAGTTCAGTGACGAGGTATATGAGTACTTCAAAAAGTTTGTGGAGGGACAGGTGTATGGTGCAGCCTGCTTTGGAGGCCCGCATCCCATATCAGAGCACCTACTTAAGTTCTGGCTGCTCTGCTTCCAATTCAGCTTCCTACTAATGTGCACTTTAGGAAGCAGCAGGTGATTACTCAAGTTTTGGGGCATCTGCTACCCATGCGGGAGACTTGGATTGAACTCTAGGCTCCTGGTTTCAGCCTGGCCCATTCCTGGCTGTTGCGACCATTTGGGGAATGAATCAGCAGATGTAGATCCCTCTTTGTATCTCTGCTTTCAAATAAAAGTGAAAATAATTTTTTTAAAGTTTGTGAAAATGCAACTAAAAGACTATTTCAGTGACAGAAAATTGAAATTCATTTTATATATTGAAGAGAAATCAGCTCCCCCAAACTGCCGCAGGTATTTAAATCCTGAAGTCTTAATGTCAAGGTCTGATGGGCTGAGGGTGGGGACATGGTCTAACTATGGAGTCTGAGAAGTGTGTCTGGTGGGAGGTCTGCAGGTCACTGGGGTTGTGCCCTCAGAAGGGGGCTGTTTGAGCTGGGCTTGCTCTAGCTTCTCTGTGTGCTTCCTGGCTCACCATGGCGTGGTTCCTTTGCATGCTGCTCCACCACGGTCAGACTCCAGCAGATGCTGGACTAACGGGGCTGCCTGATCCTGAACTGCGAGCCTCCAAATTGTAAACCCAAATAAACCTTTTCCTTCACAAGAAGCTCCTCTAGGGTATTTTAGTTTAAAAAAAATTGTACCTTTTTTACTCCATTTTCCACAAACTTTAAAAAATGTCCTTGTTATCACATTCAATCCTCACAACAACCCTAAAATGTAGGCATGAATAATCCTCTTTTGTCAGTGCTGGAATTGGGGCTCAGAGAGTCACGCAGAGTGAACCGAGATCAGAATCCAAATCCAGCTCCCTCTGAAACCTCTGCGTGAAGCACTCAGAGAGATCTGAAGGAAGAGTCTTTCTTGCTAGGCTTTTTGAAAGAAACCGCAGTTATGTTTAACTTTAAAGAAACCGGGTTAAAAATATCTCAAAAGAACACCTGTGATCTCAAGCTAGGTTAATTTTGTACAGCACAAATTACAGCACAATTCCAAAATACTAATTGCTACATGAGACATTACATCCATCTGGGGCAGGGGGATCCAATGGCGCTAATTAAATAGTGTACTTCCCTAAAAGCAATAATCGAGGCTTGAATTGGAACAAAACAATTCTGGCATTCTGCTGTTCATAAACCTAAGTGAATGGATCCAACAATGGTTTATTTATGTAGTGCTGAATCTGTGCACTGCACAGCATCTTCCAACATGGGGAATAGGAGGAATACAAATATACAAACCCAGCTGTTTATTTCTTTAGTTGGCTGTAGGTTACCAATGTTTAGAAGAGAGTAGTGTCACTGAAGAAATTTACACAAAAAGGTTGATTCAAGTCCCCATGTGTAGGAGTTTATGAACACAGAAAGCTGTGCACATCAATAAATGTATGCATCCCCCAAACAGCACTAAAATGATGCTGGGTTGTGCAGGCAGACCATAAAATCAAGGCAACACACAATTAAGGGTAAAAAGTGCTATATATCCTCCAGCACCTAAGAGGGCAGCCATGTAACAGCTTCTTAAACTGCTTTTTTTTGGTGTACCAAGCGGTAGACAATGGGAGAAATGGATAATTTGTCATGGTTGGGGAGGGGAGAATCAGAATATTTTCTTTTAAATATTTTCTTTGAATATTTTCAAAATGTTCACAAATCTTTTCTTCTGCAAGCTTTCAGAGCGTACTAAAGGTAATGCTATTGCTTCTAGGTTGTTACCAACATTTTAGCAGATCAATTTCATCTTTTCATTTCTCCTTTGCAAATCTTCAGAGCCAGGCAGCCCAGAAGTGGGGCATCTGCTCAGTGCTTTGAGGCCTGAAGAAGATGCCTGAGTTGCTGTTTCAGATATTATAACTGGCAGCCCCACATGACGACCCAAAATTCCCATGAGTCTCTGCTGAGGCAACCACCTATTGATTTCCTAATTTTTCATCACCAGCAGGCATGGATTTCCTTTTTTACTAATTATATACTTAATTTGAAATCAGAAAAGGGCAATGGGTAATGCATATTGGGTGTGGGTTAACCTTCTTCAGTTAACCTTCTCCCGTCCCTCTTCCTGTTGAATATGAGGATAGGAAATTAAAGAGTGCTCAAAGGGAGGCAATTTATATCTGCAAGACTAACCAGGAAAAGGCTCCAGCGCACTTCAGAAAGTAGCAGGGAGGCTCTTTTTTCTTTTATTTTCAGGATTTGACCCTGATGGAAAGCTTATGGTTCCAGGGCTTTGCTCTGATCAGTACCAAGAATCTCAGGATGGCACGGCATAGCTCTCTCGTGGAATCACTGAAAGGTAGCATTAAGAATAAACATTACTCTCCTGGCACGGAAAGTTATGCTTTGAACCAGAGGAACACTTTCATAAAATGAAGAAGAATGTTCTAATTGGAAGCAGGGAGAAATAGGAAGATTGCTCTTAAGAGCAAACGTATTATCCAGGATCCTATGTAAAAATGTCTGAAGGTAAAATTGAAGAGGAGGCCGTCCCATTAATGCACTCACAGATTTGCTCTTTGAGATGTGTGAGAGAGAATAAAAGGGGTTCCATTTTATTGGGTAACTTGAATTATTTCCTTTTTCAAGAGGAAGAAAAAAGATGGAGAAATGATGTTTCTTAAGTCTTAGAATTTCAGGAACATTGTTTGAATGCACAAACAATTGTGGAAACAATAATTTTCATGACTGGTTTTTAGCACCTTTTCTTATCATAGTTTTAGGCTCCTTTTTTACTTGTCTCTGCTTTTGTAAATAAAAAGTGGATCTACCTTAAACATTTTAAACACAATTACGCTCCAAGAATTGAACCTCGGTTTTCCTTTCTCTTTGACTTTTGTAATTGTGGCCCAGTCTGGCTATTTCTTAAACATCAGACATTTGTGCTTTGAAATTTTGAACAAAATTGAAGAACATAGCTCAATGAAATGTAAGGTGCGAATCTTAGAACTTTCCCAACTTTCCCATTCATTTCCCTTTCTCACTGCCATTATTTCTTTTTATAGCTGTCCAGATTTATCTGTCTACTCATTAACACCTTATTAAGCTGGCCACCTGCCAGGGTTTGGGTCATCTGGGGACACATTAGCCATTACCTCTGTTCTTTTCCGGGATCTCTGTCACTGATCATAGGTGGGACATAGGAGAGCTCAGCCCCAGTGGGGGATCTGAGCCCAGGTGCACATTTATTCTACCTAGTTAGAGGCTATGACTTTTGTTCTGTAATCCTTCCTTCTATGTTGCCTGTAGTCTGAAGTCTCTTTCTCTCTCTCTCTCACTCACTCTCTCTCTCCATCTCCCTTTTGTCCCACCCATTTCTGATTTAACAGGGATTTGCAAATTGATGATTCCCAGTGTATTCATTCTTTATGGTTGTTGAAACCAAATACTCCATACTTAGTGGCTTTAACAACATCATTTTGTGCCCTCGCAGTTCTGCAGGTCAGAAGCCTACCATGGGTCTCACTGAGCTAAATCAAGGTGTCAACAGCTTTGTGGTCCTTTCTGCAGGTTCTGGGTAGGGCTGTTTCCTGGACTCCTCAGCTTACACAGGCTGCTGCATTCCTTGACCTGTGACCTCCTCTTCCATCTCCAAAGGCAGCAATAGCCAGTGAGATCCTTCTCACCACACAGTACACCATGCTCATCCATCTTCTGCTGCCTTCTGGTGATCACACTGGGGCACATGAATAATCCCAGATTTACTCTCTAATGTAAAAAAAAAGTTATTTATTTGTTTGTTTATTTATTTAAGAGGGAGAGTGAGAGATAGACAGAGATAGAGCTCCCAACTGCCACTTCTTTCCTCAAATGAAGGATCACAATGGCCAAAGCTGGGCTGGGCCCAATCCAGCAGCTGGGAACTCAATCCATGCTTCAGACACACAAAAGGACAGCCAGAACTTAATCACTTGAGCCTTCAGTGCTCCCTTCCAAGGTCTGCATTAGTGGAAGCTGGAGTCAGGTGTTGTCATAGGAGTTCAAGCACTGGGAAGAAACCAAGGTAAAGGAGAAATATGTTGACAGGTAAACAAGAAAGTATTAAATGTCCTGATGAGTTCTCTGATGTTTGATGTGAAGTTGGCATATAGTCGATGGCAACCTTGCCCAGAATCCTGGGAGTCAATGAGGGTTCCCAGAAGAAGTGGTGAATTACCTAAGCTGAGGTACGAAGGGTGCATAGAAAAGTGATGCTACAGTCAGAAAACAAAGCCTGCTGTCTCCAGCACATAGATACATTTGTTGCCAAGACCCTGAGCTCAGTCCACTTTTCACTTAGACACGGATTAGGTGGAAGAAGTTTGGTGTTTTTTTCAGCTTGCTGAATTCCTCAGCACTCTTCTATTCCTGGTGTTTTGCTTCAGAGCATCTTAGAATTGTAGAAAGGCAGAGGATTTTGTGCCTTTAAAAGTTTGTGTTTTGGTTGTCAAATCTCTGTTTATTCAGAGAACAAAGAAAATAAATGAATAGGAAGTGAAAAGGGAGAGCTGAACAAATGTAGACAGCAGATGAAAAAAGATGCTAAAAGCTTCTATCGTATTTCAGTAAATTTGGTTTTCCTTCTATTCACACGCATCTCTTATGTCCTTGACTTTATAATTTTTAAAACCTTATTCTAATACACGATCCATAGTTATCATCAAACTGCCAAAAATATCTCTAGCACAAAAGTTTAAAAACCCTTAGCTTAGAATACAAATCCAAAATTTAATCTCACCAATAAAGTGCAATGCACTATTTCTATTTAAAGTAAGCTACCCCCCAAAGTGGTTATCAATATGGGGTGATATAAAAGGTCAATTCTTCCTTATTGCTGTTTTGGAAAAAAATCACAAATAGGACTGATTCCAATGACTTTCAACCAGTGGGAGCACCTGGCATGGTTGGGGTTTGCTTCTGAATAACTGAGTCTACAAACACTCTCTTATTGCGGGTCTACCAGGCTTTGATGTATTTTTTTTTTTCATACACTCAAGTTCCTCTGATCCATAGTTTAATTTTCTTTGCTTCAAGTGAAACTAAACCCTGAATCAAAAACAGCTATTTTCCTTGTGAGGTTGCATAGTAACTGCTATCCTGATTTCTCTGAAAATAACTTATAAACTTGTGAACCCTTAATCAGTACAAATACAGTTTCAGCAAGATATAACCTGGACAAGAGAAGGTGGAAGTGGGCACATATACACTCTGCTGCTTTTGTTTTCTGAGAGGATTATTTCCTTTTTGACGCAGATGTCAAATTGGAGTGGTGCCGTCTTTAAGCAGGATTACCAGGGAGTCTCCACCACAGGAAGTTTGTCTTTGTGTATCACATCAGGAAATCAAATTAGCTTTTTCCTGTTACTTTTAATCAAAATATACAGATTCTGATTATTTGAACATAATTAGATTTCCTTACTTAGCATACACTTTGCTGTGGGTTGCTGGGTATTGCTAGAAAAATTAAATCAAAACCTAAATCTAGTGGCCCTGGTGCTGCATTTTGGTGACTACTTTATCCTGGATCAGGGGGTCAAGTTAATTTTATATGTTGGTTTTGATAAAAACAGTCATGCTAAGATCAGCCTGGTAAATAAGGGTTTAATTACTGAAAGGAGTAGTGTTGCTTGCAACTTCTTAGTTGTTTGTTTTGTTTTGTTTTGTTTTTTGAGAACACTACTTACTTGTATAGACCAGAGATTGGCAAAGTACTGCCTAGCATCTGTTCTTACAGATAAAGTTTTATTGGAACACAGATCCTCCCATTTATTTACACAATTCTGGCTACTTTTGCACTACAACCACAGAGTTGGTAGATGCAACTGACCATGTGGCCCATAACTTCTAAAACATATACTATCTGTTCCCTTACAGAACCACTTTGCTGACCTCTTTGCTACTGAATGTCTTTTGTATCAATTTGTTTATGGGCAAAGAACGTGTAATGACTTAAGAAAATTGGTACTGTTCAATGGTTCCAGTGTGGGTATGATCTGCTCAAAGACCCTGAGACTGTCTGATGCTCCCAGCTATCCATTTAAAAGTCAGAAAGGACTGCCTCTCAGTTGTCTGAGGTTACAGTGATAGCGGCACTAGTCCTGCCTCTGTCTGCACAGAGGAAACATGGACTAACCAAAAACCTATCTAAAGTATAGTTCAAAGTGTAGACTCAGAACAACACCCATGGATATTCTGGAAAAGCTATTGATTTGTTGTCTTTTCATGTTAATATTTTAGCTATATTTTCCAGATAGTTCAAGAGATTAAATGCTGTACAGTGGAGAAGGGGAACAAGATGACTTTGTTAAAAATCTCCAGAAAGATACCTACATTATGCTAACAATGTGACTGAATAACTGTTGGTAAAAACTAGTATCATGTACATGATACTTTTGCTTTTATGACATTTTACAAATAAAAAGTTGAAATGGTACAAAAATATCTTTTGAAAGTCTTAAGTAAATAACATTAAATGGGTAAGGCATGTTGAGGAAGATAAAACAAACCTTAGCCTGTTTTAGAATGGGAGTTTTTAAATTTCAAAAAGACAAAAGTAGCCTCTACAAATCAGAATAAGGGATTTAGTGACCTACAGTTACCATTACTGAGGAGGTTAGAGGCCAAGTCTAATAGAGAAAGCAAATTTAGTCAGGTAGGAAGAAAGATATGTGTGCAAGTAAAGCTAGAAAGGAGGGCAGATTGGAACAGCTAGTACCGTTACTATTACTGTTTAAGGTCTCTGTAGGGTTTAGGGTTTTGTCTATTTGGTACACAAAGATGGTCCAGGCCTGCACGTAACTCTTATTTCTGCTATGAGACTTCAATGAGATTTGGAATAGAAGCAGAGGTATCAGAGAAGTGCCTCCAGGGAGGAGCAATGGTTCAGTCATGCACCTGAAGATAATAGAATGGAAATTGCCATAATGTTTACACTTGGTTAAAAGAATATGACTATCTGCAAAATTCATTCAGCTGACGTCTATCTATTAGGTGTTTATTATTGCCAGATCCTGTGTGGATAAAGACTACAGTCAGGAATACAAAAAAGGAAAAGACAAAATAAAACAAAGCAAAACACACCTGCCCCCTGTCCCTGTAGTGCCAGGTGGAGAAAAGGCTTAGAAAACCAATAGTTAAAGGATGATTGACCAATACTATTTTTGTTATAGGAGAATATTGTGCTACAGGTGCTTGAAGTAGGGGGTGCCTAAGAGAGCCTTCAGAGTTTGGTGTGAGGATTGCTAAAGAAACCATGAAATGAATCCTGAAAGGCAAACAGGAATTAGTCAAGGAGATTTGGTGTGTGTGTGTGTGTACTTCAGACATGCAAGGAAGTTACTGCCCCAGAGGCAAACCTTCACCAACAGAAAATTGAAAGTGATGGGTAAGTGCTCTTCACCCTTGCCCTTTGGGTAGAGAAATCTGGGAGGTCTGTTGTCTTCTCAGGCTATGCCGTCTGCATCTTGGCTTTTCTTGCCTCCCTCTCTCATGCTTCTACACAGAAAAAAATGGCTCTCTCTCCAGACAGGCATTGGGATAGCACCCATGCACTCACAAAACTGCTAGGAAATCACTGTGGTGGGAATGCTGTGAGCATAAGACGTAAAGGGACATAAGAGCTGTAAAAGAAAAGGCCAAGGGTGCCATCCTAGGGTTCTAGAGCTCTGGTCTGGAGGCAGTAGGGGAACTGTGGTATGATACAATCAAATTCCTATTTAAGTACCTTTGCCCTCATTCAGTGCCACAGGTGACACAACCTAACCAACCTTCCTCACTAGTTGCAAGGTGTGCTAGCGAAAAATCCCATGTGTCTTAGGGCAACTATTCCAACACACCTGTAGTGCACCCAGAGTAAACCCATCATTACACATAACATACACTTGGGAAATGCAATTTAAGGTAGTTTAATAATTTTATAATAGTAAAGGAAATATATTCTCATGATTACAAATTTAGGAAACTAAGCAAAGCGATAGAATTAAATTAGCCTTAATTCTATTGTTAGTATAATATTGATGTAGTTGTAATGTTTTCATATTTTCACATATTTTTTCAATTGTTAATTTGTGCATTTATATTTTGTGTTTCATGTTGTATGACATATTCAAATATCTAAGTTTATCACTTAATATTATGCATGAACACTTCCCAAGGACATTAAATATTTTTGAAGTCATGAATTATGATAAACACATAATAATCCATTATATGGATGTGCCATAATTTAATGAATCTCCAATTGTGGGACATTCAGTTCATTTCCAGTTCTATGCTATTATAAATAATGCTGCATTATTTCCTTGTGCCTTAATCTTTGTCTGGATTTATGGCTATTTCCTTAGGAAATGCTTACTGGAAGGCTCAAAGGAATAATTCTAAGTACTTTCCTGGAAAAGGCAATATCCAAATAAATACATTAATGAAATATCTTCAGAATCCAAGAACATAAACAAGAACTTTTAGAATGTTTTGGGTATGTATTTTCAAATTAATTATAGAAAAGTCCACCACTTTATATTTCCCATAATATATATTATATAAAACTATTTTGTCAGTCTTCTTTGAATTACTAAAAAAACTTGGTTATTTGAAAAAAAATGAAAATTTCAGTGTAGAGTAATTGAAATGTATACAATACTTTTGCTTTTGTGACATTTTACAAATAAAAAGTTGAAATGGCCCAAATAATGTCTTTTGAAAGCTTTAGTAAAGAAAAGTAAATAGGAAAGAAATATTGAGGAAAATAAAATGAGTCTTAGCCTGTTTTAGTATGGGAGTTTTTAAGGAGAGTCATCAGCTTTAAAAAGACAAAAGTAGCCTCTACAAATCAGATTAAGGGATTTAGCAACCTATAGGCACCGTTACTGATGAGGTTAGAGGCCGTTGTGGATTGGGCTGATGAGGGGAAGATCGCAGTGTGCTCTGGTCCACCCTCTTTCAGCAAGCATATTGCGGGCTCCAACCCACATCCCCTCTGGACTGGTCTCTGGCTTCCAACTGTGACAAGTGGAATAATTTTTGCTGGCAGCATCTCACTTTTAGCTCCATGTGCTCTTCTTCCTTGTCTTCTCCGAGGGGTGTCTTAGGCTCCATGGGAGGAGTTCACTCAACCCTAGCTTGGATAGGCAGGGGGATTCACACTGCTGAAGGTAGCCCTTTGCCTTGAGAGATGAGAGCTGAAGCACAAAATTTCCCATCTTCCAACCTTCAGACAGACGCTCATGGGAATATCCCACAGACCTCTCAAGGGATCTTGGGCACTATACTCCCTTTGCCCACAGCAGCATCCTGAAAGGCTCCCCCATGTCATTGCTTCCTTCTTCCACTGGATCTCCATCTCTGCTTCCTCCTTCTCTGGCTGTGACCCCTGTCCACAAAAACTACTTGCACTGAAGTCTCTTTATGAGGCTATTCATTTCAGGGCATCCCAAGCTAACATGTTTGGAATATGGTTCTCTCCATCTTACAGCTCTTCCACCCTATAAATCCTCTGTGTGAACCTGCTGAGGAATGCATGGGAGGCATCGACAGATTAGACCTGAACTTGGCAGATATCACTGGTGCCCAGAAGACCAAATGGCAAATTTCAACCATGTGGGAGGCTGAGAGCTGTACACCATAAGGAAAAGGAAACTGGTTGAGAAGTGCATCACATTTTCTGCTACACTACCTTAGTAAGTTTCAAATTTTATTTCAAAGTCTTGAGAAGGGAAACAGAGGTTGGCTCTTTTGTCAGTAGCTAGTATACCTCAAAGTGTTAGAAATTAGGATTACCTGGGTTTTCCACTTTATTCTAAACACATAAAACTTGCTATGGGGCCAGCACTGTGGCGCAGCAAATTAAGCCACTGCCTGCAGCTCCAACACCCCATAAGGGTGCCGGTTATAGGCCTGGCTGCTCCAATTCTCATCTAGCATCCTGCTAATGTGTCTGGGAAAGCACAGGGAGTTGGCCCAAGCATCTGGGCCCCTGCTACCCATGTGGGAGATCTGGAAGAATCTCCTGGCTCCTGGCTCTGGCATGGGACACAGATATCTACCTTGAAGGACTACTTAGCATGAGGATTATATAGATAGAGAGGGCATTCGTCACAAGCTGCAGCAAATAGTAAGTAACAGCTTCTTAGTAGTAATAGAAGTAAGTACACTACTACAATATATCAGGCCCTTTCCTATCATGTTGTATTAATATTATGCTGAACAATGGATGAATTTTTTCCCTACTCCCCAAGGGTAAATGTAGCTATCTGTTAGCACCTTTGTTCATTCTACCACAAAACGCATGACATGGCCACTCTGCAGATGAATCCTTTTTGTTTGGCAAAATCATTGTAAAAACTATTCTTGCAGGCATCAGTCTATAAAGCATATGCATTAGCTATTACAAATGGGAAATTGGATGCATTTAACCCCACCTTTTGTGTGCACATGTTTTCATGATCAAGGTACTGAGGAGATGTAAGAGAAGGTTGGTATTAAATACACGAAAATTTCATAAATGGACTGTGATTCATTATTTTGTCATTAGAATGATATGGTTCAACAGATTGCAGCAAAGAAAAATACCAGTGTTTTATATAATGTCAGTATGCACTTGATAATTTGTCTATTGTTTACCTTATTTTTTGACCATTCATTGCACCCACTTACAGTGATCAGGTACTATTCTTCCTCCCTCCTGGAGGGTTTGGGAAAACATATAGAGTAGTGCAGTAACTAGGACTGATTCTTAGCACCTCATGTTTGATAGTTGAGAGGGTCCAGCAAATGTGATACAGAAGTGATAATACCTGATGATCTGTATTACAACATTAAGCTCTTCTCATCACACAAAAAATATGGCTATTATCACTATTTCCTCTATTTAGAATAGTTCCTGGGAGAGTGACTTCTTTGAGCTTGGGTTTCATGGCCATAGATATGTCAGATTCCCAAATGAAGACAAGGATTGGAGTCAACAAAAGTAGGTGGAAGTGAGCACACTTTATAGGAAAAACTGCATTTACACAGTACTCTATATTTTCCATAGTAGCCTCACACACATTTCATTTGACCCCCATAACACTGCAAGAATAATAAAAGGCAAGATATATTCTCTTTCTTCTGCAGGTGAGGAAATTCTAACAGAGAAAGAGCAAATGTGGAAAAAGCAACAATTTTGCTGAATAGATCTAGACTCTCTACAGCCAAGCAAATGTCTTGGTAATCAACAAAGGGGTTGTATTTCAATGACCAAATCCCATTCAGCCAAATATACTTTTGCAACCATAATGGTAGCCCTCCTGGTGCAATGGAGATAGAAAGACTGAGGTAACCAGTCTCCAAAGAAGCTATCACAATTTCTCTAATCTTTTTAGGTTCATGACACTCTTCCATTAGAAACTGGAATTCATTTCTCCTTCCCTTTAAGTCTGAATTGGTCTTCTGACTTTTTTGACTCAAACAATACTGCTGAACTGATAATGTAAACATTTCTGTCATTAGAGAAGTCAGCTTTTTGCTTCCTTCTCTTGAGAAGCTCCTTCTTTGAATCAAGTCACCATGCTGTACGAGATCCCAAAACACTGCAAGACATGCTCATGCTGTGTAGAAACATGACTCCCCAGACACAGCCTGGTTGAACTCTCAGACAGCAGCCAGTATTAACTGCCATCTGACGGATAGTAAGTCAAATACAATGTATAGCCAACCCTAAGATAGTAATATTCAATACATTTTTGTTTAAGACATTAAGTTTGGCTTGGTTTGTTATGCAACAAAAGATAGCTAAGACTACTAAAAAGAAAGTCATGTGGATTGGTGAGGGCTGAGGCATGGGCAACAAAATTTGATGATTCCAGAGTCATTCACTGCCCTTGTTTTTAGTTCTCAGAATCTGTCACTAAAGTGCTCTAAAGCATGCTTCCTCATGTAATTTCCGAATTCAAGCCATTGAGTGAAATAGGCCAAGAATAGGAAAGGACATGGAATGGGAAACAAAATTGCTATGCTTTGCAGTCTTGGTTTGCATCCTGTTGTTTATCATTTTGCCAGGCCTCTGCTTTCCATCTGCATCAAGGGAAGATAAAAGCTATTACCAGCATCAGAGCTGAGTCATCACGGCAATGAGGTGATGGCAGGTGTTCTGGGATGATGGGTAGCCCTGAGAAAGATGTGTTCGCATCCTAGTCCACAGAATTTCTGAATGTCACTTTATTTGGAAAAACAATGGCTTGCCAATCTAATTAAGATCTTGAGGTGAGAAGAGAAATGATCCTGGATTTGTCTGGGTGTGTACTGAATTCAATGAAAAGTGCCCTTATAAGAGACAGAAGACAAGGAGATGATGCAACCATGGAGGAGGGTCAGAGTGATGTGGCCACAAACGAAGAAACGTCCAGAGCCACCACAAGCTAAGAGAAACAAAGATCGGTTCTCCCCCGCAAATCCTCGAGGGAACATGACATAACTAGATTTTTTAACTTCTAGCCTCCAGAGAGATCTATTCTCTTAGAATAATAGAATACATTCCAGAGATTAAATTGCTATCATCCATAACTGTGAGAGAATACATTTCTATCGCTTTAAGCCACCAGGTTTGTGATAATTTGTTACAATAACCTCAGGAAAGTAATACAGATTTCAGAACTGGGAGTAGGTTGTTGTAACTCAAGTAACTAAAAATTCAGAAGTGGCTTTGAATTTGGGTAGTGGGTGGAGGCTGTAAGAAGTTTAAGGTGCATGTGGAAACAGGCCTCGTTTGCCTTGGATAGACCGTGGAAACATGGATGTCACGGCCTTTGCCAGTGAGGACTCAGAGGGGGAATGAGAGCATATCAGCACACGGAGAAAGCACAATCCTGGTCACATACAAACAGCACACTTAGCTGAAGTCCGTCCTGCAGTGTGTGGAACATAGGACTTTGCAGCAACAACCTGGAATAGCTAACTGAGGAGATTTCCAAGCAAACCATTAAAGACATGGTATGATCCCTTTTTTTGCTACTTTTAATAAAATACAAAAGGAAAGAGATAAATTGAGGCATGAACCAGCACTTGATGATTTAGGCAATTCTCAGCATATCTGGAGTGCAAAATATGCCTCAAGAGGATTTCTCTGCTTCCACTCTCTCTAAGAACCCTTTCACTAGCCTGTGAATAAGCCTGTGCCAGCCTACTGGAGGATCAGAGAGCCCATGAAGGAAGGAAGCTCATTTGTCCATGCCAAGGTGTTTCTCTGGCCGTTTCAAACCAGCAGGCACTCAAATACCTGAGGAAGTTCAACAGCAGAGTTACCTAGTAAATCTTCCGGGCAATCAAAGTTCATGGGTGAATACAACCAAGACACAAACTCTGGAATAAATAATAAACCCTTATTATTTTACAGTCCTAACTTTTGGGATGGTTTGCTAAGCAGCAGTTTCTTTTTTTTTTTTTAAGATTTATTTATGTATTCGAAAGTCAGAGTTTACACAGAGAGAGGAGAAGCAGAGAGAGAGAGAGAGAGAGAGAGAGATCATCCATCCAATGATTCACTCCCCAATTGGCTGCAACGGACGGAGCTACATCAATCCGAAGCCAGGAGCCAGGAGCTTCCTCTGGGTCTCCCACATGGGTGCAGGGGCCCAAGCACTTGGGCCATCTTCTGCTGCTTTCCCAGGCCATAGCAGAGAGCTGGATAGGAAGTGAAGCAGCTGGGTCTCAAACCAGTGCCGGTATGGGATGCTGGTGCTTCAGGCCAGGGCGTTAACCACAGCTCCGGGCCCACAGCAGTTTCTAATTAATGCAATTTGCAAGATGACAGTTTCTGCATGTTATTGAGGAAGGCATTAATTTCCGATGTGATCAAATCAAAGTATCTGGGAAAGCCTATGGTTAGGTATGGATCCAATATTCCCATTTAGGAAGGTTTCATAAAAATCTGTAACTTAGATGAACTATGAAAGCAAGAGAATTTGCCTTGGAGCTGTGTTTGTCAAGCAAGCTCACTATTTTTGTTTTATTTTACTTGTCTGGGATGGGAATCAGGAACAGGTTTCCTGAACAGTGACACTTTGAACTTTGAAAGTTAAGGAATGAGTTGGTTCAGTTAAGAGAGGGAGAAGAGTGAGGCATAGTGGGTAGAACTTCCACCTGCTGTGCTGGCATCCCATATGGGTGCTGGTTCAAGTCCCAGCTGCCCCACTTCTGATCCAGCTCTCTGCTACAGCCCGAAAAGGTAGTAGAAGATGGCCCAAGTCCTTGGGGCCCCTGCACCGGCATGGAAGACCTGGAAAAAGCTCCTGGCTGCTGGCTTCAGATTGGCCCAGCTCTGGCCACTGCTGCCATTTGGGGGAGTGAACCAGCAGATGGAAGACTTTCTCTTTTTCCTCTCTCTCTGCCTCTATGTAACTCTGTCTTTCAAATAAATGAATAAATCTTTAAAGAAGAGAGGAAAGAGAGTGAGAGAGAGAACTGGAGAAAAGGCTTTCCAGGCAGAAGCTTCAGCTTGAGCAAGAGCCTAGAGGCTTCTGCTTCTGCTTGGTATATTTTTAAAAAATAAGCAAATGTCCATGTTCCCCTAAGTGCTTTGCTTCATTACCACCTTTAAAACAACACCCAAGATGCCTACTATGCCAGCTGCCAGACCCCCCTCTTTTCCTCTCCCCTTCCTTTAACCTACAAAAACACTGCCCACTGATGAGTTCTCTCATTTTGCAGAGGAAATTGGGTGTGCAAATCCTGAGATTAGACAAACACCCCTCATTAAAAGTTGTAATCCACTGGCCCTCCATGTTGACACCTTAATTCTGAACTCTTAACAGCCTGAGTATGCTCATTGGCCCCAAACAATTCCACCTTCAACTCTTTCCCAGTTCCCTCCCCATCTTGTGTGAGTTCCTAGCAGAAAATGACACAGTCTTCCAGATGGGGTAACGTGGGCCTTCCCTTACTCGCAGTGATAATAATGTTTTCTCAGTTTTATTACCGTCTCTTGAGAGTGGGACTTATTTGCATATTCCCTAACACTTAATTAACGATGTCACCTTCCCAGTGCCTTGAAAACAGTTTGCATTTTTTCCTTCCTCCCCGGGCAGACCTCCAACAGTTACCTCCCACATTTTCTGCTGCAGTCCTTTTTATTACTTTAATGACAAATAATTGGACAGATTCTGAGTAATGAGGGTGAGAGCCAAAGGACTGTTGCAAGGGAGACGCTGCGTGTTACAAGACACTTTTAGTGGTCTCTAAATCAGACAGACAAGTAGAGTAATGATCATCTTGCCGTAATGAGACACAATTAAGAATCACTGCGGCAAATGACAGAGCAGTTCATTGAACAGTAACCTCCTTCTTCACGTTTTCATCTCTTTTTTTTTTCCAAAGGAGATCGAAGCTTAATTATAGCACCACCATTTGCAGTGCTAGCCTTAAGATTATGTCAGCACTTTAAATATAAATCTCGTATTTTCAAGAGTTTATCACTTAAACATAAAAACTGGCTCCATTCTAAAATTTAGGGTGTCAGATCTTGACCTGAGAAAGTAAAACATATAGGTCTTACAGGTGCTGTATTTCTGTCTGATCCTTGAATATTATGTTTACATTTAACAGATTAGAGTGTGTGTGTTTGCATATTTCTAAGGAAAAACCCTTCATCCGGTGTTTCTCAAACTTTAGGACATCACACAGGGCTTATCAGATTGTTGTGTCCCAACCCGAGTTGCTGGTCGAGCAGGTTGGAATAGGGCTGAGCTGCTACTGTAAAAAGTTCCCAGATGCACCACTGCTCGTCCAGGTACCAGGTTCTGACCACCCCTCTGTTAACCTTTATCATAACTAGGGACAAAAGCAAAACTCCAAACCACCAAACCAACAATCTTGGCCTTTTATTTAAATAGCAGTTCCAAAGTCATGCAGTGAATAGTGTCCCTTTCAGAAACTTTCCTTGTGGTCCCTCTCCACTATAGATATCGGCTATTCTGTTCCAGTCACTTCTCTAAAAAGATACTACTCGGCCATAAACAAGAATGAAATTCTGTCTTTTGCAACAAAATGGATGCAACTGGAGACGTTTTTGCTTAGTGAAATAAACCAGACCCCCAAAAATGAATATCATATGTTTTCTCTGATTTGTAGTAGCTAACATACAGGGTACAAAAAGAAAACTTGATGTATATAAGCAAAATCGACATCTTGTGATCTGATTCTAATTTATAACCCTTGTCTATATTCCTGCAGAACAGTGGTCTTTCTACTTTTTACTTGTAGAACTTTTTATTTAGAGGTGCATTAAGCCTGTGATTATGAAGTAAATTGAAAGTATGTTTTCGCAAAGAAATGAAAAGAAAAAGAAAGGAAGGAGGAGGAAGATGGAAGGAAGGAGGAGGGAAGTATCAGTATATTCTCAGAATTATACCTATGAAGTCTGTTCTCTTTATATTGATAAATAAATCCACAAAAATTAAAAAGATAAATCAAACATCAAATGTATGCTTGATAATTCATTGTTGTTTAAAATGATATATTCTTTAAGGTTTTACTTTTGAAGCCTCTATTTTCTGTTTTCTAATTAACTGAAAGCCATTTGCAATGTTCTCATCATCCCTTTACAAGCGTCCTTCTTCAGTGTTACCTGTCTCTTCTGATATAGTGTGTTTGGAATGGCCAACAATTCCCCAATTATCATCATATAGACATGGTAATAGAACATAAGAAATGAACCCAAAGCTATGGAGGTTTTGTGTATTTCTTTCTGGTTGCTTATTTTACTAACCTATAATGCATATTTTATGATATTTAAAAAAGGATAGGTTCAATACCATTGTGTTTGATACCAATCCATTTGGGATTATTTCACAGCAATGTCTTTTGCTGTGGAATAAGGCCAGTTAAGGAAATTGGAGAATAATTTCTCTTTTTGAAAGATTTTATTTATTTATTTGAGATGGAGAGTTACAGAGAGAGAGAGAGAGAGACAGACAGACAGACAGACAGAGAGAAAGGTCTTCCATCCACTGGTTAACTCCCCCAGTGGGCGCAATAGCCAGAGCAGGGCTGATCCACAGCTAGGTGCTAGGAGCTTTTTATGGGACTCCCACACAGGTGCAGGGGCCCAAGCACTTGGGCCATCCTCTACTGCTTTCCCGGTCCATTACAGAGAGCTGGATCAGAAGTGGAACAGCTGGGACATGAACTGGTGCCCATAGAGGATGTCAGTGCTGCAGGTAGAGGCTTAGCTTACTATACCACAGTGCAGGCCCCAATAATTCATCATTTGTATACCAAATTCTTTTAAATAAATGTGAGATAATACATATGTAATAACAAAGTCATGTCCATCTTCATATATTAGAAACTACATTGCAATTCAAATGTATTATATACTTACTTAATATGCAATATAAAATAAACTTTGGAATATAGAAAAATTTGGTAGTGACCCTGTGTCTGTGGAAACACATCTGTGAGAGAATGACAGTACCTTTTTTACTATTTACTGAATTTACTGAAAACAAATTTTCTAGCAGTGTAGAGATACAGCCTAAAGACAAGTTAGTGAATCGAAGCATCTGAGTAGTAGTAAAATGGTTTTATTGACAAGCAGCATTCATGAGATACAGATGCTCAAAGGTAAACATATGGAGAACTCTGTGGCTGAGTCATAAGTAGGAGTACGGTAGACCTTGACAATAATCTCCGTGATTACAGGACTCAGGGTTGGCTGAGTTATGGTGTGGCAGTAAATCAATTAAACAAACTCAATGCATCATAGTTTATTATCCGTTTGTGTAGACTCCATTGTGGGGCCAGGTGACTCGCCAGGGTAATGCTCCTCCATTTAGGAACTCAGTGACACAGGCTGCATGGACCTTTGTTCCCACCATCTCAACTAGGTCCTCCTGTCACCTGCGCAGGGGAGAATTCTGCATGATGTCCACTGGCAAGTCAAGCTTCAGCCCTGGAATGCCACACATCACTGACAGCCCATTGGCCTAGAATTTGTCACATAGCTCTTTCCATTTCCAAGGCTACATGGAAAATTCTCCCATAGATCCAAATCAGGGAACCTGATAAATAACAAGCAAGCACTAGAAGTCTCTATCACCATAGTTAAAAAATTTTCTGTTATCAATAATCCACACAAAATCACCATTACTATCCATCTCAGCTTTCTAATTGTGTAGTATGAATTTATATGTTGTAGCTGGTTAATTGTCTTAACTCTCCACTTTTATCATTGAAACATACACTAAGGCCTTCATCATGCTGAATATATGTGATTTACATAGTACTTTTATGTAAGAGTATATTATCTCAATTAATATAATCCTGCAACAATGTTTACAGAAATATATCCTTGCTTCTCTCAGGAATATACTCTGTGGTTTAGGGACTTCCTCAATTTTTCCTACTTATGTAAATGCTGAAAATATATCCAAAAATTGGATTCCTCTGGCCAAGTCTTATATTCATTACACTGCACCACATTATTCTCTTTTGGTGAAACTCTTTGTGATTATCCATCTCAAATAAGAAAGTTACAATTACCTTCATTCCCTCAAACAAAGCACATTGTGGGTGTGCCTTAGCATTCCGGACTCAGTGCAGAGCATCTATGAGGTCTGGGGTTGCTTTGTCATAAAGTTGCTGCAGAAATCATTAGTCTATTATTTCCTTAAAAGTCTAAAATGCACTCTGATTCTATTCCATTTTATTTGATCCTTACATGTGCTTTTAAAATTTCACGTTATTGGCCACTACATTAATTTTATTAAATATCTGTAATTACAGGGTTTTGGCTAATGCAGTTCTGATGCTTGCCATTTGTACTCCTTTACCAGTAAATTGAGATCTGTCAAATTTTATGGTGTCATTTTATAGTTCCTCTTACCCCAGAACTTTAATGCGTTTTACATTAGCATTAGAAGAAACTAAACTCTTTCAAATTAGGTATTTGCCTTCTTACATGGGGAAGAAATGAAGCCCACTGGGAGCCATATTATGGCTTCTCCAGACCACTTATTCTCCTCATGGCTCTGTGGTGAATGTAGCGACAGTCTGAATTGATTTTCCCATAGCAAAGTGAACTATGAATGCAATGGTATACAAATGTCTGCACAATCCCATGTACAAGAAATACAACATTTTAAATTGATGTTTGACCTAAACCAAATTTCATACTTGAGTGATAAAATTTGGTTCAAAGTAGCCTCCCTACTTAGGGAACTGTATCCTAACTGGTTAGGTTATAAACTAACCTAGAGATTTACACTTGTAACCCAGCAATTGAGTCTCAGCCAATCATGACAGCAGAATTACCAGCCAACCAGAGGCTGAAAGTTGCCAAAACATGACCATACACAGCAAAAGCAAACTTCAGCCAATCAGGATGTCTCTGTATATCACTTCCTTTTCTCTAGCTATAAATATAACCTGCACATGTGGGATAGGGCACTAAGAACAATTTTCTGTTCTAAAACCTTTTTCTTGTCAAAGTAAACTTTGTCAATTTAAACTGGTCTCAGTTTGTCTTTTAACACTTTCTTCTCTCTAACTAACCCAAACTAAATCTCTCGTACAAACTCCTTTGCTACAGAAGGGAAGAAACTCAAGTTCATTGTATTTAGGGTACCTACTTTAGCAGGTGCTCTCCAAGCTTCCACCCTTCGCATTCATCATTCCTGTGCCAATAGTGTCTTGCTGGGATGACTGCAACTCTTACCCTGAGGGCCTTTCTCTCCCACTCACAGAGCAAAATGGAATTACAGAATGTCCCTCAATAAAGTATGCATGGGAGTTGGAGAACAACACTATGGCTCCCTGTCCTCTCCCAGTGGGAAATTCAGAGATATCTTCCACAGTCTTTCCATAAGTCTGTCTTGGGATTGGGTCAGGGTTGCCAAAGTAGTAACCTATTCCTTAATACATATGTATCATTTTTCTCCTCTTCCCTGTTTTATTTCCCCACTCCTCTATGAGAGAGTC
The DNA here is from genome assembly GCF_033115175.1 of Lepus europaeus. Classification (NCBI taxonomy): domain Eukaryota; kingdom Metazoa; phylum Chordata; class Mammalia; order Lagomorpha; family Leporidae; genus Lepus; species Lepus europaeus. The sequence goes on along the minus strand of NC_084838.1, from coordinate 89,895,521 downwards.
CTGCAATCACTACACAAACAAGCTTCTTATAGTCAAACCTTGTCTCAGAATGTTTTTTAGAGATTTATTTGTTTATTTGAAGGGCAGAGCTACAGAGAGAGAGGGAGAGATAAAGAAAGAGAAAGATACACACACACACACACAGGGGGAGAGAGAGAGAGAGAAAGAGAGAGAGAGAGAGAGATCTTCCATCAGCTGGTTCACTCCCCAGATGTCTGCAATGGCTAGTGCTGGGCCAGGCCAGGCCAAAGCCAGGAGCCAAGAGCTTCATCCAGGACTGCCATGTGGGTTCAGGGATCCAAGCAGTTGAATCCCATATGGGATGCTGGTATTGCAGGTGGTGGCTTTACCTGCTACACTACAATGCTGGCCCCTCAGAATCTTTTTATGGGTTTCTAGTCTAAGACACTCATGCTCCTAATATCCCCAGTGCTGCATCTGAATTTCTCTGGATCTCGGAGTGCCAAGGCACAAATGGAGGGGTCTATTATGTGAGACTGATTCCAAAGTAGGTAGAATCCATGGTTCTGGAAATCAACAGGTGGACACTAGAGGTGGTCCTGCTCTTTATTACACCCACCTTCTTGGGGGAATTTATGCTTCTCATCCCACAGCTTCAGATTGTTAAGCCTGATGGTCCCCATTCTCAGATGGGGAGACACCTTATCATTAGAGAACACAAAGTCTTGCTTGATTTATTGTTAAGGCACCTGCCTGATGACTCTGAGCTCCTTGTATTAAGAAAGAAGTAATCACAAAAAAGGAATGAACTGTCTCTGATCATCATAAATAGTAGAAATGCTCCTAAATCATGGAGAAGAGGAAATATGTCTGGTAATATGAGAGCATCATTTGGTACTCTTTTAACTTGCTCACTTTTAACTGTAAGTGGGCAAGTACAAAAACCATGACCTTCCAAAGGCTTGTGACCCATTAGTGGTGAGATCTGAACCGCTCCACTGGAAAGTCACTCAGAACAGCAGATGAATGAGATCAGGTAGGAATGGGTGACAGAGGATGGAAATGACATCTATTATGGTGTAAGATCCAAGTGTGACAGCAAGTCCTGCAGTTTGACACACGAATCCTCCTAGTGAAAATTTGCCTGGGATTTTGACCATAGAATTCTGGAGTAACTGCCCCTGGAGCCTGGATGAAGGGTATGGAATTTGAGAAACAAATGAGTCTGAGTTCAGATGGTGTTAGACATTGTTTTGATGCCACACCTAAATGCCCTTCAACAGGCTGCTGAGCATGTGGGTTGTAACAGCTCCCAGACAGCTTTCTACTCTGCAGGAACCGATTTTGTTTGACAAGGTTCTAAGTATCATGCTCTGTCCCAAAGAGGGCCATAGCCAATGGCTGAATGACAGGAGAGTACAAAAGGTCAGCCCTTGCCTCAGGGAAATACAACTCTGTGGTACAATTTTTGCTCCAGAGTCCTTATGAATGACAGACAACATCCTTGTTCAGTTCTTACCCCTTCTTTATCCAGTTTCACTCCCTCCTTTAAAGGATATATCATCAAGAACACTCCCTCAATGTATGGCCTGCATTCTTGTCCCAGGATAGGCTTCAGGAAAATCTAATATAATACACTCAATTATATAAGGCAGATTCTTCACTGAGATGCACATAGTTTTGCATTGGAAACAAATCTCTTCCCCACTTTCTAAAAAGACAAGATGGTCTAAGGATATGGTTTACAAGGTTTCATTCATGTAATGTTTTATAATCTGTGGTATTCAAGGTCACAATTGAGAAGTCTTATTTCTTGGCTAACTATAGCTCTGCAACATGAAACTTTAGACAACATAGCGTTCCAGAATAATGTTGCATAATAGATGTGGCCTTCAGATCATAGTTGGTTATAGACAGTAATTGGAAGTAGAGACTATAGATTACTCTGTGATGATTAAGACATAGGAATACAAGAGCAAGTGCTTGGCGCAATGGTTAAGGTGCTGATTGTGGTACCTATGTCCCACATTAGAGTGCCTAGGTTTGAGTCCCAGTTCTACACCTGATTCCAGCTTGCTACTATTGTACTCTCTTGGAGGCTGTAGGAGTAGCTCAAGCATTTGGGCCCATACCACCCTCATGGGAGACCTAGATTGAATTCCTGGCTCTGTTTTGGCCTATCCCAGCTCGTGTTGTTGCAGGTATTTGGGATGTGACCCAATGGATGGCAGATCTCTGTTTGCCTGTCCTGCCTTACCCTAATACCAACCCCAAGACAGTACAATATAGAGACCACACACCATAATAACCAATTCTGAACTTAGGTACAAAAATCCTTACCAAAATACTAGTAAACTGAGTCAAACAATATACAAAATAATTGTATACCATGGCCAATTGGATTTACTCCAGGTAAGCAAGACTGCTCATCATTTAAAACTTAATCAGCATAATAGACTATATCAACAAGCTAATCAAGAAAATGCATTTGGTCACATCAATTAAGACAAAAAATCTACAAAATTGAACATACATTAATGACAAAATCAGCAAATTAAGAATGGGGTAATTACCTTGCCTTGATAAGCAGCATGCACCAAAAAAACCCCTAAGACTCATATTATACTTAATAGTGACTGAATACTTTCTCCCTAAGATTAAGTATAAGTCAAGGGTGTCCATTCCTACCACTCTTATTCAGAATAGTGTTGGAAGTCCTAGCTATTAAAATGAGTCAATTAAATGCAGTAAAAGACATATATTGGAATAGAAGAGATAAAGTTGTTTCACTTGCATATGACATAATGATTGTCTACACACAAAATTCCCACAGAATCTATAAAAGAACACCAAGAACTAAAAAGTTCATCCATATCACAATAACATCACAAAAACAAGTGATGATTTTTATAGTTAAAAAATGAACAAGAAATAAAAAGCACAGTACCATTTACAATTACTTCAAAGAAAATAAAATGGTCATGTACTTAACTATATATATAGATAGGTAGATTATGTATGTTGGCAATTATAAAATGCTTTAATTTCTTTCATCAGCATTTTATAAGTGGAGAGATATGCAGTGTTTATGAATTGGAAGACTTAAACTAGTAAAGATGTCAATTTTTCCCAAACTGACCTATCAGTTTGATGCAATTCCTATCAAAATCCTCCAAAAAATGTTTCTATGGACATAAACAAGAGTATACTAAAATTCATATAGGAAGGCACAAGCCCTAAACTAGCAAAAATAGCCTTTACAATGAATAATAAAGTTAGGGGAGTTGCTCATCACATATTAAGTCTACTCAACAGCTGTAGCAATCAAAACAGTATTACGCTGACAGAGGGAGAGACCCACGGATGTAAGAGACAGAATAGTACACCTTGAAATAGATCCACACAAATTTTCCTAACTGGTTTTGGTAAGGATTCAAAGTAATTTGCTAAAAGATGGCTTCTCTGTCAAATGGCACTAGAGCCACTGGACAATCCATATCTCCTAGCTCCTGTGAAAGAACCTTTAATGAAATTGCATGCTTTAAACAAAAATTAACTCAAAATGGATTTAACTGTAAAATATAAAATCTATAAAATGTTCAGAAAATACAACATAGTATAAAACTGGGAGATCTAGGAATATGTAAAGATTTCTAAGATGAAAAAAACATGGAGAAAGGGAAAAGTGAACAATTGATAAACTGGGCATTATTAATATTTAAAACTTTTTCCCTCCAAAAGCTTATATAAAAAGCAAATTATAGGGGCCGGGGCCATGGTGTAACAGATCAAGTGACTGCCTGTGGTGCCAGCATCCCATATGGGTGCCAGTTCGAGTCCTGGCTGTTCCACTTCTGATCCAGCTCTCTGCTATGGCGTGGGAAAGCAGTAGAAGATGGCCCAAGTCCTTGGACCTCTACATCTGTGTGGCAGATCCGGAAGAAGCTCCTGGCTCCTGGCTTCAGATCAGCCCAGCTCCAGCCATTGCGGCCACCTGGGGAGTTGAACCAGTGGATGAAAGACCTTTCTCTCTGCCTCTGCCTCTGCCTCTTTGTAACTCTGCCTTTCAAATAAATAAATAAATCTTTTTTTTTTTAAAAAAGCAAATTATAGATTGGGATAAAATGTTTGTAAACCACATACCCAAGAAGAGATTAATATATGGAAAATGTAAAGAACCCTCAAAACTCAGCAACTGAGGCAGGCATATGGCTCAGTGGTTAGGATGCCACTTGGCACACCTGTATCCCCTATCAGAGTGCCTAGGTTTAAGTCCTGGCTTCACTTGGAATTCCAACTTCCTGCACTCTGGTGATGGCTCAGGTACTTTTGTTTGGGAAGGAAGGTAAGAAGTTTGTTCAAATGCACCATGAGGGATATACTTGTGATGATATAACTGTTTAATATCTTGATGATGGTCATGGATACACAAACCTACACATGCGATGAAATTATATAGAACTAAAGACACACACACACACATACACACACACCACTGTGTATAAAACTAGGGAAATTTGAATAAGATAACTCAATTTTCAATATCCTGGTGGTGATATTTTACTATAGTTTCACAAATGGCTGTGGTGAGGGGAACTAGAAAAATATGCTTAGAGTTTCTTTGTGTTATTTCTTAGCATTGCATGTGAACTATAATTATCTGTAAACATTTCAATTAAAAAACAACTTTTTGGAGCCAGCATTGTGACTCAAAGGGTTATGCCACTGGCTGCAATGCCATCATCCCATAAGTGTGCTAGTTTGAGTTCTGCCTGCTCCACTTCCTGCTAAATGCTTGGGAAAGCGATGGAAGATGGCCCAAGTGCTGGGGCCCTATACCCACATGGAGACTTGAAAGAAGCTCTTGGCTTCAGCCTGGCCCAGCCCTGGCTGTTGTGTCATATGGGGAGAGAACTAGCACATGGAAGACTTCTCTCTCCCTCTCTCTGTAATTCTATCCTTCAAATAAATCAATAAATCTTAAAAAAAACCCATACTTTTTGAACAAAATACAATTGATATTCTTAGAAAGTCAAAATGGTGTGTCATGATCTTGCTATGAGCAAAAAGAGGAGACATGGGTAATTCCTGGAAATTATAAACATGACTGCCATAACAAATTTAAATAAAATTTGGAAGATTCCGCAATGTGGAGCAAAAAGAAAAGGAAAGAAGATACTGAAGGAGGTTGGGGGAAGATCTAGAACGTCAGTCCAGGAGTTCAAATATCCATATATCATGTTATCCAGAGAGAGAGAGAGAAAGCAGAGAATGTAGAGGAGGAAAATATTAAAGAAATAACAGGAAAAAAATTCAGGACTAAGGAGAGCTAGAAATCTTTGTAATAAGAGTCAGCAAACACTAATCAGGATGCATTAAATCACACACACACACACACACACAAATTCTGAACAAAGCAAAACCAGTCTAGGACATATACTCCAGCACCCAAAAGGGGGGACTCCTTATGAATCCAATAAGAGGAAATCATAAGAGAATACAGGTGACATGTTTGCAAAACAATGATTCCAAATCAGAATATGAGGTTAGTGGGGTCCAAGTAAAATGTCTTCAAAGATGAGGATGCACACCAAATAAAAGCATTCAAAGAGCTGGGAAAACACTGGGTGCACCATAAAGGGATATAATTTATTTTTTTAAAGTCAATAAGAAATCAGGAAAAATTCTGTGAGTCAAAACAAACCAAAATATAGAATTATTTGAATTTATATACAGGTCAATAAAGGAGAAATTTCACCAGTGACTTTGATTTTGATTACAGGATTTGATTATAGGAACACTGTGGCACAAACAACAGCAGGGGTGTGACACAGAAACTGCAAACAAAGAAAAGGAATTGTGGCAGGAACCTTGACTTCACAAGGAACTCTATTTCTAGGGTTATAATCTTGTTGAGATATCTAGTGCTTGTAACTTATATAAACAACCTGTGGTGAAAGCAACAGTTAAAACTAAATGCTTGAAATAGATTGGGAGGGAAAGGGAAGGAGAAGGGCACTTAAGACACTTCTTTTACAAATGTAGGATTCAAGAAGTATTTCCAAATGTGTAGGAAACACATAATGAGGGACTCTGGATTTCATTTGTAGTTGCCGAAGCAACTATTCCAGGCACTCGATGATATAACTATCAGAAGTTGAGAGAAGGGGAAATGGGTGTGGGGGGCGACAGCAAAGAGCATCATTTTTAAGGGTATCAGGAAGTGAAACTAATCATAACTCAAGTTTGTATGCCAAGAATTAGTGCTAAAATATTCTTCAGATCCATGTCTAATGCTCAGAAGCGCTAGACACATAAATAGTTAACCATGACTGTCCTTGGAGAGTGGAGCCGCAAGTGGTGAGCTGACAGACTTTCACTTTATTTTGTAAGGCGGTCTATTCTATTTGATTTTCTGCTACATGCATACATTACATTGATCAAGACAAAAATTTTTATACAAAATTCACTGGCTGTAACCCCATGGGAGACCCCAGCCCACTGTCATTCTGCAAGGGAATATAAAGGTATACGAGGGGCACACACTTAGGAAACATCTGCTGTGACAGTGAAATGCTGAGGAGGGAACAATAAAAGCCACCCGTGAGAACTGCAACCCAAACACCACATGTGGAAACATCTGTGTTAATTCTGATAAATGCTGCCTGTCCAGACCTGACCTCATTCATCACAGCAGAACACCTAAGTCCATCAGGAAAAAAAAATCCTTGCTTTTGACATATCAATTCCATTATATCAGTATAAGTCCACACATACACTGTACGATAGAAATTAGAGATCACTGGAATAATTTTGGTGTGGTTGCTTTGTCCTAAAGCACTTTACACTTATAATGGCTGGTTATTCTTTGTACGCATGCTTGTCAACCCCCCTATGGGAGACCAGTAAAAGAAATGCTCTCTACTCTGATGCACAAACACGTTGAATTAGATTTCTAGAACCGATTGTATTGTTTTTTGTCCATCGTGTTACAGACATACCTCCAAATTACATTTGTTGTTATTCCCTTCAACTCCTTCACATCTTGTGAAAAACTGAGAGAGCACAGCCTGTCAGATCTCGACAGTCTCTTTGATGGCCTGTTCATGGAGCTGGGGTCCTCAGAGTCACCTGCTGGCACTTGGGGAGCAGACCCCTTCTGGGCCCCGGGTCAGCTGGGCTCCTTGATTTAAGGCAACCTGAGGGAAGCACGGTAGGTGGAGCTCAGGTGCTGCGATTGCACCCTGCCTTCTGCAGAGAAGTGCAGCTGCTTTTAGCCAAAGAGTCCCCTTGCCTTCATTCTACTCTTTGCATGCAGAAAACTTGCCTGGGAGCTGAAAATCACATGGAAGTGAATAATTAGTGGCAGGGGGGTGGGGGTGTTTCTTTGACAGGGCTCTGGCTCATTCTATCAGAGGACAGGGCCAAAGGGCCAAGGGCTCCCTTGGAAGCTGCTCTTGGCAAAGGGTTTCTGATGAGATTTACCAGTGTACCCTCCTCTTTCTCAGGAATAGAACGTTAGACAGTGTTTTGATTAAGCTGGGAAGTCACACATTTGCAAGTCTTGTGTCTTTCAGAGCTCCTTTTAAGTGCATGAGCTATGAAATCAAATTTTGGCTCAAGCACTTAAAAGTTTTGTAAATTTGTATGGCTGCCTTAACTTCTGTATGTATCCCTCACCACATCTGTTGATGAATGATAACAATACCCATCCTAAGGGATTATGGCAAGTACACAAGATAACCTGTGTTTGTAACTACTCAATGTTAGTGAATAATAATAAATGGCTCTCATTGGGTTTTCCACACAATTTATACTAGGCAGGTAGGGTGAGGAGAATGGGAGGATGGTGAGGAAGTAACTATATTAAAAACCCTTGGGCTTTCTTTTCTGGACTTTCCCATATAGGGTACTTTCCATAGTCAATCATGCACATCACCTCAAGGAAAATTAGAGTGGCAGGACCTTTAAGAGAAAACAAAGCAGTTAATGTCTTGTGTTGGGTTTCCAAATTTGGGGTACCAGCCTCAGAAACTGACAAACAGACTTTGATGGCCAAATTTGTTTCATTTGCAAAAGCTGATTTTGTGGAGAAAAAAAAAATTCTTAAGAATCTAAGCATAAGGCTCTATCAGAAGCAAGAAGTCAAGTTTATACTACAATAGCAGATTGCAGAAGAAAGCTGGAGAGGTGGAAAATGTCCACTCCATTATGCCTGGGCAGGATTAAGGTAGCCGTATAAGTTAGGGTCCAAATGGATCCTTCTCGACAGGGAAAGAGAGCATTATTAATCATGGGCTGGAATCAAATGAGTAGGCCAGAACTGACTGGGCAGATAAGGGAATGAGGCTACCCAACCAAGGAGTATTGGGCTGTGAAAGGAAATGCACAGGGGAGAGAAAATAGATGTCCAACACCATCTTTTGCCAGTACCAGTGAGCTATGGGGGACCAGAGAGGAGCCACAGCACATCCATCAACCCTAGAGTAAGCCCCACCTGTCATCTGCTTGATGAGCCATGTGGTCCTCTGGGGGGAGCCCTCCACTCGTATCTGCCAGCACATCGCCTTTGTGTCACCAGCAGAAGTGATGACCATTCCTTCCAGAGACTTTTCTGAGCCACATTAAAAGTTCCCTACCTGGACACTGTCTTTGTCAATGACTAAGTATATTCAGAAGTCTCCTGGGACTAAGAGCAGAGAGACATATGGATAATGGAGTCTCCAGCATCCACACTTGGATGGAATTAGACCATGTTGGAACCCATCTCTTGTTACAACAAATGTTAGCTGAATTTCTTCAGCAGTAGCTGATGAGACAAGTTGGGAGGTGGGGAGACACCAGCTTAAAGGCAGGCAGGCTTTGAGATTTACCAGGAAAATATTAATGCAGACCTTCCGCAGCCTACAAGAGTAATAATATGGCTTACCTCAAAAATGAGTTTATCTTGCAGCTTGAAATAGATAAATGAAAACAGACACATGAAAATAATCACAGTGGGCTTTCAAGTTATGGATAAGGGCTTCCCAGAGGTTAATTTTCCTCAGTAATTTACCTTTCCTCATAATTTCCCAGAGATAAACATAAAAGTTGCATGTTGATGGCTTTACTTTGGTGTCGGTATTGTTGGGTATTATTTGACCTTAAGGATATTTCTTATTGAGTCTAGCCTTTTAATATTCATAAACATACACTCCGGTAACTACCAAAAATATTTTGCAAAATATTTCCTAGGTTGAATTATGTATTTATACATAAAGCACCAGCAAACATCCTTATGGCCATAACTTTTGGGTGTTTTCAAACCAGATTATAGTAAGACAATGTATTTTATTCAGCAGATTTGTTTTAATCTAATTATGTAGGTGAATAAAAATTACTGCATGGTGGTGCATCTAATGTAAGTTATCTATTATTCACACCACATTTACTTTTAATATTCATGCAGATTCCCTTTGACATAACCTACTGTGTCACAGTTAATCCAATAAAGATAAAATATAGCTCAGCAAAACACCAGTCGATTCCAGCTTTCTGGTAATTATTAAAGACGATTTCACACTGGTTCCTTCAATCAATGTATTTCCCCTTGGATATGATGGCACTCCTCTTTGAAGCTTTCAATCCTCCCAATGGATTCAGAGGAACACTCGGGCCCCTTTTCAGTCTCTGGGTCTCAGAGGTAGTTCAAAGAGCACAACAAGGCTTCACAGGTTTATCCTCAAAGGCTGACACTGTCTGTTTGATGTATGGTGACTTAAAAAGTCATCTCTGGCAAAGCATGTGTTTGCTACCAGTCTATCGAATCAGCCATTTATCAACTTATCTGTATTCACTCAGTGCACCTGCTAACCGCTCAAAGGAGAACACACACTGTCTCCTGCTGGACTGACTATTGATTTGATTCCCTCCTCTAATTTCATATTGTTTTGCTGCCCTGTGGATGAAGCAACTCCTTTACTGGATGAAATGAACATGGGATCCATGAACTGATGGCCTTTGGTTGTTGTGTTCAAGAGCCCAGAGGGCGAGAGACTCTTCACAGATTGAGGACAGCTGGGCTGACAGAGTGACTCCAAGTATTTCTGTCCCAGCATGCCTTGCTATTCACTTTTATCCACATGGCAGGCATCTCATTGTATGGACACTGTTAGGAAATTGCAGGGAGATCACTAGAAATTCCCAAGCTCATCATGAGACGCTGGTACTTTCCAACCTATACCAATGCATGCAAATAGGACTCTGAATTAAAGAAGCAATATACCGAATCCCTCTCAGTCTAACCTTGTCACTTTAACCATCTGTATATGCCAAGCAAAATTTCCTTCATTCTTTGTACTACTGAACACATGATTGTAGCTGAGATTTTTTTCTTTTACACTCCTCTGTCATTATCTGTTTTTAATTAAAGTAAAATAGGTTGCCTCACTGCATCATGAAAATTATTATCATTTCTGAAGGCTTTCCTCATTAATTTAACCTCTGATATAGTCATATAATTTGATTAATATTATAGGTAATGCTTTAACTATAGAAAAGGCTATTTTGATGGAGTCTTACAGAAAAGGACAAAGTCAAGGTCAATACTTTTTCTGTGCAACATTGAATATTTTAAGTAGATCAGTTTGTAGTTTGGGATGGCAAGGATTCTACTACAGCAGAATAAATTGTAATATGAAGTTTATATAAAAGAGATTATTGTTTGTTTTTGGTTCCCTTCCTACTTTTACAACAAATTATCCATCACCACCCTCACCCACTTTCTCAGTTTACGTTGTTGAAATTCACCAGAATTCTATCCACAATACCTTTTGCTTCTTGCTTTGCACATAATACAGTCTCCAGATAGATTCAGTACTAGCTTTCATCATGATCTACATGCAAGAAACTCCAGCCCCATCTCTAGCCCCTATTTCTTTACAGAAGACCAACCACTATTTCTAGCTTTCTGATAAATGTTTTCACTTTCGTAGGTGGTACACATCCTAATCTCGCCATACTCAATATTGAACTCATTACCTTCATTCCTAGTCCCTCCTGAATTCTTTGTCACAAGCATTGCTAGGTATCAAGTCTTTCATCACTATAGTCAACACTTCAGATATAATTAATGCCCAAGTAGTGTCCATTAGAACTTTCTCACATCTACTACTTTCTCTACCTCAGAACCCAGTCATCTTCAGATGGATTCAATAAACTCCAGTTTCCAACCCATCTTCTTACTGATGGCTACTATGGTGGGTACTAAGTTATAGTTAGATATGAGAAGAAAGTTCTGGTATCTATTGCACAGTAGGTTGAAGATACAATCTATTATATATATTTCTATAAATAAAAGCTAGAAGAAAGAATTTTAAATAATTTCAGCACAGAGAAATGATATATGTTTGAGGAAATGGATATGTGTGCTCTATTTTAAACATTGTAATATGTATACATATGTATGTGTGTATATTGAAATATCACATAGTACCACATAAATATGTATTATTTGTATGTATTTGCTAAAAATAAAATTTCTAGAAAATGAGACGTAAGCATGAGATTCATCTATTTTTCTCCTACCTAACTTCTTTATTAAAAGGCAATGAAAAAATATAATCACTTGCTTAAATTGTTTTATTGCCTCTATTTGCCTTCTGGATAAAGTTCAAAATTGCTTAGCAATGTAAGGCAGCTGGCCTCAGCCAATTTAATCATTCAGTGAGTACTGGGTTCATTTTTGTGAACATTGGCAGTTTCAGTAGTTTCATTTTACACTATCATAATCTTCCTAACAAGAGGCATATCCCATTCAGATCAGTCTAAGGGTTGGTTTCATGACACAGCAGGTTAAGCCACTGCCTACCACATTGGCAGCCCATGTCAGAGCTCCAGTTCAAGTACTTGCTGCTCTGCTTCTGATCCAGTTCCCTGCTATGTGCCTGGAAAGGCAGCAGAGGGTGGCCCAAGTAATTGGGCCCCTGTCACTCATGTGGGATCTGGCTGGTACCAGTCTCCTGGCTTCAACCTGGCTCAGCCCCAGCCTTTGAGGTCATTTGGGGAATGAAGCAGTAGATGGAAGATCTCTTTCTCTCCCTGTCTCTCCTTCTCTCCCATTCTACCTTTCAAATAAATAAAAATGTATATCTTTTAAAAAAATAAGCAAATACGGTTCATCATTTATGTTACTATGGTTTTCATAAACTTTGAATAATCATCACATAGGTAGTATAACAGAAATGTTTGAGCTAGTCTTACTGCTAAGAGGCAGCCAGTTGTTATAAATAGGAATTTACACTTCAGGGGTGGTCATCTTGTATTGAATAAGAAAGACCACACTTGAGAGATAATAAGTATCAAAGGCATGCTTTTCATTCATAGTTCTTATCCACACTGCCACTCTAGTAAATCAGTATAATGAATGTCAGAAAAGATATTTCTATGGAGCACTGGTAACTTGTAGTGAGCATAATGGGTATAAGATATAGATTCTCAGTGGTAAAATTAATAGCATTTAGGGTATGTGCACTGGCTAAAATATTCAGAAGCACTTGAAAGGTCAGAGAGTTAGGACTTCAAATTTATAGAACAGGTTATATGAATGAACTTCTTGGGTCACCTTGCTAATAGATGTTTGTTTACTAAGTACCTGAGCCATTTTGCTAAGGCAAGTTTGTTTAATACATGTTGGTATGTATGGTAGCATATCGTCTTGGGCCTGGCCTGAGAGTATGGAGTAGTAACTGTCTTTCCATTACCTTAAGAATTTCAGCAGCTATCATTTTCCAAAAGCAAACAACTGAGTTGTTCGTGACTAAACTTGCTAATAACTGTTTCCAATAATTTATTAAAGTCTTACATGCATGTTTCATTTTTATTCATGTTCTTTCACCAATCTATTGATACCTCTGGGGAAAAAAATGTTCAGACATTGAAGTTGGGAGCCAAGAGTGGCATGCACTTTTGGCAATTCCCCAGGTGACAATAGCTATCATTTTCCAATTTGGTTTCCTGATGCACTTCTGCCTACTTAGACCCATCCCATTAGTCTCTATCTGTGGGGATATGAAGATTAACCTTGCTCAGTGTTATGTTAGAGATTTGAATTGGAGATCAATTTCCTTTAGGGAAGAGACTATCAATCAATGTCAACCTTTTATTTATGCAATACCCACTGTATGCACAGTATTGTTCTGTGTCCTTGGAGAATTATCAAAATTACATTGTAGACCATGATCTCCCAGAACTCATGATCTACAGGGGTACAGAAGATTGGGTATATTTAATTTCATTATCTGAAAATAATCTTCAGTGACAGCTGTCTATGGCTTCGCTGCTGAGGGCTCTAATTTGTGATGGATCTCATGCCCTTCATGTTTCTCTTTGATTTCATTCCATTCTGCCTCCTTCCCTTATTTTCTCTCTCCTTCCATCCTTTTCTTTCTTTACTGCCCATTTCTTCCTTCCTTTCATCCTCCCCCTTTCTCTTCCCATCTATCTTCCTTCAACCCTTTGCCTGCAACAATTTTTGCATTTCCCTGAAGATAAAGTGTTCAATCTACTGTTTTGTTTTCCTTCTCTTCATATTATGAAAGTGAAATGGCTTCATTTAAAATCAAGTGTTCTCTTTCACGATATGACTAGGGGCCCTGAATTTTGAGCATTTCCCCTGTCAGCCACGCTAAAGGCAACTAGCCCCTCTGCTGTCACTGACCCCTGGTAAATTTCCTGAGAGCCTAGATTTCTCTGAACCTTCTCACTCAAAGAAGTTTCTTGCCCTCATCTTGCTGTTGTAGGCTCTTAGGGTGTGACTCTTGTTCTGTTACATCCTGATTCTGTGGCACTGGGCAAGGTATCTAAACTCTCTCAATTCTAGTGTCTTTGTTCATAAACTACAGGCCAGGATGCTAATTTCACAATATATCGGATGTTGTCTTCAACTTCAGTTGTTGTCATCAGTTCTGCTTTAACCCTGTTCTTTCCATCAATTCTTGGTTTCTGATATTACTGGACCCCAGCTCTTCCACTTCGCTGCACTGGGATGCCCTGTCTATGCCTATCCACCAGGCATTAGACCCTGTGAATCCCCTGAGTTGCACCATCCCAGTTCCATTCAGAGCACCTGAGCTCTGGGATGCAGCCACCACAAAGGCTCCTGACTCCTTCCATCACCTGTGTTCTGCACTCCGGGACACCTGTATGCCAGGAGAATTCATTTTAATCAGAAAGGACCAATAATTTTTCCTGTTTTCTCTCAGCAGTTATGAGTTGATACAACACTCTCCTCAGGATAGAACTGGACTCCAGATTGATAACCACCGCTTGGGAAGAGTCAGAAACCCTAGTATTGATGTGCTTAAGGTTTTAGGTGCTGGAGTCAGAAAGATTGGGCTCAAGTCCTAGCTCTGTTGCTTCATAGCTGTGTTTAGAATGTGAGTTCTGGCCCTGCCTATTTAAAGATAGCAGCTTCTTGTAGGGAAATGAAGATGCTCTGGGAACTAAGAGACATAGATTCAAATCTGGCCTTTTAAAGAATGAACAATTTTGTTTAAAAAAAAAAAAGCCCTCACTTTCTGTTTCCGTTTCTTCATATTTAACACAAGGATAATGATGCACAGAGCACGGTGGTAAACGCTGATGAGGTGAGTTCTTTTCTGCTGCTAGGGATGCAGCAGAATGTCTCTTGCAGTCCCTAGCAGCCAAAAAATCTTGGAAGTGGATGATGACTACAAACACCATACCTTTGTGAGAAGTGCACGGCCACAGACGTTGTGGCTGATACTGTGGGTGAACAGTAAAGGAATTATGTGGTTTGAGTCACTGGTAGGAATGACCAACAGGGCTTCCCCACCAAGCAGTCTGTCTCGACTCATGTCGGATTTTGCCTGCTATAGAACAAAGACATTCCTATTATAGATCAAGGAGAACTGGGGACAGGACGTGTAAACTGATTTCAGGATGCATCACAGTTACCTAGCAAGGTATTCTCCACTTCTGAAAAAAAAAAAAAAAAGGTGGCGGGGGGAGTAGAGGCTGCTCCTAGACTTACTCCTGGGCCTTTCTACTCGGGGCCTGCAAGGGCTGGCAGAATCTGCAAATTCTCAGTATCTCTAAAGAAGGTCGGGAGCTTCTGCCTCTGAGTCTAGTCAAAAATAAGATCTTGCAAATGTTATTTTTAGCTTCAAGAGGGAGGCTCTCATATAAGACTAGTCAGTGCTTGCATGGATCAAAGAAGGAAACAAAGACGGTCTCTTTTTTGGCTTATTTTTCACTGTTGCTGGGGCTGTCTAGCTTTCTCTAGTTCTCACGGTCCCTCCTGGGACCACCTCTTCTTTTTTATAAAGCAACTGTCCAGCCAAACCAATAAACAGCAATAGCAATAAAGACCATCTATCTTTCAATTGCTTTTGTTCCAGTCTACTGTGTCATTTCCAAGTTCCAAGATCTTTACTCTTTGATTCTCCTCTGTGAGGGTCGTACCTCACAAACTTGTGCTCACTGCAGCAAGGTAGCAGAGTATGCCTGAGTGCCTCATGTTTGTAGATGGTCCCTATCGCCACTATTTCAATGTTAGGGGAGCTGGTTAGATGAAATTCCTTTCAAATATTTATCTCTTTGAAAGGCAGAGAGAGAGAGAGAGAGAGAGAGAGAGAAAGAAATCGTCCATCTGTTGGTTCACTCCCCAAATAGGAATAGCCAAGGCTGGACCAGGCTGAAGCCATGAGCTGGGAACTCCCTTCAGGTCTCCCACATGGGTGGCAGGGACCTAAGTACTGGGGCCATCTTCTGCTGCCTTCACAGGTGCAGTAGCAGGGACAGGAAACGGAACAGCTGGGACTCAAACCAGCATTCCCATATGGGATGTTGGCATCCCAAGAGACGATTTAACCTGCTTTGCTACAACATCCACCCCAACTTACCTTTTAACTCCATTTTTCAATAAACTTTTGATAGAACCTGCATTGATCTTAATATGAAAAAAAGAGTTGTAGTTATAAACTTAAACAAAATTTAAACATTGCAAAACACAGAGATGGTTTAAAGGTTGGTTGGGAATGAGTTTGTATTAGGAGTATATCTTGTCTCAATTTAGACTATTGGGATATTACAACTTGAAAATTGAGATTGGAGATCCAACTTCAAATACAAGTAAGAGGTGAGCACATAATCCAAGTGTGCCATATCAGGAGAGGGCAAACATTGGTAAGGGAAGATGGAAACACATTGCTGATGATCATCACTTTGCTGCTCAGTTTTGCTAGTTTATCAAAGGAAAATTAATCTCCATGTGAAATCCTTTGGAGTATTTGGAACTGATTAAACAAACAAAAAAACCACTATGTGAGCCAAGTGGCCACTGTGCTGTAATTGCTAATATAGTCAACATAAACTTTTAAATAGTTGTATTTTGGGGGCCAGCATTGTAGCATAGCTGGTAAAGCTGCCATCTGAAGTGCTGGCATCCTACATGGTTGCCAGTTCAATATTCTAGCAGCTCCACTTCTAATGCAGCTCCTTGTAAATGCACCTGGGAAAACAGTGGAAGATGGCTCAAATCCTTGGGCCCCTGTACCCATGTGGGAGACTCAGGAAGTTCTTGGCTCCTGGTCTAGCCTGACCCAGCTCCTGCCATTGCTGCCATTTGGGGAGTGAAACAGCAGATGGGGGAATCTCTTTCTCTCTCTCTTTCTCTCTCTCCCCCCTCTCTTTGTAACTCTGCCTTTCAAATAAAATTTTTTTAAAGTTGTATTTGTTTATTTTATTTGAAAAGGAGAGAGATCAAGACTTAAAAGCGGACACAGAGAGACCTCCTATCCACAGATTCATTTCCCAAATGCCCAGAACAGCCAGGGCTGGGTAAGGCTGAAGATAGGACCTGGGAGCACAGTCTGGGTCTTTCATATGCATGGTAGGGACATAACCACTTGTGCTATAAACTACTGCCTCCTAGGGCATGCATTAGCAAGAAACTGAAACTGGAGAACAAGATTAAAAACCAAGTACTCCAATATAGGATGCAGGTGTATCCCATAAGTATGAGCATATTAACTACTAAGTGAAATGGCTATTCTCACAAATATTTGCTTTAAGGGATCCTGGAACCAACACCCTCCAGATAAAGAGAGTTGACTGTCGATGGGACAACAAGTAACTGGTGTGACCCATCCTTGCTGAGTGTAGGTACACCAATGTCTCTAGCAGGAGTAGAGTTATATCTTATTGATAATGACACTTCTCACATCGTTGGGGTGCAAGAAACAAATGAAGATTGCTTCTGCCTTTTCTCAATAACTGTGGCTCTCAACCTGACCTGTATTTCAGAGTCATGTGGAAAGTTTTCAGAAGTTCTGATGCTTATGCAGCACTCCTGACCAACAAAATCAGAACCTTTGGCAGTGAAAGTAACTCAATAGCTCTTCTGATTATTTCACTGTGCAGTCAAGTTTGAGAACTAGTTCTCTGGCTACATGAAATATCATTCGTGGGTGGACCACACTGGCCTCTCTAGGCTCTTGTTGGAAATGCAGAATCTCAGGCCCCACCCCAGACCTGCAAAGTCTGAATCTGCATTTTTTTCAAGATCTCCAAATGATTCCTACCTGCATTAATGTTTGAGGAGCCCTGAGTAAGATCTACTGTTCTCACCTTTGGCTATGCATTAGTAATACATGTTGAGCTTCTAAGATACTGGTGTGCTGACTGCAGGGCAGTAAATTCAGTCATGACTTTGGGGGTTAGCACCAGGAACCAGGACTTTTTAGATCTCTAGGGGTGATTCAGGTTGAGAATCACTGCTCTAGGCTTTAACATCTATCTCTGTGTGAAACACATCTTCCCAGCATCCAAATGCCAAGGGCTTAATGGGTCTGTGAGCCATGGTGTCTACTGTTGCCACAGTAGCAGCCAGGAGTAATGCTACCTTACAGGAGTTGCAAGGGCAATTTGGACTTTTCTGTTGCATTGGTGCTACCTTATTTATAGAGTCACTGTGATTGGTGGAATCAGGAGACTCTTGCAGTGAATTCTAACAGAGTCCAAATGAGTGTCCAGTTCATTAGGAACTTTCAGAAAATGTCCTATCATAGGGAAATTCAGACTTGCCCCTTCCTACAGTTAACCTAGGATGGGTGGAACAAGGCTACATTTGCTGGCAGACATTCCAAGCTGTGAAGGCCTAAGGTGAGCAGAAATGAATTAGAGATCACCCAACTTCTTTAGTGCTACTGAATTTTTTCAACTGCACTCTATAATTACTATCATTCACATTAAATGCATAGCAATCAATTGCTATGGGCTGGAATGTGTCCCTCTAAAAATAATGTTACAGTCCTGATCCCCAATAACCTCAGAATATGATCTTATTTGGAAATAGAGCCTTTATAAAAATAACTAAGTTAAAATTAGGTACTTGAGTGCCCCCTATGACTGGCATATTTATAGAAAGGGGAAATTTGACACAGAGACTATATATATATATATATATATATATATATATATATATATATGGGAGGCAACACAAAGATGTTCAGGGAGAAGACAGCCATGTGGGTGTAGTGATCCATCTGCAAGTGAAGAAACACGAAGGGTTTCCAGAAATTGCTGAAGGGTGGGAATGGCAAGAAGATGCTCCCCAACAGCTGTCAGAAAAAGCATTGCCCTGTCAATGTCTTCATTTTGGACTTTCAGCCTCCAGGGAGAGAGAGTGTAGATTTCTGTTGTTTTAGGCCATCCAGTTTTGGGCACTTATTACAGCATCCCCAAGAAACAAGTAAGGCTAAAGATGAATTAAGGTGGCATTCTCCAAAGTGAACCTAAGGGGAAAAAAGATCAAACTAGAAGAATAACTTCTAAAATTGAATAGTGGTTTTGAAAGATTCTTCTTTCTGATAAAGATAAGTATACAGATGTTTAAAATAAAAAGCTAAAGTGCTTTTTGCCTAAAGATGTAGTGTTTTCCAGCAAGCAATGAGTGGAACTTAACTTAGAGCCATTTGTGGAAATGTGTTTTCCCCTTCAAAATCATTAAAACATATATTGTTGCTCTTTATGCTAGTTTTATGATGCATGTCGGAATTCCAAATTAAATATTGTTTAGATGCTTATGCACCAAGAATTGTGGTTTCTCAAGGAGACTTAAAGCTGGATGGAAGAGTATCTTTTTTACAAGGAGGCAGAAAGTCCTTTCTCAACTGGCAAAATTTGTTTTACAAGTACGTTTTTATTACAATATCAAAATGTTTTGATAGGCAAGAGACTCTGAATATAGAAAGACTTCCGTGTTTTACACACCCTAATAGCAAGTGCATTTGGCAAGAAACTAGATACTGCCTTTTAAGACATGTTCATATCTTTTGTTTAATTCTTTGCGTCTGTGCCAGGAGACCTGGCAGTGCTAAATCCAAGGGACCTAGAAACCTTTTCATACTTCCCCTCCCGAGAGCCAAGGATGAAAGTCCACATGCTAACTTTGCAGAGCTTTTTCATCAGCTCCTGAAGTTTCAACAAAAGCATGTTGCTGACCAGGAAACTGGGTCAGGCAATTGTTCTGCAATAAAGATGATCTTTTGAAGTGTCGCAGCAGAAGCCTACCTTTAACAAGAGTCCCGTGGATCAGGCTCTTCACAAATTGAGCTTCAGGCCTCAGATATTATTTCTCCTTCTTTAATAACAATGAAAAAATTGCGGTCCCTTTTTTTCCTACCTGCCTTTGGGCCTTCTGATTGATGAACCTATTCACTTAAACAGAGTTTTAAAAAAATTAAAAAAAAAAAAAACCACTTCCTGAAATGTATTTGCTAAGAAAGCTATATCTAGAAACTCCACACAGCTTGTACATAAGAAATACTGGCAGGTTGCTGTAGGATACCTAACCATTGACTTGGGCAGAATCTCAAAGAGGCGGTTTGTTGTTTTTTACAGGATTGGAGGTATTTTCCAGGCCTATGGAATTTCCCACCCCTCAACCCTAACAGAGGCATTTTCTCTCTTAATTCCCCAATCAGGGAAGAAATAAGTTGTGGTTTTATTTTGATTTAAACTGACAACATTAGCATATTCACAGTGAAATATGTGTAACTCATTGGATCAGATACCTTTAACAGGGACATGAATTATGAATCAATGAAAGGAACTGTCACCAGCTATGTTACCTTGATATTAATAGCATGAGCAGTCAATGTTGGAAGTAACTGGGGCACATTTTCCATTAAACCTGTCTTGTCTTTCAGGAATGAGATAGAGACACAGGAAGGAGAGAGAGGAGAAGGGAGGGGGGAGGCTGGAGAGGTGAAGGGAAGATAGAATTTATGAGGATGTCTTTTAACATCCAACAGGATTCAGAAAGCTCACATATTCGAGTCCTCAGCTAGCATGGGTTTCCTTATATGATACTACCTGAGCAGGGTTCACTAGGTTAATCTTACTGGGCTGTGGCAAGGGTCAGCAGACTATGGTTGTTGACTCTTTTTGTATGAATTGAGAGATGAATCTTCTTCATAGCTTTAAATAGTTTTGAAAAAAATCAAAAGAAGAATATTATTTTGTGACGCATGAAAGTAATTATTTACAATTCACATTTCAGGGTCCACAAAGAGTTTCATTAGGGCACAACTATAATCATTTCTTTGTGTAAAGTTTATGTATTGCTATTGCCTTGCAATGGCAGAGTTGAGTCACTGTCACAGGCCTAAAATATTTACCATTTGTTCCTTTATAGATAAAGCTCTCTGACTACTTATAAATTAAGATATATACATTAATATATATGCACAAATGTGATGATACTCTGAAAAGTTTGTGTAAGCACAGAATTTTTAAATAAATACATTTAGGTAAGAAATGTTTTAAAAACTTATGCATGGTTTTTCATTAAATGTGCTTCCCATGGATGCATGAATTTCAAACTATTTTTCTGGCAAAATAACTTATCTTTTAATTCCATTCTCCTTGAAGTTTTTTAAGTAAACTCCTATATGTACATTTATATGAGATGGCTCCAAAAACTTCATGGAGGGAGGGACATTTGGCTTAGTGGTTATGCTAAGTGGTTACACTGATTAGGAAACCCACATCTCACATTGGAATGCTCATCCCTGGGCCCTGATTCTAGCTTCCTGCTAAGGCACACCCTGGGGACAAGGGTGATAGCTCATGTGACGGTTTCCTGCCACTTACATGGAAGGGTGAGGTCCCGGCTTCTGGACCTGGTCCTGGCCAGGAGGCAGTTGCAAGCATTTGAGGAAGTGGATAAGGGGTGGGAATTCTCTCTCTCTCTTTCTCTCTGTCATAAATAAATAAATATACATTAAAAACAAAAATTCATGGAAAAGTTGAGTTAAAAGATAATGCACATTTTACATGAATTTTCTGAAGCCTGCTTGCGTATGTGTGTGTGAGTTTGTGTGTAATTATCGAACTAAAATGTTTCTTCCATACAGTGACAAAGCTTTTTCTTACAGAATTTCCTTTTCTAAACAAAGTAATCTACTCACTGAAGCTTAGTAACTGTACATCTAGATCGTCTTATTCACTTTTCATAGTTAAAAATGACACAGGTGAGTTGTACAAAGAAATGCTTAATGCTCCTGTGTGCTCCTCTTGATAAAACTCAAAATATGCAGCACTTGCTCTGGCTGGAAGGGCAGTCTATTCACTCAGAGACTGGATCATCAGAATTCCTGGTATCCCTACAATAGCAACTTCAAAGATGAAATAAAAATGTTAGTAGTAAATACACTTAAACCTTAAATGCTCATCTGGGGTGGTGGAATTCATTTCCTATCTCCTGTAATTAAAAAAAGCCTTAAATACTAGCTTTCAACTGGGGGGTATTTAAGCTGTATTTTAAATGAATATTCAGGGAAGACCTTAAAGAACATTACTTCCAGTGGGAGCACTTTGATCCTAGAATTGCAGATCATTTCATTTAATTTTTATAAAGTGACTAATGGGAACCTGGAGGTAGCCAACTCAACTCAATTTGGCACACATGTCTCAGATGGTGATATGATAAAAATATATCTGGTCTTCATCCCTGGTTCCTGGCACAGAGCTTCAAAAACCCTTGGAATTTCCCTGATAGGAGTTGCCTTTGTTATCTATAATGAACTCTTGTCTACCACAAATTTATGAGGTGGCTTACATACCCTGGGCCCTTAGCTACTTTCTGCAGGTTGGTGGGAGCACAAACAATCTCACAGGGAGCAGGAGTGGTAATCTGCTTCCAACTAGAGACTCTGATATGAAGCTTCGGCTTCCACATCATAGGGATTTATAAGGTTTTAATAAAGAGGTCACTTTTACTCTTACAATTTTAGATGTGGCCTAGAGTTAGTGCGAGTCAAACTTCAAGCAGGTATAAAGTCTTGGAGAATTTTATACCCTTGTCATATTTTACACAATGAGCAAGTGATTGCTCTGCTGTATTTAGGTATGAGCATCTTGTTCATTCTCTATCATCTTCATGATCTTGGATTTTCAAACTCATTTAACTAAGTATTAATAACAAAGCTACTATGCACTGCACACAAGGGAAAATAAAGACAAAAGATCAATTCCTGAGCTCAAACTGTTCAGTTTAGTGAGAAATATGACACTCAATATGCCAAAATGATGTAATGTTGCTTATCTTTGATTACTAGTTAACATTTATCGAGAATTTAGAATGAGTCAAGGGCTATATGCTAAGTCCTTTACTTATATTGTTATTAAACCTTTATCCTAATCTTTGAATATGATAGTACTCATATGCTATCTTACATGTCTCATTGTGGTACAGAGAAATCAATAAGTTCCTTGAAGTTGACTCAGCAAGTGCAAGAAGGATGGTTAGATTGCAGCCCTGAGCTCTAGATCACCTGTTGGGCTGCAGGCATAAGTGAAAACTGTAGCTCATACTTTTCATGCAGTCTGAGGAAGATGATTTAGAGAACTGACCCAGAAGGGAACACATACAAGTTGGTGTTTTAGATGGAGTTCAGTGGAGTTGGCCATGTAAAGAAGTGGGAATCATTTCTGGGACAGAAGGTCCAGTATGCATCCAGGTCCAGAGGGTAAGAGAGTAGGTCACATTTGGGGGCTTGAAAATAACTCTGCATAGCACCAAGCGTGGAGTTTATGAAGGATTGGCAAAAGGAGATTTCTGTATTGGCAAGACAATTTTTTCTTGCCAAGAAATTTTAAATAAAAATTTTGTCTTAGTTTTTTCTTGGCAAGAATTTTAAATAAAATTTGAAGGTATGGAAAGTTTTCAAGTAGGTAAGACTCTAGAACCATCTTATATACAGGGTCCTGTTATAAGAGCAAGAACTCTCAGAATAAAAACAAAATTATTACCTGCAATTCCTCAGCAAGGATCCTACAGGTTGAATGTTAATACAAAGCACCCTGAAGTTTATAAGTCATTGAAGAACTCAATTTCCCATTGATCCCACTCTAGCATGAATCAAAAACTATCTGAGTCAGGGAAATCTGAGAAGGATAATACAATGAGCATACTGTTTCATTCTTCAATCTCCTCGTGTGTCTCCACTTAAATTGGAGTGGTTGTGAAGATTTCTTTCTCCATGTGGGAACTAAAGGGCACTGATAAGATCAGGGGTGGGCTATACTCTACACTTACTTTCAAAATCTGGCATGTCTAAGATTGTGCATGGGTTAGCCCCTCTCCTCTAGGATCTACAGTCTGAGATATCCTCCTGCAGGATAGATTGACTTCAGATGGCTCCTAAAGCAACTTCTGGAAACGAATGATCCATTCCAGTTCTTCATGCTCCCTTCTTCAAATAATACACACAAAACTTGAGATTTAATAAATGAAGGAGGGAGGATCTATTGGAAGGCAGTGCTGGACAAGAGTTAAGTGTTTACCCTCAGAACTCAGCAGTACCTAAAATAGAATATTGATGTCAGCAGTTAAGTTGTATAACCTTGCGCAAGTTACTTAACCTCCCTCTAGGCCTCAGTTTCCTCCTCTGGATGGGGTAAAAATAGCACCTCCTTCTCAATATATAGGGGAGAAAATGAGATTATCCCTCTAAAGATTGCCACAATGTCTACAACAAAATAACTAGTTGGTTAAATAATCTACTGATTGTTCTTGCTGTTGTTGTTCACAAAGGAGGACATGTCAGAAATAGACCTAATTTACATTCTCTGCCAGTCTAAACTAGACCAGGATAATTGCGGGTTCTTGGCATTCATTTTCTCCCTCATACAAAAATGAAGATAACAGCAGGATGACTTAGGGGTGAGGACTGTCCTTTTGGCCATTTTTGACTCAATTGATCCAATCATACTTTGCTGCCCTTTCCAAGACAGAAGGGTTATTGGGGTCTCAGTGCATTCTCTGTGAGGGTGGTGCTGTCTGCAACAATTTCCTTCAGTTCCTTCCCAACAGGGAGTCATACTGAGATGATGCTACTCAATGCCCTTCCCTTCTTTCCCTTCTATGCCCACTTCCCTTTGCTCCCCCCTTTTTTATTTTTTATTTGACAGGTAGAGTCATTGACAGTGAGAGAGAGAGAGACAGAGAGAAAGGTTTTCCTTCCATTGGTTCACTCCCCAAATTAGGGGCCAGTGCCATGGCTCACTTGGTTAGTCCTGGTTGCTCCTCTTCCAGTCCAGCTCTCCGCTGTGACCTATGAGGGCAGTGGAGGATGGCCCAAGTGCTTGGGCTCCCTGCACCAGGGAGAGGCACCTGGATCCTGGCTTCGGATTGGTGCAGTGCCAGCCATTTTGGCCATTTGGGGGGTGAACCAACGGAAGGAAGACCTCTCTTTTTCTCTCACTGTATATAACTCTACCTGTAAAATAAAAAAAAAGAAATCTTTTATTTAATGAATACAAATTTCAAAGGTACAGCTTTAGAAATATAGTGATTCTTCCCCCCCATACCCACCGTCCCACCCCCACTCCTGTCCCACCTCCTACTCCCTCTCCCATCCCATTTTTCACTAAGATTTATTTTTAATTAATTTTATATACAGAAGACCAACTCTATAGTAAGTAAAGATTTCCACAGTTTGCATGCACACAGACACACAAAGTATAAAGTACTGTTTGAAAACAAGTTTACAGTTAATTCTCACAGTACAACTCATTAAGGACAGAGTTCCTATATGTCGAGTAAGTGCACAGTGACTCCTGTTGTTGATTTAACAATTGACACACTAATTTATGACACCAGTGACCACCCAAGGCTCTTGACATGAGCTGCCAGGGCTATAGAAGCTTTTTTGAGTCCACAAACTCCATCAATATTAAGACAGGGCCGTAAGCAAAGTGGAAGTTCTCTCCTATCTTCAGAGGAAAGTACATCCTTCTTTGATGGCCCTGTCTTTCCACTGGGGTCTCACTCACATAGATCCTTCATGTAGATGATTTTTTTGCCACAGTATCTTGGCTTTCCATGCCTGAATTGCTCTCATGGGCTTTTTAGCCAGATCCAAATGCCTTAAGGGCTGATTCTGAGGTCAGAGTGCTGTTTAGGGCTTTTGTTGTGGGCATTTATCGTTCTATGAGCCTGCTGTGTGGACTGCTTCCCATGTTGGAACATTTTCTCCTTTTTAATTCTATCTGTTGTCATTACCAGACATTTGGTCTTATTTATGTGATCTCTTTGACTCTTAATCCTATCTATATGATCAACTACACACTTAATATGATCACTTTAACGCATAAGATGGCATAATGTCACCTAACTTAATGGAATTTGGAGTCCCATGGCAAGTTTTTAGCTTTATCCTTAGGGGATAAGTCTGTGGAATGTGTACAGTTCAGCACACATTCCCATTGCTCCTAATCAGTCAACTCATCATTGTTTCATTGGAAGTGGGGCATCATTTTTATTGGTTTATTTAGCAACTATGGAGAAGATACTTATACTAGTGGTTAGGATGCCTGCAACCCTAATCAGAGTACCTGGGTTGGATTCCTGATTCCAGCTTCAGATTCCAGCTTTCTGCTCATGTACACCCGAGTAGGCAGAGATGATGGATCAAGTAATTGAGTCTCCACTACCCACATGGGAGACTTGGATTGCATTTCTGGATCCTGGCTTTGGCCACAGAATTGCTCTGTCCATTTTGGGTTTGATGAAAGAATCAGCAGCTTGGAGTGGGTGCATCTCTCTCTCTCTCTCTTTTTAATTAAAATTAGCTTCTAATAAATGGACTGTTTTCTTTAACTTAATTAGGCAAATATGAATAATAATGAAATGTTAAAGAATTCTGTACTTGTATATGCTGATTTGAACAAAATTATTACTGTCTCTATTCCTATGCATGCTAAATCAAAACATATACAATATTTAAATCTCAGCATACTATGATTTATTTCTAATTCTTTTTACTTGGTAAGTTGATCATAAATGGTATTTTGAGAACTCTCTCCCTACCACCACTGCCACAATACACATAGACTGGTATCTGCTCTTTTTCCCTTATCTCCAGGAGATGATTGTAGGGGGGAAACAAACTCAGGAAATCTTAACTTAAACACATAGGACACAGAAGAAGGAACATCAGGACAATAAACCAACTTGTAAACGAGCAATAAAATTTGGTCAAAAGCAACTGAGTTCTAACAAGAAAAAACAAGATAGGAAGTGAATTGGCCTTAGGCAAGCACCTGAAATAATTTCAGCTTCCTTCTTGGTGCTCTCTAGATTAAGCATTGTCCAACAAATGCTTACTGAACACCAATGATATGCCAGATATGTTGGGAATTATGAAGACAAGTGCTCACTTCTTCCAAGAGTTTATAAACTAGTGTTCTGTGCCTTGCAGCCATGTTGAAATTGACCAGTCCTCTGCCTCATTTCCTGTGTATCCCAAGGTAGCAAAAAGTAAACCTGATACATGAAAAGACTTCTGTGGCATTTCCTCTATTTATCTGCACAATTACAGAGACTTGATAAATTATGATGCTATCGTAATTCCAAGGAATACCTCTAAAAGTTGATGGTGGACTTTGGGCAGATAGTTTTTGAACAAATGGACAGATCTCTAATCCTGACTTCATTGCTCACACAAAGGCAGATTTTGTGTTGCAGAGTAGGATGACTCAGACTTAGGGAAGTGGTTGGGTTTAGCTCTTTTTAAATCAGTTTTCAAGAGGACAAGTTTAGACATGTTAAGTTCTTCTGGGTGACTTATAAATTGCTAGGAACTCAAATGCTGAAATATGCTAATATAGAAACAGATGTGACTCTTAGACAACAGTGTTGAATCACAAGTCAGAGTTATGGTTCTGAGGGTGAAAAATCAATAAAGTCTCCATTTTATGGGAGCTTTACTACTTCAGTCAGCAATTGTTCTTTTCATTTTTCAAGAAACAGAAAGGCATAAACAACAATAAGATGCAATGGAAATGGGGTGGACTGCAAAGTAAGTGGAAAATACTTGAACTTGAAGAACATGAGAGTAGGAAGAATAGATCCTAGATGCTGTGCTGCTGATCTGGGTCAGGAACTACACTCTATGATTTCATCAGGCCAAAATGCAACATCCTCTCTAAATCCCAGGGTGCATGTCTTTTGTCAATTGTGTCTCAAGCTGGCTCGAGGGAAGCAACTGACATCTGCATTATTTTCTGCATAACAGCCTTGTGGGAACTTTGGGGCATGTGTGTGTCAGGGGAGCTGGAACACAGCATTTCCTGAAATAATTGGAAATCAAATATGAAGAAGGAAAGATTTAGTAGATGATCAACTATAAAGGGTGTTACAAATTTCATTTACAAAGTTGCATGGAGGTCAGCTTTGTGATGTAGTGGGTTAAGCAGCCACCTGGGATTCTGGCATCCCATAGGGATGCCAGTTGGAGACTCAGCTGCTTCACTTCCAATCCAGCTTCCTGCTAATGCACCTGGGAAAGCAGTGGAAGATGGCCCAAGTGCTTGGGTCCCTGTAAACACATGGGAGACCCAGAAGAAGTTCTGGGCTCCTGGGCTGCAGCCTGGTACACCTTCAGCCATTGTGGCCATTTGGGGAGTGAACCAGTGGATGGAAGATTCCTCTCTCTCTCTTTCTTACTCTCTCTCTCTCTCTTTCTCTCTCTCTCTCTGTATGCGTGCATGTGTCTTTGTATGTGTGTGTGTGTATCCCCCTCTCTCTGTAACTCTGCCTTCCAAAATAGATTTTAAAAGTTTGTACGATGTATAATTTTCAGGGATATGTTTAATGAATCCTTTCTCAGCTCTATCTGACGTGAATCTAGAAATCTGAATGTCTAACAAACTCCCACAGTGATACAGGTGCAAGCCCTTCGGGTCACATTCTGAGAAGCACATCTAAGATTGTGATATCTTTATTGATAATGTTATGACTGTCCACTGTCGCATGATTCATCAGAGAATTTGTTTGGAAATTTTTTTAATTCTCCATACTTTCTCCCTTATCCATAGACCATACCATTCAGTAAAAGTCAGGCTTTGCTTTTTCCAAGTACCTTTTGTTAGGCTGAAGTTTCGTATAGACCTCCCCTGCTCCCAGCTTAAAAATGAAACCAAATTGGAATTTGACAATTACCTAGAATATGGCTGTAATAAAATGGGCATGAACATAGATAATGAATTGGAAATAATAAAATTTTAGAGCTTCATTTAGTCATAGCAAGAAAGACATCAATGTCATTTCTCAATTTGAGACCCGCTTTGGGTTTAGCTCAAGGTCTCTGCGTGCTCATGTGCTCTTCCTCACTCACTGTAACAACCCCTGCTGCTGTCAGCCTTGAGAGAGCATCTCTGAGGCTTTCAGTGAACTAGGAAGTGGAAGTCTGAGGAATAAGTCCCATTTCCACCCAATCCTCTGCATTCCTAACAGCTGTAAGGCTCTACATTTGAACTGACTGTTCAAAAATACCCTCAGTGGAAGACCACAGTTTCTGAAAACTGAAAGTTGGAAAAGCAAAGATTTTGACAGCTTTCACACTGATAATTACCTCCAGGGTAAGAATGATGATTTAAACTCAGTTAAAAAGAAAAAAAAAGTAACTTGTATGAAATTGTCCAACTTGGATAAGTTTTCTATGAGCACTGAAAATGTTGTTCTTATTTCCATGAGAAACCCCTATACCTTGAAATGATGGGAGTTGTTTAATGAGAACAAGCTATTAATGAA
Organism: Lepus europaeus; assembly: GCF_033115175.1. Lineage (NCBI taxonomy): Eukaryota > Metazoa > Chordata > Mammalia > Lagomorpha > Leporidae > Lepus > Lepus europaeus. The sequence continues at coordinate 89,866,459 of NC_084838.1, read as the reverse complement.
ATAATAGGAGAGCTTATTAATAAGACCTCTGACCCAGTGCTTAGCAAAGGTGTCAGTCAGGTAGCCAAGGTGGTATTGCTGACAGGGTCATCATCATTCAAAGCCTGTGGGAACAGACACTGAAGGTCAACAATGCATCCACAGAATAAAAATGAGCAAGACTCAGTAGTATCTCAGAACCAAGTCATGCAATCAGGGAAACAAAGATTAATCTATTAATTTTTTAAAAAATATGCACATAGTCTATCTGTTCTGTCTTCTGCTACTGTAAGTCCTGTATTCACAGCTCTGATGGGTGAGTCAGAGCCACTATGAGGTAGAATGTAAAAATGAATTTCCTTCCCAAACACTGGTATAGATTGAAGAAAAGTAAATTTCCTTTTTTTTTTAAAAACTCTTGACTTTTTAACAAAGTCACCTCATGTGAGGACTTCCAAGAACAAATATTTAGATTTCTTTTTTCTAAGCTTCTTTCCATTTCAAAGATCACCATATGTGATTTTCTAGCTCTCTGCTTTTCTGAAACTTAACCCAAAGTAACAGAGATTCCTGAAGACAGAAACATCCTAGTGATTATGGGAATATGGATAGGTGGACATTGCTTCTATGTGCAGGTTCCAGTACTGGGAAGATTATCACAATTCTGTTGAGTAAAGAGAAAGGAGAAGATTTAGAAGCACAAAATCTCTTTAAATGTCTGGGACTTTCCATCAAGAAATGAGAATTAGGTTCATTCTGTGTAACCTCATGGTTATACTACCCCATTAAACTATACATAATTTTGCCTCAGTAGAAGGGAACATTTTTTATTTTTATTTTTATTTTATTTTTATTTTTATTTTTTTTATTTTTGACAGGCAGAGTGGACAGTGAGAGAGAGAGAGAGACAGAGAGAAAGGTCTTCCTTTGCCGTTGGTTCACCCTCTAATGGCCGCCGCGGTAGCGTGCTGCGGCCGGCGCATCGCGCTGTTCTGATGGCAGGAGCCAGGTGCTTATCCTGGTCTCCCATGGGGTGCAGAGCCCAAACACTCGGGCCATCCTCCACTGCACTCCCTGGCCACAGCAGAGAGCTGGCCTGGAAGAGGGGCAACCGGGACAGGATCGGTGCCCCGACCGGGACTAGAACCCGGTGTGCCGGTGCCGCAAGGCGGAGGATTAGCCTGTTGAGCCGCGGCTATTTTAAGATTTATTTTATTTATTTGAAAGACAGATTTACAGAGAGAGGTAGAGACAGAGAGAGGTCTTCCATCCACTGGTTCACTCCCCAGTTGGCCGCAATGGCCGGAGCTGCGCTGATTCGAAGCCAGGAGCCTAGAGCTTCTTCTGGGTCTCCCACGTAGGTGAGGGGCCCAAGGACTTGGGCCATCTTCTGCTGCTATCCCAGGCCACAGCAGAGAGCTGGGTAGGAAGAGGAGCAGCCGGGACTAGAACCAGCGCCCATATTGGATGCTGGCACTTTAGGCCAGGGCTTTAACCCACTGCGCCACAACGCTGGCCTGAGTTCTGTCTTTCCGTATAAATAGGCTATGGTCTATTTCCCCCAAATATCCTTTATAGTAAAGTATTGCTGATGAACAAGACATATAACCTCTTCATTCTTGCATTTATTTATTCATTCAATAAATATCTATTCAGTGCCTAACATATTCCAGGAACTTTGCTAGGCATTAGGAATTAACTTCAGACTAATATTTTCTCTCATGTAGCTTAATTTTGTTCTGAACTGACAGCCTTCTTGCTTTTCACTGTAATCTTGCCCCTGAGAACAGTATTGAGCAGATAATTATACGTGTATCCTGTGCTATGAAGATATGTAGCACAACATGTAAATGCAGTTTAGAGACACCTTCGGGTTATACCAAAGAGTGGTATGTATATATAGATGATTCAACCATTAGCACTTTCTCCCAGCACCTTACTGTCCTGCCTTCACTAGTTTTAAAAATGAAAATTCCAAGGACGGTGTTCCGGCACACTGGGTTAAGCTGTACTTGGGATGTCTGCATCCCATACTGGAGTGCTGCTTCAAGCCCTAGCAACTCTGCTTCTGATTCAGCTCCCTACTAATGTGCCTGGGAAGCAGAGGGTGATGGCTTACGTACTTGAGTCCCTACAGCCCATTCAGGAGACCAGGATGGAGTTCCTGGCTGCTGGCCATTTGAGAATGAACCAGTGGATGAAGGATCTCATCTCTTTCTTTCTCTCTCTCCCCTCCCACCTCTCTCTCTGGCTCTGGCTCTCTCTCTCTCTCTCTCTCTCTCTCTCACACACACACACACACTGCCTTTCAAATAAATAATTTTTTTGGACAGGCAGAGTGGACAGTGAGAGAGAGAGGGACAGAGAGAAAGCTCTTCCTTTGCTGTTGGTTCACCCTCCAATGGCCGCTGTGGCCGGTGCATCGCACTGATCCAAAGCTAGGAGCCAGGTGCTTCTCCTGGTCTCCCATGCCGGTGCAGGGCCCAAGCACTTGGGCCATCCTCCACTGCACTCCCAGGCCATAGCAGAAAGCTGGCCTGGAAGAGAGGCAACCAGGACAGAATCCAGCGCCCCAACCGGGACTAGAACCCGGTGTGCTGGCGCCGCAGGAGGAGGATTAGCCTATTGAGCCGTGGCGCCGGCCTCAAATAAATAATCTTAAAAAGAGGAAATTAGAATCCTAATTACTAATTCTGACTTTACAGGAGAATATTTTGAAAGGTTCATGGGAAAATAGAATTAAAAGATGTTTATTTTGGTGCAAAATTTTTTAAATTGCTGCATTTTTTATCATATGCATCTTAAGTGAGCCTTTTGAAGACCCCTCATATTATACTATACTATATGCAGCTTCCCTGAGAACATGGCACTTAAACTAAGACTTGAAGGATGAAAAGGAGTTAGATGAGGAGTTGTCAGTGCTGGGTGGGAAGACTACTCCAGACAGAAGGAACTGTCACCAAGTGAGAATTAGCATGGGGCATTGGATGAACAGGGAGTGATTCTTCAACTTAATGGATCTTTAAAATAAGAGTGACAATTACTTCACTCTTCAAATGTTCTTCACAATTCTTCAGCTATTTAATTTCTTAAAACTAGACACTGAAAGTTAAAGAAATCCACACCATCTTTCCACTGAGACAGGAAAGAGGGTGATAGATACTAAATGACATTTGTCAGACATCCTTCTCAGCTCTTAGAAATATCATGTCCTATCTTTCTATTTATAAGAAGCTGAACTTCTGTGCTCCTTACAAATAAGTTTATAATTTTAATTATTCAGATTAATTCAGATATCTAATGAAAATCATCTGATTTAGAGACCAAAACAAAGCTGGTCTGAGAATGTGTGCTGGAACACAGCAATAATGTGCCATTCAGAATTCAGTCAACACTTCCTCTTGTCCTTCTGCACATCATATGCAGGATCCAAGAACTGGGAGAGAGCTTCGCAGGCATGAAAAGAACCCTTCTAAGTACTCCATTCCTGCCTCTCCCTCCACACCCCAGCATTGTTAAAGGACAGATATGAGAGAATTATGGATTGAATGAGAGCACCTGCCAATAGAGCACTTTTAAGTACTATTTCGCCCTTTCAGCATCAGTGAATCTAAGACCTAAAGAAGAGATAGAGTGCAGGTGTATAATCTTCCACTTGTTCTCACTCTAAAAACCTTTTGCAGCGTCTTTTCTTCCTCCTTCCTTCGGATATCACATTTAGTGGATGACAGGGCAGAAAGAAAACATGTCCAGCTTGGGATAAAAATAAACTAGTTCATATCTGTCTAATTTCATTTCTTGGGGAAATTCTGGCATTTGTTATTAAATTAAGGGCCCATATGGAGGAGAATAAGCACCAAAGACCCAAGGACACTATGAGGGGTGATGTTACGGGCAGAGAGGGGTCATAGGACCCACGGATAATCAGACAAAACAGGGGACTCACGTTGTACATTTATGGTTCAAATGTTGCATTTTCCTGTATTGCCTCACTGACTCCACACATTGATCTATGAATATTTCATCTTAATCAATACTTAATTACATTTTCTTGGAAAAATTTCTTAAATTTTTAACTTATAATAACTTAATAGAGTGAGAGACAGTTTATATATAATGTCTGAGAAATGCTTGATCTCCCAATTAACGTTATTCCTGGAGTTATCACAACTCTAGAGAACACAGTATAATGCAAGCTATACATTATTTAAAGTTTTGGTAACTACATTGAAAAAACAAAATGAAATAAATGGAATTAATTTTAAAGACAAACTCTCATTCACTACAGTTAAACTGTTACTTCTTCAACATACAATCAAATGAAAAATTTTTGAGACATTTTACATTTGTCATACAGATTTTAAAATTTGATATGTAAAACTTAACACATGTCAAAATGTATGCTTCATTTCCATCAGAAATATTTGAAGTTTTTAGATGTACATAAGCTTTAAAGTTAAAAAATATGTCTAAATGGAGAAAATAAGAATATCAGGGGTTGGTGGAGAGAGAAAAATAAATATGCACAGCACAGAGGACCTTTAGAGCAATGAAACTATTCTGTATATCAAACTATAAAATGATACTATTGTTAAACTGAGTTGTTTGGCTTAAACCTGGCTCCCTACTAGGATGATAAAATTTGGCCCCAATTGGTCTCCATACATAGTTAATTGTACCCTCACTTGTTATGAAAGTAATTAGTAACACAACCTAAGATACACACTTGTAACCAAGCAACTTAGTCTTGGCCAATTATAGCAGCTGAACCTTCAGCCAATCAGAGAGTGAAAGCTGACAAAATAGGAACGTATAAGGCAAATGCCAATTGCAGCAGTCAGGTTGTTTCTGTAAGTCAGTTCCTTTTCTCTTGCTACAAATGTAATCTGCTCACGTGGTGGGGTGGAGCATTCTGAGCCACCTCTCCTTCTAGAATGTTTCTCAGTTCTAGAAAACGTTTCCTGTTCAAATAAACTTTGTTAAATTGTTGTTCTTTAATACTGTAAGTTAATTTGTTTTTCTTTAACACTATGTTGGTGAAGATGAGTCATTATGCATTTGTCAAAATCCATCGAGGGACACGTGTTTGGTATAGCAGTTAACATGCCACTTGTGATGCCAGTATCCCTTACTAGAATGCCATATAGAGTATGAGCTACTCCATTTCTGACCCAGCTTCCTGCTGATGGGCTTGGGAAGGCTGTGGATGACAGCTCATGTATGTGGACCTCTGTCACCCATGTGGAAGACCAGGATGAAGTTCCTGGCTCCTGGCTTCAGCCAGGCCCAGACTTGGATGATGTGGCCATTTGGGGAGTGAGCCAGCAGATGGAAGATTTTCTCTTTCTCTCTTTTCCTAACCCCCATGCCCCACCCTCAGTCACTCTGCTTTTCAAATTAATAAACAAATCTTAAAAGAAACAAAGAAAAAAATGCCTGGGTGCCAGTTCTTGCTCCACTTCTGATTCCAGCTTCCTACTAACACACACTCTGGGAGGAAACAGCCATATTTCAGGTGGTTGTATCCTGCCACCATGTTGGAGACCCAGATTGGGTTCCCAGCTCTTGATTTTGGCCTGACCTGGTCCCGGCTGTTGTGGACATTAACATAGGTGAACCAATGGAAGGAAGAACTCTCTCTGTCTCTATATTTCTGCCTTTCAAATAAATAAAACCTTTTAGAAATTAGAAAGCAAACCACAGAATGTACAATGGCAAGGGTAGACCCTGATGTAAACTATGGATTTGAGTGATGGTATGTCAGTATAGGTTCATCGATTGTAAGAAATGTTAAGTACTCTCTTGAGGGGAATCTCAATAGTGGGCGAGACTGTGCGTGTGTGAGGACAGGGAGTAAACACTGCATTTTCCATTCAGTTTTTCTTTGAACCTAAAGCTGACTTAAAAATGAGGTCTACTAAAAATGAAATTAGGAGCTTACCAGTGATTTTTTCCTTAAACTTCCACTCTAAATTTTGTATCTGATGATTTTGATGTATGTTTATACAATGCAACATATAGTTTAAATTTGCATATATTATAATGCTGAATGTTGTTTCTTCCCTTTCAGTTTTGTCAACTACTATGTAAACTTCTCAAGACCAGAATCTCATTTCACAACCTATCTTCATAAATTGTGCTTCATTTGTGTGTAATTTCTTATTTCTCCATCAGTTTATCCTCCCAGATTCTGAGCAATTCCAACAGATACATTGTCTCCCTTGAAGATTTAGTAGTCAGATACAAAATAGATCTCAAAAGATGTTGAATGGAGGGGTGGAAAGGTAGGTTTGCATTAACACATTGTTAAAAACATGTCCAAATATTTCCAATAACAGAATTGAGTATAATATTCTAGACTTAGGTTAATTGAAGTTAAATTTCTCCATCACACACAGCACAATTCAGTGTGTGCTAGCTACATAGAGCTAGTGGCTACCATATGGGACAGTACAGACTGAAAAATGTTAATGACTGAAAAACAAAGACAAAAAAAGCTATCTCAGATTCAATAACCTAGGAACATTCTCTTTTCCACCTCCTTGTCTATGATATGCATAATAGAGATTTATAGACTTTTAAAAAACTAATAATATGAACAATAAGTTATCATCATCTCTTATGCTCCTATATTTGCAGCTACTCATTTCCTGGAGTTCCCACCCTCCTGTCAAATTAGGCCATGTTGAAATCAACAAAAATTCATTAGTATTTCAGATTACACCATGTAATTTCATGTAGCATTCTAGACCAACTTTGCTTTTGTGATTACAAATGAATTATTTGAAAAGCTTCTTGATGGAAAATTTTGGTTCCTAGGAGCTTATGGTGTTGACAATCCTGGGTAATACCTTACTCCTGTAATAAAAAGTGGTGTTGCAGCCCCACCTGAATTTGTCAGAATCTGGTACAGTAGAAGTAGGAATGGGTTTTCTTTAGCTTTGCAAGATTAACATCAATGGTTATTTACAGCTTTATTTGAGGAAGTAGGTGAAGTTTAAGCAAAGAAAAACACTGCAAAAAGTGCATTATTATATACTTTCTTCAAGGATTAACAATACCTCACTACACACAAATTGGATGCCTGGACCAATGGCACATACTTTGTGAAGCCTAGTGCTATGTGAGGGCTTCTTTCTGCACACTTCTGTGCTATTACAACAGTTTCAAATACTGTGACATCTCCTAACAAGAGTCTACAGACTTAGACTGGGCAGAGAAAATAGATATCAGGCCGTTCAGTTCATTTTAGAGAGATCTGATCAGAAAAGTGAGACATTAATTTGTGTGCAGTACAGAACAGAAAGTACGTAAGACATAGCCCTTGACTTCAAGGAGCATCGCTTGCTTGAAAGTTGAGTGCCCATATGAAGATAGGACATTACCACCACACTCTTACCTTAATAGCTTCAAATTCTAGGCTCTAGGGGAAATTCTTTTTCATTTGCTTTTCTTCTTTATAATGAGAAATGAGAACTAAAATACTACCTGATGTTCTGGCACATTATCTTCTATTTCTCATGTCCTAAAAATTCTGGACAGAACTGGATTAGAAACACCCTGCCCTGTCAGTACCCATTATCTCTTGAGTGTAAATTAAAAGTGTTTGTCCCAGGTCTCCAAAGGAATCACATGATCTTATCTCTCTCTGTCCAACTTCATTTCTCTCTTGCTACGTTTCTCTCCAGCTACGTCAGTTTCTTGTACTTCCTCCGACATTCCAAAGGGTCATGATTTTCTGTTCTACCAGGAATGTTCTCTTCATGTAACCAATTACTTTTTGTCAGTCAGTTTTGTTCTGATATGCCATCTCTTTAAGGATGTGTTCTCTGATCATCCTATCTAAAATAACCTTCATCCCAAGTTTCTCTGTAGAAAATTTCCTTTACATGACTTATTATTTTATTTATATACTATTTCCCCTATTGGTGTCTAAGATTCATGATGGGAAAGACTTTGTTTTATCCAAACTATTTCCCCAATCCCACACAAGTTGGTACTTTTCTCATGTTAGGTGCTTGTCTTAGTCCATTTGAGCAACTGTAACAAAGAACCTTAGACTGGGCAACTTACAAACAACAGCAATGTATTGCTCATAATTCTGGAGGGTGAGAAATCCAAGCTCAAGGCATCAACAGATTCATTGTCTGGGGAGCATTTGCTCTGTGCTTCATAGGTGCCATCTTCTCATTTTGACCTCTCATGGTTGGAAGGACTTTTGTAAGGGTGCTAATCCCTCCCTCTACTTTCATGACCCACTCACCTCCCCAAAGCTCCCAGCTCTGCTACCATCACTTTGGCAATTACTTTCTAACACATGAATCTGGGGAGGACACAAACATTCAGACCATAGAAGTGATCAATAAAGATTTATGGCATCTTTAATACTATGTTCATCCATCAGTTCACTGCTTTTGGATTTCTGGATAAGTCAGATAACATATTTTAATCACAGTTTCTTCACTTGTGGAATTTTTATTCAAAATTAATGAGAAAATGTGTATAAAAATAATGAAAATTGTTAAGGCTCACATGATACAAATATTGTTGCCCTATCTACTTAGGTTAGCTAAACCTGGGGATATCTACTCCCATAGCTTCATAACAAAAAAATCCAGTGCATGTTTGGCACAACAAAAATGAGCTGCTAACTCTGTATATTTTGGTTAGCAAATGGAAACGTAGTAGAGGTATGCTGTGAAGGTATCCCTCCTGTACAGCACTATAACTGCGGGTTCTTCAATGAGGAAACAGAGAATAAGGTATTCTAAGATGTCAACTCATCCCCAAGGATACCATCCATGGTCCTTTGTGAGTGTGCTGTTCAGAAGGCAACGATGCCTTTGGAATTCCCATATGCCAGTTTCAATAGCTTCCTGCCTGCAAAATTACTGTGTATTTAGCCTCTAGAGTTTGTCAGCTTGGCCATTAATCAGATTCTGAAAGTTTTATGTAGGAAAATTGAAAATGAAGGACAGTCAGGTACCACTTTCTAGATAATGACAGTAATGATGTGGTAAATTGGTACATTCTTCAAGAAAATACGCAGGGAGACTCATTTCAAACAAGGCACCTTATATTAAATGGGCTCTACTTAAAATCATCACGCAGCTCAGGTGGACGTGATATCTGCAGCTGATAGCAGACACACAGCAAGATGAGGATGGCTAAATTCTAACTCTGACTCCCAACAGTGTTCATATAATGCACAGGAAGCAAAATAAAAGAGCAAATGTTTAGCTTACAGAGCACATTAATTGCAAAGTCACTAAAACCTTTCCATTCACTTAAACGGATGGGGGTACATAACCATGTGCTAATCAACAGAGGAGAAGCAGCTTGCTGTGTACAGTCGCTCCTTAGTAAGGTTAACAAACTACATTAACCATTCACTCATCTGTAACTCGTAATTAATCACTCCTTGAAAATTACATTGTATAATAAATGAGGACAGACATGATTCATTAAAACTTCTAATTAATTCTATTTAATACTATTTCATAGTTCATTGATAAGTGCTGAGAGAAGGATTACACTGTAGGATATTTGATGCATTGCTGCTGAAGAAGTAAATAGGGGAACATTATCTAAAATGAAACATGAATACTTGCAAATGAAAATGTCAGATGTTTATCACTGCACTGCCTGGTTCTGCACTCAAGGGTCTCTCAGCATTAGCAGTGGATTCTCCATTTTTCAGGGCTGTATCAATGAGTTGTAAAAGCTCTTCTGGCTTCAACCTTATTGCTTAGCATATCAGGCAAGGGAATGAGCTGAATCTACCTTGTTTTTCTAATGAACAAACAGTCATGGCTGTTTTATGAGCTAATGGCAAGATCATTGTTAAGCAGGTTTTTCACATTTGGGAAAAATATCCATTTGTATAAAAAGACAAATACTTAACAAATATGGTGGGGGGGGGTCATTTAATTCCACTGAGTATGTTTGTGTTTATGTGTATATGTGTATGTTCAACTAGACCTTAAAATAGCAGGATTGTCAAGAAAACCTCTGTGCATTAACTGTAATACTGGTTTTTTAGACTAGGAAATACATAGTTTACAATCTGGTTTGAGGAAAAGATAATATCTATCAAAAGTAAATAATGTATAATGCATTTTTTGTTTTTGAAATTTAATTATGGAATAATGTCTAATGTTCTGATTTGTTTTTTACTTTGTCAACCACACAGTGTCTCCCCAAAATACACCATAAGGATCATTAATGGTTCCAAGGCGTAGATGGTAAGAACTACCCTTCTGCTAGTAACAAAATCTATACCTAGACAAGAACTTCTATCCCAAATTAATGAAAAATTACAACTTCATAATATGGCAATCAACTCAGTCATAGATTTGAACAGGTACTTCAAAATAGGAAATGTACAATGTTGGCATTGTGGTGGAGTGCACCCACTGCCAGAATCCCATATGAGCACCAGTTCAAGTCCTGGCTGCTCCACTTTGGATCCAGTTCATTGCTAATGCACCTGGGAAAGCAGCAGGAGATGGCCCAAGAGTTTGGGTCCCTGCAGCTCACATGGGAGACCCGAAGGAGTTCCAGGCTCCTGGCTGTGACCCAGCCCTGGCTGTGGTTGTCACCTGGGGAGTGAACCAGTAGATGGAAGATCTCTCTCTGTCTCTCTGTCACTCTGCCTTTCAAATATATAAATATTTTAAGAAGGAGATATACACATGGCCAGCAAATTCTTAAAAGCATGCTCAACCATTTTAATCACTGGGGAAATGATAATTAAAACCATAACTAGATACAAATACATATTCATTAGACTTATTAAAATGAAAAAGACTGACAATACTAAGTGTTGGCAAGGATGGTTGAGTGTTCATTTACAATTCATGGGAGTATAAAATGGCAAACTTTTTTAGAACATATTTGATAGTTTTTTTAAAAGAACATATGTTATCCAACCCAGCCATTCTCCTGCTAAGTATTTACAGAAGTGCAATGAGATATTCCTCCACATAAGTACTTGTGCAGGTGCTACATTAATGATGACCCAAAGCAATAAATAAGCCAAGTGCCCATTCACAATTGAATGGATAAACCAAATGTGGTATATCCATATAATAAAATTCTACTCAATGCATAAAAACAGAACTATCAACATGGATGAAAAAAAAAAAAACCTGACACAAGAAAACTTAAGACTATTAGAAAATGCAAATGAGCCAGTGAGCCTATAGTGACAAAGAACAAACTGAGCATTGTTTGAGAGCAAAAGGAAACATGAATTATAAATGAACCCTGAGGAATCTTGGAGGTGATGGAAATGTTCTGTATCATTACAAGGATGGGGCTAGTGCTGTGACCACCTGCAGTGCCAACATCCCATATGGGAGCTAGTTCGAGTCCCAGCTGCTTCACTTCTGATCTAGCTCTCTGCTGTGGCCTGGGAAAGCAGTAGAAGATGGCTCTGCACTCCTTTGGGAGACCTGGAAGAAGCTCCTGGCTTCAGATCCACAAAGTTCTGGCCATTGTGGCCATCTGGGGAGTGAACTAGCAGATGGAAAACCTCTCTCCTCTCTCTCTCTCTCTGGGGAGTGAACCAACGGATAGAAAATCTCTCTCCTCTCTCCCTTTCTCTCTCTCTTTCTCTCCCTCCCTCTCTCCCTCTGCCTCTCTGTAAGTCTGCACTTCAAATAAATAAATCTTAAAAAAAAATCATTATAAGGAGGGTCACTGGTGCATGTTACTGTCAAAACTCATCAAACGTTATAAGTGCATGCATTTTATTACCAGCAAATTATTCTTTAATAAAGTTGATTTTAAAAAATGAATTTCAGGGGCCTGCACTGTGGCTCACTTGGTTAATCCTCCACCTGTGGTGCCAGCATCCCACATGGGCGCCAGTTTTAGTCCTGATTGCTCCTCTTCCAGTCCAGCTCTCTGCTGTGGCCCAGGAGGGCAACGAAGGATGGCCCAGGTGCTTGGACCCCTGCACCCACATGGAAGACCAGGAGGAAGCACCTGGCTCCTGGCTTCGGATGGGCGCAGCGCCAGCCACGGCAGCCATTTGGGAGGTGAACCAACGGAAGACCTTTCTCTCTGTCTCTCTCTCTCATTGTCTATAACTCTACCTGTCAAATAAAAATAATAATAAATAAATAAAAAATGAACTGCAATTTCACTTGATCCACACCCAATCACAATACTAGGATTGAACAATTACTCTGGAGTTTTAACTAAGATGGTGAAGGGTATCAAAATCTGAGAGGAAGCAAAATCTGAAGAGTCCAAAGCTGTTTACCGGCTACGAATGAATGGGCATCTGGTCAACATTTTTCATCTTTCAGGAAAGATGACTCTACAACTTTTTTTTTCAAAGTGAGTTATTTTGGCAAATGCTGAAGTCGTGTGTACTCCAAACTTTACCCTTGTCTGGGGTTTAAAAAGGAACTCAATGACAGAATTGCTGTAATGTGAGCCGAAGAATGAAAGTTCAGGCATTAGAACTGTGCCCTGTTTCCTGCTTGCTTCTGCCTTTTAAAAACTGGGTTTCAGGCTTTGGCATCCCTGCACATATTTTCTCCTCTGAAGAAAAGGGGATTGGACCAGTTCCAAATGTTAAAACTGTTTATGGAAGCCCGAGGATTTTTTGGAAGTGTATTTGCAAAAATTCATTAGTTGGGGGCTAGTACTGTGGCATAGTGGGTAAAGCTGCTGCCTGCAGTGCTGGCATCCCATATGGCCACCAGTTCAGGTCCCAGTTGCTCCACTTCAGATCCAGCTCTCTGCTATGGCCTGGGAAAGCAGTGGAAAATGGCTTAAGTCCTTGGGCCCCTGCATCTGCGTGGGAGACCCAGAAGAAGCTCCTGGCTCCTGGCTTCAGATTGGCCCAGCTCCGGCCATTACAGCCATTTGGGGAGTGAATCATTGGATGGAAAATCTCTCTCTCTCTCTTCCCCTCTCTCTCTCTCTCTCTCTCTCTTTCTCTCTCTCTCTCTCTCTCTGTGTGTGTCTGCCTCTCTGTAACTCTTTCAAATAAATTAATAAATCTTAAAAAAATACAGAAAAATTCATTAGGGGTTGTTAGAGTGTAGGGGGCAAGGAGAATGTAGCAGGGGACATTCAAGATGCAGGGTCTTGCTATTGCAAGGTGGTTATTGCTGGAAAAATATTTCTTTAGAAGTTGTAAATCACAAAATTTGAGAATATGTAAGATTCTTTTTAAATCAACATCATACAACTCAAAAATGGGGGAAATCACAAAGAACTTTCTTGATTTTTTTTTTATGTTTTTGTTCTTTTGGGATATTGGCCTCATGCTTGACACTGCACTGTCTCAACTAATATACTTCTCAATAATACTATAAAATTAAATTAATGTCTTCCTATAAGAAAAGCAGAAAGCCCCAGAGTTGTTCAGCACTTTAATTTAGAGGACACTTTAAAGACATGATTTTTGCAATTCTCAAATTCAGCAACAGCATTCGGGAAGTACTAGCATAAATGTGTATAAAATAAGAAATGCAGTATATCTCAGATGATGCTAAATTATTAACTTGACCTATTTTTTCTCTCCTTACAGAACTGACCTTTTAGAGGACTGGATTATCCACTTATTTTCAATTAAGTTTCCATATGGCAAATTGAAGCTGACCCTGTTACAATTAGAAAATGACACAGAAGGAAAAAGGCTATAAATATTGTGGGAGAAATTGAGTTTTTCTGCATCACGAAACAGATAAAAGGAAAAAAGGGACCAGATAATTACTACAATATGTTGGATAAAATAGATAAAATAGACAATCAATGAATTACCTAAGTAATTATAAACTCTCTCCTATCATAGCTCTTAATTGTTCCAGTAGCCTGAATAATTGATGGAATCTCCCTGTGAATAGATTTTATTTAGGTGATAAGTAAGTACTTCAACGTGATTTAGCTGTTACTAAGAAATAATAAAGTGGAAAGGATACTAACCTCACAGGAATAAAGTCAGCTTTTCAACTGAGTTCTGTACTTACTAACCTGGCTAGATCATTTAATCTGCCTGGACCTCAGTTTTCTTGTCTCTGAAATGAGAATATTTCTCTTTCTATTGAGTGGCCAGGATTAAAGGACATAGTACATGTGATAGCCCTCTAACTAATATATTGATTCTAACTTTTTCTCTATTTCATTGGCTTATTTTTTACAAGCAGATTTTTGCAAGTAGCTTAGCTTTAAAATTTGAGGAAATTCAGGCTTTAACTTTTCTGGGCTAGGTTTCAGCTATTACTTAGAAATAAAAATTATGATTATTTTTCTTCTTTAAGCACATTTTGAGGTCACTTCAAAAAGTTTGTGAAAATGGATTAAAAGGTATTTATTTTGGTGCAAAATTTTTGAAATACATGCATAATGAAAATTAGTGGTGGGAAAGGCATTCCACTGAGTGGTTAAGACTCAGTGGTTAAGACTGCGGCTCACTAGGATAATCCTCCACCTGTGGTGCCCACACCCCGGGTTCTAGTCCTGGTTGGGGCGCCAGATTCTGTCCCAGTTGCTCCTCTTCCAGTCCAGCTCTCGGCTGTGGCCTGGGAAGGCAGTGGAGGATGGTCCAAGTGCTTGGGCCCTGCACCAGCATGGGAGACCAGGAGGAAGCACCTGGCTCCTGGCTTCGGATTGGCACAGCGCGCCAGCCATAGTGGCCATTTGGGGCATGAACCAATGGAAAAAGGAAGACCTTTGTCTCTTTCTCACTCACTGTCTAACTCTGCCTGTCAAAAAAAAAAAAAATGACTCCACTTGGTATGCCTTCATCTAAAAACATAGTGCTTATGTTGGTCAGAGTCCCGGCTGTGCTTCCATTCCATCTTCCTGTGAATGCACACCTTGGTGGGCAGCAGATAACGGCTCTACTCGCTTGGGAGACCTAGATTGAGTTCCCAGCTCCTGACTTGAGCATGGTAAGCCCACGCTGTTGTGGGCATTTGAGAAGTGAACACTGGATAGGATATATTTTTCTGTCTCTCTTCTTTTCAAATAAAAATATTGTGGAAAATGTGTTATTTGTGTACCCTCCAATACCTCACTAGTCATCCTCTGTATAAAAAACCTGGGTGACTTCACTGTGGGAAGATGCCTTGCTCTTCTCAATACGCAGCACAGCCATCACGTGGTGCTACCAGATCTCTAGCTAGGGTCCAATATTATCAGACTACAGGGGACAGAATCACTCCCCACAGCCCATGAGTATATAGCATCTAGAGCACAAGAATTGTAAGGGTTTTCTAATATATCTTAAAAAATTCTGTAGAAAATGTGTGAGAACGTATTTCAAGGATCTTAGAACAAAAATGACAGAGTATAATATGATATTGAGCTGAATTTATTCATATGGTACAGTCAATAGAGATTTTGGATTCAATGTGTTAGCTTGTGCAGCTGTGGGTAGCTCTAGCAGCTTGACAGAAACTTGGATTCCTTGGTGATCTACAGTTAATGAAAATGAGATTTCAGAGCTTCTCTCACATATTGTGGAAAATAGAATCTAAATGCTTTGGGAAGAATCCCAGTGGCAAAATGAATTTGTCATGTGTGACATGTACACACCCAACCCCTAACTATGTTCCATGAGAGAATCTAGAAAGCACATCTCTCACTTAAGCATTTACAAGTCCTTTATGGAGGATATACAGATATTCTTGAACAGTGCTATGGCTACTCTCTTCCATAGCATAGGCATATCTTGGACATAGTCACCTTGATTTTTTTTTTTTGACAGGCAGAGTTAGACATTGAGAGAGAGAGACAAAGAGAAAGATCTTCCTTCCGTTGGTTCACTCCCCAAATGGCCGCTACAGCCAGCACACTGCGCCGATCTGAAGCCAGGAGCCAGATGCTTCCTCCTGGTCTCCCATGTGGGTGCAGGGCCCAAGCACTTGGGCCATCCTCCACTCCCTTCCTGGGCCACAGCAGAGAGCTGGACTGGATGAGGAGCAACTAATACTAGAACCCAGCACCCACATGGGATGGCGGTGCTGCAGGCGGAGGATTAACCAAGTGAGCCACGGTGCCAGCCCCTACAAGGTTCTTAATAACTATATGGATAAGATTATATGGTTATATGATACCAGTCAGACTTGTGCCATAGCCATTCAGGGCTCAATAGGTCCACTGGAAAAGTGGCCAGGGACAGTGCTGTGGCACAGCAGGTTAAAGCCCCGGCCTGCAGTGCCGACACCACATACAGGCACCACTTCAAGTCCCAGCTGGTCCACTTCCAATCCAGCTTCCTGTTGATGCACCTGGGACAGCAGTGGAGGATGGCTCATGTCCTTGGGCCCCTGCACCCATGTGGGAGACCCTGAAGAAGTTCCTGGCTCCTGACTCAAATACTAATTTTTATCTTTAATGTTCTTAATGAACAGGTCATACTAAATTGGAATAACAAGAATCACCTCTAAATGGCATTTTGTAAGAGTATTGGAGCATAGCAAGTTAAGCTGCAGCTTGATCTGTTCATGTCCCATATCAGAGGGCCAGTTGGAGTCCAGGCTACTCTTCTTCTGACCCACATTTCTACTAACGCATCTTAGGATGCATCTGATGATGGCTCAAGTGCTTGGATCCCTCCTTGCTACCCATGTGGGAAAACTGGATAGAGTTCCAAGATCCTGGCTTTGGCCTAGCCCAGCCCTGGCTGTTATAGGAATTTGGAGAGTGAACCAGAGTATGAAAGATTTCTGTTTCTAGCTCTGTCTCTGTCTGTCTGTCTGTCTCTCTCTGTCTGTTACTTTGCCTTTCGAGTAGATGAAAACAAGTAAAACATAAATGTTACAAAAAGAATGGGGCTCCATAAAAATTTTTTAAACTGCATTTCCAGAATTATACTAATTTGTATAATTTAATGCTTTTACTCATGATTATACAAATATACATACTGTCAGTTGTGTCTGGGTCACACGTGAGTTAATTTTAACCTGTTTTACTGGAAGTTAGGAATTAAAATACTCCATTCAGGAACTGCCCCTATAACAGTCTCTCTAACATTTCAATATCTTTATCAAAATCTAACTCAGAAGGCACGTGCATCAGCACATAGGAAATCAGTATAATGGATTGTGATGTGTCAGAATCCAAAAATCCAGCCATTCCAATTCTCAATAGCCCTCAAGATTTAGAGTCACTGTTGATTATGTAGGTACTGGTAGCGTTTCTGTCACTTGTCATAACCTATAGAGGGCTGGCTCTGACCTCAAGTTTGCATTGGGGTGAAACTTTTTATAAAATACCTTGCAGACAGCAAAAGGAATACATAGATTAATAACTAACATAGATTATGTAACCAACACATAAAGATTATATAACTAAATCTGTGCCTTTGTTAACAAATGTTAGTATAATTGGCAGAATTGGGTGTAAGACTTCCTGGTAGCAAAGTTTGGGAAAGACATACATCTACATTTAATGGGTGAATATGGTAGAACCGGTGCTTGCAAAAAGTGTTTGACAACAGTGAATGATCAATTGGCTCAAGTCAGTTCACATCATGTTCAAAGAAAGACATGAATGGAAGCCCTGGGTAGCTAGATCTTAAACTGAGTCAGTTACAAGAAATGCTACAGCGCAGGATACAAGTTGTTTAAATGATATGTTTAATGTGACATGTCTAATGAAATGTGTGAATATTTTGTCTTTTATATATATGAGACTGTAGAACAGTAAACTGTTTGAATCAAACTGTGAGGCAGTATTGAAGAGAGAAGCAAATGAATGACACCATAACTCTGAATTCCACTTTGCTTCAAGTGTGCTGCCAAAATATTTGGTATTCAACTGTGTACCACAATTTCAAAAGAGTTAAAACTCCAATTATAGATTTTTATTACTACTTTCTGAAAATATGCCTGCTGTTTCCTTAACTCTTCCACTTGAAGAATGGCTTTTATAAGAGCCATAGTCTAGCTTCACTATGCATGAGAATAAACTGAGGAACCTTAAAAATACTGATTTCTGGGTTTTGCAGAGAGATAGAGATAGACATAGAGATGTATGAACACAGAGATGGAGTTGGAGGCAAGGCAGAGGTGGAGATAATAAATATAGAGGTAATGGAGATGGATAGATAGATGATAGGTACAGATATCGATGACAGATAAATAGATGATTGATAGATAGCTAGATAAAGACAACAGAAATATTTAAGCTCATCTGTGTATTTTTTCTTGGAAGTCAAAGTAGAGAATCAGTCTCTATGTTTGTGGATAACAGAACAAGTACATGAACCTGTTATTTTTTCTCATAAAATTATGATGCTTCAAAAATGAGAGCAACCTCTAATTCTTGACAATATAGGGCAAGATTTAATTTAATATAGATTTAAAAATATTGAATACATTTTTCACTAACTTTTGCTTCATAGATTACTGCTTCACTTGATTATGTTTTCAGTTTCTGACTCTTAAGTAGATTTATTTTATTTTATTTTTTTATTTTTTGACAAGCAGAGTGGATAGTGAGAGAGAGAGAGACAGAGAGAAAGATCTTCCTTTGCCGTTGGTTCACCCTCCAATGGCTGCTGGCGCGCTGAGGCCAGTGCACCGCGCTGATCTGAAGCCAGGAGCCAGGTGCTTACCTGGTCTGCCATCGGATGCAGGGCCCAAACACTTGGGCCATCCTCCACTGCACTCCCGGGCCACAGCAGAGAGCTGGCCTGGAAGAGGGGCAACCGGGACAGAATCTGGCGCCCTGACTGGGACTAGAACCTGGGTGTGCTGGTGCCGCAAGGCGGAGGATTAGCCTGTTGAGCCACGGCGCCGGCCTTAAGTAGATTTTTTTATAACTAAAATCTTTTCCAGCTTTAGGGGATTCATAAAGACAACCAACAAACCTCAAAAAGCCCTGCCTGAGTTTGCTTCCTGGTTAACAGGTAAACATTCAAAACCTGTAGTGACGTGTGATCCAGCTGCTAATGTTTGATGGCATCTTCTAGTCAGTTCACCATGATTAAGTTACAGGGCTGGCTGCTTGGTTTGATCTGTAACTCTGGTCTACCTGTATAAGACCATTTAATAGCCTTGCTGGCCCTAGAAAAAGTTATTTAATCTGTCAGCCTTTTTATTTCCTTATAGTGAAATGAAGAATAATGCTAGTAGTTATTTCATATATATGCTGGCTATAATAAACAATATTACAAGTAAAAACAGTTGAAGCAGTATCTGTCACATATTAAGTGCTCTGAAAATGATAGTTATATTATTGTTTCATTCATTCTTAGCTGATGTCTTAACACTAGTAAACCTCTAACATTGAACTCCCATTACTCCCTATTTCAAAAGGTTTTCTTTATGCCTGTAGAAACAGACACAAGGAAGAACACAGTTCACTCTACAAGCTTCCTCTTGTGTATTCTGGACATATGAAATTCCCCTAGCACCTCAAGATACATATTCCCTTAGCACCTCAAGATAGCTTCCTTCTACTCTGGGAAAAAATATCTTAGCAATCAGTTTCTTTTTTTTTTTTTTTTAATTTATTTGACAGGTAGCGTTATAGACAGAGAGAGAGAGAGAGAAAGAGAGTAAGGTCTTCCTTCCGTTGGTTCACCCTCAAATGGCCGCTACAGCCAAAGCACTGTGCTGATCCGAAGCCAGGAGCCAGGTGCTTCTTCCCAGTCTTCCATGTGAGTGCAGGGGCCCAAGCACCTGGGCCATCCTCCACTGCTCTCTTGGGCCACAGGAGAGAGCTGGACTGGAAGAGGAGCAACCGGAACTAGAACCTGGCACCCATATGGGATGTCAGTGCCGCAGGTGGAGGATTAACCAAGTGAACCATGGTGCCGGCCCAGCAATCAGTTTCTAAATTTAGCTAACTCAATATCTACTGAATCATTTACTCGCTAACTACCAAGTTTTACATCCATGCTTATACCATCCATATCCTCATTAAACACACACACACACACACAAGACCAGTGTAATCGGATTATGTACCTTGAAAACCATTACATGGTGGATACTGCTTGTGGGAGGTATTTGCAGCATGAAATACATCCCAGCGTGAGGGACACGTAAGAAAAGTTTTGGATAAAGGAATAACCACAAAGAAATGCTGACTCACTAAAATCTTGTTCAAGTTCACAGTCTTTGTCTAGTCATTCTTGGAAGTTTTCTATCAAAAAAGTTAACTTCCAAAAGAAGAGATAAGATATCAACAAAAGATGAGAAATCTCCACATCTGCTATTTATACTGCAAGCTGTAAGGAAGAAAGAGACATTGTTGTCATAGGTAAAACACATCCAAACATGAGAATGTTTCATAGAAAACAACAACATTTTGCTCATGTTCTAACAGCACTGTTCAAGATGTCTGTGATAACAGACGTTTGTATAATCTCTGCTGTCCTGTATGTTAGTTACTAGCCACACATGGCTATTGAGCACCTGAAATATGTCTAATACAACCAGGAAACCAAAGCTGTAATTATATTTAATCGTCATTAATTAAATTTTACTTGTGAATAAACCAAACACCTGGTTAGTGTCTGTTATATTGTGTAGGGAAACTCTAAACCTCAAATATAAACTGAAGGAAGAGGAAAGTCTCTTCACAATAAAATAAAGTCACTTTATTTTATTTTTAAAATGATTTTTTATATTTTAAAGATTTATTTATTTATTTTAGAGGCAGAGTTACAGACAGTGACAGGGAGAGAGGTCCTCTATCTGATGGTTCACTCCCCCAAATGTCCTCAAGGGCCAATCTGAAGGCAGGAGCCAGGAGCCAGGAGCCAGGAGCTTTCCCCCAGTCTCTAATGTGGGTGCAGGGGACCAAGCACTTGGGCCATCTTCCATTGCTTTCCCAGGCATTAGCAGGGATCCGGATTGAAGTAGAGCGGCTGGGACTTGAATTGGTGCCCATATGGGATGGCAGAGGCCCAACCTACTACTACACAGGTGCCAGCCCCATCACAGGGAAATGTGCTTGCCTCCCCCACAATCCATTCGGTCCCTCCTTCTTTGCTCAGCAGCCTATGGCTAGAGTATAATCGTCCTCACTCAAGCAAAATTCTTTTCTTAAAATATATATATATATATATATATATATATATATATATATATAAATCAATCAGCACATTGCATCCTGGTCATGAGGATCAGTTCAGGGAATGGTCTTATTAGCACAAGGTTCACTGATTGTGGGAAACAAGACTTTCCCTCCACTCTTCCAACTGGAATAAGCCCAGTTTCTTGGGCTTCTTCAACCACTTCTTGATCCCATTTTCTTACTTATATTCATTTTCTCAGAATTCAACAACTCTAATTACCCTATTCAAAAAGACCTTCAGAAAAGTAAAATTTTAAGATGTTGCCTCCCTAAAAAGAACTTTATTTTACCTTCACAATAAATTTAAATATTGGATAAGGTTAGAATTATAAGTTTAAATAATTTTTACCCTCAGAGTTTGAAGTAAAAAGTCATCACAGAATGGCAGATGTCCTAAACAGCACTCTGGCCTCAGAATCAGCCCTTAAGGCATTCATATCCTGCTAAAATGCCCATGAGAGTTTCTCAGGCATGGAAAGCCAAGTCACTGTAGCAAAAAAAAAATTATCTAAATGAAAGATCTCTGTGAGTGAGATCCCAGTGGAAAGAACGGGCCATCAAAAAGGAGGTAACTTTCTCTGAAGGGAGGAGAGAACTTCCACTTCGATTATGACCTTGTCTAAATAAGGTCAGAGTTTGTGAACTCAAGAGGCTTCCATAGCCTTGGCAGCTCATGACAAGAGCCTCAGGTGAGTTCTGAGGTCATAAATAAGAGTGTCAATTGTTAAATCAACAACAGGAGTCACTGTGCACTTACTCCCCATGTAGGATCTCTGTCCTTAATGTGTTGTACTATGAGAATTAACAGTGAAACTAGTCTTCAAACAGTACTTTATACTTTATGTCTCTGTGTGGGTTCAAACTGTTGAAACATTTACTTAGTATATACTAAGTTGATCTGTATATAAAGATAATTGAAAATGAATCTTGATGAAGAATGCGATGGGAGAAGGAGATGGGATGGTTGTGGGTGGGATGGAGGTTATGGGGGGGAAAGCTGCTATAATCCAAAAGTTGTAATTTGGAAATATATATTTATTAAATAAAAGTTTAAAAAAGAAGTAGAGAGTCATTACCTTTTAACATATACTGATTCTGGTGAAAAATTTGACACTAATATAATTCACAGTTCTATAGATCCCACACTCCAAAAATTACTTCAATCAGTTATCTGTAGACATTTCTGTCCCATCTTTTTTTCACTCTTAGGAGTTGCTGTTATGGGTATAGAAGAAAAAAAAAAAGGTAAAAATGAGTGTACTCAGCTGGCATTTTGAAATACTAGTGCCTCCTGATTTTCTTTAATTAAGTCAGATGCCTTGGTTTACACAGTATATAATAGTATATAAATGTCTACATTAAGCAATAGATTATGTGACATTGAGAGGAAAATTAGGTGGTTTTGGATCAATCCAATTGGATCAATTTTAAATTAGATTGTCTTGAGAGAAAAACTCATACCAAAAGCAGCTGGGAAAAGAAAAAAGAGATAACCTTTGCATCAGGAAGGGCACTGAGAAGTAAGTTGAAGTGAAGCCAAACCAAGCAGTATTCTTTTGCTGTTCCTGTTTTAATCAATATTTATGTTAGTGCCCAGCTGAATGATAATTGCATTGGTTCATAAAGAAAAGATAAATATAAATAAGAAAAAATGGATTTTGATTATGTTATTACTTTTTTCACAAATCATTCCATCCAGATAATTTACTTGATCAAAGATCCTACTTGATTAAATGCAAATCAATTGTAGCAAAAATGTACTGAGAAATAAAAGGCCCAAGTTTACAAAACAAGCACCTGTTTTGCAACAGTTTATGAATGAGCTCTATCTCAGCCAGGCCAGACCGAGTGTCTCCGCATTTTGTTTTTTAATTTTCCATTTTAAAATGAAAATAGGGCAGGATATTCCCTGATGTAACATTATATCTTGGGTTCTAGAAATACTTCCCTATTATTTTCCAGTAAAAGCCCATTTACATTGATTAATTAAAAGGGGAACATTTTCTTTTGGCAATGGAAACACTGGATTGCCCCTTATTTAGTCCTTTATTAATAAGAAATAGGGGGCATGAGATACACATTAACAGAACACCATTTCAGCACTAGGATGAGGTTCTGGCCTCAGCCTTTGAGCTGCCATCCCTCTAAATTCTAACTGTCTGGGCTCCTTCCGTGATGCAGAGATAACTTGAAATTCTAGTGCAGTCAGTAGCAAAGACATTCTTTTCTAGTGAATCCATTAAAGGGATAAATCCATGTCAAAGGGATCTGAAAAGAAGAGAATGGGGTGCTGAAACTAGGTTGAGGGGACTGAGTGGGAAATGAACCTTCAACCAGAAAGTTGCATAGAAGAACATAAGAAACATGAGAAGGGGAAAAACATGAAAGGCATTCTGTAGTACATAAGACAAATTAAGTAAGTTACCAACTCCCATAGTTACCCAAGTAGGAAGATGGCTGAAGTGTCTTTTCAGAGAAATCAAAGTTGCAATGATCTTTCAGTCATAAATGAACAAGCCAAAAGAAACACAAATATTTGTGCTATAGCTATAATAATTGCTCAAGAACCCAGTTGAAAATAATAAGGCCGGCGCCGCAGCTCACTAGGCTAATCCTCCGCCTTGCGGCGCCGGCACACTGGGTTCTAGTCCCGGTTGGGGCGCCGGTTCTGTCCCGGCTGCCCGTCTTCCAGGCCAGCTCTCTGCTGTGGCCAGGGAGTGCAGTGGAGGATGGCCCAAGTGCTTGGGCCCTGCACCCCATGGGAGACCAGGATAGGCACCTGGCTCCTGCCATCGGATCAGCGCGGTGCGCTGGCCACAGCGCGCCAGCAGTGGCAGCCATTGGAGGGTGAACCAATGGCAAAAGGAAGACCTTTCTCTTTGTCTCTCTCTCTCACTGTCCACTCTGCCTGTCAAAAAATTAAAAAAAAAAAGAAAAGAAAATAATAAAAGATAGAATAGACACTGCTATGGGTTAAGTAGGATTTGCCTCCACAAAACTCATGCAACTGTTTAAACTCTAATACCTTAATGCTAATGGTGGGAGGTGTTTACATCACTGAAGGGTGGTTCTTGTAAGAGGTTTGATTTTTTGAGTTTCAGTTCTTTTTTTTAAAGATTTTATTTATTTGAGAGGTAGAGTTACAGACAGTGAGAGGGAGAGAGAGAGAGAGAAAGAGAAAGATCTTCCACCCACTGACTCACTCCCCAGTCAGCCACAGTGGTTGGTGCTGAACCAATCAGAAGCTAGGAGCCAGGAGCCTCCTCTGGATCTCCCACGGGGGGTGCAGGAGCCCAAGCGCTTGGACCATCCTCTGCTGCTTAACCAGGCCACAGCAGAGAGCTGGATCAGAAGTGGAGCAGCTAGGACTAGAACCTATGCCCATATGGCATGCCGGCACTGCAGGTGGGGGATTAACCTACTGAGCCACAGTGCAGGCCCCAAGTTTCAGTTCTTTCTAACCTGATTCCTGCATTCTTTTGTGATTGTGCCTCCACATCCACCATGACCAGTAGCCTCCCCAAGATGCTGTGGGGCGTCATAATCCAAAATAAACCTCTTCTTTCCCAAGTAGCTCCTCTCTGGTGTTTTAGTTAAAGTGATAAAAAGTGAACTAATACAGACACCATAGATAAATAGGCTATTTTTGAGCCAGAGGCCAGTAACAGCAAGATGTTAACTGAGCTAGAGCCTCTTCTCACCCCTGGACCACCTCTACCGTTTATAACGTAAGAGATACATTTTTTTGTTTTGCTTTTTCCAACCAGAGTGATATGCAAAGTACAGGCAGACACAGTCAAATGACACAATGCACATGCCTTGAGAGCAGTGCCATTTCTGGCTGGTTTACTCACAATATTTTTGGTGGAAAGAACAGTATAACTACCTTAAGAAATTGTTACCACCACATAAAAAAGAAACATGACATTTTATAGATGATACTATTAAGTATCACTCATGTTTCCTGAGTTTTGCTTAGTAAAAAATAATTAAAATTGCTTAAATTGTCCATGTAGGCTACCAATGTACAGCATGGTTATGTGCACAATAAAGAATGAGTCAGTCATGTAAAAGTATCCCTTGTGACAGCTTATAATATGACTTTTAAAATAATATTGTTTCTGCATCCAGGTCTTCTATGTGGGTGGCGGGGGCTCAAGCACTTGGACCATCTTCCACTGCTTTCCCAGGTGCATTAGATCTGGATCTGAAGTGTAGCAGCCAGAATTTAAACTGGGACTCAATATGGGATACTGGTGTCACAAGTGTAGGCTTAACCCACTGCACCAAAGAAGAGGAGAACTCAGAATAGGTAACAATCCATCCAGCTCTCTTCCCATTCTGCCAGCAATCTTATACATGTACGTGGTAAAGAGTTTTATAAGCACAAACACTTCTGGGTTAGATCTGACACTCTGCAGAACCATCATGAGGAACTCATCTGAAGGGTTGCTTTGACCCTTTATATGCAATACCATAAATTTAAAGGCATCAGCCTGACAGTACGGACTCTGATGAGGTCATGAATTCCCCAAAAGAATATATTTACTTTTCTTTTCTTTTATATAAAAGTGATTAAGTAAAAAAGAACCCAAAAGAAATTTGAGGGAAAGTTCTTTATTTTTTAAATTTTATAAAATTTTATAAAAACAATGCTCCTCTCCACTTGTTTGCTGGGACTCTGGCATAGTCAAAAACACTGTGCACCTTGTGTCGACAGATAGAATTGTGTTGCTGAGGCCAGAAAGTCAGAGGAGTGAAAAACAGCACAGAAATAAGATTCAACGGCCTAGCTTCCACTTAGGTAAGGACAGAATACCACATCCTGCTTATATTAATGCACCTAAATTGGAGAAATCAATTCTATCACCTGTCTCCCAAACAACCCCACGTGCCATTTACCCAAGGTTGTGGCATTTTGACTGATATTATGAAAAAAAAAATCAAAAGTCCCAAATGCTCCTTGCTTTTCTACCTAACCCATAGTGTTAATCTCTTACTTGAGCCCTTGCAAAATAGAAGGATGTAAGATGGGGATGAAAATGTAGATTTTATAGGATTGCTTCTTTAAATTTTTTAAAGAGATTTTATGTATTTCATAGGTACAATTCTAAGAAGATAACTGTACTCAATCCCCTCCCTCAATCCCTCTGCTTCCATCCTTTTTATCCTTCAATTTTTGCAAAAACATGATTTCAATCTACTCTATAAGATTTTAGAATAAAGTACTTTGAGGTTGTTTCAGATCTTCTTGTACTTTTAAATTTAAAAACAAGTGCTATGATGCAATTTTTTTTTTTTATGTGAGGGTCAAAATCTTAGGGTCCTTGTGATTGCTTGGTAAACTAATTTCTCATGTCTGGGGTCTGTCCTTTATACTGACTCCATTCTGCTGTGTAGAACATGACTGCTTCTGCTCACACTTATGTGTAGCAAACTTTATTAAAGGGTCCAGAAGATGAGGGAACTTCACATATGTGTATAGCTTGGCAAATTCCAGGTCTGCAGAATCCTTTATATCTCCCTCTCATTCCACTGTTCTGAGCCCCTCAAGTTTGAATATTTTGGGAACACACTTACTCTTAGTTTATTATCTTTCTCCCCATTGGACTGAGGGCTTCTCAGAAACTTATCTAACAATTCACATACTCCTAAAGCAGTCTCACCTTTGCAGCCCTGAAAGAAACTTAGAAATCTCCATCTTCCATGTCCCTTCCTCTACAAGTCTCTGAAAGAGGAAAGCAAAAGAAGGAAAATTCTTCTGAGCATGGCACGAGTTAAGCTACTCATCTGGGAGGCAGAAGTGGTCAGAGACAGCACGGGTTTTAAATAATAGTTGATTACTCCATTGCAAAATTAAAGCCCATGGGAACCGAAGGACGATGGCCTATTGGAAATGGTCAGCAAATGGTGTTTATGGTTAGTATTTCTCGTTATCATATCCCATAATCCACCTGTGGTTGTTATTTAACATTGCTGTCAAATTTCTCTTAAGTTTTATGTAAAATCATCTCTTGCCACAGAGGTACTTCCTTTTTTTTGGCATTTTTTTTGTTTGTTTGTTTTGGCACTTTCTAATTTCTTACAGGCTGTGGTCAATAAGAGTAGATGTGGTAGGAAAATAATAATAATAATAATAATAATAATAAATTCCTAGATTCCAACTCTCACATTTCACAGATCAGAATACCTGAACACCAGAAAACGTCCAAATTGCCTGGACACATAAAATGTCGGTAGTAGTTTAAATGAGAGACTAGGGCTCTTAGCTCTTTGGGTCTGCTGATAAATAACTATAAGACACAGGCTATTTTGGACCAATATCCATGAGTTATGTGATTTCTTTTTATTGATAAGATTACCATGCACTGAAGACTATCCTATTATCTGATGTACTTGCCATTTAAAAATAAGTTATTATTATTTAGTAAATCCCATGAAAATTTCCCATTTTGCCAGGATTGTGTAGTTTTTGCACATAGATTAATTCTTTAGGGAAGCTTTTTAAAATTCGATGGCTGCTGGGGTTGGCATTTTAGTGTAGAAGCTGAGATGCTGCTTGAGATAACTGTATCCCCGATTGTAGGGTGTGGTTTGATTCTCAGTTTTACATCCAATCCAGCTTCCTGATACTGCAGACCCTGGGGGACGGAAGGTGATGGCTTCAGTTCTTGGGTGCCTGACACCCATGTGGGAGGCCCAGACTGAGTTCCAGGCTCCTGGCTGTGGCTTGACCTGGCCCTGGGGAGTGGGACAGCAGATAGCTCTCTCTGTCTCTGTCTCATTCTCTCTTTCAAATAAAGTGAAAGTAAAGGAATAGAAATCAGAAAAAAAAATGATGCCTTAAAGTTTCCAGTCAACTTTATTTATGTGAAGGAAAAAATATGAGGTAAATATGAAGTTATTAAAATCAGCCTGTCTATAATACAAAATAGTTGTGTAAGAGCTGAATGAGAGGAGAGGCCAGGTGTTTGTGACTTCAGTATGTCACAAATATGAAGAAGGTGTCTAAGGCAAGAGGGACAGCATCTTTCTTTGCTTCAGGCAAGCATTCGTGCGCTGAAAAAAAACTGCCCAGAATTTCTCCATCCAGGACTGTGTGTGCACACACATACCCATAGCCACTTCTGTGCCTTAGGAAGTCCCTGAGGTTGACTCACCTTCTTGTTTCTCTGGTTGTTTTCTGCCTAACGGTGTTCCCAAGTCTGGTTGCCTGGTCACACAGCTCAATCAGTTTATCTTCCATTCCTTGATGGTTTTACATAGAGGCTCATGGGAGCCAATTATGACTGTTTCTTCCCACATAATAGAGTTGTTAGGCCTATGAGCTGCAGGCAGCTTCTACAAGATTCCTGGAGAATATTTGAATCCAAAGACTAGAATTCAGCTTCCCACTCAGAGATAAGGCAAAAGGATATTACTCCAAGAAAAAGGCTTGAACTGCATAGTCAAGTATCAGGTCCCTTAATATTGGTGGAGTGAGACACTGTACTCCAGACTTTTGCCCTAGCATTTTCCACCTAAACCAATCATTTGTCAATCATCTGTTTTAAATAGTTTGGAAGACACCTTTTTTTTTTAAACTTGGAAAGCAGAATGTTACATCTTTTTTCTTTAACTATAATGTTTAAAAAGTGAACATATCACTGCTTATTAGTCTGTGCATGAAAGAACAGTAGGTGGTTGTCCAATTAACAAATTTGTTGTAAGCAGCGCATCCCCCTTCTCTACCTCAGAATGACTTTGGAGCTGACTAATTGGGAATTCTTACATTATTAGGCTATACTTGTTCTAAGACTTAGACTTACAGATGTGAGGGATTGAATATATCTAATGCAAGCACCATGCCAAAGTATAAAATTCTATGTAAAACAGTGCCTGCAGTATTAGCTCATTCTATTAATTTTAGAAAAGTTGCCCTCAGTTTAAGTTGGCTGTCTGATTATGGGAATGTGTAAAGGGTGCCTACCATAGCCGGAATTAACTCTCAGGGGTTTCAAGGGAGAATTTAAAGACACTCAGTGAAACAGTGACAAAATGGCCCAGTCAAGGACTTCTTAAGGCTTTTGCTGATGACTGTAATGCTCTTTCAGAAAGGCCCTGCCAGTTAGCCACCTAATTAAGCACAATGACTTGTCTGATCAATTCAACTCCCTTAATGACGACCAGATGCCCACCAAAACCACTTGGGATGCTATGAGTAATGATTATTAAGAACTATTATTAACTATTTCATACATGGATTTTCTGTTCTCTGAGATTACTAAGATTATATTTTAAAAAGAAAGGAACTAATTGGAAAACGATATTAACAAATATGAACTTGAATGATACGTAGGTGTTAACAACTTGAAAACCAAAAACCTGGTGCAGTATGGCTTTTGGGATGCAGCACAAAACAATACCACAACCCCTTTGTAGCTAAGCTTAGACTCCCATGCAATGAAGTATTTTAAAGCATGAGGTGATACACCACTCTAATGGACCTGTCCCTTAAACAATGCCTCAATTTTCCAGTGGATGCAATGGAATAATAATTCTTCCATTACAGTGGACATTCCACAGATGAGAAAACACTTGAATTCTCTACCACATCAAGTTTTCATGAAAATAATGCAATGCATAATTATAGAAATTTCAAAGTGTGTCATGATTTCCTGTGGCAAGAATGACTGATGAAATTAAATGAATAGTTTTGCACTATGCTTAGCCTGAATGGCCATCCAGGGACCTGCTACGACCTCTTGACTGAACAAACTTAAAGAGTGGCATAAACATCCTTTCATTTAAGGAACTAGCCATTTACTTTTCTTCCTCACTTGGGGTGGAGGAAGAGTTGGCAAAGGAAACTGCTAGCTAACATTTCATGTCAAAACATGACAATCTGAATGTTCTGGGTTCACTGAGGGAACAGGATGCACCTGTCTCCTCAGCCAGTGCTCCTCTTTTTCCCCTGTCGCCAATTCATTTCAGGCTGTGGTTTCCACTGTTTGCGTCTTCTGTCTCCTCTTATGAAATAGGGCTAAGTTCCCTATCTGTAGTGATTTTCCGGAAAGCTCTTGTTCTTTAATATGCTCTCGTTATACCCACACAAATTCAGCTTCCTGAGGAAAACTATCTCATCCTTGGCAAGCCTGGATGCAGCAGGGTGAAATATGATTTGTGGACATATAGTGGACATTGTTGGTGCATCCTTCCCCCCACTACCATGCTGCTTCTCCAGCCTTCACTGCTAATAACTAATACCTGTGAATTTCAGGAATTGGTACTGGAGCCAACTCCCGTGTACAGAGAGGCCACAGCACCCCCAAAAGTTTATCAATTCCTCCTTCCCATAGCTGGTGGCTGTGTAGAGAGGGGAACATAATCCCAGCTTCCTAGCATTGATTCTGGATACCTTGTCTTCTCAGCTCCTGTGGGATCTCTCCTGAAAGCACATCCTTACTTTGCTTCTTTCCCGACCCTCTTCTGCTCCCTATGCTTCTTGAGAGCACTTTCAAAATTGATCACCTCACACTGTTCCCTGCCTTCATCTGTTTCCGGGAGAATCTTACCAAAGGGGGTAGGGAAAGTGGAATGAGAGAGGAAGAGATGGGGAAGAGGGATGCCCTGTCTCCAATCCTGCTAAGGCACACTAGGAGAGGGGGAGTAGTGGTCAAAGCTCACAAATCCTGACTTTCCAATAAGAATATACTGATAGTGAATCTTTAAATAATTCTCCTTTTTCTGCTTCTCCTCCTCCTTGTTCTCCCTCTTCTTCCCTCTCCCTCCCTTTCAAATACATTTTAAAATGTACAAGCCTTTGGTCCAGCAGTTAAGACACCTGATTAAAATACCTGTATCGGCCGGCGCCGTGGCTCACTAGGCTAATCCTCCGCCTTGCGGCGCCGGCACACCGGGTTCTAGTCCCGGTCGGGGCACCGATCCTGTCCCGGTTGCCCCTCTTCCAGGCCAGCTCTCTGCTGTGGCCAGGGAGTGCAGTGGAGGATGGCCCAAGTCCTTGGGCCCTGCACCCCATGGGAGACCAGGAGAAGCACCTGGCTCCTGCCATCAGATCAGTGCGGTGCGCCGGCCGCAGCGTGCCTACCGCGGCGGCCATTGGAGGGTGAACCAATGGCAAAAGGAAGACCTTTCTCTCTGTCTCTCTCTCACTGTCCACTCTGCCTGTCAAAAAAAAAAAAAAAAGAGCAAAAGTATGCTTAGCATATAGATCATCAAGAAACAAGGTAGATATTTAAAAAAAATAATAAAAATAAAATACCTGTATCTCCTATCAGAGTGCCTGGGTTCACCACCCACCTCTCTTGACTATGGCTTCCTGCTAATGTAGACCCTAGAAGGTGGTGGTGATGACTCAGTAATTGGGTCCCTGTCACCCATGTAGGACACCTAGATTGAGTTTCTTGCTCTTGGCTTTGGCTTAGCGCAGCCCAAACTTGTCAGCATTTAGAGACTGAACCAGTGGATAGGAATCCTCTCCCTGCCCCACGCCCCTTTCTCTCTTTCTACATCTCAATTTTTTTAGAATAGTAATTTTTATGCTTTTATTAATTGTTTAATAATTCAAGAATTGCATGCTCTTGAATACAGATAAACATTGGGCAGATACACGTAGAGATATGCCTAAAGACATAAAATTCCGTGGCAAGCTAGAACTAGGACAAAAATCACCTTTTAGGCCAGTCATTTGCACCCAGATTGGAGTTAGAATGGGTGTATTTATTGATATTGCAGCCGGTAGTACGGTTGTACAGGGTTAACAACTCAGTTTTGGCAAGGGAAGAGGTCCCACTGATTTGCACCTTTGCCAATAGCAGTGGTGTAAGTACATTGATGGTGGCCTGTTTCAACATGCTGTTACTGAGTAAGCACTAGGGGGAGGTACACACAACTCATCTCATCTCTGTCTGTAACCTCTTCCTCTTGTTTTTTGTGTCCCTGTCCATGATGCTGATATAATTCATGAGAAAAACTATTCTAATATTAATGCTAAATTGCCTAAAACTTGTTATTATCATCATTAATACCAAGGAAAGTTAAAAATAGAAAAGAGGATACAATAGAACAAATTTGTACTTTACTATTTCTATTTGTTAGATTGTAAAGTGTAAATTCTGACCAACATTTGCATACTAAAATATTTGGGGATTTTTTTTTATAAGAGAGGGAAATATATATAAGGATATGTAAAAATTTGTGGAAAAATAGAATTAAATGACAAGTTGATTTCTACACAAAAAATTTTATATCTGTGCATAGTTTTTTTCATAATATAAATTTTCCACAAACTTTTTGAAGATCCTTCTCCTTAAAAACAATTTAAGAAAATATTTTATTTTGTTTGAAAGAGAGAGTGGCAGAGACAAAAAGAGAAAGAGATCTTCTATCCACTGTTTCACTCCTCAAATGGTAGCAATGGCCAGTGGGGTCCAGGCCAAAGCTGGAACCTGGTACTCCATCCGGGTCTTCCACATAGGTGGTAGGGACCTAAGCACTTGGAGCATCATCTATTGTTTTTTCTAGATTCATTAGCAGGAAGCTTGATAGGAAGCAGAACAGCCTGGGTTCAAACCAGTGCTCTGATATAGGATGACAGTGTTGCAGGAGGCATTTAACTCACTTTGCAACAATGCCGGTGCCAAAGAGCCCTCATCAGCAACAGCAACAGCTCCTGGTGTCTTTGACTTGGTCAGTTACAGCATGGGAGTATATCACCGAAACTGGTCATTTATTCTGCAGGTTGCAACTAGCTTAATTCTGTATGGTTCTAGAACACGCAACTTAAAAATTGTCACTGACACTTTGTAAGTCTGGCATTAACAAAGACATATGAAGCAGCATTCTTGTTTTGAGCTCAAATAGTAGAAATACCAAGTTATCACTATTAATGGATTTTCCATTGGAGCCAATTTAGTTTGCATTATAGCAACTGAGAATAATTAAGTCAAATATCAAGTAATATAGCAGTGTTTAGAAAATTGTTAACATTCAAAAAGT
This sequence comes from Lepus europaeus, assembly GCF_033115175.1. NCBI lineage: Eukaryota > Metazoa > Chordata > Mammalia > Lagomorpha > Leporidae > Lepus > Lepus europaeus. Next base: position 89,833,426 of record NC_084838.1, on the reverse strand, counting down.
ACATGTGAGCACCCCTTGGAGACTTGTTTATTTTAAGTATATTTTTGGGAGAGTAGAATAAAACACCAAGTCTTTAACAAGCTAGGGATCCTATTCATGTTCAGTTCCTCAAGAAGCAAACCAGAGAAGCTGGCACTTGCTCCATTTGCACAAATGTCACCTCTGTCTGTAGTGCTGTATAGTGTGATTCACATCTTGGGAACCTTCTTCCACCTTGATTTGCTGTATATAAACTTTGATTAGACTTTCCCCTCGTGACAGGCAGTCAAAAGAAGAAGGGAGAGGCCAGCGCTGTGGCACAGTGGGTAAAGCCACCGCCTGCAGTGCCGGCATTCCATATGAGTGCTGGTTCGAGTCACGGCTGCTCCACTTCCTATCCAGCTCTCTGCTGCGGCCTGGGAAAGCAGAAAAAGATGGCCCAAGTCCTTGGGCCCCTGCACCCATGTGGGAGACCTGGAGAAGCCTCCTGGCTCCTGGCTTCAGATCAGCATAGCTCCTGCCAATGCAGCCAACTGGGGAGTGAACCAGCAGACGGAAGACCCCCCCCCCCGCCTCTCCTTCTCTCTCTGTGTAACTCTGACTTTGAAGTACATAAATAAATCTTAACAAAGAAAAGAAGAAGAAAAGAGTCTAGCAGAGCGTTCAAGACAACACAGGGACAGTAAGAGTGATGTTTCACAAAAAGGGATCTGATTCGTCAAAATGCTTACCGGAGGAAAGATGCTTGCAACTACCTGCCTGAGTTGTAGTCACTGGTATTTATTTTTAGGTGCAATATTTGCATCATGATCACTATTTTGATGATAACATATTATCTATACTTGAGCGTGATTTTTACATGATTAAAAGAAGAAAAAAAATAGCTGAGGTTAAAAAAGGATGGGATAATGTGATGATTTGATGGGAACCAATAGGGTTTCTGTGGAGTACAGTCAGATCAGCCTCTCCCCTTAGGAACAGGAACCTTGTAGAAATCCTACCTGGCACTAGCAATTGGTTGCCTGGGGTGGGGGGAGGGAACTGCCTTTTTGATCAGTCTCTTCAGAAACACTTTTAACATGAAAACAATTATTTTATTAACACGTCTAAGCATTGGAGGAAAATGTTCTTATGTAAGGAACAAAGGAAAGGAAAAGGAAGGGGGCAGGCACTGTTGCTTCATCCTGCATTTGCATCCACTGGGTTCCGTGTACTTACAGGGGCACGGCTGCTGTCAGTATCCTTGGGGGCAGATGCTAAACACAAAACAAAAACAAATGTCTGCTCCTCTTGCTCGCTTGCTCGCTCTCCCACCCACTTGCCCTTTCCCTCTGGGGACTGAAACTCTCTACTGCCTCCCACAGTGTGCAGCGGGGCATCGGAGGCGCCTCCAGCATCCTCCAGCTAGCAGAGCAGCGGGCCTGGCTCTCTGTCATGGCCCATCTCTCCCAGCCTCTTAGAGGCCTGTGGAGAAATGGCCCAGCTGGCAGGAGTGTGCGAGCTGCTGTCTGCCTCCAGCCGAAACTCTCCTCACAATTTGGCCAAAGGCTGCCATCTGAGCCGAGAAGGAGTGGGGCCAACAACCGCAGTTCATAGTCGACTCTTCCTAACAAGGTCAAGAAAGCAAGAAGCATTTTTCCCTTGGTAGCTCTCATTTTTAGTGGTGACAAGTGCCTTGGATTTACAGGCCAGCAACTCCAAGCTGCACTCTGTCATCTACTCCATGCACCCCCTTGATCACATAGCCAGTGCGTATTGAGCACAAGGCACCTCCAGGTACAGTGCAAGGTGTGGGGAGATATGTGTGGAAAATCCTGCCTTGGAGCTCACAGACTAGGGGACAAGACAAGTCTTTTGCAGGCAACATGGTCTGTGATGAGAACAGTGTCGGGAGGCATTTAGGAAAGCCTTTGGGTATATCAATAAAGGATGAAAAGGCATTAACCTGGCCATGTGGTAGGAGCCCCTGAGCAGCACATTCCCTGAGGAGGAAGCTCCCTCCTTCCTTATCCAGCACGTTCTGACTGCCAGAGTGGAGCCTTGCTCTGAGTCAAGCTTTCACACTCGCACGGCCCAGGCCCACGGTTCAGCTGATGTTGTACTGACTTTCTCTATACATGTCTCCTTCTCTGGCTAGCACTTTGCCTTGTTCTTCTCAGGGTTTCTGTCATTCTCAGGTGAATAATCTCCCGATGAGAACCCCCAGCTCTAGCCTTGCCTCAGATTCTCCAACCAGCAACCCCTAGTGTTTTCTAAAGGCCCAGTAAGAATCCCTGACTCTGATTAAATCAAAGATACGCCCCCCTTCTCCTGAAACAACCCTAGAGGCCAGAGGCAACTCCAAGTGGTCGAACCTGGGCCAGTCTCACCTTAACACAGACACTCGGATGGTTCTCTGCCACTTCTGACTAAATTAAGAGACATAGATTGCACAGAAGCAAAAATAAAGCAGTGCACTTTTGGTAGGACGCTCTGGGCTTCTGTTTCTCTATCCACTAGACTAGGTAAATGCTCTTCGAGGAAGTGGAAATAGGGCAGAAGAGCAGGGATTATAAAGAGGACAAAAGAGAGAAAGGAATAATCAAGTTGATAAAACACAATGAAGATGGACAACAATATTTATTTTTAAAAAAACAATGTAGGAGACAATTGTTTAATACCTTTTAACTTTTGGGACATCTCAAACTTGTTAACCTTTGTGGTTTTTTTTAAAGATTTATTTATTTATTTATTTATTTATTTGATAGGTAGACTTACAGACAGTGAGAGAGAGAGAGAGACGGAGAGAAAGGTCTTCCCTCCGTTGGTTCACTCCCCAAATGGCTGCAACTGCCAGAGCTACACCGATCCGAATCCAGGAGCCAGGTGCAGGGGCCCAAGCACCTGGGCCATCCTCCACTGCCCTCCCTCCCACAGCTGAGAGCTGGACTGGAAGAGGAGCAACCGGGACTAGAACCCGGCGCCCATATGGGATGCTGGTGCCACAGGCAGAGGATTAACTTAGTGTGCCACGGCGCCGACCCCAACCTTTGTTTTTAAATGGTTCCACGATTCAAGACCTATATTTGAAGAACCTAGTAAATGCCGGGAATTCTAGATGCTGTTGAGGAGGCAGACTATATGTTTTCATGGAGTTACTTTCCAATGGGAAGATAGATATAGATACAAACACAAATACTGAGAGATGACAGACAGATATGGGGATGGATAGAGAGCTAGATAAACAGATAGATAGAATGACACTAGACATGGGGACTGCAGAAAGGAGACAAAGCAGAGTCACTAGCGTTGATCTTAGAGAATTTACATTGGCGGGGGTTGGGAAGGGAACTAAAAATACATCATGAAACAGCTGAAGACAACAGCCCAATGCACTTGTCCTACATACTGATGGGTTCCACATCTATGAATTCAACCAATTGCATATGGAAATTATTAAAAAAGAAATTGCATCTGTACTGAACACATACAGATTTTTTTCTTGTTATATTATAATAGCTATTTACATTGTATCAGGTATTATAAATAATCTAAAAGTTATATAATGTGTGTGTCGTAATATCAAAATTCTATACAAAATAATGGATTTGAGTAACTACAGGTATATCTGTAGAGAGTAGCATCCAATCCCCACAGATACCAAAAGACAACTGTACTGCATAAAAGGACATGAAAGTGCACTAGACATGATGTGCATAGAAACTGAAAATGTTTGCAATAAGAGAAAGAAGATTGGTTTGAATTTATTCAAAAATAGTTTCATGGTAACATTCTAAGCTTTGAAGTTGAAAGACATTGAAGTATTGCAAGAGGAAGGGAATGAACACTGAACAGTTTCCCAAACTTGCTTGACAATAACTCGGATCTCAAATGTTTTTAAATCAGAATCCTGTGGCCTATCCAGAATTCCTTATTCATTTATCCTCAGAATAGGCTGAGTAATCTGCATTCTAACCAAAGTGCAGAACACTTACATAGAGGGCTGGCAGGTGCAAAGCAAGGTGGAGCCCAGAGTGGGACATAGGCCTTTATTTTTCCTCAGCACTAATTATTTTTTTCTATTTCTGGCAACATCTGCAAAACTATTGTTAAAGACCTTCTTGTCTTCAGTTTATAGAATGTGAGGTTGCAAGGGAAACAGAGATGGCTACTGGATTTACTACAATGTATAGAGAATAAAGCCCTAATCCTAGCAGATCATGTGAAAGTAGACAGGTTTCCCCTGGCAAACAGAGAGAAAGCTACAGATAGCAAACCAAAATGTCCACTGTGTGCTTCTAATTCAATTAAGTGCCTCTGTTTGCCATCCAGCCTGCTTCCCAAGTGCTGCACTAGCAGATGCTGCCGCACTAACAATGCCTTGCGGATGTAACAGCCCTCCCTGAGGTGGGAGAGGACAGCTGCTTAATAGTCACTGTGCACAGCAGGGCAGGAGGTGAGGAACAAGCCCTGGATGTGGCTTGGCAATCCCTAGGTAGACCACAGGGAAGATTCTTGACAAGACAGAAACCAGAACAGAAATTCTACTTAGGTCACGAGTGTCCTACACAACTATAATCTGCCAGGAAATGTTTTGGGTGTCTGCAACTATAAATAGCTAAGACCTTAGAGCTTCCTCACTAAGTTTGTGGAAATAATATCACTACTTGCTGCTCTGAGTGGAGTCTTAACTTTAAAATGTTATTTTCTGATCGCTGAGCTCAGGAGGGTCAAGGAGCTAAGGTGATTTTGTACACAAAGAAGGTATAACCAGTGGGGTAGATATTAGCATTTGCTCACAGAAAGATGTTTGGTTCTAATTGGGCATACCCTAGAACTGCATCTCTCTGTGCCCTTGGAGTTGAGTGTGGCCTCACTATTTACTGTGTTCAGTGGAGAAGGAGTAGATCCTCAGAGGAATGCTTTCAAGACTGTTATTCAACTGGCGACAGTTAAAAGCAAGAGGGGCAGCAGGTGGCTGTTCTTCCATACAGACCCTGAGCGAGGCTACTTGAAGCACAGCACTTCCAGATGATCCCTAAGGATGTGTAGTGTGAGTGAGAGGTTACCCTTGTGGTTTCAAGCCATTGAGATTTTTGAGGCTATCTGTTATTGCAGCACAGCCCAATCTCTGCTGATGAACGCATCTAGCCCAATGAATGCTTTCCCCCTTCAGAGGCAGCGATCCTGTATCCTCATGTTGCTATGTTGGACAGACAAGATGAAATCAATTTGCTTAAATAAAAGCAACTCACAGAGACATTGTGGCGCAGCAGGTTAAGCTGTCTCCTGGGACATCAGCATCCCATAGAAGCTCTGCTTTGAGTCCTGGCTGCTCCGCTTCTGATCCAACTCTTCTGATGTCCTTGTGGAAGCAGTGGAAGATGGCCCAAGAACACTGGCCCCTGTCACCCACATGGGAGACCCCCCTGGAGTTCCAGTTTCCTTCCTGGCTTTGGCACTGACCCTGGAAGCAAGCATTCAGTCCCTGTTAGGACTGAATAGCAAGCCAGTGGCTGTTTCTCAAAAGAGTAGTTAGTTGCAGAGAATAGCCAAGCTCTCCTAAACCTCAAAGGTTTGCGCAGTAATTTCCCGAGCAGGGAGCAAAGGTTTCATGCAACTTCTCTATCTGCCAGTGACGCTCCCTTTTCTCACCTCCAAGCCTTCTTCTTATGCAGTGCTGCTCCATGGAACTGTGTTGCTCTCCTTATGGCATCCACTTCTGGCACAGACCTTTCTCCCATTCCCACGCTATCATACAATAGAAAAGCCACTTGGGAAAATGGAGCAGTAGAGTGAAACCCAATGACCACACTTTGCTGGGACAGACATGGGAGGAGGAAAGAGGGAGTGTTTTTTTTTTCTTAAAACAGATTCCTTAGGACAGGTGTTTGGTTAGCATCCCATTACCCCCAGGTTCAAGTCTCAGGTCCACGTCCTGAGTTTCCTGCTTACATGCATCCTTGGAGGCAGCAGTGACGGCTCAAGTAACCAGGGTCCTGCCTTCTATGGGGGAGGGGAGAGGGGACCTGGTTTGAGATCCCAGACCCAACTGTTGTGGGCATTTGGAGATTAAACCTGTGGATGGGAGCTCTATCTTCTCTCTGTGTGTGCCTCTCTCTTTCTCCCTATCCCCTTAATCTTTATACCTGTGTGTCTTTCTCTTTCTCCCTCCTTCAATCTTTATGTCTCTCATATTTCACAAAGAGAGTCCTCTAGAGTCTCTAAAGGCCACTGTCTGTAAAGAGCAGCTTTAACAGCCCTGATTGCTCCTCAGAGCAAGTGAATGTGTGTGTGTGTGTGTGTGTGGTGGGCGGGGAGGGTGTGTGTGTCTGTAAATCCTTCCTTCAGATTGGCAGGCAAGACTCAAAAGAAAACATGGTAGAAGCCAAGGTTAGAAAGGACCTGTGAAGGTCGTCAAACACTGAATAAAATGCTAGGAACACCAGCCCAGGGATAAGGAACCCATGTTACTCCCAGGCCTGCTATTTGCTAGATCATAGAGAACTGGTGGACCCAGCCTGACTTCATTCTTTTTCCAGAAATGCAATGCAAGTGAAGGGGACTGACTCTGAACATCCCTTGGTGGGGAGACACACTAATCTGGGCGCAAAGGTCTAGGTTCTGATGTGTTACCCACATGTCACCTGTCCCAGTTCAGTGTGGCAGTCATAAGCAATTTCTCTGCTTTGATTGAAATTTTTGATCCACTGATCTCAGTCAAAAAGACTGGTATCCATCTGGGTTTGAAGGAGATGGGATAAGAAATGAAATGATCCAATCTCTGTCAAAACCCCAGATTTAGGGGTCGGCGCTGAGGTGTAGCCGGTAAAGCCACTGCTTGCAGTGTCGGCATCCCATATGGGCGCCAGTTCAAGTCCTGGCTGCTCTACTGCCGATCCAGCTCTCTGCTGTGGCTTGGGAAAGCAGTAGAAGATGGCCCAAGTGCTTGGGCCCCTGCACCCGTGTGGAAGACCCAAAAGAATATCTCCTGGCTCCTGGCTTTGGATCGGTGCAGCTCCCCCTGTTGCGGCCAATTGGGGAGTGAACCAGTGGATGGAAGACCTCTCTCTCTGCCTCTCCTCCTCTCTCTGTGTAACTCTGACTTTCAAATAAATAAATAAAACTAAAAAAAAAAAACCAATTTAGGTCAGATGTGCCTCCAGTGTGTGCAGGTGGGAATGTGTTGTTCATCTTTCCTGGTCCTCTCCAGTCCATTGCTTGCATTTCTGCTAACCTCTTCCTTCAGTCTCTTTCGGATTGGAATTAATACCACGTATGCCAGCATCCTTTCAGCAAACAAGCTGTTATCAACTGGGACATTAAAACCCAGCATGTAGCAATCAGCAGTGAAGTGTGCTATAAGTAATTTATAACTAATAGTAGGCAAAATAACAACCTACAAATGATTCAGGGTGACATCTATGATATATTTCTAGTTCTTGAATGCCACTTTCACTCACTAGCATTCAAGTGCAATTTCTTAGGAACAAGAGACACGGGTATGGGAAGAGCAAATGCACCTGAAACTGTTCATAACTCCAAAATTGCCCTTAAGAGTGTGTGCACATATTAACGCCATCCACTAAGTGTCAAGATAAAAAATATTGAGAACTGCTGTCTTAGAATGAGAGCTCCTTGAGAGAAAGTTCTCTGCTTCACCAGTCTCTGTATCAACACTGCTGTCTAGTATGAACTTAATTATGAATAAAATAAAGTGAAGGGTCAAAGGTATATATATATATATATATATATATATATATACAAATTCATATATATTTATGGGCAAGGGCAGGGCACGGGATGTGGGGCAGATAAAACAAAAGCCAATTTTGTGGTGGGAGATGAATCAGTTATTTATGTGACACATTACAATAAACATTCATAAAAACTTAAAATAGTAAATACTAGATCTGCTTTACCTCTCTGGGGTTGGCTAGGGATTGGCTAGGGGCCTCTGCTTATCTGGGCTGAACTCACCCACGTGTCTCATGGGTCAGGGTCAGGTGTTCTACTGGCCTTGGTTGTGACCACTAGGAAAGCTATTCCATGTTTCCCATTGTATAGCAAGCTGGCTTGAATACATTCCCATGACAGCAGCAGAGGTGCAGAATAGGTCAAGTGGCAACGGTGATGCCAGGGTTTTGGAGGCAAGGTTCAAAAACGGCCCACCATCACGTCTGCCCATTGTTTTGGTCTAACAAGTCACAAGACCAGCTTGCATTTAAGAGATGGAAAAAGAGATTCCTTTTTCCAATGAGAAACTGCATATTCATGCAGACAGGATTAATAAAAGGGCCATGAAGAGCTGAGACCATCATTGCAATGCATCACAGAATATGAAAATATTTTTATCATACAGGAAGATTAGCACCTAGGACTAAGAATTCTTTGCTTAACAATGTCTCATCAGTTCCAGAAATTCTTCAGGCAAACTTTGAAGGTTGCAATAGCCCTACATTGTGCTGTCCACAGGAATACAAATGCTCTGCACAGATTATATCATGCAGCAGCAAAAGATAGCCACTGGACTTTATATCTGTGAGGGCTTGACAAGCAAATGTTGAGATAAGAAGAGGACATGTTTCCTGGAGCCTGTCTCTTTTTCTGAGCATGGGCCACTGCGCATGAGTGCTCCTTCCTCTGGCAAAGGAGTGCCACCAGGGCTCTGCCACCATTTCTGGTTCATTGTTTCTCTTAAGGGCTCCTAGGGGGAGTCGGAGAAATAAATCAGGATATATAAGATAGTCCCTCCAGCAGCTCTTGGGTAGCAGATATGTGTAACAGTGGAAATGCTCCTGATTGCTTTCCATTTATTTCCGCAGCTACCAGTTTCCCCTATTGCTTGTTGTAAAGTTTAAAACAACATCAATTTTTAAGGACTTGAAAGTGCTTTTCTATTTAAAATCAAACAAGACAAGCATCATTTTCATTCTGGGACTGTGCTTTGCTTCTTGAAGTGTGCCGAATATATAGACACCCACTGAAAAATAATAATAATAAAAAAGCTAAGTGATGGAAATGAGTAATTGCTTGGCAGCGGGTCTGCAGGGAGCGCGCCGAATCCGTGCAGCACATATTTCATGAATAATGAGAGGAGGCTCAGAGCTGTGCAATCCCTGCCTATTGGGTCAGAAATTTCACATTAGTGGATTCATCAGAGCAGATCAGTGTCATAAAGACACTCTCTCCTGAGGTAAACACACCTTTTCCTTCACTGAACTGCCAACTCTTAGTTAAATGGCAGATACAGCAAAGACCTTCTGAGAGAGGATGGACATAAATGAATTATGGGGATTTTACAAGTAGCAGTTTTCAGCTGAGATAACCTAGTGAGTCAATTGCCAACAAAGATCCTAATGAAGCATTAGAGAAACAATCAACATGCACACCTAATTCTATGAGACTTCACTGAGGAGTAATTAGAACTCAGAGAAATTAAGAGCTTAGAGAGAACCTCAGTTCTTTTGTCCTGGGAGCACCTTAGTGTGAAAACTGACTGTGAGTTTCACCAAATGTTCCTGTTCTACTTCCTGGTTAGTTGTGGACTCCCTGTCCTCCTGGAGTTAGGTGTAGTCACTTGACTTTCTTTGCCCATTGAAGCGAGCAGAAGAGATGTGGTCTTTTCGGTCTTTTCTAGATGAAGCTTTAAGGGCCAGAGTGCAATCTCTCATGATCTCTCCTGGTTTCTTTCTGCCAATGCACTGAGACACCAGGCTAGACAGGGACTGCTCTATCAGCCTGCATAATGGGGAAAGAACAAGGCAGAGCAGTGAACTCCAGAAAATCCCTACTGTACATGAACATGATAGGAACAAAAAAATTTCCAGCCAGTAAGATAGCGAATTGTTTGTACCTGCAACATGTTAGTCTACCGTGACTGATACACAAAGTACTTCCTCTGTCACTTTTGCTCAGAGCACCCTAGATAGTGTGTGGTGGTTAAGAGAAGGATATTTTATAGTCAGATGAAATTTGTGTGGCATGTTGATTTGAAGGGGCTAGCGTTACGGGGTAATGGGTTAAGTCACTGCCTGTAGTCCTAGCTGCTTCACTTCCTATCCACCACTCTGCTAATGCACTTACGAAAACAGCAGCAGATGGCCCAAGTCCCTTGGCCCTTGCACCTTTGTTGAAGATGCTGTAGAAACTCCTGGCTCCTGGCTTCAGCCTGGCCCACCCCTGGCCATTGCAGTCCCTCGGGGACTGCACCAGAGGATGGAAGATCTCTTTCTTCTCTTCTCTGTCTTCTTTCTCTCTCTGCATTTCAAATAAATGAATGAATCCATAAAAATGATTTGAAGTAATTCTAAATCCACAGAAACTGCAACATTTTTGTGAGAAGTATGTGTGATCACATAATTAAGATCTTTAGTATAGTGCCTGCAGAATCTTTCCAATCACCACTAACTTGCATAAAGTAGACCATGGGCAGTTGTGCTAAAGCAAGGAGGCAAACATGCTTGTTGGGAATAATTAGGATGCTCTCATTCAAAGCATATGCCTTATAAAAGCCCCCAAAACTATGTTTTTCTTGTGGCCTTAATGGAACCATAGAACATTGGGCTAAAGAGCACGTTTGTTACAAAGTCATCTAAACTCTTGAAAATCTGAGGCCTAGAAAGTTGAGGAATTTACCTAGAGACATAAAACTGCTTAGTGGAAGAGGCAGGGTTAGGGTAAGGGTGACCTATATCATTTATCCTCCGAAAAGGATACTTTTGAAAGCAAAAGTAGAACATTGGTAGCAATTATGACACAACCACAGGTGGAAACTTGGGCTTTACTAGGCCAACTAGAACATGTGGTCACCCTAATAGGATCTATTTTCATGACTCCTTGCCCTATGTTACTCCTTGCAGTCGTCTCTTAGTCCTTTTGGTGTGAGACCTTGTCATCATCCTTTGTCTCTAGGGAAGGAACAAGGGTGTGAAAAACACTGCTTTCCATTGTGATGTTCGTTATAAAGCATCTTCATGTTTCTTCTTTCCCCTCCCTGCTTTCTTTGCCTTACCTTCACCACTTACAGATTTTGACCATTTACAACAAGGAACTGCATTGGTGAAAAGAGCAATGGATACTGATAGTACTGTATTTTTTAAAAACTAAAGAGGCAGTGCAGAACCCAGATGTGAGATATGCTGGAAAAACTAAGTAAGTGCCTACAGCCCATAAGCAACACAGAGATTGCATAACCCAACTGAACAGCAATGGTCAGTGGAACGTCTATAGAAATACACATTCTCATGTGTACCAGGTTCCTAAAGGAGCTCAGCTTTCCTGTTTTCTAAATCCAGAAGACAAACCATATATTGGGAAGTAATAGAAATTAACTCATGAGATAATCCAAAGGCCGGGAAAACACATTCTGGTGTTCTCTACGAACTCCAGTTCAAGTACAAAAAGGGGCCAAGTGAATGAGAAAGACATGTTAGCAGATTAGGAGATCCTTCTCCATTCCTCAACAAGGTGCACTTCAATCCTCTTGTGTTCAGCTGGTCTGTGTGCTTCCAGCCAATCAATCTGGTGGGTCTTTGGGGCCAGTGCTGTGCCATAGCAGGTAAAGCCATGGCCTGCAGTGCCAGCATCCCATATGGGCACCGGTTTGAGTCCTGGCTGCTCCACTTCCGATCCAGCTCTCGGCTATGGCCTGGGAAAACAGCAGAATATGGCCTAAGCACTCACGTGGGAGACCCAGAAGAAGCTCCTGACTCCTGGCTCCTGGCTTCCAATCGGCACAGCTCCAGCCATTGTGGCCAACTGGGGAGTGAACCAGTGGTTAGAAGACCTCTCTCTCTCTCTCTCTCTGCCTCTCCTTCTCTCTGTGTGTAACTCTTTCAAATAAATAAATCAATCTTAGAAAAACAATCTGCTGTGTATCTTTTTAAAATTTGAGCTGCCATTCTTTTAATGGAGCCTCATGAGAATGTGTTGGCAAAATGTGGCCTTTTAGAAATTCCTCTATCAAAACTGTAAGAAGAAAACTAATGACGACAAAAAGGTAACAGCAGAATCAGTGTCTTAAGAGGCACTACTGTGGCTTAATTGCATCCCGGAGGTACCTGAGTGTAACTGGATAGGCTTCCCCCATCATTTCCATCTGCTGACTTCCAATGCCAAGTTAACACGTGAAGACTGCACTCAACAAGACTCTGGGCTTCCCATCTGTGTTCTTTTCCACAATATTTTGATGTAGCCTCCCCAAAACCCTTGGCCTGTCCCCATCCTTCCTCGCCAGTTGCAAGTCTTGTGTCTGGGCTCATGGCCCTCCAGTCACACAGCTTTCTTGGTGCCCTGGATGTAGGTCATGTTAAGTCAGATTTCTAGAGCTGTCACAGTTTTTTCTCCCTCTGCATAGGATGCACACTCTGCCAATCCTCTCAGGGCTCTGTCCTCTTTGTCATTTAAGACTCGTGGCCTTCCCTGACCTTGGCAGCTATGCAGGTCACCGATATATTTCCAGAAGACTTCCTGAAACCTAACAAGTACTCTCTCTATATTTCTTGAAAATAGGAATTAATTAACTCATGCATGAAGGAGTTACATATTAGTCCTAGAATCAAATGATTAAAGAGCTTGTCCTTTAATGTTATCATTAAAGGAAACTTCTTTCTACAGCATGCTATGCTGCTCCTCAGTAAATGTGTTATCTGTAAAACACAGTAGTTCCAGAGGTATTCAATTGCTTAAAAAAAGATGATCCAGGTGGATAGAAATTTGGATGACCCAGACTCTGCCACATTCAATTTAGGTTCACCTCTGGCCGTACTTTACCTTTCTCCAACATAACTCTGCCTACTTCCTTCCATAGCTCACTTTCTTTACATACTCTGGTCTCATTCTCATCCCTCCAACTTCCAAATGTTTCCTAATTTTCACTTCACTTCTTGAAGCCAAACATTATTTAAAAAGCACTTTATCTCTAAACCACTTATCAAGATTCTTTAAATGGTGTTTCAGAGGAATTATTTGACTCTCAAAAAGAACTATAGTATTGTTTCAAGGGTCTGTGGTTATTAAAATTCTTTTTCCCTGCTGGGTTTGTGTCTCATGTCCAAAAAGAATGAGGGAGACAAAGAAGAATATATAGGGGCCGTAGCTGTGGCACAGCAGGTTAAAGCCCTGGCCTGAAGTGCTGGTATCCCATATGAGCACCAGTTCTAGTCCTGATCCAGCTCTCTACTATGGCCTGGGAAAGCAGTAGAAGATGGCCCAAGCCCTTGGGTCCCTGAACCCGCGTGGGAGACCGAGAAGAAGCTCCTGGCTCCTGGCTTCGGATCGGCACAGCTCCAGCTGTTGCAGCCATCTGGAGAGTGAACCAGCAGATGAAAGACTCTCTCTCTCTCTCTCTCTCTCTCTCTCTGCCTCTCCTCTCTCTGTGTAACTGACTTTTGAGTAAATAAATAAATCTTAAAAAAAAGAAGAGTATATAGAGCAGAGGTGGTTTACTGAAAGAAAGCAGAAAAGTTAAAGCAAAAAAGAAAGAGAAAGTTTCAAGAAATAAGGCCAAGAGGGTGAGAGCTGTTTTGAAGGCTGATGGTCTAAGGTTTCAAAGGTTGTAAAAGAGAAAGTTTACATGACTGGACCAGGAGAGGGATGATTTTGATTGGTTAATCTGATGATAGCTCCAACTGAGATTCAACAGAAAACACAGGAAACTTCTCCCAAGATGGGCAGAATTCTTGTTACCTAGGTCAGTTACACAAGCACAGAGAAAGCTTGATTACGACGACGAGCACATGACATCAACACTCTTCACGGAGTGAAGAGTGAAGCTGCTTGGCTGTTCTCAGGACCTGCGCAGATGGTGGGGAGTGACCCTGTCTGCCTACAGAGGAGTCCGTCTCTCTGTCCCTAGCTCCAGCATTCTGACCAGAGACTTTCCTAAGCTTTCCTCTGAAGAATGGGGCTAAATACATTCCTCCCGCCTCTTGACCAATGCGAACAAGCTCCAGCCCAGTCAAGCTCAAATTGGTTTGAACACATAGCAAAGGACTTTGAATTACAAGATAGATTTACTTTGGTTAAAAATAAATTTCTGAAATCCATGTATAGCTATTTTCATAATACACATTTTTATGAACTCTTTAAAGACCCTTCACGTGCATGGATTTCAAAAACCTTTGCACTAAAATAAACTTACATTTTAACTCTTTTTCCATGAACACTTTGTAGTATCTTTGTAGAATGGTTAGATTGGAATGACACACACATTTCACTCAAAATATTTTGTCATGCTGAGCTCTATATCAATTTTGAGTTTAGGAAAAGCTGTTGTGTAACTCTAAGTTCCAGAGGGGAACTTAGGAGGGGAAAGTATTGGTGCAGCCTCCCTGTTACCAAGCTTTAAGTCATAAATCCTGAGGAAGAATATGTCTACATAGCTAGCATTCCAAAGTTTTCTTTTGAAAGGTGATGTAATCACACATGTAGAAAAGTGACTTAGTAAAGTATAAGGAATGATTTCAATAATGATTTCGATTTTACTCTGAAATCAGTACTTTTCCATTATATTATTCAAATTCTTCATCTCCTCCTTTTTCTCTCTCTCCCCCAACTCCCTCCACCTCTTTTAATTGACTGAACACACTTCAGAAGTTTCTACAGATGGAGCTATGTCTACAGTTGTGCGCTGCGTTGGATCTCTTCCCTGACCCCTCCAGATTTGGTTCCCACCTTGTTCCACCCTGCTGTGTGCCCCAGGAGACTTTTTTATTTTTGACAGGCAGAGTGGACAGTGAGAGAGAGAGAGAGAGACAGAGAGAAAGGTCTTCCTTTTGCCGTTGGTTCACCCTCCAATGGCCACCGCAGCCAGCGCGCTGCGACCGGCGCACCATGCTGATCCGATGGCAGGAGCCAGGTGCTTCTCCTGGTCTCCCATGCGGGTGCAGGGCCCAAGCACTTGGGCCATCCTCCACTGCACTCCCGGGCCATAGCAGAGAGCTGGCCTGGAAGAGGGGCAACAGGGACAGTACCGGTGCCCCGACCGGGACTAGAACCCGGTGTGCCGGCGCCGCAAGGTGGAGGATTAGCTTATTGAGCCACGGCGCCAGTCGAGACTTACTTCTTATCAACTCAGCAGTAAGCTCCTTGCTTTGTGCCTCTTGACTGGCATCCAATTGGTTTCAGTTATAGAAGATTGGCAGCAGAAGATTGGAGGGTCAGAGCGTGCAGTGGGGACACTTGTGCGAGGCCACCTCCCTACCAGGTCACCAAGGTTGGCTGTGACCTTCAGTGTCAGCAAATTTTTCCATGTCCTTTCGCGGTCTGATGCCAAGAGGGGCTACCACATCACTGCTTAATCCTTCCCAGAACATGGCATTATCCCTCATGGGTTGCTAATCACGCTAGCCCCCATGGAAACAGTCTCTTTATTTAACTCTCCTTGAATTACAAAAGTTGAGTGTGTGGTCTGTTTTTTTGCATTGTCCTTGGTCAAAAATCAGACAGGAAGGTGGAGACAGCCCTTTGCCTCCAGCACAGAGTGGGCATAAGCCTTATTCTAGACCCGTTGCTAGAACTTTTCCATGCATCTTTTAAATTCTCACAAAAAGTATCTTGGTTGGATATGATTGAACCCATTTTACAGAACAGCAAACTGAGTTCCAGAGAGGTCAGGGCATGGTCAAGAGCACAGAGCCAACAGTAGGACTCTGTTCTGAGATCCACATAGAAGCCAGTCTGCCTACAGAACTGTCACAGGTGTAATCACAGGATCAAATGTAAACATTGCCTCATGGAAGGTGAGAGGATCGGAACGGGGCCAGGATTAAGATCCCAAAAAGCAAGGGGCGTATCAGAGAGACAGGTGCTGTGTTCCTCTGGAAATCCCCAGTAGGAAAAGGCAGCCAGGCCTGGGGCCTCTTTCACCGGCAGTGAAGAGGGGTACGCACAATGTCAGGGGCGCCCTGGGCACCAAACTTCACGACAGTCAGGATTCTTTGAGGAGGTGCCTGCTGGCTCCGGGGCCCTAACACTTCTTGCCACCTTCCCAAGAGGCAAGCCTTCCCCTACGCCCGACACCCCCAGTCCTGGCTGGTGCCCCCACAGTCCGTAAGAGAAACCTGTGTCCCAGGCCCTGACTGACTCCTGGCGCTCAGTGCTTCCCTGAAGCTCCCAGAAACCCCCGGCCCCCTGCTTCCTGCCACCGTACAGCACCGTGCAGCCTGAAAGCCCCAGCGCGGATGGAGACTTCTGAATTATTTATCTGCCCGATAATGGCAGGTGATGAGATCCTTCCCCGATGTGTCCCTGTCAGGAGGTGTTTATTAATCTGTTTCACCAGCCACCCTGCCCTGCCTGTGGGGCCAGAGGAACCCCTCCTGCCTGCCTGACGTGTATCAGCAGAGACAGCACTTTAAAGACTCCCTTTTGCCTGGGAGGTCATCTGAAGGTTATTAGGAACAAATTATTTCTTCATTTCCGCTGACTGAGTAGATAGCCTTAATGATCTGTCACCTAGCAATAGCCTGCCTGTTCAAACATAAAGAATGGCAGGCTGATGGGCTTATAACTAGAATCAGTTCATTTTAGCTATTCTCTTGTCAAGCATGTTTCCAAGATACATATAGTATTTACATATTCATGAGCCTCAGCCGCCACTGATGCCGTGAGGGGCCTGTCTGATAATGTGATACAAGTTTGTACCGTGTCCTCAGGCACTTAAAGTCTATTAAGTGAATAAAGTCTACCCAGGGCCTCTCTTCTGGGTGGGGTTCTCCGTTTTAAACACAGAGGATGCCACTTCAATTTCATGGCCTGGACTCCCTCTCTGTCTCCCTTTTCTGCCACCCCCCATATTCTCCAGAGTCTCCTACCTCTTAGTGACAAAAGCTCTGGTTTAAAGAAGGTGAAGGGTCCAGAGCGGGTTCCCCATCTCCCTAAAGGGGAAATTCATCCAGGAGGCATTGCATTTAAATTCCTTTAGGCTTTGTGTGGGTAACGCAAATGACATTGTATGAAGCAAAGTGAAACTATAGCTGGCTTTGCAAATTTGGACTTTCACAGCATTTTCCAGTCTCCTTGGGCTACTTGTAGCTAATTACTATTTCATGCCTTTGACTTCATGATGGCCTATGGTCTTGTCTCAATCTATTTAGTTGAGGATGGTGCCCCAGGCATAAATCTTGCTATAAAATTAAATCACCTGGGGAGGACCTGGAATCTGTCATTTGGAAAGTAATTCTTATTATCCCATCTCCAATCTCCCATCTCTTACTCCACCCAAAATATACTTCCAACTCCTCCTGTGACTTTTAAGAAGGAAAAATGTAATTAGTTTGGACATCTCTCCATATTAATTTATTTTGCATATGGGCTGTGCCATGAAAAGTCTAGAGATATAAGATGCCCTGTAACCTAGGTTGTCTGAGTCCAGTGTGGGTTTGTGCTATTTCATCCAGGGCCCAAGTTCCACACTCTTGGATAGTCAGAAATCACAGAAAGCAAATTCATTTTTTTTTTTTGTTTGGACAGGCAGAGTGGACAGTGAGAGAGAGACAGAGAGACAGAGAGAAAGGTCTTCCTTTGCCGTTGGTTCACCCCACAATGGCCGCCGCGGTTGGGGCGCTGCGGCCGGCGCACCGCACTGATCCGAAGGCAGGAGCCAGATGCTTCTCCTGGTCTCCCATGGGGTGCAGGGCCCAAGCACTTGGGCCATCCTCCACTGCACTCCCAGGCCACAGCAGAGAGCTGGCCTGGAAGAGGGGCAACCAGGACAGAATCTGGCGCCCCAACCAGGACTAGAACCCGGGGTGCCAGCGCCACAGGCAGAAGATTAGCCTATTGAGCCATGGCGCCAGCCAGCAAATTGCTTTTAAAAGTACTGCTCAGGTGTCCTTGAGTGTAGGAACCTTAATTACTCACACAGAGTGACAAGCACTTGGAAAAATAATATCCCATCAAGGAGTTGTTGGGGGAGGCTTCAGCCAGCCACTCACTTCCTCTAAGAGTCAGTTTTTCTTCAAGTGAAATGGGGATAATAACTCGAGCTCTAGTTCCTACTCACAAAGTCATGAGGATTAATGAAATAATAAGTTGGTGAGTGCACTGGGAGTCCCTTGAGAGTACAGCGTTAAAATAGACTTACACCATTATTATTTGGCAGAAGAATATGATTCCATCAACTATGTGCCATTCATTTGAAAATATGTCAAAGAACTTTGATTTCTCATTACCAGGAGATTGAGGATGTCGCAGTGTGGACTTGTACTCTGGTTGTAGAGAAGCCATGATATCAAACAAAAGCTCAAGGTAATGATCATGAAGGAGTTGCTCTGATTAAAAGTGGGACCCTCGGGATCCCACATTCTAGGTCTTCTCCTGCCCCCACCACAGAAGACTCTAGTTTTGAGAAGAGAAATTGGGGGACTGGCTTGGTGGGGCAGTGGGTTAGGACTGGCTTTGTGGGGCAGTGGCCTGAAATGCTGGCATCTCCCGTGAGTGCTGGTTGGAGTCCTGCTTGTTCTGTATCCAATCCAGCTCCCTGCTAATGCACCAAGGAAAGCAGCAGAGGTGGCCCAAGTGCTTGGGTCCCTACATTCACATGGGAAACTCAGTTGGAGTTCCAGGCTCCTGGCTTTGGCCTGGCCCAGCCTGGGCCATTGTGGCCTTTTGGGGAGTGACTCATTAGATGGAAGATCTCTCCCTTTCTTTCTCTGTGTAACTCTTTCAAATAAATACATAAATCTTACAAAAAAAAAAAAAGAATAAGGAAAGTTGAAAAATGTAGGCCTTCCTCTTTCTACTATGATGGAAAGTTAAATGTAAGCTTAAATTAATTCAAATGCAATAAAATTAAAAATTCGAGGCCTCAGTCACAGTAATCACATTCTTTGAAGTTCTCCCTAACCACATATGTGAATGCTCCAGTTCTAGACAGTGCAGATGAAGAACCTGCCCATCATCATAGACAGTGCCACTGCACAGATAATACCAGTCAGGCTGTTCTCAAACTGGAGTGCATAAAAATGATTCCAGAAGTTTTTGAAAATTCACAATTCTGAGATGCCTTCAAAAATCTGTATTCAGTACATATCAGGGGAGTCATGGAGATCTGAATATTTTAAAATACTCCTTCTGTTGGAGTTGGTTGGTGAGAAAATCTGGCTTACTGAAGGCCATCATTGTCCAGCAGCATTAGCAATACCTGGTAATTTGTTTCAGAGGCAAATTCAGTAAGTCAGTATGGGGCTCAGAATTTTATCAACAAGCTTTCTGGGTAATTCTCATATATGCTAAACTTTGGGAACAGAGAAATGAAATTGCTACCTACAAGTTATTGGAGTTTAGATATAAATACCCATCATCTACGATGACTATACTGGGGTTTATTTAACACTTACAAGAAATCCACTTATATTAAATTCATTCATCCATCTATCCATTTGTCCATCCCTCATTTTAGGCATTGTGATAACAGTTGGGAATACAGCAATGAACAAGTTTAACATAATCTCTGTTTTATGAAGTGTGCAATTTATTGGTCGCTACATAAATTTTTCTTGTTTTCCTATTCTAGTGGGATAAAGTGAAAATAAGACTATTTATTCCATGTAAGGCTACATATTCATTGCATTAGTAAGCTCTCCATTTGCTTACATAGCACAGAGCAGTAGGTAGGTTGTTTATGTTAACATAAATAAGGAGAGAGATGTAAACTAGAACTCAGTTTTGGAAATGCCAAGCCAACATTAGCAGTGTTTGCAGAAAAATAAATTGGTAGTAGAATTTTCTGTTACTCATCATTGAATGTTCCAACAACTCGCTTTCATGGCTGTAGCTATTGAACAATTTTAACAATAATTTACATAAAAGAAAGTTTTATCAGAGCACTGGCAAATACCCTGAAATTTATGAATTTATCTTTAATGTTGATTTTTTACTTGAAGCATATTTTACGAAATATTATATGTAACTCCTTTACTATGGAAAACTCCAAACACAAATAGAAGTAGAAAATATCTGTTGTACTAAACTTTCATATGCCACTACCCAGATTTAATAATTCCTTTAAGACATGGTAAATCTTTTTCATTTCTGTGCCTCTGTCCTATTCTTTTCTCATTTTTTATTTTTATTTATTTATTTGAAAGTTGGAGTTACACAGAGAGAGTAGAAGAGGCGGGGGAGGGAGATCTTCCATCCACTGGTTCACTCTCTAGATAGCCACAATGGCCGGAGCTGTGCCGATCCAAAGCCAGGAGCCAGGAGCTTCTTCCAGGTCTCCCACGTGGGTGCAGGGGCCCAAGGACTTGGGCCATCTTCTAACTGCTTTCCCAGGCCATAGCAAAGAGCTGGATCAGAAGCCAGGACTCAAACCAGTGCCCATATGGGATGCTGGCACTAGAGGCAGTGGCTTTACCTGCTACATCACAGCGCTGGCCCCTCTCTTCTCATTTTTTAAAGCAAATTTCAGATATTACATCATCTCTCAATGCTTCCATATGTATATTAAAAACATAAGGATTCTGTTAGATGTAGCACATGCACACCTATTCATAATACTTTTACAATCACAGTAAAAACTTGAAAAAATTGTGATGTCATCAATATGCAATCAGTGTTCCAATTTCCAATTTCTTCAAAAGTATTTGTCATTTAATTTGATTAGATATAAAATCCATATATTGCAACTGAATAAATTTTCTGCTTAGGTCTCTTTAAATAAATTGATAACTCCTTCAACTCCTATTTGTCCACTTAAAATTAGGTTATCAAATAAACTGATTTGTGATCTTGTGGTTTCTTGCAATCTGGAGTTTGTTGATTTCATGTACCTTGTGTCTTTAGCATGTTTCTCTATCCCCTATATTTCCTATAAACAAATAAATTAATCTAGAAACTTAATTAGACTAATGCTTGCCTCTTTCAGGCAAGATTCCTTCACAGGTGGTTTTGAGTTCTTCTTCCATTGTAAGGTACATAATATTGTTGCATGGTTTGCAGCTATTGAGATGAATACGTCAATCTATTAATTAATCTGGGTCATCCAGTGAGGACAATCCAATTCTTCCATTCCTTCTTCATCTTTTAGCTAGAGCACTCCTACAAAGAGAAGCTTGTTCTCATCTACTGTTTGCTTATTCAGTGGAACAGTTCATGTAGAACAGAAGAAAAATGCTCAATTTTTAACCTTTTATTAGTTGTCATACAATAAATAGGCTCACTAGCAGTTAGCTATTTTCTTCCTTTCTGGTTGTATCTCACTATAATTTCACTGATTGTAACATATTTGGTACATTTAGTTTCATTAAAGTTACTGTTTTTTTTTTAAATATTTTTATTTATTTGTTTGAGAGGTAGAGTTACAGACAGTGAGAGGGAGAGACAGAGAGAAAGGTCTGCCCAAATGGCCAAAATGGCCGGAGCTGTGTTGCTCTGACGCCAGGAGCCAGGTGCTTCTTCCTGGTCTCCCATGCGGGTACAGGGGCCCAAGCACTTGGGCCATCTTCTACTGCTTTCCTAGGCCACAGCAGAGAGCTGGATCAGAAGTGGATCAGCCGGGACTCAAACCAGCGCTCACATGGGATGCTGGTGCCGTAAGTGGAGGATTAACCTACTGCTCCATGGCGCCAGCCCCCAGTCTTTATTGATACTCAAAACATCCCTTGTTTGTGCAACAGAAAATTCCTTAGGTTCATTATCAAATCCTTTTGCCACAGAGGTCTCTGAAAACTTCCTCGGATCTCTATGATAAAGTGCTCTGGGCTTATTTTGTAAATTTCCTATTCCAGATTCTGGCATCAGAAATTTCTCTTAGTTAACTTGTCTATTTTTAGTGAAAAATACTATTCGAAGTATAAAATTTGAGAGTAGTCACTGCTACTGATTCTAGACCTTGACAGGAAGTCTATCTAGGAAGTACATTATTTTAAAGTAAAATACAAATTTATGTTCAGGCAGTGCACAGCCATTGTTCCACTTACTGTTTTCCAACTTCACAATACTGAGAATGTAACACACATCCAACAGAAACTGCACGTTGAATTTTGATCTTTCCCCAGCTTCCGGCATGCGATCTGATCCTCTCTCACTATGCAGGGCAGCAGTAGCGAGCTCAGCTCTCAGTCAGCCCTACGCTCATGAAAGGAAACAACTGATCCCTAACAGTGTGCTATGTTGCTCAGACAGAATGTTTGGTACATAAATTGTATTAAATGTATTTTCAACTCATGGTTATCTTCAATGTATGAAGGAGTAATATGCATATAGTCACATTGTAAGTCCAGGAGCACATGGCTGCTGATTTTTCCAATTCCAGTTCAGTACTGTACAGATTTTGTTGTTAGTTTGATTTCACATACACTGTGAACTGAACCAGAAAATTCCTCCCATTTTTATTATTTTATTTATTTGAAAGGTAGAGTGAAAGAGGAGAGACAGAAAAAGATCTCCTATCTGCTGGTTTACTGAACCAGGTGGAAGCCAGGAGCCTGGAGCTCTGTACAGGTCTCTCCCATGGTGGCAGGGGCCAGAGCACTTGGGCAGTCCTCTGCTGCTTTCCCAGGCACATTAGCAGGAAGCTAGATCGAAAGCAGAGCAGCCAGGGCTACAACTGGCATGCTCTGATACAAGATGTCGGCATGGCAAGATGTAATTTAACCCACTGCACCACAGTGCCAGCCCTTCACTCCCATTTTTTCAGCTACTGGTTTCAGATTGGCTGTCAGTGGATGGCTGTCAGTGACTAGTGATACTTCCTCGAATTTCCTCCTGAACAAATGCTGCTACTGTGTTGGTCTTGTAGATGCAGCCCCTCACCAGCACCTAATCACATTTAGGGGTGTACAGGGACACCTTACAACCTAGTTTTGCTTCAGATGCACTCAATGAGGTATTGTTTTGCCATGCAATTCTTTTGTCTCCTTTAATGGGAACATATGGAGAGTTTCACAGATTGCAATATCATCTTTCTTTTGAAATAGACTTTAAGTTTGCTGCTATGTATGGAAGATAAACTGCTTTCACAACATATTTTTAATAAAATTCCTATTTGTAACTCCAGGTTCCAAAAATACTACTTTAAACGAAAAGAACGAAGTTTTCTCGTGTGAGAATAGGGATGCTTAATATAGGGATCACAGCCAGAGGCCTCTCTCTGTGAGTGACTGGAAATTTCATACAGCCTTGAAACACAGCAGAAGTGATTGTGCTCAACACTGTGTAGCAAAAAATCACTTTGTAAAACTTAATATTCCAAAGAACAGAGAAAATGAAGGAAGATATCACAAAATATGCTTTTTTAAAAAGGGCAATTCTCAATGGTTGAGAGGAAAGATCAGAGGAAAAATTTAGGATGCAAGAGGACCAATAACATCAATCTATAAAAGAACCAATGATAATAGATATATTACGGGCACATTTCCTTCAAGTATACATTCTTGAAAACCAGATATAATTTAAAAGTCCAGGCCTGAAAACAGATTATAAAATATCAAATAACCTGGAGACTTCTACAACTTGTTTAACTCTTAGAGTGGTTGCCAGAGAGCCTTTTTAGTTTCTGATATTAACCCAGATATGTTTTTGTAATTCAGAATTATACTTTAAAATAATATTTAAAATTTAGATTATTTATTTACCACCTATTACCTTCTGTTTCTATACCTTCTTTTTGCATTGATACGTAATTCACATACTATATAATTCATCATTTTAAGTATACAGTTCAGTGGCATTCATTTTATATTCATAAAATTCTGCAACCATCTCGACAGAGTCAAGAATAATTTCATCATCTCCTCCAGCTCTACCAAAAACACCCATACTTGTTAACAGACAGTTCCTATTCCTTTTTCTTCTCCACTGATAGCTACTAATATAATTTCTATCTCTGTGGACTTGCCTTTTCTGAATATTTCACATAAGTCCCCACAGTAATGACCTGCACATACAAGGCCATTTTCTTCAGGGAAAGGTTTTTTTCATCATGAATTGGGATCTCTACATGCATATCTGTTTTGTCTTGCAAAGCACAGTGATTTGTTTATTCTTTGCTTTGGTTTTCATCCTTTGGATCAATACTACTTAATAACCAATATATCTCTCCCATCTGTCATTCTGGCTGCCTCCTCCATTGGTTGGGTTATAGACACATGAACACCCTTCACCTACCTTGAATGACCCAAAAAATCATGCTGGCTCTCAGGGTGCACATTAGGAGGAAGCTGGAGCACAGACTAGAACCAGAACTCAAAATCAGGCATGCTGATATGGGATATGGACATCCCAAGGGCATCTTAATCACTGTGCAAAATACCTTTTCAAAGCTTTTTAAAATACACAACAAATTACTGTTAACTATTGTCAATATACTGGTATGAAATGCCAGTACAGTTATCTAACTGTATTTTCATACTTAAACAAACCTCTATATATTACTCTGCCGGTTACCCCTCCCAGCCTCTGTAAACCCCTATTCCACTGTACTTTTAATGAAATGAGCCAGATATTGAAACACAAATACTGCAGATTCTCAATAAAATTTGGAAACTAAAGCTAATATTTTTAAATGGATAAAAACACCCCCAGACCATGTGTCATGATCAATTTTTCCACTCTAAAAGAAAAAGCAAAAACTTTGCCTTTGTCCATTTTATGCTGCTACAACAGAAAATCTGAGACTGTGTAACTTATAAAGAACAGAGATTTTATTTCTTACAGTTCTCGAGGCTGGGAAGTCCAAGGTTCAGGGGGTTTGTATCTGATGAGAATCTTCTTGCTGCATCACCCTGTGGTGGAAGGTGGAAGGACAATGGAGCACACACACAGTAGAGACAGATCAAACTTTCAGCCTCAAGTCCTTGTATAATTGCTATTAATTCATGAGGGTCGAACGCTGATGACCCAAACACTTTCCTTTTAGTCCTACCTCCTAACACTGTGGCAATGGAGGTTAAGTTTCTAACACATGATTCCAGGACAGGAGGAACATTGAAACCATAGATTTGTTAAAGATCATGTCAATAATTGAAGCAGAAACTGGCTCCTGAAAACAAATTTTATCAAAATAATGAAAGAATGTAAATACTTAGGGACCCAGAAAATTAAAGCTGATGCATTAGTAAGTCTAATTCCACATAGTGCTATTGTTAACAAATGGATTCTGAGCTATCAGGGGCTTAATGCAGAAGAGTTTTACTTCTTGCTCATTTCATAATCTGATATGCATCATGGAGATTTCCTTCACATCTTTCCTATTAGCAGAGAATTAGGTTTACAGGCTACTTCCATCCTGCCATTATCACCTAGAATATATAACTTGAAGATCTCCACATGTGGCAGACAACCTCTAGAGTGAACCCCAATGACCCCACTTCATGGTGAGCCTGCCTTTGAGTAATTCCCTTCTTTTCAGTGTGAGCTAGATCTGTGTTCTCAATTCTAATGAATAGAACATGACAAAGACGACAGGGTGTCTTTTCTGAGATTAGATTACAAAAAGACTGCAACTTTCCTTTTTCTCTCCCTATTCTACTTCTCTCCCTTCCTTTATCCTTGCTCTGGTAGAGGAAAGCTACCATGATGTGAGTAGACCTACAAAGAGGCCCTTAGAACAGGATGGCCATGTGAGTGAACATGGAAGTGGATCCTTCCTTAATTGAGCCTTAAAGTGACCACTGCCCCTACTGAGACCTGAACATAGTCTTCTAAGAAGCTCTGAGCCTGAGACACTAAGCTGGGTTACATCCAGAACTCTGAGTCACAGAAACTTCAAGATTACTTAAATCCCTAATTTCTGCAGATTTCACCCATGGCAGTGATAATTAAAACACCATGGTGAAAGAGAGTTGAAAGTAGAATGGAATGGAGAACTGGCGAATTGGCGAATTGGAGTGAAACGTTTTGTTTAAATCCAGGCCTGGAATTAGCTTTCATCATTTCCGTTCATGTCCATTAGCTTCAGTATAATCACCCTGCCCCAATCTAAATTTAAGGAAAATGGAAAATGTGGAGAACAGCACACATCGATATTGGATACTACATTTGATGTCAAAGGTTTAGTGGTGATTGGTCAGCCTACTTGTAACCTTGAAATAGAACTTAATCATATATGAAGTCATAAAATATTGCAGTGAGGATTTGCTGATAAGCATGCATGCCCATTTCTTCTACAACTAAAGTACTGAAGGAAGTCAATCAGTTGTTACTGATACAAACCACTGTAATGTCTGTCAATAGACCAATAAAATCAACCTTTAGGAACACATGATCACATGCTTGCCATTGCCCAAATGATGGAAAATCTTCATGTGCAGACAATGTTCAAACCATTGACTCAGCAACTCAGCATAAAAAGAATATCAGAGGATTCACCTATATGGAACTCATGAGTAGGAAGAAAACATCCCAGCCTTCTGCACCATACACCATCTAACATGTCTCTAACTTCCCAGAATATCCCGAAGAAGAAAGATATCTGAAGTAGTCAGCGTAGAACCTGTGCAGAATGGTACCTTTCAGAGTGAGAGAGAACAAGTTTGAAGCTTCAGTCCAACTAATATGCAATCCGTAGGACTAGATCTTAAACATTTTAATGTGTTCTTTTCACTTTAGAGAAATTGGGGTAAGAACGCTTGGTTCCTAATTTTCTTGCCATGCTGTGACTTAGACTTGGCTACCTCTGTACTACAAGTGTAAACTACTTTCCACCTCTAACACTTTAGATAACAAAGGAGAAACTCAGAATTTCCTTACACTTGTGGTAGTCATGATTTCCCCTTACTACATGTGTTGGGGAGTAATTTGGTTGAATTATATGGGTTTGGCATATGCCAGACATTTCCGTCCCACAGTGTCAAACTAAAGAGTAAAGGGGCTGAGGATGGTTGACTATTTGGAAAATAAAATATTAATTATTTGTAATGCTCAAGATGAGGAAAAGTTGGGCTTTTTTTTTTTTTTTTTTTTTTTTTGTAAACCTTCTCCTAGAGACACCAGAGGCATTAGTTAGCTTCTAAGGGCAATAAGCTTATTTTTTCCTTTTTTTCCGCCTGTCCCCACCTCTAAGAAACAATAAATTAACTATGCTTAGGAAAAACAGCAACAATGGGATTCCAAAAAAAATTCTTTGATGTTATTATCTTTTAGGATTTATGAAGGACTTTGAGCTTAAATTTGCAGACTTATCTAAGAGGAAAGTAAGACAATTATCAGGCAATGGAAGTAGTAATCCCAGTATTTTTGCCATAATTAAAAGATATTTTCAAGAAAAGATAGCATTTTCCATCAAATAACCAGATGATTGCTGAAAGCTTCAATTTAAATTGCATATATAGATTTAGTTTTAATTAAAAATTCACACCATATAACAAGTCAGTTGTTTTAAAAACATTGCAGGGGCCGGTGCTGTGGTGCAGTGAGTGGGTAAAGCCACTGCCTGCAGTGCCGGTATCCCATACGGGTGCCATATCAAGTACAGCTGCTCCACTTCCCATCCAGCTCTCTGCCATGGCCTGGGAAAGCAGTAGAAAATGCCCAAGTCCTTGGGCCCCTGCAACTGCCTGGGAGACTGGAAGAAGCTCCTAGCTCCTGGCTTCAGATTGGTGCAGCTCTGGCCATTCCAGCCATCTGGGGCGTGAACCAGCGGATGAAAGACCTCTCTCTCTGCCTCTGCTTCTCTGTAACTCTGCCTTTCAAATAAATGAATGAATCTTAACACACACACACACACACACTGCAATACGATGATCATCCCTTAGAAGATTCCTTTAACAAACTTACATTAGATTATATTTTTTCCCATTGGATTCCCCCTAACCTCTTTGATTTCTCTGGTATCCCAAGCTTCAGTCTTGCTCCTTTCCCATGCATCCTCTACATGTTCTGGTTTTCCTACATTAGCATTCTGACTTGCCTCTCTCATCCTTACAATCTATCAATGGCTTCCATTTGCCTTGAGATGTAATGATAGAATAAAAACTTTGTGGCAAAATCCAAGATGTAACTCATGATCTGCCTCAGTTTCTTTCTCTCAACGATCTATCACCTATCCTCTTGGTAGACAGTGGTTGACAATTACTAAACTATTTTATTTTCTTCTCAACTCCAGCACTTTGAATACACAGATCTCTGCCCCAGAAATTCTGTTACTACTTTCCCTACCCACTACTCTCCTGAAAGTAACTCTTTATATTTCTGCTCAAACTCTTCTTCAAGGAGGCCTCCTTTGGCCTCTCAAATCTAGTTTAGGTACAATTTTTATGAGTTACAATTATATTATTTTTATTTTAAAGATGTATTTATTTATTTGAAAGTCAGTTACACAGAGAGAGAGGCAAAGAGAGAGAGAGGTCTTCCACCTACTGGTTCACTCCCCAATTGGCTACAACTGTGCTGTGCCAATCTGAAGCCAGTAGCCAGGAGCTTCCTCCAGGTCTCCCATGAGGGTACAGGGGCCCAAGGACTTGGGCCATCTTCTACTATTTTCCAAGGCCATGGCAGAGAGCTGGATGAGAAGTGGAGCAGCCGGGACTAGAACCGGCGCCCAAATGGAATGCTGGCGCTTCAGGCCAGATTAACCAGCTGCACCACAGCGCTGGCCCCTATAATGATATTATTTTAATATAAGCTATATTATTTTCTTATTCACCACCAAAATGCCATCTCTTGGTAGAGCAGTAATTATCTTATCCATGTATTTTGAAAAGTATTACTGAATTAAATTGTGTTAAACAGGAATAGTTCAAGTGATTACATTATAAACAAACTCATTCCTTGAAAGTATAATCTAATAGATCTCTGGCTGCCAAGAGCAGTGAACCTGTGTCACAGACTGTGATTTATCCCTTTTTATTTCCCAAATACTCTCCTTGCTTTTAGTAATAGACCTCACACCTGACCAAAGTTTGGCTTATTCGTGGTAAATCACCTTTGCACCTAGGAATGGCCAGGCCATGTTCATTAGGTTCAGTTTAATGAAATACAAGCAAAATTTATGGGTGTGCCTTCAGAGTAATGGCATTTTAAAAAAAGCCTCTTCACTGACAATAAGACAAAGCAAACTAAAAACACATCAAGATGCCATTTCTCATGTATCAGAGGAAAATAACACACTCTTGTATACGTATAGGAAAGTAGACACTCTTATGCACTGTTCATAGGGATATAATTTCAACGTAAATCTGGCAATTAGTAATGAAACTACACCTACATTTTCTTTTTGAGTCAGCAAACCCATTCCTATGAATTTTGCATGGAGATACCTCTTCAACTGCAGAAAAATACATATGCATATGATTATGCATTGAGATGGATTGAATAGGCTATCGTTTGTCCACAGAATGGACTAACAGGCAACAGTCAGAAAGAATAAAGAAGATCTCTCTGAACTTATATAAAGTAATTCCTGTGATACATGCTAAGTGAAAAACAATAAAGAGTAAAAGATATATATGTATATATGTGTGTGCGCATGTGAGTACAAATAGTTCACTCTACATATACACATGTGTATATATATATATATATATATAGAGAGAGAGAGCATGCTTCTTTTTATGTTAAAAGAGAGAAT
Organism: Lepus europaeus; assembly: GCF_033115175.1. Lineage (NCBI taxonomy): Eukaryota > Metazoa > Chordata > Mammalia > Lagomorpha > Leporidae > Lepus > Lepus europaeus. Next base: position 89,803,953 of record NC_084838.1, on the reverse strand, counting down.
AAATAAACATGCATAAACCTAATAATTTTGCAAAAAGAAACAGATTGAAGCAGAAACTACTGTGATTGTTAGATGGATGAAGTAATGGGATGAAGGATTGTGGGTAAGACTTTACTGAAGGTAGCTTTCAGTAGAGTATTGGGTTTAGGAATCATGTTAAGATTGTATATATTAGGCCGGCGTGGCTCAACAGGCTAATCCTCCGCCTTGTGGCGCCGGCACACCGGGTTTTTGTCCGGTCGGGGCGCTGGATTCTGTCCCGGTTGCCCCTCTTCCAGGCCAGCTCTCTGCTATGGCCAGGGAGTGCAGTGGAGGATGGCCCAAGTGCTTGGGCCCTGCACCCCATGGGAGACTAGGATAAGTACCTGGCTCCTGCCTTCGGATCAGCCCGGTGCGCCGGCCACAGTGCGCCGGCCACGGCGGCCACTGCGGGGTGAACCAACGGCAAAAGGAAGACCTTTCTCTCTGTCTCTCTCTCTCTGTCCACTCTGCCTGTCAAAAAAAAAAAAAAGATTGTATATATTAAGTAGGAAAAATATAGATGAATAAGGATGAAGAAACAAAAGCATAAAATGAAATATAAGTAATTATAAAATAATAAATCTAATTGTGTTTCCTATGAATAACATACCTACACCAAAGGATGAAAATGAAACAGCTTGAGAAGTTTTTTAGAAACTGAGATTTAACCTTATGTCTTTAGTCCACAAACAAACAAACAAACAAAAAACTATAAAAATGCATGTAATTCTACTTAATAGACTGACTTTCCCACAATGATTCAGGCTAGTAATTTTGAAACTACTTTCCATTTATTATAGAAAGTCCAAGTAGAATGCATAATCACTAGAACAGCCAAGACTTAAAAATAAAAGCTTGTAATTGCCCTATCAAATTTCAAGCTTTGTAATAAGATGATAAAATTAAGATGATGTGGGAAGTCATATAGTTCACCAAATTGATCAACAATAAAGAAGCAAGAGTCTAGAGAAATCCACAGGTATTTGGGAATTTTAGATGATGGAAATGACATTTCAGATTAATGGTAAAGGAATCATTGCTCCATAATTGGGATTAAGATCTGTTTCTTTCTAAATAGTAGTAAAAAATCAGGTTGCTCTATACCATTACACATGAATTAAGTTGGAAAAATAATATATTTTTTGAAGATTTATTTGTTTGTTTGAAAGTCAGAGTTACACAGAGAGAGGAGAGACAGAGAGAGAGAAGTCTTCCAGCCGATGGCTCACTCCCTAACTGGCGGCAATGGCTGGAACTGTGCCGAACCGAAGGCAGGAGCCAGGAGCTTCCTCAAGGTCTCCCATGAGGGTGCATGGGCCCAAAGACTTGGGCCATCTTCTACTGTTTTCCCAGGAAAGCTGGATGGGAAGTGGAACAGCCAGGACTAGAACTGGTGCCCATATGGGATGCTGGCGCTCCAGGCCAAGGCATTAACACGCTGCGCCACAGCACTGGCCCCTGGAAAAATAATATTATTAGTGATGAACTTTTGGAGAATAATCTCATGACCGAAAGATAAGAAATAACTTTGAAAGCCACATATGTAAGTCATTAATCTTGACTAGCATCTAGACCCTGTAGACATTGGTCCATGTCACTCCTGGGCCAATGTCAGCAGTCCCAGGCTACAGATAGCCCTCAGCAGTAGGCAGGCCTCAGTGGCTCCAGTCTTATGGTCCACTCTTGTATTATCCTTACCTTAGAAAGCCCCATGCTTTTGGCACATTCCAGCACTGTGCTACATTCCAGGCTTCTGGAAGATGCTCTAGGCTTCTGGTATATTCCAGTGTCACAAAGGCCAAATCTACCCTGCCCCAGGGAATTGCTGCACCAGTGAATTGTTGCAGGATTTTTCCCGACAAAATGAATCTTTGAAGAATGCAATAAGTGCCTACTTCTTCAAATGTGCTAGCATCAACAGAAAGCTACAAGGACCAAGAGCAATCAGGGAAGGTCAGGCATTTGGTATATTGTTAATATGACACATAGGACACCAACATTCCATATTGGAGTGCCTGGGTTCAAGTCTCCACTCTACATCCAATTCCATATTCCTGTTAATGCATATCCTGGGAGGCAGCAGGTGGTGGCTGAAGTACTTAGGATCTGTCACCCACATGGGAGACCTGGATTGAGTTCTGGGCTCCTGGCTTCAGCTTGGCATAGCCAAAGCTTTGCAAGCATTTGGGAAGTAAACCAATAGACTGGAGACTTTCTCTCTCTTTCCCCACCTCCACTCCTCTCTGACTTCCAAATAAATACATTTTTTGAAAAAAATGAGGAAGAGATGATCCTATCAAATGGACAAAATAAGATGCCAGAGACTGACCCTAAAAAAAAAATGGAGATGAAGGAACTTCCTAACAAAGAATTTAAAACCACTGTTTTAAGGAAATATGGTGGAGTTTTGAAAAATGCAAAAAGTTCTGCGGGAAAAAAAAATCCTCAAGACCAGAATGAGAAATTTAATAGAGATGTAAATAATAGTTTTTAAAAGTCAAACAAAACCTGGAACTGTAATATAATGAATGGAATTAAAATGCAACAGAGAGAATTAGCAGTAGGATTAAACAAATAGAAGAAAAATTCTTTGAACTTGATGGGATATATGAGAATACACGGAGGGGAAAAAAGAATTGACATGTTTATGGGACAACATCAGAAGAGGAAGTCATTTGAGTCATAGGAGTAGAAAGAAAGCGTATTTACAAAAATAGTAGCAGAAAAAAATTCAAATCTGATGAAAGATGTATCTCTCCAGGAACAAGGAAGTTAAAGGTCTCTGATTAGATTCAATTTAAATAATAGTACTCCAAGACATTATAATCAAAATGTAAACTGGTTTCTAGTTGTGTCCATCTTGTTGCAAAAGACAGGATTTCATTTTTATTTTACAGCACAGTAGCACTCCACAGTTTATATACAGCATATTTGCTTTATCCAGTCAACAGTTGATGGACATCTGGGTTGATTCCATGTCTTAAGTATTATGAATTGTGCTTCAGTGAACATAGAAGTATAGATAACTCTTTGAAGATTCTAATTTCTTTTGGTTTTGGGTAAATTCCCAGGAGTGGGATGGCGGGATCATATGGCATGTCTATACTCAGATTTCTGAGGTATCTCCATACTCTCTTCCACAGTGACTGTTCCAGGACATTCTGGAATTGAAAAGGGGTACTGCATTGGAATCCCCTGGCACATTTCTAACTCTACCATTTGGGGCAAGTCCGATTGAGCATGTCCCAAATTGTACATCTCCTCCCTCTCTTTTTCCACTTTTATATTTAACAGGGATCACTTTTCAGTTAAAATTTAAACACCTAAGAATAATTGTGTGTTAATTACAGAGTTCAACCACTAGTACTAGGACAACAACAACAACAACATTAACAAATACTAAAAAGGATAAAGTATTACATTGTACATCTAGAGTCAGGACAAGAGCTGATCAGGTCATTGTATCTTATAGTGCCCATTTCACTTCAACAGGTTTCCCCTTTGGTGCTCAGTTGTCACCGATGAGGGAAAACAAGTGATATTTGTCTCTTTGGGACTGGCTTAATTCACTCAGCATGATGTTTTCCAGATTCCTCCATCTTGTTGCAAATGCCTGGGTTTCATTGTTTCTTACTGCTGTATAGTATTCTATGGAGTACATGTCCCGTAATTTCTTTATCCAGTCTACCGTTGATGGGCATTTGGGTTGGTTCCAGGTCTTAGCTATTGTGAATTGAGCTGCAATAAACATTAATGTGCAGATTGCCCCAAATGGTAGAGTTAGAAATGTGCCAGGGGATTCCAATACAATCCCATCAAGGTGGCATGTACCAATGCCATCTCACTAGTCCAAGTGATCAATTTCAGTTCACAATTGATGGCTCTGATAGGTCTAAGAGTCAAAGGGATCACACAAACAAGACAAGTGTCTGCTAATACTAACTGATAGAATCAAAAAGGGAGAGAAGGATCCAACATGGGAAGCGGGAGACACAGCAGACTCATAGAATGGCAGATGTCCTAAACAACACTCTGGCCTCAAAATCAGCCCTTAAGGCATTCGGATCTGGCTGAAGAGCCCATGAGAGTATTGTAGGCATGGAAAGCCAAGATACCATGGAAAAGAAAAAAAAGAAGACCTAAATGAAAGATCTCTGTGAGTGAGATCCCAGTGGAAAGAATGGGGCCATCAAAGAAGGAGGTACCTTTCTCTGAAGGGAGGAGAGAACTTCCACTTTGACTATGACCCTATCGGAATAAGATCAAAGTCAGCGAACCCTAAAGGCTTCCATAGCCCTGGCAACTCATGACTAGAGCCTAGGGAGATTACTGACGCCATGAACAGGAGTGTCAAATTGTTAAGTCAGCAACAGGAGTCACTGTGTGCTTACATCCCATGTGGGATCTGTCCTTAATGTGTTGTCTAATGTGAAGTGATGCTATAACTAGTACTGAAACAGTATTTTTACACTTTGTGTTTCTGTGTGGGTACAAACTGATGAGATCTTTTACTAATTATATACTGAATTGATCTTCTGTATATAAAGATAATTGGAAATGAAAAAAAAAAACCTGGTGTTAAATTGGAAATGGCATAGAAAATTAATTAATTTTTTTAAAAAATATTATGTAGGATCTCTGTCTTTAATGTGCTGTACACTCTTATTTAATGCTATAACTAGTACTCCAACAGTATTTTTTTTCACTTTGTGTTGCTATATGGGGGCAAACTGTTGAAATCGTTACCTAATATATACTAAACTGATCTTCTGTATATAAAGAGAATTGAAAATGAATCTTGATGTGAATGGAAGGGGAGAGGGAGCGGGAAAGGGGAGGGTTGCAGGTGGGAGGGAAGTTATGGGGGGGAAGCCATTGTAACCCATAAGCTGTACTTTGGAAATTTATATTCATTAAATAGAAGTTTAATAAAAAATAATAATTGGTACACAGCAAAAAAAAGGGGGGTACTGCAAGAAAAAATAGGGAGATCGTAATGAGTTCTGTCATTAATTCATGGTAAAGTACCCATGTTAGTCTCTTAGTTTTGATAAACATACCATGATTATATACAGTATTAACATCCAGACAAACTGGGTGAAGGGTATATGGAAGCTCCCCCTTGATATCATTGCAACTCTTCTGTCAATCTAGATAAAGAGGACAAAAAAGTGGATGGCATAATACATTTTTGTGTGTATTCCTTTAAAGTTACAAAGGTAATAATTAAAATAACTGAAACTAATAATACAATTTCTTTTTAAGATAGGGGATGGATAGTGGACACATGTTTAAATGAACTAAAATCCCCATCATCAAAAATCCATGTCAAAAGTTTACAACTCAAGGGGCCAGTGTTTTGGGCCAGCTGATCAAGCCACCATTTGGGACACTGACATTCCACATCAAAGTACTTATTCAAGTCCTAGCTGCTTCACTTTCTATCCAGTTCCTTGCTAATGTGCCTGGGAAGGCAACAGAAGATGGCCCAAGTGGTTGGGCTCCTGTCAGTCATTTGAGAGACCCAGATAGTGTTCCCGGGCTCCTGGCTTTAACCTGGACCAGTGCTAGCCACTGTAGCCTTTGGGAGAGTGAACCAGTGGATAGCATTCTCTCTCTCTCTCTCTCTCTCTCTCTCTCTCTCTCTCTCTCTATCACTCTGCCTTTCAAATAAATAAGTACAACTTCTTTTTAACTAGTTGATAACTCAATAAATCTATAAGTGCATTATCTATTAAAATTGCATAAACACCAGAGAATCTTAAAACACACCTAGTTAGAGGAAGTTTCTTACTGGAGTAAATAATGACCACAAAGAGAGATCAGAAACTAACTTTTATTATCTTATCATCAGCAGTATCTGCTTTGATAGCCAGATGCGAATGGTATTTCAATACAAATTACAAAAAAGTCTTATGCCATAGAGGGCTCTGTATAAATTTATGTGGAATATATTTGTGATTGTTTTTCTCAGTTTTGGAGAGTCAAAATGCACATTGTCATTAGAAGCTCAGAGAAATTGTAAAGTAGGAAACAAACTAAAAGAAAACAAATTTTCTTTAAGCCAGTGCTCCCAAAGTTATTTGAACACAGAAGCAGATACTTGAATGAACCTTACATGCAACTAGCATGAAGTAGAATGCACTTTGGGAAATGCTCTGCTCCAAACTCTCAAAAAAGTAAAAGAAAACCACAACTGAGAAATTGGTGTAAGACCCTTTAACTGGGGACACAGATAAAGTCTTCCTACTCGCTGGAGTTTAGGAATTAAAGATTGCTAAATTCATCACCACAGTTCTCATCTGCCTCTTATATCTGTCCCAAACTCCAAAAGAGGATGGCACAAGTTTGCTTTCTTACATGTAAAGTTCTCATTGCTACTTGATCATTTTGCAAGTCTATACCAACCGCATTCTGGTTCTTGAAATATGTAAATGGCCCCTGATGCATAATTTGTGTGCTATTCCCTGCAGTTAGAGAGTGAGAGGGAGCTTTGGGATTCCTCTGTCGGCTGTCACGTCCCGTGTAGGGGACAAAGATCATATTCTGCAGTGAAACTCAGTAATCAAAAATGTAGATGTCTGTCTACTGGGTCTTTCAAAGCCTCCAGCTCTATGAGGGGAAGGGAGGTGCTTGGCTTTACCTGGATTTGGGTCCTAAGGGGGTGATTTCTGGAGACCTGACAAAATCTATGACTGCAGCTGATGTAATTTACATAGTCCCGAATCAAGGCGGGTAGATTATATATTCTCTTTGTTTTCACTCTGGATTTATGGGAGGGAAGGGTTATTTTTCCCCTTGTCCAAATATCTTAAATCATTCAAAGGCAGCATTAGACTTTTAACAGAAAAATGCAAATGTAACCGGGACACTTACAATGACCCAAATGCATGCTGATTACCTTTTTCTGTTATTTTCTGCCCTTAAATAAAGAAAATAAAATAAATGTCAGCAGTAAGAAAAATGAAAGTAGGTCAGCCTGCAGAACCATTAGATCAAACGCAGTGAGAGCCAAACACACCTTTCCCAAGTGGGAATGGAGAAATCAACATGTAAATGAAAAGCATTTGAAGAGGTGCAGCAGTTTCTCCATTAGCCCTGGCAATTAGCAGGAGGGCACTATTCTAGTGACCGCATCTTTGTAACTGGAGCAAAGTAGATCAGCTGATAATAAAGAGATGAGTCACTCCAGAACAGGGTTTCTGGTAGGTGGGATTCAGATTGTCTAGGAAATGAAGGGAAGACCCTCCTGGGATAATGAAGGAGGAAGATCCGAATCACTTGCTAGATGTTTATGTGTAGATAAAAAAGTATGCAGATTCCTTTTATGTATGATTGAAGGTTCAACACTAATGTCATCATGTAAGAAAATGAAATATTGTGGACTCCCACTGAAGACATGCTGGTTGTGTTCAGGTATATTAATGATCCCTTGTCAAAAGATATCTAATTGGGATTGACATTGTAGTACAGTCCCACCACTTGGGACACACATTCCATATTGGAGCCCATTTTGAGTCCCAACTGTTCCACTTCTGATCCAACTTCTTGCTAATGTGCCCAGGAAGGTAAGGAATGTTGCTTAAGTACTAGGGTCACTGCCACCCACATGGGAAAACCCAGTAGAGTCCAGATCCCGGACTTGTTGCAGACACTCAGGGAGTGAACCAGCAGATAGAAAGTCTTTCTCCAGCTGTCTCTCCTTCTCTAACAGTCTTCCTTTCAGATAATTACATAAGTAAATCTTCTTCTTAAATGTACTGTTATATGGAGTCAATTAATAAACATATTACCGAGGAAAGGCATTTGGTGCAGCAATTAGCATGCTGTTTGGGGTGCACACATCCCATATCAGAGTGTCTGGTTCAATTTCCAACTCTGCTGATTCCAGCTTCCTGAGAGTGTGCGTCCTGGGAAGCAGCAGATGCTGGTTCAAGTATTTGGGTCTTTGCCACTCATGAGAAAGACGGAAACTGAGTTCCAGGTTCCTAGATTTGGCCTAGTCAGGCAGAGATCTTGTGGGCATTTGGGGAGTCAACCATCAGATGAAAAGTAACTCTCCCTCTCTTTCTCTCTAATTATGTGAAAATCAATCAATAAAAAAACTTTTAAAAATTCTTAAACTACAAAATTCAACAGAATCAACACCATTTACATATACATGAAGGAAAAAGAAGCAATGAAACAATTATGGAACATGTCTATTAATGAAAAACTGCTCACAAAATATTTTTAGAACTAGATTGCTAGTAACACCCTCTGACAGAAGGAATGGGAGTACTTTCCTGAATTAAGGGAGAGTAGTGTGATACTAGAGAGGGCTCTAACTGATGGAAAATTTTGAAGAACAAACACAGTGATTTGGTCCATTGTATGCCCAAAGAATTTTTGGTCTCAACATAAATAGTTAACACACTATGGTCTCCAATATTGCCCAAGTTGCCATGAATCTACAGAGGATCTTGAGTTTTTAACCTGAAAATTCAGAGGTATGATGTGAAGAGAACACAAAAGATGTATCTCAAATTTACTATGCCTAATCTATATGATAAATAAGGTCCTAACTTTAATACTAGCTGGTAACCCGGCTGGCACCACAGCTCACTAGGCTAATCCTCTGCCTGTGTCGCAGGCACCCCAGGTTCTAGTCCCAGTTGGGGCGCCAGATTCTGTCCCAGTTGCTCCTCTTCCAGTCCAGCTCTCTGCTGTGGCCCGGGAAGGCAGTGGAGGATGGCTCAAGTTCTTGGGCCCTGCACCTTCATGGGAGACCAGGAAGAAGCACCAAGCTCCTGGCTTCGGATCGGCTCAGTGTGCCGACCGCAATGCACCTGCCGTAGCAGCCACTTGGGGGATGAACCAACGGAAAAAGGAAGACCTTTCTCTCTGTCTCTTTCTCTTACTGTCCACTCTGATGTAAAAAAAAAAATACCAGCTGGTAACCCTTGGAATATACATTCAAGGAAACTGCAGGAATGGGACTGGCATTGTGGTACAACAGATTAAGATATCATTCACAATGCCTGCATCCCATATCAGAGAACCTTTGGGGTTCCTGCTGTTCCTTTTCTGATCCAGCTCCCTGCTAATGTGCCTAGGAAAGGACCAGAAGATGACCCAAGTGCTTGAGTCCCTGCTACCCAAGTAGGAAGCAAAAATGGAGCTCCGGGTTCCCGGCATCAGTCCGGCCCAGTCTTGGCCATTGTGGCCAGTTAGAGAGTAAATCAGTTGAAGGAATATCTGTGTGTCTGTGTCTGTCTCTTTTTCTCTTCCTCTGCCACTCTCTACCCCCATCACTCTCCCTGTCCAATAACTAAATCTTAAAATAAGAATAAAAAAACACAGGAATAATAGAGTCCATAACTTCATACCTTCTATAGAATGACAGTTGGAAATTACTTCTGATCTTTGCCCAGTTGTGAGAAACAGGACTTTCAAGTAGCAAGAAAGAGAAACTTACTTTTCCCTAGCAACATGGCTCAGAAGACAGATGCTGTGAAAAAGGTAGTTTGGGTTTTTGGAAAACAAATTATTTTTGTTTTTAACATGATCATCATGCTGCCTTTTAAATGTAAAAGTGAGAATAGATGCTTTCATGTTCTTAGTATTCATTAGACTCTCTGGTTATATCCTGAATTTACGTTAAAAACTCATTAAAAGTTTATTTGGAAGATAAGACCCAGAATAGCCAAAGTGATATTGAAAAAGAAGACAGTTGAAAGATTGACAGTATTTGACTTGAAGATGTAATATAAATCTACAGCAATCAAGACACAGTGATATTGGCAAAAGAATAGACAAGTAAATCAATGGAACAGAGTGCCCATTAATTGACCATACAAATATAGTCAACTGATCTTTGACAAAGGAGCAAATGCAACCCAATGGAGAAACAATGTCTTTCTAAAAAAAACCAAAAAACAAAAAACTTTTATTTAATAAATATAAATTTTGAAAGTACAACTTTTGGATTATAGCAGATTTTCCCCCCATAACCACCCTCCCACTCGCAAACCATCCCATCTGCTACTCCCTCTCCCATCCCATTCTTCATTAAGATTCAATTTTAATTATCTTTATAAACAGAAAATCAACTTAGTATATACTGAGTAAAGATTTCAACAGTTTGCACCAACACAGACAACAGTCTTTTTAACAAATGGTACTGAAACAACTGGGCCTCTATAGGCAAACAGAAAATGGTACTCTAGAAGATAACATAGGACAAATTCTAGGTGACTCTGACAATGACGTTTTTGATACAAATTCAAAAGCACAATCCACCAGAAAAAAAGTTAAGTTGAATTTCACAAAAATTTTAAAAATTCTATTTTGCAAAAGATATTATGTTGTGCAGTGGAGGATGGCCCAAGTTCTTGGGCCCTGCACCCCATGGGAGACCAGGAGAAGCACCTGGCTCCTGCCATTGGAACAGCGCAGTGCGCCGGCCGCAGCGCGCCTACCGCGGCGGCCATTGGAGGGTGAACCAATGGCAAAAAGGAAGACCTTTCTCTCTGTCTCCCTCTACTGTCCACTCTGCCTGTCCAAAAAAAAAAAAAAAAAAAAAAGAATGACAAAGAAAAAACAGTTACACTGGAGAAAATATTTACAAAACACACATCAGATGGAAGATTTATCTAAAATATGCAAAGGATTTTTAAAATGCAACAGTAAGAAAACAAGCAATTTGATTAAAAATAGGTAAAGATCTGAATAGACCTCATCAAAGAGAATAGAGGCTGGCAAATAAGCATGAGAAAAATGCTCAATATCATATATGATTAGTGATTAATTTAGCAAATTAAAATGACAAAGAGATATCATCAGACACCCATTAGAATGGCTAAAATAAAAAAAATTGTGAGACCATCAAATACTGGTAAGGATGTGGAGCAACAGGAACATTCATTAACTCCTGGTGGGAAGGCAAAAAGATACACAGTCGCTTTGGAAGACAGCCCGGCAGTTTGTTACTAAGCTCACTAGAGAATCCAGCAGTCATGGCCTTTGTTATTTACCCAAATGAGCTGAAAACTTATGTCCACACAGAATACTGCACAAGATGTTTATGGCAAATTTATCATAATTGCCAAAACATGGAAGCAATCGTGATGTCCTTTAGTAGATGAATGTATGCATAAATGTGAAACATCCATAAAACTGAATATTATCCAGTGCTAAAAAATTGAACTATCAATAAGTCATGAAAACACATAAAGAGAATCTAAACAGATTGCTAAGTGAAAGAAGCCAATCTGAAAAGGCTTCATACTGTATGATTCCACTGATATGAGATTCTAGAAAAGGCAAACATCTGGAGATGCTAGAAGATAATTGTTTAACTACAGGCTTTAATGGATGATAAGGTATCAAAATTGATCAGTCATAACAATATACTGCGCTAATGTTAATAATAGGGAAAACTGGGGCCGGCACCGTGGCTCACTTGGTTAATCCTCTGCCTGCAGTGTCGGCATCCCATATGGGCGCCGGGTTCTGGTCCTGGTTGCTCCTCTTCCAGTCCAGCTCTCTGCTGTGGCCTGGGAGTGCAGTGGAGGATGGCCCAAGTGCTTGGGCCCTGCACCCACATGGGAGACCAGGAGGAAGCACCTGGCTCCTGGCTTCGGATCGGCGCAGTGTGCCGGCCATAGCAGCCATTTGGGGGGTGAACCAACGGAAGGAAGACCTTTCTCTCTGTCTCTCTCTCTCTCTCACTGCCTAACTCTGTCAAATAAGAAAAAAAAAAAATAACAGAGAAAACTAACAGGAGCTTGAAGATATATGAGAGCTTTCTGTACTTTCTGGTGAATTTTCTGTAAACTTAAAACTGCCTTAAAAATAAAACCTTTAACACAAAAGAAAACAGGGCAATTTTTTAAATGCTCCACGTTTCTAATGGAGGAATCTGGTATACAGGCTCCTCAGTGAACGTTTGTGACATCTGTCTCAGAAAGTGTTTCCCTGCATTTCCTATTCTCCCCCCACCTCGTGCCAGCTAGACTATTATTAAGGCTGAGACACAGTTATGTGATATCCTGAACCTCTAAGGACTTCCTTCCTTCCTTCCTTCCTTCCTTCCTTCCTTCCTTCCTTCCCTCCTTCCTTCCCCCCTTCCTTCTCTCCTTTCTTCCTTCCTTCCTTCCTTTCTAAACCATCCTGATTTCAAATGAGAAGGAAAAAAAATGCTAGCCAAAGAACGTATCTACAGCAACTCCATGTCTGTTGAACCTATGACTAAAGGCCGAAAGATGGGGTGTGTGAGGAATCCTCCACACAGAGCTGCTCTCTTTTGGACTTGGGAGGGAGCCTCCCTGTCTTCTTAGCTTGGAAGAGAGAAAGTTTCCTTCTTCGGTTCCCTATCCCCTGGATTTCCAACACGTTAGAGTCATGGAAAAATTCACTGGTGGCCCTGGGAACTTTATCCCTGGATTTATAGTGGATAACATTTTTATATTCTGTTCATGACAAAAACCAATCAAAACTACCACATCTCTATTTGTCATTTATATCATGGTATTAATAAGGAATACATATTGGAAGGTTGAGGCAAAGAGTTTCCCTAACCATTTCATCCAGGTTGTCAATTCTTTTCTTAGAAGAGATTTTATGCATAGTAGATCTATAAAACCAAAGGATCTATGCTGCCTAACTTTCACAGTCATGCAGAGACCCTCCTTAACCTTAAGTAACCTGAGCCCTCCATCTCCTCAACCTTGCCATGGAGAAAACCAGAAGGGCTTGTATGGTGGGAGCTAGAGGTCAAATGGCCCAGTTTCTTAACCACCACTAGAAGGAAATTTTCTTTTGTAATGGGCATCTTTAGGAATGAATAGAAAAATAAAAACTGGGCTTCAGATTTTCAAATGATATACTATATTATAAGTGTGGATATTCATAAATCCTGTTTAATATTTACTGGCCTCCAGAGGGCTTGGGTTGTGGCCAAATGCTCTAATCACTTGTGTAGGAATGACTGCCCTTTGGCCCTAACCCTAGGACTTCATAACGCATTCAAGGAGGCAAGGAGGCAAGGAGTCTAGAAATTTCTTCTGTGCCTGTGTTACTCTATTGTTATGTTAATGCAAACACACATGTCTCAACATCTCAGGATGACAGACACATATTCAAGGACATTGGGTCAATTTCTTGGGGAAGGGAACAACTGACAGCAGTTCCAAAACCAGGAATATGAAGAAGATAATGGAATCAGCCCTATTCTTGCTCTAGGACACCCAGTATGATAGAGAACACTCAGAATCAATGAATGGATTTGGCTGTGGGGCCATGGAGAGTCCGATTGTATTTATAAGTTTGAAATATGAATATGGATGTTTACATTCCATGTCTTTTTTATTGCTAAACTTCCAGCAGGCCCCATCACTGCTGCTGTTTATTATACATCTTTTACCCTCATTAGGTAACTCAGCTGCATTTCCCCTAGCAATAGGTCAAGGAACTTGTTTTCCTGCACATTTTGCAAACAAATACACTTCTGTGAGTTCCAGTTGGACAAAAACACAAAGCTAGACTTGATTTTGGAATTACAGAATCCTAAAAATTGGAACATTTCCCCATGCATCAGGCCCAATTACACTGTTGCCTCATCCACCCAAGGACTCATACATAGTGTTCCCATAGTGTCTCGTGAGGCTTAATTTGATGAATTATTGAAAAGAATGAAAGGAAGAAAAGCATTCCATATGAGCTGTGTTAGAAGACAGGGAAAAAGTCATTCTGAAATGTTCACTGCGGTGATGGCGCTTTGAAAATAGGTTTTAGAATGTCAAATCTGTAAGCATCATTTTTATTCCTGTCATTATTAAAGGAACTTGAAATAATGGTACATGGCCAAACTTTCCAAGTGTTTCTCAGTAATAGAGTACAAATACAAGCATGGAGTTTGATCATGGCATTTTCACCTGGCAAAATTCTTTTTTCCAACAGAAATTGATTTTTCATCTTTTCTTATATCCCAATTAATTAAGCCCTCCAAAAGAAGACTGGTGCTGGCTTACCACTAGCATAAGTTTCATGTTTACCAGCAAGCATTCTTTTTACAATTGTGCCCTCATCTTACACAACGTGGGCCTCCCTGAGCCAAAGGAAGGGCAGGATTAGATGTGGTAACAAATGTGTTTTTTCTAAAATTTTTTTCTTGTAATCATAAATTAAGAAAAATTGAACTATCTTCTCATTGGCTATTCTGAAGTCCTTTCCTCCCATTTATAAAGGCTCTTATCCAAGATTACCAGTAAAGACATTCTTAGATAGCATTGAGGACATTTATCTTGCCCATCCAAGTTGGTTGTTATCAGTAGATCATGCTTGATTATGAAAAATTAACTTTGGTTTCAAATTTGACAGAGTCTTGTCATTTTCCTGGTGTTTACAAAACTTCTTGCAGCTTTTTTTGGGTGCCATCTTTGAAGTTCAATATAGTAGGAACCATGTAGGCTTATTGAGGTCCAGGAAAAGTAACAGAATGCTAGGGGAAAATGGTATTTTTACAACCCCCAGAGGGGAAAAAAAAAAAAAAGATGGGAGAAAAAAGGAAAGAAAACAGAAATCCAGCTTGTCCAATACTCTGAGCATTGTGCCGGCATTTTTGTCTTAAGCAACAAGCCTACCCAGTGAGTTGGTGGCCACATTCTGAAGCCACTTAGACCTACACACTTTCTGACTGTCTGATTAAACAAGCTTCAAAGACATAATGAATAATTTATGATAAATCGATATCCACATAGTATAAAAGGGCATTTAAAAAAGATTGTTTTGTCTTATCCCCAACTGAATACTAAGCTTGTTCCTTTTTGTGAGCTATGTTATTACTTATTGTCTTAGTTTATGTTAAAATTTCAATTTCAAAAGGAGCCAAGAAAAAAAAGTAAATAGTGTCTAGTTCTTGTACATCTCTTCTATATACCGCAAGTAAGCCTCATATATTCACACATGTATTTTCATGGTATTGTTGTCAGGTTGGTTATCTGTATTACCAGTGGTACTATCTCCATAGATAAGTAGGTGGAGATTTATGACCTCCTGTGACTCCACCAAATTAATATACCTGTTTAAGCAGCACTATCTTAACTCAAATATTTGCTAATCCACTGTTGGGCCATTTTATTATACAAAGCTTTCTTTAATGTTAAGAGAACATTCCCAGGCTATGGGATGGGTTTGCTTCATACTGGGGAAGCTCCATACATTCTTCAAAGGCCAGGTATAACTGCCTACCACTTGGCGATTCTATCATGCATGTATTCCTACATCACAATGGATAAGCGGTAGGAGGTTTATAACTGAACTCTGTGGCTCTCAAGTCCTGGAAAAAGACAGGATATTTTCTATCTTGCTCTCATCCTCTTGCTATCAGATGGCGGAGTCCTTCTCATATCCTGCTTCTCCCTCTCCCCCAACAATTCACTCTCAGATACAGACATCCCAGAAGGGATTAATTCCTAAACTCACCACACTATAATAAATAAAAATCTATGTTTTATTGCTTCTTCTTCCTGTAGCTCAACAATTTCAAACAATTATTTGTGAAGTTAGAATTGTTTCTTCTCTTTTTTGTTCCACTTTATTGGAAAGCAAGAGTTGGATGTGTGTACAGTGGAAATTCTCCATGTATCTAGGACCTCCTCTGAGTTTATTCAACCATAAGGATGGCAAATTTTAGGCATGAACTTTGGAATATGCTATCTTTGACTTTTAATTTTTCTTTCCTTAAAACTTAGAGACTTTTTTGAGTTAAAAACACTATTTCTCCTTGGCCTTTTATTTTCAAGATAGTCAAGAGTTTATGTAAATATTAAGTAGTAACTATAGCCCAAATATTTCACTGGCACCATATACAAAGTACTTATGAGACAAAAGGGAGGCTACTTCAATTGCTTCCAGGAGAGTAACCTCCCAACCTCCTACCTCTATCACTAACCTCACCACCATTCTGTAGATTGACTCAAGGAAAGAGGCATGGTTTTACAATCAGTAGCATTGAACAGAATACATCTAATCATTTTGAATCATTTTGGCCCAGTTAGAATTGATTTGGTCATTATTCAATGGTAATAGTGGTATCAACCTTATGAGATTTTTTTTAAAAGAAAAGTGACAAAATACATATAAGAGGCAAAAATGCCTAAAACATGGTGAACATGTGAGAAATGTTAACTTATCACAGTTATGTGTGTTATTGCAGTAATATTCCTGAATTTTCAGTGAAGTTAACTTGGAGACAGTCCCAATGAGAAGTTGGACTTGGGGAAGTACAAGGTATTTCTTCATGAGCACACTGGCAGCTACTAAGGACTTCATGATGAAAGGTAATTTGGGATCTTGCTTTTGTAGATGTCACTGGTGGTTTCTAACGAACTATTTGATCTAATACATAGGGACTTAAAGCAGTGGCTGCTTCCTGAATCCTTAACAAGTTCTTTGAAGTACAACATTTCAGAGAAATTGAGGATTGTCTGAAGTGCTTGGCAACATGCATTAGCTCTTCAAGTGTCAAGTGCTTGCATATTTCACATGTTTTAATTCAAGATACCTGGGAGAGTCCATAGAAAAGGATTATAAGAACAACGAATCCAAAGATGAACCTTCAAATCCATTCCCAAATTGAACAATCACTTTAGAATAGCTTCCAGGCAGAATGAAAGAAAAACAAAGTATTATCTTAGAGTTGGGAAAGGACATAACAGCATAAGTTATAGCACATTTTACAGTGGAGGCAGAGATAAATAGAATTTCCATGTAAGGAAAAGAGAGAATTTTAAGAGCAAGGATCTGGAAACCATCTGGAATAGGTGGCTTTGGAGCTGAAGTCTTAAAAACTGACCAGAAAGTTGATAGATGGAAGCAAGAGAGAAGAGTATCTGGAGTGGAATAAACACGTGAACAAATGCATGCTAGTGTGCCATAAAGGAAATGACTAAGGAAAGACACAAATTAAAAAAAAAAATTCAATTGATACTTGAGAGCTGTGACCAAAGGGTGATTCCTGGTAACAATTCCCAACTACAGGAGAACAACAAGGAACTTCTTGATTTAAAAACAAAAATAGGGATGCTTACAAGCAGAAAATTTTAGTTTCTCTCTGTCCTGTAGAAGATGCAAGTAATTATCTGCCTACCCAGCCAATGATTCCCGCAGCTCAGGGAGATCAGTCGGCCCAGAAACAGCAACATCAGAGTAGGGAAGCTGTGTAAGTGACTGGCAGTTTTCCAAAGACATGTGATCTTATCCCTTTTTGTTATTTGTTTTCTCCTAAATCTAAGTATGGCAATATATTGTACTTAGTTGTGGATGAAAGGAATAGATATGGGTTATTTTGTAGAAAGGAAAATTAAACCACTGATACTCAAATGCATTTCTTTACAGATACAATAATTGAAAGTCTTGGCTTAGAGTTGGAAGTATCATCATTTTTCTAATGTTGTTACAATGTTATTATGTCTTCCTCTAAGAAATTAAAGAACTTTTCCAATATTTAGGCTGGTGATTGCTTTACTGTTACAGCTTACCAATTAGGCACAACAGGTACATTGCTAGAAGCCCATAAAAATGTTTTTTTAACAGATTTTTCTTTTCACAGAAGTTTTGGGTTCAAGAAGGTTTCATATAGTCCTTACTATATATATATATATATACATATATATATATATAAAACATTTCTTATGATGAATATTTCCCACCAAAGTGATATATTTATTACAATTAATGAACCTACACTGACACATCATTATCTTCCAAAATCCAGAGTTCATGGTAGTGTTCATGCTTAGTGTTGTACAGTCTATATATTTGTCTCCACCATTGTACTATACAGAGTAGTTTTTTTTTTTAAATTAGGAAAAAACTACTTTAGAGTTCAAGAAAAGCTTTAATTTGCTTCAAATAAAAATTTAAAGACAACAAAAATTCCAGGGCCTTTGAAAATCTATTATATTTTGCCTAAAGTAAGAAAAAAATATTGATGTATATAAAGTTGTATGGGAAGTGAGTTTAAAATTGGCATCATAGAAGGGCCCCATAAAGGCAAAAGTGAGTAGGGCTACAACAGTCATAACACAGACCTTCTACTTTGTCTCTGCTTTGTCTCACATATCTTTCCATTTCCATGAAATATTATTCTATTGGTTGAATTTTTAGTGCAATTGGGCACTTACTCTATGTGATTTGAGCAAATAGTTAGGCTGCCATATATGTTCACTGCCTTAAGGACAGAAAACCATGATGGGAAATAAAAAGAAAATATGATCAGTTATTCTGTTTGTCTTCACATTCCAAAACCTTTGCTTCCCAAAAGAATTGAAGTATTTCATGTACATTGAAAATAAATACATAAAATAAGTAAAAAAGAAATTTTAAAAATTCTTATTCTTACCATCAGGAGAGATACTCAAAGAGATCATGGAAAATATATATTACAAAAATCTATGAATGAATTAAAATGTTTTGCACCAAATTTATCCTTTTTTAAAGATTTTAATTATGTGAAAAACAGAATAAGAGAGAGAGAGAGATAGAGAGAGAGAGAGATGTCTTTCATCTACTGGTCACTCTCCAAATAGCCACAATAGCCAGGGCTGGGCCAAGCTGAAGTCTACAATCCAGAACTCCATCCCAGTCGCCCACGTGTGTGGCAGGGGCTCAGACTCTTGAGCCATCCTCCTCTGGTGGCTTATCCTGAATGATTTTTGAGTACTTAGCCAGCCTTAAATTTTAGGGGTAAATCCTAGGAATTTTTGCATCTGTGCTCATTGGTCTTCAGAGTTCTCTTTTACTATTTTTTGATGTGCTTTGTGTGATTTGTGAGTCATAATATTATTGGCCTAAGAAAGACTATCGATGACATGTTTAGAATTGGTATTAATTCCTTTTAAATGTTTACTGTAGTCACTGTTAGAATAACCTGTCTATAAATGTCTTTACAAGTTCTTTTGATTTAAAACTTCTTTGATAGTTAAGATTCTTCAGCTTATCTACTTTATCGACAGAGAATTTGGCTCCTACATGATTTGTGAGGAATTGGTTCGTTTCATCTAAATTGCCAGACTATTTGTTTAGAGTTATTTGTGGTGTTCCCGTCCCATATTTAGTAAGCTGACATTCCCTCTAGCATTACTGTTATTGGTGATTTGTGTCATCTCTCCTTTTTCTTTGATTACTTTGGTGGAAGTTCACAAAGTCTAAAAGACAAGATTTTAGTTTCATTTATTTTCTAAAAAACAAGGTTTTAGATTCACTGATGCATTTCAGTTATTTTATTGTTGCTTTTAATTTTCTTGTTTGTGCTTCTATCTTCATATTCTTTAATACTTTTGTGTTTTATTTTTCTGAGTATAACTTCTTAAGATGGAAACTTAGATTGTTTGAGATCTTTATAAGCCTCTACTGTTAAAAAAAAAAAACTTCTAAGCTCTGATTTACTTACTGTATTTTAAAAACATTGATACATTATGTTTTTAGCTTCACTCAGCTGGAAGTGTTTCCGAATTTCCCTCGGTACTTCTGTGACCCACACATTTTTTAGAAATATATTTTCTAACAGTTAGTTTGGAGATTTTCATGCTATCTTTCTTTTTTACTGATTTCTGGTTCAAGTCTTTTGTGATTAGAAAGCATACTACTTTATGATTTCAGTTCTTTGAAATGTATTATATTTGTTTTCTGACCCAAGATACGATATATCTTAGTGAATGCTTTATGTGTACATAAAAAGAATGTGTGTTCTGCTTTTTTTTGCCTTGTTATGTGTCAACTCACAATTATCAAGCAATTACAATTACAAATTACAATATTAACATCAATTACATCCAGCTGGTTGATAACATTGTTCAGTTCTTCTGGACCCTTGTAGATTTTCTGCCAACTAGTTCCATCTATTGCTAAAAGAGGAATGTTGATGTCTACAACTATAATTATAGACTTGTCTATTTCCCTTCTTAGTTCTGTCAGTTGGATTTCACATATTGTATATGTCTCTTGGTTTGCTAGGACTGCTATAGCATAGTACCAACATATTTGGTGGTTTAAATAATAGAAATTCTTTTTCTCCAAGTTCTGGAGGCTGATGATCCAAGATCAATATGCTGGCAGAGCTGTTTCTCTGAGGCCTCTCCCCTTGGCTAATAGACGACCATCTTTTCCGTCTATTTGTGTGTGGCCTCTCCTGTGTGTTTTTCTATATCCAAAACTCCATTATAAGGACATTAGTGATACTGAATTAGGTTCCACGCCAGTGACCTAATTTAATCTTAATTATTCTTAAAAGATGTTATCTCCCGGCTGGCGCCACAGCTCACTAGGCTAATCCTCCGCCTGTGGCGCCAGCACCCCGGGTTCTAATCCCAGTTGGGGCGCCGGATTCTGTCCAGGTTGCTCCTCTTCCAGTCCAGCTCTCTGCTGTGGCCCAGGAAGGCAGTGGAGGATGGCCCAAGTGCTTGGGCCCTGCACCCACATGGGAGACCAGGAGGAAGCACCTGGCTCCTGGCTTCGTATCGGCCCAGTGCGACGGCCGTAGCAGCCATTTGGGGGGTGAACCAACAGAAGGAAGACCTTTCTCTCTGTCTCTCTCTCTTTCACTAACTGCCTGTCAAAAAAAAAAAGATGTTATCTCCCAATATAGTCAACATATGGATTTTCCCTCGTACTTCTCACTTGTTGAATGCCTTCACTCCATCTCAATAACTCCCAAGTCTTAACCCACTCAAGTAACAACCCTAAGTCCAAATTCTCACTCAAATATCATCTAAGTCAGACACAAGTCAGATTCAAAAGATAAGGCCAAATTTCTGTTTTTGGTTGTGAACCTATGAAACTAGAAAGCAACAAATTATCCGATTATAAAAATATAATGCTGGACTCTGCAGGGGGAGGAGAGCAGCCACAGGTCCCAAGTCAGTCTGAAATCCATCAGAGTAACGCCGATTACATTTCAATGCTTGAGAATAATCCTCTGTCTCAATATTGTATCTTCTAGGTCCAACAGGGTGACAGCCCTGCTTGCCAGAGCCACCAGAGTGATCCCCAGGTGGATACACATGTTAAATTGTTACATTTTCTTGGTGAATCGACAGTTTATCATTATGAAAACCCATCACTGCTCTGAGATTTCTGAAATTCCTGAAGGGGTGCCCTTATCTTTTAGGTCCTCTTACTGATTCTGTGGAGGTGGACTCAAGCTACAGCAAACCTGTTTTGCTCAAAGAATTGGACTGTGTGAGGACTTTGAATGCCTGGGTGTTGAGAAGATTATGGTGTGCCCTAATACTTAATTCACATTGTTATTATAATAAGACTATGAAATAAAGTAATATTTGACTTTGAAATACAAAACATATATAAGCTAGAATTAAGACTAGCTTTTGTTCAGAAGTCAACATGTTCATTGAATCTAAATTTTCTCGTTTTCTGGAACCATAAGTGAATTATTTGTCTTCCACTGAATAATTAACCAGTGCCAATGTGTGTTCCATAAAATATAGTCAAAATAATCCTTTGGGCAAATAAACTTGAGAAATGCTAAATATTAATATACTAAAGGCTTTCAGAGGCCCAGAATTTGTTAAAATAATTTAAAATGATTGAGGTAAGCATTTGACCTTGTTGTTAAGATGCTTGCGTCCTATATCAGAATGCCTGAGTTAGATTGTGCCTCTAGTTCTTGACTCCAGCTTGACTAGACATTGAACATTATTTACATAGTAGATTTAGGGCACCAGAAGATATTATGAGGTAAATACTATTTTCTCCACTTTGTACATGAGGACATCGAGACATTGTGTGACCTCACTTTAATAATGGAGCTGTGATTCAGACTTCATTTACTTCTTTGCATAATTGGCCCGGTGTGCAGCAGCAGTCCTTTAAATTTTCTTTCCCAGGAACTGATGTCACATTCCTTTCTCATCAACTTTGATTCAAACTCCAGGTCCTCATCTCTTAGCCACAGACTCTATTCTCATAGACTTCTGCCTGCTAATGTGTCATGTCCTTATCCCTTAATTTCCAAGTGGCTTGAACTTTAAATTCATTCTCTGGTTTTCAAATGAGACTGTGTTACTTGGATAAAGCATGGGACCATATAGTTTGCCTTTGGCTTACCTCAGTCTTGTGAACATATATCACCTTCCCTGCAAAGCTAAAGAGAGCTGCTGTGGTATTAGATGCAGAGCAAGAGGAAAGAGTAACCGACTAAAGCAGGTAAACAGATGTCAGAGGGAAGCCACGATGGCCTGATATACCCTATCTACCATGCTCCTCGACCTTGGAATTGGAGGAGAAAAGGATTTGACAGGATCAGAAAGCATATTGGTACTCAGTAAAGCTTGGCATCTCACAGTATTCAATGGACTCCAAACAAGGCTTTTCCAAGGAGGGAGATGTAATAGGGTCTGTTGGCAATCTTGTAATCTCATGTTCATCATATAAAGTATGGGGGTACTTCAAAAAGTTTGAGAAAGAATGGAATTAAGGATCAGTTTATTTTGGTGCAAATTTTTTTGAAACTAATGAACCATTTTTTCATAACATGCACTTTGTGTGTCAGGGAGATAATAAAGCATGAGTAACTAAACCAAAACACAAACACTCATCCAAGGTAGGGACCATGGACTCTGCCCTTTGCAGAGAGACTCACCCAAGGCCTCCCACTTTGTAGTTTAACTTGTGATTAATGCAATGTCCAGCTGTCAATCACAAATGCCAATCCTGAGCATCACAACCACATCATACCACTTCGTACCCTCATATTTTGGGGATAAAACTCCCAACCCATCCTTGGTTAAACTTATTCTAAGGTATTTAATGTTTTTGTAGCTATTGTGAATGGGATTAATCTTAAAAGTTCTTTCTCAGCCATGGCATTGTTTGTGTTTACAAAGGCTATTGATTTTTATGTGTTGATTTTACATCCTGCCACTTTACCAAACTCTTTTGTGAGTTCCAATAGTGTCTCAGTAGAGTCTTTTGGGTCTCCTATGTATAGAATCTTGTCATATGCAAATAGGGATAGCTTGACTTTCTCCTTCCCAATTTCTATCCCTTTGATTTCTTTTTCTTGCCTAATACCTCTGGCTAAACTTCCAGGACTATATTTAATAGCAATGGTGAGATTGGGCCTCTTTGGTTCTGGATTCTAGGGAGAATGTTTCCAGCTTTTCCCCACTCAATAGGATGCTGGCCATAGGTTTGTCACAAATTGCCTTCATTGTGTTGAGGAAGTTCTTTTTATATCCAATTTGCTTAAGGTTTTCATCATAGAAGGATGTTATATTTTATCAAATGCTTTCCTGGTATCTATTGAGATAACCATATGGTTTTTGTTCTTCAGTTTGTTAATGTAATGCATCACATTTATTGAGTTGTGAATGTTGAACCATCTCTGCAGATAATAAATCCCACTTGGTCCAATGAATGATCTTTCAGATGTGTTGTTGGATTCAAAATCTCTACAATGAAAATTACAAATATTAAAGAAAGAAGTAGAAGAACACATAAAAAATAGAAAAATAATCTCCCACATTCATGGATTGTCTAAAAATCAATTTCATCAAAGTGTCCATACTTCTGAAAGCAATTTTCAGATTCAATGTGATCCCAATAAAAATAACAATGAGATTCTTCTCAGATCTAGAAAAACTGATGTTAAAATTCATATGGAAACACAGGAGACCCCAAATAGCTAAGGCAATCTTAAACAACAAAAAACAAAGCCGGAGGCTTCACAATACCAGATTTCAAGAGCTATTAGAAGGCAGTGATCACCAAAAGAGCCAGGTACTCACACAGAAATAGACATATAGACCAGTGGAACAGAATAGAAATTCCAGGAATCAATTCACGTATCTATAGCGAACTATCTTTGACAAAGGAGCTAAAATCAATTCCTGGAGCATGGACAGTCTCTTCAACAAATGGTACTGGGAAAACATGGCTATCCATATGCAGAAGTATGACACTAGACCCCTACTTTACACCTTACACAAAAATCTACTCTAAATGGATCAAAGACCTAAATCTATGACCCGATACCATCAAATTACAAGAGAACATTGGGGAAAGACTACAAGACATTGGCATAGGCAAACATTTCTTGGAAAAGACCACAGAAGTATAGGCAATCAAAACCAAAATGGACAAATGGAATTACATCAAACTGAGAAGTTTCTGCACTGCAAAAGAAACACTCAGCAAAGTGAAGAGGCAAATGCAGAATGGGAAAAAATATTTGCAAACTACTCAACTGATAAAGGGTTAATATCAGAATCTATAAAGAGCTTAAGAAATTCAACAATAGCAAAATAATCTAGTTAAGAAATGGAAAAAGGACTTGAATAAGCATTTTTAAAAAAAGAATTCAAATGTCCAACAGATACTTGAAAAAATCCTTAGGATCACTAGCCATCAGGGAAATGCAAATCAAAACCACAATGAGGTTTCACCTCATCCCAGTTAGAATGGCTCTCATATAGAAATCAGCAAACAAATGCTGGCAAAGATGTAGAAAAAGGTACCTTAATAAATTATTGGTGGGAATGTAAACTGGTGCAGCCACTTTGGAAGATAGTATAGAGATACCTCAGAAATCTGAATAGAGACCTACCATATGATGCAGCCATCCCACTCCTGGGAATTTACCAAAACCAAAAGAAATCAACTTCTTGAAAGAATTATTTATACCTCTATGTTCATTGCAGCATAATTCACGATACTTAAGATATGGAATCAACCCAGATGTCCATCAGCTGTTGACTTGATAAAGGAAATATGCTGTATATACTCTGTGGAGTAATACTCTGCTGTAAAATTAAAATGAAATCCTGTCTTTTGCAACAAAATGCACACAACTGGAAATCATTATACAAAGTGAAATTAGCCATTCCCAAAAAGACAGATATCATATGTTTTCCCTGATCTGAGGTAACTAAAAGAGTACTTGAAATATAATGTATTTGAGTGAAATGGACATTTTGAGATTTGGTGATTGTTTACAGCCCTTGTCTCTTCTGTTAATAACACTGTTTTTTTTTTTTCCTTCGTACTATTTGTTGAACTCTTTTAGTTAGTGTAGGGTTAAATTTGCAATCATTAACTAAACTGAAAGTAATTTTTTTTGTAAAAATTAAGAGTGGGAATATGAGAGGGAAGAGG
Organism: Lepus europaeus; assembly: GCF_033115175.1. NCBI lineage: Eukaryota > Metazoa > Chordata > Mammalia > Lagomorpha > Leporidae > Lepus > Lepus europaeus. Next base: position 89,778,777 of record NC_084838.1, on the reverse strand, counting down.
AAGAATGTTGGAGTGTGGGTGGGAGGGAAAGAAAGGTGAGTTTTATCACTATGTTCCTAAATCTGTACATATGAAATACATGAAACCTGTATTATAACTTAGATAAAATTAAAAGAAAAATAAAACTCTCAACCCAGGAACAAAGGTTGCCACATTTCCTCTCAACTGTCCTGTTCCTCCTTTGGAATATACTTACCTTTACTATCTCTACAGGGGCCATGTTCTCTTTCACAGGCCCATTCCTCCCTTGCAATGTCTTACAATAAACTTTTGCTTTACTATACTTAACTTTCATCTCTCTGAAACACAATTTGCTATTCTGTTGGGGAAATGGAACTGAGACAAGTAGCTTCCTGGTGACATACGAACTTTCTAATGAACCAATGCATACTTTGATTTCAAAATTTTTGCAGCAAAATAAATTTATCTTTAATTCCATTTCCCAGGAATTTTTGAATTACCTTCATTTATAATTAAATTATATATAAACTGCTATGCCTGTATGTGTCCATTTGTATATTCCATTAACAAACACATTATTTGGGACCATTTCCTTAGCAAGTCCTACAAATAATAACTGTAATTTGTCCAATTAGGAAAGAATTAAAACCACTGAACAGTGCTCTGTCTGTTGAAGTCAAATGGCCCATTCATTCATTATAAAATGTATTAGGTATCTTCTAAGTTACAGCTTCCAGAAGCTTAGTCAGCAGTTAAAAGGTTTCAACCACTTGAATATAAAATGTAGAAGGTGTGAAGATCATATCAGAACTTTATCGGATATATATTCCCTACTTTATGTGAAGTCACATACACTGATGTCTCTTCAGATAGCTAGCAAAGCGGTAGATATGTTTACATGATGAGCAGAAGAACAGTAACAAAGTAGTTATTCAAATTAGAAAGGAAACAAACCAGCAACTACACTATAGAGGCTTGAGAAGATGAGAATCAGACCTTCTGCCCAATTTACTGCTGTGGGCAAGGAGCTCCTGAGAGGTGCTTTGTTTTGCTTTGTTTTTTCCCTGAAGGACCTAAAATGTAGAGAATGCAGCCTTGCCTCCTTGTTACACTGCTAAGGAACGTGGCTGAGCAAACATTCATCTGTTTACCCTCTGAAAAGCTTCCAGAGCTGTGTCTGGGTTGGGAATGCACAACCTGTCTGAAGAGGAATGTCAAAGCCAGAAGAGTAAATGCAATGCCCACAAACCTGGACCAGAGGAGATACTTTCAATAGGTGGTTATTTTGACAAGATTGTAGTTGACCCTGTTACTTCAGTTTGGGGATCCAGGTGGGCCCATGCATATGCAAAGCTGGGATAAAGAGCACCTTGAGTTTTCAAGGTGCTGTTTTCCAATCAAATCAATCATTTGGATTGTGTAGCTAAACAGATCCAGACAGAGGAATTGTAACATCTTTCTGAAATTATAGTTAACAAACAATATACTGCATGTATTTAGAGGGTCTACTGAGGCAAGTTTTGCTATATTAATAGCACTATAATATGAATAATGAACACACCTCATTATTCCTAAAAGTTTCCATAAGCTCATTGATAATCCTTTGTCCCCTACTTTTGCTTGTTCCAAGTTCTCTTCCCAGGCATCTACTCATTTGTTTTTTTTCTTTTTTCCAATAACAGGTTACTTTGTATTTGCTAGATTTTATATCAATGGCATCACACAATATATTTTTTTGAGGGAGGGGTCTGGTTTCTGTCATTCAACATAACTACTGTGAGAGTTTCTATTGTGTAGTGTATATAAATAGTTTTTCTCTTTTATCACCAAGGGGCATTCTGTTGTATGCATATACCACAATTTGCTTATCCATTCACCTCTTAATGGACATATGGGTTTAAATTACCCCAAAAGTTAGATCCCGGTGTCCTCATGTTCATGTCTGTCACATTTCCCAGCCTGATAGCTCCAACCTTTGTATGAGAGGAATCATGTAGATAGGTACGGATGGCACTGATGGGCACACACTCTGATTCCACTGTAAATTTCTAACCACAAACTCCAATTGTTTGCTTTCCTTAGCCATTACTAAATCTTTGGTTCATATTCAGTTCCAGGCACATTCTAGATTCTGAATTAGTGTTTGTATTGCACTTTCATCAATATCATTCCAACTCTCTGCACCATTTGCACAGAATAACCTTTGTCTCATAGAAGCTATATAACTGTCCCAAACACAGAGCTGATTAATCACTGGATGAAACCTTGATTTTGTACCTCCATGTTCAGTAAACTTTATGTGTGACCACTACCTTTTCTTAGTAGCTTTTGATATCTCATATAGCCTTGTGATGGGGTATTCTAACATGATTTTTCTGAGGATACAGCTAAGGTGTAGGATGGTCAAAAAGCTCATACTACATTCCACAGGCCCTCTGCTCCTGGGCTCGAAGTCCCCAGGCCCTCACTGCAGCTTCTGCGGCAGGGAACAGAGAGTGAGCCTGGAAACCACTTAGTTTTCCATGCTCCTTTGTTTCCCCAGGTTGCTGAGGTGATGCTCAGGTGAAGTCTTAGCTCTGTCGCTTCTGTGGCGCCCCACTTAGGAATGTGGGCAACCACATGCTATTTTCTTGATGGCACTCCAGCCCCTGAGCAAGAAGTTCTCCCAAGGGCTGAGCCACTTGACTCACTCGGAAGCCACAACTTTCATCCCCCAAAAGATTAAACCACTCTTCACTCTTTAGACTCTCACTGTCCTCTTTCTTTTTGTTTCTACAAAGCGCCTCTTCCCACGAAGGGACGAATGTCAGCTCTCATTCTTATTCCCCCAAAACGTTTCTGGCATGGAGCCCCTCCTTTCATTTCCACTCCTTCAGGAAATGGTTCCCATTTATAATAAACACATGCAGACCCATCCTCTCCACCCCTCATTTATACCTCCCTCTCCCCACCTTTGCTGTAACACATTCACACATACACACACACACACAGCTCTTCTTTCCTTGAAATAAGTCTGTGTTTCACTATAAAGCTCTTGATTTGGAAATATTTTTATGCTGTCTCACACTTGCATCAACATAACAGATTCCTGGAACAACATTCTGATATCCACCTCCTTTTCTTCTTCCTTGTCCGCTTTTCTCCTCTCCTTCAGCTCTTTTTAACATCTCCAAGCCCATGACCTTTCTTCTGGCCCATTAAGTAGTATCTTACTGCCACAACGCCACTAAAGACGATTACAGTTGCTTAGTACTTCCAAAGCTTTCCAGTTTTATCACTTTGTAGTCATCACTCTCTAATTCACAAGATCTAGGTCAGTGAATTTCCCACGTTAGCACATAATGTGCAAAGAGGGGTGGTGGCTCTATTCAGGGTCACTCACGGGGTCAGATGCATCACCAAGGTGGGAAATTCTGACAGAGGCTTTTTGCTTGCTGCAAGCTGAAGGAAGGTTGCACAGAAATTGCCTCCCTTCCTTCACTGGGCAATTTGTAATCATTCAACAAGATGTTAGCATTGTAACAGCAACACTGGCACAGAGATTAGAGATAATTACAAGCAAATGGAAACCTGAAGGATGGGTGGTAAATGCAGTAAGACTTCATCATCAGGAGCCAGCCTCCCTTGAATTCTCTGTGAAAAGGGTTAATGTGAAAGCCTTGCCAGTCAAGGACAAGTTAGGATGGCAGCCAGAGAAATAAATATCTACTTGAAGTCCCTCACCACACAACTGAGCACTACTTTATCAAAAGCTGGATGTGTGGTTCATGTTTCATTACCTGGGTCAGGAAGAGTGTAAATTTGGAGGCCATATATTACAATTTTCCCCTGTCTTCAGCTGTTCACAGTATACCTATCTGGCTTGAGGTGCAGCCTTGAAAATCTATGAGCTCTTTTCTACTTCATTGGAGCATTAGAAGTGTGATGGCCCAAGAGCGGGAGCAAACACGGTTATGGGAAGAGCCATGCTTTGTTATACCATTCTGCAGGGACACTCCCCCGACACATAGGTTTGTCTTGCAGGAGGGATTTTGCATACACTACCTCCTCGATTTAATTGTCCCGAGAAGCTTCCTGTCCTGGCTTCTATGTGATGAATGACTCTATAATTGAAATGGCCTTGAGTTTTCACTTTGTTCACTATAAATTGTATAATGTCAGGCATTTTCAAATTTGCTGACAGATTCATCATCAAACAAAGCAGCCCACTCTTGTAAGCTAGGGCTGCATCATAGTATCAGGGATTCTACATGGCTATTTGAGAAGTAGCCATTTTTAAGATTTTCTAATGCTTTCAACCCAATACAACACTTTTCATCTTTTCCCAAAAGCTTCCCATTAGGGCCTTAATTGTGACTCCTCCAAAATTTATGTAAAAGCCCGCAACTGCCAGTATTTCAGAATGTGACCATATTTGGAGATAGAACCAGGAGGGGGTGATTAAATTAAAATCAGACTGTTTGGTGAACCCTCATCCAATGGGACCAAGGCTCCTTTTGGAAGAGAAGGATGCACCATAGACATGATGCACTGAGAAAAGCCCAAGTGAGGACACTGCTGAAACGTTCATCTGCAAGCCAAGGAGAGAGGCCCCAGCAGAAACTCAACCCACTGACACTTGATCTTGGACTTTCAGCTACTCACTGAGACCATCAAAATGTGTTCATAGCACTCAGTCCACGGCACTTCACAATGACAGCCTTAGCAAGCTAATATACTATCCACTGACCAAGGTCTAATTCAATCTCAGCTTAGGTCAAAATAAATCTAAAATTTTGCTATAGGAATGATTTGCACATCAAGAAATTGCTTAAAATGTTCTTTCCCAGCTGAGTATCTGTTTTTCCTGATGGACTGATATTTTAGGTGTACTCTCTGCTCATTCATTCAGTAAACTCCAATTCAGAATCTACTGTGAACAGTGTATGATACTAGCTTCTAAGACTGATATCAATACTTAATAAAATATATGACAGATTTAGACAACTATAACACAAGGAAACATAAGATATTCTTTAAGCTGCACAAAATAAAATGAGCTAGAAGTTCAGAGGAATATGAATGAACTTTTGGCAGGGTCAATTAGGGGTGTGACACCTGCAGCAGCAGCAGAAGTCAAACTGGAAAGGAGGAAAGATGTTAGGTGTAAGTAGACCAAATAGCAAGAACATTTCAGCAGGAATCTAAGATTCAGTGTTAATTACCATACTTGGATGATGGTTTCTGGGGAGTAGATTAGGGAAAGTGTTGAATTCTACGTATAGAATTTATAAGTTAACATACATGATTATATTCATACTCTTAGCAAAGGGGAAATCAATGAGATTTGTAAGCATTAACAATAGCAAACATTGAGAGATTTTCCATCTACTTTCAGAGTAGACAGAACTGGTTCTATTCTTAGCCCTACCATAACTTAGCTTTGTGGTCATGGTTAGTGTTACTTAATGGCTTTAGGTCTCAATTTCCTGTTTTGCAAAAAAAGAAAACAAGTAGATAATAATACTTGCCTACCTCAGAGAGCTGTACTTATAAATGTCTTGTAAAAATCAAGTAAAAAGCTTGGTTATTGCACATATAATATGTCTTATAAATATTTGACTTTTACTTGGTGCTTGGTCCTAAGTAAGCACTCAATAAATTTAACTTTTACGATGATGAAGAGGATGATTGAAAATTTCTTTTCAGGAAGATGAGACTTACCTTTGTATTAAAGCCTTTTTTTGAGTAAAATCTCTAAATAGTGCTAAAAATGTTAATTTTTTATTTTTAAAATTTTTCTTAATATTAAATAGATTTTGCTATTGAAACTGAAAACAAGAGATAGGGAACCTAATGATGTGGTTCCCTAAATAGACATGCAAAAATGAAAAAAAAAAAAGTTGGGGCCGGCGCTGTGGCACAGCAGGTTAACGCCCTGGCCTGAAGTGCCAGCATCCCATATGGGCGCCGGTTTTAGTCCTGGCTGCTCCTCTTCCAATCCAGCTCTCTGTTGTGGCCTGGGAAAGCAGTAGAACATGGCTCAAGTCCTTGGGCCCCTGCACCCATGTGGGAGACCCGGAAGAAACTCCTGGCTCCTAGCTTCGGATTGGCGCAGCTCTGGCCATTGCTGCCAATTGGGGAGTGAACCAGCGGATGGAAGACCTCTCTCTCTCTCTGCCTCTCTTCTCTCTGTATAACTCTGACTTTTGTATAAATAAATAAAATCTTTTAAAAAAGTGAGTGATTATATCTATACAATGCTAAACATTCTAATAAAACCAATTTTGGGGATTAGAAACCTAGCTTGGACATATTCTCACTATTAAACAAGGAAATATTTTAAATGCAGTTAATGTAAATCTTGTTTTTTTGTTTTCTCATTTTATCTTTTAGAATTATTATTTATGTATTTTTCATCTACTTGAAAAGCAGAGCAATAGAGAAAGAAGGAGAGTGAGTGGGGGTTGGGGATAGAAAAAGAGAGACACGGAGAGATTTTTCCATCTCTGGATTAACTCTCCAAACACCTGCAATAGCCTGGAACTCCATCAGTTCTTCCATGTGGGTAGCAGGGGCCCAAGGACTTGAGCCATCACCCACTGCCTGCTAGGATGCATTAGCAAGAAGTTGGATGGGAAGCAGGGGTGCTGGGACTGGAACAAGCACTCCTATATGGAATGCAGGCATCACAAGCAGCAGTTCAGCCTGCTGTGCCACAGTGCTCAGCCCTTTTATTTTAATTTGGATACTCGGTTCCATGGATACAGAGTCAGGGTGTTGAGTGAGGAGAATCTGGAATAGACAGAAAGTGAATTAATCTTCCTGTAATCTCATAAAAGCCATTGTTCTCAGATTCAAATAAAATTAAAGGTTGGAGTGCACGTTGCCCATTGAAAGAACATTTTATCACTTCCTCAGCTTGATTCTATTGCTCTTCCTCCCTCCCTCCCTCCCTCCCTTCCTCTTCTCTCTCTCTCTCTCTCTCTCTCTCTCTCTCTCTTACTCATTTGGCAGAGCCTGGCCAAGGGACCATCCCTTTCCCTTGTCACAAATACAGTGGCAGGCCGGAGACACACAGAGAGGTCCCTGTGCCCAAGCCTTCAGTACTTTCTCTCCTGAGAGAGGTTTTGGAATGAGAACATCCTCTCATGACTGAAGCTTTTATTTTCTTAAGCAGAGATGAGCTGATGGATTCAGCAGCAGTGGACCTAGGTTGAGCTCTGCCACAGGATGCTGAAGACCTTGTCAGATGTGGGCAGCCACTCGACAGCTGTGAGGCGACCCTTGACCTGAGAGCTCTGCCACGGCAATTAGTGTTGTAAATGAGTCAAGCTCATGGTGGCATATGCTCAAATCTAATATAGCAGCCTTAGTCGCTATCCTCATATGAGGACGATCATGGCTGCAGCTACAGTATGCTAAATGCATTATTAAAGGGTTAAAGCAATAACAAAGAAGCTAGCAATTGCCTGCTGCCTGCCCCCCTCCTTTCCTGCCCCAGATGATTTCCCAAACCCATTTAAAATAGAGATGGATTCAGGTGAGTCTTCTATACCACAGCCTGATCTTCGGCTGTATAAGATTACTTTTCAACAATATAAGATGCATAAGTGCCTTTTCATCGTATGAAGAAAGCATGCCCACTGGCAAATGAATCATATTATAAAAATTGATTGTATCCCAAAAGGGAAAAATGTTATTGAAGATCCAATGGCCTGGGATGATACACCATTGATCATTGTAAGAAATACTTCCAGAAACTGTTTTTAATCTTTCCGCCAGAGCATTAGCAATTATTCTTTAGCCCATGGTGAGTAATGACTTGAGTTTCCCAGCTTCTCAATCGATAAAACATTTACCCTACCGCTACAAATGTGCTCTTCGCTTAGACAAGCAGAATTTTTCTTCCAATTACTCTTTTTTTTAGTGTGACCCCATAAAATATTTTTAAATGTATTTCAAGCCTTTTTTTTAGAAAAGGAAAGGGAAAATACTCTTCCGTGTACTTATTTTTTTCTTTTTCTTTCTTTTGAGAAACATCATGAAGATTTCATACTTATTTGGATAACTATGACCACTTTTTATCATCTTCAGACTTAAGCCATGTTTAAGTCCTGCCAGCTGCCTCACTTTGGGGTTGGGCAATAATAAAACATCCCCTTCCCTCTTCTATTGAATGAAAGTGGTCGTATGAATTCCTTTCAAAATAAACAGCTACAAAATAAGACTCCTAAAGAGGCTGAGCTCTCCCTTCACTTTCCCTGCATGGCTCATAAAACTATAGCACTGGATAATGGAGAACAACCAGAGGGCACATTGCTCTCTGTCTAACCAATAACTGTGCAGAAAGTTAGAGGTAAAGAAGAACATCCAGATGCACCCACTGATGGCTGAAAAGTTAACGTTTCAACAAGATCCTTTTTCCACAGAATGAATGCTGTGCCTCCATGTGCATTACAAACTCAACCACAGCAAAAGTGGCCACTACTGTTGCTTATCACATTGCTTTCTGTCTAGAACAAAGTCCAATTGGACATATTTGTTCAATGGAGTTCATCACACAAAGACATTTGCAACTCCTAAAAGCAGACAGATTCTTTGTGGGTTTGCACACAGAGGCTTGGTTTGCCATCTCAGACATTTTTTTCCATTAGGTTTGGAAAACCGAATTTAGCACCCATGGAGTACATGCTTAATTCTGTCTCCAACCAAGGGTGGCTTTGCAACAATGTGTACTGAACTGAGTAAACAAGCTGGGAAAGAGTATGGATTTTCATCTGTTGTCACAGCTTTTAGATGCTGCTGGTAAGTGCGAGCCTGTTGCCTGACAAGCCTGCTACGGTAGAAGACCCAAGATGCTCTTTTACTCTAAAGTGGAAAAAGAATTATTGGGATATATACTCAATAATTGTGGAATATGAGGCAAGAGAGGAAACTCTAGCCTTTTATCTGCTATTCCTTTTATCAAATTTTGCTCAGAATGAAGAATATATATATATATATAGTATCTATTTTAAATATGTGTTTATTTTATTTAAAAGGCAAAGTTACAGACAGAGAGGAAAAGACACTCAGAGGGAGATCTTTCATCTGCTGGTTTACTCCCCCAAACACCACAATAGCTGGAGCTGGGCCAGACTGAAGCCAGAAACTAAGAGCTTCTTCTGGGTCTCCCACACGGGTACAGCAGCCCAGGCACTTGGGTGATCTGCTGCTGCTTTCCCAGGCACATTAGCAGGGAGCTGGATCCAAAGTAAAGCACCTGGGACTTGACCTGGTGCCCATTTGGGATACTGGCACTGCACGCGACAGCATTACCCCTATGCTGTAGTGCTGGCCCCCAAAATTATATTTAATAAACTGAGTACAGCTGGTTGGAGTAAAAAAATTATAAAAACATGCCTTATCGAAGTTATATACATTAAATCTTTGGTAAAAAATATTATCACATCAAGATGATGATGACAACTTGGGTGAAAAAGGCAGGTAAATTGTGTTTGAAAAATGTCCACTGTAAATACATATTTCACAAGATTCCTTAGATGTATTTGATCAAACCTGGCAGCACATTCACTGAGTTTTAATTTATTCTATGATGATATTTCTTGCTTTCTTCATTTCATTCATTTGTTCATCAAATGTTATTTGAGTTTCTACAAATTGCTAGATATTTTGCTCTGCCTCTGCTCACCTGGAACTCATTGTCTAGTCAGAAAGACAGCACGAGAGGACTTTATTATTATTATTATTGTACCAGGAGCCACAGAAATAGAAGTGACCTTGTGCTTTCCTTCACCCAAGAGCATTCCTGCCTGAGAGCAATGTTTTGGGGAGATGTCTTTCAAAATTGTTTGATTTTTGTCTAAACTCTAACTGCCCCAAGAACCCTGTTCCCACTCAGTGATGTTTCTTCCATCTTCATTGCTTATACCTAAAGAAATTATTACAGAAAATAGTCAGGGAAAGAAAACAAAAAAAGAATTGACAGCTAATCATGATTTTTTTTTTTTAAGAATAGGAAAGTGCTTTTCAAATCTAACCCTTTGTCTCAAAGGATGGTGGTGCAGATCAAAGGTCGTTTTGCCCTTGAAATATTGTGCACTCCATAATGTACCCTACAAATGGAAGGTATTATCATACGGCAACAAATATTTAGAAGAAAACAAATGTCTAGGTTGCGATGTTCTTCCCCAAAAGCCTTGCTTGCTATTGAGTAGACATGATCTTCGTACATTATACTAAGTCAGCAGCTCACGCTGTGATGTTTCCTGCATTTCCCCTGGGAATACTATATTTTAAAATTGCTATTATACCATGTTATGTAGCTGCAGACCCCTGGCTGCCTCCTTTTCTCTACCTGGAAGGTTAATCAAATGTAAGCATTTCCTCATTCTGTAGCAGGCATCCTGGGGCACACAATTTGGGATTAGTGACTGACCCTGCTGTTCATTCTGACAGCACACACTCCAGATTGCATTCTCCTTTTAATAAGCAGAGCTGGTAGGAGAAAAGGCAAGAGTCATTAGGTAAAAGTTAGCTGAGGACTGAAACACCACACATTCGCTTCTAAGAAGCTCTCCTGAAAGGAAACCTTTTGTCCCAGACAACCATGTAACGGTATCTCTGAGGATTGCATGATAATTTGTCTTGACCTTTAGCAAAATGAAATTTTATACAATAATTGGGTCACGTATATTTTCTTGGTCACTTACCTGTTATTATATTTCTGGCATTGTTGAAGAGAATGAGCTTAAGAGAGTGAAAATGGTTTTTGCAATATGCTTTTATTATAGAGTACCATGACATACTCAAAATGTGAAGGATTAAATCTAACAGCCTAGCAGGTGTTTGTCAGGGATTCATATTTGAATTCATTGTTGGGCTATAGATGCAACTGGGAAGTGCTCCTGTGAAAGCTGTTTCTCTTTATCCTATCGCCTGCTCTCATGCCTCAGTGTTGAAGGTTAACACTTTCTCTCCCCTTTGCAATCTTGGGTTCTGGGTTGCGGGTTGCATAATCTGACTGTAATGACACTGTATGTGTGCTCCTCAAGGTAGACTGATTGGAGCTTATTTTAAATTTCTTGCTACTCAAGTAGTCTCACTCTATGTCTATTTTTGTAGATGTTGATTTTAATCCATCAGGTGTTCGTTTTATCACAATATATTAATGTGGGCAAATCATTTTATGAACAGTGTGAGCAAAATAAAATATTCCCAAAGAATCCAGTTTTATCATGAACCATAGCTGGAGGTATAGACAGATTTTGATCTAAATGGCAGGCAGCTGGGATAGGGAGGACAAGATTGTCATGGGTTACTGCGAGGTCTGTGCCCTGAAAATTTCAAGGCATACTTTGGTGTTGTACAGTGTACTGCTTGCACAGATGTACAAGATGGTACTCTGGAGAATGAGTCTCTACCTTGTTTAGCTGGAGGGATACAGATATGGTAAACTCTTTGACTATCTTCACTACAATGGCATTTTTGTCATATGGCTTCATGTAACAGCGCCTCGTTGTAGTATAAAGATGACTGTGACAAGATATTGCCATAGAGAAATGATTGCAAATGTGTGGGTTTTAAACTATATTTTAAATTAATTTTTATTTATTTGAAAAGCAGACAGAGACAGACAGACAGACACACACAGAGAGTGAGAGAGAGAGAGAGATTTGCCATTTGCTGATTCGCTCTGCAAATACCTGCAACAGCCAGGGCTGGGCCCTCCTAAAGCTAGAAGCCCTGTACTCAATTAAGGTTTCCTCATGGGTAACAGGGACCTAAGTACTTGAGCCATCACCTGCTGTCTCCCATGATGCATTCTAGCAGAAAGCTAGAATTGGAAGTATGACCTGGACTCGAACCTAGTCACTCTGACATGGGATGTGGTCAAACCTAGTAGCATTTCAACTGCTACACCAAACACCTGCCCTGAAAATTATTATTTTAATGAATATGTTTTCAGGTAGTGTGACAGGCACAAAGTCTCCAAAGATGCCCACACTTTAATCTTTAGAATCTGTAAGTATGTTATCTTGCAATGGGAAATGATTAAGGACTTTGAAAAGTGAGAAATTTACTTAAGTTATCTGGTAACCTTCCTAGCTAAAGTCAGAGAGAGATGTGAAGCAGAGGAGGAGTCAATGAGATGCTACACTGCTGGCTTGGAAGACCTAGGAGAGCAGCATGAGCCAAGGAATGCAGTCAGCCTATAGGAGGTGGAAATGACTAAGAAAGGAATTTCCCCTTAAACTTCCTGAAAGGAAAATAGCTTTGCTTATGCCTTGATTTTATCCCAGTGAGAGTGATGTTGGATGTCTAATCTATAAAGCTATAAGATAAATAAATAAAAATATAAATATAGTAGTATCCCCTTCTCCATGGGGGATGAGTTCCAAGACCCACTCCCCAGTGGATGTCTAAAACTGTATTTCGTATTGAATCATATGTATATATTTTTATATATATATGAATACCTATGATAATGCTTAATTTATAAATGAAGCATAGAAAGAGACTAACAACAACTAAATAATATAATAGAGCAATTATAACAACATACTTCAATAAAAATCATGTGAATGTAGTCTCTTTCCCTGACAAAATATCCGATTTTACTTTGACCGTTTCCCTTAAAGGAAGTGCTATGCAGCTTCCGGTTGGCATATCTGAATGGGCAGCAGTTGTGCTTGCTTTGGGTCCATTATTAACAAAAATAAGGGTTACCTGAAAACTAGTACCACAATGCTGTGAGAGGCGATTTATAGTCCAGGGGGCTGCTCAGTGATAAATAGGCAGGTAGGTGGCATACACAGCATGGATTGGCTGGATGAAGGGAAGGGTCACCACAGCCGGGCAGAGTGAAGCATCTGGCATGCGATTTCATCATGTTATGCAGAACAATGTGCTCTTAAAAACCTGGAATTGTTCATTTCTGGACTTTTCCTTTTCCTATTTTTAAACTGTAGTTGAACATAGATACCTGAAACAGCACAAAGAAAAACTGGCAATAAGGGGGAACTACTGTGTGTGGTATTTTAAGCCACTAAGTTTGTGACAATTTGAAAAAGCAACAACAGGAAGCGAATACAGACAGGTAGTCCTCTCTCTTCTTCCGCCTTACTCATGCCTCTCTCTGAGCCTTCCACGTGCTTCTGCTAGGGGTGGACTTAGTTTGTGTGTCTGGAACTAAAAAGCTGGGGTCAGTGAACTGTCGGGACTAGACAGTAAATCCTGCCATTGTAGCAGGAAGCCAGTTATAAATAATACATTAATGAATGGCTGGGGTTTTGTGCCAGTAAAACTTTGTTTGCAAACACAGGAGGTTCACCCATAGGCAGTAGTTTGCTGATGGCTAACTAGAACACCTGTTATTCAAAATAGAGGCTCTACACCAGTAGCATTGTATGGGAGCTTATCAGAAATGCAGAATCTCAGGCTTCACTTTTGTCATCTAAGGTCAGCACTTTAACAAGATCCCTAGGTGACTCAAATGCACTTTCAGGCTGGAGAAATCTTGCTTTATAGGCTGAGCATTACAGAGATGAAGCAAAAATCATTAGAACAAATATTGACATCTTCAAATGCAGAGCGCCACTAGAGTAAGGAAAGCAGATGCAGGATTTTAAAGGAAGAAATTTAAATGAGCATTTATTACACACCTGCCATATGTGAGGCATTCTCAATTATGTTTCTCAGTTGAATCCTCATCATGACTCTTCCTGTTATTTTTTCCAGTTTTCATAGATATGGAAACTGAAGTTTGTCCAGACTTTCTGATGAGGGAGAGAGAAGAGATCCAAAGCTCAGTTACTTGGACCCCAGAATGCAAGATCTTTCTATCAAACCATATTGAAGCATCTGTTTTCCAAACTCTATTTAATAACTGCAACAAAAGCAATTTGGGGCTTTAAAAATTCTGAAAATATGTGCAGTCTGGCCAAAAATGATATCACTGGAACTCTGGATGCATATGGTGCACCTCATCCTGTATTTATAAATAATCTTTCGAGATAGTACATATTATTTTCAGTCACTCTCACCATTAGCTGAAAAACTCCTGGATGACATTCTGTTGGACAGATTTGACCATTTAGTTAGGATCAGCAAAGAACTCTTGATTCTGCGGTTAGCAATAACAGTTGTTATTTTTGATTTATAAAACATTCCTGTAGCTGCACTTCTGAGCACGGTTCCCACATGGATATGCAGTTAATTAAGCTCAGCTACCTCGATCTCAGCTCTGCAGTTCTCCAATCAGCCATCACATCCATCAAAGGACAATCTGATGGAACAGATGGACTTAGCACAGAGCCCTGAAGGACAGTTTCCTGGAAAAGGAGCAAGGGAAGATGATTTCTGGACTATGTACCTCTCATAGAAATACTAGAAACCATATGATCTTCTGATCCAAATTCCATAAATTAGAGCTACAAATCCTTTTAAGTCATGGGCACAAAACAAAATGATGATATCAAATGCACCCAGGATACATAAGCCAAGTCATGCTCAAGCAAAAAAAAAAAAAAAAAGGAGGGCAGGTTTGAGTTTTATGAGTATGCAAAAACTGAATTGTCACAGAAAATGAGAAGGACTCTTTCCTTTCTGAGTGACGGTACAAGTTGGAAATCCTATCTGGCCTGGAGGGTGCTTACCACTTCCAGTGAATGGGGCTCTGTTCTTAGTATCAGATTAAAGGACTCCTGAGCTGGAGGCAGGGCTCTGTCTACTCATTTTCATTAATGTCCCCAGTGGTCACCTAACTTTCAGTAGCTGGAGAACTTCAAAAACCGGGTCACCTAATGCTCTTTGCATTGGACCCTCTCCTGTCCAGGTTGCAGGGACCCCTCCCACCGTGCCAAAATAGAGGCGAGTTTCTCTATTTGGAAGATTGCTACCTTTGTTAAAGAGCAAGCTCACTGAGGACCAACATATTAGAACTCAAAATTTGGACTCTAGATGGCAGTCTAGCCCTGCTGAATTTGACTACTCCCTAGTCTTGGGTGAATTGCTGAAGCCACAGCTAAAAATAAAACCCGACCTATGAAAATCTATGGAGGGGGCATAACAAGATTCAGATATTATTTTTTGGTTGATGGCAAGTAAAATGTTGGACTTCAGCACCAGGATGAAAACAACATGTGTCTGTGAACATGCTAAAAATGATGTTTGGCAGTGATAACTTGACCGTAAAATTCATGAGGGATGAATGTGGACAGTTCTACCATGAAATGAGAGCCGTTTATTTGAAATATTGTCTTATAATAGCAAAGAAAGCTTATGGTCATCACCAAATTACTAAGGCCTTTTTACACATTATCTATTTACATATTGATAATTTAGCCAATAAAATCCAGATAGGACAGTCTTTTTGATACAGAACGTTCACAATTTCTTGAAATTTTTCAGCAAAATAGAATGGGCGTTGGCCTTTGTGATGAACAGGCCTTTTGACTGATTTCATCTTCCTTTTTGTAAGATTTTTTTTTCAATTTTGAAAGGCAGAGCAATAGAGTGAGAGGGAGAGAGATACAGATCTTCCATTTACAGGTTCACTCCCCAAATGACCACAATAAGTCAGGAATCTGGAACTCCATCTGGGTCTTCCACATGGGCAACAGGGCCCAAGTACTCGGGGCATCTTCCACTGCTTTCTTGGGCACATCAGCAGGCTGCTAGATTGGAAAGATATTAGCCAGGGCTGGAACCAGCACTCTGACATGGATGCTGGTGTCGCAAGAAGCAGCTGATTATCTACTGTGCCTCAACACCAACCTCTGATTCATCTTTCAAATAGTTGTACTGGGCTTGTATAAATGAAAGAGATGAGTTCACTTTATTGCATTTGAGCGGGGTTTAGCTAAGCGTTATAGAATTTTGATCTGGAAGAGGCCTTGGGATCACTTACACCTGACCTTACTATTGAACAGATAACAAAGCCAAGATCCAGATAGTGTTTAAGGGTTTCCACCAAAGATTCATCTGCTGGAAGCTTGGTCCTCAGTGTGGTGAGGTGGGAGGTAGTGGAACTTCTAAGAGGTGGAGCCTAGTGGGAGGTCACGGGGAGCACTGCCCTTAGAAAGAATTAATATAGTTCGTGTGGGACACCAGCTAACTTTCATGAGAGAAGGTTGTTATAAAAGAGCAAGACTAGGGGCCAGCACTACTGCTACCGCCTGCAGTGCTGGCATCCCATACGAGCTCCAGTTTAAGTCCCTGATGCTCCACTTCCTATCCAGCTCTCTCCATTCTGGCCTGGCAAAGCAGGAGAAGATGGCCCAAGTCTTTGGGTCCCTGCATCCGTGTGGGAGACCTGGAGAAAGGTCCTAGATCCTGGCTTCAGATCAGCCCAGCTCTGGCCATTGCTGCTGTTTGGGGAGTGAACGAGAAGATGGAAGAGCTCTCTCCTTCTCTCTCTGCCTCTGCCTGTCTGTAACTTTGCCTTTCAAATAAATAAATAAATAAATATTAAAAAGAAAAAATGAGCAAGACTGGCCACCTCTCCATCTGATTTCTCCCTTCGGCACATGTTCCCACCACAATGCCATCTGACATGAAGCTCTCACCAGAAGTTGAAAAAACGGGACCCAGATTTTGGAATTTCAGCTTCTAAACCTATGAGCTAAATAAGTATCTTTTTTTCAGATTTGGGTATTTTTTATAGCAATGGAAAACTGATGAACACACGATCAAAGGGCTGAAGACAGTAGCTTAGCTGGCTTCCAAGCAATTCCAAGTGAAGATCAGAACATGAGACAGAATCTGGTCTTGTGTGCACAGTTTACTTCCATTTATAATGTATCAAAAACAGTTTTCTACTAAGTGAAAATTGCAATTATATTTCTAAAAGCTGTTTTCATTTGTTCTGCTCATTTAAAATATGCTTTGAGATTTGACAAAATAACAGATCTAGCTATATTAGGTTGTCTTCTGAATGTGGACTCTTTCATTAGACGTGTTAGCGAGAGCCCTGACAAAGCCCTGTGCTATATTGTAGGAAAGGCAGTGGAACAAGATCAGATTATACTGAACTTTATTGTAGGTGCTGGGGGCTGTACCAACACCCCTGTCTCAAAAGTTTCACCTGTAAAATGATAATAATAAAATCATCCCCACCTATTTTATAGTATTATTTTATTAAAGGAGGAGAGTAAAAACAGTTTTCAGGAAGCTATACAGAGTATAATTGTTGCCATCTAACACAAGGTACTTTGAATCTCAAAGCATGGCAAAAAAAAAAATAACACACACATATACAAATACATATATATGAACAATTCTTTCATTTTTAAAAAATAGCTATATGAAAGAAGGTCATATATTATATTTATCACATTTGCATGAAATATTCAAAATAGATAAATCCATAGAGACACAAATCAGATTGGTAGTTGCTAGGAATTGGGGAGGGAGGTGCGTAATGGTATGAGGATTCCCTCTGAGATGATAAAAATGTTTTAGAGCTAAATAAAACACTGGTGGCTCAACATGGTGAATGTACTAAATACCACTGGACTGTTCATTTCTAAATGATTAATTTTAGCTTATAACTTAAAAAATAAAAAGGCTTGGGATTCAGGGGATTTTTCCAGAAGTGTTTATCCAGATGATTTTGTAAATGAACCCCTAAACTAAGAGGCTCATTTATGAAAATGTGTTTGTCAAGTTTACTTTCAGTTGCTGTTAGTGTTTGATTATCTCCATGAAACTAAGCCCGGCATATTCTGTCCCACACCATGCCATTGGGTAGTATCCAAGGATAATACATCCAGAGAACTCTACAGATGCTCAGACAAATGCCCTTTGGCCTCTGAGGTCCTCTGATCCTACTAAACAGTTGCCATGTGAGCTGTGCAAGATGCAAGATTTCTGGGACATGGATTCATTAGCTTTTTCAGTCCAGTCTTGACAATTTACCATTGCTAGATATTAGGCTTTAGCTTGAAATAGCTTCAGATGCAGACTTTTTTCCCCATGGTTGGCAAATCTCAACTTTTGTGTATTTAACTTTCCTCAGTGGACCTCTTCTATGAGCTTCAAAGAGAATTGCTGTTTCATGGTATCAATTTTCTCGCTGTAGGACATTGCCTTCTGATCTTTGCAAGGGCCCTGCTTCTATTTCAAATCTATGGGGTATTTTCAAAGGCTGTCAATAAATATCAAGAGGATTTCTTGCCTTCATTTACAGTACAAATATTAAGAAGTGAATATAAGTCAATTTACCAACAAGTTTCTATTTGTCCATGCATAATGAAATATTACATACATGATTTGAGGTGCAAATATTTCAAAGGATTGTGGCTAATATTTTCCATGAATTTTTGCTAGATAGAGAATAGTTTTGGATAAGTAAAAGCAAAAAAAAAATCAACAAAATCTAGTTTATATTGGATACCATAAGGTCACAAAATCTTAGCACTGCAGCAGACTTTTCTATGTGTTCATCTAACCAATTATGTGCCATTTGAATATTTTTCACCAAGTCTCTATTAGATTGTTATTTGCTTTAAGCCTGATTTGGGGGTAGGAAAAATTAAATATTAGAAAGCTTTCCTCCAAATTAGCCAAATTTTATCACCCTACAACTTCCATTAGCTAGTCTTGGGCATACCCATAGGGAATATTCAGTATAAAGCAAATGTGCCTTACATGTAACAGATTTTAATTGGCAAGAAGCAGCTAAGTGCTTTTCCTTTACTGTAGACCAAACCTGCAGAGTTTGTTCTACTGTTTGTGCAAAGCTTGAAATTCCATTGTTATCTTGTCATTATCCCCTGAATATACTTATATTTACTCATACCTCTGTGGGAATTTGATATCCTTGACCAAATAAAATATGCCAGGTGCATCTAAAAGAGAAACTGGAATCACCATCAACTTTCTAGACTGTAAGTTTTTATGAATACTACAATATCATTCAATATTTAAGGATGGTGTCTCAATCTTTGTATCAAATGTGGGAAATTTTAATAATAGAATATTACTTACAAAGTGAATATTTGGGAAGACCTATAGATATTTTAATAATAAATCTACAACTTAAAAAATATTAAGAGAAGAAGATTTTTTCACATTGATTAACTCCATACACTGCACCTGCCAATGTGGTTGGCATTTTGTACTTTTTTAAATTTAAGATTTACTTGTACCTCAAATAGGAGCTCAAAGAATACCTCCTCTGCAAAGCCTTCCTTTCTTTGTTTTCCTTTATACATCCTCACAATTCCTCAAACAGACCCCTTCTATGGAATTGATCATTCTACATGTAATTATTGTTCGCAAGCTCATGTTTTCCACTAGACTACAGCTCCTTTAATAGAATCTGATGTATGTGTAGGCTCTTGTTTGTATTGAATGAATTAATGAGTGTTAGTCTTTCATTAGTACATCCCCAGTGGCTATAAATTAAGAGGATGGATCATATTACCAAGCAGAATTCCCCTAGCAAAACCTTAGAAGATCACAACTTTAAAATGCGTGGTTTTAGTCACATATTAATTTACTGCTCTCATTAAACGTATGTAACACTTTATTTGATAATATAAAGATAATTGGTCCACAAAATGCTATTTCATGTTTTTTAAAGCTGACAATTGTTTGTGTCTTTATGTGGCATCTATGTGTAACTTTACATATGTAGGCTCCAAATTCAACACATGTATGTTTTTTCCCTTTGAGGATGTACCTAATTGGAGAAAGCAAAAATATTCTTAAAGTTTGGTCATTTTAACATAGAATCTATTACACACAAAAAGGAATTTTATGGGCTCAAATTATAACATTTCATTTTGTAAAATAATCAGTACCCACTGCATACTCATTTACCAGTAAAACTAAGTAAGCAATTGTAATTAAAATTCTTGAAAAATGTGCAAAACAAAAACAGGAAAATAAGCATTAAAGCAAAGCATTCTGTTAAGTGAACATTTTTACAACCAATAAAAAAGTCTTCTTTTCGGTCATAAAAAGCTGACTTTGCCATTTGGGACAAATAGCTTCTACCTATGGTTCTCAATTGTCTATAGACTTCTGTAATAAAACCTGGGTGCCTGGTTGGTAATCACATAATTTGTCACCATGTGGATGAAAATACCATTTGACAAGAAGTGGAGTTCCGGGAAATGGTAACTCTTGATGCTCTTTAAGAAAGACATTCCTACTCATTGCCTTGGGAAGTCAATAGCTTAAACAAGTCAAAACAATGGAGCACTCTGACTTCCCTAGCCCCTGGAAGCCCGTCCAATTTTGATATCTGCTTCTGGAATCTCTAGGCAGATTCAAGTCTGTAAAGTTGGGTCTATCAAATGATTTCCCACATGGATGTGTTTTTGCCGGCAGCCAGCTGTCCCCCACCTGATGGATTATGACATGATTTTTTTGTTCCCACTCCGAATTGTTTCTCTCCAAGGGAAATAATTCTGAGGAAATGTTATCTCTATAAGTTTCATGGACACTTTTGGATTAAGGTCTTTACCATACCACTAATTTGATCTGTTTTATGTGCTGGCCACTTCCAAAAATGGTCTGTGAGCTCCAATGCCTGTAAAATCTTACTTTACTAGAGGAGAAAAAGTATAAAAACTTCTGCAAACTCAGATATGCTCAATCCAGCTTTTATTGTATTATACTTTGAAAGCAGAGCTATAAAACATCTACATTTAAATCCTTCTTAGAAAACGTGAGGATTTTCCAATGTGGGTGGTAGTTTTTTTTTTTTTTCCTTCACTGTGATTCACAGCCATCAGAAACCCCAAAGAATTTAAATTGGTTCAAATGAAGTTCAAACTCTAAAAATATATAAACAATTAAAGATCAACCCTACATATGCCTTTTTCCATCTAGAACCATCCCCACCACACACACCGCCTCAGTTCTTTTGTTCACAGCATTTCTCACAGTCAAATCACAGCTTTAGAAAATAAACACTTGAGACTTGATCTTATCTACCAAAGAATTAATGATTGATCTTGAAATCATGGTGCATTTCTGGAAGCTATATTCTCTGTTGAGCTATGTTCTCTGTTGAGAAGGTGATATCTCGGCTTCTGAAAAAAGCCAAGAATAGGAAAAATGTGACTTATTGGGAAGACCAGGGTATTAAATCAAATGAAAATATTGAACACAGACAACAGCAAAGCCACTGTCCTCCCGTTGGTCCAGCAGTGACTACTTCTTGTTTCTGTCTCATCTTGAACTAGGCCTGTGTAGCTGCAATACTCCATGCATCTGGTTAACATCAACAGAAAACAAACACAAGTGCTATAGGCTCTTCCAGTTTCAACCAGAGAAAAACAGGGTGAGCTCAGAAGTGCTTTCTTGTGGGGAGAAATCCTGAAGGAGTCCCTTGCTCCAGGAGTAGCTGGGAGAAGACTTTGAAGTATGAATGTCATGCCACCCCCACTCACTCACCCTTGTCCGTTTGTTTTGGACATGCTACAGTAAACCCTCCCTGAGACATGGGCTGCTCCTGTTTCACGGTGGAATGAACACAGCTTCCGTCTGTTTGGTGATGTTCCTCCTGACCGCTGACCCTTGGATTCGTACCACCCTTCAAAGAAAGGGGCTGTGTGTGGTGCCGTGTTTGTGTTTTTCAGCCTGTGGTGGTGCTTGCTCCTGACCAGAAACCCACTCTGTTTGAATAGCAGAGTTTCTACTGAGTAAACCTGACTGCAGGCAGTGGTGTGCAGGTACATCTCTCCAGGATGTGCAAAGGGACAACTCTGGAGGCCTCCTAAGTCTCCCATCCAAGTACTAACCAAGGCCGACCCTGCTTAACTTCTGAGATCAGATGAGATTGGGCACATTCAGGGTCATGTGGCCATAGGTTGGCCTCCTAGGTCTCATCAATTCAGCAAGCCTTTCTGAGACAGTCCTGGGAAGCTGTAGTTATTTACACAGCTTCCCCGGCTTGTTGCCGGAATGTCTGGAATGACAGGAAGAATAGCTCTGTCCTGAATGCCTTGAGTTACAAAGTAAGAAGTGATTACAGCAACAAAGTCTGTGGTTCTCTCCCAGTCTTCTCCAGAGCAGCTGTGTAGTCCTTTGACTGTGTTGGGCTAGGACACCTAGCCCTCCATGCTTCCCAGTGGACACAGTGGTATTAATCCCTCGGGAGGCTCAAGTGAGTCATTTGCTTGTCTCCCTGCCTGAGAGGAAAGACAACCTGCTGTGTAACGTGGGCATGACTAATACTTAGCAAGTCTTGCTTA
The DNA here is from genome assembly GCF_033115175.1 of Lepus europaeus. Lineage (NCBI taxonomy): Eukaryota > Metazoa > Chordata > Mammalia > Lagomorpha > Leporidae > Lepus > Lepus europaeus. Next base: position 89,756,623 of record NC_084838.1, on the reverse strand, counting down.
AAACCCTCTTTGTGCTCTGGATCACTTTAAAGTCAAGTCTGATTGAAAAATAAGAAACTAAGGGAAATGCTGATAATGCTAATAACTGTTCCTACATGAGGGGGCTGTCTTACACCTGTAGCTTGCAGTCTGGGAAGGAAGTGAAATGATAACACTAAATAAAACAGTAGGCGGGAGGGAAAACCTGATGAAGCTATTGTTTTGCAGTGCATTTTAGAATCCGGAAATTACTAATGTAAATATTGAATCTAATGCTGTTCTCTTAGGCTGGTATGAGACAGTCCAAGGTCTGAAAGGCACACAGGTAATCTACCTTCAAGGTTCTTATTCTGTCCAGGCAAGTGTTCATTATGTGGATGATATGATAATATTGTACCCACATATCAGGTATTGAAAGCTGGAGAGTGAAAATAAGGCAAATTAAGCCACCTCGGTATGATGGTATGTTAATACTGCACCCTCACATCAAGTATAACAAGGCTAGAGTGAGTAGAAAATAGCTTGAATTAAGCTACCTCAGAATGGAGATCCTTTCATTGCTATCTCTATATTTATTTATTGTATATCTAAACACACAGTGGGAAATACCATACATTTTTCATGGTGCTTCAAAGGTTGCTATAGCCAAGGCTCTACCTGAAGCTAAATAAGAAAACATTCTAATTTCCTATTTTTTTTTTAGCTCAAATGCAGTAGTTATTTCAGAGGGCATTGAAAAAATAGGGCAGGTATATTTGCATCATGCCAGTCAGTCTGTTGCCAAGCACAGCATCTTTCTGTTGACATAAGAGTCAGCTTTGTCTGACAGCACAGACATCAAAGCTCTCTTGTGGAAAAACAACCCCAAGTTTGGAAGAGGTGTTTTATAATTTCTAACCATTTCATTATGGTATTAAGGTGCATTAATTGCTTCAGAGTCATGTGGATATAGGGTTGTATTCATTGACTTAAGTTAACAACTTCCTTTTTGCTAAAGCTAGTTAGGAAAAAGCACTTCAAATGGGTTTCTAATGATCTCATAAACACTGTGTTTCTTCTGATTACTAAGTAGCTTCCTTTCCTTTCTTCTCTTTTTAATTCTCAGCTTCCAGTTCCTCTTCATTATGGTTATGAACAGCTGAACTTAGTCTCTGAAGTGTTATTTTTCCAGTCTTCTCAGAAACACAATGACTTTATTAGTGATTATGGACAGAAGGATGAATTGCCACTGAATTAGAGGGAACTTGGATTCCAAGTGACACTGAAGCATCTCTTTTTGAACCGATGGCAAGAAGCTTTCTTTAAAAACTTTGGGTGGTGTATGCCCCAATAGAAATGATGAAAACAAGGCACTTGAAAACTTCAAGTTTTACATTTTAATGCATTCCATTATAAATCAGGAGACAACTGAAAAGCTATATCTCCATGAAGTAAGGCATGCATTTGAAAGCCAATACATCGGCCTTTTGAACCTCTGAAGGCTAAATCAAGTTGTCTACATCCACGATCTGGTCATTTGAGCAGAAACCTACTGTTAAAGATCCTTTAGGAGTATATGTTTGACCTAGTGGCTAGGCCATTCATCTTGTTGGATTGAATTTCAATCGGAGTGCTCGGATTTGGATCGTGTTCCACTCCCAATTCCAGCTTTCTGCTGAAGCTTATCCTAGGATGAAGCAAATGATGTCTTGCGTAGTTGGGTTCCTGCTAACCACAGGGGAGACCTAGATTGAATTCCTGCCTCCTGATGGGCACTTGAGGAGTGAACCAGTGGATGGGAGCTCTCTCTATCTCTCTGTAAGTCTCTGGTTTGCAAATAAATGAAAATAAACAGCTTAAAAATTTTAAAAAGAACCTTCCATCATATGGGGTGGGGCATGTAATATTTGACTAACATGGCACATGGATCTTTGTTCATGTAATAATATCACATCTTTTTTTTTTCTTTTCAACTTTTATTTAATAAATGTAAATTTCAAAAGTACAACTTTTGGATTATATCAGCTTTTCCCCCCATAACCTCCTTCCCCCCATCTCCCACTCCATCTGCCATCCCATTCTTCATCATGATTCATTTTTAATTATCTTTATATACAGAAGATCAACTTAGTATATACTAAGTAAAGATTTCAACAGACTGCACCCACACAGACACACAAAGTATAGAGTGCTATTTGAGTAGTAGTTTTACCATTAATTCTCATAGTACAACACATTAAGGGCAGAGGTCCTACATGGGGAGCAGGTGCACAGTGACTCCTGTTGTTGATTTAACAATTGACACTCTTATTTATGACCTCAGAACTCACCTGAGGCTCTTGTCATGAGCTGCCAAGGCAATGGAAACCTCCTGAGTTCGCTAACTCCAATCTTATTTAGACAAGGCCGTATTCAAACTGGAAGTTCTCTCCTCCCTTTAGAGAAAGGTACTGCCTTCCTTGATGGCCCCTTCTTTCCACTGGGATCTCACTCACAGAGATCTTTCATGTAGGTCTTTTTTTTTTTTTTTCCCACAATGTCTTGGCTTTCCATGCCTATGAAACTCTCATGGGCTTTTTAGCCAGATCTGAATGCCTTAAGGGCTGATTCTGAGGCCAGAGAATAGCACATTTTTTATGAGCTACTATAGTTAAACTGCTATTGATAGTAAGAGATATAAATGCCATGAAAAGCAAGTATTGAAGGTACCCTTATTGTTCTCTGTTCTGAACCAATTGAGGCAGAGATAATGCCCTCAATTAGGGATTTATGGACCCCATTAAATTAGCAGAGCTTGCGGGACTTTAAGAGTTGAGAAACATGGCCATCCCCTTTACGAGCCTTATTTTCCATCCTTCTTCACAGATGCAACTCAAAATGAAATGCATAAAGTATGTGGCATCTATTTTATTAAAAATCTCTCCCAAGTATCTGTAAAAATTATTTTTCTAAAAAATACACCTTCTACATCTTTTTATTATCTTTACATAGAATCTACCACAGATTAAATGTTTTCTAAGAACTGGGCATTTTCTGTCATAGTCTCAGACAATCCTTTCTAACAGCTGTGGACAGAAACCCAGCTACTCCTGTCTTGAATGATCTCTTGTGTTTGGAACCTAAAGGGCAAACAAACATTTACCCAAAAAAAAAAAAAAATCCTTGGGCAGAATATGAACTTTGCTGTGTTTTACCTTATCATAACAATTTACTGGAAATTAATTTGGTTGCCACCCAACCACTAGCTGTTCTAGAAAATACAAGTTTATCTCTAATCCAGCCAGAACTTCCTAGTAATTAAAGCATGCACACACATACACAAACACAGAGGTAAAATACTACTAGATAGTACTAAAGGATGAGGGAGATAAGTTGAAATCTAAAATTATGTACTTCATTTTTTTCCTTCCTTGAATGTTTGTTTTACCTTCTAGGTCACTGGTTTCCATAAATTCCCTGTGTCTTAGCAGCATAGAGGATATTTTTAAACATAGCTCTTATGCTGGAGTGTACGTTAAATATTTGTTCAGCTGATTAAAACAGTTCTACATTTATTTAATGTTTGAACAGTAAACAGTTTATTGAAAACTGAAATGTCTTTTTATACATCCACGTACGCTCACACAGACACACCTCTCAGAAGAGGGGCTTCTGTTAGGAGGTTTCTCAACTTACACTGCTGAGTATAAACAGCCCTCAGATAAACACCATTTTCAGACATGGTTATCATCCAGGGAGGGCTGGGATCCTGGCAGGGGTTGGTCCAGGTCTAGGGTGGACAGCTAGGTTGAGTGGGCAGGAGCGGCAGGAACACGAGGCAGTGAGTGGCTTAAAACCTAAATAAGAGTTTCATGCTGACAGAAACATTTATCTTAGGGAAAAAAATACATGGTCTCAGATGTTAAAGACAGCTCCAACACAGCCTCAGTAGTAGCATTCTCTGCCCTTTACCCCGGTTTGTTAAAATAGAAGGTATTTTGACCTCAGATAAACTGGAGAAGGTTGTGATTACTTTGAAGAATGACAAACAAATGTAAGATAAACCTGCAGCAGTGCCTTTGCTTTGTCATCTGGAGCTTGAGAGAACCAGAATGGAAATAGTGACCCTGTTTACGCTAACTGCTGCAATCACCCGTCACCAGGAGGTTGTATGTATTACCCTATTAATTCTCACCGCATCTCTGCTTAAGGCAGCAAGTGTATACACTCAGTACACTCTAGGGTCTGGCACGGGGCTATGGGTGTGCTGATTAAATAAGACTACTTGCTTTTATCAAACATAAACTGACAATTTTGAGGGTTTGGATGTACTGTTTTAAATTACATAATATCATAAACTATACGAACCAGAATTTTAGTTTTACTCGTTACTTATCAAACATCTTGATATCATGCAATTCTTCAGATACTACATTCTGAATAATACTGTAACATTGGTTTGAAAATTCAGAATTAAATGAGATCCCCCTTTTAGAATTAGACAAATGTGTATTAAGATAATCACTGTTTTATTATATGATAGCACATTAAATGCATACAGTTGAGCCCAAAATCCATTAATGAAAAAGTGGTTAAGATTAAGTGGAATATTATGTGATGCTTAAAAAGAATGAGTTGGGGGCTGGCATTGTGGCATAGCAGGTAAAGCTGCTGCCTGCGGTGCTGGCATCCCATATGGGTACCAGTTCAAGTCCCGGCTGCTCCATTTTCAATCCATCTCTCTGCCAAGGCCTAGGAAAACAGTAGAAGATGGCCCAGGCCCTTGGGCCCCTGCACCCACGTGGGAGACTGGGAAAAAATTCCAGGCTCCTGGCTTCAGATCGACCCAGCTCTGGCTTTTGTGGACATTTGGGTAGTGAAACAGTGGATGGAAGACCTTTCTCTCTCTATCTCTTTCTCTCTCTCTCTCTTTCTCTCTCTGAGCCTCTGCCACTCAAATAAATAAAAACATCTTTAAAAAAAAGAAGAATGAGTTGGATCCACATGTGCTAACATGAAGGCATGCCTAAAATACATATGTAGTGAAATAAAAGCCAGACTTTGGTAAATTCCATTTTTTTTTTTTTGCTAGAGATATCTGGAATTTCTGAAAAGATAAGTAATTATTAACAGTGGTGCCAAGTGGAGGGTGAACATGATGCAGGGTGGTTCTTTCACTGTTTACAGTATTTAACTTATGCTACCTGAGATGTTTGACTTGCAATGTACAACTAATGACATGTAGCTTGGGAACTTATATAAAAAGTTAAATTTATATATTTATAAGTTAAAATCTTGCTCAAAAATAATGTTAATGATGAAGAACTTACTTTATATACTGAAGTAAGTGCTTCTCTTAAACAAAATGTTCCAAAATGTTCCAAAAGAACATTTGTTCATGAGTCCAAAGTGACATTATACAGGTGACCAATTTGTATAGATACATTGTCAAGGCAGATGGCCTGTAGGATCTCTAAATATAGATTTTTGTAGCGTTGGAGTTCTCTTGAACTTTTTATACAAAAATGTTTACACTTTGACTTCCTTCTTTTCTATATAAATTGATATAAGTAAATTTTATGAAGTAATCTCAGTCTAGTGGGTTAATAGTTGGAAAAGATTTCATTTTTCCAACTGCTGTTTAACCATATTCTATAACAATAACCCTGAACATCATTCAGTGACATTTTGGAGAGGATCAATTGTTTCCCAGGCCCCTTCCATTCAAGTCTTTTTTATCATCCTTTTCTCATATTTCATCTTATTTCCTCTGTTATTATTAGGGCTACCTCTAGCATTAAATACACCCTAATATGATTTTGAATCTGCCCTTCCATTTTCACAATCTGATTTCTAGGATTGCTATAGTGATAAAGGACACTAAAGGAAAAAAAAAAAAGTGAACATCTCTTTACTTCTGTTCATGGAAATGTCCTTTTTCCAAGGGTTGTTATTGCCTGTCAATACCAGATGGCTGCTGAAGACTCCAGTGCATAGTCATACAAATGCAAAGGGGATATGTGTAAGATTTTGTGGAGTCCTTTGGGCCTCCTAATTTCTCTGTCTTCTTCCATATGTCCCCTCCAACAAGGTCCTGTTGTTGACAGCACAGCCCACAGCTGCTTGCCTTTGGTAGCCTACTTTCTTTATGGGCAGACTTTTTGCTTAGCAAGACAGCCTCAGCCCTGATCTCTTCCTCAGTGTCCTGCAAACCGGATAGGAAACTCAGGCCTCTTTGCCAAGCCCAGTAACAGGAAAGAAGGGTGCTCCCCTAAACCCCCTTCCCTTCACCCTCTCATCTCAGCTCATGTTTTCCTCATTTAGAGAAACAAAAGGCTGAGCAGCCTTCCCTATCTAAGCCATATCTAATGGAGAATGATGGGGTGGCATGGGCTGTCTGCAGGCACTCCCATTTGTTACAAGCAATTCTCTTTGAGGGAATTTCACTGGGCTTTAAGAAAGTGAGAGAAAAAAAAAATTAAACACCAAAACCTTCTATTCACTAAGTTCTTGCTGGTACTGATTCTCACAACTTCTCTCAGTCCCTCTTCCAAGCCCTTTGCTTAATTTTCAGGTAGGAGAATAGGAACTGAGATGGAGGGTGTGGTTGAAATATTTCTTAGCTGACTCTTGATAAGCCCTGGTAGGTGAGTGACCCAAATTACTCGTGGTTCTCTTTAAAAGGTGAAGATGTTTGTTTTCCTTTGTTTTCAGCTTCGGACCCCAGGGTACTGGAAAATTGCCATTTGACATGCTTTTATATTCATCTACTATAAGATGCTTCTTCAGGATCAAGACAGTGATGGAGTTTTATAGGCATCTAATGGGGATAGGAAGAGTTAGACCTTTGGTGCATGGCATTGCTCACATCCATGAAAAGTTGAAACTTTTTAAAGAGAGAAACTATGCTTCTTTATTCAATGAACACTATGGCTATGTCAGCCTCTGCCTATTTTGCAAGGGTTGGAGATGGGTAGAGGAGAGAGTGAAGCCGTTCTGTCTTTGGGGAGTTTGATGGCAAGTCATCCATTTTCCACATGGAGGAAGCACCCAGCTCCTGGCTTCGGATCGGTGCAGAGCTGGCTGTAGCAGCTATTTGGAGGGTGAACCAACGGAAGGAAGACCTTTTTCTCTGTCTCTCTCCCTCACTGTCTAACTCTATCTGTCAAATAAAAAAAAAAAGAAAAAGAAAGGAAAAAAAAAAAAGGCAGAGTTACAGAGAGAGAGAGAAATCTTTCATCCACTGGTTCATGCTCCAAATGGTCACAACAACCAGGCCTGGGTTGGGCTGAAGCCAGGAGCCAAAAGTCTCCAGGTCTGCCACATGGGGGCAGCAGGCCAAGCACTCATACATCCTCCACTGCCTTCCCAGGCACATGAGCAGTTAACTGGATCAGAAGTGGAGCAACCAGGACATGAACAGCCCCCATATGGGATGCCACCAGCGCAGGCGCGGCCCAACCCACCACGCCACAACACCGTCCTCAAGAAAGTAAGTTTTAAAGATTACGCTAGCTGTGCATGACAAATGTGTGTCTGAGCGTACGTGTATGTCTGCACGAATGTGAGTTCCTGGTGACGTGTTAGTTTGTAATGTCCCCATTCCAACAGATGTTGATTGTAAAAATTGGGAAAATAAACCATTTTCCTAACTTCTACTTTTTCTCTTGAGTTTGGTTCTTTACCAAGGTGAAGCCCTACAGGTGCCTTGCTCCTGGGTGACGTCTTTTAGAACAGATGTCTCCTTGTCCGGAACTCCTCTCAGTGCTTCTGAGACAAGGGTCTTTCCCACCTCTGGGGTTGCAGACTTCCCTCACCCCGCCCGTTCCTGAGAAAAGGGGCTAGGTCATAAAAACAGGAAATCTTTTCAGGCTATAACCGAAATGAGCTGCTTAAAATAATCTCTGTGCTGCCAAATGCTCTGCAAAGACTTGACAGTGCTTAGGAGAAACCTTGCCGAACCCCTCAAGTAATGATGTTGAAAACCACAGGATGCTGCAAGCTTCGCCACGGGGAGCCTTCTGACACTTTTTTAGCAGATGGTAATGTATACACTTCTTTTATGTGCCATGCTTCTCTAAATTAAAGATGATTTTTCAAAAACAATCCTCTTAGATAGAGTGAAGAAGAAAAAAACCTCACACATATCCAGCTGTAGACAGCCTCATGTTTATATAAGCCATGAGGAAATTAAAAGCCATGGTACTATGGTATGTTTTTTTACAAGTCTTATGAATTTTATATACCGAGAAAAATTTTCAGGTTCCACTGAGCTGAGAATTCTTTGAGGCCTGGAGAACTAGTAAGGTAGAGATTTAATGCCATCTTGTATCATAAGAATGAGGAAATGACTGTCACCTAATTTGATTTGAAAATAAATTAAGAATACATTTACCATTATTTTTGTTAAATTACATATACTTTTTTTTTCATGCCCAGAATTTGAATGAATGAGATATTTTTGCCTATGCATTTAGCTTCAGCAATTAATCTAAAGGCTCAAAATAGAGCCCAGCATCTGGTTACTCAAGACCTGACTGACAACTAGTTCTTACATGTTAATTCTTTCAAGACTCAGATATTTCACACAAAATCTTGACATTTTAAAAAGTATTCCTCCCCTGTGTCAACCAGATTTAGTGCCAGTTTGATTTTCAGACTGTACAGATTTTCTCTTGAGACTCCATCTTGTTTGTATTTATTATTTTATTTTATTTTGTTCTATGGTTTATTTATTTAAGAGGCAGAGTGACAAGGAGAGAAGAACAGAGAGAGAGAGTTCTCATCTGCTGGTTCATCCCCAAATTCCCAGAATTTTATTGAGGAGATTAGAACTCAAGCAAGGTCTTCCACGTAGATTGGAGGGACCCAATTGGAGGAAGCCATCACCTGCTGCCTCCTAAGGTCTCCATTGGTGGGAAGCTGCAATCAGGAGCTAGAATTTCAACCCAGGCACTCCTAGACCGGGAAGCAGGTTTCTTAACCCCTAAGCCAAACAGCTGACAATGTCCTTTTTTAATTTAATAATGGTACAAATGTCAATGTCATCTGTAACGTCTTCACTCTTAACACTTAACTGCTGTGCTTCTTGGGTTTCCTTATTTGCTTTGTGAAACACGATACTTATTTCCCATTGGTCTCTTCAATGTAATCTGAAGAGATCATGCATTTCAAGAGTGAAACATAGTTGTCGGCCCAAAAATTTCAACATTCATCTATTTTGCACATAATGTAGTACAAGGCATTGTCCTAGGACCTCAGAGAAAGGGAAATATGCAGAAGATATGATTCCCAGTATAGATGAATGTTGAGTACAGTAGGGGGCCTTATGTCCATACAGAGTTAGGTTAGGAATTTAAAAAGAAAGTGGAAAGTATTCTGACATGTTAACAGTCACCATATTCTGTATAGACCCAGACACTCGACTAAATACTTCATATATAATCACATTTGTTCATATCAGTAGCTCTATGGGATTGGTGTATTGATAATATTCTTTATTTTATGGGGGAGGAAATCACCTAGAAAGATTAAAGAGCTCACCAGGTGTCACAGCTATAATAGTCAGAGGTTGGACTAGTACTGAAGCACACACTTTTACATTTTAAGGCCTCTGCTCATGCTCACTACCATTTACTGTTTTCCAATGTGTCTGCATAAGTATATGTGCTATGGATATTCAGTAGAGGTGGTAAATACTCCAGATTTAGAAGAGGATGCTCCCATTCTCTTAAGTAGTGACATTTTGTCTAGACTCTCGAGATTGGCACAAATGAAGGAAGAAAAATCTAAAAAGAAGAAAGAATGGGAGCCAAGACATGGAGCCAGGAATTGGAGGGTCTATCCTGGAAAAGATGGAGAAATGTATTCTTGAAGGAGTATCTGTTTTACCTTTTAAGTCATAATTTCCCAGGAAATGAATTTAGGCCCATTGAAGGATAAGCAACCAGAAAACTTACACAACAAAGTTTAAACATTAGCCTCCCTTTGGAATCCCTTTTACATCAAATGTATGTTTTACTTTGTTTGACTGTGGCATAATGTCTTTTCCATTAACGTGGCTCAGCACCTTGTTTGACTTGGCATAACTTGCCATTAGAATTGGGGCATGCTATGCATACCTGAATGTGAACGTAAAAATATCATTTTCACATGTATAAATGGCTAAGAGGATGGACGACTGGCAGCCCTTCCATCCAATATATCTTCAAAATGCAGAGTAAATTTACCTTGGGGGGGGGGGGAATCCAGTTATTCTTTGAAGTAGAGCTCACTGCTTATAACGTATCACTCCTGGACCCCTGGCTTCTACTTGTTCCAGATACCTTTGGAATTTCCTCTAATTGCTCACGTACCAGAATCAGAGAAAGTGTGATTCTGTTCCCCAAAAAAGAAGGAGCCAATTATGATAACAAACAGGCCCCAAACACAGATTTTTTTTCGACTCTGGAAATATCCCAGGGCATAGGAATTACAATTTTTAAATGCATTTAGAATTTTTTTTTACAGTAGGCAGTTTGGGCTTCCTTAGCCTAGTCCTATTCTGAATGCCTCCACTCTTAGAAGTCCTGAGTTTGGGAGCCTCCCCTCTGCCAGAGGTCTCCACAAACATCCTTACCCACTGCTTTTCATTCTTGCACATGCAGAAGAGAAACCATTGTAAGCCTGAGATTAGCACATTGTGCCCTCTGTTCAACCTAATAGCCATAAACTTGAAAAAAAATGTAAAATAAGGAAAGACAAAAGATGTGAGTGTAAAGCAGTGTGTAAGTAGGACCTTCTATTATCCTCATGCAAGGTGAAACTGCTGTGAATGCTGGGAAGTTCCCTCCACTCAAGGTGAAACAGAAGTAGCATCTGATTCTAAAAGGTCAGGAACAGCAACGTGTCTTGTGTTTCACTTATAGAAAAACCAAGAATAATTGGATTTGGGAGGTTATTCTGAAAGTCAAGGTTACGAACAGAAAACAAATTTGTTGGGCAAATTCATAGGTGTCTTTTCTCTGATGAATTCCTAAATGGAATAATTTTCAGTGTCTTGGGCATATTCAGAAAGACATCAGTGGAAGCCAAGAGCATCACCTGAAGCTTAAGAATGGCCCATAAAGCAGATTTTGCTTACCATTGAACACAACTTGACCTCTGGCGATATGTGAAGAGAGCTTCTGCATGTCATGGGATAATTGGTTTTCTCATTCCACTTTAACAATTTCTAACACACAGCATGAATTATAGGAAAGGAAGGTGACTTCTGAAAAGGGGGTAGATGGACAGATAGTTGAATTTGGAGGCAATTGGCAGGAGGAGATGAGCCTGGGGTGTCCTGCTACCTGCAGCTAAAAGTTCCAGCATATGCTTTGACTGAGAAGGGTTGTGAAATACTGTCAAACCACCTCACTAAAATGCAAGTTCTCCCAGGGATGGGTCATAGCAGTGAGAGGTTGGGCCCAAGCTTCAGTCCCCCACTGGGAGGAATTTGTGATGTACAGCACCTACCTCTAAGCCTTATACCTAGGCGATGTTGGTCTGTAGGAACTGAGAAAGTCTTGGGCTTTAGACTGTGTCTGAGAAGTCTCTGGCTGAGCTCTCTCAGAGAAAGGGACAATAGGAACTACTCCTTATGTCTAAAGAAAAGGCGAGAGTAGGGGATGCGACACCCAAGCAACACTGAGCTTCCCAAGGCCTCATGGAGACTGACTCAGGGATATAGACGCACAGGGTTTGGAGCTTTCCGAAGTTTCACTGAAGGCAACAGATTTTTTATTCTTTTTTTTCTAGTTATTCCTATTTCCCAATCTTAATCTTGAATTCCAAAGTTTTAAAAATTTTATATTGTACATGTCAAAACTTGAAGGATTGAGGGTGATTGTTTGATTCATCCCCCTTTACATCTTTATCAGAAACAGTTGTTTCCCACAGAAGAACAGATTGCTTTGTAGGTTGCAAGTTTCAGTTGGTCATTTGTGTTTCACATATGAAAACCTGAAAAAAAAATCTCCTGCCCTTTTTAGTAATTAAATCTTGTCCAGTGGGTGATTAGCAGGGAATAAAATATTCACAGGAATATATGATTCACAACCTTCACTTAAATGAAAAAGACTACTGGACATAACAAATAAAATGGGAAGATGCTGAAGCAAACACCAACATTACCAGTTCAAATCAGAGTAACACAAAGCTGGAAGTCAGCAGAATGTCAACTCTTTGGGGGAATATCTGATGACTTTCTCCCTTTTGAGACCTGATTCTTAATGTGTACAAAAGGTAAAATATAAGGCTGGACTAATTCCAGCAAAACTGGAGAGCTTTGTGTGATTTCCATAGTTCCCCAAATAGTCTGAATCTCAGAAAATAGGCACTTACAATGAAAACATGCACAGACTCTTAACTATAACGCTGCTAGCAGACATTGCTATAATAGCAAGACGATTTAACGATAATGGATAAGTAGTAGGAACAAAATTAAGTAGTTTGCTGAGATAAAAAAAAAAATCCCTAAGCCAGAACATATTTAGCCTTATGTTCAGCTTCAAATTCAAAGTCAGTTCATTGGTGTAATTTAACCTTTTCATAATCCTTTCAGTGATAAATTTCATTAGTACATTGAAAATGCCAGCTGTTAAGAGTAGACTATGACTATGAGAGGGACTGAAAAAGGTAGGTTGGGCTATGATCCCCACCTGCCTCCTCCAGCTCAGGAACAATGAGTAGATGGCAGGTTTTTACCCTTCCTGTCTGCAGCAAATGTCCTCTTCCCACTCCATTCAGCCTGAGCCTTAGGGTAAGCCAGGGTTTGCAGCCATTTACTACAATAATAGCAAGACAATTTAGCAGTAATGGATAAGTAGGGAGCAAATTAAGCTGTTTGCTGAGATACAGAAATGAAGCCAGAAAATATTTGGCCTCATGTTAGGCTTCAAATTCATAGTCAATTCATTAGTGTAATTTAGTCCTTGCAAAAGCCTTTGAGTGATAAATTCTACTAATACATTTGAAATGCCAGCTGTAAGAATAACTCATTGAGTGTTGAGTAAAATTAAAAGACGGGCAAGAATAAATCCTTCATTTCCATCTCATATGGGAAGATTTATGAAAGCCTTTGAGAAGAAGCATCTGTCTGCTAGCTGTAAATTTAGAGTATTAAGGGAAAACATTGGAATATTTTGGTTACATTAGCAAAAGGAATGTATTAACTAAAATGCTTTTGAGATCCTTCCCTTTGTGGTTGAAGATTATTCTCTTGATGAAGAACATGTGAATTTTTAGAATCCACATCTTGCTTGGGAATAAAGGCCACAGTATAAACAAACTAAGTGGTTGGTGTTTCAGGGCTGGTTTCTAAGAAACACAATCATGTGGGATGTTGGTGACTCTTTTTCCCATATGGGTATGGTTTTCTCTATGCTAGTGAGTGTTCTCTTTCAAGCTCATAGAGGTTGCAGACTTGGAACAGGTATGGGGAATATAACCAACCAGTATTTGACTTCCTCAACCAAAAATGAAAGTCATTCAATTTCACAAGACAGTGTCTCAAATTTTCAGATTGAATACTTTCATAACAAAATCAATTGTTAATTCAAAAAAAGTAGGAGAGAAGTAAATTTTTCTTGAGAATTTAGTATATGCAAGATGCTTTATATAAATTAGCTCATGCTCCTCTCCAAAACATTTCTGAAACATGTTGTAGATCCAATTAATGGAAGAGAAAACTGAAGTCTCAAAAAATAATCTCCTGAGAACAGTAGCTAATCAGTAGTCAGTCTGGGATGCAACTGAAGTATATCTGAGTGGAGGCAGAGGGACTATACTTTAGGATTGCTGACAGGAGTGAGTCTGAAATATCCAAAACTGATTCACGGTAAGAAATTTCTGACAATGTGCAGTGTCTGCTGTGACCAAACCCACACAGGTGGCCTCTTTCTCCTTGTCCACATGACAGATTTGATCACTCTTTAATTCTTCCTCATCTGAGTGGTCATCTGTGGTTAGAGATTCTGGGGCTGACCTTCAACGATCATCAACTCTGCTTTAAGTTTACAGGAAATACATAGGTATGCTACCCAGTCAGCCCTTAGGCTCAGAAAACAAGACTTCTACTTTGAGAAGCTGAAGAAGCCACAGTTCTGACCCAGGTGTATCCTTTTTCCTGCCCATTGTCAGATTTAGCAAAGAAAAATAGAAAACATCTAATTAGATTCTAATTTTAGATAAATAACAAACTCTGGGGGGATAAGTATGTTCCACAGAGTGTTTGGGATATACTTATGCAGAAACAATATTCATTGTTATCTAACATTCAAATTTAATGGGCCAACCTCTAACTTTTCTGGTCATTATGATCCTTATGAGTCAGGAGTATGATGCTAATGTGATAAAAAACATAACCATACCCAAAGAAAGGTTTGACCTTTGACCTGGTATCCTGGGAAAAGTTCTCCAGAAAGAATTTTTTTTAAACTTAGGATCTTTGGACAATGCCAAACAGTCTAACAATCTTATTCATGAAGAGGGCACTAAGCCAACCACATGTTAGGTGCTCTACCTCCAAAGGGGATGGAGATACCAGCCTCTAGAGGGATTGAAGACCAAAGCTCAGTTGTGGGAGCAATCAACATGAATGTGACTGAGCAGCATTGCAAATGCTGGCTTGCAGAAGTTTCCCTAGCTGAAAATATTCTGTGCAAATTGTTATACATCACTGCTGAGGGGAGTTAATGCTGTCAGCAGTCCCACAAGGAGAGGATAAATGCAAGTACCACAGTTGGAACCCTACTGAACCCTGCCCCTACCTTTAATCTGTGTTGTTTCCCTATGTTAAACCATTGCATGAGGATAATATTCTTTCTATGAATCCTTCTAGGGGATTATCAAACTGAGGGCGGTCTTGGGAATCCCTGAAATTGCAGGCGATATCAAAGGTAAATGTATTTTTCTGGACTTTGCTGTCTCTAACTTCTCTGTGTCATAGGGGCTTCCTTTCTTGAGTCCCGAACCTAGCCCCTGTTCCAAGTACTGGGATTTTGAAATCACCTTCCCAAAGGGCCCCGAGCATGCCTCCAGAGTCTTTGTGAGCTTCTTTCTCAGATCTGCTCAAGGGTGAACAATGCTACAGATGTGGCACACTAAGGCCAGAGGAGTAGCTAACGACTACAATTAGGGTCAGTGCCTTTGTTAACTATATGCAGGGCTGTGTGTCTGCATGTGAGCATGTGAAGACCCTTCTTTTATATGATTGAGTTGGGATGAGATAAAAAAGGGGGAGCACTGTGTGTGCTTCCAATTGTACTATTGTACTTTTTGCTCTAGGCCTAATAAAAGTAAGGTGGGCCTTATCCTGCCTTTCCTTGCCCTACCAAGCAATTTAGGGCTTGTGCGCACCCTCAGCTTTTCTTGTCTTGCTTGCAAAAACAGTAGCTAAAGACTATCTATGAAATGGCTCAGGTAGGGCTATATATCTTAGAAAAACGCTTATTGAGCAAAACACAACATCAATCTCATTGCTAACCCCTGACTTGGGAATGTCTACTGAATCTATATGGAGTGTTGTGGATGGTAAGAAGTCATCCATTGCAAACTCACCTCTGAATTAACAGAGGGTAGAAACTTCCTAGTGAAGTTAGTATACTTACAAAGTATAAGGTAACTTTTGCTTGTCAATAATAAAATATGAGAAACATTTATTTTTTTTTGAAGTTGAAAACTGTTTTATTAATTAGTTCATAGTTGAGGACAGTTTCTAGAACCTAGTAGGTGACATAATCCCACCACCACCACACAGAGACACAGGAGAAACATCTTAATGTTGAGGTAATACAGTCCATATAGTATTATCATACCTCTATTTCACTTGAAAGCTTAAAAATCTCTTTTTTTTTTTTGACAAGCAGAGTGGACAGTGAGAGAGAGAGACAGAGAGAAAGGTCTTCCTTTGCCGTTGGTTCACCCTCCTATGGCCACTGCAGCCAGCGCGCTGCAGCTGGCGCATCACGCTGATCCGAAGCCAGGACCCAGGTGCTTCTCCTGGTCTCCCATGGGGTGCAGAGCCCAAGCACTTGGGCCATCCTCCACTGCACTCCCGGGCCACAGCAGAGAGCTGGCCTGGAAGAGGGACAACCAGGACAGAATCCGGCGTCCCGACCGGGACTAGAACCCGGTGTGCCGGCGCTGCTAGGCAGAGGATTAGCCTG
The DNA here is from genome assembly GCF_033115175.1 of Lepus europaeus. Classification (NCBI taxonomy): domain Eukaryota; kingdom Metazoa; phylum Chordata; class Mammalia; order Lagomorpha; family Leporidae; genus Lepus; species Lepus europaeus. The sequence continues at coordinate 89,740,499 of NC_084838.1, read as the reverse complement.
TTGAGCCACAGCGCCGGCCTTTAAAAATCTCTTTATACCTTTAATCCTCATGATGACCCTTGCAGGGGCAGCTAAATAAAAATGACACACCCAGCTTCTTTTCCCCTGGATCTTCCTTTTTTGGGGGCACTATATATCTTTCTTCCTACATCCCAATACTTAGATCTGTCTGTGACTTGAGAAACCCCACCACCTACAAAGCCTGGATATGTGCTTCCTATCTCACCACCTGTATTTTGCCAGAAGAGGGGCCACTAGCCAGGCCTACCATGTAGCTAGGGTGAACTTGGGTTTGGGATATGAATAAAGGAGAGAAGAATTGGATGTTAACAAAGGAAGAGCTGAGGGAGCTTCCTTTAGGTAATTTCCTAAGGGAAGAGCCATAGGCTTAGAAGAGATGACCAAGAGGGAGCATCCTAAAGGTAAGAGCAAGGATTTTGGACTCTGAGAGAATGCGTATCATGTGCCTGTTACCAGGCCATTTGACTCTCTGAACCTCAGTTGGACCAGTGATTTCTACCTTTTGGGGTTTCTGGGCTACTAAATCAGACTATATATATAAATATAAATATAAATATAAATATAAATATAAATATAAATATAAATATAAATATATATATATATATATAGTCTTTGCCAAGTGCCTGGCATGAGCTCATTAATTTTACCTGTTAAATTAAGTTTGAGCTTGGTATAGTTTCTAGCTGAGGAGACAGCCTGGGGTAGTTCTGATTATGATTATTGCCAACTCTTCCTCAGAGTAGCTCTGAGGCAGAGACCTTCTCATTGCCATTTAGAGGACAGAGAAAATGCAAAGAAGATTGAGTCAGAGGCAACACAGATACAAAGCTTTTTGGCATAAATGAAGCGTAGGGTTCTTTATAGGGAAAAATAAGAAAGTCTTGAACCTCTCTGGTTGTACCTGGCATGTGCTTGGACTTCTCTGGTAGAGCTGAAAGCCTAGAGAATGTAGAAGGCCTGGCTTCACTTTCTTTTTTTTCTATAATATCTTTTTAAATATATACTTATTTATTTACTTGAGAGAGAGAGAGAATCTTCTATCTGCTGGTTCACTCTCCAAATGACTGCGGCAGCCAGCTCTGAGCTAGGGACCATTCCCATTTATTTTTATTTCTATTTTATTTTATTTTAAAGGTTCATTCATTTATTTTAAAGCCACAGTTATAGACAGAAGTAGAAGCAGGAGAGAGACTGATATTCTACTCATTGACTCACTCCCCAAATGGCCACAATGGCCAGGTCTGGGCCAGGCTAAAGCCAGGAGCCAGGAGCTTCAGCTGGGTCTCCCACGTGGATCCAGGGGCCCAAATCTTTCGGCCATCTGTAGATGATGCTGCATAAATATATTTCAGACAGCAAAGTGCTCTGAAATTAGAGGCAGAGCCACAGTTTCTGCTCCCACCAAAACAGGCGAGATAGGGGGGGAGGTAGGTGGTGGTGATGGGCACACCCGCCCCAAAGGAATGTAGCAGCTGGAGCTGCAGGGGCTAATGGACGTTAATTGGTATCTGGGGAGTTTTCGGGAATTTGTAAATTTGCAGGAGTATTTAAATGGGCCTGTCTCTGAAGATTTACAGCACAGCTCTGATCCCTGTCTCAGACCACCAGACAAAATTCCTTTTCCCAAATCCTTAAGTTGATGTATAATCTTGCCTACATGTCTGCTGGCTTATAGAACTGTTGGTACCCTCTAAATAACAGTGGGAGTGCATGGCTATCCGCCCGCATGCTCTTAGAATGGACGCTCCCGTGTCCTGTCTACTCACAGCCATCCTCCACTGCTTTATTAATTTCATTGACTTGCAAATAAATATCTGGTTAATCCCACTTGATTGTGGTGTTTGATCTTTTTGAAGTAGTGCTGGATTAAGCTTACTAATATTTTGTTGATAATTTTTGGGTCTATACTCATCAAGAATATTGGTCTAAACTTTGTGTTTTGTGTCTTTATTTGGTTTTGGTATCAAAGTGATGCTAGTCTTATGGAAAGAATTTGACAGAATTTCATATTTCTCAATATTCTGGATTATTTTGAGAATTGGAAATATTTCCTCTTTGAATGTTTTTTAGATGGGGCCAGTGCTGTGGCATAGAGGGTAAAGCCACCACCTTCTCCCTTCTGGGAGCTGTTTCAAGTCCTGGCAGCTCCACTTCCAGTCTGCTCTCTGCTATGGCCTGGGAAAGCAGTAGAGGATGGCCCAAGTCCTTGGGCCCCTGCACCTGCCTGGGAGACCCCGAAGAAGCTCCTGGCTACTGGCTTCAGATCGGCACAGCTCCGGCCATTGAGGCCAATTAGGGAGTGAACCAGTGGATGGAAGACCTCTCTCTCTCTCTCTGCCTCTTCTCTTTCTGTGTAACTCTGACTTTCGAATAAATAAATAAATCTTTTTTTAAAAATGTTTTTTAGAATTCATTTGAAAATCCATCAGGTCTTGGATTTGTCTTTGATGGGAGACTTTAAATTAAATTACTACTTCACTCTCATTTTATGCAATTGCTCTGTTAAGATTTTCTCTGGCTTCTTGATTTTATTTTGGAAGGTTGTATGTATTCAGGAATTTATCCATTTATTTGAGGTTCATCAATTTGTTAGCAGATACCTGATTATAGTAGTTTCTTAGGAGCCTTTGTATTTCCTATTTTATTTATTTTAGCTTTTTCTATTTGTTTTTTGTTTTGTTACTCTGACTAAACATTTGTCTACTTTTTTTTACCTTTTCAAAAAATCAGATTTTATTTTTGGATTCTTAGTTTCAATTTTTCTTATTTCTGCTTGGAACTCTATCATGCCTTGCTTCCTGCTAATTTGAGGTTTAGTTTGTTCTTCTTCTAAGTCATTGAGATACATTGTTAGATAGTTTATCTGAAATCTTTTAATTTTTTAAAATATTTGCACTTATTGCTATGAATTTCCCTCTTAATGTTGCATTTGTTGTACCCCACAGTTTCTGATATATTGTATTTTCAAGAAAGTTTTTATTTTCTGTTTGATTTCTTCAATAATCCATTGGTTATTCAAGAGCAGCTTGTTCAGTTTTTACATATTTGTAAATGTTCTATTACCCTCTTTATTGTTGACTTCTAGTTTTATTTCTTTGTGATCTAAGGCATATGGTATTTTCATTTTCTTAAATTGATTGAGACTTGATTTGTGCTTATTTATGGTGTATCCTGGAAAATGCTCCATGTGCTGATGAGAAGAATGTGCATTCTGTAGCTTTTGGGTGAAACTTTCTGCAAATATCTGTTAGGTCCATTTGTTCTATGGTATTGTTGAATTTTGAAGTATCGTTTTTGATTTTCAGTGCATATATTTTGAGTGCATATACTTATGTTAGTTATATCTTTTGTTGAATGGATCTGCTTATAAGTATATAATGTGGGCTGGGGCTGTGGCGCAGCAGATTGAAGCCCTGGCCTGAGGTGCCGGCATCCCATATGGGCACCAGTTCTAGTCCTGGCTGCTCCTCTTCCGATCCAGCTCTCTGCTATGGCCTTGGAAAGCAGTAGAAGATGGCCAAAGTACTTGGGCCTCTGCACCCATGTGGAAGACCCAGAAGAAGCTCCTGGCTTCAGATCAGTGCAGCTTCGGCCACTGTGGCCAACTGGGGAGTGAACCAGTAGATGGAAGACCTCTCTCTCTGTCTCTACCTCTCTCTGTAACTCTTTCTTTCAAATAAATAAAATAAATCTTTTTAAAAAAGTTTATAATGGCATTTTGTCTTTCTACAGTTTTTGTTTAAAGTCTCTTTTATTGGATATGAGAATAGTTATTCCGCCTCACTTCTCATTTCCATTTCAAGGTATATACTTTTCCAACCCTTCACTTTAGTCTATGGGTATCTTTATCTATGAAGTGAGTTTCTTATAGGTAGTATTGTTACTGGAGAATGGCGGGGTTCTTGTCTTTGTGCAAAAAAGAATTCAGGCGTGAGACAGAGAGTAGTGGGAGGTAAAATAGCAAGGTTTATTAGGGAAGGGACATCCGTAAGAACGGATGGGCACCTCTCCAGACAGAACCTGAGGGAGAGTGCCCAGTTGCTCAGACTGGGGGCAGGGGGGGAGGAGTGAGGTTACATGGTTGAGTGGAGAGATTACACCTGGGCAGGCCAGGTGGGCGGCTCAGCAGAGAGGCAGAGTGCTGAGCACATAGTACGGTTGAGGCTGGGGTTTTTAAGGAGATGGGTCTTTGTCTTCGCACATCTCCTCCTGAAACAAAGGATTTTATGGATATAAATATTAAGAATCTCCTATCTGAGTTTTCCCTTGAAGGTATCAGACAGGAGGAAGCCTAGCTGCTGCCGTCCTGAGTTTAGAAGAAGGGTGAGCAAGACCCCCTGGAGAATTGGGATCTGGAGCAGGGTGTTTGAAATGCAGATACTGGGCTGCATCTGGGAGATTGTGGAAGATTGCCAGGCAGAAGGGGCAGGGACCTCCACCTGGCAGGTTATCAGGTAGGAGGGGGCAGGGCAGGATGCGAATACTGGGCTGCCCCTGAAACGTTATTGGGATGACATGCAGATGCATATGCTGGACATAGATGTCTTTTCTTTAGGCCTTTATGTCACACTCACATAAACTCATATCTGACTTCCTACCTAACAGTATACTAATTGGGTCTTGTTTTTTACCCATTAACCCAACATCCATCTTTTGACTAAGGATTTTAATTCATTTACACTCAAGGCCAATACTGATATATAAGAACTAATTTACATAATTTTGTTGATTGTTTAAAACTGTTTTATATATTCTATGCTTCTGCCTCTCTTATTATTTATCTTTGTGAATTGGTAGCTTCCTGTCATAATAAGGTTGAATTCTCTTCTCTTTCTGTTTCGTACATTTGCTCTGTTACTGAATTTGGCACTGTAGTGTGTTTTCAGGATGGTTTTTATGATCCATTTACATCTAATGTAAGATTCTGTTCAGGATTTCTTGTAGAGCTTGTCTGAGGGTGACAAATTCTGTTTGGGAAATCTTTCATTTCTTCTTCAATACTAAATGATAGCTTCATTGGATATAACAGCCTTCGTTGGAGAGTTCTTTGCTTTTGTTTCTTTTTTCTTTCAAGACCTTGTACACCATCCCATTCTCTTCTGGCCTGTATGATTTTTTCTGAGAAGTCTACTGTTAGTTTAATGGGTTTTCCTTTATACGTAACTTGATGGTTTTCTTTCACTGTCTTTAGGATCCTCTCCTTTTCATTTACTTTTGACTAATTGATCATAGTATTCCTTGGAGAAGGTGGATTTTGGTTGAGTTGGTGAGGTCTTTTGGGCTTCATCAATATCGAACATTCTTTCCTCTGCTCACAATATTCTGTTGTTGAAGCTCTCTATTGTATATTATATTCCACTGATTGAAATTTTCAGCTCCAAGGATTCTGACTGATTCCTTGCAATGATTTCTATTTCTTTGTTGAGCTTCTCATGATACTATAGACTGTTTTCCTAATTTCTTTGAATTTTATATTTGTATTCTCTTATATCTCATCAAGCTTACTTAGCATTGCTATTTCAAATTCTTTTTTGGGCACTTCATAGATTTCTTTGAAATCAGATCTATTTCTGGAGAACTATTGTATTCTTTTGGATATTTCATGCTTCCTTGCTACATGTTTCCTGTTTCCCTATGTTGACATTGGTACATCTGGTATAAATTCCTTCTATTTGATGGAATAGCTGTCTTTCCTGTTCAAATGCAAAGTGGAGTGTCAACTGAGTAGTTTCTTTAGCTTTGGCTCTAGGTGAGCCCAGAAGGGCAACCTCTGAGTGATTTCTTCAGTTATAATCAGTGTCAACACAGTGTCTATGAGTGCAAGAGTTGTCTACTATATAACAGCTCAGGGAAATAGCAGCAAGACTTTGAAGTAGGTGTGGGTTTCCAGAGGCATGTGTCTTCTGGGTCCAGAGTTGTTTTTGATGTCAGTTACACTAGGATTTGTGATGACAGTAGTCAAATTCCTGGTGCTGTGGGACCCAGAAGGTGCAGTCCTAACAGGCAAGTATGAGTTATGATAGGGCATATGGCATCAATAGCTGTGGTCCTGGAACTGTGTGATGTAGAAGGGAACTTCCCTAGTTTCTGCTGTATGAGCATGGAAGATGTTAGGGCTTACAGCACCAAAAGCCTTAGTCCCAGTATTGGGAGATATGAATGGGAAACTTCTCTAGATCACACAGGGGGAATACAGGTTAGGCTAGAAATTGTGTGCAGGAAGTCATAGGTATGGAGCAGTAGCTTTCAGATAGTATTCTCCCCAGGTACTATGGGGAGAACTCAGGGGGCTTTGTGGAATACAGCTCCAACAGTCCCAACCCAAGAGCTACAGGACTTGTGGGGTACTCTACCAACATCCCACAGGTTGTTAGTAGGTTACACTAGGGATTTTGCTCTAGCTGGTGCAAGCCTGTATCAGGAGGATGAAGAAGGAGATTTTCTGGGCTCTACATTTAAGCACAGGTATCCCTGGGACTTACAGAAAAGTCAAAGACACAGAGCTGCAGGATGCAGTGGTCTCCTGACTCAGGTCCATTGGGGTGAACTCAGGTGACTAAGGAATACAGTCTCAGAGCTTTAGGATTCAGAGGGTGCATATCATACAGGTTCCAAAGTCTTATCACATATTATACTTGGGATTGTGTACCAGCAGTGGCAGGCTGGAGTATGGGGATGCAGATGGGACCTTTTTGAGACCCCACAGAAAAGTGCATATGTCAATGGGACTTAGAGAAGCAGCAGACATAGACCCAGACCTGTAGAATGCAGTGGGATCCTGGTCCTGGTCTTACAGATCAAGTTCTAGTTTTGCTTGGGATTGTGGACTGACAGGGTGAAGTAAAGCAATACAGATAGGACATTCCAGTTTCCAATGGTGAATGCGTATTACCCTGGAATTGTAGAACCAACAGCCATGGTTTGTAGAACAAACTACAGGACACAGAAGGAACTGTTCCCAGTTCACAGGGGGTATGCAAGGAAGATGCTGGGCTTGTGCTCTGGCCACCTAACACCTGTGCTAAGAGATACAGAAGGGGATTTCCTCAGGTAAGTTTGGTCTTCTAGGTTTGTCTATTAACTCCTGCTGGCACTGAGCCCCAAGAAGCAAAGGGGAACTTTCCTAGATCACACAGAGCACGCAAATGTGACTTTGAGACTTGTGCTTGGTGATTCCATAGTAGCAGGATGCAAAGGGGCCTGCTCTCTGCTCTTTAAGGGGCCCTAACACAGGCTCTGGGGCTTCTGATTGTGCTAGCACTGTTTGCCGTTCCCTAAGATAGAATGGTATTTAGCAGTCTATGTACAACAGCAGCATGGGATCGGGGCTCTGGAGGCTCAGGGAGTCAGTGTGGGTTCCTTTTGTGGAGAACTTACTTGCTCCCCACTTGGCTTTCTATACCGAATTTAAAGCCATTGATGACTGTGCAATTCCTCTGTAGTTAGAGGTTCAGTAATGGCAAGATTGAGGAGTTTCTGCTTACATTTTTCTGGCAAGACAGAGACCCTCCATTCAGGGAGCTGGGGTAGAGGCTGCACTATGCTTTGCTCGCTAGCTCTCTCTCTCTCTCTTTCTCTCCCTTTCTCTCTCTCTCTCCCTGCTAGCTTTCAACATCTCTGCTGTTTACAGTCCCCACTGAAGTATCCCCTCAGTTAATCTCCTGGAAGTGTTGGAAGTGCAGTCTTTCCTTTGTTGTTCTCATTCTTTGCGGGGAAGGCAGTGTCAGACCTCTCTATTCAGCAATCTTGGATTTATCTTTTCTGTCTTTATTTTCTGTAAGCAATCTTTTCATTGCAAAACTATTTACCTCCTTGGCCAAGTTAATTCTAAGTGTTTTATTTGCTATGATGCTATTTTAAATTGAATTGCTTTCTTAGTTTTCTCTTTTGTTCATTCATTGCTAGTGTATAGAATTGCAACTGCTTTTTGTATGTTGACTTTGTATCCTTTGCTTTGTTGAACTCATTTATTAATTCTAACCATTTTTGTTGAATATTTATGATTTTATCTTTTTAAAAAAGATTTATTTATTTTATTTGAAAGTCAGTTACAATGAGAGAGGGAAAAATACAGAGAAGAGCGGAGAGAGATCTTCCATCCATTGGTTCACTCTCCAAATGGCCACAACGACCAGGGCTGGGCCAGGCTAAAGCCAAGAGCCAGGAGCTTCTTCCAGGTCTGCCATGTGGATGCAAGGACCCAAACACCTGGATCATCTTCTGTTTTCCTAGTCACTTAGTAGGGAGTTGGATTAAAAATAGAGAAGCCAGGTCTTTAACCTGCACCCATATGGGATGCCAGTGCTGCAGATGGCTTCTTAACCTGTTGTGCCACAGCACCAGCCCCTAGGATTTTCTAGATCATATCATCTACGAACAGTGATAAGTTACTCCTTCTTTCCAATATGTTTGCCTTTTATTCCTTTTTCTTTCCTAATTACTTTGACTAGAACTGCTACTACTATCCTTCCTTGTTCTTGATCTTCAAGGGAAGGCTTTCAATCTTTCTCCATTGATTATGATGTTAACTGTAGATTTTCATATATGATCTTGTTTCCATTTTAAGGAATGCTTTTCTGTTCCTAGATTACTGTGTATTTTTAGTATAACTTGATGTGAATTTTGTCATATGCCTTTGGTGCATCAAATTGAGATGGCTACGTAGTTTGTAGATTGCTTTCCTTCATTTTATTAATGTGGTATGTATTACAATGACTGATTTTCTTGTATTGAACCATTCTTGCATTCCACTTAATTATGGTGTATTATTATTTTAACATTTGACTGAATTTGTTTGCTCATAATTTATGGAAGGTTTTTGTATCAATATTGATAACGGATACTGTTCTGTAGTTTTGTTGGGACTCTGGTAAAAAGGTACTGCTGGCTTCATAATAAAATGACTTAGGAACTGTTCCCTCTTTTTCTATGTTTTTGAAAGAATTTAAGAAGGATTAGCATTAATTCTTCTTTAAATACTTGGCAGAATTTACTAGTGATACCATCTGGCCCTGAAGTTTTCTTTTGGGGAAGTTTTTAATTGCTGATTCAATCTCCTGGTTAAATGCCTGCACTGATTTCTTATTCCTTCATTAGTCATTTTGGTATATTGTGTGTTTTTAGGAATTCACCACATGTTTATCTAGGTGATCCAATTTGTTGACATACAAGTATTCACAACACTCCTTTATAATTATTTTTATCTCTTTGTAGTTGATAGAAATGTTCTCATTTTCAGTTTCTATTCTAGTAATCTGAGCCTTCTCTTTTATTCTTAGCCAACTTAGCTAAAGATTTGCCAATATTTTTATTTTTCAAAATCTGATTTTTGGTTTCATTGGTTTCCTCTATTTTTCTATTTTATTTGTCTCTCCTGTAATATTTATTATTCCCTTCTTTCTGTTAGCTTTGTATTTATTTTGGTCTTCTTTTTCTAGATCTTTAATATTATTACTATTAAGATTAGCAACAAAGATCTTTCTTTTTTAAAAAAATCAACTTATAACTATAAATTTCTCATTTAGCATTGCATTTACTTCAGCTCATAAATTTTGATATGGTGTGTTTTGTTTTCATTTGTCTTGTAATTTTTTAAAAATCCCTTTTTGACTTCTTATTTGAAACACTATTTTAGAGTGACTTGTTATTTTCAAAATTTTCCAGTTTTCCTTCTTTCATGATTTTTAGATTCATTCTATTATAATTCAAAATTATGCTCTGTATGACCTCAAGCATTTAAATTACTAAAATTATTTTTGTGGATAAAATATGGTCTATCTTGGGGAATATTCTATTGTCCTTTAGAAGAATGGATTGTTTTGCTATTGTTAGATGCAGTGTTCTGTATATCTGGCATTCCAATTGGTTTATTATATTTTCCATGTTTCTCTATCTTCTTACTGATAGTCCATCCGATTAGATATATATTATTCATTGTAAATATTTAAATCTTCAACTGTTACAATAAAATTACCTGTTTTGCCTTTCACTTCAATGTTTGATTCACAAATTTTGGGTCCTCTGTTGCACAGTGTTTATAACTGCATAGTGCTTATAATTGCATTATGTATCTCACCATTATCGATACATAGTATTCTTTTTGACGTCTAACTTAAAAAAAAGGCTATTCAGGTGTGGAGAATTTGTTCACATCCTATATTAGAGTGCCTAGGTTTGAGTCCTGTCTATGAATCCAATATCATGGGAGGCAGTAGGTTATGGCTTAAGAAATTAGGTCCCTATTTGCCCCGTGAGACTCCTGTATCCCAGCTCTTGGTTTCAGCCTGGCCCAGCCCCGGCTGTTGCAGGCATCTGGGGAGTGAACCAGTGGATGGGAAATCTCTCTCTGACTCTGCCTTTCAAATAAAATGAAGATACATCCTTAAAATTAAATGAAGTCTGGAGAGCGGCAAGATGGCGGAATAGGAAGGGAGCACACTGATAGTCCTGGAAGAGACAGTTTAATAAAAGTGGAAATACTGCAGGTTCAAGGAAGAGTAGGGGAAGAAACAGCAGAGGAAACTCTTCTGGAACTAGTGATTCACAGGAGAGCATGGAGAGCGTGGGAGCCCAAGTTCGGGACACCAGTGGCAGAATCAACACACCAGTGCTAAAACGTGAGGTGAGCCGAACCTCAATAGCCTGAGACAAGCGGGAAAGGGGAAAGAGGAGACTAGAGGGAATGAGGCTTGAAACCCCGTGGGGAAATGTTTACCAGGCTAACTAGAAGAGAGAGAGGAAAAAAAAAAGTGACCGATACGGACACGAGTTTCTCTCTCTTTGCTCTCCTCTCAAAGGCAAGCAAGACAAAGAGCAGGCACCATTTTGGACATACGTCATAAGCAGGGCAACCTCAGGTCTGCACCGGCCCTGAGCCTACCAGAAAAACCTGACTGGGGGGAGGTTGAAATAACAGGAGATTAGCATCTAACTTGGCAACCCAGTGGGAGACTGCAGGAGAATTGGAGCCCACACTGAGGGCAGCAGAGATTCCCTGTGTGGTCCATGGGAAAAAGCTTCCAATCTCTGGCTCCTGTGGGTAAATCATTCGCCTGCTAACTATCTCCAATTATGTTCAGCTGTGTGGAATTACTTCCCTTTTGAATCAAAAAAAAAAAAAAAAAAAGAATGAAAGAAAGAGAGATTTACCACGCCTAACCTGGGAGTGTCACCTTTGGCACACCCTCAACCCTGAGGAACCAAACAGAGCTCTCAAGCCACACTCATCTCAAGCCTCTAAGGCTCCATCGAAAGCAGACAGTCCACTTAATATAGAGCCATAGTATAACAAGAGAAAACACCACAGTGAAGAAACCAAATATCTCCAACATGCCAAACAACAAACGCAAAAACCGAGGTAACAAGAACAAGGAAGACACTATGACGCCCCCAAATGAAAAAGACACCCCAATTCAAGATTATGAAGATGAAGAGATAGAGGAAATGCAAGAAGCGGATCTCAAAAAATTGGTAAGAACATTAAGAAGTTCTCAAAAACAAATTCTTGAACTACAGAAATCCTTAATGGACAAGATAGAAAATCTCTCTCGTGAAAATGAAACATTAAGGAGGAATCAAAATGAAATGAAACAACTAGTAGAACAAGAAACTGGGATAGTGACGAGAAATCATAATGAAATGAAGAATTCAATAGATCAAATGACAAACACATTAGAGAGCCTTAAAAACAGAATGGGTGAAGCAGAAGAGAGAATATCAGACTTAGAAGACAGAGAACAGGAAAGGAAACAGGCAAACCAAAGAAAAAAAGAGGAAATTAGAAATCTAAAAAATATTGTCGGGAATCTACAGGATGCTATTAAAAAACCTAACATTCGGGTTCTAGGAGTTCCTGAAGGCATGGAGAGGGAGAAAGGATTAGAAGGCCTTTTTAGAGAGATACTAGCAGAAAATTTCCCAGGTTTGGAGAAGGACAGAGGCATCTTAGTACAGGAAGCTTATAGAACCTCTAATAAACATGACCAAAAGAGATCCTCACCACGACATGTTGTAATCAAACTCACCACAGTGAAACATAAAGAAAAGATTCTAAAATGTGCAAGAGAGAAATGTCAGATTACTCTTAGAGGATCTCCAAATAGACTCACAGCAGACTTCTCATCAGAAACCCTACAAGCTAGAAGGGAATGGCGAGATATAGCCCAGGTGCTAAAAGAGAAAAACTGCCAGCCCAGAATATTATATCCTGCAAAGCTCTCATTTGTGAATGAAGGTGAAATTAAGACTTTTCATAGCAAACAGAAATTGAAAGAATTTGTTGCTACTCGTCCTGCCCTGCAAAAGATGATAAAGATGTGTTACACACAAAAACACAGAAACATGGTCACCAATATTAAAGAAGGTAAAGGAAGGAAACCTCACAGCAAAAGATCACAGGAAGCTCAATTTCTCTTTGACATACAATTAAACTCTGATTCTCTGTTAAAGCAATGTGTTAAAGTAATCTATTATGTTCTCTTGATGTCTGTTAAATTCTAATTGTTCAAAAACAGCTGAATTTTTATTAAGAGCTAAGGGTTATTTAAATATGTGCTTATTTTCAAAGATTTGAATAATCACCTTGTAACAATGATCAAATTTGGTCTATGTTATGTCATGATTTTAAGGAATCTTATTTCAACCAGATAATTTGGATTTTGAATCTTTAGACCTTATAAAAGAGATGGCTAACATTTTTCTGTAATAGCATAAACAAAATAAGAGCTTAAATTATAATCTCATAGCTAGTTTTACTTCGCCCTCAGCAAAGTAAACAATAAGTAGAAAAAAACCTCCCTTTCAGACCAAAGGGAAAGAAAGTTTTTAAGTGAGAATATAATTTTCCTCATGGGCATTGTCTACCTAAGAAAAACTACTACAGAACATGCCTTTGACTATAGACTTGTAGTTCAGGCCACTGAAGATTAGAGATGGGATTTGGGCACTCCCTTGACTTGCATCCTTTGGTATGCTTGAACACAAACCAGGAGGAAAAGAAAGCTAGGCATCAGAAGCAATGGGTGGCAGGCCTATTAATGGTTGATCTGTACAGTGATCTGCCCTCAAGGAGACCCAACAGGCCAGTCCACTGCAGTGGCTTTCAATGTGGTAAGCCTGGGCTTCAGCAGAAGTCAGCTTGTGAAGAGCCCTGGCAGCTCTGCCAAGAGTTGGATCACTGGAAATGGACCTGCCCTGGAGTCGAAGGATGCCCAGGTCAGAGCCACAGATCTTACCGGCTCTAAGCTGAAAAGCCCTTCACTCAGCCGAACTTCCAAAGTGACCACTGCAGCTGAGGGTATGGTCAAGTAGGGTCAGCAACATTGCAGGCAGAACTGTAGATTTCTTGTTAGAGATGCCACCTGCCTTTACCAAGCTAGCTCTCCTCCCAGGCTAGCTAAGTAATGAAAGTCTACAGGGTGCCTTCCCCCAGGAGGTTCACACCTCCCTTAGGATGTACCCCATGTGAAGAGATAGATAGGTCTGGGCCTCTTAACTTACAAGGCCTAAAGCCCACCAGATTATTATCAAGCCCCTTCTGTCAGGTTCTATTTGCCTCTAAATCAGAAAACTTAATTGTAGCTTAGCACCTTTCTTAGCTCCTCTAATAATGACTCTGTCCTTTGTTCTAGACCCTGTCTAGCGCACTTGGGCCTCATTCCTTCGTAATCATAATCTCTACTCTACCTCCAATGGCTCTATCTTGGTCTGAATACCTCTGAATTCTTTTATTTCAGTTACATTTTTCAGCTCCAGAATTTTTGTTTGATTGCTCTTTATAATTTTTCTGCTACATTGTTATTTTGTTTACCTTTGTTTTCTTGATTTGATGTACATCTTGGCTTATATTTTCCTTTAGCATTTTGTGAATATTTAAGATAGTTATTTAAAAGTCTTTTTAAGTTTTTCAATGGCTTATTTTTCACTTAATTTGAAGGTTAAGAGGCATATATAGAGAAAAAGAGACAGAGACAGAGGAAGACATATCTTCCATCCTTGGGTCCTTTCCCCAAATGCTTGCAACGGCCAGGGCAGGGTCAGGCCAAAGCCAGGAGCTGGAAACTCCATCCAGGTCTCCCATGTGGGTAGCAGTGGCCCAAGCACTTGAACCATCATCTGCTGACTCCCTGGATGCATCTGAAGGAATCTGAAGTGGAGTAGACAGGCACTCTGATATGGAAACCTCCATCATAAATGGAGGTTTAATCCACTGCACTACAATGTCAGTTCCTCCTAATGGATGGTTTCTGTTGATTTCTTTGTTCCTTTGAATGGGTACCTTGTCCCTGTGTTCTTCTCAGCTTGAATGTTGTGTATTTTTTTTTTTTTTCTTGAAAAGTGAGTGCTTGAAAGTTCTGGCAATCAGATTCTCCTCCTTCCTGCAGTTATGGTTTTAGTTTGTTTTGCTTTGTTTTTGTAGGTTTTAGTAGCTCATTTATGCAAAGACCACTGTTTATTATGTATAGCCATTGAAGTCTCTGTGTTCAGCTTGTCCAGATGTTTTAACAGAGATTCCCTTGAATGTCAGAAGCTCTTCCAGGCTTTACAGATTGAATCCATGCTTAGAAATCAATTCAGCAGTTAGCTAGGCTTGTTTTAGTTCTACTGATCATCCCGGTGTGAAATTTTAAGGACTTTTCTGGTCTTTCTTATGCACATATCTTATTAGGATATCAATATGGCATTCTAAATACCCATGTATTTATGTCTGCTTTTGAATGTCTTAATTTCCCAGTGTCTCATTTTGGCTGTCCTGTGGGCCTCAGATGGTATATTATTTGTTTCTACTTTTGCCCCAGGCATCTGAGTTTCTATAGTAACCTTGCTTTTACAAGTAATGCCTAAGTTCTGAGTTGGGTGAAACAGAGACAAACATGCTACATCAGTCTTTTATATATTCTTCAGAGAAGCTAGAACACATGTGAAAAATAATGTACAGAAAGTTCAGCTCTGATCCTTAGAGCTTCAGGTAGGGAAATGAGAACCAGTGTCCTACTTAAAGACCAAAACCATTACCTTTCTGGGGAGGAAATGGAACAAGCACAGGTAGAAATGTCGCAATCTTTGCCACTATTTTAAAGACTGCTTTTTCTTGCTTGGGCATTGGATTAGTTATTGTAAGCCTTTAACTATTCCCCCAGAGCTCTGACAATGCTGGATTTTATAGTCTCTATTTGTTGTTTTATTTGCTTTTTTCTTCAGTGTTTTTGTAGAGGAATGAGATCTTGGAGCTTCCTAGTTCACCATTGTTCTGAAACCACTTGGAAAACATCTCTACTTTTAAACACAGCACTTTTGAAAGTGGTTTTTCTTATGGCATCTAGATTAACTTCCGATTTCTGAAATTTCAAATTTTCAGATTTTTAAAAGTATCTTCCACAATCTTAAGAAAAATGTAATGTGCTGGAGTCACAGTTCTTCACTGGGGTTTGCTACACTCCTTATTCTAAAGCAAACATGAACCACTGCCGCTGATTGGCACTATTGCTGTTATCAACCATGTTAGTATTCAACTTGATACTAATTACTTATAATTATAGCACCACCTATAATAAGCCTGAAAACTGCTTTTAGACACACTATTAAATTTTAAAATCAGCAAATTCAGGACTGTTCCTTCCATTGTCATTTGACTCTCTATAGTTATTGTTCTCTAAGTGAATGGCTTTATTCCATCCCTGCTAAACTCTGTCTGTAGAGAAGCAAATTTTTTCCAACTTTTTGGGAATGAGTTACAAAAATGAATATTTCCACAGTTCACCCTCCTTAAAATGTCTTCGAAAGATCTTTGGCAGAATTTTATGTATGTAGCCTTAAAAAAAAAAAGAAAAGAAACTAGGAGGTTTGATCAAAAAATTCTCTTATTTTGCATTTAATAAAGTAGGCTTCTTTCAAGTCATTGTTCAAAGACAAAAAGAAATGGTGAGAAAAGTCATAGGTCCTGGAAGCCTCTCCCTTTATCTTCTTAGGAAGCCAAGTTCCATTGAAGAAGAGAAAGCAAAGATCTAAAGCTATCTGTGTTCACAGGGGCCCCCAACCAGGCCAGGTGAGACCAAAAGCAAAGTGATGGATGAATTTCTGGAGATTCACTGTGAGGTCAAAGAATACAAAGCTTTTGGTTTAAAGAATACCAGCTCTACTTCTGCACGTTGCAGGATTATGTAGAAACTGATTACAATACAGAATTTTCTGATACTTCTTCCTATTTTCAACAACGCCATAAGGTCCAGTCTTCGGGAAGAAGAGAAGGAATACACAGAATTGCTCTAAATTGCTCTCCCCTCTTTGAGGCCCCAAGGGTGCTGGTTAATAAATGTCTCCTTGCTTCTGTACTAGCTGCATTTGCTCAAGACACTTCCAAAGAGTTCACCCACCTCATGTTAGTCAGCAGCTCCCTGTGAGAGAAAGCTTACACTGCATCACTAAAGGATTGTTCAGTTTTATGAAACACACCTCATCTCCATAGGATATTACATTATCTCTCATTGATTCACTAAAGCAGCCAATGTACATTTTTGGCTTTTCATGGTACCCTAGGATAACCATCCACTTTTGGTATTTTGAAAATTGGCATTCCAGTTCCACTCCACCTTTATAAAGTGAAAAGTACATTAATAGGTAATTTCTGTAGGTAACCCAGAAGAATTGTTTTACCATCTGTGGGGTTTGTATGGAACTACTGACTGGAGAGAATGGAGAGAACTAGGAGGGGATGCTTTGTAGAGCAGAGTACGTGCTATAGTGCTGTGTGCAAAAAGCCATTGCTCCAGCCAGGCTCCTGGGACATCACTAGAGAAGTTTGCCTGTTAACCTACAGTTGCATGTCTCAGCATGCCTCCTAAACCATGATTTTCTTTATAGGAAGGCTGTGTCTGAACATATTGTGAAATGACTCCAAAATAAAATTGATGTCTGTGGGTGAAGACTGATCTTAAATTTCATTTTCCCTGGCCTTTAAGTAATCACTACAATTTGTATGGTCATTTTATTGTTGAGAGAGAAAATGAAACTCTAAAGTCTTTAGGAAAACACACAAGGTTTAAGACTCCTATTGAACCAAACTAAAAAGATTTCTGTTCTTCACACTCTAGTATTTTTTTTCCAAATTCATGCATGGTAGAAACTTATTAACTACTCCTCTGTGCTAGAAGATTTTCTAAATTATCTTACTTAATATTTGGAATTAGAATGTGAAGTTCATTTTGTTAACCCTTTTATAACACTGAATTCAGTTACTAGCACATATCAGGACCTCAATAAATAGTTGATGAATGATAAAAAGCTAAATGGATAAATGGATGAATATATAAACAGGCTCAGATAGAGTTGAGTGATTTGTTCATGATCATAGAACTAATTATTTGAAGTGACAGGTTTTTGGGCTAAAAATGGTGATGGAAAGATGTATATTGTAGGTCTGATCTAAGTATATTTTCCATTAGAATTTTTTTAGTTATTTTGTTACATACAGCTAATTTCCAACAATTGCCCAAAGATACTTCTGAAAATTTGAAAAATGCATATCATTAAAACTATGCATGGATTTCAAAAGTTTTTGTATCAAAATAAACTTATCTTTTAATTCCAGTTTTCCCACAAACTTTTTGAAGTATCCTAATATGTAGTTAGTACTAACATCCCCTGCTCTATTTATCTGTGAAATTAAATTCCAAGAAGGAATTCTGCCCTACTTAACAAAATTCAATAGCAAGTGAGTAGAATAGCAGTACTACAACCATTTCCTAGAAGCTTGGGTATATGATCATCTACTGCTTATCTTGTTAGAAAGTCTAAGAAGCATCTTACTTGTAAAATATACCCCCAAGGAAGTGTAGCAAATATTCTATCAATAGGACAATTAATACCTCAATTGGATCAAGGAACAGAATCTTTGGGAGTGAGTGCTTAAATAGCAATAAGATATCTATCTCTCCTATTGGAGTACCTGGATTTAGTACTTTGTTCTGGTTCCTGACTCCAAATTTTTGCTAATTTGGACCCCAGGAGGTGCTGTAATGGCCCAGTAATTGGGTTCCTGCTATTCAGATGGGAGACTGGGGTTGAATTGCAGAACTGAGTTCTGCCTCCTGGCTCTGGAGTGCCTCAGTGGATGGGAGTTTCTCTCTCTTTTTCTCTCTCTTCTTCTCAGATAAATAAATACATTCTTAAAAAGAAACAACATCTTCTATTACGTGGGGGATCACAGAACTACAGAGGTTATAGTCATGGGGTTGCTCCTGAAGTGTGAAGCTACTAGCTGAAGCTTTTTGTCCTTCATTATTACAGGATGAAAATGCCTTTGTAGACCTTTAAGTCAACCTTTCCTAAACTATCTAGAATGTGGCAAATGTATGACCCAGTTGTTTCTGTAACAGCTGCCTTTCTTTTTTCAGATATGAGCTGAAGCCATGCCATTCCTGGAAAAAGACCAAAGTAAAGATGCTGAGCTTCTAGCTAGGAGCCTATAGAGAGTGATTTGTCCTTTGGAACTTCTGCTGAAAAGTTTCTGTTCCTTGGAATTTAAATGTCTGCCAACTATCATCTACTTTGTTTCCTATGTCACACGAGTAGAAGGAACCACCAGAGACTCCAGATTCTGCCTCTTCCTTATCCATTGTTCACCTGTGCAGAACCATGCCTACCAAGGAAAACTTGATGGGAAACTATCTCTTTCCTACTTCACTCAAGATATGATGCTGCTGGATTTTACTCTCTGGGCAAGGAATATAGTCTTTATTTTTTTTAAAGATTTATTTATTTATTTGAAAGTCAGACTTACAGAGAGAGAGAGAGAGAGAGAGAGAGAGAGAGAGAGAGGTCTTCCATCCTATGGTTCACTCCCCAGTTGGCCACAGCTGGAGCTGTGCCAATCCGAAGCCAGGAGCCAGGAGCTTCTTCCTGGTCTCCCACGTGGGTGCAGGGGCCCAAGGACTTGGACCATCTCCTACTGCTTTCCCAGGCCACAGCAGAGAGAGCAGCCGGGACTAGGACTGGTGCCCATATGGGATGCTGGTGCTTCAGGCCAGGGTGTTAACCCACTGCGCCACAGCGCCAGCCCCAGAATATAGTCTTTAATGACAGACAGCTCAAAGATATGTGTCACTCTGGAAAAAAAAAAAAAGAAGACCTAAATGAAAGATCTCTGTGAGTGAGATCCCAGTGGAAAGAACGGGGCCATCAAAGAAGGAGGTACCGTTCTCTGAAGGGAGGAGAGAACTTCCACTTTGACTATGACCCTGTCGGAATAAGATCGAAGTCAGCGAACTCAAAAGGCTTCCATAGCCTTGGCAACTCATGACTAGAGCCTAGGGAGATTACTGACGCCATGAACAGGAGTGTCAAATTGTTAATTCAACAACAGGAGTCACTGTGTATTTACTTCTCATGTGGTATCTGTCCTTAATGTGTTGTCCAATATGAAGTGATGCTATAACTAGTACTGAAACAGTATTTTACACTTTGTGTTTCTGTGTGGGTGCAAACTGATGAAATCTTTACTTAATATATACTGAATCGATCTTCTGTATATAAAGATAATTGAAAATGAATCTTGATGAGAATGGAATGGGAGAGGGAGCAGGAGATGGGGGTGTGCAAGTGGGAGGGAAATTATGGGGGGGGAAGCCATTGTAACCCATAAACTGTACTTTGGAAATTTATATCTACTAAATAAAAATAAAAAATAAAAAAAAAGATATGTGTCATTTCTTTTCTCAACTCTAGTTCTCTAACCTTCAACTGGTAGAGAAGGGAATCCTGCCACCACCTTCTGAGACCCATCGTGTTCTGTGTCTTAAGCATACATTTAATTCTCTAACTTTTAAATGGCTACCATTGGCCAGGCACTGTATGATATCTAGGTCTGGGACATTGTGCTAATGAAGACTTTCACAGTCTCTACCCTTAGGAGCTCTATTTACATTCTACAAGGGTGCTTGACAAAAGTCAAGAAATTCAAGAGCATTAGGTGTTGTCAAAGAAGAGAGACAGGTTGTTAAGAATATAATCATACCCTAGTCCTTTAAGATCTGTAATTCACTGAGAATCAGAATTTGGGTGGGCCTTAAATCTTCCTTAATTCACAGAGAAGTAATTTCTTACTTCTCTGTCCAGTGCCAAAGGAAGATATGCAAATAACTCCAGGTTTTATGGTTGCATTTTTAATTCCAGATGACCCATACAATGTGTCATAAAAACTAATTACACAATTGGACTAGGTCTCATAACTGTCTAGAACCTAATTTGCAGAACTTGTCCATAAGCAAAGTCGATTTGTAAATGCAAACATAAGACAAAACGTATTGTGACTTGATGGTACCAGATAGATATTACGTTAAACTTTCACAGATTAATGACAGAATAATAATAATGTGAAGACAGGAAAAAAGGCCACCTTGCATTTGCTTTATTACCTATAAGTCTCTCATTTTATTTTACAAATTTAATATCTAATATATAGACACAATATCTATTTAACCAAAATGTCAATTTCTGTCTACTTTGTCCTAAAAAGTATATTGGTATGAAACACCTACAGAAAAAAAAAAGAACTGGAGTTTGGGACTTGAGCAAATTCTAGCTTTATCATTCAGTAGCTATGTATCTTTGAGCCTTTGAATGGGAAATAAAATTAATCTGCAAATCACAGGATGGTGCAGGCCCCAAAGGCTTTTGGATGGAAAGCCTCCTTCTAGCTATCAGATTATGCTAGGAGTCTACTGACCCCACAGCTCCTGTTCTTGTCTACCAGATCATCACACAGTGTATCCTCATGAGCCACAGTTTCCAAGAAAGATTAATTTTTGTTTTTCCCAAGAAGAAACTTCAGGATATAGTTGAAGATTTCTGAGCACATGAAAGTTGGTATCTACCAAGCTGTCTATCTTTATGAGGTAGAGCAGGAAACATAATTCACAGGAGGCTGTGACTGCCAGGCCACCCATGAATTACCCAACTTTTTATGCAGATAAATGCTGTGACAGATCAGTTATTAAATGTATAAAGTACACTGTGCCATATAAATCTTTGTTTCCCATTGCTCTCTCCTGGGCTAAGCCAACTCAGGAGATGAGTTTGGAAAATTAAATGCTGGGAAAGGCTAAGTGAAGAAAGTCAGCACATGACATTATTAATGGGTGATTTGTGGACTAGAGTGTGGAGTAAAGCAGAGAAGACAGTGTGTGGAGATCAGAGGATGTACACCTGAAATAGATCCCTGTCAGGAAGGCCAGAAGAGCTTGGAAACCAGAGGAAAACTGTACTGTCCAAAGCATTTTCTAGTCTGGGGAAGTCATCGATTAAAGTTAATGACTAGGAGGCTCAAGGTGGTAATTTTTCAACAGCTTTTTTGAATTGCTCTTTACAATAATTTATTGGTTCAGATAACTTCAATGCTCCAGATGGGGTCTAGATGTTCAGACTATCTTATCAAGCCTCTCTCTCCATCTTTTGCCTCTGAGTTGGTCTGCAAGGTTCCAAACATGACTACTAAGAGTTCCACAATTACTTTCTTCAAATTAAAAAATGCCAATGGAGAGTTCTTTCTTCTTGATCTCTCTGGAGATTATTCTAACCAGGTGTGGTCACACTTCATCTAATCTCTTTGGTCAGGCCCAGGTCTATTACTCCTTCCTGGAGCTATAAGTGAGTTCAATTCCAGCTGAAGCACATAGACTGAACAAAAGTAGAGGCTGAGGGAAGAAGTGGACTCCTTCAATATGAGCAATAGTGAGAAGACAAAAACAGAGGTGTCCATCTCAGATATACCATTGCCTTTAGCCATACAGAAAAGGGAATCAAATTAAGGCAATTATAGTTGTCTATGATATATGCTCCTGTTTCACTTGAGAGGCAAAATGGAATTTGTAAGATAGCATTTTCTTTTTCTCACCCCCTCCCTTCTTCTGTTCCCTTCTTTCATTCCTTTCTTCCTTCTCTTACATCTGCCCTTCCTCAGACATTGGCTGAACATGTAATATTTTCCAGGAATAGTGTTGAATGATGGAGATATAAATGAATGAGGAATCTACCTCTTTCTCCAAAGAGCTCCAAAAGTTTCCTCAGGTCGATTTCAACTCAGAGAAGGTACTACTATTTTTGTCTTGGAGTCCTTTGGTCTAAACAAGAGATTCATACAGTGCCTAGGGAAATTGTGCAAATGACTAGAAAGGAATTACTGTAATAGACATGTTCTGGGCCTCATAGGACTTTTCTAAATTTTTTTCTTCAGTAGGCTCCACAACCATAGAACTCCACCCAGCTCAACTCTGACATCTTATGTTGTAGAGCAAGTTTTGAATTGTAGGGTTCCTTCCATATACAAGCTAAGACTCTCAGTAGTCATAATTGCCTATTGGTTGCTATGACTCAAATATTCCTGAATATACCCTGTGTACAAAAGTACAAGGCAAGCCTTCTTAGAGTTACTTAGGCAATTGAAGTCCCCAGTGGCATTCATCATAGAGAATCAAAGAAAAATGATAAATGCATTCATTAGGTAAATAATAATGTAGTCCCACGGTAACTGAGGCATTCCTGTGAGCTGCAGGCCGGAGGCTTTCATGGAGAAGACACAATTTCCTGACTCACTTTTAATCTCATTTTACAATGAACACAATTTATGCTTTTACTCTTATTGGATAATTGTGCCACTTGCTTTTTTTTTTTACTTTATTTTAGTTTGTGCTATGTATTATTAAAATAACATCTGATGCTATCATCAGAGAAGGAATATGGTCTGATAGTGTTAAAAGATGGATTAAAACAGGCTAAGTCCTTTTGAATTGCAGCGACACCAATTTCTATAAGACAAGCTGGCAAGACAGTTGATCTTGACATCTATAAGATCATTGTCTTTTCCTTTAAAAATGAGGAGTAGTCAAGCCAGTTAGCCAGCTGTTAATGGAATTTTCTGCAAGCATGGTGGTGTTCTATACTTGTGCTGTCCATTATGGTAGCCACTTGCCATATGTGGCTTGTAACTTGCTAGGATGAATAAGGAATTTAATTTTTAATTTTACTTGATTTAAATTATTATAAATTTTAGTGTTAAAAGCAACACATGTCTAGTGGTTACTATATTGTTCTGCACAGAAAGCAATACACAATTGCAGCAAACTCTCAAATCTGGAGTTTTAGAGGTAGGCTATATGTAAAGATGGTTAACTCTGAGTTTCTCCATATGAAAGTCCTTTTAAGCATCAAAATCTTTCTTGTGTTCTCAAGCACTGAAGTTTCCATTCAGCTTTCTGATTCAGCTGAAAGATGAGTAAAGGCACAGGTAAACAGAAAAGCTCCCAGGGGGAATGAACGACATCTCAACAGGGCTCTTGTCAGTTGAGCATTCCAGCAGACTCCCAGAATATATTACCCTGGTGAACTATTCTCCTACTATTGGAGCTAGAGACACACTAAAGTGTCTCTGGGGGGATACAACTTCCTTCCCTGGCTTTCCAGACACACGCTACTGTGTTCAGCTCACAAGGCTTATTCACACATACTGGAAATGGTACCATGTTGGTACCAAACAAGGTGTCATGAAGATTTAAGAATTACTGGTTAATTGAACCAATAAAGATAGCCCATCCATGTATGGCAAGATCTCCAAATCCAGTGTTATAGAGACCGAAAGAAGTTGCCATGTTGCCTGGGATCAAATCTGCAGGTGAGCACTTAGTCTAGTTTTCCAGCTGGCAATTAACAATTTGGATTGCTCAGCATTCTGTTCTGAGGGAATGAGGCTTTTCCCCACGTCATCAGTCCTAGAGACGCTGATTTTAGATGAGCGAGAGGAGCTGAAGGAAGTGAATGATATGTTTAACCCTGTTCAGATTTTCCCTGGATGTCAGCCCACTGTTCTGTGCCTCAATGCCTGGTCCATGAGCTCACTTAGCTTAAGGTGTGGCAAGTCATGTTGAAGAAACCACCTCCACAAAGACTTGCTTAAGTCTACAAATTGCCAATTGATCTTTATATCTTTGCCCCTAAAAGACTTAGACAAATGAGAAAGCAAAAGAGCTAAAAGAGGCCATTTGGGGGGTGAACCAATGGAATGAAGACATTTCTCTCTGTCTCTCTCTCTCTCTCTCACTGTCTAACTCTACCTGTCAAATAAGTTAAAAAAAAAAAAGAGCTAAAAGAATGGAGACTTCAGAACAACTATTCTGCATGACTATTCATGGTCCCAGAATGTGGCCAACTTGCTCCCTTTGGAGGTCTGAGTAGTGCAGAGGATCAGGAGAAGTAACAGGGTTAATTGAAGTATTCTTTTTATTTGACGCCATAGACACTAAGGGCAAAGGAACTTATAACGTGGTATTGAGGTGGAATAAATTGTCTTAAGCCAATCTCTATACTTGAATGATGAGTTTGGCCCAAAGGGCCATCCTATATATTGAAATGCTACCTAGATGTATATGCAAGTGGGTTGTAACCTAAGAGAATACTCTTTTAGGTAAGCAACTGAACCTCAATTGCAGATGCTGGTCTCTCAACCATTCCCTTTTGAAGGCTGTGAAATTATGCTCAAATATTGCAAACATAAAACTACACCAATCGGATCATCTTTGCATGTCATTTCCTGTCTTTTTTTGTCACAAAAGTAGCTTATAACATTGTAAAGCGTCTGGAGAGTGGACTCTGAATTATTTTTGGTTTGGAATGCTGCCTAGTTTTAGAACCTTTCTCTGGCTTAAGTAAACTTTTTTTTTTTGGGCAGGCAGAGTTAGACAGTGAGAGAGAGAGAGAGAGTGAGACACACACACAGAGAAAGGTCTTCCTTCCATTGGTTCACCCCCTAAATGGCTGCTACGGCCAGCGCGCTGCGCCGATCCGAAGCCAGGAGCCAGGTGCTTCCTCCTGGTCTCCCATGTGGGTGCAGGGCCCAAGCACTTGGGCCATCCTTCACTGCCTTCCTGGGCCACAGCAGAGAGCTGGACGGGAAGAGGAGCAACTGGGACAGAACGGGTGCCCCAACCGGGACTAGAACCCGGAGTGCTGGCACTGCAGGCAGAGGATTAGCCAAGTGAGCTGCAGTGCTGGCCTTAAGTAAACTTTCTTAAATTGGCTTCAATTTTTTTCAATGGTGGTATCAAATTGAATAAGTGCTGACCCTAGCTCAGCCTTGCTCCTCCTAGATTTACATCTGAGGGATTTTTCCAGGATAGCTCCCAAAGTGGAAACTGTCTATATCTGGGCAATGCTATCCTAAAACACATTTTACTGTTCTTTCTCCCACACCTGGTGGCACCCAAGTAGTTATCATTCGTTCATTCTGCAGTCATTCACAGAGCACCTTCTACCTGTCAGAAACTCTTCCAGAATTATTTTGACAGTGACTCAGGCCAACCACTTTGAAGCTTATATTTTGATGAGGAAGGTAGGGCTGCAGGTGAGACAGACACAGAAAACAAATATGTTGGGCAGCTGAAAGAGCAAGAGAGAAATGCAGCATGTCACAGATGATAAAGAATTATAGATTGCTAATTTTTATTAGGTAGTCACTGCAAGATTCTCTGTAATAGGAAAATATTCGGGTTGACATCAGATGAAAGTAAAGGAGGGAGCCATTTTATTAAATGAAGGGAAAGTTTTCCAGACAGAGGAATAGTTAATGCAGAAGCTCAGAGGCATGAAACTTCTTGGTGAGTTTGAAGAACGAAAATGAAATGCTATTGGAGACTGATGAGTAAGGGGAGAGAAGATGATGAAATCAGAGGAGTGTGTGCCTTGATTGCCTGCCTATGCTAGCATTTGTTCTCTTTGAGTGTGTGTGTCTGTTCTTACGGGAAAACATGTAGGGCCTTGTAGACGACTGCAAGGAATTTTGACTCATATGGGAAACCTCTGGAAGATTTGAAACACAGGACTGTCAAGACCTCACTTAAGTTTCACTCTGGCTTCTGCATAGAGCAGGGTCTACATCAGGAAAAGACTGGAAGTGATGACCAGTGGAGTTGACAGAGTGTGGATATATTTCAAAGGTAACCTTAACAAGACTTACTGAGGAACTGGCTGTTAAGATGTGAGTAAAACAGAGTTCAGGGATTGGCTCATGAAAGTCATTTTTTACCTCCCCATCTCTCTACATCTTAACCAAATGAATGGCAGAAGTTTTCTGGAATAAGGTATAGGGACAAACACTCCACGTTCAAGATTCCTGTTCCAGCAAGGAACTTTTTTTATCCAGCCAATGGCTCAAATTTTGGAATTAAAAAGAATTTGGTATGCTGTCAACCTCCCTTAAGACATTTATCCATCCTTGGTCTAGATTTCTTCATTTTACAGGACTGCTGAAAGAATTAAATGAGATGAATATAGCACCAACCACAGGATCTGGCATATACTAAGCATTCCATAGAGCCATGCATACAAAAAGTCACTTTTTATTATTGTGTATTACAAATTAAACTACCTGTAAAGCTAAAAACTTGTCATGGGACTCCAAATCCCATTAAGTTGGCAGGTACCAATGCCATCTTAAAGTGATCAGTTAAAGTTCATAACTGTTCATAAAAATAGCATTAAGTGTCAAAGGGATCATGTAAATAAGACCAGTGTCTGCTAATAATAATTGATAGAATTAAAAAGGAAAGAATGATCCAACATTGGAAGTGGGATACATAACAGACTGATAGAGTGACAAATGCCCTAAACAACACTCTGGCCTCAGAATCAGCCCTTAAGTCTCTTGGATCTGGCTAAAAAGCCCAGGAGAGTTTCACAGGCATGGAAAGCCAAGACACTGTGGCAAAAAATGACCTAAATGAAAGATCTCTGTGAGTGAGATCCTAGTGGAAAGAATGGGCCATCAAAGAAGGAGGTACCTTTCTCTGAAGGGAGGAGAGAACTTCCACTTTGATTATAGCCTTTTCTAAATAAGGTCGGAGTTTGTGAACTCAAGAGGCTTCCATAGCCTTGGCAGCTCATGACAAGAGCCTCGAGTGATCACTGACGTCATACATAAGAGTGCCTGTTGTTCAATCAACAACAGGAGTCACTGTGCACTTGCTCCCCACGTAGGATCTCTGTCCTCAATGTGTTGTACTCTGAGAATTAACAGTAAAACTAGTCTTCATACAGTACTTTATACTTTGTGTGTCTGTGTGGGTGCAAACTGTTGAAATCTTTACTTAGTATAGAGTTGATCTTCTATATATAGAGATAATTAAAAATTAATCTTAATGAAGAATGGGATGGGAGAGGGAGTAGGAGATGGGATGGTTTGTGGGTGGAAAGGTGGTTATAGGGGGAAGAACTGCTATAATCCAAAAGTTGTACTTTTCAAATTTATATTGATTAAATAAAAGTTTTCTATAAAAACAAATTAAACCACCTAAAAAATCAGAGCAAAGTACATTGTCTTTATGTTCATATCTGTTTGTGTTCCTAAAAGGCTTAATTTCAGTTTCCTCCCTCTGGCTCTTAGATACTAAGTGGGTGTGGGAGGGTGGGAGTGAAGAATGGTATGTACTGGGATGACAGCTAACTCTTAAATAACACTATTCTTTCCTTTCACGTTGGTGCAGCTGCAGTGGGGGAGCTCACATCAGTGTCCATCATAAAGCAGCTTTATTTAAAATAATAATAATAGGGGTCAGCGCTGTGGCGCAGCAGGTTAAAGCCCTGGCCTGAAGCACAGCATCCCATATGGGCGCCAGTTGCTCATCTTCCAGCTGCTCCTCTTCCAATCCAGCTCTCTGCTGTGGCCTGGGAAAGCAGTGAAAGATGGCCCAAGTCCTTGAGCCCCTTCACCCATGCAGGAGACCAGGAAGAAGCTCCTGGCTCCTGGCTTCAGATTGGTGCAGCTCTGGCCATTGCAGCCAACTGGGAAGTGAACCAGAGGATGGAAGACCTCTCTCTCTGTCTCTACCTCTCTCTGTAACTCTGTCTTTCAAATAAATAAAATAAATCTTTTAAAAACTAGTAATAATAATAATAATAATAATAATAATAATAAAGGATTCAGGTTAGTTCCAGCTATTGGCCCTGTAGGCAGCACTTATATGGGGAAAGGAGATGCTTTCCAATACTGGTATTGATTTCCATGTGTAACTCCCTCCTCACAGAATCCTCTCCTCATTGCAGCCAGCACAAAAGTAATCATTGTCTTTATGATCACTGCTTCAAGTCAGACCCCAAGCTACTTTAAAAGAAAAAGAAAGCCAGAAAGGGGAGCCCTGCAGCACACTGAGGAAGCTCCCTGGGGTAGTGCCAAACCCAAAAAGTTAAATGCCTTGAAGACAGGTAATTCAGTAATGAGAAAAGCTCTGCAAAATCCACTGAGAATGTGTTAATATTATTCTAAAGGGAACCTGGCATGCAATATGCAGTAGTGGAAGCACGAGTCACCTCGAACTCTCTGTCTCTCCATCTGCCTCTCTCTCCAACCCCGTCTGTCTTTCTCTTTCACACATATACACACACGCACGCACAGCTCAAATGGCCTTATTTTTCTCCCTACCCTAACCTTGTCTCACACCTCAAGGGGACTCCTGTTCATGAATATGGACACTCCAGCACCTAATGTCCAAGTTCATGGTAAAAACCCTTCATGTTTACAACTAGCACCCACCAGCAAGACAATTCTTGAGCCTGGTGATATGTGTTTACCCTCACAGTGAGATATACCCTGTGGGGACAAACAGGCTCCAGAAATAGGCTCATGCCTATAGGGCTTGGAAATCTTTGGTCCTGGTTACTCAGAGAATGATCTAAAACTATGCCACACAATACAGTAGTCACTTGTCACAGGTGGCTCCTGAACCCTTGAAATGTGGCTACTCCAAATTAAGATGAGTTGTATAAAATAAAATGAGTTGTATAAAATAAATGAGTTGTATAAAATATGCACTAAAATTGAAGAAAACACCAAGAAAAACAATGTGAAGTATCTCAGCAATTGGTATACTGATTACATTTTAAATATCATATGTTGGATATAGCATTAAACATAATTGAATCTGTTTTTTACATTTCTTTTTTTAAAAAACTTTTTTTTTTGACAGGCAGAGTGGACAGTGAGAGACAGAGAGAAAGGTCTTCCTTTTGCCGTTGGTTCACCCTCCAATGGCCGCTGAGTTAGCGCGCTGCGGCTGGCGCACTGCGCTGATCCGATGGCAGGAGCCAGGTGCTTCTCCTGGTCTCCCATGCGGTGCAGGGCCCAAGAACTTGGGCCATCCTCCACTGCACTCCCAGGCCACAGCAGAGAGCTGGCCTGGAAGAGGGGCAACTGGGACAGGATCGGTGCCCCAACCGGGACTAGAACCCGGTGTGCCGGCGCCGCAAGGGGGAGGATTAGCCTAGTGAGCCGCGGCACCGGCTTAAAAAAACTTTTTATTTAATCAATATAAATTTGAAAAGTACAACTTTTGGATTATAGCAGTTCTTCCCCCTATAACCACCCTTCCACCCACAAACCATCCCATCTCCTACTCCCTCTTCCATCCCATTCTTCATTAAGATTCATTTTTAATTATCTTTATATATAGAAGATCAACTCTATACTAAGTAAAGATTTCAACAGTTTGCACCCACACAGACACACAAAGTATAAAGTACTGTATGAAGACTAGTTTTACTGTTAATTCTCAGAGTACAACACATTGAGGACAGAGATCCTACGTGGGGAGCAAGTGCACAGTGACTCCTGTTGTTGATTGAACAACAGGCACTCTTATGTATGACGTCAGTGATCACTCGAGGCTCTTGTCATGAGCTGCCAAGGCTATGGAAGCCTCTTGAGTTCACAAACTCCGACCTTATTTAGAAAAGGCTATAATCAAAGTGGAAGTTCTCTCCTCCCTTCAGACAAAGGTACCTCCTTCTTTGATGGCCCATTCTTTCCACTAGGATCTCACTCACAGAGATCTTTCATTTAGGTCATTTTTTGCCACAGTGTCTTGGCTTTCCATGCCTGTGAAACTCTCCTGGGCTTTTTAGCCAGATCTGAATGCCTTAACATGACTACCAGAAAATTTAAAACTGTACATAAGGCTCACATTATATTTCTATTGGACAGAGGTGGTCGATATCAGTGGTTATCAGTGTGACCCTAGAACCAGCATCATTGACATCACCTGAGGATGTTAGAAACAACAAGCATTCTTGTGGCCCATCAGAAGTTCTGGGCCTAGAGATCAGTGTTTGATACAGCCCTCCAGATGGCTGTGATGAGAAAGATTAGTGGTGCAGCCTACAGGTGAGCATTGTCCCTTGTCCCTTGGACTGGACCCATTATGCCAGGATGCAAACAATTGCAGGGAAAGGATCAGAGCAGGACCCAGTAGACCCAGAATTCCCTCCTCTGCCCCACAGAAAGGGCAGAGTGGGTTCTGTTCTCAGCTCTCCCCCCGGTACTTGCCTGTGGTTGTACACCTGCCTACAAGAAGATGTATTTATTCAAGGGGTTCAGTCGTCTTGCTAAATAAAATCACTTGCTTAGGCCAGCAAATATTGACTCAAGCTGTTACGCTTTTATGTATTTCAGCAACTCCCAATGTTTGAGGGCTCAGAAAGCAAACAAGAACAGGTACAGGAAGTTATTGTGGTGTTGGGGCCCCCCTGTTTGTTTTTGTGCAGCCAATGCCTGTTGCCCATTGTATGAAGTTGGTTGCTAATGACCTTGTAAAGGCACACTGTGCAGTTGAGCAGTTGATAAGGCCAAAGGTTTTAACAGAATACAAATGCATTTTACATTTCCACTTGAAGAGTTTATTTTAATTGTGTTTTGAAATATACTGTACCCTAAAGGCCTCTCTTTATCCAGCAATGTACATCCTCAAAATAAAACCTTGCAAAGAATGGAATGCATAATGGGGTGCCTTGTAATGGGCAGTTCTGAATTCACTTTGAAGGAGGACTGCTGGTATCCTTCTGCATAAATTTAAATAGGTCCCTTGGGCTGGCAGGAAGGAGAACATGGGGGGCTACCTCAGGAAGGGTTGCCAGGAGTTGGGTACTCATCATCCACAGCTTTAAAGAACTGATTGGAAAGTGTTGGAAATTCCATATAGGCTTTTGTGTTTTCTTTAATTAGCTTCCTGGTGCAATTCTAATAGTAGGAACATGATTTTTTTTTTTTCTAATTTCTGATTCTAGTGATTGTTTTGGGGCTATACACAGAGGGATGAGAAAAATGCTTCAACAAGCACAGGATTCAAAAAATGGATGGGAGAGGCACAGTTAAAGGGTCTTTCAGCAGCCTAGGAATTTGAGGAAAGGGAAGGTGGGCAGGGCAGGGAAAACTGAGATTCTTAAAATCACACTTTCCCCTCTTCCTTTCCAAGTCTAGCTCCTTCATTTGCTTTTTCATATCCTTTTCCTTCCCCATTCTCTCTCTTTCATTCTCAGTCATTTCTTTTCCTCTCCCTGTTCTCCTCTTCCTCCAGCTCTCCTCTTCCTCCTGGAATTCTGTGGAGACAGAAAACCACCTGGAGGGAAGAGGAAGGGATTAGTCTCTGGAACCTATCATGTCCATATATCCACCCCTATCTCAGACTCACGTGTGAGGGTTCTTCAGTATGTTTACAGAAAAAATAGAAATGAAAGCTAAGTTTATCCAAGTGTAAAAAAAAATTCTTGCATATTTTTGTAATATCCATTTTTGATTAACTTTTAGATGAACCTTCATATGCACAGATTTCAAAAAGGTTTGCACTAAAATAAACTTGTCTTTGAATTCCATTTCCTTGATTTTTTTGAAGTTTTCCAGAACTTTCAAATACATCCTTACATGTTACATAAAAGGTTGCAGAGGTACACATGCACATACACATTTGAAATATGTAAGAAGATTCTTTAGTGGTAAATCTACAGCAAAATAGAAATGAACACTTTTGCCAAAGTGACACTGACTCTGAAAACATTTGAAGATTTTGTCCTTTAGAGACCTTCCATTTAAAATGATCATGGTGGATTGACTAAATCAGGTAACATAAGACACTGCATAAGATCGCCATAAATATTAACATGATTGCTGTGTCTGGAATGAGGGTTCATTAATAGAAGGCATTCTGAGGCTGGAAGAATCATTTTATTTTCCTCCTATCATTTAGATTTTTTCAATATGGTCACATCAGCAACATCACAATGAACGTGGTACTTATTTTCAGCTAATTTATTCTTTTAATGAAGATAATGTACATAGTTAACCTTAGGAAATTATTATTGAGAAGTCTTAGAAGAGATTTCTTTCTCTCTCTTTTTTTGTGAGCTTTTCTTCCTTGATATTCCAAATCAAACCTAGTGATTAAATAAAGTCACTTCAGTTCACTTTACTGGTTAATCTCTTATGTAGGGATGACCTAAGATTTCATTACTGAGAGACTGTTCTAGTACCAAAACTCCAGATAAAGATTTTGTTCCGAGCCACTGTCTTATTGATTTGCTCCTGACTTCAGACATGTCTGTGTTTTCTCAGTGCATGGTTTTAGAGGGTCCTGAGGTCCCAAGGGCCAAGGAGATGAAACTCCGGGATATGGAGTTAAGCACTCTGGGTTCATTCAAGTCCCATCTGACATGGAATAACACTCCTCCCAGGGAGTTGAGCCTTTTAATAATTCTTTAGCACCAGAAATTTATATTTGAGGGGATTTGAAATATACCAAGTATGATGATAAGACTCTTAAGTTAAATAGATTTTGATGCATAATATTGCCCTTAAAAAGTATGAAAAACAGACAAGGAATAATTTTGGTAGCACTGACTCAGACACACATACAGTCAAGCATCATATCCACATGATGTTTAGCTGTTAGACCCACATTCCTCAAAGTGTCATTCTCAAGCTTATTGGGTATGCAGATTTTCATGCCCTATCCTGAGTTACTGAGTCAGCATCTTCAGTGTGGGGTCCACAAATTGTGGGTAAAACTCAAATATGCGGCTCCAGGTGGGACTTGTTATGAAAACTAATATTTTGTGGTTGTTTTCCTTTTGTCTTTGTTCCTGGACTTAGGTATTTTTTTCCAAAGTGCAAAGGAGTTACTTTTGTTTGATTATAAAATCATATGTTCATTGTTTAAAAAGTTCTGATAGGAGCTGCTGTTTGGCACAGCAGTTAAGACACCACTTGGGGCATGAGTATCCCATATCAGAGTGCCTGGGTTCAAGTTCCAACTTCACTTTTGATTACAGCTCTCTAATAATACAGACACTGGGAGGCAGCAGGTGATTTCTCAAGTATTTGGGTACCTGCCATTCGCAAGGCAGATCCAGATAGAGTTGAGGCTCCTGACTTCAGTTTGACCCCTTGTATTCACTGTTGTAGGCATTTGAAGAGTAAAACCAGAAGATGGAGGATTCTCTCTCTTTAAATAAGTAAAAATAAAAAAATCAGAAGCTCTGATATAGAAAAATTAAAATAATAAGTTAGAAATCACCAGTAATCCTACTTCTAAAGCCAAGCAGTGATTAGTTCTATCATTTTTATCTATTGTATATTAAAGTGAAAACAGGGGCCTGTGTTGTGGTAGTAGGTTAAGCCACCACTTGCAACACAAGCAGCTCCTCTCAGGGTGCTGGTTAGAGTCCTGAGTGGTCTGCTTCCAATCCAGGCCCCTGCTAATGTTCCTAGGAAAGCAGTGGCCCAAGTGTTTATGCCCCTATTACCCATGTGAGAGACCCCAGTGGAGTTCCAGGCTCCTGGTTTTGGTCTTCACCAGTCTTAGTGCTGCCGCTATTTGGGGAGCAAAACAATGGATGGAAGATTTTTCTCTCTTTCTCTATTTGTTACTCTTTCAAATAAATGAATCTTTTTTAATAAACAAAATAAACAAAGATCATTCTGTGAGTACCATTGCTGCCACCTTAGAACCATGGATATGAATTAGGAAACCTGGAGATTGTGTGTATCCATTCTTTATCTGTGTCATAGAAAACTGAGTAATAATCTCTATGATAGAAATCTAGTTAATGCATACGTGAAATACATAGATGTTCCTATCAGTCTTTCCATCATCTTATGAATGAAGTATCAAATTACCTACTGAAGGGGTTGAAGCCTTAGGATAGAACTCTATATAGTTTCAAATCTTAAAGAAGCCTAAATAGTGTGTGAACCCAGGTAGAGGAAAATAATGTATGAGATCTGCTAATATAATTTCTCCATTTTGGTGAAGTAGGCTACACAATAACTATCACCCGTTTGTCAGTGACCACACAAATAGAAAGACAACTGCCGGCGCCGCGGCTCACTAGGCTAATCCTCCGCCTTGCGGCGCCAGCACACCGGGTTCTAGTCCCGGTCGGGGCACCGATCCTGTCCCGGTTGCCCCTCTTCCAGGCCAGCTCTCTGCTGTGGCTAGGGAGTGCAGTGGAGGATGGCCCAAGTCCTTGGGTCCTGCACCGCATGGGAGACCAGGATAAGCACCTGGCTCCTGCCATCGGAACAGCGCGGTGCGCCGGCCGCAGCGCGCTACCGTGGCGGCCATTGGAGGGTGAACCAACGGCAAAAGGAAGACCTTTCTCTCTGTCTCTCTCTCACTGTCCACTCTACCTGTCAAAAAAAAAAAAAAAATAGAAAGACAACTTATTTATCCATCCATTCAACGCTTTCACAGCTATTCCTCGAACATCTAAATTGGACTTGGTATAACTAGTCTTGGTATTACTATTCAATAAGAAGTCAAATATACACATTAAGATAGATCATTTAGCAACACTCGCACCTTCCTGAAAAACCATTTTATCTCAAGGTGTTCTGTCTGAGGCACTGATTTTATGACTGAGGAACAATGCTGCCTCTTTCCCTTTGAATGGCATCCAATTCATATCACAGATGAACTTAATGAGAGTACTCCAATTCTGGAGTTGCTCAATATTGAAAGATTATTTTTAAATGAAATATATTGTTATTGTCCAATTAATTGATGAGCTTTCAAATGGAAACCACATGTAAATATTTTAGGGACAGGAAATAGGCATATTACTTTGTAAGCAGGGAAAAACAGAAGGCAGGCAGCAAAGAAAAGGATGGTAGAAAACTTCTATGACGTGCAGACTACAATTTCTTGTTTGTGAGTTTTGGTCTACCATCATTTGCACCATCCCATCTGGATTTTGGTTTTGCCATAGTTTGCACCATCCCATTTACTCTTCAGAATGACATGGGTGGCAGCTGATGCTATTACCCACTGCACGGGCTTATTGTCTGATGAATGAGAAGTTTGCTGGTGGGTCAACACGTGGTAAACCAACAGCATTCAATAAATGCATGGTATTTCTCTGAAGATTGCACATGTTTACCTAGTAAAGCACTTCATGTTCCTCATAGCAAAGGCATCTAATGCCAGGAAGTAACTTTCAGGAAAGCAGTCAGCTTCCTGGAAGCAATGATCTGCTTAAAAACTTAAAAAAGCTTTTAAACAATCAGAGTTACCAGGTCATCAGACTTCATGCCCTCATTTTATTGATGAGTAAATGGAGTTCCAAAAAGGCTCCATGCCTAACCCAAGGATTAGGACATGCAATGCTCAATTACATGTATTTCTAGTTTCTAGTATATATATTTTGTCTATGATGCTTCAGAAAGCACGTCTTACACAGTATCCCTCTTTATAGTAGTTATCTTACACCATGTGACAAGCACCCAATGATGTTGGCTGATGGGAAAATCAGAGTATTAATTAAAAAAAAAAAACAAACCACATACTCCTCCAATACTTGGTAAGTTCAATTAAATTAAGGCTTGAGAATGGAGTAAAGTTTGGGAGTGGAGTGCAGGATGGGATGTGTCAGGGACTATGGAAGCTGGGAAGAGGAAAGCCAAGTTTAACATTTCTGGACAGGCAGCTAGAAGAAGACTTGGAATAGAAATTCTTGCTCATGTGATCTTAAAGCAAAAATTAATGATTATTTTTTACAAGAAAACCATAACTCTTGCCTATCCACCTTCCAATAGAGCTTAAGTTTATGATCTAATGTTTTTTTATCTCAGTTCATAATGTATTATTAGGACAAGGCAAGGAAAATGGTTTATAAATATGATATTCCACTAGGAAACGTCTAGACAGCTGTTTTCGTTCTTTTCCCTCTCTCCTTTCCAAAGTGTCCAGGCCTTGAATGTGAGAAAGAGACTTAAGACCTTCAGATAATAGGCCAAATAAATGTCTTTCACATTCTGGAAGGAAAAAAAAAATGGGTCTCAGGGGTTCAGCAAACTGACTTTTAAGTCGGCCTGAAATAGCCACAATACTTTTTGTGCTCTGGACTGCTTATGGTCTCTAGAGAAATATTTCTCTGGCCTTGAAAACATGCTCTGTGACATTCTGGGAATGCTTAATGTTAATGGTGAATTACTGTATCCAGTGCAAACCTCGTCCAGGGCTCAGAGAGATCTCAGCAGCAAGAAATGTGGACCTGCTCTAATCAGGAATAGATGGGAGCTTTGAAGATAGACTAAATGGTGTTTTCTTGTTGACAAAATAATCTGAAGCTTTTGTTGTGTGTTTCCATAAAAGACTTTCCAGGCATAAATCAATATGGCAGCACCAACTCCACAAGAATAAGAAACGATAAGTATAGTTTTCAGCACCCCGTAACCACTCATTACATTTATTTCCCAGTTTTCTTTGTTATTCCTTTCCTGTTCAAATCCAAGCCAGCTCATTTTTGGCTTCCCAGCTGAAGCAGGAGGCACTGCCAATCAGCAGGAAATATAATACAGATAAGATTCATATAAACTCTTTTGAACTAGTAAAATAGCTGGATGGGAAATGGATGTTAAATTGTTTACATTTGGCACGAGAAGAAAACGTTCCATTTTTAAATTCAAAGCCTCTGCACCTTTGTAAATGAAAACAAATCACATGGGTCATGTAGTGTTCCACTCTGTAAAAGCTATCAGGAGACTGATAATAGCTTTCGTAAATCACTAACTTTATCTGGGACTTGCTCAAAAGAGTCATTCCCCAGATTAAAGTGATGTGGCCCTTGCCCCAGGTCTTTAGAAAAACTGTACATCAACACTTGGCTCCAAAAATACTCCAAGGAACATTCTACATAAGGTGGCAAGTGACTACTCAGAAGTTCAGACAGCTTTGTGGGAGAGGCCTGCGAATTCTTATTTTCCAACTTAGGTCTTTTTTAAAAACCCTTGAAGGTGAGACAGCATGAAGGGTTCAAATGTGTGGTCTAAAGAGTAACATTGTGAAAAAGCTTTCATCTCGACCAACTCTGGGGTAGCCAGCCAGCTTCCAAGTGATAAAAAATCAGTTTGTGAAAATAAAAAGTAATTTTAACAAATGGACTGTTCAGTTCCATGAAACAACCAAGTAGCTTTTTTCACAGAATGATAAGTTTCTGCTTTGTCTGAATTCTTGCACGTTTTAGCCATTTGATCGCATTTCATCTAAGCATAGTATAGACTTCAAATCATGTAAAAACTGCATAGAACGTGTTTAATGGTTAAATGAAATTAATCACGGAGATGAATTAGAGACCACTGACTGGGCAGTAAGCCCTCTGCCCTAGGTAGAATGCAGAGGCTGGGAAGTTTATCTCTTTGGCTCCCCACGTGATTGCTCTGTCATCATGTGATGGTCAAATATAGGGTCAACCACAAGGACTAAGGAAAGGGGGCAGAGGACCACAGTTATATGATGTTACATATTGGCCTGAGCTGCACATTAAGAAACCATCTGGTTCTTATTACTTAGAACAATGATGGCTTCAGAATGAGGCCGAAGAGGAGGAATCTCAGTGCATCTCCCTGCATCTTTATGGAAGCAACCCTTAGAGGTCTTCTGGGAGAGGATTCTTCTATTTATCCACTGATAGAGAAAAGTTTTGAACTACAATCAGGAATGTTAGATAAAAACAAGTTAAGTTAGCTATCTAACTTGCACCTTGATTTATCATTTACATCCAACCTTTCTAATAATGTGTGAATCAAGAGACTATTTTCATTCAAACTTTGGTGTAGGTGTGATTTTCTGAGATTTCAAAATGGTAATGCATGCCCAGGCAGGGGATAGAATGTGAGAGCCCAGTATTAAGTACCTTTCTTTGTAGCCATTTTCCTGCTATGCTGGCTCCCAGTGCTCATTTTTGGAAGATGAGTCATTGGCAAGATGATACCCAGTTCCCCAGTCTCTACTTGGTTTTGTAATCATCCCAGAAAGGAGGTTTGAGACTAGACACTTGTCTCTCCCTGCCACCTATTGAGCTTCTTCTAGCCAGCATCCCACAGATTTCAAACAAGTGCTGAGCACAGAGCAAAGTCAAGGAATCAGGACACGGCTGAGTTTCTGGCCTTCTGAGTGATCCTGAAAAGGCACTTTGAAGTCAATAGGCTCAACATGGAAATCAAAAGGAAGCCTGTGAATGAATGGAAAAGTGAGAATCTTTTTCTTTAATGTGAACTTCACTGGCATTCCCCAGTGAGTTAAGTGCTGTTGGCAGCCCTCGGGTTTGCTGATTCTGCCACAAACTGGTACTTTCTATTGCTGAGATTAAAGAGACCAGTATTACATTAAAATAATGATAATGTGAATGCCCAAATTAAATAGCACCGATGAAATATCATTTTAAATACTCAGGTTACCACATATTCATAATCAGCAGTTTTGTTCAGTACTTAAAGTTTTATACCTGAATTGAACACAATCTCCCATTAGTGCCAATGATTTGTATTCACTGCGTGAACATGAGCAAAAGCAATAAACAAATTGAACTGCTATTGAAACCACAACAAAGAGATCATCGGACGTGTTGGTGAGATGCAGATGCTCTGAGAGTCTGATTTGTTATACTGATGGGAAATGAAACCCTACTTCCATCAAGGCTTGGAGGAAATAAAGAAATAACAGGAAGAATCACAAAAATAAAGAATCAGAGCTTATCAAATAGTTTGGGAAATCTTGGCACTGTGTTGGGTAGATGTGTGAAATAATTCCTACCCAGAATTTCCAGAGGAATCCCTTAGGAGGAACAGAAACAAATAAAAACTTGGGATTTTAATTAAATTATTAACAAACAAGCCTATGTTTGAGAGTTCATTAAAAATAATTCATCTGGGATCCCCAGTGTTGATGCAATGAAGCCCAATTTGTTGCTAGGAAATGTTGAGTCAGGGAGAGCACCAGGGATGCAGAGCCACCCACTTTCATATTCAGTTTTGTTATTTATTGAAACATAGGCTTTTCCTTAGTAATAGACACACAAGGCATTTGGAATAGAGCATTATCATAGAATAGCTGTACTAATGATACTTGGCACTGAATCTAATCAAGGTGAGTGGATAACAGGTGCTTTCCTGATGAGGTGATGGCTTCTACACATCAGGCAAAATGTGCTGATGCATGGTTTATAGACTTTTCCTGGTAATTTTAGGTTATAGCTGACATGAGAGCGATAGCCCTTTATAATTTCAACCTGATTTGGATGCTGCAGGAGGACCCTGTTTCTGAAGTTTTCTCTCAGAGCCTTTTCTACAAAGTTCACCCCTCCATGATAACTGTTGACTCCAGGATAACTGTATCCATTTGAAACGGACTCTTAGGTCAGGATATAGTTACCGGTAGATTATTTGGAAGGTAGTCTCAAATAGCATTGTCAGATTGGGCAACTAAAAATGCAGAAGTTGAGTTACATTTGAATTTCAGGTAAACAAAAAACCCCACATTTTTAAATATAAATCCATGCAATATCTGGGACATACACTAAGAAATGTTGTTTATGGGGCTGGCACTGTGGCATAGTGGATAAAGCTGCTGCCTGCAGTATCACATCCCAAATGCGCACTGGTTCAAGTCCCGGCTGCTCCTCTTCCGATCCAACTCTCTGCTATCGCCTGGGAAAGCAGTGAAAAATAGCCCAAGTCATGGGGCCCCTGCACCCATGTGGGAGACCCAGAAGAAGCTCCTTGCTTCGGATGGGCACAGCCCTAGCCTTTGCAGCCAACTAGGGAGTGAACCAACAGATGGAAGACCTCTCTCTTTCTCTGCCTCTCCTTCTCTCTCTCTGTAACTCTTTCAAGTAAATAAATAAATCTTAAAATGTTTACATGAAATTCAAATTTGGTTGATCATTTTGTATTTTATCTGACAACCCTAATTCCATAAAGCTAGAGAGTAGAATTATAAGACAGGCAAGCGTAGGAGACCAATGCAGGATGCATTAATGAGCAAGTTACCATTACAGGCAACTGTAGCTCAATACTACTGGGGACTTTGGGAAGCTGAAGTATGCCAACAGACTTCAGAGTTGTTCTATCTAGTGACAAAGGAAGTGAGGCATATATCCAGTACATCCTTTCATCATTTGTTAAAGATTGCGCCTAGGAGCACAAGTAAAACCCCACCTTCTTTGGACTCTTTGTCTAACCATATTTTCTCAACTTCCTTTTGGATCTATTGTATTTATACTTTCCCTCTAAGTACTAGAGCTCTTCACTTTTCAATCCAAGACACTTTCTCATCCTATATTCTCTTTTCCTGGATTTGTTTCATGATTTTAATTCATATCTAACAAGCACTCTTTCTAAGTTTTAATTACCTTATATGTTGGTAACTTCTAGATATTTGCAGGATTTTTTTCATTTGATCACTTCGCTGCAAACTCAAAATCATCATACCAAAACTAAATTACCTGTTTTTTCTCATTTATTCCCGAAACCAATAAATGTAAAATTTCACCTAATTACTCTAACCAAGTATTTGGGCCAATCTTTAACTTATCTCTGTCTCTTCTCCCCCCCAAATCTTATCATCCAATCTCTTACCATATCCTATAAGTTTAGATCATGAATAGCTCTTAAAACTCTGAATATTAAGTAACCATCATTGCTTGAGTTTTGGGACACCCTTAACACTGGTATATCCCTTCCTCTGCTTTTGATCCCTCTAACCTCTATGGACTGAAATATCTTTATTTAATTACATATAATAAAGAATCTGACTCAATTTTTAAGTGACTGCTGATAGATTTCAGTCCCATCACTTCCTGTTCCTTTCCTGCATTACAGCCAGGCTGGCTGCACAGAAGTCTTAATGCTAGTGTGAGCTTACACAGA
Source organism: Lepus europaeus (assembly GCF_033115175.1). Taxonomy (NCBI): domain Eukaryota; kingdom Metazoa; phylum Chordata; class Mammalia; order Lagomorpha; family Leporidae; genus Lepus; species Lepus europaeus. The sequence continues at coordinate 89,699,473 of NC_084838.1, read as the reverse complement.
ACCCATAACCTAACCCCACCTCATCGTTACAAAAAAAGTCCAACCAGATCCTTTGGGTCCTCTTTAGGAAGCACCGTCCTCAGAAGACTTCAGTACATGAGTAATAAACCTTTCATTCAATCTTGGTGCACATTTTTTATCATTTTCTTCACATGGAACCAAATTGTGGTGATATTGGCTCCTTCCTCCTCTCCTTGGTGGCCACATACTATTCAAGTGAGCATATATTTCTTGCCATTTGATGCTACTTGTGTGCTTTGTCAGTCTTTTCCCATCACCTCTACCAGGTGCCTTAGTCATGTCTTCTGGGAAGCCTGGTCTGTTCTCTGTCCTTACTCCTACCCTGTCTGGTTACATATCCCACACAAAACTCCCCATACTAACCCTTGGCCATGTGCTGAGGATATCATAGATAACAGTCACACATCTCCTCTAGCTGCAAGTACTAAGGATAAAGAGCTAACAAGTGCAACTGGTTCATAGTTATTCCCATCAGAGGTTAGTAAGTAATCAAAAATATTTTTAGAATGAATAAGTGGAAAGAAATTGGCTTTGTATCATATTATTTTGCTTCTTAAATATAGGCAATTTGGGGCCAGTGGGTAAGCACTCAGCCTGATGGTTTGTTTCCCAACTTCTCAACTTCTGATCCAGCTCCCTGCTAATAGCCAGATAAAAGCAGAGAAAGATGATCCAAGTATTTTGGCCCCTGTTAGCCACATGGGAGACCTGAAAGAAGCTCCTGGCTCCTGACATTGGCCTGGCCCAGCCCTGGACATTGTGGTCATCTGGTGAATGAATCAGCAGATCGAAGATTTCTCTCTATGTGTCTTCTTTCTCTCTGTAACTCTGGTTTTCAAATAAATAAATCTTCAAAAAATATGGGAAATCTTTTTTGCAAGCATTATATTTCAGTAAGTCTTCTTAAATACATAGAAGTATGTCTTTATTTATTTTTACTTGAAAGGCAGAGAGACAAGGAGAGAGAGAGAGAGAGAGAGAGAGAAATATCTTCATGTTCACTCCCCAAATTGCCACAACAGTCAGGACTGGACCATTTTGATGTCAGGATCCTGGAACTTCATTTAGGTTTCCCATGTGGGTGACAGGGGCCCAAGTATTTTGATCATCTTCCACTGCCTTCTTGGGGCTTGAGCTGGAAGCTAGACCAGAAGTGGAGCAGTCAGGATTCAAATTAGTGTTCCATTATGAGATATAGATGACTGAGTCAGTGGCTTAACCTGAAGTGATACAATGCTGGCATCTAAGTATGCCTTTCTAAGTTAGCAGGTTTAGTCAATAAAATGTCCAATTAACAACAACCAAGCCAATTTATTTGGTAAGTTTCAAAGGCTAACTTTAGTCAGAATAAGAAGATCTTATAGCCCCACGTAAACTCAGTCCGTATTGGGCTTTAGCAGGTATTATAATGTTTCAGCAACAAAAGATTAAGAAATTATCTTGGGGGCCAGTATTGTGGTATAGCAGGTTATGACACTGCCTGAAATTCTGGCATTCCATATATGAGTGCCAGTTCAAGTCCCAGCTGCTCCAGTTCCGACCTTCCTCCTCTCTAATGCATCTGGGAAAGCAGCAGATGATGACCCAAGTACTAGGCTTTTCCCACTCATGTTGTTTTCCCACTCATGGAGTTGTTGACTCTTGGCTCTTGGCTTTGGCCTGGCCCAGCCCTGGCCGTTATGACCATTTTGGCAGTGAACCACCGATGGAACATTTCTCTGTCTCTCCCTCTCTTTCTCTGTTGCTTTATGTTTCAACTAAATAAATCTTTTAAAAGTTAAAAAAAAAAATTAAGCAACTCCCAATGAAGAAATGTAACTGTTGAAAGAAGCATCAATATCCTAGAAATTCTTTCTCATTGGATTTTTCCTACCAGTCTTATAAGAGATGAGATTGCTAGAGCATTAAGGTTTGGGTATACTGTTGTTCGTTAGTGAACATATATTTCAAAAGGCCAGATTATTTCTTGACCATCACCTTTTTTATTCTATGTAAGTGAACTCATGATAAAACCCCAATATACAAGTTCAGAGTCGGTGAACTCAAGGGACTTCCATAGCCTAGACAGCTCATAGCAAGAGTCTCAGGTGATTGCTGATGTCATAAGTAAGAGTGCCAATTGTTAAATCAACAACGGGAGTCACTGGGTACATGCTCCCCATGTAGGATTTCTGTCCTTATTGTGTTTTACTATGAAACTTAAAAACACTACTAGTCGAACAATACCCTATACCTTGTGCGTTTGTGTGAATGCAGCCTGTTGAAATCCTTGCTTAGTATATACTGTTGATCTTCAGTATATGAAGGTAATTGAAAATGAAACTCGATAAAGGGCGGGATGGGAGAGGGAGAGGGGAGGGCCACGGGAGGGAGGGAGGTTGGGGGGGGAAGCCATAACAATACAAAGGTTGCACTTTGTAAATTCACATTTATGAAATAAAAAATAAAAAAGGAAAAAAAAAGCAATATATCTAAAATTTGTAAGTTTCATGAAAAGTAAAATATGAATTTTTCTATCTTTTGGAGATATTTGAGTAAAATTTCAGTTCTCAGGAATCCAATGGTTTCACCATATTGTGGTCATTTTTTTCATTGTATAAATTTCTTCACAATTTCTTTGAGAAATTTCCATCCTAAATCATCAGTTAAAACGCAATCCAGAAGACAATTTTGTGGGGTACCTGCCTTTTTTGTGTGTCTATTAGCAGTTATTAATCTCATAGTTGATGATATTTTGAAATGGCATAAAATCCATTGGATTCACCCAAAAACCACAAAGCCCAAAGGGATTTGAATAACAGCAAAAGAGTTTAGTGCCTGAGATCAGGTATTGAGTCAAAACCCAACTAATTATCTACAGAGTAATTCTGACATTTGCCTCAGTGGATATGCAATTTCTTTCTGTTTCCCCACAGAGCACTGCCATTATAACAATATAACAACCTCTCATGTGCAAATGCTAATGGAAGGTAGGAGTAAAAATGTCCTGAGAGAAAAGGAATTTTCCAATATATGATAAATACACATCTTTTTCTTCACTTGCTCATGAAACTTTGTATCTTTCTCTCACTTCTTCTTCATCCACTTTCTATATCTTCTCGTCTATCCTCTTTCAGTATGGGGTATAATAAATAGGAGATCCTGTGGCTATCTCAGTGGTGAGACTGTACATTGCCTGTTAATGTAACTCACCCGATGAGCCAGGTTGTGGTGAGACAGAGATATAATCATGCTGAGCAGGCAAAACATGGGTGATGAAAATTCATCATGTTTCCTATTTTTCTTTCATTTTACACCTGAAATGGTTTGAAAGTGTCCCCCAAAAGTCCACTTACTGAAGCTGTGATTCCTCGATGGAGCAGTTTTGGGACCTGTTGAGATGTGTTTGGCTCATGGAGGGGGGAGGGACCCTCACAAATGCATGAATGCCTTTCTTGTGTGGGTGAGTTTTCCCTCTTGCAGGACTAGTTTCATCACCAAGAGGTTTCATCACAGGTTGCTCTAGATCACATCCACCTGGTTTGCATGTGAATGCCTGAGTTTCCACTTTCCACCTGGAGTTTGAAAGACCACTAGCCCTTACCAGAAATGGAGCATATGCCAGTGCCATGCTCTCGGACTTCCCAACTTCCAGCTTGTAAGCCAAAATTCACTTCTTTTCTTTATAAAACACCCAGTCTCAGGTATTCTGTTATAGGGTCAGTAAATGGAATAAAACCCCCAAAGGACCACCCCCCAGATAATTAAAGGCTAAGAAACTTGCCAAAATGGTGTCACAATAGAGATTTTTTTAAAGAATAAGAATGAAGATAAAGAAGGTAGATCACTTTACCCGCCTCTCAGGATGAGAAATTTAGAACAGTATTTAGCTCTAGCTTACTGGCAACAAATGGAAAAAGGAAAACCTAGTGCGTCACTAGAATTCTCATTTTTTTTGCATTTTTAAAAATACCAGATGTTTAGAAGGTAGGTGTTCATGGTAGTAAATTCTGAAAGAAACATGTCAGCAATGATCATGTATCATTACAAAAAGGGTGTTAATGACACAATGGAAAAATGCCTTCTCAAAATTATGAACACTAAAATATTCTTTCAACTGGTTACATTTAGAGTTTTTTCCCCCATTTTGAAGACTGAAAAAAACATTGAGTCATATGTGCAGAATTAGAATGGGAAGAATATAGACTTCTTAATTCTTCTTGGCTGGACATTTCTTTCTGCTGCATGATAGTTTACACAACACATCTTAATGGAGACATTGGGGGTGCTATCTATCACTTCAGCACACTGCTTTAGTCCATAAAATTCCTGGAGACAGAGCTATCTTTATGAGCCATCACACGATTTTAGGACATCTGAGTTTGGACGAAGTCCATGTTTGGCTGCTTACATTAAATCGTCATTTCAAAATTGGGTATATTTCAACAGGGCTGGCATGGAACACTCATTCCTGTCATCACCAAGCCAATGGACCCAGACTGTTCTCTACATTCACAGTGTCATACCCACCTCATTGCTCACCCATGGTTAATGGCACTAAAGCCACCTCAGTGGAAAAAAAAAAAAAAGAGTTCTCAAAATGTTCAGGCTCTGTGTTCTACATTCAGATGTTTTATATTTCCACATATCTTTTCCCCACAGGATACTTTGGTTTGGTTTGACTTTATTTTTTATTTTCATTTATAGTTCTGTAGTTTAGGCTGGAATTGAAGCTCCAGGAGGTTCTGTGAAAGGCCAGGATAAGGATACTCTGAAAGCAACCAGAAAATAATTGAAATCTCAAGAGAATCTTTCTAGCCACGTCTCCTCTCATTTTCAAAGGCTGACATGAGCCAGTCTTAACTAAGTGACTGATGGAGCTATAAAGCCTGCTTTATTAAGCGTATGCCCAGTGGATGCTGATGACAAGCCAGCCGCTCAGCTCTAGTCTGCCAACCCTTCCGGTGGGTCCCTTTTAAAATACACATCACACCTCCAGATGTGGGTGCAATTCACAAACCTCATCAGCTGGTCCATCCCAGCTGAGGCCAAAGTCTACCACAGTCATTTGTGCTCGTGTTAGTATGAAATGAGTCTGCACCTTCAAAATGGAGGTGACACAGGCAGTTTCATGTAAACAGCAGCTGATGTGACTCATGCTAATAAGTAATGGTGCCTCTCCCACCCACCATCAACTGTCAAATTTATGTATGATCCCAAAGATTCGCATTTCCAGCTGGTGTTCCTCTTTGAATAGCTAGTAAACATTTTCCTGCAATGCCCTTCTGTGAGTTCCACGTCAGCACAATAAGATACAAACGCCATTCCTTCTCGAAAGCAGCTCTACTTTCTGACACTGCCTCCACCTTCTTTTTTTTTTTTTAATTAATTAGTTTATTTTTTTGACAGGCAGAGTGGACAGTGAGAGAGAGAGACAGAGAGAAAGGTCTTCCTTTTTGCCGTTGGTTCACCCTCCAATGGCTGCCACTGCTGGCGCGCTGCGGCCAGCGCACCGCGCTGATCCAATGGCAGGAGCCAGGTGCTTCTCCTGGTCTCCCATGCGGGTGCAGGGCCCAAGCACTTGGGCCATCCTCCACTGCCTTCCTGGACCATAGCAGAGAGCTGGACTGGAAGAGGGGCAACCGGGACAGAATCCGGTGCCCTGACCGGGACTAGAACCTGGTGTGCCGGCGCCGCAAGGCGGAGGATTAGCCTAGTAAGCCGCGGCGCCGGCTGCCTCCACCTTCTTAACCCTCCTTTTTTGTTTTTGTTTCGAACTACAGAACTGGCTTCAGATGGTGAATTCCCTTTCTGCTCTGCTCTCTGGAAGTCAGAGTGCACATGACCCTACCTTGACATGCAATTCTGAGATAAGACAGTCCCTTACTAATAAAGAAGGAAACATCTAGGCAACTTCTGCTTGGGGCAAAGGTTTCCTCAATGTCTTAGTCTGTCTTGTGCTGCTATAACAAAATGTCTGAGACTGTGTCATATAAAGAGAGAAATTTGTTTTCTCAGAGTTCTAGGCTGGAAAGTTCAACATCAAGGTACTGGCAAATGTTGAGGGCCTCCTTGCTGTTTCATCATCCCCCAAAAGGCTTTACCTCCCAACACTACCATATGAGGGATCAAGTTCCCAACACATGAATTCTGGGCAACAAATTTACACCATTGTACTCAATATCCAGTAGAGCCAAATTTAACCTCACTGACAACTTCCTCTTCTTCCACAGACTCCTCCACACCTACCATTTTATTTAAAAACAAAAACAGTATTAAATAATTTTTAAAGCACTATTACATAAAGAATCCTATAGTGTTATTTTTCTGGTGATAATTATTTCTATATTTTAAAAAGATTATTTGAAAGACAGAGTTACAGATAGAGGCAGAGACAGAGAGGGTGGGGGAGACACACACACACACACACAGAGGGAGAGAGAGAGAGAGAGAGAGAGAGAGAGAGAGAGAGAGAGTTTTCCTTCCAATGGTTCACTCCCCAGATGTCTGCAATGGTCAGAGCTGCGCCGATCCAAAGCCAGGAGCCAGGAGTCTCCTCTGGGTCTCCTACATGGGTGCAGGGGTCCAAGGACTTGGGTCATCTTCCACTGCTTTCCCAGGCTATAGCAGAGAGAGCTGGATCAGAAATGGAGCAGCCGGAACTTGAACTGGTGCCCATTTGGGATGCCGGCACTGCAGGTGGTAGCTTTACCTGCTATGCCACAGTGCTGGCTCCTCTATATATTTTTAATATTAAATTTTCACTTTTTTTTTCTTTTCTTATTTCTTCACATTTGTGGATGACCTCAGAAAACCTTTGTCTGCCTTTGGGGTCTCTAGTTGGCAGTGGGAATGGTTGCTTAATATTGGCCTTCCTTGCCTGTCTGTGATCTCCTGCCTGAATCCGCATCTTTCCGGCTTATCAAACTCGCCTTGTTTTCTGGTGTTTGGGTTTCAGGTCTTGGCTAGAATGTCAGAATCCATCCCAAATTCCTTGCCCTTGACCATTGGTCTGGGCAGTCTGCATCTTTTCCTTCAGTGTCTGAGCTCTCCTGACCACTGTCTGCTGATTCTAAACCATGGCCTTGTTCTCATCTGCAGTGCCCAGGTTCACTCCAATACCAGACTCTTTATCTAGACCCTGGTTCATTTCTATGTGAGCTCCTGGACCTTTCCAGCATTGTCAGGTCCTAAACCGGCCCTTTCCTCTCATGATCTCCTTGACCCTCTCGCTTTTGAAATTGGCTCTATTTCTGACTAACACTTCCGTTTGCTATCCGCTGACATCCTTACTGAAACCACAGTCATATTTGATATTGTTCTTTCTTGTCCGGAATCATTTGCACAATGCTCTTAATATCTCAGGAGATGACTGTTTTCATCTGAAACTTGTATTAATAGTCGTACAGGCCAATACTGGGCTGGTGTCACTATGTATTATTTTCTACACATCTGGGACATAACTACTAGATTAATCTTCTCCAAAGTAGCACTTTAATTGCAAGAACTCACAATTCAAATACATGTCTATATACATTTCTGTTGACAAAATAAATTCCAAAGTCGAGCACATTTTAGAATTAGGCCCAAATCTATTTTTCCAGTCAATATTTAACTGTACTATTTCCCTTACTCATCAGATCAGTATACTATCCTTCAAAAAAGAGTGAAGTTCAAAAAATCATGGAAAATGAAATTAAAAGATAAATTCATTATGAGAAATTTTGAAATCCATGCATACTCTTTTCCTTTTATCTTTTTCCATGAATTTTTGAAGACCTTATGTATGTGCAGATTTCAAAATGTTTTGACAAAAATAAATACTCTAATTCAACTTTACAAAAAATTTTTTAAAACCCCTCGTATAATTCAAACATCCGTGACATTCAATTCTGCTTTCCTTTCTCAAAATATATCATGCCACATTTTGGTAGGATAGTTTTGAGTAAGGTAAAACAACCCCTTAAGAATGTAAGAAAAAGGTATAAGACAAGATGATTCCTGAAATCTTTTTCAACTTAGAAGTCCTTCATTCAGATAGGACTAAGAGTCAAAGGGATCACATAAACAAGACTAATATCTGCAAATACTAACCGATAGAATAAAAAAGGGAGAGAACAATCCAACATGGGAAGTGGGATACACAGCAGACTCATAGAATGGCAGATGTCCTAAACAGCACTCTGGCCTCAGAATCAGCCCTTAAGGCATTCGGATCTGGCTTTAAAGCCCATGAGAGTATTTCAGGCATGGAAAGCCAAGACACTCTGGCAAAAAAAAAAAAAATTACCTAAATGAAAGATCTCTGTGAGTGAGAACCCAGTGGAAAGAACGGGCCATCAAAGAAGGAGGTACCTTTCTCTGAAGGGAGGAAAGAACTTCCACTTTGACTATGACCTTGTCTAAATATGATCAGAGTTGGCAAACTCAAAAGGCTTCCATAGCCTAGGCAACTCATGACAAGAGCCTAGGGTGATTACTGACACCATAAACAAGAATGTCAATTTGTGAAGTCAACAACAGGAGTCACTGTGCACTTACTCCTCATGTAGGATCTCTGTCCTTAATGTGCTGTACATTGTGATTTAATGCTATAACTAGTACTCAAACAGTATTTTTCACTTTATGTTTCTGTGTGGATGCAAACTGATGAAATCTTTTCTTAATATATACTAAATTAATCTTCTGTATATAAAGGTAATTGAAAACGAATCTTGATGTGAATGGAAGGGGAGAGGTAGTGGCAGAGGGGAGGGTTGTGGGTGGGAGGGAAGTTATGGGGGGGAAAAAGCAATTGTAATCCATAAGCTGTACTTTGGAAATTTATATTCATTAAATAAAAGTTAAAAAAATATACAAAAAAAAATAAGAGTGGGAATAAGAGAGGGAGGAGATATATAGTTCAGCACATGCTCCCTCGGCCTTACCCCAAGGGTAAAGCTGAAAACTTGCCATGGGACTCCAAATCCCATTACGTTGGCAGGTACCAATGCGATTTTACTAGTTAAGGTGATCAGTTTTTCATAACTGATCATAAAGATAGGATTAAGTGTCAAAGAGATCACATAAATAAGAGCAGTGTCTGCTAGTAATAATTGAGAGCATTAAAAAGGAGTGAATGGTCCAACATGGGAAGCAGGATACACAGCAGATTCATAGGATCACAAATGCCCTAAACAGCACTCTGGCCTCAGAATCAGCCCTTAAGGCACTTGGATCTGGCTATAAAAAGCCCATGAGAGTACTTCAGGCATGGAAAGCCAAGCCACTGTGACAAAAAGTTTCCTAAATGAAAGATCTCTGTGAGTGAGATCCCAGCAGAAAGAACAGGCCATCAAAGAAGGAGGTACCTTTGTCTAAAAGGAGGAGAGAACTTTCACTTTGATTATGGCTCTGTCTAAATAAGATCAGAGTTTGTGAACTCAAGAGGCTTCCATAGCCTTGGCAGCTCATGACAAGAGCCTCGAGTGATCACTGATGTCATAAATAAGAGTGCCAATTGTTCAATCAACAACAGGAGTCACTGTGCACTTGCTCCCCACGTAGGATCTCTGTCCTTAATGTGTTGTACTATGAGAATTAACAGTAAAACTAGTCTTCAAACAGTACTTTATACTTTGTGTGTCTGTGTGGTGCAAACTGTTGAAACATTTACTTAGTATATACTAAGTTGATCTTCTGTATATAAAGACAATTAAAAATGAATCTTATAATTAAAAATGAATTTTGATGTGAATGGAATGGGAGAGGGAGCAGGAGATGGGAGGGTTGTGGGTATGAAGGAAATTATGGGGGGGGAAAGCCACTGTAATCCATAAGCTGTAATTTGGTAATTTATATTTGTTAAATAAAAGTTTAAAAATTGAATCTTAATGAAAAATGGGATGAGAGAGGGAGTAGTAAATGGGATGGTTTGTGGGTGGAATGGTGAGTATGGGGGGAAGAACCTCTATAATCCAAAAGTTGTATTTTCAAAATTTATATTTATTAAATAAAAATTTTCTATAGAAAAAAGAAGTCCATCATTCAGAAGTAGCATTTCATCCTTAAGTCCTCCAAGTAGCATTTTATCTACAAGTCCTCCAAGTTGTCATCTATGTATACTTCTACCCATAGTGACTTCCTCTTCCTCTAGATTCTACTATGCCCAATCTCCCTGCTGATCATATGGCCTATAAATATGTATCATCTTGTATATCTAAGTTGTTATTTATCTGTTTTTTCCCTTCTACAATTCCTGAGTCATGAGATCCAGACTTCCCAATATCACTTGTAATATTGAATGTTCAATCATTATCCATTGATGCATGTTAAGTAAAATAAATCATTAGTGAAAGTTGCTGGAAAAAAGATGGAAACATAGGTAGCATAAAGAGAGCTTGTTAAATGTACTCTCACTGGTCTAATTGCATTTAATTAAGTCCTTGGGGAATAATTTTCCCTTAGGCCATGTCATCAAAGGTCAGTGTGATTCATTTTAATTGGAACTCCTCTAAGGAGTGTTAGAGCAATTACAGAAATTTGGACTTGCACCTGATTTGGTTGAGGCATCAATTTTATTTGATGTCTAAAATATCTGAATTCTAAAGTGTAGAAAGAAGACTTTGTACCTTAGGCTGAAGAAAAGCCATCAAGACCTGCTGATACAATCTTCCCAGATTTTCTTACAATTCTGTCCCCTTGCCATAGGTTCCTTCTCTGGAGCCGTGGGCTCAAGTCAGATAAAACACAATGGTCCTAGATAAACTCAGTGTAAAAGGCAACTGAAGGTTAAAGTGATGTAGTGTTTTTATTAGGTATTTTATGTAAGATTGTATAATAGTCAACTTTTTATTGATAGAGCTAAAATACCTGAGAATAGCTTCTTAGAGAGGAAGGCTTATTTTGACTCATAGTGTTGCATGTTCACAGTTCAAGACCAGGGAACCCTGTTAGTCTTGTGTCTGATGTGGATTGTGGAAAGCTTGTGGAGGGAAGATCACACGGTGGGTCAGGGAGCACTGAGCCAAATGTGGCTGAAATAACCAGCCCTCTGGGAATAGCCACTTGTTGAGGGTATACTTCCAATGACCTCAAGATCTCTCACTGAGCCCACATCCTGGATTAAGCCTCCACCCTTAATCCATTCACCATTAACATAAGACTTTGGGGACCAAGCCCTCTTTACATGGGTCTTTGAGGGACACTCAAATTATTATCCCAGGCATAACAATGGAAATTAAAATTCATTATTTCTGGTAACTTTTTGTCACTGCAGCCATCTTCTGGACATGTTAACCAAGAATCTCATAAGTGTAATAGATTGATATTCTGGGCATATTTGTTAATAATTACAAATATGATCTGTGTCTTGAATCCATAGGCATCTGCTCTTTGATGCCAAGTGTATGGATTTTGTGATCAAAGAAAACAAGTGCAAGAATTGTGGAGCAATTCATCTATTTTGCCTCTCAAGTTTCAGTAAATTTTAGGTTAAAGAGTTCTCTTGGGGTTGGCACTGTGGTGTAGCAGATAAAGCCGCCACCTGCAGTGCTGACATCCCATATGGATGTTCATTCAAGGTTCGAGTCCTGGCTGTTCCACTTCCAATCCAGCTCTCTGTTATGGCCTGGGAAAGCAATAGAAGATGGCCCAAGCACCTGGGTCCCTGCACCTATGTGGGAGACCTGGAAGAAGCTCCTGGATCCTGGCTTCAGATAGGTGCAGCTCCGGCCGTTTTGGCCATCTGGGGAGTGAACCAGCAGATGAAAGACCTCTCTCTCTCTGCCTCTGCCTCTCTGTAACTCTGCCTTTCAAATAAATAATCTTTTTAAAAAAATAAATAAAAGAATAAAGTTCTCTCAGCTATGTATTATTTACTCAAAAATTTTATGTAGAAAAGTGAACTTTGTTATTACTGTCTAGTTGTCTTAGGTCATTTTCTTCTGTGATAACTGAACACCACACATGGGGTAATTTGTACAGAGTAAATGTTTATTTTGTTTACAGTTCTGGAGGCTGAGAGAACCAAGCACAATGGACTGCATCTGGTGAGAGCTCTCTTGGTGGTGGGAACTGTCTGCAAGTCTTGAAGTGACACAGGACATCAGGGCACCATATGGCCAGAAGAGTGCATCCAAGAGATAGAGCCAAACTGGTTTTTATAACAGACCTACTCTGGAGATATGCTATTCCCCTATTAATTTATTAACCTGTTAATCCTCTTATTAGGACAGAGTCCTCATGACCTAATAACTTCTTAGCGTCTTGGCTGGTCCTCCTTCTTAATACCTCACCATGTGAATTAAAACTCAACAGGTGCCTGATGGAGACATCTAAACCGTAGTACTAGTTTTTTGGAAAGGGGCAGTGTACTGAACCACTCACTGAGTAATAATAATAATTACAAATACTAAACAATTTTGGAAACCAGGACTACTATTTCTTTTTACTTGGCAAAGATGTGGCAGTATTGAGCTGGTGACAGTTTAGGAAATATGGGTCATGTATTGGGAGAAAAAAGCCAAGTGACCCAGGTCAGCATCTGAGACTTTGATCCCAATTCTTGCCTTAATGTAGTATGTAACCTTGAGCTTGTCATTTGATGTCTCTGTACTTCATGTTTTAAACAGTAAAATGGTAATAATAAGTATCCCATCTACTTTTATTTGGATTCTTAGAATGATTATTTGAGATAATTTAAAAATGACAAAATATTTGCTAAACATATTTAAATATTAATATTAATTCTTCCTAGTGGCATTGAGAATTTCCTTCTAGCCATTTGGAAATAGCTCTTTTTAACCTCAATTTTAACCAGTCAGGACCAAAACCTAATATTGGACATATAATGCTAATGATTACCACCAGCTCTGAGGGAACTATTGAGTCACTGGCTGGTAATTCCAAGATTTTTACTATCAAAAACATATAACATTTCTAGCATATGCTAAACACTTATGAAAAAAGGATAGATGAAATTCACTTGCTTTTATATAGGCTTATATCTAAATATAAAAGGCTTTATAGTCCACTTGCCTTGATCATGCCTTCAAACTATTCTTGGAATGGAAACAATGCCATTTGTTATTAAAAGAATCATTCTCTGTGTACAATTACTATCTCTAGTATACAAAAAGAGAATGAAAAAAATAACAAAGTAGAAATTAAGAACAAACATTACAGATTTTGACTTTGGAAAAATTCTAAAATATCAGGGCATAGCATAGAAGACACCAGAAGTAACTTTAATGTCTAAATTAATTTAGGAAAGGCTTTAAATGATAGTTATGGGTTTCAAATAACAATATAATGGTTGGTCCTGGTAGTTCAGCCAAGAGAGTGCTGAGGACACATGATTAAAAACCTTGATTCTGTGGCTGGTGCCGTGGCGCACTAGGTTAATCTTCCACCTGCGGCCCTGGCATCCCATATGGGTGCCTGTTCTAGTCCCAGCTGCTCCTCTTCCAGTCCAGCTCTCTGCTGTGGCCTGGGAAAGCAGTAGAGGATGGCCCAAGTACCTGGGTGCCTGCACCTGCATGGGAGACCAGGAGGAAGCACCTGGCTCCTTGCTTTGGATCGACATAGCTCCGGCCATTGCAGCCATTTGGAGAGTGAACTAACGGAAAGAAGACCTTTCACTCTGTCTCTCTCTCTCACTGTAACTTCACCTGTCAAATAAATTTTTTAAAAAATTTAAAAAAATTTAAAAAAAAAACTTGATTCTGTTTGGATGAGTGATCTGGGGTAAGTCAGTTAGATAGAAGGCGAAGGTGGAAAAAATCAAGTATCTCTTGTGTAAATGAAAAGTATTACTAGATTATTTCTAAGAATCCTTTTGGATTTGCAACTGCATACTTGGTAAAGAGTATCAATCAATATATCAAATAAACTATATCCCTGAATAAAACCAGCCATTGCTCATAATTCCTCCTCCCTTCCTACTTGTCTCCACCAACACATCTTCACTTGGTATATATCTTATACTCCATTCACACCTGAATATTCACTTATGAAGAACTATATGGCATATATTAGATACTCAGCATGTGCTACCTTACGATATTGTTCCAACTTTTAAAGTTTTTCCTATTTCTTCAGGACACTTGGCATTTAACATAAGGCTTGATATGTAGAAGGCATTTCGTGGACAACAATTAGCATGTGGTAAAGTGCAGTTTCTACATAAGATGTATTCCTCATAAATGTATATGTCATCTCTATATGTCAGAAGGATGAAGGCAGAGGAAGATGATGAAGAACGAATGGTCCTCAGCCACAGACAAGATTGTTTATCATCCTGGTTTCCTTTGTGTCCTGTGTGACCATGAGAAAATTATTTCATCTTTCAGAGGTCTTTTTTGCTCTCTTTGTCAAATGAAGATCCCACCCCCTCCAGTAATCTCATTAAAGAATTTTTATTTTACAGGGAGGGAGAAATTGCCAGAGCAACGCTAATCGGGGTAATTGGGGTGAGCAGGTATGCAAGATATTAAATAGCAGTCTTAAAAACTACAGACCTTTGAACACCCTAGAGCTGCCAGATGGTATGGAATTTAAAGGGCCTTTAAATTAAACTTGAAGTTGACAAGAAGATACAGGATTCCAAATACCATCTTACAATGCACACACAAGGAACTTGATCTCATTCTCTTCTTCCTTCTCCGGTCTAGACTGTTTGCCTGACCAGCCTAGATCCTGGGTGGATCTGGATTTTTATGGGGCCTAAATTTAAGATGTTTTAGAGGTTATATGTATGGAAAATAATGAAAAAGCATAAATCTAAAGGTAGGTATGTAGATACATATGTTTTAGAATAAGGAGAGAAGTCAGGACAAATAGAAGTTTTAACATTCTGAAAATGTCCCTCAACTCATAAAATGCAGAAAAGCACATTTTTCTAAATGAAATTGTTGGCATGTCTCTTCACAATCTTCTTATCATCTACAGTTTTTGCTTTTTTAAATATTTTATTTATTTGTTTGGGAGGCAGAGCTACACACAGAGGAAGAGAAAGAAAGGTCTTCCATCAACTGGTTCATGCCTAAAATGGCTGCAATGGCCGGACTGGGTTGATTGGAAGCCAGGAGCCAGGAGCCAGGAGCCAGGAGCTTCTTCTGGGTTTCCTGCTTGGGTACAGGGCACAAGCACCTGGACCATACTTCTCTGCCCTCGCAGGTCACCAGCAGAGGGCTGGACCAGAAGAGGAGCAACCATCCCTGCTTACTATTGTCAAAAACACTGCAACTACCTTATAAGAATTAGTCCTAGCTTGTCTTCTAAATGAGAAACATGATCTAGCCACTCCACCACTCTGTCATCCCAGCTGACTGTCAACCAACTGCCAGACCTGTAAGGCAAAATTCACCAGGTCAGCAGCCTTTAGATGATCCCCCAGGTGACTGCAAGCACACAAGCGAGATTGGCTGAAACTAGCAAAAGAGCTGTCCAACTGAGCCCAGCCCAAATTGACAACATGTCAAATAGTGAGCAAAGTTAATTGATGTTTTAAGTTAGGCATTGGAGAACTCTTTCAAGAAAGGACCAGAATATAGATATTTTTGGATTTGCGAGCCAGCTGTAGGCTCATCCTTGTTCTTCTCCTCATCACCATCCTTCTTCTTTAATATCTCTCTTTTTAAGATTTTATTTATTTATTTGAGAGGTAGAGTTACAGACAGTGAGAGGGAGAGACAGAGAGAAAGGTTTTCCATCCGCTGGTTCATTCCCCAAATAGCTGCAACAGCTGGAGCTGGGCCAATCTGAAATCAGGAGGTCTCCCATGTGGGTACAGGGCCCTAGCACTTGGGCTATCTTCTACTGCTTTCCCAAGCCATAGCAGAGAGCTGGATCAGAAGAGGAGCAGCCAGGACTAGGGCGCCCATATGGGATGCCAGCGCTGCAGGTGAAGGATTAACTTACAGCGCCAGAGAGCAGGCCTCTTCAGTATCTCTTTAAAAATATATTAAAAGGGGCTGGCACCATGGCTCACTTGGTTAATCCTTTGCCTGTGGCGCCGGCATCCCAAATGGGCGTCGGGTTCTAGTCCTGATTGCTCCTTTTCCAGTCCGGCTCTCTGCTGTGGCCCAGGAGCACAGTGGAGGATGGCCCAAGTGTTTGGGCCCCTGCACCTGCATGGGAGACCAGGAGAAAGCACCTGGCTCCTGGCTTTGGATCAGCATAGCTCTGGCCATGGCGGCATTTTGGGGGTGAACCAATGGAAGGAAGATCTTTCTGTCTCTCTCTCTCTCTCTCTCACTGTCTAACTCTATCTGTCAAATAAAAAAATATTAAAAAAATTATTCTCGGTTTATGGGACATATAAACACAGACTAAGGGCCACATTTTGCCTAAAGAATGTGATGTAAGTCATTAAGTTTAGGTCAAGTTTTTCACACAGAGTTCATTCATACAGTAAGAATTTAAATATTTTCCCAAATGCATTCATTGATTCATTTGTCTGCATTACTACATTCACAACAGTCTTGGGGTATGAACATATCTTCTTTTCAGAATACAACTCTTGAACCTAATGAATTCCTGCTTTACATATAGTGTGAAAACATTTGTCAAATTTCCTTCTTAAGATCAGAATAATAACTACCAATTTCATGGCTCATCTTTATCTCTTACATTATACATGCCATTAATTTTATATTAATAGTCTCTAAATTCCTTTGCTAAATAAAACTAAAGGCGGCAAAAGAAAACATTACTCATATACATTCAAATCAGGAATCTGTAGATTTTCATTTGTGTCAGCTAAAAAATCCAAACTATTTATCCAAAGAGCAGTTACAATTTTGTCTTTGAGCCTTACCAACTTTTTGAGTAATTTTTATAGCTTGTTTGCATTTGTGTCCTTTTTCTAAATCATGAAAAATACTCAAGTTTTTTTTTAAATAGTGCATTCATGTTTTAATTCTTCATACCATTTATACATGTGTTGACTAGAATAATGTCCCCTAGATTAGCTCATTGTTTCATGCACACCAAACTTGTTTATCCCTACAGGTCTGTAAGGTTTGATAGGGCATGTTAGTTGTGTAATAAAGCCTCTGGTCTGTACCTTCCTGCTTCCACAAGTTATTAGGCATAGTGGGTGATAAGATTATTCTCAGAAGCTTTGTCCAAGCTCAGACAATAGCAGTAACATGTTGACTGCATCTCACATAAATATATTCCACTTAGCCCAGTAAACCTCTCCTGAACTTAACTTCTACTTAGCCATAATCCAAAAATATTCATAACCACTCCAACACCACCCCATTGGGGGAAGTGTGATAAAAGAAAAACAGAGTGGAAAGCGTGAATACTCTTCACCAATTATAGTTAAAATTCATTTCCCCATAAATTTAAAAAGTATATGAACATGTGAATACATTTTCTCAGAATCCTTCTGGGGTGGAGCCCATTCAAGTGAGGGGACTTGAAACTTCAGTGATATTAGCTTCACTATAAATCTTCCTATGTAACATTCACATCATTGCAATCACATTAGTGAAAGTAAGCCTGAGCCCAAGTGGGTGAAAGATACTTATTGCCAAGTTCCATTAAAAGACAGATTTTTATCTGTAAAAATGGCAGCCTTTCCTGTGTGTTCCCAAACAGTAAAAGTATTTTTAGCACAAGTAAGTTGACTATATGTGCACCACAATCTCCATGTCAAACATTCTTAAGTACAGCTAAACATTTCCATGTGGTTTTTTTCATCTCTAATATAATAAGAAACACATTTTTAACTTTAAAGCATTTCAAAACTTCATTTTCTATTATGTTCTTGGAGTTTCTTTCATCTACTCTGTCTGTTTTGTATCTGTTTGTAACATTGGCCATGGATGACACTAAAGGTTATAAGTGTAAAATTATTTCCAAAACTTAAATACTATTACTTATCAAAATCTTTTAATTGGACAACAATGTGAAAATGCTTAATCCTGGCCAGGTTAACTTAAAATAGTGTTGTGATTTGGGAAAAAAAATAAATTTCCATGAGATTTTCCTTATCTCCGTTTCCCATCTGGCTTGCTGTTATAAACATTTAATCTAGCATTTACTGCCAATGTTTCCCAGAAAGCCTTATAATTGCTAGGAATTTGTATGAACAGTTCCAGTCTGGTGCACAATTAGGGATGCACTATAAAATTTTCACTGCTTGATTTAGTTGAAATTATAAGATGGATAGGGAACAATAACACCCATAGTTCTCAACTATAAAAATAACTACTAGAAATTGGAAAATAATAACAACAATAGATTAAAATTTTGATGTGTAGTAATAAGCCTCCAAACAAGGAAATCTTATGTACAAAAATAGACCTTGAATATTTGATGAGAGATTTTTTTATGTGGAAAAAAATATTTGCAGTTTAAAAATTCACAGGACTGAAGAGGAAGAGAGGGAGGGAGGACTCACAGCCCCTTGTTTTCTCAAGGTAAAAAACTTTGGTACAAATACTGACTTCTCTAAGAAGCAATGTTTTTTTCTTGTCCTCTATACTCAAGGGAATAGAAAGGTAAGTAAGCAGTGACCAAAAGTGATTAGTATCCATAGCCTGCCAAGATTTGGCACATTAATCTAATTGTCATTCTTTATTTCCAAAATAAGCTAATTGTGCAAAACCTTTCTAAAGGACTTTTTGTCATGCTGTGCACTATAATTTTCACTACTCCTATAATTCTCAAGGCTGTGGCATTAGAGTATATCCACTAATTTAAGGGAATGGAAGTTGCTCTGTGCCAGTTAGTATCTGGGAGTGTTTGTATTGCCAACATTAATTGAAAAATATATGGCCCCATGCTTGCACTTCAAATGCTTCAGCTCTGTGGGTATATAATATTAAAAAAAAAAAAAAGCAGCTGAGATTTTGGCATAAAAATGCACTTGAGTGGGGAAGCTAGGTGAAATGCAGATTATCCAAATGGAAGTCAACCGAGATTTTGAAAGCCCTATTGCTGTGGAAAGTCTGCTATGAGAGAACCAATGTACAGATTGACAAAATGCATTTGCTGTTGAGAGTCTACTGGGGTAGAAAAGTCAATGTCACAGCAGCTCAGCATCGGATACAGAAGTGGATGGGTCAATCTAGCTATCTACCCATCTACCTACCTACCTCCTATCTATCTACCTATTGAATATATTGGGATATACTCTTCAGTTTCACTGTCCTATGTGCAGGGAGGGGACCCAGGAGAAACAAACTGACACATCAAGAGAATGATGAGTTCTCAGAGTGAGATTACTTTGAATTTTTAATGGAACCTGGAAGAAGACAGTATTCGTATTTTGGCTCAAGAAGTCATTAAACCTAAAATTCCAAAATCCTGAGGATTGACAATGCAGAAAATGTTTCTGGAACTCAGTACAAAGAAAATACTGCTGTTTACAGGTTTGACACTTCTGACTCATAACAATGATTCTTTCACTCAATTTTCCATGGATATTTGTGCACATCCCCATAACTGGAATATATGAAATTGAATAGTTTCATACTATTTCATATTAGTGAAGTAAAAATTACACATTCCATGAAAATGTCACCTCTATTTTAGTGACTATGAATTTTAAGCAATAAAGAAAGACATACTCAGAGCTGATTCAATCAGTGTTAACTCAGCTACTTAATACTTGGTTTATAGTAAACAATTCATAGTAAACATATAGTATTTGAGACTCTCAAAGTCTTTATCAGAGAATTGGGCCCAGTGGATCTGACTCAGCAGATTCTGTCAATGCAAGTAATTAACAATTTTTCTTTCTTAGTACTTTTCTCTTTCCAGATTAATTGTTTGGAGGAGGACATAGAGAAAAACTTGCATCTTTCTTTGTAGTCAAATTTATTCTGATGCTTTGAAGGAAGGAAATTCTATCAGCAGAGTATTAGCTGTGACATCATGATCCTCTTAACTACATTCAAGGATTGTTAGGATTATTAAGTAGGATTTTATGTGCATATATATGTGCACGCGCGTGTGTGTGTAAGGAATCTTCAGAAAGATCGAGGGAAGGCCATATTATGAATAAGTGCATGGATTTCAAACTTACTTTGCACCAAAATGAACTTATCTTTCAATTTCATTTTCCATCATCTTTTGAAATATACTCATGTTTGTGCATTTATTTTGTACAATGATGTAGTAAGTTTTTAAAACAGTAGTAATCATTCCTATTGTTGAATTTCTTACTATATGTGTTCTATTGTAAACATTTAACATAGTAACGTGTTTGAAGAGAAAATACATTTCAGTGATTCAGGGAATGAAATATTTCCCACCTTTGGAAAAAGTTTGTGATTTGCTCTGTACTTCAAGAAAATTTGTGCTTGTAAAGATGCATCTAAAATTTGGATTACACTGAAAGCTGAAGACTTGGAAAATAGTGTTACCTATATTGGAAATTACTAGATCAGGAATCATGGGCTAATTTCTAATCTTTTCACAATTTTAAAACAGATTTTAAAAAGCCATAAACCCGCTGGTCTCCTGCAAAAAAAAAAAAAAAAATGTGGCCATTATCACAGATATGGTCCTTACGCATGAGAGTAACTACACAATTACAATTGTTCTTCCTGTTACCTCCCCTTCCTCTGAACCCAATGGACTGCCAGTCAGTAAGAAAGTTAAATTATGAGAAACCACCAAAAAATCTTGAATCCCTTCATATGAAGCTCCAGAGATTTACTTGAAGATGAAGATAACCACAAAATGTGAACAACATTTTGAAGTTTCTCAAGCCAAAACTTGTCCACAGAAAAGAATTATTGTGGAGGTATTCTAAGTGTTTCCTCTCAAATTTCCTCTCTGAAAGAAAATAAACTATATCTAGGTTGTGGCTTTAGAAAGAGCAATATTTTTCTTTCATTGAAATAAACTTCAGGAATATTTTCTGGACTAGAGATGTCTATATTTGAAAAAAGATATCTATTCCTTTTAATGTGAGGAGTCTCTAGTGTTAGAATTATTCTGTGTTAATTCTGCCCCATTGAAAATGGAGAAGGGCCTAAAGTCACAGCAGAGTATTTGTCCTCAAGAGAAAGAAATCTGTCTGTACAATCAGCTCACAGAAGCTTCACATTAGCACGTTTGAATTCACTGCTCTGGGGAGTAGCGTACAGAAATCCCTGAAAGGAATCTGAAGTGACTGTTGAGACATCCTGGGAGCCATTGCTGCGTTTCCTCCAGACTGCACTTGATCTCTATTACTAGTTTCTGACCTTAAGCAAGCTGCTTAGCTTCTCAGTACCTCACCTTTTTCAACTGCAGAAAGTTCCCCCAGTGCTTCTAACTCTACAAACAGGATGCTGTAGAGAAGAAAGAAGCAATGCGTCCAGCATGCTTGGAGGGCTGAGTGAAAATGGGCTGAGAACACAGAGCCAAGTCCCGATCAGCTCTGCACATGGCTGAGCAAGGAAACTAGCACTGTGATTTGGATCCAGTGTACACAGCACCTGAACAACCATCTGCTCTAGCTCCTAAAGACTGGGTTCAGGCTGGCAAATCAATCTGGGTGCACAGGGTCATTGCAGCTTATTGTTTCAGCTTGTGCTGTTCTGTTACAGCCCAACCTATCTTCTACGATACAATTAGTCCTACTATCCCTGCATCCCTCTGCTATATATTGTCACTGGCTTTTAAAATATCAAATATCTTTCCCTCTAATTCTTATCTTCATTATAGTTATCCTATGCTGTTAAGAAAATAAGTAAAGAGTATATACTTTTAAGTCAATGAACATTTAATGCCATTTTAAAATGTAAACTCAGAAGTAAATATGAGGGAAATCAATGGGATTAAAAAGTATTAAAGGTCATTACTATTTAACCCCACTATATTAGTTTGATCCTTAGAAGAAATTTTTATGACAACCACTAGATCAAGTTAGGAAGTCATTTTAATGCTAATGCATGTTTATAGGCTTTTATGATACAGAATTTTTCGTTGGCTTCCTGTTTTAGTAACATCGTGAAACAGACCTATTTGAAAGATCCTCTTTAATAAATAGTAATAATGGTGCCTACTTCTTTTTCCTTAGCATACACCTTTACTTCTCTCTTGTCTGTTCATGCCCCAGTACAAGCACAAAGACATGCCCACAGAAACAGTTATTACAACGAGAGGCAGGTTTTAAAATTGAACCCGATAAAGGTTCATGTCAACATGTAGCTGCCAGGAAGAATCATTGTTTGTAGGGCCTCCCTTACTGTCTTTCTCAATGTCCCTAAAATTTTATAGTGGTACATGTAAAGAAATGATGACAGAAGACCAAAGATAGACTAGAGAGTTCCAACAGCATGGTGACAAGACTCTCTATTAAGTCACATGTGAAAGTTAAGAGAATAAAAATGGTATATAGATCATTTGAAAGGACCATAATAACTTCATTCAAATGTCTGTAGGAGTCCTTTTCACTGGAATGTTTTACTTGAGACTGAATGACAGCTGATGTGGGTTTAATGCAAACAACAACAACAAACAAAACAAAAAAAAACATTACCAATACTGAATAATAAAAAAATGGTACCAGTTTTTTATATTATAATTATATGACTTTTCAAACTTTTTGATGTCTGACTTAGTCTATGAGTATTTACACTGGAAATTGAGAGGGTAATGTATACAGGGCATATCAAGAGCTTTGTGTCCTATGCACTACATGGTTAAGATGTCTTATCAATTCTAATCATTTATCTCAATTTATCTGATGAAGAAAATGAGTCCTGGAGACACTGATTAAAATAAGCAGGACATATACTCAACTAGTAGATATCAGACATACAATTTTGAAGCAAGTTTATCTAACTTGAAGGTCTATGGTCTTTAACCTAGATCAGCTCCACCAAGAGTAGGTGAACTCTGCCCCAGGTTCACAGTTCAATGACTTAAAAAATATAATTTCTAAGCACTCTATTTCTGTGCAGAGCAGCCCATAGGCGTAGGATTAAGTAAAAAAGATAATGATCATAAGGCCAAGTCTTTGGGAAATTCTGCCCCATGGAATTATTCTGTTCCTGAATTACCATTAGCAAGTACTATTTTTCCAGCCATGCATCAAAAGCAGAAGTGAGAACAGATATTGTTTAATCTGCTTAAACATTTGTCACCCAGATGTTGACTCAAGGAACCAAGAGAAGGAGATAGAATTAAAAATATCCCAAAACACAGGAAAAATTTTCTCCCTTTTCAGAGTGTACATGAGGAAGAATAATAATAAAATGTAAATAATTGTATTATTTATGAGATAGTAATAAGTGCTAAACAATAAGAGATACTAAAATCTTGGGTTATATATAATTCGACAACAATACTAGGAGTTCACACAAGGCTAGAAATAGGTTATATCTTTATCGGCTATTGTTAAAAAATCTCATAATATGCAGACATCAAACAAGGTCTTCAGAAAAACATTGCTTTAGTACTGTGTATTCACTAACCCTAACTAAAAGCTTCTTTGGCCCTGCCCTAACAAAGATGAAAACAAAAGATTGAAAGAATGCAACTGATTGGAAGTAATCTGACTTTCTGCCAGAACAAAATTGAGCATGATTCAAAGAAAAACAGACAAATCCAGCAAATAGCAATGAACAATTCACAATGTCTGGCATCTAATCAATAATAATTGGGGGCTGGTGTTGTGGTGTAGTGGGTAAAGCTGCTGCCTACAGACGTGGCATCCCATATCAGTGCCCATTCAAGTCCCAGCTATTCCACTTCTGATCCAGCTCTGTGCTATGGCCTGGGAAGGCAGTAGAAGTGGGTCCAAGTCCTTGGGCCACTGTACAAGTATGGGAAACCTGGAGAAACCTCCTGGCTCCTGGCTTCATATCAGCCCAGCCCTGGCCATTGCAGTCATTTGGGGAGTGAACCAGCGAATGGAAGACTTCTCTCTCTCTTTCTGCCTCTGTCTCTCTGTTACTCTGCCTTTCAAATAAATAAATAAAAATTTTAAAAATAACAATAATAATTGGTAGTTCAAAGGCAGAAAATTGATCCAAAAACAGGAGAAAGATGATTATACAATCAAAACAGACTTTAGAAGATCAGAAATGATGGAAATCAGAGACAAAGGCATTGAAACAAAAATTATAAATTATATATTTATGAAAATATGTGAATACATAAGCATATGAGGAAAGAAATGGAAAATATTTTCAAAAGATTAAAATGAAAATCCTACAGATGAAATATTTGAAACCTGAAACAAATGAAAATTACTAGATATTTTTAAATAAAGATTAGACACTGCAAAAGTCAAGTGCAGTGAACTTAAACAAATTAAAATAAGGATCAGAATATCAGTGAAGGGACATAAGACAGCTAACATTTGTATAATTACTATTCCAGAAGTGAGAGAGGCAGAATAAATCCTGAAAGAATAACTATAGGGCATTTTTCAAGTCTGATGAAAACTATAATACTCACTGTACCTTGTTAAATAGTGTGCCCCCTCCAAACATACATAGCAAATTCATATCCACCGAAAAGCTGTAGCTATGACCTCTGTTGGAAACAGGGTCTTTGCAGATATAATCAGGTAAGATGAAGTCATATTGGATTGGGCCGTACCTTAATCTAGTGAGTTGTCTTTATTAGCACAGGAAAATGTGGACACAGACTCAGGTGAGAGGGCCATGTGAAGACAGAGGTAGAGATTGGAGTGGTTTATCTACAAATCAAATAATATTAAATATGGTTGACAACCATAAAAATATACAAGTGCAAAGGAAGGCTTATCCCTTAGACTCCTCAGAGGGAGCATGGTCCTGCCAACATCTTGACTTTGGACTCACAGGCTAAAACTGTGAGAGAATAAGCTTTTGTTACAAGTTACCATAATTGTAGTAATTTGTTACAGCATGCCTAGGAAACAAATCCATTCACAGACCCAAGAATCCTAATGAATCCTAAAAATAAACAATGAAAAAGCTCATGCTAGCCGGCGCCGCGGCTCAACAGGCTAATCCTCTGCCTTGTGGCGCTGGCACACCGGGTTCTAGTCCCGGTCAGGGCACTGATCCTGTCCCGGTTGCCCCTCTTCCAGGCCAGCTCTCTGCTGTGGCCAGGGAGTGCAGTGGAGGATGGTCCAAGTGCTTGGGCCCTGCACCCCATGGGAGACCAGGAGAAGCACCTGGATCCTGCCATCGGATCAACGCAGTGCTCCGGCCGTAGCGCGCCAGCCGCGGCAGCCATTGGAGGGTGAACCAACGGCAAAAGGAAGACCTTTCTCTCTGTCTCTCTCTCTCACTGTCCACTCTGCCTGTCAAAGGAAACAAAAAAAAGCTCATGCTGACAGCAGTCATTATTATTATCAAAAAATAAAACTGTGTATGTATGACAAAGTGATAAAAGAGCCAATTTGAAAGTACTCGAAGTAAAAATTGATTTAATCAAAAAAGAATGATAAGCTTTAGATTAAACCTCAAAATATAAATTAAACATTCACAGTTCTATTCTAATATGAGTATGTGATTAAATAAATAGATCAGACAGAAAAGACAAACCATTTGTACAGAAAATTCAAAATAACTATGTAGATACTGTCCTCTATAAGTATTAACTGACCACCCCTTAAGGATTGACTATGTTTATTATTGACTTGTTTCTAAAGAGTATGGAGTGAAGGCAATGTAACTTTGCAGTAGCTAAACAAAGCAAGCACTACTTCATCCAGATGATAAGGATAACATGATTAGACATAAGCCATGTTCGTATTATGTGCCCTAGACATAATGTAATAACAATAGCATATCATCTCTATGGTGTTTCTCTCCAAAACCCATAACCTCTGTCTCATAAATATACCAGAAAAACCCAAATTGAGTGACATTCTATGAAAAATCCTCATCAGTATTACTTTAGACAATTAAAAACAAGAAACTTCATGAAATGTTCACAGTACAGAAGTAGCTAAGCAAGTAAAAACAATGACTACTTAGATGCTTACCTAATAATTAAGAATGAATATCAGTTCATTAATTGTGATAAATGTACCATGGTAATGTAAGATGTTAACAAGAAAAGGAAACTGGGTGCAGGTTGTATTACAATTCTCTGTACTCTTTGTAACTTTCTATAAGTTTAAAATATTTATAAAAGTATTTAAGGAAGTGCATAAAATATAAAAATTAAGATATTTACAAATAGAGGAGCTAAGACAAGAATAACAACGAACTCTCATTGGAAATTATGTGAGCCAAAAGACAATGGAGTAGAGTCTTTCAATGTTGAAGAAAAAGGTATAATTTTTAAAATTATTTATTTTTTTAAAAGAATCTTCAAGATTGAGAGCAAAATAAGTACCTTTATTTTTATTAACAAAAAAGAATATATTTCATTTAGTACATAAATACAAATCTAAGAATATAATGATATTTCCCTCTCTCCCTCCCCCTTGCTTTCTTTTTATGTTAAACAAAGATGTTATTATTTCAAAAACAATCAAAATATTTTAAGAGAAACTAATCTGAGAGAATTCACAACCACCATATCTACACTACAAAATACTGTTAGATAATGTTTTAGGCAGAAGAAAATTACATCATGTGTAAATTTGGATCTCAACAAAGGAATGAAGAATGCTAAAATACTAAATACACGGATAAATGTAAAGGATTCTTGTTCTCACTTTTAATACATTTAAAAGATAATGGCTGGAGCAAACATTTGTGGGCATTTGAGGCAGCAATTAAGATGCATTTTGTGATGCTCAAATCCCACAACAGAGTGTGTGGATCTGAGTCCCTTCTCTGCTACCAATTACAGCTTCTTGTTGGTGCATACCTGGGAAGGCAGCAGGTGATGGCTCATGTACTTCAGTCTCTCTTACCCATGTGAGAGTTCTAGATTGAGTATCATGGTCCTGCCTTCAGCCTGGCCCAGTCTCAGCTGTTGTGAGCATTTGGGGAAATGAAGTAGCAGATGGGAGATCTGGTTATATGCCTGCCTATCGGCCCCCATACCTTTCAAATAAAACATAAATAAATATTTTAATTAAATGGCTATTAAATAAAAATAATAGCAATAGGTCATGAGATTTTAAATGTAAGTAAATGAAAATGTATAATCATAATAACACAAGTGACAGGAGATAGAAGTTCAACGGTATGAACTTCTAACATTATATTTAAAGAAAGTAAATGTAGATAATAATAAAAGAATGAGGTATGTTTTAAGCCCTAAAATAGCCCTCACTAAAAATAAAATAGATGAGAAAAATACCAATAGTAAAACTCAAAGATATGTAAGTAAGAGCCGAGTTTAATATTTTAAAACCTAGAACAGCCCATGCTAAAAATAAGTGAGAAACAATAATAGAAAAATTCAAAAATATATAAGTAATAAGCTAAGAGTAGAGATAAAATAGAATAACTTAAAAAGTTAATCTAAAATGTCAAAAATATAAAAAGGAACAAAGATCCAAGGCTATCAGACAAATAGCATGACAGTAAATATATAATAAGTGATATAAATAATTACACTTAATTTAATAGCTTAAAACCTTTGGCTAGAAGAAAAAACTGTCAGAGTGGATAAAAAAAAAAAGTCCAAAATATATGTCATCTAAAAGATAGCCACTTTAAATTAAAAGATACTGATAGTCCAAAGTAAAAATATAGAAGGGTCAGCACTGTGGCACAGAGGGTTAATGCCCTGACCTGAAGCTCCGGCATCCCATATGGGCACTGCTTCAAGACCTGGCTGCTCCACTTCCTGTCTAGCTCTCTGCTATGGCCTGGGAAAGCAGTAGAAGATGGCCCAAGTCCTTGGGCCTCTGCACGTGAGAGACCTGGAGGAAGCTCCTGGCTCCTGGCTTCAGATTGGTGCAGCTCCAGCTGCAGCCAACTGGGGAGTAAGCCATTGGATGGGAGACCTCTCTCTCTCTGCCTCTCTTCTCTCTGTGTAACTCTGACTTTCAAATAAATTTAAAAAAAAAAACAAACAAACAAAGTAAGAACACAGAAATAGATATTTCACAGTGACACTAATTAAAAGAAAACTGGATTTACTATATTACTAAAAGACAAAATAGACTGCAGAGAAACAAAAAGAAACAGACTCAAAGAGGGACAATCAATAATAACAAAAGGGCAACATTATGAAAGAATTCTAATAGTTCTTAAAGTACACGAAGCAAAAGCTGAGAATGTAAAGGAGATATAGACAAATCCACAGTTTTATGCTTCCAATACTTCTCTCACATAACTGATAGAGCATGAAGACATAAAAACATAAAATCAATTTAGAAGACTTGAACAACTCTAAAGCAACTTGATCTCAGCAATATTTATTGGACATTCCACACCAAAATATGCATGGAATATTCAACAAAGTAGATTATATAATGAGCCATAAAATAAGCCTCAGTAAACTGAAGCAAACTGAAGTCATACAATTACAATACCTGTTTATAATGAGGTTAAACTAGAAATCACTATCAGAACAATATCTGGAAATCCACCAAGTATGTGGAGACTAAGTCATGGGTCAAAACAAAACAAAACAAAACAATTAAAAGGATTTTGAACTGAATGCAAATGCAGAGAACACAACAAACGAAAATTTGTAGGGTATAGCTGAAGCAGTGTTTTAAAAACAGTTTATAATATAAGATAAAAAGAGATTTCTCAAATCAGTGATGTAAGTTGTCATCTTAGGAAATCAGAAAACAATGAGTGGGACCAGCACTGTGGTGTAGTGGGTAAAACCGCCGCCTGCAGTGCTGGCATCCCACATGAGCACTGGTTCAAGTCCCGGCTGCTGCACTTCCGAACCAGCTCTCTGCTATGGCCTGGGAAAGCAGTAAAGGATGGCCTGGGTCCTTGGGCCCCTGCACCTGCATGGGAGACCCAGAAGAATTTCCTGGCTCCTGGCTTCAGATCGCTACAGCTCCGGCCATTGCGGCCAATTGGGGAGTGAACCAACGGATGGAAGATCTTTCTCTCTCTCTCTTTCTCTCTCTCTGCCTCTTCTTCTCTCTCTGTGTGTAACTCTGACTTTCAAATAAATAAATAAATCTTAAAAAAAAAACAATGAATAAATTAAACCCAAAGAAAACAAACATAAAAAAAGTGAAGAGTAGAAATTGACTAAATAGAAAAAACCCAATTGGATAACCCAGTAAATTACCCCAAGTTCTGCCTTTTGGGAGGATTTTCTCTCATCATCATTTTTCAGGGCCACCCCTGAGAGAGGCTGCAGTGCAGAAGCTAGCCAAACCACCATCTGAGAACCATGCCTGGCTGTTTTCCTTCCTTCCCAACTAAACATGAGAGTTCCTCCCCCAATGTGGTCATAGGAATGAGCTGACAGAGAGGCAGTCTTAACAAAACTGGTATATTACACACAATCATGGACCACCTGCCTGTGTGGTTTACTTGTGCCCTCCAGGCCTGCTGCCACCAATCCCAGATATACCAATATTGCTTTACAAATAATTGCTGCTGGCCATGCCTACAACCATGAATTTGTGGGTCTGATAAAACCCAGCTCATGATGAGCAGTTTTAGCTACATTCTCATTTGATATCCTATGGCGAAATGCTCTCGTTCTATGAGAATCCTATTTCACATTAAGAGCTGTTTTTTGAATTATAATTCTCTGTTGCATATGGCATGGCCTTGTTCCAGAACCCTAGCTGTCTATGTTATGATTTTCCCACTGAGATTTGCCATAAACTCTGCACAGCTTCTTTTTCCTCCATAAATATTTCTTGTTCCACAGGATTTGCCAGGTGCTATGGTCTAAGAGGTAGGGGTGCTTATACCAAGGCATGGACCTGTAGCAAAGCCTTTTCCTGCTCTGGGCCCTACTCAAAACAGGCAGCTTTTAATTCACTCAGAATATGAATCAAATCCATATTGTTAAATGTAAAATACTGTGCCTCTAGAACCAGAGGCCTACCAGGGGTTACGTTTCCTATTAGTAGTAGGAAATGTAAGATGTAGTAATTTCTCCTCTTTCCACCAAGGCTTTGTCAGCTTGACATTTCCCAAAATTCATTGTTGTGGTAAGCCCCTCTACTTACATGGAAAATCTCCAATCCTATGGTGTTCATATGTCTTTGTTTTTCATCAATACTCTGAAGTCTGGAGGCTGGGAAAAGAACTGGAGTAGGTTTTGAAGTGGTAATTCCAAGACCATAATTGGGAGGAATAGGGGCCTTCAGCAGACCTGGAAGAAGATACGAGGGTCTTCACGGTTTCAACTGCATTGACCCAGATGAACCCTCAGAAGGCTCAGGGTCCCACTCCCTATCCACCAGTTTCCTGACTTTTATGTGAAAGTCTTGCTTGAGAATTCAACATTTTCTGGGACTTTACTGCCAATAATTACAAACTAGGATGAATGTTTACCATTTTGGGGACTAATGTTGTGGCTCAGCATATTAAGCTGCAGCTTGATACGCTGGCATCCCACATGGGAGCACGGGTTTGAGTCTTAGCTACTTCCTTTCCAATACAGCTCCCTGCTAATGTGCATGGGAAGGCAGTGGAAGATGACCCAAGTACGTGGGCCTCTGTCATCCTGTGGGAGACCCGATGGAGTTCCTGGCTCAGCCCTGGCCATTGTGATAATGTGGGGAGTGAAGAAAAAGATGGAAGATGTCTCTCTTTTCTCTCTCTCTCTCTCTCTCTCTCTCTTCCCTCTCTCTCTGTCACTCTACATTTTAAATAAATAAAATAAATGTTGAAGAAAAAGAAGCTATGATTAACTCAGATTTTTTAAAATTTGTATTTTCTATACTCCAGATTTAGGAGAATCATTTTAAATGCTGTTTCTGTAGACACTATGACTTTTTATATGCTTGCTTTATTTGGTGAATAATCACTTCACTTTCATTGTTTTGTTTTCCCCCTGCAAAGGTTGCACTCAGCAGCAGCCCACCAATTCCACTGTCTTTTTAATTACCATTCCCTTTAAACTCCTCAGGGGAAAATTCTGGAGACACTGAGTCTATCCTTAAATTGTCTTACATTCAAATCCCATCTCAGTTTACAACCACTGGAAACTTAAGAATGTGCCAGGGCATCTAGACTCCACTGACAAGCTCTCACTGCCAGTCAGCCATTAAGGAATCCATAGCCCCAGTCCCATTTTCCAGGCCTGTCTTCAGACCAATCCTCACACCAACTTAGTTACCGTTCCCTGGAAACACAGAGAGAGATTTGAATGCAGAGAGCATGTGCGTAGGAACAGCACCTGTGAGGAAAGGACAATTGGGCAGATGGGAGAAGCTGACCTGTGGTAGCGCCACACAGAAACCTCAACCAACGCTGACAGGTCCTGAACCTGGGCCGCTTTTATGATTCTCCCAAAACGGGGAGAAGGAAGTAGTCCTTTATGCCACTGCAGTGTCTGGTTGCAGAACAGCGGCTGTTTCCAGGGAGGAGGCATAACCTTAGGTGAGGCAGCTGCTTTCCACAAACGGCAATTCTCTGTGAGAGGTCCGCAGACAGCCTGGAAACTGCTGATGTGCATGCCTTAGTCTTTTTTTTTAAAAAATTATTTATTATTTATTTGAAAGTCAGAGTTACACAGAAGGAGAGACAGAGAGAGAGAGAGACAGAGTTACAGAGAGAGGCAGAGAAAGAGAGAGAGAGAGAGAGAGAGAGAGAGAGAGAGAGAGGTCTTCCACCCACTGGTTCACTCCCCAGTTGGCTGCAACAGCTGGAGCTGCACCAAAATCAAAGCCAGGAGCCAGGAGCCAGGAGCTTCTTCTGGGTCTCCCACGTTAAGGTTGCTAATCCACTGATCCTAAGGAGGTTTTCCAGGATTAAGTAGATTACCTCCTATATGTGGAAGAAGGAGGCAGATGGGTTATTATGCTTAGATGAGGAGATGTTAGGGTGAAAGCAGAGGTTGGAGTGAAACAATTGCTGAGTTTAAAGAGGAAAAGGTGCTACAAGCCAAGGAATGAAGACAGCTTTTGGAAGCTGGATAAGACCAGGAAATAATCTTTCCTTGACAGAGCCTCCTAAGGAACACAGTCCTGCCAATACATTGATCTTACCCCAGTGAGAACTGTTTTGGACTTCTGAGCTTCAGAACCCTAAGAGTAAAATGTGTGTTGTTTTAAGCCATATTGATGCTGATTCGTTATAGAGGCAATAATGTACCATGATTCCAGTTTTTTCCCACTCTTGTCACCAACATCCAAAAGCAAATGGATCTAGTGGGACCACCACACTAGCCTGCCTCACTTGTCCAGACACATTGAGATCCTATGAATTTGTAAGGGAAATAGGTTCCCATCTTGAGACAGGTCTGTCTCTTTACCAATTCACATCACTGTTATTATCAAATAAGAGAATGGAGGCAGAGCCTGGAAAATTCATTTGTCAAAATGCTCCAGGTACACTCCTGATAACGTGGAACAAACCTTTGGAGGTAAAATTTGGGAATTCAGAGAAATTGTACAATCTGTGGAGTTATATGTGGCAGTAGGAATTAACAATGAAAAAAGTAGTTCAATGATTGAGTGCTCACAAATTTATCTAAATAATACATATTTGAAAGAGGTTTGCCGTTGCTGCTGTTTTTGCATTAATTTCTTTTTTTAAGATTTATTTATTTATTTGAAAGTCAGAGTTACACAGAGAAGGAGAGGCAGAGTGAGAGAGAGAGACAGAGACAGAGAGAGGTCTTCTATCCACTGGTTTCATTCCCCAAATGGCCTTAATGGCCAGAGCTGCACCATTCTGAAGCCAGGAGCCAGGAGCTTCTTCTGGGTCTCCCACGTGGGTGCAGGAGCCCAAGGACTTAGACCATCTTCTACTGCTGTCCCAGGCCATAGCAGAGAGCTGGATTGGAAGTGGAGCAATTGGGACTCAAACCAGCACCCATATGGGATGCAGGCACTGCAGGTGGCGGCTTTACCAGCTATGCCACAGCACTGGCCCCTACATTACTTTCATCAAGACCAAGTAGGTTCTAAAACCAAATGCTATAGTTGATTTCTTAAGTCACTGGGCAAAGAAGTATTTCATGTATTTCAAGAAAATGTTCATGAAAATACAAGATGACTAGAAACAAAAGAATTAAGAGAAAGAAACCACTATTTTGAATATAATAAAAATAAATTACTATTTTCCCATAAATGTACATAGGAACTTAGAATAAGCACATTTGGAAAACAGTTCTTCTATTTTTAATATATTTGAATGTCTTCATTAGTAAATTGAGATATTCACCTGAACCCACAAAACTGTTTACATGCAGGAAAAAAGATAACAGCTGTAAAACACTTTGAATTTTAAAAAATCACTCTTGTTTTAGTAAATATTTGTTCATTAAATTTGATTTGACATCATATAACTATTCTATGTGCAGTTTTGCTAAATAAATCAGTGCAAATATTTTGTTAGCATCCAAGTTTGTAAATATCAAAGTTCTTAATGTAGTTTCTTATTTGTTCCAAGCTAGATTTTTCCAAACTTGAACTATCCAAATGTCAACCTTCATGACTGCTTTCATATGTGAATACTATGGTAGTATTGCTTGCTAGTATTATACTTAAGGGAACTAACTTACTTATTTACATATATATTGAAGAAAAGGTATATATCACTTCCAGAAGTTGGGATCAGAGAGTGAAGTATTGCTTGCTAAAAGCAGAGAGAAATGACACATATAATAAACATAAGCTAATGATATTTTTTGCCTTTTGGAGTTCTGATTTGGGTGACTGTACTTTATTATTATATATGATATATTATGTACACTGATACTAGTATCAATGTACTTTATTATGCTCAATAAAATGAACTTAGAGATATCATGGATTTTAGAAATGCTATTAAAACCACTTGATTTTGCTTTCAGTACCTGCTACAGTTGTCCATCAATACAACCACCAAGCATAGACTTCTCTATCTTAGAGAGAATGCTTTTTTTTTTTTTTTTTTTTTGACAGGCAGAGTTAGACAGTGAGAGAAAAGAGAGAGACAGAGAGAAAGGTTTTCCTTCCATTGGTTCACCCTTCCAAATGGCCACTATGGCCAGTGTGTTGTGCCAATCCGAACCAGGGCCTAAGCACTTGGGCATCCTCCACTGCCTTCCTGGGCCACAGCAGAGAGCTAGACTGGAAGAGGAACAACCGGGACAGAATCCAGCGCCCGAACTGGGACTAAAACCTGGAGTGCTGGCACTGCAGGTGGAGGATTAGCCAAGTGAGCAGCAGCGCTGGCCGAGAGAATGCTTTTTACCAACCACCTACCTTGTACTACTTTGGAAGTTTCATATATTTACATTTAATTATTAGCTCTGTGCATATCATCTGATACAAGGCAATCATCTCAAGTTCTTCTTCTGAGAAGACCCCCAGAATAAATTCAAGCTATAGCAGCTAGTGTTTTATATATGAGGAATCACTAAATTCTTTCTGCTCACAACTGCCATCTGTTTTATCCAATTCTGATCTGATATTATAATGTAACTGTCGTTTGCCCATACAACCTGAGAAGAGTCCTTTGGGCATGAGCAAACTAATTTACTTGGTACCACTCCTACTTGCTTACTCAGTTCCTTATTACTCCAAGTAATAAGTTCCAGGGGTTGGTAGCATCACATCACTGGGGAGCTTGTTAGCAATATGTCATGGGGCTGGCACAGTGGCATATGGGGCTAAGCCTCCGCCTGTGGGTGCCGGCATCCTATATAGGTACCTATACATATCCTGGTTGCTCCTCTTCTGATCCAGCTCTCTGCTATGGCCTGAGAAAGCAGAAGAATATAGCCCAAGTGCTTGGGCCCCTGCAGTCACATGGGAAATTTGGAAGAAGCTCCTGGCTTTGGATCGGCCCAGCTCTGGCTGTTGCGGCCATTTAGGGCATGAGCCAGTGGATGGAAGACCTTTCTCTCTGTCTCTCCCTCTCTCTATCTGTAACTCTGCATCTCAAATAAATAAATAAAATCTTTAAAAAATAAAATTAAAAAGAAATACATGTCATAGTTTACCAGAGTCCTACAGAATCAGAATCTGTATTTTAACAAGATCCACTTGTGGTTCATATGCACATTTAAGTCTGAAAAACCCTATTCATAATCTCCCTTTTCATTCCTCTATTCTTCCTGGTTTCTTAACTAACAGCCTCCACAAAGCCCTCCTCACCCTTGACCTTCTCTGTCTTTTTCCTCAGTGGTCCTCAACCCTGATCATACACTAGAAGCAACTAGTGAGTTTTTTTTTTTTTTAAATTGTGATTTCTGGTCCCCATCCTAAAAGATTTTGTTTTGTTTTTAATTAGGAGTAGTGTCTGAGTATCAGGTTGTTTTTTTTTTTTTTTAAGAAAAAATATTTATCCATTTATTGGAGAGGCAGAGAGAATAAGAAAGAGCTTCTATCTATTGGTTCAGTCTCCAAATGCCTACTATGGCTGTTGGGTGAATCTAGGAACCAAAAACTCAATCTAGGTCTCCCAGATGGTCAGAAGAAACCCAGTCACTTGAGCCATCCCTGCTACCTCCCAGGGTCTGCATAAGCAGGAACTTGGAATCAGAAGCTAGAACCTGGAATCAGGAGCTGGAACCCAAATTGTGCAATGAACTCAGGCACTCCATTATTGGATGCAGACATTTTAACCTGCACCTTAAGTGTTAGACCAAGCAACTGCCTGAGTTATCAGTTTTGGTGTGCCAGGAGATTCTAACATTGAAAACAACAAGGGATGATTGGTTTGGACACCTGGCCTTTGCCCTCTGGCTCCACAAAAGCATTCTAGTGGTAGATATCTCTTACTCAATTAAAACATGTTAGGTCCACTAGAGCCTTGCTTTATGTCCTATATCAAGCACAATTAATCAGTCATTTTCCTTTTTAAACAATCTATGGGAAGAAAACCACATGGCTAATGCAGCAGCAGCAGCAATTTTATACTTCTTCATAACTATTCCAAAATCACCTATATCTGTTATTGTCAGTATATAAGTTTGTTTAGAGCTGATGGTCCATTTTCTACTTTAAAAACAATTTTTAGACACATAAATGATATACTGTTCATAAAACTTAACGCCATCCAGAAGGAGAAAATTTTTATCATTGTGGATTTTGGACACAATCACAGTGTTTTCAAATAACACTAGGAATGGAAAACGAGTTTAGGAGCAAGTGAGAAAGCTTATTTTGGAAAAAATACGCCTCATGTAAAACTCATGTCCATATCTCCTAATAGCTCACCTACACATGTGTCCCCACCCGACAGCCTGGATCCGGCTCTGATTTCGATGGATTTGGCCTTCGTTGGAAGCTTTTACAAAACATATGCCTCAGATGAGTCAGCTCATTACCAAGTGCCACTTGTGCTGCTCTTGTTTCCCTCTACTTCATCCCCCAGAGTCTTACTCATGCCCTCAGCTAAATGCCAACACGTAGGTGTGCAGCTCCGTCACTTCGTGGATTCCTGATTCTGATCCTTGATTACACAGACCCCAGCCCAGGTCCCCGGAACAATAACAATGACCACTTCTTGTGAGAAGACACCAAATATCCAAGGATCATCTCATAGTCTCCTTCACAATAACTTATCTTAACTTTACACGTAACGAACACGCAGCATAGAGAGAGTTATGTAAATGGCTGTATGGGTATTATTTGGCAGATTATGCCATAGTAACAAACAACCAGAAATATCAGTAGCCTGCAGGACAAGCTGGTGACAGTGGGTGTGTGGGTTGGCCTTGGTGCTCCCACATCATCTCTGTTCCGGGATCAGTGCTGAAGGAGCATACCCCATCTGTGATTTGCCTTTCTCATGGCAGAGAGAAAAGAACAGTGAGAGAAATCACCCAGTGTGCTATGGCTTGGATGTTTGTCCTTTAAGGGTCCATATGTTGGAAGCTTATTCCCCAGGCTGGTGGCCTGGGGTGGGGAGTGCTGTGGAACCTTGAGGTGGGGCCTTAAGGGTGATTTTGGCTATTGGGTGAACTACCATTAGAAGGGAATACTAATTCCCTTGGGTGAGTTCTCATGAGAGTAGGTTGTATAAAAACCTAAGCCTGACTCCTGAGTTTTGCTCCAGTTTCCAGTTTTTGTGATGTCAGGCTTCCTGCCATGTGGATTGCACAATCTGTGCTCCACCATCACTGGGGTCTCCCTTCAAGAACGTTTACTGTGCTATGCCAACTCTCAGACTCCAACTGAGCTCAGTAAGTAAACACTGTTGTTCAATAAAGTTACTGTCTTGAATATTTCATGATAGTAACAAAAAGGGGCTAATACGCAGGATATTTTAAATTCTGTACTTGAACCTTTTTTTTATTACTTCTGCTCATATTTAATTGACCAAGCAAAATGATCAAGCCTGATATCAATGAGTATAGGGAACACCTTCCCCAAGGAGGGCCTCTAAAGGGATGATCCAATAAAGATGAAAAGCTAGTGTTTTAAGCAAATAATAAAATCATAGGTGCCAAAATTCTCACAGTCAAAATGAGGCAGAGTTTGAGTTTGCAACCACCTTTGTTAGACTCTCCACCACTGTGCATTGATGGTTCCATCTTGCTTTCTCTTCTTTGCTGATTTCAAGTATTTAGCTTCTAGCTTGACTAATGCTACAGTCCATGCCTACTACTCCTTTATTTAGATGGTTTCCCTGGCTATAACTTCTGGTCTGAGTCAATTATATTCTGACAACTATCAACTTAGTTGAACTGCAGGTCCTTGCCTTCTTGTCAGCTTGGTGCTTCTGCTGCCCAAGTCCAAGGTAAGTCTGCGTATTGCTCCAGCTTTTGCACTAAGATAAACCAATGGCTTCTCCACTCAATACAATGGACATGGTTTCTAATATGTTCTAAGGAAATTCACAGGGACCAAATATTAGCACAATGGTCTTAAACCCTAAAGAACTATATTCATATTTGGACAAGAAACATTTTAGGATGATTTCCTGCCAGGAACAAATCTTTTCTTGTGGTTGTTAAACATGTTCCACAAAAGAGTCTTGTTTATTGCTGGTTTCAGAGAAGTGAGTTAGAGATGTTCTGTCAACACACTAGGTTCATCTCAGAGTGGGTTAGCCCCTCCAAAAATCTACTCACTCATGTCGTCTTTCACTACTCCTAAAGAGAAGCCATAGATTTAAAGTTTCATAGTTTTATTGGCCAATGAGAGGTAGCAGCAAAACCATTTCTGCTTTTTTTATTTCCAAACAAAAAATATCTTCTGCTATGATAAGATCCAGTTCTAATCATGTACCACCCATCATATCATTAGCCGTAAATGTGGGCTTCATTCCTCTCTTGGGGGCACCAATTTGGACTCTTTTTTTTAATGTCAGCAATTGAGAAAGCCAACTTCAACTTAAAAGTTGACTTCATGTTTTGCAGAATGCTATTGGAAAATATAATAAATAGGTAAGCTAAAACTGTCTCTGTTTTGAGCTTTTTGTACAATGTGATTTTACTGCATTACCCTTTAAGGAATTATGTTTACTTTAATATATATATAATATATACATTATATATATTATATATTATAGTATATATAATATATATCATATATTATATAAATGTAATATATTATATATAATAATATATATAATATATAATATATATCCTATATATATCCAATTAGTCTCTCAAGGGTCATCTACATAGTTAAAACAATATACTTAAACTTTCTCTCTATTAGAGATTTCAAAGTAAGAATTATGCAAATAGGAGTATATTTTATAGCAACTCAAACTCAAAACAAGGCTTCTTTCCAGAAGAGCAGCTATTTCCATGTTAACTTGCCTTCTATAAGCTCTTGCTCATATATTAGGATTGAATATTTCAGAAACTATCATCAATTTTTTCTACTGTATGCTTGTTACATGTGAAATCATGATGAGACATAAAAATTCTATTTACTGTTTTTCAATGTTCTTCTTTCTTTTTTAAAAGATTTTCTTACTAATTTATTTGAAAGGTAGAGTGACATAGAGAGATGGTGAGATAGATAGAGACCTTCCATCTCCTGCTTTACTCCCCAAATGGCCACAATAGCCAGGGCTGGGCCAGGCTAAAGCCAAGATCCAGGAACTCCATTAGGGTTCCCCACTGGAGTGGCAGGGTCCCAAGCACTTGGGTCATCTTTTGCTGCTTTTGTAGACACATTGGCAGGGAGCTGGATCAGAAATGCAACACTCCAACATAGGATGCTGGTATAGCAAGGAGTGGCCCAATCCACTGCATCACAATGCCAGCCCCTATGTTCTTTTCCCCTCTTAATTCTAAAAAAATACAAAAAGTATCTATTAAAGGTTTCAAGGTTAGAATAAGACTTTTTAAAATGAAATAATCCTAGTTGGTGTTCTCTATATTGTCTATTAGTTTTCATTATGTATTTTTGTGTGAATAAAATAGAGGAAATCAAAATTAGGAAACATTCTTCTGACCAAATAATCATTCTCTTTCTCCAATTTCCTCCACATTTAAGGCTGGAGTAATCTATTCTCACCTAACACTTAACAAAAAGCAGTGCTCATTTAGATTTGGTAACCCTGGCCTTACCCCTGCTGAAGCTTTATAATTTTTGCATGGAAGTGGCAATCACTGCAATAGTTTTGATTAAATGATTACCCATAGGCCTGCTCTTGAATGAAATGACAAATGTTCTCTGGAAAAATTCAAATAGACACTGTAAACTTGGAAACTTTCTGGGATGTGAGTATATTCCGAATGTTATTATGTATTAGTAAGAGCAATGATCCATGAGTCAAACATAATAATCTACTTCCTACAGGGAAGAGAAAGTACCTTCATTGATTAAAAATGATGTAGAACAAAATAATAAAATATTTTTTAAATATAAGGGACCAGTTTGAGGATGTTCAGAGCTCTCTTGAGTACGCGTGAGAAGTACGATGGGTATGTGTAAAGTAGTATGTATTCCCATGCCAGAAAGGGACATCTTGGAAGGAGATTTAGAAGGACAGGGAATCAACTGTATGCTCTGCCTTTTTAGTACCCACTACTCATCATATATGCTGAGTGATCAAGATATAATTACTTTAAATAAGAGCAAAATGATTTATACAATCAGATAAGAGAATTTTAACAAATACTTTAAAAAAATTTTTTGTGACCTAATTGCTGAGACAGTTACATCTCCAAAGGGTACTATTTAATGCAACAACTTCATCATCTTCAATTAAGTTTTTCACCTTTCCAAGAAAAAGACACCAGCAAGACAGAACTCTAAGCTCAAAGCAGGAACAAGCTGCATGGTATTTCTTCTTTTAAAAAAATTTTGCTTATTTTTTAACCGGCAGAATTAGACAGTGACAGAGAGAGAGAGAGAGACAGAGAGAAAGGTCTTCCTTCCATTGGTTCACCCTCCAAATGGCCGCTACAGCCGGTCGTTATGCCAATCTGAAGCCAGGAGCCAGATGTTTCCTCCTGGTCTCCCAGCTACATGGTATTTCTAAAAATATTCACAACTTAAAAATAAGTACAATTTTATAATCTTGCAATTAGGTTTTTTAAAAAAGATTTATTTATTTATTTGAAAGTCAGAGTTACACAGAGAGAGGAGAGGCAGAGAGAGAGAGAGGTCTTCCATTCAGTGGTTCACTCCCCAGATGGCCGCAACAGAAGCCAGGAGCCAGGAGCTTCCTCCGGGTCTCCCACGTGGGTGCAGGGGCCCAAGAATTTGGGTCATCCTCCACTGCTTTCCCAGGCCATAGCAGAGAGCTGGGTTGGAAGAGCAGCAGCTGGGACTAGAACCGGTGCCCATATGGGATGCCAGAGCTTCAGGCCAGGGTGTTAATTCGCTGCACCACAGTGCCGGCCCCTGCAATTAGTTTTTTTATTATTATTTTTTTATTTTTTTGCAATTAGGTTTTAAAAACATACTCTACATATAAATTGCTTGGGAAATAGCAGAGTTTTGAAATATCTAAGTATTGGGTTGTTTCAGAGATTTTTATTTGTATTTTCAATTGACTAAAATTGTATATACAAGGAGGCTTCAAAACTTTGAAGAAAATGGTATTAAAAGATAAGTTTATTTTGGTGCAAAAAATTTTGAAATCCATGCTTAGTTTTTCTCATACTGCACATTTTCCATGAACCTTTTGAAGACTCCACATATAATGATATTCTATTAAGTTCTTTTTTTAAAAAAAAGTAAACATAGATAAATTAGGAGATAAGTTACCTGTGGACCTGCGTTGCTCTGGCTTTGCCATTAACTAACTGTGTAATGGTTTGTTGATTTCTGATGAACTAATCCATATGCTTCAATTTATTTTCCCTTCTGTGAAGAAAAGAGGGCCTCAAGACTATGACTCCTTGTACTTCCCTCCAGTTCTAACTTGGATTTTGTTGCTCCAAGCCCCATGTGGGTATAACTGAGATTTGAGAATTTGCTTCTCATTGCTTTTCAGTAATCCTATGATTAATCTTTTGAACTCCATTTCAGTAACTTCATCAATCTCTTTACATTCTAATATTGAAGAGTTGTTGTGTTCCTGGGGGTGGGGAGGGTTATATTGTCTTCCTTATTCTTGTCTCTTGAATTTGCATTTATTTTTAGGCATTTATGAAAATATTTGTTGGTTTTTTTCCCTCCATTGGCTTTTATCTTTGTACTATTCCTCTGTAACTTAGTGGAATGCCGCTCTTTCAGTGAATACCCAGAGGCGTGTGCTGAGTGTGGCCAGGGAGTTCTGGGCCGTGTTCCATGGTGGGGTGAGTATCCATGCTGACACCCAAGTTGGGCAAGTTGGGCATGGTAAACCTCTTTTAGCATCAGCAGGGAGGGTTTGATCACCCCTGTTGATGTAATCACACCCTCACCTCCTCTCTTCCAATGTGATCAATTCCCAGGCTTAGCCCACAGTGGATACAATACTCATCTGTACTGCTATAAGAGCTGCACAAAGGATCTATGCAGTCCTCAGTGTTAGCATGGATCCTGTTGCAATGGTCCATCCCCAGCAGTCAGGGAGCTCTGAATGTGTAGAGCTGTTCAGAGTGATTGCCCAGAGACCTGGCTATACCCTGCACCCTTTTGTACATACACAGAGTTCCCACAGTCTCAGCACACAAGGCACCCACAGTCATGGGGTACAGAGGATCCTCTCTGGCCTGCTGGACTGTCCCGTCCACAGAGAGGCAGAGAAGTACCCAGAGCCAGCGGCCTATAGGTGCTCTGCCTAGGTGGTTTGAGTCCTGTAATATGTAATATGTTGAGAAGCTGAGGGCATCTCATGGGTGTCCAGCTCCCTGTCAATCCTCCCAGCCACATTAAAAGTCAATGGAGAACACAGATTTTTCCCTAGGGTAAAATCCCTGGATCACATACGTGCACAAAAGCTACTGGTTACAGCCCCATTTACTTTCACAGTGTTACCTTCTTGCTTCTTCTGGTCGCCAGGTGTACACATGGGAGCTGCCACTGCAGGTGCAAGCCTATAGTTGAGGTTTGAAGAGAAGGCTAAAATCTCTATGAAAATAGAATTGTTAAATCAGTTAAAAAGAATTATTAGGAGACTTGAAGTA
This sequence comes from Lepus europaeus, assembly GCF_033115175.1. Lineage (NCBI taxonomy): Eukaryota > Metazoa > Chordata > Mammalia > Lagomorpha > Leporidae > Lepus > Lepus europaeus. The sequence continues at coordinate 89,657,017 of NC_084838.1, read as the reverse complement.
AATTTTCTGTTAGTGGCAGCAAGATCAAGAGTATATGATAAGGCCAGTGCCGTGGCTCAATAGGCTAATCCTCCGCCTTATGGCACCGGCACATCGGGTTCTAGTCCCGGTCGGGGTGCCGGATTCTGTCCCGGTTGCCCTTCTTCCAGGCCAGCTCTCTACTGTGGCCTGGGAGTGCAGTGGAGGATGGCCCAAGTGCTTGGGCCTTGCACCCCATGGGAGACCAGGAGAAGCACCTGGGTCCTGGCTTCGGATCAGCGCTGTGCGCCAGCCGCAGCGCGCCAGCCGCGGCAGCCATTGGCGGGTGAACCAATGGCAAAGGAAGACCTTTCTTTCTGTCTCTCTCTTTCACTGTCCACTCTGCCTGTAAAAAAAAAAAAAAAAAGAGTATATGATAAAAAGGGTAGGATTGGTAAAGATCAGGCCAAGAGTGGAAGTGAAAGAGGTCAGCATTTCTCACAAGTGATATCAGAAAACTGTAAAGGAATATCAGAAGGACTTATTGTAGCCAAGGACCGTTCCTCCCTAAAACTGATGATGACTTAGCACCTCTTGAGTATGTATAATCTAAATGCATGTGATATCCAGCACAGGACATCAAAGAACAGAGTTCTCAAACACTGCTACATCACATTGACATAACCCTTGGAGTTTACAGAGCCTGAGTTCATGTTAGCTACTCTTTATTCCAAACAAGGAAAGAACACAGTGGTTAAATATATGAGCTTTAGAGTCAGACAGTTCTGGATCCAAATCCAGTTCAATCCTTCTAGGTTGACTTAACTTTGGACATTTCATTCCCTTAAGGAATGTGTATTAAAGGATTAAAGGTACTATGCTAAATACTGAGAATATGGAAAACAGGCAATAAATAAGTAAACGATTATTTTAGTTTGTACAAGTGCTCTTAGGAAAATAAAGTCAGTTAATGAAATTAAGAGTGATAGTGCCAGACTAAATGAAATTACTCTAGGAAGGTGATGTTTGAGCTAAGACTTGGTTGAGAAGAAGGAGCTAATAATTTAAGAATCTGCTGGAGGAAGAAACAGCACATAGAATCACCCTGTAGTTGGGAAAGAGCTTAACTTACACAAGAAAAGCAACCCAGTCAATTTCTCTGAGTTCTGTGAAATGGCGGAAACACAATATGTGATGAAGTCAAAGAGGTGATTAAGGGTCAGATAATGTAGGGCTTATAGGATATGAAAGGACATTTAGATCATTTTTTTTTCTAACTGCAATTAGGCTACTGGATGGTTTTTCTTTTTCTTTCTGTTCTTTCTTTTTTGCAAAGAGAATTATTTAATTTTTTATTATTTGAATAGATTATTCTTAATATTCCAGCAAAGTGGATTGAAGGACAGTGAGAATAGAGAGATTCTAGTTATTTAGATTATTTTATTTATCTATGTAAATATCTTTCTATCCTCAACTTTTTTAATTGATAAAATGGGAAAAATAATAAGCCTGTCACTGGGTAGTTTTAAGAATTAAATGAGAAAACGTACACAGTCCTGGCAAATAATGGGGGCTCAATAAATAGGGGTTATCATTGTCCCCCATTTATACAACAAAACTTGCTCTCATAGAGGTTAAATAACAAAGTCAAGGCTACACAGACAAAATCCATATCCAGTTGGAGCTTGAATTGAAGTTGATGAATTCACATGATCAGAAAAGGGTAACTTACACTGTGTTGGACGTCTAGTAACAGTGACAGATAAGAACATAAACAATGATGAATGGAAATGAGATGCACAAAAATATTTGCATGATACCCACAAAGAGGACTTGCCACAAGAAAGGATACCTGAGCTGCATTTTGAAATGTAAAAGTGTTTACCAGGCAGATGGAAGGCAGCAACAACTGTGAAGGAGAAGTCATGGAATGAGAAGCAGGTTGTCCTGTGTGCCAAACACGATGATTTGAAAATATTGGTGTTGGGCCTGCGCCGTGGCTCACTTGGTTAATCCTCCACCTCCGGCACCAGCATCCCATATGGGTGCTGGTTCTGGTCCCGGTTGCTGCCAGTCTCTGCTGTGGCCCGGGAAGGCAGTGGAGGATGGCCCAAGTGCTTAGGCCCTACACCCGCATAGGGAGACCAGGAGGAAGTACCTAGCTCCTGGCTTTGGATCGACGCAGCACCGGCCATAACGGCCATTTGGGGGAGTGAACCAACAGAGGGAAGACCTTTCTATCTCTCTTTATCTCACTGTCTGTAACTCTACCTGTCAAACAAATAAAGTCTTTAAAAATATATTTAAAATATATAAATTATAAAATATATAAAATAAATTGGTGTTGACAGGATAAAAGGGTGAAAAGAAGAGTTGGCATTGGACAAAAAGGATTAGCGGTGGGATAATTACCAGTAGAAATGATAGTAAGGTTGAGAGAGGATATGGTCACTTTATAGGTTGGAAATGAGTAGGATATCTGGATTGCCAGGGAGTATAGAGTAATAGTATAATAAATAAAGAGCAATACATAGAAGTTAAACACACTGCTTGACTTACAGTACTACCTCATATAAGCTTGATAATCCTCCATGAGTATTCAGAATACATGGTACACAAATGTGGAGACTAAAGCTTAGCTAGGTTAATTGCCTTGTCCAAGGTCACTCAGATGACAAATGGAAGAACCAGGAAAAGGAAAGAACCAGAAGAGAGCCCACATTTTTTACCCCTAGTTCAAGCTGCATTACTTGTCTGTGTGGTCTGTGTAATAGCAAAGAAAATTGAGAAAGAGCAGGAGATGAAACAAAACCAAAGAGCCGGATGACACACACATTGAGGGAATGATGGAAAACTTAAAGGGAGGCAGGACAGAGAAAATAACATCTGCCTGGGTAATAAATGGATATGGGGTACAACTGGGGAATTGGGAAAAGAAAGATAGGAACACAAGTACTTTTGAAAGTAAGGGAATGGGGGGAAATAGAATGGTAGCAGACAAATAAAGAGGAAGACGAAAAAAGCATAGAAGAGGAAAGGAGAGACGGACAGTAGACAAAATGAAGATAAGCTGTCAGACAAGCTGTGGGGAAAACTGTGGCCAGTGTATGCAGATGACCATGCCAGGAAAAAAATGTCCCCATGGATGGGGAAAACAGGGATATGAAACTCAATGGGTATAAACAAACAGTTGCGATAATTCAAGGCAGTTATAATGGTGGGGCTGACATAATTTGGAGCTGGAGAAGGTTATAAAAAAATTTCCTCTTCCCATCATTCTAATACCTCTAACAATTCTTGACAAGACCATATTTTCTAAACCTCAAATAAAGACAAATAACCTGATAAAGAATGTTCTGCCAGGTCCAAGAGGAAAAAATAATCTTAAAAATGCAGTTAGTTGGCATTTTTAGAGCATGTCCATAATAATATGATTATAGTAATAGACAACTGTTAAAATTGGGATATCTCAGAAATTCCAGCATGTGTAATTACAATTAATGCTTTTTAAGTGCCAAGGACTGTTCTAAAAGCTTAAGCCACTTAATCTTTTCCATTACCCTATTAAATAGAATCTTTTATTAACTTCATTTTACAGATATGGAATCAATGGCACGCTGGGGTTGAGTAACATCTCAAAATCACATAAATGGCAAATGACAGAGTTGGACCTGAGTTTTATTGTTCCCAACTACTATGCAAAATTTCCAAAGGGTTTGATTACATTTCTTTTAGTTCTCTTTGATGGCAATGCTATCTGAAAGTTAGGAATTTTGGAACAGAAAGGTCAAAAGGTTTACAGGTTCTGTCAATTTATCTTACCATTTAAAATGTTCATACACAGGTAAGTAAAACATTATGATGCACCGGATAATTTAGGCCAAGAATTTTGAGATCTTCATTGGAAGTCGACATGAATGGTATTCATTCCCACTTCTGAAATGAAAAATACTGTGCCAAACAAAGGTGAGAAGTCCCAAACCAAACACTAACACAGGTAGTATTTCTCTCCATGTTGCCTTATGAAATATTGGCAGTCAGATATATTTCTCAACTCTGGAAGACATAAATCTTTCCAAGGGAAACCAAATTTCTTTGGTATGGGGGCCAAACTATGACTTCAGAATAGAATCTCATCTCAGAAAACTGTAAACACCCTTTTCCTCCCTTGTGTTTAATTTCGAGCGTATTTTTCCTTCCTGAAGAACATCTTTTTTTCGTTAGGCTGCCTCACACCCTGTCTTATCCTGTATGCCAACCTGTGTGTTGTCCTGCTGAGAGGGCTTCCCAGGCCAATTCCAGCCTTATGCCTTCTCACCTCATGCTCACTCCCCACTCTGTCCTTCTTGTCTCCATTTTTCACCCTTTTCTTTTGACTAACAGTTCTTGGCTTGTGATTCACATTCCATTGGGGGTTGATGATTTTACTATGGAGATTTTTTTTTCCCGCGGATTTGCCACTGTCTCCCTTAAAACAGTGATCCTACTACTTGCTTATGGGGCAAAACGTTCACTGGGGAGTGAACCAGTACATGGAAGGCATCTCTCTCTCTGTCTCTCTCTCTCTGCCTCTACCTCTCTGTAAATCTGCCTTTCAAATAAATAAATAAATCTTTAAAAATAAATAAAAAAATGAATGATTGCAGTAGCCTGAACTGGGTAAAGATGAAGCTGGCATCCTGGAATTCAACCCGTGTCTTGGCATGGACCTAATTATTTGAGCCATTACTGCTGTCTCCATTAGCATGAAGCTGGAGTCAGGAGCCAGAGCTGGGCAACAGACTCAGATACTCTGATGTGGGATGGGGGTGTCTTAACTGGCATTTTAGCCACCAAGTTAATCACCTGACTCTGAGTATCCTTTTAAGGGTAAAAACATTATTATTTCTTTTGGAGGTAATCACTTCTTTTATTCTTAGGTAATTACCTCGATTTAATTGTTGACCCCTTTTCTTCATTCAGTCTGTTCACTTTGCCCGTTCATTCTGCCATCACTCCCACAGAAAACATTGTGTTTTCTCACCGTTTGGTTTTGCACTTGGCCATGTGACATGGTGCAATCAAAGGACTCACATAGACGTGCACTCGTATAATTTGCCATGGAATGAGCCTCCCTTGTGTAGCCCTACCTATCCAGTTGGAATCAGAATGAATAAATGCTCTACACACGTAGAGCAAATCTTTGTCTCCTTACCCACATCTTTAAGCAGAGTTACACCACTGAGTCCAGCCTATCTGTGGATAGGAAATAAATAATCCTTGCCTACCTGTTGATAGGAAATAAATTTTTATAATTTTAAGCTACTGAGTTTTGAAGTGATTTGCTACACTGCAATAGTTCATTCATTCAGTATGTCAAGGTTTTCTGTCGTCCCCTACCCAATGCGTAGTAGGGGACCCAAGGTAGGTCCATCAGATCTCTTTCCCAGAATTGAAGTCTGGTGAAGAGTTGGACTTGCCTCATCGCCAGCAATGAGCTGTGGTCCAAACACTTCATGTACTAATTCCTAATACAGAGACTGGGGACCAGCTTCCCTGGTACCTGTCCTTCCCTTGCTGATTCACCAAACTTCTGTTATGGCTCTTCCAGTTCTTCATGTCCTTCTAAAATGGCTTTTATATCACTGCTTTATGCTATCCCCTATGTTTAAACCCCAGTTAATTATTTTTATGAAGTTATGGCCTTTCCTATTGCTTACTATCAAAAAATCCTGTTACTGAGGGACCCAAAGGGGAGAGTCAGGTTGCCAAAAGAGAGCTTGATCTACTTACAACATGGGATTGGGGTGGGGGTGGGGGTTGTTACCTATATTTCTCTAGCCTCTTACTCATTATGAAACTATATTTGTTATGAAAGAGAGACAGAGAGAAATTCTGAATTTGTTCTTCTTATAAATTGTTATTAATGCATAGAATTACAGATGTAAAAACATTTTGAATTTTTACATAGAATTTCAATAAGAAAAAAAAATCCAAAACTTCTCTCCTATGTAGAAGGAACTTTACACAAAAGGTTTTCTGGAATAACTTCACAGGTCAAGAGGTAGACAAGACATTTCCTGTCTTGAAAAGGACACTGGCTCCCTGAGATGAAGGTCTTGAAGGACACCTGAAAGTATGTTTGACACTTGTTATATTAGCAAACAAACAACTGTTTCTTCAACTGACATTTCCCTTTTTGCAACTGCCTCATGTTAAAGTAGTAACATACATTTAATTATGCAAAGTAATATATACCCTTTCACAGTTGCGCAAATGCATGTGGTTCCATTTATATGAGGTCTGTGAAAAAGTCAAATTCACAGAAAAAGAGAGTAGAACGGTAGTCACCAGGGGCTGAGAGAAGAGGGAAACTGTTGAGTTGCTGTTTAGCAGGTGCTAAGTTTCAGTTATGAAAAATGAATACATTCTCAAGATCTGCTCTACCTGTAGTTAGCTATACAGAAGGTATCCTGCTGGTGATGTGCACTAGAATATACTCCCTCTTGTTGCTGGGCAGTGACATAGAGCTACAATTCATAGTCAGCCACGTGAACCTGGGGATAAGAAACTGGGACTCTAGACAACACTGCTTCACTGTTTTCAAGCTAGGACGTTTGATAGGCCATAATAATAATAAATGCACATACAGTATTTTCAACTTAGAATGAATTTATCAGGACATAGCTTCCTTGTAATTTGAAGAGCATCACTGCTTAAAAAGGCCAGATCTCATGTTATGTGTTCTTACCACAAATAAATGTATAAATGATAGAGAAAGAAAGAAATCAAAAGGCAATCTGAATCTTCCAGTACTTTTTAATTTTACTTATGAATGGTCCAGATACTCAGAGTAAGTATTGATAATTCAGAGATTTCTGTGTCATCATGGATATTAAATAACTTTTTAGAATGCCAAATATGTTTTATAAAAACATTATGCAGGAACATAGGCTCTGACAGATGCTGGACAACCATTTTCATCAGAACCATGAATCTTTGTTTCCATGAATCTTATAAAAACAGTGCTCAGGATCTTTGAAATGAATATGCAACAGAAAATAAATCCATCATAATCAAAAAGTGACTCAAGGGAAACAAGCTTACAGAAAGGGAAAAAACAAAAGCAGCCTCCAAACCCCATGCCACCCCCAGACATTCTTGCACAGCATCTACCACCTCCTGAGGCAAGGTTTTGCCAAACCAAAGACCACATTATTCCTCGAGATGATATGGTAAATTCTTCATCCAGTCACCTCTGTGGATCCTATGCATTCCAAAAGCAAGGAAAATTGGGTCCTCTCCAAGGACAAATAGTTGATGAAAAAAGGGGACATTCTTAGAGCATGTAGTCTGTAGGAGAGCCGTAGGCAAGGTAATGTTTCTGAGCGTTCTTTGCCTTTCCAGAAGATTCTGTGGGACGGAAGATTCTGTGGTAGCTTACCTTCAGAACACAAACAGCACATCCGGAAAACACAAAACCAGTGCATTCAGAAACTATCATTCCTCTGAGAAAGAGGAAAGTGTGGTAACAGTGGAGGAGGGTTTTGTTCAGAAGCCCTCAAAATTCGTTTTTAATTTAGACTTTGTATAAAATTATTTTAAATCTCCAGCAACCATTAAAATGGTTGCTTTATGTGGATCAGTTGCTAATTTCCGATCTAGTGGATACCACTTAATCCCACAATTTGAATCAGTATTCTTTAATGAATATTTTTATTACCATGTGAAGCTTACATTAGAGATAATTTCTATTTCATTCACAAACAAGTGTTCCATAATGAGTGGATTATACAGTAACTCCATAGCCATAAAAATTCAAGCTACCTCACTGATCAAAGCTTTAATTACACTTAACATCTATTATGTGCCAGGCCCCATGCCAAACAATTGGGACTCATAGATGACTATAATGTTATCTCTGCCTCAGGGATTTTATTGTCCATGAGAAGAGTTCTAGAGTTTAAACTTAATAAATGGTTCGTTTGCCTCAGTTCTGTAATGGAGATACAGAGGACCTTGACTTGTATACTAATGGCTTTTCCTGGAAATTATAAACACAGTCTTGAGGTCCACACTGACCTGAACTTGCACCTCTTCTCTACCATTTAAAAGACAGTGAGTTGGCATTATTGTCACTTCCATGAGCTTTGGTTTGATTGACTTTTAAAATGAGGACAAAATTGTGGCTGCCTGGGCAGGCATTTGGTACAGCAGTTAAGACATTGCTTGACATGGCTGCATCCTGTATCAGCATCTGAGTTTGTGTTCTTGCTCTGCTTCCAATTCCAGTTTCCTGCTAATGTGCATACTGGGAGGCAGTGGGTAATGGCTTAAGTACTTGAGTCCCTGCCACCCATGTGGGGGACCCAAACTGAGTTCTTGGCTCCTGACTTTGGCTTATCTCAGCTCTGTATTTTTTTGTGGACATTTTGAGAGTGAACCAGTGGGTGGAATACCTCTCTCAGTGTGTCTCTGTCTCTCTGCCCTTCAAATGAATAAAAAGTCAATTTTTTTAATGGGGGAAATTTGTAGTTACTTCACAAGTTTTTGTGAGAAGTAACTGGGATCACATATGTAAGAAATCCAGCAGAGAATAAACCCAAAATATACATTAGCTGGGATCATTATGTTCCAGCACTGTGCTGTACATTTGGGAGTCCAGAGGTGAATAATCTACTGGCCTGCCACTAAGGGCCCGAAACAAAATGTGAACGGCATGCCCCTCCGTAAGGCGCTCCACTAACACACGTTCCATTGTTCTCTCCTTTGGGAACTCATCAACTTGTCCTCCTTTGCTCCATCATATATTTGATCATGATTGGACATACTCATTTTGTTGTTTAGGAGCCTCATAAAAAAACTTAGTATAAGATATATAATTGTAATGTCCCTATAATCATAAGGGATGAGACATAGGGATGAGAAAGTAATAGGAATTTCTGAATTTTCTCTTTGGTTAAAAAGATTCATTCGTTTGTTTGTTTACTTTTGTAGTGAGGTGTGACATGCATATTACAAATCTTATACAGCTCAATAAATTTTTTTCAATGTCCATTCCTAAAATTAACCACTGCCCAGATCAAATTTACCAACACCCAGAAGCCTCTCTCATGTACCCTCCCAATCATTAATTTCTTACTAAATGTCACTAGTCTTTTAATTTCTATCACCATCATTAGTTTTGTCTATTTTAGAACTTTTAAGTAGAATCAAATAGCATGTGCTCTTTTGTCTTTGCATTATCATTCAACATTAGATCTGTGAGAGCCATCCATGCTGCATGTGGTAGAGTTTCATTGTTTTTCATTACTGCTAGAATTCCATTGTACTCATTTTACTGCTACAGAACATCTACGTTATTCCTCAATTTTTACTCTGTTGGATAATATTGCTATGAACATTGCTGTATATGTCTTCTAATGCATATATGTATGTTTTTGCAATATTACCTAGAAGTAGATTTGCTGGACTATATGGTCACATGTTCACACACTGACAAATAGGCTTCCTGAGTATTCTAGCAGTTTACACTCTTAACAGCACTGAATGAATTTTTTTTGCTCTGCATTGTCATCTACATTTAGTTTTGTACTTTTATTTTTAAATTTTAGGCATTCTGGTGGGCATGCTGTGATATCTCATTGTAGTTTTAATTTTCTTTACCAAGGTGTCTAATGACAGTGACCTCTTTTTCATATACTTCTTGCCTTTACATGAAATGTCTGATCAAAATAAGTATCTTATCATTTTAAAATTAAGGACTTTTTTCATTAATTTTGAGGGTTTCCTTATTATTGTTAGCATATGAGTATTCTATTTTGTAACTTACATTTTCACTCTCAATTGTATCTCTTAACAGACAGAAGTTGTTATATTTAATGAACAACTTAACAGTCTTTATTATAACTAGTGTTTTCTTTATGATATGTTAGAAACACGTTTTGACATATTCCAAGATCAAGAAGACTTTTTATTACATTATCTTTTGAATCTTTATATTTTATGATTCATAGTTAATTCTTTGATCCACTAGTAAATGGTTGATTACAATATGAAGTATGAGGTAAAAATTATTTTGAAAAATATCTGTGAATACTCAATTGATCTACATCATTTACTGAAAGAGTATTCTTTTCTACACTGCCTTGTGATGATAGGTCTGCTCTTCCTTTGCTGTGTTTTACTTGTACTAACACCAATATCATTATGTTTTAATTACTTTAAATTTATAATAAACATTGCTATTTAGAGAAAAAAAGAAAAAAAGAAAGAGAAAAAAAGTAAAAAAGATAAATAAAAAAACAAAAAACAAAAAAAAGAAAAGAAAAGAAAAAAGAAAAAAAACCACTTTGTTCTCATTCTTCAAATTAAAAATTATTTGAAAATCAACATATCAGTTTCCACAACTTTTTCCAATGAGTTTGCATATAGTAAAGTGCAATTTATTGAGTATATAGAACTAAAAGTCTTCAAATTTAAGTTTTCTAATCCATGAACATGGTATAGTTTCATTTCTTTACCCTTTACTTTCTCATATCAGTTTTTCTAGCTTTTTTTTTTTTTTTTTTTTTTTGACAGGCAGAGTGGACAGTGAGAGAGAGAGAGACAGAGAGAAAGGTCTTCCTTTGCCATTGGTTCACCCTCCAATGGCCACCGCGGCCGGCGCACTGCGGCCGGCGCACCACGCTGATCCGATGGCAGGAACCAGGTGCTTCTTCTGGTCTCCCATGGGGTGCAGGGCCCAAGGACTTGGGCCATCCTCCACTGCACTCCCTGGCCACAGCAGAGAGCTGGCCTGGAAGAGGGGCAACTGGGACAGAATCCGGCACCCCGACCGGGACTAGAACCTGGTGTGCCGGCGCAGCTAGGTGGAGAATTAGCCTATTGAGCCGTGGTGCCGGCAGTTTTTCTAGCTTTCTGGGGTGGTGTTTTATAGTCTTCTTATATAATTTTCCTAATAGTTTAATTTTACTATAAGAGTGATATAATTTTAATATACTTTAAATTCAAAATAGTTTAAAATTTACAAAACAAAATTTGTTAAGTGATGGAGAGTTCCCATATACCACATAACCATCTTTCCCATTAATTTATTTGTCACAATTAATAAACCACACCCACTTTCTCCTATTTTTCTAATCTAAATTCTTTGTATACCAGCAATACCTCCCAGGATCTAGTAATCACCATTCTGTGTTCAGATTGAGGGGTTTTTTTTAAGCCTCTACATATGAGATAGAGCATGTATTATTTACTTTTCTTTGGATTATTTCACTGAACACAATGGCCTCTAGTTCCAACCATTTTCCTACAAATAAATGATATAATTAAATTCTTTTTAATAGTAGTATACATAAATAATTGATATTTTGCATTGATCTTATAGCCAATTGCCTTATTAAATTTATCAATTTGTATTCTTTAGACTCTATCGAAAGTTTTCTATCAATACAATCATGTTATCTACAAACAGTGGCAACTGTATGAGTATTTGATTTTACATTTTTGCTCCTTATATCTTTTTTTGTCCCTTTTTATTTTGCTGAACTAGACAGAATCTTCAGTATAAAACTGAATTGAAGGGATAAAAACTGCTCATGCTTATGTTTTTGGTCAGTGCAATTTATCAAAGTAAGGATACCAAAGGTTCTTATTCTTAAGGGTTTTATCATCACCAAATGCTTTTTAAAAAATCTGCTGTGATGGGTATTTTGGATTTTTGTCTTTTCTTTTTCAGTGATAAATAACTTTTTTCTATGTAGCACCAATTTTGTATTACTGGGATAAAACCTACCTGTATTACTATTCCTGGGCAGAACTATCATTCCATTTTAATCCATCTCTTTGGAGAAAGAAAGGGATGGATGTCTACGTAGAGGGAGCACATAGAAATCCTAACAAATATGACCAGAAAAGATCTTCACCATGACACACTGTAGTCAAACATTCCATAGTAAACATTCAAAAATATGCATGAGAGAAACAACATATTACTTTCAGAGGATCTTCAATTAGCCTCACAGCTGATTTCTCATCAGAAACCCTACCAATTAGGAGAGAATGGCAAGATATAGTCCAAGTCACAAAAGAAAAAAAAAAAACTGTCAACCCAGGACACTGTACTCTGCAAAGCTCTCATTTATGAATGAAGGTGAAATAAAGACCTTCAATAATTTGCTGCCATTCATTAGCCTTACAAAAGATGCTTATGAATGTGCTGCACACAGAAAGATAGCCATCATCATGAAAGAAGGTTAAGGCAGAAAATCTCTCAGTAAAAGTACAAAAGAAATTTAGAGTAAACAATAGGAATATTTACAGAAAAAATGGCAGGGCAATGTCATTACTTATCAGTAGTCACTTTGAATGTAAATGTCCTCAACTCTCCAAGTTTAAAGATACAGACTAGCTGAATGGATTAAAAAAACAAAAACAAAAAACAAGACCCATCCATTTGTTGCCTACAAGAAACACATCTCACCAAAAAAGATACACATAGACTGAAAGTGAAATAATGGAAAAAGATATTCCATGCTAATGGAAAACAAAAAAGGGAAGGTGTTGCCAATCTAATATCAGACATAGTAGACTTTAACATGCATACTGTGACTTGGCTAATCCTCCACCTGCGGTGCTGGCACCCAGGGTTCTAGTCCCGGTTGGGGCACTGGATTCTGTCCCGGTTGCTCCTTTTCCAGTCCAGCTCTGTGTTGTGGCCCGGGAAGGCAGTGGAGGATGGCCCAGGTGCTTGGGCTCTGCACCCTCATGGGAGACCAGGAGGAAGCATCTGGCTCCTGGCTTCAAATCGGCACAGCACCAGCTGGGGCGACCATTTGGGGAGTGAACCAACGGAAGGAAGACCTTTCTCTCTCTCTCTCTCTCTCTCTCTCTCTCTCTCACTGTCTAACTCTGCCTGTCAAAAAGAGAGAGAGAGAGAGAGAGAGAGAGAGAGAGAGAGAGAGAGATGAAGAATGACATTATGTAATGATTAAGAGATCAATTCAACAGGAAGATGTGACTATAACATGTATATGCAAGCAGTTACAGGGCAATTTGCTATTTAAAAAAATGACAATGGATTTAAAAGGAGACATAGACTCCAATATAGCAGTAATGGTGACTTAAACACTCCACTTTCAGCAATGGACAGATCAACTAGACATATAGTCAACAAAGAAACAGAGCTAATTGACACTATGGACCAAATGGATCTAACTTATATCTACAGAATTCTTCATCCCACAGTTGAAGAATATGCTTTCTTCTCATCAGTGCTTGGAATTTTCTCTAAGATAGACCATATGCTAAGCCATAAAGCAAGTCTCAGCAAATTAAAAAAATAATAATACTATGCATCTTCTCTGAACACAATGGAATGAAGATGAAAATCCACAAGTCAGGAATCTCTAGATCATATGCAAACACCTGGAGACCGAAAAACAGGCTCCTGAATGAACAGTGCATCACAGAAGAAATCAAAAGATAAGTAAAAAATTTGGAAACAAATGAAGATGACAATACATCATATCAAAACTTATGGGATACAGCAAAAGCAGTGTAATGAGGGAAGTTTATAAATGAAGAAATTGGAAAGATACCAAATAAACGAGCTATCAATGCATCTCAAAGACCTAGAAAAACAACCACACATCAAACCCCAAATTAGTAGAAGGAAAGAAATAATTAAAATTAGACAATAAACAAAATTGAAACAAAAAATACAAAAGATCAGTGAAATGAAGAATTGTATTTTTTAGAAAAAATAAACAAAATTGATATACCATTAGCCCAACTAATAAAAAAAAGAGGGTGAAGACCCAAATCAATAAAATCAGAGATGGAAAAAGAAATATAACAACAGATACCACAGAAATAAAATTACTACCAAGAGCTGTATGCCAACAAATTTGGAAACCTGAAGAAATGGATGGATTCCTAGAAACACACATTCTACCAAAATTGAGTCATGAAGACACTGAAAACTTAAACAGACCAATAACCAAAATGGAAATTGAATCATTAATAAAAACAATTCCAACAAAGAAAAGCCCAGGACCAGACAGCTTCACTGCTGAATTCCACCAGATATTTAAGAACTAACTCCAATTCTTCTCAAGCTATTCAAAAAATTGAAAGTGAGGGAATCCTCCCAAAGTCCTTCTATGAAGGCTACATCACCTTAATTCCTAAGCTAGAAAAAGATACGACAGAGAATGAGAACTATTGACCAACATACCTTGTGAACACAGATGCAAAAATCCTTAAAGAATATTATACAATTGAATCCAACAACACATCAGAAAGATCATTCACCCGGACCAAGTGGGATTTATCCCCGGTATGCAGGGATGGTTCAACATTCACAAATCAATCAAAGTGATACATTGCATTAACAAATTGGAGAACAAAAACCATATGTTATCTCAGTAGATGCAGAGAAAGCATTTGATAAAATACAACATCCTTTCATGATGAAAACCTTAAGCAAATTGGATACAGAAAGAACATTCTTCAGCACAATCAAAGCAATTTATGACAAACCCATGTCCAGCATTCTATTGAATGGGGAAAAGCTGGAGCATTCCACCTAAGATTCAGAATCAGATAAGGATGCTCACTCTCACCACTGCTATTCAATATAGTCCTGGAAATTTTACCCAGAGCCATTAGGCAAGAAAAAGAAGTCAAAGGCATACAAATTGGAAAGGAAGAAATCAAACTCTCCCTATTTGCAGATGACATGATCCTATTTATAGTGGATCCAAAAGACTCCACTGAGAGAATATTGAAACTCATTAAAGAGTATGGTAAAGTAGCAGGATATAAAATCAGCACAGAAAAATTAATAGCTTTCATACACACAGCCAATGTCATGGATGAGAAAAAAACTTAGTATCAGTCCTATTTAAAATAGCTCCAAAAAAATTAAATACCTTGGAATAAATTTAACCAAGCATGCCAGAGATATCTATGATGAAAATTACAAAACACTATGCCCATCTTACCAAAAGCATTTACAGATTCAATGCAATCCCAATCAAAATACCAAAGACATTCTTTGAAGACCTAGAAAAAAATACTAAACTTCATATGATAATACAAGAGACTCCAAGTAGAAAAAGCAATCTTATACAGCAAAAACAAAGCCAGAGACATCACCATACATGACTCAAAATATACTACAGGGTAGTCATAATCAAAACAGCCTGGTACTGGCACAAAAACAGACTTGTAGACCAATAGAACAGAATAGAAATTCCAGAAATCAATGCATGCATCTATAATCAACTTATCTTTGACATTGGAGCTAATATCAATCCCTGGAGCCAGGACAGTCTCTTTAACAAATGGTGCTGGGGAAACTAGATCTCCACATGCCAAGATATGAAACTAGACCATACCTTACACCTTACACAAAAATCCACTCAAAATGGATCAAAGACCTAAATCTATGACTTGATACCTTCAAATTACTAAAGAACATTGCAGAAACTCTGCAGGACATTGGCTTAGGCAAAGACTTCTTGGAAAAGACCCCAGAAGCACAGGCAATCAAAGCCAAAATTAACAAATTAGATCACATCAAGCTGAGCAGCTTCTGCACTGCAAAAGAAACATTCAGCAAAGTGAGGAGGACCAACAGAATGGGAGAAAATATTTGCAAACTACACAACTGATAAAGGGTTAATATCCAGAATCTATAAAGAGTCCAAAAATTTAACAACAACAAAACAAATAATTAAGTTAAGAAATAGACAAAGCACTTGAACAGGCATTTTTCAAGAGAGGAAATTCAAATGGCCAGCAGGCACTTGAAAAAATGCTCAGGATCACTAGCCATCAGGGAAAAACAAATCCAAACTACAATGAAGTTTCACTTCACCCCAGTCAAAATGGCTCTCATATAGAAATCAGTAAACAACAAATGCTGGCAGGGATGCTGGGAAAAAGGTCCCCTAATCTGGTACAGTCACTGTGGAATACACTATGGAGAAGCCTTGGAAATCTGAATATAAACCTACCATATGATCCAGGCATCCCTTTCCTGGAAATATACCCAAAATCAAAAGAAATCATCATCTTGAAAGAATTATCTGTACCACTGTGTTCATTGCAGCACAATTCACAATATCTAAGATATGGAATCTACCTAGATGTCCATCAGCTATTGCTTGGATAAAGAAATTATGGTATATATACACCATGGAGTACTACTTGGCTGTAAAAAAAAGAAATCCTATCTTTTGCAACAAGATGGATACAACTGGAAATCATTATACTTAGTGAAATGAGCCATTCCCAGCTGATAAGCCCATGAGTGCATTTCAGGCATTGAAAGCCAAGACACAGTGGCAAAAAAATAGAAAAGAAAACAAAAAGTCCTACATGAAGGATCTTTGTAAGTGAGACCCCAGTGGAAAGAAGGGACCATCAAATAAGGATGTACTTGTCTCTGAAGGGAGGAAAGAACTTCCACTTTGCTTATGGCCCTGTCTAAATACTGATGGAGTTTGTGGACTCAAAAGGCTTCCATAGCCTATGCAGTTCATAGCAATGGCCTCAGGTGACCACTGATATCATAAATAAGAGTGTTAATTGTTAAATTAACAACAGGAGTCACTGTGCACTTACTCCCCATGTATGACTTCTGTCTTTAATGAGTTGTATTATGAGAATTAACTGTAAAACTTGTTCTCAAACAGTACTTTATACTTTGTGTGTGTGTCTGTGTGTGTGCAAATTGTTGAAATATTTATTTAGTATAGAGTTGGCTTCTGTATATAAAGATACTTAAAAATGAATCTTAATGAAGAATGGGATGGGAAAGGGAGTAGGAGGTAGGACGGGAGTTGGGGTAGGAGGGCGGGTATCGGGGTCGGGGGAAGAACCACTATATTCCTAAAGTTGTACCTATGAAATTTGTATTCATTAAATAAAAGCTTTCAAAAAAGAAAAAAGAATCCAGTTCCCAAAAGACAGCTCATGTCAAGAGCCTCAGGTGATCAACGATGTCCTATATAAAAGTGTTAATTGTTAAATTAACAACAGGAGTCGCTGTGCACTTACTTTCCATGCAGGACTTCTATTCTCAATGAGTTGTATTATGAGAATTAACTGTAAAACTTGTTCTCAAAAAGTTTCATTTCATGTGTGTGCGTGTACAAATTGTTGAAATCTTTACTTAGTATAGAGTTGGTCTTTGTGTATAAAGTTAATTGAAAATTAATCTTAATGGATAATGGGACTGGGAATAGGAGAGGGAGGAGGAGGTGAGGTGGGAGGGCAGGTATGGTGGGAAGAGTCACTACATTCCTGAAGGTGTACTTATGAAATTTGTGCTCATTAAATAAAATGTTTCTTTGGGGAAAAAATAAATAAAATCTTTAAAAATTATCTCATAAATAATAAAATGAGTTTTTAAAAAATTATAGACAGCAATTTAAAGTCAACAAAGTAGGAGAAATAAAATTTGAAGAGATTTAATCAATGAAATAGGAAAAATGTTCAATAAATAAAACTAATTCCAAGTTTATATTTCAAAGATACTGATACAATTGATAACTCCATAAAAGGAATTTTTAAAAAGTTAAAAAAAAACACAACAAAATACAAGTAAAAGTACAAAACAAAATACAGTACACTTTAAAGAATGAGTATATAATTTTAAATATGTCAACAGTTTTAAAATTAGAAAAATGGACAATATCCTTCTTAAAACTTAACTTTCAAAATTCATAGAAGGAGCTGACAGTCTGTTTTATTATATTGCTAATGAATATAAATCTAAAACTTTCTCACAAAGCATATTTCATGCCTATTTAGACTCTCTGGTGAATTCTTACAAGTATTTAAGCAAGAAATCACATCATTAAAAAATCAACCATCACTTTAATGTTGTTTGTTTTAAGGCAATATGTCTTTTTTTCCCTTACAATAATTCTAGGATTTTCTCTTTGTTTTTGGCTTTCAGCATTTTCACTAAGATGTGTCTAGCTGTGATGTTCTTTGATTTTGCCCCACTTTTGATTCAGATATTCTTGAATCAGGGTGCCTTTCAACAATTTTGGATAATTCTAGGCCATGATCCCTTCAAAGAATCTTCTCTCTCATTCCACCTCACTTCTCTTTCTGGACTCTGATTACACATAATTCAGTCTTTTCACTGTACCCCTTAAATGTCCTGTAGCTTATAAAGACTTTCTCTCTCAACAACTGGGCCATTTATTAATCTATTTCTTTATTTTCTTGATTTGCATAGATTTGATTGTTTTAATGGATAACAGATGCTAAATAATGCATATAAAATATCCCAGTGGTGCTGGATAATATTATCTCCTCCAGAGGGAGGAAGTTATTTTTATCTCTTAGGCATACAGACTACAGGTATAGCTCCTTGATCCAATAAATCCAGTCTATTTCAGATTTGCTATTACTTCAAGGGAATAGGCTCTCAGGGTTCTCTCCTAAAATTTGGGGTATTTATGAGGGCCTCTAGCGAATCCTAAAGTCGTGATAATTTCTGCTCCCCTTCTTAGTAGTTTCTTGAGACTTTTTTTTTGTCCCCCAGAATCTATTCCTGCTCAAGTACTGATTACTGGTCACAAAATATCCTGAGGGGAAATTCCTTCTATGACTCCTTTTTCGCTAGAATGTTAGACCTCATGTTCTAGATGTTTAGGTTGATTCCCAGTGCCTTCAAAAACAGGGCATTTATTTGCTTTGTTTTCTGTTAACATTTTTGCATTATACCCAACTTGCAAATTTTCTCTTCCAGACCTATAAATCTAATACGAGCTACCTATCATAACTGGAAGCAAAGTGGTATTTAATATATTTTTCATATACTATCTCATCTAGACAAAACACAAGGAAATCAAGGCAGTTGTAATAAGATTGGAGAAATAGAAACTCAGAAGTGTTAATGATTCTCCCAGGTTGTCAGTATGCTGCAGTGCCATGCCAACCCTGGAATTCTTGTCATGAGCTCTCAGTCCATTGCACTTCCTCTTACTCTTGTCTTTCTAAAATATTTTTGTCATTTTGTCACTTAATGATATTTTGCAATAATTGTGATTACTAATTTCTCTGAAAACTTATAATGTATATATCAAGTATAAGCCATGGTATAAAGTATAATTGTCATTATATTATAATTTCTTACAAAGGACTAGGATGTTTTTGTTTGGCTTCCTTCACAATAATAACAATTATTCTTTTTTTTTTTTTTTTTTTTGACAGGCAGAGTGGACAGTGAGAGAGAGAGAGAGAGTGAGACACACACACAGAGAAAGGTCTTCCTTTTGCCGTTGGTTCACCCTCCAATGGCCGCCACAGTAGGCGCGCTGCGGCCGGCGCACCGTGCTGATCCGATGGCAGGAGCCAGGCGCTTCTCCTGGTCTCCCATGGGGTGCAGGGCCCAAGCACTTGGGCCATCCTCCACTGCACTCCCTGGCCACAGCAAAGAGCTGGCCTGGAAGAGGGGCAACCGGGACAGGATCAGTGCCCCGACCGGGACTAGAACCCGGTGTGCCGGCGCCGCAAGGCGGAGGATTAGCCTAGTGAGCCGTGGCGCCGGCCAACAATTATTCTTTGAGCTCAAACTACAATCTCTGTATCCAGTTTTCATTTTGATAAAAAAAAATTATTATATTATTTGGAAGTTGAAATGACAGAAGACAGAAAGAGAAAGATAAATCTTCCATCTGCTGGTTCATTCCTCAATTTCCTGGGTTGGGCCTGGCCAAAGCCAGGAGCCCAGAACATCACCCAGGTCTCCCATGGGGATGCCAGGGGCCCAAGCACCAGATCTATCTTTCACTGCTTTCCCAGGTGCTTACCAGGAAGCTGGAGCTGAAATGGAGCAGTCAAGATTCGAACCAGTGCTCTAATATGGGATGCAGACATATGCAGGTAGTGGCTTAACACACAGCAGCACAACCACAGTCCCAATATTCAGCTGTCTTTTAACAATGATGTTCATGTGTGTAATGTAACACAAGCTGGAGGTTTCAAAGTTTCAAATCAGAAGAGGCAGTAAATCATCATTACCATTACTCTTTAGTTATATAAATGGCCATGTAAAATTTATTCATCTTCTGTTGCTTATTAGAATGTAGTTTTTCAAATGAAGGAAAAATCATTAATTTACTTGTGACAAAGGAAAATATCTGGTTTAGAAGGTGTCAAAATAGCAGATATTTTGTTTGTAATGTAGACTAGTTTTTGTGATAAATATTAATATGTTATAACTGATCTTAAAAGTAATGATTTAGGGGCCGGCGCTATGGCGTAGCAGGTAAAGCCACCACCTGCAGTGCCGGTATCCCATATGGGCGCCAGTTCCAGTCACAGCTGCTTCACTTCCAGTGCAGCTCTCTGCTATGGCCTGGGAAAGCAGTAGAGAATGGCCCAAGTGCTTGTGCCCCTGCACCTGCATGGGAGACCCCAAAGAAGCTCCTGGCTTTGGATAGGCCCAGCTCCAGCCATTGTGGTCATTTGAGAAGTGAACAACCAAATGGAAGACTTCTCTCTCTCTCTCCTCTCTTTCTCTCTCTCTCTCTCTGCCTTTCTCTGTAACTCTGCCTTTCAAATAAATAAATAAATCTTTTTTAAAAAAAGTAATGATTTATAAGTTATGGGATAAGAGTTGTAAGTTATTAGAGTATTGAGAATAAATTGTTAGCTATATCACTTGAATGAAACATTTCAAGCAATGAAAAAGGATTTTACTGGTATTATCGGTATTATGAAGACATTTTAAATTTCATTTATCATTTCAAATATTCATGTAAATTCATTGCAGCTTTAAATGAAATTTAAAACTGCAGTGATATTCTTATACACACCCACAAGCTTGGGCAAGTTTAAAAATCTAATAATACCAAGTGTTGCTGAAAATGTTGGATGGGATGCTTTCATGCAGCAATGGTATGAGCTGAAATTGTTTCCCAATGGCTGTATTAATTTACATCCCCACCAATAATGTACAAGGGTTCCCTTTTATCCATAACATCACCACTTGCTATTTTTCAACTACTCTAGGAAAGTCAAGTCTTACCCACAAATGTCTGTGACAAAACCATATTTTATGATTAAACAATACCTATTCCTCGGTATTTACTAATGCATTCACAGTGTGTCAGAAAACATGGAAAGTATATTGCACTAATTTTTTAAATAATTCTAACATCTAGAAACCAGTGTTGTGGTATAGCAGGTAAAGCTGCTGCCTTTGATGCAGGCATCCAATATGGACACTGGTTCAAGTTCTGGCTGCTTGACTTCTGATCCAGCTATTGGCTGGGAAAGCAGTGGAAGATGGCCTAAGTACTTGGGCCCCTGCACCCATATGAGAGATCTGGAAGAATATCCTGGCTTCAGATTGGCCAGCTCTAGCCACCACATCCATTTGGAGAGTGAACCAGCAGATGGAAGACCTCTCTCTCTGTCTCTTGCTTTCTTTCTCTCTCTGTAACTCTGTCTTTCAAATAAATAAATCTTTAAAAACACTAATAATTCTGGCTGGCGCTGTGGCTCAACAGGCTAATCCTCTGCCTTGCGGCGCCGGCACACCAGGTTCTAGTCCCGGTCAGGGCGCTGGATTCTGTCCTAGTTGCCCCTCTTCCAGGCCAGCTCTCTGCTATGGCCTGGGAGTGCAGTGGAGGATGGCCCAAGTGCTTGGGCCCTGCACCCCATGGGAGACCAGGAGAGGCACCTGGCTTCTGCCTTCGGATCAGTGCGGTGCGCCGGCCGTAGTGTGCTGGTCGCGGCGGCCATTGGAGGGTGAACCAACGGCAAAAGGAAGACCTTTCTCTCTGTCTCTCTCTTTCACTGTCCACTCTGCCTGTCAAAAAATTAAAAAAAAAAACAACTAATAATTCTAACATGTAGCAAGAAGTCAGAATGTAGTTAGATAAGCCAATTCTGGTTGTTGGGGTAGACACTTGGCACAGTAGTTATGATGCTGATTGGCACATCCACATTTCATAACGTACCTAGGTTCAAGTTCTGGATCACTCCCTATCTCAGCTTCCTACTAATGCGTACCTGCAGAAAGTAAATTGGTGGTTTAAGTAGTTGAATTTCTGTCTCTCACATATCACATAAAAGATCTGAACTGCCTCCCACATGAAAGGAGTTTATAGCTCCTGGCTTCAAGTTGGTCCAGCATCAGCTGTTGCAAGCAGTGGGGGAGTAAATCCATAGACGGGAGATCATTCTCTGCCTGTATGTCTATCTCCACTTTCAAATAAATAAAGTAAATATATCTTTTAAAAAACACAGAGTTATATATAGAGAGAGAGTATGCTAACATAGATATACCACCATATGATTATTTTCACAATTCCCCCTATTTCTTTACATACTGAGCAAAGATTCTGAGGCATATTACTACTCATCACCAGCCATTCACTGTTAGTAGCAACGTATGCCAACTGGCAGCCTGTTGCAAAGCCTTTCATTGTGGGGATACTGGTTTTTCTTGTTGTATGCAGGCCTAATTCTCTGTCAGTGACAATCTCAATACTGTTTATTAATCTACAACATGTTTCAGAGAAACATCAATGACAGAATGACAACTTCATCTAGCTTGGATTTTTTTTAAAAGACTTATTTATTTTACTTGAAAGTTAGAGTTACACAGAGAGAGGATAGGCAGAGAGAGAGAGAGAGAGAGAGAGAGGTCTTCCATCCAATGGTTCACTCCCCAATTGACCACAACAGCCAGACCTGTGCCAATCTGAAGCCAGGACCCAGGAGCTTCCTCCGGGTCTCCCATGTGGGTGCAGGGGCCCAAGGACTTTGGCTTTCCCAGGCCATAGCAGAGAGCTGGATCAGAAGAGGAGCAGCCAGGACTAGAACCAGCGTCCATATGGGATGCCGGTGCTTCAGGCCAGGGCGTTAACCCACTGTGCCACAGCGCAGGCCCCTAGCTTGGATTTTTAAATGATGAACAGGAAAAAAAAAAAAAAATCCAGCACTTCTCCTCAATGTATATACCATAAAGTAGCCAAGATCTGACTCATGCCTAACACAGCAGTGGTTTTGCCAGATGAAAGGCAAAATATCTCCTACAGCACACACATTATATGCCATTAATATTTCATGATACACAGCTATCTTACGGAGGAGTAATTCAGCCATACCTATCATGCCTCATTATTTGTTATTAACTTTGAAGCTAATTTTACTAGCTACCTGGAAAATGTATAACTTATTCTTGTTTTTGTTACAGGGAATGTAACTTCTGAATTATGCCTTAGTACATTTGATTCCCCTATTTTCTTAGGCAATATACTTCTAGCCATTTAATACTGGAAAGTGTTTCTACAGAAAAAAAAAGCATTTTTTAAGCCTGAGAAATATAGAGTACTTACCTGCAAATTTGATGGCTTCTTGCCACTATTTAACCAAGTTTTATAAAAGGCAATTTACCACACTCCAGGGTCAAAATGATTGCTATTTTTATGAAACAAATTTTCCTTTGTTTATTTTTGTATTTCCCGCTTCTACTTTTTTATCTGACTGCTTCTGGCTGCGTCTCCCCACCTCAGCACATGTGCAATCACATCCTTCATTCACCCAGAAACCTGGTCACTGAAAGCGCTTTTGGTCGTGGTGGGTTTGTGTCATAATTTTATGGCTATCTTTATGTCTTCATCAAACACTGTTGTGTGGTAGCTTTACTATGTAAAATTAGACATCAATAATAGACCCCAAGAGTAACAAAGCAAAAGAGGCATATGTCACAAATATAGACAGTAACATGATAATGCTGCGAAAATGGGTGAACCTAAATGCATTGCATCCAACTCACCAGTGGAAGCTGAGACCTGATTTACATGGGCTACCTTTAGGATGTGAATAGCAGATCTTACAGAGAGTGATACTGAATCTTATTTTTGACTGTGTTAAGTTTTTAAGAGCAAAGTCATTCGAATTCCTTTTTCCTGGAAATTTCTTAACTTCTTTTCAGAGGAACCACCAGAGGACAGAAGTGATTTAGTCCTACTTTGCGATGCACTGTCATACTAGCATCTTCAAAACCCAAACCAAAAGTTTCATAATCTAAATGGCCAATTTTTGCACCCATGAAAGTCTAACTCCTAACAATTCTGTTCAAAGCGTCTCAATTCTTAGCTTGCTATGCAAAGAAACTTTTTAAAAAAAGATTTTATTCATTTATTTCAGCTGTAGAGTTACAGAGCGAGGGAGACAGAGAGAAAGGTCTTCCACCCACTGCTTCACTCTCCAAATGGCCTCAACGGCTAGAGCATGGCTGATCTGAAGCCAGGAGCCAGGAGCCAGGAGCTTCTTCTGGGTCTCCCGTGTGGGTGCAGAGCCCCAAGCCCTTAGGCCATCCTCCATTGCTTTCCCAGGCCATAGCAGAGAGCTGGATTGGAAAAGGAACAGCCAGGACGTGGACCGGCACCCATATGGGAAGTCAGCACTGTAGGCAGAGGCTTAGCCTACTACAACATAGTGCCGGCCCCACAGAAGTTATTTTTTATAAATGTGTAATGCCTGAGCCGGCACTGTGGCACAGTGGGTTAAAAGTCTGGCTACTCCACTTCCAATTCAGCTCCCTGCTAATGCTCCTGGGAGGGCAGCGGAGGATGACCCAAGACCTTGGGCCTCTGCATCCACATGAGAGGCCCAGAAGAAGCTCCTGGCTCCTGGCTTCAGACTGGCTCAGCTCCAGCCTTTGCAGTCATTTGTGGCATGAACCAGCAGAGGAAGACCTCTCTCTTTCTCTACCTCTCTGTGACTCTGTCCTTCAAATAAATAAAATAAATCTTTTCGAAAATTTTTAAAAGTAAAAAAGTGCCATGTTTCTACGTGCCAAAAACAATTATGAAGGTTACAGGTATTGTTTTCTAAGATTGATATTTAGAACTCAGAACTCTGCCTTATTTGTGCTGTAGCTGGTTGTGAGCTTACAATTACCCAAAATACTAACAACACAAAGAAAGTGGAGGAAGACCTCTTCACTAACAGATCTCTGGATTCTGGAGTTCTGAGATTCCCTCTCTGCAATGCAGACTTGTTAGAGAGAGAACCCTATGTGAGAAGTTAGACACTTACTTACAAAACAAAGCCAACAAGCTGGACAGGTCTTCCTGGCGATGAATTGGGAACCAGGGACCAAATCTTGTTTTCCCCAAATTTTTGAATTTTTTCAATGTCATCACATTGTTTGAAATGAACAGATTACAGATCCTTTAGAGTTAGTTTGCATGCTGCTTTAAAATGTAGAGAACCAAAGATGGTTAAGAAGTTATTCATATCTATGTGTAAATTATTTTAATCACCAAGCATTTCTTCTGATGACACCAAGGCATTTTGATTAAGGTGAGTGAGGGGTGATACATAATGAATCCCATCCTTGAGACAACAGGAAAGAAAGGCAACACAATGAAAAAGTGTAGGGAAATGTGAAACTATTAGGGCCTGAAAGACAACTATGAAAAGGGGGAGAAAAATTATAGATGAGTTTCTGGAAGAGGGTGCCAAACCAACTTTGTCTCTTCCAAAGTGTTGCTTGGGCTAACCCTAGCAGTAATGCTGGCAGAAAATATTTTTCCCTACTTCTTATTCCTTTACTCTAGAGTTTCATATCTCCAGAATCCTACCCATATAAAATGGGAGACAGGTTACAAAGACTTTTTTTTTTTATCAATACAATGCTTTCAATACATTAGAGGTTATACCATGGGTATAGAAGGGCTGAGAGAACTTATCACCCATTTTTAACATTCCTTCTATACGAAAACACAGTCTGAATTCCAACCACTGGATTATAAATACGCATATGAAACACAGCCCACTTTTAAATAGAAGAGTCTCTATTTGCAACGTGAGTAGTATTTCATTGTATTTCTTGTCTGGTCCATTTTCCTGAGAATGTCTCGACAGTACATAGAAAACAGGATAAGCACACATGTTTATGAGGAGGGATCATATAATGAAAAAAGCATTGCCAGAGAAATGAAAGCTGCCTATTTTTTCTAATTGAAAAGCCCAAGTGACCTCACTCCCTGGGGACATCGTTTAAAGAACTCTGAACATATTTTGAAACCATATCCTAGCAGGGGGAAAAAAGAAATAACAGTGGAGTGGATGGGGATATGGTTTCAAGATTCCACAAGAAACAAGAGAGTCAAATCAATCAGTGAAATTTCTCATTGCAAGCAGAACAGCTCAATTAAGGAGAATGAGATGAACCAGCCTAGTGGGGCCTCGCTCACTCATACAGGACGTTCTTGCACTCTGCTTTCCTTTTCTTTAGCTTCAGCCACCTCATTGCCTAACTAAGGTATCTCCAAGTTAGGAATCTCTGCTTACTGTCATTGCTGTATGAGAATTAGGGAAGCCGGGACACTGGTTTTGTAGTTATTAATAAGACCAGTTAAGGCAGTGAAGGTAATGCCCTGCCTTGATTTATTACTTCCTGAAAGGTATAATACAGAATGTGCCCTCCTCGTGCAACCCTTGCTGCCAGTATGGAGACTGAAAAAAAAAAAAAAAAAAAAAAAAAGGATAACCAATTTCATAAGCTACTCTGTTTCCTGGAAGACTCTGTGTGTGTGTGTGTGTTTTGCCTAGGCTTGGTTATTTATTTTGGAATTTTATAGTTCATTCTAAAGTCTTTGTGAAAGTATGTGTAAAGTCACAGGCTGATAAAACTGACCTCTCCATTTAGTTCAACAAATTCCTACTGAACACACTTGTATTCTCCGGGGCAGTTGGATGTGTTAGAAATGAGTACAGCTGCCAACAGCTTGAACAATAACCTGGCATAACATCATGTATCTGCAAGACTAGCTGAGATCCAAATGACACAAAGGAAACTAGGCTGAAGTATGGGACTAACTATACAAAAATAAATTCTGCTGAAGGGAAACAAAAGGGAAACATGAAGACTTTCAGAACAGCCAGTATTTCTTTGGGGACAGGGTAGAAATCTCTACTTATTAGTCAAAAGATTTTTTTCCCGTGACAGGAAGGAAATGGCCTGCTGTCCCATTGTGGGAGGCACACAGTGAATTGAGTGGCAAAAACATGGAGTCTCCTGGTCGTGAATTGCACTAACCAATCTCAATCAAATTAGGAAACCACAAATGAGAGGAATTAACTTATGAGAGAGAGGGTCAGCCCTTTATATAACGGAGGGATCTCTTTTACCAAGGTTTGGAAGGCTTGCTCAAACTGAGAGCAGTACCCACCCTGTGGGTACTGTTTCATTTGACTGATTTAAATGCTGTCATAGAAGCACAATGTCATTAACTTTCCCTCTAGACAAACAGGTTCTTTATGCCACTGTTTCAGTTGAGGGAGTCAAATAATATCTTTTTTATTGCAGTATTTTTAGACATTGGATACATCTGGAAAAATATTCAAGCAGATAATTAGATTGCATTAGCAATGTGTCTGTTGTGGTTTCCCTGATCCCAGAGAAGGCAGCCCTTTATGAAGCACTTGGCCGCAGTATCCACGAAATCTACTGTGTAAATTGGCCCACACTAAAGCATGTGGAAAACATTTTTTGGCTGAAACACGAAACCATTCATGTGGCTTTGAGACTGGGAAGCTCGGGCTGCCAACATCAATAGAACTTTGTACTACAGACCCAAATGGTCATTTAGACATGTGTACTTCTATGCTCACAAATGCACTGAGGTCAAATATTTTTTAATCTTGGGAATTTTTCCTCTTTATACAGCCTCATATTTCATGCAGGAAATGAGACTGGGTACAACAAACACAAATCATTGAGACTGACAGAGCATATTGGGTTCAAAACCCAAGCCTTGACTCTAATTGCTCTCCAAAGGCCCCTGGCTCAAGGTAACTGTTGATTTAGTTCAGCTGTTTTCAATCAGCACTGTAAGGTCTTGCTAAGACAAACTGGTGAGGCCGGTTACATTTGTACCCAGGGATCCCTTGGGTATAAGTATAACACAGTTAGCATTTTAAAAGATTGCATTTGTCTGTACGCTCCAGGCAGTAATTACAAGCAGGCAAATCTTTTGTGAAAGATGGTGTGACCTTCCTTCTGGTGAAAGAGTGATGATGGCTTCTAGTGGAGGAAAAATAATGTTTCCATTCAGGGTTCAGAGAGGAGGCCCACCTCTTTTCAAAGGGTTGCCAAACTTGACAGCCAGTTTGTTGTTGTGTTTTGGTGAATATCAAAGTAATTTATTGCTGTAGGGGGCCAATTTCTTGGTATTACTTAACTGTTGAAGAAATTTAAAAAGCATGCTATCCTGAACTTGCAGAGATGTGATTGCTAAATACACTGCAGTGTAACATACTTGGCCAGGTGTCTCTAGTTCAGCTGTTCTTAGTGCAACTACACAGGCTACAAGTAGTAGTACAAAGTTTAAAGATCTGAACATGTACATTTCTGCTGGGAGTAATGTCCTCAAAATGTTGTTGACTTCAAAGTTGCAGAGTAGATTTTTTTAAATGAATATACTGGATTATCTGGCTATGAGCTTGAACTTGCATTATGAGAATCAAGTGTAAATGTCTGGTCTAGCCTAAAAGGCTGATATTAAAGAGAGACTATTGCTAATAGTGCCCAGGAGAGCTCAGTTCCATATGGGGCTAAAAGCTTCCCAAGGACAAACAGACTGCTAAGAGACAAAGAATTTTTGTTTCAATAGTTTCTGGTTACAAATTCACACCTTTACTCCCATTCTCTTCTCTCTCTCCCCTGCTATACCCCCCCAACACTAACACACCCTTGTCCAGCATCTGTAATAGTATCCATGACACAGCAGTCCCTAAGTAAATATTTTAACTAACATTAATGGAATGAATGCAATGTTTGTATATATTAAAAATGTAGATGCTTTAAGAAAATTAACATAGTCTTCAATTTTGTAAATTATATAAGTTGCCAAGGGATCTTTTCAAGAAGAAGTTATTCAATTATTGGCTCAAGATAATTAAAATCAATTTCAGTAAAAATTCAATTTACATTCTGTTTTTCAGAACTAATCTTTAGACACAGGAGCACGTATGTGCATGTATGCACATATTAGCACATGATAATATGTAAGTATTTACCTACCTTTTCTGAAGTCCAAATGTTGCACATTTATACAGGCAACCATGTGTGTGTGTATGATGACATAGTCAATACCCAACAATCACTTTCTATTGTATGTCCTCTTGTGGCTATTAAATTTTTCAGAAGTCTAATACTCAGGAAAAGAAATATTCCCTGTAGTTCATCTGTGCTTTAGTTACAAGCAGGAAATTTTAGAAAGTTACATTTAACTTACCTTCAAACATAGAGTAATAAATATCAGGTTCAATTAAATTAATGTCCATAAACATTTACTGTAGTTTCCAAATATGCATAAGCTTGGAAGGATATTGCATATTTACAGAAGCTGGCACATTGAAATCTATTTATATCTTTTCTTGGTAAGAAATAATAATAACCCTTTGTGTACATTGACTTGAAGAATCTCAGTGTTGGATTCCAAAGTAAACTAGCTCAAATCACATAAGCAGCATGGCTCTAAAGGAAAAGTTCCTGAAAAGGATGGTTTCTAGGTAAATTGCAGAAGCCATTATCATTTTCTCTAATGCGTCCAAAATGTCTGAAGGTGATTGTAGAACTCTTACCTGCATTGCTTTCAGGAGCAGCATTATGGAAACCACCTCTAAAGACACTCTTTCAAGTGTAGAGTCATGTGATCTTGTCTGTAAAGAGAAAAAAAATAGAGGCTTACTGCCAACTGAATCTTGATTTAATACTCAAGCAGGTATGGGCTTAAGTTCTTTCATTGTCATTAACCAGCTGTATAATCTTTGTGAAATAATTTACTTCTCTGGGGATCCTTACAAAAACTACATGAGAATTATACAAAAGCTCTGTGCTATGAGAAGCACCAATATATTTTATTCCCCATATTCTGTGATACTTTTTTCATGTTATTTCTAAAAGTAGGCTATACCTTACAATCAACATCCTTATTTCTTTTCTTCTCCCAAAATGATTTTGTTGTTATGTCCTAAAATTGTGGAAGTATATTAGAAAGAAATCCCAGGGCCGGCACTATGGCCTAGCGGGTAAAACCACCACCTGCAGTGCCGGCATCCCATAAGGGTGCCGGTTCAAGTCTCGGCTGCTCCACTTCTGATCCAGCTCTCTGCTGTGGCCTGGGAAAATAGTAGAAGATGGCCCAAGTCCTCGGGCCCCTGCACTTGTGTGGGAGACCAGGAAGAAACTCCTGGCTCCTGGCTTCAGATCGGTGCAGCTCCGGCCTTTGTGGCCAATTGGGGAGTGAACCAGCAGATGGAAGACCTCTCTCTCTGCCTCTCCTTCTCTCTCTGTGTTAACTCTGACTGCCAAATAAATAAATAAATCATTTAAAAAGAAAGAAAGAAAGAAATCCCATTGGTTCTTCTCTCTCTATTACCAGCTCTACCTACTCTCTTATCCCACCCCAAACCCCGACCCACCAACATTCCAGAGCTTTCGCTGTTGGTCCCCAATGGACAGCAGTCAATGGACAGTGGTCAAAAGTTCAGGCTCTGGAATAAGCGATCTCCGTTTGATTCCCTGTTCTATCACTTATCAGCTGTTGATCTTGGTCAATTTATTTAACCTTTTAAAGCCCTAGATTCCTCATCTACTAAAAATCATGATGTTATCATAAGGACTGTAAAGCATTAGCACTGTATGTGACACATAAGAAACATACATTACATATTTGTTAGCAGTTTTTATTATCAGGCCTGGCTTGTAAGGACGACAGATGACAATGTTTGGCAGTGCATTTGGAATACTGCTTGGTTCCTGGATCATCTCCTAAAGATTCTAGCCAGTCAGAGCACAAACTTTACTAATTTGACTCTAATTGGAGTTATTTATAATAACTCAGAGCTCCACTTGCTCTTTGCCCACCAGTTCTTTTCTGAGTTCTCCTTGTGGTTTCCTTGGTACTCAGAATCAGGCTCTTCACGTCCATTGGTTCAGGTCCTCTATTTCTACTGTCACTATTGGCTTGTGAGAAGACCCCCATAGCTGGGCATGTTCATGATTATCTGCTTTGGCTCCCACCATTCTCTCTTAGAGGGTGAAACTGCATACTTTTGTACGACTTTTCTATCCCATGCATGAAGCAAGTTCTTTCTTTTAGTTCATTATTTTAAACAAAGGTAAAATTTTAAACTACTTAATTGAACAGCAAGAATGGCTGAAGGGAAATATTCTAGAAAATCTACACAGAGTTATTTCCTTTCTAACCTCTGACATCTTTCCACCTATTAGAGATCAATACACTCCCTTCAGCAGGAGTCTCTTGAGCACCTGGGCTTTGGAATTCTAGACCAACAATGGCATAGCCCAGAGAGAGATGAAGCTGTCTTTCTTTCACAATCCCAAATCTAAAGATTTATTACAGGCCATATTCCAGTCCCAGTTGGTTGGCAGTAGGAATACCCCTCATCACAAGGCAAAAACCCATCTGTACCAATTGGACTGTGATCCTGGTAGGACACTTACATACACCAATATACTTCAACATCAGTACCCCTATGTTCTGGATTATTTGATCTGAAATATCACAGGTCATCAGTAACTCAATTCAAGATGGAAAAGCCAAGACCTTTAAACAGTCTGCCTTCTAAGCATGACATAAAAAACCCATCCAGTATTTACTTGACTCATCTTCTGTGATTGCCTGTTGAGCTGAGAACAAAATCAATTCCACCAACACTAAAACTATGAATTTATAGGGGTCAACAGATGTGACTTCATATCTGTCACTGTATTACATCTCCTCTTTGTTTCCCTCTCACATATTACTGCTTGCCCAAAAATAGCAAGGGCACTTCATTTTCTTGACTCCAGATCAACCACACCCAAAAATTTCTGTTACCAAAAGAACACATAGTTTCTCAGTCTGACACCTCACTACTCTGTAAGGAATGGCACCTGCTTGGCTCTCTGTGATTCATTTGCAGAAGTGGCTCCATTGGCATTCCTCATTCTACATGTTAAGATAGGAAGAAAAGACTGACTTGAGACATGTAGTTATTTCCACAATCAGAATACATACACAAAGACATTGTGTTGACCTCAGTTTCCTCTTCCTTAAAATGGGATGGATACTCTGTTGTGTAAATGTTTTCTAATTCATTCCTAAAGTTCTGTTACCAGATGAAGAAGAGCTTTCTCTTTGTCCCAGCCTTTTGCACTTGGCTGTTCCCTAGGGGATTTGCCCTTTACAGGTTGAAACTCGCAAAACAAAAAGAGGGTTCTGGAAAGCACCTGTGCCCAGGTGAAGAGGAGCTGTCAGGTGAACCTTGCTTACCCATCTAGAGATTGCCAGAGAAGAAGGCAGTTCATGCTCTATAAATTGCAATTACAAAGGCCAATCACCATAATATTAATTGGGAGCAGACAGGAAGATACTCCTCCTTGTTGAATTGTAGAAAGCCAATTTCTATTTGTGTTGTTTGTTCCACATGATTTCTCTGTGCTGCCAGTGGCTATTAGTCTACCTATGGGAAATTGCATGCTAGACATCCCAAAGCTCTCTTTCCCCACAGCTTCTTGAATTCCTCTTTCCTTTTGTATTCTGTAAGATAGCTCTTGATCTTGAAAAAAAAAAAAAGTTATTACACTCAAGAAATTCTGATTCAATGGTTGGAATGTGTTCCCTCCAAAATGTGGATCTGGAAGCTTAAGTGCCAGTTTAATGGTATTAAGAGGTGGAGCCTATAAGAGGTGATTAGGCCACTAGGGCTTCTCCCTTGCAGATGGGGTTAAGGGCCTTATAAAAGAGACTTCACAAAGCTTTGGGCTAGCTTGCTTTCCTGTTTCCTGAGGACACAGACTTCCACTGTGTGAAGACACAGCCGAAGAACCTAACTAAATGCTGACATGTTGATCTTGGGTTTTCCAGCCTCCAGAACTGTGAGAAAATAAATTTCTGTTCTTTAGAAGCTTCCTGGTTTCTGATATTTTGTTATAGTAGCACAAATGGACTAAAACAATATGAGATATGCAATAACATAAAAAATACTAAGTTTTTAAAATAAACAAGTTTACAAAGAATAAACTGAATGAGAAAAAGAAGAGGAAACACACAGTAGAGAGAGAAAAGGGCGAGGGAGCAAGGAGAAAGGAGTGGATGAGAAGGAATAATGAAGGGCAATTTATCTCTTTGTATCTTTATCCCTAAACTCTTTCCACCCTTAATTTTTTTCCATGACAAAAAGCTAAATTGCTCTCTTGACATTACTTTTATAAGAAAAAAATACTGCTTTTTTAAAAGATTTATTTATTTGAAAGTCAGAATTACAGAGAGAGAGAGAGAGAGAGAGAGAGAGAGAGAGAGGTCTTCCATCTGCTGATTCACTCCCCAATTGGCCGCAATGGCCAGCAGCCAGGAGCTTCTTCTGGGTCTCCCACGCAGGTGTGGGGGCCTAAGGACTTGAGCCATCTTCTACTGCTTTCCCAGGCCATAGCAGAGAGCTGGATCAGAAGTGGGGCACCTGGAACTAGAAGCGGTGCCCATAGGGGAGGCCGGTACTGCAGGCGGCAGTTTTACCTGCTATGCCACAGCTCCAGCCCCAAATACCACTTTCATTCTGGAATTATTACCTTAGTAGAGACAGTCTAATTTTTTAGACATTGCCATGGAAAATATTCTTCTTCTGACAGCCTCAAAGAAAAAGACAATGCCTAAATAAGAGGATGAAAATTTGCTCATCTAGGTGACCTTTTGTTTATTCTAGAACTTCACATATCCATGCCCTGACTGCAATGTGAAGCCCAGGTACTTGAAGACATATTTTACTGTGTTCGAAAGAATAGTTCAGCAGTAAATCAGTAGGATAGCTCCCCAAATTGTACATTTTTAATTGGCTACTCTCCTCAGATAATAATTTATATTAAAGGCACCAGAGTTCAGGCATTCTTTTTTTTTTTAAATTTTTGACAGGCAGAGTTAGACAGTGAAAGAGAGACACAGAGAGAAAGGGCTTCCTTCCACTGGTTCACCCCCTAAATGGCCGCCATGGCCAGCGCTCCATGGATCTGAAGCCAGGAGCCAGGTGCTTTCTCCTGGTCTCCCATGAGGGTGCAGGGCCCAAGCACTTGGGCCATCTTCCACTGCCCTCTTGGGCCACAGCAGAGAGCTGGACTGGAAGAGGAGCAACTGGGACAGAACCAGCATCCCAACCAGACTAGAACCCGGTGTGCAGGTGCTGCAGGCAGAGGATTAGCCAATTGAGCCGCGGTGTCAGCCAGGCATTCTTTTTTTGACCTATGATTGGCTGGACATATTCTCATTATATTGCGTTGCATTTAGTATATGTGGAAGGGCAGGTCTAAGTGATAAAGGGTGCTTTCACCATGAAAGAACATATTTCACAGAACCAGAGCTGCTGGAGACTATGAAAATCTGCTCCCAGAAAGCCTTAATTGAACAGAAAAATAATCTCAAAGATCATGAAATCTGGAACATTCATAACAAATAGCCTTCTCTGTGTCCCACCACGCATGATAGATCACAAAGAGTTCCAGATTGTGGTACATTTGAGCAAGACTCTGAATTGTACACCCTGGATGGCTAGAGGTGGCCATTTTCTAGGCTAACCCAAAGATAATGGTGGTGCATGATGGCAGCAGGGAACAATGGCTAAGAGCACAGAGTTTGGGGTCAAATTTTCTTATGCTATAATTCTTTCTATCTTAGGAGTGGAGCCTAAGGGGAGTGGAGTATAGTGTACTAGGGGAGAGCTAATCTAAGCTTGGGTTTCCTTCTTAATGGCAATAAGTCCAACATCATCTTGGGAAATTTCTCTATAGCAGGTGAACACCTGTGATTACCATGGGATTCCTGGTCATTACTGAGAGTTAGTTATGTGGAAAGTAAGTTATGGTTCATAGGATGCTGACTATCCAGTAATCAAAAAATACATTCTACTGAAGAAAACACTCAGCAAATCACATATAGAAATAGCAAATGCTGTCCACAGCAGCAAGTTTTGTATATTACCTGAGTGTTTAACAGTCATATAGCCCCATAATCACAAAAATATTGTTTCATAAAATCACAGCTTCTGACTGCTTTACCATAGTAAATTTCATTTTCTTTTATAAAACATCTTCCCCATCAATTTGTGTGGGAAGACATGAATTCTAATTGCAACTCTTCCAACAACCAGGGTTGCTATTGAAAAGTTTTTTCTTTCTCATGTTCTTCAACTACAGTTTGGAGATCCAGGAAGTGGACAGAAAGTTGGATTAGATGACATTCAAGGAGCTCTTTAATCCCCAACTGTCTTCCTGATTTTTTCAGAGGATTTTTTTACTTTCAGGAAGGTTAGAAAAATGTTTGTTTTTTCAGATCAAATATCACAATTACAAGGATTTGCAAGGCTCATGGATGAACAATCACATTAACAGAATGGCAGGTGATTGTTAAACCTTGTCTAGAATTAATTATGAAGTCAGTAAGAGTACATAAGTGCTAGAGAATTTGTGAAGCTAAAAATCCCAAGTTTAAGCTGCAAACACTGTTTCCCAACAGATGGCAAGTTAAGGTTATATCATAGTCAGAAACTATTCACCTTTGAAGGAACTAATATAGTAAGGAATTATTGCCAACAACCCAGAAATATGATAGCTCCTTCTTTAAGCCACCTCTCCTCTGCCACCCACTCTTGGCCAACATTTTTTAAAATGAACATACATTTAAATGCAACAATGTCTTCTTCGGTTACATATTCAATCACCATTTGTCAGTACTCAAATCTTCATGCTCAAATAATCTTTATTAAGTATGAATGTGTGTACTGTGGTTGTTAGATACTATATAAAGAAGAAAAACTGGGCATGGACACAGATGTTCATATAAATAGGCAAGTATAATAAAATTCTTCAACAAAGAGAAATGGGGCAATGTTAGGTAAAAACTGAAGCTAATAAATGGATAAAAAGTATAATAAAAATGCTTAACAAGTCCCTGCCTGTAGAGCTTTCTTGCAAGACACATACATGTTTCTAGCTTATGTATGAACACATTTACTCTTCTCTTTTAGGATGCTCTCTCTGTTAAGAATCTTTTGCAGCTGCTTTTCACCTAAGACCTTCAAAGAGTTTTATTGCCCTTTCATTAAACATAAGCTTTAGTGCTTAGATTTTTATGATGTTGGGTGTGTAACTCTTTGGGAATAATGGTCATATAAACTTTTTCTTTGAAAAAGAACTACTGGTTAATTTTTGTACTGCGCCTGTTACAGAATTATGTTAAATTCCTTGCATTATTTTATTTAATAATGTTATTTATGTGTTCATTCATGAATCCCTTACATTGATGCAATAGACAATTCCCATACCAACCACTGAAGCTCCATTTTTAGTAAACACTTGTTTTTTGCTTTGAAGACGTTCACAGTTCAGAGATGGGGGTAGGTGATGGGTAACAGGACACATATTTCCTAAGGGACAATATCATGTGAGCTATACCCCACTGTGGGTATGGACAGGGTATCACTAGACCCAAGAGAAAAGACTACCTGAATAACAATGGCAGTCTTATCAAGCAACCAAAATGAGACATGTATTAACCAACAATACCTGTTCCCTCCATAAGAGGTCAAAAAAATTAAGTGGAACAAGCCCAGAAGAGATCTTATAGGCAGTTTATATTTTCTCACAACTGGTATTTTCCTACGATTATACAGACCCAGGTTTTCCTCAGTTGATGTCAGACCCTTTATCAGTAAAAATAGTGTCAATACCACATGTTGAATGGGCATCTGGATTTGACTGCTGTCAAGATCATCTGGAGGGTGTGCACTTGTTAATAAAACAAATCCTGTAAACTTCCCTGCTGGAAATTCTGATGTAGTGTTCTGGGGTGAGGGTTGGGAATCTGTATTGTTAACATGAGGCCCAGATAGTTTCAATTATTAGGCAGATTTGGGGACAAAGCTCTTATGCAAATTCAGAATTTTCTTTTACTTTAATTTTTGAAGTAAAATATGAGAGAGCTACCAAAAGTTCATGGAAAACTCACATTATCTTTTAATTATGTTTTTTTCATGAGCCTTTTGAAGCTCTTGTTCTTATTTTAATTTTTTTATTTAAGGAATTTAGTAATACATTAGGTTCTCAGTGTCACAGTGAACGCATAATTACTACAACATAATTCTCTTCAAATCTCATGTTAATTTGCTATTAATACAAAGAGAACAGATTTGATGTAGTTCATAGATACAATTCTAAGAATATAATACTTCTCCCCTACCCCTTTTCCTTCCTTCCTTTTTTAGATGACATTTTTAATTTAACCAAAAGATATGAACACATCGTATCAAAGAGATACCAGTATCACCATGTTTAATAGCAGACTAAATAGGGAAACAACAATGTGTTCATCAGGTGAATGAATAAAGAAAATGTGATATACACACATACAGACACACAGAATATTATTCAGCTATAAAAAGGAATGGACTTCCAGGTACCAATGCCAGCTTACTGGTTAAAGTGATCAGTTTAAGTGTATAACTGATCATAAAGATAGGAATAAGTGTCAAAGGGATCACAAAAATAAGAACAAGTGTCTTCAAATAGTAATAGATAGAATTATAAAGGAGAGAATGATCCAACAGGAGAAGCAGACCCACAGCAGAATCATAGAATTGCAAATGCCCTAAAGAGCACTTGGCCTCAGAATCAGTCCTTAAGGCATTCAGATCTGGCTAAAAAGCCCATGAGAGCATTTCAGGTATGGAAAGACAAGACACTGTGGCAAAAAATGACCTACACAAAAGATCTCTGTGAGTGAGATCCTGGTGGAAAGAAGGGGCCATCAAAGAAGGCAGTACCTTTCTCTGAAGGGAGGAGAGAACTTCCACTTTGAATATGGCCTAATCTAAATAATGTTGGAGTTTGTGGACTCAAGAGACTTCCATAGCCTTGGCAGCTCATGACAAGAGCCTCGGGTGCTCACTGACATCATAAGTAAGAGTGTCAATTGTTAAATCAACAACAGGAGTCACTGGGCACTTACTCCCCATGTAGGACTTCTGTGTAGGACTTAATGTGTTGTACTATGAAAATTAACAGTAAAACTAGTATTCAAACAGTACTTTATACCTTATGTGTCTGTGTGAGTGCAAACTGTTGAAATCTTTACTTAGTATAGAGTTTATCTTCTATATATAAAGATAATAAAAAATGAATCTTAATGAAGAATGGGATGGGAGAGGGAGTAGGAGATGGGATGGTTTGCAGGTGGGAGGGTGGTTATAAGGGGAAGAATCACTATAATCCAAAAGTCGTACTTTGGAATTTATATTTATTAAATAAAAGCTTCCAAAAAAAGAATGAACTTCTATCATTTGCATCAAAATGGATGCAACTGGAGGATATCATTTTGAATGAAATAAGCTAGACCCCAAAAGTTAAATAATGCATGCTCTCCCTTACATGTGAAGCTAAAATTTAAATTTTTTTAAGTATTAAAAAAAGAGAAATGCCTATGTGTAACAGTATTGGTGCAAGTACAGATTTGTCAAACTTTTTTTATATATTTGGTGAACAGTTAAAAATTATATACTTCTTGGGGCTGGTGCTGTGGCGTAGCGGGTTAAAGCCCTGGCCTAAAGTGCCGGCATCCCATATGGGCACCGGTTCTAGTCCTGGCTGCTCCACTTCCAATCCAGCTCTCTGCCATGGCCTGGGAAAGCAGTAGAAGATGGCCCAAGTCCTTGGGTCCCTGCACCCATGTGGGAGACCTGGAAAAAGCTCCTGGCTCCTGGCTTCAGATCGGCACAGTTCTGGTCATTGTGGCCATCTGGGGAGTGAACCAGTAGATGGAAGACCTCTCTCTCTGTCTCTACCTCTCTCTGTAACTCTATCTTTCAAATAAATAATTTTTATAAAAAATAAAAATATAAAAATATAAATAAAAATATATTACTATAGTTTTAATGACCAGTGATTATTTCAAAATTTATTGTACCTGAATTAAATGGAAATCTTTTAATTTATTATTTTTTAAAAGCCTTGCCTATATTCCTGCTGAACTATGATAGTCATTTTACTTTTCCCTGTTGAACTCTTTTATCTAATGGGGCATTAATCCACTGAGTATGATTAAATTAAAAATTCAGAATTTATGGTGACAAACATATCCCTAGACTGGGGGAGGGAGGATGTAACATACCTGCTCCAACACAATCCTTTTATAAAACTCCGGCACCGGGGCTCACTAGGCTAGTCCTCCACCTGCAATGCCAGTACTCCAGGTTCTAGTCCCGGCTGGGACGCTGGTTCTGTCCCAGTTGCCCCTCTTCCAGTCCAGCTCTCTCCTGTGGCCCGGGAGGGCAGTGGAGGATGGCCCAAGTCCTTGGGCCCTGCACCCACATAGGAGACCAGGAGGAAGCACCTGGTTCCTGGCTTTGGATTGGCACAGCGCGCAGGCCGTAACGGCCATTTAGGGGGTGATCCAATGGAAGGAAGACCTCTCTCTCTCTCTCTCTCTCTCTCTCTCTCTCTCACTGTCTAACTCTGCCTGTCAAAAAAACAAACAAACAAAAAAACAAAAAACAAAAAAAAAAACCCTTCTGTTTAATCAAAAAACCTAACTGCCTTAAACTGTGGTGAAATAAACTTTAAACACTTGGAAGGAAAGGAGAAGACATATTATTTTATACTATAATGTTTGTTTCCTATTTCTTCTAACTTAAGTTTCTTTTTGGAATAATTTCACTGTCAATTTTTAAAAACTATTTTACCTGGCTAATTAAATGTTAAATTAAATAATTTATTTGAAGAT
Organism: Lepus europaeus; assembly: GCF_033115175.1. NCBI lineage: Eukaryota > Metazoa > Chordata > Mammalia > Lagomorpha > Leporidae > Lepus > Lepus europaeus. Next base: position 89,617,250 of record NC_084838.1, on the reverse strand, counting down.
GACAGTAATGCCAAGATGTGTGCTATTGGTTCGTAATGTACTTGCAGGTATCTGATGCCTTTCACCTCTTAGCCTCTGGCCTAATGCACTGGCAAATCCCATTGCTCCATCATAGCTGATGCTTTGGTGCCAGGCCCTCAGTTCAGAGCCATCAGTCAAGGTCTTATACCTGGGATCTACAGACTCGAGTTTTCTGTTCTTGCTTGACCAGAGGCTAATAAGGTCGTTCTCTACTGAACAGACCTTTAATAAAACTAAAGCACTTTTAGAATCTCTCAACTTTATGAACTCACTTAAGTTGTAATAGGAACAAGGGCATGCACTGACCTGTGGATCAAGTCTAAAAAGAGAACTGAGAGCCAGACCTTTGTATCTCCGGCTGTTTCAGAGGCCATTCTGCCAAAGAGGGGACTTGACATGAGCTCTCTCATCTTTCCTTCTGACCACTGAAAAATGTCACCCTTCCTCTGACCCTCAACCAATGCCAGTTCCACAATACCCCTTCACCTGCAGTTATTAGGAGTTGTAATGAGGAGTCTGACTCCATTTTTCTGACATTTGGCTGCTGACAAGTTTTAAGCCTCACCCTTGCTTACCCCCTTGTGCCTCACATCTGGGTAAGCTGATATGAGCACCTGCTTCCGCCCCCTCTGGGCACCAGGGAAGGAGGTCCAGATAATGCAAGTCAGTCTCTAAGCACATGCAGGCAAACTCACTTGGTTCTATTCCTTATCCCCCAAAACCCAAGCCAGACTCCTTTTTTGGCTTTTTCAAGCCATTTTTTTTACCTACTGGAGAGGCCTAACTATTCTTAAAAACCTCAATTATGTAAGTAATAAATGAAGTGATAAATGAAGTAAAACTTCACTGCCTGTTCTTGTATGTGGCAGCATCATTAGACATCACAACCAAATTTCAGGTGAAAGCCCACCTGCAAGTGATCACAGGAAGTATCCAGTGTAGTTCCGTTGAAAGTCTCCATCTCATATCTAATTTAAAGGGTTTCCTTAAAAAATAAATAAGTAAAATTAAGGGTTTGTTTCCCCATGCCTAACCATGTTCTAGCCTCAGGACAGAACATTGTTGGGGGGAAGGGGTTCTTTTGCTTCTCCCCACCACCATCTGGGGACTAGGATTGGCTGGGGAATGGTTTTATGCTGAGGCAATTTGTTTCCCCTCTTTATAACATCTAGTTCCACTTAGGTCAAAAACTTGGAGAAGGAATAAGGACAAACACTGCTTGTTAACTGGGCAGGTGACAGCCATTCTTTCATTTTAGTTGGCCCTGCTTATCTGGCTAACACTGGCCTCAATGCCATCTGTCTGGTAGGTATTTAAATACTGGCTCTAGCATGAGGCCTATCTCTTAGTTTCATGGAGGTTCTTCTTAGTGCAAGATTCTGTTTTCTCTCCCTTAGGCGTCACCCAGAGTAGAATCACTTAGATTGCTTGGCTTTTGTAATTCTGGGGCCCTTTGTCCAAGGCCTGAGAGGACTACAGGAAGAAAGCATAATGCCATAGGGAACACATGCGTACTTGTCATGCCAAAAGGTTAGGAGTACAAACTAGTTTACTTACCCAGCTCTGCTGGTTATTACTGTGGCAGATACAGTACCACTACCAAACAGTCCATGTGCTTCCCTAGATTTTCCAGTCCCTTTACAGTGTAGAGATGACCATGCCACTAGAACAATGCTGTATGAACAGAATTTCCAAGTGCCATGTCTGATCAAAGGCAATTAAAAGCGGGAGTTCTCCATAATCTCCCTCCTCTTTCTTTTCTCTTTTCATTTTCATTTTTTAGTTTGGTTTTTTTTTTTTTCCTTTTTTTTTCTTATTAGAAAGGCAGAGTTACAGAGATGGAGACAGGGAGAGGGAGAGAGATCTTCTATCTGCTGATCCATCCCCTAGATGACTACACCAGCCATGGTCTGGGTCAAAGCCTGGAGCCATGAACTCCATCCTGGTCTCCTACATGGAGGGCAGGGATTTAAGAACTTGGACCATCTTTCACTGTCTTCCCAGGCAAATTAGCAGGAAGCTAGATCAGAAGTGGAATAGCTGGAGCCCGAACCAGTACTCCTACAGGGGTTGTCATTATTTTAAGAGACGGCTTAGCCTGCTGTGCCACAATGCTGGCCTCTTTCTCTCTCTTTTCTTTTACTGGCTATCCTGAAAGCCACACACGGAGGGGACAGCATCACAGGATAGCTTAGCATGGAACTCCTGGTAACTATGTAGAATGGGACTCCTCACCAATCATGTTAGATATAAAATGTGAACCAGATACAACTCCTTGTTATTTAAGCCATTGTGATGTGAAGGCTACATTGTGTTACAGCAAATTCTACCTACCTGCCTATCTATCTATCTACCTTGATATTTATATATAACTATCTTGTTTATATTTATAAACTGAATTTATATAAATATATACATGTTATCTTCAGTTATATGTTAAATATATAGAATAAATACAATGATGTATATTATGCAGTTATTTAATAAAATATAAATATTAAATAAACTAATAAAATATATATTGTTAAATGAAATATGATTAATGTAATTAATACAAATATATAAATATGCTTAATGTAATTAAAATGTCATTTATGTAAATATTAATGTGGTTAACATATAAATATATTTAATGCAATTAATATAAATATCCTTAGTAAATTTAAAATAACCCTGAAGAAATCAGGGGTGTGATCACTGTAGAAAATAAGCAAATCCGTGAAAAGAATAAGATTATTGTACTCATTAGGAAACAGCATTCGGAGCAGACACAGAAAAGTGATTCACTCCATGACTAATTAATAAATGATACATATGACAATTTTTAAAACTTGGAAAAGTGAAACAGACATGTAGAAAATGAATAAAAGACATCACAGAGAGACATCTAGCGCATCTGTCTGTAAGACACAGGCCATGATGTCAGTCCCAGGGAGCTGGTACAATTTACTGTGCAAGAAAGAAGGCCACCTTCTTCATGTTGGAATGGGGCCCAGAGTGAACTATGAAATTCAGTTTCCCAACCCAGAAACCTAGGTCTGCAGATGACAAGTCACGTGAGATCAAGGCTGCATCCTGGAGAAGTGGTATCCAACACTTGAGGAAGGTGCCGGCAGGGTTGTCAATCTGTAAGGCAGTTGAGGAACAGGAGCAACACAGCACTAGTCTCACACAGTAAAATACGTTGTATTAGGGACCTTGCATTCTGAAGAAAGCTGACATCATGTTTAAGAATTTGTGTTTTAGAAGGCATGAAATTTAGGGACATATCTATTTAAGTGTACACAGAAATAATCGCTCTAACAAAACACAGGAACTGAAGGACACACACCAACACCTCACCCTTGTCTCCACAGCTCTGACTCGTCTGAGTCTGGGGCATCTAGCCCATGTTTCTCAAGAACTGGAGAGCAGGAAATCTCCCAATCCTATCTATGCCTCATTCTCTATTAAATTTGGGGAAAATAAACAATTGTCCACCAGCAATACCTTGGAATAGTATTCACTACCTCATGGCTTTCTTGCAAAGTAATTATTAAGAACTGTAAACAGTCTGAGATTTTGCCCTACTTTTAAGTTAAGAAATTATTCTGCCACATTATCTTGGGTGACTCAGACAATGGCAGTAGCTAGAGTATTGGCATTTTTGCAATAGCTCCATGAATCCCAGTCACCACAGGGTGACAGATGACACCTTCATTCACAGAAGCTTCCATTACAACAGAGAAACTCTGAGCTAAGGGAACTCACACCTTTCATAACAAGCAGTAAGGGTCCCTATCTTTGGCTCCAGAGGGAAACACCATCCCTGCTTACTAAGGCTCTTCTTTGTATGAATTTCTTTGAAAAGACAGCCCAAAATAAAGGGTAATAAGTACCTCTATCATAAGATGTGCAGAAATACAAGAATCCTGTAGAGAGTTGTCTCCCCAAAGTTGCTAAGAAAAATATATAATTGGAGAAATTTTTGAAAGCAAAAGATAATACAGAGAAATGTGTTTACACTTTGGGTGTTATCCCAAACTATAATTAAACTAAATGATGCTATTTGAAGGCCTTTGAATAGTAATTTGCTAGAATGATTGGAATCTAAATTCCCTATAAAGAGATTGAGTAAAAAGTTTGAGTAAAAACTTTAATGCCCACTGTCACTACCCAAATTGCACACAAAATATAGAAAACAATTTCTCAAGAACTATGTCTACCTTATTCACTGTTGAATTTCCAAGTTCCTAAAATGGTCCCCAGCATATAGTAGGTATTCAATAAATAGCTACCATTGACTGTAAGAATGAGCGTGGTTTCATGACTCTGCAAATGTATTGGCAGTAACACAACTTCTTTTTGTCTAAATCATGTTAACAGTAAGTTTCTCTGATTTATTCACAAAGTAAGTGAAATACAGCTTAAAAGTACCATATTTCTGTATTGTGTTTCAGACTGTATAGAGTGACTTCTTTGAATGTGTGTGTGTTTATGTATGTGATTTCCCTTTGAAATGTAGGCATGCACTGTATTTTCTTCAACATAAATGTTGCAAGCTCTCCATATACTTGCTGTGATTATAAACATATGGAACTAAGACAGGGAAAATAAATGAAAAAGAACGAGGATGGGGGGAGGGGACTATGGGCACAGTAAGGCCTGTATGAGGTTTAAGAAATGAGCCACTGAGGTTATAGGCAAGTGGAAAAGCACCAAGTATACACAACCTCTCTCTAAAGAAATAAAGAAGAGGATGGAAAGAATGATAGCAGTAGAGATGCTTCTCTAAACCACCATCCAGTGGTACCATCAACCTGTAGAGCTCCACTATCAATTAGAACTGCTGTATAAGTGAAGAGGAAGGGCAGTACTTAATCTTAGTGTTGGTTGTCAGAAGGAAGAGGAAAAACTCACTTCACTCTGAGGTGGTATTCTTACCTCAGATAATTCCCTAAAAGCTATTCAAGAGATACCAACTTACTGCCAAAATTAGTAAATATCCACTCAGGATTTACTATTTCTGATTTAGCAGTTTCCCAAGAGCCAACTTGCAGAAATATTATGTAAAAACATGTGAACAAAATTAAGAACAAATGGAATAGGAAATAATCCTTAAAAGTCAATCATGAGGCCGGCGCTGCAGCTCACTAGGCTAATCCTCCACCTGTGGTGCCAGCACCCCGGGTTCTAGTCCCGGTTGGCGCGCTGGATTCTGTCCCAGTTGCTCCTCTTCCAGTCCAGCTCTCTGCTGTGGCCCGGGAAGGCAGTGGAGGATGGCCCAAGTGCTTGGGCCCTGCACCCGCATGGGAGATCAGGAGGAAGCACCTGGCTCCTGACTTCGGATTGGCGCAGCGCGCCAGCCTTAGTAGCCATTTAGGGGGTGAACCAACAGAAGGAAGACCTTTCTCTCTGTCTCTCTCTCACTGTCTAACTCTAACTGTCCAAAAAAAAAAAAGTCAATCATGAGACTTCTTTTTATTCTTTGTTTTGTTTGCTTCGCATTAATTGTCAATATACCTACGGAAATCAGATTAATAGTTATAAATGTGTCTTTTGTATCTGTAGGAAGAAACTGCTATTGCATTTAAGCAGAATCCAATCTCAATCCTGAGATTCATATTGTTTTAACATCAGGAAGATTAGCTTTACATAGTCTAATTTGAGCAATGCAATTAAAAGAGAACAACATATACATATTTTACTTACACAAATGCAGATAGCTAAGAACACAAATGCAACTATCACCTCTACCTATCTCTGTACTTTTCATTTTGTAAAACTTAAACTCTGTATTTTATACAATAACTCCCCATCATGCATGAATTTGACTACTTTAATTATCTCATATAAGTGCAATTATATTGTATAATGTATATATATATATAGTATGTATACAAATACATATTCTATAGTAATATATAATCCTTTTCTGACACTTAATTTACAATTAGATCTTCAAGATTCATCCACATAGAATGTATCGGAATTTTCTTCCATTTTTTTATTATTTATTTGAAAACCAGAGTTACACAGAGAGAGAAAGAGAGGCAGAGAGAGAGAGAGGGAGGGAGAGAGAGAGAGAAAGAGAGAGAGAGGTCTTCCATCTACTGGTTCACTCCCTAATTGGCCGCAACAGCCGGAGCTGGGCCGATCTAAAGCCAGGAGCCAGGAACTTCTTCCAGGTCTCCCACGTGAGTGCAGGGGCCCAAGAACTTGGGCTTTCTTCTACTGCTTTCCAAGGCCACAGCAGAGAGCTTGATCGGAAGTGGTATAGCTGGGACTTGAACTGGCACCCATATGAGATGCCGGCACTGCAGGCAGAAGCTTTACTCACTACGCCATAGTGCCAGCCCCAAGAATTTTCTTCCTTTTAAAACTGAATAGTATTTCATTGGATATGTGTACCATATTTTGCTTATCCAGACATTTGTCAATGGACATGTGGATTGCTATGTTTTAGCGATTGTGAAGAACATAGGTGTACAAATATCTTTTTGAGAACCTTATTTCAATTCTTTGGTATATAAACCTAGAAGTAGAATTACTGCATCATATGAAAATTCTATTAAATTTTTTGAGGAATTCTCATACTGTTTTCCACACTTGCTTATTCAAATCCTTTGCCTATTTTTTTTTTCTGCCTAGGATTTTTGTTTATTTATTTTTGAGTTTTAACAGTTCTTCAGATATCAATCCCTTATCAAATACATTATTTGCAAATATTTCTCTCCTTCTGGGAGCTGCTTTTTATCCTGTTAATAATCTGTGCGTAGTATCTTTTGATTCACCAAATGTCTTAGCTTTCATGAAGTCCACGTGTTAATTTGTCTTTTGCTGCCTGTGCTTTTAGATCTTCATTTAGATCTTTGGCCCACTTTAATTTCTACACATGGTGCTGAGTAAGGGGCTACCTTCATTATTTTATGCATATCCAGTTTTTCCAGCATTATTTGTTGAGAATTGGCTGATTTTGGTACATTTGCTAAAATTCATTTGATCATTTATATGAGAGTTTATTTCTGGGCTCTTTATTCTATGCCACAGGGCTTTATGTCTATCTTTATGTCAGGATCACACTATTTTGCTTATTGTAGCTTTGCAGTAAGTTTTGAAAAGAGCTTTATTCTTCTTAAAGACTGTTTTGGTTATTCAGGGCCCACAAAGATTCCATGAATTTTTGGATGGGATTAATCTAATTCAGCAAAAACATCACTGGGCTTTTCATAGAAATTAGACTGAATCTGCAGTTCACTTTAGGTATAATTGACATCTTACCAATTTTAAGTCTTTCAGTCCATGAACATGGCTATGTTTCCTATTTCCTTTCATTTCAGTCAATAATGTTTTATGGTTTTCATTGCACAAGTCTTTCATTTTCTTGGCTAAATAATTTCCTAAGTATTTTATTCTTTTTGATGCTATTATAAATGAAATTTTAATTTCCTCTTTACTTTATTCATTGTTATTACATAAATACGCAACTAGCTTTTGTGTGCTGTATCCTACTCTTTTGTTAAAATTACTTATTAATTCTTTATTGTTTAAAGATTTATTTATTTATTTGAAACTCAGAGTTACAGACAGACAGAGGCAGAGAGACAAAATGAGAGGTTTTCCATCTGCTGGTTGACTCAAGTGGTCTCCATGGCAGTGCTGAGCTAGGGCAAAGCCAAGAGCCAGGAGCTTCATCCAGATCTCACATTTGGATGGCAAGGTCCCAAACACTTGGGCCATCCTCCCTAGCTTTTCCCAGAACATAAGTAGGGAGCTGGATCAGAAGTGGATCAGCTGGTACACAAACCTCTATCCATATGGGATGCTAGTATTATAGGTCTCACCCCTGAAGTCTCAGATCTCGGTTTTTTTTTTTTTTTTTTTTTTTTGGTTGATAGATTTTTAGATTATTTATTCAGTTTCCTTACTAGCTTTAGGTCCATTCAGAGATTCTTTTTCTTTATGATTTAGTCTTGGTAGGGTTAGTGTTTTTGTGTATTTTTATCTAGGTTACTCAATGTGTCCGTGTACAAGTGTACATAATGCTCTCTTATATTTCTTCTGTATCTGCTCTAATTACTACATCCTGTAGTAATATCCCCATTTTCACTTCTGATGTTAGAGATCTGCGCTTTCTCTTTTTCTTCAGTTCATCTAGATAAAAGTTAATTTTGCTGATTTTTGTGAAAGAACTACTGTGTGGTTCATTGATTTTTTTTCTATTGCTTCCCTACTCTCTATTTCATTGCCTGTGCTCTGATGTTTATTATTTCCTTTCTTCTGCTAGTTTTGCATTAGTTTGTGGGTTTTTTTTTCTAGTTTCTTAAGATAGAAACTTAGGTTGTTGATTTGAGATTGTTTCATTTTATAAATATAAATGTCCCCATTATCACTGTTTCTGCTGTAACTCTTATGTTTTTGTATTTTTGTTTTCACTTATAACAAGCATTTTCCAACTTGCCTTTTCTCTTATTATTTGATATACTATTCATTTAAGAGCATGTTCTTTAATCTCTACAGTTCTTGAATTTTCTAATTTTGTTTCATTTATTGATTTCTAACATCTGTTTTGGTCAGAGAATATTTAATATGTGAGACCCATATTTTTAAATCTACTGAGGCTCAAAATGTGGCCCAATATTTGTTCTATATTTGGAAATGTCCCAAGTAGTCTTCAGAAGAATGTGTATGTTGTTGCTCTCAAAGAGAAATTTCTATAGTATCTATTAGATCTGGTTAGTTTATTGTTTAAGTCCTTTGTGTCCTTATTTATCTTCTGTCTAGTCATCCTATACATTTGTAAGGGTGGGATACTCTCAAAGTCTTCAACTACTATTGTAGAGGTGTATATTTCTCCCTTTAATTCTGTCAGTATTTGCTCCATATATTTTATGGTGTGTCATTAAGTGCTTAAAGATTTATAATCTTTATATTGGCTTGGTGTGTTTAATCTTTTTAAATATATAACATCTTGAGGTTGGTGCTGTGGTATAGTGGGTAAAGCCAATGTTTGCAGTGCCAGCATCCCAAATGGGAGCCAGTTCGAGTCCCAGGTGCTTCACTTCCAATTCAGCTCTCTGCTGTGGCCTGGGAAAACAGTAGAAGATGGCTCGAGTCCTTGGGTCCCTGCACCCAGTGGGAGACCCAGAGGAAGCTTCTGGCTCTGGCTTTGGATTGGCATGGTTCTGGCCGTTAGGGCCAATTGGAGAGTGAACCAGTGGATGGAGGACCTTTTCTCTCTCTCTCTCTCTCTCTCTCTCTGTGCCTCTCTCTCTGTGTAACTCTGACTTTCAAATAAATAAATAAATCTTTAAAAATAAATAAATAACATTTTTATTTATTTCCCATGATTTTTTTTGGACAGGCAGAGTTAGTGAGAGAGAGAGAAAGACAGAGAGAAAGGTCTTCCTTCTGTTGGTTCACCCCCCAAATGGCCACTAAGGCCGGCGCGCTGTGCCAATCCGAAGCCAGGAACCAGGTGCTTCCTCCTGGTCTCCCATGAGGGTGCAGGGCCTAAGCACTTGGGCCATCCTCCACTGCCTTCCCAGGCCACAGTAGAGAGCTGGACTGGAAGAGGAGCAACTGGGACAGAACCGGTGCCCCAACCGGGACTAGAACCCGGGGTACTGGCACTGCAGGAGGAGGATTAGCCTAGTGAGCTGCAGTGCCAGCCTATTTCACATGACTTTTAAAAGATTTTATTTATTTGACAGAGTTACAGGCAGCGAGAAGGTATCGCAAGCGCCTACTGTCATGCAGCTCAACAGTAGCAAGTGCGACCTATGACTTGTCAGTCATGGGGAAGAAAGGAACATAAGGACACAAGAACTGTCTTTCCAATGAGAGATTTTATTGTTTACACACCAGGGATTTTTTATCACACTACTCATCAGCATGCTCATTGAAGTCAATACACTTATCAGTATCAATATACCTATCAATCTATACTATTTAATACACTTATCAATAAACTTAACACCACTACTTAATCATGACTTAACTACTTAACTTAGCTACTTTGCTTAATGTAACTACTTAGCCTAACTACTTAGCTTAACAACTAGTTATCTTCTACTTAACTTACTTACCATAATACTTAACTATCAAAGTAACACTATTTCCTTAATAACGAGAGGGCTGCTGGAACCAATACCATTAATATCAATATCAATAATACTACTTGAACTCATTAATTAATCCACAGATCACAGTATATAGTGTTAAAGTAATTTTGAGGTCTATCCAATTATAATAGTATATGTACATTAAGGTCTCCAGTATTATTTACAGATACCTTGCATAGGGTCAAAACATAGGGTCAAAGCATAGTTATATTACATTACACATGATTAACATTATTTGTAAAAGCTGCGTTTTCAAGTCTCATATCACAGTCACGAAAAAGAGTGTCAGTGTTCAAGGTCCAGAGATCCATGTCTCGGCAGAGATGGATCTCGGATCAGTCACTTACTGGCAGGAAGTCGTGGAAGGCTGTTACTCTGGGCAGTAGGCTCAAAGTTACCAGGCGGACGGCCAGGCGAGAAGTTGGAGAGGTCCCCTGCTGGGAGGCCTGGTCTGGCTTTGTGGTCAGGTCGGGCAGCAGGCTGATAAGGGGTCTAGGCAAGGCAGTGAGGTGGTATTTCGGCTGGAGTCTTGATCTTGTAGTCACCTTGTGTCGCTTAGCAAGGGGGCTAGCGAGCTGGCTCTTCAGTTCCAAGTGGGAGAAGATCCAGAGGTTCACATGCACTGGGCCACACACACACACACACACACACACACTCACACACAAACAGTGGGGTTACAGCTCAGGGACAGCTCTGCAGGTCGGCCGTGCAGAGTAGCGGGCTTCCTCTTCAGCTCCGGATGTGTGGAGATCCAGAGGTTCACACACACCGGGCCATGATCCCCAAGAGGATGGAGAGTGGTGCAAAGGCTCCCTTTTCTATCCTCATTTTCCAGCAGTCCTCCAGCTTGCCATCCTCCGACTTGTTGTCCAATCAATGCTGTTTCCTCCTTGCTTGCAGTTGAACAGTCCAGTCAATACTGTTCCCACCTTACTTATGTTTGAACAGTCCGGTCAGCGTGGGTAGGAGGGTATTGTCCTTAGCACACTGGTATCTGACTGACCAGAGATGTCTGCTTGGTATGATTAGGAGTGTCTCCCTAACAGCTGTTAGGTATTGCCTCAGCTCCTAACTTATAACTCCACTTTACTTTTATTTTTGTGGCTAGTGGTAGCTTTTTAACTCAATGTTTTACTGCGTTTCCACAGTTCATCTCCTTTTCAGGTAAACGGTGAACCGTGACTCTTTTTGAGACTCCTGTGGGATTCTCCACAGAGGGAGAAACAGAGAAAGGTCTTCCATCCACTGGTTCACTTCCCAAATGGCCACAATGGCCAGAGCTGACCCAATCAGAAGCCAGGAGCCAGGAACTTCAACCCATGTGGGTACAGGGGCCTAAACACTTGGGTCATCTTCCTCTGCTTTTCCAGGCCATCAGCAAAGAGCTGGATGGAAAGAAGAGCAGCCGGGACATGAACTGACACCCACTTGGGTTGCCGGCACCACAAGGAGAGGCCTAGCCTCTATGGCACAGCACCAGCCCCTCATGTGATATTATTTAATTTTTTCTTCTCTTGCTAGAAAGATTATTTTGGTCATAAAATTAAAGGATATTTCTTTCTTTCTTATATTTTCCATATGTAATAAAAATGAATATGTTTTATGAAAATTCAAAGTAGACTTCAGTATTGAAAAAAAGATGATGCATACTCTCTAACCATACTTACTTAGCAAAATGTAGTTCTCTTATTTTTCACAATGAGTTATTTGTCTTTAATCCCATCCACTTAATTTTAAGTACACATTGGAGTATCAACAATGCTATAGCCTGGTTGTAATTCTATAGTTTCCTAATGTCCCCTTTTCTCTACTGTATTTTGAAATCTTTACCCTTCTACTACTCAATCCTCAGTCACAATACTATACTCTTAAAGTCAAATTCAATCCACTGCAAATAAAATATTGAATCTGCCAGCAAAGTCTCTTTTTCTCTTCTTAAAAAAAGAAGAGCCGAATGATGACATACTCTCTTAGCCATGGAAATTATTACTGAATCAAATTGACATATTCAGGCATTGCAACAGGCAATAAGAAGCTTCAAAATATTTTCTATTCAAGTAATAAAAAGGAATTAGCTTCTCCAAATGGTCTACCTAAGTCCAAAATTTCTGCAACTTTTCAAACAAATTGCACTGTTTTATAGTTCTGAAGAAATTATATTAGAAACTGACTATGAGCTTGTAATAGGAAATTGCATTATTGTTTGTTTTCTTAGAATGAAATATGAAAATAAGATACCTCTACAAATACATTTATCACAGGTTAGGTTCTCTGGAAACAAGTGATGAAATGATGTATGGGATGCCGGGTATGGATTATCCTTATATGTGGAATTGAAAAGAAAGCAGGATTGATCAAAAAGAGAAGTCAAGTTCTGTTGCAGGCGCACAAAGCATTGAGCAAACCCATGGGAAGTTCTGGAGTACACACAACATAAAAGTAGTGGATTGAAAGGTTGGTACTTGATGTGCTCATTACAATTAAATTTACATTAAATTTATAATGTAATTTACATTAAATTACATTAAATTTGGGCTTTCCCCGGAAGAGTTTACTCTTGGATGATGCACCTGTTTGAAGCTGGAACAATTCGGAAAGGCCAAGAGCTGGTTGATAATTGCTGAATGTGCTCTTAGAAGTTGGATGGTATTTCTCCACATCACCCCATCATCCTGTGTGAAGCCATACCTATTCTACATTCAACAATACTCCTATGGGTTACTGACTTACGAAGTCAATCCAGATTTGGAGATAAAGACTTTTATTTTACCTTAATTTTCTAGTGGTCCACAGAAGTCAATGATTATCATGTGTGTGATAGGTACAACAAAGCAAATAAGAATGGCACACATTTGCATAATCTATTACTGTCTATAAAGTGTTATTCAGTTACATCAGTCCTTTGACTTTACTAACAATCTTAACTCCTTGGCATTATCTGTTTTAAAAATGATGAACATGATGTCCAATGGTCAAGTCATTTGTTGAGTCTGGTCACAGGTAGAAGCTGTATTGTGATCCTCTGAATCCAAACTCTGCCATCACAGAGTAATCATGAAGGAATCATGACAGAGTACCATGGAAGAAGGCCATAAGTGATTTGATCCCAGACAAATCTAGTTCAATCTCAGTATTTCCATTATTGGCCACTGAGCATGGGCAACTTCACTTAACCACTGTCAAATTCAATCCTCACATATAAAATAATAATAATACTCTACTTTTTTTTTAAGATTTATTTATTTACTTGAAAGAGTTACACAGAGAGAGAAGGAGAAGCAGAGAGAGAGAGACAGAGAGGGAGGTCTTCCATCCGTGGGGTTACTCCCCAATTGGCTGCAACAGCCAGAGTTGCGCCGATCTGAAGCCAGGAGCCAGGAGCTTCTTCCAGGTCTCCCATTCAGGTGTAGGGACCCAAGGACTTGGGCCATCTTCTACTGCTTTCCCAGGCCATAGTAGAGAGCTGGATCAGAAGTGAAGCAGCTGGCCCATATGGGATGCCAGCACTGCAGGCGGCAGCTTTACCCACTACACCACAGTGCCAGCCCCTATACTATACTTCTCTCTTTTTTTTAAAGATTTATTTATTTATTTGAAAGTCAGAGTTACACAGAGAAAGGAGAGCAGAGAGAGAGAGAGGTCTTCCATCTGATGGTTCACTCCCCAGATGGCTGCAATGGCCGGAGCTGCACCAATCCAAAGCCAGGAGCCAGGAGCTTCTTCTGGGTCTCCCACGTTGGTGCAGGGGCCCAAGGACTTGGGCCATCTTCTACTGCTTTCTCAAGCCATAGCAGAGAGCTGGATTGGAAGAGGAGCAGCCGGGATTTGAACTGGCGCCCACATGGGATGCCGGCACTTCAGGGAAGGGCGTTAACCTGCTGCACCCCAGTGCCAGCCCCTACTTCTTAGAGAAATTATGTGTGTTAAGTCTAGCACATTTGAAGGCAAAAATAGGCATTTAATTAATTAAAGTTCTTTTTTATCCCTGTTGAGTAATATTTCATATGTTTAGGACCTTGCTGAGAACTAACCATTAGAAAATGCTCACTCTTAAAATTTTAAACAGGAGTCCTTCATAGATGGTTGGTAAAAACATAAAATGATGTTTTATTACAAAATATAGTAAGTCACAAGGTTATCTCTGTATCTACTTCATATAATGATAACTGATCTTTAAAAGATTCCTAATACTGAAGTTGTTAACAAATGGATCTTATGGCCACATAAGTGCACTTAAAAGATTTTTGCTTTTTAGCTTTAATAATCCAATTTTGTAAGCCAACACATTAGGAAATTATGTTGAATCATGTTGTACCAAGATTCTCATAACTAGAATGATTATCAAATTCAGGGCACCCTGAACAGAAGTTTTCCCTATGGAAGTACATATATTAGAGAAATAGGTAAGTCTATAGGACTGAAGCTTAACTCTCAATTTAGAAAATATGAGAATTCTAGAGTCAGCCTATGGTAAAAATTTGAACAACCTTGTATAAATTACACATCTGTCTTGGTCTCAGTGTCCTTTTAAAAGGAAATATTTGGTATTATGGATTAGAATTTCTACTGAATCCAGATCCAAAATTCTAAAAAGTCTATAAACTCTAATATGAGTCAACCATTGAGTCTTTTTTTTAAAAGATTTATTTATTTATTTGAAAGTCAGAGTTACACAGAGAGAGGAGAGGCAGAGAGAGAGAGGTCTTCCATCCAATGGTTCACCCCCCATCGGCTGCAATGGCCGGAACTGTGCCGGTTGGAAGCCAAGAGCCAGGAACCAGGAGCTTCCTCCAGGTCTCCTGCATGGGTGCAGGGGCTGAAGGACTTGGGCCATTTTCTACTGCTTTATCAGGCCATAGCAGAGAGCTGGATCGGAAGAGGAGCAGCCGGGACTAGAACTGGCATCCATATGGGATGCCGGTGCTTCAGGCCAGGGTGTTAACCCGCTGAGCCACAGTGCCGGCCCCACATTGAGACTTTAAACTCAAGAAGGGATGGGCTTTTCTGAAGCAATGCAACTTATACAAAGTCTCCGATGTTTTAAGTATTTCTTTCATGACCACTGAATAATTGTATATGAATACACTTTGGATTGGACTGCAAATACCTTCTGCAAAACATTGTCAACTTTTAGACTAATAAGAAAACTGAGCCAAGAACACCTGTTCTGCACAGTTCAAGCCTGTAGTCAATTACCAAGTTACAATATATAACAAGGAGAGATACATATTTAATTGATACCATAGGAATTCATTCAGCAAAACTATCATTGTGGGAAAATATATGGAAGTTTCTACAACAACTAAAAGAGGAGAGAAACAGACTGAGATAAGAGGATGGGGACTTTTATAGATTAAAAGTATTTAAGAGACTCTGGCCAAGTGTTATTAGAAATGTAATTTGAATCTTAATTTGAGCAAATAAACTGTAGAGAAAATACGCATTTATGAGACGATGATGAAAACTTCAACAATGGTTGGATATTATATTTTTAAATTATCATTCATTTCTAAGCTGCCATTATGTTGTATGATTATGTTTTGAAAAGAATACTTATCCGTGGCATTTCACGCTGAAATATTTTTGGGCTAAATTTGATGTTAGAGATTTGCTTCAAAATAGGGCAGGGAAAAATGGGTAAACACAATTGGGTATTAGTAGATAATTATGTCAGTGATAGTATAATCTCTGCTTTTGTATTTGAAACTTCCTATTACAAAAGTTAAAATTCACATACACAAAGAGATCAAGATTCTGCGTCAGGGTGAAAAAATCCTACAGATAGGACAAGCGCAGCTTACATCTAGGATACCTCCTTGGGAATCTCTCGCTGACACTATGATTTGACTGTAGGTAATTGGTATTAGCCACAAAACTCTCATAAAATAAGATAGAGATGATTTCAAAATCATGTACAGAAAACACCTAGGGAGCATTACTGGGGATTCACAGCATGAATCCAAGAGAAGTTTCTACAGAAATCTCTACCTCATCAAAAGTTTGTTGCGAAAAAAGTTGTGCTACTGTTTGCTTTCAGAGTGTTGATCCTGTATCTTTGGATAGAGTAGGGGAAATCTAAGCCTTTTGTGGCAGTTGTAGCCAGGAAATGTCATTTTACAGAGATACAAGGGTGAGAAAGTTTTATGTTTGAAAACATTTCAGTCTGAGGCAGCAAGTCCACCGTACCAATGAAACAAGTCACTGTCTCCAGAGTTCATAATTCCTACAGAGGGAGCAGGGAGAGAGAGAAATTACAACCACAGTTCAGTTTTGTTTTTTTTTTAAACTTGTGTCTATCATTATACTGTAGCCTCAAATGATCCTGTTAATGGCAGTCATCAAAAATCCAGAATGGAAACATGCTAATCCAGAGTATATGTGCTCATGCACACACACAGGCATACACAATGCAAGAGTGATAGTTGATGGAATGAGTTGGTTCTTTCCAGCCCCAATTATGATTGATAGCATTCCATTACCTTTATGCTTATTTTAAAATCCCCTTGACGCAGATTGATTAAAGGCATGGACCTCTATGAACCCATGAAAAATTTATGGATTTTGAAAGAGCTTTAACATGTACCATTTGAGCACAGAATCATTTCCTGGCTGTCACTGTTTTCCCACAATCTCTCTTACGTTGGTAATATATGTTTAATAATCAAAAACCGATGCTAGGGATTAAAGCATCAAGATGTTACAGAATAAAACAACAACAACAACAACAAAAGAAATTAGATTTGTATGATTTTTAACTATTCTTTAATCTGCTTCTGGGCAACAAAAGTGATTTGTGTCAGCCGTTATTGCATCAAACTTTAATTTTCTTCCACCGGCACAGGATTATATAAAGGAGTATTGGATTGCACTCAGCATGGATTAGCCGAGCACTGTCTTTGCTGCCAAGGAGCAAATGGATTTCCTTCTTTCTTTGATTTATGTTTTTATTGCTGTTTTTCCCCTCCTTCTAATTCCCATTACCCTTCTGTTTGCCAGCACTGAGATACCCTGTAGGAGCAGCAGCAAGGCAGGCAGAATTATTGGCTTATTGCATATATTTATGTTCCAAGGCTTCTCAGTCATCTATGTCAGAGGAATAAAGTAGCCTCCAGCCATGGAGAGTGCATGCCAGTTTTACACAGTAAAATTAAAACTTTTTTTGAGGTAAGAAGTCACCTCTTACCTGCCTAAAATTGGCAAAACTCTGAGCCTTGCCTCATTTCAGACCCCCTGGCTTTAACACACAGCCAACAGAGAAACCCACTGTGAAACAGAAAAATGCAGATCTCAGGCCTCCCTTCTGTGCACGAGAAAGTACAGAGATGAGCCCTTGAGACTCAGGAGGAGAAGGGATCCCTGGTCTTTACCCTTAGGTTGTAGAGAGTCTCAAACCTGTGTTTGGAAGGAAAGCAGATAAAAGCCCTCCACCCAAGGAGCAGAGGGCTGACTGTTGACTCCAGCATAGGCATGCATCCTAGAGGAGGCACTAGGTATAGGACTCAAGACTACCATTGCAGAAAATGGTTAATTCAGGAGTAACAAAAGCAGAGGCACACTGGCAAGCAAACAAGAACAACAGTGCATTCTGTTTGGATGGCAGAGGTCTCTGGATTTCTGAAGAACCAAATAAGCCTGATGCATTTCAGTTTTGGTTCTCTTAAGCTCTAAAGAGGAGAATAATGAAGTCCTGGGTCTCAGAAGAGTGGCTATTACAGAGTAGCCCCATAGCAGAGAAGAATCCACATGGCCAAATCAGGGCCCAACTCTTAGAACAGTGAGCAGCCCTTGCACTGGGGACAGGAATTCATTCCTCACAGGAAACACAGTGGGTTCACCCAAGTCAAAGAAACATGGCTATGGTTAAGAGAGCAACTTCAATGAGCAGAATAAAGATTAAGGAAAACACTAGCAGGCCATTAAAACAAAGACCTCATTAACAGAGCCAAAAGGTCTGTATAGAATTCAAACAGCAGAAATATTGTAAATTCATTCTGAATATGTATATAAATACCTTCAAATTTTGGAACTATAAAATCATGGTTCGATGTGGATAGGTGCAGCTCAGACCGTTGTGGCCAACTGGGGAGTGAACAAGTGGATGGAAGACCTCTGTCTCTCTCTCTGCCTCTCCTCTCTCTGTGTAACTCTTTCGAGTAAAATAAATAAATCTTTCAAAACAAAAACAGAAGCAAAAAAAAGTCTTAAGAGTCACATTTTAACCAGCATCAAAGTCCAGGATCTTTTGAGAGTCTATATCAAAACAAAATATGGCAACTCATGACCTATGGATGAATTAAAATGAAAAGTCATCAGCTCTACAGATGGACACAATGATGAAAAATGATAGATTAACTGCAGTTAATAACCCCCTTTGAACAAAAGAAAACTGGAGGTACATTGGTGTCATCAAAATCCTCCTGGGGGTAGTAAATACTGATTAGGCTCCAGATCCAATCTGTGAGCAACTCCCTAATACATTGTTCAACTTTATTCTCAGATCTAACCTTGTTAATATCATCAGTTTCATCATCATTGGATACATGTGAAACCATCAGAGAATATGCCTTTCTCAGAACCCCAAACAGATTTTTCAGTCTGTTTCTTCCCTATATAAAGTTGGAATACAGGTGTGCTCTTTCTTTGCTCATTCTCAAACCCAGGCTGATTTGTCCCCCAATAGTTTTTTTAAGGCTATGAGTTTGATCCAGGCATCTCTACGCCAAATCACCCCTACAATTTCTTTTAAGGCACATCTCTCTTTTTACTTACTTTAGGTCTTAGCAATGTCTTCCTTCAGTGGAATTAGAACTCTGTATAGGAAACATTTTGTCCAACAATAATGATCTATTAAGTGCCAGTTTAAGCCATTTAGAGTTCTTAACCAAAAATGTTACATCCACATCCATATTTTGATCTTTGTTCTGAGGCTGTCTTTAAAACTGAGGTCCTGATTTGATTTTTACAGTGATTATTAAAGTCTTAGAAGGCCTTTTAAACTGAAATAGTTACTTTCCTCTTTAACCTGTAGAAATGAAAATGTTTCATTTCTCAACCCTGAAAATTCTATAATTTCTGAGAATTCTGTATTCCTTTTCAGTTTTGATTATTTTTTCTGTGCTGGTTTCTTTCTTGAGGCACTGCATCAACTCAAACTCTTAATAGCTGTCTCGTCTTACCCATAATCTACCTCAAAATCTCCATGCCTGATGCTAGAAGTTCATTAGGTTTCAATTTTACTATATTTCAACAATAAATTACATAGGTTGCCATTTACAAGCTTTTAATATTCTATTACCATCTCATTCCAAAACAAATGCCACATACTTCAAATTATTGTCATGACCACACCCCATTGGTACTCCCAATTTTTTTTTTTTTTTTGACAGGCAGAGTGGACAGTGAGAGAGAGAGACAGAGAGAAAGGTCTTCCTTTTGCCGTTGGTTCACCCTCCAATGGCCGCCGCGGTAGCGCGCTGCGGCCAGCGCACCGCGCTGATCCGATGGCAGGAGCCAGGTGCTTCTCCTGGTCTCCCATGCGGGTGCAGGGCCCAAGCACTTGGGCCATCCTCCACTGCACTCCCTGGCCACAGCAGAGAGCTGGCCTGGAAGAGGGGCAACCGGGACAGTATCGTACTCCCAATTTTTGCAAAAGGTTTTGTTTTAATAATGCTGCTTAACAAACATTCCTAAAACCTCATGGCTTATGATAAAAGATATTCACTTCTTACTGAATAGATGAAGCTGAAGGAGTTCACTACTAGTAGACCTTTCCTGCAAGAGATGCTAAAGGGCATCCTTCACATTGAAATGTAAAGATATTAAACAGTAACTTGAAGCTATATGAAGAAATAACCACAGGAAATATAAGTTTATAGGTAAATTAAAAAGCCAGTAATATTGTATTTTTGTTTCCTGTGTGATTTAAAAGATAAATGCATACAACAATAATTATAAATCCATTAATGGACACACAGTTATAAAGGTATAATTTGTGATAATAACAATGTAAAGGATGAATAAGTGGAGCTTATAGAAATCGTTTTTATTATGCTATTAAAGCAAAGTTGGTGGCCGGCGCCGCGGCTCAATAGGCTAATCCTCCGCCTGTGGCGCCAGCACACCGGGGTTCTAGTCCCGGTCAGGGTGCTGGAATCTTTGAATATTATTCAGATGTGAAAAGGGAATGTAGTACTGATATTTCTACAATATAGGTGAACCTAAGAATCATTATGCTGTGTGAAAGAAGCCATTTACACAAGATTACATGTTGAGTAATTCCATTAACATGAAGTGTCCACATTAGGCAAATACACAGAGACAGAAAGCAGATTTGTGGCTGCTGGAGGCTGGAGGTGAAATTATGGGAAGTAGATGGACCTTGTAGGTACACAGTACTAAATACCACTAGATTGTTCCTTTTAGAACATTTAATTGTGTTATATGAGTTTTACTTCAATTTTTAAAAATAGTCAAACCAGAAAGAAAAAAAAAGACATTTTATACAATGATGGGATTGTACTCATAGATACAAGTGCAATTCCCTTGGGCAGAAGGCAATTGGAAACATATATATGATAACAAACGTTTGTGCATAACTGTTCATAGAAGCTTTATTTCTAGTAGAAAACAGGCAATAACCCAATATCTACCAACTGGTGAATATAAACCAACTTTTGTGTATTTATACAATGGAAAATTAATTACTCAACAATAAAAAGAGGCAAACTACTGATATCAGACAAATGGATCTCAAAATCATGCTGTTTTGTGAATAAAGCCAGATTTGAAAGACTACATGTGGTATTTACATAAAATTATGAAAAAAAAAAGACTACAGTGATAGAAAGCACTTCTATAGGTTATTGGAGGCAAAGGTGATGGGAGGGGATAGGCTGTAAAAGAGAATAGAGCACTTCTTACAATAATGAAACTGTTCCATATTTTGACTTTAGGGGTAGTTACATGACTTTATATATCCTCCAAAATTCACTGAAATTTAAATATTTGAAATTAATGAGCTTATTGTATGTCAAGTAAACCGAAATAAAGTTATTTTTAAAAGAAGAGAAAAAGTCTTTGCACTAGACTTCTTTTGTGGTTGACTATTTAAAATGCCCAACTCAAGCCTCTACTAGAGGTAGAATAGTAAAGTCCCTCCAATGATGGCTATAGAGATTTCCTAGAATCAAGGGAAATCTTTTACCCCCTTTACGCAGGTGCTAAAGCAGAATATGAAGATGAATATGCCTTCTGTGCCAATGGAAGATTGAACCAAACAATATATTCAGCCATATGTTCTCATCTCAGCCTGACCATCTGCTGGCTGTGCACTTAAATATATCATCTAGTTCACTGATTCCCATTTGAAATAAAACTACAGGGGAAAAAAAGACATGCCTTATAAAAGAGTTAGTTAGCTAGTAGCTGTGTTGAAAGAACCTAAGAACACTAAGAACACTGTCTTCTAAGAATAAACTGTGCACCCTGGGGAAAATATTCATTCAATGTATCATATAAATATAAATGCCTGTGTATAAAATATAATATATATAAAATGCCTAGATGGATAGATAGATAGATAGATAGATAGAGACAGAGATAGAGGGAAAGGGAGAGAGGGAAAGTGAGAAAGAAAGAGATGGAATGGGAGCTAGGTCTCAAAAATTTGATTTAATACAATCAGGGCTAAATCCATGTGTTTGATACCTCTAGATTGCCCTTGAGGATGAATTAAATACAAATTAAAGCTATAGCTATCTTTTCATTTCCACAGTGATGTCTATATTTCTGGCCTTTGGAATTTTTCTTCTTGAGGCAAACAGCCTATGTGTTTTGGACTACTGTTGGATATTATTCACAGTATTTCCTGATTCATTGGAGAAAATTTCGGTCTTATTTTCCAATTTTTTCCCCAAGGGCAGAATTTTAAAAAGTTCATGGTTTAAAACCAGTAATAAACAATTACTCTTTAACAACCTTCTAAAGGTAAGTTAGCCACATTGTTAAATCCCCAAAGTTCACGTCTGTGTGAGTTTGTTAGTTCTTAACAAAAGCTACATCAACAAAGAGACACATTACATTTCAATTTCTTCATTCACTCCAAAAACACTAATGAAATCGGACAAGACCCCCTAAAATCTACACTAAAATGTAGCCCCTTAAAGTTCCCTAGAAATGCTATCCAGGGTGCCAAATGTGCTACCTGAATTTGGGGTGCCTTACGATTTCACCACGGGCTTATTACTAAATCCCCAATATTAATAAGCCCGAGAGGGTTCTTGCCTAATATTTAGAGAAGAATTCTAAATATCGGCACACTAATGTCAACGCAAAGGTCTTGATGTTTGCAAGGTTAAATTCAAAACTGCTTTCTGACAGGGTTTCCTAATTTTAATATCTCTCCCTAGTATACTCTCTCTCCATCTCCTTCCTTCACACATTCCATGGCTCCTTTGGACTCCCTTTTTCCTCCTGCCATTGGCAAATGGTGCCTTTCAGATGTTCATCCTTTTCCCAATCCAGCACTTAGTCCTAGCAGCCACTGTCAGAAAAGCAGCCTGTCAAAGACTAAATCAGAAAGGATGGCCCCTGCTGTTTCCTTCACATCAGAGAAAGAATCCCCTGGGGTGACTTTAAGACACAATGTTCACCTGTCATTTCTAGCTCACCTGCAGAATCCACTCAGGGTGCTTCTCACATTGTCAGGTAGTCACATTTCTTTCCCATGCCTTTCATTTATGAAAAAGGAAGCACCCCACAGAATGCAAAACTAGGATTCTTTTTTAAAGGAAATTCAGTGAGGTTTGGCTAGCAAATGAATAATCTACTCACAAGACACTGCTTTCAAACAAGCTTAAAACAAAAGCAGTTTATAAGACCAAAGTAGAATTGCAGTGCAACAGACTCAAAAATCCCTCCTTAAGCCCAGCGTTCAACCTAAGAGGGAAATTTCCTGAAAGGCTGTGTGTTGAACTAGTTCAAGTTACCTAAATTGCTTAAGAAATAGCACTCCCAGCACCTCCTCCTACATCCCTCATTGTTGGGTACTTTAGCTTATTATCATCCAGTGAAATGCAGATCTTGGAATGCTTGCTAGGCACAATGCTTAAGGAGAGGGATGTCTTAGTTTGAGAGTGAAGATTTAAATTATTTTCCAGAAGGGCACTCAAATCTGCCTAGTGCAACTGAACATAATTCTTTAAGTCCGTGATTGCTAACCTGCTAAGTACTCACTCAGAGTTCCTTCCAGATGAGCTAAGAGCTTTCTGCATGCAAATTTCATGATTAGAGATAGGTATTTAATGGAACAGTTCTGTAGATCTATGATGTATTAAAACACTAGAGGAGAGGAAACCACCTTCTTAACAACTAGTGACTGTTGAAAGGTTGCCAATGTCTTTAATCGGGAAAATGTGAGTGAGGGGGCTGTCCAAAATGCTAGACCACTGGTCATATGCCTTGTTGAACCAAGTGCTTCCATTTCATCCCAGAGCTCTCTTCCCAGACTATGGAAGCGTGGCTTAAGCCTCCTATCTAGCTATCCTGTTTTTGTTGTTGTTGTTTTAGCTCTGCATTACATTCCACACATTCACAGTACTATACATGAAACCTTTACAAACTACTGTTTTTCATTAAGATGCTGTCATATCTAAGAATTTGCCTCTCAGTAGCCCTGCTTCTTTAGTATTCTTTCATTTATGCATTCAAGAATTATCTGTTGAGTTCCTACTGTTGGCCAGGAACTCAATTACTAAGTCAATAAGTCTCTGCTGTCATGGGTGTTACATTTTAGGGGGAAGAGATAGACAATAAACATAGAAATCAGGAAAATACATAAAGGATGGTAAGAAAAGGGAACATTGGGCAGATGCTACTTCAGATACGATGGTAAGAGAAGGGTGACTTGTACAGTATTCAAAGTAATAAGGATGTAATCTGTGCAAAAATTTGGATTAAGAGAATCACCTAAAAATCAGAAATGTAAAATCCTTGAGTGGGGAAGATGCCAGAGGAGTTCTAGAAACATATGGAAAGCCAATGTTGTCAGAATGGAGTGAATAGCAGTTAGAGTTGTTAGGTAGGAAGTCAGTTATGAGCTTATGTGTGTGTGACAGGCCTAAACAGAAGACATCTATATGCATCTGCATCTCAAAGTCATCCTAACAATGTTTCAGGGGAAGCCCAGATTTCGAATCCTGCCTGCCCTGCCCCCTTTTACCTGATAACCTGCCAGGTGGAGGCCCTCACCCCTCCTGCTTCCTGCCTGATAAATCTTCCACAATCTCCCAGGTGCAGCCCAGTATCTGCATCTCAAACACCCTGCTCCCTTCCTCAGGTCTGATAACATTTGCATCCATAAAGTCCTTTGTTTCAGACCTTCAAGAGAAGTTTTTCTATTTACATCCAAAAAGCCCTTTGTTCCAAGAGGAGCAGAGGTGGGGAAGCAAGACCCATCTCCTTAAAACCCCCAGCCTCAACTGGACTGTGCGCTCAGCTCTCTGCATCTTTGCTGAGTTGCCCGCCTGGCCTGGCCTGGCCTGGCCAGGTGTACTCTCCACTCACCCATGCAGCCCCCCCCCTCCCCCAGTCTGAGGGACTGGGCACTCTCTCTCAGGTCCTGTCTGGAGAGGTGCCCATCCGTCCTTACAGATGTTCCTTCTTAATAAACCTTGCTATTTTACCTCCCACTACTCTCTGTCTCACGCCTGAATTCTTTCTTGCGCGAAGACAAGAACCCTGCAATTTCTCCGGTAACAGAGTGACTGCAGATGAGTTTGAAGAGGGAGCTAAATCCTACACATCTTTGTAGTAAATAATAAGGCCTTTCTGTTTTATTCTGTACAGAGCAGGAAGCGGGATTTGAATTTATGCAGTTTAAACTCTTTATTTTTATCTCATCATTAGCTCTTTGATTTTCATCATTCAATCTTTCATTCAGTTGTGAAATATACTAACTAACCTATCTTATGGCAGATACTGATCCAGGTATTGGGCATACAAATATGAAAAAAATCAAGTCAACTAAGAGAGTACACTATTTAAATGTTACCCTAGAACTATATACAGAATGCTATGGAAACAGCCAGGAGTGTTTCCAATGGGGAGATGAGGAGTTTGGACAAAGAGGTGGTCTTCACAGAGGGGACTAGGGGATACCTTTCTTTTGGCAGGCATTTTCAGGCAGCTTCCTTCTTGAACAGCTTTTGCTTCTCCTGTCTAGTTATTCAAATCTTTCCCCACTTAGTGCCATGCAGCCTCCCTTGAATTATCCAGACCTCACTGATGCACTTGAAATTCCCCAGTCTTACTCCTTGACATTTTCTAAAGTCTCCTTTCTAAGTGTTTTGTCATATAAGGCTTGCTTTCCTGACACATTCTAAAGATCTTGAAGACTGACAAAGATCATGATTTAGATGTTTTTCTCCAAATCCCTTAAGTTACTCAGTATGATCCCTAAGAATAACTAAAAAAAGGGAGCGTGGAATTTATAAATGGTAGTGGCCCAAGGGAAGCAGGCAGCCTCAGGATGAGGTTTTTAGTCTCCATAGAGAGCTCAGAGATGTCTTAGTAAAACAGAAAACAAACATCTTCTAAGAAACATTCATTCACTCACCCACAAAAGAAGTAATGAGCATGTGTAATGAGCTAGCATCACCTAATATCATAAGAAAACAGATAATGTTCTCATTCCAAGAGCAGTGAAAGTCCCTGGCATTTGAAGGTATTTATAAAGCACTTTCACATTGCTCTTTCTATTTTACATGTAGTCTCAAGAAGAAAACTAGCAATTGCAACAGAAACACAGTTGTAGAGTTTGGTGCAAATGAGGCAGAAAGCTCTCTTCTCTGAGCAGCAGCTCACGGAGAATAAGTATCTTAGCGACTTTGCCAATGGCAGTTTCCAGTGTTGTCCTGAGAATGATGGAGAAGCAGGTAAAGTGTTTATGTGGAGGCATGCAGAACTAGCTTGGCTCAAGAAGTGGTTTTAAGGGAAGGGATTTGCCCTAGTAGTTAAGTTGCCAGTGTCCTACATTGGAGTACCTGAGTCCAGCCTCTAGCTCCTAATGAAGGACCCTTATCCCCGCTGGGCCCTTTAGATTGCGACCCCAGACTCAAAAATCCTCAGACCAGACGATGCAAATGCAAGAGGTGGCTTTATTTCACGAGCGCTCGCGGACGCCATCTCCAGACCCAACTCAACGGGAGGCAGGAGAGAGGCGTGCGTAGTAGTGTCTGGGGGGCGCTTATATACCTGGGAGATAGCGGAAGTGGGTGATACAGAAACAGAAAAAAAGCGTGGTTACAGGGTTTCAATAGGACAATGGGGTGGGGGCATGCAGAAAATACCTTGCATACTTTTGCCGGGTGCGGTTGGGTGCTTCCCATGCCGTTATCTCAAACCACCGCAGCTGCCTGCCCTTGACTTATGGTTTCGGCCCAATTTCCAGGGAATGTTTTACTAGAGTTCCCTAAGATGGTGCTGGGGTAGTTAAAATGGCGTGACCATTGTCAGGGTTGTTCACTAACTCCAGCTTCCTGCTAATGCAGAACCTGGGAGGCAGGGGTGATGGCTCAAGTAATTGAGTTCCGGCCACCATGTGGGAGACCTGAATTGTGTTCCTGGCTCCTGGCTTCAGTGGGCACCTGAGGAGGAAAGAT
Organism: Lepus europaeus; assembly: GCF_033115175.1. Classification (NCBI taxonomy): domain Eukaryota; kingdom Metazoa; phylum Chordata; class Mammalia; order Lagomorpha; family Leporidae; genus Lepus; species Lepus europaeus. Next base: position 89,590,468 of record NC_084838.1, on the reverse strand, counting down.
ACCAGTGGATGGGACTTCGTTCTCTCCTCTCTCTCTCTCCCAACTAATAAATAAATACATCAAAAGAAAATAAATGGGGTTAGGCCAGGCCTGGGATGGGCACCAGGAGCACACATACTCTAGCCACCTGGTGCTGAAATTTACCACTTTGTAGTATGAAGGATGCTTGGTTTATGCAAATAACATTGTATTTCATCTGAATTCTGAGGGAAATATTTGTATCTTTCCCTGTCAATAGAGTGAGCCTAGATCATTTCATGAATATGGGATTTGTTCTTTTTTTAAGATTTATTTATTTATTTGAAAGGCAGAGTTACAGAGAGGCAGAGACAGAGAGGGAAGGAGGGAGAGAGGGGGAGAGAGAGAGAGGGAGGGAGAGGGAGAGAGAGAGAGAGAGAGAGAGAGAGAGAGAGAGGGGTCTTTCATCTGCTGGTTCACTCACAATGGCCGGAGCAGCACTGATCTAAAGCCAGGAGTCTGGAGCTCCTTCTGGGCCTCCCATGCAGGTGCAGGGGCCTAAGGACTTGGGTCATGCTCTACTGCTTTCCCAAGCCATAGCAGAGAGCTGGATTGGAAATGGAGCAGCCGGGACTCGAACTGGTGCCCATATGAGATACTGGCACTTCAGGAGGTGGCCTTACCTGCTATGTCACAGTGCCAGCCCTGGGCTTTGTTCTTTACTTGGCCTTTTCCTGTTCTTTTAAATTTCTAAATTTAAAAAGCATATACATAATTAAAGTGAAACACTTGTATTGTGTGGATACAACTAGTGTTAACTGTCTTTTTTTTTTTTTTTTTTTTGACAGGCAGAGTGGATAGTGAGAGAGAGAGACAGAGAGAAAGGTCTTCCTTTTTGCCATTGGTTCACCCTCCAATGGCCGCTGCAGACGGCGCATCACGCTGATCCGAAGGCAGGAGCCAGGTGCTTCTCCTGGTCTCCCATACGGGTGCAGGGCCCAAGGACTTGGGCCATCCTCCACTGCCTTCCCAGGCCATAGCAGAGAGCTGGCCTGGAAGAAGGGCAACTGGGATAGAATCCGGCGCCCCAACCGGGACTAGAACCCGGTGTGCCGGCGCCGCAAGGCGGAGGATTAGCCTGTTAAGCCACGGCGCCGGCCGTTAACTGTCTTAAAGTCTTGAGTTTTACAAGGTATAAAGGCAGAACAAAAATTAGAATGAAAATCTATTTTGATCCACAATGCAATCACCTATCTTCACATGCTGTGGTTGCCCAGTAAATTATCAGTTAATTAGAATTCTAGGTCTATTGCTTGATTGAATTGACAAATTATTGGACTAGAATATTCAATTATGTACTGCAGGTAAACAAAGCTTCAGGTAGGAATCTGCAACTCCTTCTACACTGGAGCAGTGAACCAGGCTTGCAGCTAAATCTCCAGCAAGCTTAATATTTTCTGCAATTTACCCTGGAGTTCAGTCAAACCCATCTGCTGTCCCTGTGCAGAAAGCACTGTGATCACCAACGCGATTAATATGTTCCTTTTGCTGTGGCAGGGGCTGCCTAAAGCCAGCTTCCAATGAGCTTTATAAATATCTGTTTTATGCCCTCCATTGAGTCTATGCTTGTGAAGTTTAAGTAAACAGTGGGTGTTTGAAAGTGTAGACTACATTGGCAAATACATTCCATCTACTTTTGAACTAGTCTTACGAGTTAAACGCAAATCTGCAGTGCTGCCTAAAGATCCATTGCTAGTCTCTGAGTTCACAATGCCTTTACCCAAAGTTATTTGGTGACACTTTTACTTCATTTTAGCAAGCACCTGAACAATGATAGTAAAGCTTGAAGAATAAAAAAGAAAGACAAGCCGGTGCCGCGGCTCAATAGGCTAATCCTCCACCTTGCAGCGCCGGCACACCGGGTTCTAGTCCCGGTTGGGGCACCGATCCTGTCCTGGTTGCCCCTCTTCCAGGCCAGCTCTCTGCTGTGGCCAGGGAGTGCAGTGGAGGATGGCCCAAGTGCTTGGGCCCTGCACCCCATGGGAGACCAGGAGAAGCACCTGGCTCCTGGCTTCGGATTGGAGGGTGAACCAATGGCAAAAAGGAAGACCTTTCTCTCTGTCTCTCTCTCTCTCTCACTGTCCACTCTGCCTGTCAAAAAAAAAAAAAAAAAAAAAAAAGACAAAGCTGTTGTAATTGTCTGCAGTTGATCCTGAGTAAGAGGATAGAAGTTCATAGCAGGCTCTACACCTCCACACACAGGAGGCAGGTGCCATCTCTCAAAGAAGCTAAACAGTGAGTGACTTGCTCCAGTTTACTAACAGCTGAGCCTCTCTTCAAGCTGGGAAAGTGGGGATAGGATATTTTATGTAGGGCTTACTCCTTACAAACACTGTCAGAAAGACAGAAAGAAAGAGGGAGATACAGAAGGAGGGAGGGAAGGGCGGAGAAAACTAATTAATCTGGAACACATGGCAAATCATTCTTGGAAGTCATTGCTTGGATGAGCCCTTTGAAAGCGTGGAGCAAGATAAGAAGAGTGAGCCATACGCATTCTGTTCACAGTACTATGATTCACTCTGCAGATTTCAGGCTGAGGGGCTGCCTTTTTGATGCTACAAAGACATTTTACCAGAGTGACAAAGTCCAGGCACATGCACGTGAGAAGCCAGGTATTGTTCTGACCTACTAAAAGCCTTCTAGGGACTATGATCTGGACTAGTTTCTACTTGAAATGCCAATTTAAGTTATTTTTTTTTTCTGTCCGTTGTCTTGTTCCTTAAACATCTATCTTTTTTTTTCTTATAGAAATACTAAGGATGGCATATTATTACAGCAAAACAAGCCATTTATTAAAATCCTTTTCTTAGAACTTTAAATATATATCAGACACATGTAAAAATAAATACAGCATATGTACATAAAGTAGGTATGTCTACATGTATATGTGATATTCATGTATGCATCCACTTTTATGTAGGCTTAAATACACACACTCAAGTTTTCATACATACATTTTTTTCATACAGAGTGATTCAAAGCTGTATATACCTGGTCTCCTTATGACTTGGCACATTTTAAAAAATCATGAACTTGTCAGATGATGGTGACTAATTTTCACCTATGATGAGACTAATCTGTTTATATTTTAATATAGCCATTTTTATTTTTTAAAACCAAATAAACTAAAATGAATGATTCTGCTCTCTGATCAAGAATATTGGCTGCATAAACCAAAAATACAGAAAGACACAGAAAAAAATACAGATGCAATATTCTCAAAATATAAAAGTGACATGCTATTTAAATAATTGTCTCATATATTCCAAGAGTATGGGGACTGAATTTGTTTTGTTTACAGAGTACTGAATCATAATGTGTTTTTTCCATGTTTAAAAAAAAAAAAAAGGAAGCTAGGGGACTGATTCCTAGCCAGTAAGTCCATGACCCATTTTAGTAGATCTTCCTTCTGTAAAATGGTCCGTTGGTGGCTCTGAGGATGAAAACTAACATCAAGAGATAAGGCATAGGAAATTTAACATATGTTAGAACATGTATACAGTGGAGCCTTCTTTGGCGTGAATCCGGTCAATGTGGAGATTCTTCAGCTTAAATGTGTCATTTCATCCACACCTTGGGCCCTCAGCAATGCTTTCTGTCCTTTGTTTTTGTTTTGATGAGAGGAACCCTTCAAATGCACATGTTTCCACACATTATATACCAATTCACTACAAGTGAAGCACCATGCATTACAATCATTTCCTAATATCATTTGCTACACTTTTAATTTTTATTTTTTGCAGAGTAATATATATGTGCATAATTTTTTTTTGACAGGCAGAGTTAGACAGTGAGAGAGAAAGAGAGAGACAGAGAGAAAGGTCTTCCTTCCGTTGGTTCACCCCTCAAATGGCCGTGATAGCCGGCGCATTGCGCTGAATCGAAGCCAGGAATCAGGTGCTTCCTCCTGGTCTCCCATGCTGGTGCTGGGCCCAAGCACTTGGGCCATCCTCCACTGCACTCCTGGGCCACAGCAGAGAGCTGGACTGGAAGAGGAGCAACTGGGTCAGAACTGGCACACCAACCGGGACTAGAACCCGGAGTGCTGGCGCCTGTGGTACTATATGTGCATAATTTACAGCTTTCCGTGACCTATGCATTTCTCACCCAATTCTTATTTTCTAAAGGCAAATGTCTTCTGAAATTTGTCTCTGTATTTATGAATAACATTATTAATGTCTTTTTCTTTTTTTTAGGTTTCTTTTTAATTTTCAGTATTTTCTTTGAATTTCTTATTGTGAAGACAAAGTTTTCAGCTTCCTTGTATCCACCTCACACAACACACCCACATATCATCTTTTCATTATAATTTTCACAAATTTTAATTAAATTACTATCCACAGTAAGAACCTGCCTTGTTCAACTTTTTTTTTTTTTCTAGAGTTAATACTTTTCAAGGGTAGGCATTTGGTTCAGCCATTAAAATTCAGCTGGAAACACACACATTCCATATCAGGATGCCTGCATTTGATCTCAGTTTTGCTTCCAACTCATCTTTCTGCTAATGTGCACCTTTGGGGGAGGGGGAGACAGGTGATGGCTCAGGTACTTGGGTCCCTGCCATGTGGGAGACCTGGATTAAGTTCTCAGTCCTTGGCTTTGGTCTGGCCTGGTCCTACCAAGCTGTTGTGGGTATTGGAGGACTAAACCAATATATGAAATATTCTCATTTTTTCTCTCTGTCTTCTCTCTCTTTCCACTCTGCCTTTCAAATAAAAAAAACTAACTAAATATATTTTTAAAAGCATATCTGAGTATTCTCTTGGTTTTTCCTGTATTTATTGTTACTGCATCCCCAAGAATGTACATTTCTTTTAATACCTAAATCAGGGATAGGGAAATTTTTCTATAGAAGGCCAGAGAGTAAATTGATTAGGTTCTGTGGGCTGCATGGTTTTCCTTTCAATTTCTCAATGCTGCCATTGTAGCAATGTGAATGGGAAGGCATGGCTGGGGTCCAGCAAAACTTTGTAAACCTAAACAGGGAGCTGGATTTGGCCTGTGCACTACTTTGCTCACCCTTGGACTTACATCATGTGATTTATTAGGATGTTTATATGTTTTCTTGAAAATATTCCTATCTTGATCCTCTTACTTCAATCTGGACCTTATACTCTCTACACCTGCGGCACTACCATCATTAACACACTTCCCCATATGTCTTTCCTAGGCTGACGCCCATTGTTCCTGACTCATAAGTCTTTCTTTTTTATAACATTCTTCAAATAGCTTTCCAAGAAGATGTGCATTAAAGGGAATTTTTTGAGATGATCTAAGTTCCTAGATGACTTTTTTTCATTCCACAGATATCTCTAATATATTTACTGGGTACAGAATTCTAGGTTAGAAATAATCTTCCCTTAGAATTTAAACCATATCTTAATTTTCTTACAGTTTCTAATTATAATTGAGAAATATGACTTTACTCTGAGTCTTGATTTTTCTATGTGACTTGTTTTTTCTTACTAGCAGCCTTCAGGATTTTTCTTTTCCTTCAATGCTTGGAAACTTTATGGTGATACATCCTGTTGTTCTTATCTCCATCAATGTATTGGAGACCCAACGGATCCTTTCAGTAAAAAAATGGGCCTATCATTTATGAAGATTTTTTTGAAATAATTTTTTTGGATATTTATCTTCGATACAGTTTTCTTTTCTGGAATTCGTATTGGTCAGGACTTCCATAACTCATCTCATGTTTTTCCATCCCTGAGCATCTTGGTTCTATTTTTGAGGATAATTTTTAAAATGTATTTTGTAACTTCCAGCCAATATGGAAATCACAACAGATAGTGAACAGGAAAAAACATACATAAACTCACAGTTAAAGGATGTACTTTGATGGCAAAGTATCTGGAAGCTCACACAACCAGTTTGCACAAAGAGGCAGTAACACAATGCTGGTGTGGAAGGCTCCCCAGCACCACTCCACAGAGTAGCACAGTCTAACTACCACATATCATAGAAAACATATGATATCTGTCTTTTTATGTTTCTTCTAAATTCCTTTATACTTCTCATGTGTTTTGGTGTCTCTTACGTTGTACAACCTTTCCTCAAATATTTGGCGTTCCTTGGTAGTTCATATTTATGAATGATACAGTAAAAATGCTGAATGGCAAAAGACAGACATTAGTCTGATTTTCAGTTACACATTTCCTAAACACTCAAGCCTAAACATGTTGTACACTTCACTGAGATATAATTTTCTCATCTGTAAGTTGGGGATATTAAGTGTTCCCTGTATGGTAGGTTCAAGTATCTAACGATGCCGTCTATTCTATGGGCCTTTAAAAAAAAACCAAACCCTTAAAATTTGTAATGAGCCTTAAATATGGCAATTTCTTCTTTTTGTGTTTTTATCATATAAAAGGGAAGTTATTTTTTTGAGGATCAGAACAATATATAAGACAGACATTAGGCTTAAGAATCAGATAAATTGGGAGATATTTTTGAGCAACTTATTTCCCTCATTTATTCATGAAAAAATAATTACTGAACATCATCTCTGCTTCTTACTAGTTGAGTGAGTCTAGGTAAATTGCTCTCATTTCTCAGTTTTAGTTTAATCATCTATAAAATTGAAATAATAACACTTATATAGTAAGGTGGTTGTGAAAGTGGAACAGGACAAACACAACACAACAGATTATTGGTAGTAAGTACATTATTATGTTAGATTATCAGTTTAAGAAATGAATTAGTGACTGGCTACTTAGCATGGGATTTTTAAGCTCGATTTTATTTGAGCTTGAACTAGAATAATGATATTAAAATATTTATAAATGTGGGGGCTGGCACTGTGGCACAGTGGGTTAATGCCCTGGCCTGAAGTGCCAGCATCCCATATGGGACCGGTTCTAGTCCTGGCTGCTCCTCTTACACTCTAGCTCTCTGCTGTGGCTTGGGATAGCAGTAGAAGATGGCCCAAGTCCTTGGGCCCCTGTACGCTCGTGGGAGACCCGGAGGAGGCTCCAGGCTCCTGGCTTCAGATCAGTTTAGCTCCAGCCATTGCGGCCATCTGGGGAGTGAACCATCAGATGGAAGACCTCTCTCTCTCTCTCTCTCTGCCACTCCTCTCTCTCTGTGTGACCTTTCAAATAAATAAATAAATCTTAAAAAAATATATTTATAAATGTGCTTTTCTCTAAGTATGCTTTTACTGAATACAAAATATACTGTCTATTCAATCTATTTGCCCAAGGTTATGTAGCTGCTAAAACTAAGACTCTGTGGACCATTGACATTCGTTTCTTCTATGATTGTAGATTTAAATTGATCAATCTTTTCATCATAGCCCAAAGTAAGAAGTTATAGGTGAGGCATTTGCAAAAGCAGGGTGCCAATAATGAGGAACCTCACTAACCTGAATTCTGCATATGAAACCTTGCTTGTTTAGTAAGGAAATTTCTCGGTTTAGCTATTCCTCGTGATGTGATTTTTCATGTAAAAAAGTTGATTTCTGAGAGTTCTGACCTATTTTAAGGTTGTCTTATCTTGGGAGGCATCTCCTCAGTGACTCTAAGAATGATCTAAGAGGCTGAGAGATGAGTGTTGAAGTTCTGCCATATGTTGCAACATATGTACAGTTGGTATACATGACTTGAATGGATAGCAACATAAGATACACTTTATATACAGTGTATCATCACACATAAACCTTTCAAAAGAAGTCCAGAATATGTGTGTGTATGCATATAATTATAGGAATACATATGCATAAATGTGCATATATATGCATATAGAGATACTCAGACACACGAGTATACAACCAAGAGCTGTTTTCATGGCAAGGTGTGGGGTTCAAAATATTGGTAAATGCCTGCCCTGCCAACTCTATAATCCTTATTTTGAGATAATTTATTTATTTATTCAAAAATATTTGTTGAATATCTATGATGTGCCACACTGAATACAGTATTAAATGCATCTGAGGCATTGCAAAGGAAATAATGTTTTGTAACAAAGAGAATGTGTCACCTTCTGCAAAAGATTTTTATAAAGAAATGGCTGAGTAATATTTTCCAGTTTCTCAGTAAGAGTTTGCTTGGGCAAATGTTAGACCATGGTTAAAGACTGTTAATGAAAAACAAGTATAAAAATGAAAAGAAAAACAAGTATCATTTTTTGTTTACAAATTTTTATATAACTATGAAAAGGTTGAAAAAATTCCTGCTAATTTTGTTATGAGGTCATGACATAGCTTTTCAAGTACCCTATATGCTCAACTAAACAGTAAAGAAATAAAGTCTCTCTCACACACACATACACATACACATGCATGCACACATATTCACACACTATAATAAATATGAAGAGATGACAAAGTGAAAAAGGGAACACTGCTCTTAGAATTGACAGGAACAGAGAGTGGTCAACATTTTCAGAACCCATCTGGTCTGTCTGGGAGGCAACAGGGACTGGTTTGTTGTCCTTTCTCCTTTCCATCTATTTGAAACTTCTTTCTCCCTCTGATGCCCTTCTCCACCTCTTTATTTTCTTTCATTTTTTTGCTTGTTTGATAACTCTTCTGTTTTATTATACAAATATCTGTTTTCAGTGTAGCACCTAAAAATATTCATTAAAAGGCATTCTACAAGACAACTAATGAGGGATAGTGGCAGAAGAAAGATGTTAATATGAAGGCAATAATTTCAGGATTTGAGAAAGAGCCACCCAATCCAAATTCGCAGAAAACCGCATCACACTGCTTTTCATATCTAGTGTTCAGAGGTCATTGTGATAGGACACCTGTAAACCTCTCAAAGACGCATTCTAGCAGTTTCCTTTGGAGAGGAAACATCTGGTAATTTATTTATATATAACAGGATAAAAATGAGAGCACATTCTATTGAAAAATAACAATCAATTAACAAAAGGTCACATATTACACATTAAAATTCACAAATGACTTTAATAAAGGTGTGTGTGTATATATATACATGCATATATATATAGATATATATATATATAGATATCATATAACTATAGAACTTTAAATGGAAGAAAAACTTATTTATGGAGCAAAACCATGTACCTGGCCCTGAGCTCTGTGACACAGTTTGATTTTATTTTCAAAGTGATCTAGGAGGGATATGGTGTTATCACTGTTTTTCTAGAGCAGAAATAGCCCTCTTGAACTAAAGAAACATCCAAATGGAAAAAGTGGGATTTGAGCCTACATTTCTATAATTTCAACTCTAAGTTGTGAGATAAAAGGAAATATAAATTTTTCCTACTAGAAAGTTCTTGCTGATTACTGTTTCAGTGAATACCCATTCTCCAGAAATACCATTTCAAAGACTTGAACTCTGTTCATTCTGTCCTCCCTCCTCACCAAAGGCAATTTGTCATACAATTTTTTCCAGTTCCACCTTTAAATATTCAAACAGTTGTCTGCTCTTTCTGTTTCTACTGCCAGTACACTATCGAGATCTTTATTCCTCTAAACTGGACCCTTCCAATTCTGTCTTAAGCCTTGTTTCCCTGTTTCAGTAGTCAGTGCCTCTTCATTCTATCTCAGAGTTTCTCAACCTCAGAGCTACTGACATTTAGGGCTAGATGAGTCTATTCTCAAGGGCATAGTAGGATATCTGGCACCACCCGGGCCCCTCTCAAGAGATCCTTTTCCTCCCCCTATCCACTTTACCACCAGAAGTGTTTCCAGAGCTTGCCAAAAGTCCCTGAGGGGCAAAATCACTTTGAGTTGGGAGCCACTGATGCATCCTTGTCACCACCAATGGTTATGGATTCACATACATAGCTTTACTGCTGTAACCCCCTGACTCAGCATGGTTCAGGACAAGCATTCCAAATTCATCTAGTCTACAGGACTCCTTTCCTGCAGCCAAATTATCCCAACTGCTGTTACCTAAATACATCCTACCTCATGCTCTTGCTCACCATATTTTTTTCTTTCTGAGAGTCCACTCTAGTTTCTCCTGAAATTCCATCTATCCTCCCAGGTCTATCCTAAGAATCTACCTCCCTGAGAGCCTTCTATGATGCTTCAGCCAGCTATGGCTTTATTTCCTATGCTGCCTCCCATGGAGGTGTGTCTCTGAGAGTGCTGAACTAACAGCAAACTTCTTGAGTTATAGCTAGCTGTATCCATTTTCTTTCCTGTTTTACCATTAGCTCCTCAGACCATGAGCCATGCCCCTGTTATAGTTTATTACCATATCAGTACCTAGCATCTATTAAGGATATAATACACATTTGTAAGTTAACTGCCAATACTTAGTGCCTACTCTGAAAACACACATCCACTGTCAGGAAAACTTTAGACTTTTCTTCACAGCAGAGAGAAATGTGGCAAAAAGCTGCTAGTGAAGGCAGTGTCCAGCGGCAAGGAGACTAGGATGTTTGCCCCCAAAGTTCCCAAAGGAACCACCAAGCTGCAAGAATCATCAGTATGTAGGGGCTGGAGATTATACAGTAACTGAGCCACAGTGAGGGTGTTAACAAGACTCACAGGAAGCCGGTGGGAACCACGAGGCAGAGAACGCCAGAATGTGGCCCATCACACAGAGAAGTGAAACTGCCTGTTCCCGAGCAGACCATATTCTGTTTCACCAAGTCAAGACTGTGGACTAATGGAATTTTCTATGGTTTGATACGCATTTTGGTTGCCAAACTTTCATTAAAATCCTCCCCCAGAAAATGATAGAACAAATAAGTAGTAATTCATTCTTTGTTTATCCCAGGCCTATGATATAGGTACTGTGGATAGGGAAGAGGAGCAATAGACTTAAACTATTTCTTTAAGGACCTAAACACTTGGGCAGGTGTTAAATTAAGAGCTCTTATGAATAGCTTGTATGGGGTATATGCTATGAATCAGATGGGCTTATGCAGTAAAATAGCATGAAAATGACAACTGGTAAACATGTGAATCCATTGCCCTTTCAGAGTTTAAATAGAGAAGTGACATTTCACAATGTGCTCTGCATTAAGTCCACCAGACTGGCTGTAAACCAACCCAAAACACATCCAGTACTTCAATCCAGAAGGTCTTCATAAGCAGCAACACACATTTAATAAACTTCCCATCAATGTCTGCCCTGGTTGTGACTGTCGGCTCAACACGCTCTGTGCAACCTGATAGGGCGGGGTTCTGCACATTCCAGCTGCTTCTGAGGACTGCCTTTTGCAGCTGTCCCCCCTCCCCCTCACACTGATTATGGATTTCAGTTGTTGTAAGATTGAAAGCTGCCTGACTGGTAGCAAGGTGGAAGGGGGACAGCACATCTTGCTCAGGATGCTTGCATTTTAAATTGTATTTTGAATGAATGTAATGCACACCAATAACTGCGGAACAGAACATTGTTTCCCTGAGCCAGGCTTCCAAGAGGAGAATATTGCTTATCTTCATTCTTGTCATACATTTTTCCTCCCCTGGCCCTCTCACTTCCACCCCCAATGTTCTTTTGTGACAGTTGCATTTCCTTTAAAGCACATTTTCTTATCCATATTGTATGTTGCTTGAGCTCTTTTATTTGGGATTTTTCACACATCCCTCACATCTTCTTTGCAGCTCCAGTCAATAAGCACGAAGACCTAAATACGCCTTTGCACTTCATGGCTATTCCCTTATCACATGCATTTTCTGTTGCCTCAAGGAAGACCTGTACAATTTTTGTTATTGAAATCTGAATTTTTTTTCCCTCCCAAGCAGATGGAGGAAGTATAAATGTGTCTAAAGACTCAGAACAGCATTAAATCTGTTTTTTTTCCTTCTTACAAAGCCGTGGGAGTCAGAGTATTTCTCAGGCATCCATTATAAACCAAGAAGGTGAAAAGTAGCAATAATTCCACAACCAGAGAAAACTGCAAGATAATGTTACCAAGCCGCCCTTGCCACACAGATCTTTGCTTGGCTGGAGACATCAATCTTTCCCTCTTTGGCAAGACAGCATGATTCCCAAGTCATATACAGAATGGAATTATATTATTCCACTATATATTGATTGAAAGATATGAAGCTTTTATTGTAGCTATTTGTCAGGGCCCCTTGCCAAGAGATGTGTGGGAAATAATGCTACACGGGGAGCCCCAACTGACCCACCTGCTACATTCACAATCTCTTTAATAGACTGACTCGCTGTATGTGAAAATATACTTCCCTGACAACTAAGGCTGTCCTGGGTGCTTAGCTTCCCCGGGTAGCCAATAAAGGTCCTATTAACCCTAGAGAGCACACTCTTCTACTTTTGTCTTATACTCTAGTACACCAAGCTACTCTATGTTCATATGATAACATTCATGCACACACAATTCAAACACATTCTCAGATATTTTATGCTTCAAAGGTGTTGATCATCCCATTATTATTGAATAGTCATCCCTTTTCTGTTCAAGTGAATAACTCTTGTATTTGGGCCTGATTGATTATATTTGGGTCTCTTATTGGAAGATGATTCCTTCCCAGCCTACCTTTAGTCCAGTTGAGTTGTGTGGGCTCTGTGAGTTCCCAACACAACCCAGGCATAGACAGTGCCATGTCACAGTGTTTAAAACATTGGACTAGGGGCTGGTGCTATGGCTCAGTGGGTTAACACCCTGGCCTGAAGCACCGGCGTCCCATATGGGCGCCAGTTCGAGACTTGGCTGCTCCACTTTCCATCCAGCTCTCTGCTGTGGCCTAGGAAAGCAATGGAAGAAGGCCCAAGTCCTTAGGCCCCTGCACCTTTGTGGGAGACCCAGAGGAAGCTCCTGGTTCCAGGCTTCGGATCAGCACAGCTCCGGTCATTGCAGCCAATTGGGGAGTGAACCAGTGGATGGAAGACCTCCCCCACCTCCCTCTCTGTCTCTCCTCTCTGTGTAACTCTGACTTTCAAATAAATAAATAAATATTTTTTTTAAAAAAAAACCATTGGACTAAAATATCTTTATTAGCCTTCTCTTTCTTCTGCTACACTTAAATTCATTAAGGCCTTGGCCATAACTGTAGCCAAGAAATCATGCTTCAGAAAATGTTCTTTAATGACAATTTAATTGACAGTCAAACAAGTCCTGCCTCCAGGAGTTCCCATCCAACACACCAACTCTCTCTCTTCGTGCCCAACACAAAGAGTCATGCTTTGTTTGAGTTTCAAATTCACTTCAGGAAAATCTGTCATTCATTACCAGCAAAGAAGTCTTTTGGGCTATACAGTTAAAACTTTAGGAACCCAAGTGTCATGTTAGAAGGGAGACAGAGAGCAGATTTAACAACAGTGACTATAGATATCCTACAGTGGATGCAAGAGGCTCTACAGAGATAACAAAGGGACATTTAGCATCACACACGTGTTAGCCAACTCCGATAAGGTAGCTTTGGTAGCTGTATTGCTCTATATGGAGGAATGGGAATTCCACAGATTTTGCTTCCACTCAGGAAGATTTAGCAAGACTTATTCACTCACTCTGTGATTTTCTAATCCAATGTAAGAAATAAAGATTTCCCACATACCTTCCATTCCATGAAGCTTTCACTTATTATAGCAATCAGTTCTTCCACAGTTTCCATAGCCCTTAATGGTTTTGGTGCCAGACAATCAAAATTTTCTCTTGATTGTCATGGCATTCTAGTAGCTGCCACTCCCTTCTAGAACAGCTACTCCTTTGTAGCACTCAAAGAGAGCATAAAGAGGCCAGCGCCATAGCGTAGAAGGTTAATCCTCAGCCTGGGTGCCAGTTCTAGTCCTGGCTGCCCCTCTTCCAATCCAGCTTTCTGCTGTGACCTGGGAAAGCAGTGGAGGATGGCCCAAGTCCTTGGGTCCCTGTACCCGCAAGGGATACCAGGAAGAGGCACCTGGCTCCTGGCTTCGGATCGGTGTAGCTCCAGCCGTTGCGGCCATTTGGGGAGTGAACCAACGGAAGGAAGACCTTTCTCTCTGTATCTCCCTCTCATTGTCTGTTATTCTATCTCTCAAGTAAATAAATAAAATCTTAAAAAAAAAATTTAGGCCTGCGCCGTGGCTCACTAGGCTAATCCTCCGCCTTGTGGCGCCGGCACACTGGGTTCTAGTCCCAGTCGGGGCACCAATCCTGTCCCGGTTGCCCCTCTTCCAGGCCAGCTCTCTGCTGTGGCCAGGGAGTGCAGTGGAGGATGGCCCAAGTGCTTGGGCCCTGCACCCCATGGGAGACCAGGAGAAGCACCTGGCTCCTGCCATCGGATCAGCACAGTGCGCCGGCCTCAGCGCGCCGGCCGCGGTGGCCATTGGAGGGTGAACCAACGGCAAAAGGAAGACCTTTCTCTCTGTCTCTCTCTCACTATCCACTCTGCCTGTCAAAAAAAAAAAATTAAAAAAAAGAGAGCATAAGTCACAGCATCTCCACATCAGATAGAATATTTGTACATATTTGGTATATTCCTGCCATTATACATCTAAGGTAACTGACATCCAAAGCACCACTGCATATTTCAAGTATTCACAATTAGAAGCAAAGTAAGAATTAGGATCTATATGATCTAATTTGAAGTTTTCCAAATTGATGTATTCTATTGTTTCTTACTTTCCAAATTCTGCCTTGTCACATTTATACTGAAATATGCTTTATTTTCTCCTTGAATACTAGATGCCTGTCTTTAGATTCTGTATGAGTTCAGACCCATGAAGGAAAGAGGTGGCACAATAAAATTTGTTTATACTGAATTTTATATTTGTAAAATTGTGGGCAGGATTAACATTTTTTCCAACTAGCAGAAGATTGTGTAGTACTATAAGATCAACAACTGCAGGGCCAGAAAAATGAGCATTGATTAGAAGCTTAAGGGGGCTTTGTGACTAAAACAGCACATCTAGAATATCCAGAAAGAAAACCAAGAGAATAACAACTGCAACTACAATCTCTTTTGTCCTCTACCCTCTGATTTTATGACAGTGTTTCCCATTGGCTAAGCCAATCAGAGCCAGAAAGCAAGGCATCCTGCATGGATATGATCTATGTGGACCCACCACCTTGCTTTGAGAACAAGTAGAAGGAGAGTATATAACAAACCTGGAGAAAGACAGGAGATACCCAGAGAAACACTTAATGTCCTGCATTACAGAGAGTGGAGGCTCAAGAAATACTTTAAAAAATTAAGATACTTATGTAAATAAATCACATCATTATTTTAGATTTCAAGTGTGGCATCTTTGTATTACTATTTTATTGATCTGAAAGGCAGAATGACAGAGAAATAGAGGTATGGACAGAGAGGCAAAGAGATATTCTATCTGCTGGTTCACTCCCCCAAATGACTGCGATGGACAGGAATGGGCCAGGCCAAATCCAGGAGCCTAGAACCCCATCTGGATCTGTCATGTAGGTAGTAGGGACCTAAGCACTTGAGACATCATCTGTTGCTTTCCTAGGCACATTAGTGTCAGCTTGATTTGAAGTATAGCAACCAGGACTTAACCAAGTGCTCCAAAAAGGGATGCTGGCATTGCTATGCCACAACAATGGTCCCAAGAGTGATATTTTGATTGTCCAATTCAACTACAAAGCCACTCAGGGTTACTTAACATTGCAAGGGGCAATGCTCTATCAGGGTAAGCATTAAAAAAACATTTGGAAGAAAGCAATATTTAAGTGGTCAAGACAAGCAAAATGTAAAATCTTTTTTTTTTTTTTCCTGAGCAAAATTGAGGCAGCCTCTTTACAAACATGCATGAAAGGCAAGGTCAGTTAGCAAGATAGATTCCAGAGTTTCAGACACTGTCAAGCACAGAAGTCCCCTTCTACACAACAAGTCTTCAGGGTTGTCATGCAAATCATCCCCCCCCACTATGGTTTCCAAATTATGTCCATTCACATGAAAAGTTTGAGCTGTAGGGGAGATATTACACTATATACTATTTACAACATTTGTTGCCTAATTAGACAGAGAATTCTTTAAATCACCACATTGTTTGTTGTACAATTGAATCCACTGTTCTTCAATTCCACTAGGTATTAAATACCACTAGGGCATTTAATGTGACTACCACATGTCCATACACACACTGAGGTGATTACTTGGGTAACAGCTTCTTTAGAAACCACATATATGTAGCCAGGAAATACCGAAAAGGCTATAAAACGTTAGAAAAATTGGAGAAGTCTTAAGAAAAGAAAATACAATTTTTTCTGGGAGAATAAATATTTATAGAGCCTACTTGAGCATAACTTCATGCATAAAGAGTTTCCTAATGCTGATAAAATAGTATCAACCTAAATCCATTTCTCCTCTCATTAAGCATATGGCCAAGAGTTGTCCACTATGAAAGATGGACATGGCAATAAACGAACACAAAGTTTTCCAGCTATTTGAGAGGAAAAAAGAGTCAAGGCTGGCTCATGGATTTGCCATGTAGTTCTTTTGGAATGCAAAGGCCCTCCTTGAGTTCATAGCATTTTTCCCTATTAGCCAACTAGTAAAGAACAGAGAAAATTGTAGGGGCTGCAGCTATCATCTGCATAGTGATCAGAGGCAAAGGAGAGGGCCCTCACATCGACACAGCAGGATTCCCAAGGCCTTCCATGCTACTCCTTGTTTAGCCATAATATGTATGATATTCACAGAGGCCAGTGCACTTCACTCAAGCTCCTCTGAGGACCGAATCCAATCTCCATGTTCCGAGAGTCAAGAAAGCTATACAGGAATGAATATTGTACACTCAGGAGTACACATTCCTCACCAATCATACACCCAAGTCCTCATCTGCTTCTTTCTTCCCTGTGGATTCTTCTTCTCAGGAAGTCCAACCTGAGCAGAGTTCACAAATGAGTGAACAAGATTTGATATGTACAAAGGTACAAAAGAGAGAAGCAGGATACTATTCAAGATAAGGAATAGTTTCTGAGAACAGGGCAGGATGACTCCGCTTTGTATGTTTTGTTCACTGTCTAGTGCTTAGCTTTCTGTCAGGATCTGTCAAGAACAGAGAAACTGCTGTATGTATTTTGAAAAACAGAAATTTAGAATGTATGTGCCCATTGGGAGGGCAGGTGAGTCAAGTTTAGGGAAGTTTCTGCTGGCTTTGAGGAAGACTAAAGTATCAAAAATTGAGTGCTGGCATTGTGTCACAGTAGGTTAAACTGCCAACCATAGCACTGGTAGGTGTCCTAGCCACTCTGCTTCCATTGCACCTCCCTGCCAATATGCCTGGAAAAGCAGTGGATGATGGCTCAAGTACTTGGGTTTCTGCCACCTATGTGAGAGACCCAGATGGAGTTTACGATTCCTGGCTTCAGCCACGCCCAGACATAGTTGTTGAGGTCATTTGGGGAGTGTTTTGCAGCACAAAAGTGGGTGACTCTTGGAGACATATCAATGAAACCTGGTGTCCCTCAGCTATCTGTCAGTGCTCATGTATTTCCCCATAGTTTCTGCCATAAAACAATGCCTTCTCCTTCTCTCCTGACTTCCAAAGCTCACATAAATGCTTCTCAATGAGAGAATCTAAATAAAGAGGTTGCATTTGTTGCTGAGACAAGATACAAACTGATACGGCGCACTGGAACAGTAAAGAGTTATAGAAAATTACTACATTAATGAATAATTGGATGGCAGGATAGAGAGACAGACGATTTATATTTTCTTACAGAATAGCACACTATACTTTAGGCACTGATATATTGGAATCATGTGTCAAACAGAGTTAGACTAAAATCTTGGTAAGGTCTTTTTGCACTCTCATGTTTGTGTCATGTATGAATTGATCTCACTCTACCAGGCACAGAGCTCTCTTCTGCTTGGTCCAGAGAACTAACTCTCTAATTTTAGAATTTTAGGTATTTTCTAATCTGTGGCTGTATTAGTCAGCATTGTGTTACTATAATTAAATACCTGAGACAGGTTATTTATGAAGGAGGGAGACTGATTTTGGCCCACAGTTTGGGAGGTTCACCACCCAAGAGAAGGTGGGTCACATTGGTTTGTTTGCCCATCTGATAAGGCTGAAGGATGGCAGTGGCAGAGTTTGTACAAAGGAAAGATCACATGATGACCCAGGGAGCACAAGGGGCTGGGCCAAACCCAGATTTTATAACCAACCTTCTTGTGAGAACTACCTTTCAAGGGCACATTCCCAGAAAACTAAGGACCTCTCTCTAGGCCCATCTCCAAAACACCATAATTGAATCAACTTTCTACCTTGCTAGTACCACCAGTGCACAACTTTGGGATTTAAACGCTTGCTCAAGTTCAGGAGCCAAATCCTGTTCAAACCATAATAGTGGTGATAGTTTATAGAGGCAATATGGAAGCCTTTTAGAATCCCCAAACTATGCCATGAAGTCCATCTCTTTATTCTCAATACTAATTAAGGATGCCCCATAATAAAGCAGGGTCCCTATGTGTATGTGTGTGTATATGTGAGTATACATACACACGTGTGGATACACACACACATTTCTCCATTTTTGCTTTGTTCAGCAGTTAGTCTTACTTTATAAATTTGTATAAGGAATGTTAGTTTCACATTAAACACAATTTTGCTTCGCTAGGTATAATTATCCACAATGGTTAATTAACCTCTGGATATGGTATAATGCAAAGAATGGGCCTTAGCTACTGGAGACATGGGTCTCAAATATCAACTAGTACAATGAAATCCTGAGTGATGATGTATGTCTTTCCACCTGTTACTCAGTTTTTTAATTGGAAAATTGAAGGTTTTGAAATATGTAATATTAATGTTGCTTCAAGGTCTAAAGTGTTCTGCTTTTATAATTTGTCACCTAGGTCAAAAATATGACTATCAGTCATAAGTGGCATTGTGAGCTCTCTTGAGTACTGTTTGTATGACCTCCTAATTCTTTCCTGACACTCATTCTTCCACATTGGAATTTTGTGGTTGGATTAGACCCTAAGGTTGATAAGGCTGCCTTAAGTCCCTAGAAATTGTTACTGGTCCCTCAAGATTTCTTGATAGAAAAATTTACTCTTTGTCAATAAAGTCAATAAAGAAACTATTTGCACCCCTCCTATCCTCACTAGGTTTGGGTAATATTAAGTATTATTAGAATGAGATTAATTTGACACTTGGCCAGAGATCAGCAGTATATGAATATTACTTTGACTCAGGGCTTTCTCCCATCCACAGATTCTCTAAGGAAAATCTATGCACAATGAAACTGAAGTAACAATTCAATATTTAGGGGTTTTGAATCCAGATACCAAATGAGTTGGACAATACAGAAGACTCCTTTTACCAAGGTTAAGGACATGCATGTGACTTGAAGCCAGGCACTCCTAGAGGACAGGTTTGTCTATTCCACCCCTCACCCATAGACCCTCATCTCAGGCCCTAACACTGTGTCAAAAATCAATTTAAAAATTCACTTACTAAAGCATGAACAATCATAGGAACAGGGAGTAAAAACAGTGAGAGAGGGTTCACTCCTAATGCCTGGTATCAAGCTGGCCTAGATTGTAAACAGGGCAGTAGTCCTGGTCCTGGAGGAGGAGATGTTACCCGAGGAAGGACAGAGAAGGATAGCTGAGACTGCTTGCCCCAGGGCCTCTGTGATGGCAGAAGGAGATACTCTGCTTGAACTTTTTAATCACTTCAACAGTTCCAACCCTGAAAAAATTATAGCCAAAGGTTGGTTACATATTCACATGGCCAGTTGCAAACTGAAATGCAGGGCCCCACTGAGAGGTGGGAAAGCTGTTCTCTCTTTCTCAAGGCCCATTAATCCAACCTGTGTCAAACAGGCAACCACCAAAGATAGCTGCACCTCTCAATCTAGATCTCTCTATGGACAGTGGCAGGGGGAAGGGAGGCTGGTCAGACCCTGTGCACCAGATGTCAGGAAAGCAATAAACAAACCATCCCAGGAAGGTGGGGAATAGGACTGTGCATGAGGCAGGGCTCCAAGACCTGGATGCATGCTCCGTTGGACCACCAGACTTCCCTTCCACCTTCCACAACATAAATTCAAAGATAACCTATGGGGGCTGGTGCTGTGGCGTAGTGGGTAAAACTGCTGCCTGCAGTGCCAGCATCCCATATCGGCACTCCCACTTCCAAGTTCAAATCCCAGCTGCTCCACTTCTGATCCAGCTCTCTGCTATGGCCTGGGAAAGCAGTAAAAGATGGCCCAAGTCCTTGGGTCCCTGCACCCACGTGGGAGACTTTGAAGAAGCTCCTGGCTCCTGGCTCCTGGCTTCACATTGGCGTAGCTCTGGCCATTGCAGCTATTTGAGGAATGAACCAGTGGACAGAAGACCTTTCTCTTTCTCTCTCTCTCCCTCCTTCCCTCTGTGTATCAACCTTTCAATAAACAATTAAATCTTTAAAAAAAAAAAACAAACAAAGATAACCTATGAAGAATTTCAAGATGGCTATCGCAGGGAATTTAAACCCAAACACTGAGGCCTTCTGGGTGGGGGGCTCTATGTGATTGCACTGATTGCGTACCCAGGAAGCTGACCCTGCTGTAGTTGATCCAACTTCTCTGGCCAGGTGAAAAGTCCCTTCCCTCCCAGGAGGTGTGCGTATCTGTCAGGATATAGAGGAAGGGATGGGCTCTGAGAGCCCAACATCTCCATAGGCCTCAAATGGTCTGAGTGCAGAGCTCTGAGCAGAAGAATTTCATTGGACAAGAACTCTTACTTGCTTTTTCTAGTGCAAGAGTCTGGGCGACGAACAGCTCCCTGCAAAGCCCTGCCTTGATTCTTGTTGGAAAGTCCTGTCTACCCAGAAAACATTCAATAACACAATGAAGGGAGCTGGTGCTTGGAGCCAGGAAGGCGTAAATTCAAATTTGACCCTGGTTCAAATGGATAACCTATTTGAGCTCTTTGAGCCCTTGCCTCCTCATATTCTCAATCCAGGTAATAAATATCTTCCCTAGAGCTTATACATTAACGTTCTTGACCCAGAATCCAGTGCAGAGATTTTCATGGCTGCTTTGTGTGAAAGCAATATCTCTCAGCAGGGATTCTGCTGTCCGGGCCTGATCCTATCCAACAGGGCTCCTGAGGGCGTTAGCAGATACATCACCGGCTGAACCCTGCAGTGCGCAGCACCTCTCCTGCCTGTGGCTTCCCAAATTCCCAAGTGCCTCCTGCTTCCCTAGATAGCTCTGAGCAAATGGAAACCATGAGGTTATGTTTGCAGCAGCTCTCCGGTTCTTGCTGAGCCTTGGAAGAGTAGTGGTGACAAGGCGGTGCCAAGGAACTTGGGAGAAGGCTCAGTATGGTGCTGTGAGAGAACAAAGTTGTCTGTGCTATGATGGAGCCTCAAATACGTCTCTCATCTCTTTGGGCTGGGCTTATGGCTGGACCCAAGTTCCAGAGTCTCACAGCAGTGGGGAGGATTTTCAGTCTTTGTAAGGCTCTTCTCTCCATGGGTGGACATTAATTGTACCTATCTGTGCTGGATTTGGCAGAAGTCTACAATCTCTCTTTGCTTAAAGCCCTAAAAGACTCAGGAACACTTCTGCAAATAAGATTCACAGAGTGGACATTATCCCAGGATAGATTTGTATTATCTCTGCTTATTTCACCTTTACAGTCAGATTTCTAGCCCCTGGATGTTCAAGGATCCATTCTAATCAGTCCACTTCTTGTGTGTACCCTTGCATTGGTAGGAGCTCAGGGTGTGCTTGGTGATCTAGTTTATGCAATCAAGGCTATGGATTGTTCTCTGAGATACAGTGATCACTATGCAGTCACACTCTTTGTGTTTCAAAGATGATACACCGCTGGCACCGTGGCTTAACAGGCTAATCCTCCGCCTTGCGGCACCGGCACACCGGGTTCTAATCCCTGTTGGGGCGCCAGATTCTATCCTGGTTGCCCCTCTTCCAGGCCAGCTCTCTGCTATGGCCCGGGAAGGCAGTGGAGGATGGCCCAAGTGCTTGGGCCCTGCACCCACATGGGAGACCAGGAGAAACACCTGGCTCCTGGCTTCGGATTGGCGCGATGCGCCGGCCGCGGCGGCCATTGGAGGGTGAACCAACGGCAAAAAGGAAGACCTTTCTCTCTGTCTCTCTCTCTCTCACTATCCACTCTGCCTGTCAAAAAAAAAAAAAAAAAAAAAAAAAAAAAGATGATACACCGTTATGCACTAGATTCTGGGCATTTGAACCTGGGCCTTTTATGCTAGAGTTCTCAAATACTGATGTGGAATACCTATTAAAATGTTGACTTTGACCTAGAAATTCTAGGTCAAATCCTGAGGCTGCTTTTCTAACAAGTTCCCAGGTATCATCAATGTTGTTAGTCTGAGAGCTACAATTTGAATATTTGAGTAGCCACAATTTGAATACATGATGCCCATTTTATAGAAGAGAAAACAGGAGCATTTGGAGGCGCTGAGCCTAAGGGAGAAGCCTGACTTCTAACTCCTTGGCTTTCATTATGCTTGCTGAGCTGCAGGGTCCTTCTGAGGAGGTTTCTGGCCTATTTCTCTTCTCACTGCTTAACTCAGGCTCTCACTGTTTTCTTTGGCTTCCTAAACCTTACTTCGGAATGGAGACTCAGGGCCAAAACTCGACATTTTTCTGACAGTCCCCCTGGAGCCCCACCAGAGTTCAGGGCAAGGTTAAATTTGCTCTGGCTGGGCTGCCGACAATCGCTTTTGGGTGCCCAAACTCCCAGACTTGAAAATGGAAATATAATATCTCCCCAAGGAAGTGTTTTTATTGAGACCAGGAATAAAAGAGCATGCAGTTGGTTGCATCTAATTCCAGCTCCATTCCCTCCATGTGGCATGCCTGCAAGGCAGCAGTATTCACGGCTGGGTGATATCAGAAATGTGCCAGGAATTAGTGGGGAAAAAATGGAACTTGTGTAAAAGCAGAGAACTATTTAAAACAGAAGAAATGGCTACACCGAGCCCCTGTTTCTTTGATAATATCTAGGACGTTAAAATTTCAGGACTACTTGATTTAGGAAGAAATGCAGTCAAGGGTCTCCCTCTTTGCCTTCTCTTTTCTGATCCCCACTTAAAAAAAAAAAACACATTTATTTGCAAAATGATCATTTGCACCATCAAGACAAAGTCACAAAAGATTTAATTTAAAGATCTAATTGGCTTTTATTCTTGATCCTAGCATTGAGTGAAATTTTGTTTTTATTGTTATTGTTTCTATAAGCTGAGCAGAAGAGATTGGCTTTAATAGGCAGAAAAGGGTTAAAGAAGCAGAAATGGGTCCAGATTGGTCATTTGAAAATTACTTTCCTTATAGCATTAAAACAGAAGAGATTTCCTTATTATGCTAACTAAGGTTGACTGGAAACAACTGCGTTGTTTCTGTTTTTATTTTGGAAAGCTAGCCTAAATTCAGTTAGATTGCATGGCACTTAACACAGGAGACTCCACTCTGGCTAGGTTTGGTCTTCTGGGGCCTAGTACAGGAGGCTATTCCAAAACCACAGGCTCCCATAAAACTTGTCTAACAGCAGAGAAAGATCAGGAAGGTATGCATCTGCCTGGTTTTAAAGTTTTTGTCATTAGTTGCAATAATGCAGGTGGTGCTACCTAAGAAGACAATGCAACTGAAGATATTTCCCTAGGATTGTTTTTAATTAAGCCTGAAACATTATTCTTGTAGTTGCTGGAGGAAATTTTTCCCTCAATGAGAAGAGTTACCAATTTCATGAAGTTCTTAGAGATTTTTACTCTGGGGAAGAACACCTTTTCAAAAAGTGCAGCCAAGCAGGCTTGCAACTATGCAATGATTCAATACTAAATTAAAAACAGTCATTCTAAAAACCACACATCTGTAAACCTAGGTATTAGAAATGTGGATACTTAATCAGTCTATGCTTTAACTCAGGGTTTTTCACTTCAATCCAAGCTATACCCTAACAGAGTGAGATACAGTAAAGGGCCAGAAGAAAATCAGATTTATTCATTCACTAATGTTTAAAATGTATTCTCCTTCTCTTCACCACACATCCAGTACGATATCTGATTCCTATATTCTTAAATGGTTTGGATTATTGGCAGTCTCCCTCTTTCTAGCTCATTTACCAGCTGAGACTTCCAAATAGGGACCGCAAGAGAGAGCTTCCTTTTCTGTATGGAAAAAATCTTTAAAAAACTAAATAAAAGAAAGATGTACATTTTCATAGGACCCTAAGACCCTAACAGGCACTTTGGAGTTCATATATCTTGCCTGGTTCACACCCTCTGTTTGAGTTGTGGTCTTTTTACAGCAATAATTTCTAATCAATGCATACTTTACTGGAACAGAAAAAAGTCTAACACTGGCCAGACAACCACAAAAATAATTATATGATGTTTTTGCTACCTGTGACTAAATACGCTTTTGGCATTCCTGGATATCTGATCCATTAAGTGAGCCGAAACAACAATTCATCATGGTTTTTTTGGTTTGTTTGTTTGCTTGCTTGTTTTTTGTTTATTTTACAGTTTCAATAAATTCTCAAAACCTATTACAGAACTCTAGGGTGAGTACTTCCGTGGTTTAAGCTGTGGAAAATATTATTGAGGAACATGAAGTATGACAGATAAGATGTCAGGAGAAAGGGGTCCTCTCCTGCTCTACCAGGGACAAGTGGTGTGCCCCAGGTAAGTTTTTCGACCTTTCCCCACTTCAGCCTATCTGTCTGCAATGAAGGAAATGTTACTCATTCATTCACTTTTCCAAATGTGTATTGCACCAAGCATATTTAGGTTATGGGGACATTTCCAAGAACAGACATCGCAAGGATTCTACTGTTTGCTGATCTAGATTCTAGTCTCTATAACTACTGTATATACCATCCTAAAATTTATCCAGAGACAAGATTCAGTGTTTTATTATCTCTGAGCCTATCAGGAGGTGAAAACATTGCTTTCTATCTTGTTTTTGGAATTGGGAGATCATGGAAATGTCTACACAGAGGAATGAAGCAAGAAATCAAAAGGCAGTGAAAGTCTTTTCTTTTTTGTGTCTCTAATGACCCATTTGCAACTCAGATTCCTATCTATGTCACTAATCCAGGAATTCAGGACTCATAGGGTCCTGGAGTCATAGCTATATTCAAGTCTTGACTCTTCAAAACTGGATAATTGATAAGGATTTTTGCTTAACATTTGTAAAAGAGATGATAACCAGGTCAAGATGAAACAAAAGAGATTTTAGAATAAATTTTCAGTGTCTCAAGAAATCCTCTTTCATTGTAACTGCCTTATATCTCTTTGAAATACATTAGCATAACAAAATAAATTTCATTTTTCATTAAAACAGATAAAACAACATATGGAAATAATTTTTGTCACCTCAAATGGGTGCCAACAAACTTTGGAAAGCAAGAGATCCCACTTAACTTCAATTCAATACTTTTTTTTACATATTTTTTAAGCCAGGCACAATGCTCAAGTCCAGATGCAATGAGGAAATCAATCTAACTTTCTCCCCTTGTGAATCATCTAAACTGGTGGTAGAAAGATGTAGAAGTCAGATTATCATTTTTTTTTTTATTTGACAGGTTGAGTTAGACAGTGAGAGACAGAGAGAAAGGTCTTCCTTCCGTTGGTTCACTCCCCAAATGGCCGCCATGGCCGGCGCTGTGCCGATCTGAAGCCAGGAGCCAGGTGCTTCCTCCTGGTCTCCCAGGAGGGTGCAGGGCCCAAACACTTGGGCCATCCTCCACCTCACTCCCGGGCCACAGCAGAGAGCTGGACTGGAAGAGGAGCAACTGGGACTAGAACCCGGCACCCATATGGGATGCCAGCGCCACAGGCGGAGGATTAACCAAGTGAGCCACAGCGCCGGCCCTGAAGTCAGACTATCACCTGGCATTGGATGGGTCCAGTGTTGTGGTATAGTACATTAATGCTCAGCTTGCAACATCAGCAACCCTTATGGGCACCTGTTGAGTACAGGCAACTCCACTTCAGATCTAGTCTCCTGCTAATGCACCTAGGAAAGCAGTGGACTTTCCAAGTGGGAGACCTGGAAGAAGATCCTAGCTCCAAGCTTCGGTCTGGTCCAGGCCTAGTTGTTGCGGCCATTTGGAGAGTGAACAGGAAAATGGAAGATACCTCTCCCTCTCCGTTTCTTCCTCCATCTCTGTAACTCTGCCTTTCAAATAAATAAATAAATCATTTTTAAAGAGTATCATCTGACATTTGAAAGTAAAAACTATGAAAAGTGCTATGATGAAGAAAGAAACAAAGTAGTTCATCCAGAGTGATGATGAATTATACTGACATCGGTCCAGGGCTGGGACTTGGGCCACCCTGAGATAAAAGTTTGGTGAGACCCAGAGATTAGTGAGAGTCAAACTCTTTTTCCTCATTGCTGCCAGCAAAATAAATGCCTTGGAACCCTACACTATCTTGGGAAAAGGGAGAAGAAATCTGAAGACTGAATTTACCTCAGGAGACTCAGTAAAATAAAAAGATGCTACCAAACACAGAAGAAAACCTGAAACACATTAGTTGTCAAGTGAAAGTACTCTATTACCAGGCCAACAGATGAGGGGAAGAGTTTATGAGGAAGACAGAATCAATTGTAGAGGATGAAGAAGTTGATGTAGCTATTTAGCACATGGGTTAAGATGCTCACATCCCATATTGGAGTCCTGGTGTCTGCTCCCAATTTCAACTCCCTACTAATGTGCACCCTGCGAAGCAGCAGGTAATGGCTCAGGTACTTAGATCCCTGCCAACCAAGTAGGAGACCCAGGTTTAGATCCCAGCTCCCAGTCCCAATCTTGGCTGTTTAGGACATTTTGGGAATGAACAAATACATAGAACTCTCTCTCTCTCTCTCTCTCTCGCTCTCTTTCAAATAATTATCAAGTAGATAATTTTAGGATGTTTAAAGGAAAATGTAGACGTAAAATGTTCTTTCTATATATGTTATATTTTAAAATCTGTCGTATCTCCTGCTACACCTTAAAGGCCCTATATTTTAACATAGCCAAAACAGTAATCATGGAATTTTCCCACCTACAAATCTGGCTTTTTCCATTATTTTCTATACAATGGCACCACTATGATCTAAATTAAAAAATCTATGGTTGGGGCCAGCACTGTAGCACAGTAGGTTAATTCTCTGCCTGCAGTGCTAGCATCCCATATGGGTGATGGTTCTAGTCCCGGTTGCTCTTTTTCCATTCCAGCTCTCTGCTATGGCCTGGGAAAGCAGTGAAAGGTGGCACAAGTGCTTGGGCCCCTGCACCCACATGGGCGACCCAGAAGAAGCTTCTGGCTCCTGGCTTTGGATTGGATTGTCTCAGCCCTGGCCATTATGGCCATTTGGGAAGTAAACTAGCAGATGGAAAACCTTCCTCTCTGTCTCTCCCTCTCACTGTCTGTAATTCTACCTCTCAAATAAATAAACAAAATCCCCCCCCTCAAAAAAAAAACCACATACACACACATACAAATCTATGGTTGATATAAGTTTAATACAAACCTCTTGTATTGAGCCCATCACTAAGTGACACAGTATTTATTTTATAAATATTTCTCAAATCTTTCCCCTTTATATGCTTCTCTCTGTCCAGTGTTTTCATATTCCCTCTATAGGTCTTTGTTCCTCTTTTCCCATTTCACAGCTAAAGACAGCACTGGAAATACAAATTCAATCAGATTATCACCCACCACATTTTCTAAAAGATAGATTTATTTATTTATTTGGAAGGCAATAGGACAAATAGATGGAGAGACAGGGACAGAGAGGAAGAGAGGGAGAAAGAGAGATCTTCTATTTGCTGTTTCACTTCCCAAATGCTCACAGCAGCCAGCTCTGGAACAGGCCAAAGGCAGGACCCAAGGACTCCATCCGGGTCTCCCACCTGGGTTGCATTAATCCAAGTACTTGTAACCTCATTTGCTGCCTCCAGGCATGTAAGGTTGGAAACACGTAATATCTGAGACTCAAATCAGCACTCTGATTTGGGCATACTAAATGGCAGCTTAAGCTGATGTAGCACCACGCCATCCCCATATCACTTTTTAAAGCCTTTCTATTTGTCTTAGGATAGAGCATGAATGTATATGGGATGCATAAGGCCCTTCACGGTCTGGTTCTGTTCCCTTTCCTCTGCTGCTCTTTACTGTGCCCCTCCCAGCTCTGTGTGCTCCTTCAGTCTCTGCAGGGTTCTGTTCCCTCCTACAATATTCTAGGTCTCACGGTACAACTACCTCTCCATTCTACGAGTCCTCTGGCTAATTCTTACCCTTCTGAGATTCCAGTTTCCTCAGAGGAGCCTTCTTGAGTTCCAGGCCAGGTCAGATTGCCTGCTGTACTCCTTCCACAGCACTCATTGGATCTGTGACTACCCATTCTTCACTAAGTTGGGTGGGGGCTACTATTAAGACTCTTGTGAATCTTCTTCCCAATTAGGTCTTGACTTTTGTGCTTTCTTGTGTCTGTATCTGAATTTTTCATTTTTGCAAGAATCCTATAAGGGCAGTCTAACCAGAACCCCTCACTCATGCCTCCCCATGCCTCAGGTGATATGAAATTACCCTGTCTTTAGCAAGAATCCAATTTGTTCAGCTTGGCCAGAAGCCACCTTGAACCTGAAGTTCCTCTGAGTAATTTTCCTTCCAGTGCCACCACCCCAGCCTCATCCCACTCCTTACCTATAAATTCTTAATTTTCCTTCTTGGATTTGGAGTTGAGTCTAAACTTTCCCCCCTGCTTCACAAATGCCACTACAGTGGTCCCTATACCTATCTCGATGGTTATAAATAATGTCCTTAAAAAGTGCCACGGGTAGTTTTTTTTCCCCCTAATTGTACATTTGACTTAGTATTCTTGCACGTTCCCCATTACAGTATGCAAATACAGAATTAGTAAATAAATCTAGTCTCTAGAATATCAACTTTTTATGAGGTTCTTTCAATTTTCTAGTAAAAGATTCATTTTGGGAAATTTTAGCTGGATTCCCTTTTTTTAATCCAATTTTTATTCCTAGGTAAACAGAAACCACAAGAGAAAACAAACAAAAACTCATGAATAGTCTGTTGTCTCTCTTTCTTTAAAGCCTCAAGGCTGTCAAAAATCTAGCTTTTCCTTTGTTAATAACTTGACAATAAAAGATATAATAACTTTGAAAGGAATTTATATCTGCCTACAAAATTGTCAAGGAGGCCAAATTACCTAAAATTATAGCAAAAAAGTTTCAACTCTTAACTCCCCCACACTGAAGTAACGTTTCTCTTTTCCAAATGCTATTTTAATTGCTTTCTTCTCAAGTTTCAATAATTTTTCTCTTGTATTACCTGCTCTTGCACTAAATAGTGCAGTAAGTATAATACTCATTCTAATGTTAGCAAGCAATTCAAGATGATTGTTTGCAATTCTAAACATTAAGTTTTACATTGGTGCAGGAGAATTACATGGTTGGGTAACTTCAGAACCACCATCAATGGTAACTAGCTGGGAATTTATGCTTCTGTTTTGACTAGACCCTGATGTGTATTTCTTTGAGTGAGTTATATCCCTAACTTTTGTTTTTAAGTTGATGTAGTCTTGCAGGCATATAATCACTGGAGGCTTGAGTCCTGGTGTCACTCACAAAGAACCTTTTCAAGTACTTGGAGGCAATAACAGCACTGTTCCAACTGCACACACCTCATTTACTTTATTTCTATAAGGAAATGTGTTCCATGCTCCAGACATAAATAGCAAAATGGGGGAGTCTTGCACTTCTCATTGAGATTAGCTGTTCTAGTCATAACAGTAGTTGCAGATGAACAAGGAAACTATCCCTGATTTAGTCTCTAGAACTTCCTAAGCCTTTGCAACACTTAACTTTCAATGAACTGCTGCCATTACAGACTACATTCTCTGGTTGAATTAAAACTGTGTACACAGAAATAGAGGTAGAAGATCCAGACCAAACTTGTCTCAAGGCTCCAGGGCACTGATTTAATGCTCCCATGTAGGAATACCTATGTCTTGAATACAGAGAAAGGCAAGCCAAATAATTCTTTAGAATGTTAACACTTTCTTAAAATCAGTTTCATCTCTTTCGATGTCAAGTGCTGTGGAATATTCAGAGAACACTAGTGGAAACAGCTTTCAATGGCCATTGACATTCGTTCCCTCACAATGAGCTCATCTTCCTTAAGTTCTTTCAGACAGTAAAGTAGAAATATCAAAGTACTTGCTCTACTCAGTGAGTTTTGTAATTATGACTAAGCTTAAGTCAGCTTGCTTTAACAAAGCCATGGCTGAAAGATGACATGCAAACACGGAGAATCACTTACTTGGGGAACTTCATAGGGGAAGACTTCAAAGTTATGCTAATTAGAGATATTATGGCCTCAAGATAAAAGCCTTCTAATGAGTGAATTTTATAGACATAGAGCACTTCGATGTTGAATCAGCCCTCACTCAGGCTACTCACTTTGGGAATGCATATATTTGTTTCCACATCAGTGCCTCTTTTATACCTCTTTTATATATTCTGGAATTTGTCCTACCAAATCAAAGGTCCTTTGCCAAGAAAAAGCAAAAATAGAAGAGCAAATCTAGACATAGTATTCACTTTCAAAAAATAGAAAAAGATAAGAGGCAAACAGCCCAATGAAGGAAAACCAGCACTGGGAAGTCATTCACTTTCCTCTCACTCAAGCATATATTGATATGCTGTTTATTGAGTATTATAGTTTATGGTATGAACTGCTTATTTCCCAAGAAACGTAAGATTCAAGTCATCAAGGTGAAGTGGATACTGGCCAGGCTGTCCTGGGAGAGGCTAAGAAGAGGCAGTTGAAAGGACAGTAACCTGGAAGGGTGAGCAAGAGGAGTGAGGGCTAAGGAAGTGAACATCACCTTTGCCCTCACCTCAGAGAGCCTTAGGAAGTGCTCACCACACAGAGGCATGGAAGGAAAAATGTCTCTCCTACCACAGCCAATAAATAGTGCAGGGACAGAGAGAAAGGAAGTGGGAACCACAGAAACATGAAGACAGACTAACATTATTAAGGAAGACCTGTTCCCAGATGGCATCAAGAACATTTCAAATATCATAAGACAAAAAAAAAAAAAAAAAAAAATCCAAAGAAACTTGCTTTCAGATACACACTTCAGACCACATGCTGAATTGGTGAAAACAGAAGCCCAGGTCTTTTCTGAACAGAGGTGTTCAAGCTTGTTCTGGGTGAATGGCACAAAACTGGGGCTGGGGTCCCGAAAGTCTAGAGCAGATTCTGGGAAAAAGGGGTGATTCCCCTGGAATGTAGATGGAAGCCCATCCCGGGTTTAATTCTCAGTTTTTAAATTATTTGAGGAATTCTGACACTATAAATTTCTAAGCATGAAAAAATAGCCTTGTTGCAATGGTAGCATATGGGGAAAGAATTTTGATTATGCCTTTTACAAATATGAAAGTACTTTAGCTGCAACATTCTGGACTCTTGAAAATTTAGTTGATTCTTGTAATGTCATGAAAAAGGAAACCACAACAGATGAAGCAAGACGTGTCTTAGCCTTGTTTGAGGGCGTAAAGAGCAAGGTATTCCAACAAGGAGCCTGAATTTGAAAAATGCCAAAGAAAAAGAGCAGTAAATAGAAAAATGTTTTTTGAAATATTTTTAGATCTATGTCTATAAACATGCTCTTACCTGTGTGTTTTTTGCTGTTGTTATTTTTTTAAGTTTATGAAGTCTTAGCTGTTTTTGATTGTTGCTCTGAGGTTTTAAAGACATTTTCAACCATTCTCTGGGGAGGAGTAGGCACGCTTAGGAAGGAATAGAGAGAGAAGTGTGATAGAAAGTGGGTCAAGTGTAGAACAATCATAGTGTTTCATGACCTGCTTTGGGTTCATTCTATGTCTTAAGTTAAAACCCAACTCACAAGGCAAGTATTTACTGAAGACAGAACAGACTTTATCAAAGAGAAAATACATGAGACTCATTTGTTACAAATTCTCTTTCACCTTTATGAGTGTCAATATAGAGTAAAGCATTGTTGGAACATAATACAATCATTTATTCCCATGTATGATACCTGCCCTCTGGAGAGTTGCATTCTGGTGTGAAGACAGCCAGGAAAGTGACAAATCCAATGGGAAATGAAGATGATGAATAGGGTAGAGCCATATAAACTTACAGGTAAGGTATGTACTTACCTATAAATCTTCTAAAGTATAAACTTTTTAAAGTTCATCAAATGTATGAGCTTGTTTTTGAGAAAATAATTGACAGGAACAGCAACATTTTTTTTTTTTGTAATATGTGGAAACTGCCTACCATGAACAGTGTATAGAATTCAAAAAAGTACACCAAAAGAAATTCATATTTTAGTTCATTGCTTCTGGGAACTTTTGAAGCATCCTTACATATAAGATATTTTGGAGCACAGGAAAGAGATGCCCTACATTACCTGGGAAGGCAGGGAAGACTTCAAAAAATAGTTATAATTCAAGTTGGATTTGGAAAGAGTAGGTGTTTTTCAGTTGAGCAAGGTAAGGAGAGGGTCATTATTCCAGGCAAAAGGTATAATATCAGCAGATGCATGGAGGTATATGAAGTTCTGATTATTCATTACAAACTGTTCAATACAGGAGTTTGGTGCGGTGTAATGGCAAGACATGCAGGTAAACAGATGTTGGGAGCCCAGATTGTGAATGTGATATTACAAAATTTGAGTTTTATCTTAAAGGTGATAGGAAGACATGAGAAGTTTTTAGGAGGCTGAGACATCTAAATTTTAAGCTTGGAATATTTTCTAGCAATGAGTTTGTCAAAATCAACAGTCTCCCATCATACCAATTACATTTCTCAGCAGCCTCTGAGTTTGCCTTCAAATGTACCAAGCTTTTCTTAGAAGTTGCTCTATGTAATGAAATTACTTCTTGACTTCTGATTCTTGACTCCTGGAAAATTTCTAGTCCTGTCCTCTTTAGCTAAGTGAATGTAAATAGATGCCAATCTCTGGAAGAATAGGAAATAAATTACTGGGATAAACATATTCATTTTGATAGTCTTACCTGCTGATAAATAAGGACTATTCCTGGATGTTTCATTTTTCTGGATGAATTGTTAGGAATACTCAAGGTGTTAAGGAAATAGTTACAGGAAATCTAATATAGGTCTTATTTGATGAAGAAGAGGGAGAATATCTACTGCAAAAATTGTCACAAACAACTCATCTTTATAAAAATCACAGTACTGGCAAGTCCCTTCATATTGTTGCATGAGGTTGCCAAAACTGATTAAAAAAAAAAAAGTGAAATTAAGAATATCAGCTATTATTTTAAAGAAAGCTTTTCTTTAATATTTGAGAGACAGAGTTTCCATGTCCTAGTTTACTTCCTATATGCCTTCAATGACCAGGACTAGGCTAGGCTGAAGTCAAGAGCCAGGAACTCAATATAGGCATCCCAAAAGAGTGGCAAGGACCCAAACACCTGATGTCTCCCAAGGTGTGAATTAGCAGGAAGCTGCAATCAGGAGCCAGAACAGGACTGAAACCCAGGTACTCCAATATGGGATGCAGGTGTCTTCACTGGCATGCTGATAGGCCAAATGCATTCCCCAAATATCAGCTACTTTTCAAAGTGATTTCTAGGTCAATGAGATTCCTGGGATCAAGAACAGTATTCACGAGCCTGCGGGAAGTATCGCTGTGTTGCCTGCCCTGTTTCTCAGCCACAAGATATGTCGTGGGGCTATAGCTGCCCTACTCATGACTTTTAAGAGTAAGAAGCAAAGTGATTTGAGGATTACAAAGGAAAGCCACTCTACTCATTGAGAGGAGGAAATCAAGTGTGACAGCCAGATATAAGTATCCTTAGAAACAGGCTCACATGATTTTGTAGAAGTTATGAAGAGCTGTTAGGGAAGTCTAGTGTTTTTCAATCTCTCTGGGCTAAATGTAAAAACTTCCTCACCTCTAGGATGAGTGAAAGTCTTCCTACATTGCTTCCGAGTTAATTTGGGAATTGTGCATCTTCTTCCAGAGAAAGATAAGATTGTTTTTGTCTTTCTAGTTTTAATGGTTCTTGAGCTTTGGAGTTGGGTCGTAAAGTGGCAAAGTGAAAAAATCATTAGTCTGGGGATCAGAAAACCAATTTCAGTCCTGGTTATGCAACTCACAAGTGGTCTTGTGGGGCCATTGGATCTCAATTGAACCTTGGGATTCTGATTTTTTTTTTTTTTTAAATTGGCACATTACTCACCACTCCTGTTAGATTGCTTCTGTTACATGGTGGTGTGTGAGTGCAGGAAAATGCGTAAGCAATAGCCTAATATTTTAATAGTGGTATATAAATGTAAGCATCAGTACTAGTGATGGCCAAAGTTAACCTTGTTGAGATGAGATCTGTTTAGGAGAAAAAACGAGATTGTACAATTGATATTAATGATCTTTGAGGGTCTGGGTGAATGGCAGGAAGAAAGAGAAGTTGGAAGGTTTAAATTTTCTTCAGAACTGAGATTTTTGGCAGGAAACAGTTGTCAAGATTTCCAACTTAGTAAAAATACAACTTTATTGTAGTAACAGAAGCTACTTTTATAGATTCGTCCTGAATTTTAATGATTCACAGGAGAAGATTAAAGATAGTTCAACTAAGAGGCTAGTGCCTGAAGTCATGCATCAGATCGAGTACTGCTTCCTTCTCTCTGGTGATCAGCATCTGGTTGGCCCAAGAAAAACCAAATAATATTACTGTTTGCTGTTTCTAGAGCCAAAACATCAGCATGATGATGTTAGATGGAGTAAGAAGGTACAGGTAGGTTGTTTGGAGAAAGAAACCACACAATTTAAGACATATTAAATTTAACATAAACAAATCAGAGCAAAACTGAAGTAGGCAGGCATACAGGTTAAAATTGACTGGGTCTGGGCTGGTGCTGTGGCTCACTTGGTTAATCCTCCACCTGCAGTGCCAGCATCCCATACGGGCACAGGGTTCTAGTCCCGGTTGCTCCTCTTCCAGTCCTGCTCTCTGCTGTGGCCTGGGAGGGCAGTGGAGGATGGCCCAAGTGTTTGGGCCACTGCACCTGCATGGGAGACCAGGAAGAAGCACCTGGCTCCTGGCTTCAGATCAGTGCAGCGCCAACCATAGCGGCCATTTGGGGAGTGAACCAATGGAAGGAAGACCTTTCTCTCTGTCTCTGTCTCTCACTGTCTATAACTCTACCTGTCAAATAAATAAATAAAATGATTAGGTTTGTAAGCTGAAGGACCACGCCTTTGCCACACCCAGGTGTGACCTCAACCCCTACCTGATACCTTCACCACACCATTGTGTGACCTCAAGCCCCTACCTGGCCACACCTGGGTGCCCACTAGCCAATCAGGTTAATTAATCACTGCCCTTTAAAAGTGGGTTAAAAGCCTGGGACATGGTGTGGCCCGGCCCTTCTCTTCTTTTCCCTGGCCTCTTGCTAGGAGGGGGCTTGCTGTGGCCCTGCGTCTCCAGGGCGCGTGGCTTTCAGGCTACCCGCCCTAGGCTTCCTGGCCTAGATGCTCTTCCATGTGACTGGTTCCTGGTGCTTGGTATGAACCCAGATTTACCCCTCTCTCAGATAAAGCTCTCACTCTCCTATGCATCTTTCGCATTAAATAAAGGTCTAAAATGTACCATGCTGCCTCATTTATTTATGCCAGTATTAAGAATTCTTCTCTAAATATTAGGCAAGAACCCTCTCAGGTTTATTAATATTGAGGATTTATTAGTAAGCTTATGGTGATATATCATATGGCACCCCAAATTTTGATAGCATATGTGGCACCCCATATGGCACTTCCGGGGAACTTTAAAGGGCCACATTTTCATATAGATTTTAGGGGGTCATTTCTGATATCAAAACCATAAGTATTTTACAGTGTTGTGATTATGTAATGAGTTAATGTATAAAAAGTTCTTAACACAGAGAATGGCACATTGCAATGACTCACTAAGTAATATGTGAGGAGTCAGATGGGTTAATAGGCAGTCAGGGTAGTCCCAGTGGAATTTGGGGTGCAAAATGCTTGCTTCCCCCCAAAAGTTTATCTTTAGCAAGAACAAACTGTTCACTCTCCTTCCTCAGGAATCGCCAAATTTACCATGAGAATAGCAAGGGAGTGGTGGTCCCATACTCCAGAGCTCGAAGTTTATTGTGAAAGGAAGTTACCTATCCCACCATTCAATTAGCTTTTGTTTTATCAAGAGAAAGCCAGATTAGGATAAAAAATTACAAATTAAGTCTTTGATGGGTTTTGTCCATGCCTTGTAACTGAATGTCAATCAAAATTGTGCTTAAAAACTCAACTACCTCTCTTGGAAGCCCCCAATCCATGCCGCTCTGGCTGGAGGTCTTTGACTCTAAAAAAATCTTGCTTTGTAAACCTCTCTGATAGCTTGGAAATTCTTTTCCCAGGCGAGACAAAGAACCGAGGTAACAATAATTTTTCCACTGCCGTTTTCCCATAACAATATGAGTTATTGACATGGTCATCAGAGAAGGCAATTAGGAGCACAGATTCTAGAACCAGAATCTTGGCTCTGTAACCTACTAACCATGTGACCTTGAGCAAGTGACTCAACTTTTTTTGAGCCTCTTCCCTTATGTGATAATAATGATAGAACTCATCTGATTACATTACTAAGGAATGAGTGCTAATATATGTAAAATGCTTAAAAGAGTACCTGGTAAGTGGTTAGCTTTCATTGTTATTGTTATTTCAAGAGATTGGAAGAGAGCTCAGCTATTGTTATCACCAAAAATGCAAATGTTTTATGCTCTGAGCCAGACCTCCTCAATACCATTGTGCCCTTCCCCAAATAGAGAGACCAATATAGGAAGCCTCAAACCATGCACATTTTCACTCCTGAGAAGTACAAAACCAGGGGACTACAGAGCAAGGAGTTGGGTGGCTATCACTTAATTTCCAGGCTCCCCAAGGGATGAAGAGTGAAGGTTCTTTGGGGTTGGAGCTGGGCCTGGAATTCCCCCTGAACAGAAACCCCTTGTGACATACTGACCATTAAGATGTTAGTTCTTAGAGAAACAAGTGATCTTAGGAGACTGGGTGATAGACCACTCCCTCAATTCAGTGAGCTAATTCTAGTAAGAGGGTGATTTCCAATTGAAAACAAAACAAAAACCAGAGCAAAGGGCTGTTTTGAAGCAGCAGGTTAAATCACTACTTCTGGCAGCTCAACTTTCAGTTCAGCTCTCTGCTAATGCATTTGGGAAAGCAGCAAATGGCCAAAAAAGTCTCTCGATCCCTGGCACCCATGTGGGAGACCCAAATGGAGTTCCTGGCTGCTGACTTTGGCCTGGTCCAGCCCCTGCTATTGTGGCCCTTTAGGGAGTGAAAGCAGTAGATCTCTCTCTCTCTCTCTCTCTCACACTCACACACACACACACGCACTCTGCCTTTCAAATAAAACAAATACATGTTAAAAATAACAATGACAGAGCAAGGGCACCTGAAGCTAACAGAGGAAGGCTGGGAGGCTGAGATCTGGTAGTAACTAACATGCACATTCCAGCAGCTGTGTAGGGTGCTCAGTTGCACAACTCAAGTGGTTCGCTGAACTCTACAGTGGCCATAGTGTCCTCAGAATGGATTCTGGTTGTATTGATAGCCTTCCTTTTGCCTAATTTCTATTTAAAGCTGTAGTGTTACACAGATAAACCTTCTGTAACATGTAATGTAGATTAAAAGCAAGAAAATTTCATCAGCAGAGCATTAAACTTAAATATCTAAATGCCAAAGGGCTGGAAATTCAACCTAATTAAAATGGCTGAACACAGAGTCACAATTAAACAGAGAGAGAATTATGGAAAAGTAAATATTTATACACACATTGTACACTTATTAGGGTTTACAAAGAAACGCTTCTCATCTGCACAGCTTTCCTTTGTAATGATATTGTTATGAGGCAATAAATGTGGTTATAGTTAATAACAGATGTTAAATGGCATAATTCATCGAGAAACCTCGCTAATTACTGCAGAAGCGTGAGACAAATGCATAGCATCATATGGGAGATTGTTTCTTATCTGTTAGGCTGTAAACTGAGAAAAATGAAAGGTCACTTGTAGAAAAAGAAATACTTAAAGTTGAGCCTTAGTTATTTAAATGAAAAATTAAAATGCTTTACCATTACCATGGGCTTTGCCTTCCACAGAGTTCATGCTTCATTGGGAGAAAACAAATTGGCCTAAATGAGTTTGAGTTAACTTGGCCACTCTAGTGGTAATCATCTTCTAAATTAGTTTAGGGAGAATGTTCCATATTTTAAACTGCATTACTTGCTGTCTTTAGACTACTATCAAATATTTCATTTTCCTTCAGCCCAATCCTTCTCTTCTTACAAGGGCCTTGGGACAAAAAAGGGGGAGGGAAGGTAGGGCACAAAGTCACCTGAAGTAATTTCATTTTACATAAATTATTTACAGAAGAGGTGTGAAATATGAGAGGACTTGAAAGTTTGAAGTCCCCTCATATAAATGCTTAAAATAATTTTTCATAATAAACTTGGGAAGGCTGATTGGAAAAATTAAAATCAAGAGGCATATGTTGTTATATTTACAAAAGCTCAAAACCCAGAAAATCATTATGAAACTTCTTAACTCTCTAAACATAGTCAACTTACATTTTACTCTGTAATAGTATTCCACTTCTACTTCCATGTTGTCTTAATAGTGGTGTCCTTTGAAATGTCTGTGGTTGATTTGCACCATATTTTACAAAGCTTTTCTTCTTGGATTTAATTTCTGTTGGTCTTCAAAACCCAAAATTTTCTTTACATCTTGATTCAAATGAATTCAGGATGCCAAAGTTACAAACAGTAAAGATTTCCAAAGTTTTGGGTTGTACAAACACATCTGTGCTGTGTGAGTGCATACATATACTCAATGGCAGAGGGAGAGAGGAATAAAAAGAAATGGAGTACAGGGAGCAGAGAAACATAAAGCAAGATAGACACTGGGATAGAAGCAGAGGGAAAGAGACAAACACTATCCTTAGCCTTCTACGAAATAGAAACCATTGTACCACACCTCTAATTCTTCACAATATTAAACTGTCCTTTTTTATTGTGTAAAGTATAGTAGACTGGAGATTTTTTTAAAAATGCCTTAGAGTGAGACAACCTTGGGTCTGCATTTCTGATTTTCTGGAGAAAAGCTTTATAGAATATTATAAATTGAGAATAAATTTCAATGTATACCCATCAATATAATCAATCCAATCAAGGGAGAATTTTTTCCTTTTTTAAATATCTTTCAAAACAATCTGAAAAAAGGCAAGGACAGTTTATTCTAGGAATAGAGAATGAGTCAGGCAGTGCTTCTTAAACCTCAGCAAATATGCATCATCTGGAAATGTTTTTAAAGGACCAATTCCAGCTCAGGAGGTCTGTGGTGGGCCTGCCATACTACATATCAAACAGACTCCCAGGTGATGCAGCTGCCCGTGGACCACACTATGAGCAGGGGACCCAGAGGACCACTGGTAGCCTCATTTAAAACTGGTACCCTTACACAGTAGTTCTTGAATCATCTTTTGCAGTGTTCTGAAAAAGGAAGCAAAGTGAAAGTTCATATTGAGTCTTAAATTAGAAAGCTGGAAGGGTACTTAAGAGGAATCCTAATTTATACCTTATCACATGATGACTGAAAAAGTATGTAACAGTTTCCTTTGGACATGGCCTGCACCATTGCCTGGTAGTTAACTGAGTTTTTAACAATTTCCACCATATTTATCAAACATTTTCTTTGCTATATCACTAGCTAATTCTTTGTCTAGATCCCATAAAACAGAAAATTTCTCTAAAGTATCCCCCTTTACAAATTCAAAGCAATTCATCAATGTGTAATCTCTCAGTTTCCATTCTTTACACCGAGTTATCTTAGATGGTTTAGACTTTTCTCAGCGGGATACTTTCCAACCCTTTAATCATTTGGGTAAATTATCCAAATGATGTCATTCCCCCTAGAGAGTAATTTATTTTATTCTCAGTTTAAAAGCATCCATTCTCTTCTTTGTTTTCATTCTTTCAATCTGTAAAGCCCCACTGTTTTCAAGAATTTTTCTATCATCTCTATGGGTAATTATCATCTTCCTAAGATGTTTTGGTGAGAAACTTCAAAACCTCAGTGTTAGTAAGTCATTCACTTACAAAGGAAGAGACAACAGTTGTATATAAATTATCACCATTTACACCCCTGATGGTTATGCACCTTGGTATAAGGCTCTGAAACAATCTAATTGGTCTCCAAGTAAGTCCTAAACTATCCATATGTAAGACCATGGACTAAATCAAAATACACAGACATTGAAAACAAAACAATTATTTCCTGTATTTAGCTTCATAATCCGAACCTAGCATTTAGTAAGCATTCACTGAGAAAATAAACACATATCAAACACAAAAAGACACAAATCCCTATTCTACTTTTTACTAGTTCTGTGGCTTTAGGAAAGTTAACAGCATCACCAAGAGTTTCCTTGTTTTTAAAGCATAGATAATAACACCTGTGTTACAAAGATTTGTAAATTAGATAACAGGTATAATATGCCTAGCATACAGTGGTCATTCAATAAACTTCAAGTCATGAAATTTATCACTAAGGCCATAACCGGTACTTACAAAAGCATTTTTCATATAGCAAGTAATTGATAATATGTTGGATGAATGAATCAACATGTAAGCATAATCACACTGAGAGTTTGGACAAAGAAAAGATTGTTGGATCTGGTTAAGTTCCACTTCAATTATAGCAATAAACCCCCATCACTCCCCAGACTTCACTTTCAAAGTTTTAGTTCCCAAGGTAAAAGAATGTAACAAAAACTAGATATCAGATTTAGGTGAGGCTAGTATCTATCTAGGTCATTAGAATCATACTGGTATAAAAGGCCTTGTAAAAAGAAATTAGGATATTTTAGAAAACACATAAATGAACAATATTATATTACATAAAGGTTATATTAATCTGGTAAAAGATTTTATTTATATAAGAAATATTGACCATTTAACTGTAGGAACTATGTTCAGAATTTTAGTGAACACAAGCAGTCCATTCACTTAGAGTGTTACATGTTTCTCCAAGAACAGCTTTATTTATTCATGACATGTAAAGGAGACAGTGAGAACTTACAGCTTCCTAAAGAAACTCCCTCCCCCAGAAGCAGCTCTGTAGGGCTTTTATAGTAAGGGTGCCAGAGTTCAGGATGTTGAAAAGGGGGAGTGGGAGGGTCCTTTCTGCTTGCAATATACATCTTCATACATTGCATGTTCAAAAATCTGACTTAGACTGGTTTCTTGCAGATCTCATTCTTTGTGTTGGTCCGGCCCCTCTGAATGAAATGTTGCAAGGTTACTGTTTCTGGAACATCCACAGAAATACAAGCTCAAATCAGCAAACTGTTTCTGATTCTCTGCCCTGTGTTCTTGTGATCCCCTCTTGCCTAATGTCTACAACTGGTTAATTACAAAAACAATATGAAATGTCACAGTTAACTGACATAAACTAGACTGACTCCAGAAGAAGATGGTAATGAGGACACTTGACCTCACAGTGCCATACGACTGGACAATAATCTGTTCCCTGACACAGCCACTACTTAGTAGGGCACATTTGGATGTCTTAGACTGCCTATAGTTTTTCTCATTAATCAGAATGAAAATTACATTACCTCAAAAACTATGTGTGTGTGTGTGTGTGTATCTATCTATCTATCTATCTATATGATTTTGGGGTTTTAGTAAAGCCTTTGTCATAGTGTCTGATAAATTTTATTCATCATAGAAATCATTATTTACTTAACATATATGTGGGCCTCTTTTGTAAAGAAGAAATTAGAACTCAACTCTCATCTGCAATAGGATAAATCCAATTCCACTTATATCTAAAATGCAAAAAGAATTGATTGTGTGTGCCTTCAGAATGAGTGATGATTTATGGCATATATATGCTATTGTTTCTATGTTTGAAAAGTAACAAGACTACATGATTACATGATTATCTAGGAACTTCTAGTTGTAATTTATATAAAATATTTTCATCATAAAGGTGAATAACTTCATTATTAAGTAACATTAGTATTGATAAATATATGATAATAAAACTACTGAAACATAATTTAATGCAAAGCATGATATTATAAAAATTAAAGACAATATTTACTGCCAATGCAAACAGATTTAATATTTTAAGGCAATTTTGGAATAATCTCTGTTATGAATTGGGCACTAGAAAATTGTTGGTAGGTTCTTTTAATTAACATTTTTAAGTTCTTCATGTATATAATTAAAAAGTAAATAATGGGCTGGAGCTGTGGGTAAAGTCACTGCCTTAGAGGGTAAAGCCACCGCCTGCTATGCCGGTATTCCATTATAAGCACTGGTTCCTATCCCAGCTGCTCCATTTCCAATCCAGCTCTCTGCTATGGCCTGGGAAACAGTAGAAGATGGACCAAGTCCTTGGGCCCCTGCACTAGCATGGGAGAACCAGAAAAGCTCCTGGCTCCTGGCTTCGGATCTGCGCAGATCCGGCCATTGCATCTATCTGGGGAGTGAACCAGTGGATGGAAGATCTCTCTCTCTCTCTCTCTCTCTCTCTCTCTTGCGCAAGCTCTCGCTCTCTCTGCCTCTCTGTAACTCTTTCTTTCAAATAAAATAAATAAATTTTTTTTTGACAGGCAGAGTGGACAGTGAGAGAGAGACAAAGAGAAAGGTCTTCCTTTTTCCGTTGGTTCACCCTCCAATGGCAGCTGCGGCTGGCGCACTGCGCTGATCCGAAGCCAGGAGCCAGGTGCTTTTCATGGTCTCCCATGCAGGTGCAGGGCCCAAGGACTTGGGTCATCCTCCTCTGCACTCCCGGGCCACAGCTGGATGGGAAGAGGAGCAACCGGGACAGAATCCAGCACCCTGACCAGGACTAGAACCCGGTGTGCCGGCGCTGCAGGCAGAGGATTAGCCTATTGAGCAGTGGTGCTGGCCAAAGTAAATAAATCTTAAAAAAAAAAAAAAAGCAAGTAACTAGTTACATGGCAGGAAAACTAGCAAGTCCTCCAGTCAACTTCTTTCTTCTAAATTCCCTATCTCCAGAAATAATCATACTCCAGATTTTCCCATCTTTGGCTTTATATATGGATTTTTGAGGTAGTTTTTGAGGTAGCTTTTGAGGTAGTTTTATTTCTCCCCACACACTTTACACATATGTTCATTTTTTCAGTCCTCTAACCCAACACAGTAACATCATATTTGTTGCCTGATCAGTATCCACGTGCTTACATTATATGACTATGTAAATGTTATACACACTTGAGTCATATAACTGCTTTTACATTTTTAACATCTTGTCTTTTTCTTGTCTTTTATTTTTTCTGATTATAATAATGATCCACCTTTTGTAGATTTGCTTAGATTTCTTTCTCTTTATTTATTTACTTGTAACAAAGTTACAAAGAGAGAGAGAGACAGAGAAAGAGAGAGATCTTCCATCTGTTGGTTCACTTCCCCAATGGCTACAACGGCCTGGAGACTCTGGCTGAAGGCAGGAGTCTGGAACTACATACTGGTTTCCCACATGGGTGACAGGGGCCCCCAAACCAAGGCCATCTTTCACTGCTTTCCCAGGTGCATCAGCAAGGAGCTGGATTGGAAGTGCAGCAGCTGTGATATAAACTGATGCCCATATGGGATGCTGGCATCAGGGACTGAGGCTTAAGCAGCCATGCCACAATGGCAGACTAAATTTGTTTAGATTTCTAAACACATCTCTAGTTTACACACAAACTCTCGTTCTCTTACACACAAACAAACAAAATCTCTATGTTTGCACTCCTTAGGCCTTTGGTCAATGTCAGCTTTTGGAATAAATCTCTCTCCAAGAGCCTTTTGATAGTTCCAGTTTGAACTGGTTGCTTTCCTAACTTGCGTGCGGTATGGTACTTTCTTGAGGGTTCATTTCAACCTTTTCTGAGTGGTTGTATTTGTCCATCTCATGTTAAATCACTTGTTTTCTGGATCTCATAGGCTTGTTGTTTTAGATTTACTCACTTGCTTGTAAAGCATATATTCCATAACTTAAATAATTTGAGGAAGATAAATTTTTAAGTTCTTATCTGTCACAAAAATTTACTCCATATTTACAGTTAACTGAGAGATTATGGGTATGGAATTCTAAATCAGAAATAATTTTCTTCATAATTCTTAAATTATTGCTCTGTTATTTTCAAGAAGCCTATGTTAAGTTGAAAGACCTGAACCTAGTCTGATTCTTGTTTCTTGTATGATGTTTTCCTCTCTCTCTCTCTCTCTCTCTCTAGAGTTCATTTGGCTCTTCTGTTTATCCAAAACATTCTGCAATTTTACAATGACAACTCTTGGTGTGGTACTTTTTTCAGGATGCTGCATAGATCCAATTTGTTTAGAGTCTTATACCTTCATGTCTGGGAAATTTTCTTTTTCTTTTTTTCCATTTTATTGGAAAGGCAAAGACAGAGAGACAGGCAGAGATCATACATCTGCCAGTTCACTCCTTACACGCCTGCAAAAGCCAGGGTTGAACCAGGCCAAAGTCCAGAGCCTGGAATTCAATTCCTGAATTGAATGGCCAGCAGGGATCCAACTACTTGAGCCATTACCTGGTTTCTCCCAGGGTATGCATTAGCAGGAAGGTGAATCAAAAGCAGAGTAG
This sequence comes from Lepus europaeus, assembly GCF_033115175.1. NCBI lineage: Eukaryota > Metazoa > Chordata > Mammalia > Lagomorpha > Leporidae > Lepus > Lepus europaeus. Next base: position 89,545,910 of record NC_084838.1, on the reverse strand, counting down.
TGGGGACTCAATCCAGACACTCCACTATGGGATGTGTGGGTCACAAGTAGTGACTTACCACTGGGCCACACACCACCTCTGGGAAATGATCTTGGATTAGTTATTGAATGATTTCCTGTATTTCCTGCCTCCATTCACCCTTTTGGAATTTCTGTTATTTAGCTATTGAAACTTGTTAAGACTGTACTTCTTTTCTTACGTTGCCTTTTATTTTTTTCTGTTTTCTAGAAGACACCTCCTAATCTTCCTAATTTTGAGGCTTTATTTCTGCTACTTTTAATCTCTGCATGTTATCCTTGTCCTGGACTTTCCTTAACAGACGTGTTTCATCCCAAAGCTGCAGCTGAGATATTGCCTTTTATGTTTACGGCAATATTAATAGTAGGTTTCCTTATTGGTTTTGATTTTATTCTCTCCGCATTTTCTGTTCCCTCCATATCGCTTTAGTCAGCTTATTTTGATTTCTGCCATTTGCATCAGATGTGTTCCTCAAGTGCCGGCTGATCCTTTACTCTCTGCTCCTCCTAAGTGTAGGGCACTACGATGCTGACCGGAAGTTCTATGCTCATGATTAAGGCTTGCTGACAGCAGATTTCACCACAGGGTGCTATTTGACAAATTCCAATGTCAGTGACATTTACTTAATTATTCTGTTCACTAGGAAAACCCACCCCTAACCATGACTGGTGTTTCCTTAGCTCAGAGAACCTCTGTTTGACTTTTCCAGAGAATAAGCCTGTACTCCTCAGCTCACAGAGGCGAAAGAGAAGCTTGGGGTTACTCTATCACCAGTAATCCTTCAACTAATCCTCTTTCTCTTCTAAGCCCCACCTATACCCCTCACATCCAGAGTTACCTGGTATCACCAGTGCCTGAGAATAGCAGGGGTTCTTGGAGTAAATCAGATTTTGTTTTCCTTTCTTCTCTAACTTTAGGGTTTCCCTTTTTTAGGTCTGCTGCGATAGATTACTTTCTCTATATGCACTATGTCTTTAAAATATTGTTGCTGCCTTCGTGTTTTTACTTTTTTCTTGTAGATTTAGTTTTTAATGTAATTTGTAAAATTTTATTATTTTTATTTGAAAGAGAGAGAGAAAGAGATCTTCCGTCTGCTGGCTTACTCCACAAATACCTGTGACAATTGGAGCTGGGCCTGACAAAAACTAGGAACTTGAAACTCAATCTGAGTCTCCCTCATCAGGGACGGGGATCCAAGCAATTGAGCCATAATCCACTTCCTCCAAGGTTGCACACTAGCAGGAAGCTGGATAGGAAGCAGAGTGAGAACTCAAACTCAGGCACTCCAAAAGGGAAGTGGGTGTCCCAAGCAGAGTCATAGCCACTACACCAAATTCTTAAATAAGTAAATATATACAATATTACATATTATGTATGTTATATACTATATTTACTTTATATACCATAATTATATATTATATATACATGTTTTAGTAGATTATTATATATTACATGTTTTAGTAGATGATTAGGAGGAAATGGAGGTAAACTCATATGGTTAACCTATACTGCCTCAACTAGCATCTCTAGAATAGTAAGGTAACTTCAAAAAGTTCATGAAAAATGAAATTAAAAGATAATTTCACTTTGGTGCAAAAACATTTTTAAATGAATGCATATAAGTGGTTTCCAAAAGGTCAGGGAAAATGCATATTATGTGCATGATTTCAAAATTTTTTGAAATAAAATTTCATGTTAAAGTTCTATAATCAAGACCCACTGCATTTGTTTTTGCTTTCTGTTCTTTGTTTTTGCATTCTTATATTGTAATAAAAAATCTTCTAATATTTTCTCATGTGGAAAATAAAATTCCATAGCTAATGGCTCCCACACTGTCCAATAAAGTTTGTCTTTTCTAGGCTTATCAGATAGTCCCTAAATAGACAGCTGAGAAAAATCTCTTGAGATTTTCAGCTCTCTTAAAACTTACCTTTTCTATTATGAAACTCAGCCAGGCCTTCCTGGTCACAGTGATGAGACTTTGTTACTTTCTCACTACCAAGAATTGCACTGGGATGGAGTATCTTTTGCTTTATTGAATAGAGTCACAACAGCTCTTGACAATCAGCAATGTTCCAAATTCTTGGAGAAGATCATGAGACAGATTCTTATTTAAGAAGAAAAATATTTTGACAAATGTTTCCACTTTGCCTACTTGATCTCTCTGAATGGCTTTCTTGGGTCCCTGCATTTTTTAGGAGTGAATTTGAAAAGATCCTATTTTTTCATAAAATGTCATTGTTTATGACTTTCCAGTGGCATTAAGCCCTATTACTGCTTGCTGAAAGGTCCACAGGCAAACATAAAAAGAAAGAAAGAAGCTGGATTGACTTTCTCTGGATTGCAATTCATGAAGCATCTTGAAGCCAGATGAGTTCCAGGCTCATACTACACAGCCCTTTTTTTTTTTTTAAGATTTATTTGTTGTTTGTTTTCTCCCCAATCCATACTCTACATATCTATCTTGTTTATCAACATCTCAAGTGTGGTTTCACAGATCCATCAAAATTTACAGTAAATTAGAAAGGTAATGTTTCCAAGAAGATTTAAAATTACTGGTAGTAAAATAATGACCACAACCCAGATTGGACCCTCTGGAGAAGGCTGAGGTTTGCTTTTCCTGAAATGGTCAATTTTAGATTGCAGTTGAGGCAGTTTCCTGAGTGATGAGTGAGTTAAGGAGAAAGAGTTTAACAAGCCCATATGTTTTCAGTTCTGTAATCTCACTCTCCTGGTATAGATCCATCATGCGTTCTGCAAAGTTATTTTTATGTCTTTTTTTCCCTAAGCACATAAAATACAAACAACACAAAACACTGTAGTGGTTGTTTTGTTGTGGTGGTGTTTGTTATTTACAATTAAACATTTGTTAAAATAAACCTGCTGTCTTGCAAAGGCAATTTGAGAAAATGTTTGACATGATAATTTTAAAAGTTTAAGAATCTCGATGTTAAATATAAAAAGGGTTCTCCAAAACTCTTGCCATTGTCTTAAAAAACTAAGTAATTCCTCTATTTTTAATATATAGCCAAATTAGGGGCACATACTGCCTTCAGTTAAAAACACAGCAAGTTTTAAGTGGTTGTCAATTATTTGTTAATTTATCATGAGGTGGAGAAAAGAAAGAAAACCAGATCCGGATAAGGGCTGTAGTCCAAATCTGCCAGTTGCCCAGGTGAGTGCTGTATGTGAATTAAAATATTGGTTTTGCTAGCTCAAGTCAATAGAGACTACTTTTCCCACAACCCCATACAGTATATAAAGAACAAACCTCAAAGCAATTCAGTGGGCACATATTTGGTGCTTGGAGCACTCTATCTTGCAACACACATTAAAAGAGAAATAAAATCTTTACTGCATTCGGACAAGGCTCCTTCCCAGCTGAATATTATATGACCACAACAAGGAGTACAGAAACTAGTTACAGGTGAACCTCAAAAGGCCTGGCCATTAGGTCAGTATGGCCTCATTTAACTAATCTGCTTCCATGATTTGTGAAATTGAATTGACTCTTTAATAAACTACAAGGCTGGGCATGAAATTAATATGAAACTTAGCTTGAAATTTAGCTGTACCCCACCCAATTTTGAAGTTAAATTAATAAAAGAGGGATCTAACCTTTAGTTTTCCTGATTGTAAAACTTATTTGTGCAGATTTAAACTTTAATATGAGAAAAATTCACATCTTGAACTTTTCATTACCCCCTCTCATAAATACTACTACCCTATAACAATTTGTGTGTGCAAAATTACACATGAGGGTGTTTTTAAACATTTGAGGCAAGATTTCCCTTAGTGAGGATTCAAATCATTCATCAAAATTTCCCCATACTCATTCTTTAAAAAAAAAAAAAAGAACAACTGACATGCATTGTGAGTAAAATTCAAGCTTAATTAGATGCATGTGTCTAGCTTTGTTCTCTGCCTAAATCTTAGGAGTAGTTCCAGTTTTGGAGTTAGAGAACATTACATTTACAAACACAAAATGCAAAAACTAGACTTGCTTTAATATTAGAATAGCATAAAACAGCTTGGCTGAGCAGACAAAGATTTTCCCCAAATGCTTCCAGACCACCAGTTTTCTGACATATGCCCACTGGGTGGGAGGCAGGAATAAGATCTAAAAGGGTGGCCCCTCACTATGGTTTCTGATACTTCATTGAACGTATGAGAAGGAGGCCAAGGACTGGTGCAAACAGAAAGCAGCTCTCAGTTCTTCTGGGGTCTGTCCCTGGAAAAGCACATGAGTAACACACACTTTTATGTTCCTTCCCAGCAGATACAGTCAGTTGAGACCAGTATCAAAAGAAAAGTCCAGTCAGGGTTTTAAGCACAAGAGAATGAGCAATAATCATGCACAAATTCTGCCCTTAAATCTTCCAGCAATGCTTTATGAGACTAGTGATGTACAGCATTAACCTTCAAAGGACTCAAGGCAGAGCACATGAGAATGCTGAAAAGGTCAGACTTTCCACCACAATTACTACCCAAAATTCAGAGGATACTTTCAGTGTTAAAATTTCCCAATTCTTCACAATTATAAACATACCAAACAGCATGAAAGAGGGAAATGACTTTCTCCTCCAGTTTTTAATTAATTGGCCAGTTATTTGTGCTTGTTAGCAAATGAATAGAGTACACTCATTGCATTCTTTTTCTTCCATGAATTCTAAGAATAACGGTGGCAAGAGGTACTTCATTTGGTTTGAGTATTGCAAAAGCCTGTATTGTTTCCACAAAGGCATTAAAAACAGAAATCTAAGACAAAAATCTTTGGAGACCACCTGGATTTTTGATCCAGACTTATATTCATGCAAAAGTGTTTACAGCCATGTGGTTTGAGGTGGTTTTGTCTTAATGAACTTGTCTCATTTTCCATTTAAAAGATCTCTCATTTTACATGACTTCCTGACAACAGCTTAAATTCTCTCCCTACTGTTTGGCCAATACTCTCAGGAAACTGGGCTTGCTAAGAAGGTCATTGTAAAACTGATTCCAAGGATTAATATCAGATTGCATTTTTATATACCCAAGATTCAAGCAATGGTGTTGCAATTTATATCACTAATATCCAATAAATGGCAGAAAGTAAACCTTTCTGACCTATTGGAACCTCATGGACCTCATGGCATAGTCTAAAGTAAGAAAAGCTTAGAGCTGGATTCTATAGTTACTATGACCTGTGAAGCAACTAGGGCTTCTCCAATTGTGGGAAGGGCAAGGAAGGGAAAAATGTGTATTTCTATTACAATTTAAAGAATGAGCAGACCTTTCATGAAGATAAAGCTTTCTAATCCTGATACTCTTTCCTATGAACTTTCCCAGTTACTAGAATTACTGTAATTATCTAATAAGTCATTTATTCAGTTTTTCTTCTAAGCAGTAATTATTAGCCACTTTCTCTGCCCAAAGTAACTTCATTTTAGTACAAAAGCATTTAAAACCCCTCCATCATTTTTTTTCAGAATGCATGTATTTTCCATAAACTTTCTAAAAATCCCTCATATATTATTTGTCTTCAAATAAATTATAATCCGTTGGGGAAAAGAGATATTCATAGTACTCTGTAGTACAAGAGAAAGCCACACCAAACCACTGTGATAAGTACAGTTACATAAAAAAGCATGAGGTGAGCCTAGGCATGGCTAGGAAAACTCTGTAGCATTCAGACAGGGCTTCCTGGAAAGCAGGGCTGGGGAGGGATTTTGAATTTGGAAAGATAGAAGCAGAAGTAGAAGGAGTTAATTAGCTAAAGCCCTGCAGTTAAATGTAAAACTACCCACCCCCTCAAAAGAGTTCTGTGTTGCCCTCACCAGGGTCACCAGGTGGACTATTCATGAAATGACACCATAGTTGTCACCTCTGAAAAACACTGCTGTTTCTATCTGCAAAGGTAAGAAAGCAGAATTACAGCACCTGCTATTTATAAAATAGAAGAGCAATTTTTATCAGATTGGCGCTACAAGAAGAAAAATTTAATATTTGTAATGTTTATATAGAGATTTATCTCTGAGACGCTCCTCTCATATACATTATTTCCTGGTATAATCTAATATTTGCTAGGAATCTTCCTCATGTTCAATACTTTTTAGAACTGTAATAAATAATCCAATTCAATTTAAAAAATAATAATGTTTTCCTCCAAATTCTAATAATCCTGTGATACAATCTGTCCCCAGTTGTGGTTACATGCAGTAATTTCCTTTCCTTTCCAATTTCTTTGTCAAGTTATTTTCTTTGTTCCATTAATTTTTTGTATGTGGTCTTTTGGTTCAAAGGGGTCGCAAGGGGTTGGTTGGGTTCTTTAGAATTCATAGTTTCATGATATCTTTTTCAATTTATTTATTTAATGTTCCAAATATTACTCTTCTGAAATATTGCATTAAACAACTAATGGACATCATTTCTGACTGGGTCAGATGTTTCATTTGTACATTTAAACTTAACTGTAATAAATCCTGCATGATCTATGTACTTTCTGGGTGGTAGAAGGGAAGGTATTGGTATTACAGCTATCACAAATAGCAAACTTCTTTTCTGAAGTTAATTTCCTTTCTGAGCAGATGAGCCCATCTTTTGAAATAAATACCTAATTGCAATGAGCATTGCACTTATGAATTGGGGGAATATTTAGTAGTGTTTATGTCAGGGTTTTATGTTATTTTTATGTATTTATTTTAATTTTTATTTGAAAGGGACAGCGGTTGCAGGGTCGGGGGGGGGGGGGGGGAGAGAAAGAGACTGTTTCGCCCACTGGTTCATTTCCCAAATGCACACATCAGTAAGGGCTGAGACAGGCTGAAGTCAGGGAACATCCTTCCCTTTCTGGGCTCCCATGTGGGTGGCAGGGACCCAAGTACCTGAGCCATCATCTGCTGCCTCGCAGGGTACACATTAGCAGGATACTGGATCAGAAGTATTGTATCAGAGACTCAAACCTCCACTCTTGCATTCAAGACTTAACCACTGTACCAAATGCCTGCCCTGTGTCTGAATTTGATTCAGTCTTTTGCAAGTCTGGGTAGAAAATATTTACATATTCAACTTAATAACAGCTGAATTTTTCTTTTATTAATGAAGCAAGTACACCACTTCTTACTCCTCCTTCTCAGGAGTACCCTAAATTGCCTTACAATAAGGAGTTATAAGGAGTTGCGCCACTGCCTTTTCACATATTGTTTTTGGGTCAGGAATTGGCCAGACTGAATTTCCACTACAGCCTCTCTGTTATGAAAGTTACAGCCAGAGGATGAACATATGACCTAAACATGAAAAATCAGTTTGAAATCTGTAATCTTAGCTGTGTGGTACAAGGACATGGGGAAGTGGATGCTCAGCTCATTGATGTGACCATGCTACTGATGCTGGTGCTGGCAGAATCCATGGGAACTTTTGTGTCAGTGGTCACATTTCACCAGAGTTACCTTCAGTGAGAATTATCTGTGCTTCTACCTGAGGATGCATCATTGTTTCCAGCAATGTTTTAAAATTTTAGTTCCCTGGCTTTCTTCTGATTCCATGAGTCTTAATACATTTCCAATACTCCCCTTTATTTTGTTTTCTAAATTTTAAAATTTTTAAATAATACTGCCGGCGCTGCGGCTCAACAGGCTAATTCTTCGCCTGCGGCGCTGGCACCCCGGGTTCTAGTCCCGGTTGGGGCGCCGGATTCTGTCCCGGTTGCCCCTCTTCTAGGCCAGCTCTCTGCTGTAGCCCGGGAGTGCAGTGGAGGATGGCCCTAGTGCTTGGGCCCTGCACCCGCATGGGAAACCAGGAGAAGCACCTGGCTTCTGGCTTCGGATCGGCGCAGCGTGCTGGCCACAGCAGCCATTGGAGGGTGAACCAATGGCAAAGGAAGACCTTTCTCTCTCTCTCTCTCACTGTCCACTCTGCCTGTCCAAAAAAAAAAAAATTAACTGATGCATAAAATATACATATTCATGTGCTATATCCATACATGTATACATTGTGCAATGTGGAAGCCAGGGTAAATATACAAGGGGTTTCACAAAGTTCTTAGAAAATGGAACTAAAAGACACATTTATTTTGGTGCAAAATTCTGAAACCTGAGGCAGGTATTTGGCACAGCAGTTAAGACACAACTTGGAATGCCTACACCCCATATCAGAGTGCCTGGGTTCAGAGTCCCTATCCTGCTTCTGATCTACCTTCCTGCAAATGTGCACCCTGAGAGGCAGCAGGTAATGGCTCAAGTACTTAGGACCCTGCCACCAACAAGGAGACTCAGATGGAGTCTCAGGATCCTGGCTTCAGCTTGGCCTAGGCTAGGCTATTGTGGGCATCTGGGGAGCAAACCAGTGAATGGAATCTCTCTCTCCCTTTCAAATAAATAAGTTTAAAAATTTTGAAATACATGCATACAAGAAATAATTAAAAATTTTACAGAGGGAGATGGAACAAGATGGCAGCTGAGTAAAATGTTCAAATATCTCCCCACAGAGGCACCTTTTCAACAGCTATTCATGCACGAAGTCACTGGTTTTAGTGTAACAGTAAGAAGAGATACGCTGAAGAAAGCAGAAGGAAAGAATTGCTGCCATCATCCGTTCCCCAGCTCCTAGTAGCACAGCATAGCAAGAAATGGCTTGCTTTCTGCTTGGGAAGGGACAGTGAATTAAATTCAATCCCTAGACTTGAAATCAGGTACGAGTCTCACCACAATAAAAACCAGTGCCAGACACAGCCCCATGGATCATGACCCCAGGCCCAATGCAAAGTAAGTACAGGAAATCTTTGAAGCCAGGCAGCTATGAGACCACTTCCACCATCCCTCCTCTGACCTCCAACTGAGAGCAGGGCAATAATCTAGCCAATGGGGAGTATGAAAAGATAAATGAGGGCTGTGCCTTGGGGTTCAGGGTCTGAACTGCCATTGTAAAACCCAGTGCCTGATAGAGCCCAAAGCCCTGTACCCCAAGGCCAGTGATAAAATATGGGGGCTTTAGAGTTGCACCAGCATCAAATGGAGACCTGTGCCTCCATAGAATGATACTGTTTCAGCATGTAGCACTGGCAGACTCACATGGGCCTGGTGTGCACCCTCAAGATTGCACAGGGCTTAGTGACTAAGAGACCCAGCTATGACTCAGCTTGGTGCCAAGATGGGGCTGACTTTATCACCCGGATCCAACTCTTGGGACTTGGTGGTGGGCTACTGTAAACCAATACTGGGCAGGTTCTACAGTACTTGTCCCCAGGTCGGTACCTATACATAGAGCCTTTGAACCTGCCCCAGTGCCATGTGAAGTTAGCTGACCCCAGTTGATCAGACTTAAATTCTAGCCAGAATCACTTGGGGTTAATTGCTGTAGCCACAGGTGAAGTCAAATTATGAAGATGAGAAAAAAAATAACTAATCATTATGAACACAAGCAATATCATAAGCCAACAAGCATCAGGAAATGGCAGGGAACTATTACCTCACCTAATGAGTAAAATAGCACGCCAGATATAAAACACCTAGCAGACGACATTTTTAAATACTCAGAAGAATAATCTAAAAGAGTGCTTTTAAGGAAATTCAATGCTTCTCATGAGAACAGAAAGAAACAATACTCTAACAGAGAAGTTTGACAGAGAAATGGAAATAATTCTTAAAAATCAAACAATTTTTTCAACTGAAAAGTACATTAAGCAAAATTACCATGGTACCCTGAAACAATAGGATTTTAACAATCAAAACTAATTTCCTCAAACACACTGGAATCAATGTGGTGGACCTAGGGGAGAACCTGCCTGCATTCCATCTCTCTGGACCCATGCCCACCAGTGTAAAATCTTCTGTGTATCTTGTAGTCATCCTGTAAGACTGAATCTGGGTTCAGTTCACATCTCCCAGTACTGTGACTAAAACTGTTGGTGCACCAGTTGCAGTCTCCTAGAAGGACCTGAGGAAGGGCACATCTACATCACACAATCCTACAGCCACACATATTGGTGCCACAAGCCCCTCCATCACTTAGGTTTGCCAGTGAGACAAGGGAAAAGCCCCCTTTGTCTCCCTTAGCACCAAGAACTTAGCTTTCACAATCCCCAGTGTAACTGACACCAAACTCTCTGGGGACTGAAGATATATACTCTAGGAAGCCCATATTCACCTCAAAGTCACAGTCCTACCTCTGTGAACTACAGCAGACTGGATCACCATGTCACTTATAAACAGAGTTGGCATTTATTAAAGTAAAAGAAATAATTCAGAGGCTACATTTCTGGACCCACCTAGAACCAAGCAACATGCCAAGTGATACCCTGCATTCTATCTAAACCACAGACTTCTTTCCATTAAATCCTGCTCCACAGAGGAGAAGGGTCTATTATACCAGATGCACAGATACCAATGTAGGGACATGGGAAACATGACAAAACAAGGTGGAATTATGTCTCCAAAAGAATACAATAGTTCTCAAGAACTTATCTGAAGGAAATCCATGAAATGGCAGAAACAGAATTCAAGACAGTGATCATAAGGAAGTTTAATGCAATGCAAGAGAATACAGACAGATGGCTTAAATTAATGAGAAAATCAATTAGTGACATGAATGAAAAGTTAACTAAGGAGATACAAATTATTAAGAAGAACAAAACAAATTTTGGAGAAGAAATCTTCAACCTTCAAAATAAAAACTATGATTGACAGGACTGGTGCTATGGCATAGTGTGTTAAAGCCCCAGCCTGCAGCACCGGCATCCCATATGGGCACCGGTTTGAGTCCTGGCGGATCCTCTTCTTATCCAGCTCTCTGCTATGGCCTGGGAAAGCAGAAGATGGCCCAAGTCCTTGGGGCCCTGCATTGGGGAACGAGAGGAAGCTCCTGGCTCCTGGCTCCTGGCTTTGTATCAGCCCAGCTCTGGCTGTTGTGGTCATTTGGGGAGTGAATCAGTGGAATGGAAAACCTCTTTCTATCTCTCTCTGGCTCTATTTCTCTCTGTAACTCTGTCTTTCAGATAAACTAAATCTTAAACAAAAAAAACAAAACTATGATTGAGAGCTTTAACAGAAGAATAGACCAAGTGGAAGAAAGAATTTCTGACCTGGAAAACAAGACTTTTGAAAATAATCCAATCACACAAAATAAAGAGAAAATAATTAAAAAGAATGAAAAATCTGTGTGAAATATGGGATACATTAGGTGACCAAATTTCATCTTACAGGGATTCATGAAGGAGAAGAGAGGAAAAAGACATTGAGAACATACTAAATGAAATAATAGTTGAAAATTTCCCAGTTCTTGAAAGAAACATGAGCATCCAGATATAGGAAGCTCAAAAGACCCCAAGCAGACAAGCTAAAAAGATCTTCTCCCAGGCATATTGTAGCCAATTTATCAAAAGTTAAGGACAATGATAGAATCCTAAAGACAGTAAGAGAAAAGCATCAAGTTACATATCAAGGAAAACCAATTAGACTAACAGCAGATTCCTCAATGGAACACTAAGGGCCAGAAGAGAGTGGGATGATGTTTTCAAGATCTTAAACAACCTTCCAACCAAGAATATTACATCCCGTGAAGCTATCCTTTAGAGGTGAAGGAGAAATAAGGTATTTCTTTTTTTCTTTTCAACTTTTATTTAATAACTATAAATTTCCAAAGTACAACTTCGAATTATAAGAGCTTTTCCCCCAATAGCCTCCCTCCCACCCACAACCATACAATCTCCCACTCCCTCTCCCATCCCATCCTTCATCATGATTCATTTTCAATTATCTTTTTAAAATTTATTTTTATTTTTTTGACAGGCAGAGTGGACAGTGAGAGAGAGAGAGGCAGAGAGAAAGGCCTTCCTTTCCCGTTGGTTCACCCCCAATGGCTGCTGCGGCCGGTGCGCTGCAGCCAGCGCACCGCACTGATCCAAAGCCTGGAGCCAGGTGTTTCTCCTGGTCTCCCTTGTGGGTGCGCCCTCCTCCACTGCACTCCTGGGCCACAGCAGAGAGCTGGACTGGAAGAGGAGCAATGGGACAGAATCCGGTGCCCTGACCGGGACTAGAACCCGGGGTGCTGATGCTGCAGGCGGAGGATTAGCCTATTGAGCCACGGTGCTGGCCCATTTTCAATTATCTTTATATATAGATCAATTTAGTACACACTAAGTAAAGATTTCAACAGACTGCACCCACAAAGACATACAAAGTATAGAGTACTGTTTGAGTACTAGTTTTACCATTAATTCTTATAGCACAACACATTAAGGGCAGAAGTCCTACATGGGGATCAGGTGCACAATGACTCCTGTAGTTGATTTAACAATTGACACTCTTGTTTATGATGTCAGTAATCACCCAAGGCTCTTGTCATGAGCTGCCAAGGCTATGAAAGCCTTTTGAGTTTACCAGCTCTGATCTTATTTAGACAAGGCCATAGTCAAAGTGGAAGTTCTCTCCTCTCTTCAGAGAAAGGTACCTCCTTCTTTGATGGCCCATTCTTTCTGCTGGTATCTCACTCACAGAGATCTTTCATTTAGGTGTTTTTTTTTTTTTTTGCCAGAGTGTCTTGGCTTTCCATGCCTGAAAAACTCTCATGGGCTTTTTAGCCACATCCAAATGCCTTAAGGGCTAATTCTGAGGCCAGAGTGCTGTTTAGGACATCTGCCATTCTATGAGTCTGCTGTGTATCCTGCTTCCCATGTTGGATCATTCTCTCCTTTTTAATTCTATCAGTTAGCATTAGTTTTTGTGTATCTTTGAAATACCTTATTTCAAGCGAGTCCCAAAGGGACAAATATCATATGTTCTCCCTGATTGGTGACAACTAACTGAGCACTTAAAAGGAAACCTGTTGAAGTGAAATGGACACTGTGAGAAACAATGACTTGATCAGCCCTTGTCCTGACTGTCGAGGAACAATTTACTATTTTATTCCTTTTAGAGTTTTTTTGAACTACTTAATACCATTGGTTGAACTCTTTAATTAACACACAATTATTCTTGGTTGTTTAAATTTAAGTGAAAAGTGATCTCTGTTAAATATAAGAGTGGGAACAAGAGAGGGAGATGTACAGTTCAGCACATGATCACTTGGACTTACCCCTAATGGTAGAGCTAGAAACATGCCAGGGGATTCCAATTTAATCCCACCAAGGTGGCATGTACCAATGCCATCTTACTTGTTAAAGTGGTCAGTTTAAGTTCAAAATTGATCAAAAATATAGGAAATATAGGATTAAGTGTCAAAGGGATTACATAAATAAGACCAGTGTCTGAAAATAATTGATAGAATTAAAAAGGAGAGAATGCTCCTACATGGGAAACAGGATACACAGCAGACTCATAGAATGGCAAAAGCCCTAAACAGTGCTCTGGCCTCAGAATTTATTGATTTAGCCTTGGCAACTCATGACAAGAGCCTAGGGTGATTACTGATGCCATAAACAAGAGTATCAATTGTTAACAACAGGAGTCACTGTGCACTTACTACCCGTATAGGATCTCTGTCCTTAATGTGTTGTACAATGTGAATTAATGCTATAACTAGTACTCAAACAGTACTTTACACTTTGTGTTTCTGTGTGGGTGCAAACTGTTGAAATATTTACTTAATATATACTAAATTGAGGCCGGCACCGCAGCTCACTAGGCTAATCCTCTGCCTTGCGGCGCCTGCACACCAGGTTCTAGTCCCGGTCGGGGCACCGATCCTGTCCCGGTTGCCCCTCTTCCAGGCCAGCTCTCTGCTGTGGCCAGCGAGTGCAGTGGAGGATGGCCCAAGTGCTTGGGCCCTGCACCCGCATGGGAGACCAGGAGAAGCACCTGGCTCCTGCCATCGGATCAGCGTGGTGCGCCGGCCTCAGCGCGCCTACCGCGGCAGCCATTGGAGGGTGAACCAATGGCAAAGGAAGACCTTTCTCTCTGTCTCTCTCTCACTGTCCACTCTGCCTGTCAAAAATTAAAAAAAAAAAAAAGATTTAAAAAAATATATATACTAAATTGATCTTCTTTAAATAAAGATAATTGAAAATGAATCTTGATGTGAATGAAATGGGAGAAGGAACAGGAGAAGGGAGGGTTTGTGGGTGGGAGGGAAGTTATGGGGGGGGGGGGAGCCATTGTAATCCAAAAGCTGTACTTTGGAAATTTATATTTATTAAATAAAACAAACAAGTAAATATTTAAAAAATCAAAGATAAGCAAAAACTGATGATCACCACCATCAAAACAGCATTATAAAAAATCTGAAGAGACTCTGCATTAAAAGTAAACATCAAGAAATCACATGACACAGCTAAGTTCACTAACAAAGCAGATATAATAAACAATTGACAAAATGACAAGTTTTTTTTTAAGATTTATTTATTTATTTGAAAGTCAGAGTTACACAGAGAAAGAGAGGCAGACAGAGAGAGAGAGAGGTTTTCCATCTTCTGGTTCAATCCCCAGATGGCTGCATCTGTCAGAGCTGTGCCAGTCCGAAGCCAGGAGCCAGGAGCTTCTTCTGGGTCTCCCACATGGGTTCAGGGACCCAAGCACTTGGGCCATCTTCTACTGCATTTCCAGGCCGTAGCAGAGAGCTGGATCAGAAGCGGAGCAGCCGGAACTTGAATCGGCACCCATATGGGATGTCGGCACTGCAGGCAGCGGCTATGCCAGAGTGCTGATAAGTGTTAGTTTTAATCTAGCAACACTGAGCTTGAATATAAATTGATTAAGCTCCCCACCAAAAGATTTAGGTTAGCTCAATAGATTAAAAAAAAAAATACTCCACTACATGCTGCATACAGAAACTCACTTCACAAATAAACATACACATGGACTGAAAGTGAATTGCTGCAAATAGATAAAACAGGAAAATGAAAATCAAACATGAACAGGATTAGCTATATTTAGATTAAACATACTTTAAATCAAAAACTGTAAAAAGAGATCAAGATGGACATTTTGATCAAAGGCATGATTCAGCAAGAAGATAAAACAATTATAAATATATACACACCCAACACAAGGCCGCCCAGATATATACAGCAAATACTATTAGACCTAAAGGGAAAGATAGACTCCAGTGCAATAAACGTGGGTGGCTTCAACACCCCACTCTCATCAATGGACAGATCATCCAGACAGGAAATCAACAAAGATATACTGAAATTGAACCATACCATTGAACAAATTTACCTAAGAGATACAGGACGTTCCACTCAGGAGCAACAGAATACACTCTTCTCTTAAACACATGGAATATTTTCTCAGATAGACCATACATTAGCTCACAAATCAAGTCTCAGTGAATTTAAAAATATTGAAATCATACCATACATTATCTCTGACCACAAAGGAATAAAAATAGATTATCAACAGATTATTCAAAAGTACATGTAAATCAAAAAACATGCTACTGAATGAAGAAATTAAAAAGGAAATTAACAACTCTTTTGAAATAAATGAAAATGAAAACACAACCTGTGGTACACAGCAAAAACAATATTAAGAAGGAAGGTTATGGTATTAAGTGCTTACATTAGAAAAAAAAGGAAATGTCTCAAATAAATGTCCTTATAGAAAAAGGTTTATTTATTTATGTATCTATGTATGTATTTATTTATTTGGAAGACAGAGATACAGAGCAAGAAAGAGAGGGAGCAAGGGAGGGAGGGAGGGAGAGAGAGAGAGAGAGAATTCACCCACTGGCTCACTCCCCAAATGGCTGCGATGGCCCAGGATGGAGCTTCTTCTGGAACTCCCATATGGGTGCAGGGACGCAAGGATTTGGGCCATTCTCTGCTGCTTTCCCATGCACATTAGCCGGATGCTGGATCCGAAATGGAGCAGCTGGGACTCGAACCAGTGCCCATATGGGATGCTGGCACTGCAGGTGGAGGCTTAACCTACCTTACAGTGCAGGCCCCTCAAATAAGTGTTGTAATGATGCATTAAAATACTTAGGAAACCAAGAACAAACCAAACCCCAAATCAGAAAGAGGCAATAAATAATAAAGATCAGAATAGAAAAAAATGAAATTGAAACTAAAAAGACAATACAAAAGATCAACAAAACAAAAAGCTTCTTTGAGAAAATAAGCAAAACAGACAAACTTTTAGACAGAATAACACAGAAAAAAGAGAAAAAACTTGAATTAATAACATTATAGAACAAAAAGGAGCCATTAACCACTGAAAGGCGAAGGATAATAAGAAACTTCTATGATAAAGCATATGCAAATTGGGTAACTTCAAAGAGATGGATAAACTCATATATGTATATATATGTCTATATGTATTATCCTTCATGTCCTTTAACCTCTGTTTCATATTTTCATTTCCTTATCCTAGTGTGTTGTGGCCTATTTCTCTCCAGATTGATCTTCTGATTCATAATTTTTCCTCTTTACATGTATCTAATCTAGACATTGGGTTTTAATTTCAATTGTTAAAAGATCTTATTTATAAAAGTTCTTTTTGTCTTAATATTCCTAGTCATCCTTATTGAGTTTCATTTTTGTGAATCCATTTTATTTGAAAATCTAATGCACAGTTACACTTTATTCTGTATCTTATCACTTCAATATTTGAAGTCCTTAGGTGTCTTTATCTTGCATTTTGTTTCCACTGCTTACATTTCACTCTGCTTTTTATTTCGTGTATTTGACAATCTTTGGTCGTGAGTTTTTATTTGGTTGATTTGAGAGAATGAGACTACTGAATTTTAACTTGGAGATGCTTTCTTCCAAGACAGATTTGCTTTTTCCGACTCCAGGATACCACCATGTGGTTTCTTTACTTCCCTCCAAGGACCCCAATTAACATCAGAACAGTACATCAGCATGTGTGTTAATTTATGTTCCCTTTGGGCTTTCAGCTCATTGCTTTTCATTTATTTGTATATTCTGTGGATTACTGACCCTTGATATTTTCCTTTAGTTGCTGCAAATCTAAGATCCAGAATCTAAATTATTACAGAAGAACCCTCCAGAATATACATCACTGGATTTTACCCAGAATAGTATTTTTGATATAAATTTCAAAATGATTTCTCAAAGGGGCCACCAAAGAAGGATGTACTTTTCTCTGAAGGGAGGAGAGAATTTCACTTTGCTTATGGCTCTATCGAGCTAGTGGATCCAAAAGGTTTCCATAACAGAGAGAGATCATATCAAGAGCCTTGGGTGATTATTGATATCATACATAAGAGTGTTATTTGTTAAATAAACAACAGGAGTTACTGTGCACTAACTTCCCATGCAGGACCTCTGTCCCCAAAGAGTTGTACCATGAAACTTAATAGTAAAACTTGTTCTCAAGAATCACTTTCTTTCAGTATATTAAAAGAAGGATATTATTATGTCTCATAAGTTATAGTTATGACCCAGAGCTCACAAAAAAAGTAACATACTTGGGTTCTTCTTTAAAGATAATCACATTTCTAAAAGGAAAGAAGAGGGAGGAAGGAAGGGAAAAGAGGAAGGGGGGAAAAAAGTGGAAAAGCTATAACCCCCTGTATGGACAGTTGAGGAACACTGCTCTTAGTCTTTACTCCATTTGTTCTTTTTTTCTTTTTCTTTCTTTTTATTTCTCTCTCTTTGATAAAACAAGAGAGAGCAGGAGGGGAGAGAGAATGGGTGAGAGGGTGGGCACGCTGGGAAGAATTACTATGTACATAATGATTTTATGAGATACATACAAATTAAAAATAAATAAAAATGATTTCTCAAAATAAAGTACAATATATTTCTTGTGATTTGGAGTTTATTTATTAAATTATGCAAATATTTAATCAAAGGCTAATGAAACTAAAAGGGAACTTCAAATAATTTGTTCAAAACCCTCTTGTTTCAGTACCTTAATATCCTGATATTACCAGTCTGAACATAGATTTATCAAAGTATTACCAAGATATGGGGCTAGCACTATGGCATAGTGGGTAAAGCCACCGTCTGCAGTGCCAGCATCCCATATGGATGCCGGTTCAAGTCCTAGTTGCTCCATTTTTGATCCAGCTCTCTGCTATGGCCTGGGAAAGCAGTGGAAGATGGCCCAAGTCCTTGGGCCCCTGCTCCCACGTGGGAGACCTGGAAGAAGCTCCTGGCTCCTGGCTGCAGATTTGCTCAGCTCTAGCCATTGTGGCCAACTGGAGAGTGAACCAGTGGTTGGAAGACCTCTCTCTTTCCCTCTGGCTCTCCTCTCTCTCTATAACTCTGACTTTCAAACATTACCCAACAATATTCATGCTGCAAGAAAGCAAAAAAGGACTCAATAGTTAAGGCTAAACCTCAAAACATATCTCAAATACTTAGGAATTTGGAAAATTTTCAGTGCATCATTTCATGTAAGCATTACTCATCTTGGTGTCATTTGCCTAGACTTAGTTCTTCCTTTAGAGGGTTCCTATACACTTAAAAATTAATTATGAGTCAGGAATTCCTTTAGTAACTCTGCACACTGTTAAAAGGATGTTATTTTGATTGCACCTGAAATAAAATATTTTATAAAAAGATGCATATTTTAAATGAGTTTAAACTTTTGGGAAAAATAATGGGGAAATACAAAAGTAGTAATTATCCAAAATTTATGAACCAAGGTCGCTACTTGCTTAGAAGTTAAATTCTTTGAAATAACATATATGTGAACAATAATATCCACAAACAAATTCCCACTTATATGTCAGTATGGCTTATTAACCAATTAGTATAGCATCCCAAGTGAGAACTTATCTCTGTGCTTATGTATGTTTTTGGATTTACTATACATCAAACTCAAAAGAGGCCCTTTCATGCTTCATATAAAGTAGAATGAACAGATGGATCATAAAGAACACTCCCTTGCTCAAAATGATCTGCAGCAACTCTACCTTTATTGGAAGCTACTTTGCATTAAAAACTTTAGAATGATGATCTACAAATCAACCCCTAAATAATTAAACACAAATGTGCTATAACTGAACTATGAAAATACTTTTACCTTTTCAAATACTGTATAGGAACTTCACTTCCAGATTGGAAGTGTTTGGTTGCTCAGAACATGAAGTTAGTTGTCAAGAAAACTTTTTTTTTTTCTCTTTTTAACCAACATGATTGTGGATACAAGATGTCACAACACAAATTTCTTCACAGGAGATTATAATATCAAGACTTGCTTACTCATCATTTTAAGAATTATATTAAATTATAATAGGTGTTTCTCCTCAGAATCGGTCCTGTATAAAATATAAATCTGATAAAAAATTATGAAGAAAATTCAATTTTAAAAAGCAATGTATCATAAAGATTATTTTTAAAATATTTAAGTAAGTAAGTAAGTAATTTGAGTTATAGACAGAGAAATAGAGCAACTGAGAAAGTTCCCTCATCAGCTGGTTCACTTCTCAAAGGCCCACAATGGCCGGGGCTGGGTTGGGTCAAAAGTAGAAGCCAGGGTTTCCTTTTTTTTTTTTTTTAAATGAGGTATGTTTTTTTCTTTTTTTAAGATTTATTTTTATTTAATTGAAAGGCAGAGTTACAGAGAGGCAGAGACAGAAAGAGACAGAGAGGTCTTCCATCCACTGGTTTACTCCCAAAATGGTCCCAAGGGGCCGGAGCTAGGCTGATCTGAAGCCAGGAGCCTGGAGTTTCTTCCAGGGTCTCCCATGTGGGTGCAGGTACCCAAGTACTTGGGCCATGCTCTACTGCTTTCCCACATTAACAGGGAGCTAGATCAGAAGTAGAGCAGCTGGGACTCAAATCGATGCCGATATGGGATTTCAGCACTGCAGACAGTCGCTTTATCCGCTGCACCACAGCGCCAGCTCTGAAGCCAGGATTTCAGTCCAGGTCTCCCATGTGGGTGGCAGATACTCAGTTACTTGAGCCATCATTGCTGCCTCCCAGGAAGCTGGTGTCAAGAACCAGAGCCAGACATCAAATCTAGGCCTTTGATAAGGGCACGTGGACATCTAAACTGCTAGGCCAAATACCTGTCCAAAGACTATATTTAATAGCAATATTCAGTGCCAATGAGAAGATGGTGTAGAATATGCTCAATGTTAAGAAAGGCACATGTTGTCAAAAATAATCTGAAAAACAACTGTTTTCTATGTTTCTGAAGCATTAAAAATGTTCACGTCTTTTTGAATCAATAAAATTATTTCTGAGATAAACATATCATTTTGTAACTTATTTATTTATATATTTTCATTTTATTTGAAAGGTAGGGCAAGAGAGGCAAAGAGAGATCTTCCATCTGCTGTTTTCGAATGCCCACAACTGTCCAGGCCACACTGAAGCCAGGAGCCTGAGCTCAATCTACATCTCTCATGTGGTTGACTTGAGTCATCATCTCCCTACCAGAAGAAAGCTGGATTGAAAGCAGAGGAGCCAGGAGTTCAACGAGCATTTTGATATGGGATGCATTTGTCTCTAGCACCGTATTAACTGTTGTGCCAAATGCTCACCCCCATGGTGTTTTCAAGTAGTAAGAATAGTCATGCTTTTAAGTTTTTAATTATACCTCTTTGTATTTTTTCAATGTTCTCTGGTTACTACAAATTACATTATAATAACATTATATATATATATATATATATATATATATAACATTATAATAACTCATACAGGGGCTAGCACCTGTAGTAAAGCCGCCACCTGCAGTCCCGCATCCCATATGGGCACCAGTTCGTGTCCCAGCTGCTCCATTTCTGATCCAACTCTCTGCTATGGCCTGAGAAAGCAATATAAGATGGTCCAAGTCCTTGGGCCCCTGCATCCATATGGGAGACCAGGAAGAAACTCCTGGCTTCGGACAGGCGCAGCTCCGGCCATTGTGGCCAATTAGGGAATGAACCATTGGAAGGAAGACCACTCCCTCCCTCCCTCCTTTTCGTTTTCTCTCTCTCTCTCTCTCTGTAACTGTGACTTTCAAATAAATAAATAAATCTTTAAAAAATAACGCATACATTCATTCACTGAATTACCTTGAGCAGAATAAGAGACATATTATGGACATAATGTCATATCACCTTGATATTTTTCCTTCTATACATCAAATCATATCACATGCTTCTGATGATTGAAATACATAAAAAATCAAATAATGAAAGTTCACCAAGAATGATGAAGTAAAGGGAGAGCAGGAGAAACATATATAAAGTACTCTATAGTGTAATTTATATAAGCAAGAAATGTATTAGGTAAATGAATGTTTAAATGCTGTGCAAATAAAACAAGTATTATGAAAGTGTAGATGAATAACTGATATGAAAAAGTCATCATTGTATGATTTTTGAGTGTGTTGTAAGTATCTTATGTGTATTTTATATTGTATTATTTTTGTGTGTGTTTGTTGTATGTGTTATGATCACTGAGTATATACATTGGGTATGTTTGTATGCTATATGAGTGTGTATTATGTATATGATATATGTTCTGTGTGCGTTTTGCTTGTAATTTGAACACATTGTAGTTCTATGTATGAATCTGTGAGGCTACTGGGGGAACTGCATGAAAGAGTGATCACAGAGCCAGAAAGATGAGGAGATAACAACACTCTGGCCACACACCAAACATTTAAGTTGTATACACATCCATAGAGACTGCAAATGGCATTACTAAAATTGAGTGCCAAGGACAAAGAATTTAAATATATTATGTATCTGTGAGTGATGTATGAGAATACATGCATCTGAGCACTCTGATATATACCCAGTGTTAGGAGCCTGAGAACACCATGGGGTAGGTCATTTTACAAGAATCATTAATCTTGGTATTGGATTAAGATGGCGGAGTAGGGAGGGAACTTACTCCTCTAGTCTAGGAGAAGATAGTTTAAACAAAATGGAGAGTGTGCAGTTTCAGGGAAGAGTTAGGGAGAAAAAGGCAGAGGATACTCCATGCAAATTAGAGGAACACAGTAGACCTATGTGGAGGGTGGGCCATGCACAAACTAAGCTGAGAGCCTCCACACCAACTTTGGAGAGTGAGATGAGACCAGATTGCAGCAGCCCAAGACAAGTGACAAAGCTGCAGGAAGAGCCTGGAGGGAATCCAGCTTGGAATCCTGTGGGGGATAGTGAACCTGCCAAACTAGAGGAGAAAAAAAGGGGAGAGCATGTTTCTCTCTCCCCAGTCATTCTGCACTGGTGTCCTGTAACAAGCAGATAGACAGTGGGCACCATTTTGGACATATGTAACAGTTGTGCCAGCTTCTGTCCATGCCCAGCAATCAGCTGAGTGGGAGACTCCTGAGTCTGGTGGGGAGAACTGAGAGGGGGCTGGGTGTTCATGACTATGGGAGGCTGTGTGCTGTGCTGGGACTGTGAAAACACTGAGGCTCTGGGACTATGAATATACTGAGGCTGCATGGGAAAGCTCAGGGTATGGCTGGGACATTGGGCGGTAACTGTGGGAGGCCCCACGTGTCCCTGGTAAGGGACAAGGCTGGGGAATTTGCTTATACTGAGGACTTCACAGATCCTTTGTGTGGTTCTTGTGGAAGTGTGGATGAATATTATACACAAAGGGGCTAGTGCCCAGGTACTTGTCACCTTAAAAATCCCTTCACCCTGGAGCACTGAACAGAGCACCCTGGCCACACCTTACACGTCTTTAGGTATTTTCTGAAAGCAGACACTCCAATAATCAATACAGACATAGTCCAAAGATAAAAGACACCTCAACAACAACACCCCCCCAAAAAAAAAACCCAAAAAACGAAGAAACCAACTGGTATCTCCACAAATGCCAAACAATGAACACACCAATTCAAGAAACAATAATAAGGTACACAACATGATGCCCCCAAAAGAACAAACGAATACAATTCAATATTAGATTGTGACGATGAAGAGATTAAAGCAATGTCAGAAATGGAATTCAAAAATTGATCACAGTATTACTTAGAAGTAAAGAGAAGCAAGTGCACAAACTAATAAAACTCATACATGACATGAAAGAAAATTTCTCCCACGAAATAATGATTTTAAAGAAATGAAATCTCAGAATTGAAGAATTCAATAGAACAAATAAAACATGCAGTGGAAAGTCTTAACAACAGAATTGGTGAAGCAGAAGAAAGAATATCCAACTTAGAATATCCAACACTCTTTCATGATGAAAACTATAAGCAAATTGGGTATAGAAGGAACGTTTCTTCTATACAACACAATCAAGGCAATCTATAACAAACCCACGGCCAGCATCCTATTGAATGGGGAAAAGTTGGAAGCATTCCCACTGAGATCTGGATCCAGACAAGGATGCCCACTCTCACTACTGCTATTCAATATAGTCCTGCAAGGTTTAGCCAGAAACATTAGGAAAAGGAAAAGAAAAAAAAAAAAAAAAGAAATCAAAGTGATACAAATTGGGAAGGAGGAAGTGAAAGTATCCCTGTTTGCAGATGACAGCGCTTGTCTCAACTGCTGAGGAAGAGTTTTTTGTTGCTGTTGTTTTATTTGTTTTTTGTGCGAATTGCTGAACTCTTTACTTAGTGTAGAATTGGTCTTCTGTGTATAAAGTTAATCGAAAATGGATCTTAGTGGAGAATGGGACTGGGAATGGGAGAGGGAAGAGGTAGAGGGGTAGGAGAGTGGGTGGGAGGGCAGATATGGTGGGAAGAATCCTTATATCCCTAAAGTTGTACTTATGAAATATATGGAGTTTGTATTCCTTAAATAAAATATTTCT
The DNA here is from genome assembly GCF_033115175.1 of Lepus europaeus. Lineage (NCBI taxonomy): Eukaryota > Metazoa > Chordata > Mammalia > Lagomorpha > Leporidae > Lepus > Lepus europaeus. The sequence goes on along the minus strand of NC_084838.1, from coordinate 89,522,290 downwards.
TTGGAGGGAAATATTAAATAAATTTTAAAAAAGGAATCATTAATTTCATGAATTCCCCCTTTTCTTTTTCATGGGTCTGGATTTCTGAGCTGGCTAGAAGTATAAGTAGGTGTGGATTTCTGCCAACACATTGACATTATCCGATCTCTCCCCATTTGTTGAAGATGAAGGAAACAAGAATATTTCATGCTCTCTAAAGTTTTCTTTACATTTTATTAACTAACCTTTGAATGACAAACTATAATTTCAAAATACTTTCACAAACCACAATGTATTTTTTCTTACAATAACAAAAAGAAAGTTATTGCCAACAAACTTAAAATGAAGACTGGATAGATCATTTTTTTCTGATGTGGAAACTGAGGCTTAGAAAGATTAGGGAATGTGCTCAAGCATTAGTCCATGTGGAAATGTTGAATAAAACATGGTTTCTAATCAAGTACTAGAAATATCATAATACATAAGCCATGTTTCCCATTCTGGAAACATTTTCATTAATATTTTATAATGTCTGATAATAAGGTATTTCCTTTAAATTACCCTTGGATACTTCAATCACTTATATATTAACATTTCCTTCTGTAGCAGATAGAAGACCAAGGAAGGAAATACAATGAATATGATGCTATGCACACAGTACTCTTACTTTGTTTTAAAGCCTTATAATTCAGGCTTGGGCTACCAAATAAAGACTCCATGATTTAATACCCTTGTCTCAAGTCCTGCTTTTCCCTGCTGTCTCATTCACAACAGTGCCAGGAATAGTCATTTAAAAATGCAAATAACATTACCCTCCTACCCAGGTTAAAACCCTTTAGATAGTTCTATTTTTCACCCTAACAAGAAGTCCAGAGTCACAGGTCTTTCCTGAGAAGCCTAGGTACCACCAATCTTTCCACTCTCATCACTTATTATGTGCTGGTTCTCATCCTATGCTTCAAATATACTATATGCTTCAAATATACTAAATTATCCTTCAGTTTTCAAACTCACCAACCTCTTTCATTCCCGTGTTAGATTGTTCCTAATTTCCCTTTTTCAAAGTGCCATTCCTCCTCTTTTGTATCTGAATTTTCACTATGCTCATCAGTTATAAACTTTCTGTTTCTCTGCCTCCTCCTTGCTTTTATGCTCCTTGTATCTATCATGCTTCCCCAAACACTGCACTGCACTCATTTACATATCTCACTCTTCCTACCACTGTGAAAGCTCACTTGAGTCATCTTCCGCTGTGTTTCCCAGGCCATTAGTAGGGAGCTGGATCATAAGCTAAGCAGCCAGGACATGAACCTGCACCTGTACAGGATGCTGGCATTGAAGGCAGCAACTTTACCCACAAAGCCACAACATTGGCCCCAATCTGAAACTTCTGATTCCAAACATTTCAGATCAGTGATACTCAACCTGCATTAGAAATTTTGCATTAATGATGTTTAATTTTATTTTTTGCTGCAGTTAAATCCATGTCATTTTAATGGTGTGTAGATCAGATAGCAAAGAACAAAACTGCCAGGTAAATATGGATCAACATTTAATTATGAAAACTACAAAATATATTCTTTACTCAGAAATATTTAAGGGATATTAAATATTTGAACTTTCAAAAAAATATAAAAGCATATTTGAATAACTTTAAATACACATTTGAATGAAGAGTCAATCATATATTTGAATAAATTCCAGCTACATCAGAGACAAAAAGTATTCTTGTGATTTAATATTAGCTAACAATAATAAATAGAATAAATAGCTTTTTATTGTGGAGGTCAGCTTATTTTTTGAAAAATGACTGATGGCTCTGCAGAGCAATAATCTCTTTTCTTCTTTTAACAAGAGGTACATATCATTTTGAGATCTCTAATTTCTTTTGAATCACAAACTTGTTTTTATTATTAATTAACTGGATCCCTCATAGTCTTATTCAGAAAATGCAAACCTCTGTTGCCCTCATGGAAATATAATTATCTTCAAAGATATTGTATTAAGTATTTCTTTATGTTGCATCTAGAAATAGAAAAGGGGATTCTAAACATATAAACAGAAGAAGTCCAGTTCATTATTTTTCATTTTATAATAATGTATCTTTTATCATTTTCTTAAACTCTATAATTGTTTCTAAAATTCATAGCCTTCTTTTCTTGTGTCAGCTGCCATAATCATGACTGGTATTTACTCAGTTAAAATAAGTTTACCATAAATTATCTTTGATAATTTTTAGCAAGTCTTTATACCCCCTGACCTAATTGTAAATGTACTAGGATGTCATAAAACCAAGATTAAGAGTCATTTCAGAGTTAACCTGTAACACACATCACTTACTCTGATTGTTGCTAATTTTAAATATATTCTTTAGTAACGAATATATTCCCAATGATTATGCCCAAATACATGCTTTTCTGATACTTCATCTATTATACACAAAGCATAACAATAGTAATAATAACATCCTAACAGCAAACCCAGAGCATTTAAAAGTGTTATTTTTCACAGTGCTAAATAATTACCATACAATGTGTATCATGAAGACTCACATAAACAGAAACGTAAAGGAGATAATCCGTGTGCCCCATAATATAGTGATAGTATACTGATCAAGAATACCAGAGTGTAGTTATAATTTATCCTGTAATTTCACCTACTTTCCCATGAAACTAGACATATAAATACTTGAAATAGGTAAGATTTTTTACTTTTACTTAAAATTTAGGCCATATAAAAGTTTTAACAAGGAAAACTTCAATATGGAGCATTTCAATGGCTTGATTTGTTTTAACCAGAAACCCCAAAAATTATGCCAAGAGGATTTCTTCTATATAAACATCCCCAGCTTACATTTTAGTCATGCTGTTTAGATCAAAATACTAGGAAACTTTTGATTATACAGAGAGAAGCAGCATCATTCTTAATTGTTTAAATTTTCAATATAATTTGATTTTATCTGCTTGTTTTATTAATTTGTGAGAGAAATCTTCCAAATATGGATTTGTGTTTCTTTTCAATTCTGTCATTTATCATTTTATATATTTGAACACCATGTTATTAACTAAATTTAGAATATTATCTTCCTGGTGGATTAAATGTTTATTAACATTAAATGTTTCTCTCTGTAGTAAAGTTTCTCATCTTAAAAATGTAACTTGCCAGATATTTTTACAGTTATATTTTACTTTCTTTTGATTATTGTTTTCATGGCATACATCTTTCCATTCTTTTTTTTTTTGAAATCCAATCTTATTTATTTGTTGTTAGTAAACCTTATTTTTTTTATTGGACTTATTTGGAAGTAGATGCACTCAGAGAAGACAGCCTACATCTCTTGGCAATCTGTTTCTGCCGTTTTTCTTTAGCCTCCTTCATTTGCTTGGCCAAAAGTTTAACATATTCCGCAGCCTCTTCCTTATTCTTCTTCCTATGCTATTTCTTCAGGGCAATACGCTGGTGCATATATTGTAGGACATGTGGAGTACTAGACACTGAATCTTGGGTGCCTTGGTCTGAGGTTTCTTACCTTCTTTGTTCAAGGGCGTGCATCACCTTCTTTAGAGAGAGAAGAATTTGCAGATTCTGCTGGCTTTTTTAGGAACCAGGCCACGAAGCATCGTGGTGATCAGTCAATACAGAAATAGCCTTTTATTTTTTATTTTATTTATTTTTTTGACAGGCAGAGTGGACAGTGAGAGAGAGAAACAGAGAGAAAGGTCTTCCTTTTCCATTGGTTCACCCCCCCTCAATGGCCGCTGCAGCAGGTGCACTGCACTGATCCGAAGCCAGGAGGCAGGTGCTTCCTCCTGGTCTCCCATGTGGGTGCAGGGGCCCAAGCACTTGGGCCATCCTCCATTGCCCTCCCGGGCCACAGCAGAGAGCTGGACTGGAAGAGGAGCAACAGGAACTAGAACCCAGCGCCCATATGGGATGGTAGCACCACAGGTGGAGAATTAATCAAGTGAGCCACAGCGCCAGTCCCTATTTTTATAATTTTTAAGAATATTTTCAGTAAGTAGGCACTAGGTTGACAAATTTTTTAGTATTTTAAAAACAATCATTCCATTGTTTTCTAGCTATTATTATTTCTGTTGAGAAGTCAGCCATCAATCTTATGGAAGGAAATATAACATTTTTCCCCCTCTGACTGCGGTTTATATCTTCTTTTTGCCTTTGGTTTTCAACAATCTATGATGTGCCAGTTTTATTTATATTTATTCTGGTCGGACAATAGTAATTCTTGAACCCATGGCTTGGTTGTCTTCCATCAGTTTTGGAAACTTCTCAGTTACCTCCTTTACATATCTTCCATCTTATTTTCCCTTTTTCCTTTCTTCCTGAAATTTGAATTCCATCTGTACTAGACATCTTCATCATATCCTATGGATCTTTTTCTTTTAGATTTATTTTTCATTTATTTGAAAGATGGAGTAACAGAGAGAGAGAGAGAGAAATATTTTCCATCTGCTGGTTCACTCCCCAGATGGCCACAATGACCGGGGCTGGGCCAGGCCAAAGTAAGGAGCCAGGAGCTTCTTCTGGGTCTCCCACTGGGTGACAGGGGCCCAAACACTTGGGCCATATGCATCCTGTTGCTTTCCCAGGACATTAGCAGGGAGCTGGATCAGAAGTGAAGCAACCAGGACTCAAACCTGTGCCTATGTGGGATGCTGGCATTGCGGGCAGCAGGTTTACCTGCTGTGTCACAGTGCTGGCCACCCCCCTCACATATCTCTTATCATTTTTCTACAAGTTTGATATCTTTTGCTCTCTATGCTTCAGTCTGGGTATTTTTGAATGTCCTATTTCCAGTAATTAGAGTTTTCTCTTTCTAATTGTTGCAACCTGTTATTAAAAGTACCATAAGGTTCCTTGGCTTTTAAATAAGTTCCATTTCTTGGGCAAATTTTCCATTTCTTCAATGTATTAATCATATTAAAGCATATATTTGATGATACAAATAAATAGGTATTCTTGGTATGGCTGGTAATTTCTGAATGCTCAAAACTTTGTATTAATAATTTTAGAGGCTTCTAGATAATCTTAATCTACTCCAGAACACTTTTGCAGTCTCAAAAATCACATTAATCCAGTCAGCAGTCAAGCCTAGGATGGAGTTTTTATAAAGCTTGATCTACTTTTTTTATTTTTTTTTTATTTTTAGTTCTTCTATACTCATCATGGTATTATTAACTTCCAAGAATTTTTTAAAAAAAATTTATTTGACAGGTAGAGTTACAGACAGTGAGAGAGAGAGACAGAGAGAAAGGTCTTCCCTCCATTAGTTCACCCCCAAATGGCCGCTACGCCCAGAACTGTGCTGGTCCAAAGCCAGGAGCCAGGAGCCAGGTGCTTCTTTCTGGTGTCCCATGTGGTTGCAGGGGCCCAAGCAGTTGGGCCATCCTCCACTGCCTTCCCAGGCCACAGCAGAGAGCTGGACTGGAAGAGGAGCAGCCGGGACTAGAACCAGGACCCTTATGGGATGCAAGCATGGCAAGCGGAGGATTAACCAAGTGAGCCGTGGCGCTGGCCCCTTGATCTACTTCTGTTCCAACCTTATCCCTAGGATATAGTTCTTTGGGGGGGTCCAGCTGAGCCTGGGAAATACTGGACTACAACTTTTATTTCCTTTGAATCCTGAAACTGCAAAATAGTCTACTCTGATTTTCAGCAGTTTTCTGCTTTTCTTCTTAGAGTCTTTCCCTAGGTAATTTAGGTTTCAGAATGAGTGTCACCCACTTCTCTATAACACGCTTCTCTGGAGAATTTCAACCCAACAAGTTCTGAGTCACATTGGCAATGACAACATTCCTCCATGGACACAATTTGTATTGGAATTACCTGAGAATGCCCTCCTCCTTGTTTTTGGAAACACTATTCCTTCCATTTCCCCATAAAGGCTCAGAGGTGGTAATGGTTTTTCTCTGTTGTGGGTCCCGGAATGCTTTACCTTTTGTTGTTGGTTACATTAATCATGCCTACACTTCTGAAATATTCTCTTCACTAAAATATCTTCAGTTAAACTTGTTGCCTTCCAGGGTCCTCAATGGTACAGTATAACCCCTAAAAAGGTAAGAATTAATGCTCTGGCATTCTGACATTTTAAAAAGATTCATCTCTTTTAAAGGCAGGGTGACAGAGTGATAGGGAGTTAGGAAGGGGGTGAGAGCAAGTAATCTTCCATCATCTAGTTCACTCCCGAATTGCCCACAAGAGCTTAAGCCAGGAGCTGGGAACTGAATCTGGATCTCCCACATGGGTGGCAGGTATCCATGAAATTGGGCCATAGTATACTGTCTCTCAGGTGCATTGGAAGGAAGCTGCATTAGAAACAACGGAGCCAGGATTCAAACTGGCAACTCCAATAAGGGATGTGGATTATCACAAGCTGCAGCTTAACCCACTGTATCACAATGTTCATCCTCTTGGTTTTTAGAAAATCAATAATCTTATATAAAAATTATGCTTTAAATGGATGCTTAAGATATATTGAAGAGTTTTTTTATCAACTTATTTCATGAAATTTACATATGAAGGGCTACTTCTATAAAATAAATAAGAGGAGACTTTCATATAAATTGTTCTTTGTGATAGGCTATGAGGTCTAAGCATTGACTTGTATATTTACTTCATTTTTTAAAAAAAGATATATTTATTTTATTTGAAAAGTAGAGTTACAGAGAAAGGAGAGATACATAGAAAGAGATCTTCCAACCACTGGTTCAGTCCCCAAATGACCACAATGTCCAGGTTGGACCAGGCAGATACTGGGACCTAAGAACTTCATCCAGGCCTCCTATGTGCAGGGGCCTAAAGGCTTGGATCATTTTTCACTGCTTTCTCTGGTTCATTCAGAAGGAGCTGGATTAGAAATGGAATAGCAGGAATTCAAACTAGCACCCAAATGGGATGGCAGCATCCATTGGCAGAAGTTTAACCCACTATGCTGCAATGCCAGCCCCCTATTTCACCTTCTTTTGATAAATATATGGAAGTATTACAGAGCCTTCCTCTCTAGCATCCTCAGTGATCATCAGACATTTACATGTCATCAATAGGATAAACAATGTGGTACCTATATACAGTGCCTGACTTTCTCAAAAAGTTACTCAGTGGGGGACCAGTGTTGTGGTACAGCAGGTTAAGCTGCCATCTGTAATACCAGTATCCCATATGACTACCAGTTCAAGTCTGGCTGTTCCACTTCCCAACCAGCTCCCAGCTAATAAGGCTAGGAAAGCAGTGGAGATGGCCTAAGTATTTGGGCACCTGCTACCTATGTGGGAGCCCAAATGGAGTTCTAGAATCCTGACTTCAGCTTGACCCAACCCTGGCTATTTCAGCCATTTGGGAAATGAACCAGTGGACAGAAGATCTCTCACTCTGTCTCTCCCTAAATCTCCATAATGTTGCCTTTAAATAAATAAAATATTTTTTCAAAAAAACCTGCATGAATGTCACACTCCTATTTCCCCAGATGGAAATCTCTGTGTCAATCAAAACTCTGCAATTTGTTATCTACTGATGAGCTTCCTTCCCCATTCAAAACATTTATACTGCCCTTGAGATAAATTTCAGTATATTCTCCATCACATAAGATTGCTTTTTAAATTAAGACATATGCCCTACTTTATAAGAACTTGCAGCCTAGAATGCCAGATAATAATAAGTCAAAATACAATTAAGTTTTAAATTATTGGGTGTAGGCTAAACTAAGAAAAAAGTCCAGGGAAGGTCAACTAAATATAAAGTGTGATTGGAATGCCCATAAATATGAGTAAGAATCATTTTTATCTGGCTGAGAAACAGCATGAATACATATCTTGACCAAGGCAGCTGGAAATTTCAGTGGCAAAGTTGGGGTTTAGAAAGAATTAATAATCATATTTCTGGCCACTTGAGAAGCCCTTTGAGCCCTACTTCCTCTCATTTGATCTAACTTCATACGACATTTTTGCAGAGAAATGAACTGTTATGCATAGACTGCCTCAGGTTAGCTCTCTACTATTAAATCTGCAAGGAGAGTGAGCATGAAAGGGTTCCTAGGATTAGCACAGTGAAATTCTGAAGGCCCATTGTTTCTGAGTCCTGCTTTTCTGGTACAGGTATGTCTCCATTTTATCAAAGAGAGTTGTTGGTAGAAAGGAAAGAGGTGTGATGAGATGAGAGAAATGAGTTCCCTTGTGCATAAATTATCCATCTGGGCCCTGGGGTGAAAATGTGGTACTAGGGGATATTTCCTGGTACCAGACATTCCCTGGGAACAGAAACATGGTATGATGAGGAATATCTGAGCAATGGTGGCAATAAGGGTTTCTTGTGGCAAGGCAGACATGATTCAAACACTAATCACCATCCTGGTGCCACAACTAATCAGAGCAAACTAAAAAGGTGCTATGAATACAATGTCTTTTCCCATCTCCAAATGAAAAATTCAGTCCCAGTGAGGTTGGGGGACAGCAGGAATTTACTCCAGATTATTTAGTTGTATGAATTAAAATTAATTCAGTACCCTTTTTCTTAAGACTTATTTATTTATTTGAAAGGCAGAGTTACAGAGAGAAGCAGAGAGGAAGAGAAGAAAAAAGAGAGAGGGAGGGAGAGAGGGAGAGAAAGTCTTTCATCCACTGGTTCACTCCCCAAACAGCTGCAACAGCCAGAGCTATGCCTACCCAAACCCGGGAGCCAGGAGCTTCTTCAAGGTCTTTCATGCGTGTGCAGGGGCCCAAGGACTTATGCCACCTTCTACTGCTTTTCCAGGCCATAGCAGAGATAGATCGGAAGTGGAGCAGCCGGGACTCTAACTGGCGCCAATATGGGATGATGGCATTGCAGGCAGAGGCTTTACTCACTATACCACATCACTGGCCCCTAATTCAGTACCCTTCTAAGAAATTTATACTCCCAGCTTCATTTAATCTTCATAAAAATCTCATGTAATACCTGCTATTGTAATCAGAGAGAGAGAGAGAGAGAGACAGAGAGAGAATACTGGTTCAAAAGCAGAGTGTAGCACTTATAACTTAGGCATGCTTTTTAACCCATCTGTCACTGAGTTTTCTCATTTTTACAATGGAGATGATATCCACAATAACAAAAATCAAAATAATAAGTTAGCAAGACGTTTACTACATCAATTCCTCCCAATAGAGATACACTAATAAAAAGTATGTTAGTCACTATTTCACCAATCTGGCATTTTTATCACTCCTTTTCCAAAGGAAATGGATTCTGTGAGAGGACAAAAGAAGAGATGTTTCTCTTCAATACTTCCAGCTCAGGGCAGAGAAAAAGGGAGCAAAAGGCTTCCCTGTACAAAGCCCAGTGCTTCACTGAATTATGGTTGCCCACAAACTATGTAGGGAAAGATTTTTAAGTCTTCCTTATAATGGATAAAGTCATGGCAATATTACCTCAAATGGAACATGGATAGAGGTTTTGGAAATAGTGAGTTAAATAAGGCAGTTCTTTTCAAGGCTCATGCATTTCCACTCAACAACTTGCTCTCAGGCATTCTCTTGATTCCTTGGAATCCCTTGGAGGACTTGGAAACTTCAGCCAGCAGCCCCAGGTCCCATACCTGACACAGATTTGACTCAACTTCCAATAATCTTAGTGAAGGTTCCCAACTTTCCTCCATGTGCATTACCTGTCTGTCAGTACCATAACTAGCAGTGGGTGTAAGCCACAGCTAAGAGATTGTGAATAGATCATATTTTAATTTTTCTTTCCATAACAATAAGCGACACAGGACTCCTTTGGGTGTACATTTGATACCCTCATGAGTACAAAATTAATTTATTATGATTACTGCTTTCACCTAGAATATGACGTTAACTAATAATGATTGATGAGCTACTTAAAGTAAAATAGTAACCTTTTCCTAAGGTGACTAGGTGACCCTATATCTACTTCATTAGTGATAGTCCCTGAGCTGTATTAATGTAAATAAAAAAACTATCATAAGGCTACTTTATCCTTCACAATAAAGCACAATTCCAATGTAGCTCCACTTATACAAAACAGAATTCCGTTTCATTCCAGAGTATTTAAAAATGTTTATTTCCACCCTTGAAAAAATAAGTACACTTGAAACTGAACAAATTGCTCACAAATTATCATTAAAAATATGCAATGATCAAATTTAAGTCATATTAAGATGAGCTATTTACACCCTTTGTATAGTGGAAAAATATTTTCATTCATTCTTGGAGAAATCAATGGTGAGTCTTGCTCACATTATTTTATTTTCAAAAATCTATTTATTTATTTTAAGCTAGAGTTACAGAGAGGCAGAGGCAGAAAGAGTCTTCCATCCACTGGTTCACTCCCCAACTGGCTGCAATGGCTGGAGCTATGCTGATCCAAAGCCAGGAGCCAGGAGTTTCTTCTGGGTCTCCCAGGCAGGTGCAGGGGCCCACGTACTTGGGCCATCTTCTACTGCTCTCCCAGGCCATAGCAAAGAGCTGGATTGGAAGTGGAGAAGCCAGGACTCAAACCGGCACCCATATGTGACGCTGTCACTGTAGATGGAGGCTTTACCCTCTATGCTGCAGGGCCAGCTCCACTCAAATGATTAAAATGATGTTTTCTTTGATGCATATGTAATATATTTATGCAAAAAAAAAAAACCTCTGGTGATTTAACATAGATTCTTAATCATTCCTTTGGACTAAAATATATGAGCAAAGGGACTCTCTGTACTCTATGTTCATGCTGTTGATTGGTATTTAAAAACTGTTACATACTTAAATAAGATTTTAAATATTTTTTTACAAATACACAGAGAAAACCAACTGGGAAGTCATATAACATTGGGTTCTGCCACTTTTCTACTGGCTCTCTTGAATGTGATACTTGTCACAGCCTGGTTACTTATCTGCTAATAGTGTTACATACATGTATTTCCTTTTATATGTTTTTATATAATGAACTGAAGATTACATGAAAAGTATGATAAATAAGTCAAGATGCACTGAAATAAGAACAACATGATATATATGAAACCAACAAGGACAAAAAGAAATGACCTATTTTAGTTGCATTCTATCTAAAAGCGTATATATTTACATCACCAGTAATATGGGAACTCTCCACTTCTTACCCGGGATGGGGACTTAGATTTCTAATTCAACCAGAGTCCACAGTATGGACTATAAAAATTAACAAAAGCAAAAGTATCAGTTTGCTTGGCTATGCTAGGAAAAACACATTGTTCCTTAGCAGAGCTGGGTGAGCTCAGAACTGGAAATAGCCACATTCCATCTATATTCTGCCTTTGATAGACTGTGCCCTTTAACAGACCATTTAACACCATAAACTTGCTCTAGTTTCTTTTCACTTAAAATGATAATATTCATCAGTTTCCTTCCCCAGGACTAGGAGAAAAATCAGATGTTGTATATGGAATTATTTCCAATAATTGAAAGTATAAAACAGAGTCAAACGTCATGACCTGCTATTTAAACCCTCAAAGTGGGGGCAAGACTTGTGGAACAGGTTAAGCCACTACCAGTGACATGACATCCTATATCAGAGTTCCAGTTTGAGTCCTGGCTGCTCCACTTCTGATCCAGCTCTTTGCTTGTACTCCTGGGAAGGCAGCTGATGATAGTTTAAACACTTGGACCCCTGTCACTCATTTGGGAGAATTGGAATGAGTTCCAGGCTCCTGAATTTAACTGACCCAGACCTGGCCATTGCAGTCATTTGAGGAGTAGGCCAGGTGATGAAAGATCTCTTTCTCTGTCTCTCTCCATCTCTTTCTGTCACTCTATTTTTCAGAGAGATAAAATAAAATCTTTAAAAAAAAATGAATCCTTGTATAATATAGGAATCTCACGTACTAGAAGTATTGGCCATTTATTCTATCAAATGTGTATTGAGGCTTCCACGTACACTGGGAGGAAAGCAAAGACAAAACTGGTTATGTCTAGAAGAAAGTGAAAACATACAGGTAAATACTGAATTTATTCAAGATATGGAGTGCAATGTAGCAGTGATGAATGAAATACAGATAGCAATCTGTAAACATTAAAGGAGAATCAGAAAGGCTTGTGCAAGAAAGTTCACTAAACCTAAGCTTTAAACAACAAAGGATTTATACATAAGGAAGAGATGTGGAGGTATCAACACTGGGATTCCCCCAGCAAGACCAAACTTCCAAGGGGTTATATTTAATTTTAGATTATTGCTGATGAGAGAGATGTTAGTGAACTATTCATCTGTAAATATTTATTGAGGATCCAATGTTGTGGGTTAAGCCACAGTCTGCAATGCCAGCATTCCATATTAGAGTATTGGTTCAAGTCCTAGTTGCTCCACTTTTGATCCTGCTCCTTGCTAATGTGTCTCAGAAAGCAGCCTAAGATGGCCCAAGTGCTTGGGACCCTGCCACTCATGTGGGAGACCTGGAAGGAGCTCCTGGCTCCTGGCTTCAACCTGGCCCAGCCCCAGCCATTTTGGCCATTTGGGGAGTGAACCAGCAGATGGAAGGTCTTTCTTTCCCTTTCTCTTCCTCTCTCTCTCTCTCACTTTCAAACAAGTAACTCTTTTTAAAAATGTTATTTAGTATCTACATTGTATCAAGTACTTTTCAAAGTGGTGAGGAAATAGCAGATACTGAATCAAACCAAATCATGGCCCCAGTGGGGTCTCCATTCTAGTCAATATAAATATAAGCCACAGAGTATCTCCTGCCCATGATCTATTTACACAACAACCTTTTCCATAATCAATCCCCTTCTCCCAAGGTAGCCAAGACAACACACACACACACACACACACAATTTATTTGGACTCTGAATTTAAGACTATATCACTAATATTGGCCAAGATGCAGAATTGCAGAACTCCGTATTTCAGGAGTCATAGCATCTCTCAAGGGTTGGTGAGGAAAAATACGCAGAATGGGTTCAGTACAGGGTGAAGGAAGGAATTTTCCCGAAGATTTTCAATATTGGATGTACATTAGAATCATCTAGGAGGATTTTAAAAAGTATTCATTTCTGGATGTCAACTCTGGAGCAATCAAACTAGACTCTCTGGAGGTTGGATCCAGGCATCATTATTCATTTTTAAAGTTCCTGAGGTAATTAAAATGTGCAGGTAGTTTTAAAAAACAAAAAGCAAAACAAACAAAAAACACTGAAGTACTCAATACTTCAAACTCCTACCCCCCCCCCTTTTTTTTTTTTTTTTTGCTTCACTTTACTGTTTCTATAAATGGATAAAGAATTTTCATTAACTACTACACCCTTTGTCATAATCCGGTCAGCAAGTCATAGAATTCTGTAAATGGAAAAGGCATAAGATTTTGGGATAGGTGAGAGAAAGCTAAACTGACAGTCATAAGGAGAATCATTTGGAGGTGGCACTGATGTTAAATGGGTAGAGGTTGAAATGTAAACGTTTCCTAGATTTGAGCCTTGGCCTCATGGCTGATTGTGATTGTGATTTTGTTATCTATTTGAACTTTGATTTTATTCATCTCTTTCCTACCTTCCACCTTCACTGATAATCACTGGAAACACTAACAGTCAAAATGTTTCATAAATGTAAAAGCTCTAAGATCTAATACATAATCTGAGAGATTATGTCCTAATAGCTGAAAGGGCGTCAGTAAACAATTTAGTTCTGTGAGACAAACCCACAGCAGTATCTTTACCATGCATTTAGATGCAGCAAGCAAAATGAATCTTAGTAGTTGCATATTCAACAACAAAGTCATTTTGTTCTGTGAAAAATATTTTTTATATTTTTTACCATCCAAGATTTTTCTGCAGAAGCCTTACTGGAAATCCTTATTAACAATGGCAGGAAACCAAAGCTAACTAATCAGCTATTAACAGTCTGGGTCAGATTGTGCTAACATGGTTTGAAATCAAGTAAAGTGGAGGAGAAAAGGAAACATGGGAGGAGGAAAAACCTTAACAATTCATGAGGAAAGCAGTAAATCTCATTGACAAAAGATAAACTTCTTGGGCACCAAAGCAATGAAAATGGTGCTGATCTATATGTCCACAGATGTGGCTCTGGGGTGTAATCTGTCCAGCTGCTCAATATCAGGACAGCCACATGGGCACCACCTCAGGGAAGATAAATATGAGATCTTTTAGTCAGGGAGATAAACACAATTGCCGCTGCTAGTCCTTGCATGGAAAACCTGCTGATTGTCACTGTTGGAGGGAAGAAGTGTTTTAAAATATTCTTGAGACACAGAGTAAAAGACCTGGACACAAATCTATAGTAATGGGGTGCAGAGACCAGTAGCTTTGATTGTACCAATTCTCTCAAGGTGGATAAAGATATACTGGTAGACAGAGCAAACCTAGGTGGCACAGTCCAATCAGGAAACTAATATGTAATGTGGAAAATACTGTTTTGTGCAATATATACAAATGCCTTTCCAGGTCATGGAAGACAGAAATATTAATGTATTGGAGAAAAATCATTTGCTATCTCAGCCAGTGAATCAATATCTTTACTCCATCAGAATTAAAGAAAAATCAACCCAATCTTCGTGTTTAAAAAGAACAAGTCTTATACTTGTAGGCAGCAAATGGAGGTGGGGAGGGTGGGGAAGAGAACTATCTTCTTAAGAGGATATGGAAGAAAACTTGTTTTAAAAGTAAACTCTTCGGCCTTCTCAGAGATTTTAGGCAAGCTATAAATATGCTGAATAGGAGGAAAGAACCTGGAGATTTCAGGGAAACACCATGCATTTGTTTTATTATCAAAGCCAACACATTTTTATTCATCATGTGCATGTTTTTTTTTTTTTTCAGTGATTACAACATGTAGGCATAATCCTAGGTGCCATGACCAACAAAAAGGAGAGTCAGAGTCAACTTTCAAGAGGCTAGCAATGTACTGAGAAGTGATGCTGCAAAAAAGGCAGTAGTAACCCAGTGGAAACAGTGTATCCCAAAACAAAAAGTACCATAGACAGTGTAGAAGGGAGGTGATTGCTTCTCAACGCTTTGATCAAGAAAAGCTGAATTCATTTTTATTGTCCTTTCTCATTTCAGTTAGGACTTGATCTAAAACTGATTCTGTCTCTTTAGAACCTCATTGAATATCTCAGTGGAATAACAAATCTCAAGAAACGTTATTTTCTGCTGCTAGCTTCAATGGGAGCCCAACCGTGAGATAAAAGATCTAGAATGGTGTCTGTTCTCTGAACTGTTCTATTTCTGATCTTCTTAATACCCATTGAAGATACGTATTCCCAGGGTCCAAAGATGATGTTCCCAGTTGATTGGTACCTTGACATTCTATGTAAAAGTGCAATGCACAGGTTTTTTTTCATAGCTTCCATCTAAATGTTTCAGGGCAAGAGCTATTTTGAGGCACTTCAAATATGTGGTATCTATTAGTTTAGTTTGGGAGAGGAGGAGTCAATTATAGGTGGGCTCCCTGGGACCAAAATCGAAATGGGATCAGCACACTGAAGAAATAACAAATCGGGTTTTCTTTCAACAAAGATAAAAATTTTTCTTGGCAGAGTAATCACAAGATTTCCTTGGTCAAGCTTGTGCTTTCACCTTTCCGCTAGAAGAATTTATGTGTTGAAATGGTAACATTGTTTTCAGATCATATAATATGTATGTGTTGAAATGGTAATATTGTCCTCAGACTGTATGACATTCTGATATACTATTAATGCTAAATCAAAATGGTGAAAGCCATTAAATTTGATAACATAATCCTAGTCTTTGTCTAACAATGTTGACAACCATCTACCAGTGAATTTTTTGGAGTTCAATGAAGTGGGTGTTGATGGTACCCAAAGCAGGCATTAATACTATTTACTGGAACAAAATGAATGAATGGGAAGGAAGGAAGCTAAGAACTTTCTGTTTGGTATAATTGTAGTTTAAGGCACTTTAAAATCCCTGGGTTGACTTGTATAAAGGGTAACAAAGCAGTCAATTTTAGTAAATGAAAAAAACCAAAAAATACCTAAAATCATCTATTTATTTTGTACATACATAATCATTGCTTGACTGACTGCATTTTTTCATGCTCTAACCAGCTGGTTTTGGCAGTTTTGCAAAGCCTGAATAATTCCATCTACTTCCTTTCAGTCCTAAATTAAAGCAACAATGTGTTTCTGGTTAGTAACATTTACTAAAGTTGATGACTTTGTAAACAGTTAGGTGGCTGGCACAGCTTTCTCAAATATAGACATTTCCCAGAGTAGGAAATTTGTTCAAAAATTAGCAGTTTCCTCATTTACAAAGGGTATTGCAGAGAGCTCAGAACTCAGCTGGCCATCTCTTCTTTTGTTTCCTAGACCCATTTTTCAATACATCACTCAAGTAGTACATAAATTTGATTTAAATGGCTTACCTCTATTTAGGTACCTATCAGGAGAAATGGAAATGTCTGTCCCAAAGTTATCAAAAATTTCTTGGTAGCAAAATTTTATTTAATTAAAAAAGAGAGAGAGAAAATCAAATCATGTCACAGGCAGGTGGAAGGACACCGCAGGCAGGACTGTTTTCCAATGGCATCCAGCAAGATAATGAGTCCATGTCTATGGAAATTGATTCATTAATATTTCATCGAGGCAGCTTCAGAGCAATTCAAGAATCAGCTCCCAGGAATTCAATCAGTAAATTCAATGAATTGTTGAACTTAAAATACCAGGGGGGCAGAAATATACATATCATTGGCATGTATGCATATTTATACATACTGATTTGACATGTATATGCACATGAATATAGGTACATATATTAAAACACAGTACATGTAGGTGCATGTCATTTCTAGGCTCAAATCCACTCTCATCTGCCTTTACTTCAATCTATTCTTTACTTAGTAAGAATTTCCAGATAATAGAACTTTCGGCTTATTATTTTCCTTGGGTTAGTACCAGCCTTGGAAAACAACTTAATACAAAATCACAACTTGTTCATGGTAATCACACATTTATCAATAGAGTATCTTCAATTAACAGAATATAAAGATGGATCCCAAGGACCTCTGTTGAGAGCAGAAAAAGAGGGGATCAAATTATTTAATGGAGGAAGGGCTGCCAGTTTAGGGCAGAACAGCTAATTCACCATGAGATGTATAGATTAAGAAAGGCCAGTTAGGGAAATAATTTCAAATTATCATGTTGGCTAAGTAATTGGTCTTTGGGTGTCCCTAAACACCAACCTATAAATAATTTTATTTTCATTTTGGATCAATGTCTTCCAGCCCTTGTCTAACTAACCTGTATTGATGTCTTTTTAATTAAACCATGCGTGATATGCTCGCTTGGCAGTGGGGCATACTGAGTGTGCATGCTAGGAATTCAAGATAAGGTAATTATGCTATTTGTCACTGTCATGATTAATGTGTGACAGCTGTTATGACAGCTGTGCCACTGTTTTGTCACAATACTCTGTTCATCCATAACAAAATTAGCTGTCGTACTCAAAGGTACACACTTGCTGCTATTTCTTTCTGAAGTCAACAATGAGAAAATCGAGAGGGAATATTACATGAACTCTGTGACAAACAAGAAAAACGACATCTTTATTTTTTTTTTCTTTAAATGATGATATAACCTGCCTGCATTGGAAATGCAGATAGCTCACCTTTAGCAAACAAGCTGTCACAAGGAGCCAATCCGCCACTAATCTAGCTAACAAGGTCTCAGTATGTGAGGGGGTTTGCTTCATAATTTGAATCTGCCTTGTCAGGCAAGCCTTTTAGATGTTACCCAAATTAGCATTGGCTGGAACTGTTTCTGCCTGTCAAGGTAGGAGCCTGCACATACAGTTATAATAGGAAGTGGGAGATTGACTCACCCTTTCCTTTGGGCGTCAGTCAAGTGGAGCAAAATAGGCAGCTCTTCCTCCATCTCCCTCAAGACGGCCGTCCCTCCCTCCTCCTGTACCCCTGCATCCTTAACAGGGGTAGCTGCTTGCAGGAGCTGGCGACAAATAGAGATGTAAATTGTCAGATGAAGGCAGTTATTAATGTTAAGCAATATTGTTTCTTACAAACCCCTCAAAGTGACTATAAAACCATAGAAGACACTGATATGAAGAGACAGATGGCTACAATAATAGCATCATTATTCTATAGCTTTGGGTGAAGTGGATGCTGCATATGTTCCATAAATTTAAAAGAAAAAAAATCCCCACATAGATGTCTATTCATAATGAAAAAGAAACATCATAACATCAGAGACCCCAGTGCCATAAGGGGGGAAAAAAACCCCAAAACATGCCACGTCAGATATGCATATCTAAGTGACCATATTTTATCTTTTAAAAATAAAGACAGAACAGCTGCAGCTATTATTTTTCAATAAAGATTTAGCTTGATATATTTAAATTTGCAAGTAAGTTAAGAAGCAAATATAATGAGCACTTTTAATAAGGACACTGTTTAAAAACTGGCCCCTCTGTACTATCTCTCCCAGGCCTTCTTTCCAAAAACAACAGAGAAAGGGATTATTTCAAATAATTATAATGATTACAAAGGAACTGTTACCACCTGCTGCTGACACTTGGCAGTCATCAGTCAATGAAAGATTTATTGAGAATATTTCTCAACAATGACCAAAACTCTGATTTGTCCCTGATTTCTCCAAATGAGAAAACAAAACTCTTTATAAATTCTAATAATATACATACAATTCTGGGGGTCTACTTAATAGATTTCAAATCAGGACAACTGGGCTTTGTTTAATTGCTGCACTTTGGTTTTCCTCTGTTTGTGAAGATATATGAGTCTTTGGTGATAACTTTCACTTTTGAGGAGTGTCTCCTTTGTACTTCAGTCAATGGAGACCAAGAATATTTGTTACCACATATCATTTCCAGGCAGATAGCCCTTAGCAATAGGTCACCAGAAGGATTTTAATGAAGGAATGAGAGGCTGTTTCTATGTGCTGAATGTTCATACATTCTCAGAATTTAGGGAAAACATCTTTGTAAACTCTTTTTCCATTCATCCAGAAACTATTTGTGCAAAACTGCTCATGCCCAAGATCCACTTCCAATGCCCCCTCTTTCAGAGCTGGACGGAACACTGCCACCATGTTTTTGTCTTCTCTTTCTCTGAATTCTCACAGCACTTAGTGATTGTGTGTTTTAGAAATCAGTTGCATTTGACTTGGGATGATGAGTATTTGTATCCTTGTCTTATCCTTGGGCTCTCAGAAGAACACAAACCCTTATCTGAATCTTATACTTCTTCACAAAATCTAGAATACTACCTCACACACAGTAGGCTCCTTTTGTTCATATTTGCAAAGTAAATCATTTAATTTATAATCGAATCTTGAAAAGAGTGTGTATTATAGTATCCCATATTATGGTACTTTAGAATTCAGGATCTATTTAATGGATGTAACTTTTTAATAAGTGAACATGAAATATTTAAACAGACAAAAGCTCCCAAGTAATATCAATCAGAACACTTTTTATATCAACTGCTATATCCAGGAGGGATTTAGATAATGGGACACCTGAAAAAAATGGTAAAAAGACTGATAATTAAAGGGATTGTTTCAACGAAAAGGATAACTTATTCTTGTCTAAAGTCAGGGAGGTCCCTAGGATACTTCTCCATAAGGCTGAAAGGCACCAATAGATATTCACGGGTAGCATCAAACGGAAAGCAATTTTTGCCATTTTGTGGGAAGGAATTTTTTCAGAAGGCAATTACACTGGAGGATAATTGCACTTCCAATGTTCCACAGGTCTGTGAAATAAGCAATTAAGCACAGAAATGGTTACAGCAATCGAAATATAGTAGATGGGCTGTATAAAACAGTGCCAAGCCAAAACTTAGAACTCTGCAATTTGGAGATAAACTATAGTACCAGGAGCCTGAAATAACAAGCTGAGTTGGGGGTAGGAAGGTCTATATAGGACACATAATTAACAACAGGTAGAAACAAAGAAGAATCAACTCAAAGCCATTCAGACCCTACACAGACTTCTCTTTAGTTAGAATCAACATGTTGCAAAACCCACTAGAGTTGGAACTGAATCATAATATTGTTTGTTTTTGGTTACTTATTTAATAACCTGCACATTTTATATCATTATGTGGGTTCAGTTCCTTTATAGACATAATCATTATTATTTAAAGGCACACTTTAACTGATATTACAAATGAAAGGAGACCAAAGCAGTAAACCCAAATGATGATTTCTGGGACCTTGCTAATATATAAGATGCTGAATTATATCTCTTTCTTTTACATATGCCAGCCCTTGCACTTATCCCTAAGAACTGGATTCTTTACCCAAAAAGTCCAAAATAGGGAATTCTGGATAGCATTCCCTGTTTTCTCAGATTCCATTCCAAGTTACAGTCAGGAGGCTTCAATAATTAGTTAATGTGATCAGAGACTGGAAAGTTTTGCTACTGTACCAAAACTCACATAGCCTCATATCCTAATCTCAAACAACAACAACAACAAGACAGTCCACAAATCAGTATCCTGTATCACAGCCTTATCAGAAAGCTTTGGCAACATCAAGTGGAGTCTTGGTAACAGAATAGAATCCAGATTCAGTTAAAGTTGTAAAGTTTACTCAAAAGGTAAAGAAACTGGAGATGCGACCATGTCACCTGGCTTGAGATATGCTGCTATTCTATCCCTCAAATAATGAAATAGATCCCTAAAGCCAGCCTTAGAATACATGCCAAGCTGACCTTTCTAACACTATTAATGAATCCTCTAGTTCTATAGAACTCATTTTGACTTGAAAATGAGTGTGTTTCTCTTCTTAATCTCTAAGCAATTAGCTGTTCAGTGTACAACCTACCTAGTGGTTCTCAGATTTTCATTGCATACTGGAATTATTTCAGGGGCTTTAAAATATCCTGAGTGTTGGCCCCACCTTTAGATATTCCAGTTTAATTGGTCTGAGACAGAGCTTGGGTACTGGGAGTTCTAGAAGATGGAAATCACTGCTGTTAACAGAATGCTGCTTTACCGTTAAGGTGCATTCATATCACCTGGTGGTTTTGTTGCAACGCCAGTTGGGATCTATAAGTCTGGGGTGGTGCCTGAGCCTCTGAATTTCCAACAAACTTTTAGGTGATGCTAATACACATGAGTAGCAAGAATCTGGATGAGTCACACTGCCATGTGCCTATATGTATATTATTGTCCAAATCTTGGATTAATGATGATTAAGTAGAAACGTTTGTGTTTATTGTCCTAGCCCAATATGCCTTTCAATATTTCTCAACTAAATCTGAGCGTCCACAGTTATGGACATGAATAGGGTAATGATATTAAAAAGGGAAAAATAACTAAAAATGAACATTCATAGATATGCACTTAGCTTAAATCTCCCTGATCAGAAATTGTTTTCTTTCTTTCTTTTTTTTTTTTTTTTTTTGACAGGCAGAGTGGACAGTGAGAGAGAGAGACAGAGAGAAAGGTCTTCCTTTGCCGTTGGTTCACCCTCCAATGGCCGCTGCCCCCTGCGTGCTGCAGCTGGGGCACTGCACTGATCTGAAGCCAGGAGCCAGGTGCTTCTCCTGGTCTCCCATGCGGGTGCAGGGCCCAAGGCCCTGAGCCATCCTCCACTGCCTTCCCAGGCCACAGCAGAGAGCTGGCCTGGAAGAGGAGCAATAGGGACAGAATCTGGCGCCCCGACCAGGACTAGAACCTGGTGTGCCAGCGCCGCAGGCGGAGGATTAGCCTAGTGAGCCGCGGCGCCGGCTAGAAATTGTTTTCAAAATGAGTTTTTACTTCCTAGAAATCAGTAAGGAACACAGGTTCTTTCCCCCACTATACAGGACATTTTGACATATTATCATTTTATTTGATTCCAAGTATGCCCATGCTTTAGTATCACGAGTTTTGTCATATTATAGATGGAAGATTAACCCAGGGGTGTACTGGTATGGACTCCAGGGATAATTCAATTTGGGAAGGCTGGTTCTTTTAAATAAAACATACTGTGAAATGAGACATTCTTTTGGTCTTCAGATTTCTCTGAATTAAATTCAGAAGGCCTTAAATATAAAGCTGGCTCTGCAAATAAACTTTAAAAAATTCTCACTGTTGAATTTTGATGTAGCCTCTATTAAAGTTTCAGAATTAAAGGAATTTCAAATAGATGAGATTATAACTGATTTTTTTTTCTATTTGTGGTGTAAATATACATATATATTTCTCTTTTTTGGCAAAAGAGGGATAAAAAGACATGTGGGGAAATGTACTCATCTACTCATTATTTCATAGAATAATAATAAAAAACTCCCACATTTCCACATCACCCCATTCTAACATTCCCCTTCCTCTAGAGCACATAAACTAAAAATGTTTTTCTTTTGCATTTTTAAATAGTTGGGATGTAGGGAACCAGACCGGAGGAACCGTGCCCCTAAGATGGCGCCGACTCCCTGCTTCCGGGTTCTTCCTCATCTCAGGGAGTTCCCGCTCTTGCTCGCTCCTTCCCGCCTTAGATTTCCCGCTCTAGCTCGCTCCTTCCCGCCTTGCCACGAGATTGTCCTATCCCCGCGCTTCTAGCCTATCACCTGATTTGTGACGTGTATTGTGCATATAAACCCTTGCTACGCGGGTGTAAGGGAAGTTCCTGCCCAGAAGAGATCGAAGCTGGATCTCCTGCTTGCCGAGCAATAAAGGAACCCCGTGCAAAGTGTTCGGTCTCTGTCTCTTGCTGGACGAGGACGGCGCCGAGCAGCTGGTGGCCCGTACGGGGAGCTTCCTCTACGTTGCCCGGTAAGTAGAAGGTAAGCGAGGTCAGTCTTACCGTCTGGGCCCCGCGAGTGAGGTATATCTCGTGGTTGGAGGGTGGACGCACCCTAAGATAGCGGACGTGTTTCCCCGCTTTAAACTGAAAGAATAGCAGACTTGTTTCCCCGCTTTAAACTGAAAGAATAGCAGACTTGTTTCCCCGCTTTAAACTGAAAGAATAGCAGACTTGTTCCCCCGCTTTAAACTGAAAATAAGATAGCGGACGTGTCTTCCCGCTTTAAACTGAAAATGGGAAATTCATCTAGCCATTCAATGTTGCTTAATCCGTTAAAAGCATTATTGCGTAGCAAAGGGATTAAGGTTTCTAAGACCACACTTGTCAGGTTCCTTGGAAGTGTTGATTTCTTTGCGCCGTGGCTCACCCACGAGGGCCAAATAACTCTTGAGTCTTGGGAGAAATTAGGAAAGGATCTCCGGCGCACAGTTAACGATCCCCAGGAACCCGATATCGACCCCGTTGTTCTCCCCTTATGGGAACTACTGCGGGCGTGCCTCCAAGAGGAGAGGTCGGTGGGAGCGGACCGCCCGACTCTTACGGCGGTTCGCGAGGCTCTCGAGGAAGTTCGTTCTCAGAGCTCGGACGGCGCCCGGGACCTCATACAATTTAAGGACACGGGATGCCAGACTTCCTCACTGGCCTCAGGCTCCAAATGTGGCTCCGCCTCCTCTGAGTCTGAGGGGGAAGGGGACGGCGATCCTAAATCCCCGCCTCCTACGTATGCGCAGCTGCGGCAAAAGTTAAAAGATGCCTGTTTACGCCCTCTAGTGCCTACGGCTCCTCCTATCGATGTCGTGCCCGCCCATCAGATTAAAGACGCAGCGCCTCCTACTGGCGGTCATGTAGGCGTGCCTCAGCCCCATCTAACACCCGTGCCGCCATGGCCATTAAACGTCCCAAATGTGCCACCTTTTTCAGGCAGACAGTTTCATCAACAAGCCTGGAAACAGTTGCGAACTGGCGCTCCCGCTGCCCCCGCTCAGGCTTACCCTGTTTTGGCTTTGGGCACGCGAGAGGCCCGGCACGAACCATTGGACATGACAGTATTAAAACAACTTAAGGCTGCGGTCCATGACTATGGACCCACAGCCCCATTCACATTGTCACTCCTTGAATCAGTCGGCCAGTCCATTTTAACACCTAGCGACTGGACCCAATTGGCTCGGGCCTGTTTAAGTCCAGGCGGCTTTCTTTTGTGGCAATCTATGAATACAGAGTGCTGTCATGACCAGGCAGATGAAAATGCTGAGGACGGCCACCCTACGTGGAATGCTGATATGCTTTTAGGGCGTGGACCTTATCAGGCTGACCAGACCCAATTCCCTAGACAAGTATACAGGCAAATTTCCAACTGTGCCCAACGTGCGTGGAGGCAGGCGTCCAATCCAAGTGACTCAGCTAGCCACCTCACCAAGATCGTTCAGGGCACGGCCGAACCCTTCGCTGATTTTGTCGCTCGCATACTTGAGGCTGCGTCGCGTATTTTCCCTTCCGAGGTTGACGTTCAGCCACTGGTCAAACAAATTATTTTTGAGCAGGCTAATAAAGAGTGCAAAAACATTCTTCGACAATATAGACATAAATCTCTGGACTCCTGGTTAAAATACTGCAGAGATACCGGTGGGCCACTTACTAATGCGGGCCTAGCTGCGATGCTGGCAAAAGTCAAAGAAAACAGTCCAAAATCTAAATCGACCCGACCCCCCATATCTTCAGGACTTTGCTTCCAATGTCATCAACCGGGTCACAGAAAACGCGATTGCCCCAATCTCAGCCATGGGTATTCCACGGCACAGCCTTCAGGCATAGAGCCTTGTCGCCGTTGCCGCAAGGGCCCTCATAGGGCAGAGGTATGCCGTTCTGCTTTCGATATCGATGGCAACCCACTTACAGGTAGCGCCCAGGGGCCAAAAAACGGCCAGAGGGGGCTCCCCAACCCAGCGAGGAGCCCCCAAAATCAAATCTACTCTCAGGTTCCACCTCCCGTGTCTGCGCTACACCCAGTGCACCCTCAGCCCGTGCCACTCACGGGTCCGCAGGCCTGGACCTCCGCGCCACCTCCCCTCTCCTCTTAACTCCGGAGATGGGGGTACAATTAGTGGAGAGCGACTGCTCCGGTCCTCTGCCCCCGGATTCGGTTGGATTAGTGTTGGGTCGGTCCTCCGCCGCCCTCCGAGGGCTAGCTGTAATCCCCGGGGTAGTTGACTCTGATTTCACTGGTAAAGTAAAGATCATGGTTCAGGCCCCTCAGGGACCTTTAGTAATCAATCCTGGAGACCGTATCGCACAAATGTTATTACTGCCCAGTCTTCACTCTTTAATCCCAGCTAAAAACCACGTTCGCGGCGCTGGTAACTTTGGGTCCTCTGGCATTAATTTTACCGGCTTACATATGCTTTTAAATGAACGTCCCACTTTAGTGTTGCAGATTAATGGCAAGGACATTAAGGGACTTTTAGACACAGGAGCCGACAAATCCATTATAGCAACAAAGGACTGGCCTAGTACATGGCCTACAAATGTGGCGGAACAAACCTTGCAAGGACTTGGTTTTGCTCATTTCCCAAAAATCAGTGCAGCCTTGTTGTCATGGCAGGATAGCGAGGGTCATAGAGGACAGTTTTCTCCATTCATTTTACCTCTACCCATTTCCCTTTGGGGGAGAGACGTCCTGGCCGAAATGGATGTTGCTTTGGTCACCACTTCCCCTGCAGTACGATCTATGCTACAAAATATGGGTTACGTCCCAGGCAAGGGACTCGGTGTCCAGCTCCAGGGCCACCCTTCCCCCATTGAACCAAAACAAAGACCAAGTAAAGTTGGCCTGGGTTTTTCCTAGGGGTCACTGTTTCGCCTCCTAAACCAGTGGAGCCTTTACCCATCTCGTGGCTAACGGACGTACCCGTCTGGGTTCCACAGTGGCCCCTATCTCAGGAGAAACTGGAGGCAGTCAACACTCTGGTCTTGGAGCAGGTCAACGCTGGTCATTTGATCCCATCCACCTCTCCATGGAATACGCCTATTTTTGCCATCCGCAAAAAATTAGGTCAATGGAGACTCTTACATGATCTTAGGGCAGTCAACGCACAGATGCAGCCTATGGGCCCTGTGCAACGTGGTCTTCCTCTGCTTTCGGCACTTCCCAACCAATGGCCTGTTATTGTAATAGATCTTAAGGATTGTTTCTTTTCCATTCCATTGGACAAAAAGGATACCCCACGTTTTGCTTTTACTGTCCCCACCCAGAACCAGGAACAACCGGACAAGCGTTGGGAGTGGACAGTCTTGCCTCAGGGTATGACTAATAGCCCCACCATGTGTCAAGTCTATGTAGCCCAAGTACTAAAACCTCTTAGAGACCGATATTCCGACTGCAGGTGCCTACATTATATGGACGACCTACTGTGTGCAGCCCCCACAGCAGAGAGGCTCCTGGCCTTATACAGTACACTCCAACAAGTGCTGGAAGGGGCAGGGCTGCATATTGCACCTAATAAGGTGCAATTGTCGTCTGTAGTTTCTTATCTTGGGGCTATAGTCGCCCCTA
This sequence comes from Lepus europaeus, assembly GCF_033115175.1. Classification (NCBI taxonomy): domain Eukaryota; kingdom Metazoa; phylum Chordata; class Mammalia; order Lagomorpha; family Leporidae; genus Lepus; species Lepus europaeus. Next base: position 89,496,005 of record NC_084838.1, on the reverse strand, counting down.
CTCAAATTAGACCTCAAAAAATTCAAATAAAAATCAATGCTATCTCCACTCTAAATGACTTACAAAAACTTTTAGGGGATATCAATTGGATTAGGCCCTACCTTAACATTCCTAATGCTGCATTGCAGCCCCTCTTTAATATACTTAAAGGAGACCCGGATCTTGCTTCCCCCCGAACCTTCACCTCTGAGGCCAAACAAGCACTGTCAATTGTCAACGATGCCCTTAGTAAAGCTGCCCTAAAACGTTGGGACCCTGCGGGAGACCTTACTCTTTGGGTCCTCGACACCCTTAAACAGCCCACCGCGGTCCTATGGCAGGATGGGCCTCTCCTCTGGATCCATCCCTCAATGTCATCTACTAGATCTATTAGTTACTATCCCGTGGCAGTGGCGGAGATAACTCTCCTAGCCATTCAGAGGGCTATCCAACATTTTGGACGCGAACCATCCACCATTGTTGTCCCCTATTCCATGGAACAGGTACGTGTGCTAATCGCTTGTACTGATGCTTGGGCGGTTTTAGTCTGCTCCACTTCCGCAACTATTACAAACAGAACACCCTCTGATCCTTTGCTAACCTTTGTTCAGTCTCACCCAGTTATTTTTCCAAAGTCCACATCCCAAAAGCCCTTACAGGGAGCCCCAGTAGTGTATACCGACGGTTCTAAAACAGGAGTCGGTGCATATGTTGTTTCAGGATCTGTGCCAAAAACATTCCAATTCGCTACTAACTCCCCCCAGGTAACTGAACTTCTTATAGTTAACCAAGTCTTCTCTGATTTCCCCGGACCTGTCAATATTGTGTCTGATTCACGCTATGTGGTTAATTCTGTGTCTATCCTTGAGGCCGCAGGACTAGTCAATTCTTCATCCTCCGTAGCGACAGTTTTCCTCACCCTGCAAAAATCTATTTGGAATCGGTCTGCTCCTTTCTTTATTACTCATATTAGAGCTCATTCTTCCTTACCTGGACCCATGACCACAGGCAATGCTATAGCTGATCAAGCCACACGCCCCATTTGGATACTCCAATTTTCTTCCCCAGAAGAGCAGGCTATCCAGTTTCATTCAGAGTTCCATGTAAACGCAAAAACCCTTGCCGCCAAATTCGGTCTTTCTCGTGCTGCCGCTCGCGATATTGTTCGCCATTGTGCCGCATGCCCTACTTTAACCCCTGTGCCTTCGGTGGGGGTTAATCCCCGAGGATTACTACCAGGACATATCTGGCAGATGGATGTCACCCACATATCCGAGTTTGGGACCTTAAAGTATGTTCATGTGTCAGTTGACACCTGTTCCCAAGTAATTTTTGCTTCTCTGGAGACGGGTGAGCGTACCACCCATGTCATTAATCACTGCCTTGCTGCATGGGCAGCCTGGGGCAAACCAAAAACTTTAAAAACAGATAATGGTCCTGCATACACAAGTAAATCATTCCAAAATTTCTGCACCCGTATGCAGGTACAACATAAAACTGGAATCCCTTATAACCCTCAGGGACAGGCCATAATTAAAAGGGCTCATCAAACCCTCAAGGCTTTTCTCTTAAAACAAAAGGAGGGAATTGCCACGGGCAAAACCCCTCGAATGCGCCTCTCCCTTGCACTGTTTACTATAAACTTTTTGAATTTGACAGATCATTCTATGTCCCCCGCTGAGAGACACATGTTAAAGGAGCCATCTTCACGAGGCTATGTCCGTTGGAAAGATGTCCTCACGGGAAAGTGGTACGGCCCGGATCCGGTATTATGCTGGAACCGAGGCGCGGTCTGTGTCTTCCCACAGGAATCTGGAAGAGAACCTCTCTGGATACCGGAAAGATTGGTCAGAAAAACAGCCCCGCCGCCACAAGATACACCTCTATCACCTACGGACGACATCTCCCCCGAGATAACCGAGATTACCACGCTCTCACAGGACGACAAATTGCAACAAAACAACGAGACGTGAGATGCACCCCTTCCGCTTCTTCATACTGGCAGCGGCTTTGCTCCCTGGCTCTTATGCGGGCTTTAACTCCAACCCCACTGCTTTACTGCAGAACGTAGGCAACCCTTGCGACTGCAAGGGGGGGACCAGCAACACCGTACTGCAGCGTACTCACATCGCCACAGCTGATTGTGGGGACAAAACTGCATATCTGCCCCTCCAGGGGATCCCCGGCCTACCACGCGGCTACATATGTGTGCCCAAACCCCGCGTTTCTGATCCCCATAGCAAAAACCACTCCTGTCCTTGCTTGACCTTTCAAGAATCCATGCACAGCTCTTGCGATTCCTCATACTTCCAATGCACTTCTGGCGGTCAGTCGTACTATGCCACCCAGTTACAAAGTACTCGCAGGTCCTCTAGTCCTGACCATTTGCCACAGGTAGTCCATTCATCCCCCTACCTCTCAGCCCCCTGTGTTGGTACGCCTGGACAGTGGGCGTGCTGGCGCACTACGGCACCCGTGCATATCTCTGATGGCGGAGGCCCACAGGACCAGCTCCGCCACCAACAGCTAACAAAGCGATTAAAACCCTCGTCCCCCCATCCCTACTCACGCCTCACATATGGACAATGCCTCCATCAGGCACACACCTTCCTCGAGTTGTCTTGTTCCCCCTCTCATTCATTGGGCTGTATCACCCATCCCTGACGGGGAGCGAAAACTGGGTATGCGAGACCAAAGGTACTGCAGCAGGAGTCCACCCGGGGGTTCCGGGGGTCCTGGGAGAGCATATGCATATGCATGCAGGTTCAATTCCCAGCCTGCCCCAGCAAAAGGGAATAAAAACTGATCCCTAACGGAGACATCAGGGGTTGTGGCCAGGCCCTTGAAGTTCCGTAACTAACGGATCACAAGCACGCTGGGTATGCACCTCTACTCTCTGCCTAGTAAATATTCTCCCGGCCCTCATGAGCCAGGGCCGTCGGGGATGTGATTTGTGCAAAAACAAAAGGAGGGAGATGTAGGGAACCAGACCGGAGGAACCGTGCCCCTAAGATGGCGCCGACTCCCTGCTTCCGGGTTCTTCCTCATCTCAGGGAGTTCCCGCTCTTGCTCGCTCCTTCCCGCCTTAGATTTCCCGCTCTAGCTCGCTCCTTCCCGCCTTGCCACGAGATTGTCCTATCCCCGCGCTTCTAGCCTATCACCTGATTTGTGACGTGTATTGTGCATATAAACCCTTGCTACGCGGGTGTAAGGGAAGTTCCTGCCCAGAAGAGATCGAAGCTGGATCTCCTGCTTGCCGAGCAATAAAGGAACCCCGTGCAAAGTGTTCGGTCTCTGTCTCTTGCTGGACGAGGACGGCGCCGAGCATTGGGAGGGAGGAGCAAGAATAATATTTCATGGCACATGAAAGTTAATATAAATTGCAGTGTTCCTAAAGATTAATTGGGACATAGTCAGGCTCATTTAAATGTTGTGTAAGATGCTGCTTTTGAACAATATAAGAGCAGAGTTAAGAATCTGAGTAAGATTGTACAGCCCACAATGCCTAAAATATTTATTATAGGGCCTTTTATAGAGAAAGTTTGTGGACCCCCTACTCAAGAGACATACTAATTTCCTTTCATTCATGGTACCGTGAAGTTGAAAATGTGTCACTTTTTGAAGATTGTATTGGGTTGCCAAGTTTAGACCTCACCCTCATCCCAGCAGTCATGCAGAAGTGTGCGTACACATGCACACTCATGTTCTCTCCTTTGTGTTTCGCCTTTTTACTGCTGTCCCGGCAAGCAAGAAGTCTGAGCAGCTTCTGTTTCACAACTAGTTCTAGTTCCTTTTCCTGCTCAGGAGAATGGAGTTCTTCAAGAAGGGAACTGAAGCGTGGAAAGCAGAATCACCTTTCCCTGTTGTGCACTGCTTCTTCTGGCCCAGCTCCTGGAAGCCTGGGTCTCTAACATATGCTACAACTTTCCTCCCAGACTCCGTGGAGAGCCTTCCAAAAGGGAACAGACCTTTCTCTTGTAATTTTTTGTCAAGAAGACTTGTGGCCAGAAAACAAAAAAGAAAACTTTTAAATCTCTGAGTACAGATAAGAAGGATTCAGGATAACCTATCAAGTCCATAGAAAGCATTGTTTTTAAAAATAAGAAGAAGAAAGGGAAAACATCCAGAGTATCAGCCTTGATGAAGAACAAGAATATTTATGTCTTTCCCCTAGAAAAAGAAAACTCTCAGGCCATGCATAAAGGGGAAAGTGAGATAACAAAGAAAATAAAGAAATGTTTCAAGTGTTCATGTTATTTGTAAGAGTCCAGAGTTGGAGCTGCACTGATGACACAAACATGCTAATGGTTCTGAATTTCAGAAGGGTCATTCATTTCTCCCTTGCAAAGATATTTATTCTGAGACTATGATTGAATGACTCTGGAAAAAGATCTACAAATACCAAGACTCTGGCACCTTTAACAGCAGAAAGATAAAATTGGGGTTGTGGGGGGGGGGGGGGACAGAGAGCCTGGAAAAGGGTACAAGGAATGTGAGAAAACCCAAACCCCAAACTCTAATCCTCAATTACAACTTCTATTGTCATGGACCTTGCTCTTAACCTTTTTGAGTCTCAGTGCCCTCCATTACAAAAGGAGGATAACAAACCTTCTCTAACTTTTCTCCAGGCTCTTCTGAGATTTAAATGTGATAATGAATGTTAGGGAGAACGAATCCCTTTGAAGATACTGTTTTAAGCAGCACGCATCTTGTGCCTTGAGCTTTACCTCATGGTTCAATTAATCAGTTTCCTTTTAATACCACATACACACACACACACAACCCTTTTAAATCTAATCTTTGTGTTATAGAAGAAAATTTATGTCCTGATGTCTGTAAGAAAATATAAATCAGAAAAAAAAAATAAAAGTAGACCTAGAGTAAACATTCCCAGAGTAACTGCTTTTACAGGTTTCCTCTTTATGGCCAGGTAGCTGGAGCCCCACTGAACAAGTTACTCTGTGTTCTCAGGACACAATGGCAAATGTATTCTGGGGAAACAACACAAAACAAACAAAACCCACATTCTATAGATCTCAGTCTCTACAACTTGAAAGTGGTATTGGAGACTTATTTGGCCATGATTCTCAAATGAACAGAAGCTAGAGGTAAGCTGAGCAAAAGTAATAATGTGCACCCAGAAGTACAGGCATGTCAAAAGACAAAATTATATCAAATTTAAGTTATGGATCTAATAGACTTTTATTTCCAATTCCTGAATCATGGATGCCTCGCTTCTACAAAGTAGAATGAAATGTACCACTGGGCAATGACAGAAAACTGGGTTTTAGCACTCTGGCCTCAGAATCAGCCCTTAAGACATTCAGATCTGGCTGAAGAGCCATGAGAGTATTTTAGGCATGGAAAGCCAAGACACTCTGGCAAAAAAAAAAAAAAAAAAAAACCTAAATGAAAGATCTCTGTGAGTGAGATCCCAGTGGAAAGAACGGGCCATAAAAGAAGGAGGTACCTTTCTCTGAAGGGAGAAGAGAACTTCCACTTTGATTATGGCCTTGTCTAAATAAGATCAGAGTTGGCAAACTCAAAAGGCTTCCATAGCCTTGGCAACTCATGACAAGAGTCTAGGGTGATTACTGATGCCATAAACAAGAGTATCAATTGTTAAATCAACATCAGGAGTCACTGTGCGCTTACTCCCTATGTAGGATCTCTGTCCTTAATGTGTTATACAATGTTAATTAATGCTATAACTAATACTCAAACAGTATTTTTACACTTTGTGTTTCTGTGTGGGTGCAAACTGTTGAAAGCTTTACTTAATATATACTTAATTGATCTTCAGTAAATAAAGATAATTCAAAATGAATATTGATGTGAATGGAATGGGAGAGGGAGCTGGAGATGGGAGGGTTGTGGGTGGGAGGCAAAGCCACTGTAATCCAAAAGCTGTACTTTGGAAATTTATATTTATTAAATAAAAGTTAAAGAAGTGGGTTTTATAGGTTGTGAACAAGGAAACAAGATAACATCAGAGGGAGGGGGAAAGAAAGGTGATTTTCTTAACATCAAGTTATTTCAAGTTACTTTTTTGTAAGTATTAAAGCAGGCAGGGCTTCTTTATCCCATCTGTTTTTGCCTTTAGTTATTCCTTCTCTCTCTCTCTCTCTCTCTCTCTCTCTCTCTCTTCCTTCTTCCCTCACTCTTGATTTCTTAGAAGTTCACGTTAAACTACTAGTCTCTGGCTAAGCGAAGTTGGAACTTCAGCATAAGTAAATTCCATTTTGGTCTGGTCTGTTAGGCCTGACACACGAGCTCAGTCCAAACCAATGTGAACAGGTCTATCTCTAAAGCATCATTCATGAACATGACCTATAATCATCGTTTCCTTTGGTATCAGTGGGGCTTTTGTTCATTTGTTTCATTTTTGTTGTGGTTATTGTTTAGGTCTAGAAGATCATATAACCACTCGCAGGAAAAATAATGCCTTGTAACCACTTAATATCAGGTAGGAAGGAGCCATGGGGATCTATTTGTATTATAATACTGTGCTCTTTATATAGGTAAGCACAGATAGTATTGTTGAGTTTTCATGCAAGAAGATGGCTTTCCATTGGCTCAACAGCATTTTCAAAATTACATGGCAATAAAAAGAAAATGAAATTCTGTTATCTGCAGCAACATGGATAGAACTTAGGGGACAATATGTAAAGTGAAATAAGTCAGACCCAGAAAAACAAATACTACATATTCTTATGTGGAAGCTAAAAAAGTTAATTTCATAGAAGTAGACAGTAGAATAAAGGCTAACAAGAGTAGGGGAAAGAAGTATCAAGGGAGCTTGGATAATGGGTACCAAAATACAGTAACAAAGAGGAATAAATTCTAATGTTATGCAGATGACTAGAGATTACTACAATTTATTATGTATTTTATTTTATTTTTAAATATTTACCTATTTGAAAGTCAGAGTTACAGAGAGAGAGAGAGAGAGAGAGAGAGAGAGAGAGAGAGGTCATCCATCCACTAGTTTACTCCCCAATTGGCCGCAATAGCTGCAGCTGTGCCGAAACAAAGCCAGAAGCCAGGAGCTTCCTCCAGGTCTCCCATGCAGGTACAGGGGCCCAAGGACTTGGGCCATCTTCTACTGCCTTCCCATGCCACAGCAGAGAGCTGGACTGGAAATGGAGCAGCCGACACTTGAACCAGTATCCACATGGGATTCCAGTGCTGCAGGAGGCAGCTTTACCTGCTATGCCACAGCACCGGCCCCTATAATGTATTTTATAACAAACTAAAAAAGAAGAGTGTAAAGTTTCCAACACTGAGATGATAAATGTTTAAGTAGACAGAACTACTAATTATCCTGATTTGATCATTATACATTGTATACATGTATTGAATTATTGCACTGTATCTGATAACTATGTATAATTATATGTCAATTAAAAAAATACAATACACTAATTATAGTGCCAACATATAAAATACTGTGAGACAAGTTTGTGCAAATCTCATCCTATAATTCTGGAATGCTTACATGGCTTTGACATTTGGTCTGTAATTACTTAGTGAAACATTCATTTCAAGAGACATTCCAAGAGCCTACTATGTGCTTCATCCCCCTTGTTATTAGCACTCATTGGGGAGAGCCTCCTACATCCAGTGGATGTGTACTTTCCAGGCAGCAGACACTATTCTCCCTGACCTTCCTTCTGATGGAGGGTGCCCTGGCAGTCCTGGGACTAGCAAGAATGGCCTGCACACTTGGTTTTCTTTCATGCCTCACCATTGGCAAAGCTTCCTAGGGCCCCTGGAATACAAAGAGAAGGAAGCTAACTTCAACATGCTGCAAAGAATAATGTTCATGTTCTAAATGACTTGTTTTAGATTATAGCTGCATATTTTTAACATTTAGAAAATATATGGCCGCAGCCATTATACTAATAGTGCTAAAACAAATACTAGGTTCTGTCAGAAATGTCTCATGCAAAAGACTTAAATGTCCAATAATGGAGAAAAGGGAAAATAAAATATGGTATATTCACTCAGTACACTGCTAGGCAGGCATTAAACTTTGTAATAACATGAAGAATGCTCAAATAATAGTAACTTGTTTCACAAGCCTGGAGGTATAAACACAGCCAATCCTCTTTTATTATTCTAATGAATCATTTAAAAACCCACATGCTGTATTGTTAGGCAGCTTGCTTGGTATCCCACATTCTCTCACTCGCAATGATGTAGGCCAAAGGATTTTGTTAGTTCTTCTAGACAAGAGAGAGCCACCACCAGAGGAGTACCACCGGCACTGCCACTTCAGGGTCAGCTGACATCAGCAAATGGACCAAGCCCAGAGTGAAGCCCTTCAACACGTGGGTCCTGAGGCACAGGGGAGAACGCCTTCACTTCAATCCTCAGCTGCAGGTGATTGCCTCAACAAGACCCCAGGGTCAGGCTGGCCAGGCGTATGATCAGATGACAGCCCAGGACAGGGTCTGCCAAAGCCAGGGCGAACTTACACCCTTGTTGGAAATTTGCTGAAACCCCCAACTTTCTCTCTCTTTTATCATGAGTGCTGCTCCGTCACTATGCTTCCCTTTTCCCATCAGGGGGCCTCAGGCAAGGACACTGGGGCTTATTTTAAATGTCCCTATTGTGGAATCTGAAGGAGAAGAGACTACGGTCTCATCATTCTCACAAGGTTTCTAGACTTCTTATGAAAGACTGCTTCACAACACTGACAGCAGTTCGGGGGCAGAGGAGGAGGGAAGCCTTGCTGATGCCAGCTTGCTCAGCTCTGCAGTTCAGGGAGAGGCACGTGAATGCTGGAACAGGCTGCACAACGTGCTCATGACAGCGAGGCCAGGCAATTTTTTTCCATAGTAAAAAAAATTTATCCTAAGGTGACTTGCTGTCTCAACCTCCAGAAAGAAAAGAGGTCACATTACATGTTGGAATTCCACCCCACCAGTCACAATGTTACACTGAAAATTCAAAACAGAATTTTAATAACAAACTAATTAGACTGGATATTCAATTTCAAGGGGGAAAGGAAACCTGGCAGGAGTCTATAAGGACCTTACCTTTTCCTCATAACCTTAGTGAATGTATAGTTGTCCAGGATGAAAGAAAGCAAAGAGAGAAATACGTCTCAGTCACTCCAAGTGAGAGTGTGGCACTAATGCCACTCTACGGCAGAGAAAAAAATCAGTTTGCCTGAAGAAGCAGAATCTCTAGACTGTGGTCGTGTACCAAGTGACAAAACTCAGGCACATGGTCATTTTAGGGGCAGCATCCTGAGGGGTTAGGAGCTAAGAGTGGTTCCAGGGGCAGAAGACCATTGTGGAAAAGCAAAGGCAGCCCAGTAGTGACATGGAGACTGGAAAGCAAGTGGCAACCTGAAAGAAAGCATTTGGCAATGAGACATATCCACTGAAGGACCTCCAGACACACACTCAGATACCTTATTTTATTTATTATAATTGTGTGTGTGTGCATCACATAATAAAACTGGGAATTATTTTAAGATGCATTTATCCAGCTGGTTAGAAGCAGTTTGGTTCCTCTGCCTCTAAGTCCAGAACTTTTTCCCACTTCAAAAAAATTTCAGGGCATTAGGCATTGTGGCATAACAGGTTAAGATGCTGTTTGAGATGCTCAATCCAGAATTGGAAGCCTGGGATCAAGTCCTGCCTCAACTTCCAACCCAGCTTCCTGCTAATGTGCACCCTGTAAGACAGAATGTAATGGCCCACATACTTGGGTCCCTACTACCCAGGTGGGCAGTCTGGATGGAGTTCTGGGATCCTGGTTTCAGCCTGGCCCAGCCACAGATTTTATAGGTATTTAGGTAATGGCCCAGCAGATACAATATATCTCTTTCTCTATCCCTACTCCTCTCTCTCATACTTTGCTTCATAAATAAATAAGTAAATAAATAAATAAATGTAGAACTCAGTATATACAACTACCAAAGCATAAAAAGTCTGCATATAATAGCCTACTGAGCTTCTAAGAGAAGTATAGTGTCTCAAAGAAATTTTTTATAAAGTAATACAGCCCATTCAATAGTCATTTACAACACTCAAAAACAAAAACAAAACCATGAAACCTGTCTTCATTTGGCTCCTCCAGAAGCAGACTGAGAAAAGGACTTCAAGCCAGGTAGTTTATTTGGGATGTGCTCCCAGGAAACAATAGTTGGGAAGTGAAGTAGTCAGGAGAGAAGGAAAGTAAAGAAAGCCAGTAAAGGATGGGTTATGAGACAATGTGGCTAACTGAAGCCCAATACCATTGAGCACTTTGGAAGCCAGAGTAGAACACTCAGATTTATCTCAACTAAAAAATTGAGAAGCCGAGTGTTTATCCACCAAGCTGATGTTTTCTGACACTGACTTGGGGTTTGTTTGAGGAACATTTGCTCCTCAGAAATTTTAGCCTCTCCTTCAAATAGTCCAATCTGTGACCAGAGAAAAATCTTTATATTGGTGTTTGCTGCAGCAGTCTTCTACATGGAAGGTGAAAAGGCCAAGGAGACGTGGCCAAGACCCTGAAATATCCATCAGAGCTCTTAGTTCAAGTGGCTCTGTCTGGGTGAAGTGCTAATTGTGTTGGGCACCACATAGCCTTTATCTCAACATAGTGCAAATAGTTCTACAATTTGAACGCTATTACTATTCCCATTTTACAGATGATAAAACTTAGACACATAGAGGTTAAGTGACTTGCTCAAAATCACAAGCTGGAATTTGAATTCAAGCAATCATTCCAGATTCCACAACCTTGATCACCTGACACATCTTCACTGCCAGCCCACATAAACAGTCAAGGAATTTTGAGAGAGCTTCTCCTGGGGCAATGAGAGACAGCGTATTCTTCTGATCACCTCTCACTGACTCCAAAGACAGTAGCCTCTAGTTTCTGTTGATCTTGTTACCAAAGGTCAGTCAAGACACACAGCAGCAGAAAATGAAAACCTGCAGGAGAGTCTTGTTCCCCTCTTCTGCTTCCCATCCACTGTTCATAAACTACATTTCCTAGAATTTCTATTTAGAATCCACATAGTCCAACAGTCATTTTGAAACACCATAATTTTCACTAACAGTTTCAATTCTATGAACTTGTAAGCTCATCTCTCCACAAGCTGTAATAGCCTAGGGATGGAATCAGTTTTTCCAGGGATTGCAAGGAAAGAGGTAATTTAGCTCTTTTTCAACTGACTGTGTAACTGTCATGGCCACAGCGTTAGGCAGGTGGTAAATTAGCTAGTTGGAGAGGTCCTTTCATTCTTTCAGACCACTGAGGCATTAAAACCTCTCTGAGCATCTATCAGGCAATGTCATGAAAGATTGTAAGACTCTGGCACAACTTTAGGAAAACAACTTATTCCAGGTAAACTAATTAGAAGAATTATGGATTACTAGACTTTTTTTTTTTTTTTAATACTATGAGCCTGAAAATCTGAGTTTGGTATATAAAATTTAGAATTGATTCTAATGTTTAGGCCAAGCACTCTCTGCCAATTTCTTCCAATTAAACAGAGAATAGGAACAGATAAGAAATCAATCAAAATAAAATGAAACACCTTTGATCACCTTGGGTGGGATTTGAAAATGGGCCCATTTCTTTGTTGCCTTATATTATCACGTAGTATTATCAAATCCTTTGTGAGAAAAACTAGAAAGGCAGAATGAGCTCATATTTGCTCGGTGGAATGAAAGGCACGAGAGACCTAATTACATTTGATTTTCCCCCGTTTCAGGAATATTATGAACACTACAAAGTTCCCAACTCTTAAGTGATAATGTGACAACTATGCACATACAAAATAAATACTGAAGTTTCCTTACAAGTGTTCATACGCTGTGGTTTTTATTTAAGTAAATCCCTTTCTAGTGTACCTCTCTTAGAAATCTTGAAAACTTCTTGCACACTTCCCATAAGGGATAGGTAGAAAAGTATTATAAGTTTGGAGATTTGGTGCACTTCTCCATTATTTTCAGGTATTACCAGAGCAATATGTGTTCAATGCCTGGCACAGGAGAGGCTCACAATATATATTCATATTTACTTCTCCCCTCTACTTCCTCCCCCAAGCCAGGTACAGGGAAGGAAGTGAAGCAGGAAAAGTGTGAAAATCATGCGTGGAATTGACTATTTCAATTTCAATTCAATTGCTTTAATTTCTCAGCCATTGTGTCCAGGGATAAGTGGCTTAAACATCTTTAGTATCTTTAATAATAAGCTACTTCATAAAGTTTCTATGAGTATTCAGTGGTGTGCTACTCTTGTGGGAATATTTATAATGTAGAAATTCACAAATCTAAAATTAGGGCTTATTTTTTGAAAAACTGTTGTACCAACATTGAAAACTAGATAATCCACGCAAAATGTTTAATATATATGCACTCCTTTCACTTCCTTTTCCTATCTTGAAGAGTTTGTAAACAACTTTGCTTCTGAATTTACAGAATCGACACTGAGTAAAATTCTGCTCCATTATTTTAAAGAATGATATTGCCAACTGATCTCTTAGTATAAGCAAAACTAAGTTCAAAAAGTTCATGGAAGTGTGTATTATGAAAAATCTATGCATGGATTTCAACTTTTTGCACCATAATACATTTATCATTTAATTCCATTTTCCTCGAATTTTTAAAAATTTTATTTGAGATGCAGACAGACAAAGGAACACAGCAACAGAGAGAGACATAGAAAGCTAGTTTCTATCTGCTGGTTTAACCCCTAAATACCCACAATACCTATGGCTGGGCCACAACAAAGCTGGAAGCCAGGAACTCAATCCATGTCTCCCACTTGAGTGCAAGAAACTCAACTATTTGAGCCATCACCTGCTGCCTCCCAAGGTTTGCACTAGCAGGAAGTTGGAATCAGGAGCAGAATCGAAACTCAAACCAAGGTGCTGCAACATACAGGGTCCCAGCAGATCCTTTACCAATGGGACAAACACTTCCTCCTTCAGGAACTTTTTAAAGTTCTATCACACAGTTTGTTAGTTTTTTTTTTTTTTTAAGATTTATTTATTTATTTAAGAGGCAAATTTAGACAGAGAGATGGAGAAAGAGAGTGAGAGCCTCCATTCACTGGTTCATTCTCCAGATGGCCGCAACTGCCAGAACTGGGCCTCCCATGTGGGTTCAGGGCCCAAGCACCTGAGCCATCCTCCACCGCTTTTCCAGGCCACAGCAGAGAGCTGGATCAGAAGAGGAGCAGCCAGGACAGGAACCAGTGCCCATACTGGATGCCAGCCTGGCAGTCAGAGGCTTAGCCTGCTATGCCACAGGGCTGGCCCCAGTTTGTAAGTTTCTGAATTGCCTGGATTTTAATAAGGAGTGGGCATTTTCTGTTAAACTTGAAGTGGTACCACCAAAAAAATTGTTATGTTTTGTCTTTAACTAAGGGACTCAGGAAATCATACTGCCCTATTGTTACAGTGGTGATAACAGATGTACCTCCAATACTGGACAGTGCAATTCAACACAAAACAAAAAGTCTGTGACATGGAAGTTACTACAGTGGAACCAAAAGCCACATCAGAAAATGCTGCACAGAAGCCCACAGAACTGATTTTCAAATATGTAGGGGATTTGACAAGAATAAACGGGATAAAAGTATCTGAAGTTCTCTTTCTTCTGGTGACTGGAAAAAGATTTATTCCTAGAATCCCATATGCTGTAGGCTTTCCCCTGGCACTAAAGACCATGGGTGATGACTAGAATTATTCCGTATATGAAATTTTGGAAATATTCTTTTTTTTTTTTTTTTGACAGGCAGAGTTAGACAGTGAGAGAGAGAGACAGAGAGAAAGGTCTTCCTTCCGTTGATTCACTCCCCAAATTGTTGCTACGGCCGGCGCACTGCGCCAATCCAAAGGCAGGAGCCAGGTGCTTCGTGCTTCCTCCTGGTCTCCTATGCGGGTGCAGGGCCCAAGGACCTGGGCCATCCTCCACTGCTTTCCCAGGCCACAGCAGAGAGCTGGACTGGAAGAGGAGCAACCAGGACCCAATCTGGTGCCCCAACCAGGACTATAACCCAGGGTACTAGCGCTGCAGGCGGAGGATTAGCCTAGTGAGCCGCGGCACCAGCCTGAAAATATTCTTATGCTTTATGTTTTTTATCACCACCAGAAACAAATAGAGCTAGCACACATCTCCCAATCAGAGATGCTTTGGTGCAGTGAATCCTGATAATTACTAACAGTGTGTTGCATTAGAAAAAACATAAATTTTGTCAAAATATTATTTCATTTTAATTTTGTCATTCACATGTGCCTTCATTTCCCTAAAATACATCTTTTTTTTTTTTTTTTTTTTGACAGGCAGAGTGGACAGTGAGAGAGAGAGAGACAGAGAGAAAGGTCTGCCTTTTTCCGTTGGTTCACTCCTCAATGGCCGCTGCGGCCGGTGCACCACGCTGATCCAAAGCCAGGAGCCAGGTACTTCTCCTGGTCTCCCATGCGGGTACAGGGCCCAAGCACTTGGGCCATCCTCCACTGCACTCCGGGCCACAGCAGAGAGCTGGCCTGGAAGAGGGGCAACTGGGACAGAATCCAGCACCCTGACCAGGACTAGAACCCGGTGTGCCGGCGCTGCAGGCGGAGGATTAGCCTATTGAGCCGCAGCGCCGGCCTAAAATACATCTTTTCATTTTTGAAAAAGACATCTTTAGAGGATTCATGTGAAGGCCAAATACTGAAAATATATATACAGTAAAACACAATACAAATCTTAAAATATTACTGCTTAGACACTCTTGGTGAAATCCTATCAAAAAATCAAAGCCTTTGATGCAACACAATCAATCTGTTGTTAATAGGAAGCCAAACAGTATACCTCAGAAATTATCCTGGAATGTTAAATCATGTAGCAAAGAAGTTCCTGCTGGTAATTAAGAGGTGGGCTTTGGAATCAGGCAGAACTGGATGCTGTTCCAAGCGTCAACATATGCTTCTTTTGAGACCTTAGGCATTTTTTTTACTTCCCCAAGCCTCCATTTCCTATTCTTTCAAATGAGTATTTCAATAAGACCTAGCTCACTGCTTGTTGTGCTAAATGAAAGAATGTATTTAAAACTGATCAGTATAATGGTTCTCAATAAATGTTTTTGTTGCCGCTATTATTTGCATTTGAAACTAGCTAGGCAAAAAGAAAAAAAAGTCCCTGTCATTGAGGACACACATCCTAAGAGGATGTTAGAAGAGTCACACATTCTAGAGCTCCAGAATTTAAATGAATGGCCTTTGGACCGCTAGTAATCAAAGCTTATTAGGAAGGTGGTTTCAATGACCACAGGCACAGGGCATGGGAAAGGGGAATATGAAGTTTTAAGTTGCTAGCAAAGACAGGCAGGGAAGACAGTTCATAGTGTAACAGCCAGGAAGAAAGACAAGAGACTAGAAAGAGAGTAGATAGGACTGGCACATGTATACAGACTAGCAGTTAAGACATTGGTTAAGATACCACTTCCCACATCAAAATGGTTAAGTTTGATGCCAGGCTCCAGCTCTGGACTCTACTTTCCCACCTATGCAGACCCTGAGAGATGCAATGATGACCCAAGTAACTGTGTCCCTGCCACTCATATGGGAGACCTGGATCGAGTTCCCAGTTCCCATCTTCAGTCCTTTCCAGCCTCAGTCATTCTGGACATCCGGAGGGCGAACCAGCAGATGAGAGCCATCTTCCTGTCTTCTGTCTCTGCCGCTCTGCCTCACAAATAATTTCTTTTTCTTTTCTTTTCTTTTTTTTTTTTTTGACAGGCAGAGTGGACAGTGAGAGAGAGAGACAGAGAGAAAGGACTTCCTTCCATTGATTCACTCCCCAAATGGTTGTTATGGCCGGCACACTGCACTGATCCGAAGCCAGGAGCCAGGTGCTTCTCCTGGTCTCCCATGCGGGTGCAGAGCCCAAGTACTTGGGCCATCCTCCACTGCACTCCCAGGCCACAGCAGAGAGCTGGACTGGAAGAGGAGCAACCGGGACAGAATCCAGAGCCCCAATTGGGACTAGAACCCAGCGTGCTGGCACCGCAGCTCAATAGGCAAATCCTCCGCCTGTGGCACCAGCCAACAAATAACTTCTTAAAATCTCTTTTCTCAAGGCATGCATGCCATGGTGGGCAGGCATGTCAAACCCAAAGCCATGATGACAGAAGGGTAGCCTATAAGGATACCTATGCTATTTGGTGAAGATTCTACTAGCAATGATTCATTACCTTCTGAGGTTGCTAGTAAGGGACATTTAAGAATTGTAAGCATAAATTTATTTTTATTACCTTAAGGAAAAAATGGGCTATTATCTTCAGAAAATACAATGTGTTTTCGCATGTACAAATACGCACTGGGCCAGGCTCAAAAGATTCTAGTATGCTATTTCTATCCAGAATCCAAGCCTTTCTGTCTCTGTGAGTTTTCCCAGTTAATCACTCTAGCAAGTAAACCAGGACTCTAGAGTAACAATTAGAAATGACTGAAATTGTCAATATATCAAAAAGTACTGCAAGATCTGGAAGAATTAGAATTTTAGCACAAGGCCCAACAAACTAGAAGTGCCAGCTACTTTTTTCAAAACTGTAAAGTGTATCAAATGGAAAAGTTCAAAAAAAGCCCTGCTGTGGTTTGGATGTTTTCCCCACCAACAGTGATGTTGAGGCTTTTTCTTTAGGAGAACAGATTGAGAGCTGTTGGGGCTTTCAAGAGGTCTTTCTTGTGAGACTGGATTATTTCTGTGGGAAAGGATTAATTATCATGAGTGGGTTGTTATAAAGCAGGCCTAGTATCTCCTCTGTGTCTCTCTCTCTCTCTTTTTTTTTTTTTTTTGGACAGGCAGAGGTAGACAGAGAGACAGAGAGAAATGTCTTCCTTCCGTTGGTTCACCCCCCAAAATGGCCGCTACGTCCAGCGTGCTGTGCCAGTCTGAAGCCAGGAGCCAGGTACTTCCTCCTGGTCTCCCATGCGGGTGCAGGGCCCAAGCACTTGGGCCATCCTCCACTGCCTTCCCGGGCCACAGCAGAGAGCTGGACTGGAAGAAGAGCAACTGGGACAGAACTGCACCCCAACCGGGACTAGAACCCGGAGTGCCGGCGCCGCAGGCAGAGGATTAGCCTAGTGAGCCATGGCACCGGCCTCCTCTGTGTCTTGCCATGTAACTTCTTTCCCACACAAGCCCACTTTCCTCCATTTTCACTATGAAGCCCTTTACAGAAGGTGAGCAGATGCTGGGGAATTGTTCTTTAAACTCCAGAACTGTGAGCTAAATAAACCTCTTTTCTTTATAAATTATCTAGCCTCAGATATCTTCTATGGCAACAGAAAAGAGATTAAGACAAGCTCCAAATAACAAATCATAACAAAATCTCAGTCTACCTATGTAAATCTTGACTCCCTTATCCACAAATCAAAATCATCAACTCAAAAAAGAGCTGGCACAGTGGCCTGGTAGCCTAAGTCTCCGCCTGCAGCGCCAGCATCCTATATGGGCACCAGCTCTTATAACAGCTGCCCTTCTTTTGATCCGGCTCTCTGCTAATGGCCTGGGAAAGCAGTGGAATATGGCCCAAGTGCTTGGGCTCCTGTACCCCATGGGAAATCCAGAAGAAGCTCCTGGATCCTGGCTTCAGATCTGCCCAGCTCTGGCTTTTGTGGCCATTTGGGGAGTGAACCAGAAGATGAAAGACTTTTCTCTCTGTCTCTCCCTCACTCTGTCTCTTACTCTACCTCTCAAATAAATAAATAAAATCTTTTAAAAAATTCTAAAAAAACAAATAAACAAACAAAAATGACACTCTAGATTACCAGGGAAAAAAAATCAAGTATTTCCAGGGCACAGAGCAGGAGGGAAAACTTTGCAATGTGAATCTGGCTCCTGGCTTTGGATCAGCCCAGCTCTGGCTGTTGCAGCCACCTGGGGAGTGAACCAGTGGATGGAAGACCTCTCTCTCTCTGCCTCTGCCTCTGTGTAACTGCCTTTCAAATAAATAAATAAATCATTTTAAAGAAAAGATTTAGCTGTTAAAGTTGAGATGAAATAGAAAAAAGTGTTTTGTTCCCATCTTCTGGGTATGGAAGTACCCATACCATGAAAGGTTAAAAAATCAGTTGAGGTGAAAAGGCAAAGTCTGGCTTAAAAAGGAAAAAAGAAACATAAACAAGTCATCAAAAACTAAAGGATAAAAATTAAGTAGTAAGCACAAGAGAAAGCAGAACATTACAACCAAGAAGTTTGTAAAAAGTGTTCTGCAAGCAATATGTGTGTTTAAAAGGCCAAACATCAAGGGAAAATTGTGTGCACTTATAATAATCACAGGGGGAGTCAGACAATGGAAAAGGAAATAGCAGAGACACTAAACAATCACTTGCAGCTGTCTTCACAAATATAAAAGACTAGAGATTTGTCCCATTTGAGGATCAGATTTCTTCCCCTGAAAGCATGAGAATTCGGAAGTGGGGAGAGAATGGTGGTGCTCCTGATAAAGACAGAATATCTTTCATCTGTTAAATCCAGACAAGAAGCATCAGAGGGAAAGGGAAAAGACATAGCTAAGGATTTTAAGAGATTAATTTCTAAATTTGCATTATTTTTATAACAAGAAAGGGGTTTAAATAGTGACTATCATATCTGCATGGAATTATGCTTACCTTAAGAAGAGCAGTTTAACTTTTAATTTTGGTAAAAGAAAGATATTTAGAAAAGATGTAATCAGAAAGGAAACAGCATATATGCCACACCTTTTTTTTTAACTTTTATTTAATGAATATAAATTTCCAGTGTACAGCTTATGGATTACAATGGCTTCCTCCTCCCATAACTTCCCTCCCACCCACAACCCTCCCCTCTCCTGCTCCCTCTCCCCTTCCCATTCACATCAAGATTCATTTTCAATTCTCTTTATATATAGAAGATCAATTTAGTATAAAGATTGCAACAGTTTGCACCCACATAGAAACACAAAGTGAAACATACTGTTTGAGTACTACTTATAGCATTAAATCACAATGTACAACACATTAAGGACAGAGATCCCACATGAGGAGCAAGTGCACAGTGACTCCTGTTGTTGACCCAACAAATTGACACTCTAGTTTATGGTGCCAGTAACCACCCTAGGCTGTTGTCATGAGTTGCCAAGGCTACGGAAGCCTTCCAAGTTTGCCAACTCTGATCATATTTAGACAAGGTCATAAAAGACAGGGTGAGGATAGTAACCAATGATCCTAAGAGTGGCATTTACCAGGTTTGAACAATTATACAGCATTAAGTGGGGAAGAGGACCATCAGTACATACAGGTTGGGAGTAGAGCCATTGGTGGTAGAGTAGAGGTTATGATTACAAAGGAATGAGGCCCAAGTACGCTAGACAGGGTCTAGAACAAAGGACAGAGTCATTATTAGAGGAGCTAAGAAAGGTGCTGTCTAAGCTACAAGTGATTTTTCTGATTGAGAGGCAAATAGAACCTGATAGAAGGGGCTTGATAATAATCTATTGGGCTTTAGGCCTTGTAAGTTAAGAGGCCCAGACCTATCCATCTCTTCACGTGGGGTACATCCTAAGGGAGGTGTGAACCTCCTAGGGGAAGGCACTCTGTTGACTTTCATTACTTGGCTGGCCTGGGAGGAGAGCTGGCCAGGTAAAGGCAGGGGGCATCTCTAACAAGAAATTTACAGTTCTGCCTGCAATGTTGCTGACCCTACTTGACCATACCCTCAGCTGCAGTGGTCACTTTGGAAGTTGGGCTGAGTGAAGGGCTTTTCAGCTTAGAGCCAATAAGATCTGTGGCTCTGACTTGAGCATCCTTCGACTCCAGGGCAGGTCCATTTCCAGTGATCCAACTCTTGGCTGGCAGAGCTGCCAGGGCTCTTCACAAGCTGACTTCTGCTGAAGCCCAGCCTTACCACATTGAAAGCCACTGCAGTGGACTGGCCTGTTGGGTCTCCTTGAGGGCAGATCACTGTACAGATCAGCCATTAATAGGCCTGCCACCCATTGCTTCTGATGCCTAGCTTTCTTTTCCTCCTGGTTTGTGTTAAAGCAGACCAGAGGATGCAAGTCAAGAGAGTGCCCGTGTCCCATCTCTAATCTTCGGTGGCCTGAACTACAAGTCTATAGTCACAGGCATGTTCTGTAGTAGTTTTTCTAAGGTAGACAATGCCCATGAGGAAAATTATATTCTCACTTTAAAACTTTCTTTCCCTTTGGTCTGAAAGGGAGGTTTTTCTACTTACTGTATACTTCGCTGATGGCGAAGAGAATCTAGCTATGAGATTATTATTTAAGTTCTTATTTTGGCTGTGCTATTGCAGAAAAATGTTATCCATCTCTTTTATAAGGTCTAAAGATTAAATTGTGCGTCCTACAGATTCCTTCATAATAGAATTAGTTTCCTACCTTGAGGAGAATAGAGAAATGAAAGAACAAGTTGGGCTTAGAATAGAGAAATGAGGGAGCAAGTCCTAGATTGCTTGCTGACAATAGCAATATCACATGAATACTTAGCAAACCGTTTCAACCATTAGATAACAACTTAAGAAAACATTTACCAGAAGGTCCAATGCCTTCTATAAATTTTAAGAATCATGTATTTGAAAACACCTCTTAAATATCTAACATGGTGTAGTTTGTTTAACCAGTAAACTTAAGCACAACCATATAAAATGTTTTTAGTTTCTTTCTATCAACAAGTTTAAAACATATGATACAGAGATTCAGGTCACACAAATTAAAATGTATCTTTGATTGATTTTAGCAGCTTAAATTTATGGACAATCTTATCTATAAGCCATTTAAAATAAAACTCTTAATAAAATTTCCCCATGTGGACATACAATATGTACACACATATTACATAGCATAGTAGACCAATATAGCAATTTTAATAATAGCTTTTAAAATTTTTAACTCTTTTTGTAGATTGCCAATTGATTTGAATTGCTTTTTGTTTTTAGTAACCTCAGTTAACTATACTTTCTCTCAGTTGGTACTGTTAATACATTATTGGATTCATCTGTTTGCAGAGCCATCCCAAAGTACTGAATACAATAGAAGTGGCTGGAAAAAGTCCATAGGAACCTATAGGAGGACAGCTAAACACAGAACCAACAACGCTTTAGTTTTATGAGCAGCAAATCATATATAACTATGGATGACAAAAGACTTTAAGTCGCCATGTTTAAAATTATAAACTCATCAACCAACAAGAGGCACTTGCCTACTTCACAGTATTTTTGAAAACACCTGTAGGATTTTACAAGTATTTAACCCTTTAGGCCTCTGGGGCTTTCTCATTAAGATAACTATCATGTCTATTAACACAAGATCATTAGACTTTTTAATTCTCAAACATTTGTATTAATAGCATTTTCCATTATAGAAACTTAAATTTTGGTACCACATCACATCTTGACAGTACTTCTAATATAATCCAAATAGCCTGATTAGTTGGTGTCTCTATAAGATGAGAGACATAGGTCCTTCGATTTTTTCAGTTGGGCCCAAACTGGAAAAACCAAAGCCCAAGATTTACTGGAAATTTTAGAGACCAGATTGTTTGAAACTTTGATTTTTTGAATGCCTGTCAAGAATGCCAAGAAGGCTCAAAATCCAAAATACCTGGTTGAAATAAGATTCCTTAAAATCATGACATAACATGGACCAAATTTGATCATTGTTACAAGGTGATTATTCAAATCTTTGAAAATAAGCACATATTTAAATAACCCTTAGCTCTTAATAAAAATTCAGCTGTTTTTGAACAATTAGAATTTAACAGACATCAAGAGAACATAATAGATTACTTGAACACATTGCTTTAACAGAGCATCAGAGTTTAATTCTATGTCAAAGAGAAATTGAGCTTCCTGTGATCTTTTGCTGTGAGGTTTCCTTCCTTTACCTTCTTTCATATTGGTGACCATGTTTCTGTGTTTCTGTGTGTAACACATCTTTAAGCATCTTTTGCAGGGCAGGATGAGTGGCAACAAATTCTTTCAGTTTCTGTTTGCTATGAAAAGTCTTAATTTCACCTTCATTCACAAATGAGAGCTTTGCAGGATATAATATTCTGGGCTGGCAGTTTTTCTCTCTTAGTACCTGGGCTATGTCTCGCCATTCCCTTCTAGCTTGTAGGGTTTCTGATGAGAAGTCTGCTGTGAGTCTAATTGGAGATCCTCTGAGAGTAATCTGACGTTTCTCTCTTGCACCTTTTAGAATCTTTTCTTTATGTTTCACTGTGGTGAGTTTGATTACAACATGTCATGGTGAGGATCTCTTTTGGTCATGTTTATTAGGGGTTCTATAAGCTTCCTGTACTAAGGTATATGCCACACCTTTTAATACATGAAATGAACTATTAGATTAGAATCTACAACTCAGTTCCTATCTGTAAATGGTGAAAACATAAGGCATGATTGCAACTACTTCCAGATGAAGTGGAGACCCCTGGCTCTACCCTATAATTCTGATGCTTCAGTTCGATTTAGTTTAAGTTTTCTGATTAAATAATCTCCAAAGGTCATTATACTGACAGTCAAATGCTGGAAGTAAAACCAAGACATTTCAGAAAGCTTTGTTGAGGGTTGAGTATGCTCTGTTAGGTCAGCCGCTATAATCTTTAACTTTAGTTTTCTTTAACAAAAACAAGAAAAATAAAGATCGAGCCCAACAAATATCCAGGCTTACTTTTTCCAACAAGGTTGTCTGTACACAAAACTCTTTGGGGCTTTGGTTCTTGTACTTGCATTGAATCAATTTTGGTTTTAATCAGAAAATTTCCCTATTTTTACCTTATTCCCATTCATCTTGAAATGAGAATAATTTGATTGGCTCACTACACAGGAATTGTAGGATGAATCTGTGTAAATTGCATTGATTTTGCTGTTTCCAGTTTGCAAAGGAGAATATTTTACAGGGCATGCCCCACTTTTTATTTCAAGTTTTAGAACTATAGCAACAGGACACTAAAATGAACCAGTTGAGAGCTAGGCATTGGAATCTAAGAAAATAATCTGTTTAGGTATTCTGTGCTTTTAAAGTCTTATATCAATGAAATCATAATCTCCATTTCTGTCTCTGTCTCTCTCTCACATACACACAGAAAATTCTAATTCAGTAATAATATCTAAATATTTGAATAGTAATTGTTAGGCTTAAATTATCCAAAGGAGTAACAATTATATGACAAGAAGCAAAACTTTGTTTAAAACTCAAAATAAAAATTCAAAAAATGAGAAACCATTTTTACTCATTAAAATGGAAAAGGTAGATGACAGATTCCTTTGCATAAATAAACAATTACATATTTAATAAGTAGAATCATGCACATGTACATACATCCATATATATGGTTGGTATGTGCAACAATTGTATGTGAAAAGTTAAGTAATTGTTGATTGACTTTGGAACTCCGTGACGTGAAGAGAGATTTTTTTAAACAGACTTTACTTTTATATTACAGAAAAAAATAAAGTACAGAGGGCTCCCATATGCTATTTGCCACCTAACGCACAGCCTCTCCCTCATTCAAAACATCCCCCATCAGGTGCTTTGCACTGATGCATGACTACCATCCCAAGTCCATAGTATACACTAGGGATCCCTCCTAGCTTTGTATTTTCTATGGGTTTGATTTAACTATATCATTGTGGGAAATTTGGAGAATGGGTTGGATAGAATCAATAAATGCCTCTGATTTTCAAGAGTTCACACAAGGGGCTGGTGCCATGTCCTAAGTAGTCTAAGCCTCTGCTTGTGGCGCCGGCACACCATGTGGTCGCCCGTTTGTGTTCTGGCTGCTTGTCTTCTGATCCAGCTTTCTGCTATGGCATGGAAAGGCAGTAGAAGATTGCCGAAGGGGCCGGCACTGTGGTGTAGCAGGTAAAGACACTGCCTGCAGTGCTGGCATCCCATATGGGCACCAGTTAGGGTCCTGGCTGCTCCACTTCTGATCTAGCTCTCTGCTACAAGATGGCGTAAGTGCTTGGGCCCCTGCACCCAAGGAAGCTCCTAGCTCCTGGCTTCATATCAGCGCAGCTCTGGCCATTGTAGCCAGTTGGGGAGTGAACTAGTAGATGGAAGACCTCTCTCTCTCTCTCTGCCTTTCCTTCTCTCTCTATGTAATTTTGACTTTCAAATAAATAAATAATTCTTGAAAAAAAAAAAAAAGATTGCCCAAGTGCTTGGGCCCCTGCTCCCACATGGGAGACCCAGAAGAGGCTCCTGGCTCCTGGCTTCAGATTGGCCCAGTTCTGGCAGTTGCGGCCATCTGGGGAATGAACCAGAGGATGGAAGATATTTTTCTCTGTTTTTCTCTCTCTCTGTCTGTAACTCTACTTCTCAAAGAAATAAATAAAATCTTAAAAAAAACAACAGTTCACACAAGCCACTGGGATTAGTCTATGAGGAGGATGAGGAAGGAAATTAACATTTTTGGATACTTACTATTTTCTGCATAATATCATTCCCAGCACCACACTAAATAAATCTAGGAAATAAGACTCACTCTCTTAGTATATTAAAAACTCTGTAAAGTCTTAGTATGAAAAAATATTTAATTTCATTTGATACTCTTTCCCACTGAGTATTTTTTATATATAATCCTTATTAACCCTGGCAGAATGCTCTTGGGAAATACTGGCCTACCTCATTTAATGTACATTATCTCAATTGACACTAATAACAATTCTAGGAGAAATACCTATTCCCCCCAACTTAAAAATAAGAAAATAGAGGTTTGAAATATTTAAATAACCTTGACCAAGATCATGTTACTCATATGCAGGATTCATACCTAAGTCTTCCCAACTCCAAACTCCTGACCCTTGAAAATCTACCAAGTTGAGAAATTACTTTAAACTAGATGCCTTTATTTAACTTTGGTATTTTTAGAATAAGGATAATCTATATAGAATTGAAGCAATGACACAAGAGTCAGAACCCAGGATTTGAGACTCCCGAGGCCACAATTTGCAAACTATAAGCTGCTTCCTTGGGCTCAACTTTAGCAAAATGGAATACTGTGATTATCTTGGTATCAAATTACTGTTCCCACAAATCATTTAGGTTTGCTGACCTTGATAAATCTTTGAGAATTTGGTCATGTCTGAGAAATTTAGATTAGTCATGTAATTGACATCCCTGAATCATTGTTAGACTTAACTCTAACCCTCACATACTCTTAAGCCCCACTGAACGGCACGTGATACCTCTGTAGCAAAATATAAGGCAAAGAGTAGAAGAGAAGAGGAAGAAAATCTGACCATTGCTCTGAATTTCCTTGCTTGTATGGGTTTTGGTCAGATAAAACTCCAATTATTTTTCTTCTGCATTAGTTTCTCTTCTGGTAAAGTGCTTATAGAATATACTTCCAGTTAAAGCTTTTAGGGTGGAACATTGCTCAAGCAATTTTCAACTATATTGGAGAAAGCATCTGAAAATATACTATGGGTGGAAATTCATATATGGCTCTTGGGGAAAAGCAAGATGACTTAATAGTCTCCCCACCAACCCACCTAACTTCTATGATTGAATTAATAAAGAAGATAATGGGGAGAAAGACTGGAATTGTGAATTGTAACCACAATTTGAGCTGTGTACAGTTACATCATGGTATCAGTTTTTCCACTCAAGCTGGTAAATGACTACACCCAGAGATACATGAGCCCTTTCTGATGAGATATAAATCAATCCAAACTGTCATTCAATTCTCTCTTGCAATGAATTTAAACCTCATTTCCCTCCGCCACCCCCAACTTCAGCCTTTGGTTCTCATTATATTTCTAGTTCGCTGTCTTCCCAGCTCAATTTTTAAGGGATTTGATCCAATTGCCTTGTCCTGGAACTTGAAAAAATTTTTAAAAAGAAAACCAAACTGTCAATTCCTAAGATGTGGTTGCGTGGAGATTACCACAGGAAAAGAGAGGCAGAGAGCCCATGAGTATGTCTCCGTCTCCTCTAACTAGACTACAGGAAATGGAAACTTTAGAGAGTATCTTTATCAGTTAGCTATTAAAGCATACCAAACCACCCACTTACTTAGCGCCCTAAAGCATTATGCATTGTATTGCCCACAAATATTTGTGTCATTCTTCTGGTCTAAGCTTGGATCACTCATGTATCTCTGGCCAAGAATTACAAAGTAGAGAAACAGACTTCACCTCATAGCACAAGCATCAGATCCTGGGTTGGGCAAAGAGTTGGGGTTATCTTTGTAATCAATCAATTATTATTTATTTATTTAAGATTTTATTTATTTATTTGAGAGCTAGAGTTTCAGACAGTGGGAGGGAGAGATAGAGAGAAAGGTCTTCCATCCGCTAGTTTATTCCCCAATTAGCTGCAATGGCCAGAGGTGCACCAATCCGAAGCCAGGAGCCAAGAGCTTCTTCCAGGTCTCCCACGTGGGTGCAGGGGACCAAATGCTTGGGCCATCCATCTTCTACTGCTTTCTCAGGTCATAGCAGAGAGCTGGATTGGAAGTGGAGCAGT
This sequence comes from Lepus europaeus, assembly GCF_033115175.1. Lineage (NCBI taxonomy): Eukaryota > Metazoa > Chordata > Mammalia > Lagomorpha > Leporidae > Lepus > Lepus europaeus. Next base: position 89,469,569 of record NC_084838.1, on the reverse strand, counting down.
TGCGACTCAAACTGATGCCCATATAACCTACTGCACCACAGTGCTGGACCCTGCAATCAATTTATATTAGTATTTGATCTCTTTGTTTTTCTAGCTGCATCTTGAAGCACTCTGAGCAAATTCATGGAGGTTTTCTCACATTTAGGGCTGCTACAGAGTGCCAAAATGTCTATGGTTAGCCACCAGTATAGTTCAAGATCAAGTAAACTCCTCCTCTTTTAATAATGTAAGGGTCATAAAAACACTTGTTTCCTTTTCTGTCTCCTCTTCTATTTCTCTCCTTCCCTCATGTTTGTATCCCTATATTTCCAGCACACTGAATAATGCTTGGCTTGGATTCTCAACATTTATTTGTGAATGCATAAATGAATTAGCCAAAGGAATATTATGTAAGGGCCTGCATTAGCAGAGTCAGATGGAGAAAGTGAACCAAACCTAACAGACACTAGGGAAAGCAACAACCAAGTGATGCAAAATCAGATAAAGGAAGCCTGCGCTACAGTAGACAGCCCTAGGCTGAAGTGACCTGATAGTGACAATGGCGTTTTTGAGATTCTTGCTGTTGCTAGCATGACCATGCTAGGGATATTTAAACAGGCCCAAACACATACAGATGGAGAAATAAATCTGCAGCAGAGGTCAAGCTGAACAGGAAAACCAGATTACGAAGCTCATTGTTTTGGAAAGCAGCTGATTCCAGGTGGTTGAGGAAGAAAAGCAAGTGGCCCTCTCTGGGTTTTCACTCCCTAGCTGGGGATGCCTAAGAGGCCCCAACAAACAAGGAGACCTGTCATTAACGTCAGGGTCCCTGTCACTGCTTAAGGATTAGGAATAGACATGTGACACCCAACTGAAGCCAGTTGTGGGGGGAAAGAAAGCTAAAATGACAAGGGTAGGATACAAGAATCTGAACACAAAGAGAGAATCTGGTGGCAACCACCAAAGGAGGCCAAGAGAAGTGAACGGTTAGTGCCTCAGGGAGTCCCAGGCTCCTCAAGGCCACGCACACATTTGACTCCCTTGTCCTTTAGCAAGCAGAGATGTGTTTTATCCCGTCAGTAAAATCTGCATTGCTGGGATGACAGGACTCCCTTTCTGCAGGGTGCATAACAACTTTCCGACATGTTGTCAGAATGTGTCAGGTCGAGTTACGGTGATTCTGTTTCAGGAGGACGTGACACACGGCGCCATTGCTGGTGATTCAGACGTTCCCTGTCAATGCCTGCCACTCAGGAATGGATGTGTAATCAAACCCAAGTCACAGCGAGGCTTTCTGCAGGAGAGTCGCTTCCAAGTTTTACTTTTAATACCTGAGGTTTTGTGTTACTGATATTAAATAAAAAACTCTTTGCAATGAATTTTAAATGAGGTAAAAGCTCTCACCAGAGATTTGTTAAAAGCAGATGAACAGCTGTTCTTTTTTCCCCCTTTTTAGTAGAAGGGCTTTAAATTATATATTAACCAAAAAGGTAAACAGAATAAAATGGGCAATTAAATATTAATGGAAGATGTAGTGGAATTGTCCTGTGCTGCACTTAAAACAGCCTGAATGATTGAGCTGTGAATTGCTCTCCCTGAGGTATTGAAATATTCATCAGTGCTATTTAATAAATGTTCATATTCGTAGGCACTCATGTTTACACTACAGCACTTGCAAGAGAGTGCTTACTAAAGAAAACATGCTAATGGAAGGTGAACTTTCCTGTACAGTGAGTCACCTTAAATTATACAGAGTGTGCCGCGGAGGAGACAGGGAAATCTCTCCTCTGACAAATGAGAAGCTTGCATAAGAGAGGAGTGTCTTTTGTTTAGAGAATGGCTGGGGATGGCACAGAGGCATTGTGGCTCCAAGACTATTTTGAGGTTTTTAAAAATTTATCTGGTTTGCATTTTAAAAATGTTTAACCTTTCCTGCCTGAAGCTGAGCTTCATTCCAATGCTGTTACCATAAACTGCCTACATTATGGGAAGAGATGCAAGAGATGGCAAAAAGAGACTGCAATGGGAAACCCTTAGACAACAAAGGTAAAAGCGTGCCAGGTGACAGTGGTGACAGACTCAAGACACACACCGCAGGTACTGGCAGAGGCAGAGACTGCCTCTCACTACCTTCTCTCTGCGCATTTACTTAGTAACTCTTTCCAAAGACCTGCAGATACTGTATTACCTCAAGTGGGAAGCCTGATTGTTCACATAAATTAACTAGGATAAGGACAGTAGAAACCCTAGAACTGGCTGATCTCTAGGGAAGATATTAAAATTTACTATAGTAGTAAAGAGAAGGGAATGTGGTTCTATTTCTGATGAATGGGATGATCTAAAAGGAACATTGCTGTCCAAATTCAGCAGCACCATAATACATATGTGCTGGGCCAGGGTTAATTGCAATGACTCTTTATCTTTTTTGATTAATCATAAAAACTCGAGAAAGGCTTTTTCAGTTAAAAAGAGTCTATCTCAGTTTGCAGAGAAGCAGAGTATTGTAGAATGACTTTTGGTCTCACTGGTTCTGTTTCCCGTCATTACCACACTTCCTTACCTGTTGCATGGCCTCACAGTTGGTAGAATCTACTCTTCTGTTGACTAGGGGGTTGGCCATTTGTGCTGCTTTGGATGACAGAGTGTTAGAGGACCTGGCCTGAAAAAATGCTAAAATTTTCATGCATAATTGAGCTGGCTCTCTTGTGTCCTGCCTTTTTGTCATGAAAAGAAAATGCTTTTAATACCTACTGGTCCAGAAAGAAAGAGTGACACTGTGACTGCAAGCTCAATGAAACCCTCCTAGATCAAGTGAACACTAACTAATCTGCAGAGGTATAAACAAATGTTAATGTTATATGCTGGAGAATTTGAGGTTTATTATATATACAGTATTGTTATGGCATTATCAATATCATTGTGGACAATTGCAACATATCTGTAAGCAACGGGCAACTACTGATAGCTGTTTTCTTGTATTTAGGGACAGATATTGTGTTACTAAGACAATAAATGAATTTAGGCATGTGCTCCTTCAGGGAAGGACACCTCCTTTTACCCAGTTTCAGCATGGAAGGTTTCCTAGTTTTCTACTTCTTCAACATAATGTCTTCCAAAAAGTCACCAAGACTTGTTGACTCAAATATTTGAATACAGTCAGCCCTCAACTAACTGCAAATCAAAAATGTTTTAAAAATTGCATCTGTTGGCCGGCGCCGTGGCTCAACAGGCTAATCCTCCGCCTTGCAGTGCCGGCACACCGGGTTCTAGTCCCGGTCGGGGCACCGATCCTGTCCCGGTTGCCCCTCTTCCAGGCCAGCTCTCTGCTGTGGCCAGGGAGTGCAGTGGAGGATGGCCCAAGTATTTGGGCTCTGCACCCCAGGGGAGACCAGGATAAGCACCTGGCTCCTGCCATCGGATCAGCGCGGTGCGCCGGCCGCAGCGCGCCTACCGCGGCGGCCATTGGAGGGTGAACCAACGGCAAAAGGAAGACCTTTCTCTCTGTCTCTCTCTCACTGTCCACTCTGCCTGTCAAAAATAAAAAAAATAAAAAATAAAAAAAAAATTGCATCTGTTCTTAACATGTACAAATGTTTTTCTTATCAGTATTCCCTAAATAATGCAGTATAACAACTACTTTAAAATCATTTATGTTATATTAGGTATTAAAAGTAATCCAAAGATGATAAAGTATAAGAGAGGATTGTGTAGTTTACATTCAAATATGGGGGGGGGGTACTTCAAAAAGTTCATGGAAACATGGAATTAAAGATAAGCATATTTGGGTGCAAAACAATGTTGAAAGTCATTCATAGTTTTTTGTCCATAATACACGTTACCATGAAATTTTTGGAGATCATTCACATTACACCATTTTACATAGAACCTTAGCATTCACAGATTTTGATATCCAGGAGTGTTATTAGAACCCACCCATGGATATCAAGAAATTACTGTACATCTTTTCATCTTTTTTTTTCTCAATCCATATTGCCACTGCTTGCTTTCAAAATCTGTAATTTTTATTATTACTATAGCCTAATCAGTTGTCCTTCCAATATCTACATTTCTGTCAGAGGCATTTTGTTAACATGCCATAGAAAAATTCCTATTTGATAATACCATTCCTCTCTCTAAAATATTTTAATAAAAAACAATACCTCTCTGATTGTCCATCACCTCAAATTAAAAGGGTATTTCAGAATGTTTGTGGGAAAATGGAATCAAAAGATAAGTAAGCTGAAGAACATGAGAGTAACTGATTTCATTATTAGAGATTGGAATTACAAATATGGAAAGGGAAAAGCTAGTTCGAATTCTTCACTGGTGGGTTGGCTTGAGGCATCAGTATAAGATTATGATTTTCAGACAATATAAGGAATTTTCAAGAAGCTTCAGGAAAATGGAATTAAAAGGTAAGTTATTTTGGTGCAAAAAAAGTTTGAAGTCCATGGATAGTTTTTTTCACAATATGCATTGCTATGAAATTTCTAAAGATCACTCATTTCAGAAATGATACTCCATGACCTTGAAAATCTGACCCAAATTCCTCTTCCAAAATACTCTTATCTCTAATCTCTAACCATTTCTATTCAGCCTCTACTTTAGATTATGGCATTCTCAGGTTATTTTTATTTCTGTGGCCTTTTTCCACTTTGTTTCTTTTGTCTAGCATGCTGTTGTCTCTGATTCCATTTTTTTCATTCTCTAATAGGTCAATACTTTGTCTGTGTCACCATAGACATCAGTAATCACCATAGGCTTTATGAGCTGCCAAGGATATGGAAGCCTTTTGAGTTCGCCAACTCTGATCTTATTTAGACAGGGCCATAATCAAAGTGGAAGTTCTCTCCTCCCTTCAGAGAAGGGTACTTCCTTCTTTGATGGCCCGTTCTTTCTGCTGGTATCTCACTCACAGAGATCTTTCATTTTGGTCATTTTTTTTTTTTTGCCACAATATCTTTGCTTTCCACACCTGAGAAACTCTCATGGGCTTTTTAGCCAGATTTGAATGCCTTAAAGGGCTGATTCTGAGGCCAGAGTGCTATTTAGGACATCTGCCATTCTATGAGTCTGCTGTGTATCCTGCTTCCCATGTTGGATCATTCTCTCCCTTTTTAATTCTATCAGTTAGTATTAGCAGACACTAGTCTTGTTTATGTGATCCCTTTGACACTTAATCCTATCATTATCATCAATTATGAACTTAAACTGATACTTTGACTAGTAAGATGGCGTTGGCACATGCCACCTTGATGGGATTGAATTGGAATCCCCTGGCACATTTCTAGCTCTACCACTAGGGGTACGTCTGTGTGAACATGTGCCAAACTGTACATCTCCTCCCTCTCTTATTCCCACTATTATATTTAACAGGGATCACTTTTCAGTTAAATGTAAACACTTAAGAATAATTGTTTAACAATTTTTAATAAAAAAAAATCTGGCTAAGATTTGTCTAAGAGTATTTATAAAAATTGGGTCCTTTGGAATGGCCTCCAAAATTACAATCACAGAATTTCTTTTCAAAAAGTATTCTCAAGTTATTATGATTTAGCAAGTTATATCCAGAGATCTTTATTATCCTTGAGTGTAAGTAGAAAAGAATCATGAAATTTAGTAAGACTACTAGTTACTGGCCTGTTTGAGGATTTGTATTAGGATTCAAATCCTAACTAAATAGGTCAGACTCATACTCATATGTTGGCACAATGAGCATCCATGTACCTGAGAAAAGTCACTCACAACCCTGTTTCTGATTTTTTGTTTTTTTGTGTGTTTTTTTTTTTCTTATCTTATCCTAGGCATTTGAACCAAGCCAGAAATCTAAATGAAAGTACCTCTCTCTAATAAAGTGGGCTTTACAATGCCTAGCCCCACAAAGAAGAAAAATTTATATCCTGGCCAAGAGAGGAAAGTGACCTTGTTAGTACAAGTACTGTAATAAGAATACATTGAGCAAAAGCATCGGTGTGCGTGCTGAAAAACATCTAGGAGGAAATTAGCTGCTTTAAACCACGGAACTAATGTGAATCATTGCTAATAGCTGCTTATTTATCACCAGCATAAAAAGATAATTTGGCTAAGCTAATGAAGTAATTTCAGCCTTTAACTGAATGCTACTTATTAATTGAATGTTAGTGGAAAAAAAAAAAAAAACCTGGGAGGTAAACTACATGGAAGAGTACAACAGCTTCCAACCTACTGTGTTAATATTTTCTTGTTGTTACTGGGATAATATTCCAGTTGCATAAATTTGGGGCTATCAGACTGTCTACTAAGATTCCTATGACGAAAAGAAAATGTGTATAGTGCTTTTATAGGAACAATGTAAAATAGTTTGGGAGAAGATCTTATGTGTCTCTGTGTGTATGTACACATACATGTGTACATGCACATGCATGCACGTGGGTGTTGCGTTTGGTTTTTCCCACCATCTCACTGCAGCTGAGAAAATATCCTTAACAATCAAGTATAGAGACTGGAGCCAGCCAGACATGATATTTAATCCTGCCTAACACTTTCTAGTGGGGTGACTTTAAATTTATTGTGATATTTATTATTTCTAAGCTTTAATTTCTACTTTCTCTAAAATGAGATAATAATTATCTAATTTAAAATAAAATGGTTTATTGAAGAATAAACAATCAGTAGTTTTAAAATATTTTTCAAAATATTCCTCCAAATCTGCCATGGAAAAACAAAGCTTCCTTCTGATCAGTGACTCCATTAATGAACTTGTGGAAGCTTCCACAATTATTCAATGAGTTTTGGTTAGTACAATGTTCTTATTTCAATATTAGAAGACACAGTCCTATTAGGAATTAGACTTTAATCCCTTATCTGATTTATATTTCTTTTTCTCCCTTCCTCTGGTGCAGGATAGATCATGATTGGCATTCTGGAGTTGAATGGAGATATGGCAGACTTTTCATCTGCTCCTTCTACACATTATCTCTTCCCTGTGTTGACTCCTCAGGAATCAGACAAAGGGGAGATAAAGAGAAAAATAAGAGTCTTCTTAGTTAGGGAATATTATATTCCTCTCCTTGGCTGCTGTAACTATTGTTTATATTTGTTCATGGACTCACTGGGATGGAGATACAACCAGCAGAAACCTCTGATGAGGACCTTCCTCTCCATCATACTACAACCCCCCAGATACCCATTCCAGTCAGCTTCTGTCAATACTTTCCTCAGTCAAGCCTATGGCCTGAGTTCTCATAAAACATTCATTCAACCAATTATAAATGATATGGTCAGGATGGGCCTCACTGAAATGGTAATGTTTTAGCAATGGTTTAAATAAAGTCAGGAAGTGAACCGTATACGCATCTGTGGTTGAGGAATGAGCCACAGCACAGGAAGATAGGTGCTTTGGAGAGTCCAAGAGATAGTAAGGAGCAAATCTCAATGTTCTTGCCACATTACCATCTACATTGGACTTGAAGGTTGAGCAATAAATTATCAATATGCTAAAAAAGCCACTGTTGCTTAAGGATTATTTATTATTGTTTGATAATCTAGACTATCTTGACTAAAGGCTCTAAAGGCTCTTTGCTTGACCACTGTATTAGTCAATATTTTGTTACTTGAAGTTTTTTTTTTTTTTTTACTTTATTTATTTGAAAGTCAGAGTTACAGAGACAGAAGGAGAAACAGAGAGAGAAAGATCTTCTATCAACTGCTTCACTCCCCAAATGGCCACAACAGTCGGGGCTGGACCAGGTCAGAGCCAGGAGCCAGGAGAATCATCTGGGTTTTCCATGTGGATGCACAGGTCCAAGCATTTGGGCCATCCTCTGCTGCCTTCCCAGGCACATGAGTAGAGAGCTGGATCAGAACCGGCAGTCAGGACTCAAATCGGTGCCCATACAGGGATGCTGGCCTCATAAGCAGGAGTTTAACACTTTATGCTATGACAGCCCCAGCATTTAGCTAGAATGCCCAAGAGGTGCTTCTTGGAAGGGAAAAGGCCTATTCTGGCTTACAGTTTGGAGGTTCACAGTTCAGGATCAGACAGACCCATTAGTCTCATGGAGGCTTGAAATGGCACAGCAGGTACAGAGAAAGAAGCTAGGCTAAACTTGGCTTAAATAACCAATATTCTTGCAAGAATTACCTTCTGAGGGCAAGCCCCCAATGATCAAAATTCTAAACCAGATCCACCTCTCTGGCATCATAATTAGATCACGATTCCACTATCATTCCTCTACCCTTAGTATTAAGGCATCAGTTTACAAACATTTTCTCCCATTCTGTCAGTTTCCTCTTTGTTTAGTGTTACTTTTGCTGTGCAGAACCTTCTTATGTTGATGTAATCCCATTTGCTTTTATTGCCTATGCTTCTGGAGTCTCAGCCAAGAAGTCGTTGCCTAGGCCAATGTCTTACAGTGTTTCTCCTATGTTTTTGTCTTGTAATTTGATAGTTTCAGATCTTAGGTTTAGAACCTTGATCCACTGTTGAGTTGATCTTTTTTGCAGTGTGCAAATTAGGGTCTTGTTGCACTCTTCTGGATGTGGAGATCTAATTTTCCCAAAACCATTTGTTGAAGACACTGTCCTTTCTCCAGAGAGTGATTTTCACTATTCCATGAAAGATTAGTTTGTTGTAGATATATGGATTAATTTCCGGGGTTTCTAATCTGTCCCACTGGTCCACAAACATATTCCTGTGTCTTCAACAGGCTGTTTTGATTATAACTGCCTGTAATATGTTTTGAAATCTGGTATTTTGATATCTCCAGTTTTATTTTTATTATTTAAGAATGCTTTAGCTATTTGGGGTCTCTTGTTTTTCCATATGAATTTTGAGTCATTTTTTCTAGATCTAAGAAGAATGTCTTTGGCATTTTGATTGGGATCTCATTGAATCTATAAATTTCTTTGGATAGTATGGATGTTTTGATGACATTAATTCTTCCAATCCATGTAAATAGAAGTTTTTTTTTTCTTTTTCCCATTTTGGTGTCTTCTTCCATTTCTTTATAAATGGGAGAAAATATTTGCAAACTATAATCTGATAAAGGATTAAAATGAGGAATATATAAGGATCTCAAGGAACTCAGAACAACAAAACAAGCAATCCAGTTAAGAAATGGGCTAAGGATATAACAGGTGTCTTTCACAAGGTGAAATACAAATGGATAATAGATAATAGACATATGAAAAGATGCTCAGGATTTCTAGCCATCAGGGAAATGCAAATCAAAACCACGATGAGGTTTTGTCTCACCCCAATTAGAATGACTATCATCCAAAAATTAAAGAAATAATAAATGCTAGAAAGGATGTGGAGACGGAGACAAAGGTACCCTAACACATTGTTGGTGGGAATGTAAACTAGTACAACCAAGCTGAAAGACAATATGGAGATTCTTCAGAAATATGAAAATAGATTTACAATATGACCCAGCCATCCCACTCCTGAGAATTCACTCAAATGAAATGAAATCAGAGTACAAAGAGTTATCTGTACTTCCATGTTTATAGCAGCTCAATGCACAATAGCTAAGATATGGAATCAATCCAGACACCCATCAACTCATGACTGGATGAAGAAAAGGGATGGATGGAACACTACTTAGACGTAAAAGAATGAAATCCTGTCTTTCACAAGAAAAATTGACGATGATGAAACCACTATGCTTACTGAAATAAATAAGTCCCAAAAAAGACAATATCATGTTTCTCTGTTTTGTGGTAACTAACATAGAGAGTACAAAAAACATAATGTATATGTGTGAGATTGACATTTTGAGATTTGATTATTATCCTCCTGAGAAATCTTTCTACTTACTACTTGCTGAATTCTTTATTTATTAGAAGATTAAGCCTGTGATTATAAAGTGAATTGAAAGTATGTCATTATGGCCGGCGCTGCGGCTCACTAGGCTAATCCTCCGCCTTGCGGCGCCTGCACACCGGGTTCTAGTCCCGGTCGGGGCACTGATCCTGTCCCGGTTGCCCCTCTTCCAGGCCAGCTCTCTGCTGTGGCCAGGGAGTGCAGTGGAGGATGGGACCCATGGGAGACCAGGATAAGCACCTGGCTCCTGCCATCGGATCAGCGCGGTGCGCCGGCCGCAGCGCGCCTACCCCGGCGGCCACTGGAGGGTGAACCAACGGCAAAAGGAAGACCTTTCTCTCTGTCTCTCTCTCTCTGTCCACTCTGCCTGTCAAAAAATAAATAAATAAATAAAAAAAGAAAGTATGTCATTAAAAATTTTTTTAAAAAAATAAGAAAGGAAGGAGAAGGGAGGGTGGGTTTGAGGAAGGGAGGGTGCTAAATATGTTCTCCAAACTGTATATATGAAATATATGAACTCTGTTTCTTTTTTTTTTATATAAATGTATACATTTTTCAAAAACTTAAACTCTTGAGAAATAAAAGACCTGTGAGTTTAAACATCTGCATGAGTTTGGGAAAACAATTCTGTTCAATTCTTTTTTTTTTTTTTTTTTAATTTATTTGACAGATAGAGTTAGACAATGAGAGAGAGAAAAAGAGAAAGGTCTTTCTTCCGTTGGTTCACCCCCTAAATGGCCGCTATGGCTGGAGTTATGCCGATCTGAAGCCTGGAACCAGGTGCTTCTTCATGGTCTCCCATGCGGGTGCAGGGCCCAAGCACTTGGGCCATCCTCCACTGCCTCCCTGGGCCACAGCAGAAAGCTGGACTGGAAAAAGAGGAGCAACTGGGACTAGAACCCGGCGCCCACATTGAATGCTGGTGCCGCAGGTGGAGGATTAACAAAGTGAGCCACGGTGCCGGCCCCCAATTCCGTTCAACTCTTAACAACTACTTCTTATAATGTAGTTTACTCATCACTTAGCCCGCCAATCCCTAGCATATTTTAAGATTTAATTTCCATTATAATACTATACTATTCTTCTTTGAAATAATACAATTCACAAATTTTCTGACAGTCTTTTATCAGCTATGTCCACAGCACAATAATGGAAATTAAAACTTATTAGAAACATTTGTTGAATTATCAAAGTTTTTAGTATGGAAGTGCTTTTATTTTTATTTTGTTAAAGATTTATTTTATTTATTTGAATGACAGAGTTACAGAGAGAGGTAGAGCCAGAGAGAGAAAGATCTTCCATCCATTGGTTCACTCCCCAAATGACTTCAATGGCCAGAGTTGAGTTAATCTGAAGCCAACAGCCAGGAACTCCATATCTCCCATAGGTGCAGGGGCCCAAGGGCTTGGGCCATCTTCTACTGCTTTCCCAGGCCATAGCAGAGAGCTGGATCAGAAGTGGAGCAGGACTCAAACCGGCACCCATATGGGATGCCAGTGCTGCAGGCCAGGGCTTTAACCTGCTACGCCACAGTGCCAGCCCCACTGCTTTTATTTAGAGCTTTAAAATGCATCAGCATTATGCTAAATTCTCTTTGATACAGCATGAGTTTAGGACAATTGTACTGAAAATTAAAAATATATGATTTTCATATTCTTTCAGTGAATGTCTGGGGATATATACTTTATTGTTTCAGTGACACCTTTTTCATAAATAAAAAAACTTAAAATGGACTAATACATGTACTTGAAATGAAGACTGCAGACATCTAGAATAATAACCATTTATCTTTTGTTCATAACTTAGAAACAGAGCTGTTAGAATTTTTAAAGTGATCATTGTTCACACTTTACATCCCATCCAAATTTAAAGCAGCTGAGAAACACATAATCAGATTGCTGGAAACACAAACATAATTTTCGTTATGTAGATATGTGTCCAAACTTTTTCCTCTTCAATCTCAACAGCGTCCCCAAAGCAAAGTCTGGCCTTTCTGAGATTTATTTAAAGAGGAACAAGTGTATAGCTTAGACCAACTTCACACCCACTGAACTATTAAAGTGGAGATAGAGTCGGGCACAAGCCCTGTTCCAATCACTGGAGTGTCTAGCCATGGAGGTGGGGACAAGCACAGAGCCCCTGCTCTAAGCCCGACACTCCAAAATATAGAAACCAAACACATTTCCAGATTTCAGCTATCACGAAAATTACTCCACCTATCTCCTAAAAGCAAGGGATTAGGGTCTATAAGCATAGAGATCAGAAGAGTATCACTAATTCTCATCCCTTCTGTCAGTGGAAATTTCTTCCCTCTGTGGAAATGTTAAAAGTGCGGCAGATGGTGCAGGGACGAGAGAAGCATGTCTCCATGTACACCCAGCACAAACCTTAAAGGGCAGTAACAACATCTTCTTTCTGAATGCCAAAGTCAAATTGACCAGTTTCTTTTAACGGCAGTGGCTCCCTCCCCAAGTATCTCTTCATAAAAAGATACCCAGTGAATGACAACATTGCTCTGTTTCTCACTTCTTTTCAAAGCAATAATTAGAATTCATTTATAGACATTCAACCCACAGCTTATAATTACTATTAGAGGGACTTAGCAGTGCAATCACTTCTCTTAACAATAGTACTTTCACTGCAAATTCCACCAAAAAATTAAAATCCTTTAACAAAATGTAAATTAAAATACTGGCTAAAATAAATCTTTAATGAAACTTTATAATGTCCTCTTATGCCTTCCCTGGATACCTCCATACAAATGCAAAAGTTTCTCCAAGATAATTCAGGCAATGAATAAGTTTGTATTGCTGATTCAGGCAAGGAATTCAGCTCTACAGATCTCAAACTGACTACACTATACAGAAGCATCCTTAAAGCTGACTTCTGTGCCTGTATTTGTCAGACTAACGACAAAACTAAGCTATTTGTAATAGCAAAAAAAAAAAAAAAAAACAAACCAACAACAAAAACTGGTGGTTTAACAAAAGAAACATTCTCCTGACAAGTGCACTAAGCATTCTTTGATGAAAGTAATATGAAAGATAAGTGTTTGCCTAAAAACATTCCAGACTCTCGACTTTCCTCTAATTAGGACACTGAATTTAAGAGTTCTGAGCAACCTTAGGGATGTTTTAGTATTGAGTCTCCACCTGGCAAGGACCGAGAGCATTACTAATAGGATCCACTGCATGAAATAGGAGATGTAACGAATAGAATGTGGTGTACATTTGAACAGCATCATTACAGAAAGGACTAAAGAAGAAGCCAAAACTCATTTTTCAGACCAGAAAACCAAGGTACAGAGAAGTTAAGTTGCTGTTTCACATTACATGGCAAGCTAATCAAAATCAGAACTAAATTCTCCAGTGACTGAAACCGGTGGCCTTTCCTTACTGAACACACGGTCTCCTATTATTGCATATTTTGCTAACAACTTCTCTATCCAAACTATTAATGATAATCATTTCTTATATTAGAGTGATTAAGAATAAATTTTCATGGAAGAATTATACCAAAGCCCTTACAATACCCAGAGACGTTCTTGGACTTAAGAAGGTAAAATTCCACCAGATTTGCACCCCATATCAGTACACTTCTTATGGGAAGGAGACAACGGATTCAAAAGCAAGGCTAGGATTTACAGTAAGGCCCTTGCCAAGAAGAAACTCACAGCTATTCTATAGGGGAATTGGACATATTCGTTTCCTGAAATTTTTCTTTTTTCTTTTATCTACAGGCCAGTTATGTTTATGAATGAGGGTTTGAGAATTTCTATGTAGGAAGTGCAAAGACAGAATTTATAATTTGTTATTGGAAATGAGCATTATGGTCGCCTTCTAGCCAAATCAAGAAGATATTAGTTCAAGTTCACCTGAAGGTCAGGTATCTTTTGAATTGAAATTCTGCTGTTTGTTTACATCACAATTAAATAATTAAAAATAAAAGGCAGCAAAATGTCTTCCTTCATCAATAAAAGATTAAGGGAAGACAGCAGAGCTACTGTTCTTTTTGTTTGTTTGTTTGTTTATTTTTTGAAAGATTTATTTATTTATTTGAAAGTCGGAGTTACACAGAGAAAGAAGGAAAGGCAAAGAGAGAGGACTTCCATTCACTGGTTTAATCCCCAGTTGGCTGAAACAGCCAGAGCTGTGCCGATCCGAAGCCAGGAGCAAGGAGCTTCCTCTGAGTCTCCCATGTGGGTGCAGGGGTCCAAAGGCTTGGGCCATCTTCTACTGCTTACCCAGGCTATAGCAGAGAGCTGGACTGGAAGTGGAACAGCCAGGACTTGAACGGACACCCATATGGGATGCTAGCACTGCAGGTGGTGGCTAACCTGCTAAGTCACAGCAATGGCCCTGAGCTATTGATCTAAGCCTTCTTTCTTACCCACTCTAAAATCAGTAACTTGTAATAATTAATTTGAATATGAAAACAGTTTTTACTTTCAGAAAATAAATTTTCTGATCTATATTAATCTTTGTGTATTTTTCTTTCCTTCTCTTCAACGTAAAGAATGATGCCTTTTTATGCACTGATATTTTAAAAATCACCCTGAAAATTCATTCATACAGCCAAACTAGTATTAGTTGTTGGCATACCTGTTTCTATTATTTATGAAATACTTAATCATTCATGAAATGCTTTCATATATAGTAAGCTATGCAATAACTTTTCAAGGAACAATGGTTATTCTACACAGATACTGAATAAAGGAAGAAAACAAGATTTTGAACATTTCCAAGACTCATCCTGAATCACAAAAGTACTAAGTGGCAATTCTTCACCTCCCATTCATAAACATCAGGCTGTATGTACACCTTCAACAAAAAACCTTAGAATTTCAGCCATTCTACAAAGTAAACATTAGTGAAAACTAAAAGAATAGCTTTTCACATATCACATAAAACCATATATATTTCTCATTCATGAACTATTCTAAGTAAATGAAATCAAGTCATGGAGACAATTAGAAGCAGTTGTCACTGTAACTTTAAGAATTTTCACTTCATTTTTATGATATTAGTTCTTATAACCCACAAACATGCAAGATTTTTTACATTTTTTGTGTCTTCTATTTCTTTATTTTTTGTAATTTTTATCATACAGACCTTTGAATTTTAGGGTCAAATTTATTTCAAAGAATTTAATATTTTTTGTAGCTATTGTGAATGGGATTGGTCTAAGTTCTGTCTCAGCTATGGCATTGTCTGTATATACAAAGGCTGTTGATTTTTGTGTATTGACTTTACATCCTACTACTTAAACCTTTCTATGAGTTACAATAGTCTCTTATTGGAGTCCTTTGGATCACCTATATATAAAATCATATCATCTACAAATAGGGATACTTTGACTTCTTCCTTTCCAATTTGTATCCTTTGATTTCTTTTTTTGCCTAATGACTCTGGCTTAAACTTCCAGGACTATACTGAATAGCAATGGTGATAGTGGGCATTCTTGGCTGGCATCAGATCTCAGTGGAAATGCTTCCAACTTTTCCCCATTAAATAGATGCTGGCCATGGGTTTTTCATGAATTTCCTTGACTGTGTTGGGGAATGTTCCTTCTATAACCAATTTGCTTTGAGTTTTAATCATGAAAGCATGTTATATTTTATAAAATGCTTTCTCTGCATACATTGAGATTATCATATGGTTTTGTTCTTCAGTTTGTTAATGTGATGTATCACATTGATTGATTAGCTCACTTATTTGGTACAATTTATAAATATAATGTGATCTCAATCAAAATACCAATGACATTTTCTCAGATCTAGAAAGAATGATGACAGAATTCAAATGGAAACACAAGAGACCCCAATTAGCTAAAGTAATCTTATAAAATTAAAACAAAGTCAGTGGCATCAAAATATATAATTTCAAGATATACTAAAAGGCAGTTATCATCAAAACAGCCTGGTACTGGCAAAAAAAAAAAAAAAAAAACAAAACTAAAAACAAAAAAATGATGTGTAGACCAATGGAACAGAATGGAAACTCCAGAAATCAATCCACAAATCTACAACCAATTTTTATTTGATAAAGGAGCTAAAATCAACCCATGGAGCAAGGACAATCTCTTCAATAAATGGTGCTGGGAAAACAATCTCCAGATTCAGAGGTATGAAATGAAATCCCTATGTTACACCTTATATAAAAATCCACTCAAAATGGATTGACATAAATGTAAGACCCAATCATCAAATTACTAGAGAACATCAGGGAAACAATGCAAGATGTTGGCATAGGCAAAAACTTCATGGAAAAGATGCCAGAAGCACAGACAATCAAAGTAAAAATTGACAAATTGTATTACATCCAGCTGAGAAGCTTCTGCACTGCAAAACATTCAGCAAAGTGAAGAGGCAACTGACACAATAGGAGAAATATTTGCAAACTATGAGACTGTTAAAGGGTTAATATCTAGAACCTATAAAGAGCTCAAGAAACTCACCAACCACAAAACAGACAATCCAGTTAAGAAATGGGCAAAGGATTTGAACAGGTATTTTGCAAAAGAGGAAATTCAGATGGTCAACAGACACATGAAAAAGTGATCAGGATCACTAACCATCAGCGAAATGCAAATCAAAACCACAATCAGGTTTCATCTTTCCCCAGTTAAAATGACTCTCATAAAGAAATCAATAAACAACACATGCTGGTGAGGATGTAGAGGAAATGGCACTTTAATCCACTATTGGTGGGAATGTATACTGATGCAGCCATTATGGAAGACAGTATGAAGATTCCTCAGAAATCTGAAAATGGATCTTCCATTGGACCCAGATTCCCACATTTGGGAATTTACACAAAGGAAACAAAATCAGCAGATTAAAGAGTTATCTGCACTGCCATGTTCATTTCAGGTCAATCCACAACAGCTAAGATATGAAATCAACCCACATATCCATCAACTGATGCCTGGATAAAGAAATTACAGTATAAATACACTAAAGAATACTACTCAGTGGTAAAAAAAAAAAATTAAAATCCTGTCTTCTTCAACAAAATGGATGCAAGTGGATACCATTATACTTAATGAAATAAGCCCATTCTGAAAAGACAGATACGATATGCTTTTTCTGATCTGTATAACTAATAGAGTATCTAAAATGTAATATATTTGAGTGAAATTGACATTTTGAGATTTGATGATTATTTGCATCCTTTGTCTCTAATTGTTCAAAGACAATATTTTATGTTTTATAATTCACTCCAAATATTTCCTAAGACCAAGAAAAATAAGACTTGAACATGAAAATTGTCATTTATTTTGCCATATGATAAAAGAGGCTCTGATATCATAGTAGAAGCCTAAGTCTAGGCCAGGCCTCTGCTTTGCTGTGTGCAGATAGGCCTTAGGTGGTGTATTTCTCTTCTAGTCTGGCTCTTTATGTATTAAAAAACAGATAAGAATCCTGAACTTCAGACTCCTTCCATGGTATGAGAGCTGGATCGGAAGAGGAGCAGCTGGTTCTAGAACCGGTGCACATAAGGGATGCCAGCACTTCAGGCCAGGGCGTTAACCCGCTGTGGCACAGCGCTGGCCCCAAATCCAATTATTTTCAAAGCACTTGATTAAACTTCAGTTTCTCATGGGCAATAACAGCATCTATTTCACAGGCATTTTTTAAAAATGAGATAGAGACAACCTAGTAATGTGTCTGATATCTGGTATATTCTCAATAAATGCCACTAATTTACTTGTGGTTATTATTTTTATGTAGTACTATAAAGTTCAACAAATGCTTACACCTTTCTTTTCTGTTTTGAAATTCTTCTTTTTAAATTTCATTTATGGAATACAAACTTCATGTATTTCATATATACAAATTTGGGAAAATGGTGATTCTTCTCACTCTGCTTCTCTCCCTGCTTATACTCTCACCCTTCTTTCAAAGCCTCCTTCTCCCATTCCCATTCTAATGTTTTTAAAATTTATTTGAAAGGGAGAGGGAGAGAGAGAGAGAGAGAGAGGGAGAGAGAGAGTTCTTCTATTCACTGGTTCACTCCCCAGATTGCCACAATGGCCAGAGCTGTGCTGATCCAAAGCCAGGAGCCAGGAGCTTCTTCCCAGTCTCTCACGTGGGTGCAGGGGCCCAAGGACTTGGGCAACCTTTCACTGCCTTCGGAGGCCATAGCAGAGAGCTGTATCAGAAGTGGAGCAACCGGAACTTGAACCAGCACCCATATGGGATGCTGGCACTGCAGGTGGCAGCTTTACCTACTACGCCACAGCACTGCCCCCCCCCCCTTTTTTACAAAGATCTATTTTCCGTTAATTTCATATTTGATGCTTATACCTTAAAATGAGTTTTTACTCTTCAGAAAAAAGAAAGACTATTTATATATGACATTTTTATACTCATTAGCATTTGCTAAAATAATATGAATTTTATGTATTTGGAGACTGTTATACAATATAATATAAAGGTATTCTGAAAGATAAGCATATTTCTTTTTTGTATCTATTTTTAGAAACATTTTATTTAAGGAGTACAAATTTCTTTTTTTTTTTTTTTTTTTGACAGGCAGAGTGGACAGTGAGAGAGAGACAGAGAGAAAGGTCTTCCTTTGCCGTTGGTTCACCCTCCAATGGCCGCCGCGGCTGGCGCACAACGCTGATCCAAAGCCAGGAGCAAGGTGCTTCTCCTGGTCTCCCATGGGGTGCAGGGCACAAGCACTTGGGCCATCCTTCACTGCACTCCCGGGCCATAGCAGAGAGCTGGCCTGGAAGAGGGGCAACCGGGACATAATCTGGGGCACCCCGACCGGGACTAGAACCCGGTGTGCCGGCGCTGCTAGGTGGAGGATTAGCCTGTTGAGCCACAGCGCCGGCTAGGAGTACAAATTTCTTAAGTACAACTTTAGGAATATCGTCATTCTTCCATACATACCCACTCTCCCACCCGTATTCCTACCCCACATCCTCCTCCCCTTCCCATTCCAAGACCCATTGTCCATTAATATTCATCTTCAATTAACTTAAAACACAGAAGACCAACTCTACACTAAGTGTTCAACAGTTTGTACACATACACACAAAATATAAAAGACTGAGAGCAAGTTTTACAGTTAATTCTCGCAGGACAACTGTACAGCTCATTGAGGACAGAGTTCCTGCATGGGGAGTAAGTAAACAGTGACTCCTGTTGTCAATTTAACGATTAACACGCTTATGTATGATGTCGTATGATGTCGGTGTTCACCTGGGGCTTTCGACGTGAGCTGCCAAGGCCATGGAAGCTTTTTGAGTCCACAAACTCTGTCAGTATCTGGAGAAGGCCATAGGCAAAGTGGAAGTTCTCTCCACCCTTCAGAAAAAAGTACATCCTTCTTTGATGGCCCTTTCTCTCCACTGGAGTCTCAGTGAGATGAAACCTCATTGTGGTTTTGATTTCCATTTCCCTGATATCTAATGATCTGGAGCATTTTTTCATCTGTCTGTTGGCCATTTGGTTTTATCTTTTGAAAAATTTCTGTTTAAGTCCTTGGCCCATTTCTTAACTGGGTTGTTTGTTTTGTGGTTGTGGAGCTACTTGATCTATTTGCACATTGTGCTTATTAATCCTGTATCTGTTGCATAGTTTTGCAAATAACTTCTCCCATTCTGTGTCAATTTTGTTTATTTTTCAAAATACCAGCTCTTCATTTTGCTGATCTTTGTATTATTATTTTTGGTCTCAATTTTGTTGATTTCTTCTCTAACTTTATTTCTTTTCTCCTACTAGTTTTAGGTCTGTTTTGCTGTTATTTTTCTAGATCTTTGAGGTGTATTGATATTTCATTCATTTGGTGCCTTTCCAACTTCTTGAGTAGGCAACAATTACTATAAACTTTCCTCTTAACATTGTTTTTGCTTTATTCCACAAGTTTTGATATGTTGTACTGTCATCTTCATTTGTTTCTAGAATTCTTTTGATTTTTCTTTTGATTTCTTCTATGACCCACTGTTCATTCAGGAGCATGTTGTTCAATCTCCATGCATTTGAATATGTTCTAGAGATTCCTGAGTTGCTGCTTTCCATTTCATTGCATTGTCTGAGAAGATGCTTGGTATGATTCTGATTTTTCTGAATTTGCTGAGACTTGCTTTATGGCTTAGCATGTGGTCAATCCTAGAGAAAGTTCCATGCACTGGTGAGCAAAATGTGTATTCTGTGGCTGTAGGGTCAAAGACTCTGCAGATATCTGCTAGGTGTATTTGGTCTATGGTGTGCATTAACTCTGTTGTTTCCTTGTTGATTTTGTGTCTTATTGATTTGTCCATTGCTGACAGTGGGGTATTGAAATCCTCCATTACTAGTATATTTGAGTCTATATCTTCTTTAAATCCCTTAACATTCCTTTTAGATAGCCAGGTGCTCTGTAATTAGGTACATTTACATTTATAATAGTTACATCTTCCTGTTGAATTGATTCTTTAATCATTATATAGTGTCCTTTTTTGTCTCTTTTAATAATTTTTGTGTTAAAGTATATTTTGTCTGATATTAGGATAACTACACCTACACTTTTTTTGGTTCCTGTTAGCATGGATTATCTTTTTCCATCCTTTCACTTTCAGTTTGTGTGCATCTTTGTTGTTAAAATGTGTTTCTCATAGGCAGTAAATAGATGGGTTTTCTTTTTTAATCCACTCAGCCAGTCTATGTCTTTTAACTGGGGAGTTGAGACCATTTTCATTCAGGGTGACTATTGTTAAGTACCAGCTTTGCCCTGTCATGTTTCCTTAAATAGTTCTAATTTTGTTTTTGGGTTTTATTTGTAATTTTATTGGGTCATTTTCTGTGTTCATCTTCTTTTGTAGTGTTTATCTTCTTCTGTTTATGTCTGTGTGCAGCATATACTTGAGTAATTTTTATAGGGCTGGGTGAATAGTCACAAATTCTTTCACTTTCTGTTTGTTGTGGAAGATCTTTATTTATCCTTCATTCATAAATGAGAGCTTTGTAGGGAACAGTGTTCTGGTTGACAGTTTGTTTGTTTGTTTTTTTTCTCTTAGGCCTTAGCATATATCTCGCCATTCTCTCCTTGCTTGTAGTATTTCTGATGAGAAGTCTGGAGAGTCTTATTGGATTTCCTCTGAATGTGATTTGGCATTTCTCTCATGTACATTTGAAGATCTTTTCTTTATGTTTTACTGTGGAGAGTTTTACTACAATGTGTCATAGTGAAGATCTTTTCCTGCCTTGTCTATTGGGAGTTTTGTGTACTTCCTGCACTTGGATGTTTCCTTTTTTATTCATATTGGTGATGTTTTCTGTTATTATTTCATTAAGAAGACCTTCTAATCCTTTGTCTCTTTCCACACAATCCAGAATTCCTTGGATCTGTATGTTGGGTTGCTTGATAGTATCTTGTATATCTCCAACCATGTTTTTTGTTTTCTAATTTCTTCTTCTTCTTCTTCTTTTTTTTTGTCTGACTGTAATATTTCCAGTTAATTTGTTATTTGTTGATTCTACAGCAGTGAGCTCCAATTTGTACTTTTTTCCAAGCAAGTAGAAAGAGTCATTCATGCTCTTTCACAGAAAACAACACAACCAGCACTTAAACACCTATGGCTTTCTCCATTAAGATCCAAATCCCAGATCCTCAAGGTCCCATCACTAAGCTTCCCAAGGCACACATAACATCCAGGCAGAGCCCTTCTACAGTGGTCCTAATCTCACCTTCACAAAGTACCTTATTAAAGAGTCTAGATTTTAATAATCTCAACCTCTTTCCTTTTACCATCAAACTTTTAGTGATATTTACTGTACTTTCTACTTTTGTTACATATGTATCTCTTTCAACTTTATTTCCAATAGCAAGTTAGCAGTTCTCTATAATATATGAAAGTAATTTGTGTGGTGTCTGTCCCATGTCTGAAATATATAATTATCAAAGCCTTTATAATACAGAGCAGAGGAGTTACTAAAGCCATGAGGACAACAGATCAGTGTACTGCTGTCCTTGCTATGTAAAGATGAACTTTTTAAACTTTTCTTCTCAGTGGCAGATTAGAAGACAGCATTCATCAAATAAATAGCCACATACTAAATAATAGAGATGATGCTGATCTGCTTCAGCAGAGATACCACATTTAGCAGAGCAGATTCAATTAGGGCTATCATCTGGTTAGGTTTATGGTAGTCCATTATCTGTTGTCATAAGCCATCTGCTTTTTCAAGAGTTGAAGCAATGAAACTAAATAGGAAGCATAACTACTACATCCTTCAAGTCTTTGAAAATGGTATTAATTTCTGCAATTCAGACCAGTATTATTTTTGACTTACTATCATAGTTATATGACAGGTTTTGGGAAAACTTGAAGGGTTTCCACAATGCTTCCTACCATACCACATTTTATTTCATAGGTCTGAAAACCAATATAAGTGTTCTGCTATCTTCTATGTATGATATATCTATCTCTACCACACCATTCTGGGGCAATAATTTCAGAGTGGATCCTCAAGCCATTGGATCTATATATCAACTATCAGGTGGCTTCCAATGATCTTCACAGTAATCACAAGACCACGATAATATTTCACATCTCCTGGATATTAGTGTCAGCACAGACCTCAAATTTAATAATCCTTAAGAAGTCTGCCATCCTCTTTCACAAAGGATGAATTATGCTTTGGATAGAATCCTTTTCAAGGAAGCCTGCTTTCCCCATCAATCAGTGGACTCAGAATCAGTTAACTGTCACTAGTTTCTCAAAGATTATCTTGCCTTCCATGTGAGTACATCCTGCATTACCTAAGTGAAGGTAGTATCCCTGTGCCTTCCCCAGGGTACATAGTCAGATACATAGTCAGGTACATAGTCTCAGATACAACAATAGTAATGAAGAGCACATTCTCAATTTTCTGAGTTTTTTAAAATTCCTTTGTTCATACTCTACCAAGGAAGTAATGGCATATTCACCCTGGTTTAATCATTGTTCTGTGAAACATTAAAGAAATTGCCCCAGCAAGTTACCATATCCAGCTCCGGATATCCTTGCCAGAACCTGAATTCTAAGTCAAAGTTGAATATCTCCTGATAATGAATTATCATTCTCCATCTTTATATGCTTTTCCCCACTGCCAACAATCGTAACAGCCAAGTAGCTAAAGTCTTTCAAGAAAGCACAGTTGATCTGTTCTGTTGCACAGGATGCCAGCCATATAAAACCTCTGCATTTTAAATTCATCAGTAAGAGAACCAGTCCCAAAGTTTATCATTTCCTATTGGTCAGAGTTCACTCCATGGTAAATTAACTCTCATTTCCGGATTGTGTTATTTGCTTCTCTGCCCAGCCACCAGGAAGAGAAACCAGTTTCACTTTGTCCTGTCAGCCAATCCCAAACCCCACTTCCACTTCTGGCAGGTACGCACTAGCTATAAGCATGAATTTGGATTTCTTCTTAAATGAAGCCAGTAGTGATAGTGAGAAGCACAAACATCATCTGCTGGGCATTGCTTTATATGAAGACACTGTAGTCGCCAGGCACTGTTAGGCCACCCTTTTTAGCAGGAGAAATGGGTTACTTTTGATAGCTGGAGAGACTCAGGGGGGATGTGAGAGATCAAGAATCTTAGGCTGGGGGGTCAAAGTTGTAGTACAGCAGATTAAAACTACCACCTGTAACACCCACATCCTATATCAGAGCAATAGATGGAATATTGTATGCTCAGATTCCATTTCAGCTCTCTGCTAATATGCCTGGGAAAGTAGTAGAAGACAGCCTAAGTATTTGGGACCTTGACATGCATATGGGAGTCCCAGATGGAGTTCCAGTCTCCTGGCTTCAGCCTTACCCAGCCCTGGCTGTTGTGGTCACCTGGGGAGTGAACCAGTGGACGGAAGATCTTTCTCTCTGTCACTCTGCCTTTTAAACAAAGAAAATAACACTTAAAAAAACAAAAACAATTCGTTAGGCTGGGATCCAGTGTAGTGGCACAATGGGTTAAATCCCCCATTTCCAATGCCGGCATACCATATCCAGGTACTGGTTCAATTCCCAGATGCTCTTCCAATCCAGCTTCCTGTTAATGGGACTGGAACATCAGCTGATAATTGTCCAAATCCTTGGGTTCCTACTATCCATGTGGGAGACCAAGATGGAATGTCTGGCTCCTGGCTTCAGCCTTGCTCAGATCTGTCTGTTGCAGTCATTTGGGGAGTAAGCTAGCAGATGGGAGATTTTTCTCTGTCTCTCATTCTTTCTCTGTTAACACTATTTTTCAAATAAATCTTAATCTTTTTTTTTTTTTTTAAAGATCTTTAGGCTCATCTACTATCTCCATCACTGGTCTCAGTTTGCTACTCTTTCCTTATCAAGGATATGACTTTTACAAAGGGGACCTCACAAGATGTTTATTTTGTTTCCTTTGCACCTATACCCATTTTTATAACCCAGTCTCAAGCTTGATGATGTTTGACTTTGTTTTGTGTGTGCACGCACATGTGTATGTGTGTTTAGCTAGTCTTATTTTCTTATATAAATATTTATTTATTTATCTGAAAGAGTTACAAAGAGAAGGAGAGACAGAGAGAGGCATTTTCCCTCTGTTGGTTTTACTTCCCAGATGGCTACAACAGCCAGGGACGGGCCAGGCCACAAAGAGAAGCCAGGAGTTTTATCCTGGTCTCCCACGTGGGTGGCAAGCATCCAAACATTTGAGCCATCTTCCACTGCTTTTTCCAGGCCATTAGTAGGGAGCTGGATGGAAAGTGGAGCCACCAGGACAGAACTGGAGTCCATATGGGATACTGGCATTGCAGGTAGCAGCTTTAACCACTATGCCACAACATTGGCTGGCCCCTTAGCTGGTTTTCTTTACGGCTACTATTGAAGTCGCCAAGCATTCACAGCATATCTTGTGTACATACTTTTGGACTTGAATATATCACTTTGTTTTTGCAAAAACCCCAGTGGCATCAAAAGCACCTACCTCATGCCACAATTCTCACATTGTTTTTTCTGACTCCCCATCAAATGCAGCAGCCATTCCATTTCCAATGGCTTACATTTATCTGTACCTTCTTTTAATTTACCACCAATGAAACTGTAATCATTGTGAGGTCATGCATGTCAGAAATCATTACCATTGCCTACAGCAGCTGCAATAATGCCCCTATAAGCTCTCCACTGGGTAGACTGTTCTGCATCCTGAGAGAGTGTTTCCAAAAGCTCCTCTTTATCTTTTTAAAGATTTATTTATTTATTTGATCTGTATATATGAAATACATGAAACTTGTATAACTAAAAAATTTTTAAAAAGATTTATTTATTTATTTAAAAGGCAGAGTTTCAGGAGAGAGAGGTAGGGAAAGAGAGAGAGAAAGACAGAGAGAGAGAAAGACAGAGAGAGAGAAAGAGAGAGAGAGAGAGAGAGAGAGAGAGAGAGAGAGATTGATTTTATTTTCCACCTACTGGTTCATTCCTTCAAATGGCCACAAAAGCTGGGCTCACCAGACCAGGCTGAAGCCAGGAGCCAAGAAATCCATCCTGGTCTCCCACATGAATGGTAGAGGCCCAAGTATTTGGGACATCTTCTGCTGCTTTCCTGGATGCATTAGCAGGAAACGGAAAGAGTTTTGAATCAGTACTTTAATATGTGATGCCGGCATCAAAAGTGGTTTAACCCACTGTACCACAATGCCGGCTCCCCAGAGGGCCTCTCTTAATATCAGAATTTTAAAGGAAATCTTTAGCCTTGGTTTCCTAGTAAACAGAACCCAAGGGGATTTTATCCGCTTAACAGTTTATTGAGGTTGCAAAGTGTAATTCCAGAGAAGGAAAAGTGAGGGGGAAAGGGAGATCAGGAAAGGGAGATCATTACACAGTCTTGTAAAAGTACAGCTGGTTTGTTTAATCAGGCATGATGCTTGTGATCCAAGGATGGAACTACTACATCTCTAAGTAGCCCACAGTAGGGGTCCAGGGCAGCAGTTTATCTGCCAGCTCCCTCCCATCTTTTGATTAACAAGTTCTCATACATGGGTTGTGTTATTGGCTCCTCTGGAAAGACATTGGGCAGGAAACCAGATTCAGTGGGTCTAGTTGGTTTGGACTTGCCTATTAAAGCTGCTGCAGCTCCACATGTGGAAGACATAATAGAACTTTTGTCACAGCCTAGGCCTCTTCTGGCCTGGTCCTCATTCAAGCCAATGATTGAGGGCAGAGAAGCTGATGCAGCCAGGCAGATCCGAGAAGCACAAAGACTACCTCAGTGTAGTTGTAAGGACATTTATGATCACATTTGGAAGGGAGTTCAAATGTAGCTCCAGTCCAAGGACTGTCTGATTTAGCATTTCACCATGTTCATCCATGTCCCAGATATTCTCTTTTTATCTCTCAATTCTGGCAAATATGCTGCCTTACATCAACCCAAGCTTAGTTCTCCACATGATGAGGAGGTGGCTGTCATCGTTCACCAGAGGAAAAACACTTCCTGTCTACATAAAACAGGAAAGAAAAACTCTTCCTCTCTCTTAATTCTTATGGAAATAAGAAAAGGATATATCCTTTTTATGAAGAACAGCCTCTATTTCAAAAAGCTTCAAAAGAATTATAGAGACAAAAATACACAAAACTTGATTAAACCAATTTCATAAAATGGAAAGTACTACTTTGAATTTTTAAATATTGCCCTATCAAGTCAGAAGAAACAAGGATATCGTGTAGAGGAACAGAAATCACAGCTTTTCGACCTTGTCCTTCTCCAGCAAAGCTGGCACGTCTATGTGCTTCTGGGCCTCTCAAAATGTGACATTGCAAGCTGATTTATGAATCCCACTTATGTTCTAAAATAATTCACCGGCTTCCTTCTCACAATAACTAGCACCTTCATTTGGAAGCTATCAAACACCCTATATCCTAAAAAAACACAAAAACTTAATAAAAGTTAGATATAAAAATGATTAACATTAACCTTTATGTTTAGGAAAATGAGTTTCATCTCTCTAATTTGAAATAAATTCTAGAGGAAAAACAAAGGTCATTTTTCAAGTAGCACTGATAATCTAGAATCTAATTCTCAAGATTTCTGGATTCTGCCCCCACTTAGTCAACCAATTAGCCTCATGACCTTTGTAAGATCACTTTCCAGGACCTTTCCAAGTCAGTTTTTCTTCTATTAACTGGGTGAACAAAATGGCCAGAAAAATCTGTTTCAACAACATAAAATGCTGCCTAATTAAAAGTGTTGAAGATAACAACTTGTTCATCAGCATCTTCAATCT
The DNA here is from genome assembly GCF_033115175.1 of Lepus europaeus. Lineage (NCBI taxonomy): Eukaryota > Metazoa > Chordata > Mammalia > Lagomorpha > Leporidae > Lepus > Lepus europaeus. The sequence goes on along the minus strand of NC_084838.1, from coordinate 89,442,556 downwards.
AAACAAAGTGTAATCTTGCTTAGATGTTATATTGGATTAATCAAGAGTCAACATTAATGTCAAGAAAGAAAGAGGAAATTTGACACTAAAAAAATAAGAGTTTCTATTGTATTTCATCTTGTACATACAGGGAGTGAGAATAAAATTAACTATAATTTCAAATTTCTCCTTGAAGACAGAATGATATTTTACCAGTAAAAATAAATTCTGAATGCTTACAGCCTGCTTTGCACACTAATAAAAAATCAAACGGGGAAAAAAAAAAAAAGCAATTTGATTAAATTATGTGTGCCTTTTCCTACGCCGATGGAGCTTAACTAAGCAAACAGAAGCAGTGAAGTAAATCAATGTTGGTTTATTAAAGATCAGAATTCAATATCTCAATGGTTGAGGGGCTTATGCACCAGAGTGCTCACTGTTTAGCTTTTTCTTTGCAAAGAAAGTAAACATGGCGGTGCCAAGGAGAAACTTGTTCAGAGAATGATACTGACAAGTTTGGTTTCTCAGGGACCTATAACTCTCTGTCGATATTTTAAAAAAAGAATATGTATCTTACTCTATTTCACAAATACCTACAGGATATTTATCTTATCATTTAAAAATTATTATTTCTTAAACATTCATGCTTTTGAACAGTAAAACCACTTCTATATTCCAATTAATATACAAAAACTGAAATGCCTTCACCTGTTCTCATATGGCTCACCAAATATTTGGTGAAGAAATCAGAGATTAATTTCTTATTCTGATCCATCCTACAATGAAGTCATAAATAATAGCAAATTTGTAACATCACATTAATCTCCATGGCAACAGGCTTACTGCACAAACAGAGGATTATGACTTCACATTAGAATCAAACAGAGGGAGAGAGTGGGTTGCAAGGAAGAAAGCTCATTTTCAAACTCATATAATCTATAGTAATTGCACTGGGAATACAGGCAAAGCCTACCAAAGCAAATTGCTTTTCATAGAAATATTTTTTTTCAAGTTTGTTCCACAGTGAAAATCTTTCTCTAAATGGCAAGAAGTATGTGACATAAAGAAAATTTAATACATAGCCAATGTGAGACAAGCAATCTAGGATATAAAGGTTTGAAATGGGCCTGGAAGCATCATAAGAGAAATGCTATGCACCCAAAGCAACAATATGTAGCCCTGAAGAAAAGCAAAATGCAGGAATGCTGCTGATGTATTTACTACCCAAGCATCTAACATTTGTAAAGGAATTGGTCTCTTCATCTTTCCCATCTTACATTCTCTCAAACACAAACTATAAAAATTATACTTCCTTTTTTGGATTCACTTCCATTTTGGAGAAGTTGCAATACTCTTATACCTAAATAACATCTTTAAGAATTATTCATATGCAAATTCATTTAAAACATTTCTCCAACTATCCTTTTCTTGGGCTGGCATTCTTTCTTGTAACCTTCTTTCCTTTTTAAAAGGAAAATTCTGCTTGTACAAAGCCTAGGGCTTTTAGAGAATTCTATATTCAGGCAATAGTGCTGAGGTTTATTTCTAAGATAGGAAATTAATAAGCCACAACTCCAGTGATTAAGGCTGATGGGTTACACATTGCATAGCATTGCTGTTGTTCTTTCATAATGTTTTGTAATATTTTGTTTACTTTTCCAGTACAGTAGGCAAGTTTTTAAGAAAACAAACAAAAAAATGAGCAAAATTTTCCATTTGTGGTACTCAGGAAAAGAAAAAGTTAAAATAATAATTTAATCGTAAGCCAAAAGATTGCAAACACTCCCAGTCCTCTGATATTTACAATGATGTAGACAGAGCCTTAGTGAAATATTCTGAAAACAGCCCATTGTGAAACAGTCAAGACTTCTGGGTTGGCAAGCATTTTCACAGGAAGTCCCCATAAATTCCCATATGCTTGTGCAGAAAGCCAAAGATGACATACAACTCAAAATATCAAAGGATAACGGAATGAGAAAACAACTTATTAGTGTCAAGGAGAAGACCTTATTACCCACAACTGGTTAAATATTTGAAGCAAGAAAATGATCAGACCAAATCCTCTGAAAACATTATACAAAGTTGAATGAAATGAGCCTTTTCCATATTTGAAGTCAAATAGAACATCAAGCTCCTGAAGCTCATAATCAAGTGGACATTGACTGGTAATGCAGGGAATACGGTGTATTTCCTTTATACTTTCAGAAGAGATGTATGTCATCTAATATCTCCTCTTCTACCTTCTCACCTGCCTGCAAGACACACTAAAGTAAACAAATGTAAAGTTGACTTGATCAATTTAACACCTACTTCATGACATTCTCTGGAGTAAATATCACATTAGGCAAATGGATTTTTGTGTTGTTTCTTTTTCAACATCAGAACCAATAAACAGTAATTACAGTGGCATTTATAGCTTCAAGCAACCTAAGATAGTTAGTTCCACAGGTCAACACTGATAAATGTTACTTATTTAACACTATTATTAATATTAGAATGATATAAAAAAATAATTGTAACAACTGTTTTTGAGCAGTTATCACAAGCAGGTTCTGTGGTGCTTCTTATATATTTTGTAATGCAATCTCATTCCAGTATTAAAGTGTTGGTATTAAGAGTCTCATTTCAGCCGGCGCCGTGGCTCAATAGGCTAATCCTCCGCCTAGCGGTGCCGGCACACCGGGTTCTAGTCCTGGTTGGGGCGCCGGATTCTGTCCCGGTTGCCACTCTTCCAGGCCAGCTCTCTGCTGTGGCCAGGGAGTGCAGTGGAGGATGGCCCAAGTGGTTGGGTCCTGCACCCCATGGGAGACCAAGATAAGCAACTGGCTCCTGCCTTTGGAACAGCGCGGTGCGCTGGCCGCAGCGTGCCAGCCACGGCGGCCATTGGAGGGTGAACCAACGGCAAAAGGAAGACCTTTCTCTCTGTCTCTCTCTCTCACTGTCCACTCTGCCTGTTAAAAAGTAAAAAAAAAAAAAAAAAAATTCTCATTTCAAAGCTAGGAAAATTGATCTCAAAATATATTAATGACTTTTTCAACTATACAGAGTGAGCAAGTGATGAAATTGGTGATTATTAATTAGTGTCTATTAAATTTGTTTTATATTATATTACTGTCATATTACTTTTTGGGGACATCTGCTTATAGAGTTTCTGCCACAAGGTGCCAAATCAGAAGATAGTTACACCTGAAAAAGACAGGGATGGTATTTGGCCCAGTGATTAAAATGTCAGTTAGGACACTTGTATCCCACATCTAAATACATGGGTTCAACAACTGGCTCTGGCTCCTGATTCCAGCTTCCTGCCCATACAAACCCTGGGTGGCAGAGGTGATGGCTCAAGTAATTGAGGCCCTGCCCCCCACATGGGATACCTAGATTAAGTGCCTGACGCCTGGATTCAGTTTAGCTCAGCCCTGACCATTTCAGGTATTTGTGGAATGAAGCACTGAATGGAAACTTGGTCTCTCAGTCTCCCTCACCCTTTCTGTCCCTTAAATTAAAAAAAAAAAAAATGAGTAAGACAGAAACTCTTCTAGAAGTGTTTTAAAAAGATCTGAAACTCTGAGGCTGAGAAAGATGCACAATGTAGCACATATCATATATGTGTGTTTGTGTGTGTATGAGTGTATACATGTATTTGTATACATATCAACTGATGAACACACACACATAGCAGCCAATGAATACTTCCCACCCCAAGAGCAGAAGATATGAATACTTTTCCCCAATCCCATACTCTATTGTTTAAGAGGCCTTTCTGTGACTTTTCTAATTCCATTTTGCCTTTATATTTGTTGAGAGAAGACAGAAAGAAGATGAACAGAAGGGCTAGATTTAAGAGTCTGCTGTTTTTCAAACTCTCACAGTGAAAATCCTTGGAGAGTCCTCGAAATATTTAGATACCACAATGGCTCTCTTGGGAAAAAAAGAGATCAACTGCTGCAATTTGAGTGCAATTTTAAGGTCAATGAAAAGATTCTAAATCCTACTTGGTAGAACAATAATTTCTTTATTTTAAAAATGGTCAAGCCTCCTTTGATAGTTTTTAAAACTATTTTTGATAATTCAAATAATGCCTTCAAAGGAAATTAAAGTTGTGATTTAAATGTTTGATGTATTTACACTTTGTCATTTGTAAATGCCTTTGAATGAATAATCAGTGTATAGGTTTTTATATGCTTCTTTTATGGAACTTGAAACATTTTACCATTGAAATTACTACTTAGATCTATAATGAAAATGTCTTCATTTACAATGTTTTTCTATTGACACTGAGGGTAAACAGATGTGGTGATTTTGGTCGGGAATGTAAACCCAGTCACCATGCTGTTGTATACCAGCTAGCTCATTGGTAACGGAAGAACTGTTTAAGGCAGTGTTGCTCAGAACTATTTTTGTTCAAATATAAGAAAGGCCCTGAGTCACAAAGAGCAGTAACTTTGGGTAAGAGTTAAATCAGTTAAGATCAAGTCCATATCTGCTTTGACCATGAATAAAGTTTTGTTTCTAATAATAGAGTAACACTGAAGCTGATAAGAGGTTAAGGTAACAGTAGAGAGTAGGACAAATGAATACCATGGTACCATTTTATCAGTGGTTTTTCTTTCCACAGCTCCAGTTATACTATCCAAAAATATTGAATATTGAATCAAAAGTTCCAGAAATCAACAATTCACGTTTTAAGCTACAGGCTGTCCTGCTGTTTTTCTCTGTACTACCTAGGTCATGAATTACTCCTTTATTCAGCATATTGATGCAGTATATGCTACCCATCCATTAGTTACTTAGTAGTTATCCCAGTTATGATATCATTTGCCATGGGAATAGAGGGCTTGTCTTCAAGTAATCTTTATTCTACTAATGCCCCAAATTATAAGAGAAATCTTGCTGATAATTCAGATATTCAAAGAAAATTAATAAAGTGAATCCTTTAAATGAAAAGGTAAAAGTTCTCAATTTAATAATGGAAAAGAATCATGCTGACATTGCTATGACTTTATTTCAAAAAAGGTATTTTGAGAGAGATCACATTCACATAAACTTTGTTTTATTTTTATTTATTTCTGCTAATCTCCTACTGTGCCTATTTAGAAAATAAACTTTATCATAGATATAGGATAGTATGTATTAGAGATCTTTGGAAAATTCATGGAGGAAGATGTTTCTCTGTCTCTCCCTCTCTTCCTGTAACTCTGCCTTTCAAATAAACACCACTAATTTTCTGTGTACTTTCAAAATGCCCAGAAGACAGAATTTTGAATGTTGCCATCACAAAAAATGATAACTGTTTGAGGTGATAGAAATTTTAGTCACCTTAATTTGATCATCTTGGAAAAAGCAGACTTTTTTTTTATTCTAGTGTTTCTTCTGTCTTGAGACCCAATATAACACTCGTAAAGAGGAAAAATAATCACTTACAACCTGAAAACTCAGTGCTGTGTGAGGACATTTGTTGGAGCTTTCTCAGTGACTTAGTACACTAATCCATGCTTATCTGTGGGGCAGAAATTCCAAGACCTCTAGAGAATGATGAAACTGCACATAGTACTATCTCCCATATGAGACTAGAGGACTTCAAAGTTTGTGGAAAACAGGTTAAGTTTTTTTTTTTTTTTAAGTGCAAAAACAATTGAAATCCACATATAGTTTTTTCATAATATGCATATTCCATGAAGTTCGTTTTGATCATCAAAATGATATACATGAAATAAATATCCTACTGCACCCCGTAAATATATGTTTTCATTATTGGTCAACTATAAATAAAATTAAAAATAAAAAGTTTTAATTTAGATTCAAGAACAGCCCAAAAGAAATCTTTTTGGTGGGGATGAGACTTCTTGAACTCAGATTTAACATTTGAAAAATAAATAGATAATGAGGAGGAAAGAATATGAAAATGAAACCTAGTGACAAAACCTCCAAAGGGAGGAACTGTGTGACTCTTGGTATTTGTGAGGATAAACCCTTCCTTTTTTCTTTTCATCTTTTTTTGAGACAGGAAGAGGGAGTGGGATAGGGAGGGAGAGGGGAGAGGGAGAGAGGGAGGAGAAGGGGGAGAGGGGAAGGGAGAGGGGAGGGGAGAGGGAGAGAGGGAGGAGGAGGAGGAGAGGGGAAGGGAGAGGGGGAGAGGGGGAGAGGGAGAGGAGGAGGGAGAGGGGGAGAGGGGGAGGAGGAGCGAGAGGGGGAGTGAGAGGGAGAGTGAGAGGGAGATGGAGAGCAAGAGGGAGAGGGAGGAGTGATAATCTCCCATCTTCTGGTTCACTTCCTAAAGGTCTGCAAAAGCCCAGGCTGGGCCAGACTGAAGCCAGGAGACCAGAGCTTGATTCAGTCTCCCATTCAGGAGGCAGGGAACCAACTACTATCACCTGCTGCCTCTCAACATGCATACTAGCAGGAAGCCAGAATTAGGAGCAGTGCCAGGACTAGAACCTAGGCACTCTGATATGTTATGCAGATATTTCAAATGGTGTTGTAACTGCTATACACCTGCCCTGTCTGCTAATTTTTGAATTTGAAGTCAAACATGACAATGAAATCAAAGGAGCTTATTTCTTCTTCCTGTGAAAACACCTTTAAAATAACATTAATGAGATAAAATGGTAGATAAGAGCAACAGCAAGGTAAGAGAAGCAAGAAGGATAGCAGATGACACATACTGATATCTGGAAATTGGACAGATGACCAGCCATCATTTTTGGAAGCTTAATTGTATCATCCAACATGGGGTAAAGTCAGTGAAAAACCTAAATGTGCATTGCAGAACCCCAGAGAAACTCAGAAATTGTGTCCCTGAGTATCTCAGAAGGCTGATTGTAGGAGGCCTGAAAGCAGGACCAGTTGGAAAGAATTATCCCCTACTTCTCTCTTCTTGTTAGTGAGTGAGAAATTTGGCATCCTTCCTGGCCTCTAGGATAGTTCACTTATAGAAGACATGGTGATACCAGCCAAAGTTGAGGGTGGGATTGGAATCTGCACTAAAATATAATGAGTAAGTAAAGTCCTGGAGATTGGTGAGAACCACCATCACCTCCCTCAACTCCTTCCACCTGCATAGTTCCCAAAATTCTTTTTTTTTTTCTTTCTTTTTTTTTTTTTTTTTTTTTTGACAGGCAGAGTGGATAGTGAGAGAGAGAGAGAGAAAGGTCTTCCTCTTTGCAATTGGTTCACCCTCCAATGGCTGCTGCGGCCGGCGCATCTCGCTGATCCGAAGCCAGGACCCAGGTGCTTCTCCTGGTCTCCCATGGGGTGCAGGGCCTAAGGACTTGGGCCATCCTCCACTGCCTTCCCGGGCCATAGCAGAGAGCTGGCCTGGAAGAGGGGCAACCGGGATAGAATCCGGCGCCCCAACCGGGACTAGAACCTGGTGTGCCGGCGCCGCAAGGTGGAGGATTAGCCTGTTAAGCCACGACGCCGGCCTAGTTCCCAAAATTCTAACAGAATTCAAGAATGCCTTGGTTCTCCCAAGCAGGAGAACCTCTCCAGAACAGAAATGACCAGCCCAGGCAAGGAAAATTTCTCTAGTCCAAGAAATAGAAACCAACAGGAGCCAAGATTTGGCAGTTTCCCAATGAATGGAAGTAAGGGACACCAGTGCAATATCCTTAATTACACACACACACACACACACAGATATTACCAGTAACTAGAGCCACATTTTCAAAAGATTTATTTATTTGAAATTCAGAGTTACAGAGTCAGAGGTCTTCTATCTGCTGGTTCACTCAACAAATGCCTACAATGGCCAGCACAGGGAGAGGCTGAAGTTAGGAACCATGGGCTTCATCTGGGTCTCCCACGTGGGTGGCAGGGGCCCAGACATTGGGCCATCTTCTGTGGCTTTGCTAAGGCCATTATCAGGGAGCTGGATTGGAAGTGGAGCAGCCCGGGCTCCAAATGATGCCCACATAGGATGCCGGCCTCACAGATGGTGACTTTACCTGCTATGCCACAATGCCAGCCCTGTGTCTCATGTTTTAAAAATGTATAATGGCTAGCAAAATAACAATCCTACAAAGATATTCACATTCTCATCTCTGGACCCTGTGAATATGATACCTTACATGGTAAAAATGGTCATAAGCTGATAAGACTATGTAAAACATCTTAAGGAAATTATCTGGCTGTGGTAATGCAATCACAAAAGCTCTTACAAAAGGGAAGCAGGAGGATCAAAGTGAGGAAAGAGAGATACAACAACAGAATCAGCTATCAGAGTGATGCACTTTAAAGATGGAGGGAAGGGCTGGCTACAAGCAAAGGAATCCATGTAGCTTCAGGTAACTGGCATAGGCAAGGAATCATGTTCCCTACAAAGCCCATAAAAAGAAAGCAGCCATGCTGACACCTTGGTTTTAGCCCAGTGAAATTTACTTCAAATGTCTGAAATCCAGAACTGTGAGATTACAAATTTGCACTGTTTAAAGCCACTGAGTCTATTTTGTTGCAGTAGTAATAGGAAACTAATTGCAAGTACGAAAGACAGTAAAAGATCTATCTCGATAGATAGATAGGTAGATAGATAGATAGATAATCTCAAACATGAAAGAAATAGAGACCAAATCAAGCCAGCTGGAAACAAGAACTCAGAAGCAATGTAAACCGTGCATTAAACATGAGAAAAATTTAGAAGAACTATAATGATCATCACAAAAATAAGAAAAGGTAATACATTTAAGAAGAAGAGTAGAACATTATAAAAAGTAATACCTAAGAAAACATGACTCCATTTTTAGAAATTAAAGAGACAATAGGATAGCAGGGGGGAAGTTTTGTTAAAAGATAAACTTGAAGAAATTATCTATTAAATAGAATGTTTAAATAGATTAAGTAATATACATGTAAGACATTTTCAAAAATTAATTTTTGCAGTCACTCATTATTAGAAAAGTTCCAGGAAAATGAGAATAGAGAAAATGAGCAGGAGAAAAGTTTCCGATAAGCAATACATGAAATGCAAGCTAGGGTTACTCGGCAGTGGGTTAAGTTGCTGCTCGCAACACCAGCATCTCATGTGAGAGTGCCAGTTGGAGTCTCAGTTGCTCCATTTCTGATCTAGCTTCCTGTTAATGACATTATGACAATGGCATCCCATGTGGGAGTGCTTGTTCCTGTCCCAGCTGCTCTGCTTTCAATTCAGCTTCCTGCTAATGTGCCTGGCCCAAATACTTGGATCCCTGTCATCCATTTTGGAGAACAAGATGGAATTACTGACTCCTAGAATCAGCCTGGTCTAGCCTTGACTATTATGATAATTTGGTGAGTGAAGGGGCAGGTGGAAGAACTCTTTTCCACTTATATGAGTCCCATCCCCTCACCCTCCTCCTTTTTTTCTTTGTCACTCTGTCAAATATATATATATATATATACATATATATATATATATTTAAATTTTATTTATTTATTTGAGAGGTAGACCTACAGATAGAGAGAGGGAGAAACAGAAAGGCCTTCCATCTGCTGGTTCATGCACCAAACGGCCACAATGGCCAGAGCTGAGTTGATCTGAAACCAGAATCCAGGAGCTTCTTTCAGGTCTTCCATGTGGGTTCAAGGGCCATTGCACTTGGGCCGTCTTCCACTTTTTTTCCCAAGGAATAGGCAGATAGCTGGATTGGAAGAGGAGCAACCAGGACATGTACAGGTGTCCATACGGGATGCTGGAGTCACAGGCAGAGGCTTACCCTACTATGCCACAGTGCCAACCCCTATAAATATTTTTTAAAGATTTGTTTATTCATTTGGAAGGCAAAGTTGCGGGGGGAGTCCTCCATACATTGGTTCACTCCCCAAATAGCTGCAATGGCTGGAGCTGAGCCCACCCAAAGACAGGAGTCAGAGCCTCTTCAGGGCTTCCCACATGAATGCAGGTGCCCAAGCACTTGGATCATCTTCCATTGCTCTCCCAGGAACATTAGCAGGGAGCTGGATGGGAAGTGGAGCAGCTGGGACTTGAACCAGTACCCATACGGGATGCTGGAGCCACAGGCAGCAGCATTACCTATCACACCATAGCACCAGCACCCAAATAATTATTTTTTAAAATAAACAAGTGAAACGACTGGCGCCGCGGTTCACTAGGCTAATCTGCCTGTGGCGCCGGCACCCAGGGTTCTAGTCCCGGTCGGGACGCCAGATTCTGTCCCGGTTGCTCCTCTTCCAGTCCAGCTCTCTGCTATGGCCCGGGAGTGCAGTGGAGGATGGCCCAAGTGCTTGGGTCCTGCACCAGCATGGGAGACCAGGAGGAAGCACCTGACTCCTGGCTGCAGATCAACGCAGCACGCCGGCTGCAACACACTGACTGTAGCGGCCACTTAGGGGGTGAACCAACGGAAAAGGAATACCTTTCTCTGTCTCTCTCTCTCTCTCTCTCTCACTGTCTAACTCTGCCTGTCAAAAATAAATAAATAAATAAACAAGTGAATGAAGTAAAAGTGCCATTAGTGAATATTTAGCTCAACTGATGAGGAAGCCCACATCAAAATGTCACTGTAGAACTTTTAACAGGACAAATATTTCTAAAACAAGGAGGACAGAGAAAATGACAGTGACAGAGAGAGAGAGAGAGAGAAAGAGAGAGAGACAGAGGGAGGGAAGGAGGGAGGAAGGGGAGGGTAAATTACACACACACATACACACACATACATATAAATATATATAAATCGGTAGCTAGATTGGCATTAGACTTCAGCACCCATGAAAATTCTGAATAAAAATTTGTTCAAACCTAGAATTTGATACCTATGCAGATTATGAATCAAGTATGAAAATGGAATAAATATATTTTCAGACATGCATAGTCACACAAATTTTACTTAATTGGCCTCTTTTTCATGAAACTATTACAGAAATTGTTCCACCAAAATGGGGAGTGAATTAAGAGAGATAAATAGAAATTGCTATGATGACAAATGATATCCCAGAATGAGAGCCATGTTGTATACCAAGAAAGGAAAAACAGGATAGAAGGAAGGGGGGGGGAGGGAGGAAGGAAGGAAGGAGGGAAAGAAGGAAGGATGGAAGGAGAAAGAAAAGGGAGATCAGGTAGTATAAGAATGGGGATTTCACAAAAGAAACCATAGAATTGGTGGATTCTTTGATGTGTTAACCATATTGAGGAAAATTTCACAGTTTTTGTTAGCTATATAGAAAATAAAGCAATTAAAATATAGAAAAATCATTAATCAAATAACAGTTGCTGAAGAAAGTAACTTTGAGGCTCAAGTATCAAGTATTTGCAAACTTTTTAGATTCCACACCATATATATATATATATATATATATATATATATATATTTTTTTTTGACAGGCAGAGTGGACAGTGAGAGAGAGACAGAGAGAAAGGTCTTCCTTTTTGCCATTGGTTCACCCTCCAATGGCCGCCGCGGCTGGCGCGCTGCGGCCAGCGCACCACGCTGATCCGATGGCAGGAGCCAGGTGCTTCTCCTGGTCTCCCATGGGGTGCAGGGCCCAAGCACTTGGGCCATCCTCCACTGCACTCCCGGGCCACAGCAGAGAGCTGGCCTGGAAGAGGGGCAACCGGGACAGAATCTGGAGCCCTGACCGGGACTAGAACCCGGTGTGCCGGCGCCGCAAGGCAGAGGATTAGCCTATTGAGCCGCGGCGCTGGCCCACACACCATATTTTTTAACATACCTTTGAATGCCCTCTTATTATTCTGAAATAAAATACATGAAATTCTTAGGTAATATAATTTGTCTACACATATAACACAAAGGAAAAACCAATGTTATCTCCTAACTGAAATATTATAAATTTTCATCATTCATGATAGAAACACAATATCCTTATATAATTTCTAGAACCGAAGAGTCAAGAACCATGGAGTTAATTGTGCTGTATAGAAATTTGGTGACAATATGAGAGTGTCTAAAACAATAGGAAATGGTTGCTCTCAGCAACAGGACTTAGTTTAGGAAAGAAAAGATCAAGGATGTGTTCTTTTTCATTATAAATCTTAATACATTATTAATCTTCACAAACATACCATATAAAAGTCTTACACTAAAAAAATAGATTTAAGAAATTTCTAACTCATTCACCTATTCAAAAGTTAAACAGTCATAGTTACTTTTACCTTGGATGAAATGCTTTTATTAAAATCAAACTTACTACAGAGTCAGTTATCTGGTTTCAACTTGTGCTAAAACTAGTTCTTGATGAAATCTTGAAACTGTCACGCATACTCTAATATTATCCTTGGTTAACCATGTCTGTGATGCCAACTGCACACCCAATCAAACATCTAAAGTTACCAACTGGCTGCAGAATCGGTGCCCTGGTTACAAAACACTGACCAGCTGCAGGAAACACAGAGGGGGAAAAAGTTATGCCTTGGCTACTGAATACAATCCATGCTCAGTGTTAACGATACTATGTCAGTCCATAAATTATGAAGGCTAATGCTGAAACATTAACACCACCCAAAAACACACTCGTAAGCAAGCCAGCGTGGCAAAATGAGGTCATGGAGAAGCTTAATGCTATTTCAGGATATTTCTTGAACACCAGTATAGCTCCTTTGACACCACCTGCTCTCATTTGGAGAACTGTATATTTAAGTCACCCAACAGCATCTGGGCTCAAACCCAGTGCTGACTCTACAGTCCAGTTCAGGATAAATGCTGTCCTGTTGTTAGGTGTTGACCTTTAGATGAGACATTTAAATCCCCCTGCCAACATTCCCCACCTTCTGCTTAATTGGCACAGTATAAAAGATGTGGCTGAGAGAACATTCAATAGCAGTCATAGTTGCATGCATATTATAGTAACAAAACCATGTGATTTATTCCTTTGGGAAAAAAAAAGAGTTGTGTAATATAATCCAACATATTAAATCACTCTTCTTATGAGGATCATGGTGGCATCAAGACGGCAACTTGTACTTTCATCAGGCATTTACTTATTCTTTCTATAGAAATATTCTCGCCCCATAATGAAATTTTAGTTTCTGGGATGAAAACTTTCCTTTGTACATGACATTTGTCAGTACCCTTCAAAAATAGAGAAATTTATGTCAGATTCTTGCAGAGCCACAATTTCCAAGTGTGGCATGACTGGTAAAACTTGTTTTTCTAAACTGTCAAAGTGGATTTGAATAGTTAATTTGAAAGTCATTTGAAATAATATGTAATAAAATACAAAATTCTGGTTTTATTCTATGGAGTGCAGAGGAATTGGTGGCAAAAGTCAGAAATTAAAAGCTTTTGCTACAGTGATTTCCAATTTTTTTTTTTTTTATTTCATGAATGGTTCTGTACTCTGGAAAATGAGGTGTGTGTTATTTTGTAGAGTTGTAAAGTATTTATATGTATGCTCAAAACCAAGCCTCTGACTTTCAAATATCTCTTTTCTTCTAGCACACAGTATTACAGTTCCCTCCACTGCTCTTCAAAACAAATGTTGAGGCTGGCGCCGCAGCTCACTTGGCTAATCCTCTGCCTGCAGTGCTGGCACCCTGGGTTCTAGTCCTGGTTGAGGCGCCGGATTCTGTCCTGGTTGCTCCTCTTCCAGTCCAGCTCTCTGCTATGGCCCGGGAGTGCAGTGGAGGATGGCCCAAGTGCTTGGGCCCTGTACCCGCATGGGAGACCAGGAGAAGCACCTGGCTCCTGGCTTTGGATCAGCTGAGTACCGGCCATAGCGGCCATTTGGGGGGTGAACCAACGGAAAGAAGACCTTTCTCTCTCTCTCTCTCTGTCTCTGTTTCTCTCTCTCTCTCTCTGTGTGTCTAACTCTGCCTGTCAAAAAAAATGTTGAATACATTAGATTTTGTGCAAGATGGACAAACTTATGAATACGAATCTACAGTCCTCCTTACCCTTGAAAACATGATCAGTTTTCATGCAATAGAGAGAAGTTTTGCTCGAAACATTCATTTTCTACTTGATTTTTCAAACAAAATATTTAGCATCAAAAATAGATGGAAATGAAATTAAGATGTGGCCCTCAAGCCAAGACTTCTTCATTGCTTTTCCTTGTTTCTAAAACAAACTAATATGTATAACAATAAAAGCTAGGGGCCTGCATTCAGTCAAAGTCTGCAGTGCAGGTATCCCATATGGGCACTGGTACGTGTCCTGGTTGCTCCTCCTATGATTCAGATCTCTGTTTATGGTCTGGGAGAGCAGTGGAGGATGGCCCAAATGCTTGGGCCCCTACATCCACATGAAAGACTCGGAGGAAGCTTCTGGATCCTGACTTCAGATAGGCCCAGCTCTTGCTGTTGTGGTCATTTGGGGAGTAAATCAACAAATGGAGGACCTTTCTCTTTGCCTCTCAAATAAATAAATAAATAAATCTTAAAAAACCCAGAAGTTCAGTAATATATTCAAATTACAGTCTCACATCCTATTTTGCTTCTTTTGAACAGGTTGGCTGGTGAATACATGCATCGATGCATAACAAATAAGAAATTAGTAGGTTTGACTACGTTTATAATCACATATCTGTAAAGTTGCAGGATAGTTAATGCTTGACCATATTCAACACCTAGCACAAATATCAAAAAAGGAACAAGACTCTCAAACATGAGGTAATTTTAAAAAGTATAAAGAAAATGTCTTAAGCAATAAATGGACTGGCGCCGCAGCTCACTTGGCTAATCCTCCGCCTGAGGCACCGGCACACCAGGTTCTAGTCCCGGTTGGGGTGCCGGATTCTGTCCCGGTTGCCCCTCTTCCAGTTCAGCTTTGTGTTGTGGCCCAGGAAGGCAGTGGAGGATAGCCCAAGTGCTTGGACTCTGCACTCGCATGGGAGACCAGGAGAAGCACCTGGCTCCTGGCTTCGGATCAGCATGGTGCACTGGCCACAGTGCGCCGGCCGTGGCAGCCATTGCGGGGTGAACCAACGGGAAAAGGAAGACCGTTCTCTCTCTCTCTCACTGTCCACTCTGCCTGTCAAAAAAGGAAATGTATGTAATTGCAGAAGCTGCTTGAAAAATACCACTGAATCCCTTCTATATAAATTCCCATGATAAACTGATTAGGGAATCCATTCTTGATCACTGCTAGTGAGAGACATTTCCTTTAGACATGGTCTATTCCTCTTGTTTCTGCCACTTAAAGTCTGTCTTCCCACCTCCTGCCTCCTCACCACTCCAGTCAAAACATCCCTATACCTTTACGCATTAATAATATGACTGAATTTTGAGCCCACATTTAACTAGAGTTCTCTTCCAAAAATATATCAGTTTATGTTTATCTCTCTTATAGACAATGACAAAGAAATGGACCTAAAACTCTAGGGGCACCTGTACAAATAGGTTGGTTAGGATTATTACCTCCATAAGGTTAGATACTATAATACTACTAATGCTCTCTATTATTCTGTTATTGTCTTAGGCATCAACTCTGGCTATAGCCATACAAATAAGATTTTAGTTTTCATAAGGTTGTCTTCCTTTCATATAAATTGTTCGATTTTATAGGCCTACATGAACCCAGGTGTATTAAGTACCTAAATATACAAAAACATTTACATTGCTGAAAACTGAATAAACTATCTTTGCAATACCAGAATTTTAAAAAATATTTTTAAAGGTGCTTGCATGCATGCACATGCACGTGTATATGCACATGTGTGCTCACACACATGCACAGACACACATACACAAAACCCACAAACTTTAGAGGAATTGTTAATGAACTTGACTATAATAAAATTGAAAACTTTGAGGCTGGTATTGTGGCATAGCGGGTTATGCTGCTGCCTGCGACACCAGCATTCCATATGGGTGCCAGTTTGAGTTACAGCTGCTCTGTTTCTGATTCAGCTCCCAGCAAATGCACCTGGGAGCAGCAGAAGATGGCAGATGTCCTTGGCCCATATATCTATGTGGGAGACCCAGGTGGGTTTCCAGGCTTCTGGCTTTGGCCTGGCCCAGCCCTGACCACTGTGGCTGTTTGCAGAGTTGAACCAGTGGATGGGAGCTCACTCTCTCTCTTTCTCTCTTTCTCCCTCTTTTTCTCTGTAACTCAGCCTTTCAAACAAATAAATAAATATATTTTTTTAAAATTGAAAACTTCTACACAATTGCTAGGGAAAGATAATTATAAGATGAATTAATCAACATAAACATACAAAAATAACAGATTTCAAGAAATGCTTATGAAAAAGATAAGCAACTCTAGAAAAATGAACAAAGCATTTCAACAGGCAATTAACCAAAAAAAAAAAAAAAAGGAAAACTGAATGGCTCATAAACATCTGAAAATTTACTCTATCTCCTTTATCATAAAAGAATATTAAAACCACAATGAAGAGTGGATATTTGATAAATCTGTAAAAATGCCACAAGGGATTCCTTGAGCAGTATCAGAGTGCCTGCATCAGCGTACAAGTCTAGTTTCTTGATTATGTGCACCCTCGGGGGCAGCAGCTCAAAATATTGAGTCCCTGCCACCCATGTGAGAGACCTGGATTGAGTTCTTGGCTACTAGCTTGAGCCTGGACTAGCACCAACTGTTGTGGGCATTTAAGGAATGAACAAGCAGATATAAGATCTCTCTCTCTCTCTCTCTCTCTCTCTCTTTCTCAAATAAAGTAAATAAATAATCCTAAAAACAAAAATAATTTAATAAAACCATAATGGAATGCCAATATCAGCATGTCAAAAAATAAAGTCTGAATATGCTGGTGAGGATACAGCACAAAGGTAAATTTCATGTACTGCTAGTAGAAGCAAAAGTTCACATCACTCTGGAGAGCATTCTGATAATATCCAATAAGGGTGAAATGTTGATATGCCCACTCCTAAATGTAGAACCTTAAAGAAATTGTGGACACACACACACACACACAAATAAGTATTTTTATGTTCCTAATGGGAACATTACCAAAACAAAACTTTGTAAACAGCTGGTACCTATCACAGAGCTATTTGTTCATATTATGATTCATGTCTTTGGGGATGCATAGCAGGATTACATAGCTCTAACCCACTCCTTGGATATTAAGTGTGGCCCTGTGACTTTCTATAGATAATACAATCAATACAGAAGGAATGTGGGAGAAATCTGGGTGAAAGTTTTTTTGTTTTGTTTTGTTTTGTTTTAAGTATTTAGCCCTAAGCAGCACTCTGGCCTCAGAATCAGCCCTTGCGGCATTCGGATCTGGCTAAAAGCCCATGAGAGCATTTCAGGCATGGAAAGCCAAGACACTCTGGCAAAAAATGACCTACACGAAAGATCTCTGTGAGTGAGATTGCAGCGGAAAGGACGGGCCATTAAAGAAGGAGGTACCTTTCTCTAAAGGGAGGAGAGAACTGCTTTGATTATGGCCTTGACTAAATATTGTTGGAGTTTGTGGACTTAAGAGGCTTCCATAGCCTTGACAGCTCATGACAAGAGCCTTGGGTGATCACTGACGTCATAAATAAGAGTGTCAACTGTTAAATTAACAACAGGAGTCACTGTGCACTTGCTCCTTATGTAAGACCTCTGTCCTTAATGTGTTGTACTATGAGAATTAATGGCAAAACTTGTCTTCAAACAGTACTTTATACTTTGTGTGTCTGTGTGGATGCAAACTGCTGAAATCTTTACTTAATATAGAGTTGATTTCTGTATATAAAGATAATTAAAAATGAAAAAAAAAAAAAGGATGTTTCATCACAGAGTCCTTCTCCATGATGGTGCTCCTGCTCCTTCCACTTTATCAAACAAGGACAATTTTCCAAGTTTCAATGGAACATCATTATACATCCACTGTACAGTCCTGATTTGGCTTCTTTTGATTGCTTTTTGTTTCCTACTTTAAAAAAATCTTTAAAGAGCACCAATTTTCCTTCCATTGATAATGTAAAAAAAAAAATCTGCATTGACATGATTAAACTCCTGGGAGCATTAGTTCTTTAGGGATGAACTAAAGCACCAATATCACTTAGGAAATTATCTTAAATTTAATGGAGCTTCTTTGTGAAATAATGTTTATATACATATATACGTATATTTCTTTTAAATTTTATTACTGTATTTTTTGGTCGCTGTCATTAGGAGGGTCTTATTAATTTATTTCAGAAGGAGGGAAAAAAGGAGGGAGAAAGGGGAAGAAAGGGAGAGGGAGGGAGATGGGGAGAAGAGTGGGAGAGAACTCCCATTTGCTGGTTCATTCCCCAAATGCTTGCAAGGGCCAGTGCTGGGGCGCCAAAGCTGGAAGCAGAGAACTCACTCAGTTCTCTGTGGATGACAAAGATCCAATTACTGGAGCCAGCACTGCTGCCTCTCCAGGAAAACTGGGATCAGGGGCCAGAGTCAGGGATTGAACACAGGTACAATGAGAGACACAGGTAGGATCTTCACTGCTGTCTTAAATGCTAGACCAAATGCCCACCCCTTGAGTTTTTTAAATCCCTTGTTACTATATGTTAAAAGGAAAAAATTTTACTAAATATTGCTTTTAAAAACAATTGGAGGCCGGCGCCGCAGCTCACTAGGCTAATCCTCTGCCTGCGGCGCCGGTATTCCGGGTTCTAGTCCTGGTTGCGCCAGTTCTGTCCTGGTTGCTCCTCTTCCAGTCCAGCTCTCTCTGTGGCCCAGGAAGGCAGTGGAGGTTGGCCCAAGTGCTTGGGCCCTGCACCTGCATGGGAGACCAGGAGGGAGCACCTGGCTCCTGGCTTTGGATCGGCGCAGCACGCTGGCTGTAGCAGCCATTTGGGAGGTGAACCAACAGAAGGAAGTCCTTTCTCTCTGTCTCTCTCTCTGTCTACCTCTGCTTGTCAAAAAATAATAATAATAATAATGTTGGAAACAAATGAAGATGAGAATCACTTCAAGCTACTCTGGGATTGTTGTGTCTATGAGCAATTTTACAGTATAAAAATACTACAGTATTTTATGTAGAGAAGTTTGAGTTTCATTCTTGTTTCTGTCAACCTGGCCATCTGTAAAACGATGTGGTTTTCTAGAATTATCCCTTCCTCTTGTTTAAGAAATACACAATAACACTCACTTGCCTAAAGAAAAAAAAGCTTTATATATTTATTTGAAAGGCAGATTTTTATACACACACACACACACAGAGAGAGAGAGAGAGAGAGAGAGAGAGAGAGAGAGAGATCTTTCTTCCATTGGTTCACTCCTCAAATGGCTGCAACAGCCAAGGCTGGGCAAGATTGAAGCCTGGAGCCTGGAACTCCATCTGGGTCTCCCACGTGGGTGCAGAGGCCCAAGCACTGGGGCCCTCTGCTGCTGCTTTCCCAGGTGCATTAGCAGGGAGCTGGATCAAAAGTGGAGCAGCTGGGACTCAAACTCACACTCATGTGGGATGCCTGTGTCACAGGCTGCTTCTTATCCCGTTGCATCACAATGTTGGTTCCTGGGTCAAAGTTTTTTAAGAGCCTCTATGATTCACTTCTGTGATTTCTCCTGCAAAAGTGACTAGAATAGTGTAGATGGTGAAGGTTCCATCAGCCTGGGTCCCACCTAAGGTGGGGATGTATTGCGAGCAAAATCCAAACTAAACTACAATGACACATCTTCTTTTAGAGCACTGAAACTCGCTCATAGCACATCCTGATGTACACACAATCTAAATATTTATTGCTTAGGTGGATACATCCCTAAATTATGTTATATTCATCAAATGGAACATTATGGTATCAATGAAAATGAATGGACTGTATTTACATATATATATGTAAATATAAATGGATCAGATAAATGAAAAATCAGAAAAAAGTAAGAGGCAGGCATTTGGTCTAGTGGTTAAGCCACCAATTTGGACACCCACATTCCATACCAGAGTGCCTGCGTTTAAATCCCAGCTCTGCTCTCAATAAGATTTTGAATAGCCCTCACCTTGACTGTCAAGGAACAATGTTTTTCTTATTTGTTTGTTTGTTTTTGTCCTTTTGTTCTTTTTTTCCTTCATACTACTTGGTGAACTCTCTGCGTGGTGTAGGTTTAATCTTGTGAGTATAAAATTAACTGAAAATTGATCTCTGTAAAAAAATAAGAATGGGAAAGGAAGAGGGAAGAGGAAGAAAGGCAGGAATATGAATGGGGGGAGAATCATCATGTTTGCACACCTGTATATATTAAATGCATGAAGTTGTATCCCTTAAACAAAATAAAAAATATACAAATAATCTTACCCTGGAAGGCAGTAGATTATGGCTCAATTAGTTGGTCCCTGCCCATATGAGATACCTGGATTGAGTTCCAAATTCCCAATTTTGTCTTGGCTCAGCCCTAGTTGTTGAGAATACTTGGAGAGTGAACCAGGGGATGGAAGCTGTCTCTGTCTCTTTCTCTCTTGCTCTATCTCTATGTGAGCCTGCTTCCAAATAAAAACAAACAAACAAACAAACAAACAAAAAACAATGAAAATGAAAGAAACAAAGTTGCAGAACACACACGCTATGGAATACACAGAGCTTTATCAACATTAGTAGTCTCCTTCTTAAACTAGGTGATAACTATATTTCAGTGGATTATTGATCCTTATGTCATAGTTTCTATGAAATATAAAAGCTTTTAATTACACAACAAAACTATATTCTGCTGGCTAATTACGGCGTTCAGAAAGCAAGCTGAGATCTTTTGTTAAGAATTTATTTTGTCTAGAAAATCATATCCCCCTTGGTTTTCTATTCAGAGCTGCTGAACAACCAGAGAGATATGTAACAATGTTGGTTGTTCACTCTCTTCCAGATGCCTGTCTTCATTTTCTGTGGCCATCAAAAAGCTAATACAAAACACCTTTTAAAGAAACACATGCTGGGCCGGCGCTGCGGCTCAATAGGCTAATCCTCTGCCTTGCAGTGCCAGCACACCGGGTTCTAGTACCGGTCAGGGCACCGGTCCTGTCCCAGGCGCTCCTCTTCCAGGCCAGCTCTCTGCTGTGGCCAGGGAGTGCAGTGCAGGATGGCCCAAGTGCTTGGGCCATTGGATCAGCATGGTGCGCCGGTCGCAGCGCGCCAGCCGCGGCAGCCATTGGAGGGTGAACCAACAGCAAAAGGAAGACCTTTCTCTCTGTCTCTCTCTCTCTCTCTCTCTCTCTCTCACTGTCCACTCTGCCTGTCAAAAATAAAAAAAAAAAAAAAGAAACACATGCTGTATGTAGTTATTTAGGGATATTTGGGCTTGCGGTGAGAGGCCAGTGGTGCAGTGAAAAGAAGACACTACTTCTTTTGGAGAAAAGTGTTCATCTTGGAAAAATATTCCAATTTGAAAACAAGACTTATGGGCATTCCCTCCTCTAAGAATTCACTTCTCTTCATTACCATTTTGTAACATTTTCACAACTCCTGGTAGCACATCTGTGTTCATAAGTACAGCTGACTTATCAAGGAAAATGACTTATAAGCTTGGCTGGGGTGGTCACCATTGAAGCCATGTGTAACAGGACTGCTCACACACACATAAAGACAAGCACACCAGGCAACGGTTGTCTAGTTCACTCAGCGGTTTAAATGTCAGCTACACTTCTTACTGTGATATAATATATACATGTAATGATAATTGTATAGGTCACTTAAAAATGGCAACTGACAATTTGTTGCAGTTATTTTAATAACAGCACAGAAGGAAGACAAATTCTTTGCAGTCAGTTTAAAAAAAGGAACAAGCAATGCCCTCACAAAACAATTATGCAGAACACTGTTATATGATTGAAACTTAATAATTACCTTGGTAGAAATCCATTATTTTGACTAAAAAATGAATTTAACCACCAATTCTTCTAGAAACGTAAAATGTTATTGCCAGCATTACATAAAGACAAGTGGCAAGAGCTAATCACTCCAAGCTCAATTGCAGAGCTTTTGCTACTCAAGAGTGTGGTTCACAGAGCAGCAGCATACGCATCACCTGGGAGCTTGTTAGAAATGCAGCGTCTCATTTCCCATCCATTAGGACTGAATCAGGATCCGCATTTTAGTAACATCAACCAGGTAAGCATGTCCCCATTAAAGTTTGAGAAGCCCTGGTCTGGCTGACAGAATTTCATTTCACTACACGGGGCTTTCTACATACTCTTCACTGCAGGGTTATGTCTCAAATACACATGTTCATAAGGCTTAAAAGAGAGCAAGATAGAAATATATATTGACTAATCATAATTACAAATGTCTACTTCTAGTATTATTTTTCATAATACATATTTTTACCTTAAAAATTATCAGTATTCCCCTAATCCAAACAATCACTAAAAAAACTCCCCTGAGAAAAAGCTTTCTTTCAACTCTAATTTCCCTTGACTATATTTCATACTCTATGCTTTCTTACATTGCAAAAAGAAAATCAGTAAGAATAATAGTTTTGGATGCTAGGACCCAAAAAAATCAGTTTTATTATAATTTTTTATTGTTTTTAATATATTTTCACACTACATTATACACCATCTTTTATTTATATTTGAAAAGACTTTAATCTTTTAAGAAATTATAATTTTTTCTGACTGTATGCATTGAGATTTGTTAAATCGGGTATTTTAAGTTAGGTTCCATGTAATCAGGTGTGGCACAGTGAGGAACACTCAGACCAGAATGGTAACAATATTACACTTATAACTCACAGACCTTGCTAAAAGAGGGGAGCATGACTTGCATGCCAATGGGAAGGTGTTGGTGGGAGAGAGGGTTCCGGTGGCATGTGCTTGATCATCAGGTAGAGAGTAAGAGAGAGGAAGGACCCATGGGCTAAAGCCTTTATTGGGGTCCATGGCATCATATAGCTTCGTTTCCTAGAACAGAGTTGGATAGGTTAATTTTAAGGGAGTGAAGATTTGAGGTTATTTAATTGGTTAGCGAGAACTAAAGTAGAAGTAAGGTCAAACACTTCAGGGTATGGGTTCCTATCTAGAACACAGAAATGGAAATTGGATAAAGATGGCCTCAAAATATACAGGTCAAAGGTGACAAGCCTGGCACAGAATAGGATGGCTGTAGAAGCAGCATTAATATGAATGAGAGTTCTGATACTAGATACCTATATATGATTATTGTCCCCCACCCGCCCCTGCACAAAAAAACCTGGAGAGTACAAAGATATAGGAAATGAACATTCCAAAGTATACCTGCAATCTAGCACTAAGTACTATTAATGCTTTGAGGTATATTATTTTAGCATTTTTTCCTATAAAGATACATACTTTCATGTAATTTTTTTATAGTATGTTTTATGTAATTAAAATACCTTTCTAATGCGTTTTTAATGGATGTATATTATTCTAGCTCATGGATATTGCACAGGTTATCCAACAATTGACACTTTGTTAAACATTTGTTGCTTTTAGCAATTATGAAGATTGTTCACCCACATAAAATTCTGCTTACATTTCTGAATATTTTCTAGATGTAAATTGTAAACATGAGTTCATTAAGTCAGAGTATAGGCATTTTAAAAGGACAAAACAGATCTTCAAATTGGCATCAAAAATGTTTATACTAACCCCCACTCTCATTTCCAACTGAAGATCCTATTTCCATTCCCCAACAATGAGTATTATTTATTTTTAATATTTGAAGTTTCACACAAAAGAATGACATCTCATTATAGTTTTGTTTTAATTTGTAGCAAAAGACCATTTGGTACATGTTTGTTGGCCTTTGGGAATATTTATTTTATAAATAATTTTACCTCCTTTCTTATTTTTATATTATAAAAAACCTACTGTATTTTTTATAAAATAGTTTACACTATAGAACTATACATAGCTATATATTTTATAGTTTATTTAGTTATTTAGTTTATTCAATAGTTCCTTGTTTGCTGTTTAAATTAAGTCATATACAGTCATTTTTAAAACTGTTTAATACTTTCTTTAAATACTGGCTTTAAAATTATGTATAATCAGTTTTTTCTCAGTGATTGCCTGAGGCTTACCATATATAAAGGGACTTCAAAAATCCTGTGGAAAGATGGAATTAAAGGATAAATTTATTTTGGGTGCAAATGTTTTTGAAATCTATGGATGATTTTCCCATAATATGCATTTTGCATAAATGCTTTGAAGACCCCTTACACACTTAATTTACAGGAATCCATTCCAGATTCACGTTAACAGTATCAATGAGACATAGAAACTTCATTCTCATACAGCTCTAGTCCCTCATCTACTTTGTTGCCATTATTTTTATATATACTTATGCATGTTACATATCCAATTGTAGATTCTTATGATTTTATACAATTTTTAGTTTTAAAGATGCAGAGAGCTGGGAATTATTTATTGAGTTTCTGATTTATTGCTTCTGGTTCTGTTATTTCCATGAATTAATTTACTAGTTCCAATATAGTTTGCTTGTACCCATTCTTTTTTGCTATTTTTGTCAAAAGTATCATATTTTTATAGTTATAGGTACATTTTACGCAACTGCTTTTGCATCAATTAAGAGAAAATAAAAGAAATATGCAATTATACTACCTTTTGTAATTACCTTTACCATTAGACAACTACCCTTCCCATTACTTTTTTTGTAAAAATGCGTATGTAAATTATAGTCTGGTTCCACCTGCTTTCAGCCTGAATGGCTTCCTTAAGTATTGCTTACAAGGCAGATCGTTTTGCTGGGTATAAGATTATTGGCTGATAATGTTTTTTCTTTCAGTAATTTAAATATGCTATTCTTTGTCCTCAGGGTTCCACTGTTTTATGATTAGAAGTCAACTGTTGGGCCGACACTGTAGCACAGTGGGTTAATGCCCTGGCCTGAAGCACCAGCATCCCATATGGATGATGGTTCTAGTCCCTGCTGCCCCCTCTTCCAATCCAGCTCTCTTCTATGGCCTGGGAAAGCAGTAGAAGATGGCCCAAGTCCTTGGGCCCCTGCACCCATGTAGGAGACCCGGAAGAAGCTCCTGGCTCCTGGCTTTGGATCGGCACAGCTCCAGCTGTTGCAGCCAACTGGGGAGTGAACCATCGGAAGGAGGACTTCTCTCTCTCCCTCTGCCTCTCCTTCTCTCTTTGTGTAACTCTGATTTTCAAATAAATAAATAAATCTTTAAAAAAAGAAGTCAACTGTTATTCTTTTTTTTTTTTTTTTTTTTGACAGGCAGAGTGGACAGTGAGAGAGAGAGACAGAGAGAAAGGTCCTCCTTTTGCCGTTGGTTCACCCTCCAATGGCCGCCGCGGTTGGTGCGCTGCGGCCGGCGCACCGCGCTGTTCCGATGGCAGGAGCCAGGTGCTTCTCCTGGTCTCCCATGGGGTGCAGGGCCCAAGGACTTGGGCCATCCTCCACTGCACTCCCTGGCCACAGCAGAGAGCTGGCCTGGAAGAGGAGCAACCGGGACAGGATCGGTGCCCCCACCGGGACTAGAACCCCGTGTGCCGGCGCCGCAAGGCGGAGGATTAGCCTGTTGAGCCACGGTGCCGGCCAGTCAACTGTTATTCTTATTTGGGGTTCCCTTGTCTATGCCTGAGGTGCCGGTTTGTATCCCAATGCTCCATTTCTGATCAAGCTCCCTACTTATGGCCTGAAAAAGCAGTGGAAAATCGCCCAGATGCTTGGGCCCTTGCACCTGCATGGGAATGGGAGATCTTGAAGAAATTCCTGACTGCTGGATTCAGATTAGCTCAGCTCCAGACATTGTGGCCATTTGGGGAGTGAACCAGTGGATGGAAAACTTCTCTCTCCATCTCTCCCTCTTTCTGCCTGTAACTCTGCCTCTCAAACAAATCTTTAAAAAAATTACTCTATATGCTTATATGCCTTTAGTTTTTCATATTTAGTTCAAATATTTGCTTCAGGTTTAGCATACTTTTATCCATACTGAATACATACATACATACATAAACACACACACACATATATACATAATATATATATTTCTACTTCACAGTTTTTTTAATACATTAAAATTGAATTTCCCAAATGCCTTTTTAGCATCAACTGAGATTATCCAATAATCTTTCCACTTTCTTTGATCTCTTAACATGATCAGTTGTTTTAACAAATTTTCTACTTTCAAAGTTTTGTTGCATGTCTGATAAAGTCAACATGTTCTTAGTCAAGGATTGTGGCACAATGGGTAAAGGCAAGGCTTGGGATGCACACATCCCCTATTGGAGTACAATATCGAGTTCTGCCTCTGCTTCTAATCTGGCAGTCTGCTAATGTACAGCCTGGGAAGGCAGCAGATGATGGCTCAAGTACTTGGGTCTCTGACACCCATGCAGGAGACATGGTTGGAATTCATGGCTTCTGGTTTCAGCCTGGCCCAGCCCCAGCTCTAACAGGCATCTGGGTAATGATTCAGTGGATGGAAGGTCTCCTTCCCCTGAACCGCCCCCCCCCCCATTTCAAATAAAGGAAAATAAATCACTTTAAAAAACATGTCCTTGTTGTGATATTATTTTATATTTATAATATTATATTAGTGTTGGTGCTGTTTAGGGTTTTTGAATTTTAATTCTTAAACTAGCTATTTTGCAGTTCATAAAATGAACAGGGGATCAATTCATCTTTTTCTAAACATTTGCTGAAAATGTTCATAGCATATTGTATTTCTATAGTCTATATTTTGATAAGTATATTTTATTTATGGTTTTTGAATCTTTATTCTTGTATGAATTGGCTACATCTATAACTCATAAAATGAATGAGATCATCTTCTTCTAAGCTCAGTGACATTTTAAATAATAGAGACATTGCCTACTTCTGAAGGTGCGGGGAAATTAGCCATAAAATATTCCTAACCTGTTATCTTCTTCGGAGTTAGTTCTTTAATAACCTTTTCAATTTCTCCCATGATTATGCAGATTTTTATTCCCTTTTGAATTATCTTTTACAAATCCACCTTTCCTAATAAATTGTTCATTTTATTAAGTTTGTCAAATTGTTAGCATAAAAAGTTGTTTATTGCATTAACTTTTAGTGTTTACTTCCTCCCTATCTGCTATCAAAATCACTTTCTCCATCAGTTGCCCCACTGTGGCCCAGCTACTCTGTGTCTGGCACTGTTCAGGGCACAGGACAATTACTGAGGAATAAAACATATCTGGTTCCAGGCCCTTTGGATCTTCCTGTCTAGTGGGGAAGAACTCTAGTAAACAAATTATTACAAATTGTGGTAAATGGTATGACAATAACAAACTCTAATGATAGAAAGTAATAGAGGTGAGGCTAGAGGGCTCAGGGTAGCTCAAAATGGGGAGATCTAGGAAGACCTCAACATGGGGTAACTTTTAAATCCAGGTTAGGAAGAAGAAACTCTGATGAAAACAGAACAAAAATCTTCAAAATATTCAAAGGTAGGACAGAGACTGCAAGGTGCTGAAAGAAGTATGAGATGGTAGAAGGAGAATGTATAATATGGAGAGGAACTTGAGAATTTGCAAACGGAGCAAGTCATGAAGCATGTAGACCTTTTGATGGTTGCTTGAGAACTTTTGTAGAGAAGGAGATCAGGTCCTGGAAATTCAGTCAAAAGAGAAAAACTGAAGCTGAATTTCCAAAGTCGTCAAAGTAAAATAAAAAATAGTTGTCATCCATATCCAAGAATGGGATGATTTATAAAGAACATTTTGTGGATCATGGCAAAGATAATTAATCAATTAATTATTAATAACTTAAATAAATTTTAGCTGTTTGGGATTTACAGAAAAATTGAGCAGAAAGTATAGAAAGCCTCCACATAGCCCCTTCCTCCCACACTCACTTTGTTTCTCCCAGTTTCCCTACTCCACACAATTTCTCCTATTAACATATTGTACTAGTGTGCACATCTGTTGTAATTGATAAACCAGTATTGATACACTGTTATCAACTAAAGTTCACAGTTTACATAAGAATTCATTCTTTGTGTAATATACTTTTGTGCGTTTTGAACAATGTATATTGTCACATATCCATCATTCACAGTATCATGCAGAATAGTTCCACTACCCTAAAAATCCCTGTGTTCCTGACAGCACCATGGCTCAATAGGCTAACCCTCCGCTTGCAGTGCGGGCACCCTGGGTTCTAGTCCCGGTCGGGGCACCAGATTCTGTCCCAGTTGCCCCTCTTCCTTTCCAGCTCTCTGTTTTGGCCCGGGAGTGCAGTGAAGGATGGCCCAAGTTCTTGGGCCCTGCACCCACTTGGGAGACCAGAAGCACCTGGCTCCTGGCTTTGGATCAGCGTGGTGCACCGGCCGCAGCACGCTGGCTGCAGCGGCCATTGCGGGGTGAACCAATGGAAAAAGGAAGACCTTTCTCTCTGTATCTCTCTCTCTCTGTCTACTCTGCTTGTCAAAAAAAAAAAAAAAATCCCTGTGTTCCACCTATTCTTCCCTCCTCTACCTTTTACCTTTTACTTCCCTACCTCCAACCCCTGGCAACCATTGATACTTTCACTGTCTCCATAGTTTTTATTTTCCAGAATGTCATAGGGTTGGAATTACACAGTACATAACCTTTTCAGACTGGCTTCTTTGATTTAGCAATACACATTTCAGGTTCCTTCAGATCTTTTCATGGCTTGATACCATATTTCTTTTTATCATTGGATAAGATTCTGCTATCTCTATGTATTAGGTTTTGTTTTTTTTTTTTTTAATCCACACATCTATCAAAAGATATCTTGGTTGCTTCCAAGTTTGAGCAATTATGAATGAAGCTGTTAAGTATTTATGTACAGAGTTTTGTGTAGTCTAGATATTATATTATCTAAATTTTCAGCCCACTGAAGAGTTCTGAATATGTGTTCATGGAAAGGATGATCTGTCTGTGCTATGTAGAGAATAGAGTAGATGGCACACACATGAAATGAGAGGCCAGTGTGGAAATGTAATAATTCAGGCAAGAGTCACTAGGTTGGGAGAAGAGGGGATGAGGGAAGATGATGATTTTGGGTACATAATGGGGAAGCAGAACAGAACAGTCAGGAGGAAAAATCCATTGGAGGAGAGCATCACAAAAACCAAAGGAAGAATGTGTTGAGGAAGGAAATACAGCTGTTGATTATATATCATTCCAAATTGTGTGCTTTTGGTTTTTCTTCCTTTGTATTTATCCTGCTGGGTAGAGGTTACTCTCTTAAAATAATAATAAATAAAAATACTTTCTCCTCAAATAATATTCTCTTAAAGAGTAATTATTAGAATAATAATTATATCTCATAAAGAACTTGTTTTTGAACAATTTTTCTTTTTTAGTCATTAATTCTTAAATTTATTCTTGGTGATTCCTCTGATATTATTCTGTTTTTCTTTATTTACACCACAGAATGCAGTATTTAATATGTAGCCTTTGTTTGATTTATAACTAAATACTTCTTTTTTCCAGAAACCTTTCATTTAAGGAATACAAACTTCATGGATTTCATAAGTACAACTTTAGGAACATACTGATTCTTCCCACAGTATCCACCCTCCCCCCCACCCTCCCATCCTTATTCCTCCTCCATCTCCTATTCCCATTCTTAAGATTTACTAAGATCTATTTTCAATTAACTTTATACACAAATGATTATACTAAGAGTTCAACAAGTAGTATGAAAAAAAAAAAACTGCTACTCAAGAGTCAAGACAAGAGCTGTTCAATGGATCTCAAAGTTCAATTTCACTTCTATGGATTATCTTTTAGATGCTCCATTAGTTATCACAGATTTGCCTTTTGGGACTGGCTTATTTCATGAAGTATGTTTTCCCCCAGTTTCATCCATTTTGTTGCAAACAACAGGATTTAATCTTTTTTTCCACCATGTAATATTCCATGGTGTACATATCCCATAATTTCTTTGTCCAGTCTTCAGTTGACAGGCATTTGGGTTGATTCCATATCTTAGCTGTTGTGAATTGAGCTGCAATAAATGTGGAGGTACAAACAACTCTTTCATATGCTAATTTAATTTCCCTTGAGTAAATTCCCAGGAGTGGGATGGCTGGGTCTATATTCAGATTTCTTTCTTTTTTTTTTTTTTTTTTGACAGGCAGAGTGGACAGTGAGAGAGAGACAGAGAGAAAGGTCTTCCTTTTTGCCGTTGGTTCACCCTCCAATGGCCGCTGCGGCCAGTGCATCTCGCTGATCCGATGGCAGGAACCAGGTGCTTCTTCTGGTCTCCCATGGGGTGCAGGGCCCAAGCACTTGGGCCATCCTCCACTGAACCCCCTGGCCACAGCAGAGAGGTGGCCTGGAAGAGGGGCAACCGTGATAGAATCCAGCGCCCCAACCGGGACTAGAACCCGGTGTGCCGGCGCCGCAAGGCAGAGGATTAGCCTATTGAGCCGCGGCGCCGGCCGAGACTCTTTATTAATGATTCAATTTCCTTCTTGGCTATTGGTCTGTTTAGGTTTTCTACGTCTTCATGCCTCAATTTAGGTAGGTTTTATGTGTCTATGAATGTATCCAGTTCTTCTGGGTTTCCTGATTTGTTGGCATATAGCTGTTTGTATTAATTTATGATGACTGTTTTTATTTCCATGGTGTCTATTGTTGCATTTCCTTTTTCATCTCTAATTTTTACTGATTTGGGTCTTCTTTTTTTTAGTTAGTTGGGCCTATGGTGTGTCAATTTTCTTTATTTTTTCAAAAACCAGTTCTTCATTTCACTGACCTTTTGTATATTTTGGTTTCGATTTTGTTTATTTCTTCTGTAAATTTAATGATTTCTTTTTCCTACTAATTTTTGGTTTGGTTTGCTCTTGTTTTTCTGGGTCCTTGAGATACATTGATAGCTCTTTTATTTGGTGTCTTTCAAATTTCTTGATGTAGGCAGCAATTACTATAAAATTTCCCATTAAGTACTTAAATATCCCATTACTATATTTTGGAGTCTATGTCTCCCTTTAGTTCCATTAATATTTCTTTTAAATAGCCAGGTGCCCTGTAATTAGGGGAAAATATGTTTATAACAGTCATATCTTCCTGTTGAATCAATCCCTTAATCATTACAAAGCACCCTTCTTTGTCTCTTGTTTTGCCTTCACCTTCTTTCAAAGTGATAACCATATTTCTGTGTTTCTGTGGGTAGCACATCCTTAAGCATCTTTTGTAAGGCTGGACAAGTAGTGACAAATTCTTTCAATTTCTGTGTTATGGAAGGTCTTCATTTCACCTTCATTCATAAATGAGAGCTTTGAAGGGTACCGTATTCTGGGTTGAGAGCTTTTTTCCTCTAAATATTTGGAACATATTTCGCCATCTCCCTTAGCCTGTAGGGTTTCTGATGAGAAATCCTCTGTGAGTTTAATTGGAGAGGCTCTGAAAGTAATCTGGCATTTCTCTCATGCACATTTTAGAATCTTTAGGTTTTACTGTGGAGAGTTTGACTACAATGTGTCATGGAGAAGATCTTTTCTGGTCATGTCTATTAGGAGTTCTATGTGCTTCCTGTACTTGGACTTCCGTTTCTTTCTCCAAATTAGGGATGTTTTCTGTAATTATTCCACTGAAGTGGCCTTATCTATTCTCTCTTTCCATACCTCAGGAACTTCTATGACCTACATGTTGGGTTGTTTGATAATATCCCATGAATTTTCAACTTTTTTTTTTTTTTTTTTTTTTTTTTTAGTTTTCTAATTTCTTCTTCTGTTTTTGGTCTGACTGTAAACTTTCTAGAGATTTGTCTTCTAACTCGGATATTCTTTCTTCTGCCTCATCAAGTCTGTTGGTAAGGCTTTCCATCACATTTTTTATTTGCTGAATTCTTCTTTTTATTTGTTGAATTCTTCATCTCCAATGTTTTGTTTTGATTTCTTTTTAAAATCTCAATTTCATGGGAAAAGTTTCATTCATCTCATGTATGGATTTCTTTAGTTAATGAATTTGCTTCTGATTACTTCTTAGTAATCCTATAATCAATTTTTTGAATTCTGTTTCTGGCATTTCTTCAATCTCTTCATCTTCACTTTCTAATATTGAAGTGTCATGTTCTTTTGGGGGCATCATGTTGTCTTCTTTATTATTGTTTCTTGAATTGCTGTGTTTATTATTAGGCATTTATGGAGATACTTGCTGTTTTTGTTCTGTTTTGCCCTGTAATGGCTTTTATCTTTGGCCTATGCCTCTGTAGTGTAGTGGAGTGTCTGCTCTTTCTGTGAATACCCAGAAGCATGTGCTGGGTGTGGCCAAGGAGCTCTGTTCAGTGCTCCTGGGTGAGTGGAGTATCCAAGGTGACACCCAAGTTGAGTATGGTAAATCTCTCTCTTTTTTTTTTTTTTTTTTTTTTTTAATCAGAGGGATGTTTGATCAGCTCTATTGGCGTGGTCTTACACTCACCTCCTCATCTCCAAGGAGACCAATGCCTGGCCACTAGCTCCAGTGAGTATATTTATCTGTGCTGCCACAAGTACCACACACAAGGGATCTGTGTAGTTTTTAGTGTGTGCAAGGATCCTGCAGCAATGACCCTCACCAGGGAATCAAGGAGCTCCAAGCATGTGGAGCTGCCCACAGTGACTGCCCAAAGTCCCAGGCACACCCTGTACCTCCTAGGCAGCCACATTCCCAGCACACCAGGTTCCCGCAGTCATGAGCACCCAGGCAGACTCAGGCATCTCCTCTCAGCTGGTTGCTGGGTGCACAGACAAGAGCTGATGCATCTGTTAGGTGTGTCCAAATGTTGCCCGCTTTTCCTTGGCTAGTTACATGATGCTGGTGATGGGTGGTCAGGGAGAGAGAAACATGCCCTCCTTTTTTCCCTCTAGGTTGGCAGGTACACTGTCCCCCAAAGTGCTCCAAGCAGACTATGCCAGGCTCTTCCCACAGCTTTATCACCAGTGGCTTGGGCTGTTGCAGTCTGGTCTCACCTCACTCTCCAAGGCTGGTGAGGAGGCTCTGGGCTCCTGGGGTCCTGGATTGTGCATGTCCACACCTTCCATGTAGGTCCAGATTGTCCCTCTAATTTGCATGGAGTTTTCTTTGGAGGTTTCTCTTTAACTATTCCTTGAGATTGCACTCTCCACTTCTTTCAGACTATAGCAGTAACTCCTTCCCTATTTCACCATTTGGAACTCTCTCATTTGCTTTTACTTTATTTTAAATAAGAAATTCCTTCTGGATTATAATCTTTGTTATTTACCAGGATGGCAAAGGACATTATAGAAAATATCATGATTATTTTCCAAGTAGGCAGTATTTACATTTGTATTTGTTTATTGAATATAACATACAGTTGTATTTCAGGAAGTTCACTGAAAATTGGAATTAAAAAGATAAGCTTGTTTTTAGGCCTAATTTTTTCAAAATTTATAGTTTTTTAATAATACACATTTTCTATGACCTTCTAAGACCCCTCATACGCACAGATTTCAAGATTTTTGCAACAAAATAAACACCTTTTGATTTTACTTTCTGTGAACTCTTAGAAGCTACTTCATATTTAAGAGATTATTTTAGATGCCCAGATTTTCCTTTTAGTTTCCATTCTTGGTTGTTGATATTTTTAATATTTATTTTGTATTTTGGACAGCTGATATAGCCTTTAAAAATGTAAAATTTAAGCGAATTTACTAAGATTTTGTTCTGATACAACACATGATAAATTTTACAAAACCATTTAGATCAACCCAAAGTACTTTTTTAATATAGGGTAGCAAATCAGAAGTTTCTAAAATCATTATTACTATCTCATTGTTTAGCCTCTATTTTCTTACCTGTACTTTACCTTTTTCTCCTCTCAAGAACATTAACATTTGTGCTACCTTCATGATTTTTTTTTCTAATAGTTTTTACCTACATATTAAGCTATATGTTGTTCATCAAATAAATTGCATGACACAATTCTCCAATGAATTTTAAAAATTTATTCAATATGTTTTATTCTTATGCATTTTCCTACTATCTTTACATGGCAAATATTCTTTAATTTTTAATTTCTTTTTAGGTTTACATTTTATATAAAACACAGAACTAACTTTTTTCCAATCCTAGTTATTTGATGATAGTAAGATTTTACCTGTTTATAACCATTTTCTTTAATAATATACTATTGTCATTTTGTTTTACCCTTTCTGTTTCTTATGTTATCTTGACAATTACTACATTGCCATTTTTTTAATGAACTACAAGTTGCCTATCTTTATAAATTTAAAGTTTCTTCTAAGCATAACTGAACAAAATTCCCTAGTTATCGACCACCTCATAGGTGAAATAAGGATATTAATTTTATTAACTGTTTTCTCATCATTTTATGTTTCAGTTATATATAACTGAGGTTCTAGGTGAATTTATTTTTCACATTTTGTATTTTTCTTTAATTGATTTTTACGATATTCATATCCTCATTTATGATATTTACAAAATAATTTTATTCAGTGTTAAATTTACCTGCTTTTAAGCTTACCTGTACTCTTTCTTATGTGTGATCTCTTCATATTTAAGTTTTAATTAACATTAACATTCCAGTTGATTGCTATATGTCTTTGGTTAGATTTTTCCCCAGAAAATGTACATAACGGAATTATTCTTTTAGCCACTGATATTTTTTGTTATTTTCCCCATGAATGACAATTTAACTCTGTCAAAGTAGTGGATTAGAATCTTATAACCATGAGACTGTTATTATTTTATTGTCTCTGATTACTAACACTTTGTAGAGGAAAAGTCTGGAATAGATATGATTATTAATTTTTATTCTTTGTGATCAAATGTTGGTAGGACCTGCCTCCTACATAGATTTAATCATGTCTGTGGAATCTGCTCAGAGGTCCATCTCGTCGAAGACACTGCTCTGGTTTACATTGAGACCTTCAGGTCAGGTTTTCATTAGTCAGAAGCACTTTCATCTATTGTGGATACATATATTTTAACCTTCGTATTTATAACCTCTATTGATATTTCTGCCTTTTAAATTTGTTCTTTTGTATTTTAGTTCAGCTTCAAATTTATTTTCCACATTGCTCATTTCATTTTCTGCAATTATGAACTGTAGAGTCATGCTTTATTTTCTTACTTAGTTTTTAGTACACAGCTTTAATTTTGTAGTTCCCTACTAAATTGTCGATATGTCTCAGTTAATTCTTCTTCATTCTCTTTTGCTGTCGTTCTTTTACTTTTAATATTTAATTTCATAATCTGTGCTCTGTAAACTTTACTGCAAACACAAATAAAGTGTCTACAATTATATCTGTAGATTACATTTTAAATTATTATTATCTTTATTTGAAATCAGGATGCCTTATTTTACTTCTAGTACTGAAAATTTTCCCATAAACATTTATTTCTAGTTTCCAGATGCAGATATTTTATTTTGACCAATTTAGTGACTACTTAAGTGATGAGAGGAAGAAAATTATATTTTCCCAAAAATTTTAGAATCAGGAAAAATATATGACAAGCACTGTAATCATTCCATTCATTTCCTATCCAGCTTCCTGCTAATGTGCTTAGGAAAGCAATGGAAGGTGGTCCAAGTGCTTGGGTCCCTGCTACCTGAAGGGGAGAACTGGACAAAGCTCCTGGCTCCTGGCTTTGGTCTGGCCCAACGTTGGCTGGCCATCTGGGGAATGAATCAGTGGATGGAAGATCTCGATCTCTCTCTCTCTCTCCCTGTCTCTGTAACTCTTTCAAATAAATAAATAAATAATTAAAAAAAAAAAAAAGTAGAAAGGAATGGGCATTTGACTTAGTGGTTAAGCCACTGGTTAGTATGTCCACATCCCACATGAGAGCTTGGGTTCACCTCTCAGCTCCTGACTCTAGCTTTTTGCTAATGCAAACCATACAAGGCAGTGGTGATGATTCAAGTAACTGTGTTCGCATCACCCATGTGGGAGACGTGAATTGAGTTCCTGACTCCCAGTTCGCATAGACCTGGCCAGTTTGTATAGACCTGTTGAATGATCCAGCAGATAGATGTTCTCTCTTTTTCTGTCTCTCTCTCTCACTCTCTCTATCTTATTCTTTCTCTGCTTCTCAAATAAATAAATATTTGAAAAGTGGACAACTCTATATGCTATATAAACTTTTATTTTTAAAGTTTTGAATGGGTGAAAAAAGTACTGAACTTATCTTCATGTAAAACTTAGAATAAATTGTCAAATTACTATAAATTTCTGAAATAGCCTTTGCTTTTCCAATATTTATGGATATTAGCATTAACTTACATATAAAACCAACACATTAAATTCACAACGTCATTAGGACATTGAGAGACAAGTCTCTCCAAACTATTTTGCAGATGGATAAAGTGAGGGTTCACTGACTAGTTGTTCAAGATAACACCAAAGTCAATAGAGAAGCCAAGTTTAAAATCACAAAGCCTTCCAACGCATGTAGTCAAAAACAAAACAAAAAAATCAATTAAGGAATTCAATTATTTGAAAATTAAAACATCATGGCTCAATCTTTAAGAATTGAAAGCAAAATATTGACTCATAACCTTTCCTTTTTTTTGGTATACTTGTCAAATAATGAGATAGATATTTTTCCTAGCAACAACACGTTCAGCAATGGAAAATTCTGCATTGCATTAGACAAGAATATCCAGTAGAAAATCACATATTAATTTTGTGAATTTGCTTAAAATAATAGTGATTTCTGCATTACACATCATTTAAAATCAGACTGTGTCTAAAGTGTGACATGTGCATGGAAGTCTCCTCAGAGTTCACTAATGAACAAAGCAGTATGTAGTAACAGTAATTCTAGCAATAAATGGAGTAATTAGAATGTGCTCAGTAATAGCTGACACATAATTACGCCAATCACACCAAAACTGAATGAAAATAAAGGAAAGGAGAATAGAGGTCTGATCTTCATATTAAAAAGAAATAAAATAATAAGTTAAATTTCATGCAAGAGGAAACTCTCCTTATTCTAAGAGTACACGGGCAGCTCAGACTATCCCCCTCACAGCTGTTTGTGGCTGGTTAACTACTTGACTACCTTATGTATGAAATTACTGCTACCTAGCTCTGGGGAGACACAAGTCTTGAGGGATAAGCTTGGCTGGTTGGTTTCCTGTTTTATTAACAGAATTCTCTTGCTCTAACGCACATGGTCTGTCCATGCCAGTTTAGGATAAATGACTTCCACAGGTGATCAGCTGTTTCTCATCTCCTTTGAGATCAGAGAAAGAGAGAAGGCTTAAATGTGAACATGTGGGATCTAAGCAAAGAATTGCTCCGACATAGTCATTTGATCACAGGAATGGCTTATTAAATCAGATTGCAATACAACAAATATTATTTGAATTGAACCAAAGTTCACGAAGGTAGTCATATGTCCAGAAATGATCGTATGTTGCTATCATCAGCCAAAAGAGTGCAGTTCTAAGACTATGCAGTTCAAAGAAGATAGGCATTCTATTGATGGGCACTACGTAAATGTTAAGTAACTAGGCTGGGAGAAACAGAAATCTTAAGACCCATCGTTTTAAAACCCTCAGTGGTTGGAAATGATCTTTACCAATTAACACCTTGTTATTCAAAGTGTGGGTCCATGAACTGACAGTATCAGTATCTCCAGGGAGCTGATCAGACATGCAGATTCCCAAGCTCCACCCCAGAACTGTTCAAACAGCATCCACATTTCAAGTTCTCCAGGAGATATAAAAGTTTGAGAGGCACTGATTTAACAAATTCATCTGTTACCAAAGGAAAGTTATACTAGAAAAGGTCATAACTAATTCCTTCATTTTTCAGATCTGAAAACTTACCAGTTACCTGGCTAAAATGGGTAAGTGTCAAATAACCAATTAATGCTAACTTTAGATCCTACACCAGTGGTCTGTCCATGGTTCGCTCCTTACCCATGAATTTCCAAATGCCTAAGAAAATTTAAAAACTGCTCAATTAGCCTGTTTC
Organism: Lepus europaeus; assembly: GCF_033115175.1. NCBI lineage: Eukaryota > Metazoa > Chordata > Mammalia > Lagomorpha > Leporidae > Lepus > Lepus europaeus. Next base: position 89,404,889 of record NC_084838.1, on the reverse strand, counting down.
CTAACCCTTTTCCATCTACATCTATATTAGCATTCTAGTACTGGCTTTTATATTTTTTTAAAAAAAATTCTCATAAATGAGCCCCCTGTGAAAGAAGAAACCGTTAACAGGACAGATTTACTGGATGCCAATGTTATATATTTAAAAGATCTCTCTTGCAGTCATTACTGATGCAATCAAATGTACTGGAAGAGATTTCCAGAAATGATTAAATGCCTTTTACCTTAGATTAATAACTTTGGTGAAGAGGGTAAGAGGATTTGGAGAAGGAAGGAGGTAGGATAACAGGATAAGTGGGAGGAGCAAGTGGGAGTTGAGTGGATAGCACTGCCGGGGCACGTCAGTCTGACATCACTGGCTTAACATTTGTATTTCAGTCCATCGCCTGACTAATAACACCATGTAGTGAAATAAAGCTCCCATTCTGGAGGTAATTGTTATGTGGTGGAATATAAACAAGCCCCATTCTGCAGTATATTTACCACAGTGCATATTTACGAGTTGGGTTTAATTAAAAGTCAGGAACACTAGAGCTATTTTTTAACTAGATGCCTATTATCTAGTGTCAAATGCTTGGTTTTAATCACGCATTTTATATCATCGTGACCTAGATCACTGCCTGTGACATATGAGATAGTGTGTTGTCTTTCCTGAGAAGATGTAGCAGGGCTTGATGGATGTTTTCTCATTCCTAACCTCATTACTACCAGCTTCCCATCCATCTAATAAAATGCTATGATAGAAAGTGGGAAGGTGCTATAAATCATAATATTCCAGCCGCTTCTAGCAGATTCATTAGAAATGCTGACTATATATCTCACAAACAGAAAGTCAACACACAAAGTAGGTTGCTGCTTCTCTCCAGTATCAAGGCACCCTGTTCCCTGGCTCTCCCTCTTTCAGTTGAACAAAGATTCCTTTCAAAAGGCAAAAATCTCCATTTAGTGATGGCAGGAAGCCCTCTGTCTTAACAGGATTTATCCAAGATAGTAGATACTGTTTTCATTATTGTTAAACACAATCTGAAGTGATCATTGTGATTTGAAGAGCTGTTGACTTCTGAGTGTTAAGGAAACAGTGTAGTTAAGATAGTGCAGGTCTTGGCGTTCTTGCCCTGACAACAAAAATGACCTGTATCTTCTTAAGTTTCAAGTGGAAGTTGTTGAAGAGATGTGAGAGCTCTAACATCCCCATTCCTTCAGGTAACGAGTCATGAAACCTTGGAGACAACTTTGGCAATTCTTTCAATCACTCATTTGTTCATTTACCAACATTCTATGAGCGCCTGCCACAGGCTAGGAATAGTGCTAGGTGAGGAGTTACAACTATAAATAAGACATAGCCTTCCCTCAAGCAGCTTTCACACTAGAAGGAAAAACAGAGTGCAATGGAATATAAAAGGCAGTCTTGGCCCTGTCTGGGGAGGGTGGTGATGGTCAAGGAAGGCTTGCTGAAGCATATGAAAACTAAGCTAATCAGAGAAATGGGGAGGGAAAGTATGTTTGCAAGAAAGAGCAGAGCATGTGCAAAACCCCACAGCTGTAAAAGTGGTGATCAAATTCAGAAAACCTGAGACTAAGAGGTATAGGTAAGGGTTAGAGAAAAAAGGAGGTTAGAAGCAATAAAGGCCAGACTTTGAAGGTTCTGTGTGCTTCATAAATATGTTCAAGCTGTTCTGAGAGCAACAGGAAACCATTACACTGTTACGCAGAAAAGTGACATGGTAGGTTTTGCATTTCACAATAATCACTCTGATGACAGTGAGGAATGGACTGGAGGAGGGGCAGCTGACAGAGTAAGTCAGGAAACTTAGCAAGAAGGTAGCAGCAGTGAACTAGGCATGAGATTTGAGACTGAGAAAGCTGGAAAGTGTCACGAACTGTTTATGAAGTAGGGATGACCGAATTAGAGATTGATTTCATCATTCTAACCTAGCTGATCACCAAGTCTAGCAATTCATTTTTCAAATGAAGTCTTATTCAGTTGTTTCCATTTCTCCCCACAGCTACTGAATGCCCTTTTCAATATGCTAACTCCTGTGTTGTGTTGTGACTGTCTTCCATACTATGCTGATCCTCTGGGTTCCGATATATGTTCCACGACCTACCAATCCTCACAGGTTCTTCTCTGTTCTGCAATATCCTGTGACTGGGAAGGACCTGACCTGTGCTTTCTACAGCAATAGTTCTGAAGCTTCAGGGAGTGTCTGAACCACTAGCATGCTGGGGCAAGAATAGGAACAATGCAGATTAGCTGTCCCTATCAAGATTAGATTTTTGATTTCAGTGTAACATGGGATCCAGACATTCACGATACCAAGGTAAGAAATATACCTTGAAATAAAATTCAGAGCTATGGAATGTAATTCATGGACCTTCTCCACCCCACACTATGCTGCTATCCACTGGAACTGAAGTTTCTGCCTAAGTCATTTTCAGCTGTACTCTGGATTGGTTTCTTATCCTACAAAATGACTATACTATGAGCATTCCTACATACCTTCAATCATGTTGATTTTCCTTTACCTTCTGCTTCTCTGAAATAAGTCCATGTATAAGACCTGTTTCCACAGGTCAGTGGACAAATTAATTAATGTTTAAGTTAATTAATTAACATTTAAGTTACGTTACAACTTTAATACAATGTGACCCACTTTAAATCCCACCTTTTAAGAAGCCCATTTCTCATCACTCCAGCCTTCATATAAATCCTCTTTTTGAACTTGGTCAGTCTTGCTTTTGTTTGCCCCACATTTAAACATATGAAAAAAAGCATTATAAAACTGAGATTAACAGCATAGAAGCTAGAATAAAAGATCTGAATCAAGCCCTGGCTTGATTATTAGTCATACAATATTAGGAAAGACACACTCTTGGTATATCTCAGCTGTCTTATCTGTAAAATAAAAGTAGTAACTTTGTCTTGTATAATTGTTGCAAAAATTAAATAATATACCTAAAGCAATTAGTACAGTGCTTGGAATTTATCAAGGGATTCTATAAAAAGTTAATAGGGGCCAGTGCTGTGGTGTAATAAGTTAAGCCTCCACCTGTGGTGCAGGCATCCCACGTGGGTTCTGGTTCAAGTCCTGGGTGCTCTACTTCTAAACCAGCTCCCTGCTAACGGCGTGGGAAAGCAATGGAAGATGGTCCAAGTGCCTGGGCTCTTGCACCCACATGGGAGACCCAGAGGAAGCTCCTGGCTGTGGATCGGCCCAGCTCTGGCTGTTGCAGACTTTTGGGGAGCAAACCAGAGGATGAAAGACCTCTTTCTCTGTCTCTTCCTCTTTCTGTAACTCTGCTTTTTTAAATAAATAAATCTTTTAAAAAAAAGTTAATAAAAATCAGTGTAACTTGAAGTCAGAAATGGCAGCTTCTTTTGTATATTTGACCACCTCCCCCACTCCAGAGCTGACAATGATAGTATCACCTAGCAGGTACACTGATCTTTATGGTTCTCAGGAACAAAACAGCATACAAACTCAGGTATTTCAGTTATCAAATATCCACATTTTCTTTAATCCATGTTCAATTTGATGATGGTTTCCTCCTGCTGTGCTGAAGGAAACTCAGTGTTAGTCATTATTGCCCCTACTGGGAGGAAAGCTCTCAAATTCTCATTTAGCAACCAGAGCATCACACTGTTCCACACTGGTGCCCAGGGCAGCCAGTGCATGTGGATCCTGTAGGTTACAGGCCACATAGGTACTTCTGTACCTCAAATGGATGCAGAAAATTGGACCAGGTCAGAGCTCAAGGTGCAGTTAGCAGTGCTCCATCTGACTATCACTTCTGAGATTTTGTTGTCTCCCCAGGACTTTGCCAGGAGTGGGATATAAGCCCCACTCTAAAAGGCCCCATTATTCTCTTTTCCCATCTAAGCCAAAGGGATTCTCCTCCATGAACTCCCTGACATGAAAACCAATTCCTGTTCTCTCAATATGTTCTAGGGTACCTGGTCATACTTTTTATAGAATGTGTGGATAATGAACTTGCAGGCATTGGGTAGTGAACCAGTAGATGGAAGGTCTTTCTCTCTCTCTCTCTCTCTTTCAAGTATGTAAAAATAAATAAACAAACAAGAACTCTAAATTCTAAGGCAGGGAATTATAAAGGACTGACTACCTGTGTGAAGTGAAGGGAGGAAAACAAATGAAAGGATAACACACACAAACTAATATTCTATTAACTGTCTTAACCAACTTGCCAAGAGGGATTCATTTGCCCCAATACAGAAAGATTAAAGCACAACATAATGAGATGCTGGAATGTTGACAGCATATTCCCTTCTCAGGTCAGACAAGACTTTTTGGTCCAGAGTTTTAGCATTCAGAAAAAGAATGGGCGTTTGGTCAAAGTTAGGATCCATTTTGTCCCTTTCCAAGTTTTATAGAAACTGTGGGTGTTACAGTGAGAATGCCATCGAAGCAGACAAAGCACATCTTGCCTCCTGAAAGAACAAAGGCGCAGAGAGGCCATAAAAATTGCTCATAAGTCTTCTTGGACATCAAAGGACTCTTAGCAACAACATGCAGATGACTTAGTGAAAGTAAATCGGGAACATATGGATTAAGATTCTCTCGAACTACACATGGGTTTAGAAACTAGGTGAAGGGGGAAGTGCTTAGGGCCAAATGCATTTTGGATTTTCCAAATACATGTGTGTAGCTAACACTGCTACTCCCTCATTCCCACATACACACAAACATTTGCTGCATGATCTAGAGACCCAGAAAATGGTAAGCCTCTGAGACCACACACCATGGGAAACTTATAGCTTTTTATCCAAGGTTAGATAAATGTAGCAAATAATTTTTTTCTAACAGTTTAAGAAAATTGGGAAAATTTGATTGACACTTCAACATAAAAATAAAAAAACTTATTATTAAGAATAAATACACATCTACTTTTTTGGCCCTAGTTTTCCATTCTATAAACTGTAGCAAGTGGATTGACTGATCTCAGAAAAGCTTGAAAATGTCTTTATGCTCTGACTTGTGTTTTGATCTGTTACTGCCCCTTATCCATCTTTTTAAAATATGGGCTAATGTGAATCCTTACAGCAACAATAACAATACCTGAAAATTGGAACTTTTAAAGTATGCCACATCCAAGACCAGTCCCAGGGAATTTTCAAAGCAGGTGAAAATGAACCTTGTGTATTCACCCTCTCATGTTTTCCTGCTTCTCTTCTCCTGGAACAGCACCACAAACACCTCTGCCCTGATGCTCCCCACAAATGTCAGGCTGCTCATTAGAACCCACATTAAGGTCTAAATGATAGCACTGTGTTACCTCTTTATAACCAGGAACTAATCTAGGGATTTAAAAAAATGATTAATAACCATCAGGAAGAACCAAGAGTTAGGTCTATAATTACAAGACTAGCAATGGGAGTGAGTGAGAGAACAAATTTTATTATATATATAAATCCTCATTTATAAAGTGAGAGAAAAAGTTACGAACAGTGTGAGGCAGGGTAAATATAGTGAAGACTTCTTTCCAAAGCCAGTTTTCTAATTAACAATGTCTCTGTCATCCTGAACCTGAACTGACACATTGTAGCTCTCTAATTGTTTTGACTGTGTTTTTACTGTCCATTATTTCACAACAATTCATTTCTAGAATATAAGTGAAACAGGTAATGCTCAGGATTTACATTGGAAATTGAGGTCTAAATTCTTTTCAAGAGCCAGTATCACCAGGAGTTAGTTCTCAGCTAATGACATAAGTGAATCCAGACACTGTGCTGACATCAAATCCATGACTCTATGAAGATATATGACCCAAGTGATTATTTCCTTACACCTGAGAAATTGATTCTATCATATAGATCCCAATTACATGAAACTTCATGCCATAAATATCTTAATGTACTTAAAATAATCTTCTCTGTCACAAGGCAGATCCATGTTTCTCCCACTATATGGCTCCATAGCATCTCATTCTTCATTGTAACATTTAAGACTGCGAGAACTGAGAGAGGAAGAATTGAGAATAATTGCACTTTTGAAACCTAGACAGTGCATGGCATAAATAATAAGTATTTGCTAAATATACATATAAATAAATGTTTCACAGCTCTGTTATCTAAATCAGTAATGAACAGTTCCTGCCGATTCTCCAAAAAAATCTAACCATCTCTTCTCGCTTATCAATGTCCCAAGGAAACTTCATAGTTGGCTCTTCTGAAGCATCAAAGGGCATCAGAAGGCTCTTATTTGCTCCTTTCCATATCTGATTTGGAAGCAGCATTAATTCTACTTCACAGATGACAAGCCTAAGGCAAAAACTTTCTATATTTGGTCCCAAAAAACAAATGCAGTGCCTGAATAATAAGGGTGAAGGTGAGAACTCAGAAATCTTCATATTCAATTTCATTTTCATTCTTTATAAGAGAGAAATCTTAAAATGTTTCCTGAGGAAGCCAAGGACTTTATAGAAACACAAACAAAATTAAAATCTGACCATAAATATGCACTTGAAGAATCATTCAAAGAAACACACATGCATACACACACACACATACTGACAACAAGAAGCATATGGTACTGAGGTGATTGAAGCGGAATTTATTAAAATCTCCTCTGTTGGCGTTCCAATACATGTAAAGCCAGTAGCACAATGTTGAATAATAAAATTAGCATCCTTATTTGAAAAAAAGACAATCCAGATAAGAATCCTAGAATGTACATGAAGAAGTCGAAACCCCCATTAGAGTATTTATTTACTGATCAAATAGCCAAAGATAGATATTGCAGAACTCATCTTGGTCTTTTTTTTTTATAAACTCATGGGAAAAAAATAAGAGATTGATTACTTTATAAAAATACCATACACAGACATAATAGGCACATTTTTGACATAGCATCAATCTGAGAAATAATGTGACACACAGGAGCTAAACCTTCTATTAAAATGGTTGGTAAAAGAGATTCAAATGCATGTGGTACAATGCTAAATGTGTGTAACCAATGATAAAATGATTCAGTGTATTTCCAGAGTTAGACAAGCCATTGGAATTACTATATGTTCTTTATATTCTCCAGTTTTGGAATTGTTTGTAATTACAATGGCTGAGAGCAGCATCATTTACATTTCATACTGAATTTTACAGCCTATTGAATCCAAACAAGAATATTTATTGCATGATTAAATATTTATATTTGATTTTTGTTTATGAAAAAAACTTGTTTACTAAATATATTGCAATGATAATATGATCTTATCATCTGATAGCCTTACTAAGTAGAACAAGTTGAGTTTGTTATTTTAGGGTTAAAATGTCATAGTGCACACAGCTACAAATACGTTGTCCATAACGAAACTTAACCTCAGGGTAGGTATTGTGGCACAGCAGGTTAACTGGTTACTTGGAATGCCCACATCCCATAGGAGAGTGTCAGTTCAAGTCCCCACTATGCCACTTCCTATCCAGATTCCTGACTCATGCATTTTAAGAGGCAATTGGTGATGGCGCAAAGACTAGGGCCCCTGCCACTCACATGGAGACCTGTTCTGACTTCCTGGCTTTGGCCTGGCCCAGCCCTGGCTGTGTCAGGCATTTGAACAGTGAACCAGCAGACAGAAGATCTCTCTCTTTCTCTCCCTCCCTCCTTCCGTCCCTCCCTTGCTTCTCTTTATCTCTATCTCTCTGTCTCTTTTTCTCTATACTCTGCCTTTCAAGTAAATGAAACTAAATAAACATTACGAAACAAAAATGTTGAGCTTAGAATGTAATCATAATATCTGACAAACACAGGCACTGAAAAATCTAAACTGTATTAAATCATAATGTTAAGCATCTCTTGATGATATAAAGAAAACTAGAAAAGCATTTCTTGATTTTTAAAAAAGCTAGTACTAAGATTGACTCACACACAGCAGTATGAGCTTCCTCTAACTTGGAAGCTTCCCAGTGATGATTTTGGAGCAGTTTAAGATGCTGGCATTGATTTAACGTTGTTGATAATAGTTTCTACCACACCTCTTTCAAGGTTCTGGTTCAGTTCAATTGAAAATATTCTAAGATTGCAAAGGAAGTCATTTGAAAAAGTTACTACTTTAAACTATTTAATTGTATGAATCCAATACTGTGAAACCAAAAAAAAAAAAAAATACAGATGCAAATTCCAGTATGAGACTGATTGAAAACTTCAATTGATTTTAGAAATTGTAATTTTAAAGTTTAGATGTGTATTAGCCCTATTTTTCATTGCCATATGAAATTTCTGAGACAGGTTAACTTCATAAAGAAAAAAAGGTTTATTTAGCTCAGAGTTCTAGAGGTTCAAAGAAATGGCATAAGCAACAACTCAGCTTTGTTGAGGACCTCAAGACAGGAGAGAGAGAGAGAGAGAGAGAGAGAGAGAGAGAGAAAGTCACCTTGCCAAAAAGGAAGTTAGAGAATGATTAAATGATTCAGGGGTCAGATTCACTTGTACAACAACTCACTCTCTTGAGAGTTCTGGAGTCCCATAAAAGCCACTTTATTCTCATCCAAGGGCAGCTCTCCCAGTGATCTAAGGATATACTAAGCCCTGCTCTTTTTTTAATAGAAAATTTTTATTTAATAAATATAAATTTCAAAAGTACAACTTTTGGATTATAGAGATTCTTCCCCCCATTACCACCCTCCCACCTGCAACCATCTCATCTCCTACTCCCTCTTCCATCCCATTCTTCATTAAGATTCACTTCCAATTATCTTGATGTACAGTAGATCAATTTTGTATATACTCAATAAATATTTCAACAGTTTGTACCCACACAGAAACACAAAGTATAGAGTACTGTTTGAGTATCAGTTATACCATTAATTCACATAGTACAACACATTAAGGACAGAGATCCTACTTGGGGAGTAAGTGCACAGTGACTCCTGTTGTTGATTTAACAATTGACACTCTTATTTATGATGTCAGTGATCACCCGAGGCTCTTTTCATAAGCTGCCAAGGCTATGGAAGCCTCCTGAGTTTACAAACGCCGATCTTATTTAGACAAGGTCATATTCAAAGCAGAAGTTCTCTCCTCCCTTCAGAGAAAAGTACCTCCTTCTTTGATGGTCCCTTCTTTCCACCAGGAACTCACTCACAGAGGTCTTTCATGTAGGTCATATTTTGCTACAGTGTCTTGGCTTTCCATGTAAGCTCTGCTCTTAAAGTTTCCAACATCTCAACACCACCACTATGAGGACCAAGCCTCCAATATTTGTACCCTTGGAGGACCAACCACATCCAAGTAATAGCTGGGTGTTTATCCAGATTGTTCTCTTTGATTTCTTTAAAATAGTTAGTGTTATAAACTATATGAACAATGTTATACATATATTTAGAGAAACAAACATTTTATAATGTGTAATTCCATATACAATTTCAGACTTTAACAGCTGTATATATATTTTTTTAACTTTTATTTAATGAATATAAATTTCCAAAGTACAGCTTATGGATTACAATGGCTTCCCCCTCCCATAACTTCCCTCCCACCCGCAACCCTCCCCTCTCCCGCTCCCTCTCCCCTTCCATTCACATCAAGATTCATTTTCAATTCTCTTTATATACAGAAGATCAGTTTAGTATATATTAAGTCAAGATTTCAACAGTTTGCACCCACATAGAAACACAAAGTGAAACATACTGTTTGAGTACTAGTTATAGCATTAAGTCACAATGAACAGTACATTAAGGACAGAGATCCCACATGAGGAGCAACTGCACAGTGGCTCCTGTTGTTGACCCAACAAATTGACACTCTAGTTTATGGCGCCAGTAACCACCCTAGGCTCTCGTCATGAGTTGCCAAGGCTATGGAAGCCTTCCAAGTTCCCCGACTCTGATCATATTTAGACAAGGTCATAAAAGACAGAGTGAGGATAGTAACCAATGATCCTAAGAGTGGCATTAACCAGGTCTGAACAATTATACAGCATTAAGTGGGGAAGAGGACCATTGGTACATACAGATTGGGAGTAGACCCATGGGTGGTAGAGTAGAGGTTATGATTACAAAGGAATGAGGCCCAAGTGCGCTAGACAGGGTCTAGAACAAAGGACAGAGTCATTATTAGAGGAGCTAAGAAAGGTGCTGTCTAAGCTACAATTAAGTTTTCTGATTGAGAGGCAAATAGAACCTGACAGAAGGGGCTTGATAATAATCTATTGGGCTTTAGGCCTTGTAAGTTAAGAGGCCCAGACCTATCTATCTCTTCACATGGGGTACATCCTAAGGGAGGTGTGAACCTCCTAGGGGAAGGCACTCTGTTGACTTTCATTACTTAGCTGACCTGGGAGGAGAGCTGGCCAGGTAAAGGCAGGTGGCATCTCTAACAAGAAATTTACAGTTCTGCCTTCAATGTTGCTGACCCCACTTGGCCGTCCCCTCAGCTGCAGTGGTCACTTTGGAAGTTGGGCTGAGTGAAGGGCTTATCAGCTTAGAGCCAGTAAGATCTGTGGCTCTGACCTGGGCATCCTTCGACTCCAGGGCAGGTCCATTTCCAGTGATCCAACTCTTGACAGAGCTGCCAGGGCTCTTCACAAGTTGACTTCTGCTGAAGCCCAGGCTTACCACATTGAAAGCCACTGCAGTAACAGCTGTATATTTTTAAAGGTTATATATTGCTAAGAATGCTTGAAACACACTGACCTGATCCAGATTCGTCCCTTGATGGTATAAGGGAGACTGAAATACTGTGAGAGGTCAGTGAGTTCATCTTTTTGGTCTTTTCAGTATCTTTACCATGCAAGAATAATTGGGAATTTCCACAGAGAATTTTAATTTTTTGGTTGTAATTTGGGTTCCCATAGAAGGAGACTCTGAGAAGAAGATTCCAATGTCAGTGGCATTTTGGGGAGGTAAAGAAAACACTGGAAAAAACGGAAAAGAAAGATAGGAAAAAAAGGCAATCAGCTAATCAAAGGTGTGTTATGAAGCTAGCAGCTACTTAGAGCAACTGAAGCACAATTCACAAGGCAAGTCCGGGATACAGGGTTGAATCCAGCCCTATAGCTGTATCATCTAGGCACAGAAAAACTCTATTATTATTCTTTTTTTTTTTTCTTACCAACTGATATTCACTCATTGGAAGAGGTTTGTTTCACATGTAAATTCTGGGTAGTCCCAGCACAAGCAGTGGGAAGTCAATTCCAGCATAGAAGCAGGAAGGCCTGGGAAATATGTGTAAGCCCCCAGAGTAGCTGGAAAGGTATGTCAACTCATTTGTTGACAGAGTGCTAATTTTTTTTATGGACCTCTAAATAACTTACATTAAAACTTTATAGTTTTGGCGGAGACCCAAATCAATAGGATCAGAGATGAAAAGGGAAACGTAACAACAGACACTGCAGAAATAAAAAGAATAATCAGAAATTACTACAAGGACTTGTATGCCAGCAAACAGGGAAATCTATCAGAAATGGACAGATTCTTGGACACATACAACCTACCTAAATTGAGCCAGGAAGACATAGAAAACCTAAACAGACCAATAACTGACACAGAAATTGAAACAGTAATAAAGGCCCTCCCAACAAAGAAAAGCCAAGGGCCAGATGGATTCACTGCTGAGTTCTACCGGACATTTAGAGAAGAACTAACTCCAATTCTTCTCAAACTATTCAGAGCAATCGAAAAAGAGGGAATCCTCCCAAATTCTTTCTATGAAGCCAGCATCACCTTAATTCCTAAGCCAGAAAGAGATGCAACATTGAAAGAGAATTACAGACCAATATCCCTGATGAACATAGATGCAAAAATACTCAATAAAATTCTGGCCAATAGAATGCAACAACACATCAGAAAGATCATCCACCCAGACAAAGTGGGATTCATCCCCGGTATGCAGGGATGGTTCAACATTCGCAAAACAATCAACATAATACACTACATTAACAGACTGCAGAAGAAAAACCATATGATTCTCTCAATAGGCGCAGAGAAAGCATTTGATAAAATACAACACCCTTTCATGATGAAAACTCTAAGCAAACTGGGTATGGAAGGAACATTCCTCAATACAATCAAAGCAATATATGAAAAACCCACGGCCAACATCCTATTGAATGGGGAAAAGTTGGAAGCATTTCCACTGAAATCTGGTACCAGACAGGGATGCCCTCTCTCACCACTGCTATTCAATATAGTTCTGGAAGTTTTGGCCAGAGCTATTAGGCAAGAAAAAGAAATTAAAGGGATACAAATCGGGAAGGACGAACTCAAACTATCCCTCTTTGCAGATGATATGATCCTTTATTTAGGGGACCCAAAGAACTCTACTAAGAGACTGCTGGAACTCATCGAAGAGTTTGGCAAAGTAGCAGGATATAAAATCAATGCACAAAAATCAACAGCCTTTGTATACACAGGCAATGCCACGGCTGAGGAAGAACTTCTAAGATCAATCCCATTCACAATAGCTACAAAAACAATCAAATACCTTGGAATAAACTTAACCAAAGACGTTAAAGATCTCTACGATGAAAACTACAAAACCTTACAGAAAGAAATAGAAGAGGATACCAAAAAATGGAGAAATCTTCCATGCTCATGGATTGGAAGAATCAATATCATCAAAATGTCTATTCTCCCAAAAGCAATTTATACATTCAATGCAATACCAATCAAGATACCAAAGACCTTCTTCTCAGATCTGGAAAAAATGATGCTGAAATTCATATGGAGACACAGAAGACCTCGAATAGCCAAAGCAATCCTGTACAACAAAAACAAAGCCGGAGGCATCACAATACCTGATTTCAGGACATACTACAGGGCAGTTGTTATCAAAACAGCATGGTACTGGTACAGAAACAAATGGATAGACCAATGGAACAGAATAGAAACACCAGAAATCAGTCCAAACATCTACAGCCAACTTATATTTGACCAAAGATCCAAATCTAATCCCTGGAATAAGGACAGTCAATTCAATAAATGGTGCTGGGAAAATTGGATTTCCACGTGCAGAAGCTTGAAGCAAGACCCATGCCTATCACCCTACACAAAAATTCACTCAACATGGATTAAAGACTTAAATCTACGACCCGAAACCATCAAATTATTAGAGAGCATTGGAGAAACCCTGCAAGATATAGGCACAGGCAAAGACTTCTTGGAAAATACTCCAGCAGCACAGGCAGTCAAAACCAAAATTAACATTTGGGATTGCATCAAATTGAGAAGTTTCTGTACTTCAAAAGAAACAGTCAGGAAAGTGAAGAGGCAACCGACAGAATGGGAAAAAATATTTGCAAACTATACTACAGATAAAGGATTGATAACCAGAATCCACAAAGAAATCAAGAAAATCCACAACAACAAAACAAACAACCCACTTAAGAGATGGGCCAAGGACCTCAATAGACATTTTTCGAAAGAGGAAATCCAAATGGCCAACAGACACATGAAAAAAAGTTCAAGATCACTAGCAATCAGGGAAATGCAAATCAAAACCACAATGAGGTTTCACCTCACCCCGGTGAGAATGGCTCACATTCAGAAATCTACCAACAACAGATGCTGGAGAGGATGTGGGGAAAAAGGGACACTAACCCACTGTTGGTGGGAATGCAAACTGGTTAAGCCACTATGGAAGTCTGTCTGGAGATTCCTCAGAAACCTGAACATAACCCTACCATACAACCCAGCCATCCCACTCCTTGGAATTTACCCAAAGGAAATTAATTTGGCAAATAAAAAAGCCATCTGCACCTTAATGTTTATTGCAGCTCAATTGACAATAGCTAAGACCTGGAACCAACCCAAATGCCCATCAACAGTAGACTGGATAAAGAAATTATGGGACATGTACTCCATAGAATACTATACAGCAGTAAGAAACAACGAAACCCGGTCATTTGCAACAAGATGGAGCAATCTGGAAAACATCATGCTGAGTGAATTAAGCCAGTCCCAAAGAGAAAAATATCATTTGTTTTCCCTGATTGGTGACAACTAACTGAGCACCAAAGGGGAAACCTGTTAAGTGAAATGGACACTATAAGAAACAATGAACTGATCAGCTCGTGTCCTGACTCTAGATGTACAATGTAATACTTTATCCTTTTTAGTATTTGTTGTTGTTGTTGTTGTTGTTCTAGTACTAGTGGTTGAACTCTGTAATAAACACACAATTATTCTTAGGTGTTTAAATTTTAACTGAAAAGTGATCCCTGTTAAATTTAAGAGTGGAAAAAGAGAGGGAGGAGATGTACAATTTGGAAGATGCTCAATCTGACTTGCTGCAAATGGTAGAGTTAGAAGTGTGCCAGGGGATTCCAATACAATCCCATCAAGGTGGCATGTACCAATGCCATCGCACTAGTCCAAGTGATCAATTTTAGCTCACAATTGATGGCTCTGATAGGTCTAAGAGTCAAAGGGATCACACAAACAAGACAAGTGTCTGCTAATACTAACTGATAGAATCAAAAAGGGAGAGAAAGATCCAACATGGGAAGCAGGATACACAGCAGACTCATAGAATGGCAGATGTCCTAAGCAACACTCTGGCCTCAGAATCAACCCTCAAGGCATTCGGATCTGGCTGAAGAGCCCATGAGAGTATAGTAGGCATGGAAAGCCAAGATATGGAAAAAAAAAAAAAAAAGACCTAAATGAAAGATCTCTGTGAGTGAGATCCCAGTGGAAAGAACGGGGCCATCAAAGAAGGAGGTACCTTTCTCCGAAGGGAGGAGAGAACTTCTACTTTGACTATGACCCTATCGGAATAAGATTAAAGTCGGTGAACTCTAAAGGCTTCCATAGCCCTGGCAACTCATGACTAGAGCCTAGGGAGATTACTGACGCCATGAACAGGAGTGTCAAATTGTTAAGTCAGCAACAGGAGTCACTGTGTACTTACACCCCATGTGGGATCTGTCCTTAATGTGTTGTCTAATGTGAAGTGATGCTATAACTAGTACTGAAACAGTATTTTTATATTTTGTGTTTCTGTGTGGGTACAAACTGATGAGGTCTTCACTAATTATATACTGAATTGATCTTCTGTATATAAAGAGAATTGGAAATGAAAAAAACAACCTGGTGTTAAAATTGGAAATGGCATAGAAAATTAATTAATTTTTTTAAAAAAACTATTATGTAGTATCTCTGTCTTTAATGTGCTGTACATTGTTATTTAATGCTATAATTAGTACTCCAATGGTAGTTTTTTCACTTTGTGTTGCTATATGGGCAAACTGTTGAAATCTTTACCTAATATGTACTAAACTGATCTTCTGTATATAAAGAGAATTGAAAATGAATCTTTATGTGAATGGAAGGGGAAAAGGAGCGGGAGGGGGGAGGGTTGCGAGTGGGAGGGAAGTTGTGGGAGGGGGGAAGCCATTGTAACCCATAAGCTGTACTTTGGAAATTTATATTCATTAAATAAAAGTTAAAAAAAAATATCATGTAGGATCTCTGTCCTTAATGTGCTGTACATTGTGACTTAATGCTATAACTAGTACTCAAACAGTATTTTTCACTTTGTGTTTCTATGTGGGTGCAAACTGTTGAAATCTTGACTTAATATATACTAAACTGATCTTCTGTATTTCAAGAGAATTGAAAATGAATCTTGATGTGAATGGAAGGGGAGAGGGAGCGGGAGAGGGGAGGGTTGCGGGTGGGAGGGAAGTTATGGGGGCGGAAAGCCATTGTAATCCATAAGCTGTACTTTGGAAATTTATATTCATTAGATAAAAGTTTAAAAAAAAAAGAACTTTATAGTTTTGCAAACACTTAATCATATGGAAATTAATCCTATTATATAAACAGTTGTTTCATTAATATTATCTGAGTGTTGTTATTTCCATTGGACACATGTGAAGAACTGAGGTCTAGTTAAGTTCACGGTTACTGGTAGATACAGAACGCAAACAAACTTCTGATTTCAACACTTAAATTCTGGAATACATGAAACTGCTTCAGTTGGAAAATGCACTTTTAACTAATACATAAAAGCATCTAATGTAATTTTTGTCTTCATAGCTGTGAAAGCCTGTATAAGGAACTTTTGTCCCATTAAAAGATGCTACTAACAACACATATACAATTCTACGAAAAGAAGTAAATAGAAAAGTTTTTTTAGGGATCAGGCACTTGGTAAAGTGGTTAAGAAGCCACTTGGGATGCCCATACCCTATGGTGGAGGACCTGAGTTTGAGTACCTACTCTGCTTCCAGTCCAGTTCTCTATTAATGCTACCCTGGCAGGCAGCAGGTGATTGGTTCAAGCATTTGGATTATTTCCATCCATATGGGAGACCTGGATTGAGATTGTGGCTCCTGGTTTCAGGCTGGCCCAATCCTAGTCATTTTGGGCAACTGGAGAGTGAATCAGAGGGTGGAAGGTAGGTTTCTCTCTCTTTCTTTCAAACAAATAAGTAAAAACATGTTTAGACAACTTAGCATTCCATATTTACTACAGATACAATGAAGCTTGCTGCCTCTTTTACATACTATGCTGTTTATAGTATTACTCATAGGTGCCTGAGATAGCCTTATGAATTTAAGTTTTTATATGACTTCTATAGTTTATAGTATAGGATCACAACTTAGAATACGATAATATTGCTATATAAATTGTCAGCCAGCAAAATCTAAACGTATTTTAAATATTTGCTGTTATTATCTGCACTGCCAGAAAAAATAAGTCTTCAAAAGCATAAATATTTAAGATTTGAGATTTTTAAAGGTAAATTTTTTTGAGTCCTAACTGTGTACCAGGCCTGCTGTAAGTAACTTATAGGTATTAACTCGTTAGTCCTCAGAACAATCATCTGGGGTAAGTACATTATCATCTACCCTACTTGACAAATGAGAAAACTAAGTCACAATGAGGTTAAGTTACTTGTTGAAGTTCCAGCATTTACAAGTGGTAATGCCAAGATTTGAACTCACAAAATCTGGTTTCATATGCCACAGTTATAGATATTATGCAATACTAGACTTTCTATAGAATTGTTAACAAGAATTATTGATACATTCTTATTTGATCGAGGTAAAGGAAAAGTATTTCCAAAATTTTTGAACAATATCAAATAGACTATTTAAACTTGTATCTACATTTTGTATTACTTCCAACAGATGTAACACGAACTTTAAGTAGAATTTAATTATCCATCAAAATCATTAAGAGCCAGAGAAAGACCTGTTTAATTTTGAGATGTAGGAAATTTGGGTGTTTATTTATGGGGATGGTTTTCACTCTGCTTCTTTTTTAAAAATAAAAAAAAAACCTCCTAAGTAGTCCATTTGCCATCTAAATATGTAGGTAATATAAAATGATTAAAAAGATGAATAAATTTTCAATTCTATTTATGTGCTTAATGTGAGATTTCCTCTTTAAAAATGCATTGTATATGTACATTTGAATGTCTTCTTTTTTTAAAGATTTATTTATTTTATTTGAATGGCAGAGATACAGAGAGGCAGAGAGAGAGAGAGAGGTCTTCCATCCACTGGTTCACTCCCCAGATGGTTGTAACAGCCAGAGCTGCACCGATCTGAAGCCAGGAGCCAAGAGCTTCTTCTGGGTCTCCCCTGTGGGTGCAGGGGTCCAAGTATTTGAGTCATCTTCTACTGCTTTCCCAGGCCATAGCAGAGAGCTGGATCAGAAGTGAAGCAGCCAGGACTTGAATCAGCACCCATATGGGATGCCAACATTGCAGGCAGCGGCTTTACCCACTATGCCACAGTGCTGGCCCTAAATGTCTTCTTATTATATGGTCACAGGTGGGTGGTCTTTTAGTTCCAAAAGCAGTTCAAATCCTCAAACTGACATCAAGAGGAACTGAATTATTCTGTCACTGAAGTTTGTAATACCCTACTAAGGGAAGGCAAGTTGTATCACAAGTATGAATGCAAATGCCTGAAGTCACATAGTTGTGTTTTAGAGGCCACACATTAGCTCATATAGTATTTTCAAAATCATTTTAGTATTTTTATTTTGATTAACTTAAAGCCAAATTGACCAAATGTTGAAGCAGACAAATGTCTGAAGGGTAAGATGTGTATCATGATTTACTTAAACTAATGACCCAAAAATCATCACTTGGTTGAAGTCTCTATGCCTGACTTTAATTATGGAGAGAAATTATACAGCCACTCCCATTTTTATGACATTAGTAGACAAGTCTTATAATATATAAGAAGAAATAAATCTTGCCTTCTGAACTTGAAGAACTTCTACTCCATTTGCAAAGATTAAAACAACATATGGTGAATCATTTTGGAAATGATTCAGCAACAGAGAAGACAGAAGTCGAACTGAAACTTGAAACACCATAGATAAATAACTCAGGGAAAAATCAGATATTTGTATTAGTCATCCTTTTGTCACTATAACAAATTCCTGAGAGAGCTACTTGTGAAGAGAGTTTATTTCAGCTTATAGTTTTTGCAAGTTCCAGCCCAAGATCAGGCAACTCCATTGTCAGTAGAAGTCAGAAGATACTGAAACAATCACATAGAAAGCCAAGAAGTAAATGAGTCTCCTTGTCATCTTTACAAAGTCATCATGATTCAGTCACGGGATTCTGTCCTACCAGTTAAACTCCATCCCATCATTTTCCAAAGACTTTATTTTCCAACACTATAATTAGATTGTTTCTACTCTTTCAATATCATCAATAGAAAACTTTGAGATTTAAATTTTTTGAATAAGCTGGGGAGCCAAATCACATCCAAACTATAGCAACATTTAAAGTGAGAAAATAGTTTGAAATGCTGGTAGGAATGGGTATGGTAAATAGGAATTGGAGAGAGTGGAAAGTAGTACAGAATGGGAAAATAGCGTTTATATTAAGGAATCAAATGTGTTGACCAGAATTAATCTAAAATCATGGAAAATATTTCTTCCAATAATAAGGAAAATATTCTGTATTTTGAAACATTGGTGATCAGAAGGAATTTAAAGGTTAATTTTTATTGTTTTGTATTTCTCACTCCTTCCTTCTTGTTAAAATAAATTCTAGTTCTTTTATTAAGAATCTGTGAGTGTGAGGCTGGCGCCGTGGCTTAACAGGCTAATCCTCCACCTTGCGGCGCCGGCACACCGGGTTCTAGTCCCGGTTGGGGCGCCGGATTCTGTCCCGGTTGCCCCTCTTCCAGGCCAGCTCTCTGTTATGGCCTGGGAAGGTGGTGGAGGATGGCCCAAGTCTTTGGGTCCTGCACCTATAAGGGAGACCAGGAGAAGCACCTGGCTCCTGGCTTCGGATCAGCGCGATGCGCTGGCCGCAGCGGCCATTGGAGGGTGAACTAATGGCAAAAAGGAAGAGCTTTCTCTCTGTCTCTCTCTCTCACTATCCACTCTGCCTGTCAAAAAAAAAAAAAAGAAAAAAAAAAAAAGAATCTGAGAGCGGCAAGATGGCGGAATAGGAAGGGAGCACATTGATAGTTCCTCAAGACACACGTTAATATAAGTGGAGATACTGCAGGGTCAAGGAAGAGTAGGGGAAGAAACAGCAGAGGAAACTCTTCCGGAACTAGTGATTCACAGTGGACCTGCGTGGAGAGCGTGGGAGCCCAAGTTCGGGACACCAGCGGCAGACTCAACGCACCAGCGCTGGAACGTGAGGTGAGCCGAACCTCCATAGCCCGAGACACCAGCAGGCAAGCGGAAAGAGGAGACTAGAGGGAACGAGGCTTGAAACTCCGTGGGGAAAAGTTCACCAGGCTAACTAGAAGAGAGAGAGGAAAAAAAAAAAGTGACCGATACGGACACGAGTTTCTCTCTCTCCGCTCACCTCTCAAAGGCGAGCAAGACAAAGAGCAGGCGCCATTTTGGAGATACGTCATAAGCAGGGCGACCTCAGGTCTGCACCGGCCCTGAGCCTAGCAGAAAAACCTGACTCTGGGGGGAGGGGTGAAATAACAGGAGATTAGGATCTAACTTGGCAACCCAGTGGGAGACTGCAGAAGAATTGGAGCCCACACCGAGGGCAGCACAGATTCCGTGTGTGGTCCGTGGGAAAGAGCTTCCAATCTCTAGCTCCTGTGGGTATATCATTTGCCTGCTAACTACCTCCAAGTACGTTCAGCTGTGCGGAATTACTTCCCTTTTGAATCAAAAAAAAAAAAAAAAAAAAGAAAGAGAGATTTACCACGCCTAACCTGGGAGTGTCATCTTTGACACACCCTCAGCCCTGAGGAACCAAACACAGCTCTCAGTCCACACTCATCTGAAGCCTCTAAGGCTCCACCGAAAGCAGACAGTCCACTTAATATAGAGCCATAGTGTAACAAGAAAAAACACCACAGTGAAGAAACCAAATATCTCCAACATGCCAAACAACAAATGCAAAAATCGAGGTAACAAGAACAAGGAAGACACTATGATGCCCCCAAATGAAAAAGACACCCCAATGCAAGATTATGAAGATGATGAGACAGAAGAAATTCAAGAAGCGGATCTCAAAAAATTGATAAGAACATTAAGAAGTTCTCAAAAACAAATTCTTGAACTACAGAAATCCTTAGTGGACAAGATAGAAAATCTCTCTCGTGAAAATGAAATATTAAGGAGGAATCAAAATGAAATGAAACAACTAGTGGAACAAGAAACTGAGATAGTGACGAGAAATCATAATGAAATGAAGAATTCAATAGATCAAATGACAAACACATTAGAGAGCCTTAAAAACAGAATGGGCGAAGCAGAAGAGAGAATATCGGACTTAGAAGACAGAGAACAGGAAAGGAAACAGGCAAACCAAAGAAAAGAAGAAGAAATTAGAAATCTAAAAAATATTGTCGGGAATCTACAGGATACTATTAAAAAACCCAACATTCGAGTTCTAGGAGTTCCTGAAGGCATGGAGAGGGAGAAAGGATTAGAAGGCATTTTCAGTGAGATACTAGCAGAAAATTTCCCAGGTTTGGAGAAGGACAGAGGCATCTTAGTACAGGAAGCTTATAGAACCCCTAATAAACATGACCAAAAGAGATCCTCACCACGACATGTTGTAATCAAACTCACCACAGTGAAACACAAAGAAAAGATCCTAAAATGTGCAAGAGAGAAACGTCAGATTACTCTTAGAGGATCTCTAATTAGACTCACAGCAGACTTCTCATCAGAAACCCTACAGGGTAGAAGGGAATGGCGAGACATAGCCCAGGTACTAAGAGAGAAAAACTGCCAGTCCAGAATATTATATCCTGCAAAGCTCTCATTTGTGAATGAAGGTGAAATTAAGACTTTTCATAGCAAACAGAAACTGAAAGAATTTGTTGCCACTCATCCTGCCCTGCAAAAGATGCTTAAAGATGTGTTATACACAGAAACACAGAAACATGGTCACCAATATGAAAGAAGGTAAAGGAAGGAAACCTCACAGCAAAAGATCACAGGAAGCTCAATTTCTCTTTGACATAGAATTAAACTCTGATGCTCTGTTAAAGCAATGTGTTAAAGTAATCTATTATGTTCTCTTGATGTCTGTTAAATTCTAATTGTTCAAAAACAGCTGAATTTTTATTAAGAGCTATGGGTTATGTAAATATGTGCTTATTTTCAAAGATTTGAATAATCACCTTGTAACAAGATCAAATTTGGTCTATGAGTTTATAATTTTAAACATGGCGACTTAAAGTCTTTTGTCATCCACAGTTATATATGATTTGCTGCTCATAAAACTAAAGCGTTGTTGGTTCTGTGTGTAGCTGTCCTCCTATAGGTTCCTATGGACTTTTTCCAGCCACTTCCATTGTATTCAGTACTTTGGGATGGCTCTGAAAACAGATGAAGCCAATAATGTATTAACAGTAACAACTGAGAGAAAGTATGGTTAACTGAGGTTACTAAAAAAGCAATTCAAATCAATTGGCAATTTACAAAAAGAGTTAAAGATTTTAAAAGCTATTATTAAAAATGCTATATTGGTCTACTATGCTATGTTATATGTGTGTACATATTGTATGTCCACATGGGGAAATTTTATTAAGAGTTTTATTTTAAATGGCTTATAGATAAGATTGTCCATAAATTTAAGCTGCTAAAATCAATCAAAGATACAATTTAATTTGTGTGACCTGAATCTGTGTATCATATGTTTTAAACTTGTTGGTAGAAAGAAACTAAAAACATTTTAGATGGTTGTGCTTAAGTTTACTGGTTAAACAAACTACACCATGTTAGATATTTAAGAGGTGTTTTCAAATACATGATTCTTAAAATTTATAGAAGGCATTGGACCTTCTGGTAAATGTTTTCTTAAGTTGTTATCTAATGGTTGAAACGGTTTGCTAAGTATTCATGTGATATTGCTATTGTCAGCAAGCGATCTAGGACTTGCTCCCTCATTTCTCTATTCTAAGCCCAACTTGTTCTTTCATTTCTCTACTCTCTTCAAGGTAGGAAACTAATTCTATTATGAAGGAATCTGTAGGACGCACAATTTAATCTTTAGACCTTATAAAAGAGATGGATAACATTTTTCTGCAATAGCACAGCCAAAATAAGAACTTAAATAATAATCTCATAGCTAGATTCACTTCGCCATCAGCAAAGTATACAGTAAGTAGAAAAAACCTCCCTTTCAGACCAAAGAGAAAGAAAGTTTTAAAGTGAGAATATAATTTTCCTCATGGGCATTGTCTACCTTAGAAAAACTACTACAGAACATGCCTGTGACTATAGACTTGTAGTTCAGGCCACCGAAGATTAGAGATGGGACACGGGCACTCCCTTGACTTGCATCCTCTGGTCTGCTTTAACACAAATCAGGAGGAAAAGAAAGCTCGGCATCAGAAGCAGTGGGTGGCAGGCCTATTAATGGCTGATCTGTACAGTGATCTGCCCTCAAGGAGACCCAACAGGCCAGTCCACTGCAGTGGCTTTCAATGTGGTAAGCCTGGGCTTCAGCAGAAGTCAGCTTGTGAAGGGCCCTGGCAGCTCTGCCAAGAGTTGGATCACTGGAAATGGACCTGCCCTGGAGTCGAAGGATGCCCAGGTCAGAGCAACAGATCTTATTGGCTCTAAGCTGAAAAGCCCTTCACTCAGCCCAACTTCCAAAGTGACCACTGCAGCTGAGAGTGTGGTCAAGTAGGGTCAGCAACATTGCAGGCAGAACTGTAAATTTCCTGTTAGAGATGCCACCTGCCTTTACCTGGCCAGCTCTCCTCCCAGGCCAGCCAAGTAATGAAAGTCAACAGAGTGCCTTCCCCTAGGAGGTTCACACCTCCCTTAGGATATACCCCATGTGAAGAGATAGATAGGTCTGGGCCTCTTAACTTACAAGGCCTAAAGCCCAATAGATTATTATCAAGCCCCTTCTATCAGGTTCTATTTGCCTCTCAATCAGAAAACTTAATTGTAGCTTAGACAGCACCTTTCTTAGCTCCTCTAATAATGACTCTGACCTTTGTTCTAGACCCTGTCTAGCGCACTTGGGCCTCATTCCTTTGTAATCATAACCTCTACTCTACCACCAATGGCTCTACTCCCAACCTGTGTGTACTGATGGTCCTCTTCCCCACTTAATGCTGTATAATTGTTCAAACCTGGTAAATGCCACTCTTAGGATCCTTGGTTACTATCCTCACCCTGTCTTTTATGACCTTGTCTAAATATGATCAGAGTCGGCAAAATTGGAAGGCTTCCATAGCCTTGGCAACTCATGACGAGAGCCTAGGGTGGTTACTGGCGCCATAAACTAGAGTGTCAATTTGTTGGGTCAACAACAGGAGCCACTGTGCACTTGCTCCTCATGTGGGATCTCTGTCCTTAATGTGCTGTACATTTTGATTTGATGCTATAACTAGTACTCAAACAGTATGTTTCACTTTGTGTGTCTATGTGAGTGCAAACTGTTGAAACCTTTATACTAAATTGATCTTCTGTATATAAAGAGAATTGAAAATGAATCTTGATGCAAATGGAAGGGGAGAGGGAGCGGGAGAGGGGAGGGTTGCGGGTGGGAGGGAAGTTATGGGAGGGGGAAGCCATTGTAATCCATAAGCTGTACACTGGAAATTTATATTCATTAAATAAAAGTTAAAAAAAAAAAAGAATCTGTGAGTGGTAATCTTTTTTTTTTTTTTTTTTTTTTTGACAGGCAGAGTGGACAGTGTGAGAGAGAGAGACAGAGAGAAAGGTCTTCCTTTGCCGTTGGTTCACCCTCCAATGGCCGCCGCAGTAGCGCTCTGTGGCCGGCACACTGCGCTGATCCGATGGCAGGAGCCAGGTACTTATCCTGGTCTCCCATGGGGTGCAGGGCCCAAGCACTTGGGCCATCCTCCACTGCACTCCCTGGCCACAGCAGAGAGCTGGCCTGGAAGAGGGGCAGCCGGGACAGGATCAGTGCCCCGACCGGGACTAGAACCCGGTGTGCTGGTGCCGCAAGGCGGAGGATTAGCCTAGTGAGCCGCGGCGCCGCCCGAGTGGTAATCTTTAATAGTTTGGGGGTTATTTCTTTGTCTCTGGGATTTTTATTTGTTGTTTTTGGTTGTGGTGTTATGTGTCTGTTGATTTTTAGGGGTTGTCAATCTAAGTATTTAATTTTCTCTTATTCTAGAAGGGTACTTTTTCAGTTATATGCTTAACTGTGGGAGCTTCCAGTTTCTAACCCTTCATATAAGAAGTTTACGATTCATTACTCCCATCCATATAATTTAAAAAGCAAAGTTCAACAAACTAAAAGTCAAGAAGTTTTCTTATATCCATCAGAAAACCAGGTAAAAAGGAAACACGCTGCCTTCAAAATTGAAAAGACAGACAAGACAGAAAAAACAACTTAGAGTAGAAACTTCCATGGGAACTGGAGAACAAAGATATGAAAACTTAAATTGTAATAAACACATTTCTAGTGGCTTAGTATAGAGCAATTTGAGAATTAAAAACTCAGAAGGTCCAATTCTAATGGAATTCTCCACAATTCCAAGAGTTTTATTCTTCAGAAATCCTACCAGATTTTCACAAGGATTAGTGTAAAACTGCCTTGTGATTTAAGTAGGAGAAGGGAAAATGTAACCATTTCTAAATATGGCTAGAGCACTATTACTCTTAATAATGGCTTCCCTCGAGAGAAGCTATTTTTCCAGAGTCAAAGCTCTTAAATGACCTGGGGGAAGAGAAATACTAAATTCTAGATTCCTCTAAACTTCCTTTCTCAGATAAAAGGGAAAAAACAAAAACAAATCTGAGAAGCATTTGTGCAAGTCACAGTCAGAGGCATAGGTTCACTAAAAAGACTAAGATCTATTCACAGCATTGTAAAATGTTTCCACTCTTCTTGACCACCATATCAATAGGGCTCTTGTTAATAACAGCAGGGGAGTACAACTAAAAAACTATCCATCTCAGAAGTCTCTAGGGAAACCCAAATACAACAAAGACAAAATCAAGGGCACCAATAGGAAACTTTAGCTATAGCTACAGCAAATAGTAAGTGCTACTTAAATTCTTCAGATAAACACAAAACCTCACATTAAAGCCTATTTAACTCAAATTTTACTTAATTATGTTTTAAACAAAGGATTATAAGGCATACTAAAGGTCTAAAAAACCCCACAGTTTGAAGAGACAACAGACTAGATTCATAGATGTTGGAATTATCAGAGCAGAATAAAGAATTTAAAACGGTTCATTCTGAACTGACATTTGAACATATTATTCTGTCATTTTCTGTTCTTTATTGCAGCTACTAGGTATGCTTTCACTCTATTATTTGTAGGTAATCTGTTTTTCTCCATTATTGTTATTAAATTTTGCTTTCTTTTTTGGGATATCAGAGTTTTTCTATGATATTTTCACTATTGATTTACTTATTTCACCAGAACTTATGTTTTTAAAAATGATGTTGAGTTTTTTTTGTCAGTTCTGGAAAATTCTAACTCAATACTGTAAATATTTATTTCTTCTAAAATTTCTTTTGACATATGTTAGAACTTTATATTCTACCTTAAATGTTTCTAAACTCTTTTACATTTTCTATATCATTCTTATCTGAAATGTAATATACTTAATTTCTTCAAGTCCATTCTCTTCTTAGTTGTATTTAATCTGCACTTTATCCAGTTTTAAATTCTATTTCAACGATTATATCTCATGCTCCTAAAAGTTGTATTTTTGATCTTTTGCTAATATACTACTTTTATATGGCATCTAGATCCTTTCTTACATTTGGCTGTCTACCCTTTTTGTTGATTTATAGTTGCTAATTTAGAGTAATAATCTCTAATATTCTAGAGTATGAAGTATGATTTATTTTATATCTATTGATTTTTAATCATAGTTAAAATTTTAGGCATTTATAATTTTTTGAGGATATCTACAGCCTGGCATTTTCTGTATGGATTCTGTATAGCCTGGTGTGAAAAATACCCCTCCAGTGTGACTTTATGTTAGGCCATGCCAGGTATTTTGGGATAATAACAGATTAGAACTAGTTTTTATGTTCAGTTTTCAATTTGGTTTCCCCTACCATGCAGGTAGCAAGAAATCAGATTCAAAATAAGACTTTCTATTTTTAGAGTTCTAAGTAAAGGCATATTTCCTTGTTTCCTCTCTGTCATTAAGAAAAGTCTCAAAACTTCAGCTTTTCACTACTGCCAGGAATAAAATATCTACTTTTCATCTTCTATCAATTCAGGATCACTGTGGCATGGATTTATGAACTTACTGTTTGTTTGTTTTTTTTTTTTCTGGTACCTACTGATTTCCCTTTCTTATTTACTAGTCAAACCATGATTATTCATTTATTTATTATTTTTTGAAGTGTGCCACTAAGACTTAGTGGAATGCCTGCTCCTTTATCAGATACGCAGAGAAGTGTGCTGGGTGGGGAAAGGGCATTCTGGCCAGAGCTCCAGGGTAGGGTAAGAGTCCAGAGTG
The DNA here is from genome assembly GCF_033115175.1 of Lepus europaeus. NCBI lineage: Eukaryota > Metazoa > Chordata > Mammalia > Lagomorpha > Leporidae > Lepus > Lepus europaeus. Next base: position 89,378,054 of record NC_084838.1, on the reverse strand, counting down.
ACACCAAAGTTGGGCATGGTGGAGCTGCTCTCTCATCAACAGTGAGGAGGGTCTGATCACACTGGCTGGCTTATTGACAACCACAGCCCCTATCTGCCAAGATGAATCAACTCCCAAGTCTTCTTATATGATACAGATACAGACACAAGGAAACACAGAATTCTCACTTCTTCCCCTCATAGAGTATATCTGGATTGAGGATGGCAATGATAACAGACAAGTATGTCAGCCATAATTATAAAGTAAAAGGGAAAAACTAAACCTAAGGATTATGAAACCAAGCCCAAACTCATGCAACGGTTTATCAGTATATAGGTAAGTGGATAGGTGGACAAAAATGCCTAGTATCAAATCAGTTACCAAAAGTAGGAATGGTGGTCCTTGGGCTCCTAGAAAACCCAAATATAAATCTTTCCCTAGCCTTGGTTTTCTCATCTCTAATGTAAATAGTAGAAAGTGACCTGCACGGTTGTCTTTGGGAGCACAGTTTCTCCATGCTACGCAGGGACTAACAACAGACCAGAAGGACATTCAGCCCCAGCGCAGCAGCTAATTATATTTATTTGTGGAGAATGTCACATAGAAGATGAAATAAAACCCAGGGATGTAATCAGATGCAGAGAATGTGGCTGCAGAATACTGTACTAGAAAAGAACTAAAAAACTGGTGGTCTTTGACACTGAATGAAACTTGCGAACTGAGACAAATATCATTTTTACTTGGATTTGCTGTTAATGTGTTTCATTGTATAGCTTTTGGTTTAGCATAGTTATCTTCATGGATACAACTATATACATATAATTCGATTTTTGAAACCATATAGTATTTAGGTGTCTATTTTAAAGAAATTGTTCAATTATATGACTTGAAACTGACTATTATTTGTTTATATAATCTGATGCAATGGAGGTTAAAATTGCTTTTTTACTATACTTACAATCAAAATCTAGAATCATCTAGGATTCTTCTTAAAAATGCAAGCTTTGTGGCCGACACTGTGGCATAGCGGGTAAAGCTGCCACCTGCAGTACCAGCATCCCATGTAGGCACCAGTTTGAGTCCTGGCTACTCTACTTCTGATCCAGCTTTCTGGTATGGCCTGGGAAAGCAGTAGAAGATGGCCCAAATGTCTGGGCCCCTGCACCTGCGTGGGAAACCCAGAAGAAGCTCCTGGTTTCAGATCAGCCCAGCTCCGGCCATTGCAGCCATGTGGGGAGCGAACCAGCAGATGGAAGACCATTCTCTCTCTCTCTCTCCTTCTCCTTAACTCTGCCTTTCAAATAAATAAACAAACAAACAAATAAATAAATCTTTTTTTTTAAAAAAATGCATGGTTTTAGAGCCTCTGATAGTCTGATTAAACTACTTGGAAACACATAATAATAAATGGGAAAAGTAACATCTGATTTAGTACTGTGGTCAAAGGTCATTTCAGAAGTATTAAGTAAACAAAATATAGGCACCAGGCAATCAGAATCATGGGCAAAAGTTATACTATTGTTTACTGGTGAACACCCTGGTTGTAGTAATCCCATTGTCTGTCACACAGCAAACACTCAATAAATATGAACTGCTATTATTATCCCATTTTGAAAGTAGGAATTAAATTTTCAGTCACAGAGGCAGGAATGGCCTTGAGTTAAATGAAATCAAATAAAAGCAAGTTGGAAACAAACATAGGATTGAGTTCTGCATGAATACTTCCAAATACATGACTAATGTTTTCATTTCACTTTTATTAACCAGTAGCTACTTGGATCAAGGGGGTCATATTGGCCTAGAAAACAATGTCAGGTCAGCAATGCCGAGAACGGATAATTGACTCATCCAATGTCCTATAGAAATTCAAGGACACAGCCAGAAGAACTTGAGTTTCCTAGTTTTTATTCTATAAAAATGTTTCTATAATGTAGTAATTATTTGTATTTATATGGATTTTTGACAGTTTCCAACATATTTTGACATGCATTATCTCATTTTTAATGATAACCAATGAATAAACAAACAGATGCCCTAGCCTCCAGAGGAAAAAAAGATCAGCAATACAAATGGATTTCAAATTCACTTCAGGGTGATCCAAATTTAAAGAATGTGTTGTTTTAAATGCCGCAGTTCAAGAACTGGGCAAGTTCAACATATACCAATGCAAATATGTTAGATGCAGCACAGATAGTTGCCATGGTAATCTCCATATGATGGATGGATGGATAGATTAAATTTTTGTTTTCAGAAGCTGAAAACAAACAAAAAAAAAGAGGTGCCTCTTTTGTTTTCAGAAACTGAAAACAGAAATACTATACAAAGCAAAAATTGCTTGAAATCATACCTCACAAAAGAAATCTTTTTCCTAGGAATAGTCAGAGCACATCAAAAACAGCCTATATAAGGTGAAAGATTTATCAATTAAAACTTTGGCTTGATTTTCTGCCTTTATGAAATGGAAAAATGTAAACCAGAATATATAGCGGCAAAAGCTTAGACTCTGGAATCTGGAACCCTTGCTCCGTCACCTCCTAGCTTAAACTCAATATGCCTCTGTTCCATTTATAAAGCAGGTGTGTAACACAACATTCTTCATAAGGGTGCTCTGAGAATTTAATAAGTTGGTGCATCCAAAGGTTTTACCAAAGTGCTTGCACATAGTACATTATCAATATAGTTTTACTGTTGTGTTCTTCACTGTTTCTTGTCATAGTGTCACATGACTTTTCAAAGAATTTTTTATTTTGTTTAAATGTTAGAGCTATAGCTGCAATTTCTTTATATAGGGTGCCATGGTTACATATGTGCTCAACAGCAAGTGACAAATTATGACCAGTTCACCTTAAAAATATAAAGGGTCCCTTTTCTCAGGTAAGATGAAGCCCAGAGGTATTTGACTGCTAGCATAAGGCATGGCTTCCTGGGTCTGGGGACTACATCCGTGCATCTTTTGATGCACTTTGAACTGTATTAGCTTCAGATATTCAGGGAGATGATGAAAAGGATATGGGTAGCTTCATAACCTTCTGCCCTTTTTACTAGGAAAAGAAAAACATTCCAAGAAATTCCCAACAGTCTTCTACTTATCACTGTAGCTACAATGGAGAGGAAGCTAGTATTCAGCCAAGCATCTTGCCATCCTGTTCAGAATTGGGATTCTGCTGGCAAGGGAGAAGGAGGAATGCATAGTGTTTGCCACAGGTGCATGAGAAATCTGACAGAATATGATGAAAAGGATTCATTCACTAACACTCCCTTGAACACTTTGTGAAGAAAATGAGCTGTGTAACATCTAAATAGTGTTAGCTGCCAATTAAAACATATCTTTTGCCTTCTCCATCCTGAAGTTATTACCTCCATACTTGGTACTCTTATTCTTCCTATAATCAAAATTTAAGAATTACACTATGTAGGCTAAAGTGGACACACTGTCGGAGAAGGCAATCACTGCTAGGTTGCTGAGGTGCCTCTGGTGAGGCATCAAGAAGAAAAATTTCAAATTCTCATTTACAGCCTCCCCATTGCTTTGCTCCAGAATCCACATACCTATTCTATCTCTGCAATGTACAAAATCAAAAGAATGCAGGTGCTCAGCCTGATTGAATTGAGCCCACTTCCCTCTCAACTACTGCAATTCTCATTCAGGGGAGTCATACAGTGGCTGTGATGGAAGAGATCTCTACCTAATTATGGAGATTTGTTGGTGGCGTTGGAGGTTACTTTTTGTATTATTTACACGATTCTGTCTGACGGTAATATTTCTGTCTGCCACTGACAATTACATTACTCTTGACTGGCGGAGATCAGCAGTTTGTGATAGCTCTGAAAACCTGGTGTGTGGTACATGTCACTGGCAGACATATTAATGTTGGCGATGAGAAGTGCCTGTGATGTAATGCGATTAGATGGTGCTAAGATAAAGGACCATCTCCAAGCTCATGAATAACAAAGAAGCAGCAAGGTGACAACTATCAATTATTTATTGCCCTGTCCAGTATATTATTAACAGCTCCAGGAAAACATACAGTCTTCCTTTCCTGCTCTCTCTCTCTCATGTTAATGCTAAGCCTCCCCGCCCCCCAACCTATGGGCGGTTACACCCTAAGGGAGACATTTTGTTCTCAGCTACCATTAGACAAAAGAGTGAAATGATCCCAAGGCATTTTTTTTGGCTAGCAGAAAGGAGGCATAGCTCTCCTTTCTCAAGTCTCTTCTAGTCACAGGTGATTCCTCTTATTCCCTTAATATGCAGTCCCTTCTTTACTTATCTTCCCTTAAGTCATGGTAGATTGCTGATTTAATAGCAGTTCACAGTTCAAGAAGAGAAAGTGATGTCCCATGATTAAACCTCATATGTGTGTACATTATATATGTATATATGTGTATATATATATACACACACATACATACGCATACACACCTGTAGATAAGCTCTCAGTCCTAGGGAGATGGTTACAATTTTGTCTTTGCTTTTTTCTTGCTTTTACTTTTTTATAAAAAAATTATACATTTACTTAAAAGTCAGAGTTACAGGCCAGCGCCGCGGCTCACTAGGCTAATCCTCCGCCTTGCGGCGCCGGCACACCGGGTTCTAGTCCCGGTCGGGGCGCCGGATTCTATCCCAGTTGCCCCTCTTCCAGGCCAGCTCTCTGCTGTGGCCAGGGAGTGCAGTGGAGGATGGCCCAAGTGCTTGGGCCCTGCACCCCATGGGAGACCAGGAGAAGCACCTGGCTCCTGCCATCAGATCAGCGCGGTGCGCCGGTTGCAGCGCGCCAGCCGCGGCGGCCATTGGAGGGTGAACCAACGGCAAAGGAAGACCTTTCTCTCTGTCTCTCTCTCTCACACTATCCACTCTGCCTGTCCAAAAAAAAAAAGTCAGAGTTACAGAAAGAGAGGGAGAGCCAGAGAGAGAGCAAGATCATCCAACCACTGGTTCACTCCCCAGATGGCCACAAAGGACAGGGCAGGGCAGGATCAAGGCCAGAAGCTAGGAGCTTCTTCTGGGGCTGCAGTAGCCCAAGAACTTGAGCCATTTTCTGCTGCTTTCCCCAAGCCCTTAGCAGAGAGCTGGATCAGAAGTGAAGCTGCTGGGACATGAACTATTTAGGATGAAAGCATCACAGGGGGCATCTTTACCCACTAAGCCACAACATGGGTCCCTATTTTTTTAATTTTTAAAATTTTATTTGACAAAGTCAGAGTTAGAGTTCCCATCCACTGTTTCACCCACCAGATGCCCACTGAGCGAATCTGAATCAGGGAGAGAAGAACACCAGCCAGATCTCCTACAGGGGTAGCAGGAACCCAACTAATTGAGTCAATTCCCACTGTTTCCCTGAGTGTGCATTAGCACGAAGATGTACTTACAAGCCTACCAGTAGCCTATCCACTAGACCAAACACCTACTCCATAGGTTTTTATACTCTATTGAATCAGGAAGAGACTATTTTATATCCTGCTTTATATTAAATATAGGGAGGTTATTAATAGGTACTAGTTAGGATGCTTTCAGCAACAAGTAGTAGGCACTCTGTCTCAAAATAACTTTAAATATTAAGCAAAATACTCTTACCTATGCTGACATTCAGAAATGTCACGAAATATGCAGGGACTTTTCTTTTTTTAAAAAAGATTTATTTAAGTTATTTATTTGAAAGTCAGAGTTACAGAGAGGAGAGGCAGAGAGAGAGAGAGACAGAGGTCTTCCATCTGCTGGTTCACTACCCAATTGGCTGCAATGGCCGGAGCTGTGCTGATCCAAAGCCAAGGGCCAGGAGCTTCTTCTGGTCTCCCACGCAGGTGCAGGGGCCTAAGGACTTGGGCCATCTTCTACTGCTTTCCCAGGCCATAGCAGAGAGCTGAATCAGAAGTGGAGCAGCTGTGTCTCCAACTGGCGCCCATAAGGGATGCCGGCGCTTCAGGCCAGGGCATTATTTTTCATCTATCTGTGCTATTGCATGGAATTGGGTCTACTCAGGATTTCCAAGCTAAATGAGGCTCTATTCTTCCTCATTTCTGTTTAGTAGATAAGAGATAATTTCTCAACAAAGGATAACAGAGACTTGCTTTCAGGCTGAGTAAGCTCACACAGGTTATGTGTGCATCAATAGTAGTAAATGTGATCACTAAATTGAATACTCAGTTGCAGTTATGAAAACTGACTCTGATTTGGGAAAAAAGATGAAATTTTAAAGATTTACTTATTTATTTTATTTAAAGGTAGAATTACAGAAAGGGGGGAGAGAGGGAGATAGAGGGAGAGGAAAAGAGAGAGAGAGAGAGAGAGAGAATCTTCCATCTGCTGGTTCCTCCTCAAAAGGCCACAATGCCTTTCCCTCTGTCTCTCTCTCACTGTCTATAGCTCTACCTATCAAATAAATTTTAAAAAAAATAAAAATGGGGCCGGCGCCGTGGCTCACTTGGCTAATCCTCCGCTTGCAGCGCTGGCATCCCATATGGGCGCAGGGTTCTAGTCCCGGTTGCTCCTCTTCCAGTCCAGCTCTCTGCTGTGATCTGGGAAAACAGTGGAGGACGGCCCAAGTTCTTGGGTTCCTGCACGTGCATGGGAGACCAGGAGGAAGCACCTTGCTCCTGGCTTCGGATAGGCACAGCGTGCTGGCCATAACGGCCATTTGTGGGGTGAACCAATGGAAGGAAGGCCTTTCTCTTTGTCTCTCTCTCTCACTGTAAATAACTCTGTCAAATAAATTTTAAAAAAAATTTAAAAAGGCCACAATGGACAGGGCTGGACAAGACAGAAGCCAAAAGTTAGAACTCGATGGATGGCAGGGGCCCAAACACTTGGGGCATCATCTGATGACTTTCTGGGCAGGGAGCTGAATCAGAAGCCAAGTGACTGGGACTTGAACCAGCGTTCCCACATCAGGTGCTGGTGTCACCTAAAACATTCTACATCATAACATCAGCAATGGAGTTTAAATAATTCTTAATTCAGTTTAATGCTTTTCTATACAACATGTAACTTTATATGTATTATATGTACTTTTCTCATGTTGATATCTACATAAGTCACAATAGATAGGTTTTATTCTTAGCCTACTATTACACATAAATATACTCAAGTCAAAGAGTTTCAGTAACTAGTTTTCCCAAGATCCAACAGGCATCAGTTACATAAGTAAAATAAAAACCTTATCACTCTGACTTCAAAACCCGGACCCTTTAAAAATTTCACTTTACAGCATGTCATCCCAGGCATTTTGGGAACATTTTCTTTGGGTCCAAACCACACTAAATTTGTTGGTAGTTATAAAAGATGCAAAATTTCTAACTTTCTCACCTCCCATATAGGATTGACACATTCAAGTAATTTTTTTTTTTTTTTTTGACAGGCAGAGTTGACAGTGAGAGAGACAGAGAGGGAGGTCTTCCTTTTTCCGTTGGTTTACCCTTCAATGGCTGCTGCAGCCGGTGCACCACGTTGATCCGAAGCCAGTAGCCAGGTGCTTCTTCTGGTCTCCCATGCGGGTGCAGGGCCCAAGGACTTGGGCCATCCTCCACTGCACTCCCAGGCCACGGCAGAGAGCTGGACAGGAAGAGGGGCAACCAGGATAGAAAGCAGTGTCCCAATTGGGACTAGAACCCGCTGCGCCGGCCTCAAGTAATTCTTAAGGTAACACTTGGCAGAGTGTAACACAGTAGCGAACAATGTTGTACAGATGACCATAGCTTTAGGAGTTCAAAGGATGATGAGATCAAAGTGGTCTGATGTAATCAAGGAAAGTTGTGAGGTTTTGAGTTTTGAACTGACTTTTTGAAAAATGGCTAGGATTTCTCTAGCTATGAATACAAAGGGGAGAAAGTGTATTACATGATGAGAGAAAAGCATTATAGGAGACAATGCTTTACACTGCAAGGATAACATCTAAATAAATAAATAATAACTGGTAGGAAACATATAGGAAATAACATAGGAGAAAATTTAGCTAACCTTGAGTTTGGTGATGACTTTTGAGGTACAAAACCAAAAGTACAACCCATAAAGGAAAAAATTAATAACCTGGATTTTTTTAAAATTAAAATTTCTGGTCTGAGAAAGACACTGCAAACAGAATGAAAAGAAAGTCATAGAATGGGGAAAATATTTGCAAAATACATACTGATAAAGTACTTGTAGTCAAAATATACAAAGAATTCTTAAACCTCAGTGACAAGAAAACAAGCAATCCAATTTAAAAATAGGCAGAAGATCAAATAGCTATCACACCAAAGAAGGTATACAAATACCAAGAGCATATGAAAAATGCTCTACATCATATGTCATATAACAATGGTGAATTACACTTAGCAGAATAGTTAAAATCTAAGCCAGTAACAACACGAAATGCTGGTGAGTATATGGAACAGCCTGAACTCTCAGCGCAAGTGGGAGTACAAAATGTTACAGCCACTTTAGAGGAGTTTGGCAGTTTCATACAAAGATAAATAAAAGCCTATAATAAAATCTAGAAATCACACCCATAGGTATTTACTTATATGAATTAAAAACTGAAACCCATGCAAAAATATGAACATAAATGTTTACAACGGTTTGCTCAGGAATGTAACAACTTGGAAGCCATCAAGATATCTTTTCAACAGGTGAATGGATTAAAAAAAAAAATAGAAATGTGGTGCGGGCCAGTGCCATGGCACGGTAGGTTAATCCTCCGTCTGTGGCGCCAGCATCCCATATGGCCACCAGTTCTAGTCCCGGCTGCCCCTTTTCCAGTCCAGGGCCCCTGCATCTGTGTGAGAGACACGAAAGAAGCTCCTGGCTCCTGGCTTCAGATCAGCATAGCTTTGGCCATTGCAGCCATCTGGGGAGTGAGCCAACAGAAGGAAGACCTTTCTTTCTGTCTCTCCCTCTCACTGTCTATAACTCTCTCAAATAAATAAAATCTTAAAAAAAAAAAAAGAAGAAACCTGTGGTGTATCCAGACAATGGGATCTTATTTCATGATAAAACTAAATGAGCTATCAAGCCATATACACATGGATGAACCATAAGTGTATATTGCTAAATGAAATAAGCCAGTCTAAAAAGTTACATATTATATAATTCCAACTATATGACAGTCCATAAAACAAAAAGATACAGAGACCAACAGGTCTGAGGTGTGACTTAATCAAGACATGTTTTGAGGACTATAAAAAGATTGGTGGCTACCAAGGTTTCAAATGGAAGGACAGGGATGAATAGGTGAGGTACAAGGCACTTCAGGACAAAGAAAGAACTCTGTATTACACAATGATGGCAGATACCTGACTATGCATTTGTCAAAACCCCTAGAACTGTACAACACAAAGAGTGAATCCTAATGTCAACTGTGGACTTCGGGTATAATTAATTTATCTATATTAGTTCCTTTTTTTTTTTTTTTCCAATGAAAATGATGTCTCAGCATTTTTTTTTTTTTTTGACAGGTAGTTATAGACAGTGAGAAAGACAGAGAGAAAGGTCTTCCTTCCGTTGGTTTCCTTCCCAAATGGCTGCCATGGCCAGAGCTGCACCGATTGAAGCCAGGAGCCAGGTGCTTCCTCCTGGTCTCCCACACGGGTGCAGGGGCCCAAGCACCTGGGCCATCCTCCACTGCCCTCCTGGGCCACAGCAGAGAGCTGGACTAGAAGAGGAGCAACTAGGATAGAACCCAACACCCATATGGGATGCTGGAGCCACAGGCAGAGGATTAACTCAACATGACTAAAAAATGACAGAAAGAAGGAATGAGAGTAGGAGGGAAGAGGAGGGGAGGGGAGGGAGGGAATATTATTATGTTCTTAATAGTCTATATACAATTCACACTGAAACTATTAAAAACTAATTAAAATTTAAATAAAAAGAAGTACCATACAACTACAATATGTTAATTACAATCACTAGTTGGAATAAGGGGAAAAGTATTGGTTGGAAGGAGTGTATACTCACATACTCTGTGGTCAACTTTCTTGTAAACCTAGAAATTCTCTTAAAAAATAAAGTCTGTTGAAAAAACTGGTAGAATACCTTTATACTATGTCTTACCAAATTTGTATTTAAGCCACCATGCCCATTCCCAAACAGCATCTATATTATGGAATGGATTTGGGACTCCACAAATATTTACCACAGTGCTGGTTCCTCAAGTAGGTTCCATCCTTCTTGCAGGTCTACCAAATGAAATCAAACTTTCTGTTTCTCCACTTTTATCAGCAATACTGATACTTCAGATATCTGGATTAAATGTTAGCCTTATTATTCTGGGTTTCTTATGTTTATATAGGGTTTGGTATATATATCCATACTGTATAGATGCATATTAAATTCAAAAAGTAACATATATATGTGAAGAGTAGTAATCAATGCATTCAACATAAATCTTCAAGACCAACATGTAGTGCAAATTAAATAATTTACAATAGCAAAATTTACATCCTTGGTGCTCTTCTAAGCACTTCACATAAGCCAATAAATTTTAAACTGACAGCACATTGATAAAAAATCAAAGACAGCACAATCAGACATGATTGTAGGCAGCCTGTCTACATGAGCAAAGAGTGGAAACTGCTGCCCCTGATAATGCTGGGTTGTTTGCTTCTCAGATAGGGGATGGTACCCTAATTAAATATACAGATGGGTGAAAGTTTAGGTGGGGCTTCGGTACAAGTGGTGATCTCTAGGGAGGTGTCATGGCATATCAATGTGCTGCTCTGTATAAAGATGGTCATCATGACATGAAATGCATGAAAGGAAGTGAGGCTCAGGTGCATGATGAGGAAATAAATGTGCCAACCTTCAGCCATGGTTTACCTGTGCTGGGTTTTAGTGGTGCAGGACTGTGACAAGAATACTGCTAGCATCTCTCAGCACCTTTTTCCTTACTAGCTTCCTGGCCCATAGCAAATCATTCCCTATAGAACTAAAATCAGGAAGCAATGGAAATCTAGGTATGTAACATCTATATGCATATTTATGTGCCACCTATGTACCACCTTTTGAGCCTTGAAATGAGAATCCAGTGAGACTGCTTAACAGTATCTACTCACTTCAATTTCTCACTGTTTGAGTCTTTGACCACTGGAAACTCTTCAAACTTTCAGGGAAGGAGGAGGAAGAAGGGGGAGGGGACCAATTCTTTCACAAACTGACTTGCTATGGGTGGTCCATAAGATTTAAAAAGTACATATACACACAAAGGATGAACATATACGCACAAAGGATTAGTTCCCTGTCTTTTGTCCAAACATCCCACAGCCTGTCTTGGCTTTTATCTTTTCACATACTCTTTCTTCCTAAGGAAAGGAACACTGTTTAAGGGACTCACAGAGAATATTCCCTTTCCTATACTAGTTTTTTGTTCCCCAAAAGACACTTCAGCTTTATTTACCCTCTGAAACTCATTTTAAAAGTATGCAGTTAAATTTTGTTGCTGTACAGTTTAGTGACAAAGAAAAGGTCAATTATCTAAATCTGGATCAACAAGCCTTTTCTATAAAGGTCTGCAGAGTAAATATTTCAGGCTTTGTGATCCATACAGTTTCTGTATCAATTTTTCAACTGTATCACAGTAGTGCAAAAGATCTATAGACAACATATAAATAAGTGGGTATGGCTGTATTCCAGTAAAATTTTACTTACAAATACAGGTGGCAAAACATATTTGTTCCACATTTTCCCACCTAATCTGGCCCAATATTCATTTTCTAAAAGATAAAAGGACCCCATGAATCTTTGTGATAGTAGGTGTGATCAAATTTTACTCCTTTCTATAGGATTCTAGAGAATCATTCCTCTCCCATAGTGATTCTGCTGAGTCATGTGACTTGTTTGCCCAGTGAGATAGCAGGAAGTACAATATAAGCAAAAGCTAGAGAAAAGCTTGTACAGTGGTGCCTACCTCCTCTGCTTGCTGGGATCTCTCCTACCACTATGTGGCAAAGGTTGGGATAGCTCCCAGGAAGATAAGAGAGAATGCAGAAAGCAAACTGCGCTTCCTCAGCCATGGCTCAAAAGCAACACTGAGTCTATGCCAACCCCTGGTGGCACAGAGAAAAGCCATGCCAGCTCTGATTCATGAACAAAGGAATGGTTTTTGTTCTTAGCCATTATATTTGAGTTGAACTAGTGGACAGTAATATGTACATAATAAAGTAATCCAGGAGTATAATACTCTCAAATATATTTGTTCTATCACTGTAACCAATTAAGAAATGAATGATGCACATAGTAAACTTCCGAATTCATGGGTATCCTAATAGTTAGTGCAGGTGATTCTAAATCTCTATAAATTGTCTTAACAGCAATTGGAATATTCTATTTCTATGAACATTAATAAATACTGTGGGGAAATATTTCAGATTCACTGAGGAATTATTAATAAATCTCTACTTTGCTTGATTAAAAAGATTCCATGGTGATGATTCACAAAAACTAATATAAATAACTAGTTTGCACAGAGATTGTCTTGACAGAAGTTTCCACAAACTACTTTCCCTTGGCTCCCAAATATCCAACGCAAGTGAAATTTTATTTAACAAGCTAATCATCATGCCGAGTGGTTAACACATGAGTCATCAGATTAGCATATATCATGTTGCAAGCCTATGAAATGCCTGGGTTCTAGATTGGTTGATGACATTCTCAGGACTGCATGATGTTCTTAATAAGGCAAGCATATTAACATAACTTTCTCAGATAAAAAGTAGCAAATTTCATGATTATGGATTAAATAATTTTAACTTTCTTTTTTTAATACTGAAGCATATAGTATATTTAGATTATCTATAGTCACTCTAATAATGTGCAGCAGAACCCCATAATTTTTTCCTACCAAATAACTGTAACTTAGTACCCCTTATTCAATCTTTCTCCTACCCTACCTCCTCAATTTCTTCTATAGTTTCTGTAATATTATTATATTCTTAACTTCTATGGGATCACCTTTTTTCTTTTTTGTTTTAAAAAATAGAATCTTTAAAAAAGATTTGTTCATTTATTTGAAAAGTAGATTTACAGAGAGAGAGAGAAAAGGACAGAGAGATCCTCTATATGCTGGTTCACTCCCCCCAATGGCTGCAACAGCTAGGGCTGTGCCAGGCAGAATCTAGGAGCCAGGAGCTTCCTCCAGGTCTCCTATGTGGGTGCAGGGGCCAAAGGACTTGGGCCTTCTTCCATTGCCTTCCCAGGCCATAGCAGAGAGCTGGTTCGGAAGTGGAGCAGTGACTCAAACCAGCAAATAGGATGCCAGCACTGCTGGTCTCAGCTTAACCCACTGCCACACAGTGCCAGCCCCATCTTTTTACTTATTTACCATAAGCACAAGATCATGCAATTCTCATCTTTCTGTGTTTTACTTATTTAACTTAACATAATAACATCCAGCTCTATCCATGTTGTTATAGATGATGAAATTGCATAATTTTTGTGACTGAGTAGTAGTGGTATATGTACCCCATTTCTTTATCAAACTCTCAGAGGATGGACACTTAGGTTGCTTCCATTTCTTTTTTTTTAACTTTTATTTAATAAATATAAATTTCCAAAGTACAACTTTTGGATTATAGAGGATTTTTCCCCAAAAAACCTCCCTCCTACCCACAACCATCCCATCTCCCACTCCCTCTCCCATCCCATTCACATCAAGATTCATTTTCAATTATCTTTATATACAGAAGATCAATTTAGTATATACTAAGTAAAGATTTCAACCGTTTGCACCCACACAGACACACAAAGTATAAAGTACTGTTCGAGTACTAGTTATGCCGTTAATTCACATAGTACAACACATTAAGGACAGAGATCCTACATGGGGAGTAAGTACACAGTGACTCCTGTTGTTGATTTAACAACTGACAATCTTATTTATGACGTCAGTAATCACCCGAGGCTCTTGTCATGAGTTGCCAAGGCTATGGAAGCCTCTTGAGTTCACCAACTCTGATCTTATTTAGACAAGGCCATAGTTAAAGTGGAAGTTCTCTCCTCCCTTCAGAGAAAGGTACCTCCTTCTTTGATGGCCCCTTCTCTCCACTGGTATATCACTCACAGAGATCTTTCATTTAGGCCACTTTTTTTTTTTTTTTTTGACACAGTGTCTTGGCTTTCCATGGTTGCTTCCATTTCTTAGCATTGTGAATATGTGGCAATAAACTCAGAAGTGCAGATGACTTTTCAACAGTTATATCATTTCACTTGATACACACAGCCAGAAGTGGGATTGCTGTATCATATGGTAATTCTATTTTTAGTTTTTTGAGGAACCTCCATACTGTTATCCACAATTGCTATACTAAGTTGCATTCGCAGCAACAATGTGGAAGGATTCCCTTTTTTTCCATTTTCTTGCCACTTGCGATCTTTCGTCTTCTTGATAACAGCCACTATAATTGGAGTGAGATAATATTGTGGTTTTGAGTCTCATTCCTCAATTAGTAATGTTGAACATTTTTATATACTTGTTGGCCATTGTATAACCCCATTTTAGTATATCCTTAGATCTACTGCCCATTTTTAAACTGGATTATTTGTACTTTTGCTAATGAGTTTTTAAATTTCCTTATGTAATCCATAACTCCTATCCTGAGTGGGATGCAACCTTGTCCTCACTGCACTATTTGGAGAAAGAGGAGGTGGCATAAGCTTCTCATTTTCATACTGAAACTAGATCCTGTGGTCTCTCACCTGGCTTCTGTAGCTCTTATTAAACACTGGGTGAAAGAATAGCTGTTCTAATTTGTTTATTTGTGGGTATATGGTCATTTGAACATTTATTCAGCTGCCATCTTGCCTTGTCTAAAATTTCTCAATAATAAGGATGAGAATATAAAAAGCCAATAAAAGCATGGGGCACATGTCCTTCACATGTGAATTTTTACTAAAAGAGCTTCAGAGGACAAATTAAATTTTCTCAGCATGTAAATGCAAGTAAAGACTCTTACATGGGAAATCAATTTCTGTCAACAGTTGGCAAGACTAAGGCTTTACCAGTTAGGAATTAGTGAAATATGCCAATTAATGGATTGTAGGTTTTCAAGTCATGAGGCTTTTGCATTTAGATTCAGTCTTCCATTAGCATTATTTCATAGGTGTGTTGACAGGCTATTGATGGATTTCTGCCACCCATGGAGGAGATGTGGATTGTGAGCCTGGCTCCTGGCTCCATCCCTGGCTCAGCCCTGACCACTGCAGGCATTTGGGGCATGAACTGGTGGAATGGAGTACATGCTTTCTCTCCACCTTACCCTCTCCCTCCATCCCTTCCCTCTTCCCCTC
This sequence comes from Lepus europaeus, assembly GCF_033115175.1. NCBI lineage: Eukaryota > Metazoa > Chordata > Mammalia > Lagomorpha > Leporidae > Lepus > Lepus europaeus. The sequence goes on along the minus strand of NC_084838.1, from coordinate 89,362,819 downwards.
TCCCACCATGCCCTGCATCATTCCCTCCGTACTTCTCTCCTCAAATATATTGAAAAATAATGAATAAAATAAATAAAACTTCAGGAAAAGAGATATTTCAAGACTGTCCATGAAATATAAGTTCAAAGAGAGTGAAGTTTGAAAAAAAATTTTTTGGACTATTGATAGATGAAGAACAGACAAATTACGGAATTGGAGGTGGTAATGGGAACCTAGGAAACTTATGTAATCACATCTGGAGGCCAGAACTAGTGTTATTTTTGGAATTGAGAATGTGAATGTGGGGTCTGTTTTAGGAAAGGGGGTCTCTATTTAAGTTAGCAAAACATGGCTGAAAGTACTGAGTCCAGATTCCCCAGGACTCTTGACACACTAACTTGGATTTTTAAACCATTAGTAATCCTATATTAGAGAGGAAGTTAGGTTTAATAAAATGAAGAAGCAAAATATATTCTTTAGCCACTAAGTCATACACCCCAGCTCTTACATTTGCTAATTGTGCTGCTACCTTGGTAATCTATAGCCTATGAATAATGCCCTAAAGATTTTCTGTGATATTTAAATTAATCCACTTAAGAGAAGAGTTCTAGCAGGATATCCAGCATTTAGGAGATCCTCAACAAATTCTCATTTTTTCCTGTCTTTTTTTTTTTTTTGTAGTGCCTTGGGCTTAAATCAGGCAAACTATATATATATTTGATCATGTTACTTCATCATATGCATCAGCTCCCATCTATGAATTCATAAATTGTTAAAGGGAGCACAAGTATTCATAATACCTAACTGATTTATGTAAATACACATATGTAAGTATAAACATACTCATTACTGCAATTCCTATTATAATATGTTGACTGGTCTTTTAAATTTTAGCAACTATTAATTATTCAAAAATGTGGAACCACCTTTGGGTTTGGATGAGGCATGGTGCACACATTCTCAATGCACTTATCTGTAACATGCTGAGTGGTTTTTAGGCCTTCCTCCTGATCTTACCACCTCAGCAAGGTGCTCAGTTCTCTAATATCTTCTCTCTGGAGAAACAAGTTAAATGTTGTAAGTCATCCCACAATTTACGATGGGGACAACTGAGACAAGCGTTTGCCCCAGGTTCTTGAAGGAGGTGATGTCAGAGCCACATTTAGCACATAGGAGTCCCCCAAGCCCCAGGCCAGTGCTCACTTCACCTCTCAGTCAAAGGCAGTATTGTTTCTACTGCCAAATTACACAGAGCTGTGCCTTCATTTTTTATTATCAAAAGATTTCAGGGATGTGAGGAATGATCAAATATCAGTTCTAAGAGGTATAAAAGGATATGGAAAAGGCTCAGGAGACTTCAATCAAAAATGTATGCTGCCATTATTCAAGTTTCTGCTCATATCAGAGAAAATGACGTAGCTAAATTTGGGAGTAAGGATATCATGGAACTGAAGTAACTCTACTGAATAACAAAGGAGCCCATAAACTGCAAAGCTCCGTTACAAGATGACATGCATTTCCTACTCTTTGTGACTACCTATTGCCCCAACAAGGGGACAGTTCACTCACCAGGTACTTACCGAGCCTATGGATATTTTTGCCCACTTTCCTAACTGTTCTTGGATTTGATTCTGTAAAAATAACCAGTTAGCATCTGTTAGGGAGGGGATTGATTATGGCCCATCTCATATTCATTCACAGTCACATTTATAGATTAAAGACTTCCTTCAAGGTCTGTGCCCACACAGAAGCACAGGGAGCCTGAGGTGTTGGAAAGGATCAGAAAATATAAATCCCTCCCTGAAAGTCATTTTTTTTCATTGTTTGTTTTTTCATTCTGGTTGGAGGAAGCTATTTATCCTGAAACATTAGCCCATCTACAGAAAGCCCAAAGCCATGAAAGACTTGGTTCAATCCTGAATTTTGTGAAAGGAGAACCTCTTGGCTAGGTTAGGTTTCAGATTTTCTGGAAAAGTTTCTAAGAAATGGCAACTAGAGAAGCTAAACCAAATGTCTTTAAGCCTTGCTATTCAACATGTAACATGATAATTATGAGCATCAATATAACTGAGAGATTTGAAAAAAATCCCTGAAGGCCATGCATTTCAAATCATAAGGTCAACTGAAAGCACAGAAAAATGAAAGGAAAAAGTACCAAAGTATATCATGAAACTCAGAACATCATGGATAAAGAGAAGATCGTAAATGGTTTCATATGCAAAGACAGATTAAGGCCAGACATAAGAAAGATTTCATAGTAACAACAGCATCTGTAAGATAATCAGCCATTTTCAAAATTCTATTTTTGATCTAGAATTTCCTACCCAGCCATATTACCAATCAACATTTTCAGATATCCAAAGAATAAGAAGATGAATTTCAAGGCACTGTTTCCTATAAACCCCCTGAAGGGTATGCTATAGAAAATAAAAACATTATCTACACAGAATCCAGGAAATAGCCGTTGCAAAACAAATGGCTGACAAAAGAAGGAGAAAGTGAATGACTAGATTGTAGTAAACTGGAGGAATGTCAAAGAATGTTTCCTGAGGGGGAAAGTCAATATATTATTTGATGTTTTACCATGTAGTAACATCGTTGGCATTGTAACAGAGCTGTTAGACTATTTGAGGGAAAGGAACAATAGGGTCATAGAAAATAGACAAATGAACTATAGAATTTTTAATAAAGATTATTTATTTATTTATTTGAAAGATAGAGTTACAGAGAGAGGGAGAGAGGTAGAGAGCAGGAAGGGGGGAGAGGGAGAGGGAAGGAGGGAGGGAGAGACAGAAAGGTCTTCCATCTGCTAGTTCACTCCCCAAATGGCTGCAATGGATGGATCTGAGCCAATAGGAAGCCAGAAGCCAGGAGCATCTTCTGGATCTCCTGTGCAGTTGCAGGGATCCAAGAACTCAGACCATTTTCCACTACTTTCCCAGGCCATAGCAGAGAGCTGGATTGGAGGTGGGACAACTGGGACATGAATTGGTGCCCATATGGAATGCTGGCACTGCAGGTGGATGCTTAGCCCACTGTGTCACAGTGCCAGCCCCTGAACTATGGGATTTTTTTTTTTGACAGGCAGAGTGGACAGTGAGAGAGAGAGACAGAGAGAAAGGTCTTCCTTTGCCGTTGGTTCACCCTCCAATGGCCGCCGCGGTTGGCGTGCTGCGGCCGGCGCACCGCGCTGATCCGATGGCAGGAGCCAGGTGCTTCTCCTGGTCTCCCATGGGGTGCAGGGCCCAAGTACTTGGGCCATCCTCCACTGCACTCCCTGGCCACAGCAGAGAGCTGGCCTGGAAGAGGGGCATCCGGGACAGGACCGGTGCCCTGACCGGGACTAGAACCCGGTGTGCCGGCGCTGCAAGGTGGAGGATTAGCCTAGTGAGCCGCAGCACCGGCGGGATTTTTTTTTTAAAAAGACTGAAATCGGCCGGCACTGTGGCCATTGGAGGTCTTCCTTTCTCTCTGTCTCTCTCTCTCACTGTCCACTCTGTCCCTCAAAAAGTAAAAAAAAAAAAAAAAAAAAAAAAAAGACTGAAATCCTGTCTTTTGCAACAAAATGGATGAAACTGTAACCCATTAGTTTTAGAGAAATAAGCCAGTCCCAGAAAGACAAATAGCATATGTTTTTTTCTGATACGTGGTAGTAAATAAAGAACACCAAAAAGATGAGTAAGAATGAAACAGACATATTATGATTTGATTGTTGTTTTTAGCCCTTTTTATACACCTGTGGAACTGTGGTCTTTCTACTTTTTACTTGTTGAATATTATGGTTAATGGTGCATTAAGAGATTGACAACAACCAAATGTTTACTATGTCTAGAAATTAAAGAAAATTTCTTATTAAGATTTAAAATTATTTCCTATGGCATAACAACTTAGAGCAAAAGTGAATATTTACATAATGGAAAAATATGGAAACAAAATAGTAGAAACAGGATTTTAGGGAAATTGGTAAATATATTTCAGAAAGCACCAGGAGTGCTGTAAAGACTTCTTTTTATCCCATTATGAATTTTGTATTGTTTTACAACAAGTTTTTTTTCCTCACTCTAACTTTCCTAGCTGCTCCACTTCCAATCCAGACCCCAGCTAATGGCCTAGAAAAAGCAGTGGAAGATAACCCAAGAGCTTGGGCCCCTGCTCCCCATTTCTAGAGACCTGGAAGAAGCTGCTGGATCCTGGTTTTGGCCTGGCCCAGCCTGGCCATTGAGGACATCTGGGGTGTGAATCAGCAGATGGAAGATCTCTCTATGTCTCTCCCTCTCTAACTCTTTCAAATAAATAAATAAATCTTAAAAACAAACAAAAAACAGGACTCTGCGAGGCAAAAATATAATCATCCAAGTGCCTGCCAAAATTACAATTGCTTTTTGGTAGAAGGCTAGTGATTTATTCTTTTTTAATGATTTTTAATTTATTTGAGAGGAAGAGTTACAGACAGAGAGAGGTAGTGACAGAGAGAAAGGTATTCCATCTGCTGGTTCACTCCCCAGATGGCTGCAACAGCCAGAGCTGAGCAGATTGGAAGCCAGGAGCCAGGAGTTTCCTCCAGGTCTCCCAGGTGGGTGCAGGCGCCCTAGCACCTGGGCCTTTCTCCACTGCTCTTCCAGGCCATAGCAGAGAGCTGGATCAGAAGAGGAGCAGTCGGGACATGAACCTGCACCCATGTGGGATTCCATCGCCACAGGCAGAGGCCCAGCCCAGTCCACCACAGCGTCGGCCCAAGAGTTTTTCTTTTCAAACTAGCAATTGAGTTTGCAGACCTCTATTCTGAGTTCCACTTTTTTTTTAACTTTTATTTAATAAATATAAATTTCCAAAGCACAACTTTTGGATTATAGAGGATTCCCCCCCCCCAAAACCTCCCTCCTACCCACAACCATCCCATCTCCCACTCCCTCTCCCATCCCATTCACATCAAGATTCATTTTCAATTATCTTTATATACAGAAGATCAATTTAGTATATACTAAGTAAAGATTTCAACAGTTTGCAGCCACAAAGAAACATAAAGTACAAAGTACTGTTTGAGTACTAGTTATAGCATTAATTCACATAGTACAACACATTAAGGACAGAGATCCTACATGAGGAGTAAGTGCACAGTGACTCCTATTGTTGATTTAACAACTGACATTCTTGTTTATGACGTCAGTAATCACCCGTGGCTCTTGCCATGAGTTGCCAAGGGTATGGAAGCCTCTTGAGTTCACCAAGTCTGATCTTATTTAGACAAGGCCATAGTCAAAGTGGAAGTTCTCTCCTCCCTTCAGAGAAAGTACCTGCTTCTTTGATGGCCCATTCTTTCCACTGGTATATAACTCACAGAGATCATTCATTTAGGTCATTTCTTTTTTTTACCACAATGTCTTGGCTTTCCATGCCTGAAATACTCTCATGGGCTCTTTAGCCAGATCCGAATGCCTTAAGGGCTGATTCTGAGGCCAGAGTGCTGTTTAGGACATCTGCCATTCTATGAGTCTGCTGTGTATGCCGCTTCCCATGTTGGATTGTTCTCTCCTTTTTAATTCTACCAGTTAGTATTAGCAGACACTAGTCTTGTTTATGTGATTCCTTGGACTCTTAATCCTATCATTATGATTAATTATGAATTGAAACTGATCACTAGTGAGATGGCATTGGTACATACCATCTTGATAGGATTGAATTGGAATCCCCTGTCATGTTTCTAACTCTACCATTAGGGGTAAGTCCAAGTGAGCATGTGCCAAACTGTACATCTCCTCCCTCTCTTATTCCCACTCTTATATTTAACAGAGATGACTTTTTAGTTAAATTTAAACATCTAAGAATAATTGTGTGTTAATTAAAGAGTTCAACCAATGGCATTAAGTAGAACCAAAAAATACTGAAAGGAATAAAGTAGTAAGTTGTTCCTTGACAGTCAGGACAAGGCTGATCAAGTCATTGTTTCTCATGGTGTCCATTTCACTTCAACAGGTTTCCTTTTAGGTGCTCAGTTAGTTGTCACTGATCAGGGAGAACATATGATATTTGTCCCTTTGGGACTGGCTTATTTCACTCAGCATGATGTTTTCCAGATTCCTCCATTTTGATGCAAATGACCAGATTTCATTTTTTTTTTTTACTGCTGTTTAGTATTCTATATGAGTTCCACTTTTTTTTTTTTTTTTTGACAGGCAGATTTAGACAGTGAGAGAGAGAGAGACAGAGAGAAAGGTCTTCCTTTTCTGTTGGTTCACCCCCAAATGGCCGCTACAGCAGCGTGCTGTGCAGATCCAAAGCCAGGAGCCAGGTGCTTCCTCCTGGTCTCCCATGCAGGTGCAGGGCCCAAGTACTTGGGCCATCCTCCACTTTTCTTTCATCTAGTAAAATATTATTAAGATTTATCCATGTTATAGCATTTATTAGTACTCCATTTATTTTTTTACAAAGAAGTATTTATTTATTTGAAAGTCAGAGTTAGAGAGAGAAAGATCTTCCATCCATTGGTTCACTCAGCAGATGACTGCAATGACCAGGGCTGGGCCAGGCTGAAGACAGGTTACAGCTTTACAGTTACAAACATCCTCCCCCTCTCTTATTCTCACTCTTACTTTTACTGAGATCCATCCTCAATTGACTTTATACACATATGATTAACTCTATGTGAAGTAAGGAATTCAGCAAACAGTATGAAGAAAAAAAAAAAAAAAACAAAGAAACCAAAACTGTTCCTCGACAGTCAAGCCAAGGGCAACTCAAGTCATTCCTTCTCGACTTGTTAATTTCACTTCTACAGATTTTGTTTCAGGTGCCCTATTAGTTCTCACAGATCAAGGAGAACATATGGTATTTGTTGCTTTGAGACTGTCTTATTTCACTTAGTATGTTTTCCAGATTCATCCATTTTGTTGCAAATGACTGGATTTCATTTTTTTTTACCACTGTGTAGTATTCCATAGTGTACATATTCCATAATTTCTTTATACAGTCTTGGTTTGATGGGCATTTAAGTTGATTCCATGTCTTAGCTATTGTGAATTGAGTTGCAATAAACATGGTGGTGTTTGATAGCGCCCTGTAGATTCCCAAAAGTGTTTTTTAGTTTTCCTCTAAGGTTACACACCCATATTTGGTGTGGTAAATCTCTTTTTTATTTTTTTTTTGAAGGGAGGTTTATTTTGCCCAGCTGAGCTCTTCTCCACAAAGGAGACCAGTGCCTGAGCACTAGCCCCAGTGGGTGTAATATTCATCCTCTCTGCCCCAAGGAACATAAGCTCAGATTCCCCAGCAATGCCCCTCACCAGGTAACCAGGAAGCCCTGAGTGTGTGGAATCTTGCACAGTGACTGCCCAAAGTCCCAGCAACTCCGTGAGTTCTTCCAGAAAACCTCATTTTTTTTTTTTTTTCAGTCTTGCAACACATGCCTCTCACATTCACGAGCACCCAGCCTCCTGTTAATTCTCCCCACCAGAGTCAGGAGTCTTGTCTCTGCTGGTTGCTGGGCATGGACACGAGCTCTCAAATGCCATTTGACAAAGATGCTACAGAAAAGCAAATGATAGTGTTTTTAATAAGCAATTCTGGGAAAACTATATATACACATGTGAAAGAATCAAACTGTATACTTTTCTCATTCTCTATATAAAAGTCAATACAAAATGGATTAAATATTTACATGTAAGCCCACTAAAAAAATAGGAGATGCTCTACAACATTGGTCTGAACAATTACCTTTCAATGTGACCCCAAAAGCCTACGCAGCAAAAACAAATTTAGAAAAATAGGAGTATAAAAAACTAAAATGCTTCTACAAAGCAACAGGTAAAAAGCAACAAAGTGCATAAAAAACCCATGAATGGGAAACTGAATTTGCAAACCATACATTGTGTAAGAAATTAATATACTAAGTACATAAGGAACTCAAAATGACTCAATTCCAAAAACACAAATAACTTACTTTTAAAATGGGCAAAGGATTTAAATAAACAATTCTCAGAAGATTGCACTGCTTTCCCTGCATCACACATATTTGAGTATGTTGTTTTTCATTCTCATTTGTATAAAAATATTCTTTAATTTCCCTTACCATTTATTTTTTGATCTATTTGTTATTTAGAAATACACTGTTAGTAATTTGCACATATTCATGAATTTTCCAAATTTCCTTCTCTTAGTGATTTCTAATTTTATTACATTGTGGTTGAGGAACATATTATATTTGATTTCAATCCTTTTAAATGTTTTGAGACTTGTTTGTGATCATGATATTGTATTTCCTGGAAAATGCTTTGTGTGCACTTGTTATTAGGTCAGTGTTCTGTAAACATTTGGTATATCTAGTTGTGCATATTATTCAAATTATTAGAACTTTGCTGAGTTTGTCTAATTGTTCTTAACATTACTGAAAGTAATATAATAATGAGTTTCTATTATAACTGGACTGAATGTCCCTCCTTTCAATTCTGTAGCTTTTATTTCATTTAGCTTTGGTAGTTCTTATTAGGCACATAAATGTTTATATTGTGGTATCGTCTTCATGGTAGACTTTTCCATCCTCATAAAATGTCTTTCTTGGTTTCTAATAACAATGTTTGTTTTATGTCTACATTTTCTGGTATTGTATAAACATTTCCACTCTTTTGTTTACTGTTTGCACGGCATTCTTTTTCTATCCTTTCAGTTTCACTGTACTTGTGTCTTTAATCAAAAATATGTTTCATACACCACACATTCCACTGTCACTTATTTCACTCTATATTTTCTTTATGGTTTCTCTGGGAGTTAATACTTATTTAATCACAGCAATTTGCAGAAAATTGTCATCCTACATAATTCCATTTATTCCCCCTCATTTGTGCTATTATCACTTTTAATAGCTGGAAGAAAAAAGTTACAAATGATACACTTTTTATATCATTAAATATAACTTTATATCACTTAAACATTATACTGCTCTTGTATTTACCTGTGTAATTAGATTTACTGGTAGCCTTTATTTCTACATGCGAATTTGAGTTAGTGTGAAGTATTTTTCACTTTAGTGTGAAAGACAAGTTAACTTTATCACTTCAAGTAGGGCAGGTTTGCTAGTGCCTAATTTAATTTTTGCCTATCTGAGGATGTCTTAATTTCTCATTTATTGCGAAAAGTTGTTGTACAGGATATTGAATTCTTAATTGATATAGTCTTTCCTTTTAGTACTTTGAAAATTTCATCTTCTTGCCTTCATGTTTTCTGTTGAGAAATTAGCTGTAAATCCTATTGAGAATCATTTATGCAGTGATGAGTCACTCTTTCTGTTTTCAAGATCCCCTCTTTTTCTGTCTACGGTTTGATTACAATGTATTTAGGTGTAAATATCTTTGAAGTTATTCTTGGGATTTGTTGAATTTCTCAGACAGATATACTAAATATTTTTCATCAAATTTGGGAATTTTTTCAACTATTATTCCTTCAAATATTCTTTCTCTTTTTCTTATGTAACTCTCATGTATATATATTGGTATACTTGATAATGTCTCACAGGTTTCTAAGGATATGTTCATTTTTCCTCATTCTATGTCTTTCTACTCCTCAGAGTAGACCATTGCAATTGTCCTATTTTGAAGTTCACTGATTTTTTTTTTCTTCCTCTTCATCAAGTCAGCTGTTGAGCTGGTCTAGCTAATTTTTTTTTTTTTATTTCAGTAATTGTATTTTAAAACTACATAAATCTACTTAGTTCTTTTATGTAATTTCTATGTCTTTGCTGATATTCTCTACTTTATTAAGAAATCATCCACAAATTTTCTTTTAATTGTTTTTAGACATGGTCTACCTTAGTTCTTCAGATATATTTAACCTAGCTGAATTAAAGTCTTTGTGTAAGATCTACAATGTTTGGGCTCCTTTAAAGAAGGAATGGGACATTATTTTGCTCATTATTCTGTTTCATTGCACCTTAGTTATAGCTAGACAGTAAAAATTTTGGGGTTTTATTGCCCAGTAGGGTGGACTATGGATAATGTTTATGTACCATATATTTCTTTATTTTATGAATTAGAAGATGGCTTTTGAGTATTCTAAGAAATGCTAAATTTTCAAAGAGATAGATGTATTTACACTGAATAGATCCTAGAGAATGTAGGTCTGTATCAAAATATCATACGGTAGTCCATAAATATATACACTTAAAATATTTGAAAATAAAATGTTTCAGGATAAATCCAGAAAATGAGAACATAAAAACTCAGGCTGGTAGCATACTCTCAATGACAGAGCCTTTATTAAAGGTCACCAGTTTGGGAGTTAACTGTGTTCTAGTGCAGTCATATCCCAAGGTCAACACCCACTCAACTTTATCATGGAAAATTATGATAAAACTACTCATAATCTGGTTCAGCAAATGACTCTAGTTGATTAGAGTTACATAGGGTTAGAATCTGGATAAAACAACTCCATACACTTAAAAAATAGAAAAGGGGGGGCAGCTGTTGTGGAATAGCGATTTAAGTTGCTGTGTGCAATGCAATCATCCCACATCATAGTGTTAGTTTGTGTCCCGGCTGCTCCTCTTAGATCCAGTTTCCCACTAATGCACATGGGAAGGCAGTGAAGGATGACTCAAGTACTTGGGTGCCTGCCATCCTTGTGGCAGACCCAAATGGTGTCCCTGGCTCTTGGCCCTTGGCTCTTAGCTAAGCCTGCCTCTGCTATAGCAGGCTTTTGGAGAGTGAACCAGAAGATGGAAGCTTGCTTTCCCTCTCTTTCAAATAAATAAATCTTTTTTAAAAAATAGAAAAGAAACAGAGTCAAAATAAAGTTTAATTAATTAAAATCTTCTTGAGGCCAGCATAACACAGGGAGTTAAGCTGCCAGTTTTAATGCTGGCATGTCTTATGGGCACCAGTTCAAGTTCTGGCTGCTCCACTTCTTTTTTTTTCTAAAGATTTTACTTATTTATTTGAAAGGCAGAGTTACAGACAGAGAGAGGAAGAGACAGAGAGAAAGGTCTTCCATCCATTGGTTCACTCCCCAGATGGCTTCAATGGTTGGAGCTGGACTGATCTGAAACCAGGAGTCAGGAGCTTTTTCTGGGTCTCCCTTGTGGGTGCACAGGCCCAAGCACTTGGGCCATTTTCAACCAGGACACAAACCAGTGCCCATATAGGATGCCTATGCCACAGGCAAAGGCTTAGCCCACTAAGCCATAGCACCAGCCCAAACTGGCTGCTCCACTCTGATTGAGCTTCCTGCTTATGGCCTGGGAAAGCAGAAGATGGCCCACTTTTTTGGGCGCTGGCACTGATGAAACAAACCTAGATGAAGTTTCTGGCTCCTGACTTCAGGCTCATCCAGCCCTGATCATTGTAGACATTTGGGAACTGAACCAACAGATGGAAGAGATTCTCTCTCTCTCTCTCTCTCCCCCCAATTTTTAGTATATGTGCTGCTAAAGCAAGTACTCTGTCTCTCTCCCCCTCTTCCTCCCCTTCTCTCTCTCTAACTCTTCCTTTCATATAAATAAATACTTCTTTTTAAAAACTCCTTAGAATTTTACTGACAAATATCATCATTATTATAATCACTAATATTAGTAGTAATATTACTGTAGCAGATACCATTATGGAGCATTTGGCATGTGCCAGGCAGTGTGCAAACCCTACATACAGCCACACAAACTGTGTACTATGTTTTATCCCCCATTTCACAGATAATACAACTGAAATCACAAGGAATTTGTTCAATGTTATACATTAAATAGATGGAATTTGAATATAGATCTAATTCTAGAGTGTGTGCTTAATATTCAAATCTTTTGAATTACAAGCAGACTCCCTTTATTGAAAGAGTATTGTTTTTCTCATTCTAGTCCTCCTATCCCTGAAAAAAGAGAGCTACTTATAGTACCTTTGTAGCAGACACTTTATTTGTAGCCAAATTGTTACTACACCTATTTCACATTCCTATTCTGATTGTAGGACATAACATCAAATTCAACCAATATGATGGTTGAATTCGAAATCTAAATTTCTTCTTGCATTTCCTACTGGTTTAAGTCAGTGAGATTATTATACTCTGTTAATGTGCTCTTAGGCCCACTTTTGTATTAATATGTACAACACTACAAAGAGTAAATCTGCATTTCTATTTTGTAGTCTGTATTTCATTTCACATGTTAATAGCAAAGGCAAATACTAAAAGAAGTATTTGACATAATATACAAGATTTCAAGAATAAAAAAATAATTAAGTTACTAGTTATAATATTAAGCTTAGGGTTCTAGTGTTGTGGCACAACAGGTTATAGCCTGTGATGCCAGCATCCCATATTGGAGGGCTGATTCAAGTCCTGGCTGCTCCCTGATAATGTACCTGGGAAAGCAGAAGAAGATACTCCAAGTACTTTGGTGGCTGCCACCTATGTGAGGGATATGGATGGGGGTCCAGATTCCTGGGTCTGACCTGGACCATCCCTGGCCATTGCAGCCATCTGGGGAGTGAATGAGCAGATGGAAGATCTCTCTCTCTCTCTCTCTCTCTCTCTCTGGAACTCTGCCTTTCAAATAAATAAATAAATCCTTAAAACATATATTAAGCTTATGGTTTTCAGCATCATGTTGTGCCTAATTCAACCAAAAAGAAAAAGAAAAGATAAATAGAGATACTTGCATTATCACAATTTCTATCTATACAATCAGTCAAATTTCCAAATGAGACCATTATTTCAGCATCTAGTTGGAAAAATAGGAAGTGTGGGAGAAGACTGGGTTTAAATGATGATAATTTCTAAAAGCAAAAAAAAAAAAACCTACTAGGAATTTGGTAAAAGTTCATCTTACACTGAAATCTTAAACTAAGAATGTTCAGGAACATGCGAGGCCTTTAAATGAATTTTAATTTAATCTCTTTAGATGTTAATGGCTTTTGTGGGCAACACTGTTTTCTAAATGTCAAGGAATATGGGTTTCTGCATGCACTGGTACTAGGAAAAACATATTAAATTTGACTCTAAGGTGAGCTTGGATGAGAACAAACGGGAAGCTTAAGGTCACAAATCATGTTTAGATAATACACAGCACAGTGACTAACCTAGCCTCAATATGGATTTGAAGGCAATGTTACCAAACACACACACTCAGTGGGTATGCACTGATCATGCCTAGCATCTCAATTCTTCGTGCTTATTAATTTTAAAGCATGATGCACGAATAAAGCTTATTTGTGCCATTTTCCTTCATTAGGTTGTATTATTATGTATCATTGCTATCATGACAAATATTTCACTTAAGCACTTTCATAGAAAAAAACCTCTAAAGGCTGATAAAAACAAAATGTGATTTATGAAAAATGGAGGTAGCAGAGGGTACAATGGATAAAAATGGGCAGAAAAAAACCAATGATTTCATATATAACAGAATCCCAAAAATTGAATACATGGAGTGGTTCAGTTAACTTACACTTAATCATGGCATTAAAGTTTTGTAACAAAGATATATAAACTAATACAGCTTTTCTTACATGGTCACATTTTTATTTTTTATACATATGAACATGGAAAAAAATATGCCCATCTTAAAAAAGTCATATGTTCATTTCAATACTATTTAGTTTGAAAGTTTAAAATGTTAAGAAAGACATGTTTGTTGGAAATATTGGGGATTAGTGTCTCCGACAAAATAGAGAAACTCTAGTTTAAAAAAGAAACACCGGGGCAGGGCAAAGTCAGAAGAGAAACAAGAAAGATTTCAAGAATGAATTACGGGATCAACATGTGAAAACAAAATGGTCAGAGGAAACATAGGGAGTAACTGACTAATAGGCCCAAAACATGGCAGGCTGAAAAAGTTGGTCAGTGGTTTTCCTTATTAGGAAAGTGCTCTGAGCAATTAATCTTCAAGAAAAACATAGAAATGTTAAGCAGGTAATAAGCAACATCAGATAATTTGCATTTAGGTTAAAAAAACTGGCATATGGAATCAGACTATCTTGATTCAAATTGCTACTCTCCCATTTTAGCAGTGCGAACTTTAACCTCTCAGTGCCTTAGTTTTTCTAATCAATAAACAACGATATTAAGAGTGTATCTTTCATAGGACTGCAGTAAGAACTAAGTGGGTCAGGCCAGCATTGTGGTACAGCACATCAAGCCATCATTTGTATTGCTGGCATCCCATGTCAGAGTGCCAGTTTCAGTGCTGGCTGCTCTGCTTCCAATCCTGCTCCCTGCTAATGGGCCTTGGAAGGCAGAAGAAAATGGTCTAAGTATTTGGGCCCCTTCCACCCATGTGGGAGACCAAAATGGAGTTGAGTTTCTGGCTCCTGACTTTGGCCTGGCCCAGCCCTGGCTGTTTCAGCTATTTGGGAAATGAACCAGTAAATGGAAGACTGGTGTTTCTCCCTCTCTCCCTTTATCACTCTGCTTTTCAAATAACTAAGTCTTTTTAAAAAGAAGTAAATATATGTCTAGTATATACTAAATGCTATCTACATGTTTTGTACCACTATTATAATTGTACCCAAAAGATCAGGAGACTTTGGGAAAAAGAAATACTTGGGGCAGATGGATATATCTATATCTATATCTATATCTATATCTATATCTATATCTATATCTGTATCTATAGAGAGAGAAAGATAAACACAAGGCAGTTTTTTAGAGCAGTTGAGCTTATTAGTCATTAAGATAGTGATAACAGTACTCAACTGAAATTTTAATTTTTTGGATTAATTACTTATTCATGATATCACAGAGGTAGAATTACAGAGATGCATGTTGTAAGAGCCCTAAATAAAGTCTTAGTCTGGAAAGCTTGAGTAAGCAAACTTTGTGCTACATAATAGATAATGTCCAAAGATCATGCAGTAGTCCTGGTCCTATCCTGTGGTTAGGTAGCAGGTTTCTCAGGGACTGGATCTGCCAATTTGCAAATCAGTTGACAAGACTTATGGAAAAATTACTGGATTTCAACATAGCCGCAATATATACTAATAAAGATGTGTTTCATATGAACATATGAAACTTGGGTATGTATATATGCTATATATCATTGACTACAGGAAACTTGAAGAAATGCAAATTTCAGTGAAGTATGACGGGATCCTTCTTAGTCCATTTTCTATTATTATAATCAAATATCTGAAGCGGGTACTTAAAAAGAAAAGAGGTTTGTTTAGCTCACAATTTTTGAGGCTGAGTCCAACATCAGGCAGCCCCACTGATTTGGCCTCTAGTGAGCGGCCCCTTTGTTGGATCACATCATGGAAGTTGTATCATGTCATGGTCAGAGCTGTGAGAGAGGCAGACTGATCACACTGCAAGACACAAAGCTGGGGAAATGGACCAGCCTTGAGACCTCACTTTTTAAGGCCCCACTTTTTAAAGCCCTCCTTGCCACATAACATCACCACACTGGAGATCAAGCTCTCAATACATGAACACTTGGAGAATACACTTAAACCATAGCAGGGTCCCTCAGAGAAAATACATGTTGAGGGCAGAAAACTCACAATGCACCACAGTGGCCTAATGTTACCAAGGGCTACTAGATTTAAGAGCAGTGTGCTTTCCTGAAAATCTAATCCATTGCACCTGCATCCTGGTGGTCTGTGCATGGCCAGAGAAGACGACCATTATGCTCATCACATGAAAAGAAAAATGCTTTATTCTGTCCTACTTCACTTTTGTTTCTGAGTATAACCCAGACAGAGGTGAGCTTTTCTCTCATTCGAAGGGACTGCCATATTGTCATGAGGATCTCAAGTGGCTTTTCTATCATTTTAGAAATATTCTGGTCTGTAGTGTTCAATATAGTTACTGCTAAACACATATGGCTAAGAAGCACATGAAATATGATGAGTATCACTAAGAAACTGAATTTCTAATTTTATTTTATTTTAATGTGCTTACATTTAAATAGTGTTGTATGGCTATTGAACAGCATAGACCAGAAGCATTACTGACCAGCATCAAAGTAGCTTGTGAAGCATCACTGTCAGAAAGGTGAAGCAACTCAGTTGCTCATCATTTAACAATATGGGAACTGGAATCAACTTTCTGATTTGTCTCCTTACTTTGCCTCTTATTACTTTGGTAAAAACTTACCCTGGAAAACATGTGGGACTTCAGGCTTCTGGCTGGGATAAAGGAAGCTATAACACACACACACACACACACATCCTTACTAAAACAAACAAACAAAAAAACAAAACTGGACAACCTGAGAATTTATTACTTTTCTTGATCTGATCAGAGAGCTAAAACTAGCAGAATTTGAGGAGAGACTTGTATTTTCAAGAATTGGAACATCAGCACTTGCTTACTAGGACTAACACAGTAAGACATTGGAAAAAACTGAACAAAACTTTTGATGAACTAGTAAGTGCCAAGGATGGGCTTAAGAAAGACTAAGGAGCCCCGAAGGACCACAGACATAAGAGGATTTTACACCCACTTATAGACTCTTTGCCACAGACTTCACAGGTTTGGGAACAAGATGCCCTAAGCACAATCTACAAAGCTTTCCGGGAAAAAAAAAGTAAAGTGGGTATTGGTAGAAATACTACACCAGACAGAAGTTTGTGTAAATGAATTTACCTAACTTAATTCCATTTTCCTTCCTCAGAGAAGTCCATACTGCAACCCTATTAAGTCAGCCCAATTCCATTTGGCTATGTCTGTGATTCTGCCATAACAGAACTTCTTTAGACTACTGGGTCCTTGCCACACCTCATTCAGGAGGGTTTGTTCTGCTGCTACTCCTTAGGACCACATGCTGTGAAGGCAGTACTTGCTTATTATTTAAAACTTAGTGAAAAAAAAGGAAAGATTTCTCTCAACTGGGAAAATTTTTAAGGATTCCCTGTTTTGGTGTCAAAGCTTCCTTTTTCACAAAGGTACACAGAAATTGTTTAGATCAGGTCACCTAGAAGCAGAACATACACTTTCAGTTTATTCATTATGGAATTACTCCTAGGAAAAGCCAGTAAGGAAGAAGCAGACTAGAGAAGAAGAAATCAAGTAGGGTAGGGTTTCAGATCAAGTCCCCACACTCGACCTGATCCTAGGTGAAGAATTGTCCTCGTGAGAAAAAAGACCTTAGAGACCAACAGCAATCTAATCTTAAATGAGAGTCTCTAATCTAAAATGAAAGATTTGAAAGGGGCACCAACAGAGATTTCTGTAGAAATCAACTTCAATACCAGCAGCATCACTCTTTCTATAAAGGAAAACACAGGAAACGTAGTCAAATCTGAATTCAGGACAACAATGACTACATTTTTCAGTTTAAATATGTCCCATGAATCCTGTATCTGTGGAGGTCCCTCCCCTCAGTGACCAAGTCTCCCATACTAACAACTGATCAGTTTGGAAGCACAGTCTTGTTAACTTTATACAGTGCCAAATATCAGGATTAAAACCAAAGAGACATTCAAATATTCCAGCCATGTATTCATTCACCTATTAACCCCATAAATATTTAGTGAGTGATAACTACCAGGCCCAGGACTATGTGCTGAGAATAAAAGAGTGAGAAAAGCCAGACTTCATGTCTACCTTAATGAAGCTTAGTTTCCACATCCATACATATTTAAACATCCATAGATGTCTGGCACCCTGTAAACATATGCTAAAACACTGCTTATGTGACCAACATTATTTCTCTTGAAAGGTTTATTGGCATTCATTTGGAAGTGGTGGGTAGAGGAGAATATCACTGTTTACACATTCAAACCATTTCATTCTATGTCATTTGATCTGTATGACTTAATTTTACCAGTTAAAGAAATAAAAGAAGTTAATTTCCAGATGTGTAGTAGCTCAAATTCTCTAGGTGTAACTTGTTTGTTTTTTGAAATAGCTGCCTCAATTGCAAGCCACAAAATGTATTATATTTTCACAATACAATAAATAATGATCAGAGAGCAAGGGCTGTTTACAAAATATTACTCTATTATTTTACATCATGAATAGGTCTATACCACCAACATCCCAATAGCTTTTTTAAGCTGTTCTAGTGGCCCCAAGAGTATTACTTTTATTTTCAGCTAGAATCAATAGTCCATATTTTCTCATAGATAACAAACTTTTGCTATGTTTCAAATTCAACTTCTCAATTCCCTGATTTTATTCAGAAATTCAATATTGTTTACTTTTCTATCTCAGGAGGACTCCTATGTGCTATAGGCTTGTTTAGCAGCAACTGAGTAAAGACATTATCATTTTTTTAAAAAGATTTTAAAAATGTTTTGAAAGGGAAAGTGATAGACCTCTATCTGGGTCTCCTACGTGGATGGCAGAGGCACGTGCACTTGGTCCGTCTCCTGCTGCCTTCCCAGACACATTAGTCCTGGGCAGTACTGGAAGTAGAGCAGCCAGAATATGAACCTTGCTGCACCACAATGCCAGCACTGACATTATTGTTTCTTAGTATCTTTGCAAACAAAGCATAAAATATAGATGGACCTTACTGTGTTCTCTATTTTCTTTAATCTGAAAATTACTTCTTTATGTGGCTTAGCTTCTTTTCACAAATAAAAAAAAAAATCAGAGGAATAAATAAATCAATTTTAACAGAAGGGTATTCACAAATATCTACAAAAGAAAACCCAATGGAGACTTTTTAAAAGTTTAGTTCTCTATTATCTGTATGATATTTCTAAATCTCATTTTACTCCTAAGAATGATTAAGGAGACAAAGTCTGGAAAAAACCAAATGCCACCCCAAAGAATTGGCAGTACTCCAGTGGAATATAGATCCTGACAAAAGCATAGCAAAGGTTTTTCTATATAACATCTATCAAAGTATAAGCAAAACTAAAAATGTCAATCAGTCAGTTTCCTGATTGCTGACCTAACTCCTTTTTGAGAAACCAGTCAGTACCTTCTGCACATATGTATTTGCTCCTCAGCAGTAAGGCAGAGAATTCTGAGGTCCCTACAAGATGTCTTTGACCAAACACTAATCAAGACACTCTGATCTCTCTTGTCAACTAGGCCCTGACAGGGCTTTCATGTCCCTTCCTAAATTGATTTCACCAAGAATCCTGATAAGTTGATTTAACCAGAATTCCCCATGCTCACTATCTGACCACCTTTAATAGGTAATTAGGTTCCTCATCCTCTCAGGTTTCTCATCCTCCACTATGTTCAAGGGATGTCTGATCAATTGCCTTCAGCAAGAGTCCTCTCAGGTCATTTTAGCCAGAATTCCACCTCTTAGAAATTTTCTACCCACCCACTTTTTCTTTGGTTTTGAATTCCTACTTTTCCTTGTTTATTCAGAGCTGAGCCCAATCTCTCTTTCCCACTGCAAAACTTCATTGAAGTGATTCCTACACCTTTGATAATGCCTTACCATTCCACAACAAGTGTCAGGAATAATCTGTCAACACTGCCATATTCTAATGGAAGCCAGCACTATGAAAAACCCCAAAGAACTTCTCTTCTTATGAAGATGAATATCCTTGAACAATGAATCAATAAACAATTCTATGGTGCTATACAATAAATTGTACAATATCCTAGAGTATATTCCAGAGGAGGGTTCCAAGGACTCTAATAGGCATTATGTGAAAAAATAAAAAATCCCAAGGTCAAATGTTTAAGAGACTCAAAAGAAGAAATAGAAAGACTTCCCCACATTGAATAACAGTCTTTTCACATGCTAATGTGTAACTGTGAACCACCAAAAGTGTATGTGCTGTGCATTTTCCTAATTTTCCCTCAAGCCCAGAGTCCTTTTTCCACAGGGAATCTTGTGGTCACCACTGTTGTTCAGAAAGTACTCATGTGCTTATCTCTATGCTCTCTATCCACTCACCAAGGAAATATGAATTTTAAGGAAAGGATCAAAGCCCTGAGCCAAAGGAGTGAAATGTTGGAGACTGGATTTTACCTGGTAGACAAACAATAAGGGAGAGATTTTTAGGAGTTATTTAGACTTCACGGGGCTTCTGGTGACATATTCACTATAAAGAATCAGGGACAACTCTAACTGGCACATACAGAGAAAAACCTTATTTCTTAGTGCAAGTTTTCACAAGTCAAAGCTGCTTTTCAGTGTTTCCTGTTATCTACAAATTATACTTTTCCAAATCGTAAGGATCCACCTTTAATTTATTTTATCTTAGGATTCAGACTTATTCTTCTAGGAACAAAAGAGAAAAGCTGTTAAACTATCATATGCAAATACAGTCTTTATAAAAGAGACCAACTATTCTGCTACAACAGCCACATGGTAAAATTCAAAATTTGCAAAGTGTTCTTTGCAGCCAAAGTATATGCAAATGAGTATTTCCTTGAGGTCAGCCAATCCATTTCCTTCTCCCAAAAATGTCCTATGGAATAGGTCACTTTATTTTAAATGCTCAATATAATACCTTCTCATACATTATATTGAATAAATTTGCTACATTGAATATTTATTTCCTAGGAGCGGGTTTTTTTTCTTAGAGCCCACAGAATAGAAGTATTGTAAAAGCTGTTTCAAAAACTGTTTTTATTAAAAATAAGATATATTCAATGCTTCAGTGTTTATTTCAGGAAGGGAAATAGCCTCTCAACTAGTATGTGTTCTGTTTTCTCTCATCATTTTTTTTTTTGGTGGCTGTTTATTATTAATCTGTTGGCCTCTGTGGTTTTTTGTTACTGAAGAGGAGAGAAAAGAGCACTGTCAATCTCAAAACTGTCTTCAACTGACAATTTAGAAGGGGGTTTAATTATTCTGGCACAAAAAGCTAGGAAAGCAAAATAAATACATTTAATACAGACAGATTTTCAGCTACTCTAATTGCTTATGCACTATAAGGGCTTTCAGATAATAAGTCCTTAAATAATAAATTGATATGGGGAAGAATAATGATACCCAGGTGTGAAACCTTAATCTGAGAGCTGGGCAGCATACTCAATGGCATAATTGCCTCTATTACCACATTCAGGCCTAACAAGGTTTTGAGTCATGGAAACTGGATAGAAATGAAAGAAAAACCATGTTCAAATCAGAAGATCATACAATAGAGGCTAGGTATCTAAATAGCTACTTGAAATGTAAAAGCAAACTTCAGTTTATGAGACATTCCATTTAGGCACATGCCATACTCAGTCTAAGCCACAAAAGCATGAGTTACAAAAATTCTCCATTTAGATACTACACGGAGGATCTCTGTGAGACCTCAGGGGAAAGAAAGGGTCATCAAAGAAGGAGACACTCTTCTCTGAAGGGAGAAGAGAACATCTACTTTGTTTACGGCCATGTCCAAATACCAATGGAGTCTGTGGTCACAAAAGGCTTCCATAGCCTTGGTAGCCCACGACAAGAGCCTCAGATGATCACTGGCATCATAAAAAAGAGTGTTAATTGTTAAAGAAACAATAGTAGTCACTGTGCACTTGCTTCCCAGGTAGGACCTCTGTCCCTATTGAATTGTAATATGAGAATCGACTGCAAATTCTCTCCCCAAAATGTACTCTATATATTGTGTGTGGGCGTGGGGACAAATTGTTGAAGTCTATGATTAGTATAGAGTTGGTTCTCTGTATATAAAATCATACTAAAAACGATCCATAATAAAGAAGATGGGAGAGGGAATGAGAGGTGGGATCGGAACGAGGGGCGGGGGGGTATGGAAGAAAGAACCACTATATTCCTAAAGTTGTATCTATGTAAAAATGCATTCATTAAATAAAAATTAAAAAATAAAAAAAGAAGATGCCTTCAATTGGTAAGCCACATTCATGACCTAAGTTGTGTTCATTTTCAGAGATCTGCCAATCAGAGAATACCTGTCTCTGTCCCCATATAAAATATGTTCCCAATTCCATCGCTTTGGCCATCCATGCCCCAGCAATATTCCCTCTGCTTATTAAAGGCATAGATCCTGAGCAGATGCTGTCTCCTCTGGGCATTGTTCCCCACTCCCATGCAAGGAAGAGTGAGCATCTTTGTGAAAAGACATAGAAGGTTCATGAAGTCAATTACAATGGGATATAAGTGTGTGCTCACCATTTGTTATGAATAAAAAATGTAAATGTGCATAAAAAATTCTCCATTTAGGACTCCAGTACTCTAAGTGCAAAATCTTCACATAAGGAACTTATTTTATTTCCAAATAATACTAATACTTTAAGCTACTCCATCCTACCTAGGTCCTGTTGTTCAAAAATCTCTTCCTCTGTATCACCCAAAGGCTTCTGTTAAGAGTATTTCTCAGGCTTCTTAATTCCTTCCTTTATAATTATCTTCTATTTTGTATATTCATAAGTTTGTCCAATGATTAATATATGACCGATGGTCAATAATATTTCTGAATTCTACATTTCTCAACTCCAAAAGAGAACCGTATTTGACAAAAGAAGATGAAGATGGAGACAAAGACAAAGACAAAGATGAAGAAGAAGATTCATTCTACTGCCAACATCTTTTGGATGTATTCTCTTGATTTTATCTTTTTGTTATCAGGAGTAAAGAACAGAATATCTCGCAAGTCCACAATTTTGAAATCCAAAGAACTGTGAAAATTGAAAGTATTTTCATAATTAGTTGGTAGCAAAATCTGACTATTCCTACATCTTACTCCAGAAATGCTAAATTTATTCGGTTTTGTAATATTGCCCCAATCCTCCTGTGGATGTCACAAAATATATGTTATATGTTGACAAAGACTCTCCTTGAAAAAACTTTAGTAAGGCTCCTCTGAACCCTCCTCTCAACTAAACCTTGATATTGGACTTCTTTGTTTCTTTCAGCATCACTCAGTTTTATCAGCAATCCTGCCAATATCTGATCAAATTCTTCATCTCAGGGAAGACATCAGCCTAGCAGCTAAGATCCCTGCATTCCATATCAGATTACTTGGGTTCGATACCCAGCTCTGATTCCTGACTCCAGTTTCCTGCCAACACAATATTTTTTTCAATATAACCAACATCAGCATGCAGTAAACAAATGCACAGATACAATCAGAGCCTTCTATCATTGTTGGCCAAGACAAAGTCATTGCACATTCTCAAAGCCATTTTAGAACAAGCTGACACAAAATTTAACAAGTTACAGACTATAGCTATCTTAACTTCCTATAGCATACTCTCTTCAGCACTCCAGCATTCAACTGTGACTGAGAATTAGTTACATGAAGCATGTAGTGCTTAATAGTGAATACAAGTATATGACAAGAGCTCCCCTTCCAGCCTCAGCTCCAAAAAGACAGACAAAGAGTGTATCTTACACAGATTTATGTCAACCTGACTGGCAAAATATGGCCTCCTGTTCTACACCAGAGTGGCCTTGTAGCTATATTATTCACAAAAGTGTATACCAAGCATATTGAAACCAATATGTATTCTTGCAAAAAAGTTTCCAAAAAGAGTTGCAAACCTTTTTGTATATTTTCCCAGATGATATGATCCCTTGTAGAACTATCCATTTGTTTAATTATTCAGTAAATTCTTCCAAGGTAACCACTTTAGGACAAATGCCACTATATCTGTGTGTTTAAAATGAGGTTTTTGCCTATAAGAATCTTAAAGTCTAGTTAAATTTGTTATACTGTATAGGCTTCCCAATATACTTTTGGTTATATACATCAGAAGTAAAATTTTGAAGATACTTTGAAGAAAATGCCTGCACCATGATAAGACATTCTTATTTGGAAAATTCAAGGCAAGTGTTTTCATATTCTACATTACCCCTTCATTTATTCTTGGATTTAATTCATTTATCTAGCAGGTTCCCTCATAGAATGAAAGTCCTACATAAGACAAGGGACAGCAGATTGCGAATAGCCCTATCCTACTGTTGGGCAACAGCAGCAAAAGCAGCAAGAGATTGACCTCCTCCACCCTTCCCAGTTTGTGTGACCAACTCTACCATTCATCCAACTACACATACCAGACCATACTGGTCTTCCAGAATGTCTTCCTCCTTCTACTTCAACCCACAAATCCTATGAGGGTTTTTCCTCCTAATTTCTGCTCAAAAACATTATTCAATGTTCTCTTTTTCCAACTTTCAGTCTAAGCTATTGACTTTGGAATTAGAGTTTCATAACAGAACTCTGTCAACTCACTTTTCCATCAATGCAGGAAAATTGCCTTTAAAAACAATTACAAAAATAATACGTGACCAAGATAAGAACTTTGAAATTCCAGAAGTATAGGTAAAACCACAAGGTCAAACGTGAAAGTACTCTTGCCCATTCCTCAACTTCAAATCCTACATACCAGAAGTAATTGTTTACCATTTCTTATCAATCTTTCCAGAAAACATCAGTGTGGATCCAAGCAAGTTAATGTTGGTTGGAGACTCAAGTGACCTAGGAAAATAAGGGGTTCCTATTTAATAAAAATAATTAAGAAACAATTTTAATCTCATTTGCATCTCTAGACAAAAGTGGGAGACTAATGATTTGTAAACAACCATGCAACATTATTTTAAATCTCCCTGCTTCTCTGCTGTCATTGTCTTAATCTCTATTAGTGTCCAGAGATCTGCCACTTGAGACTCTTACTCTGAGTTCTCTTGACTCACTTACTCTCCAAAACTGTATACAACCCACTCAGCAGATCTCTGTGACCTCTAGAACAGGTCATGTGTACCACTATACAACCTCAAGGCACAGTTAACTCCTCTTTGGGTACCTCTCACCACTGTCATCGAATAATTAACCCAGTGAATAGCCAGCTGGTTACTGTCTGACTGCTGTATGATTTCACAAAGGCAGGAACCATCTCGCCCATACTGACCTCTGCCTTACCAGTGCTGAGCACAGCACCAAGGAGGAAGTCTCAAAATGTGTTAAAGGAGTAAATGAATAAACAGTCAAGATAATGCTTGACATATAACAATTAAACCCACCCAAGTTACAGCTTTGTTTCTGTAAGTTTTCAAATGCTGATTTACACATGCACTTTTTAAAAGTTGTTTGCAAGCTGCTTGTGCTTCATCTTAACACCCAAAAATCTATACCAGTTAAGCAAAATAGGCTTTTTTTTAAAAAGTTCTTACTATTTTTACAAAGAAACCAAGACTAAAACAAGATTAAATGACCTGTATAATGACAGTACTCTTTGGTGGGAGAGCCTGGATTAAAAGGTGCACTCTTGTGGCAGAGGAATTAGGAGAAATAAATCAGTAAAGGGACAGAGAAAGAGGCAATCTTATCAAGTTAGCAGAGAACATGCATCTTTCCAGAGCCAATTCCACTACAGTGCAAGTCATAATGAACATTTATATAGATTAATTAAGGCAGTTAAACAAATGAGGCCCACTCCTTCCAGATATGATTTAGGAAATAAAAATACAGGAACATATATAATCATGTTCAATTATACCCGTGTTGCTAAACAAATATAAATGCCCTGCTGTTTCCCTTACCTATAGCTGCATATCAAAAATTCTAAAGTTGGTGGCTTAATAGTACAACCCTGTAATTATTGACAATTCTGTGGGATGGGTGGGACTCCACTGGGAGATCCATTAGAATCTTGTTTGAGGTCCTTCCTACAGTGCCAGTCAGATGGCAGCTACATTTTAAATGTACAAAGTGGTTTCAATAACATGTATAGTACCTTGGCTGAACAACTTTACATGGAAGCTGGGTCCCCAGAGCAGATGCTCCAAAAGGAAAAATTACAATATAAAACTGTTTATCAAGCCTCTGCGGGCATGATACTTGTGATGACAGATTAGTCAAGCTGAAGGTCTATGTGAAAGAGAATTAGCAAGATTTTGACTAAGAGGCATGATTCCTTGGGGGCTGGCAAACAAGATGGTATTTTTAGCAAAGAAAGGAATAGAGTAATTGTGCCAATGGTTACTCAGAAATAATATATGAATTCACAGATTCACTTGACTTTTGGGTGATGCCAAACCTCTCCTGATTCCCCCCCCTCCTCACTGATCATTCTTTGGTCCTTTTGCTAGCTCCTACTCAACTACTTAACTTCAAACTACTGTATCCAACTGCATAGTTCTTAAACAATTTTTAACTTTTTAATGAATCTATTTCAAAAGCAGAGAGATGGAAAAAGACACACGAAAAGAGAGATCTCATCTGCTGTTTTAATTTCTAAATGCCTACAACATCCAGGGCAGGTCTAACATAGGAGTGGGAACTCAATCTAGGTCTCCCATGTGGAGGCATTTGTTCCTCTATTTGAGGTTGAAATAATCATCTCAAATTCAATCCACATTCAAAATATTTAAAATGCCATTGATTTCCCTTGTTAAAATGTGTCACAAATGTAGAACTCTTCCTTTATGACTTGGCCAAATCCCTATTACCTATTTGCTACATTATTATAAAGCCTTCCTCACTAGTCCATTGTTATCGCCACTATTCCCATGCACACAAATTTTCTCATGGGAGCTTGAGGGATACCCTAAAAATTAAACATGATTATGCCATTGCTATGCAAACACTCCAGAATGTAAACTCATTGAAGACAGTAGATCACTAGTTCCTTTTTTGTTGCTATAATAACACCTGGAAGAGTGTCTTCTTGATAAATGCTTTTTTAATAATGGAATTACAGTAAAGTCCAATAAAGATAATTAACTTCAGGGGCCGGTGCTGTGGCACAGCGGTTTAACACCCTGGCTTGAAAAGACAGCATCCCATATTGGCGCCAGTTCTAGTCCCGGCTGCTCCTCTTCCAATCCAGCTCTCTGCTATGGCCTGGGAAACCAGTAGAAGATGGCCCAAGTCCTTGGGCCCATGCACCCACATGGGAGACCGGGAAGAAGCTCCTGGTGCCTGCCTTCGGAACGGCACAGCTCCAGCCATTGTGGGCAACTGGAGAGCAAACCATTGGATGGAAGATATCTCTCTCTCTCTCTCTCTCTCTCTCTCTCTCTCTCTCTCTGCCTCTCCTCTCTCTGTGTAACTCTGACTTTCAAATAAATAAATAAATCTTTTTTTTTTTTTGACAGGCAGAGTGGACAGTGAGAGAGAGAGACAGAGAGAAAGGTCTTCCTTTTGCCATTGGTTCACCCTCCAATGGCCGCCGCAGCCAGCGCGCTGCGGCTGGCGCATCACACTGATCCTAAGGCAGGAGCCAGGTGCTTCTCCTGGTCTCCCATGCGGGTGCAGGGCCCAAGCACTTGGGCCATCCTCCACTGCACTCCCGGGCCATAGCAGAGAGCTGGCCTGGAAGAGGGGCAACCGGGACAGAATCCGGTGCCCCGATCAGAACTAGAACCTGTTGTGCTGGCGCCGCAAGGCGGAGGATTAGCCTATAGAGCAGCGGCACCAGCTAATAAATAAATCTTAAAAAAAAGTTAGTTATCTTTAGGCCATTGGAAAATATAGACCCCCAAGAGCTTAAGGCAGGAGTTATAATGCTTAGGTTATTTGAGCAAAAAAAATTTTTTTTCCAAATAATTATTTATTTATTTGAAATTAAGAATGAGAGAGGGAGAGACAGAGACAGAAATATTGTCCAACAACTGCCAGGGCTGGGCCAGGGTAAAGTCAGCAGCCAAGAGACAGGAGCTTCATCTGGGTCTCTCACATGGGTGCAGGAGTCCAAACACTTGGGCCATCTTTTGCTGTTTTTCCAGATTCATTAGCAGAGACCTGGATTGGAAGCAGAGCAACTGGGACTCAAACTGGTACCCATATGGGATGCTGGCACTGCAGATGCACCTTTACCTGCTACACCAAAGTGCAGGCCCCAGTGTCTTTTTAATTTACTAAGAATTTAAGAAATACCAAAAGAAATGTAAGTTAGAGAAAGAAAAATGGACTGAGATTTAGGAAACTTGGATGAACATCCTTACCGGGGACATGTTTTATTATCTTCAAATAATAAGGAGATCCTCAGGAAATCTCTTTTTATATAAAACCTAGGCCTCAATATTCCACAAAATGACTTTCATTTTTAAAGAAGTCACAATAAATTAATAGATAATAGCTATTGTTTTTAAGCAAAGGATGCCAAGATCTATGTGTCCCTTTCAAGAGAAATGCCACATGTAATGGTTACAAATCCCATCATCAAATGATACCTCAGTTCCTTACAAATCTTACTTGCTTACTTTACGAGATTCTATAAAACATTATGAAGAAAATTTTCTATAAGTTTCCCAAGTAAAGTAATGGAAAGAAGAAAGAAGCAGAAGGAATAAGGAAAGAGAATGATGAGGAAGAATAAGAGAAAGAGAGAAACAGGAGATATGTGTGGTGGTAGAGAGGAACAAGAGAAAAAGGAAGGTGATGACCACAACTGATGATGATAGGTGGAAATATTCCTTTCTGACACCATTATGATGTCCCTGAAAGGGTTTGCAAGAAAGCCATGGGCAGAATCTCTTACTAGCTGCCCCATCGCCAAGTGACTACACTCTACACTAGCTCTGGGGTTCTGAGATTGTTTGTTTACTTGAAGAATCCCACCTCCAGGTAGATGGCAGGAAAAGTTACACTTGACTGGGCAACTGACGCATATATATATATATATATATATATATATATATATATAATTATGACCATCAAATAAACAAAGCATGCTCTTGTTGAGAGAGAAGAGACTCAAATTTGGAAAAATAAAGGAAGTTACTTTATAAAACTTACTTTTCCCATCTGTTAGAAAGCAGGAGAATCAGATGCATATACTCTATTATCCCTTCTAATTCAAATTGAAGTTATGGGGAGGGGAAGCCATTGTAATCCATAAGCTGTACTTTGGAAATTTATATTTACTAAATGAAAGTTAAAAAATATATTTTTCTTATTGCATATCTATTTAATTGGTAACAGAGTATCTCTTCCTAAACAGTAATTTTTAGAATACTGGCTGTGTATATATAGCAGATTTTAATAGTTTTTCTTAATAAAAAGCATTCCATGGTAAAAAAAAGTTTGGGAAACATGGGAATAATCATGGGTAAACATCTTCATCTCTGGCAGGGCTTTTCTTCTCTACTAATGTGCTAGTGTACTTTAAAAATCTTCAAAATATAAACACTCCACAGGCATGTACTACTTCCAAATTTTATATTACCATTAAGCAGTTTATCTAAAAATTATATTGATTTAAAATGATAGACATATAAGAGATTATTTAAATTATTATAAAAGAAGAAAATTAAGAAAGAAAATTAAAGTATATCCTAAATGAAAAAAAATAATAGAAAGGCCAAGAACTAACAAGAGTTTTCAACAAATTGGTGGAACACAATCAAAGAAGCTTCAGGAACAGGGTAAGAGAACAGGAGAAGCCACAAACTTGACAATGTCTCAAGAAGGATCCAGTGGAGAACTATATCAACCAATCAAAGAAACCATAAAGGGGCTCAGGACTCATGAATATAAATACCAGGCACATGCAGGGGAAAATGAATCAGCATAGAGTTGAAATACAGAGCTGAAAACAGAGGATTAACTGAAAGTCTGTACAAGAGATAGTCAACATTTTGATTTAATGCTATAACTAGTACTCAAACAGTATGTTTCACTTTGTGTTTCTATGTGGATGCAAACTGTTGAAATCTTTATACTAAATTGATCTTCTGTATATAAAGAGAATTGAAAATGAATCTTGATGCAAATGGAAGGGGAGAGGGAGCGGGAGAGGGGAGGGTTGCGGGTGGGAGGGAAGTTATGGGAGGGGGAAGCCATTGTAATCCATAAGCTGTACACTGGAAATTTATAATCATTAAATAAAAGTTAAAAAAAAAAGAGATAGTCAACAGCCCCATCCCTCCCATTCTCACAACATAGACAATTGAGATTCAACAACAAAAAGTTGGATGCATTCTTTAAAGATGCCCAAGAAACAAAAAGATTCTTCCACATTCACTTGTGAGGAAGATTCCCAGTATAACAGTTTTCTGACGCACCATTCACTATAAAGAAAAGCACTCTAGTTAGGTATTCTCACAGTTTGTTCAAATCCATAGATCATTTACTGCTTCACTTTTCTTTAAATTTATTTTTAAGGAATACAAATTCCATAAATACAACTTTAGGAATATAGTTATTCTTCCCAGCATAGCTGCCCTCCCATGCACACTGCTACCCCTCACCTACTCCCTCTCCCTTTGCAAGTCCCATTCTCCATTAAGATTCATTTTCAATTAATTTTGTACACAGAAGACCAACTCTTCTGTAAAATAAGCTTTCAACAATTTGCACGCGCGCGCGCACACACACACACACAAACTGCTTGAGAGCTAGTTTTAATGTTAATTCTCATAATACAACTCATTGAGGACAGAGGTCCTGCATGGGGAGTTAGTACACAGTGACTCCTCTTGTTAATTTAACAATTAACACTCTTATGTATGACATAAGTGACCATCCTTGGCTCTTGACATGAGATGACTACTCTATGGAAGGCTTTTGAATCCACAAACTCCGTCAACATTTGGACAAGGCCGTAATCAAAGTGGATGTTCTATCCTTTCTTTAGAGAAAAGTACATCCTTCTTTGATGGCCACTTCTTTCTGCTGGGGTCTCACTACAGAGATACTTCATATAGAACATTTTTTTCAACAGTGTCTTGGCTTTCCATGTCTGAAATGGTCCCATGGGCTTTTTTTCAGCCATAACAGGAAGCCTCAAGGGCTGATTCTGAGGTCAGAATGTTGCTTAAAGCAATTTTCATTCTATGAGTCTGCTGTGTGGACTGTTTCCCATGTTAGAACGTTCTCTCCTTTTTAATTCTATCTATTATTATTACCAGACACTTGATCCTATTTATATGGTCACTTTAACACTTAATACTATCTATATGTTCACTTTAACACTTAATATGATCATTTTAACAATTAAGTTGACATTTTTACCACCAAGCTTAATGGGATTTGTAGTCCCATGACAGGTTTATAAACTTTACCCTCAGAAGTAAGTCCGTAGGAATGTGTGCAGAACTATAAAGTTTTACAGTTACATCTTCTCTCTCTCATTCCCACTTTTATTTTTTACTGAGATTTATTTTCAATTGACTCTATACACATATGATTAATTCTATATTAAGTAAAGAGTTCAACAAACAGTATGAAGAGAAAAAAAACAATAAACTGAAACTGTTCCTTGATAGTAAATACAAGGGCAACTCCAGTCATCCCTTCTAGAAGCATCAATTTCAATAATGCAGATTCCATTTTAGGTGCTCCAGAAGTTCTCACAGATCAGAGAGAACATATGGTATTTGTCCATTTGGGACTGGCTTATTTCACTAACTATAATGTTTTCCAGATTCATCCATTTTGTTGCAAATGACTGGATTTCATTTTTTTTTTTACTGCTGTGTAGTATTCCATAGTATACATATCCCATAATTCCTTTATCCAGTCTTTGGTTTATGGGTGTTTAGGTTGATTCCATGTCTTAGCTATTGTGAACTGAGCTGCAATAAACATGGAGGTACAGATAACTTTTTTTGTTTACTGATTTCATTTCCATTGGATAAATTCCCAGGAGTAGGATGGCTGGGTCACATGGTAGGTCTCTATTCAGGTTTTTGAGGTATCTCCATACTTTCTTTCATAGTGACATTACCAGTTTACATTCCCAAAAACAGTGGATTAGGGTACCATTTTCCCTATATCCTCACCAACATTTGTTGTTTGTTGATTTCTATATAAAAGCCATTCTAACTGGTGTTAGATGAAACATCATTGTGGTTTTGATTTACATTTCCCTGACAGCTAGTGATCCTCTACATTTTTGTGTGTCTGTTGGCCACTTGGATTTCCTCTTTTTAGAAATGTCTGTTTAAGTCCTTAGCCCATCTCCTAACTGAGTTGTTCGTTTTGTTGTTGTGGAGTTTTTTTAATCTCTTTTTATATTCTGGTTATTAATCCTTTATCAGTTGCATAGTTTGCAAATAATTTCTCCCATTCTGTTGCTTGCCTCTTCATCTTCTTGAGTATTTCTTTTGCCATACAGAAATGTTTCAGTTTGATGCAATCCCATTTGTTAATTTTGGCTTTGACTGCCTTAGTCTCTGGGGTCTTTTCCAAGGACTCTTTGCCTGTGCCAAGTCTTGCAGGGTTCCCCCAATGTTCTCTAGTAATTTGATGGTGTAGATTTAGATCTCTAATCCATGTTGAGTGGATTTTTGTTTAAGATGTAAGGTAGGGGTCTTTCTTCATACTTCTGCATTGGGAAATCCATTTTTTCCAGCACCATTTGTTGAAGAAACTCTCCTTGCTCCAGGTATTGGTTTTAGCTCCTTGGTAAAACACAAGTCGGCTGTAGATATTTGGATTGATATCTGGTGTTTGTACACTAACTAATCAGATCAATAGAATAATTCATTTAGGGAAAGAAATTGATAGGCATGGTTAATATAGGCAACTGGATCACCAAAAAAAAAATATATATCTTGATTAGCCAATTGAGCATATGCAGTCAGGAGATAACAAACATCCACAAGGGAACTTAGTTCCCATAGAAATAAAAATTAGAAAATAAGATCATTGAAGATGACAAGACAAAGTAAGAATTATCTGAAGAAAACTGACAGTGAGCAGAAAGTAAAGGAAGAACCACAGGTCTTCACATGAATAAAGGCAGATTATATGTCTGAAGGTACTGCTGTAAGGCGCTGTTTAGCCAACATTCTTGGTAATAAAATATTTCTTTTTTTTTTTTAATTTAGTGAATATAAATTTCCTAAGTACAGCTTATGGATTACAAAGGCTTCCCCCTGACAACTTCCCCCCAACCCACAACCCTCCCCTTTCCCACTCGCTCTCCCCTTCCATTTCCATCAAGATTCATTTCAATTATCTTTATATACTGAAAATCAGTTTAGTAGATATAAAGATTTCAACAGTTTGCCCTCACATAGCAGCACAAAGTGAAAAAAATACTGTTGGAGTACTAGTTATAGCATTAAATAACAGTTTACATCACATTAATGACAGAAATTCTGCAAGATATTTTTTTTAAAAAAAGATTGATTATTTTTCTATGTAATTTCCAATTTAAAACCAAGGTTTTTTTTTTTCATTTTCAATTATCTTTATATACAGAAGATCGCTTTAGTATATACTAAGTAAAGATTTCATCAGTTTGCACCCACACATTACCACAATGTGTAAAAATACTGTTTCAGTACTAGCTATATCATTACTTCACCTTCGACAACCTATTAAGGACAGATCCCACATGGGACGTAAGTACACAGTGACTCCTGATGTTGATTTAACAATTTAACACTCTTGTTTATGGCGTCAGTAATCTTCCTAGGCTCTAGCCATGAGTTGCCGAGGCTATGGAAGCCTTTAGGGTTCGTCGACTTCGTTCCTATTCCGACAAGGCCATAGTCAAAGTGGAAGTTCTCTCCTCCCTTCAGAGAAAGGTACCTCCTACTTTGATGGCCCCATTCTTTCCACTGGGATCACACTCGCTGAGATCCTTCATTTAGGTCTTCTTCTTCTTCATCATCTTTTTTTTTTTCCCCAGCGTGTCTTGGCTTTCCATGCCTAAAATACTCTCAAAGGCTCTTCAGCCAGATCCAAATGCCTTAAGGGCTGATTCTGAGGCCAGAGTGCTATTTAGGACATCTGTCATTCTATGAGTCTGCTGTGTCTCCCCCTTCCCATGTTGGATCCTTCTCTCCTTTTTTTTTTTTTATCAGTTAGTATTAGCAGATATTAATCTTGTTTGTGTGATCCCTTTGACTCTTAGGCCTATCAGTGTGATCAGTTGTGAACTGAAATTGATCACCTGGGCTGGTGAGATGGCATTGGTAAATGCAATCTTGATGGGATTGTATTGGAATCCCCTGGCACTTTTCTAACTCCATCATTTGGGGCAAATCCAATTGAGCATGTCCCCTATTGTACATCTCCTCCCTCTCTTTTTCTCATTCTTATATTTAACCGGGATCACTTTTCTGTTAAGATTTAGACACCTCAGAATAATTGTGTGTTAATTACAGAGTTTACAAAAAAAAATACTAAAATGGATAAAGTGTTACACTGTACATCAACAGTCAGCACCATAGCTGATCAAGTCACTATTTCTCATAGTGTCCATTACACTTCCACAGGTTACCCTTTGGTGCTCAGTTAGTTGTCGCCGATCAGGGGAAACAAATGATATTTGTTTCTTTGGGACTGGCTTAATTCACTTAGCATGATGCTTTCCAGATTGCTCCATCTTGTTGCAAATGACTGGGTTTCATTGTTTTTTACTTCTAGTCTGAACTGAGGCAATCATCTCAGAAATTTCAGTCACACAAGCCTTTGTGCCTCTCTGGTGTTTTTAAAGCTAATTGGTATAATGTTAAAGGAAACATAAGTGAACAACTAACTGTCTATCTTATGGAAGAAATAACTTAAGCTCAGGTTGAGAATATCTATATTCTGGTAGGAAAAAAAAAAAGACATGGTATGCACCTAATCCATGGGGAATCTCCAACCCAAATCCATATCCTGAACTATTTTAAGAGGAATCACTTAGGAGGTGTTTTTCTGTAATATGTTTAAATCTGTCATGTTACAGTCTACAAGTAACCTCTGCATACAGCAAGCATCGTGTCTATTACTTTTGACAAAAACTATTATCTTGACTGCCTCTTAGAATTCCATCAGAGAGAGAACAACACTGCCTGCCTCAGGATGTACTTCTGCACCCAGTATACCTGCAAGAGACTGATGTTTTAAGATTTTCAGTTAATTGTTCTTTACAAAAAGAATAAGTATAAAATGGAAGAGGAAAATCCATGAAATTCATGAAATATAATAATTCATAATGTAAAAATAATTGACCCCCCCCAAAATAAATGACTTAGCAGGAAATAACCCTGATTTTATTAAAGACTGAAGACCCTGTTGCATTCCCCAAATGATTTAAAAAGAAAAATCTGTTGACATCAAACATGGAGCTCACATGGATTAAATTAGGTCACTTTTCGTGTCACAGTTTAAGATTTCATAAAGTACAGCTTGTGGTTAAATCATGTGTTTTAGTTCTGAAGGGCTGGTTGATGACTTCCCAATTTTTCAATATTGTACCACTAGTGATATTTACCCAACCACCACCACAGCACTCTTCAATCTGGTCTTAATAATGCAGCCCCCAGTTATTATAGCCTACTCCACATCTTGAGTCCCAATAAACAAATATTTGTGGTGTGTCTGTGGGTTGTTTAACTGCTGGCATATTTGGGCTCAGCACAGCATTCCATGAAGAAAGGGGACACATCCATGGCTCTTGGATTAAATGTTGCTGGGAATGGGGTTGAATGACAATTACAAGGACTTTTCTTCTCTCTCTCTCTCTCTCTCTCTCTCTCTCTCTCTCTCTCTCTCTCTCCCTGACAGGTTCAGTAACAGCTGATGAAAACTAAACTTGGACAGCTCTTCAAGAAGGACAATCCTTCAAGTATGTCTGTCTAACAAGGAATTTTTATTCTCCATCCTCTCCCTTACTGTACATGAGGGCTGCAAATGCTAAAGCATTAGAGGATTTTCAGAAAAGCAGGAAACAGAGAAGACATGTAAGGGAGAGATTTCCTTTATACATATGCAAGGTCTCCAGATGCTTCAGTTTCTGTACTTCTTAGCACAGGTATGGACATAAACTTAACCATTTGGGAGCTCACAAAGACAGGACTATATATTCATCTCAATATCTTCCTGTTCCCAGGATTAGATGCTGTGAAAAACAAAGACATCAGCAAGTCCATGCCGCCTGTCTTGTTTCAGTTAATTCATTTTGTTTGCAATCATAACAAGCATGTTATTTATTTAGTTGTAAGTACATACCAAAGTAAGGATGCATTCAATTTAATCCTTTAATTTAACAAGATCACATACTTTAGGAAGCCAAAGGCTTTACAGAAGATTAGAATAAAGAGTTCTGTTTCCTCTTAGATTAAAATAGATATCCTGGATATTTGATTTGTGGTATATCATTATGTTTGATATTTAGGTGCTCTCTTGCTGAGGCCTAAATTAGTATGTTTATTAAATTCCCCCTAAGTGGCATTTTACCCACTGTGTTTACATTTAGAATCATCTTTCATGATAAAGTCTGTCATAAAATGGGAAAACTGATTTACTGCCTACGTTTCTTCCAAGTTTGGTAGCTAAGACCCATCTGTCAACAGAAATAAGCACACACACACACACACACGCTTTGTTTCCTTAAAATATCTGTGGCCTTTCAGCTCAGTGCCCTTCCTGGTGCATCTTCAGCAATAGGAGATAGTCATATTTGATCTGTTTCTGTCCTGATTCCTGCCAAAAATTTTTCTTTTCAATGTACTCTCTTTGTACCATTAGGTGATCGGGCTAGTTTTACACTCAAAACCTTCTCTAGCCTGATAAAGTTTTGGAAGAAATAAACTTTAAAGAAGAAATCATATACTCAGCAGCAATTTACCACAAATTAAAATTTAAGCATCTAGTCTTGAGGATAGGTAGAAAGAAATTTTAAAATAAATAATCAATCTAGCTTTAGAGAATTACTCCCCAAATATGTTAAATCCAGAAACAAAAACATTGACATATTTCAATAAGAAGACTGTCACATGAGTAAATCAGTTTCTACAAAGGTTCCAGAGTGAACAACTCTGGCTGACGCACACACAAGTAAAGAAGACCTCTTAACCAAAGACCTCTTGCCTTTACTTTGTAAGGAAAAGCAAGGCATCAAAGCACAAAGATCATTCTTCCAGTCTCCTGCAGTGTCTGCAGTTCCTACACTGGTCTTCCTTGCACATAGCATAGTAGAGCAGATCTCTCTTAGTCCAGGTAGCTGCTGTTCAGTCCCTCTACCAGCAACTGTACAACCTCTGTTTTAGAAGGTAGCACATTCCAAGTCTGTACAACTCCAAACACCAGCATAGCAAAAGCACATCACCAAGCCAAAATCACTCAGTAACACCTCAGCCTCTAGTGATTTATCAGACCAACCAATCCGACACCAGAGAGTTCCTAAAAATTTGGCATTAGAAGAGGTCTGTGGCAGAAGGGAAGGAAGGGAGATGTCTGAAGAATGGTCAAATATAAAAGCTGAGAGTAAGGCTGGCATCGCGGCTCAATAGGCTAATCCTCCGCCTTGTGGCACCGGCGCACCGGGTTCTAGTCCCGGTCGGGGCACCGATCCTGTCCCGGTTGCCCCTCTTCCAGGCCAGCTCTCTGCTGTGGCCAGGGAGTGCAGTGGAGGATGGCCCAAGTGCTTGGGCTCTGCACCCCATGGGAGACCAGGAGAAGCACCTGGTTCCTGCCATCGGATCAGCGTGGTGCGCCGGCCGCAGCGCGCCAACTGCGGCAGCCATTGGAGGGTGAACCAACGGCAAAAGGAAGACCTTTCTCTCTCTCTCTCTCTCTCACTGTCCACTCTGCCTGTCAAAAAAAAAAAAAAAAAAAAAAAAAAAAGCTGAGAGTATAAATAACTGCTCTCAGAGGAAAGAGACTGGAGGCTTGGAACCAAACAGGTCCCTGCTCCTCTTATATCATCCTCCTTGGTAACACAATGTTCCAAGCACTACACATAAAGATTTAGTTAATCCTCTCAACAACCCAAGGAAGTAAGAACTACTAGTATTATTATTTCCATTTTGCAGACAGGAAAATTGAGGTGCACAAAGTTTAAGTAACTTGCCCAAGATCCAACAGCTAATAAGGGGTAAGGCTAGAATCTGAACGAAGGCAGACTGGCTCAAAGAGCCCATGCTCTCGACCAACTCTGCACTAACTTTATGATATCCAATAAAATAAGGGTTCACTCTCTGGGTTCAGAGGTTCAATTTAGGAACTGGGGATAAAGATATTTATAGCCAAGTTGTGCTGCAAGGATTCAATGCAAATATGCATGGCAATCATTAAAAGTGAATTTCTTTTTTTAAAAAATGAGGTATCTGCAAAAAAAGGAGCAAAAAGGGCATGAAAAGGGAGCTCTGCTGGCCTCCCACTTATGCCAACATGTTCCTGGGCTTCCTACCAATAACTCCGCATGTCCCTAGCCTGCTAGGCTATGCCTCACATCAGTTGCTCCTCCAACCCTGTCTGGAGATTAATGAACAGTTGCTTGAGTAGGACCACAGGGTACTTTCATCTCCTGCACAACAGAAAGGAGCAATCAAGCGGGGAATATTAATAATGAGCCAAATCCTCATCTTCTGGAACTGCAATGGAAAACTTGGGTTATTTGTTTCAATATGTTTTCATTCTCACTACATGAGCAAAATTCCATAGTGCAAACTGGGTAAGAATTCAGCCTGCCAAGAATTACTTCTATTTACCAGAAACTGCCTTTTCCCCTTTGCTTTATATTTTCCAAAGCAAGACACTGTTTTGATGTTGTCACATCAACAAATATGTATTCACTGCCCACGAAGGCTCTGCAGGAGGCTGTAGCAGGACCACAAAAAGCTGCATGCAATTGGGGATTAGAAGAAGCAGGTTATACTTCCACTTTTCTGGGTGAAACCTGATAGGATGATGCCATGTTTCTTATAATAATGTAAATTATCTTGTGCCCTGTAAATTGCAATAATCTCCTATGTTCCCTCCCAGCTCTAAGACTGTAGTCATATGGTACTTTGTTTGCTATTTGAACAAAGCAGTTAATTGAAAATTCTAGAAAAGAAATCACTCCGGTTGCCATTATGGTACAGCTAAAATTTAGTACTGTTAAGAGAGCAACCACTGTAATTCAGTCCTACCTACTTGTATGTGTTGTACATCAGGAGACATGTACTGATCTATCACAGAAATCACAAAATTTTCGAGTTGCTTTCCAGTGGTAACTTGGTTAACTGAGTGTGTGTATTTACTCTTTTCAAACACTTCTCAAAAATATTAATTCAGGGGTAAAATTCATAGACCCAGTACACAATTACAACACAAATCTCGCTCCTTCTCTAGGTTTGTGTCTGTATTCTCTTAATGAATACCTCTTCCCGGGTTTTCCCAAGGTTATTCCTTTCTTATCATTCAGGTCTTGGCAAAATGTCACCTTCTACAAGAGTCCTTCCCTGAACCCCCAACCTAAAGTCACTATCATGGATTATTACTGTGTTATTAGTCTGTAAGGGCTCCTGTAATACAGTACCACACATTAGTTAAACAATGGAAAATTATTATGTCATGAGCTCTCACAAATCTGGAGGCTAGAAGTATATGACCAATAATTAACAGAGTCTGCTCCTTCTGAGAACTAGGAGAGACAATATGCTACATGCCTCTCCCTTCTGGTTTCTGGACGATTGCTGGCTATCTTTGGTGTTCCTTGGCTTGTAGAAGCATTGC
This sequence comes from Lepus europaeus, assembly GCF_033115175.1. Lineage (NCBI taxonomy): Eukaryota > Metazoa > Chordata > Mammalia > Lagomorpha > Leporidae > Lepus > Lepus europaeus. The sequence continues at coordinate 89,323,664 of NC_084838.1, read as the reverse complement.
CACAATCTGTACATTCATCTTCACAAGGCATTCTTTCTGTATGTATGTCTGTCTCCAAATTTTCCCAGTGCATAACGACACCAGAAGTACTGGATTAGAGGACTATCCTAGCCCATTACAGGGCCGTCATATCTATCTGCAGTGATCTCAAAGTACTGAGGGACAAAGAACTTCAACATATGAATTGGAGGAAGGGACACAAGTCAAGCCTTAACAATCACTCTTCCATAATTTTAACATAGAAGTCATCTCAATTGATTTTTAATATTTATTCATGCTTATTATATATATAATAAGATGTTTCATTGGAAGTTTCTATACAGAAACAAAGATGTGATTGATATTATAAATTAACATGAAATGTAAGGAAGATTAATAGCAGAAATTTTAAAATAAGAGCCTCAGAATAGATTGGATCAATGCTTCTCACACTGAAATTGCCCACATACACCTGGACAACAGATCTGCTATAAATACAAGATTCTCTATTTCTAATATGCTCTAAGCAATAATTAGATGACAGATTTACACATAAAGAGGTAAAAGAATGAAGACAGTGGATATTTGTGAATATTACTTTCTTGAGAACTGAGCTCTGATTTCACCCTTTCCCAAACTCCTCCAAGGGGGACACATGGATGAGGGTACTTCAAAAAGTTCATGGAGGGGCAGATATTTAGCATAGCAGTTAAAGATGCCTGCATCCACAGCAGAGCACCTGGGCTAGACACCCAGCTCTGGCTCCTGACTCTGGCTTCCAACCAATGTAAACTCTGATAGGCAGTGATAAAAGCTTGAGTAATTGGGTTCCTACCAACCATGTAGGAGATCCAAATTGAGCTCTGGGCTCCTGGCTACAACCCAGGCTAGCCCTGGCCATTGCGGGCAGAGAACAAGTAGAAAGGAGTCATGTGTATCTGTGTGTTTGTTTATCTGCTTTTCTACCTCTCAAATAACATTTTTAAAAGGTTTGCACAAAATGGAATTAAAAGGTACATTTTGGTGTTAATACATTTGAAATTCATGCATACTTTCCCCATAATATGCATTTTCCATGAGCTTTTTGCAGACCTCTCATATTCGGGAGATGCTGTTTCCCCAAACTATCTTAGTACAAGCTACTTCAATTGAACTCTTGAATTTTGAGTAGAGGGCTGGTCTGAGAAATCTTAAAGGTCATATGAAAGCAATGGAGGAGTGAAGTGTTAGGTTTAGATTAAACTCCTAGATTGTCAGCAAAAAGACCCCATTTCAAATTATATGCTGGATTGATATGGGAAGGGATTATCAGTAATGTAATCTTTTCCCTTCTTGTGGTCAAGTATTTGACTAGATTCATTTGAAAAGTGCATGATGCGCTCCCCAACAGTCTTCAGTGAACCCCAGAGACACAGAGAGCTCCAGAACAAAAAATGGCATAGCCACTTCCACAATGGCAAAACAAAAACCCAAGAGCACTACATACTTCACCTGCCCCTCCCCACTACCATACTCATGAATGGACAGGGGTCACTCAAAAAAAGATAAGAAAGACTTCCTTGGGAACACACATTTGTACCAAGACTTCTATACATGTCACTTGGCTAGAACCCTATCATTCAGATCTCAGCCCAAAGATTATCCTTTTAAAAAAGGTATGCCTACCTACTCCATCTAATGTACCACACTCCACCATCACTGTCTACTGCTTTGAAATTTTTAAGATGGTTTTCATAAGCCTAATCTCTCTAAATTATTGTGTTTGTTTACTTAATTACGGTCGTATCTTTTCAGGAGATACAGGTAGAAACTGTATTCCCATCATCATCATCTGTTATGGTTCCTGGAGCACAGGCCCTACTCAATCAATCTGTAAACTAATTTTCACCTTCTCACTGCTTTGAGAGCTATCATCACTCCCGAATTCATTTCCTCTGGTTCTGATTCACTGGTATTACTGTCAGTATATTTAATATTTATCGAGCACCTACTATGTATCTGGTACTGTTCTAGGTGTTTGGGATACAATAGAAAAAAAAAATCTCTGCTCTGATAGAGTTTCCCATTTACTGCAATGAGTTAATGATAAATAATACATGAATAAATACATACTATGTTAATCATATAAGTGCCGTATGAAAACATCAGGCACGATATGGGAGTAGAAAGTGATAGGCTGATAAGCATGAATGCTTGGTGGAAGATCAGAGAATACCTTTCTGGGGAGGTGGTCTGAAGGGTTGAGCGAGCAGTTTACAAACATAATTGGAAAAGGATTACCCCAGGAAGTTACATGCCAAGGCCCTGAGAAGAGCATACTTGGAGGGTTGAAGAAACAAAGTGGTTGATATGGCAGGCACATAGTGAATGAGACAGGTACTGTAGAAGGGTACCTGGGGTCAAGATCATGGGACTCCACAGATCTTGGTAAGGACTTGAGCTTTTATTCTTAGTGAGACAAGGAATAATAGAGTTCTGCCGTAAAATGGTCTCTCTTTTTGAAATTAAGCTGAGGCTGCTATATGGTAATAGACTAAGGCTAGGTACGAGTAGGGGTGAGGATAAAAATGAAAGGAAAGGAGGCCAGATGGGGGTCTGTGGTGAGAGCTCAGGTGAAAAATGATGGTTTGATATTAGATAGAAGAAAAGTATTTGGGGAAATATTTCAAAGAAAAGAACCCACAGAATTTACTGTGGGATATGAGGGTAAATTGACACAGAATTCATAACGTGGACTGAGGCCAAATATCAAGATCCTGATTTTAGTTGTTTTCATGTAATTGTGATCCATCTGCTTTAATTGTCCCCTCTGAGTTTCTAATCATATCTCCCCAGCAAACTACTGATTCTACCTGGCTCCTCCTCCGCAAGGCAGGTCCTGATTTCCACCCTTGTCCTCCTCTATGACCATGTAACTAGTTGAAAATGTATTGTTCAAAACGAAATAATGATGAGGCACCCTTACCTGCCTCTTCTGATTTATATTACCAATCTTATATTCTCATCTTCCAGTCAAATAAAACAATGCTGCCTCTGAGACATTCAAATCCCATCAGTTCCATAAATCTGGCTCAGACTAAATGATCTCTATGTCCTTCAAAATTTATAAATTATAAAATTCATTAAGAAAATGATTCTCCTTTGCATTATGACATCCCTTGTCATTTTAAATGTTTTATTATTGTTTAACATTATATATCATCTTGTATAACTAAAATGCAAACTATTCATGGGCATAGAATCCACCTTTATATTCTCCTATAACATAGTTTCTACGAGCACATAGTGCTTTGTAGTTGGTAGTTGATGGATAAAAATGCATTCATGTGATTATATGAACTGGATTACATTTTAGCTCCAGCATCTGCCTCCATTTCTTCATCATCAATCTGCTTTTTCAAACATTGCTATTCTCACAGCCCCTGCAAGGTGTCTATTTTAGCTGAAATATGGAATTTATATGGGATAGAAATACAACATATAAGTAAAAGGATATGTTGTCATTTTATTTTGAAAGTTTGAAATGCAATACATTTACTTTGGTAGGAAGTTATAAGTCATTAAAGATTTTTTGAACAAGGGAGTGATGTGACAAAAAATATGTTTTAGTAGATTAATCTGCTTACTTGACTATTAATGATTAGAAGGGAAATAACCAAGTGAAAATAGAGATTCATGATTGAACTGCTGAAAGAGCTCACGTGAGAAAAAATGGGCATGGAATAAAGGACTGCCAGATAAGAGTGAAGTGAAGGAATGGTTTAAGAGAATTATTAGGACTTTTGGTAGGTTCGATGTGTTGATTGAAAAAGGAGGAGTTACATGTGATAGCTTTTAACACTCATTGTCTGGGGAAAGCATTATTACATTGTTGACAGATAGGGAAGTCATGGAAAAGTTGTGAAAATAGAGTGAGTTATTTTCAGTATGCTGAGTTTAAAATGGCATCATTAATCCAGGCATAGGCATGCCAGAGGCAGTTGGAGACAGAGGATTACAAGTTAAAAGAAATGTCAATACTGGGACCAGCACTGTGGCATAGTAGGCTAACCCTCCGCCTATGGCACAAAAATACCATCTGGGCGCTGGTTTGTGTCCCGGATGTTCTTCTTCCTATCCAGCTCTCTGTTTATGGCCTGGGAAAGCAGTAGAAGATGGCCCAAGTGCTTGGGCCCCAGCATCCACATGGGAGGCTTAAAGAAGCTTCTGTCTCCTGACTTTGGATTGGGTCACTCTGGCCATTGCAGCCATTTAGGGAGTAAACCAATGAATGGATGGAGGACCTCTTTCTCTGTCTCTCCCTCTTGCTGTCTGTAACTCTACCTCTCAAATAAAAAAAAAAAAAAGAAAGAAAAAGAAAGCATGTCAGTACTAGATATATTGCTGTGTGAGAGACAATAGTTTGCAAAAGCAGAACTTCAGCTTCCCCCACCACACACACACAAGTTACCCCATTGCCTCCGCTTAAGCTAGTTCCCAATAGGAATATTCAAAAGAGAAAGATAAAGAATGAGAAAGAAAGAATTAGTGTGGCTGGAGCTGGAATGGTAGGCTGGGCTCCTGCTCAGTGAACATCTCCACTCCCTCAAATTCTCTCCCTGTACTAGTGTGACATCTAGTACAAGCTTGTGAATTTTTCTCCAATCTATACCAGTAAATGTCACAATAATGATATAGTAAATATAGCAAAAGAAATGAATTGCAGGCAAGTATTTTTCTCAGTTTTAGTTATGTTATTGACTTCATAGAATCAACCACACTCATGATTTCCAGAAACTGCGCTGGTCAGAAAGTTTGGTGCAACTCCAGATCACACAGATCAAGCACTGCATTCACAAGCAATTCTTCTATAGTTGACAAACACATGAATCCAAAGTTGAATTCAGCAGACCTAAAAGAATGGTCTTATTGAATTGGATTAATATCAATTGAAGAATGGCCTTATTGAGTTGGATTAATATCAGTTGAAAACAACAATGAATGAAACAATAAACTTCAAAGGAGTGAGGATGTATTTAAAGATTGAAAAGGAACAGAAGGATAATTTCTCCTGAATCTCAAAATGGAAACCTATAACTAATAGCTAAGAAACCCAAGAAAAGTACTACCTACAATTCTAGAAAAATGGAAAAAGGAATGACAAAATTTATAGCACAAAAGGCTATACCAATCATTATTAGAACAACTAAAGTTAGTTTATGGGAGGAATTTATACTCCAAATTGACACTGGGAGAGTGCAAGGAGATATGATAATCTGGATGGGTTTCTAGTACTGTGAAAACTCACTGGAATTGACAGCAAAGGGTTTCAAAGACTTTGCTCCAGAAATGCATCATAGCTGCACTTGCAACAAGCACTCACTCAATTAGATACATAAATTCCTAATATGAAAGCAAATGAATCGTGGAAGTATGAAATTAGCTTAATATTGCATCTATGGAAGAACCTTTAGAAATCATCAATTTTTTTGGCCGGCGCCGTGGCTTCAACAGGCTAATCCTCCACCTTGCGGCGCCAGCACACAGGGTTCTAGTCCCGGGCGGGCCCGCCGGATTCTGTCCCGGTTGCCCCTCTTCCAGGCCAGCTCTCTGCTATGGCCCGGGAAGGCAGTGGAGGATGGCCCAGGTCCTTGGGCGGCTTCGGATCAGCGAGATGCGCCGGCCATGGCGGCCATTGGTGGGTGAACCAACGGCAAAAGGGAGACCTTTCTCTCTGTCTCTCTCTCTCACTGTCCACTCTGCCTGTCAAAAAGAAAAAAGAAAAAAGAAAAAAGAAAAAAGAAAAAAAGAAATCATCAATTTTAAAAGAGACTCCAGAGAAATATGCTAATTTGGGGAGCTCTGACTTTAAAAACACTAGGAATGTAAGACAATAGAAAAGAAAAAGGCTAAGTGTAAGTTAATATTTCTTAAATACTGTTTTCTATGATTCCATCAATATAACTTTGTGTTTTCAAAGTAGCATCTAACTATTTAATAAATTTCTTAGGCAACAGGAGAAAAAATAAAATAGAAAGAAAAAAAAACTCCATGGGAATAAAGTGCTGCTTTAAATATTAATGTTTGTTACAGAAACAGTAACATGGCTGTGATGCACTTTGTGTGTGTGTGTATACTTTGATTAAAAAAAGGTATTCTCACCACCATGAACACTATGTAAAAAAAAAAAAAAAAAAAATCCAAAGCAAGCACTGTAGCATAATGGGTAACGCCAGCACCTGCGGTGCCAACATCCCATATGAGTACCAGTTTGAGTCCCAGCTACTCCACTTCCAATCCAGCTCCCTACTAATATACCTGGGAAAGCAGCAGAAGATGGCCCAAGTACTTGGGACCCTGTACCTACATGGTAGACCCAGAAGAAGCTCCTAGCTCCTAGCTTCAGATCAGCCCAGTTCCAGCAGTTGTAGTCATTTGGGAAATGAACCAAGGGATAGAAGGCGTTCGCTTGCTCGCTTGCTCTCTCTCTCTCTCTCTCTCTCCCCCCTACTCTGCCTTTCAAATAAATAAATTTTTTAAAAAAAATCAGATTATATTTAATGAAACAATGGGAATGCAAATAATTTGAATGTGATAATCTAAGTAATACAACAATGACTCTGAGCATGTCTCTGGGACATGCTCAATCGGACTTGCCGCAAATGGTGGAGTTAGAAATGTGCCAGGGGATTCCAGTACAATCCCATCAAGGTGGCATGTACCAATGCCATCTCACTAGTCCAAGTGATCAATTTCAGCTCACAACTGATCACACTGATAGGTCTAAGAATCAAAGGGATCACACAAACAAGACAAGTGTCTGCTAATACTAACTGATAGAATCAAAAAGGGAGAGAAGGATCCAACATGGGAAGCGGGATACGCAGCAGACTCATAGAATGGCAGATGTCCTAAACAACACTCTGGCCTCAGAATCAGCCCTTAAGGCATTCGGATCTGGCTCAAGAGCCCATGAGAGTATTGTAGGCATGGAAAGCCAAGATACCATGCAAAAGAAAAAAAAAGAGGAAGACCTAAATGAAAGATCTCTGTGAATAAGATCCCAGTGGAAAGAACAGGGCCATCAAAGAAGGAAGTACCTTTCTCTGAAGGGAGGAGAGAACTTCCACTTTGACTATGACCCTATCGGAATAAGATCAAAGTCGGCAAACTCTAAAGGCTTCCATAGCCCTGGCAACTCATGACTAGAGCCTAGGGAGATTACTGACGCCATGAACAGGAGTGTCAAATTGTTAAGTCAGCAACAGGAGTCACTGTGTACTTGCATCCCATGTGGGATCTGTCCTTAATGTGTTGTCTAATGTGCAGTGATGCTATAACTAGTACTGAAACAGTATTTTTACATTTTGTATTTCTGTGTGGGTACAAACAGATGAGATCTTTACTAATTATATACTGAATCGATCTTCTGTATATAAAGATAATTGGAAATGAAAAAAACCTGGTGTTAAATTGGAAATGGCATAGAAAATTAATTAATTTTTTAAAAAAAATATTATGTAGGATCTCTGTCTTTAATGTGCTGTACATTCTTATTTAATGCTATAACTAGTACTCCAACAGTATTTTTTCCACTTTGTGTTGCTATATGGGGTCAAACTCTTGAAATCTTTACCTAATATATACTAAACTGATCTTCTGTATATAAGGAGAATTGAAAATGAGTCTTGATGTGAATGGAAGGGGAGAGGGAGCGGGAAAGGGGAGGGTTGCGGGTGGGAGGGAAGTTATGGGAGGGGGGAAGCCATTGTAACCCATAAGTTGTACTTTGGAAATTTTATATTCATTAAATAAAAGTTTAATAAATGAAAAAAAAATCAGATTTATTTAATGAAACAATGGGAATGCAAATAATTTGAATGTGATAATCTAGGTAATACAACAATGACTCTCTAAATAAATTAAAGCACAGAAAAACTAAAGGTAGAAACATTTGTGGAAGTTGAATACTGGAATGCTTTGGAACAACTTTAAGGAGTTGTGAATTCCCAGTCTGCATGGCTAACCAAAGAGTTGTTCTGTGAACAACCTATGCAGTCCTAAGTGCATACATTACTTGGTATAAATATGCCCAAAGGTTTTTTTATTGTTTTCCTGTCAACCATGATTCGAGCTCCAAAGTACACAGATGCTGACTCTGGTTTAGACAATATGCAAAAGTTCCAAATGCCAAGCACCTTGTCTCTGGGTTGTATCCGTATACTAGTAGACTCTGAAGTTCCAGAGGCTGGGACCAAATGATAACATTTTCTGAAATAATTTCAGGTGTATAGTAAGTAATATGGTTTCTCTCTAACTAAAAGCAAAGGATAAGAAAATGAGATCTCCTAAACTTTAAAATTCTGTTAAAATAACTGCAGTATTTAAAAATCTTTCTCAAGTAAGAGCAAATAAGTGATTTATATTTCTTCCATTTTTCTCTAGGTTACAGTGAAAAACATTAAGTCATCCCTTAGAATTTTCCAATGAAATATTTTCCAAAAGAAATGGAGAAGAAACAGTTTAAAAGCTACTTTGATATCATCCAAATCCTTTAAAGGGCCAACAAATAACTCTCAGATTTCATTAAACATTGGTCATTATCCTCATGGCTTGAACTTATGGCTTAAATCTCAAAACTTATACAATAGCTAATTCACAAAGCTACACATACATGTGACTCTCTCACTACTGCCAAATTCACTAGGGTTTTATTTTCTTTTCTTTTTTTTTTTTTTTTTTTTTTTGACAGGCAGAGTGGACAGTGAGAGAGAGAGACAGAGAGAAAGGTCTTCCTTTTGCCGTTGGTTCACCCTCCAATGGCCGCCACGGCCGGCGCACCGCGCTAATCCGATGGCAGGAAACAGGTGCTTATCCTGGTCTCCCATGTGGTGCAGGGCCCAAGGACTTGGGCCATCCTCCACTGCACTCCCGGGCCATAGCAGAGAGCTGGCCTGGAAGAGGGGCAACCAGGACAGAATCTGGCGCCCCGCCCGGGACTAGAACCCTGTGTGCTGGCGCCGCAGGTGGAGGATTAGCCTGTTGAGCCATGGCGCCGGCTCTCACTAGGGTTTTGAAGTATTCAAATCTATCACATAATAACACTTATTTAAATGCCTTTAAACTCAGAATAGCTACAAAAAGCACTGTTGTACTCAAACTAACATATTTTTTCCAGAATTTAGTGATTTTTTGTAATCATATGCCATTCTTAACACAATCAAAATATGTGGAAATAATAGGATACCACTTAATAAACAAAGCCTGTATTATCTAATTCAAATGTTAGATTAAGATCTGTTCAGAGCCATCTAGTAGTTTAGTTCTAAAATTAAGGGTTGGGCATTGTGGCACAGTGAGCTAAGCTGTTGCTTGGGATGCTTGCATCCCGTATCAGAGTGCCATGTTGAAGTTGCAGCTTCTTGCTAATGTGCCTGGGAGACAGGAGATGGTCACAGTTCTTGGGATTTTACCACCAATGTGGGAGACCCAGATGGAGTTCCTGTCTCCTGGCTTCTGCCTGGCATAGCTCTGGCTGTTGTGAGCATTTGGGGTGTGAACAAGCAGTTGGAAGATCTTTCTGCACTTATTTCTCCTTCTGTTTCTATCACTCTCCCTTTCAAATACATAAATCCTTAAGTAACTTTTTTTTAAAAATTACTGAGTCAAAATTTGCAAAAGAAATGTGATAATTACCCTGTGCTATCAAATTATTGATAGAACAATGAATGTTCCATTATTTATTTTTTAAAAGATTTATTTATTTGACAGGTTGAGAGAAAGATAGAGACAAAGAGAGAAAGAGAGATTTTCTACCTACTGTTTCACACCCCAGATGGTCAAAACAACCCAGACTTAGCCAGCTTGAAGTCAGGAGCTTGGAATTCCATCCAAGCTTCCCATGTGGGTGGCAGAGCCCGGCACTTGGGCCATCTTCTGTTGCTCTCCCTTGCACATCAGCAGGGAGCTGGATCAGAAGCAGAATAGCCAGGAATCAAACCAACACTCCGATATGGGATTCTGGCATTTCAAATGGAGGCTTAATCTGCTGTACCACAACGCCAGTGCCAACTTTGTTTAAAATAATGACATCTTTTTTCCTCTAGAATAAACAGCATGAGTGAATGCTGATAAAACAAAATTCAAGACAGTCTTTAGTGAAAAGCCCCCTTTAGAACTGGGTATCTCACAAATTCATATTGCTTTTTTAGCAAAAGTTCAACACTGATACCATTCCCACCAAATAAATACCAGATCAGCAATGGGGAGAGAGATCTTATTACAGAAAACCAAAGAGCACCACATTCATTCTGCCTTTCAAAGAACTGTCACTGTAATGGCCTGGTGTTTGTGGTAGCTCTTATGCCATAATTTGATTCCCAAGAGAAACGTTCCAGGTACTCCCAGTTTTCACGTACTCTCCTGCCTTCAATTATTAGGAAACTGCAGCATCTTCCTGAGTTTCATGAAGCACAGTCTGAGGCTGAGTGAAGCAGGATGGAGCTGTCATATACCCCAGTGAGTAACATCCCTGACTACATGAAGCACCTCAATCTGCACTCCTGGCTCTTTTCCCTGAATTACTTCTCTCCAGTGACTGCAAAGAAACGCTGAAATACTCCACTTTAATGTGCTCAAAAAAATATAGCTGCATATTTTCCATGTTCCTGGGTAAAGACCCCATGAAAGAGGCTGGTGCTGTAGCGCAGCGAGTTAAAACTCTGGCCTGCAGTGCTGGCATCCCATATGAGTGCCGTTTCGAGTCTCAGCTGCTCCACTCCCAATTCAGCTCCCTGCTAATGTGCCTGGGAAGGCAGCAGAGGATGGCCCAGGTCCTTGAGCCCCTGCGCCCACATGAGAGGAGGCCCTTGGGTCCTAGCTTCGGATCTGCTCAGCTCCAGCCATTGCAACCATCTGGGGAGTGAACCAGCGGATGGAAGGCCTCTCTCTCTCTACCTCTCTCTGTCTTTCAAATAAATAAAATAAATCTTAAAAAAAAAGACCTCATGAAAGTAGATAGACATTGTCTGTCTACCTAATTCATTTTTTCAGAACTGACCCAACTCTGGCATAGAGAAGGTCTCAATAAATGAGTATATACTGATTGACTATGCTAAAGCCCCTCAGACAGTTCATTCTTGAGGTTAATCTTCAGTATTGCTACAGAAGAGAACTATCACTTTCAGAATCAGTGTAACATTCTTCTATGCATAAAGGTGCTTTTAAATGACTGGACAACTTTGGCGAGATATCCAAGAAATTGGTGCCTTTATATTTCTCAAATATGTTATGTAAAACAAAATCTCTGTCATGCTTAAGAATAAATCATTCTTTCCTTTTTCCAGCCTCCTATACCCTTGAAGAATCTCCCTCATCTCATGACCACGCACCTACCCAATCACCCAGGATACAAATCCACAGAAATCTTAGGACTCCTTCTACTTAACGGTCATAAACATCACTCATGATTATGCCATGGAAATTCTTTTTCCTCAAGTTACTCTTTACTTCTCAACCTCAATTAATATAAACAATATTATTGACTCTTATCCAGAAAATGCATAAGAGTCCTCCTTTTTCTCCGTGTACTATTCTGTTGTCAAAGGAAACTATGTCAAAGGAAATAAACTCAGTCTATTTTACATAAATTCAGTGGATTTATAAAATGTAGTATTTTCTTTACAAATATATTTTGTGATACATATTCTAAGAGGCTAAGAGGCTAAACTTACCAGGCTAAAAACTGCATCTGCTTTCTGCATCTTTCAAATTATCCATTTTCTAAATTGTTTCCAAATTGTTTCCAAATTACAGGAAAATATTCCATATGAAGAATTCCAAGTTAACGTGTTACTTTTATAACCTTGCCCTACAAAAGTTATCTGTGTACTAGACAAATATGTGTATATGTATTTTAAGTTTGTGAATCCATAATTTTTGAAAATGTGTTTCATTTTAGTGTCATTGGCACAAAAAATGTTTCATATAAAGTATACAACATGATAAGAATAGAAATATGTTCACACATGTTATATCACCTCAGTCATGATAATGAACATATCTATTATTCTCAAAATTTTCTCATATTTGTTGCTATTCCTATTTCCGAAAATCCAGTGCCTTGAAAATCACTCTTTAATATCTTTTATCTGGATATTTATTCTCTTGGTCATTTCAGGTGGGAGGTTAAATCTAGACTCCATTTTTCCATATTTTGTAGCAGCAGAAGTCCCTCAGTTGTTGTTGTTGTTGTTGTTGTTGTTGTTACTACATAACTATTTTCTTAGTGACTGAATTAGGGACTACAATATGCACCTTAAGTCATCACAATCTACTGCAAACTAATATCAATTTAATTTTGGTAAAATATAGAAAATAACCTGCATTCTCCCTTTGACTATTATTGATATATATTATATGTAAGTAATTTATAAACTCAACCTCAGAGCCATAATTATTGCTTTATATACTCTTAATTCCTTCAAAAGAATATAAGAGAAAAACAGCATACAGTCATTTATATTTGCATTTGACCACCTGAAGTTTCTTTATTGTTCTCCTCAATAGACATTTAAGTCACCATCTAGTGGCATTCCTTTTAGCTTCAAGGGCTTATTGCACTTCTTATAATGCAAGTCTGTTAGTAACAAATTCTTCCAGCTTTTGTTTATGTGAGAATGTCTTTTTTTTTTTTTTTTACTCTGAAGAATAGTTTTCCTCAAAAAAGAGGTTTTAGTTGAAAGTTTTTTTTTTTTCTTTCAGCACTTTGAATATGTATTTTACTGCCTCTGGCATACACTGTATCTGATGAGAAGTTAATTGTTAATCTTATTAGGATTCCTGTGTATTTGAGGAGTCTTTTTATTCTTGCTACTTTCAAGATTTCCTCTTTGTGTTTCTCAACAGTTTGACTATGATGTGGATAGGTATGAATCTTTTTCTGTTTACCATACTTGGGGTTTGTTGAGCTTCATGGATCTGTAGATTCATGTTTTTCAACAAATCTTTGAAATATTTCATTATTTCTAAAAATATTATTTCTGTGTTTTCTCCTTTTGGGAAATCCATTATTTGTATATTGATGACCTTGCTGGTTGACCTATAAACCTCCAATGCTTTTTCATTTTATTTCACTCTTTGTTCTCTCTATTCTTGAGATTGGAGAATTTCTACTTTGCTGATTCTTCTCAAGTCTTCTGTTGAGCTACTGTACTGGATTTTTCTTTTGTTTTTCTTTTCAGCTCCAAAATGTCCATGTAGTTCTATCCTATATTTGATATCTCTTTATTGGTACTCTCTGATTACTAATTTGTTGTAATTATATTTGCCTTTAGCTTTTAAACATGGTGTCCTTCAGATCCTTAAAAATATTTGTAACAGCTGTTTTGAAATATTTCTTTGCTAAATCAAACATCCAGGTCCACGCAGTTTCTGTTGACTTCACTTTCCTGTGTATTCATCATCCTTTCCTATACCTTTGCATGTTTCATTATTTGTTTTGACTATACTTTTTTTTGAAGATTTATTTTTATTGATTTGAAAGACAGAGTTACAGAGAGAGTAGAGATGGAGAGAGAGGTCCTCTATCCACTGGTTCACTCCACAGATGGCTACAATGGCCAAAGCTGTACCAATCTGAAGCCAGAGCCAGGAGCTTCTTCCCAGTCTCCCATGTGAGTGCAGGGACCCAAGGACTTGGGCCATCTTCTACTGCTATCCCAGGCCATAGCAGAGAGCTGGATTGGCAGAGGAGCATCCAGAACTAGAACTGGTGCCCATATGAGACGCCAGTGCTTCAGGCCAGGGCTTTAACCCACTGTGCCACAGAGCCTGCCCCTTGACTATATATTTTAAATAATATATTAACCCTGGATTCTGATATTTCTCTAAATGCTGCTATTGTTGATGGTTTTTTGTTTTGTTTCAGAAATTTACAGCCATAAATCTTTGGGATTGGTGTCCCCTGCCATGGGTAGTCCCAGATGCCTCAACTCAATAATTTTTCAAGTCTTTTTTTTTTCCAAAAACTTGGCATCTTTAAGTTTATCTCTATGTCTGCATAGCTTATTAGTATGATTTATCAATGGCTTTACTCAAACTCTTTGAGCCAAGAAGCCTTACTCTGTTTAAGATTGGATATGTTTGTGGATTCATTCAAAGCTCTGAAACTCTGACAGGACTATCAGATATATGAAATCATTCCTGCTTCTGCTAGGTTCCCTTGTTTCTACTCTGCACAAGTCCGTGACCCCAATTAGCCAGGGATATGTAGGCATATTGTACTCTCTGTGGTCTCCCATGTGTCTATATAATGAAGTCAGCAAAGATATATGCAGATATTGTCAATCCCTGCTCGATATGTCTCAAATATAGGATCTCTCTGTTTAATTTCTGGTTGGTTCACTGTTCTGTGGCCTGTCCTACCTGGGACTACATCTCAGATAAAAAGCTGATATCATCTTCATTAATTTGCTTCTGGAATTGGTGCTTTTACTGAGAATGCTATTGGGAATGGCCATATCAACTTCTATGAAAAATCAGATGAGTCTCCTCTGGCAGCAGTTTCTAGATTTCACACCCAGACCTACACAGAGTTACCACACCAACCAATGTGGCAAGAGTGGAAACAGCTCTAGGCAAGAAGTAATAGATTCCCAACATATTTATTTAAGTTTCAACTTTTTTTCATGATAAATGCTTTTAAATTTTTCTACTTTGGTGGATTTCAAGGCCCATAAAATAATTGTTTTCATAATATGTCAGATTTAATTATTTAGAAGTAAGTGGATTTACCACTCTCCTCAGTCTACAATAAAGGAATGTGGGTTTCTCAGTTGATTCATTTTTCCATTTTTTGTAGGTCATACTTTTCTGATTTTTTGCATGCTTAATAATATGTAATTGGATGTCAAACATTTTGACTTATTTTTCTGAGTACTAGATATTTTTTATCCCTGTACATATTCCTGAGGACATCATTGATTAGAAATAATTTGTTCTTTATGGGTCTTTTCAACTTTGTTAAGTGGAAACAGAGTGATGTTTAGTGGATGGCTAATTCTTTTACATTACTGAGTCAAAGTTCTTCTGAATACTTTACATTATAACTTCATATTATTACCCTTTTCTACTATAGCTCATAAGAACAAGAACTATTCCCAGTCCCACGTGTATTCTGGCAAGCATTCTTTCTATTTCTTTCAAATTGTTCTTTCCATGGCTGCAGAAAGTTTCCCTAATAGCACAGACTGATCATTATTCAGCTGAATCTTCAAGTGACACTTGTCCAGATCTCTGAAGCTCTATCTCTATGTAGATTTCTGTTTTCTAGGACCTTACCCTAGGAATTCTAGCTATCCTGGTGTCCCCAGATTACTAGCTCTGTCTCCTTAATGCACCACCTGAGTTCCCCTTCACATGCCACAGCCTAAAAACTCTCTTCAGGAGTAGCCTAGGGCAATCATATGGCTCTTATTTGCTCCTTATATCTCAGGAAATTGTCCTTTATTTCTCAATATCCAGTTTCTTGAATCCAATGTTCCAGGCATTTTTTTTTCTGCTATAGTTTTAAGTTGATTCAGATGAGAGGTGAAGCTGGTACCTGATATTCATCTTTCCCCGAAACAAAGTAAAGAAAGTTCATTTTCATTGACAGCATATTTAATTGAGTCAATTGATTTCCCCTTAATTTGTTTTTTCTGTCATCTCCCTATAAACCATCCAAGCTCACTTTCATTGACAGCAGACTTAACATAGTCTTAATCATACAACACACATTTTTAAATACTTACTATATCCAGCCACTGCCCTAAATGCTGAGAATATAGAAATAAATTATAATAGCATCCCTACAGTAAGGAAGTCTGTGGCAGTCTCTCTGTTCTTCCTTCATTTGACTCTACACCTTACCTGCTAGTTCTACTGCTTCACAAAGTACATTGAATATGCCTAATCCATTTATGAGAGGCAGATATTTTTAAGCACTTATACACTTTTTTCTTATGAAAGTCAAATTTTCTCTTCATGTCATTTTCCCTAATAGAGAGAAGATGTTTTCCTCTATTATCCAGGCCTGTATTTATTTTGTTTTTCTCTCATTACATTAATTTTATTTGGGCAAAAGAACAACAACCATGTTTAAACTTAAGATGGAAAACAACACAGTGGGACTCCATAAATAGAGTCTAATTGCAGTAACTACTTACATTAATTATATATCAACTGATTATTTTAAGGCATATTTATTGAGCCCCATCAACTTTCAGAGGTACCCATCAGTCTTTCACTATCTTTTTTCAGATTTCTCTATCCATGCTTGGAATAATCAACTATCATTTGACACATGGTATAATAAGTACCTAATGAAATCCCAATTAAAATTGTATTTGAGACACTTACTTTTAGAGATAAATTAGAAATAATTACATGATTCAAGAATCCACATCAGGCAGGAGAGACACAACTATATCTTGACTAACTGGAAAGGACAAACACAGATGAAGCCTTTAAATGTGCTTTCCAAAACCTGTTACAAAACATTATTGTACCTTAGCAGATGGCAATGAGAGATGTCTTTTTATTTTTTTTTAAATAGACAGTTCCCTTTCATATGCTGACTTGAGTGATTTTAGTTCTCATTATTACTGTCATCTGTTAGAGACAGAAAAAAATGGGTGGTGGGGGGGGAGTACGTTATTTTCCATAAGGCAAGAACATCAGTATGGAGCCAGCCTTTGAGCATACTAATTTTAATTTACTGAGCTGCAGTAAGCAGGAGAATGTGCGGACTGTCTCTTAGCTGTTCATTTTAAACAACTTATCTTCATCTGGAGCTGAGACATTTGGTGCTTGCTGAGAACTGTGCTTCTTCTTTCTCCTCTCTCTATCCAACTCCCAGCTAATTTTTTCCCTCTTAAGATTTAATGAATTCTGGAACCAATCAAAAGCAGGCTGTTGAGACACTAGACAGGTAAAAGCTTTAATACCATTTCTTTCAGAGTTCAAAAGGTCATTTCCCTATGCCAGTATCACAAAAAATATATTTATTCCTTCTGAGGGAGCTGTTACTGAGTCTCCAAGGGGAGCATGAAGTCCAAAAGGCTGTGCTTAGAGCTTCCTCTCCTGCCCCTGCAATATCTTTGTTCAGATGACAATAGCCTCATTTACAACCTCACTTGGGGAAACTGTTAACCATATATTTCTGATGTATGTAATTTGCTGCTAAAGGACACAATAATGTCTAACAGAAAACAGCTGTTCCAAAATCCACTCTTTCTGGCAGGAGCAGTTCCTAATGTAAGATTTTAATTTTATCTCCTGATTGATAACACCCCATTAGCCATATCCAGATTCCTAACTGCAAAATGACGCATGAGCACTATTTTAAGCTCCCTCCCAGATGGAAATCATTTTGCTTGCTTGTCCCTCTGAACAAAAAGTGCAGAGTTTGGACGGTAGAGTATCAGGCAGGCACTTATTACTGCCCTGACACACAAAATGGGAAATATGGTCACAGCCAACTCAGAGTATTCAAAATGCATAGATAAATCAGGAAAGAGACTTGAACAGGAACTAAAAGGGGATAGGTGTTCAGCATTGTAAGCATCCATAGACATTAGACCAAAGGTAATTTGTATTTCATAAAAACCATGAGATATTTTCCTCTGCTCTTTTGGTCTTTCAATATTTGTAGGAGACACAAGGAGAAACTTTTTCACTAGCCACATAGAATTTCATTCAGTGACAGCTAGATTCACAGGAAAGATGTCAACTTGGGAGACCAGGATTAATACTAACTCGGCTCTCCTCAAGTCTATGGAAGAACCTAAAATATAATCACTCTAACAGGAGAGGGGGGATATTTCGCCCTAACAACCTACCTATAACAGCATCAAATGGACAAAATGTAGAATTCTTATCAAGATTCAGCAGCAAAAAGTTCAAGAAAAAGTAAATTTCATTGGAAAGACAGCAGAAAGATCACAAAGGGAGGTCTAAGCCCCACTTCTTGAAATTCTCACAAAATTGGTGACTGATCTATTGTGCTTTCTGGAATGACTTTAATTATACATCCAAAGCTATCCTTCACCTTCATGGGCATGACAGAGAGGCAGAGTCATATACCAGCCTTAATGAGATCTATTTAAAGCATCAACAGTTATGTTATCATGGATTAAAGGCTAAAATCAAGGTATATTTCTATTTGGTGCTCTAAGAGCAACTCAGAGCTGAAATGCTGTGTTTATAAGAGGGCACTGTGGTTCATTTAAGGAGATGGAAACTAGAGAAAATTAGTAGGTCATGTGAGAAACCCAAGTTATCTCCATAGTTTCTGCAGCAATTTTTCACTTGCATCTCAAACAGTCTTGTTTCCACATAGTTAAAACTAGGATACTGATAGAAAAATACCCAGTCCATGTTATGCTGATCTTTATCATGCTCCAAAACTGGATTCTTTTCTTAAACATAACTGGGCATGTTCAGTTTTGGTTTTCACCTTTCACTTAGAAGAGAGCTTCTCAGATACCTAGAATAGGCTCAGTATCCCACAGTACATTTCCAGGTCACCCTACATTTTTCCCTGCACCATTACTCATCACATTTAAAGTTTAATGTACTCATCATATTCAGAGTTTAATGTCTGTCTTCAGGAATTAACCTTTCAGGGAAGGTATGAGTCTATATACTGAAGATAATGAACTAAATTCTGTAGAATATTCCTCCCTCCAATTCTATACTGAGGGCCTCTTGGAATTTGGAGATACCCATGTTAAGTCTCATTGATCGGATCCAAATCCTCCAATTAATGAATGAAGAAACGATCTATGCAAATGGCTCCAATTTGAGGCAGACTTAGACTAGTACTCAGGTTTTCATGATTCAACACAAGGGATTTCTACTAGGTGCCCAGATCATTTTTCCACCCATGTTTTCTCCCTTTTCCTACACAGCTAAGAAACAATGTGGATACTGAACAACGAATAGAGGGTACAAGTGGGCATGTTTCATTTTTGCTTATCTACAAACTGAATCCTCCTTCTAAGTATTGCAGAATCTTTCATTGCATGTGTCTGGGCCATAAGATGACCAAGTCGTTTACCATCCACACTGGAAAGCAATTAAGAGTAAGATGACACAAATAATAATCCTTCTGGAATAGTCAGCATAAATCCAAAATGTCTCAAGCAAACCAGGACAAATTGTCAGCTTATCTCAATTTCTCCTTTGAGAGGGAAACAAATCTTCTCCCTGTTCCTTGTCAGAAAGGACATGGGCATTTGTACTAGTTTGGCCAAACAGATGCTACTTGAAATGTAAAATATGTATTTGTCATTACAAAATTATACTAGCAATAACATATTTAGGTTAAGAGTCTGGTAGTGCCATTTGTGAGCATCTATGGCTTCAGGCCCAGCAGAAATAGCCTAACTACACTGTTCTTTTGATATGATCAAAACTGGCCATGGTATTTTTTGTCTCCAAAGATGTTTCTCAATGACCCAGGAGTTCAGGGTCCCTTTCTACATTGAATCTCGTTTGATCTGTGACCTGCTTTAGCCAATATAATATGGAGGAAGTGGTGCTAAGCCAGTTATAGACCTAAACTTATACAAGACCTAGATGCAACAATTTTGTGTTTTGGGACCCCCTGATTCACCATGTAAGGTCTGGCAACCTTTTAGAGAGATCACGGAGAGGAAGAGAGATTGATATAATAAAGAAGAAGAGAGACTCTGTCTCTTTAAGAGTATTAAAGATGTGAGGGAAGCTTCAAGCACTCAACCCAGATGAGTGTAGCCCCAGGCAATGTCATAGGCTGCAGAACAGCTTCTTTAAGCCTTGTCAACCCACAGATTTAAAAGAGATGGTGTTGCCCCTAAGTATCAGGGTTATTTCCTACATAGTAGTCAATAATTAAAACTCTAAATAGTTTACCAGCCTGTCTTTGCTATTTTCATTTCATGAGCCTGGTCTAATTTTTCCTGTTTGAGTTCATCAGTCTTCACACAAAAGTCTTTTCTCTCTTCTAATTTACTGATGCTTTTCTAAACAGTGATAAACACTTTTTTCACTATTTACCAGGCATTCGCCACCATTTCAAAGATAAGGGCTCCATTTTCACTTTAAAAATTGAATGTAATAGGTGTACATTTAGTAACAATTGATTGGGAAACACATAAAGTGACAAAAAGCTCTTAGTAATTCAGAAGTAGCCTTAAGTGAATTTGTATTTTCTTCAGAATTTCTTCAGAAAAAAACACATATATACATTCAAAAACAAAGAACAAACATCTATGCATGAAGTAAATTATGTATTCCTGAACTTAGGAAGTTTACAAACCTTTGGCTTTTTTTCATAGTCCCTCCCCCTCAAAGTCCATGCCCCACAGAGTGGGAGCCACTCATCTGCACATGTTTCTCCGCTGACATTCTCATGGGATGAAGTGGTTCCCAAAATATGCTATTTCTTGGGAAAGAAAAACAAACTGGAAAGTACTGTAGCTCTCAACAAATAACATCACTAAGAGCTGACAGAGTGAATATTTAAATTTTCAAACTTAATTTCTGAGAAAACAATCATCATCAGAGGACTTATGAGAGAGTGGGGGGGGGAATCACTATTTTGGAGAGAAGAATGGTTCACAGAAAGATAAAAAAAAAATCTAACAAGGCCTCTGAATTATAGAGGTAAAGCAATGCATGAATTCTAACTATTAATGGTTAACCACATACAACCCCTTCAGTCTGGAAACTTTTCTCTCCCATATTCCTCCACTTAAATAGAAAGGCACCTACAAATAGGACTTTTCTTAATTGTCTAGTAGTCAAAAAAGGAAAAAAAAATATTGTTGACTTGAAAGGATGCCAAAATTTTTAAAGGGAACTTTATTTATTTATTTTTTTAATTTGGGGCATTTCTTTTGCCTCCCACATTTCTGATCTGGAGAAGAAAAAAATAAGGATACGAGAATAGCTTCCTTCTTGATAACATATCAAATATGCTATTTCTTCTTATTAAAATAAAAAAAAAAGTTACCCAGACAGAGCCAAGAATGACTTTTGCTCACTGTATTTTTAATGCGAACCCAGCAGGTACTTCAAATAGGGCCTTTTACAGTCTCACAGGTGTCTCTCAGGAGATAATTTTAGAAATATTTTATACACATTTTTACTTATAAAGACAGGCATATCACACTTTAGAGGAATCTAAGGAACCTCTCTCTGTGATGGCTGGATAGTGTAGAGCTCAACATATGAGCTGGGAGCTTGTTACAGAAACATCCTAAACTGATATGACATTTTAGTAGGACATATATTTAACCTTATGCGTAACATAAAATAATGGCATTAGTGGGAAGTTAGACAAATGGGAAAGCTTCAGATTTTGCTTTTTGGTTTAAAAATGATACATAACATTTCACCCTGCAGACAGTTAATACTCAGGTATTGAACTTCTCTACTTTTGTGCTTATTGGCTTTTAGAATTTCTATGAAAAGTAAGCAATAAAACAACTTCTCTCACAGATTGGCTGTCTGAATTCACTGTCACTATCCAATCACTTAGTTTCAAATGAATCCCAAACTGATATTGTAGGGATCCACAGGATACAATAATCATTTTCTTAAATTAAAAAATTCTCATCTTTTAAACAGATCTTTTTTTCTCTCATCTGAGGTCCTGGACCCAGCTTAGGAATCATTATCCTCTGAACCGATAAAAGACATTTAAACAGATTATGAAATCTTTGAACAAGTCAGTTAACAAGTCAGTTAGCCATAAGAGGCAAATACTCGAGAAATCAGGCTTCATTAGATAGCTGTTGGCTACATGTAGAACGACCCTAAGGATTCTGAGTGCTAAAAATCATCCCATATGCTCAGTCCTTCCTGCCATAGCACTCTAAAAGATTCTCTAAATGTTAGAACATAGGGGAAAGGAGGAGCAAGATGAGACATGAATACTTTTCAAGTTTCTATGCTGTTTCAGAATCCACCCCAGATACATACATGCTATTTTATTAAATTCTCATAAGAAGCTACACTATTACCTTCCCACCTTCCACTGTACAAATGAGATTCTTGAAATGCATAGCTATCCAAAGTCATTCAGCTAATAAATGATGGATAGTGAATTTGAATTCAGGCCTTGTTTACTCTGCAGCCCATTCACAAGTTTTGTGCTGAAACAACTACATAAGTCTTCCTATCAAGCTCACTCCATCTTTCAAAGTTGAAAGACTGGAAGAATATGACATTCACAATGAAGCAATATGAAGTATCAGGTAAAAATTTGGTAGAAAGAAAAAATATATAAAGTTCAATCAGGTAACACAAGATTTCTTTATTCCATAGTGCTGTGTTGGAATCAAGTTTGCAGGATCTTCTTTCCTCTTTGCTGCCTGCTTGCTTGACTCACACACTATTGGCATTTGGCAATCTCCTATTACTCAAAAGCCCAACTACCTTTGCTTTTCCCCCCTTTCTCTGTTAATGTAAAGAGAACAAATTTAAGGTCCTTCATAGATACAATTCTAAGAATATGATACTTCCTTCTCTCCCTCCCTCCTTCATTTTTTTCTTTTAAATTTTTGTGATAACATTTTTAATTTACTTAATAATCACAGTTTTAATAGTCCATGAATGAAGAGTTCAACAAGTAAAAGACAGAAAGATCACTGATCTGCAGGAGTACAAAGACTGTACACAGTATGTCCTAAGAGGTCAATTTCACTCAAATGCATTAAATTTTTGGGCTCTACATATTTCAGCAAGCGTATCAAAGAAAATATGTGATATTTGTCAATTGGGGTATGGCTTATTTAATTAAGCATAATAGTCTCTTGTTGCATCCACTTTGTTGAAAAGATGGGATTTCATTATTTCTGAGTAGCATTCCATCTTCTATATATACAACATTTTCTTTTATCAGTCCTGAGTTGATAGACATCTGAGTTGGTTCCATATATTAGCTATTGTGAATTGGGCTGTTATAAACATGGGGGTACAGTTATTTTTTCATATGCTTATTTCATTTTCTTTGGCTATATTCCCAGGAGAGGGATGGTTGAGTAATATGGTAGAGCTGGTTTTCAATTGCTTAGGAATCTACATACTATCTCCCATAATGGTTGTATGAGTTTACATTCCCATGAACAGTATGTTATCTCCACAATCAAATGACATTTGTCATTTTTTGATTTTTGGATGAGAGCCATTATAACTGGGGTGAGGTGAAACTTCACTGTGGTTTTTATTTGCATTTCCCTGATGGGCACTGATCCTGAGCATTGTTTCATGAGTGTGTTGGTCATGTGAATTTCATCATTTGACAAATGTCTGTTTATGTCATTTTATTTCTTAACTTGATTGTTGTTTAGTTGTCTCAGTTTCTTGAGCTCTTTATATATGTTAGATATTAATGCTTTATCAGATGCATAGTTTGCCTTATTTTCTTCTATTCTGTCAGTTGCTTCTTCACTTTGTTGGGTGTTTCCTTTGCTGTATAGAAGCTTCTTAGCTTAATATAATCCCATTGGTCTATTTTTGCTTTCATTGCTTATGCTTCTGGGGTATTATTCAAGAAGTCATTGCCAACATCTTTCAGTGTTTCTCTATATTTTTCTCTAGTAATTTGAAGGTTTCAGGTCTTATGTTTAAATCCCTGATCTATTATGAGTTGATTTTTGTATATAGTGTAACACAGGGTCCTTGTTTCATATTTCTGCATGCAGAGATCCAATTATCCCAACACCATTTGTTGAAAAGACTCTCCTTTCTCCCTCCAGGGAGTAATACTAGCTCATTTATCTAAGATCACTTGGTTGCAGGTGAGTGGATTAATTTCTAGGCTTTCTATTCTCTTCCAATATTCCACAAGTCTACTATAGTGCCAGCACCAGGCAAGGTTTTTTTTTTTTTTTTTTTAATCAAGGTATAAAAATTTCATGTATTTCCTATATACAGATTCAGAAACATAGTGATACTTCCCACCCTACCCTCCCTCCTGCCCAAACTCCCACCCTTCTACTTCCTTCCTCTCCTATTCCTACTCTTAGTTTTTACAAAGACCTATTTTCAATATACTTTCTGTTCAGAAGATTAACTCACCACTCACTAAAAGAGTTCAACAAATCGTGAGGGAAAACAAAACACCATTCCTCAACAGTCAAGACTAGAGCTATAATCAATCATGGCATTCCAAAATGTCAATTTCACCCTGATACATTACCTTTTAGGTGTTAGTTATGCAGATCAAAGAAAACATATGGTATTTGTCTTTTGGGGACTGGCTTATTTCACTAAGTATTATTTTTTCTAGTTGCATCCAATTTTTGTTGCAAAAGATGGGGTTTCATTTTTACTGCTGTGTAGTATTCCACAGTGAATTTATACCATAATTATTTATCCAGTTTTCTGTTGATGGACATCTGGGTTTATTCCATATCTGAGCTATTGTGAATTGAGTTGCAACGAACATGGGGTACAGATCTACAGATCACACTTTGATATGCTGAGATCAATTCATTTGAGTAAATTTCAAGAAGTGGGATGGCTGGGTCCTATGTTAGGTCCATATTCAGATTTCTGAGGTATCTCTATACTATCTTCCACAATAGCTTCACAAGTTTACATTCTCACTAACAACAGAGTAGGGTACCTTTCCCCCACATCCTTGCCAGCATTTGTTTGTTGATTTCTGTATGAGAGCCATTCTAACTGGGGTGAGGTGATACCTCATTGTGGTTTTGTTTTGCATTTACCTAAATGCAGTGATCCTGAGCATTTTTTTCATGTGTCTATTGGCCATTTGAATTTCCTCTTTTGAAAAATGCTCAGGTCTTAAGCCCATTTCTTAATTAGATTGTTTTGTTGTTGAGTTTCTTGAGCTCTGTATAGATTCTGATATTAATCATTATCTGTTTCATAGTTTGCAAATATTTTCTCCCATTCTGTCGTTTGTCTCTTCACATGGCTATAACTGTTTCCTTTATAGCACAGATGCTTCTCAGCTTGATGAATCTCATTTCTCTATTTTGGCTTTGATTGCCTGTGCTTCTGGGGTCTTTTCCAAGAAGTCTTTGCCTATGCCAATATCTGGCAGAGGATCTAGTAATTTAATGGTAGCAGGTCATAGATTTAGGTCTTTGATCCATTTTGAGTGGATACTTTTGTGTAAGGTGTAAGGGAGGGGTCTTGTTTCATACTTCTGCTTGCATGGATCTAATTTTTCCAGAACCATTTGTTGAAGAGACTGTCCTTGCTCCAAGGATTTATTTTAGCTCCTTTGTAAAAGATAAGTTGGTTGGCAAAGTGTGGATTTATTTCTGGAGTTTCCATTCTGTACTATTAGTCTATACATCTATTTTTGCAAGGACCAGCCTGTTTTAATTATAATTGCCTTGAAGTTTGTCAAGAAAGCTGGTATTGTGATACCTCCAGCTTAGTTTTTGTTGTGTAAGATTGCTTTAGCCATCCAGGGTTTCTTGTATTTCCATCTGATTTTTAGCATAATTTATCTAGATCTGAGAAGAATGTTGCTGGTATTTTGACTGGGAGTGCACTGAATATGTAAATTGCTTTTGGTAGTATTGGCAATTTGATATTAATCATTCTAATCCATGAACATGGAAGATTTTTCCCTTTTTTATGTCTTCTTCTATTTCTTTCTTTAATGTTTTATAATTTTCATCAAAGAAATTTTGATGTCTTTGATTAAATTTATTCAAAGGTATTTAATTTTTGGTAGCTATTGTGAATTAGATTGATAAGTTTTTCCTCAGCCATGGCATTGTCTGTGTATACAAAGGCTATTGATTTTGTATGTTGATATCCTGCTACTTTACCAAGCTCTTTTATGAGTTCTAATAGTCTCTCAACAGAGTCTTTTGACTCCCCTATATATAGAATCATGCAATCTGCAAATAAGGATAATATGACTTCCTCCTTTCCAATTTGTATCCCTTTGAATTTTCTTATTGCCTAATGGCTCTGGCTAAAACTTTCAGGACTATATTGTGTCACAATAGTGAAAGTAGGCATCATTCTCTGGTTCCAGATCTTAATGAGAAGGTTTCCAACATATCCCCATAAGATGCTGGCTGTGGGTTGCCCTAAGTTTCCTTGATTGTGTTGGTGAATGTTTCTTCTGCACCCAATTTGCTTAAAGTTTTCATCATGAAAGGATGTTGTATTTTATCAAATGCATTCTCTGCATCTACTGAGATAATCATATGTTTTTTGGTTCATTTTATTAATGCGATATATCACATTTATTGATTTATGAATGTTGAACCTTCCCTGCATACCAAGGATATATCCCTCTTGGTCTGGGTGAATGATCTTTATGATGTTTTGTTGGATTTGATTAGATAGTATTTTGTTGAGGATTTTTGCATCTATGTTCATCAGAGATATTGATCTATAGTTCTATTTCTCTGTTGTACCTTTTTCTGGTTTAGGAATTAGGGTGGTGCTGGCTTCACAGAAGGAGTTTGGGAGGATTCCCCCCCCCCCTTTCAATTGTTTGGAATAGCTTGAGTAGAATTGGAATTAATGTTTATTTAAATGGTAGAATTCTGCAGAGAAACCAACCAGTCCTGGGCTTTTCTTTGTTGGGAGGGTCTTTATCACTGGTTCAATCTCAGTCTTAATTATGGGTCTATTCCGGTTTTCTATGTCTTTGTGCCTCAGTTTTGGTAAATTATATGTGTCCAGGAATCTATTCATTTCTCCTAGATTTTCCAATGTGTTGGTGTACAGGTGTTTGAAATAATTCCTGAAGATTCTTTTCATTTCTGTTTTCAGCATTAACATACAATTTTTCATCTCTGGTTTTATTACTTTTGGGCTTCTCCCTTCTTTGGTTAGTTATATGAATTGTGTATGAGTGTTGTTTATTTTTCCAAAAAAGGATCTCTTAACTTCATTGATCTTTTGTATGGCTTTTTAAATTTAAATTTTGTTTTTTCTATAATTTTTATTATTGCTTTTTATCTACTAACTGTGTTTGGTTTGTTCTTGTTTTTTCTAGTTCCTTGAGATACACTGTTTAATAATTTATTTGATAGCTTTTCAATTTCTTGATATAGGCACTAATTGCTATAAAATTTCCTCTTAACAATGCTTTTGGTGTATCCATAAGTTTTTACATGTTGTTCATTTTTCAAAAAAATTTTTCATTAATTTCAAAGAATTTTTTAATTTCCTGTTTATTTCTTCTATAATCTACTGCTTTTTTAAAACTTTTATTTAGTAGATACAAACTTCCAAAGTACAGTTTATGGATTATAATGGATTTTTCTGCCCCAAAACCCCCCCCAACATGAAACCCTCCCATCTCCCGCTCCCTCTCCCATTCCATTCACATCAAGATTCATTTTCAATTATCTTTATATACAGAAGATCAATTTAGTATATATTAAGTAAAGATTTCATCAGTTTACACCCACAGAGAACCCAAAGTGCAAAATACTGTTTGAGCACTAGTCATAGCATTAAATCACATTGAACCACACATTAAGGACAGAGATCCTACATGAGGAGTAAGTGCACAGTCAATCCTGTTGTTGACTTAACAAACTGACACTCTTGTTTAAGGTGTCAGCAATCTCCCCAGGCTCTAGTCATGAGTTGCCAAGGCTATGGAAGCCTTTTGAGTTCGCCGACTTCAATCTTAATCCGACAGGGTCATAGTCAAAGTGGAAGTTCTCTCCTCCCTTCAGAGAAAGGTACCTCCTTCTTTGATGGCCCCGTTCTTTCCACTGGGATCTCACTCACAGAGATCTTTCATTTAGTTTTTAATTTTTTTTTCCCAGAATGTCTTGGCTTTCCATGCCTAAAATACTCTCATGGGTTCTTCAGCCAGATCCAAATGCCTTAAGGGCTGATTCTGAGGCCAGAGTGTTGTTTAGGACATCTGCCATTCTATGAGTCTGCTGTGTATCCCACTTCCCATGTTGGATTGTTCTCTCCCTTTTTGATTTTATCAGTTAGTATTAGCAGACACTTGTCTTGTTTGTGTGATCCCTTTGACTCTTAGACCTATCAGTGTGATCGATTGTGACCTGAAATTGATCACTTGGACTAGTGAGATGGCATTGGTACATGCCACCTTGATGGGATTGTATTGGAATCCCCTGGCACATTTCTAACTCGACCACTTGGGGTAAGTCAGCTTGAACATGTCCCAAATTTTATATCTCCTTCCTCTCTTGTTCCCACTCTTGTATTTAACAGAGATCACTTTTCAGTTAACTTTAAACACCTAAGAATAATTGTGTGTTAACTACAGAGTTCAACCAATAGTATTAAGTAGAACAAAAAAATACTAAAAGGGATAAAGTATTAAATTGTACATCAACAGTGATGACAAGGGCTGATCAAGTCACTGTTTCTCATAGTGTCCATTTCACTTCAACAGGCTTCCTTTTGATGCTTGGTTAGTTGTCACTGATCAGGGAGAACATATGATATTTGTCCCCAAAGGACTGGCTTAATTCACTCAGCATGATGTTTTCCAGATTCTTCCACCTTGTTGCAAATGACTGGGTTTCATTGTTTTTGACTGCTGTATAGTATTCTATAGAGTACATGTCCCATAATTTCTTTATCCAGTTTACTGTTGATGGGCATTTGGGTTGGTTCCAGGTCTTAGCTATTGTGAATTGAGTTGCAATAAACATTAAGGTGCAGACGGCTTTTTTGTTTGCCAATTTAATTTCCTTTGGGTAAATTCCAAGGAGTGGGATGGCTGGGTTGTATGGTAGGGTTATGTTCAGGTTTCTGAGGAATCTCCAGACTGACTTCCATAGTGGCTTAACCAGTTTGCATTCCTACCAACAGTGGGTTAGTGTCCCTTTTTCCCCATATCCTCTCCAGCATCTGTTGCTGGTAGATTTCTGAATGTGAGCCATTCTCACTGGGGTGAGGTGAAACCTCATTGTGGTTTTGATTTGCATTTCTCTGATGGCTAGTGATCTTGAACTTTTTTTCATGTGTCTGTTGTCCATTTGGATTTCCTCTTTCGAAAAATGTCTATTGAGGTCCTTGGCCCATCTCTTAAGTGGGTTGTTTTTTTTTTTTTTTGATGTTGTGGAGTTTCTTGATCTCTTTGTAGATTCTGGTTACTAACCCTTTATCTGTTTCATAGTTTGCAAATATTCCCATTCTGTTGGTTGCCTCTTCAATTTCCTGACTGTTTCTTTTGCAGTACAGAAACTTCTCAATTTGATGCAATCCCAAATGTATAATCTACTGTTATTTCAGGAGCATGTTGTACTGGAATATTTCCTAGTGCTTCTTATGTTAATTTCCTGTTTCATTTCCCTGTGGTCAGAAAGCAGAAAGTAGATTTCAGTTTTTTTAAATTTTTTGAGGTGTGCTTTATGGTCTATCATAGAGAATATTCCTTGCACTGATGAAAAGGATGTGTATTCTGCAGCTGCAGTATGAAATATTCTGTAGGTATCCAGTAGATCCAGTTGGTCAATAGTGTTAATATCATTCTTTCTTTGTTGATTCTTTTTGTCTGGTTGATCTGTCCATTTATGAATGCGGGGTTGAAATCCCCCATTATTGTATTAGAACCTATGTCTCCCTTTAGATCCATTAACATTTGTTTTAAATAGTTAGGTATCCAAGCATTAGGTGCATATACATTTATTATAGTTACATATTCCTGTAGAATTGATCCCCTAATCATTACATAATGACCTTAAACTCTTTTTTCTGATATGAGCATGGTTACCCCTGCTTGTTCTTAATTTCCATTTGCATGGAATATCCTTTTGCATCATTTTACTTTTAGTCTGTGTTTATCTTTGTTCGTTATGTGCCTTTCCTGTACGTGGCACATTGATAGGTTTTGTTTTTTTAATCCATTCAGCTAGTACATTCAAGTCAGTTAATTATTCAAAATATTACTTGGTTTTGCCATTTTTCTGTAAATATTCCTATTAGTTGTTTGGACACTCCTTTCTACTTTTAGGAAGAAGTTTTCTCCCTTTACATTCTTTTATGGTGCTGATTATCTTTCTATGTTTCTGTGTGTAGTATATCCTCAAGTTTCATTTCTAAGGTTGCCTAGGTGGTGACAAATTCTTTCAACTTTAGCTTGTCTTGGATGTTATTCATTTCTTCTTCATTTATAAATGAGAACTTCACTGGATTCACTATTCTGGGTTGACTTTGTTTTCTCTTTTGGGACTTGGATTATATCTCTCCATATCCAGTATATATCCCTCTCCATATATCTGTAGAGTTCCTGTTGAAAAATCTGCTGTCATCTAATTGGAAATCCTTGAAACGTAATCTGGTGTTTTTCTTACACATTTTATGATCTTTTCTTTATGCTTTTCTTTTGAAAGATGAATGTAAAGTGTTGCAAAGATCTTTTCTGATCATGCCTACTTGGAGTTATATGTGCTTCCTATACTTGGATGTTCATCTTTTTGCAAACTGGAGAAATATTTTGCTATTATTTCACTTTTCTTAGCTGTTCTGTTTTTATATCCTCTCAAAAACTCCTGAAACATGTAAATTCAGTCGTTTGGTGGTATCCCATAGGTCTCAAACACTGTTTTTGATTTTTCTAATGTTTTTCTTTCTTTTTTGTCTGAGATATTTCAAAAGATTCATCTTCCAACTTGGATATTCTTTCTTCTGTCTCACTGATTCTATTGTTAAGGGTTTACACTGCATTTTTTATTGGATTTATTGAATTCTTTATTTCTAATATTTAAGTTTGATGCTTGTTTAATATCTCTATATCCCTGTAGGGTTTCCCATTCATGACAGATACTGATTTCTTTATTTCATGTAACTGTTTCTCTGTATTTCTGCATAATCTTAGAATCATTCTTTTGAATTCCTTTTCAGGCATTTCATCAACCTCTGTATCTTCACAAACTAATGCTGACACATAATTGTGTTCCTTTTTGGCAGCCATATTGTCTCTTTTGTTCATGTTTCTTATATTTCTACATTTATTTTTATGCATCTGGAGGATCACTTGCTGGCATTTCCTTTGAAGTCTCTGTTCTTGTAAATGTGCCTCTGTTGGTATCTGGAATGCCTGCCATTTTATAACAGGTATCTTAAGGTGTGGGCTAGATAGGACCTGGAAGCATTGATCAGTATTTCTGGGTGAGCCAAGGGTCCAGAGTGATACCCATATTGGACATGATAGGTGTCCTCTATCATCAGTAGAGGGAAGAGATGATCACACTGACTAGTGCTCACATTTCAGCCCTTCTCTATACCTAAGTGAACCAACTGATTTGATCCCTTGGATGAGCTTACAGTGATTGCACACCCCATTTACTCAGGCACATGAACCACACGTACCATCTGTGCACTCCACAGTGTGAGCATTGAGCCCTCCACAAGGTCTCTCCACTAAAGGAGTTCTGAGCTTCTGGATTCAGATCACACCCCACACCCTTCTCCACAGCCTATGACAATCATACAGTCACAGGATACCCACAGTCACAATGTCCAGAAATATAAAGTATCATTCCCAGAGCAAGTTGCCCACCCCACATAAGTCAGTTGGAGACCCTTTTCAACAGCTGGGTATGACACTTTGGTGGGCAGTGGGGAGGGAAGCAGCATGACCTCCCTTCACTGAGCTAGGTGGATGCCCTGCACCTGCCAGCTCTCCAGGCCAGACTCAATGTCAGCGCAGACTGAAGAGTTCTGCCTCAGACAAAATCATCAGAGGCATGCAGGCCACTGTAGCCTCCTTTCTCTTGCTCTGGGAAGACTGTGTCTCCCATTTAACCGTGGCTGATTCTGCTAGCATATTGCTGACTGTTGTGTCTTTGTACACTGTCCTTGCTGCTCCACTGAGTGTTCTGTTCTGTAAGCTTTGTACTGAAAATTTCTCTCCAACTCTCCACTGGCTATTGATCCTCATTTGTTCTCATTTGATTTTCTTGTATCTTCTCATGGCTAAAATCAGCATCTTCTCCCTATTAAGCCATCTTGGATCTCCACCAACCACCTTTCATACTCACTTTTTTCAGAGCACTCTCATTGTTTTATAAAAACATGAACTATGCAGTATTTTGCACTTGGCCATCAAATAGAATAGATGCCTTCCCTCTAAACAGTGAAGTATGCACCAGAGATTTCCAATTGCTAAGTATATACTGTTGGTTATTAAAGGGGATATTTATTTTTGTTCAGGCTGGAGTTTTCTCCTAGCTTAAACAATACCACAACAATTCAGTTTAGAACAATCGACTTGATCAGACATCCTCAATTTATATTTTTGTCACAGTTGGATTATTCTGTTAGAGTTTCTTCCCTCATTATCATATCTGAAGCCCTATCCAAAGGTCCTTAACTCCTTCCATTAGTCAGTAAATATAAACTACATGGGAACATATTTAGGAACAGTCTGTGAGGCAGATAATAAAATCATTGAAACCCTCTATAGTCAGAAACAAATTTTTTTTTTGGTGTGTGAATCTGGTGTTTTGAGTCCTCTGAATCAGGCTGAGAGGAACAATTTGTCCTCATTTTGAAGAGTTAGGGCACTTCTTGGCAGTAATCAGGGTTGTTGATGAAGCCTTTCAAGATACACTCTCAAGTGGAAGGCTGCTTCTTACACGTGCTTTCTTCCTTGCTTGGGTGTCAGGAAACTCTTCTATGTTTAACGCATTTTTAGATGGGGAATTGAAGAGCTCATTCACAACATCATCCAAGACTCACAGAGCTTCTTTTCCTTAGCTGCATCTCAGATGGAAAAGGGGAAGGCAGCGGAAGTGAGGGCAGGGGAGCAGAATGTGGGAAACTGAGCTCCCACCAGGTATGTTTAAATAGCAATCCTCTTTGCAGCATGAAACTTGAGCAGAAAAAACAAAGAAGCATTGCCATCATCTAGAAGTAGGGGCTGTGGAACAGCACTGCAAAGGCTTGATGACAGAAATTTTGATTCTATCACATGAGGTTCACAACCCTAAAAAATCTACTTTAAAGAACTGAATGAGAGATATTCATTTTCAGATGTTAGAAAGATTATGGGATGGTGTAACAATTATCTATTGCACAATAATACTGTATTTCAAACATGCTCACACTCTTTGGCTTAAAATGACACTATCTTTCAAGCCTACAGATTAGTTGGTGGTTCTGTTATCTGGTATATGTTTCAGTTATCTTGGCCAGTCTCACTCACATGTACACAGCAAGAATGTGGGTTGAGAACAGAGTTGTCTAGAATGGGCATGGCTTGAAAGACTTAACTCTCCTTTAGAAACCCAAAAGGCTAGTTAAACACATTCTCAAAAAAAACGGTAGAAAATATTAAGTGCTCTTCAAGCCTCTGCTTTGTGTTATATTTGTTCTAACAAATCACTGGACAAAGTAACTCACAGGATCAAGCCCATTGTTAAGTATGAAGAAAATACAAACTCACATGACAAAGAGTATGGATAGATTAATTGAAGACCACAGTGTACTCAATTGACCAGAGGGGTCTTTAGGAACAAATTTTAAAGCAATTCTTTCATCACTGATTAACTTGAGGCTGCATATGACTAGCCTCTAAGTAAAAATAAGCCTTTATTAGATCATACAAATCAGCTAAATAAATGGGAACAGCACAATTCATTTTATTTAATCTTATCTTTACAGATGTATGCTTATTAGGTTTTTCTAAGTTTATTATTTGAAGGGTATAGGGCTGAGAAGAATATAGTTAACAAGTAATTTAATCTGCCAATGGTCTGGACTACTTAAAGCTAAAAATATGCACTTTTGAAGGTTATAACATTCAAAATCACCCACCAAGTCATGAAAACTGAAGCCAGAGGTTGGCATAGCAAAATTTCCCATGGTATTTGTTATTACAAATTAGGCTATTAAATGAATAGCTTACTATAATGATATAAAAGTGGCAAAGTTAACATCCCCCCTAAGGACTTTCAGTCCTATAGTTTCTGACTCCTGTGGGTTTAAACTTGAACTTATCACTGCACTCAAGTAGCTTTTGCATTTAATTATTTTGGGGAAGAGAGTAAGAGGGAGGGATGGAAGGACTGACAGAGAAGAAAAGTGATTACATCATTTCTCAAGTTCTCTTTCTCAAAGCAGATGTCACCTGATTCATTACCTAGTCACAACTTTAATTCCTGCTGCTCAAATAAAACAGGTTAGACCAGCCTCCTTTTTGCTACTCCAGCTTTCCAATTTAAGGACAGGTTAAAAAACAAACAAACAAACAAAAAAACAGTATGATAGCTCCAGGCTCCGGATTGAGATATAAGGAGCTATTTTCACCCCCAAAGTAGTTAGCCACAGCCTTCTCTTGCTCAAGTCCAGCTGTCAGCTATTTTACATTGTGCATCTGAGGCTCCAGCTTCAAAGTGATGATGCCCAACCTCCCACCTGAAGTGGATGTTTGAATAGCAATTCTAAAATATGACACATTCTTGAACGGTGCTTCATAAGTTGTTACCTTGATTTTCCATCTTCTCCCTTTCTCCCTGTCAAAGGATCAAGATAAAATCCTAGAAGACACCTGTTTAAGACATTCTTCTGTTCTAAGAATTGTTCACTGTACTGTAGTAGCATTAGGCAGAATCCCACAGTGGAAAATGTGAATGGCATTGCTCTCCAACAGATGATTACTTTCCAGAATCCAACTTCCTCTAACTTCTTGTAATGCCAAGAACTGAAGAGAGTTAGAGTAATTTTTTTTGAAACACAGACAGGAAAAAATATGGAAACTTTGTCTAGTCATTCCACTCAGGACATTTTGCATGAACTGAATAGTTTTTCTAGTTCTTGAGGTTAGAGACATTACTGAACAGACTCTGTTCTGAGGAACTCACTGTCACAAACAATTCTGTTTTGAAAAGACAGCTAGAACATCATGGTAGATGTTGCTAACCAGGTACTTAGCAGAGGCTCATGTGGAAAGAGAGCAGACAGCAATTAGAAAGATAAAAATCAAACAGGCTCCACCATCCTTACTCCAGCCTGGCTGAAGATGCAGAGTGGTGGGCATAGCATCTTTTCCACCACCCTCCAGCCTCTGGCTGTGATAGCCAGACAGGTGTATAACTTTCATAAAACCAAGGAATTCAATCTGGGGCAATTAATTCACCTGTGTAATCTTGGTTTCCTCATAGATAAAATGTTAATAGTAGCAGACACAACATCACAGGGCTTTGTGGGAACTGAATAAGCACCTGTCACATAATGCTCATTTAATAAATATCAGGTATTATTATTGATTGTTATTGCTAAAATGTGTTAGTGTTCAGTTCTGCAAGGTACTACCTTCTTATACTCCCAGTAGTATCTCACTTAATCCTCACATATGAGGCATATGGCATATGAGGATACTGAGACACATAGCATTTAATAAGAGTTAAACCTTAGTCCTACATAAGCGCTACCACTCTGCACTTAAGCATAAATTAGTTATCAGATGGTTCTGTGACCACTAACACTTTAGATATTGGTCTCTCTTCTCAATTGACTTTCATGCCACGTTATAGTCAGCAAGTTGAAAGAGTGAGACTAGAGGAGGAAGTGATGCATAATAAATAAGTATGAAGAACTCCTTCACAACTTAATTGTAAAGAACACATATAAATAATTTTAGGCCTGGGAATGAAAAATTATAGCATTCTGGAACCAGTTACTTCCAAGGAAAATAAACTGCTAAATTCAAGAGCACTTAAAGTTGACATTATATAAGTTAATGCAATAGGGAATTGTATATTAATGACCCCAAGTCATTGATGAGAAGGTCAAATTATGTTCAGTTTTCTGTTTCAGAAAACTTTTCCCTGGGTAGTGTGAAATATTAAAACATCAAAACAGAGACCTATTGGAAAATCTGCTCTACCTTTCTTGTATACTCACTTCCCTAATAAAAAATCTGATTCCTAAATAGTGATCTATAGTCATACTAATAAAATTATAGGATTGAAAAATTACTTAAAAACATTCCTATTGTAAATTGTTTGAGTAAGGAAACAGACTCAGAAAGATAAAGTTACTTGGTCAAAATCACAAAGTAAATTAGTCTGGGTAGTCTAGGGAAAGGAAGCAATGGACAGATGATAAATAAGGCTGGTTCTAGAGGCTGTGTGTGATGGTTTTTGCAACCTACAATAAGGAGTTTGAAATAATCTCACATACGGAGTGGGTTTCTCATTTTGTATCTCATCAATTCTAAGAGATACATTTATAAACCTAATTCATATTACATACATCTATTTCTATCATTAGCTAGTATCTCAAGACATATATTAAACTAGGAGAGGCTCCATTTTAACATTTAAGATAATCTTGATAATTTCCATTTTTTTACTGATTCTTTGTCAGATTTAATTAGATAATGATTGTTTCTGCCCCAGAATGTGACTGAAAAAAGACTTGGTGCCAAGAAAAGGGAAAGTTCCAGTTCTCCCATTCATCTTATTTCTTTGTAAGTCTCTTGCCCATTTGTCTGGAAGTTCCTTTGATTAAAATTGGATGACATTATCTGTGATCCTTATAAAACAGGTTCACAAGGGCACTGTTATCTCCTGCTCTGTGTTAAGGAACACCTTCATTCCCTTCATTACCTCAACTTCAGACATGGCATGTGGACAGAGCAGAAGTTCCATTATCACTCCCTATATTAAATAGTAATGCATCTTAATTCATTAGAATCTAGTTTCTATGCGTCTACATGTGCACATGTATCTAATCTTCCTGTAACACATAAGGTCATTTTGTATGTCCCTTT
Source organism: Lepus europaeus (assembly GCF_033115175.1). Taxonomy (NCBI): domain Eukaryota; kingdom Metazoa; phylum Chordata; class Mammalia; order Lagomorpha; family Leporidae; genus Lepus; species Lepus europaeus. The sequence continues at coordinate 89,286,955 of NC_084838.1, read as the reverse complement.
TGGAGAACAAATAAATGGGTGACATATGGTACACCACGCAGGACTTCTTGATTCATGGGTCAAAAGGTCACCAATGGCAACTACAAAGAGACTTTCAATAATGTAGGCAGGGAGATCAGGTAGGTAGCTTTGGCAAATATAAAAGTGAGGTTAAGGATGAATAAGATAGTAAAAGCAAAAGAATGTTGCAATGTAAAAATATTTTTAAAGGAAGCTGGCAGATCCCATGGATCTGGGTGGGACAGAAAATGGAAAAATCAAGTGTTGCTTTAAGTTACCTTCCATAAAGGATCAAGTTATTAAATAAACAGTATTAGCAACAATGGCATAGGTTATCTATAACTAGCTGTGTGTTAGCACCACTTTCAAAGCTTTCAAGGCTTTTACATTCCTTCTTCTGTTTTAGAATTCATCCATTTATTATCTCTGATAATAAAGTAAATGCAAACTCAGAGAAGTTTATTGCTTATATTTACATGAGAAGCATCAATCAGAGAAAACTAGCTCTTTCTACCACACCCGCCTCCCCTTTGGAAAGATTTAAACCATGAGACACAATCAAATGAACGGATGAGTCTCTCAATCAGTGTTGGTATCTTAACTACCACAGACACAACCAGCCATGGTGATGCATTATACATGTTTCATGCTATGTGTGTCTGCATGGTTTGTCAGAAGTCAGATTTCTTTAGCACTTAAACTGCTATCATACCAATAATGTTATTCATTGTTAGCAATGACTCCGTGTGCTATATCACAAACATATGACATGATACATATAGTTCCAGGAAGGAACTGTGAGCAATTACCTACTTCCCTTTATTTTCTTTTGTTTCTTTCCTGTGGAACACAATGAGCACAATTAACATACAGTTGTACAGAGTTACTACACTTGAGATATTTTCATCCTGGGACCAGTAAGTACTGATGCTAAATCTTATAAACCCTGTTTTGCTATCCCAAAATAAGATATTCCTCATTCATATGAGGAAGCAATAACTTTCTCTAGGTGCTATTATATTAAAAATATATCATACTATATGATGTCATCCTATCAGATTATTTTATATTTTAAATGAAGAATATAAGTATATTAATTACTAAATGGAAAAAATGATGTGCCATCTCCTCTTAAAGAGAAGCATACTACTAGTAATAAGACTGACACAGCCCTATACAGGAGTTCCACTTTCAAAGGGGAACAACACTGTTCTATTTTGCCGATAATTTTGCAACCATTCAAATATGATATTCATTCCCTTAAAAGTATCAGGGAGCAATCTTTTATTCTTCTCATCTCTAATTATAAAGTTTAGTGATTCATCAACTTGTTGAGATAGCATAAATGTGCTATCTGTTGGTACATCATTATCGATGAAAAAGAGTTAATGAGTTAAGATTCACTTGTGCCTAAGGCTACCAATTCTTGTTTTCCATGCTTGACATGAGGCTGCAGTGCACCTACTAGGGGAGTAGACTATTCTGTAGTTTTCTACACATTTTGGTTTAGAAGTGCAAATTTAGGGTAGGACAGGAGAATCTGAAAGTGTATTTTGGCCTCAGGCCCCATAAAGAAGGCTGCTGCTTTGGGATGCTGTCACCCTTAAATTCCTCACAGCAGGCTTAGGTAATGAATCATGGCAGTTCAGTTTTTTTTTTATTTTCAATTATCTTTATATACAGAAGATCAATTTAGTGTATATTAAGTAAAGATTTCATCAGTTTACACCCACAGAGAAACATTAAGTGTAAAATACTGTTTCAGTACTAGTTATAGCATTAATGCACATTGAACAACACATTAAGGACAGAGATCCTACATGAGGAGTTAGTGCACAGTGACTCCTGCTGTTGACTTAACAAATTAACACTCTTGTTTATGGCGTCAGTAATCTCCCTAGGCTCTAGTCATGAGTTGCCAAGGCCATGGAAGCCTCTTAAGTTCACCAATTCTGATCTTATTTAGACAAAGTCATAGTCAAAGTGGAAGTTCTCCCTTCAGAGAAAGGTACCTCCTTCTTTGATGGCCTGTTCTTTCCACTGGGATCTCACTCACAGAGATCTTTCATTTAGGTTTGTTTGTTTGTTTGTTTGTTTTGCCACAGTGTCTTGGCTTTCCATGCCTAAAATACTCTCATGGGTTCTTCAGCCAGATCCAAATGCCTTAAGGGCTGATTCTGAGGCCAGAGTGCTGTTTAGGACATCTGCCATTCTATGAGTCTGCTGTGTATCCCGCTTCCCATGTTGGATCTTTCTCTCCCTTTTTGATTCTACCAGTTAGTATTAGCAGACACTAGTCTTGTTTATGTGATCCCTTTTTTTTTTTTTTGACAGTGAGAGAGAGACAGAGAGAAAGGTCTTCCTTTTCCATTGGTTTACTCCCCAGTGGCTGCTCTGGCGGCGCGCTGCAGCCAGTGCACTGCGCCGATCCGATGCCGGGAACCAGGTGCTCATCCTGGTCTCCCATGTGGGTGCAGGGCCCAAAGACTTGGGCCATCCTCCACTGCACTCCCAGGCCACAGCAGAGAGCTGGACTGGAAGAGGAGAAACCCGGACAGAATCTGGTGCCCCAACCAGGACTAGAACCTGGGCTGCTGGCACCACAGGCAGAGGATTAGCCTAGTGAGCTGCGGCACCAGCCTATGCGATCCCTTTGACTCTTAGACCTATCATTATGATCTATTGTGAAATGAAATTGATCACTTGGACTAGTGAGATGGCATTGGTACATGCCACCTTGATGGGATTGAATTGGAATCCCCTGGCATGTTTCTAACTCTACTATTTGGGGCAAGTCAGATTGAGCATGTCCCAAATTGTACATCTCATCCCTCTCTTATTCCCACTCTTATATTTAACAGAGATAACTTTTCAGTTAAATTTAAACACCTAAGAATAATTGTGCATTAATTACAGAGTTCAACCAATAGTATTAAGTAGAACAAAAAAAAATACTAAAAGGGATAAAGTATTAAGTTGTATATCAACAGTCAGGACAAGGGCTGATCAAGTCACTGTTGGTCCTTGGGACAGAGTAGATGAATATTATACCCACAAGAGCCAGAGATCAGACACTGACTGCCTTCAATTCCACTCAGCTGTGTGGAATTATTTCCCTTCTGAATTTTAAAAAGAGAGAGAGAGAGAGAGATTGATTTACCATGCCTAACCTGGGTGTGTCACCTTTGGCACACCCTTAACCCTGAAGAACTAAACAGAGCTCTCTGGCCACACCCATCACAAGCCTCTAAGGATCCATCAAAAGCAGACAGTCCACTTAATATAGTCATAGTATAACGAGAAAAAACACCACAGCGAGGGAAGAAGAAACCAAAGAATATCTCTACAATGCCAAGCAACAAACGCAGAAACCAAGGAAACAAGAACAAGGAAGACATTATGATGCACCCAAATGAACAAGACACCCCAATCCAAGATTATGAAGATGATGAGATAGAAGAAATGCAAGATACGGATTTCAAAAAATTTATTATAAGAACATTTAGAAGTTTTCAAAAACAAATTCTTGAACTGCAGAAATCCTTACTGGATTGGCAGTTCAGTTTTTAAAAATAGGATATTTCAAAAAGTCCATGGACAATAATTAAGATGTGAGTTTACTTTGGTGCAAAAAAAAAAATGTTGATATCCATGCATGGGAAGGGGTTCTTCAAAAAGTTCATGTAAAATACATATTATGAAAAAACTTTGCTCACAGATTTCAAAATTTTACATCAATTAAACATCACTTAATTCAATTTTTCTGTGCGCTTTTTGAGCTGCTCTTGAAAAGAAGAAATGTTAACCTAGGGATGAGGCCCTGAGGAATACATGGCAAAGGTTTAATTTATATAGTTGTTTTTCAACTTTAGTGAGAATTAGAATCACATGGAAAGCTTTTCATACTATAGATGCCTAACCACATCCTCAGAGTTTCTGATCTAATAGGTTTGAGATAAGGTCAAAGAATTTGCTTCAACAAAATCTGAAGTGTTGCTGACTCTGCCAGTCCTTGAATAACTGTTAGAATAACACTGATCTATGAAATCCTAGATACCTTATTTGTAGGAAAAATGAGTCCCAAGAAAGGTAGAGCAGATTTTCCAATAGCCAGGAAATAGTGATTAGGTACAGAAAATCTGAGACCGATCAGCACAAATGTGTGTGAGAGGTTTTATATATATATAAATATATATATATATATATATATATATATACACACACACACACACACACACACAGCTTCCCAGAGAATAGTACATAGTAGATTCTATCAGTGGCCCAATTCTTCAGCCCTGTTATCCACCTGCTTTACCATGCAATTTTGCAATTCTTTCTACTAAAAGGTTGAAGTACATATCCCATCTTTGGCTTTGGGTTTGATCATATGACTGGCTTTGAACAAAGCAGGGACAGCAAATGTATTGCAATCAAAAATGTGAAAAGTCTCAGCAATGGTTGGTCCTCTCTCTTATGTCCCTGTTGTCAAATGCCCCTGATGACCCACTGGCTCCAACAAGATGAAAGACATGGGAAGCAGGATCAAACTGCCCACAAGCTGAGCCCAGCTTATAACAAGTCAATCTACAAAAGACTCCCAAATATCTGAGTGATTTCAGCAAAGAGCAATAGAGCTGCCCAGCCAAATTCAGCTTCTTTCATTCAACCTTCACTTGATAGCACAAATCTAAGAATAAATAATTGAGTTTGAGCCACTGAATTTGACATTGTTTCCCACAGTGTGATTTGTGAAGACAGCAAATTGAAATACTGACTATTAGGTTGCCTTTGGTAGGTTGGGCTTGAAGAATAATGGGAGGAAGGAACAGTTAAATAAAAGTGAACTCTGAAGAGATCTGTGAGGGTAGTAAGCACTATTTTTTGTAGTAACACATCAAGTGACATTAGGAATTAAAAAAATCAATTGACCTACTTCCTAGGTTTTAAGATTGAAAAACAGAAGCACAAAGCAAATGAGTGGTACATCTTCAATAACACATTAGCAACATCAGGCTGGCACGATTTCCAACTTTGAAAACTGAAATTTATTTTCAGACTTCCTGAAAGAAAATTTAAGCCCTCCTTAAAAATAAGTGCCTAGTGAGCCATCCAGTGTATTCCCCACTCCTTCATTTCCTCACATCTATAAACAGCCACTAATTATTATTATTATCAAGAGCTGAGGCCTATATTTTTAGAATACTGAATTGTACATATAGTTCATAACTGTGACCTACAAATATAATAATAATCCCTATAAAGAAAACAAAATCATCATCAGGTGAGTTGTGTTTGTTTATAAGAGCTGGAACCACATGCAGTATGTTTTATTTCTTCCTTAGTTTTACACTCTGTATTTTTCAAAAACTGAAAATATACAATTTTTTGTAAGAATAGCTTTTTTTAAAAAAATGGGGGTTGCCTTCTTGATTTTTGCTTTTGTTGACATTGAAAAGTATGAAACAGAGGATTCAAGTTCTTGGAGGCTAACCTGTGGTCACTTTCAGGCCATTCAGTAGCAAGCTAAGGCAGCCCACCCAGCAGGTCCTAAAACATACATGACATAGTTAGCCATAAAAAGAAATCCTTTTAGAGACACTGATCCCCAAACATTAATGTAATCACTATCAGTAAACAGTTATGTCACCAACAGATGCAGGTATAATAGAAAAATAATGGATATAGAATCAGAAGACCTGCAGCCTTTGTTTAATAACATGATAAGAATTAAAGCTATAATTTTTAAAAATTTAGTCCATGTTTCATATTGTGCAAAACACTTTTCCTACATTATATATAAATATTCTTCTGACCCCCCCTAGACATATTAAAACATTGCTTTGTGTATTATGATCAGCTTTGTACAAATATAGAAACTGAGATTAATGAATGTCCAAGATCACCAAAAAATGCCAAAGGATTCAAACCCAGGTTTTTTCTATTCTCAAGACTGTATACTAACTACCAATCATAACTGTGGATTTTGCACGTTTGGATAAAATTTCTCTGTCTGATAGAATTTCCTCATTTGTAGGTTTTGGAAAATAACAGTTCCCATTTCAAAGAATTTTTGAGAGGATCATATATGCAGAAGGGCTTTTTAAACTATTAAGAGTTAGCCCATTGCTGGCTGGAGAATCAGAATTCTCTTGTAATCTGTTTATCCAGTAACACAGGACAGACAGAAATAGTCAGTGACCTAGCAGACTCTTCACTAGACTGACAGAAAGGCATAGGGAATAAGGATATCCACAACTGACCCCTGGCATCACAATCTCTTTTCATAGAATCCCAAATCACTAGAACCAGGAACAACTTTGGTGACCATAGACTAACTGGGGCTTCTTCTCTTCTCAGGTATACTTTGAAAAGCATTTGGCTTCCCAAACTCATTGAATGTTTAAACCCCAAGTCTTAGGTTAACAGTTAATTTTAATTTAATGTTAATAGTTAATGATTTAAGAGTGGAGATGCGATCCAATTATGGCATCTAGGAGGTGTGTGTAGCACAAGGTAGGTCTTGTGGAATGTCTTTAGGTCATTGGAGTCAAGCTCTAAGCAGCTGTTCTCACAAGGAGGTTCACTATATAAGCCTACCATGCTTTCCTCTCTCTTCTACTTTCTGACTTGCCATGTGTTTGTGCATTCACACATGTGCCACCTTTCAAACCTCCATCAGAAGCTAGATTAAGGAAGTCATGGATCTCAGACTGTGAACCTCCAAAATATGAACTGAAACAGAACTTCTTTCCTAGAAGCTCCTCTCAGGTTTTATAGTCAAACTAATGAAAATCTGGCTAATCCTTTGAGTTTCACACAGGAGGCATCAGAAGCCCTGTAATTTAAACATTTTACATCAGTTCAGAACATTAACAAATAGCAGAACTGGAGGTAGCACTCATGTCCCTCAATGTTTCCACACTTTCAGCACCATAAGACTATGTCTCAACTCACTTCTGCACCATTCTTAATGACAAGTTAACACGATTTCATAAGTTACAATGTCCTGTTCTAATGCCAAGGAAAACCACTAACACAGAAAGAAACAGAGCACCCAATGTGGAGTTAAGGCTTTCAGAATCTATTAGCATTTCCAAACTGGATAAAATTTGATGAATACACTTTTCTGAGAAGTAAAATGTGCTTTATATTGTCTGTGAAGAGGACAGTCTTTTTGGACACTGAATATGGTGCTGTTCAACTTCGTTTTTCGCCCTTCAATTAGTAATATTTCTGGCTATTTCAAATCAACCCTAGCAGTTATACTGGAAACCAGGAAGAGATTCAGAGAAAAACATGGAAAGCCTCAGGCAAATGCCATTTTCTAATACTCTGAAGCAATTTCAGCCAAGTACCAGCCTACCTTCCTCCAGGGAGCCATGAGCAACCATAACATCCAGTTTAATTTATACTTTGCCAAACAGCTTTGGCACATCTGTGCTGAGAATGAGATCCAAGAGTTTCAGACAATACACTCTCTTGAACTCCATATCCCATATTTGATTTTATTTGTAAATGGACAATTTATGGGTTCAGTGTTAAATTCAAAGAAGGTGTTATATACTTGGCATTTATAGCAGGTCAGGCAGTGGTACACCACAGCAAACAATAATGCAAACAGGAAACAAAAGGTCAAGGTTTTGTAGAGGTTTTCCAGGATTTTTTCCCTATTGTATACAAGATTAATAATAAACTCAGTGGGGCCCTATTAAAAGTAAGCATGACCTGGTAATAATCTGCCCACCCTCAATTCTGGGAGGAAAAAAGCCTTTAACAATAAATTTCAAATGAGAAAGTTTAACATAGGGAGAGTTTCTAAAGTAAAAAAAATAATTTAAGATATATTATCTTCCTCTTTCTGCTTAAAAGTTTTTCCCCCTAGTTTCTTCTGACATAGGACTTAAAACTGTAGTGATTAGCAGATTCAAGGATACCTATAGCTCTAACAAACAAAATATTAACCCCAATGCAGGATGAAAAAAAAAATGCTGTGCCTGGAGCCAGTCTCCTGCTACACTAACCTTCTTGATTAATCTTGACAAATGGTTGAACAGTGATTTTTAATAGAGTTTTTTTTTTTTTAGAACAGTTTCAGGTTCACAGAAAAACTGAATGGAAATACAGCGGTTGCCCATATATCCCTTCCCTTCATGCAGTGGCAGCCTCCTCTAATTTTAACATATAGTACTAAAATGCTACTTTGCTACAATTGACACATCATTATCATCCAAAATCCGCAGTTAACATTTGGGATCATTCTTGGTGTTGTACATCCTATGGGTTTTGGCAAATATATAATGACAAAAATCCACCATTACAACATCATAAAGAACAGTCTCACTGCTATAAATTCCTCTGTGGATCCCTCCCTCACCAATAACCCCTGAAAACCTCTGACCTCTTCACTGTCCCCTGTCCAGATATCATATAGCTAAAGTAATAGAGTATGCAGCCTTTGCAGATTATCTTCTTTTACTAACTCATATGAATGTAAGTTTCCTCCATGATTTGTATGGCTTGATAGTTCACTTCTTTTCGGTGTCAAATAATATTTCATTGTCTGGATGTACTACAGTAAACTTATCCATTCAGCTATCAAGCAACATCTAGGTTACTTCCAAGTTTTGAAAATTTATGAAGGTAACTGCCATAAATTCTACATGCAGGTTTCTCTGTGGACTTAAGTTTTTAGTCTTTTAGGCAGATATCAAGAAGTGAGACTGCTTTACAGCCATGGTAAGAAAGCATTTACTTATGTCACAAAACTGCTGAACTATCTTTCAAAACATCTGTGCCATTTCCATCAGAAATGAAAGTGAGTTCCTGTTATTCCACATCCTCATAAGCATTTCATATTTTGTTTTGGATTTGGGCCATTTTAACAGAATATAATACTATCTCATTCTTATTTTAATTTGTAATTCCTTAAAGACAGATTTTTATAGGCTTACTTGCCATCTGCCCATCTTTTTGCGGGAAGGTGGTCATTCAGGTCTTCTATTCAATTTTTTTTTAAATTAAACTTTTATTTAATGAATATAAATTTCCAAAGTACAGCTTATGGGTTACAATGGCTTCCCCCTCCCAAAACTTCCCTCCCACCCGCAACCCTCCCCTTTCCCCCTCCCTCTCCCCTTCCAATCACATCATGATTCATTTTCAATTCTCTCTATATACAGAAGATCAGTTTAGGATATATTAAGTAACGATTTCAACAGTTTGCCCCATATAGCAACACAAAGTGAAAAAACTACCGTTGGAGTACTAGTTATAGCATTAAATAAGAATGTACAGCACATTAAAGACAGCGATCCTACATAATATTTTTTTTAAAAAATTAATTAATTTTCTATGCCATTTCCAATTTAACACCAGGTTTTTTTTTTCATTTCCAATTATCTTTATATACAGAAGATCGATTCAGTATATAATTAGTAAAGACCTCATCAGTTTGTACCCACGCAGAAACACAAAGTGTAAATATACTGTTTCAGTACTAGTTATAGCATCACTGCACATTAGACAACACATTAAGGACAGATCCCACATGAGATGTAAGCACACAGTGACTCCTGTTGCTGACTTAACAATTTGACACTCCTGTTCATGGCGTTAGTAATCTCCCTAGGCTCTAGTCATGAGTTGCCAGGGCTATGGAAGCCTTTAGAGTTTGCCGACTTTGATCTTATTCCGATAGGGTCATAGTCAAAGTGGAAGTTCTCTCCTCCCTTCAGAGAAAGGTACCTCCTTCTTTGATGGCCCCGTTCTTTCCACTGGGATCTTATTCACAGAGATCTTTCATTTAGGTCTTCTTCTTTTTTTTTTTTTTCTTTTCCATGGTATCTTGGCTTTCCATGCCTACAATACTCTCATGGGCTCTTCAGCCAGATCCGAATGCCTTAAGGGCTGATTCTGAGGCCAGAGTGTTGTTTAGGACATCTGCCATTCTATGAGTCTGCTCTGTATCCTACTTCCCATGTTGGATCTTTCTCCCCCTTTTTGATTCTATCAGTTAGTATTAGCAGACACTTGTCTTGTTTGTGTGATCCCTTTGATTCTTAGACCTATCAGAGCCATCCAATGTGAACTGAAATTGATCACTTGGACTAGTGAGATGGCATTGGTACATGCCACCTTGATGGGATTGTATTGGAATCCCCTGGTACATTTCTAACTCCATCATTTGGGGCAAGTCTGATTGTGCATGTCCCAAATTGTACATCTCCTCCCTCTCTTTTTGCACTCTTAAATTTAACAGGGATCACTTTTCAGTTAAAATTTAAACACCTAAGAATAATTGTGTGTTAATTACAGAGTTCAACCACTAGTACTAGAACAACAACAACAACAAATACTAAAAAGGATAAAGTATTACATTGTACATCTAGAGTCAGGACAAGAGCTGATCAGGTCATTGTTTCTTATAGTGTCCATTTCACTTCAACAGGTTTCCCCTTTGGTGCTCGGTTGTCGCCGATCAGGGAAAACAAATGATATTTGTCTCTTTGGGACTGGCTTACTTCACTCAGCATGAGGTTTTCCAGATTCTTCCACCTTGTTGCAAATGACTGGGTTTCATTGTTTCTTACTGCTGTATAGTATTCTATGGAGTACATGTCCCATAATTTCTTTATCCAGTTTACTGTTGATGGGCATTTGGGTTGGTTCCAGGTCTTAGCTATTGTGAATTGAGCTGCAATAAACATTAAGGTGCAGATGGCTTTTTATTAGCCAAATTAATTTCCTTTGGGTAAATTCCAAGGAGTGGGATGGCTGGGTTGTATGGTAGGGTTATATTCAGGTTTCTGAGGAATCTCCAGACTGACTTCCATAGTGGCTTAACCAGTTTGCATTCCTACCAACAGTGGGTTAGTGTCCCTTTTTCCCCATATCCTCTCCAGCATCTGTTGCTGGTAGATTTCTGAATGTGAGCCATTCTCACTGGGGTGAGGTGAAACCTCATTGTGGTTTTGATTTGCATTTCTCTGATTGCTAGTGATCTTGAACTTTTTTTCATGTGTCTGTTGTCCATTTGGATTTCCTCTTTCGAAAAATGTCTATTGAGGTCCTTGGCCTATCTCTTAAGTGGGTTGTTTGTTCTGTTGTTGTGGATTTTCTTGATTTCTTTGTAGATTCTGGTTATCAACCCTTTATCTGTAGTATAGTTTGCAAATATTTTTCCCTTCTATTCAATTTTTTAAACAGGTTGTTCATTTTCCTACTGTTGAGGTGTAAGAGTCTGTTGTATATTTTGGATAATAATCCTTTCTCAAGTATGTCTTTTGTAAATATTTTCTCCTAGTACCTTCTCTAACTCTGCAAAGTAAAAAAAAAAAAAAAGGTCTGAATGCAATACATTTTTATCTTGGCCAAAAAAAGAACATGAACTAATAAGCAGAATTTATTTCATGAAAGTCGGGAGCAATTTTTTCGCAGGAAGGAGAATATTTCTTCAAAGAGACTACATAAAAAAATATTTCAGCTACCAACACCTATAAGGCTTGACAGAGAAGCTACAAGGTATGTCAAATTATTCGACTATGGTTTATGGGTTATTAGGTTCAAGTAGATTCAAGTATATGTTAACATTTTTAAAGTATGCTTAGAAAAATAAGCTATAGATTTTAAATAGGCACTTATATTATATGACATTGAAGTTCACAAAAACATAAATCATACTTTCATGTAAACCTATTATTACTTTTTTTCAATTGCTTGATATGTTTTATAAGCTATTCTACTTGATAGAGTGACAGAGAGGGAGAAAGGGGAGGGGGAGGGGAAGGAGAAGAGGGAGGAGGAGGGGGAGGGAAAATGGGAAGGAGAGGGAAGGAAAGGAAAGGAAAGATGTCCTACAAGGTGGCAGGGCCCAAGCCCTTGATTCATCATCATCTTTTTTTTTTAATTTATTTTTTTATTTAGTAAATATAAATTTCCAAAGTACAATTTATGGATTACAATGGCTTCCCTCCCCATAATTTCCCTCCCACTCACACCCCTCCCATCTCCTGCTCCCTCTCCCATTCCATTCTCATCAAGATTCATTTTCAATTATCTTTATATACAGAAGATCAATTTAGTATATATTAAGTAAAGATTTCATCAGTTTGCACCCACACAGAAACACAAAGTGTAAAATACTGTTTCAGTACTAGTTATAGCATTACTTCACATTGGACAACACATTAAGGACAGATCCCACATGAGAAGTAAGTATACAGTGACTCCTGTTGTTGACTTAACAATTTGACACTCCTGTTTATGGCATCATTAATCTCCATAGGCTCTAGTCATGAGTTGCCAAGGCTATGGAAGCCTTTGAGGTTCGCCAACTTCGATCTTATTCTGACAGGGTCATAGTCAAAGTGGAAGTTCTCTCCTCCCTTCAGAGAAAGGTACCTCCATTGATGGCCCCGTTCTTTCCACTGGGATCTTACTCGCAGAGATCTTTCATTTAGGTCTTCTTCTTCTTTTTTTTTTTTTTTTTCTTTTCCAGAGTGTCTTGGCTTTCCATGCCTACAATACTCTCATGGGCTCTTCAGCCAGATCTGAATGCCTTAAGGGCTGATTATGAGGCCGGAGTGCTGTTTAGGACATCTGCCATTCTATGAGTCTGCTGTGTATCCCGCTTCCCATGATGGATCATTGTCTACCTTTTTGATTCTACCAGTTAGTATTAGCAGACACTTGTCTTGTTTGTGTGATCCCTTTGACTCTTAGACCTATCAGTATGATCAACTGTGAACTGAAATTGATCACTTGGACTAGTGAGATGTCATTTAAATTTTAACTGAATAGTGATCCCTGTTAAATATAACAGTGGGAATAAGAGAGAGAGGAGATGTACAAAATTTGGGACATGCTCGATCGGACTTGCCCCAAATGGTAGAGTTAGAATCGTACCAGGGGATTCCAATGCAATCCCATCAAGGTGGCATGTACCAATGCCATCTCACTGATTCATCATCTTCTAACTCACATGAAGATTCAGCAGGAAGCTAGATTGGAAGCAGAGCAGCCAGGACACAAACAAGCCCTTTAATATGGATTTAGGGCATCCAATCAGTAGCCTGATCACTATGCCTCAATACTTGCCCCCATGAACTTCTTATAAATATATCTTTAACTAAGAAAGTTCTAGTGCTACATCCAAGTTTTAAGATTCTCTCATGTAGAAGCAGCAGTGAATACCTAGTACATCATGGTATATTTTATCTGTACTGTATGAGGAAAAAAATTCACACATGTCCATTTTTCCCAAGCACTTTGGAGTAGCTCACGATCACTCACTGAACTATAATACATAGCTTTGATGTTAACTGTAAGTTGGAAGCCAACCTTTCTATCAAAATAAATAAACACAAGCCCTTAGTAGATGTGGTTATGATTCAACTTTAAAGTCAAACTTTTTCTATTATTCCTCTTTTAAGTTTCTTAATTAGTGTAATTAAGGAAAATCCTAAGTGGAATTCATGCTACTTAAAAAAAAGTGACAAACTATTTAACTGCATGAATCATTAATTCCATGACATGATCACCCAAACCAGAAAGAATTAAATAAGATGCTGAGTAATGTTAGGCTGTCACAATCTCTGATTTCAAATTTTTTTATGATTAAAACAGCCTCATTATTCTCATGGATTCACTTTCTTTGTTTTAAGATTTATTTATTTATTTATTTATTTGAAAAGCAGTGATACAGAGGGAAAGAGCAGGAGAGGGACGGAGAGAGGAAGGGGGAAAGAGAAAGAAAGAGAGACAGAGAGATTCCATCTGCTGGTTCACTTCCCATATGGCTGCAATAGCTGGGGCTGGGCCAGGCCAAAGCCAGGAGCCAGGAGCCAGGAGCATCTTCATCTCCCACATAGGTAGCTGGGGCCCAAGAACTTGAGACAACTTCTGCTGCTTTTCCACACTCATTAGCAGAAGCTGGATTGGTGACAAAACTCCGAAGGAAACTTTCACCTGAGATTTGATGTTACTGATACAAAGACATAGAATATATGGAGATATTGTCAATAGTGTTAAAGATAGAACTATTGGCCAATAAATAGGCCAGTAGCCAAATGTGGCTGACAATTTTTAAATTCCGTTCCTTAGTCACATTTCAAAGGTTTAATAGCTCAGTAAGGCTAGTAGTTGCTGTATTGGACAGCACAAATACCAAATATTTCCATTATCGCAGAAAGTTCTATTGGACACTATTGTACCAAAGCACAAAACAATTCAGGTATATAAAACTCAAGAACCCTTTATCCAGTTAAATAAGAGATGTATCCAACGAAAGAACTCAGGACATGAATATTATGGTTAAAAAACAAAATGGCAGTGTAACTAGAAGATATTAAAATAATATAATGATACATTTTCTCATATTTAAAGGCAGCAGAATTGAAACACATAATTAAAAGATTCCAACAGATATGTTTACTCTGGACATTATACAGTATATACACTACAGAAATATCAGAAAATATGTAGACTTTTTATATAGGGTGGGAACAATCACTATGTTCCTAAAGTTGTATTTATGAAATGCATGAAGTTTGTATACCTTAAATAAAAGGTTTCAGGGGATAAAATTGGAGGCTGTAGGATGAAAACAAAAGGAAAGATGTGAGTAAACATGACCAGGATGCTCTGTGTTCCCAAGTGTTTTCATATATATTCTAGATAGAGTGCATTTCTCTCTCTCTCTCTCTCCCCCTTTTAAATAATACCTGCCTTTCTCACTGAAACACAATGACAGTATGCCTAGAACCATACATAATTTTAATTAGTTATTTTGGGGTGTGAAATTTTGAGGGTTTATCAAACTTTCTGTAGTTTTGAATTTGGATTGACATTTTTGTAACAAGCACTTATTTTTTTCAAAAATAATCTAATTATTCTTTTAAAAATGTTTTAAAAAGGAATGTGGGGAAACAAAAATGAACGTTAATAAGTAAAACTGAAACCACTTTATGGTAACAAGAAAAATATGTATGTGTCTGGATGAGAAACAGAAAGCAAAAAAAAAAAAAAAAAAAAAAGAAAGAAACAAAGCAACATTTAGAGAATCAATAGTAGCCTTATTAAAGTTTTCCTTCGAACTCTTGGTAAATTTTCAGTAGTATAACTGCATGTGGTTTTTACTGTTTCACCAGTAGGGCTTCACTGCAGTCAATCAATCATAGGCTCACCGACATGAGAACTAAACTAATCACCCTGCTCTTTCATTATAGGTGATTGGTCAAACATTTCAAAGACCTTGTTTAGGTAAAAGAATGTAATATTTTTAAGTTTGGAGACTAAATGGACAGATCCTGAAGTGCTGTGACTCCTGGAATAGTCTTCTATAGAGGGGCACCCACAATATTTTCTTTTCACTAGGTTGACACCACAATTATGTGGTGACAAGACTGGTAGAAATATCAGGGCAGCTGTCCATGGAATACTAGGAAGTTCCATAACATGGTATTTCTATATTGAAGTCACTTTCAAAAGGCCCTGAATGGGTATAGGGAGATGTAGAGGTAAATCCAACTTGAATCTTATCTCAATTTTGGTTGCTTATAATCCAATAGAGATATAAAATATGAGTGACCATCACCATAATGTAAATTAACAGAGGATGGAAGGGGCATGGAAGACTAGAGAAAAGAAAGGTAATTTCTAGCCTGGACACAAGGAAGACTTCCTGGATAAAGTCTTAAATTGGCCTGGATGGTGAATTTAGAGTGAGTTCAACATGGCTAAGAAAGTACTTCTAAGATCAGTCCCAATCACCATAGCTACAAAAGATTAAATACCTTGGAATACATTTAACTAAGGAGGAAAAGGTCTCTATGATGAAAATTTAAAAACAGTAAAGAAAGAAACAGAAGACGAAAAATTGAAAAATCTTCCATGTTTGTGGATTGGAAGAATTATTATCATCAAAATGTCCATACTAACGAAAGTAATTTATAGTTTCAATGTGATCCCAATCAAAATACCAATGACATTGTTCTCAGACCTAGAAAAAAAATGATGCTAAAATGCATAAGGAAACACAGAGACCCCCAAATAGATAAAGCAATCTAATACAACAAAAACAAAGCCGAAAGTATCACAATACCAGACTTTAAGACATACTACAGAGCAGTAATAATCAAAAGAGCCTGATACTGTCACAAAAATAAACAAATAGACCAATGGAATAGAATAAAAACCCCAGAAATTAATTCATACGTCTACATCCAACTAATCTTTGATAAAGGAGCTAAAATCAATCCCTAGAGCAACAGAAGATGCTGGGAAAACTGGATTTATAGGTACAGAAGTATGAAACAAGACCCCTACCTTATACCTTACACAAGAATTAATTTAAAATGAATCAAATCAGATATTTACCAAATATGTTCCAGATACCATTAAACTTTTAAAGCTCCTCAAAACATGTGATCCATGTTCATGTATATCTCATAAAATTGTGTAATCTGTTCACAATGCAAATTAAAATTACTGAGACTCTAATGGTAAAGAAACTTAATTTACTCCACTCAGCTCTATATTTATCACAGAATACTCTCCTTCTTCTCCCTCTCCCCCTTTTTCTTCCCACCCACTCCCTTTCTTTTTCTTTTTTCTAAGATGTACACTTGGTAAACTCTGTTTGTGCCTCACCGATATCTATCAGCCCACATGGAAATTATCTCTGGATACTCCAAAGTCTTCCTATATATCTCTGCCTGAAAGCTAGAAAAACATGGCAAAGCAAACAGAATTCCAACCAATTTTATTGAGGTATCTGAAAATGTTTCAATTCACTCAAAATCTTACATTTCTCAGTACTTTTAGCACTTTGGAATATCGTATGAGTCCCAGGAACTAATTTTGCTTTCCACTGAGACAATCTAATAGAACACCTTCACCACAAAACTTCCCTTGATCTTGCCTCCATCCCAATCATATGTGATCTCTATCTGCTTCAAATCTTCAGAACTCTTTGTACTGATGTTAACATGCTTAGTATATTTTAGGTCTCTTACTTACAAGTTGATATCAGAAACTATGACATGTGCCATCATGTTTGCTCAATCACATCTTTTAGGTAAGAGGTGTCCTATAGTTATTTATTGGAATGCTAAATCTGAATCAAAAGACAATTAACTTTTATAAAAGTTGAATAAGAAAGAAAATTGTTCTAAAATGTTTTTGCAGGCCTTTTCCTACTAAGCTGGAGATAATAATAATTGAAAAATTTAAATTAATGTGTTCTTGCAAGTAGATTAACCCTATCAAAAATTCTGAAATATGCCAAGCTTTTTCTTCCTCCTTTCAACATCTTCTCAACCTGTGTGCTCAACGCTCTCACAGTCTCTTTGATGCCTAAGATATAATATCATGCTCCTTTTCAGGCCTTTAAGCTTCTAATATCTTCTTATTTCACCATAATAACTGATTGAATTAAATTCTGTTTTTAGTATCCTGATTTTTTTATAGTGACCACAAAAAGTATGGGAAGGTTAATGTTTTAGCTAACTACAGTATAATTCTTCACTGATAATGTCCCATATTTAAACTATATAAATCTTATCCCTCATAAACATGTTTGGGGGGCTGGCATTGTGGCATAGCAGGTGGAGCCGCCACCTGCAGTGCCAGCATCCCACATGGGTGCCAGTTCAAGTCCTGGGAAAGCAGAAGATGGCCCAAGTCCTTGGGCCCCTAAACCTGCATGGGAAGACCCGGAGGAAGCTCCTGGCTCCTGACTTTGGATCAGTACAGCTCCAGCTGTTGCAGCCAATTGGGGAGTGATCCAGCAGATGGAAGACCTCTCTCTCTGCCTCTCTTTCTCTCCCTGTGTAACTCTGACTTTTGAATAAATAATCTTTTAAAAAAAACATACTTGGACAAAGTAATCAGATACTGTGATTGTCCATAGTGAAGAATGTAGACAAATGAGTTTGTCCAGGTACCTTATAATCACACCATTCAGGTATGACCATGGGTAGCCATATAAATTATGTGTTGAATAATACAGACACTAAAAACTGAAAAGTGCTCCCTAAATTGTGTAGTATACAAACTGCACAACCATATTCAATAGTCTTTCACCAAATAAAACAGCTGCTCAGTTTTCCTGTGTGTTCAGAGGCCTTACCCACACTCCAATCCCACATTTCCATTTCACTACAAATCAGAAATAAATGCTTAAAAATATTAAATATTTGGCCAATTTGTATGTTTATTAAAGAAAAATGAATCAAAGTAAGCCCATATCTTACATGATATAGCCAAAAAGAAAAAAAAAAACCTGCATAATTTTCCAACTCCCGGTGCTAATGGTATAATATGAATGGGAGACAGATTAGGTTTTCTCAAACTTCCTTCATGTAAAATCCTATTTACCTTAATTTATTTTAACCAAAATCCTCTCATTTTTCTTCATGTGTATAGTCTCCCAAGACATGCTGATCCCTGAGGGCTTTTTCAAGGCCTTCTTTGGACCTTACTGTATCTCATTAGTATTTTCTAGGATACTTAACAACTATAACATTTGAAATCCCATTAATGAGGTTCTCAGAAGAACAAGTGGTTTTTAAGAAGAGCTTAATATGCAGCCTGACGAATGTGAATTTAGGGGCTGAATCCTCATTCCTTGCTCATATGGGTTCTAACCTCTCAATACTTGAGGGGTACATAGCCCAAGTTTAAGCAGGCAAAAATCCAACAAAAATCTGCTTCTCCGACTTCTCCCCCACCTGGATTTAATTCTCTGCAGCCTATCCAAGTTACAAATGAAAGTTTTAAATTCTAGACACTGAAAGGTATTTGGACTCCAGCATGCTCTTTTCCAATGCATTTCAACCAAGGAATCCCATTTAATTCCAAGCTGGTGAAATAAAAAGCTACATTGATTAAAGCTCTTGAGATTCAGATCAACTTTTAGGAGGCACTGAATCTTTTTAACATCTGCTTCCTTACCAGCAAAGGTAATACATCTTTAAATAATTTGTAAGTGTGTTACAGCTGCCACACAGTCATTGAGAGTGCTCCCTCAGTAAACAGGGGCTGTGGCTTCATATTTCAGTCAGCTGTCATCCATTACATATTTTAATATTGAGGGGAATTAACTTTTGTATCAATAGCAATGATGAAAAAAATTATTTCTGTAGCCAGGGCAGACAATGTCAGTGCACAACTTGTCATTTTCTAATTCAGCCGCTTCCATTTGATTTGGAATTAGAACTTGACCTCAGAAACCAGAGCTGCGGCATCCTCACACAAAAGCTGTTTTAAATTATGTGCAGCAAGTTTTTAAGCACATTAGCAACTAGAACAAGCTGTCCTCATGCTAACTGGCCTCGCTTTGTTCTTGATGGTGGAAAATCTCACTTTAACTGCCCTCTAATTTGTTGCAGAATGCTACTGCACCAGCAGCTGCCTTGGCACAGGATTAAACACACAAGAAAACATTATTTTTCCACACAAATTATTAACAGTGTCAAAAGCTACAAAATCCTTTCTGGGGAGAAAAAGCTTTTTTTTTTTTCTCCTCATCTCCTATATTTTCCCTTCCCTATAAAACAACCTGCAAGTAATTATACCTCAGTGGGGTCTTTTGAGATTCACCCCCTCCTTTACATGTCAACATATAGAGAGGGTATTTCACTATGTTTTTGATAAAACACAAAAGATTCCAAAATTGGGCAAAGAGAAACTTTCAACTGCACAGAGAGTCGGTGTGTCAGTGAATGAGGACTCCTGATGGGCACATACACAGAACTGGTGGGGTAACTGCCTTGCCTATTTCCTCATACGCTTGTTCAAAACTCCAGGAGGAAGTATATAAAGTAAGCCTCCCTCTGTTCTAATCTTGGTCTGATTACAGCTATTTCTGTATAGCAGTTAAACATCTTGCCAAGGGGAAGAATTTGCTACTTCAGAGGGGAATTTATTAATGAAGTCTGCAAATAATTGTTGAGATGACAACTATGCCTGCTCTCACTGTCTTTCTTATTCAGTGGACTTGCCACAGCTTATTTTTATTTAATTACATTTGTTAAGGGAATAGCACGGGTACCTGTGAGAGCCTCATGCACACCTGTGCCTTGGCTCTAAGGAAGGCTTAAAACTATTATTTATGGTTTTAAAAGAAGGGAAAAGGAAGAAAGTGGTTCTTAACCCTTCTTTCACAGGAGATTTCTGCCTTTTTTTTTTATATACTATGAGAGGTAAGAGCAGTTTAGGGATCTGGGTGTCATCAGATATCTTGTTGATGAGAACCCTGCAACCTTCTTACTATGCCTCTCACCTAGGAGAGTCTGCTATCTAACTAACAGTAATGAAATTCATCAGGTGACCTCAGTGCCATCTGGAAAAGAGGCTCTCCCAGGAGTGGAAAGTAAACATATCTCAGGAGGGAAGCAAAGCTGATGATTTAGCTATCAAGAAGCTCAGTTCTTCCACACACAGCTTTCTTCCTCATTGATGCCAGTTGCCACCACTCTCCTGTCAGAATTAGTCCCTCTAGTGCTCTTAAACAAAGTTGCCTTCCTCTAAGGAAACTCTAGAAATGCAGGGATGTGGTGAGGACAGTGCTGTGGCATAGCAGGTAAAGCCGCCAACTGCAGTGCTAGCATCCCATATGGGTGCCAGTTCGAGTCCTGGCTGCTCCACTTCCGATCCAGCAGTCTGCTAACGTGCCTGGGAAAGCAGTGGAAGATGGCTCAAGTCCTTGGGCCCCTGTATGTACATGAGAGACCTTTAAGACCTCTGGCTCATGGTTTTGGATCTTCCCAGCTCCGGCCGTTGTGGCCATTTAGGGAGTGAACCAGCAGATGGAAGACCTCTCTCTCTCCATAACTCTGCCTTTTAAACAAAAAATAAATAAATCTTAAAACAAAAAAAAGTGATGTAGTGCTGGTGGGGCTACTGGTGAGTACAGAGTTCCAGGGCAGTTTAACTCCTCAAGGTTAAGGAATTGAGAGCTCAGAATCCCAAAAAGTCTCCAGAACTCAACAACCTGAAGATTACCTAATCCAAGTTCAAAGCTAGTTTCTGGCCCTTACCTACACCCCAATGTATCTCTCTCTTTAATTCTGCTGTCTTTTTGCATTCTTAATACTCACTCTCTTGATCAGTTATGTGGATTCTCAGAAACAGTCGGATGCAATGGTTTGAAAAAAAAAAAAACATGCATTGAAAGCTGCTTTTATTAAAAATTTCATTAAGGGATTTGCAACCTTCTCCTTTGCTTTCTGTTCCAGCTTCATTCTGAGCTGCAAGTCAGAACAGTCTACCCAGAGGCATTCACTGAAAATTCATCATACATCATCAGTTATTAAGTACACAACTCTTCAGATTTAGGAAATAAACAGCCAAGAATTCAGAGCCGTCATTTGTATCTTAAAATCACATGATCAAGCAAAATGTCTGAAATTTAGGACCAAATCCGAAAACTCACCTATATTCTACACAAATGCATTTTAATTAAGGTTCATTCCCTGAAATTGTGTCAACTATGTAGACTATCCACAAAATGAAGAGATTGGAATTTTTCAATCAAGAAATGACTGTTTCACTTCAATCCAGAGTAGTGTGTGTGTGCACATGTGTGTATGTATACATTTTAAGTTACTTAAAATATTCATATTAAATGCATGTTCTGTATACTTTTTGTATCATCTAAATTCATACTAGTGGGAGAAAATGTTCATTTACTGTTATTTCTTTACTATATTCTCCTTTTTAGCTATATAGTCAACATGTCACAAATGAGAGATGGGAAGCAGACATTTAACTGAGTGGTTCAGGTGCTTACCTAAAATATCAGAGTACCTGGGTTTGATTCCTGGCTCTACTTTCTGATTCTGACTTCCTGTTACTGCAGACCCTTGTGACAGCTCAAGTAACTGGGTTTCTGGCATCCATACAGAAAACCTGGATTGTGTTTCCAGCTTTGGCCTGGCCCAGCCTCAGCTGCTTCAGATATCTGAGAAAAAAACAGCAGATAGCAATGCAGTTGCTCTCTTTCTCCCTTCTTTTCTCCTTCCCTCCCCCTACTCCCTACCCCTACTCTAACCCCTACCATCTCACAAATAAAAAATAGAGAAACAACCATAGATATTTAGTGTATTCATGTAAATAAAGTCTTAAATTCCTATTTTATTCCCCTTTCTCTATTTGTCTTCTTCCATCCAAAACTGTATACAATATACAACCTCCTTCCCAGTGAAAAATGACCAGACATCATGGAACTAGGCATTTCTCCCCATTCAGATGCCATATTACCTCATGATTCTTTGTACCCACTGACCCATGGTCTTCAGAATGTGGTCCTTAACCTCAAAATCATCTGAAGACTTGTTTTTTTATTATTATTATTATTTGACAGGTAGAGTTATAGACAGTGAGAGAGAGACAAAGGTCTTCCTTCCGTTGGTTCACTCCCCTAATGGCAGCTATGGCCAGCACTGCGCCTATCCAAAGCCAGGAGCCAGGTGCTTCCTCCTGGTCTCCCATGTGGGTGTAGGGCCCAAGCACTTGGGCCATCCTCCACTGCCTTCCCGTGCCACAGCAGAGAGCTGGACTGGAAGAGAAGCAACCGGGACTAGTACCCGGCACCCCAACTGGGACTAGAACCCGGGGTGCTGGCGCTGCAGGTGGAGGATTAGCCTAGTGAGCCCTGGCGCTGGCCTGAAGACTTGTTAGAAATGCAAATTCGCCAATTCCAAACTGGACCTGCTGATTCAGAAACTCTTCGTTCAGGGACCTTCATTCTGTATTTTAAGCAGCCTCCAGCTGATTATCATGTTTGAGAAACACTGCTCTAACCCACATGACTACCTGCAGAGTTTGGCATTTTCACACTTTTACCAACACTGCCCTGTCTTCTGCCGGCCTCTGGTTGCCTAGAGCTCCCCTTTGAGGACTCACATAGGTGAAACTCTTTTTCTCTGTGCTCTCCATCATCTTGATCTCCATAGCAAGTTTATCCGACCTGAGTGGGGAAGTCTTTAGACCAAAAAAATAAATAAATGCCTGATTGTAGAATCATTATTCTTGCAGCAGATATATGGAGAGGAACTAAACCGTATAAGGGACTCCTAAACCGTATATGACTCCAATGTCATATAAATAAGCACTATGAATAGGCTATATAAGAGGATTTGAATACTGCGACAGAGCCAGGCTTACTAACTTTTAATGAAAGACAATTACTCTCTGAAGATATTTCCCCATCAACTTAAAATATCTCCATTGTGGGGCATTGAAAATTGGTGATATTTTTAAAAAGTGTCTAGTATGGTGCCTCACACAGAAGAGACACTCAGTACATAGCAAATCCATTAATGTGATGGAGAGAAAGTGACTATGTAGTCAAGGGCCCAAAACTGCAGTTCAAGACCTGGTAAGACCACAGAAGAAATTAAACTGCCTCTCTGAGTCAGTTTCCTTCTCTGTTAAGTGGGGACAATATCTATTTCTACCGTACTATTATTGTATACACAATTGTCTGAAGGCTTATAACAACCCTATACAAACCCTTTTTAAATTGTGTGACACCAACAAGGTGCTCATCTCCCTGGTTTACAAATATGGAAGGAGGAGGGAAAGAGATGAAGAGTAAAGATGACCTACTTGGAACAAAACTGACCTGCCTTTATGACCTGGTTATCTTTTTTAAAGATTGATTTATATGTTTTTAAGACATAATGACAGAGAGGCAGAAACAGAGAGACAGAAATCTTCCATTCACTGATTTATTCGACAAATGACTGCAACACCCAGGGCTGAGCCAGACCAAAGTCAGGAGCTAGGAATTCCATCCAGTTCTTTGACATATGTGATAGAGATTTAAGTACTTGAGCCATGATCTACTACCTCCAAGGAGTATTAGAAAGACGCAGGATAAGAAACAGTGTTGCTAGGCTCAAAGCAGGCCCTCCAACATGAGATACAGGTATTCCAAGCAGTGTTTTAACCTGCTGCACCACAACACACACCACAATAACCTGTTTATCTTTTACTAGCTATATAGCCTTAAAAAAATTCTTTAATCACATTCTGACCCAGCTAATATATTTACTGAAGTTAAATAACTATTTCTATTTTCAAGGCTGCTGTAAGGTTTAAATACAGCAATAAATGTTCGCAAAGAGATTAACATAATAATTGAGAAGTGGCCCTCCATATTAGTGACTTTTGTTACTATTACTACTATTATTATTGTTGTTGTTATTAAATGGTGATTCTTTCTAAATGGGGTTGATCTATCAAACCCTGTAACTAGGTAGACAATTATAAAAGACAATTACAAAACCTCTTTTGTGCTCTAATAGGTTTCCAATAGACATAGCAATTTTGTCCGTTAATGTGCACACATAATTTTACCATCTTTACTTTAAAAGTCATAATTTGCAGCACCCTTCTCAAGGAATTTTCTCTTATCTTTCATGACACATAGAGGAACTAAAAGTCAGAGAAATTAAGCCACTTGCTTCTCTTTGTTCCCACTGCACAAGACTTGGGACAGAATAAGTTGCCCTGTTTAACCCTCTGCCTTTTAGAAATAAACTTCTGTAGAAAAAAAGAAAGAAATGAGTTCCACCCAGAGGCCTACCTCATTCATTTCCAAAAGCACAAAATTTTTGAGTGCCTACTATGCGTCAGGCACTGCTCTGGACAGTGATTAGAACAAGTACAGGTGTTTTTTTCATATTGAATTCACATAGCTGTCAATCATTTTGTATGCCATCTGAGATAACTTGGAGTTTGTTACCTGACAGTACTAAGTTTTTACCCATTTGCCTTGGGTCATGAGAAGCCCCTCAGGAACTTGCTCTTCGTTGTTCTTATGGTGTCCAGGTGACCAGGGCAGTGCCAAACATCTGGGATTTTTCTTGCCTATGGTATTCTAAGAGAAATTTTGACTTCAGTTCTCCCCTAAGGAATAATGATTTTTTGTCTCAGGACTCAGAATCAGACTTCTAAACACGCTGGAGTTTTGTTATTATGCTCCAGTCCCCAACCAGGACATTCAATTCTGCTTCTGTATCCTAATTCAACAGATATGATGCATTTTACATCAACTCACCCATTCTAATATTGGTTCCCAGACTCCATGTCTTCAGTTGCTAAGAGAAGTTGAGAATGTGTCAAGAATAAAGTATGAAATGAGGACAGCTCCAGAAACTGTTTTTTCCAAACAGAATTTAAGTAAGGGGTCAAATACTCTATTGTCTTCAAGGACCAGGCAGATAATGTAAATATATAATGTGACTTATGTAAAACACAGTAGGGAGAGATGAAGTCTGTAGTTAAATGAAGAAAGCAAGGAAAGTCTAATTAAAAAATAGAATGCTGAGCAGGCCACCAAGGCACAGCCTTGGCAGCCCTTCAAGGATAAGATGGAGGTTTCTCGGGCTTTGTAATCCTTGACTTGGCACAGTACCTGTACTTAGCAGGCACTTGAATGAGTGAATGTGTGGAAGAGCAAAGAAATGAGTGAATGAATGAACCAAAGTGTAAGAACTGAAATAGTCACTTTAGAGTGTATCTTCACAATATGAAAGGTTGCAAACCTCACTTGCTTAAGCTTTCTTTGTACCCTAAATCTTCTCTGAGATCTCTCAAACTTAAAATAATACTCAAATTTGTTTGCCTGAAGGCCTTCCTTTTTAAAATGATTTCATTATAGATAGAGACACAGGTCATCAATGGCAGTTATTAATATTATGACTTCCTTTAAAACAACTCAGAGTGCAGTACAGCACATTTTAAAAATTCAACACCAATTCTTCTAATGTAACAATAAACCACTTAAATAAGAAAGGAGAAAATAAATGCTATTTGGAAGCCTAGAAAGCAGAAAAGTTAGAGGAAAATACACAAGCAATGTAGAGTCATGAACTCAGTTTATGGATCAAGTTGTTTCAGTCTAATTTGTCAAGCATCAAGTTTGCTGCCTGTGCTTTTCGTTGGCAAAGAATATAGAGGAAGATAGTAGGGACAAAATTTAGTCATTAAGGATAAAGGTGTGGGGCCAGCGCCATGGCTCACTTGGTTAATCCTTTGCCTATGGCACCGGCATCCCATATGAGTGCCGGTTCTAGTCCCACTTGCTCCCCTTCCAATCCAGCTCTCTGTTGTAGCCCAGGAGAGCAGTGGAGGATGGCCCAAATGCTTGGGCCCCTGCACCTGCATGGGAGACCAGGAAGAAGCACCTGGTTCCTGGCTTCAGATCAACACAGCAGCGGCCATTTGGGGAGTGAACCAACGGAAGGCAGACTTTTCTCTCTGTCTCTCTCTCTCTGTCTATCTATAACTCTACCTGTCAAATAAATTTTAAAAAATAAAAATAAAGGATAAAGGTGGTGTGAGCATTCCAGCCTCCCTCCTTGTACTGCTGTTGTATACCTCCTTCTAGGGGTAAGTTAAAAAAAGAGGGCATTATTTTATATTCCACAAGGCTCCACAGATTCATTGTCTGTTATGATGTATGTGACTTCAGGGCCTTTTGCCAATCCTACAGATATGGGCCAAACTACATGAAAGCTGCCAGAATTCAATGTGCATGAATCTACCTGATCCCTCAGCACACCTTACCCTTTCTCTTCTTGTTATGTTATCTCAGTCCTCTCTGCTGCCTGTTACTTCCTGATTCTGGACTCCAGCAAACCATTGTCATCAGCTTCCCCCAACTTACACGCTTCCTCATGGATGGCACTAAGCTCACAGTAACTTATCAATGGTCATATTTCAGGATTTCATTTGTTTCCTGGGTTGCTGTAAAAAAAATTATCACAAACTTGGTGGCTTAAAACACTAGAAATATATTGCCTCAAGTTTTGGAGAAGTCCAAAATCTGTACCAGTAGACCAGAATCAGGCTATCTGCTAGGCTGCATCCCCTCCAGAGGCCTCATCTAGAAGAAAATGCATCCCTTGCCTCTTGTAGCTTCAGATGGCTACTAGCACTACTTGACTTTTGACCTTACTCCAACATCTGCCTTTGTGGTCACATTGCCACCTCCTCTTCCAGCAGTACAGTTTCCTCTACCTCTCTCATATAAAGGTACTTGTGATAGTTTATAGGGTCCACTTAGATTATCCAGGATAAACTTTTCATCTCAAAATCCTTAATTTAATCACATCTACAGAAATCCTGTTTAAAATAAACTAACATTTATGTTTTCCATGGACTAGGAGGTAAATACCTTTTGGGGAGCCATTTTATAGCCTACTGCAAAGTCTTCTTACGTAATCTGGTTCAAGGAGTATCCCAACCCCAAATTGAGACTAACTGTTCCCTGTGATTGGCATTTAGCACAGCAGTTAAGATACCACTTGGGATGCCAATATTCTAGATTGGAGTATCTGGGTTGAGCCTCGCTCCTCCATTTATGACCCAGCTTCTGTTAATGTGCACCTCTGGGAGGCAACAGATGATGAATCAAATACTTGGGTCCCTGCCACCCACATGGCCAACTCATATTGAGTTTTGAGCCCCAAGTTTTGTCATGGCCCAGACTTTGTTTACTTTTTTGTTTTTTAATTTTTAAAAATAATGTAATTCCCTGAAGGGTTAGAGTGCAGATCCATTTGAATACTTGTAGCTAAATAACATAGTAACTTGGTTGAAAAAGTATTTTAACCTAGGAAGTTTCTCAATTATAAAGATCCATCTTGTTTATTATATAATTTCCCCTTCTTTCCCTGTTCTTTCAAAGATGTGCAAATCAATAGCAGTCTGTATTCTTTTCCTTATTCAGTGGTCCATTATACTTTTCCTGTTTCTGCTTCTATTGCAGCAATCAAAACAGGACCGGTGAGAAATTAATGGCATCTAATAGCTCATTCCCAAGTCTGGCATGGTAATCCCTCCTGAAGTCAGTCTCTGTGATTCATAGCAGATCTGTCACGTCTTTCTCTCCAAAGATTTAGACAGGGTACCAGGCCGGCCCAAATGGGGTCATATCTTTCTTAAGAAAATAAACTCCTCTCAGCATTTCTAGAGATGAAGAGAGTGGCTTCTCCACCTTCTACCCTGAGAAAGCCCTCCAGGGGAGACGCACATGGTGCTCCTGTTTGTTCAGGTGGTTTGATATTCACCACAAGACATTCTTTCCAAAGCAGTCTCAAAAGGCAACCTCCTATTTGGTTTCAAAATCTTTGAACGAAAAGGCATAGCATACTGAACCCACTTAAAGAAACCCTTAAGCCTTCCACTGTGGGAAAGTGTTCGTTACCCGAACCAACCACAGGACCCCACTCAAGCAGAACCACGAAAGGGGCTTGCCCACTTGAATCCAAATATGTTTTAGACTCTTTGGGGGATGGATTTATGTTTCTTTCAACCACAGCACTTAGGATGGAAGAAGCTTCTTTTGCCAAGAAACAAGGAACATATTCTGTACACTTTATCGGTTCTCATAAGAGTTTTCCAATTCTCCTCATGCTGTGCTAAGAAAGAAAACAAAAATTATCCATGGCTTTGTAAAAATTTGTTGCTTTAGGGAAATGTTCTCTTCTGACCAGTATGAAAATCTCAGTCTGAAACAAAGGGAATTAAAGTGATATGTATTTCTAGTCCTAAGGTTTTAAAGAAACGATGAGATATTCATGCTGTAGAAATTGTCAAATTTGTTCAAAATCCAAAAATAACCCTAGAAAAGCCAAGGGCCCTTTACACATGTGCTGGCACCCACACTTGAAAAGGTTTGCTAATGAAGGACCAAAATGTCTAAATCCTTTAAGTAATGGGATGGAGTTCTGTTTACACAGATTACCTTTTCTTCTTCTTCTTCTTGGCAGTGTTTCAGGCCAAGACTATGTTGCAGATTAAGGGCAGCAGCTAAAATTGAAACTGAGCATGGAAGTGGTTAGCTATCTGCCACAAAGGCCCATCATCAAAACAACAAAGCTACCCCCGTTAAATGAAGAAATAATTGTTCTTTCTCCTGGTTCCACACTTATTTCTGCACCAAGATCATCAAGATGAGAAGTGTTTCTTCTTATGTCAACTGAGAGGTTGTTGGAAGAAAATTCCTGGTTTTTCAAAAGTTGATGAGAACTCAAAAGTTCTTTCTTTGCTCATTGTGTCTCTGACAAGTTTGCAGCTCTACATTATTGGAGGTGGGTTTAATTTTACCTTAGCCAAGTCTCTTTCAAGCAATATCATTATTATTTTCAAAATACCAACTTACTTAACATTTGAAAAATGTGTATATGAGTACATTTTATGTATTTTATTTCTGTTATTTTTCTTTGGTATATTGGGCTTCAGAAGAGACTATCAATGTGAAGTTCAGGGAAAGCATACTGACATACTTAGTTTTTAAATCTGACACATAAAAATTTGCTAATGTGATCTATCAGAACAGAACACATTTTAGCACCCTGCACACATCATAGTATATCATTATGGCCTCAATTTCCCCCAACTACATCTCTTTTACTTTGAAAAAAAAACTTCACAATTCAGCTTAAGTACTACATCTTTCAGAAAGACTTCCTTTTTCCTAGCTCCCCATTCAGTGACACAGGTTGGGTTGGGTCCCTCATGTCCATGCTGCCATGGGGGATCTCTGTTTAAGTCTACTGCCAAATTTATTGCCCTATGTTGTAACTGTATGTTGACTTGTTTGGATTCCCTATTAAAGAACACTGTTTTTCTGGGGCATTCCAAGTAGTAGGCACTCAATAAATGTGCCTTAAACTACACTGTACTTTTTTTCACTTTCCATTTTTAATAAGTTTTTAACACTAAAAACTTAAGGATGATTTAGCTTCATCAGCTGAATGTCTTTGTAGTCCAGTTAGTTAAGAAAATGACTATTTTCCTAGCCCACATCAGAGCCATGAGAAGAAAAATATTTCCTCTCTAGATACAAACAAAGCTACTCCTATAGCTAAGATGACCTGAATGTTCATTTCTACAACACAGTGCCTTTGGCACTTCTGAAAGAAACATTGTTCTTAAAGTGATTGAAGGGATTTAGGGTTTCACTGAACCATGATGCAGGCTGCTTGGGCTGGACTGTTCAATCTATTTGCCTGCCGCCAGAACCCAGTCCCGAGAATAAAGCAGATTAAAAGAAAATTAACCCTCATAATTGCTTCCCAAACAGATTTTGTTGTCCTCATGGGATTACACACAGAATGACCAACTTTCCCATAACCTTAACCAATGGTCCTGAACACCCCATCCTGGGCTGATGAGCAGAAGTCAAGAATCCAAATCCCTCTTTACCTAAGGGCTAATCCTTCTCAATGAGATGTTCACAGACCTATGTTATTAATGTAGATTTAAAGAAAAAAAGAAACAATCACGCTCTCAAGGAATTCAAAGTTGCATGACTGAGAAAAGAACTAAAGATTTTCATGCTTAAATGTTCATAACTGAAGGACCTGCCAGGTATACAATGTGTGCACATCACTTAACTCAATAGGCATGTAAGATAAAGGAGATCAACTGGCTTTATATTTAATAAAATGATCTTAAGGGTACTAAAGATAAGACAAGAGAAGCTATGGGTGAGCATTCCAAAGCCTACAACAGTCTGATTTTAGGTCAAATGAAAAATTTCATTTCAGATCAAATTGGTAAAAA
The DNA here is from genome assembly GCF_033115175.1 of Lepus europaeus. Taxonomy (NCBI): domain Eukaryota; kingdom Metazoa; phylum Chordata; class Mammalia; order Lagomorpha; family Leporidae; genus Lepus; species Lepus europaeus. The sequence continues at coordinate 89,256,373 of NC_084838.1, read as the reverse complement.
TCTGGACACAGGCCAGAAAAAAAGAGGCAAAATTCAAAGATATAAGTAATTAATCATAAAACGTTGATGTCCAGAAATATCACTGAAAATTCATTTACCTCTCCCTCTGGTCGAACTTCCTGGATTCCCTGGCCCCTTTGCAAAATTCCCTTTGAATGTGTACACCAGTGGCTCCCACCATACACTTCTGCGTGGCAAGGCTCAAAGTTACTAAAAAAGATCCAATAATTAGCTAGGGCCAATTATACTCTTTGACAGTATATAGATACCGATTTCAAACTGCTGATTTCCTGGCAGTTTTTCTTCCTCAGGTGGTTTCTCAATCAACAGACACCAAAGGCAAAATTATACTCAAAAGGGACAATGATGTACTTTTGGAAAGTTAACTTTTATAAAATAATATCTATGCAGTTGGATATGGTTGTCATTAAAATGTTAGAAATGTCATTAGAATATTAGAAACCATTGTCTTGCATGTTTTCATCAACAACTGAGAAGACATTGCCATCTTCTCTATATTGAGTATATTGCAAGGCTTCAGATTCCTATAGGTAGGAAGGACTTCAAAATGTATCATCTAAATCATCCCTGCTAAAATTTAACCTGAGACTAACATATTTGGTCCTTTCTGAAATTGCAGAAGGGTTACCATACTCTTACTTACATCTAATGACTATTAACTTACTCTATATTCCGAGAATATCTTCTTCAGGCTAAACAGCTCAAATCTTCCAATATGCAGCTAAATGTCAACACTTAATTGCCAGACTCCTGGATAACTATCCAACAGAACTTTCTAATGATGGAAAATGTTCTATTTTTGTGTTGTCCAATAGGATAACAGCTAGCCACATGTGACCATTGAGCACTTAAAATATAGCCAGTGAGACTGAGCAACTGCATTTTTAATTTAAATTTAATATAATAAATTAAATTTAAAATAAGTTAAATTTTAATTAATTTACATTGAAACTTAAATAGAAACATATGGCCAGAGGCTACCATATTGGATGATGTAGCTCTGGATATTATCCATTTCCTAATCATCTTATTTAATTATAGTATCTTTCAAATGCAGAAAATAGCTCAATAAAGGCCTAATTGATTCCAAAAGCTGGATTATTTGATTTTACACATAGCACCATGGTGCCAATGAGGCCAATGACATGAATTTAATTCCTATAGGGATATATTAGCTTTACAAACAAAGATAACTAAAATATAAATGTTAACCTAGCCCAACATAAAAAGGCCTAGATAAAAGAGTGCAGCTCAGGACAAGATTATCTCCATCATTGGAAAATAATACATCCAACTCTCTAAGAATTTCCTTTGGAGGCAAAGAAAGATCTGTTTACTGTTAGACAGGAGGAATAAGCTCTAGTATACTATGGCATAGGAAGGAGAGTATAATTAAAAATAACATGTATACTTCAAAATGCTGGAAGAGATGATTTTGAATGTTCTCACCACAAAAAAAATGAAGAATATTTGAGGTAATGGATATGCTAATAGCATTATTTTGATCATTATTACACATTTATACATGTACTTAAATATTAAACCGTGCTTCTTAAATATATACAATTATGTGTAATTTAAAATGTTTAACTATAAGTTTTTTCCATTAATTGTACTTTAAAATGTCTTGATAAGGTGATAATATATGATATTTGAATTTTAGCTCCTTTTCCTAATATACTTGCACAAAACCAGTAAATAATTTATTTTCATAATTTGATGTCATTTTTCTCTCTAAAAATTATGACTCTTAATGAATCTCACTGATTTGTCCAAAACCTAACCACTACAGAGTTTCATACAACTAATACTGAGTCACTATGAACCCATGTAAGTTATGTAAACTCTATCTAAGAATACAAAGACCAGATCTGCCCTTTAATTTATATGAATAGACTTTAGGGCTGGTGCAGTGGTTCAATAGGCTAATCCTCTGCCTCCGGCGCTGGCACCCTGGGTTCTAGTCCCGGTCGGGGTGCTGGATTCTGTCCCGGTTGCTCCTCTTCCAGTCCAGCTCTCTGCTATGGCCCGGAAATTCAGTGGAGGATGGCCCAAGTGCTTGGGCCCTGCACCCACAAGGGAGACCAGGAGAAACACCTGGCTCCTGGCTACGGATCAGCGCAGTGCGCCGGCCGCAGCAGCCATTGGGGGATGAACCAACGGAAAAAGGAAGACCTTTATCTCTCTGTCCACTCTGTCTGTCAAAAAATAAAAATAAAAATAATAAAATGAATAGACTTTAGAAAACATAGTTCCACATAGTGAGACGTTATAAGTTGATGTAAGACTGGTCCCCAGTCTAATGCTAATCATATAATATTATATACCAGGAATCATGGAGATAAATGATTCTATTTGATTTATCTCTTTTTCATTGTCCAATTATGCTACATTCACTCAACTTACACTGATACATCTTGTGAAATCTCTGAATTGGTGAGCCAAGTTTGGACAATAATACTTGAATTTCTTATTAATTCTGGTTCCCTGAAATTCTATGATATAACATTTGTAAAGCTTTCCCAGCCCAAATTGAAAACATTATTATTCCCCTACATTAAATAAATTGTATCTTATAATAGATATTGCATTTTCTCTTGCCATTAAAATAATTGCATTTAAACTTCTAAAATATTTATCCTTTAAACACAAACTTTTTAATAATAATTTTTATCTATATAATGTGAACAAATTTCATGTATTGTATATGTACAGATTTAGGAGCATACTGATACTTCCCAATCTGTAGTTCACAAGACCTTACTTGGTCTCCATACTATCCCAAGTGCTTTCATTGTCAATTTGTACATTACAGTTTGTAGCCCTCTTACCTTAACTTGATTGGGCCTGCCTTCTCCCATGCTACCCTATCTTTCTGACATATCCACTCTTTCCTAGTTCTAGGTTTCCCAGATTTTAAAACTGGAGGCCTGACTCAATCTCCATTCAGAAATAGTCTTTCCCTTCTCAGTCTCCCTTCCCCAATTTCCGTGAACTCCATTCTTCTCTAAAGAGCAGGATTAGGGGCTGGGCCAGTTCCGAGATGGCCCAGGCAACAATGTATATAAGATGGGCTTTCATTGCAATTAAATGACACCATAGCAACTCATATGCCGTTCCATAAATAGCTGAAAAATACTCATATAAATAAATCTTGCTCATTAAAGCCTAGAAGCCTAGGGCATAAATGAATACCAAAAAAAAAAAAAATCCTGGTAAATAATAATCATTTCCATGCTAAATAAATGTGTGTGTGTATAGTTTCTAAGGACATCAAATTACTAGCTTTCCCAGAATATCCACCTCGCATGGTCTGGGCTTCTTTGTGTTGCATTACAATCACAATCCAATTAGTTGCATACAGCCTGTATCATTTTTAAATTTACAATCATCAGAAGTTAGCATGGTATCTTGCATTTGATAGTCGTTCAATAAAATTATGTTAGAGTACATTAATTCATAGTCTTTATTAATACCCAACCATGGATTACAGTTTAACAGAAATTATAAAAGAAATCTAGAAAATTCCTTCAATGATACCAGCCTATTTAATTTGTTTAAAATCTCCAACTTTTTTTTTTAAAAGCTGTGCTAGAATGCATGCATCCTAATCAGCTTCTCTCTTCTTTTTTTTTTTTTTTAATATTTTATTTATTTATTTGAGAGGTAGATTTACAGACAGTGAGAGGCACAGACAGAGAGAAAAGTCTTCCCTCTGTTGGCTCACTCCCTAAATGGCCACAACCGCTTGGAGCTGCGCCGATCTGACGCTAGGAGCCAGGTGCTTCTTCTTGGTCTTCCATGTAGGTGTAGGGGCCCAAGCACCTGGGCTATCTTTCACTGCTTTCACAGGCCACAGCAGAGAGCTGGACTGGAAGACGAGCAGCCAGGACTAGGAATGGCAGCCATATGGGATGCCGGCACCGCAGGCAGAGGATTAACCCACTGTGCCACCAAGCCAGCCCCAGTTTGAACAACTTAACAAGCAAATTCAAAGTGATAAACCAGTTCCCTTTGTAATGATAACCTGTCTACTTATGAGACTCTGCTATGTGGGAGAAGGAAGCAGAGAGATGTTATGCAGCAAAATTGATATTTTTCTATTTCTCCCAAGTTGAAGATTGACTAAATGGGCTCTTTATTTGTTTTATAATTTGCTAAAACATTACACACACTCACACAATGTCCAATGCAAATAATTTCATTTATCCACTTTCAAGATTTTTTTTTCCACAGAGAATAACCAACATATACGTTGGTCTACAAGTGAATTCATCCTTATGGCCTTCCTCTAACTATGCTACTCTGTTGTCTGTTGACACCTCACCTTACCAGTGTAAACACACAAGTGTATACACACACACATCCAGGTGAAAATGTGGAAAATAAACCACATCTGTTATCTAGAAAGTGCTTTTGATTGCTAAAGTTTCTTATGACATGTTCATTGGACAGAAAAACTGAGGCAAAGACTCCTGAGGACTCCAAATTGTGGAACTGGTTTTATGGCATAGGATGGGAGATTGATAGTATCACAGTGAGGACCCAGGATGTAAATGGAAGCAACTGTAAACAACATAGATGCATCCTGTCTAGTACTGTTTCTGTGAGTACTATGACATGATCACAGCCCACACATTAGTTTCTCTGAGTGGCAATTTCTTCATTTATGAAATGGAGTTAATAACTGATTCATTCCTATTTCTTACTCCCCCCACATCAAGTTTTTTTAAGGTTCAAGTAAATGAATATATGTGAAATTTAAGTTTAAAAAAAGACATTACCTGTTATCAATTTTTGCCTCTCCCCAATTCATCAGTAATAAACCAGTAGGTGAACCAAAGTAAAAGAAACAAAATTTTATGACTTACTAAAATATTGAAGAATTAATACCTAGCTCATGTTATTCCTTCCCTGATAAAATGTATTTCAACTTCTTTGTGCTGTTTCTTTTTTGCACACACCTCAAAGAATTATAGCTATATGTTTGCCAGTCTGGCACCCCTGCCAGACTATGATCTCATTAAGGACTGGAAACATGACTGTAACACAATCCTGATACATTCCAGGCCTATACATCCTTCTGGAGGAGTCTTCAGAGGTAAAAGAACCAGAAAGCATCCTGACCTTTATTCTTTTCTCAGTTCTGCACCTCAATAATGCCCCAAGCTTAGACAAAGCCCTTTTCTTCTTTGAAATGAGGACATCAGACTAACTCAAACTTGTAAACTGCTGACCCAGTAGCCTTCAGACATGGTTTTTGGCCTGCATAGTGATGGCATTCATGAGGTTAAAAAGTCTTCAATTAATTATTAACATTTAGATATTAGAAAATCTCATACAGAATTAGAATTTTCACCATCTCCTTAAGAATGAGATTTCACAGCACTGACTGTCTCTCCCCATAGCAGCCATAAATGGAGTTGACTGATACTTCCTTCCTGAGACAGGCTGAAAGTTGTTTAGTTCACCACAATTATTGTCATGTCACTCACTTACATAACTTGTTTTATCCTTGTATATACTTGACTAGAGTTTTCTAATGAATTCTAGCTCTCCCAGATACAAATTCACACACACACACACACACACAGTTTCTTACCATGGATACAAGAGGGGCTAAGGCCCATTGCTGCTATCACACTATCCTATCCTATCACTATCCTTATTTTGAGATGAAGTCTGCTGGCAATTAATGAAGAAAAGCAAGAACACCGAATATGGGGGGGGGGGGGTGAGGTAGGGAGGAAGGGAAGCAAAAAGAGCAGGAGGAAGCTTTAGATATAAATCTTTCTATCAGAGGTATTATGACATCATGTGAAGAAAATTAGATAGTTTTACAGTGCTTGATTTTCCATATAGCAAAGCACTCATTTTGTCTATAATCCTGGAAACACACGTAATAACTGATGTGAAAAATTAGAGGTTAATTGTCAGAAATTATTGTGGCTTTGGGTGTCACTCCCACTGGAGTTCTCTCCCTGGCCCTCTTGTAGGGAGATGGAACTAGCAATTTGAAATTTGCACACCTTTGCAGATGAGCTGCCCTCATCTTCAGCATATCCATAATCTCCCAAGGCAAAGCTGCCATTACTTACAGTATAATCAGCAGCACAGAGGGTGCAGGGAGGAAGAGAGAGCCAGGTACGTATTACCGGGAAGCCTAATGAGTCCAACACACTGTTCATCTATAACAAGTAATGCCCCAGGAAATTTAAAACAGTACATTTGAATGTGCGTGGCACTCACCTGATATACCAATGTGTCATTTGATTGGGAAAATCAATTCCAAACCAACCTGCATTTTCTTCCCAGATTTCTTTGTACTCTAGGTAGGCTGGTGACAGCAGAGAGCCCAACACAAGCTCTGTCTTCAGAACCTTCAGTCAGCCTTTCAGAGAACTTCCCACATATCCCCAAATCCCAGGTTTTCCCCCTTCCCCAAAGCTTCAAGTTGGCATATGTAAAAAAAATTTTATTAACCATGTTGCATATTAGCATTCTTATACCCAACAATGGTCTTTTGAGACCAATCAGCTAATGAAGAATCATAAAGTTTTATAAATTTTTTTTTTAGAATTTATGCTTTAGGGGTAGAGGATTTTAGGAAGGAAACTTAATAAAAAGCACTGTTAAACTGTAAATTATTCTACTCTCTCAAAATTTGAAAGACAATTTGAGTTCAGTTTTAGTCCATTTGTCCATTTTATGAACATTGTTCTTAAAGGTGACAGAGAGAAGATGGATTATAGAAAATTGTATTAATCTCAGCAGAAAAAGACTCAGAGTAGACTCAAAGTATATGCACTATTGACAATCTACCCATACCTTTATCTTCTATTTAAAGAATAATACACATCCCCATTCAAGTATAGAAGAAGCTCAGATTTGGAATTCAAAGAAACTGAATTCTAATCATGGCTTCACTAGCTAAAATTGTGACCATCAGTAAACTCCTTAACATCTCTGGATTTACTCAACTGCAAAACATAACACAGATGAAATAACCTCTAAAGCAGTATTTCCAAAATTTTAGGATGCAAAGGAATCCTCCTAAGTGTTATAATGTAAATTTTAACAGAATTTTAAAAGATTCATTTATTTTATTTAAAAGGCAGGGTGACAGACAGAGGGAGAGAAGGAGGGGGAGAATGAAGGAGAAAGGAAACAGCAGAGAGGCAGAGCAAGATGGTGGTGGGGGTGAGAGAAAGAAAGAGAGAAGAGAAGGTGAGGGAGACATCTGCCATCTGCTGATTTACTTCCCAAATGGCCACAGTAGCCAGGGCTGGGCTAGGACAAAGCCAGGAACATGACTCCATCAGGTTCCCCATATGGGTGACAGGGACTCAATACTCTACCCATCACCTGCTCCCTCCCAAGTATGTTAATAGGGAGCTTTCGGAAGTAGGAGTAGCCCAGAACCAGCACCCAGCATATGGGTGTCCCAAGTGGCAGCTTAATCTACTGTGCCACAACACACTCCCCTTTAAAACAGATTGTAAGGCAAAATAAAATAAAAAGGCACAAAGAATATGATTGTATATCAACAAGAGTAGTAGTTCAGCAAGAGAATGCAACAACTATAAATATTTACCAAACACAGGACCATCCAAATATACAGAGCAAATATTGTTAGAATTTTAGAGAAAGAGAGAGACTCCAAGACAATAACAGCTTGATACTTCAATACCCCATTTTCTTCAATGGACACATCATCCAGACACAAAATCAAGGAAGAAACATCAGCGGTGTATGGTGAACTATACTACAGACCTAAATGACCTAACAGACATTCACAGAACATTTGATCGAACACCTAACACACGTAAAATTCTCTAAGATAGACAATATGTTAAGCCACCAAATAATTCTCAACAAACTTTTAAAAAGAGAAATATCATCATATGTCTTCTCTGATCATAGTGAAATAAAACTAGAAATCAATATCAAGTAGAACTGTAGAAACTATGCCAATATATAGAAATTAAACAACATTCTTTTCAATAACCAATGGATCAATTAAGAAATTAAAAGAAATTTTAAAAATTCTTGAAATAAATGAAAACATAACATACCAAAACTCAAGAAGTACAGCAATAGTATTACTAAGACAAAACTTTTATCAATAAACACCTACATCAAACAAGTAGAACAATTTGAAAAAATAACCCAAAAATGCAGATTAGGAAACTAGCAGAGTAAGAACAAACCAATCCCAAATTAGTAAAAGCAAATAAGTAAAAGTTGAGAGTGGAAGCAAACTGAGGTTAATAAAACAATACACAAGAGTAATGAAACCAAAAGTTGAATTTTGAAAAGATAAACAAAATCAACAAACATTAAACTAGACCAGCAAGAAAAGAAAAAGAAGACTCAAATAAATCAGAGATAAAACAGAGACATGATAATAGAAACTGCAGAAATACAAAAAATCATTAGAGATCATCACAAACAACCATACACCAATAAATTAAACATTTAATAAATTCCCAAATTTAACCTACAAGGACTGAAACATGAAGAATGGAAAATTTGACTGACTAAAATTGAGTAATGAAATTTAACTGCTAACAAAAAGCTTCCCAACAAAGATTAAATGCTGGGTTCCCGAGTTCTACTTTGCCCAGATCTGGCTATTTTAGGCATTTAAAGAGTGAACCAATGGATACAAAATCTCTCCTTCAATCACTCTGTCTCTGTCTTTTGACTTTCAACTAAAAAGAAAATAAATTTTAAAAAATAAAGATAAGCATGACCACTTTTACCAATCTCATTCAACATAGTACAAGTCCTTGCCAGAGCAATTAGGTAAGAGAAACAGAGGATATCTAAACTGGAAAGGAATAAGTCAAACTATAAAGGTTTGCAGATAACACACATTATATACAGAAAAACCTAAAAGCTCAAACCAAAACCTATTTGAACTAATAACTGAATTCATAAAAGTGCAGCTTACAAGCTCAACATACAAAAATCAGTACCATCTCTATACAGCAATGTGGAACTAGCTGAAACAGAAAACAGGGGGATGATCACAGTTACATTTTGCTCACATCCCCCCAAAATAATAATCTTTAGGAATAAATTTCACCAAGGACATTAAAAATTCTACATTGAAAATTATAAATCACTTATGAAAGAAACAAAAAATGGACCTGACTAGACATTCCTCAAAAGAATATATATAAATAGTCAACAATTATATGAAAAAATGTTTAGGCCGGCGCCGCGGCTCACTAGGCTAATCCTCCGCCTTGCGGCGCCGGCACACCGGGTTCTAGTCCCGGTCGGGGCACCGATCCTGTCCCGGTTGCCCCTCTTCCAGGCCAGCTCTCTGCTGTGGCCCAGGAGTACAGTGGAGGATAGCCCAGGTCCTTGCACCCTGCACCCCATGGGAGACCAGGATAAGCACCTGGCTCCTGCCATCAGATCAGCGCGGTGCACCGGCCGCAACGTGCCTACCACAGCGGCCATTGGAGGGTGAACCAACAGCAAAAGGAAGACCTTTCTCTCTGTCTCTCTCTCACTGTCCACTCTGCCTGTCAAAAAAAAAAAAAAAAAATCAGGGAAATGCAAATCATAACCCAATGAGATATCTCATTCTAGTTAGAATGACTATTATCAAAAAGACAAAAAATAATAAATGCTAGCAAGGAAAGAGAGAAAAGGGAATACTTGCACACCATTTGGTGGGAATGCAAATTAGTGTAGCCACAATGGAAAACAGTGTGGAGGTTCCTCAAAAAAATTAGGACTATTAATTGATCCAGAAATCCTACTAATTGGAATTACATCCAAAAGAAAGGAAATCAGTATGTCAAAATATATTTGCACTCCTATGTTTATTGTAGCACTATTCACAAAACCTATTCTATTGAATTAACATGGGCAACCACTGACACATGAGTGAATAAAGAATATATGATATATATACACAATGGAATATCTTTCAACCATAAAAAAAGAATGAAATACTGTCATTCATGGCAACAAGGATGAAACTGGAGGATACAGTGTTAAACAAATAAGCCAGCTATAAATACAGATACCACATGTTCTCACTTACATGTAGATGCTTTAAAAAATTCTCATAGAAACAGGCCGGCGCCGCGGCTCAATAGGCTAATCCTCCGCCTAGCGGCGCCGGCACACCGGGTTCTAGTCCCGGTCGGGGCACCGATCCTGTCCCGGTTGCCCCTCTTCCAGGCCAGCTCTCTGCTGTGGCCAGGGAGTGCAGTGGAGGATGGCCCAAGCCCTTGGGCCCTGCACCCCATGGGAGACCAGGATAAACACCTGGCTCCTGCCATCGGATCAGCGCGGTGCGCCGGCCGCAGCGCGCTACCGCGGCGGCCATTGGAGGGTGAGCCAACGGCAAAAGGAAGACCTTTCTCTCTGTCTCTGTCTCTCACTGTCCACTCTGCCTGTCAAAAATAAAAAAAAAATAAAAAATAAAAAATAAAAAAAAAATTTAAAAAAAAAAATAAAAAAAAAAATAAATTCTCATAGAAACAGGCAATAATAGTGGTTACCAGAGGCTGAGAAGCAAGGGTGTGTGTGAATGCCGAGGGGGGTACACGGTGGAATTGAGAGGAATGGAGAGAGAACAATCAACAGATACTGAGGTGCACTTGGATAGGAGGAATAACTTCTAATATTCTACAGCACAGTAGGATCACTATGGTTTACAACAATTAAATATGTACTGCAATTAGCTAGTAGAGAGGATTTAAATGTCAACAATACAAAGAAGTAATAAATATGTGAGATGATGGATATGCCAATTATCCTGCAATGATCACTGTGCATTATATACGTATACTGAAATCACTTATCATACAAATATATATAATTACAATATGTCAATTAAAAATTAAGGTTAAAAAATGCCAACCTGTGTGCCCACTACAGAACATGATTTAATGACCATGAATTATGACTACGCATAGGGAATATTTAAACCTATCCACGTGATCCTAAAGTACAGAAAAGTTTGAGACAACCTGCTTGTCTCCTTCAAAATTTAACATATGGCCTTCATTTTTCAATCATATTACCTTTATACAGTGAAATTCCTTGTATCTCTTATCTCATGACAACTCTGATAGATAAGGGAAACTCTATTAATTTTGATTTACAAAAGAAATAAGCAGGCACCCAAGAGTCAGGTGACTTTCCTAATGGCATGCAGCTAATGGCATACTTTCAGCAAAACAGCATTTCTGATAATGCAATCTGTTTTCTCCACACAGCTTTAGACTGGCTTGGACAAATCAAAAATGAGGGATGGGGGCAGATGATGTTTTTCTGCCCCAAATTCCAGTAAGAATGATATGAATGACAATGTAACAAAGAAACTCATGCAACTAGCAAAACATTTACTTAATGTATGGCTGGTAAAGGAGCTACTTGGCTCCTGGGATGATACTATCAAGCAGAATAAATTTGCTGAGGTTATGTCAGCAGGACCAGCCATTAGACTTCAAGTGAGCACAGCTAGATGGATTAACACAGAACTAAGAACACAACAAAATGTGCTGAGGAAGTGCCATAACTGATCCTGGGCAAGAGACCAGACAGTCTGCTATTTGATACAACTAATAATTCACTCAAACTTATTGGGATAGCCATCCTACTTCTAAACATTTGCCAAAACTACATGCAAACAAAGCTAACTTTAAAAGAGTTCTGGCACTGGAACTGAGATAAATGTGGAAATTAATAAACAACCAAGTAAGTAGAGGCTGGGAAGGAATAAACTAATTTTTTTAATGCTTACTATGAACTAGCCATTTATATGAGTTATCTGACCTTACTGTTACTTGTAAGATGCTTTACTCTCCCCATTTTACAGATGAGAAAGGTAAGTCATAAAGTTTGTTTTTTTCATTCTAAGCTACACTTGAATGTCAGAACTGGGTTTAACCCTTGGTCTTATTCCAAACATCTCAAGACTTTTCCACTATTCCACATTGATTCCTGCAACCAAATTAAATATTTTCAAGAAAACTATAATTCTTCCCAAAATCTTCACCTTTTCTATGTAGCAGCATCAACATACTGTAATGCAGAAAAAGTTGCTTCTATTATTCCAAGGGAGACCAAAAACACTATTAATGGGATTTTTGGGTAGATAGCTTGACCAAAAAATACAAACATTTTATACCTTTGGCCTTTTAGTTTTGCAGAAGTGAAGGCCAAATTTTATCAACATGAGTTGCACAATGGCAGCCTCAAATTCAGATGTGGCCTGCAGATATGTATCATTTGAAATACATAATATCGCCTCTTCACTGTTATTTTAATTTTGGAATTTTAAAATAGTAAATTGAAATGTGGATTTCTGTTGTCTATCAAAATAGCCAGAAGAGGAGAACACTACACCCATGCCTCTGGTGATGTAGTCAGCTGAAGCTGAGTCACTGCAGATAAAGTATGTGCAGATATCTTTATCTCTGCACATAAAGTATGTGCCCTCCGTTAACCACAATCTCCTCTTTCTCTATTTGCTGTGTGTTAGGCTGAATACTTCTTCGACCTTTTTCTGTTAAATGTTGTGTAGAGGTAGGTGTTGTTGCACAGGTTAAGGTGCAACATGGGATGCTTGCAACACATATCAGTGTGCCTGGGGTCAAGTACTTTTGCTTTCAATCCAGCTTCCTGCTGCTGTACTTAGGAGGCAGCAGGTGGTCCAAGTACTTGGGTTCTTGCCAACCACATGGATGACCTAGAAGGAGCTCCTGACTCCAGGCTTCAGCCTGGCCCAGTCTTGCTATTATCTGTTATGGGCACTTGACACTCTCTCTTTCTCCATCCCTCCCTTCCTTCCTGATGTTCCTGTTACTATGTCTTTCAAATAAACTAATTACTTAGTTTTTAAAATAATCAAATGGAATTATTTAATAATATACAATAATATATGTTATATAAAATATAATATAACATATATTATTAAATAATGTATAATAATATGTTAGTATATAATATATATTATATATGTTATATATTATTATATAATATATAATAAAGGATAAGCCAAAATGTCCACAATTTATTCCAAGAAAAACTGAGGGCAGCATATTTTTCTTATACCTAGACCACAACATCTATACCTATTTATATTTATCAGGTTGCAAAAATATCTGAGTTTATAAATCCTGCTTTTTAAGACTGAATGAGTTGAGAAAACCTGACAGCTAAACTCTCCAACCTAATAAGATAAAAATTAGATAAAAAGCTTTCATAAATTTTGGAGGTAGAGTTGCATTTGAGAATGAGGTTACAGATTTAGTTTACTATGGACAAGTACCTGTAGGTAAAGAAAAAGGTGTCTTTCTTCTTCTTCATTAGCACAAGGCAAAGGTGAAGTGTCAGGGCCGGCGCTGTGGCACAGTGGGTTAACGCCCTGGCCTGGGGTACCGGCATCCCATATGGGCGCTGGTTCAGGACCTGGCTGCTCCACTTCTGATCCAGCTCTCTGCTATGGCCTGGGAAAGCAATGGAGGATGACCCAAGTGCTTGGGTCCCTGCACCTGTGTGGGAGACCTGGAGGAAGCTCTTGGCTCCTGGCTTCAGACTGGCGCAGCTCTGGCTGTTGTGGCCAGTTGGGGAGTGAACCATCAGATGAAAGACTTCTCTCTCTCTCTCTCTCTCTCTCTCTCTCTCTTTGCCTCTCCTCTATGTGTAACTCCTTCAAATAAATAAATCACTCTTTAAAAAAAAAAAGATGAAGTGTCAGGATTCTGAAGTGAAATGTTGGTGAAAGTTTAAGATGCTCACCAGGTTTGTACAGAGAAGGAAAATCAGCAGAAAATACCCTGTGGATAGTATGGCCTAAGAACTCTATGAGTTATAACATGTTGTAATTTCCTAATTCTCTACAGTCCTTCAGTTGAGTTTGTAAAATGTTGGAATCCAATCATAAATGCTATGAAAGTCAGATGAGGGGTTTGTGTGTTTGTATTCATATGTGGAACAAAGTAGTGAGAGAGTGGGGCAGCAGCTTAGAAATGCTTACAAGACCTTCCAATGCATTCCACAGAATGGCAATATGGAGGACAGGGACATGTTCCTCAGCCATTCCCAGACACATGAGGGATGAGACTCTGAGACAAATATTCTCGTGGTTATGTTGGATATGGCAGTGGGAGTGGGACTATTAGAATTCAGATTCAAAAGAGAAATGTGGCATGTGACCTCTGGAGGACTTGGAGACATCTGATTTACTATGAAGACAGTGAACAGGGAAATACAGTCATGCTGTAGTTTTTACTTCTACAGGATACCACAAACCCTGTTCATGCAAAAATGATAAACAGAAGAATAAGGAAAAGGATGAATAATGTTAGATGTGTGACATGTAGCCATGCCCTCTTGACAGGCTTTATGGTTTCTCCAGGTAACTAACCAAAATATCTAAAAATTGAAAAGGAAATCAGATTTAACAGAATAAAAATGTAAATATTTGAGCCTGCATAGACTGTGTGATTCATTTATCTGTAGCTCTCTTTATAAACTCAGGACACAGATGATTTGCAAAAATAGGAGTTAAATAATTATTCATTTTAAATGAAAAGGTTTTAAATATTATCATGATGGAGATAGATGAGAACAATGAAAAGTTGTTCACAAGACTAAAATCAGAAGAATTTTGATTGTCTAGAAAGACATGTCATGGAATTTCTCAAATGCCCCCAACACTTCACAATTACTGCTACTGAGATGTGGCTAGTCAAAGGTAAATGAAGTTCCTCAAAATTATCTGTTCTGGACACTTATGCAATCCATAATAGCCCTATGATGTGAATATTAATTCTACAAATTATTAAATGCTAAAGACCTTTGTGGTCCTTCTCAATTTCTGATAATATAAATATCAGTTTGTAACACAAAGAACAAATGATAAAGAAAATTATTAAAAAGCAAAAACAGCTACTCATGATCCATTACTAAGGAAATCAAAAGATCTCTTGCCCACAAGATCTACTCTTTTGGAGCATTCATGGTGGCCAGAACAATAATTATTGATAAATGAGCTTCAAAGTCATCCTTTGGCACAACAGATTGGTAATAACATCTGTGTAAATTTAATAACACAACATAAACACTCAAAGCTACAGAGCACAAAACAATGTTATTTGGTTTGGTTTCATTTAGGGGAGCTTATTATATATTTTTTGAACAAGCCGTTCTCTCTATAAAATTCAGCCAGCAAATCTGCCTTGTCTATTATCGTTGTGAAGATAATGTAGCAAACAGATGGAGGGTTTCATATAATTTGTTGAACTAAATTTAACAGGTTTGGCTTTGAGTGTTAACTTATTTTTATATTCTATTTCTGCTACATTTGTAATAGATGCACAAACATGATTAAAAGCAGAAAATCTATATACACAGTGTAGCTGGTTTGATAATGTTTTCATTATAGGATGACATACTTCTAGTTAGAAGGATTTCTATTTGGACCACCAAGAAACTTTAGCTGCAGAGCTGCTTGGGTAGCATTCATGTTGACAAAAAATCCTTATTAATATTGTAGAAGCATTTGAACCCTTCCTCTACCTTGGGCCCATATGTTAAAAGGCTAGAACCATATTCATTAAATTAATGATAACCTACCATACAAATGGACTACTGAACAATGAGCCACAAAGTTTAATAGGTGGAATTCAGTTCAGGTGTCAAAGTAGGAATGTATCTGTGACTAATGAAACATGGAGCACTATTTCAAAAATATGGGTCAGATAAACTGAGTGTCATTAAATGTTAAATGATAACAAGAATTCTCAAACTTCAACTTCACTTTACAATGTGAATACTACTGTTAGGGAAACTTTCATTTTATCAACACAAGGAACCAATTGGAACATAATTGAGAAATTATTTAAGTAATATCCTCCTAAAATTGGTTATTAACTCCAGTTGCCCTGTGATCATATTTCTCATTCATTCAAAGGGCAGCATGGAAGCTATAAAAGTAAAATATGTGATGGTAACTAGAAGAGAAGAGTGCTGGCTATAAGGAATGTCTCCTCTACTTTGAAAAGCAAACTGTATATACATAAGCAGATATCATAAACACATTCACATAAACACCAAAGAAACTTCAAGTAGGGGAAAATGGCAAGATACAGGTCAACATTCACAACCTTAGATTATTCAGGGATGTGAGAATACAATATACAGAGAGCTAGCTTTAAAAACCTTGTAAATTTCTTTGAATTAAATGGTACTCTATGTAATTGGACTATATCCTCCAGTGAATTGCAATGTATTTGGATTTGCACTTCTGATGTTTGAAAGAGCATCTATAATTAAGAAATAGGACCTGAGTCGTCCATGCCCTCAATTAAATTCCCTGCTCCTCTTGTCAAGGTTTCCCAGTCCCTGCTCTTCTTATGCTTGACAGAGCAACGGGAGGTGAAAGAGCCTCAGATTTTAATCTCCCTAGTCTTACCCTAGATGCCAGCCTTAGCAAGATTTTTATTTAAAAGGGACATGATACGATCTCATTCATCTGGCAGGCTCTTTTAAAGTATGCGTGGGTATCAAAAAGTTCATGGAAAATTCACATCATCTTTTAATTTCTTTTGTCCATGAGTTGGAAAAACCCCCTCATATTTCTATTTGAATAATCTAAACAAAATTAAAGTAATAGCATGCAAAAGAGACTGGGTTCTACAGAGCTTAGTCATAATTTGCATTTTTAACAGTTTCTAAAGCAAACCAATATATCTTATAAGGTAAAGGAGATGGCCTTTAAATAATAATCATAGATATGGAGATGATGTATAGACATTAAAGAGGCAATGTGAACATACAGCCTAAAAATAAGTAAAGGCAAAAATTTACTTGACAAAATATCAATATTGATGTAGTAAAAAGCAAACAGTCTATTTCATTGAGTTTCCATCTATCTCTGTAAAATAAGGATTTGCTCTTCAGCCAATCAATAATCACTATTCTCTACCCATAGATTATAAAACTCTCAAAGCATTATTTTTAAGGTGCTTGAGTTAGTGATTTTTTCATTTTAATTGCAATAACAACTTTGTTGATTCAGTATTTGTATATTTAAGGACCGAGATTTTTTTACTGAAATTATCAAATCGAATCACCTTATTAACTCATAAAATTTTTGTTTATATTCTCTGAAAGTGTGTACCATTATAATATTTTATAGTTTAATTTTTTTATTGTTTGTTTAAGTTGCAGAAAGACATAAAGAAAGAGAGAAATCTCTCATCTGCTGGGTCACTCGTCAAAGCCTTGCAATGGTCCTCAAATGAGGCCAAACCCAAAAACCAGGAACATAATCCAGGTATCCCATGTAGGTCCCAGAAACTCAATTAGTTGAGCTTTCATGTTGTCTTTCAAGATCTACATTATCTTATGTTTTTTTAAAGTCTGTATTATTAAGAAGCTGGAGTCAGGAGTCAGAGCCAGGTATAAAACCCAGGTATCCCCAATATGGGACAGGGCACCTTATCCAGTGTGTTAACTGCAAGGCTAAACACTCACCCCTAGTTTTTTGAAAGTCAGAATGACCAACAGAGAGAGGGATGCACAGAGAGATGTTCCATCCACCAGCTCAGTCCCTGATGGTCACAATAGGCAGGGCTGGGCCGGGCTGAAGCCAAGAGCCAGGGGCTTCATCCAGGTCTCCCATATGAATGACAGGCACCCAAACACTTGATTCATCTTCTGCAGCTCTTCTCAGGCCATTAGCAGGAGCTGGATCAGAAGTGGTGCATCTGGAACATAAACCTACGGTTATATGGGATGTATCACAGGCAGTGGCTTTACTCACTACAGTGCTACAGTGCTAGTCCCCAGTATCTTACATTTTTTAAAGTCCTCTAAAAATATTTCATGAAAACAACCACCAATCTTTCAATTAGTGTTAACATCAATTTTTTTTAAAGTTCCTATCCTTCATCTTTCTTTGTTTTCTTAAGGTTTCATTTTCCCCTTCATTTCTAACAATATTTACAAGGGATTTTCTTTCTTTTGTAAATCCTCTGAATTACTTTAATTGCTCTATTTTCTGAAATATTCTGCTTACTCCATTCTCTGATTCTATCTTCAGACTTTCAAGAAAGCCTATAGATGTTCATTTCTGTATTAGGAAATGTAAGAAAATTCAAAAGGTAAAACTCATTTTTCCCACCTTTATAAAGCACGCTACTAGCTGCAAGATATTTGGAAGCTGTTTAAAGTTTTCTTTATAACTAAAGACATAAGGATAGCAAAGGGTTTGTCACAAAGTTGATATATAGAAGGAACTCTGTGGGTGAGACTCCAGGGGAAAGAAGTGGTCATCAAAGAAGGATATACTTTTCTCTGAAGTGAGGAGAGAACTTCCACTTTGCTTATGGGTTTGTCTAAATATTGAAGGAGTTTGGGGATTCAAAAGGCTTCCATAGCCTTGGCAGCTCATGTCAAGAGCCGCAGGTGATACTGATGTCATACATAAGAGTGTTAATTATTCAATTAACAACAAAAGTCACTGTGCACTAACTTTCCATGCAGAATCTCTCCTCAAAGAGTTGTATTATGAGAGTTAATGGGGGCCGGCGCCGTGGCTTAACAGGCTAATCCTCCGCCTTGCGGCGCCGGCACACTGGGTTCTAGTCCCGGTTGGGGGGCCAGATTCTATCCTGGTTGCCCCTCTTCCAGGCCAGCTCTCTGCTATGGCCCGGGAAGGCAGTGGAGGATGGCCCAAGTCCTTGGGCCCTGCACCCATATGGGAGACCAGGAGAAGCACCTGGCTCCTGGCTTCGGATCAGCGAGATGCGCTGGCCGCAGCGGTCTTTGGAGGGTGAACCAACGGCAAAAAAGAAGACCTTTCTCTCTATCTCTTTCTCTCTCACTATCCACTCTGCCTGTTAAAAAAAAAAAAAAAGAGTTAATGGGAAAACTTGCTCTCAAAGATCTACTTTGTATTAGTGTATGTCTCATAAGTTTTAGATAAGCCTAAGTACCCAACTCCATTGCCTGTTTCCTTAGATGTTTTTTCGATTAATGATAAAACTTGTTCTCAAAGAAAAAAAAGTATATTATCACAAAAATTGACAGAAAAGTAAGAAAGAAGCAGGAGGAAAGATGGGAGTGAGTGAGGAAGGGAGGGGAGGTGGGGTGGGAAGTGTCATTATGTACTTAAAAACTGTATGTATGAGACACATAAAATTTGTTCCATTTATATAATTATTTAAATAAAATATACTGACATTAGAAAAGATTTTAAAAAGTTCATATGTAGTATAGACTGAGCATGTTACAAAAGTTTCCAGAAAGAAAACATATGACTTCTTCCCAACCTCTCTTGAGATTCAAATTTCTTTTGCAAAAAGTTTATTTTATTTGAAAGAGAGATAAAAGGAGAGACAGAGGTCTGACAACCACTCCCTCAAATACCTGCAACACATGGGGCTGGGCCAGGTCAAAGCCAAGAGGCAGTAACTCAATCCAGGTCTTCCATATGAGTGACAGGAACCCCACAATCTGTTCTATCACTTGCTGTTTTCAAGTGTTTGCATTAACAGAAAGCTGGAGCCAGGACTTGAACCCAGGCACTCCGATATGGGATGCAAGCATCCCAAGCAGCATCCTAATGACTAGGACAGACACTTGCCCTAAAATTTAAAATTTTAAGTGCTACCTAGGTAAATCACAGGCAGGTCAAAATCAGAAAGTTTAAAATCATTATCAATATTTCTATCACCTCTTGTTATTACTTCAGATTTCTATACATTTAAATCACCAATCAGTTTCCTACTAGTTGTCTTTAAGACTGTCATTCTCATTTATTCATTTCCAGTCTCTATGTATCATTGACTCAAGCAGCTAAATACCTTTCAATTTTGTCCCCATTATCTCCCTTCTATTCCCAGTACCAGTGCCTTAGTGAAGGGAACTATCTTATCTTACAGTATTGCTTATAGTAATGTTCCCACCCCTTAATGCAGTGCTCTTCCTGCAGAAATATCTTTCTGAAACATATACCTCAAAAGAAAACAGACCACTGATGATTCCCGGTGATTTATGAGATAAAGTATAAATCCCCCTTTTCAGCACCTGAGGTCTGTACTATCTGACCACAGTGTTCCTTTCCAGCCTTGCTCTAGCCTCTGTTCAAACACAACCTGTATTCCACTTTCATGGGACTTGACATCCCCTGCATACCTCGGGTCTCTTCCCAACTCCAAGTCCCTACACAGTTTTGTTCTCTTTGATAAGAATATGCTTTCCTCATTTTCCTGATCCCTACACCTTCTGCAGGACTTAATTCCATGGAGAAACACTCAAAAATCATTCAGGTTAGTTAGATTAGTCCCTTCTTGGCCGGCGCCACAGCTCACTAGGCTAATCCTCCACCTGCAGTGCCAGCACACCAGGTTCTAGTCCCAGTTGGGGCGCTGGATTCTGTCCTGGTTGCTCCTCTTCCAGTCCAGCTCTCTACTGTGGCCCGGGAGTGCAGTAGAGGATGGCCCAGGTTCTTGGGCCCTGCACCTGCATGGGAGACCAGGAGGAAGCACCTGGCTCCTGGCTTCGGATCAGCGCGGTGCGCCGGCAGCAGCGCGCCGGCAGCAGCGGCCGTTGGGGGGTGAACCAACAGAAAAAGGAAAACCTTTCTCTCTGTCTCTCTCTCTCTCACTATCCACTCTGCCTGTCAAAAAAGAAATAAAAAAAAGAATTAGTCCCTTCTTGATTATATTCATTGTGTCAAAAAATAGATTTACATGTAGTTCACATATTCTTAAATAATTTAAAAGTATACCTTGAACTAAAAAATATGAATTATTAGCATTCACCTGCAGTTTACCAATATCTACTATCACATTTGGTATGAGAGTAAGTCAACAAATTTTGAGTGAATAAATAAAATGACTTACTGATAGCACTAACATAGTATGTGGGACTTCACACTTCTGATGAAGAAATGAAATATTTGACCTGTTGAAGATTCTACAAATACTCAGATATCATTGGAATGAACCATATCACAAAAAATGATTCATTCAAGGTTTTTTCCTAGTGCCAGCCTAAATTCTCAGTACTTTGCTGAGTTGATTATAAACAATTTTCTTCTCTAAATCAATAATAGCTGGTCTTCAGAACTGAAGAAATCTAATGGACATGAAGAATAGAACTAAATTCTTCACAGGTTATTTGTTTAGTTATTAAGTAAAAAATACCCTTCAAATGCCTCATCTGTACCTATCAACTTCAAAAAGGAACCACTGGAATTGGCCAACTCTCATCACAAAGGAAACTGATATAATAGTCAGGAATGCCAAGGAGTATGGAGATAAGAAGGAAGACAGGTGAGTGCATGTGCACCTGCTCCCCATGTAGGACTTCTGTCTTTAATGCGTTGTGCTATGTGAATTAATGGTAAAACTACTATCCAAACAGTACTCTATGCTTTGTGTGTCTTTGTGGGTGCAGTCTATTGAAATCTTTACTTAGTATATACTAAGTTGATCTTCTGTATATAAAGGTAATTGAAAATGAATCGTGATGAAGAATGGGATGGGAGAGGAAGTGGGAGATGGGATGGTTGCAGGTGGGAGGGAGGTTATGGTGGGGGAAAGTTGCTATACTTCAAAAGTTGTACTTTGGAAATTTATATTTATTAAATAAAAGTTTAAAAAAAGAATATTTCTCATTTTCCTGTAAAATCAGAGCACACTCATTATCTTCTGAGCAACTAAGAACCATTTCTATTTCACTTCACCTCTTTTGGACACACAAATTTAGGAGTGCTACTTACTATGTAGTCAAAGAAATGGGGTAGCTGTGCATATCACTTGTAATATTTAACTGGAGTTACTAATCTTTTTAAAAGTTAATTAATTAATTTTGAAAAGCAGAGTGAAACACAGAGGGAGAGACACAGAGACATATCTTCCATCTGCTGATTTGCCCCCAAATGTCCACAATAGCCAGAGATAGACAAAACCAAAACTAGGAGCCAGCACTCTCTCTGGTTCTCCCATACAGGTGGCAGAAACCCAAATAGCTGAGCATTCATCTACGATCTTCCAAGGACATTGGAAAGAACATGGATCAGAAGCACAGAGAAGTTGAGACTCAAACCAGGCACTCCAATATTGGATGAGGGCATTGCAAGTGATGGCTTAATCCAGTGAGTCACAACACCTGTCCCTGGAGTCACTGATGTTATACAAAGGCCACAAATGGTCCCTGGAAAACTTGGCTTTTTTTAATTTTATTTTGACAGGCAGAGTGGACAGTGAGAGAGAGAGACAGAGAGAAAGGTCTTCCTTTTCCGTTGGTTCACCCTCCAATGGCCGCTGCGGCCTGCGTGCTGCAACCGGTGCACCATGCTGATCCGAAGCCCGGAGCCAGGTGCTTCTCCTGGTCTCCCATGCGGGTGCAGGGCCCAAGACCTGGGTTATCCTCCACTGCATTCCCGGGCCACAGCAGAGAGCTGGCCTGGAAGAGGGGCAACCAGGACAGAATCCAGTGCCCCAACTGGGACTAGAACCCAGTGTGCCGGCACCGCAGGCAGAGGATTAGCCTAGTGAGCCGCGGCACTGGCGGAAAACTTGGCTTTTGACATTGACTTTCCATCTCTAAAGTAAATTTTGAAAACTGGGTAGGATTTATATCATTCATCTCAAATCCATTTTTATCTACATAGATGGCTCTCACTTTTTTTTTTTTTTTTAATATTTACAGAGAGGGAGAGAGGGTGGGAGGGAGAAAAGAGAGAGTAAAAGGGGGGTGGGGAGAGACTGACTTTCCTTCTGTTGGTTCACTCCACAAATAGCCACAACAGCCGGGGCTGGGCCAGACTGAAGCCAAGAGCCTGGGACTCCATAAGAGAGGGTAACAGTACTTAAGCCTTCTCCCACTCTTTACCAGGTGCAAGAGCATCGAACTGGATCGGCACTCTTATGGCATGCCATGGCATATTTATCTGCCACACAATGATGCCAGCCCCATCAATGGTTCTCAAAGCATATTCTGGGAACCCCTAGTGGTCCCGGACACTATCAAGGGTTTTTTTTGTTTTTTTTTTTTGTTTGCTTGTTTTGGTTTTTGTTTTATTTTGTTTTAGTGAAAACTACTTTCATGGAGCAGGTAGTTAAGATGCTTGTATCCAGAATTGGAGTACCTGACTTCAGCTTTCTGATAATGCAGATCCCGAGAGGTAGTAGTGACAGTTCAAATAACTGGGTCCCTGCTACCCACATGGATTGCATTCCCAGCTCTCAGCTGTGGTGGAATGAGAAGGCTATGCCAAGATGGCTGCTGGCAAGCGAGTGTCAGTTACTCAGGAACGGTTTTGAAACCCAACTGGCAACGGAGCCTGCCTGGCAACAGGCTGTGATTGGTTAGGGCATAAACCGCCCCTTGACCAGATTGGCTGCCTTGGCTATCTAAGCCCTGTACCAACTGAAATAAACGAATCTGCGGACTGCTTGCCTCAGCCTGCTTTCACCCAACTCCTGGGGTCTGTGTGGTGACTCCACGCCTCTTGCCCCCACCATGCTCCTCCTCTCAGAATGAATTCACAGCAACATCTGCTGCCCAATGCCCCAGCCCAGCCCTAGCTACTGAGGGCACTTGGGGAGTGAACCAGCAATTGGAAGTGATATCTCCTTCTGTTTCTCTGTCTCTCTCCTTCCCTCTCTCCCTCTCATATAAATATGTAAAAAAATTATATGAAAACTAAGATGCATATGTACGGGAGTTTTCCAGGCTGATTTTACAACAGGCTGAATACAGAAGCAGGTAAGAGAATCAAGCAATCTTTCTTTGTGCCAGACATTAGAGATTTGCAAAAATATAAAATAATGGTACTTTCCTCATTAAATATGTTTTAGAAAATAGCTATTTTCATTAAAAGTGTTATTTATGGTATCATTTAATAGCTTTACTTTAAATGAATTCATAAATTTTATGTTTGTCACTTTTAATTTCTATATGCTTAATAATAATAAGCATACAAGAGAACATAAGCTCTTATGGTCCTCAATTATTTTTAAGACTTTTAAAAAGTATTGAGAACAAAAAATCCTGAATTTATGATACATTTTTATAATAAATAATGTTTCCTTTTTAGTTTTTAAGTATTATAGACAATTAACAATATATTAAGAGTAAATTATGGGTTATCATTTAAACTAATTTACCATCCAAATTAATACTTTTTCTTTCCAAGAAAAGTTATCAACTATTGATTTAGATTAAACATTGAATTAAACAGGAGTAGACCTGGCCATTTTTGATACTCACTCCAAATTATTCAAATTACTCTCAAAATACTTATGGCCAGGAAAGCATCTTAAAAAAAAAAAAATTTATCTTATTTATTTGAAAGACAGAGTTACAGTGAGAGGCAGAGCCAGAGAGAGAAAGTTCTTTCATCTGCTATTTTACTCTCAGATGACCACAATGGTCAGAGCTGAGCTGATCTGAAGCCAGGAGCCAGGGGCCTCCTCTGGGTTCCCTATGTAGGTGCAGGGGCCCAAGAACCTGGGCCATCCTCCATTGCTTTCCCAGGCCACAGCAGAGAGCTGGATTGGAAGTGGAGCAGCCAGTACCCAAACCAGTGCCCACATGTGATACCAGCACCGCAGGCTGGGGCTTTAACCTGCTGCACCACAGCACTGGCCCCAGGAGAGCTTCTTAAAAGATCTAGATTTCAGGATCTGACTCTTTCATTAACTTACTGGGTAACTTCAGCAATATCAATAAGTTGTTTGAGCATAATTATTTTGTTGCCTGTAAAATGAGACTAACAGTAATAATAAAGCTTACTGAGTAATACCAAGTAACATTTTTCTCAGTGCTTTTTATTTATTAATCACTTAATTCTCATGGCAGCCCTATTAACAAAGTAGTTCTTATCTTATTTTGCAGAGAAGAAAATTGAATCATAGAAAAATAAACTTATCCAAGACAATTAGAATGGGGACTTGAACCCATAAATCAGTTTTTTATATGATTATATGAGAGCACTTCAAAATGTTCGTGGAAAATGTATAGTATAAAAAACTGAATGGACTTCAAATATTTTTCTACAAAAATAAATTTATCTTTTAATTCCATTGTTCATGAACTTTTTGGAGGACCCTTGTATGATGCTTCTCCAATTCCATCAGCTCTATATAATATGACAGCTTTCTCAACAATGCATGCCATGTATGCTGAACAGTAATCTACAGGATTCCAGCTTTAACTTCACAGACCCCGTATGCCCAGATTCCTTTTCTTTTAGCTTTCCTTTACCCCTCTTCTTGTATCTTAGTTCTCTGACATTATTTTCAAAATATGAGCCTTTGGATATACAGAGAAAATGTTCACCATGTTACTCTCAAGTTACCTTAAATTTCCCAGTATGTACATTTCCAAAGGGACTGAAGAAAATACATCTATGAGCTGAATGTATGTAACCCATAAGCAGTCACTATGCAAGCACTGGCAGCTAAACGAACTCAATCTTACTTCATTTGATAATCATATTATCACATATCATGTGATATGAGACCAAAAATGTTGAGAAAATTAGGCAATGATTTTAAAAAAGAATACTGCTACTACCATGTCACAGAATGAGTCTACTTGGACAGAACTATTCAGAGAACATATTATCTGAAATACTGACTCAGAAATCCTATGGAAAAGCTGAAGGTTAGGCATGTGAGAAAGTACAAGGGGATATATTATGTCACTTCCCAACTCAAAGCACTCCAGCGACTTCTAAATATTAGAAAGTTATAATAAAAAACACCTCCAAATCTCAGTCTAAAAACTTTCCCCAGTCTTCCCTCCTGATACTCCTACTGTAATCTCTACACTTTAGCCCGGCGTGCCTCTTTTCCTTTCCTTTGATATATTTCATTTCATTTCAGGGTCTTTGGCTTGTGGTTCCGTTAGACGTTGGATATCTCTTTTCCCAAATTTTCAGGTCTAAATCAATTTGTTTAGGAGGCCTGTCCTTAGTACCTGATATAATTAGCACTGCAAATGCCACTCCCTACGCTATTATAATATCTCATTTAGGGGCCAGTGCTGTGGTGCAGAGGGTTAACGCCTAGCCTGAAGCGCCGGCATCCCATATGGGATGGTTCAAGACCCGGCTGATCCTTTTCCGATACAGCTCTCTGCTATGGCCTGGGAAAGCAGTAGAAGATGGCCCAAGTCCTTGGGCCCCTGTACCCACGTGGGAGACCTGGAAGAAGCTCCTGGCTCCTGGCTTCGGACTGGCATAGTTCTGGCCATTGCAGCCAATTGGGGAGTGAACCAGTGGATGGAAGACTTCTCTCTCTCTCTATCTGCTTCTCCTCTCTCTGTGTAACTCTGACTTTCAAATAAATAAATAAATCTTTTTAAAAATATCTCATTTAATTGTTTCTTTTTTTTTTTTTTTTTTGACAGGCAGAGTTAAGACAGTGAGAGAGAGAGGGACAAAGAGAAAGGTCTTCCTTCCATTGGTTCACCCCCCAAATGGCCGCTACGGCCGGTGTGCTGTGCCAAGCCAAACCCAGGAGACAGGTGCTTCCTCCTGGTCTCCCATGCGGGTACAGGGCTCAAGCACTTGGGCCATCCTCCACTGCCCTGGCGGGCCACAGCAGAGAGCTGGACTGGAAGAGAAGCAACCAGGGTCAGAAGTGGGCTGGCTCCCCAACCAAGACTAGAATCCAGGGTACCGACACCACAGGCGGAGGATTAGCCAAGTGCCGGCATAATTGTTTCTTACAATTTATATATGCTAGTTGTATTCTTATTATTTATTTGTTTACTTGTCCATTTTCTTTCTTCTCATGATAAAAATTATAAACAAACAGCAGAGAACTTCTCCTGTCATTTGCCCAAGAATGCCTTACATTTAGAAGGCACTTAATAAAATTTTGTGAGTTAACACTGAATAAATGATGACTCAGAAATGGTGTTTTTATGCATAATTATGGAGATACAAATTCTAATATGTATGAATCCATTACAGAAACATATGTTCAGCTCTCTGAGGAAAATTTCTTTCCCCTCATTGTCCAAAAGAAGAAGGATTATGCAATCAAGTTTCCCTGGAACTTCTGAATAATTAGCTGGAGAAATGAGATATTGAGAGACATGATCTAACAGATACTCTGACTAAACTCAGTTGCGAGTGCCTGCATGCATTATTTATTACACACACACACACACACACATTCAGCTTATTTCTATTTGCACATCAGCATTTACACCAATGAAGAAACTCCAGATGAGTCTACCTAAAAACATCTGAACATGTCATTTATTCTAGCAATTAAAAATCAATACAGTAATGAAGGAACACACACACACACACACATCACTAAAAGTATACTTGTGTAGTACATTCCTTAAGGACATCTATTAAGCTTTGTACTTTTTGGGGCACCGCTGTGGCGTAGCAGGTAGAGCCGCCACCTGCAGTGCCGGCTCTCTGTTATCGCCTGGGAGAGCAGTGGAAGATGGCCCATGTCCTTGGGCCCCTGAATCCTCATGGGAGCCCTGAGGAAGCTCCTGGCTTTAGATCAGGGTAGCTCTGGCCATTGCAGCCAATTGGGGATTGAACCAGAGGATGGAAGACCCCTCTCCCCCCACCTCTGCCTCTCCTCTCTCTAACTTCGACTTTCAAATAAATAAATAAATCTTAAAAAAAAAAAAACTTTACTAAAGAAACTGATACTTTATCTCAGGAGAATGTTAGACAAAAAGAGCTCTAGTGTTTCTCTGTTAAGCATACTTTTCCATGCAAGTAATCTGAACTATGAACCCCCACTTCATGTTTTCTCGAGGAACACTCAATCCAGTGCCCTTCTTATCACAGAAACAAATTATAACCTAATATGGAAAAATCAAACATCTCTATCTCCATGTCAAAATTTTTTTTTGTTTCAGGAATTAGCAACTATTTAATACAAGGCCAATCACTGCATTGTTTTTATTAAGAGTTACTGAGAGAGAGAGATCTTCCACTGACAGGCTCACTCTCCAGATGGCTGCAACAGCCAGTGTGGAGTCAGGCCCAAGCCAGGAGCCAGGAGCTTCTTTCTGGTCTCCAATAGGAGTGGCAAGGGCCCAAACACTTGGACCATCTTGTACTGATTTTCCCAGGTTACTAGCAGGAAGCTGCATCAGAGACTTGCATGAGCGCCCATATGGAACATCAGCATTGCAAACTGCTACAGCTTTACCGGTTACACCACAATGCCATAAAATCTCCCATATTTTAAGGTTGCCTGATAAACCACCTGAATCCCACCTGAAAATTTAATTTACTTAAGCAGTGTAAAGCAACATAATCACAGGTTCCAGAAATTGGGCTTGGACATCTTTAGGAAGCCCTTAATGTGCCTATCACATGGTCTGAACACCTTGAAGCTGCCAGATTCAGTTAAAAGGAAATTATATACTGCCTATGAGAAACTCACTTTATTTATTTTTTTTTTTTACAGAGTTAGACAGAGAGAGACAGACAGAAAGGTCTTCCTTTTTCAATTGGTTTACCCCCCCAAGTGGCCGCTAAGGCCGTTGCTTTACGGCCAGCGTGATGTTCCGATCCAAAGCCAGGAGCAGGTGCTTCCTCCTGGTCTCCCATGCAGGTGCAGGGCCCAAGGACCTGGGCCATCCTCTACTACACTCCCGGGCCACAGCAGAGCGCTGGACTGGAAAAGGAGCAACCAGGACAGAATCCGGCGCCCCGACCGGGACTAGAACCTGGAATGCAGGCGCCACAGGCAGAGGATTAGCTAGTGAGCCATGGCACCAGCCAACACCTTATTTTTTTTTTTAAGCTTTATTTATTTACTTTTGAAAGGTCAAGTGAGAGAAAAGGAGCAATCTTCAATCCACTGGTTCACTCCCCAAATGGACACAATGGCCAAGGCTAATCCTGCCCAAAGCCAAGCACTCAAAACTCCATCCAGTTTCCCACTTGGGTAGCAGGAGGAAAAGCACTAGGGCCATACTCTCCTGCCATACGAGGCACATTAACAGGAAGCTGCGTAAAAAGTGAAGCCACTGGGACTCAAATCATTGCTCCAGTATAGGATGCCAGATGGCATTTGGCAGCCAGTTCACCGTGCTACAATTCTGACTCCTAAAAGCCTATTTTAAATATAAGGCAGGGGCAGGCGCCATGGTGCAGCAGGTTAATCCTCCACCTGCGGAGGACCCCTAGGAAGGCAGGTCTACAAACCCTATGGATTTGATCAATATTACTTTTTTTTTTTTCTTTTGACAGGCAGAGTAGATAGTGAGAGAGAGAGACAAAGCTCTTCCTTTTTGCCGTTGGTTCACCCTCCAATGGCCGCTGGGGCCAGCGTATCTCGCTGATCCGAAGCCAGGAGCCAGGTGCTTCTCCTGGTCTCCCATGCGGGTGCAGGGCCCAAGGACTTAAGCCATCCTCCACTGCCTTCCCGGGCCATAGCAGAGAGCTGGCCTGGAAGAGGGGCAACCGGGACAGAATCCGGTGCCCCAACCGGGACTAGAACCCAGTGTGCCAGCGCCGCAAGGCGGAGGATTAGCCTGTTAAGCCACGGCGCCGGCCTCCAATATTACTTTCTTTAAAAAAATAAAAATAAATCACAAAAAAGGATTCCCTTCCACTTCTTAAGAAGTCACAGTTAACAACTCCTACCTAACAAGAAACACCAGCCCTCAATAAATGTGTGACTATCTCAATACCCACATAACCGGAAGTAGTTGTCTGAGATTCTGTGCCCTATAAAATGCCTGTCTGTGGAACAGGCCTTGGTCTTGCCGTCCTGGCTCCTGAATGTCATGACCAAAGGTTCTGCTTCCACCCTCAGGAGTAGGCCTTGTCTCTGTCCACTGACCCTAGGCCTCGGAGTTCCCAGGAAAACCATTCCTTATAAACAGACTTCAGGCCGACAGCAAAAATCATCCGCAAGCCATAACACCCTGCCACAGACCCAGCACAGGAGTGAGAGGAGAAGCTCCAGACCGGGAGCAACACTCCTACCAGACTCTGCCGCTCCCTCGGGCAATGGGACGGAAGCACCTGCTGGCTCCTCGGAACACGAGCGGCGGCTGGCGAGCTCCCGTGCAGGCCCTGCTCCTGGGAGGACGACGCCTAGTTCGGACTGGCGCTCTGACGACGGACACCGTCCTGCTGCCGCGCAGGCCGTCCATGGCACTGGGCCCTCTGGGGACCGGCAGAGCCCATGTGGTGACTGTGTCCGTCCCTCGGCCCATTCCTGGAGTTGGGCGGTAGAGCGGACAGGACTCCTGCTGTGTTGTCCACTCCAGTCTTAGGGCCATCCTGTCCGCAGCTCCTGGTGTCTCCCCGCAGACATCCGAGGCTTCGGTTAAGGTAGGTCACAGGCCGGGCCGCCAAGGCCGAGGGACGCCTTCGAGAGCTGGCAGGACTGCTACTGCCGGCTTTTCATCTCTGTCCAACTCCAAAGGAGCCTCCAGCGCCCAGGACTCCGCGGCTTCTGGGGCGGCTGCATCGCGGGAGGTCGCACATCGCGAGATTTCAGGAGCGGCCAGCCCGGTCCCGGCAGTTGGGGATGACGGGAGTTCAGGAGAACCCAGCCCTACTGCATTCTGGGATTGAAATGGAAGAGCAAGGAAGAGTCCTCCCTGCAAGGACGAGATGAGTGTCCGTGCCCCGGGCGTCCAGACCCTCCATGTTTTCGGCAAATCTCAACTCTGGTCTTCCAGACACAATAGAGAGAATGCAGAAGCCTGAGGTGAGACTGGGCCCGGTCACTGCAGTGGGGAGTGACCCAAACAGCGCCACCTTTCAAGCCTCACCCCTGCATGCGGCCCAGCCTCTCTCCTGTGGGCCCACCCATGTGTACCCCGTCCTCACCGACCCCACCCCAGTCCTGGCCCCCAGAGGAAGCCGGGCCAGGGGACCCTCGGAATCCTTCCCTTGCGCATTCATTTCACTAGATGTTCCTGTGCTCCGCTACATGCTAATCACCAAATGCTGGTAACAGAGCAATGCTAAGGAAAGAATCTCAGTCTGCAAAGGAATTAAGCTAAACACTCTAAATTTTTAATTTCTTACCCTGTGCTTTAAATACTGTAAGGCATTTAACAAATACAGGAAACAACAGAGGACTGATTTTAATAAACATTTTTATTTTAATAAATTTTCTTTATTTTTTTAATAAACTTCATAGCATTTTGAACTGGAATGGAAGGACAGATCCCAGCTTGGGATAACCAAAGCAGGTGTCCCAGGGAAACCTCTTTCAGTATAGTAGGAAGGCAGGCCTACAGGAGGGAGTGGAGTCAAGTGCTCTGCAGTATTTTTAAATTATTCTTTTGAAAAGTTACCATCTGTTGGCTGCTTTTTCCTCTGTGCTGGTCTAGCACATTTGTTCAATGGATGAGGAGGATGAAGAAGTTTAGGTAAGTGCAATGCAGCTCTCTGCTTTGGCCTGGGAAAGCAATTGTAGATGGCCCAAGTGCTGGACCCCCGCACCCACATGTGAGACCTGGAAGAAGCTCCTGGCTCCTGGGTTCCAATAGGCTCAGATCTGGCCTTGTGGCCACCTGGGAAGTGAATCAGCGGATGGAAGATCTCTCTCTCTCTCTCTCTCTCTCTCTCTCTCTCTCTCTCTCCGCCTTTGCCTCTCTCTGTAGCTCTACCTTTAAATAAATGAATATTTTTTAAAAAGGAGTTTATGAAAGTTAAACTGTTTTGAGTACAAAAGCAAATGAATTAAGAAAAACAAGTAGGGACCAGCATTGTGTCAAAGCCAGTTAAGCCACCACCTATGAATCTTGCATCCCATACGCGCCAGCTCCCTGCTAATGTGCCTGGGATGGCAGCAGAGGATGCTCCAAGTGTTTTGGCCCCTGCACCCACAGTGGGAGAACTGCAGGAAGCTCCTGACTCCTGGTTTCGGCCTGGCCAGGCCCCGCTTTTGCAGATATTTGAAAAATGAAATGGTGAATGGAAGGTCGGTCTCTCTCTCTCTCTCTCCCTCTGTCTCAGTCTGTCTCTTCCTCTCCCTGTGTAACTCTGACTTTCAAATAAACAAATCCTTTTTTTTTTTTTTTTTGACAGGTAGAGTTATAGAAAGAGAGATAGAGAGAGGTCTTCCTTCCGTTGGTTCACTCCCCAAATGGCCACCACAACTGGCGCTGTGCGGATCCAAAGCCAGGAGCGAGGTGCTTCCTCCTGGTCTCCCATGGGGGGTGCAGGGGCCCAAGCACTTGGGCCATCCTCCACTGCCCTCCTGGGTCAAAGCAGAGAGCTGGACTGGAAGAGGAGCAACTGGGACTAGAACCTGGCACCCATATGGGATGCCAGAGCTGCAAGTGGAGGATTAAACAACTGAGCCAGGGCGCCAGCCCTTCAAATAAATAAATCTTTAAAAATATAATCTAAGCTTCCCCAAAATTGAGTCTATCTTTTCCCTGGTGTTCCAAATGCTTGGAAGACTTCCTAACACAAGGTAATCACTGGAGGAATGAACAGATGCTGTAACAGCAGTAATGGAACCGAACATTAGTTGTAGAAAGTAAATTTTTTTTTTAATAATTTATTTATTTGAAAGTCAGAGTTACACAAAGAGAGTACAGGCAGAGAGAGAGAGGTCTTCCATCTGATGGTTCACTCCCCAGATGGCTGCAATGGCCACAGCTCTGCCAATCCAAAGCCAAGAGCTAGGAACTTCCTCTAGGTCTCCCATGCAGATGCAGGGGCCCAAGGACTTTGGCCATCATCTACTGCTTTCCCAGGCCATAGCAGAGAGCTGAATTGGAAGAGAAGCAGCTGAGACTAGAACCTGTGCCTATGTGGGATGCAGGTGCTTCAGTAGGGCGTTAACCTGCTGCACCACAGCGCCGGCCCCTGGAGATAATGAATTAATGTTGCCACTGACATACTTAATTGTGTGATTTCATAAAAGAGGAATCACCTCCTTTTAGAAAGAAAGTGTAGAAAAGGCAGAGAATAGGAGTTTGCCAGGCAAGAAAGATGAAAATATATTAATACAAGCTGTTTAGAGTGATCTCTACAGGTTTGTGGTTCACAGTAGATCATAAACTTATCCTTGGGGAAGAAATTACAAGGTTGTTGCAGGGATAGGGAGAAAATTTGAAGTGGTTTGTAGTTCCTGAATAGGTTAATCATTGGTACATGAGGGTACAGGCTAGAAGGGTAAAGGGAAGAATGTCAAACTGTATTTTTCCGGGCAGGCGCTGTGGCTCACTTGGCTAATCCTCAGCCTACAGCGCCGGCACCCCATATGGGTGCCGGTTCTAGTCCCACCTGCTCCTCTTCCAGTGCAGCTCTCTGCTGTGTCCCAAGAGGGCAGTGGAGGATGGCCCAATGGCCCAAGTGCTTGGGCGCCTGCACCCGCATGGGAGACCAGAGGGAAGCACCTGGCTCCTGGCTTCGGATTGGTGCAGTGCCGGCCGTAGTGGCCATTTGGGGAGTGAACCAATGGAAGGAAGACCTTTCTCTCTGTCTCTATCTCTGACTGTCTAACTGTACTTGACAAATAAGTTAAAAAAAAAAAACACTATTTTTTTTTTTTTTTTAGAAGGCAGAGGTACCTGTTGATTATTTCTAGAAAATTGGAGTAACTACCTGGAATGGAGAGCATGAGAGAGCATGCGAGAAGGATTAGACAGAGAGACCAGGTTATTAGATGTTTTTTTCCATCTGGATAAGAGGGCCCCAACTGCTTCTGCCCTCTTTAAGCACTGTAACCAAGGCCCACCCCAACTCTTTTCCCTCCCAGAACCTGAACAGAATCAGCATTCTTCCTGCATCTCTAAGCTTCAGTCAATGTCCTCACTCTAACAAAAACAGAAATGCAGGAGAGAGAATGCTATAGTAAAAATCTGTTTTGTTGTCATTTTGTTACCCAGTATTCACTTACCTTTGGTAAATATTCTGTCTATGGCCCTTTGGGGAACTAACTCCATTCTGTTTCAGATCATGTGCAAGTAGAATTGTCTTTTCCTGATACTCTTATTTTAAGGATACATTTGGACAAAAAGTTCATCTCATGTTTTGGGCCACAGTGACTGGTTAGATGTGTGCATGTTAGCACCTTTGAAGAGACTAATACAAGAGACAACCCATTTTTAATTATGTTGAAGGTTGAAGGATATAACTGTGAAACTGCCAGACACAAAGACATAGTGAAGCCAGCCTACATATAGCCAAGAAATGCTAGAAAATGAATCTTTATGGCATCATTAGGCCAGCATGAACCCTGCTGCCCAAGGCCATTCTCATTTCCAGACTTTTTCAGGTACCCAAGTCAACAGCTTCTCTTTTTTGTTGAGTTATATTTGTTGTCACTTACATCCAAATTCTCTCTCACAACATGAGGAATCTCTCTATTCCTGGCTCCCTCTTCCATGTTTGCCCTCTAGATATTCATAAATATTACCTTCTCACTCAAGTTGTCTTTCTCTAAAGACAGGATACTAAAAACAGGATATCCACTTTAGAGATACTCTAAAGATATTAAGGTTGGCCAATGCAGTGTTTTGCTGCAGCTCCCGAGACAATGGAGCTTGAACATTAGTCATCTCAGCCAATATCATTTCATTCCTTAGGAACCGCTACTGCCTCCTAGATGACTTCTACACAGGACTCATCCACTTAGAACCTGTCTTTACAATGCTACTATTAGGCAGCTCTCCAACTTTCAATCTCTTACCTCATTGTCTTCAACCTCATCTTCTCTTCCTAGGAACACCTAGATGAATGCCACTCCTGCATGAGAATTGGGATAGCACTGTACAAAAGATGTGTCAAAGCTGGTTTTGGAAAGGAAACGTGGAAACTGTTAATAGCTCCTGAGACCAAGAACCCAGAACTCCTCAGAAGACAAGAGTGAAAAGTTACATTCTTTCCTTTTGGAGTTCCTTCAGGCAGGAAAGTGTAATCAATAGCTCAGTAAATTATCCTGTGACAATTGAAGAGTACCTAAAGCTGAGTAAGTAGAATAAGCAAGATTAATGTCCCTCTCATTATTATCAGCAAAACCTCCCACCCACTATGAAGCACTGGTAAGCTTCCGTCGCGATCAAGAAGGGTTACTTGCTGCCACCTCCTTTTGGACACTACACTTACTAGATGGCCCATGAGTTACAAACTTTCTTACTGCCTCATCTGGTGTTTCTCTGCATGGAATATGAGATCAAGGTGTAGACCCCATTCAATAACTCAACCTGTTTATGCCACCATATCTCCCTTTGATGGAAGTCTTCAATAAGGTCAAGGGTACACAGAAAACACCCCAGAATGAAAGTTACATGCTCTGAGTTCCCTTCTATTGGCTTTTCTACTAATTGGGTGACTCATTCTCTAACGTGGGAGCATGTGAACCAAATGTCAGATGGGTGTGCTATATCACATATATTTGCAAGATCAGAAATTAAATTTAATTAATTAGAAATTAAATGTAAAGATTAGAAATTAAAGGAATAAATTAAAGTAAAATAAAACTTTTACTTTTAAATTCTTGATTGAATTAGGAATAACAAAATGATGGCTAATTGGGTAATTACAGTATATGAATAAGTGAAATGAATGAGCAATATGATAAAGAATAGAAAGGAGGAATTGGGAAGACTTTATCATAAGATATCTAAACTACCTGTAAAGGTTTAGTTATTTGAAAATGGACTTAGATGACTTGTGAGTGTATATTACAATCTATAATGCAGCCACTGAATTATTTTGTAAGAAATGTTATTGGTAAGCTGCGAAAGGAGAAAAGATTGAATCAGATGAAATTTTTATTTAAAATATAATCAAATAAAAATAGAAGAGGAACAGAGTAACAAAAAACAGAAAACAATGAACAAATGACAATAGTAAATTCTTACATATCAATAATTATTTTAAATGTAAGTGGATTAAATTTTTCCATAAGAATAGAGTGGCTGAATGAATAAAATAGCAATATCCAACTTTATGCATGTAAGAGACTCACTTTAGCTTTAAGGGCACACGTTGGCTGAAAGTGAAAAGTTGTAAAAAAAAATTCCATGCAACCAGTAACCAAAGGAGAACAGATGTAGTTATATCAGACAAAATAGACTTTACTCAAAGGAAATGAATTAAGCACCTCATAAAGATACCTGCACCTCCATGTTTATTGCAACATTATTCACAATAGCCAAGATATGGAGACAGCCTAAGAATCCAGTAACTAAAAATGGATAAAGAAATTGTGAGAGTGGAGATAAACACATGCGACATATTTTGAAAAATTCACAGAAAATGGAATTAAAGATAAGTATTTGGCACAAAATGAAATCCATGCAGTTTCTGCATAATTTGCATTTTCCAAATTTTTTAAGTGCCTTCATATTTAGAATTACAGAGACCTTGAAAAAGAAGAGCCTTCCTTTTGCAACAACAGTGATGAAACCGCAGGTCATTATGCTAATGGCGATAAGTATGACACAGAAAAAAAACTACTATGTTATCTCACATAGAAAGTCTAAAAAGAAAATTTAAAAGTTGAATACATAGAACAGAAAACAGAATGGTAGTTACCAGTGGTGGGTGTGGTAGGAGGAGAGGATAGAGTTCAACATATACAAAGTTGTAGTTATGGAGGATGAAGGAGTCTAGAGAACTAATGTACATCATGAGACCTATGGTTAGTAACATTGTATTGTGTTCTGGAAACTTGCAAAGAGAGCAGATTTTGAATGATCTTAAAACAAAGCAAATTACAAAGGAGTAACTGAGATTATGGCTATGTTAGTTGCCTAACATGAATATTTGAAACAATCATTTCATTTTGTTGACAAGTCTTCAAAATGTTGATGAAAATCCATATTATGAAAAAGAAAAACTTGGGCCCGGCAACATGGCTCACTTGGTTAATCCTCCACCTGCAGTGCCGTCATCCCATATGGGCTCCAGTTCAAGTCGTGGCTGTTCCACTTCCATTCCAGCTCTCTGCTATGGCCTGGGAAAGCAGTAGAAGATGGCTCAAATCCTCAGGCCCCAGCACCCACCTGGGAGACCCGGAAAAACTTAGTGGCTCCTGGTTCAGATCAGCACAGCTCTGCCTATTGCAGCCAACTTAGGAGCGAGCCAGTGATTGGAAGACCTTTCTCTCACTCTCTCAGCCTCTTCTTCCCTACCTGTGTAACTCTGACTTTCAAATAAATAATAAATTAATATTTTTAAAAATCTTAAAAAAGGACTTGAGCCATCTTCCGTTTTCCCAGGCCATAGCAGAGAGCTGGATCGGAAGTGGAGCAGCTGGGACTCAAACAGGCACCCATGTGGAATGCTGGCACTCTAGGTTGTGGCTTTACCTGCTATGGCACAGCACTGGCCCCACCAAACTATCTTTCACTTTCGTTTTGCACAAACCTTTTGAAATATCCTCCTATATAAAAATGTATTGTATACCTTAATATATCATCTAATTCAAGAGAGAGTAAATAAAATATCATTTAAATCAAAGATAGAGTAAATAAAATTATTGTTGAAAATCACAGAAGACAAACAAAAGTTGCAATGAATAGTCAACAGTTCCAGACTTGGTAGATAATAATCCAAGTCTGAGAAAATCACCTTACATGTAATTAATCTAATTTTACCTATTGAAAGATAATATATTACATACAATACAATCATTTTAAATATAAAGACAGACAGATTGAAAGTAAAGAGATAGAAGAAAATACACCATGCTCACACTAACCAAGTAAAGGATGGTAGCAATATAATTTCAGGCAAAGCAAACTTTAGAACAAGGAAAATTATCAGGAATAAAGAGCATAATGTATAAAAGGGTCAATTATTGAGAAGTAATAGCAATCCTTATTAGGTATACACATAAAAACAGAATGTCAGAATACAAGTATATGACGCAAAAAAAGAAACATAGGAGAAACAGATGAATCCGCTTATTAATGTTGGAGATGTCAACAAGTCTCTGTTAGTAAATTACAGATTCAGCAAGGAAAAAATCATATAGTTTATCTGAACAGCACCATCAATCAACTTGATCTAATTGGCATTTATCAAATATAAGTTGCACAGTGAGAGGAGAGAGAGGTCTTCCATCCATTAGCTCACTCCCCAATTGGCTGCAACAGCTGAAGCTGTGCCAATCCAAAGCCAGGAGCCAGGAGCTTCTTCCAGGTCTCCCACGTGGGTGCAGGGGCCCAAGGACTTGGGCCATCTTCTATGGCTCTCTCAGGGCATAGCAGAGAGCTGGATTGGAAGTGGAGCAGCTAAGTCTTGAACCAGCACCCATAAGAGATGCCAGCACTGTAGAATGCAGCTTTACCTGCTATGCCACAGTACCGGCCCCTAAAGAAATCCTAAATCTACACTTTGACTGCAATGGAATAAAACTAAAATTTAATAACCAAAATATAGCTAGAAAATCTCAAAATACATGGTGATTCATCAACACAATATTAACACATGGGTCAAAGATATGTCAGGAGGAATTTTAAAATATTTTAAAATGAAAATTCAACTTATGAAATTTTGTGGTATTCAGCAAAAGCAGTTCTTAGAGGGAAATTGATAGCATTAAATTCCTATGTTAGAACAGAAGAAAGAGCTAAACTCTCTTAGTAGCTCTGGTTTACTCACCTGATTGATGCCTCTGTTCTAAGAATATTGGAAAACATAGACCCCTCTTTAATAATAAAAAGCAAAGCACTACCCAGGAAGTTAATGAGAAATACCTTGGAAACCAAGCCATGTTTCAGAAAAGACCCTTCTGACAAAGAACATGGCCTAATGATCAGAAACTGGACACTAAGTGTATACTTTTTAGACCAGATTTCCAGGACCACATCACAGAGTTTTAGCACAGGTACTAGAAGTTCAAGAGTTTGAGAGAAGGAACAACACGGGGGAGATGAATTCCCAGTCCTATCCCCCCAACACACTAGATTATCTGTTCACCCTCCTGGGGTTCTTTAGATCCCTCCACACTACCTTCCAACCATATCTTTCCATTATACCATATTGTTACCTAGGCATTAACTCAGACCCCATGTAAGTTTTGAACAAAAAGTCTAATATGCCCAGGGATTTTTACCCTCAACATCTACTCTGTTCTCAAATAAGCCTTTCTATGTATACAATGTATTTTTAACTCTACAGAATCTGAAATGGACTCAGCAACAGCCCACTACCCCTTATTTACTCAAAAGGATTCATGTTTGCTATGACCATTACTAAAGAACAGAGTAGTAGAACAGAGCACCACACATTGATAAAATTTGATGGTCCTTTATTGCTGGCAGTGGAGAGTGGGCTCATACCCTAAAGAACTCTCAACCCTGAAGCCCAAAGCAACAGGGTTTATAAAGACAAAAACAGGAGGGGAATACATGGTTGCTAGGATCAGGGGGAATACATGGTTACTGGGGTCAAGCTGACATAAAATCTATGTGAAACTAGTATCAATTATAATCCTGACAATACCAGTTACAATCTTAACAATTCCAATTATAATCTTTACATTAATCCAGGTATTGGTAGGACATAGACAAATTACATTTTTATCATTAACCCAGGTGTAGCCTATCCACTTCCAAGCTTGAGCGATCATGCTAGGGGGTTTCTATGCTCTGTCAAGTGTGATGTAGTAGACTGCTATTGTCTGACTGTTTTAGATCATAGCTTCAGACCAGAGTCTCACAATGTGGGGGGGGGGGGGGGAGGTGCCTTCCCAAAATGGAGTCTCAGGTTCTCCAAAATGGAGTCCCTACTGTCAAGATGTTACTTCAGTAGCCTGTACCAAAGAGCACAAAGTCCAACAAAGAGGAAGAGTAGGGCATGGCATATCTACCCATGGCAACAATCTAAACATCTTTTAGTGTTCTTTCTCCTAGAACCCCTTTGAAGCTATTTTGTTCCTAACTGATTTCACCTCTTGTTCCCTCCACAGAACCTACTCTGCTACTCCATCCTTCTTCCAAATTCCCTCTCTTCTTCCAAACACATTTTTATTCTGCCTTGATTTCTTTAAAAAAAAAAAAGATTTATTTATTTATTTATTTATTTATTTATTTATTTGACAGGTGGAGAGTTACAGAGAGGCAGAGGCAGAGAGAGAGAAGTATTCACTCACCAAATGGCCAAAATGGCCAGAGCTGCACCAATCTGAAGCCAGGAAGCAGGAGCTTCTTCCAGGTCTCCCACATGAGTGCAGAGGCCCAAGGACTTGGGCCATCTTCCACTGCCTTCCCAGGCCAAAGCAGAGAGCTGGATCAGAAGTGGAGCAGCCATGACTTAAACTGGTGTCCATATGGGAATACTTGAACCTGCGCCCACATGGGATGCCAGCACTGCATGCGGGAGCTTTATCCACTATGTCACAGTGCCCACCCCTCATTTT
Organism: Lepus europaeus; assembly: GCF_033115175.1. Taxonomy (NCBI): domain Eukaryota; kingdom Metazoa; phylum Chordata; class Mammalia; order Lagomorpha; family Leporidae; genus Lepus; species Lepus europaeus. The sequence goes on along the minus strand of NC_084838.1, from coordinate 89,216,003 downwards.
TTGTTTGTTTGGTTTTTTTTCCTTTTTAAAGATTCATTTTATTTATTTGAAAGAGTTTCAGACAGAGAGGGAAAGATAGAGATCTTCCATCCACTGGTTTACTACCCAAATGGCCACAATGGTGACAGCTGGGTAGGCCAAAACCAGGAGCCAGGAGCTTCATCCAGGACTCTCACATGGGTGGAGGGGACCAAGTACTTGGGCCGTCATCTGCTGCTTTCCCAAGCCATTAGCAGAGAACCAAATTGGAAGCGAAGCAGCTGGGACTCTAACAAGTGCCTATATGGGAGCCAATGTCACAAGTGGCGACTTAGCCCATTATACCACAATGCCAGCCCCTGTGCCTTGATTTTACAGAGCAATTTTGATGGACCACAACCTGCCCAACCAAATCCATCCTGATTTAGGGAGCACTCTTCTCTATATTATCATGCAACCTCTAATGGACACAACTGAACTTAATTTAGCGATGTCTTTTGTTTGGAATCATATCTATGATCACTTCATTCTTGTAAAGTTTTGCGAACTGTTTCCCATCTGCTGCTTTTCACCAAAATTTTCATTGAGTCCTCTGTGCTCTCCAAAACAGTGATGTCATTTTGTTAATAGTATACACATATATTTCCTCATTTTAGCCAATCATTTTACAGTAATAACTTTTAAATCCTCATCTAGGTCATAATCTGCTGAAATTAAATTTCATATTATTTTCTTCTATTGTTTGCCTATTGCCTCACTGAGTATAATAAATCTGCCTTGGACCCAGGCACCTGCTCATTTCCTTTACATATGATATCAGTTTACAAGTAATGGCAGGTTCTTCCTTTGCCTGTCTTCTACATCTGCAGCTTCTTCATTGTCCCTGCAAAAGGAGGTATACTTCAAGCCTTCCTCCTCTCATGTACTCTCCAATTAATAACAGAGTTCTCTCCCTCTATATAGTTTTGCATCTCTGGCATTGTTTTTGGTTGTTTGCTAATTTCTTTGTGATAAATCTGGTCCTGATACGTCTAAAGTCCACCAGAATTCACAAATCTAAAAATAGCCTTTAAAGTCTGAGCAAGATAAGCAGCACCAAAAAATTTCCCTGTGACAAAGTACTGTAAAAACTGTCCCAATGAATACATTCTAAAAAAATGGTAGTCATAGAAAAGAAACCCTGAGAATCTGTTCCAGAATAAAGGAGACCAAATATAACTAAATGCAGTACATGATCCTAGACAAAATCCTATAATAGTTTGGTTTTTTTAAGCCACAAAAGACATTAGTAGGTAAATTGACCAAAATAGAATACGGATGAGAGATTAACTGAAAGTTACATGTCAGCGTTAAATTTGCTGAAGGAAATAATTGAATGTGTAAGAGAATTCTCTCTGCTTAAGAAGTACACAATGAGGCCAGCACTGCGACTCACTAGGCTAATCCTCCCCTGTGGCGCCGGCACACTGGGTTCTAGTCCCGGTCGGGGTGCCGGATTCTGTCCCAGTTGCCCCTCTTCCAGGCCAGCTCTCTGCTATGGCCCAGGAGTGCAGTGGCGGATGGCCCAAGTCCTTGGGCCCTGCACCCGCAAGGGAGGCCAGGGGAAGCACCTGGCTCCTGGCTTCGGATCAGCGAGATGGGCTGGCTGCAGTGGCCATTGGAAGGTGATCCAACAGCAAAAAGGAAGACCTTTCTCTCTGTCTCTCTCTTTCTATCCACTCTACCTGTCCAAAAAAAAAAAAAAAAAGTACACAATGAAATACTCAAGGAAAAGTGCATCATGTATGAAATGTATTCTCAAATGCTCAGGAATGTATTTTTTGCACATGCACAAAGGGTGAGGAAAGATAGAAAGGAAGGAAGGAGACAGAGAAAAGAAATGGAAAATTGATCAAAATGTTAATAATAGGTAAATCTGAATCCATGCAACTTTTCTGCAAATATTATTAGCTTGACGCATACACATTTTCTTACATGGACCCTTGACTATGTTTTCCCTAACTTTTGTGATTTTTAACTTTCATTCCCACAGCTGCCACAGCTATACACATCCAGTTGTCTCAGATTCTGCCCCAGGCAAAATCCTGGGGTCTGCTGTCTGCATTTGAAGCAGTTAATGTTTCAGCATGATTTTGCATAATACTGGAAAGGAGCATCCAAGAAAGAGTTTTTTCCTAATGATGCATAATGTAAAACCAAAGAGAATCAACATTTTATGAAACCATGTTTACAGCATGTAACCACTAATCTCTTTCTTACATGGCACTACATCATGTGTCCTTGGGCTTTTAGGATGTGAATTGATTTCTAGATTTTCTTCTGTGCCATTTCTATTGCCTTCTCTACTGGATTTCCTTCTCCCACATATGTGTTTTCCTTTTTTTGTGGGACCCTCTCCCCTTCTTGCCATCCTCAAAATTATTATTTTTTAAATGTTTTTGCTAATAGTTGTATTGAAATTAATTCATATACCCATGAAAATATATAATTCAGAGGTTTTTTCTCACAGTTTAACATTCATTACCTGAACCAAGTTTTAAAATTTCATGACTTCAAAAGAAAATTGCATACCCTTTAGTTATTAACCCCTCACCTTTCAAATCCCAGCCCTCATAAACAACGAATATACTTTGTGTCTCTCAATTATCCTATTCTGGATATTTTATAAGGATGGAATGTGGTCATTTGCAACTGACTTCTTTCACATAGGTTAATGTTTCTCAAGGTTCATTCTTGTTGTAGCATTCATCAATGTTTCCTTTTTATGGATGAATTATATTTCATTGTAAGTATGTGCCACAGTTTGCTCATCCATTCATCAGTGGATGGACATTGGTGTGGTTTCCACATTTTGGCTGCTGTGAATGCTGTTGCTGTGAATATTTATGTGCCATTTTTGTGTGCATAATTTTTAATTTCTCTTGTGTATAATGCACAGGAGAAAAATTGCTGGCTTAAATGGCAACTCTGTGTTTACTATTTTAAAAAACTGTCAAACTGTTTTTTTGTTTGTTTGTTTGTTTGTTTTTTTTGCTGGGCCAGGCGAAAGCCAGGAGCCAGGAACTCCATCTGAGCCTCCCATGTGGGTGCTTCCCCAGGTGCATTAGCAGGGAGCTGGGTCAGCAGTGGAGCACCTGGGACTCAGCCAGGACTTGAACCAGCCCTGGGATATGGGATAACAGTGCTACAAGTGGTGGCTTAACCCTTTTTTTTTTTTTTTTTTTTTTTTGACAGGCAGAGTAGATAGAGAGACAGAGAGAAAGGTCTTCCTTTTTGCTGTTGGATCACCTTCCAATGGCCGCTGCAGCCGGCCCATCTCGCTGATCCGAAGCCAGGAGCCAGGTGCTTCTCCTGGTCTCCCATACGGGTGCAGGGCCCAAGGACTTGGGCCATCCTCCACTGCCTTCCCGGGCCATAGCAGAGAGCTGGCCTGGAAGAGGGGCAACTGGGATAGAATCCGGCGCCCCAACCGGGACTAGAACCCGGTGTGCCGGCACCGCAAGGTGGAGGATTAGCCTGTTAAGGCACGGCGCCGGCCCTGTCAAACTGTTTTCAAAAACACACTGTTTTCATTCTCTTTAGCAGTAAGACTTTGTATCTCTCTATATTTTCTCAAAGCTTAGTAACTGCTTTTTTTCCCTCAGTTTTTATTTATTTGTTTTCATTTTATTTGAAAGACAGGAAGACACTCAGAAACAGAGAAACGTATAGGGAGAGATCTTCCATCTGCAGTTTCACTGCCCAAATGCCCATAACAATGGGCCAAGCCAAAGCTAAGAGACTGGAATTCCATCCAGATCTCTAAAATGAGTGGTAGGGACCCAAGTACTTGAGTCATCACCTGCTGCCTCCCAGAGTTCACATTAGCAAGAAGTTAGATAAAAGGAGGAAGAGGGGCTGGCACTGTGGCACAGTGGGTTAAAGCCCTGGCCGGGGGCACCAGCAGCCCATATGTGTGCCGGTTCTTTTCTCTGCTGCTCCTCTTATGAACCAGCTCTCTGCTGTGGCTGGGGAAGGCAGCAGAATATGCCTGAGTCCTTGGGCCCCTGCACCCATGTGGAAGACCCAGAAGAGGCTCCTGGATCCTGGCTCGGATCGGCGCAGCTCCAGTCATTGTGGCCATCTGAGGAGTAAACTAGCGGATGGAAGACCTCTCTTTCTCTACACCTCTGTAACTCTGTCTTTCAAATAGTAAAATAAATCTTTAAAAAAAAAAGCCATAAGAAAAAAAAAAAGAGTGAGAGAGATGAGAGAGCCAGATTCAGACATAACACTCAGATGTGGGATGTGAGCATCCCAAGAAGTGCCTCAACTTGTTGTGTCAAATGCCTACCCCCGTTATCTGGTTTATTGATTGTGATCAATCTAGTAGGTGTGACGTGGCATTTCATAGTGGTTTTCTACTTCCTTTATGAGTAATGAAATCAAGGAACTTCTGTTATAATCCTTTACATATAGTGGGATTTTAGGAAGGACATGAATTATTAGTATAGTTGATCTACTAAGTATAGCTAGATGCAAAATAACTTATTTTAAATATCTAAAAGGAAAAAATTTCTTCGAAATATTTGAAAACATTTGCATAGCAATCTCAGGGATTTGTCCACTTGTACTGTTTCCTACTTCAGTTCCTTTTAATGTTATGTTGTCTGTGTGGTTAAGGAATTGTAATATTGTGCACCTAATTTGGCTCAGACTATATTACTTCAGATGGAAGAGACATTTCCAGTGGTTAAACCCGGGGGGCAGCAGTAACTTAACTGGAGTAAGACTCTAGATGGGAGAATAAGGCCTCCAAGTTATTGGTTTGTCAATCCACATGGATATTAGTTCCTCCACTGATCTCCACCTTTTCCAGTTCCTTGCCCTGGGCCTCATTCCACATTTTTACCATCCCAGGACCTCCACAGATTCTGTATTCATTCTGCAGCGTTAATCTTCAGACAACACAGGTTAAATGGCCTAACTCCAGATAAGAAGATAGAAGATGATGGAGGGGGCTGCAGTAAACAGGTTTTATTTTTGTTTTGACACCAACAATTTCCAACTTTTTACTGTAAAAACTACCTTAAGTGCTTTCCAGGAAATTGTCCAATGTTTTGTTTAACATTTACTTATTTGAAAGGCAGGGTGTGGGGCTGGTGTTGTAGTGTTAGCAGGGAAAGTGCGGGCATCCCATATGGGTGCCAATTCATGTCCTGGCTACTCTACTTCCAATACAACTCCCTGCTGATAGCCTGGAAAAGCAGTGGAGGATGCTGTTTGGACCCTGCCACCCATGAGGGAGACATGTTTGAAGCTCCTGGCTCTTCACTTCATCCTGGTCTCACACTGGCTCTTGGGGCCATCTGGAGAGTGAACCACCACAAGGAAAAGTCTCTCCCTCCCTCTCTGTAGCTCTTAATTTAAAAAAAAATGAACAAATATTTTAAAAATAAAGACAGAGTTACAGAATGAAAGAGAGACAGAGACACATATCATCCATCTGCTGGCTCAAACTCCAAAGAGCTGTCATGACAAGGCAAAAGCTAGGAGCCCAAAACTTCATCTGGGTCTCCTACATGGGTGGCAGGGGCCCAAGCACTTTAATCATCATCTGCTACTCTCTTAGTCACATTATCAAGGAGCTGCACTGAAAGTAGGCTAGCCAGGACTAGAACTGGCATTCCATTATGGGCTGTTATCACAATAGGTGACTTAATTCACTGTACCATAATGCTGGCCCCATTCACCCAATTTGATTCCCAGTTTGTGTAAGTGGAGGTTCCATTCCTCCAGATCCCTATTTTAAGAGTACAGATATGCTCAGTCTTGGTCAAAAAGAGCATTATTTGGTAGTGCAAGGAGGTCCCTCAAATATGTTACCCTGATTCATCGATCAGTATTCACCTCTTGATCATGGCCTAGAGGTATTCTGGGGGAATCCATCATAACTCCATTAGCCCACCAAGATTAAAGGTGGCATCTCCAACTAGATAGGTGATGGATACACTAAGGGCAGATCTGGCAGTAGTTGTCATGTGTGAATAGAAAGATGGCACCAAAACCAGCTTTCCTAAAGGGATGCAATGCTTAACAACAGCCCTGTGAATACTATTCTAAGAAGAGCACCATGTACGTTCTGATGTAGCATGATTAATATCTGCAGTCCCTCTCTGCCCTATAGAAGTAGTGCCTGGGCCAGATTGGGATAGTAGAATAGGGTCATGAGGTGGGGATGAGGGGATATATAAATTTTCTTCTATTGGCAAGGTCATCCCTTCTCTCCTACTCATTTTTTCCCATAATTTCCCACTTACTATAAGGAATTCTATCCTTACATTCAACCTTACTTTGACCTAGCAGTTAGGTAACTGTTCCACAATCCCACCACCAATATCTAGGGGATTATTTTGCCCTGCAAAAAATGTAATCAATTCAGCCAGCCTGAAGAAATACCCAGGGCAGGGAGCTACCTTCATAAGCTTACTTTCCAGTAGGAAAACATCAATGCCCCAAAGTATGGTTTCCCAATGCATTATTATGCCTCTCATGACAGATTCTCAACCAACAATAATAATGTTCCTAGACCTCAACCCAATCAGTCCCATGTCTACTATGGCAGTAATCTTCAACCACGCCTGATGTGAAGTTCACCCACCTGTGTCATCCTCTAGTCATTGACAATATTTTCTTTTAAAAAAATAAGATTAAGCACAATTTTCTGAAAAAGATATGTGACTTTGACCCTCTTCAGATATGATGACTTACCTCCCTTAATCCTCAAGAGGCCAAGAAATAGTAAGTGAGGGGGAGGGTATATGGGCTGCCAAACAATATCATACAGACTAGGAAACAGAGCATATGTCCTCAGACTTCTCCAGGGATGGAAGGGCCTTAAGGGGCACTTGATAACTATCCCCCTAGAAGCCAAAAGATGATAAGTGCTGAACTAATTCCTTTTTTCCCTAAATATAAACACTATGTTACTGAAATCCCATGTCTCTGAAATAGTACACATAACAGACATCATTAGAATATTTATTGGGGAACATCAGTATGTTCGACAAGGGATGAACTATTTGGGAGGAGGAAATCTTCCTCCCTGGAAATGCTGAAGGAGCATTTTATGTCTGAAAAGTAGAGACAGATCTCCCAATACAGTGCCTTCAGAAAATGTAGGTGTGGTTGGAGACACCTGGCTGGCTTGACGCCTACAAGTATGGTTTGGATGGGGCAGGAACTCTTTATTGGGCATGGATGCCAGATGCCTCTGCGATAGTGGCTGATCCTTGAATGCCACAGCTTTTTGGGGCTGTCTCACCCTGTCTTTGGTCAGTGTATACTTTGATGGGTAATTTTGGTCAGCCAAGGGCGCTTCTTCGCTACAGGACTTTGCATTATTCATTTTATAGGAGGAAGCTTTGTAGTTAAAAGAATGTCCCTGGACAGTATCTGCCTGGGCCTGTAATTGTGCCTTAAGAGTTTTCACAGGCTTTGTCGGAGAGGAACGTGATTCTTGGGGGCAGGTGATTCTGACACCATGGCTACTCCCTGGTTTCACATCTAACACCTTGCCAATGTCTGTCTGCATTTGCAGAGTTTTGGTGTTCCTAGTAGAGGCAGCTCTACTATTAACTTTGCTTTGGCTGTTCACAGATGATGGTGGGGTGGTCCCCTTTCCAAGGAAACTTTCTTGCCCTCTGTCTGTGCTGCTAAGACAAATCCATTGCAAAAATTTCGTTATTTGTTTTTGTATCAGATTTTCAGGAGGAGGCTTATCCTTCAGTGATGAGGCTGGGGAAGATCTTCTTCCAAGCATCTTCTTTAATGCCCTGTCTTGACCAGGGCAGCTCTTCCTACTGGGTTGTGGTGTCCCCAACCCTGCATCCCCTTCACCAAGTTCTCCTGGTTTTGGTTGCAAATGGTGCAGTCTCTTTGAATTTGGTGGGAGATTCTTATCCCAGAAGTTCTGCAGGATAGGCTTAGGGACCCAGGGCTCCTGATGCTGTTCCAGGCTGACTGGTGTGTTGTCCAAATGTGCATGCATTACCTGAGAACCTGCCATGTTCCCATTGGAGACACCCTGGGCACTAGTCAGCAAGGTTTTGGAAATCAAGTTATCTGAGGCAACAGCCGTATCCGTGGACTGGCCTTGAACAGGGCTATGATCCCTGTTCTCCAATTTCAGCTTTAATTCACTCAGCAAGTGCTTTCTAAAGTCTGATAGTTTGGGATCCTGGGAAACTGATGTTGGTGAGGGAATTTCAGTAGCCAGGGTAGTTTTTTCTTTCTTTGTTTTCTCATCTACTGCTGCAGAGTCCCCTGACTTGTTGGTTGTCAAGGCATTGGCAGATTTTGATTGAAGAGCAAAGAGCTCCTTGGCCTTAAATATCTCTCTAGACTTGTTAAACCTTGGGAAGTATTCTGAAGTCTTTACTTTGGGAGCCTGAAGCCTTTCTCCTTTGTTGCTGGAACTCACTCTCTTATCCTTTGGCTCAGGTCCAGTCCCATCATGACTTGTGGACACCAGCACTGGGCTGTGCCTATTGTCTGGTCCGGTCTGTTTCCTAATTTCTTTGTCTGCGATGCACAGACAAGTCTGTCTGCCATCCTTAATCTGAACACTTGCATGCTCCTGTTTTTCCTCTGGGGACAGTGGTCTCAGGTCCCCCTGTCCTCCCTTCCCTACAAGTGATGCAGCAGGAAGGAGATGATCCAGATTGGGTGCTGACTTTATTATCTTCAATTTGTCTCTACACAAAGCTGTAGAGCTCCTACCAAGTGACTTGGATACCATAACTTTGGAATGCATCCCAGAACTAAGGCTATCTTGGGAGGAACGATAGGAATGGCCTAAGGAAGAAGGTGAGTCCTCTCTGTTGCTGAAGATCTGTATGGATTCAAGGACCCTGGTGGGAAGGCCACACTTCATCCTTATGTAGAAACTGCTTATATGGTCTTCCAGCATCTTTTGTTTGCCAGAAGCCAAGAAAGAAATCTCCTGGGAAGTGTTCAAGCTAAAGTTTCTCACAGATGATGCCCCATCTATCTGTTTTTCACTGTGAGATTTCTCAGCAAAAGATATTGTCTGCTTAAGGGCATGCCATGAACTATGAACAGTCTCAGGAAGTCTACCCTCATTTATTTCTTCAATTTTCTTATTTAAATGTTCTTTGAGTGCATTTTCTAGTTCTTTCTGATTTATTATATTTATCCCTGAGGCCCTTGAATCATTTTCATACAGACTCACTGTATGACTTCCTTGATCTTTATCAGAGTCAGACCCTAAACTGTTATCTGAGTATCCTTCTGGGTCACTCAATAGATGATCACTAGGGCCATTCTTTGGGCTGTGTCTCTGATGGTCCTTCTCTTTGTCATCTGACTGAAACTCTTCTGAGCTTGTCTCATCGGAGATTGGAAGTTGGCTCGATTCAGAATTCCTTAAATTTTTGCTACTCTGTTCCTTCAACAAAGATATCCATTTGAGTCTGTGAAAACTCTTTGATGCATATATTTCAGGAACATCTCTCTCAGGATTAATCAGTGTCAGAGACTCATGGACCCTGCGGGGTAGGCCCCATCGGTGTTGAATGAGTCTCTTTCTAAGGTGGTATTCAAATTTCTTACGAAGCTCGCTGCTCAGAGGGTAATCTCCAGGAATGATGGAGATTGGAACATGGATTTTGGAGGACTGGCTCACCAATGAAACATTGGGAGGGGGAGGACAAAGGTATTCCCGAGATGTTTGGACCATAGAGGGTAAACCCCACAAACGTTCCTGTTCTTTCTGTAGCACATTGTATTCTAGCTGATGAAGTTCAGATTGCATGAGACACTGTGCCTCATTAGGGGGTCTATGGAAGCACACTCCACAGATCCTAAGCTGGAAATCGGGAGATGTTGGAAGCATTGGGATTGGAGATTGAAGGTTGGACTGAGACTGGGCCGGAGTAGCATGTTGTGACTGTGATTGGGAGACAGTTTTAGTTGAGGATTGAGTTTGGATCTCAGGAAAGATCAGAGGTTGGGAATTGGAAAGTCCTAAAGATCCTTGAGATGTGGAAGCTTTGGAGATTCCATTAAAGATGACCAAAGTAGAGGGACAGTCATCTGAATGATGGATAATTGAGCACAAGGACTCACTGTGCAAAGATGGAAGACCCCAAAAGTATTGCTGGTTCATCTGCAGCTCCTCTAGTTTGCCTTTGCTGTTTCCAAAATAAAGGGAGACTGCTGAGTCATGCTTATTAGCATCTGATTCTAACATTGGCTCTGATATATAGAGGTGGTCTGGACTGACTGCTGACTCATATCTATCAGCACTTGACTCTATCATTTTCTCTGAAGTATTCAGTTGGTGGTCTGAACCTAGTTGTTTTAGAATTGGTTCCATTTTATTTTCCCTTTCCTTCTGGATCAGGAAGTCACCCCTCTTTCTTACTTGTTTCTCCAAGAGTGCCAGATTGTCATGGCTGAGTAACAAGCAGTTAGTGGGTTCTACAAGGTCGGATGCACATTCTGTGCAAGAGGTCTCAGAAGACTGGCCATCAAGGAGCTCATGCTTTATACTATCTTGTTCTACGTTGGAAGAGGACAAGTCTTTGGCATCCTTGACATGGGCCTGCTGCCAGGATGATTCTGGCATTGAATGGTCAATTTCACTGACTGTTGGAGCATCAGTTGACAACCCATCAGGACTATTCATTACAGACAGAGCAATCTCTGGATGGAGATCATGATCTGATCTCTGAGATTGATGTGGTGTGGTAGGGCAAAGAGCAACAGGTTGGGGTGGGAAAGGGTCCACTGGGAGTTTTGAAGCCAAGGGAGGAATAGGCTCTGATGGTACTGAGTCAGCTGGTGGATCAGGGGACAGTAAATCAGGTAAAGAAGCAACATGGTTAAGTGAGACAGTAGAAAGGGGAGGTGGAGATGGCACACGCAAAGAGGCTGATTTTTGGCCTCTTGGACGAGTTTTTGAGTGGCCAGATGTCACAGTGAATGAGGTCTTAATCACAGAAGCTGAGGAAGCCATATAATACACAGAGGAAGTATCCTCTAGCAGGTTCCCCAGTAACAGCAGTCGACTGACTTTGGCAGCCACTCTATTACACACCGAACAGTGAGGGTCTGGACACAGCAGGTGACGGAAACTGGTGATATCTTGATGTTGGCTCTGGGGTCTACAGGAAACAGGAAGAAAAAGCTGTGGTCAAGACCAAAACATGGAAAGGAGGGTCTGCTGGCCTAATGGGGATAGGGATACCCAAGCCTACTGTTCCCATCACCTCACATTTGTGATGTCACACTAACTCTGTAGCCTCTCCCTGAGGCTTTTATCACATTCTGTTCCTATGGCTACCTGCCTCATGTCATAATGGCAGGCTTCACTGATTCCCTGGAATATATGGAACATGTTTTTAAAAAAAAGGGACCAGGAAAAAAGGAAAGATTAATCACCTTTTCAAAACAGAAAGAAGCTTCCATCCCTCCTCCACTTCTTTCTGGTTAATCCTTGAACCTGGGAAATAAGGAGAGTAGAACATATGTAATGAAAGTAGAAGCATAATTCTTAGAATCATATAGGAATCCCTCTACGGGAGCCCCTGGGGATACTAAATTCTGAATGCTCCAAGAATCAGTAGTTATGGAAAGACTGTCAATGATAATATTAATAAGGCTCACATGTGTATGTGGCAATATTTATAAAGTACTTTCACATATGTTATATAGTATAATGCTAAAACTCACCATGTGAAGCAGATATCAGCGGAGTACTCAGTGAGGAATGTGAGCACCAGAGAAGTTAAAGGGCATCTATAAAGGCAGGAGACTGAAGTTCTGACTACAAGGCAACTAGTAGTCCATACTTATTTCTCACATCCTCACCTTTTGGGCAGTACCTGTTGTCCATGCATCTCAGATTCCTGCCCACAGATGGGCTAATGAAGAACTCTGAGTAATGTCATAGGTGTGACTGTCTTTCCCATGAGTTTCTCCTCTGAGTATTCTGTTTTCACAGAGAGACTGTATATAGCAACTGACATTTTCAGAGGCCCTGGATCTGAGACAGAAGGATCACCCTTGCAAAGCTCAGTGTGAACACAGAGAACCTTACCTCTAAATGTTCCACCTTTCCGCCGCCTCTTGGCTCGACCCCGACACTGAGAACAAAAAGTAAAGAATGAGGGACTTTCACTCCTCTTCCTCTTTTTACCACCCTGAATACATCTTCATTTTAAATTATAGACGTGTATTCCTTACATTACTAATATTTACAGGTGGGATTTTATCCTGGAAACTCTACTATACCAGATAGGTGGTCTGTGAGCTTCACTTGTAAGCTTTTGTCCCCCCCCCCGAACCCACCCCTGCCTAGCCTCTGCCCCTAGGAAGGTGGTGCTCTGTCCTTCCTCAGACTTCCCATCTCTGGCTTCTCTCTGAGGAAACCAAACTAGTTTAGAAATGTGAGAACAGAAATGGGAAACAGCAGCAACATCAACATCCTTCTTGGAGTTCACCCATAGTTCCTTACCTTTTTGATGGTCTTATTTTTACAGATGGTTATGGAAAATAGCTTTAATACCAGGTAGCTCAGGTACAAAAAGATCAACCCCAACCCACTAATAAGAGTGTAGTTGAGGCTGCTATCAATAAAAATCGAGCTGAAGCTCAGCCACAGCTCAAAATGGCTCTTCAGAAATGAGAGGACGTGCTCCATTATCTGAATCGCAATGCTGCTGAGAGGCAACTGAGGGTTGAGGGTTCAAGCCCTTGACTATATAGTTCCAGATCTGCATCACAGACCATGAGTCACAAAGGGAGTCTGAGGCTAGAGAGGATGACATCATGATGTGTGCAAAGCCCTGCCCCTGCCTAGAGCCTGACAGATCCTCTTGTCCAGCCCTTTCATTCTATCTTCAAACTCCATGCTTTCTCCTATCCTATGTCAAACTTCTATCTATAATTCAGATGTTACCTGAGTCCACTTTACTTTAGGTGCCCTGGACTTAAAGCTCACCAATTCCACAGCCTTGAAAGTCTGAATTTTTGCTTGTATCCAGACATTTATACTTTTAAGATCACACCTGCTATACTGTTTTTGCCTTACACCAACCCAGATTCAAAATTTAGGTTCATTATACTTGTTTAGTTTTATGAATGCTAAGTATTATTTTGTTTGCTTCAACCTTTACTGTCTTCAGAGGGGTTCATAATGCAACAGGCACAAAACACTTAAGTGTAAAATAAATATATATAATGACTTCAAGCAACGTTGGACTATATTTAGCACTTATTTTTCTGGTTAGTATAGCTTAAACTATATGAAGACATTTATTTATATATTTACTTGAGAGGCAGAGTCACAGAGAGAAAGTAAAAGACAGAGAGGGGTCTTGTATCCACTGGTTAACTTACCACATGGACACAACAGCCAGAGCTGGGCCTATTGAAATCCAAGAGCATGGGGCTTCTTCTAGGTCTCCTATGTGGGTGCAGGGGACCAAGCACTTGGGCCATCTTCCACTGATGTCCCAGGCCATTAGCAGAGAGCTGGATGGGAGAAGGAGCAGCTGGGACACAAACCAGCACCCATATGGGATGCTGGTACCACAGGCGAAGGCTTAACTTACTACACCACAGCACCAGTGCTAAATGAAAACTTTTGAGACATGCTCTTTATACAAATAATCCTTTGACTAATCAAACAGTATTTTTAAAACTAAAATCTTTTCAAACTTTATTTCAAACAGTATTTTTAAAACTAAAATCTTTTCAAACTTTATTTCAAGCTTCTATTTGTTGTTTTAAGGCCACTTCTAACTCTATCTAAAGTACAGATAGGCCAGGCCTCTAGATCAATAGATGTGTGACTCCTTCAAACCAAGGAAGGGAACAGTGTGCTAAATAATTGTTCCCCTCAGTCCTGGGTGGCAGACTGGGACTTAGGGGAGTCAGGTTATTGGAACAGAATCTAATCTTATACAGACTGTCCTGATTACTTTTTTTCATTTTTTTTTAAGATTTATTTATTTATTTGAAAGGCAAAGTTACAGAGAGGCAGAGGCAGAGAGAGAAGTCTTCCATCAGCCAGTTCACTCCCCAAATGGCTGCCACAGATGAAGCTGGGGCAATCCAAAGCCAGGAGCCAGGAGGCCCCTCAAGGCCTCCCACGCAGGTGCAGATGCAGGGACCCAAGGACTTGGGCCATCCTCCACTCCTTTCCCAGGCCATAGCAGAGAGCTGGATCAGAAGAAAAGCAGCTGGGATTCAAACCGATGCTCATATGGCAGGCTTTGGTTTTACCTGCTATGCCACAGCACCATTCCCCATCCTGATTATTTTTGTAGACCAAGGAAAAGTGATCTGACAGTGCCTTGCCAATGTGGGAGAGGGCAGGGGATGGTTGAGAAGGTGTGCTCTATATAAGCACCCTGTAAAATGTCTAAAATCCACTTCCTGTAACAATTTATTCAGGCTTCTGTTGTCAGGTTTAAATCACCCCAAATCTACCCACCAACCCCCACCCATTTTCCTATGCATTTACTCAAATCTTGTCATGACAGCTGTGCTCTGAAGTACTTCCTAATTAATCCTGTCTTTCTTAAACTCTGAAGCCTTTGAATGGATGCCTATGGCCCAACTCTGTTACTTGATGTCTTTGGAAGGGGGAAAGATGAACAGCCATTTCTACTATCTAGTTGATACATCTGGACACCAAGAGGCCAAGACTTCCTTCCCTATTAGAAGTAAGGCCCTCTCTTGCATCCCTATATTTCCAGGAAGAGTGGGCCAATGTTAGCTATGTTTAGGGGCAGCCAGCCCACTCACTGTGTATTTAGGACTTGACAGACATTACAAGTTCTCTATTCTGGGACAACTAGTAGCCATGACGAAGGCAAGGTTAAACTGGTTTTGGTTCCTGGTAAATGAACATGGCTTCTGTTAGGTAGATGGGACCTATTATTATATACATTGTGAAATCCACCCTCACTGCAGGCGTCATCATTGGTGACTCCACATTTTCAGAGCTCCCTGACTGCCTGGGTGAGTCATGGCAAGGGAGATCTATACTTACACTGGTGATTGCACAGATCCTTTGTGTTGTAGCACAGATGAGAATTAGACCCACTGAAGACTAGGCCCAGGTATTGATCACCTGGGGACAGAGCTTTCAAAGAAAAACTTATCTCTGAGATATATATATATATATATATATATATATATATATATATATATATATATATAATCTACCACAACCAACTTTGGTGTAACCATACATACTCTACCTACCCTGGAGCACTAATCAGAACTCCCTGGCCATATGCAGCACATGCCCCTGGGCATTCACTGAAAGAGCAGACATTCCATTACACCACATGAACCTTAACCCAAAACAAAATCCATCAGTGGAACAAAAACCAAAAATTATCTCCACAAGCACCTAAAATGCATGCAGAAATTCAGGAAACAAGAATAAGGAAGATAACATGATGGCCACAAAGGAACACAACAACACTTATACATTAGAATGTGAATGAAATTCTAATGAGAAATAAAATGAAATATTAGAAAGCAAGACTTCAATAAATCAAATAAAAAATGAAGTAGAAAACTTAACAACAGATTGGTGAGGCAGAAGAAAGAATATCCAAGAAGAAGACAAACAGACAAATCTCTGGAAATTTTACAGTCAGCCAGACCAAAAAAAAAAAAATAAAAGCAGAAATTAGAAAATTAAAAACAGTGTTGGAGATTTATGGAATATTATCAAATTACCCAAAAGACAGGTCTTAGGAGTTCCTGAAGGTATGGAAAGAGAATGGATTAGGAGGCCTATTTAGTGAAATAATTACAGAAAACTTCCCTAATTTGGAAAGAGAAAGGGATGTCCAAGTACAGAAATCACATAGAACTCCTGCAAGACATGACCAGAAACGATCTTCACCATGCATATTATAGTCAAACTTTCCACAGTAAAACATAAACAAAAGATTCTTAAATGTGCACAAGAGAAACGCCAGATTACTTTCAGAGGCTCTCCAATTAGAATCAGTGATGACTTCTCATCAGAAATCCTACAGGCTAGGAAAGAATGGCAAGATATATTCCACGTCTTAAGGGAAAAAAAACTATCAACCCAGAACACTGTGCCCTGCAAAATTCTCATTTATGAATGAAGGTGAAATAAAGACCTCCATAACAAAAAAGAAATTGAAAGAATTTGTCCACACTCATCCAGCATTACAAAAGATGCTTATGGATGTGCTACACACAGAAACATAGTCATCATGAGAGAATATGAAGACAGAAAATCTACCAGTAAAAGTACAAAGGAAATTCAAAGAAAATAATAGGAATGTTTATGGAAAAATGTTAGGGAGAAATCATCAATTATCTACACTAACCTTGAATGTAAATAGCCTCAACATTCCTGGTAAGAGATACAGCCTGGATAAATGGATTAAAAAACAAGTCTCATCTATTTGCTGCCTACAAGAAACACATCTCTCCAAGAAAGATACACTCAGACTGAAAGGGAAAGGATGGGAAAAGATATTCCATGCTAACAGAAACCAAAAAAGGGCAGATGTAGCCATCCTAGTATCAGAAAAAAAAAATAGACTTTAATAATAATAAAAAAAAACTGTTAAGAGGCAAAGAATGGCACAATATAATGATTAAGGGATCAGTTCAGCAGTAAGATGTGACTATAATAAACATATATGCAATCAATTACAGGGCACTTGACTATTTAAAAGAAATGCTAATGGATCTATAGGGGGACACAGATTTCAATACAACAGTAATGGTGACTCGAACACTCTACTTTGAGCAATGGACAGAAAATCAGCAAAGACACAACAGTCATTGATACTACAGATCAAATTGACCTAATTGTTATCTACAGAATTGTTCATCCCACAATTGTAGAATACATATTCTTCTCAAAAGTGCATGGCACTTTCTTAGGATAGATTATTTGGAAGGCCATAAAGTAAGTCTCAGAAAATTTTTAAAAAATTAAAATCATAGCATGCATCTTCTCTGATCACAAAGGAATAAAGCTGGAAATCAACAACTCAAGAATCTCTAGAACATATGCAAACACATGGAGACTGAACAACATGCTCCTGGAAGAACAGTAGGTCACAGGAGAAATAAAAAAAAATTTGGAAATGAAGACAATACATCATATCAAAACATTGGATACAGGGAAACAGTATTAAGAGGGAAGATTATAGCAATTGGTGCCTACATCAAGAAATTGGAAATGGACCAAATACATGAAATATCATTACATCTCAAGGATCTAAAATATAAGCAACAAATCAAACCCAAAATTAGTTGGAAAAAGAAATATTTCAAATTAGGGATGATATAAACAAAATTGAAACAAAAAAAATACATAGGATCAGTGAAACAAAGAGCTGGTTCTTTGAAAAAATAAACAAAATTGATATTCCATTGGCCCAACTAACAACAACAACAACAAAAAACACCCAAATCTGCACACAACCACTTCCTTTCCTGTTATTCCACTATATTATACCAAGGGAACCCTCACCAGAAGTCAAACCAATGGGGCTGCCGCATCTTGGACTTTCAGCCTCCAAAACTAAATAAATCTGATTTCTTTATAAAGCATGAGGCCTCAGGTATTTTGTTTTAGTAACAGAAATGGACTAACACAATGACACATTGGTGGATACTGAACAAACAGAGCTGAGATGTACTCCCGGGAAAGGAAAGAGGGAAAAGGTGAGGGTATGAAACCAAAGCCTCTGAGGAATTCAACATAATTTAGTAAAATATATATAAAATATATAGGAAAATCTATCCACTAATTAAGAGAGTAACTTTGTAAGATTTTGAACAAGAAATGGAACAACCCAAAAGTATTACAACAAGTATGAGAAGTCTGCACTTCTGTCAAGGAAATGCAAATGAAGGGTTCCCCATATTTAGACACACAAAGAACTAGATTGGCAGACTTTCAGAAGATCAAAAATTTGGCAGATGGGAAATGGAGGATTTGCCAGATTAATATACCGACCACTGACAAGAAATCTGTCTATGTTAAACCAACCATGGTACAAGCTCTTGTCCTATATTTCAGATAACCCTGGGACAGCTGGGGGAGGTAATATGACAGCCCTACCATATTCTGTTAATATAGCTATACCTGGATACTACAGTGATACTCAATATGGGTATTTCATTATTTCATTCCCATCCTGGTAGATAAATGGCATCTTCATTTTTAAGAGCTTTTAACTAAAAAGGCCAAAATATATAACAAATATAGAGGTTTTCACATAAAAGAGAATCATTTCATAGGTTAAAAAGATTGGCTACTCCTCCTAAGCAGATAATATAAAGCAAGGACTTTCTAAGGAAGGTATGAAGAAAACACTCTGAATAAAAGTGTCCAGCTGAGAATAGATGTTTCTCCTTCCTTCTTCTATAAAACCTGATAAAATGGATTTAAATCTGTAATAGAGAAAATGACATCTTTACAAGAGACATTCAACAGTAGCTAAAATAGAAAAGAAATAAAGAATGTCAATAAATGGAAAAAGTAAAGAGAAATATATGGACTAGAATATCTGTGGAGGGGCTTTCAGGAGTAGAGGAAGTAGTATCCTAGACTTACAGTGAAAAAAAAAAAGTAGAAGATAAACCAATGGGACTTGAAAGTGTGAACTGAAAAAGTAAAGATAAAAAAAGGATCTCTAGGGGCCCAGTATTGTGGTATACTGGGTAAAGCCACCACTGGCATCTCATATGGGTGCCAGTTTGAGTGCCTGGCATCTGCACCTGCAACACTGGCATCTCATATGGGTGCCTGCTGCTCCTCTTCTAATCCAGCTACCTGCTAATGAGCCAGGGAAAGCAGTGGAGGATAATACAAGTGCTTTGGCCCCTGCACCCATGTGGGAAACATGGAGGAAGTTCCTGGCTCCTGGTTTCGGCCTTTTGGGGGTATGAACCAGCAGATAGAAGACCAACCTACCTCTCCTTCTTTCAACCTCTCACCCCCTCCCTTCCTCTCCTTCTCCCTCTTCATCTCTCTCCATAACTCTGCCTTTCAAATAAATAAATCTTTTTTAAAAAAGATCTCTACCCATGAATAATCAACACCTTGCCTGGCTCCCTTACACAGGACAAGAAATATCCCACCCATTCATATTAGAGCTAAGCCTGCCAGTTGACAAGCATCTCCTATGTTCAAATTTCCTCATCTCAAACATGAACAAGTATCTGGTAACCACTCAACACTGAATAAATTCTACTACATGTAAAAGAATTACCAAAGTAATCAGATAGAAAACTCAACCTTGGAGGAAATTTTGTTTTAATTTTAATATGTAATGTAGATACTAACAGATATTCAAAAAGATATATGTCTGGGGCCAGTACTGTGCTATAGCGGGTAAAACCATTGCCTGTAGTGCAGGCATTCCATATGGGCACCAGTTCAAGTCATGGCTGCTCCACTTCTGATCCAGCTCTCTGCTATGGCTTGGGAAAGCAGTAGAAGATGGCCCAAGTCCTTGGGCTCCTGGCTTCGGATAGGTGCAGCTAAGGCAGTTGCAGCCAACTGGGGAGTAAACCAACGGATGGAAGACCTCTCTCTCTCTCTCTCTCTCTCTCTCTCTCTCTCTCTCTGCCTTTCCTTCTCTGTGTGTAACTCTTTTAAATAAACAAATAAACCTTTTAAAATTTTTTAAAAAAAGATGTATGTCCAATAGAAAGAAAGGCAGGAAGCAATGAGAAAAGATAAAATGCTAAAGTTTAAAATCTCACTCTTAAAATTAAAGTCAAAATTGAAAAAAAAAATCTAAAAGAATCAAATATTTGATTAATAATAATTATAGAAAGCTCATATAAAAGAAAGGGAATATCATTAAATTAGTAATAAAATCCCAGAGCCTAGGAAACACAAATTCAAAAAATTTAAAATATCTGAGAGACAACAACAGAAGACTCATGCTTTAACAAACCTGTATGAAATATGAGAACAAAGGCATAGACTAATATCAGAGAGAGCACACAAACCAAATATAGAGCACAAACAAAACAGAATCTACAAAGGAACAGAAATTCAGGGCATAATTATATTTTTCATTAGTAAAGAGAACATAGATTTTCAAAATACTGAAGTAAACTGTTTTGCTCCAGGAATTCTATACCCACACAAATTTCAGAGAAAAATAAAAGGAAGATACTGCCATTTTCATACACAAAAGGCTTCAGAATGCTTAGAAGATGCTTGAAGATATCTCCAAGCCTTCAAGCAAAACAAGAGTATAAAACAAGAAAAAAGATGCAACATATAAAGAACAGTGAAACCAACCAAAATATGCATGAAAGGAAATTCCAGGATGATACACTATAAAATAGTTTGTGCAAATTATAGCCAGAATCATTAGGATCTGGAATATCTTCAAAAAAATTCAAATACAATAAAAGTCCAGGTAAATTATTATTAATTCAAAAATACAAAAATCTGAAATCCTCCAAGATCCAAACCTTTTCTCAGAGAATTTCAGATTTCTGACTTTTTTCAAGCCAACATTGTAGCATAGTGGGCTGGGCCTTTGCTTGTGGTGCTGGAATCCTGGATTCGTGCTAGTTTGGGTCCTGGCTGCTCCTGTTCTGATCCAGCAGTCTTCTATGGCCTGGGAAAGCAGTAGAATATGGGCCAAGTCTTTGGGCCCCTGTACCCACGTGGGAGACCTGCAGGAAGCTCCTGGCTCCTGGCTTTGGATTGGCTCAGCTCCAGCTGTCTCGGCTGGCCATCTAGGGAGTGAAACAGAGGATGGAAGACCTTTCTCTCTGTCTCTCCTTCTCTTTCTGCAACTCTACCTCTCAAATAAATAAAGTCTTTTTTAAAAAAAGATTTGACTATTCAGATTGGAAATGCTCAGCTGACATAGTCTATGCAAATATTACAAAATTCAAAAAGTTCTGAAATCTGAAACACTTCTGGAACCAAGCATTTCAGATAAAGTATATTCAATTGGTATTTGACAAAACAAATAAAGAACTGTATAATATCATTTGCATTGTATTGTAAAGTACACAGATATCCTTTTCCAAAAAAAAAAAAAAATGGAGACAGGGTACTCATAAACTCAAGAAATAGTGTACAAATGAGAAGTTGGATAGTGATACAATTATCAAAATATGAATGGGGGAGAAAAATGGTAGGATGGAGTTAGGGAACACAGTTCTCACATGTCATCGATTATCTGCCATAGCAAGAAGAATAAAGATAAAATTTTAAATAAAAAACTGTGCTGTCTATACATATGTACTTATAGATGTAAAATAAAAAGCACAGTCTGCACCTGTAGAGATGCCAGGGTGGAGAAGGGTAGTACAATGAAAGTCTTTTTATCCTATATAAGCACTATAACTTTTTTTTAAATAAAAGGTGGTACAAAGAGATTCCCCAAACAATCTATACCTACTAACTTTAGGATTAAAAAGTATATGTTTTACAAAAACTAATATTTTTTCATTTTCATAATATGTGGATTTATAACCTAAATTTTTTAAAAAATCATACAACCAATCTAAAAAATTAGTTATCAGTAAACTCTCTTCTCCTCATGTTTACTTTGCCTAATCCTCATTTTCAAGAAGCCGTGGGATCTCTCTCCTCCTATTAGTGTCCCCTACTTGCCACGATGGCCATTCCCCTACATTTCTTCTGCAGAAAAAGGAAAAGAGTAACTTGGATTAAAATCGAAGTGTCTTTTGTGCTCTGTGTGGCTTCAGTCAAGGTGTTTCTCCTAATGGAAAAGTAACACTTCCCTCCCTATCTTTCAGAATTAAACAAAAGAGTATTTTTGGATATGCATATATTTGAGATCACTATCTAATATACAGTAATTATTTAATAAACAGACATTCTCAGGTTTTTGAAGGGCAATGAAGATGCCATGGTAACATGATCAGAACAAAAAATATTGGAATTCCAGCTATATACCTTTATAGTCATTAAGTATTTTAAGTACAGAAATTAGAGAGACTCCCAAACTCTTCTTGCTGTCACCAACAGCACAACAAGACATTGTCTTCTGCTTATCCTCCCTGATGTTGATTCATAGACAGCTTTATCCACAAAGGAGTTCATAGATGAGGAAGGGAGAGGAAAAAGTTCATCTTTCTCAACACACTTTTCAAATTATTCCTAAAAAAGTAAAGAGTACCAAGAGAAATAACATTTATTCTAAAAGTGCTTTATAGACAGATACATACTGTAATTTTAGTAAAATCCATAAAATGGGCTATCATCTCAACTGCAAGAGCAAGAAAAAATTATGTGCCCAGACTTTTGAAATACTGGACACCTAAACAGAAATTTAGATGCATAAAAAACAGGGGTCCTTTGAATATTGTGGTAGCAAAATGCCTTACATGAAATTCTGAAAGAAGTTCTTGAATTGTACATGAAAGGACACCAACATGAAAATAAAAGTACAAAACTCACTGTAAACACAAAAATGTAGTCATAATAAAAATATTTTAATATTTTAATGCTGATGCACAGAAAAGTTACAAAGCAAAATATGCTGAAAATATACTTATAGTAATTTAATAGTGGACATACAATTTTGAAGATGTAAATTATGCTATCAAAAACAGAAAGCATGAAGAGGAAAAGCTAAAATATAGAGATTTTTTTTGAAGAAAAATTGTTATCAAAATAAAATAGACCATTAAAATTACAAGCTGTTTAATGTGAGCTTCATTGTAATGGCAAAGGAATAAACATATCCAGATACACAGAAAATAAAGAGAAAGAAATCAGAGCATATCAGTACAAAAATCATTCAACCACAAAGGAAGACAGCAAGAAAGAAACAAATAATATAATGATATAATCATTATAAGATTATTAACATAATTTTAAAATGGAAATAGTAAATTTTTACCTATCACAAACTACTATAAATGCAAGTGGATTAAATTCTCCAATCAAAGGCATAGAGTGTCTGAATGAACTTTAAATCTAACAATATATTCACCATAAGAAACTGACTTGAACTTTAAGGACACACATCAAGCTAAAAGCTAAGAGATGGAAATGGATTTCCATGCAGTTTGTAACCAAAAAAGCAGCAAAAGTATCTGGACTATTATCACACACAAACACAAAGTTCTAGTCAAAACTGTTAAAAGAGACGAATTTTTCACAATGATGGAGGGATCAATTCACCAAGAGGCCGTAGCAATAGTTAATATAAATGTATACAATATCTGAGCACTAAATATATAAAATAAATATTAATAGAACTTAAGGGGTAAATAAATAGCAAAATAATGTTAATAGGGAACTTCAATGATTTCAACAATGGATAAATAGATCATCTGACAGAAAACCAATAAGGAAGTAGCAGATTGAACAATATAGACCAAGTGACCGTAACTGACACATACATTTGATCCCAAATCAGCAGATTACACATTCTTTTCAAGTTTACATGACTCATTCTCTGGGATTGCCCATAAAACAAGTCTTACCAACTTTTAAAAGGAATTAAGTGTCTTTTTGAACTACAATAGTATAAAACTGGGCAGTCATTAATAGTAAGAAATTGGGAAATTCACAAAAATACAGAAGTTAAATGACACATTCATGAACAACAATTGTATCAAGCAAAACATCAAAATGAAAATCAGAAAAATAACTTGAGACAAATGAAAATTCAACATATGAAACTTATGTGATATAGCAAAAACATTTGGAAGTTTACAGTCATAATGTCTAAAACAATTTTAAAGAAGCTCTGAAACAAGAAGCCTAACTTTACAATTCAGTAAACTGTCCTTGGGACCCTGCACCCATGCGGGACACTCAGAAGAAACCCCTGGTTTCTGGCTTCAGCCTGTCCCAGCCTGGCCATTGAGGCCATCTAGGGAGTGAACCAGCAGATGAAAGACCTCTCTCTCTCTCTCTCTCTCTGTGTCTCTCTCTCTTTAACTATGTTCTTCAATAAATAAGTAAATAAATGCTTCTTTTGATAAACAGACAAAAACCAAAGCCAAAGTTTGCAGAAGAAAGGAAATATTACAGATAAGAACAAGAATAAATGAAATTGAGACTAGAAAACATTAATGAAACTCATTATATGTTTAAAAACATAAACAAAATTGACAAGTCTTTAGTTATTCTAACAAGAAAAAGAGAGGACTCAAAATTATGAACAAAACAGGAAGCATTTCAATTTATAACAAAAATTCAAAGGAACATATTAGACTGCTCTAAACAATTATATTCAAACAAACCAGACAATCCAAAAGAATTGAATAAAGTCATATAAACACAAAATTTACTAAGGCTGAACAACGAAAAATGTAGAAAAATCTGAATAGACTCACAATGAATTAGAGTAATAAAGAGTTATAAGATTGATCAGTAACAAATATCTCTCAATAATGAAAAGCCTAGAAAATTATAACTTCATGACTGAATTCTACCAAGCATTTACAGAATAACTAACACCAACCTTTGTAAAATTCTCCCAAAAATTGAAGACACAAGAATACTTCCAAATTTATCAGCCATAACAGCATTACCCTGTTATGAAAGCAATACAACAACACTTAACTAACAGAAAATTACAGGGCAGCTCAATGTCACACATTTAAAGGACCGTACATCATGATGAATCAGGATTTATCCCTGGGATGCCAGAATGGCTCAATATATGTAAATCAATAAATGTAACACACCAAATTAGTATAATCACACATAAAATTATAATGGAATATGATGTAAATAAGTGCTGAACAAAATTCAATATCAAAATAGAGATCAAAATTATGTACTGATGAAATATACCTCAGCATAATAAGAAACACAGGATTAGTATGTTGAAGAAATAGGCTTGTAAGATAGGAATATTATTCAAACTTTAAAAAGAATTAAATCTTGCATTTTCAGCAATATGGGTAAATCTGGATAACATTACATTAAGTAAAATAGGGCAGGCACAAAAAGACAAGTGTTCTTTAAGTAACTGACAAAAGCAGAAAGTTATGGCCAGGGCTGGAGCTTCAGGAACTGTAGAGAATTTGGTCAAAAGTTACAAAGTTATGCAGGATGAGTAACTTCTACAAGTCTCACATACAGAATAGCAAATTCAATTAATAAAACTACATTACAGAAACATGTGCAGGGTGTGTAAGTTCTGAAATCTAATGTACAGGATAGCAATTGCAGCTGATATGACTTCACTATACAAACACACAGAAGCTGGCAATACACTACCATAGACTCCCATAGCCTGTGAATGGCTGGTGACCAAACATCATCTTAACAGAACAAGCTAGAAAAGAGGATGCTGCAGTGGCCTGCACATCACTGGTGGATTTTAACTGAGGGAGAATTTCATGGTCTTGATTTTGAGTCCAGCCTGGAGAACTGGCTGTGGGCAGGGCACCCACTTAGCACCATGAAAGAAGGCCACATTGTTTCCCTCCCCCTTCCCCAAGAAAAAACCAGTCTTGGTATGTTCAGGTGGAGCTCCAGCTGACATTGGCAAGACAGCTCACTCCAAGGATGGGGAATCTCAGAGGGCAAAGAACAGATCCCCTGTACCCTGTGACTCAGAATCCTGCATCCTGTGATTGTGTGAGTTCTGCATAGGCATGAAACTAATAAGGCTATGGGATGTAATTGGGTTTACAGGCACTCAACAGTCCAACTCTATAAGCTAAGAGCTCCCTAAGTCCTAGGGAGTGAACTTGTGAAGGTCTCTGCACTCACACTACAAAGATCACAGATGCTCTGTGCAGTTTGTGAGAATCTGAATGGGTGGGATACAAAAGCACTTTGAGCTCACTCTAGACAGTGAACCAATTGGTTCACCTTGACACAGAGAAAGGCTAAGGTTGTGAACATGCCAGCCAGCAGAAACACTCCCTCCTCCTCTTCATGATAGTCAGAGAAGTTCTACCATGCCCAAATTGGATTTCACTCTGGACTCTTGACCCACCCACAAATGTTGCCCACCCCCATCTCTGCATATTTGCTATAAGTTGCAGGCATTTCATCAAGCCACAGAAGCACATTTCCAATAACAATTTCTTCAGAGGAGATAGTAACAAGTAATTCCTCAAATGTGAAAATGATCACTGTGGAAATATAAAAAACATGAACAAAAAATGTAATATAATTCCTCCAAAAATACAATATAGCATTAATATTGGACTGTAGAGATGAGGAAATTGCTGAAATGGTTGAAATGGAATTTCAAAGTATGATTGCATGATTAAATGAAAACATGGAGAAGCTCATGAAATTAGGAAATCGGTGAATGAATGAAAAATTCAGCAGAGATAGAGACATTAAAGAGAAATCAATCTGAAGTATTAGAAATGAATAATTCAATATGGTAAATAAACAATATGGTAGAAAGTCTTAACAACAGGATCAGTGAGGCAAAAGAAAGAATATATAAACTAAAAGATAAATCTTTTGAAATATCTCAGGAAACAAAAAAGAAGAAATTTGAAAAACTAAAACCAGTGATCAGGATCTGTGAGACTCCATCACCAACCAAATACATGTGTCTTAAGATTTCCTAAAGGTATGGAAAAAAGGAATGGCCTAGAAATTTTTTTCAGTGAAATAGAAAAAAAATTCCCCTACTTATAGAACTATATAGACATCCAAATAGAGGAAACACATAGAACTCCAAATAGGCACGATCAGAAAAGATCAGCACCAAAACACATCCTCTCAAACTTTCCAAAATAAAACATAAAGACCCAAAAATCTGCAAAAGAGAAATGCCATATTACCATTAAAGGATCTCCTGTTTTATTAACAGCAGATTTTTTAGTTAGGAACTCTAGAGGCTAGAAGAGAATGGAGCAGTATAGACTAATTCCTAGAAGAAAAACTGTCAATCCAGAATACTTTACCAAGCAAAGCTCTCATTTATAAAGAAGGTGAAATAAAAACCTTCTCAGACAAGAAAAAAATTGGAAAAACTTGTGGCCACCTTGCCAACCTTACAAATGATTCTTAATGATGTACTATACATAGAAACAGAGAAAGATAATCAGCATCATGAAAGTATGTGAAGGTAGAAAACCTAGTGAAAGTACAACGGAGATCCAAAACAAACAATAGGAATACTTAGGGAAAAAATGGCAGAATCAAATCATTATTTATCAATAATAACCTTAAATGTAAATAGACTAAATTCTCCAAATATATGGCTGTTTGAATAGATTAAAAAACAAAACCTATGCACATACTATCTACAAGAAACACATTTCACCTACAAACATACCTACAGACTTAAAATGGAAAGATTGAAAAATATATTCCATGCAAATAGAAATCAAAAATGAACAGGAGTAGATAGTCTCATATGAGATAAAACAGACTTTAAGACAAAAAGTGTTAAGAGACAAAGAAAGTCATTATCCAATGATTAAGAACCAGAATACAGGACTAGAGTAAATGTATAGGCATCAATAATACAGAACCTAGCTATTTAAAACAAATGTTAATGGATCTAATCAAGGAAATAAGCTCCAGTATAACAACAATAGGGGACTTCAACTCCCCACTTTCATCAATAGACAGATCAAGTAAGCAAAAACCTATCAAAGAAATAGCAGAACTAATCTATATTATCAACCAAATGGATCTAATTGGTATCTACAAAACATTTCATCACAGTTGCAGAATATACTCTTTTCATCATTACATAGAAAATTATTTATGATAGATAACATACTAGGCCACAAAACTAGACAATAAAAAAACTAAAATCACATCATCTATCTTTTCACACTACAATGGGATGAAGCTGGGAATTAAAGAAATTCTGGGGGCCGGTGCCACGGCTCACTAGGCTAATCCTCCACCTGTGGCGCCGGCAACTCGGGTTCTAGTCCCGGTTGGGGCACCAGATCCTGTCCTGGTTGTTCCTCTTCCAGTCCAGCTCTCTGCTGTGGCCAGGAAGGCAGTGGAGGATGGCCCAAGTCATTGGGCCCTGCACCCACATGGGAGACCAGGAGGAAGCACCTGGCTCCTGGCTTCAAATCAGCGCAGCACGCTGGCCGTAGTGGCCATTTTGGGGGTGAACCAACAGAAGGAAGACCTTTCTCTCTGTCTCTCTCTCTCACTGTCTAGCTTTGCCTGTCAAAAAAAAAGAAATAAAGAAAAAAAAGAAACTCTGGGAAATGTGCACATATACGGAGACTGAATAACATGCTCATAAATTATCACATGGTCATAAAAGAATCAAAAGGGAAATGAAATAATTCCTTGAAACAAATGAAAATTAAAACATAGGTATAAAAACTTACGTGATACAATAACAGTGTTAAGAAGTAACTATATGTGGCCGGCGCCACAGCTCAATAGGCTAATCCTCTGCCTGTGGTGCCAGCACACCGGGTTCTAGTCCCAGTTGGGGCGCCGGTTCTGTACTGGTTGCTCCTCTTCCAGTCTAGCTCTCTGCTGTGGCCCAGGAGTGCAGTGGAGGATGGCCCAAGTGCTTGGGCCCTGCACCCGCATAGGAGACCAGGAGAAGCACCTGGCTCCTGGTTTCAGATAAGCATGGTACGCTGGCAGCAGCGGCCATTGGGGGGTGAACCAATGGAAAAGGAAGACCTTTCTCTCTGTCTCTCTCTCACTGTCCCCTCTGCCTGTCAAAAAAAAAAAAAAAGTATATAACAATTAGTGCCTATAAAAATTGGAAGGTACCAAATAAATGATGTAACAATGTATCTCAAGGATCTATAAAAATGAATAACCAAACACAATCTTAGTAGGAGGAAAGAATTAATTAAAATTATAGAAAAATTAAACAAAATTGAAATTAAAAAATATAAAGGTCACTGAAGTAAAAATCTGGTTTTTTGAAAACTAAAAAAAATTGATAAGCCATTAACCCAACAAATCAAAAAAGGGGAGAAGATACAAATTAATAAATCAGAGATAAAAGGAGATTTTATAATAGATACCACAGAAATAAAAGATTCATCAAGAACTATTACACGGAAGTATTTTCTAACAAATTAGAAATCCTAGAAGAAATGGAAAGATACCTAGACACATACTATTTACCAAACTTAAGGCAAAATAGCATAGAAAACCTGGGTATACCATAATCAACACCAAGGTTGACCCAGTAATTAGTATACTCCCAACAACAACAAAAAGCCCAGGATCAGATGGTTTCAATGCTGAATTCTACTGAACTTTTACAGAAAAACTAATCTTAATTTTCTTTTTCTTTTTTTTTTTTTTTTTTTTGGACAGGCAGAGCTAGACAGTGAGAGAGAGAGACAGAGAGAAAGGTCTTCCTTCTGTTGGTTCACCCCCAAAATGGCCACTACGGCCAGCGTGCTGCGCTGATTTGAAGCCAGGAGCCAGGTGCTTCCTCCTGGTCTCCCATGTGGGTGCAGGGCCCAATGACTTGGGCCATCCTCCACTGCCTTCCTGGCCACAGCAGAGAGCTGGACTGGAAGAGGAGCAACCGGGACAGGATCTGGTGCCCCAACCAGGGCTAGAACCCGAGTTGCCAGCGCCGCAGGTGGAGGATTAGCCTAGTGAGCTGCGGTGCCGGCCCCAAGCTCTTTCTATAAGGCCAGCATCACCTAAGTCCCAAAACCAGGAAACAGATACATGAACAAACAGAACTTATAAACCAATATTACTGATGAAAATACAGCCAAAACTTCTCAACAAAATACAAGCTAATAGGATCCAACAACACATCAAAAAGATAATCTATCTGGCCAAGGGGATTTATCCCAGGAATGCAAGGATTGTTCAACATACACAAATCAATAAATGTAACACATCACATTAACAAAATGAAGAGTAAAAACCCTACGGTTATCTCAACAGATGCAGTTAAAGCTTTTGATAAAATATAAAATCATTTCATGATTTAAAAAACCTTATAACAATTGGGTATAGAAGGAACAAATCTAGACAAAATCAAGGCAATATATGACAAACCCAAAACCAGTATCATATGGAGAAAAGTCAGAAGCATTTCCTCTAAAATCCAGAACCTGTCATGAATGTCCCCTCTCGCCACTACTGTTCCATATAATTCTGGAAGTTTTGACCAGAGCCACAAGGCAAGAAAAAGAAATTGAATGGCTACAAATTAGAAAGGAGGAAGTCAAACTATCCCTGTTTGCAGATGACACGATCATTTATATAGGGGAACCAAAAGACTCCACTAAGAGACTACTGGAACTCATAAGAGAGTTCAGCAAAGGAGATAAATTTAACCAAGGATGTGAAATAGCTTCACAATGAAAATTATAAGACATTAAGGAAAGAGATAGAAAGACACAAAAAATGGAAAAATTTTCTGTTCATGAATTGGAAAAATTAATATCATCAAAATTCCTGTACTATCCAAGCAATTTACAGACTGAAAGTGATCTCAACTAAAACAACAACAACATTCTTCTCAAAACTAAAAAAATCCTAAAATACATCTGGAAACAGAAAAGACTGAAAATACCAAAATTAATAATAAACAATAAAAACAAAGCCAGAGGCATCACAATACCAGATTTGTAGACATACTACTATAGGGTTATTATACAAAATAGCCTGGTACTGGCACAAAACTAGACATGTTTATCAAAGGAACAAAACAGAAACCCTAGGAATTAGTCAACAAATTTACAACCAACTAATCTTTCACAAACAAAGTAAAATCACTCCCTGGAGAAAGGACAGTTTCTTCAACAGATGGTGACAAAAAAAAAAAAAAAAATGGCCAACAGACATGAAAAAATGCTCAGGATCACTAACCACCAGGGAAATGTAAATAAAAATTACAATGATGTATCTCACCCCAGTTAGAATGGCTACCATCCAAAAATAAAAAGAATACTGATGAGGATATTGAGGAAAAGGTACTCTAATACACTGTTGGTGGGATTGTAAATTAAAGACTAGTTTAGTTTGCTAGAGTCTGCTTTTAAGTGGCATCTGGCTGGCTGCCACTTCCTTCTCCTAAAATACCTATAATGATTCAGAAGAAGAGAATAAAAGCATCAAAGTTAAAAACTGAGTAACTACTGTCTAAATCTGGAGGAAATTTCCTTTGACTATTCAATCAATGGAGCTGAAACATGAAAAGCAGGAAATGGGTGATCCACACATCATACTGAAAATGAGAATGGCCTGCCTGAGGTGAAAGAATTTTCTTTTTCACTCACACTCTAACACTTTGGATAGAGCAACACACATATATGCAATCACAAAAAAATTAATAATCTTTCCTCAATAGAGTAGAAGGAAATGATAGACAATATTTGCTCCTCAACACGTTTTATTTTTTAATGTTTACTTATTGGAAAGGCAGAGACAGAGAAATCATCCATCTGCTGACTTGCTTCCCAAATGCCAGCAACAGCTGGGGCTGGACAAGGCCAAAGCCAGAAATTCCATCTGGGTCTCCCTCTCCCTCTTTCTTGACAGGGATTCAGGTACTTGTGTCAGCACCGCTGCTTTTCTGGTGCATTAGCAGGAAGCCAGATCTGAAGCAAAGGCAAGACTCATTCCCAGGCATTATGATATGGGATATGGGAGTCCCAAGTAGTAGACTGTCCCACAACACTACTACTCCCCAAAGCTTTTTAATGTCCTGCAATTTTCAAAAACTAAGAAGACAAAGAAAGCATAGAATATATGAAGATTAGAAGCACCATATTAGAGCCCAGGTGATATTTTGCTATAGTTTTACATGGTTAAGAAAAGAGACTAGCAGAGTGGTGCATCGGGCATCCCATATGGGCACTGGTTCTAGTCCCGGCTGCTCCTCTTCTGATCCAGCTCTCTGCTATGGCCTGGGAAAGCAGTATAAGATGGCCCAAGTCCTTAGGCCCCTACACCGGCATGGGAGACCCAGAAGAAGCTCCTGGCTCCTGGCTTCGGATCGGCTCAGCTCCGGCCATTGCGGCCATCTGGAAATGAACCAGTGGATAGAAGGCCTCTCTTTCTGACTCTACCTCTCTCTGTAATTCTTTCAAATAAATAAAATAAATCTTAAAAAAAGAGAGAGACTAGCAGAGCCTTTTAAAATCTTATTTGGGGAGACTAATACATACTCCATTAACTCAGATTGCAAAAGACTCAAACTTGAGAATGAGAGGTGATACTATTGTGACACAGCTAGAATAAATAAAAACTTGGCAAATGTTTAACACTGCTTGGAACTATAGGATATATATATATATATATATATATACACACACACATATATATATATAACTATAAGATATCTATATAACTATAGGAGATATCTATCTATCTATCTGTATATGTATAGATATATATATCTCCTAACTATAGGAGATATATATATCTATACATACACACACACACACACACATATATATATATATCAGATACTATAATTAATGCCAGAGACTAAGTACACCTTTCAGCTAGAAAAAAACGCAAATCAGTTCTCAAGTAGAAAATTTAAACAAAAACTATCTTAACATACCATATGGTAAATGCTAGGTCAAAAACAGCTATTATCTTCCAGGAAGGCATAAAGAAAACAATGATAAATATAGAGCCTATGGTCTTCGACTTCTGAGAATGAAAAGTAAATGTATTTTTACATTTTACATGTCTGCTAAGCACAACTATAAAACCCTGGATATTTATATTAAACAAACATTAGATGACTATGAAAGATGGAGATAAGAAGGCAGACTAGCTACAAACTTCATGAACCAAGGGAAATATGGTAATTATTTCCTTTGATTTTCCTACTGCCTCAAATATCCCAAATTTGGAGATGAAAAATCTGAACACAGAAATGCTAAATGATGCAGACCAAAAGAAAACAATCCCTACAGATATCTACTCTCTCTAGATAAAGGGTCAGGAGAGGGGCAGCCTTACAAGAAAGAAAAATTCTGCACAGTAACACTGTCACTACCGACTATAGCAGCAATACACGTAAAGAAGAAAGGCTCTAAATAAATGGAAATGTCATCACTGAGATGACAGACATGTTAGGGTTGACAAGAATGTTAAATCTATCATAAAAATACCTCAAAATGTACTGAAAATACACCTGAAGCAAATGAAAAAAAATTGACTCAGCAAAAAAGAAAATCTCAGTAAGAGATTTTTCTATCTTATATAGAAGAATTAAGTAGAAATATTATAACTGAAAAATATAGCAAGCAACATTTTAAAACACAGTGTATGAACTGTATAGTAGAATGGAGGTGAAAGAGGAATCAGTGAACTTCCAAAAATAGTACAATAGAAATTAGTCAATTGAACAACTGTTAAGAAGTCTTTTAAAAAATACCAAGGTCTCAGGTATTTGAGACTGTTGTTAAAAACCTAAGATTTTTGTGATAAAAGTTTTAAACAAGAAGATGGAAAATGTGAGCCTGAAGAAGTATTTCTGGAAGTAACAACTGAAAATTTCCAAAAATTCAGTGAAAGACACAAACTTACATACTCAACAAGGTAAGCAAAATTCAAACAGTATAAATCAAGGGAAAAACACATCAAGGCAAATCATAGTCAGATGTCTAAAAACTA
This sequence comes from Lepus europaeus, assembly GCF_033115175.1. NCBI lineage: Eukaryota > Metazoa > Chordata > Mammalia > Lagomorpha > Leporidae > Lepus > Lepus europaeus. Next base: position 89,182,444 of record NC_084838.1, on the reverse strand, counting down.
AAGATAAGGTATTCAAAGCAACTAGAGAAATAATACATTTCATTTAGAGGAAAAATGATTCAAAGATGGCTGATTCCTCATCAGAAACCATGGAGACCAGAAAAAGTTGTACTATACTTTTAGTGATGATATAAAGCAGTTTTGAAACCATAAGCCTTTATTCAGTGAAAATATCACTCAGGAATGAGGCAAAAATCAATACATTTTCACATGAAGGAAACTTAAGAGAATTTGTTTCAGCAGATCTATCCTTAAGAAAAAAAGAAAAATCTAAAGTTCTGTAAACAGCAATCAAATTTTAAAGGTAGGAATTATGTAACATTGGAATGAAGAAAGAAGACTAAGCAAAAATTGACTTCTAGTCTTCTTTTGAGTCTTCTAAACTAGATTTTGAAAGTAGAAACAAAATTAATAACATTATCTGATGCAACATAGTAGAATCTAATATAGCTATTAGATGCAAAGAATTTATAGTCTTACCATAATATTAACTCATTTACTATAAAATAACAACTCTATGATGAAGAGGCTATTATCATATACATTTTACACATGAAACAAGAAAAATAAAATTAAAGTAACATTTTAAATGGCCATAATTGGGATTTCCATTCAGGAAAAAAAAAAAAAGTTTACAGACACCAAAGCTTTAACATATACAGACTATTTCATAATTATAACATGAAATAACTATTTAGGGGCCAGAACTGTGGCACAGTGGATAAAGCTGCCACCTGTGGCCACCAGCATCCCCTGTGGGTGCCGGTTTGTGTCGTGGCTGCTCCACTTACAATCCAGTTCCCTGCTAATCTGCCTGGGAAAGCAACAGAAGATGGTCCAAGTACTTGGGCTTCTGTACCTACGTGGGAGACACGGAAGAAACTCCCAGCTCCTAGCTTCTGCCTGGTCTCATCCCAACTACTGAAGATATGTGGGGAGTGAACCAGTAGATAAAAGATATCTCTCTCTGTAACTCCATCTTTCAAATAAATAAATAAATAAATAAATAAATCTTTTTTAAAAAGAAATAACTATTTAACTACAACATAGCAACATACAGAAGATAATAAATTCTATGTGTGTTAGAATTACAACAAAGGTTTAATAAAAATTCTAAATAGAGGATTATAGGAAAGGGTAAACAACTGCTTCCTTTCCTCTAGCTTTCTAGGTACTCACAGCTAACTTGAGTAATTGTTAACAGTGTGTCTACAGTGGTTCCACGATAAATGAGGTTCTCCATCCAAGGACTGGTACGTCATTACTAAAATTATTTATCAAGAACTGAGGAATATATACCGATAAGATGCAGCCACAACAGAGAATTCTCCTATATCCCTGAAAAGGCTATTTAATAAACTATATAAAAATTGAAAGAACTCAGGAGCTAATGGCTTCCCTAAATTGAGGTGGTCTATTCAGCCAGCTTCATCTCTCATCACCTGCACATATCAAGTGCAAAGCAATTGGGAAATTCAAATCCCAATATTCCAAAATCACATTTATGTTGTACATGTTCTTTTCTTCTCCATCTGTAACCTTTCCTAATGCTACATTAACTCACGGCTGAATGAAACCTATTGTGTCTGAGTTTCACTGTTGCTTCAAACCTAAGAACACTGCTGGAAAATGAGCACTGCACAGAAAGTATCAATTGATTTCCTATATGCCTGAAATAACCAATTAGAGGGAATACTACAGAATAATACCCTCTAACCAAAACAAAAGCATAAAATAATACTGGCATGAAATACACACCAATATTTAATGATGACAAGAGTGAAGTGAGAGAAGCACTTGCTAATTTTTCTTTCACAGTAAACTCATATAGCTCACTCCTTCTGGAAAAAATGATGCTTATTTAAAAGAAACCTTTACAATTTCCTATCTTTTGAACTATTCATTGTATTTCTTAAGATGAATCTTAATAATCAAAGTCTAGACAAATATTTATGGAAAAACAACCCTTCACATAAAAATAAGCTAATTATGCATGATTTACTGCTAATGGACATTAAAAATAATCTTTCAACCAAATTTACTGTATATGGGTGAAATGGTCATCTTTCCATTTGATTATTATTTATAGCCCATGCCTATATTCCAAGTAAATTAGAGAGTTTTTTTTTTACTTTTTAATTGTTGAACTCTTTATTTAGTAGTGCATTAGTTAAGCCCTTGACTGTAATGTAAATTAAAAATGTTATCTCAAAAACTAAAAAATGGAGAGGAAGGAAGGGGGAGAGAGAGAAGGAGGGAGGAGGGAAGGAAAGTAGGAAGGGTGGGAGAGAGGGAGGAAGGAAGGAAAAAGAGACAAAGAGACCAGAGAAGAGGGGAGGGGAAGGGAGAGGAGAGGAGAGGAGGGGAGAGGAAGGGAGAGGAGAGGACAAGGAGAGGAGAGAAGGGTAGAGAAAGGTGGAAACTAGAGGGATAGAGGAAGGGTACATCATTATATTCTTAGAGTTGTATCTATGAAATACATTGAATCTGTTCTCCTTATATTAATACCACATTATCATGAAAAAATTAAGTATCAGATGGGAAAAATGTTTTGGAAGAAGGTTAAATGACTAAAGACAAAAATCTAAAGGAAAAAAATATAAGGATTCAAAACTCCATGGAGAGCATGATTCCAACTGTATTACACACACACACACACACACAATCATTCTCAAACACATGCATTAAAAAGAATGCATTTGGGATTGGTGATGTGGAATATCAGATAAAACTGACATTTGAAATGTGTCATTGTCCCCTCTATTCCACTTCTGATCCAGTTACTTGCTAATGGCCTGGGAAAAGCAGCAGAAGATGGCCCAAGTTTTTAGGCTCCTACATCCAAACATTGGCAGCCCAGATGAAGTTCTTGGCTTCACCCTGGTTAAACTTTGTTCATTATGGCCATCTGGCTAGTGAACAAGTAGATGCAAGATCTGTATCTGTTTCTTCCTCCATCTCTGTAGCTCTGCCTTTCAAATAAATAAATAAATATTTAAAATGAAAAGAAATGGATTTAAATAGAAATGGTGTTTTTTTACAAACATTGAATTGTAGCTAATATTTATTTCCTTATACTACTAAAATTTAATTTCCCTAAGGACAAAAAAATACCCTTGACTTTTTCACTGCTATATTTTGAGCATATATCACACAGAATAGATGCCCCATAAATATGAATTATAAATATATTTATTTTCTAAAATGTGTAATTTTAATTTATTTATAAAAAATTAACAATTTTCATGTATTTCATTCATACAGTTTTAAGAGCATAATGATACTTCCCATTTTATCCACCCTCCTTCCCTTACTTCCAGTCTCCCTCCTTTCTTTTCAATTTTTATTGTGACATACTTTCAATTTTCTTTATAATCATAGGTTTACTCCTCCATGAAAGAATTCAACAAGTAGTAAGTAGAAAAACCACCATTCCTCAAGAGTATAGATAAGGGCTATAAACAATAATCAAATATCAAAGTGACAATTTCACTCATATACATTACTTTTTTTTTTTTTTTTTGACAGGCAGAGTGGACAGTGAGAGAGACAGAGAGAAAGGTCTTCCTTTGCCATTGGTTCACCCTCCAATGGCCGCCGCAGCCAGCGCACCACACTGATCCGATGGCAGGAGCCAGGTGCTTATCCTGGTCTCCCATGGGGTGCAGGGCCCAAGCACTTGAACCATCCTCCACTGCACTCCCTGGCCACAGCAGAGAGCTGGCCTGGAAGGGGGGCAGCCGGGACAGAACCGGTGCCCCGACCAGGACTAGAACCTGGTGTGCCGGCGCCGCAAGGCGGAGGATTAGCCTAGTGAGCCGCGGCGCCGGCTTACATTGCCTTTTTTGTATTCTGTATATTAGTTACCACAGATCAGGGAAAACATGATATTTGTCTTCAATGGTTTGGCTTATTTCATTAAGCATAGTGGTCTCCATTTGCACCCATTTTGCTGTGAAGGGCAGGATTTCATTCACCTTTATGCTTCAGCAGTATTATATCATGTATATGTACTATAACTGCTTTATCTAGTCATCAGTTGATAGACATCTGGGTTGATTCCATATCTTATCTATTATGAGTTGAGCTGCTATAAACATGATAGTAGAGATAACTCTTTCATATGCTGATTTAATTTCCTTTGAGTAAATTCATGGAGTATAATGGCTGGGCCATACAGATTTATTTTCATATTTCTGAGGAATCTCTATACTATCTTCCATAATGGTTGTAAAAGATTACATTCCTACCAACAGTATACTATGGTATCCTTTCCCCCACATCCTTCCCAGCATTTATTATTTTTGGATGATAGCCATTCTAACTGGAGTGAGGTGAAACTTCATTGTGGTTTTTATTTGCATTTCCCTGAAGGCTAGTGATCCTGCACATGTTTCATGTGTCTCTTGGCCATTTGTATTTTTCCTTTGAAAACTGCCTGTTTATATCCTTAGCCTATTTCTACTGTTTTTTTATGATTTATTTATTTTTGAAAGGTGGAGTTACAGAAAGAGAGCCAAGGGACTGAGAGAGATCTTCCATGTGTTGGTTCACTCCCCAAATAGCCAGGTATGCCCAATATGAAGCCAGAGGACAGGTGCTTCATCCATGTCTCCCACGTTAAGCACAGGGGCCCAATTACTTGGACCATCCTTCACTGTTTTCCCAGGTACATTAACAGTGAGCTGGATTGGAAGTGGAGCAGCTGGGAAATGATCCAGCACCCACATGGGATGCCATTATCATAGACAGTGGCTTAACCTGCTACACCATATCTTTAGAAACTAAAGTGGGATATGCAAATAGTATAATAGTTAAGTCACTGCTTGTAGTTCCCTCTTCACTTCATACTGGTACAGTCCCAGCTGCTGTGGACATTGAAGGAGTTAACCAACAGATGGAAGATATCTCTCTTCCTTTCTTTCTTTCTAAATTCTAAAATTTAAAAGTAAAATATATGAATAAATAATTTTCTTTATGGAATAAGAGCCCATTTGGGGTGGCTGGGAGTGGGGTAAAAATTATTATCTTGGTTTTATTTGGTTACTAAGAAAACAATGGACAAAATAGTATTCACATGTTCAAATGTGCTTATGTTAGCCTAGTGCTGACAACTTTCACCACCTTGTTTCTGAATCCTGTTTCTTCAGAGAGTTCCCACTTTCATTCTGAGAACTCCATGTAGATTTCCCAGCTCCCAAACCCTAATAATAATAATAATAATCCTAAAAGGATTTGATAAGATAAAAGCAGAAACACACACAAAAAATAAAAACTGATTATTTAATCAAATATACTGATAAATTTAGAGAAAACACATGGTGGAAGGCGGGTACCTAGGGCATGTTTTTGAAAGGTATGAAGTACAGACGATTGCAGAAAGAGGTTAGAGGCATTTTGGAGTCTGAGTGGGAGGGGAGAGCAGGCTTTTAAGAATGGTGTAGTATAAGCATGGTGGGTGAGAAAAGTAGATCCCGTGGTAGGTGATGAATAATTGTAGAGGACATGGTAGACCAAGTCATGAACTGCTTTGATAAAATAGAACAAAATTTCACCTTACGTACCATTGGAAAATATCTGTGGCTGCACATTCAGAAAAAGATTACTATACCTGTATGGATTACGACATAAATGTGCATTTATATACTCTAGAAATAAATAATGCTTCCTATATACTTAAAAACATATTTATGTTACACATATATATGTTTAGATATAAACTATAATTTTTGTTCATGTTAATAAATATGTAACATTAATTAATAAAATAAAGTATATCAGAATCCAATGTATTTCTAAGGCATGGCTAAAAATGTAACAATATCAATATCTGGCAACTGGAATCTCAGGTCATGAAATAAACTAAGATAAATTAATGTTATAAAATGTACAATACATGGAAACCACAGAAAAAATAGTAAAACAATTCAACAATTAAACTGGATAATCAAAAAAAAACAAAAAATAGTCTCATGTTTATTGTACATACTCATCAAAGATCTATAAAGAGAAAAGGATGTATAATTCTATTTTCTCATTTTATTATTTTCTCATACTCAAGCCTTCTAAGTCTGAAAGACAGGTCATTAGTGGAATATACTGAACAGGTGCCACCCTTGAATGGTTTAGATAACAAACATAAGATTCTGTGTTCCTATACCCCTGCTTAGGAATTCCATCAAGGTTTGCAGAGAAAGATGAAAACAGAGCAAATAATATTGGCAATTAATAATAACCCAAGTAGATTATAATCCAAAATTCATTCTGAAAGCAAAATTTGATCTATAGTTCCTTCCTCATTGCTTTCCTTTCTTCTTAGCAAATGTGCTTCAATGAATGCTAAAATCAGAAAGCATCAAATACAAAACTACTTTGCCACATAGAGAATAATAACAGGAAGCAAGTGAATATACATCACTCTTATTGTTACCTGTTTCTTCTACCTAAAGGGGATTTTTTTGCCTAAATCAGTTGTTCCTAATATTTTTGAACTCCCAGGAACATCATAATACCATATGTCTATTATGATGATCCTACCTTCTCTTCTGCTGTTTTAATGCAAGTAAATGAAAAATGCAGGCTGGCACTTGGCCTAGAGGTCAAGACACCTCTTGGGATGCTGACATCCCATATCAGAGTACCTGGGTTCAAGTACAGCACCACTTCTGATTCTAGCTTGCACTTATTATACACCCTGGAAGACAGCAAGTAATGGCTCAACTTGAGAGCCCTTTCACCAAAGTAGGAGACCAGGATTCTATTACCAGCTCCAGCATTTGGCCTGGCCTAACCCAAATGTGGTGAGCATTTGGGGAGTGAACCAGCAGATGGGAGTGTGTTAACTTGCATTCTCTCTCTTTCTCTCTCTCTCCCTCTTTCTAATAAAATAATATAAAAAGAACAATCATGTTACTAAGATGACTTTGATTTCTCTCCTACATTTTATTTTTTTTTTTGCTTTTAAAAATTTTATTTAAGGTGTACAGATTTATACAAATTTCATGCATTTCATATATTCAGGTTTGGAACATAGTGATCCTTCCCACCCTTCCCTCCTTCCCGCCCATGCTCCCACTCTTCCCCCTCCCTATCCTGTTCCCACTCTTAATTTTTTTTAACTTTTATTTAATGAATATAAATTTCCAGTGTACAGCTTATGGATTACAATGGCTTCCCCCTCCCATAACTTCCCTCCCACCCGCAACCCTCCCCTCTCCCGCTCCCTCTCCCCTTCCATTTGCATCAAGATTCATTTTCAATTCTCTTTATATACAGAAGATCAATTTAGTATAAAGATTTCAACAGTTTGTACCCACATAGACACACAAAGTGAAACATACTGTTTGAGTACTAGTTATAGCATTAAATCACAATGTACAGCACATTAAGGACAGAGATCCCACATGAGGAGCAAGTGCACAGTGACTCCTGTTGTTGACCCAACAAATTGACACTCTAGTTTGTGGCACCAGTAACCATCCTAGGCTGTCGTCATGAGTTGCCAAGTCTATGGAAGCCTTCCAAGTTTGCCAACTCTGATCATATTTAGACAAGGTCATAAAAGACAGAGTGAGGATAGTAACCAATGATCCTAAGAGTGGCATTTACCAGGTTTGAACAATTATACAGCATTAAGTGGGGAAGAGGACCATCAGTACACACAGGTTGGGAGTAGAGCCATTGCTGGTAGAGTAGAGGTTATGATTACAAAGGAATGAGGCCCAAGTGCACTAGACAGGGCCTAGAACAAAGGACAGTCATTATTAGAGGAGCTAAGAAAGGTGCTGTCTAAGCTACAAGTAATTTTTCTGATTGAGAGGCAAATAGAACCTGATAGAAGGGGCTTGATAATAATCTGGTGGGCTTTAGGCCTTGTAAGTTAAGAGGCCCAGACCTATCTATCTCTTCACATGGGGTATATCCTAAGGGAGGTGTGAACCTCCTAGGGGAAGGCACTCTGTTGACTTTCATTACTTGGCTGGCCTGGGAGGAGAGCTGGCCAGGTAAAGGCAGGTGGCATCTCTAACAAGAAATTTACAGTTCTGCCTGCAATGTTGCTGACCCTACTTGACCATACCCTCAGCTGCAGTGGTCACTTTGGAAGTTGGGCTGAGTGAAGGGCTTTTCAGCTTAGAGCCAATAAGATCTGTGGCTCTGACCTGGGCATCCTTCGACTCCAGGGCAGGTCCATTTCCAGTGACCCAACTCTTGGCAGAGCTGCCAGGGCTCTTCACAAGCTGACTTCTGCTGAAGCCCAGGCTTACCACATTGAAAGCCACTGCAGTGGACTGGCCTGTTGGGTCTCCTTGAGGGCAGATCACTGTACAGATCAGCCAGTAATAGGCCTGCCACCCATTGCTTCTGATGCCGAGCTTTCTTTTCCTCCTGGTTTATGTTAAAGCAGACCAGAAGATGCAAGTCAAGGGAGTGCCCGTGTCCCATCTCTAATCTTCGGTGGCCTGAACTACAACTCTATAGTCACAGGCATGTTCTGTAGTAGTTTTTCTAAGGTAGACAATGCCCATGAGGAAAATTATATTCTCACTTTAAAACTTTCTTTCCCTTTGGTCTGAAAGGGAGGTTTTTTCTACTTACTGTATACTTCGCTGATGGCAAAGTGAATCTAGATATGAGATTATTATTTAAGTTCTTATTTTGGCTATGCTATTGCAGAAAAATGTTAGCCATCTCTTTTATAAGGTCTAAAGATTAAATTGTGCATCCTACAGATTCCTTCATAATAGAATTAGTTTCCTACCTTGAAGAGAATAGAGAAATGAAAGAACAAGTTGGGCTTAGAATAGAGAAATGAGGGAGCAAGTCCTAGATCGCTTGCTGACAATAGCAATATCACATGAATACTTAGCAAACCGTTTCAACCATTAGATAACAACTTAAGAAAACATTTACCAGAAGGTCCAATGCCTTCTATAAATTTTAAGAATCATGTATTTGAAAACACCTCTTAAATATCTAACATGGTGTAGTTTGTTTAGCCAGTAAACTTAAGCACAACCATCTAAAATGTTTTTAGTTTCTTTCTACCAACAAGTCTAAAACATGATACACAGATTCAGGTCCCACAAATTAAAATGTATCTTTGATTGATTTTAGCAGCTTAAATTTATGGACAATCTTATCTATAAGCCATTTAAAATAAAACTCTTAATAAAATTTCCCCATGTGCCGCGGCTCAATAGGCTAATCCTCCGCCTTGCGGCGCCGGCACACCGGGTTCTAGTCCCGGTCGGGGCACCGATCCTATCCCGGTTGCCCCTCTTCCAGGCAGCTCTCTGCTGTGGCCAGGGAGTACAGTGGAGGATGGCCCAAGTGCTTGGGCCCTGCACCCCATGGGAGACCAGGAGAAGCACCTGGCTCCTGCCATCAGACCGGCGCGGTGCGCCGGCCGCAGTGCGCCTACCACGGCGGCCATTGGAGGGTGAACCAACGGCAAAGGAAGACCTTTCTCTCTATCTCTCTTTCTCTCACTGTCCACTCTGCCTGTCAAAAATTTAAAAAAAAAAAAAGACAAAGATTTCTCTCCTACATTTTAAATAACTGATTTTTAAACATCAATATTTCAGTTATTAATGGCAAATCATCTGCAACATGTTACATGAGTGAGCAAGACTGGCTAATAACTTGAAACCCCAAAGTCAATAGAGGCTGGCCTCAAACAATACTAACTTGCCTATTCTAAACCAAAGCATTGTAAAGCATCTTACATGACATCATGGAAGTGAAAGAAGAAACACTTACTAGTCATTTAGTCCTGTATTTTATAACTTGGAATTCTCACATGCATTGCAATTTTATCATAGTTTTTCTTTCCTTTCCCAATGACACTTTTATCCAAGGTGAATAGAATGATGATGATAAGCATATAAAGGTTATATATGATGAATATAATGGAGGAAGTTTTATAGGCATACAGTAATACTTTGAAAGAAATTATTTCTAGAGACCAACAAAATGGCAACTTAACCATGTCCCAAAAAATTCACTGGGCTGTCAGTGACCAGGAACAACTCACTAAAGCCAGTGGAACAGCTAGAACTTTGACATAGAGTTAAGCCCGCCCTCTCTCTCTCTCTCTCTCTCTCTCTCTCTCTCTCTGTGTGTGTGTGTGTGTGTGTAACTCTGCCTTTCAAATGAAATAAAATCAATCTTGAAAAAAGATAGAGATGGAAGGGAAAGGGGAAGGGAAAAAGAAAAATGTAGACTTTAAGCCAGGCAGATGTCAGTCAGGATTAATAGGAATCCAGCATGAGGCAATAGGTGCTGAGGTAGGCAAAAAGCTTGTTACACTGAACATATAACAAGAAAGCCAGTAGTGTGGCTAAAGTAGAATTAGCAAAGTAAAAAATGTTGGTGATCATATAGTAGAATCAGAAGAAAGTTACATCATATGAAAGATACTCTGAAGCCACTGCACTCTTATCTTAGTTAGAAAGAGAAAGTCTGGAACTGGTGAGTTAGAGAAGTGACAAAGTATTTTTACAAAGATCACCTTTAGCTTCAAGGTAGAAAATAGACTTTTAAGAACACATAGAATTAAGAAGACAAATGAGAGGTCACTATAAAAATTAAGGCAAGAGATCAGCTTGAACCACTATGATCAAAGAAGAAGATATAGAATTGGACAGATGCTGTGTATGCTGTAAAGGATTTGATGATAGACCAATCATGAAGTATAAAAATGAAAAAAGAAGTCAAAGTTGGCACCAAACCTTTGGGTCTGAGAAAAGTGAAGAAGGATTCTGCTACTTACTGATGGAGAAGAATATGAGAAGGTTTGATTTTAAAAAGAATCAAAAATAAGGATGTTGTTTTATACATAGTTTTGTAAAGCTTCCCATTTGACATCTAAAATGAATATATGCTGTTTGATACACAATGTTTGAGTTCAGAGACTTCCAGCCTGGTCAACATATACAATGGATCTTAAACATTCATAGGATATGTGTTTTACCAAAAAAAGTTATGTATTTCAAAAATTTGGGGATCAAAATAAACATCTCTTAATTCCATTTTCCCATGAAATTTTTGAATATACTATGTGGTACACACACACATAGTACATACTATATACTTGTATGTAGCCACATAAATGTGAAAAATAAATAACATATCTCATTCTAATGTTAACCATAAATCTTGAAATTGGTAGATGATGGCTTAAATAATTATCAAAAAGACCTTCTTATCACTTCATTCCAGTTAGAATGGCTACTATGAGAACCATTCTGAATGTGTGCACTGTTGGTAGGAATGCAAATTAGAAAAATTACTATAGAAAACATTATAAAGATTCAACAAAATTTAAAATTAGAATTACCACATGATCCAGCAATCCCACTACTAGGTATCATATACAAAGGAAATGAAATCAGGGTATAAAAAAGAGAAAGACACTTGCAGTCCCATGTTTATGTAGCACTCTTCACAACAGCCAAGAAAAGGAAAAAACCTTAGTGTTCATCAACTGATGAAGAGGCAAAGAAAATGTGGCATATATACACAATGTAATACTATTCAGCCGTATCCAAAAAAAAAAAAGAAAGAAATTATGTCATTTGTGACAATAAACCAAGCACTGAAAGAATAATACCACATAATCTGACTCCTAAGTGGATATTCAATAAAGTTGTTCTCAGACAAATTGAGAGTAGATTAGTATATGAGGCTGGGGAAAATAGAAAGAAAAGACAGATGAGGAAAAGTTGCTAGGCAGGTAATAAGTTACAGTTATAGAGGCAAAATAAGTTGCACTGTTCTATTGCACAGTAGGGTGACTATAGGTAATGATGATGAATTATATTTCAAGAAAGTTAGAAGAAAGATATTTTCATAATTTCATAAAGAAATGATAAATATTGAGGAGATAGATGTGTTTACCCAGATTACAACATTTTATAATATATACTCATATCAAAACATCACATGAGGGGCTGTGCTGTAGTAGGTTACGCTTCCACATGTGGCACCAGCATCCCATATAGGTAACAGCTCAAGGCCCAGCTGTTCTGCTGCCAATCCAGCTTCCTGCTTGTGGCCTGGGAAAACAGTAGAAGATGGCCCAGGTGCTTGGGCCCCTGCACCCGCATGGGAGATCTTGAAGAAACTCCTGGATCCTGGCTTCAGATCTGCCCGGCTCCGGCCATTACAGCCATTTGGGTAATGAACTAGCAGGTGGAAGACATCTCTCTCTTTAACTCTGCCTCTCAAATAAACAATTTTTTTTAAATCACATAGTTCCTCATAAACATGTATACTTTGTGAGTGTCAAATAAATTTTCCAACATAAAAGAAAAAATTTTAGATAAATACTTAAATTCACAGAGTTGCTCATAAATGAAACTTGGAATCAGCTGTTATTATTGCCATTAAAAATGTACAGCAAGTTTTTTTATAATGACAATTTCATATGCACCTAATTTATTTCCTGTATTTGAAGCATAATTATATGATTATCTCCTGAAATATAAAGTTAAGATTTTTATCTCCTTTGTCAGTTATAATATAGTATAAACATTAACAACTTTTGATATTAAAGATTTCTTTTGATATATTCAAAAGTATATATGCAAATTGAACTATAAAATACAGATCAATCAAGCTTTCATGTTGCATTATTACGGGACCTGGTATACCACAAGTGAAAGAAGAACAATTCATTTGAAGTTATCAAATAGCACATGATTTCTCTATTTTAAAAATAATAGGATGCAGATTTCTCAATGTTGAAGAAGGAATTTATTGATACAAAAAGGAAGAAAATTAAAATGAACCCTGCAATGTTGGGTGTTTAATGGGTACTAGAGGTATTGATGTGAACTCATGGATACATATGTGTCCATAAGGAAAGTATGGGAACACTGAGACCTCAATATCAGTGAACATACTTATCACACACATATTTGTCTCTAGATACTATTCTCTGGCAAATAGAACCAGTAATCCTGGAAAAATGCTAATTCTCAGATTGGTATAAGAAAAAAACAGGATGCACTGCCACATGCTGTTAGATGAGAAATTAACCTAAATGCCCATCAACAGTAGACTGGATACAGAAATTATGGGACATGTACTCTATAGAATACTATACAACAGTCAAAAACAATGAAACCCAGTCATTTGCAACAAAATGGAGGAATCTGGAAAACATCATGCTGAGTGAATTAAGCCAGTCCCAAAGGGACAAATATCATATGTTCTCCCTGATCAGTGACAACTAACCAACCACAAAAAAGGAAACCTGTTGAAGTGAAAGGGACACTATGAAAACAGTGACTTGATCAGCCCTTGCCCTGACTGTTGATGACAACTTAATACTTCATCCCTTTTAGTATTTTTTTTGTTCTACTTAACTCTGAACTCTGTAATTAACACACAGTTATTCTTAGGTGTTGAAACTTAACTGAAAAGTGATCCCTGTTAAATAAAAGAGTTGGAATAAGAGAGGGAGGAGATGTACAGGTTGGGACATGCTCAATCGGACTTGCCCCAAATGGTAGAGTTAGAAACGTGCCAGGGGATTCCAATACAATCCCATCAAGGTGGCATGTACCAATGCCATCTCACTAGTCAAAGTGATCAGTTGCAGTTCACAATTGATCATAATGATAGGATTAAGAGTCAAAGGGATCACACAAACAAGACAAGTGTCTGCTAATACTAACTGATAGAATTAAAAAGGAAAGAACAATCCAACATGGGAAGTGGGATACACAGCAGACTCATAGAATGGTAGATGTCCTAAACAGCACTCTGGCCTCAGAATCAGCCCTTAAGGCATTTGGATCTGGCTAAAAAGCCCATGAAAGTATTTTAGGCATGGAGAGCCAAGTTATTCTGGCAAAAAAAAACCTAAATGAAAGATCTCTGCAAGTGAGATCCCAGTGGAAAGAACGGGCCATCAAAGAAGGAGGTACCTTTCTCTGAAGGGAGGAGAGAACTTCCACTTTGACTATGACATTGTCTAAGTAAGATCGGAGTTGGCAGACTCGAAGCTTTGGCAACTCATGACAAGAGCCTCGGGTGATTACTGATGCCATAAACAAGAGTGTAAATTGTTAAATCAACAGGAGTCACTGTGCACTTACTCCCCATGTAGGATCTCTGTCTTTAATGTGCTGTTCAATGTGAATTAATGCTATAACTAGTACTCAAACAGTACTTTACACTTTCTTTACACTTTGTGTTTCTGTGTGGGTGCAAACTGTTGAAATCTTTACTTAATATATACTAAATTGATCTTCTGTATATAAAGATAATTAAAAATGAATCCTGATGTGAATGGAATGGGAGAGGGAGCAGGAGATGGGAGGGTTGTGGGTGAGAGGGAAGTTATGGGGGTGGGGGGAAGCCACTGTAATCTAAAAGTTGTACTTTGGAAATTTATATTTATTAAATAAAAGTTAAAAAAAAAGAAACTACAAAAAATGATTGGAGTCCTGTCAAAAAGACTCAGAAGTCAGTTTGAAGGAGCTCCTACTGACAAACCTGTGACTATATAAACATCAAACTAAATATTGATAATAGATCATCCTTAACTAAATAATATAGAAGAGCATAAGTCTATATGAAAATAAATGAAAGAATCAATTAAGTTTCATGAATATTAAGATATTTACATAGTCTCAAAATATATAACATAGTAATTACAAGGAAAAAGACAGAACTTGACAGTGTAAACCTGACAAAACATCTTAATCAAGTGATTAAATTGACAAAATCAGAAAAAGTATTAATATAAATCTTCCAACACTTGATAGGATGAAATGAGATGTCAGCCTCATTTATGTGTTATTCCTACAAAAGACATATAACCTGAAACTAAATACAAGGCAATATCAGATATATCCAAATGTAAAGATATACCAACTCAGATACTCAAAATAATAAGCTTATCAAATTAAACACTTAAAGAAAGACAAGCATTAATTGAGTCTATTACAAACTGAAGATTACTTTTCATTACACAACTGATCAATTATTTCTTTCACAATGTGCATTTATTTCCTTTTCAAACAATTTACATATTAAAATGTTTAAATAAATATATAAATAAAAGCATGTGTGTTTTTAAACAAGTTCCTGGAAAATTAATAATATGAAAAAGTTATCCAAGAATGTGAATTTTTTGCACAAAAAGAAACATCTTTCCTTCCACGTTTCCATGAACTTCTTAGATTACACTTGTACATTTTTTGAAGTGTGAAGAATCTGATAGATAGTCCATTTCAAGGCATAAACTCCAGAGCAGCACTTGAAAACATGCACAAAGAGGTTCAGGAAACCATTGTGTATAATAATTAAGAAAATGAAATGATAAAAGGTTTTAAAAACTGTAGATTATCCACTTAAAGGCACAGCATACAGCAATTAAAAGAATGAGGTACATCTATATGAACTATTATTGGTAGTCTGACAAGATATCTGTTGAATAAAAGAACAATGCTATAACACTATAATTTATGTGTAAAATAAATAATTACTTATTTAGGTAAAGGCATATCACAGAATGTACACCAAAATAATGGTGTTTATGTCCTGGAAAGGAATGATCAATATGGTCTTTGGTCTTACAAAATCTGTTTTGTTTTGTTTTGTTTTTTTACCCCTACTCTGGTAACTTATTCTCTTTTTAACTTACTTTTTATTTTCTCCTTATTTTTAATTATCTTTAATTATCTAGCTGATTTTATCTTTTACTTATTTTTACTTGTTTAATTTATACTTATATTTATTACTTATATGAGTAAACTGGCTTTTAAAAAATGCTGTCCTAAGTAAACTAAACTCAATTTAAGGACAATGACAGACAAACAAAACTCTAATGTTTCTCTGTTAAGTGTATTTTTCTATCCAATTAACCTGATCTTTCTATAACTATATCCCCATTTCATGTTATCTTGAAGAGCATTCAACCCAGTGCCATTTGTATCACAGAGGTGAGTTCATATCCCTATCTGGTACATTAACATCTCTATTCCTATGTCAACATTTTTTGTTTCAGGCATTAGCAAATACTCAGTATAAGGCCAATCACTACATTGATTTAAATTAAGCTTCCTTGGTTAGATTTCTAAAAACCTGTATCCAAAATAGTTCTATTATGTTCTGTAGTGTTCTATTATAAATTAAAGACTTGTACTATAAGTACTGGTAAAGGATATTGATAATGAGGAAGGCTACATATGTGTAGTGGCAAGGGATATAGGGAAATATATACCTTCCAATAAATTTTGCTTGTGAACCTAAAACTCCACTAAAGAAAGGGTCTATTTTAAAAAATATAACACAAAAAAGGGTAGAAAAGGACAAGAAATATAAATAACATATATGATGAAGAGGAAATAAATGGCAATAAAATTTAAACTCAACTATATTAATATTCATAATATAAATAAATGGTCTGTATTGCTGCCATAACACATTACTTAATTTTATTATGCCACAGGCCGGCGCCGCAGCTCACTAGGCTAATCCTCCGCCTTGCGGCGCCGGCACACCAGGTTCTAGTCCTGGTCGGGGCACCGGATTCTGTCCCAGTTGCCCCTCTTCCAGGCCAGCTCTCTGCTGTAGCCAGGGAGTGCAGTGGAGGATGGTTCAAGTGCTTGGGCCCTGCACCCCATAGGAGACCAGGAGAAGCACCTGGCTCCTGCCATCGGATCAGTGCAGTGCGCTGGCCGCAGCGCACCAGCCGCGGTGGCCATTGGAGGGTGAACCAATGGCAAAGGAAGACCTTTCTCTCTGTCTCACTGTCCACTCTGCCTGTCAAAAAAAAAAAAAAAAATTATTATGCCACAGTTCATGTCTAAAGTCTGGTACAGGCCTTACCACGTTAAAACAACAGTCAGGCTTGCATTCCTTTCTGGAAACTCGACAAGATCTCTTTCCTTGTTCATTTCTAGTTGGCAGAATTCTAACCCCTGAAGTAGTAGAACTAGGATAATTTATTATTGTCTATCAGTGGAGAGCTGTTCAAGCTCTACAGACTGACTACAGACCACAGCTCAAAGTACCATTCTTTCATCTTGAAGCCCAGTAACAGAAGGTCAGTAACTCACATATTCAATGTCTCCTGCCTCTTCCAGTGTCTTCAACTCTGACTTCTGCTGGAGAAAATTCTCAGATTTTAGGACTCATATTAATAAATTAGACCCACACAGACGATTCAGAATCTCCCTTATTTTAAAATAAGTTGAGGCCGGCACCACGGCTCACTAGGCTAATCCTCTGCCTGCAGCGCCAGTACCCCGGGTTCTAGTCCCAGTTGGGGAGCCAGATTCTGTCCAGGTTGCTCCTATTCTAGTCCAGCTCTCTGCTGTGGCCCGGGAGGGCAGTGGAGATGGCCCAAGTGCTTGGGCCATGCACCCACATGGGAGACCAGGAGGAAGCACCTGGCTTCTGGCTTCAGATCGGCGCAGCACTGGCCGTGGCAGCCATTTGGGGAGTGAACCAATGGAAGGAAGACCTTTCTCTCTGTCTGTCTCTCACTGTCTAACTCTGCCTGTCAAAAAAAAAAAATCATTTGATAAAACACCTCAATCCCACTTGAAATATAATTTTCTTATGTAATGTAAAATATCAATCACTGGTTCTTACAGTTAGGACATGGAATCCTAGCAAAGGATTACAGCCACAAGCAAATGCATAAACAAGAGAAAAACCACTGAAGCACTATGCAGAGCATTTTGACATTTTAACTTACCCTCGCCCCATTCCACACCCTGGCACAATGGTAGCCTTGAAGTTCTCAGAACACGTACACATTATGGGTGCCTGGTTCAGAGGTTGCAGAGCAGACCTTGTCCCCAAAGAGTTCCGTGTCTATGTGGATTTGTCTGAGATTTTCCTGAAAAAACTGATGCAAAGGACTATCCTTTATTTCTCCTAGCTCAGAATTCTCTCAGGGCATAGAAGTAGCTCTACACATAATTTTCCTCAAAAACACAGAAAGGCAATAAACAAGCTACTGCCACCTGGGACAATAATTATCAGTTGTAGAAAGCAAAAGACATATCAAACCCTTTGATGCTACCCTATATATCAGAGAATGCAGAAAGTTACACACGTACACACATCAGGATGCCTGCTCAGAAAACACCTGTAAAGACAATAAGATTCCACCTAGGAAAGATCTTTAAGTTCACCACAAACAGGAAGTGCAGAGTTTGAAACAGCATGTTAAGCATTGAAGAAGTACTCCAAAACAGAACTCCAACGACCTAGAAAGTCTTGTCTGCCTGGTTTATTTTTTTTCTTCCTATCTCCCTTTTTTTTTTTTTTAGTTTCAAGCATAAAAGAACATATCTGAAAAATCACTAGTTGAGCAGTAAACTAGGGAACAGAAACTTCACAGACCATCCATATCAAAAAGATACAATCTCTATAAAAACATTTATACCAAAATTAATTGTGATGATGGTTACAGATCACATCTGTAAATATATTAAAACCCATCAACTATAAACTGTAAGTGGGTGTAAGTATATGGGCAAATTATATCTCAATAAAGTTATTTTTAAAAGTTTCAAAAGTTCACTAAACCAAAAACTGCAATTCACAATCATAACAACAAATGACGGAGAAAGTGAGGATTTCAATTTCCAATGTTACTAGAAAATGCTTAATACACAAACTACCCAGTTTTCAAACAAAAGAATCACAGGTATGCCTCAAAACAAGTACAATTAATTAATAAGAAAAAAAGAAATTAACAGAAGTTTTCTCTAGGAGATAGATACTTGACTTCCTAGAAGAGTATGTCAACTGTTTTAAATACGTACAAATATATCAAGAAAACCATAAAGAACTAAATGAAATCAGAAAATGATATATCAAAAAACAAAAGAATATCAAGAAAAAGAAATTATGAAAAAGAAACACATAAAACACATAGAAATTTTGAAGCTAGAACACACAATTACTGAAATAAAAACTCGCTAGAGAGGTTTAATTAAAGTTTTGGGCAAGTAAAAGAATAAACAAACAGTGAGCATGAATCATCGTTAAAAAAATCCAATCTCAAGAGCAGACAGAAAACAGAAAGCTGGATTACCTTTATTAAATATACATTAATTAACATCAACTGGATCATCTATATTAATTGTTCAAAAAGTAAGTATCAGAAAAAAGAATATCACACACAACAATGAAAATCATCTCACAGATTCTCATTTCAAAAAGATCAGTAAGGGCACAGAAAACTTGAATACATTACCAAATAATTTTACATAATTAAAATTTGCATTAAACTTTACACATCAATGGAAGAAGGTACAAATGCATGGTTAAAATTAAGAAATCAGAAAAAAATTGAAACTTCAAATTAGATTAAGTATATCCTTTTGAAACAAAGGAATTTAGTAGTCAATACCAAAATATTCTTGACAATGCCTAAATATTTAGATATTAAGTATCTTTATAGAACCCAAGCATTAAAGCAGATATCAAAAGGAAGATTAGAAAGTACTTTGAGGGGAATGAAAATGTAACACAAACCACTAAAATTTGTAAGATGCAGTTAAAGTATTGTTTGAAGATAAATTTCTAGTACTAAAAGCCTTTATCAGAATAGAAAGTTCTCAAATCAGTAACATTAGCATTCTACCTCAAGTAATTTTTACAAAGAAGAATATTGGCAAGGGCCATAAACAATAATGAAAAACCCTTGCCTATTTTTCTGCTCAAACAGGGTCTTTTTACTTTTTATTTGTTGATTTCTATATTTAGTTGAGTATTAGGCCTTCATTGTAATGTTAATTAAAAATGTTATCTCAAAAACTAAAAAGAAAGAACAAGGGGGATAGGAAGGGAATGTCATTATATTCATAGAATTATATCGATGAACCAGATTGAATCTGTTCTCCTTGGACTAATAATACATTAGCATGCAAAAATAATTATCAGAAAAAAAATATAAATTAATTTTAATAAAAAGAAGAGTATCAAAGTAGAATAAAGGAAATAAAAACAAAGGAAATCAATGAAACTGAAAACAAAAATATTGAGAAAAATCAATGAAACCAAGGAAGTCTGAAAATATCAATTAAACTGGTAAACCTCCTGACAGATTGACCAGTAAAAAACTAAAAATACACAAATTGCAAGTGCAGGAATAAAAAAGGGGCCAAAATCAAATCCTAAAGATGTTTAAAGAATAATTGGAAAAATTTCTAAACAACTTTTAACCAATAAAATTAAAAACTTACATAAAACAGACAAATTTCTTGGATAACAATCACAAATCACACAATACTGAAGAGAACTTAACTCCATAACTGCTAAGGAAATAAATTCCTTATCAAAAAAGAAGTCTCCAGGCCCAAACAGCTGTGTTTGAGAATTCAATCAAATTTAAAAGGAAGAATTAACACTAATTCTACATATCCTTATTCATGAAATAGAGGAGACAATATTTCCCAACTCATTTTATGAAACAAGAATGACCCTGACACCAAAATGAAACAAGATCAGCACAAAACTTATAAAACCTGCAGACCACCACATATAAAAATGAGGACATGAATATACATGCAAATCTTCTTAACAAAATATTAGCACACAAAACTGAGCAATATATAATGAGAACCACATACAATAACTAAATATCATTAGTTCTAATAATGATCCAATACTAGAAATTCAATCAAAGAAAACTGCCTTAATAACAGAGTTACAAAGAAAAATGATAGGATCACTTCAATCAATGCAGAAAAACCATTTGAAAAAATCAGTCATGATGAAAAAATTGCAAAAGACAGTAATTTCTTCAAGTTGGTAAAGGGCATCTACTAAAAAAACCCTCCAGCTAACATGAAGGACTGAATATGAAAGAGCAAATGCATTCACACTAAGATCACAAACCGGGCAGGAATATTTGTTCCTACTGCGTTATCTTATACAGTGCTGGAAATTCTAGCCACTGCAATTCAAAAGAAGAAATGCAAATGTCCACAAATACATGGAAAAAAAATTCTCATCATCATTAGCCATCAGAGAAATGCAAATTAAAAACACAATGAGATATCACCTCACTCCTGTAAGAATGGCTAAAATTCAAAACAGAGCAACAAATTCTGTGCCAGTTCAAATACTCAAACAAATATTGTACCTGTATTGCTGCAAATACAGTTTTGTAAAACTGTTTTATACTTTTGGCAAACCAATGGTTAAGAATGTTGCACTCTATAGCTTCAATGATCTGTGATTACTTTAAAATTCATGATATATGGGTGAAATAGTCATTTTTCTATTCAATTATTTATAGTCATTGTCTATGTTCCCACTAAATATGGGTCTTTTGATTTTACTTGTTAAACTTCTATTTGGTAAAGTATTAAGCCTTTTTATTGTAGTATAAATTTAAACTATCTTATCTCAAAAACTAAAAAAAAAAAGGAAAGAATAAGGAAGAGGGATGGGAGGGAAAGAGTGAGAGGGAGACAGAGAGAGAGGAGGAAGGAAAAAAATAGCATTATATTCTAAGAATCTACAAATCACATTCAATCTGTTAAAAACTAATTAAAATTAGAATAAAAAATTTTTAAAAAATAAAAAATATTTATATCAATGGCTTTTATTGAATCAAGAGGAAACCAGAGTCTGCATAGAATTAGCAAGTAAATAAAATTTCATATGTAATATGTAATCTTGTTTTTCAACAAGACATTTAGCTTTAGTAGGAATGTTTAAATTTCGATAAGCATGTGACTATGCATTACTAATATAATAAAATATTAATTTCAAAACTACAACTCTTGACCTGAAGGATCTTAAAGTCTCTGTGAGCATTCTAAGATTTCTCTGCTCAGCATTTTTTTCCATCTCATCCATTTAGCATCAGACAAAATGATGGCAAAATGAAAAGAGGGGTGTAAGGTCATCTTCCACTTGCATATTTACCCCAGTAATATTATTTGATAAAATGTATAAAAGAGGAAGAGTAGATTGGTGACAGAGTAATAGTTTAAATTTGTAAGATTTTACAATGAGGATGTTTAGCAAGTAATGGTTTCATAGGCATAAAATTCTCTGAATTCATAGCTGAAATAGCTAATTAAAAGTGTATAGCCTAAGAAAGCTGAAGAGAAAACAAAGTAGCAAGTCATACTTGGGTTAGGAAATAATCAAACATTTAGGAAAACTTCAGGCTCTTTGGAAAAGGGCAGGTGTAAGCAAGTAAAATCATGAACCAAATAGGGTAGGAATGGGAAGGGGAGGGAGGAAAAAATGAAAAGAATATTATCATTATCTTGTTAGAATTATGTCCACAAATCACATTGAATCTGTTAAAAACTAATTAAAATTAAAAATATATTATAAAATATAAAAATCAGAAATAACCAAATGTTAACAAGATGAAAAATTAATATTCTACCCCCTAAAACATGTTATTTATGAAAGTTTAAAATATGAAAAATATTATGTACTTTTAAAGTACATGTTTTTAAACCAAAGTAAAAAAGTTACATAACAAAATCCAGAAAGAAAAATCAAAATGTTAAGAACAGTTATTCTCAGTAATTCTATTTTCCAGACCCTGTGAATTTGATCAGTAATATTTTCATAAAAATAAATAACAGAAAGGATTTCCTTCCACTACTTAAGAAGTCACAGTTAACAACTCCTACCTAACAAGGAACACCAGCCCTCAATAAATGTGTGACTATCTCAATACCCACATAACCGGAAGTAGTTGTCTGAGATTCTGTGCCCTATAAAATGCCTGTCTGTGGAACAGGCCTTGGTCTTGCCGTCCTGGCTCCTGAATGTCATGACCAAAGGTTCTGCTTCCACCCTCAGGAGTAGGCCTTGTCTCTGTCCACTGACCCTAGGCCTCGGAGTTCCCAGGAAAACCATTCCTTATAAACAGACTTTAGGCCGACAGCAAAAATCATCCGCAAGCCGTAACACCCTGCCACAGACCCAGCACAGGAGTGAGAGGAGAAGCTCCAGACCGGGAGCAACACTCCTACCAGACTCTGCCGCTCCCTCGGGCAATGGGACGGAAGCACCTGCTGGCTCCTCGGAACACGAGCGGCGGCTGGCGAGCTCCCGTGCAGGCCCTGCTCCTGGGAGGACGACGCCTAGTTCGGACTGGCGCTCTGACGACGGACACCGTCCTGCTGCCGCGCAGGCCGTCCATGGCACTGGGCCCTCTGGGGACCGGCAGAGCCCATGTGGTGACTGTGTCCGTCCCTCGGCCCATTCCTGGAGTTGGGCGGTAGAGCGGACAGGACTCCTGCTGTGTTGTCCACTCCAGTCTTAGGGCCATCCTGTCCGCAGCTCCTGGTGTCTCCCCGCAGACTGACATCCGAGGCTTCGGTTAAGGTAGGTCACAGGCCGGGCCGCCAAGGCCGAGGGACGCCTTCAAGAACTGGCAGGGCTGCTACTGCCGGCTTTTCATCTCTGTCCAACTCCAAAGGAACCTCCAGCGCCCCGAGCTCCGCGGCTTCTGGGGCGGCTGCATCGCGGGAGGTCGCACATCGCGAGATTTCAGGAGCGGCCAGCCCGGGTCCCGGCAGTTGGGGATGACGGGAGTTCAGGAGAGCCCAGCCCTACTGCATTCTGGGATTGAAATGGAAGAGCAAGGAAGAGTCCTCCCTGCAAGGACGAGATGAGTGTCCGTGCCCCGGGCGTCCAGACCCTCCATGTTTTCGGCAAATCTCAACTCTGGTCTTCCAGACACAATAGAGAGAATGCAGAAGCCTGAGGTGAGACTGGGCCCGGTCACTGCAATGGGGAGTGACCCAAACAGCGCCACCTTTCAAGCCTCACCCCTGCATGCGGCCCAGCCTCTCTCCTGTGGGCCCACCCATGTGTACCCCGTCCTCACCGACCCCACCCCAGTCCTGGCCCCCAGAGGAAGCCGGGCCAGGGGACCCTCGGAATCCTTCCCTTGCGCATTCATTTCACTAGATGTTCCTGTGCTCCGCTACATGCTAATCACCAAATGCTGGTAACAGAGCAGTGCTAAGGAAAGAATCTCAGTCTGCAAAGGAATTAAGCTAAATATTCTAATTTTTGATTTCTTATCCTTGTGACTGCAAACGCTGTAGGGCATTTAACAAATACAGGAAACAGGAGCCGGCGCTGTGGCACAGCGGTTTTAACAGCTTGGCCTGAAGTGCCAGCATTCCATATGGGCGTCAGTTCGAGACCTGGCAGCCCCACTTCCAATCCAGCTCTCTGCTGTGGCCTGGGAAAGCAATAGAAGATGACCCAAGTGCTTGGGCTCCTGCACCTGCGTGGGAGACCCGGAAGAAGCTCCTGGCTCTTGGCTTCAGATCAGAGCAGCTTTGGCCATTGTGGCCATCTAGGGAGTGAACCAGCACATGGAAGACACCGCTCTCGCTCTCTCTCTCTCTCTCTCTCTCTGCCTCTCCTCTCTCCTCTCCTCTCCTCTCCTCTTCTCTTATCTTCTCTCTCTTCTCTCTCTCTCTCTCTCCTTCTCCTCTCTCTGTGGAACTCTGACTTTCAAATAAATTTATTTTTCAAAAAACAAATACAAGAAACACACAGAGAATAGATTTTAATAAACTTTTGTTGATAGTATTTTGAAATGGAATGAAGGACAGATCCCAGCTTGGACTGATCAAAGCAGGTGTCCCAGGGAAACCTCTTTCAGTATAGTAGGAAGGCAGGCCTGCAGGAGGGAGTGGAGTCAAATGCTCTGCAGTATTTTTAAATTATCTTTTTGAAAAGTTACCATCTGTTGGTTGCTTTTTCCTCTGTGCTGGTCTAGCACATTTGTTCAATGGATGAGGAGGATGAAGAAGTTTAGGTAAGTGAAACTGTTTTGAGTACAAAAGCAAAGGAATTTAAAAAAAAAAAAATAGGTGCTGGCATTGTTTCAAAGCCAGTTAAGACTCCACTCACGGGTCAGCGCCGTGGCTCAACAGGCTAATCCTCCACCTAGTGGTGCCGGCACACCGGGTTCTAGTCCCGGTCGGGGCACCAGATTCTGTCCCGGTTTTCTCTCTTCCTGGCCAGCTCTCTGCTATGGCCTAGGAGTGCAATGGAGGATGGCCCAAGTGCTTGGGCCCTGCACCCCATGGGAGACCAGGAGAAGCACCTGGCTCCTGCCTTCGGATCAGCATGGTGCGCCAGCCACGGCGGCCATTGGAGGGTGAACCAATGGCAAAGGAAGACCTTTGTCTCTGTCTCTCACTGTCCACTCTGCCTGTCAAAAATTAAAAAAATTAAAAAATTAAAAAAAAAAGACTCCACTCACGAAGCCAGCATCCCATGACATCCAGCTCCTTGCTAATTTGCCTGGGAATGCTGCAGAGGCTGCCCCAAGTTCTTGGACCCTGTACCCACATTGGAGATCTGGAATTAATGCTGGCACCGATGTATTTAATTGTGTGAATTCATCCAAGATGAATCAGCCCCCTCTTAGAAAGCAAATGTAGAAAGGGTATTTAGCTGAATTTTACCAGGCAAGAAAGATGAAATATATTTAAATGAGCTGTTTGGAGTGTATCTGTACAGGTTTGTGATTAAGAATAGATCATAAAATTATCCTTTAGGGGCCGGCGCTGTGGCTTAGTGGTTGAAGCTGCTGCCTGCAGTGCCAGTATCCCATATAGGCACCCTTGTGAATCCCAGCTGCTCCACTTCCAATCCAGGTCTCTGCTATGGCCTGGGAAAGCAGTAGAAGATGGCCCAAGTCCCTGGGCCCCTGCATCCATGTGGGAGACCAGGAAAAGCTCCTGGCTCCTGGCTTCGGATTGGTGCAGCTCCAGCCATTGTAGCCATGTGGGGAGTGAACCAAAGAATGGAACACCTCTCTCTCTCTGCCTCTCCTTCTCTGTCTCTGTAACTCTGACTTTTGAATTAATAAAATAATCTTTGAAGGGGAGAAAATTAAGATAAAAGGTTGTTGGATGGACAGGGAGAAAATTTTAAGTGGTTATAGTTCCTGATTAGGTTCATCGCTAGCACAAGAGAGCATAGATTAGAAGGTATGGGTAGAGTGTCAAACTGAATTTCTTTAGAAGGCAGACATACCTGTTGATAATTTCTAGAGCATTAGGGTAACTAAACTGGAATGGAGACTAAATGCTCTAAGGTGAGGAGTAGACAAAGAGAGGCCAGGTTATTAGATGGTCTGTCTACCTGGTTGAGGGTGCCTCCAATTGATTCTCTCCACTTCAAATTCCGTAAGTCCCTCTCAATCTATTTTCCCTCCCAAAAGTTTCACAGGATCAGGATTCTTCCCGCAATTATAGGCTTCAATGTCATTATACTGGACAAAAACATAGAAGTGGAACAGTGAGAGAGCACCCAGAAAATATCTGTTTTGTTTACCTTTAGTTGCCAGCCCTCACTGACATTTTGTAAATATTCCCTGTATTCCCCTTCAGGGAATTAACTCCATTCTCAGTTTCAGATCATGTACAAGTAGAGTTGTCTTTTTCTAATACTCTTATTTAAGAATGCTATAAAACTCAAGTTTGTTCAAAAAGATCATCCATGGTTAGAAATGTGTATGTGAGCCTACAAGGTCTATTTAAAGGAACTAAAGAAAGAGGCAATGCATTGTTACCTGGGTTGAAGCTTGAAGGAAATAACTATGAATCTGCCTGTCACAAAGGCTTACAGTGAAGCCAGTCTAAAGATAGAGCCAATGAATGCTAAAAAATGAATCCTGTTGGCATCATCAGGCCAGAATAACCCCTGCTGCCCAAGGCCATTATTACTCCTAGGCTTTTTCAACTACCCAAGTCAACAGCTCTCTATCACTGAGTTATATGTGCTGGCACTTACATCTAAAATATTCCTCACAAAATGAAGGAGCTCTTCATTCCTGGCTGCCTCTTCCATTCTAGCACCCCAGATACTCATGCATATTACTTTCTTTCTTCATTAAATTGCCTTTCTGTAAAGGGGGGAAAAGATAATGACTTCAAACTGTTCTAAGGATTAAATAGAATCATATACAAAAATCGCAAATCTGATCCACATTGCTAAACTATGGCAAGCAGTACTTAATTTTTCTAAATGTAATCTCACTCAAAGCCTCCATTTTAACAGGTAGGAAAATATCCAAAGTGAATCACTCCTGGGAATCTTTTGCTTGTTTAGATTAGGATCCAATGTCACACAGAGATACCACGGCTGGGCAATGCAATGCTTTGCTGTATCTCCCAAGTCAATGGGGCTTGATGATTAGTCATCTCAGCAAACATCATTCATAATTTCATCCCTTAGGAACTGTTGCTGTCTTCTAGAGGACTTCCACATAGAACTCATCCACTTACAGATCCGTCTTTACACTGCTGCTGTTACACAGCTCTCCATCTTTCAACCTGTTACCTGCTAAAATCCCATCTACTCGTTCCTAGAACATGCACGTAGATAAGCTCCACTTCTACATGAGAATTTGGATAGCACTGTACAAACGGTGTCTTGAAGCTACTATTTAGGGTCAGGAAACATGAAAGCTATTAGTAACCTCTGAAACCAAAAGCCCAGAACTTCCTGAAAGACAAAAGTGAAAAGTTAACTTCTTTCCTTATGGAGTTCCTTCATGCAGGAAAGTGTAATCAATATCTTGGTAAACTATCCTGCCACAATTAAAAAGTACCTAAACCTGGGTAAGTAGGCTGAGCAAGATTAATTCCAGAGGAAACTACCCTCTCTTGTGATTGTCAGCAAAACCTCCCACACACTATTGAAGCACTGGTACACTTGCATCACAATCAAGAGAGGCCACTTACTAGATGCTATGTGGGTTGCAAACTCATTCCTACTGACTAGAAGGATATGGCACCAAGGTAAAACTTACTATGTGGGCCCGAGTTAGTGACTCAACCTCTTTAAGCCACCACATCTCCTTTGGTTGGGAGCCCCCACTCAGGTCATAGGTACATGGAAACACACCCAGAATGAGAGTTACATGCTCTGTGTTCCCTTGTATTGGCTTTTTTACTAATTGGGTGACCCATGGTCTTTAATGTGGAATTTGTGAGAATCATATTTGAAATGATGGGTGTGCATATATTAAACATATAAGATTTGAAATTAAAGGATTAAAGTAAAATAAAATTGTTATATTTCTTGTTATTAAATGACATAAGGTAACATATTAGTTTATTAGAGTATAAGCATAACTGCAATGAATGATAGCAATAAGATCGGGAAAGGGGGGAGGAATAAAGAAGGCTTTATCATAAGATACCTGAACTACTTGTGAAGAGAATGCTGTTATTCGAAAATGGACTTTTATAATTTGTTAAGGTGCATTACAGACACTAGGGCAGCCGCTGAATTTATTTGAAAAGAAATGTCATTGATAAACAGAGGAGAAAAAACTGAATCAGATAAAATTTTATTTAATACTGATCAAATCATAAAAGAAGACAAGAAGAACAAAGTAACAAAAGAAGAAAACAATGAACAAAGACAATGGTAAGTCCTTTCACATCAATAATTATTTTAAATGTAAGTAGATTAATTTCTTCCATAAGAATAGAGTGGCTGAATGGATTTATAAAACAATATCCAACTCTCTGCCTCTAAGAGACTTATTATAGCTTTAAGGGCACACATAGGCTGAAAGTGAAAAGTTGTAAAAAAATACTCCATGAAAAGAGTAACCAAAAGAGGGCAGGTGTAGCTATACTTATATGTGAAAATAGACTTTAACCAGAGGACATGAAATAAGTATCTCCATTAACAGATGAATGGACAAAGAAATTGTGAGAGTGGAGATAAGCACAAACGAGGTTTTTTCAAAAAAATTCACAAATGGAATTAAATAACTACTTTATGAATCGAAGAAATGTGAAATCTGTGAATTTTGTTCACAGTGTGCATTTCCCACCATTTTTGAAGTATCTTCACATTAAAGATAGAGATGATAGAGATAGAGATAAATGATAGATATAAAGATTCCTTAAAATAGAAAATCCTTCCATTTGCAACAACAGGGATAAAACTGCAGATATTATGCTAATGGAAATAAGCAAGACATGGAAAAACTATTACATCATTTCATTTATACATGAATTCTACAAAGAAAATTAAAATCTTGAATACACAGAAACAGAGAATAGAATGGTAGTTACCATTGGTGTCAGAGGGGAAGAAGAGATGATGTAGGTCAAAGTTTATAAAACTGTAGTTACATAGCATGAATAAGTCTAGACAACTAATGTACAGCATGAGAACTATGGTCACTAATGTGTTGTATTGTGTAAATGTGCTAAGAGCAGATTTTGAATTTTCTTACCACAAAACAAAAAAGGGTAACTATGTGCCATCATGGCTATGTTAGTTGCCTTGACTGTAGTAATCATTTAATTATATATGACAAGCCTTTAATAAGTTAATGGAAATTCATTCTAGGAAAAAAGCTATGACAGGTTTTCCAAACTTTCACACCAAAATAAACATATATTTGAATTTCATTTTCACAAACTTTTTGAAGTATCATATATAGTGTATACCTTCAATGTATATACTTAGTGACAAAATATCATCTAAATAAATAATAGATTACATATAATACTAATTGAAAAGCACAGAATACAGGTGAAAGTTACAATGAATAGTCAACATTAGTAGACATGGTAGATAATAATCCAGCTCTGAGAAAACCACTTTGAACATGATTAATTTACCTACTGAAGGCCAGACAATATGTTTACCTACAACATCCTCATTTTAAATACCCAGACAGTTTAAAAGTAAAATGGTGGAGAAAAATATACTATGCTCATACTATTCAAAGAAACATGGGTAACTATATTAATTTCTGACAAAGCAGACTTCAAAATGAAAAAAATTATCAGGAATAAATGTCAGTATAATGTACGAATGGTCAGTTATTAAGAAGTGATATGCTTGATGTGTATACAGTTAACAACAGAATGTCAAAATGAAAGTATATGAGATGGGCTGGCGCCATGGTGCACTAGGTTAATCCTCTGCCTGCGGTGCCAGCATCCCATCTGGGC
Organism: Lepus europaeus; assembly: GCF_033115175.1. Classification (NCBI taxonomy): domain Eukaryota; kingdom Metazoa; phylum Chordata; class Mammalia; order Lagomorpha; family Leporidae; genus Lepus; species Lepus europaeus. Next base: position 89,152,466 of record NC_084838.1, on the reverse strand, counting down.
ACTGGATTCTAGTCCCAGTTGCTCCTCTTCCAGTCCAGCTCTCTGCTGTGGCCGGGAGGGCAGTGGAGGATGGCCCAAGTGCTTGGGCCCCTGCACCCGCATGGGAGACCAAGAGGAGGCACCTGGCTCCTGGCTTCGGAGCTGCATAGCTCCAGCCATTGCGGCCATTTGGGGAGTGAACCATCAGATAGAAGACCTTTCTCTCTCTCTCTCTCTCACTGTCTGTAACTCTACATGTCAAATTAATTAATTAATTAAAATATCTTTTAAAAAGAAGGTATGTGAGGCAACAGTTAATAGAAATGCAAGGAGAAACGGGTGAATACACTTATTAACATTGGAGAGTTCAACAACTTTCTGTTAGTAATGGACTCAGCAGGCAGAAAATAGGAAAGACAAAATTGACCTCACTATTAATGAACTTGATGTAATTGACATTTATCAAACAATGGCACACTCTCCTCAAATTTATATGGAACAGTTACCATAAAATACACCATAACAAATACAAAAGCAGGGGCCGGCACTGTGGCACAGCGGGTTAACGCCCTGGCCTGAAGTGCTGGCATCCCATATAGGCACCGGTTCTAGTCCCAGCTGCTCCACTTCTGATCCAGCTCTCTGCTATGGCCTGGGAAAGAAGTAGAAGATGGCGCAAGTGCTTGGGCCCCTGCACCTGTGTGGGAGACCTGGAAGAAGCTCCTGGCTCCTGGCTTCAGATCAGCACAACTCCGGCCATTGCAGCCAATTGGGGAGTGAACCATCGGATGGAAGACCCCCCCCCTCTCTCTCTGACTCTCCTCTCTCTGTGTAACTCTGACTTTTGAATAAATAAATAAATCTTTTTAAAAAATACAAAAGCATACAAATCATGCAGTTTCTACTCAGATAACAGTAGAATAAATCTAAAATTCAACAACAGATAGCTGGAAAATCTCAAATACATGGACATTAAATTGTACATTATTAATGTATAGGTCAAAAAAGTGTCAAGAGGCATTTTAAGATATTTTAGACCCCAGGTGGCTGAAGAGGGAAAAAACATGCTGATTTTGACCATGGAAAAATACTAGAGAAGAGGGGAGGGAATGCATTCCCAGGGGACAGTTGGAGAAAAGTTAGTGCTGGAAAATCTACAGAAAGAGAGACACCATGGAACAGTGGAGATGGTACAGTCATGCAGCAAGTAGGACACTGCCAGCAACTTCCACAGCCAGGGGCTGGAAGGGATGCCATCTGCTCAAAGCAAGTTGAGAGGAACCTGCACTAGCTGTGCCAATCGTGATATTGCCTGAGGGATAACCTTGCAGCCACCACAGACTTTTCAGTTCAACTTAAAGCACTAGCAAGTGGCAGGATGTCCACTTACCCCACTGAAGGGAGAGCACATCGCTTTCCTCCCCTCCCCCAACTAAGGTACCTGGCAGCAAGAACAAAGGAAGTGCCATCTTAACAAGGTGAGTAGACGCTGCTGAGGCCCATGCATGACAGGGGCATTTTATCAGAGGATAAATCCACAATCCCCACTGTCTTTGGCCTTGAGCATTGGTGAAGGGCAGGCCATGCACATAGGTCTGTGAAGTGACAGCACATTGTTACTCCTCCCCTTGGTCAAGGCACCAGACTCAATTTGCCAAGGCAGAGCACTGACCAAGCTCTGTTAGGCAGGCAGCTTTTTTCTGTGGCTTTCTCTGTGGATGGAGATGTTCAAGGGGCTAAGTATGAGTGGATTCCCTGATCCCTGTGACTGTGGGAGCCCTATGAATGTATAAAAGAGGTGAAATAAAAGCCTTCTAAAACAAACAAATTGAAAGAACTTGTCACCATTTGTTAAGTTTTACAAATGATGCTTAAGGATGTACCACCCAGAGGAACAGTAGAAAAATAGCATCATGAAAGAATGTGAAGGCAGAAAATCTCCTAGTAAAAGTACAAAAGAAATCCAAAACAAACACTAGAAATATTAATTTAAAATGGCAGGAACAAGTTATTGCTTGTCAATAATAACTTTCAATGTAAATGGCCTAAATTATCCAATTAAAAGATAAAGACTGGCTGGACTAAAAAAAACAAGACCCATCTATTTGCTGCCTATAAGAAACACACTTCACCAAACACACTTCACCAACAAATGTATATACAGACTGAAAGTGAAAGGATATAAAAAGATATCCCATGCTAGTAGAAAATAAAAAAAAACAGCAAATCTACACTATTGACCAAGTGGATATAATTGATATTTATGGAACATTTAATCCCACACCTGAAGAGTACACATTTTTGTCATCAATGCATGAAACTTTCTCTAGGATGGACCATATGTTAGGTCAAAAAAAAACCTAACAAATTTTTTTTCAAATTGAAATCATACTATGTATATTTTCTGACCACAACAGAAAGAAGCTGTAAATTAATGACTTAAGAAACTATAGAGGGGGTGGTGCCATGGTGCACTAGGTTAATCCTCCTGCAGCACCAGCATCCCATATGGGCACCAGTTCTAGTCCCGGTTGCTCCCTTTCCAGTCCAGCTCTCTGTGGCCTGGGAAAGCCAGCTGGGAAAACATTGGAAGATGGCCCAAGTGCTTGGGCCCCTGCACCAACATGGGAGACCAGGAAGAAGCACCTGGCTCCTGGCTTCAGATCGGTGTAGCTCCAGCCCGATGCGGCCATTTGGGGAGTGAAACAATGGAAGGAAGACCTCTCTCTCTCTCTCTCTCTCTCTCTCTCTCACTGTCTGTAACTCTATCTGTCAAATAAATAAATAAAATCTTTTAAAAAAGGAAACTATAGAAAATATGCAAACACATAGAGACTGAACAACATGCTCCTAATGAACAGTGAGTTTTAGAAGAAACCAAAAGGAAAATCAAAAAATTCCTAGAAATGAAAGATGAGAACATAATATAGCAAAGCTTATGGGATACACAAAAAAAGCAGTGTTAAGAGGAAAGTGGCTGGCACCATAGCTCATTAGGCTAATCCTCCACCTAGCGGCACCGGCACACCGGGTTCTAGTCCTGGTCGGGGTGCCAGATTCTATCCCGGTTGCTCCTCTTCCAGGCCAGCTCTCTGCTTTGGCCAGGGAGTGCAGTGGAGGATGGCCCAAGTGCTTGGGCCCTGCACTCCATGGGAGACTAGGAGAAGCACCTTGCTCCTGCCTTCAGATCAGCGTGGTGCGCCGGCTGCAGCGCGCCGGCCACGGCAGCCATTGGAGGGTGAACCAACGGCAAAGGAAGACCTTTCTCTCTGTCTCTCTCTCTCTCACTGTCCACTCTGCCTGTCAAAAAAAAAAAAAAGAGGAAAGTATACAGCAATTAGTGCCTACATCAAGAAATTGAAAAGGCATAAAATAAATGATCTAAGAATACTTCTCCAGGATCTAGGAAAAAAAGAACAAGCCATGCCCAACATTAAAGGACAGAAATAATTAAAATTAGAGAAGAAATGAACAAAATCAAAACAAAAAATGATACAAAATATTAGCAAAATGAAGAGCTAGATTTTTTGAAGAAATAAACAAAATTGATATACCATTTCCCAATCACCCCTCCCCAAATGAAGAAGACTGAAGTAATAAAATCAGACATGACAATGGGGATTTTACAACAGATGCCACAGAAACAAAAAAGAAATCATCAGGAATTATTACAAACATCTATATGACAACAAATTGGAAAATCTAGAAAAAGGATAGATTTCTGGATACATACAATATACCAAAATTGAGTCATGAAGATATAGAAAGCCACAATAGACCAATAACTAAAATGGATATTGATCACTAATAAAGACCCTCACAACATAGAAAATCCCAGCACCAGTTGGCTTCACTGCTGAATTCTACAAAGCTTTAACAGAAGAACTAATTCCAACTCTTCTCAAACTATTCAAGACAATTCAAACGGAGAGAATCCTCCCAAACTCCTTCTATGAGGCCAGTATCAATTTAATTCTAAAATCAGAAAAAAGATACAAAAAAAAGAGAACAATATACCAAGATCTCTGATGAACATACATGCAAAAATCCCTAACAAAATATTGTTTAATTGAATCAAGCAACTCATCAGAGAGATCACTCAAGGGCCAGCACTGTGGCATACTGGGTTTAGTCATTGCCTGCAGTGCCAGTATCCCTATTCGGTGCCAATTCTATTCCCTGCTGTTCTACTTCTGATCCAGCTTCCTGCTAGTGAACCTGGGAAAGCAGCAGAAAATGACACAAAATGCTTGTGCTCTTGCACCCATGTGAGAGACCCAAAAGAAGTTCCTGGCTCCTGGGTTTGGTCTGGAATAGCCCTGGTTGTTGTGGCCATTTGGGGAGTGAATCAGTTATGAAAGCTTTCTCTCTCTCCCTCTCTCAGTAACTCTGCCTTCAAATAAAATAAATCTTTTAAAAAAAAAGATCACTCACCCAGACCACATGGAATTCATCCCTGGAATCCAGGGATGGATCAACATTTACAAATCAGTAAGTGTGATACATCACATTAACAAGCTTTAGAATAAAAGCCATATGTTTATCTCAATAGATATAGAGAAAACATTTGATAAAATACAACATCCTTTCATGGTAAAGCCTTAAGCAAATTAAGTATAAAAGGAACATACCTCAACACAATGAAGGCAGTATATGACAAACCCATAACCAGCATCATATTGAATGGAAAAAAGCTGGAAGAATTTCCACTAAGATATGGAAACAGACAAGGATGCATAATTTCACCATTACTCAATATAGTCCCAGAAATATTAGCCAGTGCCATGAGACAAGAAAAATAAATCAAAGGGATACAAATAGGATAGAAAAGGAGTCAAATTATCCCTGTTTGTGATAACATGATTCTTTACAAAAGAGAACCAAAAGACTCCATTAAGAGACTATTGGAACTCTTATGAGGGTTTGGCAAAGTTGTAGGATATAAAATCAGCAATCAAAAAATCAGTGTCCTTTGTATACACAAAAAATGCCAGCCTGAGAAAGAACTTGGCAATATTAGTCACATCCACAATCGCTACTAAAAATTTAGATACCCTGGAATAAATACAACCAAGAGTGTAAAATATTTCCCCAATAAAATTTATAAAACATTAAGGAAAAAAACAGAAGACACAAAAATTTGAAGAAAATTTTCCACATTCATAGATTGAAAGAATTAATACCAGAATGTCCATACTACCCAAACAAATTTACATATTTGCTGTGATCCCAGGCAAAATACCAACGAGATCAAAGATCTGGAAAATGATGACACCAAAAATTCACATGGAATCACAGGAGACCAGGAAAAGCTAAAGCAATCTTAAACAATAAAAATAAAGCTGGAGTCATCACAATACCAGATGCCAAGACATATTACAGGGCAGTTATAATTGAAACAGCCTAGTGTGGTATAAGAATAGACAATGGAGCATAATCCAGTACAACAGATTAGAGATGCCAGAACTTAATCCATGCATTTTCAACAAACTAATCTTTGACACAGGAGCTAAAATCACCCCCTGGGGAAAGGACAGCCTCATCAACAAATTGTGTCCAAAAAATTGTATCTCTGCATGCAGAAGTATGAAACAAGGCTCCTATCTTACATACTATACAAAAATCAACTCACAGTGTATCACAGATCTAAATGTAAGACCTGAAACCCATCAAACTACATGATGAAAACAGAAAGGAAACATTGAAAGACATCATCATAGGCAAATACTTCTTGGATAAGACCCCAGAACATAGACAAAAAGTCAAAAATAGACAAATGGGATTATATAAACCTATGAAGCTTCTGTACAGCAAAGGAAATACTCAACAAAGTAACAAGGGACAGAAAAAGAGAAAATATTTGCAAACTATACATCTGATAAATGATTAATATCCAAAATATATAAAGAAGGACTTAAGAAACTCAACAATAACAAAACAAACAATGCAGGTTAGAAATGAGCAAAGGGCATAAAGGGCATTTTTCAAAAGAGGAATTTCAAATAGCTAACAGACACATGTAAAAGTACTCAGGATCACTAGCCATCAGGTAAATGTGAATAAAACTACAATAATGTTTCACTTCACCCCAGTTAGAATGGTTATCATCCAAAAACAAAACAAACAAAAAAACACAAATGTTGGTGAAGAAGTGGGGGAAAGCTACCCTAATACACTGTTGGTGAGAATGTAAACTTGTACAACTGTTATGGAAGACAGTAAATAGATTCATCAGAAATCTGAAAATAGATCTACCATGTGAGTCAATCATTCCTGGGAAATTACCCACAGAAAATGAAATCAACATAAGAGTTATCTGCACCACTATGTTTATAGCAACTCAACTCATACAACAGGTAAGATATAGAATCTCACACATATACACACACCAACTGATTTGTTCATCCTCCTAGGGTCATTTAGATCACTCCAACCTATCCTGCAAATCTACCTTTCCATTATACCACATTTACCTGTTACTGAGACATAACCTGAGACCTTATATAATCTTTGAAATTCTATTGTATCCAGGGATTTATACCGTCAACATCTACTCTGTCCTCAAATAGAGCTTTCTTACATACAAAATGTTTTCTTTATTCTACAAAATCAGAAATAGACTCAGCAACAGTGCACTCCCCCTTATTTCCTCAGAAAGATCCAAGTTTACTAAAGACCATTACTAAAGAACAGAATAACCTGTACCAAAGAAACAAAGCCCAACAAAGAGGGAGATGAGGGCATGACAAACACAATCATGCAACCATTAAAACATATTTATACTTCTCTAAAATCCCTTTGAGGCCATTCTGCTAAACACTCTTAATTCTTATTCACTCACAATTTCATCAATGCACAGATCAACTAGACAGAAAATCAACAAAGAAACAACACAGACACTCAACACGGTGCACCACATGGACCTAACTAATGTATACAGAATTTTTCTCCCTACAGTTGCAGAACACACATTCTTCTCATCAGTGCATGGAACTTTCATTAGGATAGATCATATGCTAGGCCATAAAGCTAATTTCAGCAAATTAAAAAAAAACATTGAAATCATACTATGCATTTTCTCTGGTCACAGTGGATTGACACTGGAAATCAACAACTCAAAAATCTATAACATATGTAAACACATGGAGACTGAACAACATGTTGCTGAATGAACAGTGGGTAATAGAGGAAATCAGAAATCAAAAAAATTTTGGAAACAAATGACAATGGCAATATATCATATTAAAAACTTATGAGATACAGCAAAAGCAGTACAAAGAGGGTAGTTTATAGCTATTGGTGCCTACATCAAGAATGGGAAAGGTACCAAATGAGCTATCAATGTATCTCAAGGACCTAGAAAACCAACATCAAATGAAACCCAAAACTAACAGGAACAAAGAAATAATTAAAATTAGAGAATGAATAAACAAAATTGAAACAAAAAATACAAAACATCAGTGAAATAGAGTTGTTTTTTTGAAAAATCTAAACAAAATTGATACACCATTTGCCCAACTAACCAAAAAAAGAGATAAAGACCAAAATCAATAAAATCAGAGATGAAAAAAAAAAACAGATACCACATAAATTACACAAATAATGGAATTACTACAAAGACCTGTATGTCAATAAATTGGGAAATCTAAAAGAAACAGATAAATCCCTAGACACATAAATCTACCAAAATTGAGTAATGAAGGCATAGAAAACTTAAATAGACCAAAAACCAAGACAGAAATTGAGTCAGTAATAAAGACTCTCCCTACAAAGAAAAGCCCAGGACTGGACAGCCTCACTGCTGAATTCTATCAGACGTCATGACTTGCAGACACCAGCATTGGGCTGTGTCTAATATATGATCTAAACTGTTTCTTACTTTCTTTGTGATGCACAGAAAAGTCTGTCTGCCATCCTTGATCTGAACATTTGCAAGTGTCTATTTTTCTCAGGGGATTGTGATCTCAGTCCCCTTGTCCTTCCTTCCCCACAAGTGAGGCAGCAGGAAAGAGATGATCCACACTGCAGAATGAATTTATTGTTCTCAGTTTGCCTTCACACAAAGGTTTAGAAGCTTTGCCAAGTGACTTGGATACCATAACTTTGAAATCCACCCCAGAAATAAGGTTATCTGGGGAGGAAAAGTTGGAATGCCATAAGGACATAAATGAGTCCTCTCTCTTGCCAAAATTCTGTATGGATTCAAGGACCCTGAGGGGAAGGCCCCACTTCCTCCTCATGCAAAAACAGTTGACATGATCTTCCAGTATCTTTTGTTTGCCAGAACCAAGGAAATAGATCTCCTGAGAAGTATTCAGGCTACAGTTTCCATTCACAAATGGCGTCACATCTACCTGTTTCATTTGACTGTGAGGTTACATTTAACTATGAGATTTCTTTTGACTGTAAGACACAGCAAGAGTCAGTGTCTGATTGATGGCATACCATGAATGATGTACAGTTTCAGAGATTCAACCCTTGTTTATTTCCTCAACTTTCTTATTCAAATGATCTTTCAGTGCATTTTCTAGTTGTTTCTGATTTACACTTATCCCTGAGGTGCTTGAATCATTCCTTGACAAACTCATTATATAACTTTCAAGATTTTTATCAGAATTAGATTCTGAATTCTTTTTTTTAGGATTTATTTATTTTATTTGAAAGACAGTGTTACAGAGATAGGTAGAGACAGAGAGAGAGGCCTTCCGTCCACTGGTTCACTCCCCAGATGGATGCTACGGCTGGAGCTGCGCCAGTCCAAAGCCAGGAGCTTCCTCCAGGTCTCCCACAAGGGTGCAGGGGCCCAAGAATTTGGGCCATCTTATACTGCTATTGCAGACCACAGCAGAGAGCTGGATCAGAAGTGGAGCAGCTGGGACCAGAACCGGCGCCCAAATGGGATGCCGGCACTTCAGGCCAGGACTTTAACCTGCTACTCCACAGCACTGGCCCCAAGATCCTAAACTCTCATCTGAGGATCCCTCTGGGTCATTCAATAGATGACCCCTTGGGCCAATCCTTGGGTTGTGTCCTTGATTCTTTTTCTCATTTCTACATGACTGAAACTTTTCTGTGTTCTGCTCATAGAAGATTGTAGGTTGGCTCAATTTAAAATTTCTTAAGTCTTTGCTGCTCTCACCATTAGACAAAGATATCCATGACAGTCCATGACTGCATGACTGCTCTTTGGCTCAGATATCACAAGAAATTCTTTGAGGATGAATCTGTGTCAGGTATTCATGGACCCTGCAGTGCAGGCCCAATCGGTGCTGGATGAGCCTCTTTTGAAGGTGATGTTCAAATTTCTTATGAAGCTCACTGCTCATAGGGTAGGTTCCAGGAAGGATGGAGACTTAAACATGTACCTTGGAAGACTGGGTCATCCATAAATGGTTGAGGGCTGGAGAACAAAAGTATTCCTGAGATCTTTAGAGCATAGAGGGTAAAGTTCAGATGGCATGAGACTGTGTGTCAATCGGGTCCAAAGAAGCACACTCACTGATCCTAATCTGGGATAGGAGAGATGTTGGTAACATTGGGATTGGGATTGGGGGTTGAAGGTGGGACTGATACTGGGCCTGAGTAGCATTTTGTGACTGACATTGGGAAAGGGTTTTTGATTATGGTTGAGTTTGGACCTCAGGTAATATCAGAGGTTGGAATTGGAAAGTACTAGAGATCCTTGAGATGTGGAGGCTTTGGAGAATACACTGAAGAAAACCAAGGTTGAGGGACAGTCATTTGAATGTTGGATAATAGAGTGCAAGGACTCACTGTGCCGAGATGTAAGATCCGAAAAGTGTGGAATATATTTTTTGGTAATTGGTTCTCAGAGGTCATAGGAGATGGAGGCTGCTGAAGCATGTGATGCTCTTCTGGTTTCCCTTTGCTGTTCCCAGAATAAACAGAAACTGCTGAGTCATGCTTATCAGCATCTGCTTCTAACATTGGCTCTGAAGTATATAGTTGGTGGTCTGGACTGACTGCTGACTCATGCTTATCAGCATCTGGCCCTATCATTTTCTCTGAAGTATAAATTTGATAGTCTGACCTAAGTTATTTTGGATAAGGTTCCATTTTATTTTCCCTTTCCTTCTGTGTCAAGAAATCACACATCCTTTTAACATGTCTCTCCAAGAGCACCAGATCATCACCACTCAGAAATGAGAGGTTAGTTGGCTCTACAAGGCTGGACGCATTTTCTGTGTAAAAAGAGGTGTCAGAAAATTGGCCAGCAAGAATCAATTGCTTGATACTATCTTGTTCTAAGTTGGAAGGTATCAAATCAATGGTGTCCTTGACATTAGCCAGCTGCCAGGATTCTGGGACATGCTAAAAAAAAAAAAAAAAGTGGGGGGAAAGATTAATCACTTTTTTAGAATAGAAAGAAGCTTCCTTCCCTCTTCTGCTTCTTTCTGGTTAGTCCTTGAACCTTGGAAATCAGGAGCATAGAACATAGGAAATGAATGTAAGAGCACAGGAATCATATAGAAGTCCCTATATGAGAGCCTCTTGGAATATTAAACTTTGAGAGCTTTAAGAATCAGTAGATAAGGTTGGGTGGTTAACATTGATATTAATAAGGCTCACGTGAGTATATGGCTAAGTTTATAAAGTACTTTCACATATATTATCCAGTTTGATGCTAAAACCACCACATGAAACACAGATAACAGCGAAGTACTCAATGAAGAATCTGAGTACCCAAGAAGTCAAAAGACACATACAAAGGTGAGAGATAGAAGTTCCAACTATAAGCCAACCAGTAGTCCCTACTTATTTCTCACAATATCACCTACTGGGCAGTACCCATTGCCCAGGTCCATCTTGGACTCCTGCCCACAGATGGGTCAAGCAAGGACTTTGAGAAATGTCTCAGGTATGAATGCCTTTCCCATGAGTCTCTCCTCTGAGTATCCTGTTTTCTCAGAGAGACTATATCTAGAAACTGACATTTACAGAGGCCCTGTATCTCAGACAGGGAGAGAGAAAATGAATTATTCTTACAAAGCTCCATTTGAACACAGAGAACTTTACCTCTAAATGTTCCACATTTCCACTGCCTCTCGGGTCTACCCTAACACTGAGAAAAAAAGCAAAGAATGAGGGGCTGAGAATGTCTCTCCATTTTAAAATAGTTAGTTATTCCTTATGTCACTAATGTTTACAGGTGATCCAATATTTTTAATTGTTCATTCTTTGAAAAGCAGGATTTTTTCTATGGGATGCATAGTTCTCAGTGAGATGTCCTCTGCTCAAAAGGACATTGAATCTGAGTCCAACTATTCCCTCTGTGCTCCCTCAGATAAACCTGTGCTTTGGGGACAGAATTCAGGCTCCAGCCTCTGATTAGACACTTAGAATTGCTCTCCTGCTCAGCCTAACAGGAAGGAATGCTTGGTAGAGGGACAATTGGCATGGGAATGGGAATTATGGTCAAGGGTCAGGAGGAATGACCTCCATCAGAGAAGCCAAATTCTCTAGTGAAGCCATCCCAGGACCACCGTGTCACTGGAAACCTCCACCATACCAGATAGGTAGTCTTTGAGCTTCACTTGTAAACCTTTGTCCTCCCTGAACCTGTCCCTACCTAGTATCTTCCCCTGGAAAGGTGATGTCCTATGCTCCCTCTGACTTCTCATCTCTGACTTCTCTCTGAGCAAACCCAAATCATTTGAAATATGAGAACCAAAACAGGAAACAACAGCAACAATAACATCTCTCATGGGGTTCACCATATTTCCTTACTTTTTCAATGTTCTTACTTTCTAGATGGTTGTGAAAAATAGCTTCAATATCAGGTAGCCCAACTACAGAAAGATCAACTCCAACCCACTGATAAGAGGGTAGTTGGGGTCACTATCAGTAAAAATCAAGGTGAAGCTCAACCACAGCTTAGAATAGCTATTCAGAAATAAGAAGACATGCTTCATTATCTGAATCACAAGGATGCTCAGAGGCAATTGAAAACTGAGGGTCCCAGCCCTTGACTTTATATCGTTCCAGCTCTGCATTACAGAGCATGAATCACAAAGGGATTCTGAGAGTGAAGGAAGGGACAGCATGAGGATAATGTGCCCATAGCCCCTCCCCCACCCACAGTCCATCAGATTCTTCTACATACCTGTCCACTCCATCTTGTAAATCCATCTTTTCATCATACCGTATGTCAACAGTCCATCTATAACAGATGTCACCTGAGTCCCCTTTACTATTTGAACTCTTGACTTGAACATCAGCAATTCCATGACCTTGAAAGTCTGAAATACTACCACACATTCATAGTTTAGGATCACATGTGTCCTCAAATCCATCTGCTCTACTGACTGTTTCTGCCTTACACCAACCCAGATACAAAACTTAAAGTTCTTTTACATTTGTTACATTTTGCAAATGTTGAATAGTATACTTTTTTTATTTGTTTCAGCCCTTACTATATTCAGTAAGTGGAGCTGAAGTAAATCAAACTAATATTTCAACATTCACAACACAAAAATAAGTGTAAAATAAATGTATATAATAACTTCAGGCAATTTTAGACATAAATTTAACACTTATTTTTCTGGATAGTAAAGTATAAACTGTATAAAGAATTTTGAGACATGATCTATATACACACAAACATTGTTTAATCAATTTATTTTCAAAGTATTTCAAGTATTTTCAAAGCTGGAATCTATTCCTCCTTTTATTTCAATCACTCATTATTTTACACTTGATCTTAGTCAAAAGGCTGAGAAGTTATAAATCATTCATTATTTTAAAGCCACTTCTTCCAACTCCACCTAAAATACAGATAGGCTGGGCCTCTAGATTAAGAAGGATGTGACTCCCGCAACCAAGCAAGAGTTACAGTACACCAAGCAATCAGTCTTTGGTGGCAAAGTATGAGAGTTAGAGTTTTAGAACAGGTACTAACCTTATGCAGACTGTCCTGATTACCTTTATGGACCAGGCAAATATGATATTTTCCCTACAGTGCCTTGCCAGTAGTAGATGGGGAGTACGATCTGCTCTATATGAGTACCCTGTAAATGCCTAAAATCAATTGCCTGTCACAGTGTATTCAGGTTCCTGTTGTCAAGTTTAAATCACCCTAAATCCATTCTCCTACTCCCGCCCCTTTTCCTACACTTTTACTCAATTCTTCCTTGCCATGACAGGTGTTCTGTGAAAGTTCTCCTAATCGCTCATTTCTTTCTTAAGCTGTGAAGTCCTTGAATAGATACCTATGGCTCAGCTCTCTTACTTGATCTCTGTGGAAGCAGTAAGAGCTTCAAGCCAGGCAGTGTCTCCTTTCAATTATGCAGGAGCAGTTAGCCTGCCTTGACAATAGGGAAAGAGGTGCCACTTCCTTCTTTGATATGCAACATCAACATAGGTTTCATTTAATAAGTATTTTCTGCTGGAAACTAGAAAGCACCTCCATCTCTAAGTCACTGGTTCTCTGCCCTTAGGGACTACATAATGTGGCTATAAATCCTATACAAGTACTGTACAATTCAAGCTATACAAATACAGAAGAGAGACACTACCAACCTCCAGCATTTAGTAATTGTCAAGGAATCTCTGGAATAGGTCAGATACTGTGGGTCATAACTACTCAAACATGTTATGCACAGCAAGTCATCCCTGTCTACTCCATCATATTATGATGTAAATTAATGATGCGTTAAGTAGGTGGCAAAAAAAAAGGATGTAAAAGATGTTCTCTTTTAACATGGCATTATGGGTGAGATATCTTTATGTATATAAAAAAAGTTCAAAAGTTTATGGAGAATGGAATTAAAGTATAAGTTTAGGAGAGGGTGTTTAGCCTAGCTGTTAAGTTATCCATGATCCCCAGTGGAATACCTAGTTCAACTCCACGCTTTGGGTCCTGACTCCAGCTGTATGCAAATGCATATTCTTGAGAGGTAGCAGTGATGACTCAAATAACTGGGTTGCAGCACTTCATGAGGGTATCTGGATTGCGTTCTTGGCTCTAGGCTCTGACCATGGCCCCATACTAGCCACTATGTACATATGGGGAGTGAATCAATTTAAGGAATAATCTCTCTCTCTCTCTCTCTCTCTCTCTCTCTCTCTTTGGGTGTATAGGGGGGAGTGGATATTTAATTCCCAAAATAATACATTTGTTTTTGTGCAAAAATTAAAAGTCGATTCATAGAAGAGGTCTTCAAAAAGTTTGTGGAAAATGTATATTATGAAAAAACAGGCATGGATTTCAAAAGTTTTTGCAGCAATAATCCAATCTTTTAAGCCTATTTTCCACAGACTTCTTGAGGTGCCCTTGTATGTGTGCTTAGAGTTAAAATATATAAGAAGTTTCAATAAAAAAGGCTTTGAGGGCTGGCATTGTGCTTCAGTGGGTTAAGCCACCACTCAGGTTGTCCACATACCATATTGGAGCACCTCGCTCAGGTCCTGGCTAATTCACACTCACAGCCTACCTCACAGCTAATGTGCCTGGGAGGCAGCAGATGTTGGCCCAATTAATTGAGTTCCTGCCACTCATGTTGGAGACCAAGATAGAGTTCCTGGCTCCTGGCTTTGGTCTGGCCCATAGTGTTTCTATCTGCTGGGCAATAAACAAGGAGATCTCTCTCTCTCTCTCTCTCCCTCTCCCTCTCCCTCTCCCTCTCCCTCACAATTTAAGAGTCCTTTTTGTAAAGCTTTCCACTAAATGTGTGTTATATATTTATTTTTAGAACTTACAAACTCCTTCAAAATGCTAAGGGTTAAGTGACTAAAGCTACAACACTGTTTTAACACCAACAATAAACACCAGTAATATTAAGTGGCAGAGCTTCATGGCACTCACTCTTGCTATACTAATGTCAATTGTATATAATGAATTTGTCTAATTTATAAGGAATTTTACTTGCAGTGATCTTAGTGAATTTTCACAACCACCTTGTGAGGTAAGCAGGACTGATACTATTGTGTCCATTTTATTAATGAATAAAACTGAAGCAGAGAGAGGGTGTTTGATATAGACCACATACTTAGTAAGTACTAGAGCCTTGACTCATAGATCCCCTAAATACTCGATATTTCTATTTCTAAATAAGTGATTTTTTCAAAGTAAAAAGGATGTCCTAATCCTAAAGTTAATTGATTTCTGGCTAAGAATATTCACTTTATCAAATAAATGTTTGTACATAAAGAAAAACTATTTTTAGAAGTGTTAACAACTCTAATGCAACTTTACCTTTCCACTCTTAGCACCAGTATTTTTACACTGTTTCTCTCTTCCCTCATAACACCTATTTTTATGGACTATATGACCCTTAATAAGGTGTAATGTTACACACACACACACACACACAAACACCATGACACATTTCACACATCACATTTTTTTATACCTCTAAACCCAGATAAGCTATAACCGGAAAATTTCCATTAAGCAGTGGGAGGGGGCAGAGGTGGCTTCTGGTCAAGTGGCATTCCCCTCAGCATCCCATATCTTCTCCGTGGACCTATAATATACCATCACATACAACATTGTCCCAGATTTCTCATGTACTTCTCTAAGTGTCCAAGAAGCAATATTTTCCAAAACTTGTATTAGAGTAAAATGCCATCATTTGAAGTTACTTAATACAAGTAAGTTCTTACTTTAGAATTCTCAGATTTCCCAGGAATATTCTTCAATGCTATCTCACTCTTGTGTTGACCACTGTTCTTGGGATGAACCACTTGGAGGAAGCTATTTTCATAGTCCTCTAAAGCCTGAAGAAGAACAGATTCTGAAGCAAGATCCTTTAAAACTACATTTGAAAATAGCTGAAAGATGTCCTTCATACGTTTATACAACAAATAATTATTCACTCAACCATATGGTATTTCCAGTACTGTAGAAATATCAACAAAATAAAACACTACCTCTGCCCTTGAGCAATTCATAGTTCAGGAAGTGAGACCTGAAAATAACTTTAATAAAATGTGATATAAACTATAAAATACGTAGGAAATATACCCAATAGGAACACATAGAAAGAAGCAATTGATTATTCTGCTAAGGGGTAGGGGTGAAAGCGGTCAGGTGCATTGCCATCAACTCTGAAGTTGAGCCTTGTGAAATATTAACATATTACTACTACTACTACTACTACTACTCTCCCTCACACTCCTTCTCTTTTCCTTACTCCTCCTTCTCCTCCTCTTTAAAAGACTGTACTTTTTAGAGCAGGTTTAGGGGTCACAAAAATCAAATGTAAAATACAGAGATTTGCCATGTACCATTATCAGCATGCAGACACAGCCTCCCCTACTATCAACATCCCAAACCAGAATCGTGCATTTGTCACAATTAATGAACCTACACTGACACATAATTATCACTAAAAGTCCACAGTTTACATTAGGGTTCACTTTTGGTGATGTGTCTTCTGGGGAGCTTGATAAATGTTTAATGGCAGAAGTATAATGACATAGAATAGTTTCACTAACATAAAACTATATGTTCTGCCTATTCATCCCTGCCTCCTCACCAATTTCTGATACCATCTGATCTTTTTTATGGTCTCCACACTCTTACCTTTTCTACAGTGTCACATAATTTGAAACATACAGTATATAGCCTTTTAAAATTGATGTCTGCCATTTAATAATCGGCATTTAACTTTCCTCCATATTTGCCATGATTTGACAACTCATTTTTAGTGGAAAATAGTATTCCATTTTCTGAATATACTTCTTTGTTAGTTCATTTATCTACTGAAGGACATTTTGGTTGCTTCTCATTTTGGCAGTTATGAATGAAGCTATTATGAACTAAACTACTGAGACATGATTCACTTACTGTAAAATTCACCCTGAAGTGTACAATTCTGTATCTTTTTGCATACATATTGTCATCTGTCCATCACCACAGTAAATATTGGAACATTTTCATCATTCTGAAAGGAAGACCTGTTCCTTTTAACCTCCACACCTCAATATTTACATTCTCCCCAAACCTAGGTTGCCACTCATATACCTTCAGTCTCTATAGATTCATCAATTCTAGACATTTCATAAGGAATAATATTTCATATGGAATCATATTTCAGAAGGAATCATGCAATATGTGTTATTTTGTGTCTGGCTTCTTTCACTTAGTACAGTGTTTTCAAGATTCACACATGTTGTGGCATGTCTCAATACTTCATGTCTTTTCACAGTCAAATAATACGCCAATGTACGGATAGATCACATTTGTTTCTCCACTGATTAGCTGAAGAACATGTAGAATGTTTCCATCTTTGGCTATTATGAAAAATGTTGTTATGAACATTCCTGCACATGCTTTTGTGTGCACATATGTTTTTTTTTATTTTTATTTTTTTAAACTTTTATTTAATGAATATAAATTTCCAGTATACAGCTTATGGATTACAATGGCTTCCCCTTCCCATAATTTCCCTCCCACCCGCAACCCTCCCCTCTCCCGCTCCCTCTCCCCTTCCATTCACATTAAGATTCATTTTCAATTCTCTTTATATACAGAAGATCAATTTAGTATACATTAAGTAAAGATTTCAACAGTTTGCACCCACATAGAAACACAAAGTGAAACATACTGTTTGAGTACTAGTTGTAGCATTAAATCAAAATGTACAGTACATTAAGGACAGAGATCCCACATCAGGAGCAAGCGCACAGTGGCTCCTGTTGTTGACCCAACAAATTGACACTCTAGTTTATGGCACCAGTAACCACCCTAGGCTGTCGTCATGAGTTGCCAAGTCTATGGAAGCCTTCCAAGTTCCCCGACTCTGATCATATTTAGACAAGGTCATAAAAGACAGGGTGAGGAGAGTAACCAATGATCCTAAGAGTGGCATTAACCAGGTCTGAACAATTATACAGCATTAAGTGGGGAAGAGGACCATCAGTACACACAAGTTGGGAGTAGAGCCATTGGTGGTAGAGTAGAGGTTATGATTACAAAGGAATGAGGCCCAAGTGCACTAGACAGGGTCTAGAACAAAGGACAGAGTCATTATTAGAGGAGCTAAGAAAGGTGCTGTCTAAGCTACAATTAAGTTTTCTGATTGAGAGGCAAATAGAACCTGATAGAAGGGGCTTGATAATAATCTGGTGGGCTTTAGGCCTTGTAAGTTAAGAGGCCCAGACCTATCTATCTCTTCACATGGGGTATATCCTAAGGGAGGTGTGAACCTCCTAGGGGAAGGCACTCTGTTGACTTTCATTACTTGGCTGGCCTGGGAGGAGAGCTGGCCAGGTAAAGGCAGGGGGCATCTCTAACAAGAAATTTACAGTTCTGCCTGCAATGTTGCTGACCCTACTTGACCATACCCTCAGCTGCAGTGGTCACTTTGGAAGTTGGGCTGAGTGAAGGGCTTTTCAGCTTGGAGCCAATAAGATCTGTGGCTCTGACCTGGGCATCCTTCGACTCCAGGGCAGGTCCATTTCCAGTGACCCAACTCTTGGCAGAGCTGCCAGGGCTCTTCACAAGCTGACTTCTGCTGAAGCCCAGACTTACCACATTGAAAGCCACTGCAGTGGACTGGCCTGTTGGGTCTCCTTGAGGGCAGATCACCGTACAGATCAGCCAGTAATAGGCCTGCCACCCATTGCTTCTGATGCCTAGCTTTCTTTTCCTCCTGGTTTGTGTTAAAGCAGACCAGAGGATGCAAGTCAAGGGAGTGCCCGTGTCCCATCTCTAATCTTCGGTGGCCTGAACTACAAGTCTATAGTCACAGGCATGTTCTGTAGTAGTTTTTCTAAGGTAGACAATGCCCATGAGGAAAATTATATTCTCACTTTAAAACTTTCTTTCCCTTTGGTCTGAAAGGGAGGTGTTTTTTTTTTTTTTTTTTTTTTTTTTTTTTTTTTACTTACTGTATACTTCGCTGATGGCGATGTGAATCTAGCTATGAGATTATTATTTAAGCTCTTATTTTGGCTATGCTATTACAGAAAAATGTTAGCCATCTCTTATAAGGTCTAAAGATTAAATTGTGCATCCTACAGATTCCTTCATAATAGAATTAGTTCCCTACCTTGAAGAGAATAGAGAAATGAAAGAACAAGTTGGGCTTAGAATAGAGAAATGAGGGAGCAAGTCCTAGATCACTTGCTGACAATAGCAATATTACATGAATACTTAGCAAAACGTTTCAACCCTTAGATAAGAACTTAATAAAACATTTACCAGAAGGTCCAATGCCTTCTATAAATTTTAAGAATCATGTATTTGAAAACACCTCTTAAATATCTAACATGGTGTAGTTTCTTTAACCAGTAAACTTAAGCACAACCATATAAAATGTTTTTAGTTTCTTTCTACCAACAAGTTTAAAACATATGATACACAGATTCAGGTCACACAAATTAAAATGTATCTTTGATTGATTTTAGCAGCTTAAATTTATGGACAATCTTATCTAAAAGCCATTTAAAATAAAACTCTTAATAAAATTTCCCCATGTGGACATACAATATGTACGCACATATAACATAGCATAATAGACCAATATCAAAATCCAAAATATCTGGTTGAACTAAGATTCCTTAAAATCATGACATAACATAGACCAAATTTGATCATTGTTACAAGGTGATTATTCAAGTCTTTGAAAATAAGCACATAGTTAAATAACCCATAGCTCTTAATAAAAATTCAGCTGTTTTTGAACAATTAGAATTTAACAGACATCAAGAGAACATAATAGATTACTTTAACACATTGCTCTAACAGTGCATCAGAGTTTAATTCTATGTCAAAGAGAAATTGAGCTTCCTGTGATCTTTTGCTGTGAGGTTTCCTTCCTTTACCTTCTTTCATATTGGTGACCATGTTTCTGTGTTTCTGTGTGTAACACATCTTTAAGCATCTTTTGCAGGGCAGGATGAGTGGCAACAAATTCTTTCAGTTTCTGTTTGCTATGAAAAGTCTTAATTTCACCTTCATTCACAAATGAGAGCTTTGCAGGATATAATATTCTGGGCTGGCAGTTTTTCTCTCTTAGTACCTGGGCTATGTCTCGCCATTCCCTTCTAGCTTGTAGGGTTTCTGATGAGAAGTCTGCTGTGAGTCTAATTGGAGATCCTCTGAGAGTAATCTGACGTTTCTCTCTTGCACCTTTTAGAATCTTTTCTTTATGTTTCACTGTGGTGAGTTTGATTATGACGTGTCGTGGTGAGGATCTCTTTTGGTCATGTTTATTAGGGGTTCTATAAGCTTCCTGTACTAAGATGCCTCTTTCCTTCTCCAAACCTGGGAAATTTTCTGCTAGTATCTCACTGAAAATGCCTTCTAATCCTTTCTCCCTCTCCATGCCTTCAGGAACTCCTAGAACCCGAATGTTAGATTTTTTAATAGTATCCTGTAGATTCCCGACAATATTTTTTAGATTTCTAATTTCTTCTTCTTTTCTTTGGTTTGCCTGTTTCCTTTCCTGTTCTCTGTCTTCTAAGTCTGATATTCTCTCTTCTGCTTCACCCATTCTGTTTTTAAGGCTCTCTAATGTGTTTGTCATTTGATCTATTGAATTCTTCATTTCATTATGATTTCTCGTCACAATCACCGTTTCTTGTTCCACTAGTTGTTTCATTTCATTTTGATTCCTCCTTAATATTTCACTTTCACGAGAGAGATTTTCTATCTTGCCCTTAAAGGATTTCTGTAGTTCAAGAATTTGTTTTTGAGAACTTCTTAATGTTCTTATCAATTTTTTGAGATCCGCTTCTTGCATTTCTTCTATCTCATCATCTTCATAATCTTGAGTTGGGGTGTCTTTTTCATTTGGGGGCGTCATAGTGTCTTCCTTGTTTTTGTTACCTTGGTTTTTGCATTTGTTGTATGGCATGTTGGAGATATTTGGTTTCTTCACTGTGGTGTTTTTTTTTTCTTGTTATACTATGACTCTAGATTAAGTGGACTGTCTGCTTTTGGTGGAGCCTTAGAGGCTTTAGATGGGTGTGGACTGAGAGCTGTGTTTGGTTCCTCAGGGTTGAGGGTGTGTCGAGATGACACTCCCAGGTTAGGTGTGGTAAATGTCTCTTTCTTTTGTTGATTCAAAAGGGAAGTAATTCCGCACAGCTGAATGTAATTGGAGGTAGTTAGCAGGCAAATGATATACCCACAGGAGCCAGAGATTGGAAGCTCTTTCCCAAGGACCACACAGGGAATCTCTGCTGCCCTAGGTGTGGGCTCCAATTCTCCTGCAGTCTCCCACTGGGTTGCCAAGTTAGATGCTAATCTCCAGTTATTTCACCCCTCCCCCCAGAGTCAGGTTTTTCTGCTAGGCTCAGGGCCGGTGCAGACCTGAGGTCGCCCTTCTTATGACGTATGTCCAAAATGGCGCCCTTGAGGGGTGAGCGGAGAGAGAGAAACTCGTGTCCGTATCGGTCACTTTTTTTTTCCCTCTCTCTCTTCTAGTTAGCCTGGTGAACTTTTCCCCACGGAGTTTCAAGCCTCGTTCCCTCTAGCCTCCTCTTTCCGCTTGCCCGCTGGTGTCTCGGGCTATGGAGGTTCGGCTCACCTCGCGTTCCAGCGCTGGTGTGTTGAGTCTGCCGCTGGTGTCCCGAACTTGGGCTCCCACGCTCTCCACGCAGGTCCACTGTGAATCACTAGTTCCGGAAGAGTTTCCTCTGCTGTTTCTTCCCCTACTCTTCCTTGACCCTGCAGTATCTCCACTTTTATTAACCTGTGTCTTGCCGAAGAATATCAGTGTGCTCCCTTCCTATTCCGCCATCTTGGATCCCATCGTGCACATATGTTTTTATTTCTTGTTTATTCATTTTTAATTAAAGTCATACATTGTCCAAGCCTGTTGATCTCTGAAATTGTTGTAGTATGAGAGTTTTAAAATTTCCAGGAAATGATAATTTTTGTGTCTAAAAAACACACTTTCTATCAAATATTTGGATGCACCAATTTGCCCTGCTCCCAACTCTGATATTTAGCCCTTTAATCAGCAGGAGTGATTTTTGTGTGTAACATTTTAAAAAAGTGAACACTTTATATTCTCAAGGTTTTATTCCTAGTAAGTCTGAAAAGAATGTGTAAGGCAGAAGTGTATTCCAGGCAGAGAGACCATGAGCACATCTATGACATCTTTCAAAACTAATACCTGGCAGGTGCCGCGGCTCACTAGGCTAATCCTCCGCCTTGCGGCGCCAGCACACCGGGTTCTAGTCCCGGTCGGGGCGCCGGATTCTGTCCCGGTTGCCCCTCTTCCAGGCCAGCTCTCTGCTGTGGCCAGGGAAGTGCAGTGGAGGATGGCCCAAGTGCTTGGGCCTTGCATCCCATGGGAGACCAGGAGAAGCACCTGGCTCCTGCCATCGGATCAGGGCGGTGCGCCGGCCGCAACGCGCCGGCCGCGGCGGCCATTGGAGGGTGAACCAATGGCAAAAAGGAAGACCTTTCTCTCTGTCTCTCTCTCTCACTGTCCACTCTGCCTGTCAAAAAAATAAATAAATAAAAAATAAAAAACAAAGCTAATACCTGATCATAATAAAGCATTGGATATGTGACTGAGAATTAAATGAGCAAAAAATAAGGCTAAAAATTAGAAAGGGTCCAATTATGAAAGATTTTGCATGGTGGTTCAAGAAGCTGGGACTTTGTCTAAAGGGGAATTGGAAGTGAAGCTTTTCATAATTAGAGAGTAGCAGACCCAGATCTGTTTTAGAAAGATGGCTGGCAAAAAGAAGCTGGTTAGAGTTCCTAGAAAATTGCCCAAATTAATCACTGTATCTAATAGGACTCATTCTCCTACAGGTAATAGAAAACCAGATGAATTATGTCTTCAGCAGAATTTTCAGTTTACGGGCTGATGTTTCTCCAAAAGATAGGAATAGATCCAGCTTCTCACTCATCATCCCTTGGTTCTGCTTTCTCAGTGTTAAGGTCATGTCTCTTACGGTCCAAGATAGCATGCATCCAGAAAAAAGAATCACTGTATCAGAATTCCCAGGTTAAGTCCCACAGTAGATGCATGGACAATCCTTGAAATAAGAACATTTCTTAAATAGTTATGGTACCTGGAGCTACTATTAGCCTATCTAAGTCAGGCTACTTCGCGAGTGTTATCCGTGGGCTATTGCCTGCCCACACATTTTTGTTACTATGTGCAATAAGTACAGAAGTACAGAGTAGTGAGAAAACTCAGTGGCAATTTGATGGAGTAACTGAATCTAATGATAAAAAATTGAGGCTTGTTTGTTGTATGTCTTTGATTTATGTGTCATTTAGCCACTGTATTTTATATAAGCATCAACCCACAGTGGATGGGACAGAGTAAGAAACAAAATGGTCCTGCACCAGAGGTAGTATGAGAAGCTATGGCCTAATATACATGCTCCATTGTGAAGCCTTGGTGTGATGGTTAATTTTGCATGTAAACTTTTCTGGATAATGAGGTTCTCTGATATTGGGTTAAATATTATTTCTAGGTGTGTCTATAAAGGTGTTTCCAAATGATATTAGCATTTGGATCAGTTGACTCAGTAAGGCAGATGGCAATTTTACTAGACATTAGCCAATCCTTTGAGGTCATGAATAGAGCAAACAGTGGAGGAAAAAAGAATTTGCCCATTTTTTGCCTACTTCCTTGAATTGAGACATCAGTTTTGTCTCGCCCTCAGGCTGAAACACCATGAGCTGCCTTGGTTCTCAAGCCTCGGGAATTGTATAGAATGATAGCACCAACTATCCTGGGGCTCCCGTTTGTAGATAAAAGATCATAGGACTTACCATCCTCCAAAATTATGAGTTGACTTTTCATGATAAATATCTTTACGTGTGTGTGTGGTTCTTTTACTCTGAAGAACCTTGACTAATATAATCAGGAAGCGTGGAGGGGAGAACTTTCCCTTCTGGAAAAAGTAAAGACAAAAATAAATGTACACTAATAGCTCCGCTATTTTCACATGCTTTTGTCCACACTGACCCCACCTTACCTGGAGAGTCCTTGGTAGGACTTTACTCTGCAAAAGCTGTGGATATGAGCATTTTAATAGGCTAACCATTACTTGGGGATTCACCTAACCTAATTAGAATTCATAGTACTAGAATTGATATGTGATAAGCAGGCAGCTAGAAGTATGCAGAGCTCAAAGTCACAAGTTATTGACCCCACCCCATGTACCCTCCTATTTGTCAATTAAAATGACCACTTCTCCATGATGCATCTGTTGCATCTGGGACCAGGGCGTTTATAAGATAAAAAGAGGTGGAAGGCAAGAGAGAGTAGTTTCTTTCTACCTTGGACTTCCTTAGACGTACTACCCTCATATTTTAGGTGCTCAGAGCTTTACACTCCCACACCCTCCTATTCTTGGACAGACATTCCGAATTACAGGCACCATTTTCAGTTTCTCCCTTCTCTCTCCCTAGCTGACCCATTCATTTTGTTTCTCTGTATAGGGTAGTACACAATTGCAGGTGAAGGTATGTTTATTCACTCACTGCCAAATAAATTCTGTTCCTATTTGTACACAATACTAATCCCTGCTTAATATTTCCATCTCTAAGGGAGAAAAGAACCAGTATTAAAAATTAATACATTCTTTGCCCAGCCAGGAGTATATAACTCCAAAATGGCAGTAAGTGAATAAACCTCACTTGGAGTCTTTTCATATCTTTTGGAAAAGGTTGTTGGTAGAAACTTCTTGGTCAATTTAAGCAATTTTCTTTTTCTCACTGTTCTTGGAGTCTCTGGAGAGGTTTTGAAACAGGAGTGTTTATGCTTTTGTTCTTTCTCTTGTTCAAACGAATTCATGAGAATTCTTAGAAACCAACCATGGGCTAGAAACATTGTGCTTGAATAAGCACCTTTTGGAGGCAATGTATTTTTAGAACTAGTGTTTGGTATGGGACAGTAGGGTTGTTAGCATGAAGCCATAACATGGATAACATGTTGCAAACCTGACTTTGTCCTCTGTATTGTCTTCTACTCACCACATGGCTCCTCTCCTCTCCCCTGTGCTTACCAGCAGGGTGAAAGGTGAAGAGACATTCCCTATAATGTAGTGGCTACATCTGGCAACCCAGGGGACAGGACTAACTTCTCTATCAAAAGTAGAGCTCCCTCTTCTGGCCCTCATTTCCAGGAAGAATGGTTCAGTGCCATCCATTCTTTGACAACAGCCAGCCTACTCACACTTTAGTGGGGGTTTTCATAGGCTTTGTAACCCCTCTGCTCTGGGACTACTGATAATAATGAGGAAGGCAGATTTAAAATGCCATTTTGGTTCCTGGTATATGAATGTGGCTTTTTCAGCCACATGGGACCTAATATTCCAGAGTCAATCCTCCCTCTGCAGCGGTGAGCTTTGAGAAATATGAAGCTGGAATTTCTCAGCTCCAACATCTGAAGATGCTTGGACACTGACACCATTCTAGAGCAGACTCCATCCAAGTGTGACATTAAACAGCCCCCTAGGGGTTGCATCCCCAAGAAGCAGCATTTGTAAGCTCCCAGAAATATTTTGGGTTCTGAAATGTCACAGTTTAAGTGAAAGTGTTACAGCTGGTCTTACCTTTACTCTGTTTTCTATCACCGAGAAACTTGGCCTCCAGACATGAAGTACAAAGACCACTCAGAGGGCAAAATCTATAGTAGTGGTGGTGACAGCTATCAAGCTCATTAGGGAAAAAAAAAAAAAAACAATCATACACATAATTGCCTCCAGGTAGACTGGAACATCAGCTGCAGTAGTACCCGACCACCCTCCCCACCCAGTTACCAGTATACTAGGTGCAGTGGTAAGGAAAATGTAAAGGGTATTGGGTAATGATAATACCCCACATCTCAATCAACCTGTAGGGGAGCCCCCAAATAGGTGGAACAGGGAGGCTCACCTTGGGGTGCAAACAGGAGACTCTGAGATGCCAGGTTTCTAATACAAGGGATTCAAGTCACATGCCTAAACATAAATGTGCTTGCATAGACATGTCTACTTTTGTCTTTTCAGATTCTACAGAGACTTTTCAGCTGTGTATATAGTTCTGCCTCCATTCCTACGGACTCACTCCTAAGGGTACATCCAAAAACTAGCCATAGGAACTAAAACCCCATGAAACAATTGGTAAAAATAGTATTTTGAGTGTTTAACAATAGATATGGGTCCGGAGAGGAAAGGATACTCCAACATGGGAAGCTATGCAAACAGCAGGCTCATAGGATGCCAATGGCTGTAGCAACCTGTGGCAACTTCAGGGTCAGTCAATGGGGCATCCTGCCATAGCAGGGAGATGCTTCAGATGTAGAAAACCAGGCAACTGGCACAAAACTGTTCTGGTATAAGGGACCTTTTAGTCAAATGCCCCAATGCAAGAAAAGTGGTCACTGGAAACAGAACTGTCCCCTTCTCTTCTCTACAGGGAGTAAGGTGCTGCCCCTACTCCACTCATGTTTTATCTGAGTACTGATGGGGTTTGAGGACTCAAGTCGGCTCTCATGCCAAGAGCCCCAGAAGACTGTTAAAATTGCAGATAAACATTTTGATTTCTTAATTGACAGGAGAGATGCTTACTCTGTACTAACTTCTCATGCTGGACTTTTATCCTCAAATAGTTGTATTATTATGGGAGTTGATGGTAAACCTCACTATCAAGAATTTACTTTACCCTTATTGTGTCAAATAGAGAATATTCCTATCTCTCACCAGTTTTTGATGATGTCTGAAGCCCAAATTCTTTGCTTAGAAGGGATTTGCTATCCTCCCTGAGTGGTTCCCTCAAGCTAATTACTCCTAAGTGTGAGTCATTTGTTAAGATGCTAGCTATCACTGAGGCAGACCTCAATTTGGATATTCTTCCTATTGAAATAAAAGAATAGATCCTCAAGTCTGGGATAAGGGAATATCTTCACAGGCTACACATGCTATGCACATTAGAGTGTTCTTAAAAAATAAAACTGTCATCACTGCCAGTATCCCATAAAACCAGAACATGGGGACTTCAACCTTTTGGTAAGTTTCTCAAGCATGGACTCCTAGGTCCACATCAGTTTCCTAGTAATACTCCTGTTCTGCCTGTTATGAAACTAAATGAGGAATACAGACTGGTAACTCTTAAGGTATGCAAAGTCTTCAATCTGCCTACTTTTATTACCATCTTAAAATATTAAAGATCTCACTGAATCTTGTGTAGAGGCCACAGAACATGTCTATTCTAGTAGGCGGGACTTATAAGATGAGCATCTAGAAAATTCAGATGCTGAGTGGTTTATTGATGACCACAGCTTTGTGAACGAAAGAGTTACAAAGACAGGATATGCCACCATAGTAGATCTTACAAGGGTGATAGAAGTTCAGGCATTGACATCTAATACTTTATGTCAAAAGGGTGAACTTAGTGAACTTACTGCATTGAGTAGAGCCTTAAAATTAATAAAAGGCCAAAGAGTTAATATTTACACGGATTCCTTGTGTTTTGTGCACATGCAACAATTTGGAAAGAAAGAGGCCTACTGACTGCAAGGAATTCTCTTACTAAATATGGGAAAGAGATGCTTTATCAGGCAGTACTGGAAAATCTGGAAGTGGCTGTCATTCTACACTGCAGGGGACATGAGCAGAAAGAGTCATGTTAGTAAAGGAAATGCATAAGCAGTTAAGACAGCAAAAAAGTTGCTGCACAGGAGGCTCTAGAAATGGCTTTAATGCCACAGACTGTAGAGGTAACTAAAAACACTCTGCCAAGCCTGACAAAGAATGGGCTCAACAATGAGGTTATACTAAAGGTGACAATTGGTGGTGGACTTTAGATCATAAGGTCGTGTTCCCAACGGCCTCTCAGTGGGAAATTACTAAGGAAATGCATGACTAAACATCTGGAAGAGGAGCCCTGAGGCAAACAGTTTGAGTATTGGGAGGGAAAGGACTACATACTGTTATAAGGGAAATAACTCATTCCTGTCCACTCTGCTTACAAAATAACCCTAGCGGTCATATCCAGACACCCTCCTTACTCATTCCTGTACAAAAGAGAAAAAAGTATCCAGGTGAAAGACTGGCAGGTAGACCTCAAATATCTCTTCAAAAAGCAAAAGGATAAGTAAAGTCTTTCCTTTTGTCGTATCAAGGCTGTTGCACTTTATGGCAAACATGTTTTACCTACCTCTTCTCCTGATATTCTTGGGTAGTTGCTGTTGGCAGGAAAACTCTTTAGTGAGTGAAAGACTGGCAGGTAGACAGACTCCACTAACATGCCTTCAGAAAATAATTACAAATATCTACTGATTTTTACTGACACTTCCACAGGATTGATAGAAGCTTTTCCAACTCAAACAGAAAAGGTATGTGTCCAAAGCCCTGTTAAAGGAAATATATTACTGGTTTTGGCCTGCCAAGGTCCCCCAGTGTGATAATGGGCCCTCATTGTGTGTAAAATAACAAATTTAGCATGTAGCTAAATTTGTAGGGATCTCTTAACATCTCAATGCCTCTTGAATACCTCAGACACTAGGTAAAGCTGAAAAGACTAATCATAGTCTTAAGAAAATTATGGATAATCTTTACCAAGAGACCTCAAAAACATATTGCATATTGCCCTCCTCAGGATGAAAATGGCACCTAAGGCTGCTTTAAAGATTAGTTCATTTGGAATGCTATACAGAAGACCCTGCCTCAATTCTGACATCCTCTTTGATCTAGAAACTAAAGATCAAAGAAAGAATAGTATTAATCCAGATCAGGTACAAAAGACTCTGATGGAGTTTTGTAACAAAATTATCCCAGTGCCAGATTCCAAAAGTCACCCTCACCCTATCTCCCCAAGAGACCTAGTTTTACTAAAAACTTGGTGTGAAGGTTCTACCTTTGACTAATTGCAAACTAAATGGAAGGGACATTACCAGGTACTACTTAGCACTCCTACTGAAGTTTATTACAGGAAATCCAAGCTGTCAAGAATTAAACTTCTGAGGGTGATTCTATGGTGCAGCAGGTTAAGCTGCCTCCTGCGGTGTTGGCATCCCATATGGGCACTGGTTTGAATCTCAGCTGCTCCACTTGCAATCTGTCTCCCTTCTATTGCACCTGGGAAGGCAGCCAAGGATGGCCCAAATCGTTGGACCTCTGCACTTACATAGGAGACCTGGAAGAAGTTCCTGGCACCTGGCTTTGGCCTGGTCCAGCCCCAACCAACACAACCATTTGGGGAGTGAACCAGTGGATGGAAGATCTCTCTCTCTTAATCTCTCTCTTTCATTCAAATAAATAAATTTTTAAAACTAATTAACTTGTACTTCTCGAGTCTTTAGAAGTCTGTCTACTCTTGTGAACAAATTTAAGACCTCAAACATCTCTTCAAAAGGAAAGGGATAAATAAAGTCTTTCCTTTTGTCATATCAAGGCTGTTGCACTTTATGGCAAACATGTTTTACCTACCTCTTCTCCTGATGTTCTCGGGTAGTTGCTTTCGGCAGGAAAACTCTTTAGTGAATTATTCTATCATCATACTGGATTATCCTCTTATATATCATGAAGTTATTTTTTAACAATATATTTATTGCTTGGGCTAGCCTAGCCTACACTTCAGGCCAGCTTTTACAGCTAGCATTCGAGTCTGTGGATGCTCTATCTATAGTTATAGACAACTGACTAGCCATAGAGTATATACTGATATATCAAAATGGTGTATGTGCAGTAATTAATAGAATCTTCCACATGTACTCTAATATGTTTGTGTTCATTGAAAAGGATATCACAGGGACTGGCGCCGTGGTGCATAGGTTATTCCTCTGCCTGTGGCGCTGGCAGCCCATATGGGCACCAGTTCTAGTCCTGGCTGTTCCTCTTCCAGTCCAGCTCTCTGCTGTGGCCTGGGATAGCATTGGAGGATGGCCCAAGTGCTTGGGCCCCTGCACCCGCATGGGAGACCAGGAAGAAGCTCCTGGCTTCCGGCTTCAGATCAGTGCAGCTCCAGCCGTTGTGGCTATTTAGGGGGTGAACCAATGGAAGGAAGACCTTTCCTTCTGTCTCTCTCT
Organism: Lepus europaeus; assembly: GCF_033115175.1. Taxonomy (NCBI): domain Eukaryota; kingdom Metazoa; phylum Chordata; class Mammalia; order Lagomorpha; family Leporidae; genus Lepus; species Lepus europaeus. The sequence goes on along the minus strand of NC_084838.1, from coordinate 89,122,530 downwards.
CCCTCACTGTCTGTAACTCTGTCAAATAAAGAAAGAAAGGAAAGGATATTAGAAATCTTTATGGCCAAGCTTGACTGTTTTATAATCCATGCAGAGAAAATCTATCACTACCTACTATTGGAAAACAATAGAATATAATTTTCCTTTCTTAAAGGGGATTACACCTGTAATTTATCTTTTTCCAATTATGTTCATCCTGATTGATAAACTTCCTGTTTCATAACTTAACATCCTCTCAGACTAATGACGATCATGTGTGGGTGACAGCCATTGGCAGTGACTGCTGAAAACCGTCTAGCTTCTGAGATGGATACGTTATATGAGATAGGTAGAGGTTTCCAAACCTGGAACAGGAAAGAACCATGACCCTGATCAGCAGAAAGTAGTTACAGAAAGAATTTCATCTTTCAATGTCCCATTGAAATTAAGGGTCAGAAATCTCTGAAAGGGAAATGATATAGGACAGGTAGGCAGCTAGTTAGGTCTGCAGAGTTTGAAGTCACGAACTCCCAGCTCCAGCTTCATGTACCTTCCTATTTGTCAATTAAAACACCCATGATGCA